>NC_137850.1:23969290-28769290 GCF_948465745.1 Chenopodium album | reverse complement strand
AAATCAAGACACTCATGACCTTTAGCATGCTTTTTGTTGATATTATATATTTGTTTTACTATTTCCTAAATTTCGATACACCAAATATTTCTAAACCATACTTACCACTATTTGATATTGACCTCAATAAAACATCAAAGTGAGGATTCTTTAGAATGTTGCATGTAGTTTATGTTGCTATTATATGTTGCTATTATATTTTCTTAGCATGGTAGCGTCTTGAATATAAATTCTTGATTAAATTCCTCTGATTGTTGCATGCAATTTATATTGCTATTATATTTAAGTTCTTAGCATAACAGTGTCTTAAATATAAATTCTATGGTTTGAGAGAAGCACAAATTATTGTTTTGTTTGTTATTAGTTTGGTCTACTGTTAGTAAAGGTCCTGAGGAATAGAGAAATTGGCTCTCGATTACCGGACGGAAGCCGTAAAACCAAAGAACACCTAACTGCAGTTAAGAAGAGGCACAATAGTCTTGAATATAAATTCTATAGTTTGAGAGAAGCACAAATTAATGTTTCATTTGTTAGATTGGTGTATTGATAAAAAATGACCGAATTAACGCTAAAACCAACAAGTAAAATCAATAATATCGACACCTAGTATTTTCCATATTGAACTATCGCGCGCGTTGACGACTAGTGTCTTGCAAAAGAAGGAACATACCAACTTCAAGGCTTAGGGCCTGTTCACATTTACTGAACTAATCTGAACTGAACTGAACTGAATGGAGCTGAACTGAACTGAATACAGCTGAAATGAATATTTAATGAGAGAAGGAAATTAGGAACTGAACTGAAGTGATTGGAGCTGAAGTGAAATGGCCCTTACCTTTTTTTTTTTTTTTTTTTTTTGTGACATAGATAAGAAACTTCAAGACTTGTCAAGAGAACCATTTGACTAATATATATATATATATATATATATATATATATATATATATATATATATATATAGATGAAACTCATACGATGCATAGTTTGTTTATATTTTTTCAAATAAAATATTTTACTAAATATATATTTATCTAATAAATTTAGTGATATTCGTTTGTGCTACTTGAATTTTTTATTATAAAATGAATAATTAACTTTGTTTCTCATATTTATTTAAAATTCGTAATATAAATGGATAATATTTTATTTCACAAAATTTCATATGTGGTTGGTCATACCGTGTGGTCGGGATTACTTGGCCAGGAGTTACTTAGTCGATCAAGGTTACTCAATCGATCTGGGTTTACTCGGATGGTCAGGGGTTACTCGGTCAGTGTTTGGGTGTGTCTCAGCCGGCCACACAATATGATCAGCCACACAAAAAAACGCACTGATTTTATTTTTATAATTAATATAAAATTTTTTATCTAAAATAAATTGCAATTCTTTTTTTTCATTGGCTAAAATATAACATTTTCCTATGTGACATTCTAAAATTAATCTTACGTGACATAATCTTATTTTATCATTTTAAATTTATTAATCCTACGTGGCGTTCTTTTATTATAATCATACGTAGTGCTTTAAAAAAAACAAATCGTACATGGCATAATCCGATTGTAGCATTTTAATAATATTAATCCTATGTGGTGCTCTAATAATTTTCTAAAAAATAAAATCCTACGTAACACTTTAAAAACTCGAAAAAAAAACTCCCCTTTATATATTTACTAGTTTTGTGCCCTGGAGGTTGTTTACTGAATTTTAGGATAAAACCTTTTGACTTGAATGTTAATACGATCATATAAACACTTTTGATGATGCAAGATATTTTGACATGCGATATCATACTTAAATTATTTTTACTAAATTGAAAGTACTTTTATGTACCAATTAAAACTTATTTTACTAATTCTACATTATTTTAAATATATTATAAATAGATCTTAGGAAATTTTAGATTTTAACATCTCACAAGAACCCGAAAATAGTTTTTAACACCCCCATAAAAAAAAAAAATATTTTAACACCACACAAATTTCCAAAAAATGGGTATTACCACCACTTAACTAATTTCGTTTAGGAATCCGTTAAGTGGGCCCATAAAGCCACGTGTTGCTTTATTCGCCAAAAAAAATTAAAAAAAAGAAAAATAAAATAAAATAAAATACCTAAAACTACCCCAGCCACCCCAGCCCCACCACCGAGCCACCACCGCCCTCCCCTAAACCCACCACTGCCCTCCCCGAACCCATCACCGGCGGCGCGTCTCCTCCCCCTCCTAACCCACCTGAACGCCCCCTTCCCTCTCCCGCAACCGCAATCGACCCAAAAACCACCAAACCCACAACCCTCAACGACCACGAATCCCCAAACAGCCACGATACCGGCCACAAATGGCCGTAATCGGTCGGTTAAGGCCACTCAGCCCCAAAACCGGCCGATTTCGGCCATTTGTGGCCGGATTCGTGGCCGTTTTGGGAAAGGAGGGTTTTGGGTTTGGTGGTTTTTGGGAGCGAAGCTGTTACGAGAAAGGGAGGATTCAGGTGGCTTAGGGGTGCGAATGCGTCGCTGGTGGTGGGTTCAGGGAGGGCAGTGGTGGGTAGGGGGGAGGGCGGTGGTGGCGTTGTGGTGGTGGCTGTGAGGTTTTTATTTTTATTTTTTTATTTTTTCTTTTCTTTTTTAAACAAATAAAATGGTGACATGTGTCACCGTGGACCACACTTAACGGAATTCCTAAATGGAATCCGTTAAGTAGTGGTAATATCCATTTTTTGTAAGTTTGTCTGGTGTTAAAATAATTTTTTTTTATGGGCGTGTTAAAAACCATTTTTGGGTTTTTGTGAGGTGTTAAAATCTAAAATTACCTAGATCTTATTTTAAAGAGTTTTCCAGAAAGAATTTTATGATGTAAATATTACCGAGTTGATAGATTTTTATTAAAAGTTATGGTTAATTTTGTATATATGAAATATTAGTAGTGTATTGATAATAAAACTCTATACAACATTTTAATCTTCAAGAATCTATCACAAATTCAGTTATTTAGCATCCTATTTGTTGCCTACATAGTTCGCTACTTGGCAAAAAACTAAAATGTCAAGTGTCACTTTGACTTGATTGTGATACCGGTTTTATACATGAGTCATATGATATTAGATTAAATTAAATTAGATTATGGCAATGAGAAAACCATTCCCCGCATCCACGCCTCACAAGTCCACATTGATATTTATAATGCAAACTCACGTAAACCCCCAAACACCTTTTCATTTTAAACTCTAACTTAAATGACCAGCCCGAATCCACTAAACTATTATGATTTATGAAAAAAATAAAAAATTATCCCCACTTTAAAGCATAAAGTAATGTAAAAAAAAAAAAAAAAAAAAATCTCGATTTCAAATACTCCCTCCGCCCCCATAATATTTGATAAACTTTCTATTTTTTGCCGTCCCACAATACTTGACACATTACCAATTTTGGAAAGGGACTACTATTATAAAATTATTTTTCTTCACACTATAGGCCCACTGCTTTTTAGGAAATAATAAAAAATTTAGACCACCCTCTCCCCCCTTCATGACAACTATCTCCACTTAACTTTTTAGCAATAAAGTAATACAAAAAAACATCTTTTCTACAATAAACAAATATATTAAAAGGACCCACTTATAATTAAATTACGTGCTCCCTCCAACATCCCAAGTATTATGGGAAGGAGGGAGTACACAAAACAAAAGTAGCAAAACCTAGCTAAAACAAATTATTAATTAAAAAAAACGTCACCATAAACGGCTCTAGTTGGATCTATTTACTTGCAGTCAAACAAAGTTATAAGCTGAGCTAATTAATATTAGTGTATTGATGTCACATAACCAGCTAGTTAGTGTTGCTTACTTTAAATTCCATTGATCTTTAATTGATTGGATCCAAAAAGCTGCTAAAGCAGAGCAAATCTTTGTATGCCAATTAATGCATGTAAATCTCTCAAAAGAAAATTAATTGAACGCTAACAGCTACGAATCAATATCCATGTCTAAGTGTCATTTTAGTATTATAATTGCAACTTACACAATGAAAAGGAAGAGACATAATATAAACTATGAAGGTATGGAGTAATATCTATTACCTAATTGGCAACTGGCATACATTTTGGTGGGCAAAAGCATTCAAGTAAGAGTTACTTTTAGAAGTCGTTTTTGAAGCGTAGGGCTGATAGGTCTATGTATTACTCCCTCCGTTTTTTAATAAGTACTTCATTTCTTTTGGGCATATATAACAATTGAAAATTAATTATCTATTAATTGAGAAGATTCCAATAAGTATACATAAAACTATGTTTTTTTTCTTATATATAAATTACGTACAAATTAGATTAAGTGAATAATATAAAAAAAGTGCTAACGAAAAATATCATAAATATTTCTTACACGTACTTAGCTTAGCCTATGTTACTAGCTAGCTAGCCAATGTATTGTCCATTTGTCATATGTACTTAATTGTGAATTTGTGATCCTTAGCATAGTTTTAGAACTTAAATTATAGACAACTCATTTTGCGCCTTTGCTAGAAATAGGTAGGTGCTCCTTTCGGCCAATTTAGCTTCCTTCATTACTAAGCAATCAAATTCATCTATCTTTGTTTATTTTAATTAGTCTACAAAAGATTAAATTCCTTGTTTTGATGTTCGTCTTTGTAAGTAAGGGTGAGCGAAAATTCTGGATATCTAGAATTGGAATCGGAACCAGTTAAGAACCGGTGGGTCCAAAATTGGAATTGGACTCGGTGGTTCCAATTCCGGGTAATAATTTAAGGACCCAGTTGCAACCGATTCCAATTTCAATTCTACTTTTTTTTGGAACCGAAATCGGTTGGGTATCCGGTTACCCAACATATATTGAACTAAGTATATTTTAAAAAAAAAACAAAAATATGTTGAATGTAACTAATTAGTCACTAGTAGAAAAATTGCTACTTGTAACGCCTTATTTGTAACCAACAACTTTTTTTTAGTTACAAGTACTATATTTATAACCAACATTAGCTATGTCTATTGAAAATAGGATAATTGTAGACACCTGATTGTGTCTCCCCAAAAACCAAACCAAGTGATGAATATATTTCACGTCATTTGATTATCGAGCAAAGCGAAATGTGAAAGAGTCTCATGATGCACTCATTTTAATAAAAATACTTCTTTATGTTTTTGAAAATATTTCTTTTTATACCTTATTTATGGAAAATGTCTAGTCCAATTTAGTTTAGTCCATAATGTGGGTCCAATAATAGTGTAGTTGGATAGGGTTTGAAAAGAGATTTCCAACGATATATTATAAGCCCAATTTCGATGAATAATGAGGAAGTTATGACCAAAATATTAAATTGGGCCCAAAACAATTTTATATGGTCCAATTATCAAGTGGAGGGCCCATTAATTGTCATTCCTAAAGTTATTAGATATTGCTTTAATTTTTTAGAATAATCTAGAAGGTTATTGTAAATTCTGATAGAGTTAGGATTAATAATTATATTTTAGAAAAGAGAAGGAATTTAATTTGAAATAAAACAAGTGTTTTAAAAGATAAAAACAGATTTTTACGGAGTCTAATTACCTAATTATATTGGGAAAAGGACTCCGTACAGGGTTTTTATCCTGATCAAGCCATCGCGCTACGGAGAGCCTATCGCGCCGCGATAGGGTCTGTCGCGTCACGATCGCCTTATCGCATTGCGGTAGCTTTATCGTGTCGCGATAGGATCTGTTTTACTTCGAGTCAAATTATGACTCTTTTCGAAGCGTTCCGAATGTTTTCTCTATAAATAAGGGCATTATTTCCCCGTTTTCAATCATCAAAAATCATCTAATTCTGTTCTTTCTCTCTATCAAAGCTAGAAGCTTGTTCTTTCTCCCTCTTTCTAAGCCTACCCTTTTTGAAATACAATACCGCATTCACGAGTCTTAGACGAACCTAACCAAGCTCAAAGTTGCCTTCGCTCTAGACGTGAAATGTTGATAATTTCTGAGGGTTTGGTCCCGAATCCCTATTTTAATTATTTAAATTAATTGTTTGATTTAATATTTTCCTTGAATTTACTAACGTGTGTATTGTTTTGATAGAAAGAGATACGAGGCAACAAAATACGTTGTTTTATTGCTATATTTCTTTAGAAAGTATACTTAAATTATTTTAATTCCTAATAGCATGTTAGGATGTTATTTATTTCTTTCTAGTATCATGATTAGGTTGCTTCCTATTTCTTCTATCATGTTAGGGCTAAAAGATTTGATTTTTAATGTTTAGTGACATGCTAGGATTTGTTATTAATCATGTTAGTATCATGCCTAGGATTTTGCTATTATTATTATGCTTTCATGATATTGAGATTATCTTTGATGATGATGGTATGTTGTCAATATTAATATTATGTTTCTTGTTATTATTGTTATTGCTCAATCACGCCTTCTCTTGTAGGAATAAAGGGGATTTGTACTTATAATCACATTTAATAAGATAATTAATAATTTTATTTAGGCTAATGTGATTTTAATTCAAGTGATCGCCAATAATAGATTTGTTTGTGCATTAATATTCAATCAACATAGATTAAACAGGTTTAGGGTTAATCTATTGATTGTATGTTAGTCAGAAAGCGCACATGAATATGATAAGAATAAAGTAAAGGCCTATTTAGGGCAGGTTTAATCTCTTTTAGGTTGGATTTGTATCTTTATCTCCGAATATCCAGTCATGGTTCCAGACCACTTTGGAGTTAGCAATCTCATGGATCGTGAAGGGGTGTAACCTTCACCCTATGAACGGTTTACAAGTTCCTAAAACTTGTTGGCGACTCTTTTGCTCTAGCTTCCTTCCCTTTGGATGCCACCATGCTTAAGTGTATGATCACAGTAGGGCTCAAGTGTGGGATGCTTGAAATATTCCCTACAGTTTTTAGCGACTCCACTGGGAGGATTTCTATTTTAATTCCTAAAATTTATTTTGTCAATAATTTAGAATTAGTGGATGAGACTCAAAAAGTTCTAAGTATTCATGTGCGTAATTTTGATTGACATTATTGGCATAAGCATAAAAAGATCCGTATTGGATAGACCATCCGTAATGCGTCAAAAATAGAGGATTTTTACACATAGGAAATTTGGGAAATATCTTTCACAACTAGAATCGAAAAAACGCTGCAAAAACTGGAAAATTCTAAGAACAAAAGAGAGCTGTTGAGGCATGTAGGAACTGGCGCTGAGAAAACAGTGCCCATCGCAGTGCGATGGCTCTGTCGCGACGCGATAGCAATATTGCAGCGCGACAGGGCTATCGTCTCGCGATGGTCCCTGTTGTCTCGCACTACACTCTTCCAATACCGAGCCAGAAATTTGCGTTTTTGCTTTGACCGGTTCTAGTACTGTTTGCTCGGTTTGACTTCCTGATTGAGATTTTCTCACTTTTCTGAACCCATATGTGTTCCACATATGACCATAACCCTCTGGGAATTCACGCTTTATCGACCCAATCGAACGCTCATTACAACGAAGGGTACATCCGAGTTTGTGAATTCACCAAACCATGAAAACAAGTTTAACTTATGGGGTCCCATCCATACGCGCCAACTCTTCCAAAGGTAAGGCTTCCGCGCGATGCATCCGGACTCATAACCATGGACCCTCTTTGACTAACCCTTATCCTTGAACTTTAGAGAACTAGATCCATGGTTAGGTTGCAAACTCATTGCATCATATTGTGCTTACTTGACTATTTGTGCATTCTTGCTTGTGCATAACCTATATGTGTTTACACTAATCGTTTGTTTGACTTGTGTATAAGTTTAAATAAACTAATTTAATGGCTGATGAGCGTCATTTATGGCGCTCATTAGAGTAGTTTTCGATGCCTTATCTATATTTTCTCGCTTTATTTTCTTATGAGTTTTCTAGTTTTCTCTTATCTTCTTTCTTTGTAGCTCATTTTGGTTTTCCATTCACCTTTTATGAGTTTTCTATGATTTTTGCTCTTAATTAGCTATTTTAGTTTGATTTCTATTCTTTTTGCTTTCTCTCTTGCTTTTACTTGATTTCTTGCAAGTAAAGTTTTGGAATCTTGTTTATTGCTCCCTTACGGATGTTTTCTCATTGATTTTAGGTCTAGAGTGTGCAAATAATTGAATAATAAAAGGCTGCCCTCCTCGCGGGCATCACCTCGGGAGCACCGATGATAAGGATGCACGAGAACGCGAGGATCGACGAGCGAGTAAGGGAGGCCAGGCCACGTGCACCACAGCAGGGGTGCGTGCGCGCATACCCCACTGTGCGTGCGCGCAGACCCTGCTGTGTGCGCGCATGGATGGTCTGGTGCATGCGCACGGGGGTGCTCCGCCTCTCTTCGCTTGATTTGTTATAAATAGCCATTGACTTTTCCTTTTTTAGGGGTAGACGACTTTATATGTACTTGAGACTTATTTTCCAGAAATAGAAGAGAGAGAAAGTAGAGAGAGAAGCTTAAGATTACTTGTTTGTACTTCAATTTCATCTTTGATTTCAACTTTGAGCTTGGATTTCATCTCCAATCAATGAAAGTTTGTGAGATTTCTTTCCTTTGAATTTACTTTTGTTGCTATTTCCTTTAATTCTTGAATGTTTGATTTGAATTTTGATCTTTGGTTGAGAATTTGTTGAATGTTTGATTTTCTCTTTGATTAAGCTTGAAATAATGATGTTTGTGATTCAATTTGTATTGCCTTTCAATTTCACCAAGATTAGTGAGTAGATTAGTTGCTAGGGAGAAGGAGAAGCATGCTTGATTGATGATTATTGCTAGTTGATGATTCTTGGTTGATTGAATTGTTGCAATTAAATTTGTTGACATAGTTATGCATGTGATTCATTAGACTAGGAGTGATCAACCTATAAGATTAATCTAGATTGTATAGCAAATTTCAATGACATGAACCCTTGATTTGAGAATTGCTTTAATTGATTGAATCTGATTGTGATTTTCCTTGTTAGCCATTCATAGTGAATCCTATCTTGGCTTATAGGAGATAGCTTTTGGATTCCATTAGTTGCAACTATTGTTTGTCCTTTGCAATGTTTGAATCAATCGAGTCATCCATCGATTAGCATAATCATTAAGCTTGCATGTGGAACCTATATCCCTAGCTAGTGTTTAGCATATTGAATTTCTCGATTTGTTTAGCTTTTCGATACCTTAGTTACCAACCAATCCTTTCTACAATCTTCGAAGTAGCTTGACCTAGGCTATAGCTTTCGCCTATTCATTCCTTTGGATTCGACCCTTAACTTACCATATACTCGTATTAGGTTGGTTGAGTGTTTATAAATTTTGTATTGCTCTAGGGTAGAGTAGAAAACGACCTACATTTTCCCTACGTCAAAATGGCGCCGTTGCCAGGGAATGATATTGGTGCTTTGTTATAGTTGTTGAGTCTACTTCATCTTTAATTGAAAAATACAAAAAGATTTTTCTCTTTTTGACTACATTTGTAGCCGTGCTACTAAGTTTTTCTTTTGAGATTGTATGCATAGAGCACGTGGTCGTTCACTAGTGCCACTTGATCCGTAAATTGAGAGGACAATTGCAAGGATAAGAGTTGCTAAACGATCTTTGAGTTCTAGCTCTTCAAGTGAAGAAGAACCACAACAAGAAGGACAAGCAAGGATGGGAGAAAATCCAAGAGTGGCATTGAAGGAATTGGGGATTCCCGGTGCATATAGGTTTGAAAGTGGGATTGCTCCACCTACAATACCGGCAAATGAATTTGAAATAAGGCCGACAATGATCACTTTGATAGAGAGGCGACAATTTAGTGGGGCCAAGCATAAAAGCCCACTAAATCATCTCAAGGAGTTCGAAAAGTAATGCAACACTATCAAAGTGAGTGGAATTTCCCAAGAATTCATCCGCCTCAAGCTTTTTCCCTTTTCCCTCATAGGGCATGCCTTGGAATGGCTATACAAGGAGGTCAAACCCAATTCTTTAAGGACATGGGACGAAGTGACCAAGGAATTTCTATCCCGATTCTATCCACAAAAGAAAACGGCGGAGGCTAGAGCTTTGATTCAAGGTTTTAAGCAAAGGTCTAATGAAAGCCTCTATGAAGCATGGGAGAGGTACAAGGAGTATCAAAGAGAATGTCCTCACCACGGAATTACTACTTACCAAATTATTCAAATCTTTTATGGTGGCCTAAATCCTCGAGGAAAGTCATGTCTTTATGGAGAAGCCGGAGGTCCCATCATGAATAAAACGGAGGAGGAAGTGGTAGACATAATTGAAGATGTAGTGAGGTACTATAGAGATTGGAAAGATGGTGAAAGGGAGTCATTTAGCAAGAGTAGCTCTTCAGTTTACTCAGTTGATCATCTAAATGCAATCAACAATTTATCCTCACAAATGACAAACTTGGGGAAGGAAATGTCCGCTATCAAGGCAAAGTTGGAAAGTGCTACCTCCCAAGTTTCGAATCTTCCCTCCCAATCTAAGGGGAGAGGTATGTATTCTAACTTTCAACCCTCTCCCTCTTCTAGTAACATGCCTAGTGGTTGCTTGTTTTGTGATGTTTGTGGATCATATGATCATGATGCTTCTAATTGCCCTCATGCATGTATGGATGTTTGTGATGATCAAGATGGAAATGTGAATGATCATGTGAACTATATGTCAAACAATAATGATTCTAGGTTTGAGAATCAAAGAGGTCAATGGAATAGGAATTACAACAACCATGAAAATTTTGACAACTATAACCAAGGAGGTGGTGATAGATACCAAGGGAACCAAAATTCCCGAGGTAACTATAACAACTAAGGTTATAGTAGCCAATATCAAAACCAAAATTATGGTAATCATAACCAAGGTTATGGTAACCATAATCAAGGTTATGGTCAAAATCAAGGAAGAGGTAATTGGAACAATCAAAATAGGGGAAATTTTCAAAACAATGCTCAAAGGGGTCCCCCACCCGGATTTGCTCCAAATGCCCCTAGCGTTTTGCAGCAGTTCCGTTGCTTCAGTGATGGTTCAGTTTTCTGCCTAAGTCCTCACGCCGAGTCTAATTAATCAGTTTATCAATAATTAAAGCTTTATTTAGTCCTTAATTAAGTCTAGGCACGTAGTCCCATGGTCTTACACAAGTGTTAAAACATGCCACTTTTATTCACTTCTTTTTTAAGCACACACTTTGTATATATGTTCACCATGACCATGTCTAGAGAGTCTTGTGTGCGCGTGTTTTCCGTCATTTTTTTTGGGGGGGTAAGTCGGATAATAATCCTCCCAACATAACCATGTTGCTTGAACCCTGTACATGATTCCCAAAATATGCACCCTATTTTTGCTTTTGCTCTTTTTCTAAAAACCCAATAAAGTGAAAGTCAATTTGAGTCAAGTCATTAAGTCAAAATAGTTTAATATTTACAGCGCTTGGTCAAGAAAGGAAGGGCGACTAATCAAATATAACACTTTCGTCCAAGTCTTACTTTTTGATAAACCGTTCGAAAAAGAATAAAGGCTAAAAAGAAAATGGAAACCGAAGAAGAAGTCAATGAACTAAGACTGAACATCGCTAGCTTGACCAAGATGTTCAAAACTCTCGTTCTTCAAGTCAATGACCCTGCGAAACAACAACAGCTCGAGCGAATGGAAGAGAGCTTGAGCAAAATCTCCAATCACTACAAGTTCCAAGGGATTAGCTCACAAGGGGTCTCTTTGAACAAGGAACTTCTTTCGCAGAAGTTCAATACCAACGACATCCCAAAGTTCAAGCCAATTGATAACCCTTACTTTCATTTAAGAGCTTTTGAAACAATAATGAACATTAAGGGAATTGATAAGAAAGCCTTCCATTCGTTGTTCTCTTTATCTTTAGAAACCGTTTGTCAATGGTTTTTCTCCCTTAACAAGGAGAAAATCTCCTCTTGGGATTCTTTAACAAACCCTTTCATTAATAGATACAAATGCAACATTCAAGTTGAAACTGACCATAGGGAACTTGAGATATTGAAACAAAAGGAGAACGAAGGATTCACTTCCTTTTTCAATAAGTGGAGGGAAACTTCCACTAAAATGGTTGAGGTTCCTACTGAAAAAGAATCTGTGAGGTTGTTTATCAGGAACCTCCAAGAAAAGTATTCAAAGCATCTAAAGTACCAAAGTAACTTGAATACTTTCAAGGCCGTCTACGACATAGGAATTGATATTTAAGACAACCTTACAAAACAAAAAGCTACTAGCAACTCCAACAGTGGCTGGAAATAAAAGAAGAACGACAATCCTTATTCTTCCAAAACCACCCACTCAAACAGTGTTATCGTTGTTAACTTAAACGAGGTCCTAGCTATGAACAATCAAGGACAAAAGAAGCCATTAAGGAGAAACTTCACACCTATTGGCATGAGTTATGACACCGCATTCGATCGCCTTCATGCTAAAAGTCTCATAACTCCTATTGGACCGTTTGGAGATCCACCAGTCGAAAAGAGGACGGCTAGTTGGAACCCCAACCATAATTGCAAGTATCATCAAGGCAGGGCCATCTCACTGAGAACTATTGGAAGTTGAAGGAAACTATTCAAGACTTAATTGATAGCAATAAACTCCCATTGCCTCCTGCAATTAAGAAGCGAAGTATCAATAGTGCTCCACTTTCACACTCCTTGGCGATTTCTGATGAGGAAGGCCACGCTGATCCATCACTCCTCATTAAACCAATTAAAGAAACTCATGATATCGAAGAAGAGGAGGAAACCTTTTTCGATGCTGTGAGCGATTCTCCCGCCGGAGAACAAACGGCCACTAAAAGAGAAGTATGGCTTCTCATAAACACAATGAGGGAAGCAATAGACATGTGTCGTGAGGCTCTCGACCATGCAAAGTTGGTACAAAGTAAGTGTGCCGCTGAAAAAGTGATGCCCACAAAAACTAGTGAGAGAAAACCCTTTTCTCTCAAAGTAGTTGAAACACCAAAAAGGAGTAACAAGGTATACACACCTATTGGAACTTCTTATGCGAACATGTTTCAAATGCTCTTCGATAATGGGAAGATCAAACCTCTCGAGCCAAGACCATTTGAATCGTTGAAAAGGACAGATAGGTTCTATTGTCCCTACCATCAATCAGGAGGACATACCATAGAGCACTGTTTTAAATTTAAGGACACAGTCTAAGGATTAATTGACAGTAAAAAATTAGTTCAAATTCAACCAGACAAAGAGATATTTTCAGAATTGGTTAATGGAGTGTGGGATAGTGATGATGAGGATGTCTACCTCAAAGATATAGAAGACACTCCACTTTCCTCAATTTATCCGGTTGATGATATTTGGGATGAAGAGGATTCCCCTATCAATGTCCTCATAAGATCAGGGAGGATGCAACCCCCCATCACAACGCAACCTATTTCTACCACTCAACAAGTTCCCATACAATAATAGAAGACAACGACGTTATCAAACAATTAAAAAAGACTAAGATCGAGATGAATGTATGGAAACTATTAGCTACATCCCATGAACATAGGCTCGCAGTAATGGATGCTTTAGCTAAAGTAGGAATAAACTCAGAAACCAATCCTGGGGGGTTGGCCAACTTTCTCACGAGTGATCTTCCTAGCCCCATCAATCTAATCACCTTTTCTGACAAGGATTTACCTCCTGAAGGTGATAAACATAATAAAGCCTTGAACCTCACAGTGGTGTGAAAACGAATGAATGTTCTAATGACCCTTGTAGATAATGGGTCGGCAATTAATGTTTGCCTACTTAGAACTGTGAGAATGCTAGGAATAAGGGATGAAGACTTGTCCCCATCAACACAAGGCATAAGAGCTTCTGACAATACTCGTCGCCAAGCTCTTGGAACTATTACTATGAATGTCATAACAGGGGTTATCGAGCATGCTACTACTTTTCAAGTGGTAAACATCAAAGCCTCCTTCAATAAGGGGTTATCGAGTAGCAACACAAATGGGATCGCCTGGCCTTCCTAAATTAGATACTTTCGGACTTGGTTTTGAACCGACTTTGAAAGACTATAAGCAAGTCCAGGAAAAGATTAATGCACGGAGGAATTCTCATACTCAAAAGAAAGCAATCCCAATGGATCGTTACCCTCTCACTCTAAATGGACAATTCATAAAAGAGGGAGAGGATTATCCATGCTACGAATTTCCTGAACCCTTTGTCAAAGATGGGGTAAGACAACCAGGGTTCGAAATCTTTTTGGATTACAACTTCCTAGATGAGATCCTAACTCCTATTCACAAAGAGAAAGCACCCCCATGCTTTGACTTTAATGTCATGGGACTCCTCGTTGGCTACGAGAAGAATGAGCCTAAGCGTATCGACGATAACTCTGCGCTTATCCAAACAGTCTTAAAAAGTGAAAAATTTGATCCCACAAAGCTCATTACTCCGGTAGAAGGATTAGTTCGAGGATGTTGAGCAATTAGGTTTTGATGATTATAAACTAATGATGATTATCTATCTAACGTGTATGTTAAGTTGTGCATAGAAAGAGCAAGTTATGCTTGGAACAGGATACAAGGAACCTGAGTAATGACAGGTATATATGTAGGGAACTTGAGCAATATAGGATAAGCAATAGAGGAACAAGAACAACGATAAGTGTTATGGTTGATAAGCATGATGATGGCTAAGGAACCATGAAGGTAACTATGTAAACATGTGTTTGCATATGTTAGCTTCATAAGGTAAGTATCCTATACATATATAGGTCATGTATGTGTAGGAGTCTTTTAATTTAGTTTAGTTTTCTTTATTGTTTTTATAAATGAAAAAACTAACCTTCTGAGTTACTTTGTTATCCTCAGAAGTTTGCTCAGTTTGTCATCATTAAAAAGGGGCAACTTGTTGACCCTTATGAGGTTTTGATGATGATGTTAAGAATTGAGCAAACTTCCATTTAATAAGGATTTTCTAGTGTTGTGATGTTGGCAGGTTCAGTAAGCGTAGAGGGCTGAAGTAGGAACTGGAACAAAGGAACTTTGGAAGATCCATGAGGACAAGTAAAGAACAGAAGAAGAGTTCCAGCAATGGAACTTCCCGAAGTTTCTCAACAGGAACTTCAAAACGGGTGTAACGACCTGGTTCTGGTGTAATGCTGGGGCAAACCCTAAGATCCAGAATATATCAAGACTACAGGATTCCAGAACAAGAGTTTCAGAGAAGCAACATGAAGACAGAGAAATAGAAGTATATTGCTCTAGGATTCATGTAAGTATGTTGGACATAAAAGTCGGTCTGGAACAAGTCTATATGGAACCAAGGTGAACTCCAAACAGTTAATGAAATTAGAGTGACTGACTTGTCAGGAACTCAGAGACTGTCAGAGTTCAGGAACCTAATAGGAACTTAAGTATGCACGTCGTTAAAAGTCGGTTTTAATGATATATATATTTACTTAATACGTGCATATCTTTTAGGGATTTGGTTTTACTGAATAAAGATATTTATCTTCTAATAAATCCCTTTTAGAAAAAGATAAATTTTGTTTAAAAAGTATTTTTAAACTAAAAGATAAGATTGGAATAAAAGCTGATTTTATGCTAAGTTATCTTATTATTATTGACAGATTTTATTCTGAACAAAAAGATATATTTTCGGAAAACTTGTTTTTAGAAAATATCTTTTAAACTTATCTTTTCAGAAAATCTATCTTTTTCAAGATGAAATGAATATTTCGAGTGTACTATAAATATGCTCATAAGTATTCATTCAAAGTTGAGGCTGACGAAGTGTAGTGGTCGTGCTTAATGGTTTTATCCTTCACCACGAAGCTAAGTCAGTTCTCCTGGTCAAAGTTCCTATCAGGTTTTGGTTACAGTACGTCCAGTGAGTTCCAGACAGGTCTCGAGTGTCCAATATATTAGTTTTATCTCTTTATTCATAGATATGTATTTAGGGATATTCAATGAGATCTTGTAATGGAAAAAGGGTTTTGAGTGTTTTGTATTTTGGGGTGAGATTGTGAATTCTCTTAAATTCACGCAAGTGATGAGTTTGAAATCTCGTAAAATTCGAGTGGTAGCTGTGAGTGCACAGTGAGTGAAAGGAACCTGAGAAGTGTCTTGGGTCACCTAGGAAGTGTCCTGGGTAAGGGGAGAAAAAGGGTCCTGAGAAGTGTCTTAGGTCTGGTAGGAAGTGTCCTATCATAGAGTCAAGTGTCCGTGGTGGAACTTGCAAAGCAAAGGTCTGTGTAATAGGTTGTACTAGGAGAGTTGCCTATTATAGTGGAATTTGTTTATAAGTCCCAATAGGGCCGAGGTTTTACTTCCAGTTAGGCACTGGATGGTTTCCTCGTAAAACTTGCTGTGTGCTTTAAGTTCCTTTACGTTTCAATTGTTTATTTCCGCATAAGTTCCGCGATTGGAACCTACTACCATTCACCCCCCCTCTTGTAGTAGTTCATCTAAACTAACAATTGGTATCAGAGCAGGTGCTCTTGATAAACCGGGCAACCCCGAGGAGCGAGCAAGTTCCAGGCTAGGATGGATATCTACAAGGAATGCAACGAATGGAACTCAACCCTAGAACGTACCCAATACCACGTGAAGACCAAAGTCTGCTTGTGAAGCAGAAGTGATTCAAAGATGAACATCTTTGAGAAATAGTTCAAGGAACGTATTGTGTAGAATTATGCATATTTGGTCTCTTGGAACCTGGATTACTACTGAATGGAAACTTAATTCTTTGGGCAAGGTAATGAACGTATATTTTGAATATTTGCCAAAGAATGACCTTATCATGTGTATGTGTCATTCTGAATATTTATTATGTAGACACATGATGTTTATTGTTAGTAAAGATAGTTGGTTTAACCGTAGTTGTTTTAATTATGGATTATTGACGTTAACTACTAACATGAAGGTACCCAATATATATTGGGTAACCAAAGCCAAAAGATGACTGATTTTGCAGGCTATATGAGTGGAGACAACTTATTAATAACGATGATCTTTGGTTGTTTGTATATAAGGAATTATGTGCAAGTTCCTCTCACTAGAAAGCCTTTATAAGAGGGTTATAGTAGGTGAAGCGACAATATGGATAAGTGTGTAAGTCACCTATACATCTCTCTGTAAATATTGGTCATGTGCTTTTGGTATGTATTAATCCTTCACAAATTCCTATTGAAATTCAATTCCCTATTCTTATGAAGGTTATTTGTGAATGGATAAAAAGAGAAGTTGTTTTGATGTTTATAATGTATATCATGACAAACTAACTTCTCTTCTAGTTTTGTGCAAGTTATTAATGATTGTTTTGTAGGTTTGTCCATTGAGACAAATTGGTGCATAAAAGTTTGTTCCATTAGGAGCTCAGTGCTTAAATTGGTTGGAACTTGGTGAACTTGAAATGATAGAACGAATTAGGGATACAGGAATAACAAAGCTTCTATATCAAGGTGCTATAGGAGTTAGCGTATACGTTCCTGTAAAGATTCTGGTTCAAGTTCCAGTTAAGTTCTTAGTATTCAAAGTTCCTTGGAACAAAGCATTAATTCCTGTAGCAGACTCTTATGAAGGATGATGAGTTAAGATGATTATCTTTGACTGCGTGTTGGAGATTCATCATTTCGTTGATGGAACGACATCTAAAAGGGAGTACTCTTACAGGAACTTTATGTTTCAACACTTTTATGCTTTAGGTTTTTTCTATCTCTTTTGACTAACCTACTGACATTTTAAAGGCACAAAGGAATCTCTTGGGTTGTGAACTTTCAGGTTATATCTTTTGAATGATAATATGAGGGACTTTGACAAGGTGTTGAAGAATTTGAGATTAAATCAACACGTTCCTCTACCCAAGATACAATGGTCTAAAGGACCAGAAGACATGTTCCAACTTTATGTCAAAAGGAACATGGAAGAGTTGAAGGTTTATAATAGGAGGGAACTCGCATTATCTCGACAGCGAGGTTCCAAAAGAGATGATGATAGCCAAATAAAGGTATCTCTTACTATAAACCTACAATGGAAGAACTTTGACTTATAATACTAACACGAAAGGTAAAATTTCTACATAACAGGAAGTTAGTAAGTCAAGTTCCTATCCCATTGTGAATATTTTTCTCGTCGAGTTTTTAATGCACATTCTGGTTTTCAATTGCTTGTAACTCTATTTGTTTCATGGCTTCAAGATGACATCATCAATAAAGAGTGGAAATGTCACATATGAAGGGAATCAAAAAGGGAACACATCATTTGTGGATCTCAAGGTGATTCCTAACAACAACCTGACATTTCTAGGTTTTATTGAAGATGAGATACTTCTATGCTTCAAACTGTGAACATGTAAATCTTTTCATGCTTGATAAACCTAGTAGGAACTCGATAATAGGTATATGTATATGTAAGTTCCAAACAGGTTAAGATCGAAAAGCATGAGAATCAAACACATGTTACATTCTCTTTCAACATCAGGTAGATGGTAAGCAACACTAATCCATTGGATCTTAGTGATATGGATATGTTTACCATGTGATATGTAGAGACTAATTGAAAGAGATGTCTTGTTTATAAGTAATGAAAGCAAATGTGCACTTGGTTACTTTTCTTAATAGAAGAGACGATGAATTGTTTGAAAGTCTTTTCTATCACAGGGTAAGTGGCTAAGTGTTCATCATCTATGAGGTTATAGATCTAACAACGGAACCTAGTTCCAGTCATGTTTAGTGTTTGTTGCAGGAACACAGATTAATAACAAGTTTTCAATTTTGAATCATGAAAGACAAGAAGAGAACAAAGTTATATACTAATGGTCTTTGCAGGTTCTTTGGAATAGTTTTCAATGCCTCTTGCTACATCATCAACACTGAAGCAATAGATCTTTGATTAACAAGACACCCTATGTTCCACTTAGGGATGTTTGATGATAGAAGTGCCAAGGCGATTTATCCATAAACGCCGAGAACAGCAAAACATAAAGAGTTTACCCTATCTTATTTAATGTGCAATAAGTGAACATATTTTGAGACTAACATGTTTGTTCCCATCAGACAGGTGATAAAAGGTGAACTCGCAAGTTCTTGAAGAACTATCTGAGTTCCTAGTAAAGAAATATGTCACTAAGAATAACAGCAAGGGATAGCTACATATGTTGAGGAACTTCGAGATGTTAAGTTCCAACTCATGCAGCAAAGTTCAAAGAACTCAATACAAGAAAGCAAGTTCCAACGAAGTTCCAGAGCTGAGATAATATTTGTTCCGACCAGCAATATCTCAACAAACTATGGAACTAAAGTGTCTTTCATGCATATGTAACCAAAGGGAAAACCTCAACAACCAAGGATCAGAGAAGAGCTCGAGATATCAACTGAAAAAGATGGACTTCATAACTCATAGTTGTATAAAAGATAAGTTTGTTTTTAAGGTTGATGTAAACATATAATTGGTTGTTATCAGGTTAGATGTGCAGCAGGAACTTAATAAGCTTAAAAGGAAGAGGATGCATGTCACATCCTGAACCTATTCTAGAACACCTAAAAAGGGTCGGAGATTAAAAAGGGTGTTCTGGAAAATGCTTATTGAGTAAGGCACGTGGATGGAACAAGGCCAGGTTGGTTCTTAAAAGAAACAACCAATACAAAGGTATGTATTGTCTTTAAGGAACTTGTTGCGTGTGTAGCTAGACTTGAAGCAAATTGAATAATATTTGTTCTTGCTGTTTATATGGGATTAGAGTTGTACCACATAGATGTCCTGTATGTCTTGATATGAATTTTTGTAGACGTCTATGTGGAACATACTCTAGGATAGAATGCTATCCAAGTTCCTTCTTGAAAATTGAGTTTTAAAAAGTATCAATTTTTGTTTTCAAGATGAACTGAGTTATTAGTAGTACTTGTTTACATTGATATATCTCTGGTACTACTAACGAGCCATTGTGCATTGATTTTTGCTAATTTATGATAAGAAAATATATTTGTAAGCATTAACCACTGACAATGGAACTTGAGTTAGAAGTGGAAGTTCATATTAGATTCGAGATCATTAAGGAACATAACAGCCACTTCAAGAACTCCAAGGTAAGCCATCATATTCAACCAATGCTTTAAAGTTATATTTTTACTGGTAAGAGACTACATAAGATACAAGTTCCTTTTCACATGTCGGCATTAGATGAATTGAATTGATATATTTGTGGTATGAATGCAATATGTGAATTTGTGAATTGATTCTCTTATGGTTTTGTCTTGACTTGTCATATTCTTGTTTATTGCTTAATAGAACAAGACTTGATGAAACATAACATGAGTATAAAGTATTTTTCCCATAAGTTATGTCAAGCTGGGGTTCCTATGCATGTAATACTTAAAGTAAAGAATATGTGCTTATTGTTTATGTGTCACACTTAATTCTTGTGTTGTAAAAGACATACTTACTTGCCTAAGAGTATTAGAGGTCTCATAATAGAACTATGGGTGCTGTCAAACACGAAGTTCCTAAGTTGCCAAAGGAACAATGAAAGAAACTTTGATGGAACAAGACAGGTAAGTTCCCAGACCGTTTACACCTCACTTGTTTAAATTTCAGAGGGAACTAACCTATATTTTAGCCAACTTTCAAGCATCCACGTCATATATCTTCGATCGCAACATTATTCTACAACTCTACGTTGTGTGTCCGTGTTACATATACTTTAATTGTCCCATATTCAGAAAATCGAAGATTCTTATTCACCCAATTCAATTTCCTCTTTCCGTTCACACACTTTTACTTCTTATTCTTGATTCCCATGTGCTCTAAGTTTGTTGATCATCTTTTTATGATTTGATGAAACATGAAAAATGGTGACTATATTTTGAGGGGGAAGTTGAAGATAAATAAAGAAGTAAGTACTTGAAAAGGAAGAAGAATGGTAAGGGACTCAGGGGGAATAAGGCAGGAACCAAGAAATCAAAATGGTTCAGATCTGGTTGTGGAACTCAAGTGTATGAGTAAGTAATATCTTCATTGATTTAAAAATGTGTTATTCCAGGAAAGTATGCAAAATTTGTATAATGACACCCTTTAAAAAAAAAATAAAGAAAAGAAAAGAAAAAGAAAAGGGTGATCAAATATTTAATTTCCTGGATATCTAAAGATGAAGAATATTGACTTTGATGTGGAGTACTCGTATACTTGGTGAGCTAGTGAAGGAACAACGACAAACGTTGAAGGAACTTGGCTATGATGAAACTGAAATCTATAAAGTTCCAGTATGCAGAATGTTCCTCAAAGAAGTTGGTGGTAGAAGTAAGGGAATTTGGTTATCAATTGGTAAGATGAATATGTGTTGTGTTTAGCAGAAGGTTCAAGAGTATGAAATGAAGAACAAATGTGGTGAACCTTATCATCTCAAAAGGTCTAAACGAAGAGCACAAATTCCATTTCATGTTCCCTCTACTTATTTTGTTCCATATGCTTCTTTATATATCCTTGAATTTGCGCTTTCATTTGTCTATTCATGCAGTTCATTCCTAACTTTTTAGCTCTGATCTTTACTTGATTCTTAACCTCTTATTTGTCAAGTTCAATTAAGGGTTTTGAAGTTGGGCCTTTGGATTGTGAGTTGGAAATTAGTGTGAAAATGGCATCCGTGTTTGAAAAGTGAGTACCTTGAGGCTTTTAGGAACAACAAGTGTTTAACCATTATATATTTACTTATTATATGGTGGTAGGTGTGACATATGACTTTAAGTGTGTATAATTTACGAAAAACAAACATGTGGAACAATACCCTTTTTGATAATGACAAAAGGGGGAAGAATATGTATGATGCTTATGGTATGCAGTAATTAAGTCTAAAGTTCTTACATCATGATCGTTGAAAGTATATATATATTGATAATGATGTGTATTTCTAAGTTCCTAACTATGTTAAGTTCCTGTGTATGTTCTTAACTTGTTCATAAGTTATTTCCTTGAAAAACTAAGGGGGAATAAATGTACAACGATTATCCTTTAATATGTGATAAGCATCATTAGTTTGTCATCATCAAAAAGGGGGAAATTGTTGAGCAATTAGGTTTTGATGATTATAAACTAATGATGATTATCTATCTAACGTGTATGTTAAGTTGTGCATAGAAAGAGCAAGTTATGCTTGGAACAGGATACAAGGAACCTGAGTAATGACAGGTATATATGTAAGGAACTTGAGCAATATAGGATAAGCAATAGAGGAACAAGAACAACGATAAGTGTTATGGTTGATAAGCATGATGATGGCTAAGGAACCATGAAGGTAACTATGTAAACATGTGTTTGCATATGTTAGCTTCATAAGGTAAGCATCCTATACATATATAGGTCATGTATGTGTAGGAGTCTTTTAATTTAGTTTAGTTTTCTTTATTGTTTTTATAAATGAAAAAACTAACCTTCTGAGTTACTTTGTTATCCTCAGAAGTTTGCTCAGTTTGTCATCATTAAAAAGGGGCAACTTGTTGACCCTTATGAGGTTTTGATGATGATGTTAAGAATTGAGCAAACTTCCATTTAATAAGGATTTTCTAGTGTTGTGATGTTGGCAGGTTCAGTAAGCGTAGAGGGCTGAAGTAGGAACTGGAACAAAGGAACTTTGGAAGATCCATGAGGACAAGTAAAGAACAGAAGAAGAGTTCCAGCAATGGAACTTCCCGAAGTTTCTCAACAGGAACTTCAAAACGGGTGTAACGACCTGGTTCTGGTGTAATGCTGGGGCAAACCCTAAGATCCAGAATATATCAAGACTACAGGATTCCAGAACAAGAGTTTCAGAGAAGCAACATGAAGACAGAGAAATAGAAGTATATTGCTCTAGGATTCATGTAAGTATGTTGGACATAAAAGTCGGTCTGGAACAAGTCTATATGGAACCAAGGTGAACTCCAAACAGTTAATGAAATTAGAGTGACTGACTTGTCAGGAACTCAGAGACTGTCAGAGTTCAGGAACCTAATAGGAACTTAAGTATGCACGTCGTTAAAAGTCGGTTTTAATGATATATATATTTACTTAATACGTGCATATCTTTTAGGGATTTGGTTTTACTGAATAAAGATATTTATCTTCTAATAAATCCCTTTTGGAAAAAGATAAATTTTGTTTAAAAAGTATTTTTAAACTAAAAGATAAGATTGGAATAAAAGCTGATTTTATGCTAAGTTATCTTATTATTATTGACAGATTTTATTCTGAACAAAAAGATATATTTTCGGAAAACTTGTTTTTAGAAAATATCTTTTAAACTTATCTTTTCAGAAAATCTATCTTTTTCAAGATGAAATGAATATTTCGAGTGTACTATAAATATGCTCATAAGTATTCATTCAAAGTTGAGGCTGACGAAGTGTAGTGGTCGTGCTTAATGGTTTTATCCTTCACCACGAAGCTAAGTCAGTTCTCCTGGTCAAAGTTCCTATCAGGTTTTGGTTACAGTACGTCCAGTGAGTTCCAGACAGGTCTCGAGTGTCCAATATATTAGTTTTATCTCTTTATTCATAGATATGTATTTAGGGATATTCAATGAGATCTTGTAATGGAAAAAGGGTTTTGAGTGTTTTGTATTTTGGGGTGAGATTGTGAATTCTCTTAAATTCACGCAAGTGATGAGTTTGAAATCTCGTAAAATTCGAGTGGTAGCTGTGAGTGCACAGTGAGTGAAAGGAACCTGAGAAGTGTCTTGGGTCACCTAGGAAGTGTCGTGGGTAAGGGGAGAAAAAGGGTCCTGAGAAGTGTCTTAGGTCTGGTAGGAAGTGTCCTATCATAGAGTCAAGTGTCCGTGGTGGAACTTGCAAAGAAAAGGTCTGTGTAATAGGTTGTACTAGGAGAGTTGCCTATTATAGTGGAATTTGTTTATAAGTCCCAATAGGGCCGAGGTTTTACTTCCAGTTAGGCACTGGATGGTTTCCTCGTAAAACTTGTTGTGTGCTTTAAGTTCCTTTACGTTTCAATTGTTTATTTCCGCATAAGTTCCGCGATTGGAACCTACTACCATTCACCCCCCCTCTTGTAGTAGTTCATCTAAACTAACAGAGGATGGCGAAAGACTGTGAAGGTGACTACACCAAGTGGAAGAAAGATCTCTATAACAACAGGACAAGGACCAATGTTCGATGAGTCTGAATCGTCTGAGTCCAAATCTGAGTCCGAGTTTGAATTCAAGTCTTCTGTAGTCGAGTCCTCTAAACCCTCTATAGTTGCATCTCCTTCTGTCCCTTCTAGTTCAAAATCTACTCCTAGGATAGTTAGTAGTCAAGTCCTAACGGACATTTCTTTATTTGATGTAATGGTTTCCAAGTTTAATAACATGTCTTCATTTGCTTACTCCTCGTGTCATTCTCTTACTCAAGATGACGAGCATTGCTTAACTAACAATGAAAATGACAAAGAAATAATTAAAGCAGTGGAAACGCTTGAAAAATAAAACACTAGTAATTGAAGACACCAAAACGGTTGATATCTCAAAAGACCCTACTGTTAAAAAAGAGGTTAAAATTGGTTTAACTCTTAATAAAGAAGAAAGAATTGATTTAATTAATCTACTAAAAGAATTCATTTATGTGTTTGCTTGGTCATATGAAGATATGCTAGGAATAAATAGGGAAATAGCTCAACATACAATACCACTAACTCCAGGAATGAAACCTGTAAAACAAAAGTTACGTAGAATGAAACCCGACGTAGCTCTTAAGATAAAAGAAGAAGTTCAAAAACAAATAACTGCAGGTTAGTCATGTACTTGTAAGAAATGGGATATGATGGGTATTCCATGTTGCCATGCATTGACATTCATTTTCTTCCTTAATCAAGAGGTAGAGGGTTATGTGGATGATTTCTTCAAAATTGAGGTGTATTTGAAGTCATATGCTGGATGTATACCACCAATTGAGGAAGAGAGGCATTGACCTAGGGTTGAGATGAAAGTAGATCCACCACCAATCAAAGTGGGACCTGTTAGACCTAGGAAAAGAAAATTAAGGACCCACATGAGGATAAAGAGAAACCAGGAACACTAAGCAGGCATGGCATGGAAATGAAATGCACTTTGTGCAACACAAAAGGTCATAACAAAAGAGGATGTCCCCAAAAGGGTGTTCTAGAGCCCTCTGAACCACCAGCAAAGAAACCAAGGGGTAGACCAAGGAAAGAAGCACCTGAAGTCAATCATGAGCCTTCACAGATACACCATCAAGTTTCAGCTCAACCAACACAATTAGGTAGGGGAGGTCGGATGATTTTAGGTGGGACAGGGGCTAGGAGTAGAGCTATTGGTCAGGGTTCTGCTGGGAGGGGGTATATTGGAATGGGTCCTTTTAGTCGGGGTTCTGCTGGCAGGGGTTCTGTTAGGGGGGATGCAGCTGGCAAGGGTTCAAGTAGCTTGGGGGGAGATGGCAGGGGTTCTGTTGGGATAGAGGTTGTAGGTATGGGATCTGGTGGTAAGGGGGCAGCTGGCAAAGGTGTTTTTGGACAGGGGGGAGTTGGTAGGGGGTTTGTAGGCCAAGGGGGAGTTGGCAGGGCAGGTGGCAGTGGTGCATCATGTGGCAGTTGGGGTGTTGGCAGGGGAAGAAGTAGAGGGAGGGGGAAAACAAAGGTCTCGGCTGGAGTTGGTGTATTCACAGCAGAAGATGGAAGTTGATATATTCCTATAAGTTAATTCATGATAATGCTCAATTTTTTATGTTTATTTCTAGTTATATACGCTTACTATATTTTTTTTTAGCATCTTCAAATATGTAGAAGCGTAATTCGATTCCAATACATGCCTCATAGCCAAGTCAAGCATCGACAATCGTCAATTCAACTCAGTAGCTATTTCAATTCAAAGTGAAGGAATTGTATTTTGGATTGTGACAAGGAATCATATGTACTAAGCTTGTTAGCTACTATTATTTTGGATGCATTAACTTGTTTTTTGGATTTACAACGATTGCAATCAAGTCCTAATAATAGCATCATTGCCGCAATAAACAAATACACAAATTAATTTACTTAAATTTTTGTAAATTAAATTAATTTTTTTAAAAAATAAACAAATTAAAACAATAGTGACATGACTAACCGGCCAAAGAGGACACCCATAGAATTTGGAACCAACATTAGGACCCATTCTTCACGGTCCTAATAATAGCATCATTTCCACAATTGCATTTAACTTGATGTTGTATGTTCCTCCTCGACGAGCTAGAAGAAGACCAAGAACCCGTGGAGCATCCTTTTCTTGCTTTAATAAAAAAAAATTGGAAATGGGAGGTATTAATGGCAGCAGCAGCAACAACGTTAATGGAGTATTGAAGAAAAAAGGGGAAAAAAGAAGAAGCCAAAAATAAGGGAATAAATAAAAGGAATAAGAAAGGAAAAAAAAATCTATAACCTTTATAAAAATGAAAACAAATTATTGTAGCTTATGAATAGTAACTTGTGGTGTTATTACATAGACACCCCTTACTTTTAATGGATTTCCAAAATTGCCCTTTCTTTGCCAATTGCATTATGTTTGACAGCTGTTTTCCAATTCTGCCTTATATTTCTCACCGACTTTATCACCTACTTCCTTC
Organism: Chenopodium album; assembly: GCF_948465745.1. Lineage (NCBI taxonomy): Eukaryota > Viridiplantae > Streptophyta > Magnoliopsida > Caryophyllales > Amaranthaceae > Chenopodium > Chenopodium album. The sequence goes on along the minus strand of NC_137850.1, from coordinate 28,742,780 downwards.
GCGCTCTCTTTTCTCAACTCAGAAAAAGCTGAGAAACAAGGAGAGAGAAACGATGGATTTTCTTCTTGTAGACACCCATTTGTGTCTCCCCAAAACCAAACCCGGTGATGAATACTTTTCACGTCGAATTATAATCGAATGAAGTGAAAGTGTGGAAAGTCTAGTGTTGCGGTTAGTTTTTATTTCTCTTCTTTCTCTCTGTTTTCGAAAACCTATTTTACGAAATTAGCCAATCCAGTTTAGTTTGGTCCATGGCAATGGTCCAATAATAGTATAGTTGGATTGGGCTCGAAAAGAGCTTTCCAATGATATATTATAAGCCCAATTCCGATGAATAATGAGGAAGTTATGGCCAAATTACTAAACTGGGCCCGGTTTGACCTTTATATGCGGCCCAATGATCTAGAGGAGGGCCTATTATGGTTTATCATTCCTAATGCAATAAGAATTGATTATAGTCTTCTAGAATCTTCTAGAAGGTTCTTTTGAATCCTAATGTGATTAGCATTGATAATTGAGTTTTATTTAGAATAAAAGAGGTGTTTTAAATGAAATTACAGTTTTACCCCTCTTACGCTCAATTTTATCAAAAATATGAAAACGTGTGAAAAAACTGCCTGCAGCGCCGCACCACAGGCTGTCGCCTGGTGACACGCCTGTCACTCAGCGATAGGCTCTGTCGCGCGGCGACAGAAACTTGTGTGGTGACAGCGTTGTGTTTTATTCTTCTCGAAACTCTGATTCTTTTCCAGCTAATTTTCGTTATAAATAGCCTCCTTAAACCTCCGTTTTTAATTACCAAATCTCATCAAGAATTTCTTGATACTCTCTCTCTCTTTCTAAAACAACTTTTCACAAACAAAATTCTGCATTCACAAGATCTAGACATACCTAGCCGAATTCGAAGTTGCCTTCACCCTAGACGTGAAAGAATTGATATTTCTGAGGGTTTGGTCCTAAATCTCTATTTCCATTATTTAATTTAAATGTTTTTTTATTATTTTCCTTGAAGTTACTAATGTGTGTATTTTGTTATTAGAAAGAGGTACGAGGCATCCAAGTAAGTGCTTTAATTGTTTCATTGATCTTATGATATAGAAATCATGATAAAATTGTTATTTTGGTTCCTAGTATCATGTTAGGATGTTTTCCTTACTATGATATTTAGGCTGATTTGCTTATATCAATTATGATTTTTAGGGTGCTTCCTATTTTCTTTCCTAATATCATGTTAGTATCATGTTAGGGTTAAAGCTTTGATCTCTAATGTTTAGTGACATGCTAGGGTTTGTTATTAATCTTGTTAGTATCATGCATAGGATCTTGCTATTAATATTATGCTTTAACATGATTATTTTTATAATTGTTATGATTATTGTTATAATTATTGTTATTATGATTATTATTGTTATTATGATGATGATTATCATGTTGCTTGATATATTATTTATTCTTATTGCCTGATCACGCCTTTTATGCATGTTTAAAGGGAATTTGTCCTTGTAATCACGCTTAATAAGATAATTAATAATCTTGTTTAGGGATAATTTGATTATAATTCAAGTGATCGCCAATAATAGTTTTATTTGTGCATTAAATTCAACCAACATAGACAAACAGGTTTAAGGTTAACCTATTGATTGCATGTTAGTCAGAAAGCGCACATGAAAACGAGAAGAATAAGTAGAGGCCTATTTTATAGGGCAGGTTCTTTCTCTTTTAGATTGGATTTGTACCTTCATCCCCGAACTTCCAATCTTGGTTCCAAACCTATTGGAGTTGACGATCTCATGGATTGTTAAGGGGCGTAACCTACATCCCGTGAACGGTTTACAAGTTCCTAAAACTTGTTGGCGACTCTTTTACTTTAGCTTCCTTCCCTTTGGACGCCACCATGCTTAAGTGTATGATCACAGTGGGGTTCAAGTTTGGGGTAATGCTTGAAATATTCCCTACACTTCTTCTTCTTCAAATGTTCCCTTTTCCCAAGAATTGCCCAATGCCTAATTTCCCATATTTCTGCAATTTTCTGTTCAGAATTATGGTTTTGATTTCCTTTAATTTTTCCTATTTTAATCAATGTCCCAGCTCAAAACGATTGCTCACATGGTGGATGATATCCCATCATCAACTCTAGGAAAATTCAATCCTGAAAAACCATCAATTTACTTCAATGGAGGAGACGGTACGCCAAAACAACACGAAGAAAACCGATGACGAAGAATCAAATCGAGGGGAAGAAGAGGAAGACCAAAGGGTAAGTTTAAAGAGAAAAGAGTAAATTTCTATAGTTTTAATAGGAATATTTGGATTTATTTTGGATATTTGAGAACATTCCTGCAGTTTAATAGAATTATTGATGTGATGTGGATACGATATATGTCTTCTTTCTCTTTCTTGTTCTAATTGGTTCAATTTTCACCTCTTCTATTAGATTTAACCTTTTATATGAATGTTGACTGTTTTTTTTTTCATTTCTCCTCTTTTTTTTTCCTGTTTTTAGCCTTTATTTTTTTTTCTTATCCTCCAATTTCTCTATTTTTTCTCTAAATTAGGCAGAAGTTGGAAGGAAGAAGACGAATCAAGGTTTGGTTGATTCGAGTTTGAGGTAAAAAAACTCAAGTATCATTGGATGTTCGATCTGTTTTTTTTTATTTAATTTCTAGAAAATTTTTTTGTGCAATATCTGATGTTAGGATATTTGTATGATTAATTTCTGATCTGTGTTGTGATTTGTGTGTTGTCGATATTTTTTGGGAATTGATGGAATTTAAATTCAATTAATTGAGAAACAAGAGCAGTTGAAGTTAGGAGCTTTTTTTTTTGTGAAATTTAAGTTCTTTTAGTGAATTGGTGAGAGTTTTGAGTGGTTATTTTACACGTTGATGAAGTAATTTGTTGTTCAATTTTTTATTTATTTTTTTTATTTACATAAGGGTTTTGAAACAACTACCTTGGGTTACATGATTTACATCACATAGCATACGCACCATAGTTTTTGAAACAATTGCCTTGGGTAGTTGGGTTACTTTTTCTTAATAAAGCCATCATCCACCTCTTTCTTCATGCAGGCTGCACTCAGAGTTGCTTCACAAAAATATGGTGGCAGTACTGGAGATGTTGTGGCACTTAGGATAAAGGCAAAGGTGTCCAATTTTACTTCTCTAGCTACCTATCTTTCAGATGCTAGATTTTCTTTTCAAGCTTGTTAACAGATCAAATGACACTTTATTTTGAATAGATTGCTAGGGATGAGGCAATTTCTACACTTGATCAACTCCAGGAGTCCGAGTCTAAATTAAGATCCCTTTGGTCTACGGTTCATAGATTAACGTTGATGCGGGAAGAGATGGTTTGAGCTCCACTCTTCTTTCATTTCTTATTATAATTGTTTCCAATTGTATTTACATGGTTCATAACATTGGAATAGGAAGAGGTGGTTCTTAAGAGGTGTTGGCTTGCTCGATATTGGAGTTAATGTGTACATATGGTAATTGAATAATTTAGCAAGATCCTGCTGACATCTAATTATTGTTTTTGTTTTCTTATAATGCAAATAATAATTACGCAAAACCACTGGTTGAATCAGACCTTAAACCCTCCTTCTATGCTTTGCTTTTCTGCAGAAACAATTACCCTACCACACAGACCACTGGTTTAATAATTAGACCCTTGTTAAATTCGTGACCTTTTTTCATATTGCCAATATTTCTTTGCTTGATTATGCTGGTATTTTTGACATGATTGTGTAATTGTTGAATTTTGTTTTTATATTTCCTGGTTTACTCAATTGTTTGCTTTCTTGCTCAAGATTGGTTAATTAATTAGACAACAGAAAAAGAAATACCTTGAACAGAAAAGCATATAGTAGACGTAGAGTTGTTTGAAAATGAAGCAATTATTTTGAAAATTGATATGCCTGCTATGTTTAGTTTAGTATAATCAGTTGTGTATTATTTGCTCATTTTGTGGAAGTTTTTTCTGTTGACTATCCGTTTTTGTTATTGTATTTGGATCATGTGAACGACTATTTAGTTTACCTAAAATTCTGAATTCATCTTTCAAATTTTATATTCAATTTTGATCTTTGACTGCTTCATTATAATGGTAATTTGTTGGTTGTGTGGATAATCTAGAACCTGTGAATGAAAATGGAGGGATGAGGGTGGTGACAGGAGTCATAGGATAATGATAAGAAGATTCTAAGAATGGGTTTAGGATTGACTCCTCTAGATTGCTTTGATGTGTCATTTATAATCAAAGAGAGGATGACAGAGGTACATCAAAGATTTAACTTAACACAATTAGAGTTGAGAGGCAACAGTCAGCAAAGAGCCAAAGATCAGCCCCATTCAAAGGTCACAACTATGCTCTTCAACTCTAGATTACATGTACGAGTTTAAGTTTTCATCACTTTCTGCTCACAAACTTAGAACTCTTTGTTTCATTGATTTACTGGTAATTTTTTTTGTCCTTTTGATTTCTTTAGGTTTTCATCTCCTAGGTACTCTTCATTTTTTTTTCACTCAATTTTGTTCATTAGATTACTTGTATCATTGTATGTACAAATATCAATATATAATGAGATTCTTAGTTTCCAACAATTCGTCTATACTTGCGCATATATGTACTCTTGCAGTATTAGAATACATGCCCAACATTTCAATAATTATTGTTTTGCATATTGTTAAATGAATTAGTGTTATTACAATTTCTATTGTTAATTAAACCGTGGTTGCTGTAAGATCAACCGTATTTACATACAGAGGTAAGAGGAATATTAAAAGGGGAGATTCTAGACAAAGACGGAGGAAACCATCCTTGTAGAAGGAAGATATACAAGAAATCATCTTTAACGTAATTGTGGAATATATAAAGAAAACTTTCTAAATTTTGAAAAGTCATTAATATTGTACAATTGTTCTACATATAGAGAAGAGGATTTGACATTAAAAACTGGTGTTGACTAAAATTTGTAAAACCATCGAAGTATTTTTGCAAGGATAATTTTTTTTAAAACTTAGATATTCTCAAATTTGCAAAACTTAAATTTGTAAAATTTGTAGTATTTTCAATATTGGTGAACGTGGTTTGTATTTCCTCTATCCCAAAATTTTATTTTCCAATACTTGGAATAATTATAGTAGCTAGGAAATTGTTTAACTTAAATACTTTTTTTGGAGTTGCATGACCATAAGAGAGAGATAGAGAGCTTAAAGCTATGAATCCACTAAAAAAGAGCAAGGAGAAGGAGAGTTTTGGGAGATAAAGAAAAGGGCTAGGAGAGAGATAGAGAAGGGTTGAGAGAGGAAAAAGGGCCGGAGGGAGAACGAGATATATAGATAGATAGAGAAGGCAATGTCGAGAGGAAATGTTAGCTAATTTGTAGCACTCTTAGAATAAAATTTATATAGAAAGACAATTATGAAAATGTTAACTAATTTGTAGGACTTTAAGAATAAAAAGTTCAACCTTATAGTAGAATCGTGCTAGATTCACAAGTAAATGTTTTTTTAAAATGTTTATATAATCATATTAATTGATTGCTTTTAAGAGAAAGAATGGATGGAAGATGGAGGGAGGAGAAGAAAGGAAGAGAAGAAGGGAGTGGGAGGAGAAAGAGAGAAAGAGAGGAAAAAAGGGAAGGAGTGGGAGGAGGAGAGAGTGATAGAGGAAGAGTAAGCCCACTACCAGGTATGGGCTCATGGGCTCATAGTTGTCCATACCACTATATAAAATTATTATTTTTCCTTTTCCTCTTCATCTTCTTCCTCCTTTAAACCCTTTCCCCACCTCCATGGATATCTCCCATGGCCAAATCTCCGCCCACCACACCTCCACTTCCGACAGGAAGGAATCCACCCCACCAGCCATCACCTTGGTCGAAACCCAGAAACACGTAATCACCTATAACACCCTAGAAATTCCTTTCTTTTAAAATACCTGTTTTGCCCTGTTTAAAACTTTAAATAGGAACATCTAAGATATTACCGCCACCATTAAAACGGCTAAGGCAACTATCAAAGACACACAGCGGAAGACTCTCCTTTAAAATATTTTAAAAAGACTCAACTTAAAAAGTCAACTCACGAAAGTAAAGTCAAACCAAAGTAAAACAAAGTTAAACCTACAACTTGGAACCATTGTAGGCCCTTAACAAAACAATCCAATTTAAAAACCTTCACGTTAGTCTCGCAATAGAAATATCATAGAATAAATAAAAGCAATAACACATCATATACTTATGGAAACTAGCATGATTCGCTCTTCACTCATGCCCATCATGAATATGCCTCATCACCTGAAAAGCTTCTCTCTACTTGTTTCCACTACTCTCCATTAAAAATGGGTCATCATAGGGCCAATGTAAAGAGAAGGCAAATAAACACACAAACACACAATTAGCAAAGCTGAGTACATAAGCGTATTTAAACACACTAACATGCATTTACCTATCAACACACAACTTACCTTGTTGTACCTGTTTTTCAAGCATACAACTAAACATGGGCACGGGCCGTGCCGGCACGCGGGCGGCACGGGCCCGGCACGACTCCGGCACGGCACGGCACGGTGGCCCACCTGTGGGTCGTGGGCCGTGCCGTGAACAAAAATCCGGATTCTGGCACGGGCACGGCACGTGGCACGACGGGTGGCACGGCGGCCGGCACGTGGGCCGGCACGCTGGCACGACCCGCCGGCACGGCACGTGGCACGTCCAGGCACGGCCCGGCACGGCACGGCCCGTGCCTTACCGTTGGAAAACTAGCCGTTTATGGCCGTTTTCCAACAGCTCTAAAACGGCTAGTTTTCCCCCCCTTTTCCCACCCAAATTCCCTATAAATACCTCATATTTTCCTCCAAAATTATCACAATTCATCAAATCATCTATTCTCTCTTATTCTCTAATATTCTTACTCTTAAATTCTCAATTCTCAAATTCCTACAAATCATACAATCTTGCTCTCTTTTGTGAAAAGAAAAAAAAAATTCCTACTCTCTTATAAATTTTACATTTTTATTATTATTACTTTTATTAGTCTACTACCAAAAAAAAAAGTTATATTTACATTCGGGAAATTAAAAATTCGGGAAATTATAAGTTCGAGAAATTATAAATTTGGGAAAGCATTGAAGCGTCATTGTAAGATCTAACTCAACTTTATTTTAATTTGTTATTGTTATTGTTATTGTTATTGTTATTATTATTATTGTTATTATTATTATTATTATTATTATTATTATTATTATTATTATTATTGTATTCTTGGAACTACTTAATTATATAAAAACTACTTTCTATTTTAATTGTGGGTTATTTGGATTGTTGAAATCTGTCTAAGGCAGGATTTGGGCTCTGGACAACGTCGCTCCTAACCTCTCCTACCTGGGATCTCATTGATCCAAGTAATCTACTATTATTATAATTATTTTTAAAAATTTAATTTATATAAAAAGTACTTACTAATTAATTCTTATTGTTATTGTTATTATTATTGTTGTTAATTGTTACTTTGTTATTGTTAGTTGTGTTATTATTATTAATTAATCATGGCATCAAACCCGAACGTTTCCTCGTCCTCTAGAAAAGCCAAGTCAAAACGTAGGGAATCACCAAACTCAAACACTTCAATGTCTATGTCCCCCTCCCTAACATGCCCTTTCCCTCTCCTAGCATGCCCTTTCCAAACACTTCCACCCCTTTCTTTCATCCCCAAAACACGGGAGGGCAAGAACAAATGGATGATATGGCTCCTTGGACCCAATTTCAATAAACCTAATTTCAACAATATGAATTTCCTTTTCCTCCTCCTTCCCAAGGTAGCCAAACACAAGCCTCCGGGTCGAGTGAACCATCCACCCAAAATCCTAACATATTAGAGTGGTGTACCGAAGAGGATTTTGCTCAAACCAAAAGAAAGAGTGAATGTTGGGCACATTATCAATTAAGTAAAGATGGAAAAAAATGCAAGTGTCGGACTTGTGGTAAAATTTTCTCGGCCGATACCAAGGGAGGGACGGGACACCTTACTAGACATACAAAAAAATGTGGTGGACCATCTAGTGATCCAACCCAACCTAAAATTTCTCAATTCCATCCACAAGGTTTCATTTACAATTACGAGAGAGATAGGGATGAACTTGGGAGAATGATTGTACATGCAGAACAACCTTTTCTTTTCGCCGAAAATGATGCCTTCAACAACTATATTAATCGAGCACTACAACCAAAACACAAAAAAATCTCCCGAAAAATCGTTCGATCTGCTGCCATGAAGACTTATCTAGAGTACAAATTGAAATTAGTAAATGAATTAGCTAATCTTCCTAGTAGAGTTTCTTTAACCGCCGATGCATGGGATGGTGGGTACGGACTTCAATATTTATGTGTTACTTGTCATTGGTTAGATAATGAGTGGATGTTACAAAAACGCATCATTCATTTCAAAATGCTTGAATACCCTCATACCGGTCTTAACATTTCACATCATTTAATGGAAGCCATTGATGCATATAGTCTTAGGGATAAAATCATGTCTATGACTTTCGATAATGCAACTTCTATGACATATAGTGCGAATATGGTCAAATCCCAATTGAACGATGTTATATTAGATGGAGATGCACTTCATGTTAGATGCATTTGTCATGTTCTTAACTTGTGTGCGAAGGATGGAACAGAAGCAATTGGTCCATTTTATCACAAAATAAGGAATGCTATTATGTCTATTAATAGCTCTAACATGAGATATCAAGAATGGAAAGGTTTTTGCAGGCAACAACGGATAAAAACCATAAAAATAGCACCAGATTGTCCAACTAGGTGGAACTCCACCTATGAAATGTTGAGTCGGGCAATCGAGTACAAGGTTCATTTAACACTTTTTTATAATATGAAATTTCCACAAAATGCTTTACTAGAAGATGATTGGGCTAATTGTGAAAAATATATGCAGTTTTTACAATTACTATATGGTATGACACATTGTTTTTCTTCTGTATATAATCCTTGTGCTCATTCTTTTCTTAGCAATGCATGTTTACTTGCACAACTTTTTGCGAAACACCAATCACAACATGTTTATCGTGGATATCTTCCATCCATGGAGGATAAATGGCGTAAATATTACACCGATATTCCTATGATTTATATTTTTGCTTCTATTTTAGATCCTAGACAAAAATATGATGGCACCTTTTTATTAATTGATATTTATTATAGTAACATGAATTTTGAAGTTGATGTTGAAACTTTTAAGAATAAGGTGACGGATGAGTTTTTTAATTTATATAGAGTTTATGAAAGTAAATATGGAACCGTGTCTCGATTTGCCCCTTCTCAAACATCCAAAAATGTAAGTAAACGGGCCAAAGGTTTATTTGCACAAGCTGCTAACTTGATGTCTAAGTATTCAGGTACAGAATCATCATCATCTAGGAGAACACAAAGTGATGTTTCGGAGTTGCAAATGTACTTAAGTTACGACTTCATGAAAGGCATGGACGATGAAGAGAAGTTTGGCCTCGACATCCTCGATTGGTGGAAATCACAAGCCGTGAAACATCCAATTTTGTCGGCAATGGCTCGTGATATTTTTTCTATATAAGTCTCCTCCGTTGCTTCCGAAAGAGCTTTTAGTGCGTCGGGAAGAGTTCTAGACGATAGAAGAACAAGACTAAAACCCGAAACACTTGAAATGTGTGTTTGCTTCAAGGATTGGTTGGATGCCGAAACTCGTTCTCAAGATGGTACTTATGCACAAAACGACGACGATGAAGGAACGTCGACTTCTTTTAGTTCTCATACTTCTCAATCCACTCAATTGGCGGATGAACTTGAACCTCTAGGAGACGAAGAAGAAGATGAAGACAAAGGCGAAGACGAAGAGGACCAATAATAATTACATGATTACATATTTACATTATACACTATTGTATTCTTTTTGTATTATCGAACTTCGTATTCCGTATAATAAATGAAGTTATTCAATATTCATACACTATTGTACGATTTTTAATTATCATTACTTATTTTGTAATTTTGTATTATTGAATTATCGTACATTCGTACCGGCTACCGTCATATAATAAAATAAGTTATTCTTCAATTTTTTGTGTTTTCGGATTATCGCACTCGTATTTTTTTTTTAATTATATGCATTGTTGTTTTTAATTCGTTTTTTTTTATCATTTATTTTTTTTAAAAAAAAAAAAAAAAAGAAGGGTGGCACGGTTCGGCCCGCGGCCCGGCACGGCACGGCCCGCTAGGCACGTGGGCCGTGCCGTGCCGTGGGCTGGGGTGTGCCAATTTCAGGCACGGCACGGCACGGCACGGCACGCCGCGGAGCTGGCACGGCACGACACGGCACGGCCCCCACCCCGGCATGGCCAGGCACGGCCCGCGGCGGCACGGGCACAACCCGTGCCCATGTTTACATACAACATTCAACAAAACTTCTCAACTAAGTAACTAAATGATTTATTTAGTTTTGATTATGCATCGAACGGGTTTCCCCCTAACCTGCCCCAATAAAGGGGTACTAACACGGGAGCTAACCGTGCCAGTATAAAAGAACCACTCGTAAGTGGCGGAATTCCTGCGCATAATAATAAAAGGAATGTACAGCCTCCTGTACTCCAGTAGAAATTATGGTCAAATATAAAGTCGCATAACTCCCCCCATATGTTCATACTCAAGGTATATACGTTCCAAGAGTTTTGTTGCGTAATCTGTTTCACTTTACGTTCTTTACCATTTATTAAACTTGGTGATGACTCTCAAATCATAACAACATCAAACATCATGATTATTCAAACAATTAAACACTTTAATTTAATTCTTGAATAATTAGTGACCACATAATATTTACTGTTGAACCCTTTTTAAATCTATCTCAGTGTCAAAGAAACCTTAAACGCATAATGCGCCAAAATTCCTATCCCTCGGTGTTAGAAACACCTTAAGTGCACTAAGGCACCAAAATTATAATTTATTCCTCGTATACAAAGACACTTAAATAGCTCATTTCTCATGCTTAAAGCATCAATAAAAGTTATATAAACCATAATAAAATTCATTTTTAATATTCCAAACCAAATTAAACATTTAGTTTAATTAAACATGCTTCCTATCATGCCATAAATTAACATGTGGTTCATATTCAACATTCCAAACTATTATTTTCCAACCATTAATCCATCATAAATAAATCATGCTTCATAATTCAATCACTAATAACAACAAAATCATAATTTCCATTCCAAATCTAGCATGATACTACTTGTAATCAATTAAACACATTTAGCATGCTACTACATCATAAAAATTATGCTAAGTACGCGAACGTACCTTAATACGATCTTAATATCGCCACAACTAATAGAAATCACTCACTTCGAAGTCTCCTAAAATTTAATAAAAGATTATTAAAATCCTCTCTACACAAATTTCCAGCAATATATACAATTATTAAACCCCTCATAATTTAATTAAAATAAGCTGAAATTATACTTAAAACATCATACTTTAATCCCAATTAATGAGTAATAAAAATTCCTTAAATAAACTTGATTTTTAATGTACTAACAATAATTCCATCACTATATATTGATGAAAACTTGCTGTAATTAGGCTTTAAAACACTTAAATCAAAGGTTTAAACCATCCTAAATCATAATCCTTCAATAATTAATAATTTATGAATCTAGGGTTTCAAAATTGAGGTTTTTTAATTAGAATTAAAATCTGAAAATTAAATTACATACTAGTTATAATCAATCATCATAATATTAATCACAAAACCCATAATTAAAAATTAGATCTAAGGTTTAACAAGAATTAAAATAAAAATTAATTTTTTTTTTTTTCGAAGAAGAGGAGCAGCCGGACAGCAGGCTGCTGCCAGTGCCGATGGCTGCCACTGCTGCCGGCTGGTGCTGCTGGTGGCCGGCGGCCCACCGGTGGTGGTGGTGGCCGGCGGTGGTGAAGGCCGGAAAAAGGGGAAGGGGAAAAATAAAGAAAAAGAAAAGAAAATAAAGGAGAAGAGAGAGAAAGTTTACCTTGGGTTTTCTCCGCTCTGGGCAAAGTTTGATTTGCCCCAAGTGTTAAATATTTATACCCTTTCTCTAGAAACCCTTCTTCCTAAACTTTTCCTTTTTAATCTTTCCTAATCCCTCTCCTAATAAAACTTTACTAAAATAAAACTTCCTTAAATTAAACCCCAACTTAAATAAAATAATTAATTAAATAAACTTTCCTTTTATAAAATATTTCCAAACTTATTAAAATAAATAATTGAAATACTATAAACAAAACATTTCAAATTATTTAAATACTTCACAAAATACTTATTTTAAATAAAATACATATAAAAATACGGGGTATTACACCACCTCTGTTAGAATCACCGAAACCACCCAAAAAACATAACCTAAAAATAGAACAGTGAGCAATGCTATGGAGTACTTCCGGCTGATTTTCATGGTCTTCAAACATAGACAAGTTCCTTGTCAGAGACACAAAACTTATGGATCTAGCCATTGAAAACGGTGAGTTCTATGCTGGAAATTGTCGGAGTTCGGTCGAAATTGACGACGTTAATTGTTTGTCGGTGCTCAGTTATTATTAATTTGTATACTGTTATTATTGGTTTGTATAATGTTATTCTTGATTTGTATATTGTTATTATAGTGTTGAATATAGTTATTAAGAGATGAGATACTACTTTTTTTACAGCATGATAAGTAATACGCAAAATTACATTTTTCCCCCATTATGGCCCATACCAAGTAGTGGTCTATCACTACTCATAGAGGAAAAGAGGGAGGGAACGAGAGGACAGAGAGATAAAGAGAGGTAAAGAGGGAGGAAGTGGGACAATAGAGAGAAATAGATCTAGAAAGAGGGGTGTGTGAGAGAGAGAGTGAGAGAGATGAGCCAGGAGGAGAGGGAGAGAGGCTGGGAGGAAAAAAGAGATATAAGGGTCGGAAGAAAAAGAAATAGAGCAATTATGAAGAAGAGGGGCAGGGAGAGTGAGATAGAGTGATAAAGAGAGAGATGAGTCGGGAAAGAGAGAAGTCTGGAGAGAAAGAGAGAGGAAGGGAGGCTTACTAAACCGCTCAAACTATACAAGAAGAGTGGATAGGAAGGAGAAAAAGGAACAAGAAGGTGAAAGAAACCAAGGATGAATAGAAAAGGGAAATGAGATGAGACAAGGAGAAATATAAGAGAGAGAGGGTATATTATGAAGGAAGAAGAGATAGGAAGAAATTAAAAACAAGTCAGTGACTACCACACAAATAAGATCCCCTAATCATCTTGTTAATAACACCCCAAACTACGAAACACGATCTGAACCACGAATCTTACATATCTTGCCGTGGGGAGGGGGGGGGACGCGTGCGCGTGCTCCAACGATTATAAATATAAACGTGTTAAGCTATTCCCTCCAACCGTATTATCTAAAAATCATACATAAAATAATTTATAGATAAAAAGCCCGTAACTAAACTTTAATACATACACATATGAAATTTCTTATTCAATTATACATTATGTATCGATTAACTCTAACTACTATAATTTTCAATAGAAGAACCACTCGAAAATTTTCTACTTTAAAAAGTTTAACAAACAAATATACGATTCTTTCATATATTTTACATTTAATTCATTTTACATATCTTTAAGTATTGCATTTCCTTATTACTACTCCTTATTATCACAATCATTTTAAAACGAAGCTATTCGAAACTTATTTAGGTACTCAATAAGAAATCATATTGCATTCTAAAATAATATATAAAACAATAGGATAATTTTTTTTCAAAAAATCTTTAAATTATAACAAATTTTAGATAACTTCACTTATAAAAATTGTTTTTCCATAGATATTTCCCATAGAAACTTTATCACTACTCCTAGCTTGTTAATACTTACAAATTCATGTGTTTCATTGCTATTATAAAACCCGAACACAACCACGAATATCACAATAACCGAACACAACCACGAATTTCACTTATCTTACCGTCGAGGGAGCACGCGCATCCTCCAACGACTAGTTAATTAAAAAATAAAAAGTAAATGCCCCAACAGTTATAATCGGACCAAAACCTACAATAGTAGGTGATAATTTAATGCAACTTGTTTTAAAAAAATAGGGGTACGAGGTTGACTTAGTCTAGGTTTTTCAAAAGATTAACTTATTTATAGAATATGTGGCAAAGGTTGGATTATTATGGGGAATTTTTCCTATTTTTTATTCACTTACAAATATTGTTGACATTTACATTTTAATTTAGTTTTTTTTATCAAACTTACTAATTTATAGTGGTCCGGGATATCACCTAGGCCGATAACTAGTTGTTGTAATAATAATATACGGAGTAATAATAAAGGGGTAAATTTTTCTCGGAAAAAGGGGTATATTATATACGGAGTAATAATAATTGCATTATTGTAAATTAATGAATTTTTTGTGGTATAATAGAAGTTTTAGAATAATTGGTCAGTTCTTTCTCTCTCTAAAAATTGGTGTAGCATTTTTCTCTCTTTAGAGTTCTTCCTCTTTCGCATTTCTTGTTGGATTCATTTAGAGCTTTCAAAGCAAGATTCATCAAATTCTTCATTCAAATTTACTTGAACTCACGACTATTGTGCGAATTCTTCATTAATTAAGGTTTTCGTCAATATTTTTGCAATCTTTGGCAATTAAATGGTGATTTTTGGTTCGATTTCCGTTTGCTTTTTATTGTTGGCGATTTCTATTCGATTTCTATATTTTTTTTTTCTTCGATTATTTATCAGTTTGATTGTTTGATTTTTCTGTTCTAATTTTGATTTCATTTTTGTCATTTATTTTTTGTATCATTTTGTTCTTGGCTCTTGGTTTCTTTGTAACTGTAGGATGTGTATGTCAGATGTATGCTTTTACCTAATTGATAAGAATGTTAGTGGATATATCCATTGAATTATTTTGTTCGATTTTTGTTCGATTTCGATTTTAATTTCAGTTTGCATTTTTTGCTATATTTTGTGTTTCCGAAATTAGGTTTTTGCATGTTGATGGATTTAGTTGATGTCGAACAAAATTCTCCTTCTTCCTCTATTACTCATTTGGGTAATTTTAGTTGTATTCTATGCTTTAATTTCAGTTTACTCTATCTATTCTAAAGTTTACTTACTACAAGTATGTTCTAAAGTTTTCACTCTATGTTCTAAAGTTTTCACACTATGTTCTAAATCTCAATTTTAGAATGCTAGCACTTGCATCTTTTTGATGGTGATGGTTAATAATTTAGGAGGTGAACTATAATATTTTACAGTAGATGTTATGTCAACATAGAAAGAGAACGGAATCTGCTACATTGAAGTAAACTATTAATGCACTAACAAATTTATAAAAGATGTATTGTTTTGATTATTTTGTAACTTGGTTGAGTCGTTGGGTCATAGCTAGTTGCAACAGTATTGTTTGGGGCTAATGTCAAAATTAGACATCTAGTTTAGCTTAATTGTAAAAAGGCCCTAAATTTTCTATTGGACAAGTTTAAAGTAATGTTATGAAAGTATCCAGAAGAAAGTTGATATTAATATTTGACTTATAGAGCTCAATATTCTTGTTAGCTTTCAAGCCCAATTATATTTGGTTGTTTTTTCAGAGATTAAATTGTGAGTTTCTTTAGTTATAAGTTCAATTTAAGTAATTGAATTTATGTTTGTTATTTGCATTACGACCTTGAAATTTAGTATTGTGAGCTGCTAAAGATAGTTGGATGGGACTCATGTAGCTGATGCTTTAAATATGGAAGATGGTGACATGACTAACATCATTGACGGCCTTAATTTTGTCATAAAACTAACAATGAGTAAGTTCAACTCCAGTTTCATTCAATAATGTATGTCTATATTACTCTCTTTTTTTACCTCAATTGTGCACCTGAGATTTGTAATTGTTGTTAAAGACCAGATAGGTTCTCATTATTACATGTTTTCAAATCTAGAAAATTTGGTAATTTTCTTAAATTGAATTGAATCCCCCTCTTTGTTCAAGTTCTTCCCTGTGTGTAATCCGCCCACATATAACTCGTATTCACCTCTCTTCTCACATGTGTGCATGTAAGTACTAATATTGTTGACTTAGATACCAGCAACATAATAAGCCAATTTTTAGAGCCTAGTGGTGTTAGTCTCCTTATTTAAGTTGGTAAGAAATTACATCCTATAGACCTATACTCTTTATTTTTTCTTTATAGATATTAAACCTCAATAAAGTATTGTGTTATAAGTTTTGGTTCGCATTAGGGTCAATGAATTCAATAGCAAATTAAATGATGTTTCATATATATTAAACCTACTAGCTCAACGAGTAAAGCATTGTGCAAATGCACAAATATGGGGGTTCGAATCCCATGTAGGTTCACTATTATAATGTGCAAACAAGAGTTTGCATGAATATATGAGATTTCAAATATAAAAAAGTTTTCCATAGTCATTAATCATTTCAAGCCAATATTTTGCCCATACATCATTTCAAGCCAATTTTTTTGCTCGTACGAAACATAACTTAGTGTTAATCTGATATACTTTTTTTTAAGATATATGTTTAGAACATAAGCAGAAAATTTTAGAACATAGAAAAATATTTAACATAGGAAAACATAAGAAGGAAAAATATAGAACATAAGCATAAAAAAAGTTTACAAAGTAGAAAAGGGTTTACAATATAAGAAGAAAAAAAAATAGAACACAGGAAAAATTTAGAACATAAGTTGCAAAAATTTAGAACATAAACAAAAAAAATTTAGAATATAAGAATAATTAGAACATATTAGAACATAAGCTGAAAATTAAATTTAGAACATAGGTTGAAAATTATATTTAGAACATAGGAAAAAATTTAGATCATAAGTTGAAAAAATTTAGAACATAAGAAAAAAATTTAGAACATAAGAATAATCAAGAACATATTTAAAAAAAATTAGAACTTAAGCTGAAAATTAAATTTAGAACATAGGAAATAAAATTAGAACATAGGCTGAAAAAAAATTAGAACATAAGGAATAATTTAGAACATAAGCAGAAAAAATTTAGAACATAGGAAAAAAAATGAAATGACATATTGGCATACTTATCTTTTTTATAGATATTAAACCTTAATAAAGTGATGTGTTATAAGTTTTAGTCTATGTAGAGGTCAATGGTTTTAGTAGCAAATTAAATGATGTTTTATAAACATTACCCTACTAGCTCAAATGGTAGAGCATTGTGCAAACGCACAAAGATGTGGGTTCGAATCCCACGTAGCTTCATATGTGTAATGTTGAAAATAGAATTATACTGCGTATTAGATTTGTTTGTAACAAAGATTTCAGACCTTCATTAATCATTATAAGCCAATTTTTTTATTTATAAAACTTACCACAAGTTTGATTTACTTTGAGTTATTCTAGTTTATTTATGAAATACTTTGGCTTACTTTTGTTTTTTTTTGTTTTTTAAAGTTATTTTAAGAGATAACCTATGTAGGAATCGAACCTACATCCCTATGTATTTGCATAGTGCTCTACCACTTGAGCTAATAGGTTTTAGCATACCTAAAATTAACCCTACGCTCTAAATTATTTTCCTATGTTCTAAATTTTTTTGCCAATGTTATAAATTTTTCTGCCTATGTTCTAAATCAGTTAAAAGTAATCTCCTTATGTTCTAAATTAGTTTTCTAATGTTCTAAATTATTTATCCTATGTTCTAATTTTTTTTTCTTATGTTCTAAATTTTTTTTTCTTATGTTCTATTTATTTTTTCTCATGTTCTAATTTTTTTTCCTATGTTCTAAAGTTCTCTGCCCATGTTCTAATTTTTTTTTCTAGGTTCTAAACACGTGTTCTAAATTTTTTTTGCTTATGTACTACAAGTATATTTTTTGCCGGTTCTTATTGTTTTTTATGATCTAATTAAAGGTATATAACCTGATTTTTTTTTTCTTATGTTCTATTTTTTTTTCCCTATGTTCTAAGTTTTGTTATGTTCTAATTTTTATTACCTATGTTCTAAACTTTTAATCCTATGTTCTAATTTAATCTAAGCCTATGTTCTACGAGTAATTTTTTTTTACTATGTTCTAAATTTTTTTTACCATGTTCTAAATTTTTTTTGCCTATATTCTAATTTTTTTTTTTTCTGATGTTCTAAATTATTTTTTCTTTGATGTAAGACTGTTCTAAATCTATTTTTCCTATGTTCCAAATATTCTGTCTATGTTCTAATTTTTTTTCCTATGTTCTAATCATATGTTCTATATTTTTTCGTATAATCTAAGCCTATGTTCTAAATTTATTTTACTATGTTCTAAATTTTTTTTACCATGTTCTAAATTTTTTCTATGTTCTAAATTTTTTGCCAATATTCTAGATTTTTTTTCTTATGTTCTAAAATTTTTCTCTAGGTTCTAAAGCTATAATTTTTTTTTTCCAGTGTTCTAATTTTTTTTGTCATGTTCTAAAATATAAGTGGGTAGTATATGATGAGTTTCTATTAAGTTGGGAATCCGAATAATGATAATAATAATACTAACAAGAGAAGGTTATATACTCATAATTTACATCAATTGACTCCACCATCACTTAAACTAACTTAAGCTATGCATAATAATTACACTATCAAGTAATTAGCAGAATAATGAGCACCCGCATTCTTATGTCAGATCAGTTTCAAGACGGTATGTGAAACACAAGCACATTCATGGCCATGAAAAGCCATACTATAAATTTTTTTTTTTGGGGGGGGGGGGGCTAAAATCCTACTGGGCAAGAAGGCATGAAAGAAAAGAATTTCTATTAAAAAGATCACTATTGCAGTAATTCAACTAAGGTAGAAAGTAATAGCCAAACTAATGTAATCTTAACTACCAATTAGATAGAATCTACTACGAAGTCTCTAGCAAAAAAACAAAGTGTATTTTTTAATTTTGATGGATAAATCCAAGCAATTTTTTACATGTTTGTCTCCTACCTAACCGAACACTTAGATGATAAATGGAACATCAAAAATTATGGAGTACCATTTTTGTTTTATGAATGGGTCGCAAATGTGGTACCAGTTCCTAAGAAAGATGGAAGGGTAAGAATGTGTGACGACTAGGAGATTTAAATAAGGCAAGTCCAAAGGACGACTTCCCTTTACCACACATCGACATTTTAGTAGATAAAACAGCAAATCATGCACTCCTCTCGTTCATGGATGGGTACGCAGGGTACAACCAGATTCTCATGGCTGAAGAAGACATGGAAAAGACTACATTCATAAAACCTTGGGGCACTTACTGTTACACAGTGATGCCATTTGGGTAGAAAAACGTGGGTTCCACTTACCAAAGAGCAGCGACTGCCTTGCTCCACGACATGATGCACACAGAAGTTGAAGTGTATGTAGATGATATGATTGTAAAATCAAAAGACCGTCCAGGACATCAAATAGCCTTAAGAAAATTCTTCGAAAGGCTAAGGAAATATAACATGAGGCTAAATCCAACCAAGTATGCTTTTGGAGTTACCTCAGGAAAACTCATAGGCTATGTCATTAGCTCTAGAGGAATAGAGATAAATGCACCAAGATCAAAGAAATCATGTCAATGCCACCGCCCAAGACCGAGAAACAGATTCGAGGATTTATTGGCCGATTGCAATACATAAGTAGCTTCATATCTGAGCTAACCACAATATGTGAACCAATATTTAAAAAGCTTAAGAAGAATATGCTAGTAATATGGGACGGTGAGTGTCAAAAAGCCTTTGATAAGATCAAAGCCTATCTCGCTAATCCTCTTGTATTAGCACCAGCGCTTCCAGGAATTCCTCTTTAATTGTACTTAACAGTCACTAAAAAAACAATGGGAGCCATGCTTGCACAAGAAGTAGAAGGTAAAGAAAACGCCATCTACTACTTAAGTAAGAAGATGCTGGAGTATGAACTACGCTACACACCGCTTGAGAAATTGTGCCTCGCATTAGTGTGGGCCACAACCAAACAAAGACATTACATGCTCGTCCATACGGTCTATGTAGTATACCAAATGGACCCACTTAAGTATTTATTCGAGAAATCTACACTTAACGGGCGAATATCTAGATGGATAGTCAACTTAGCCCAGTTCGATGTAAGGTTAATGCCTCAAAAGGCCATTAAAGGATCAATGGTCTCGGACTTCTTAGCAGACATTCCAATAGAAGATTCGACACCAATACATGAGAATGATTTTCCAGAGGAAGATTATTTGATGGTTACAGAAGATGATACTTGGACATTATACTTCGACGGAGCTTCCAACCAAAAAGTATGTGGTGTAGCCGTATTATTAGTATCACCTAAAGAAGAGCACGTCCCACTCTCAATAAAGTTATATTTCGACATTACCAACAACGGTGCTGAATATGAAGCATGTGTGGTAGGCCTTAAAATAGCTTTGGCATTAGGAGTAAAGAAACTTCGAATATTCGAAGATTCTTCCTAAATCATCAACCAAATTTCCAAAAGATGGAAAGTAAGGAGTGAAAGCATAGCTCCTTATCAAACATACTTGGAAACTCTCACCGATTAACTCGAAAAGGTAGAATACACATATCTACCAAGGGATGAAAATCAATTTGCCGATGCCTTGGCAAGACTAGCCTCGATGGTTAGGATTCCTAAAGAAATTGAGCAAATGCCTTTAACAATAGAAAAAAGGCATAAACCAGCTTACATCCAAGCTATAGAAGATGATGAGGTAATTCAAGAAGAAGAAGAAGAGGAGGAAGAGCCTTGGTACACTGACATCCTCAACTATGTCACCAAAGGAGAATATCCACTTTACGCTGATAAGAGAGCGAAACGAGCTCTAAGACTTTTAGCTTCCCAATATGAGCTCAGAAATGATGAGCTACATTAAAGGATACCTAAAGGTAGGGCTCTCCTATGTGTAGGAAAAAAGGAAGCTCAAAGGGCAATGAGAATAATCCATGAAGGAGTATGTGGAACTCACATGAATGGAAAAATGCTAGCTCAAAAAGTAATGCGCCAAGGATATTATTGGACTACCATGAATAGGGATTGCCATTAATATGTAAAAAGATGCCCTAAATTCCAAATATACGCTAACCTACAACACGTTCCTCCATCACTCCTCTATACTTATACATCACTATGGCCATTCTCAACATGGGGAATAGACATTATTGGAAAAATCACCCCTCTTGGAACAGGAGGCCATGAATATATCCTTGTAGCAATTGATTACTTCACGAAATAGGTTGAAGCAACATCATATGCAAAACTCACCGCAAAACATGTAGCACTCTTTATCGAAATAAACGTTATATGTCGATATGGAGTCCCAAATGAAATGATAAGTGACAATGGAACTCACTTCCAAGCGGAATGTGAAGAATTGCTTCAAATATATGGCATTCAACACCATCATTCTTCCCCATATAGGCCTTAAGCAAACGGCGCAGTAGAAGCAGCCAATAAAAACATGAAAACTACCATCGAAAAAATGACAGAAAACTACAAGGATTGGCCTGACAAACTCCATTTTGCTCTTTGGGGTTACCGCACGTCAATCCGTTCATCCACAGGAAATACGTCATTTTCCTTAGTCTATGGAATGGATGTCGTACAACCTGTAGAACTGGAAATACCTTCCTTACGCATCGCTTTGGAAAGTAAACTCGATGAATTTGAATGGACTAGAGCGAGATATGAAGAGCTAATTCTACTTGATGAAAAATGACTAGAAGCTCTACATCACACTCAATGTTACCAAACTCGCATGGCTAGACACTTTAACAAGAAAGTCAAGACAAGAAACATAAAATTAGGAGACTTGGTGTTAAAAGCATTAAGGAAAAATGTTCTAGACCGAAGAGGCAAATTTAGGCCTAATTGGTCTGGACCATACATCGTCAAAACCATCCTATCAGGAGGTGCCGCAAAACTAACTGATATGGACGGTAATGAGTTCTCAAACATGACAAATTTTGACCAACTTAAAAAGTTCTAACAATGAAAACTTGAGTAGTATACTCAAGAGAGCTACGTTTGGCCTGATTCCTAAAGAAAGGATACGTAGGCAACCCATTACGGGGCGCGGCCACTTTAATTTGTACAAATCTTGCACTCCAGCATCAATTCGCCAAAGCAGAAAGAACGACATACGTAAATCAAGACCAGCGCGCCACGACAAGGCCTGTCGCACCGCGATAGGTTCAAAATTCAAGCGCCTGTTTTTTTTTTTGTTGATCTGGGCAAATTTCGATGTATTTCGAGAATTTTTGACTTCCGTACTCGAATTATTTTCGAAATTTATTCAAGTCGTTTTCATTGCTTTAATAAAATAAATTTTTATTTTCAATATAAAAAAGTTAATTTAATTTGAAAAGCTAAAAAATTGCATTAATAATTAATAAAATAAAACTACATTATTGATGAAATTGAAAGGCTTAAAAATAAAATTGACTTGAAAATAAATAAATGTCTAATAAATTGGAAGTAAAGCAATGCTCTAATCAGTCTTCTCTTTTCTAGCCCTCTTCCAATTTTTGTCTGCTTCCTCTTCATCATTCATCTCTTGCACCAATAGAGATCCCTTAGATGATCTAAATACAATTTTTGTAGAGATAGTTTCTCCTTTAGCCATCACACCATGCTTCTTTTCAACCCATACTTTCTTTTCTGTAGAGTCAACTTTCCTTTTCTCTTTGCTTTTTGCAACACTCTTTTTCTTAGGCATAATAAGAATCTTGAATTCAGCTCTTGCACCTAAGCGATCTTTAGGAGGAATTTTCTTATCTCCTAGACGATCTTTAACATTAGTTTTGTACATATTTTGAACTTAGTTCTTGTCCTTTTGAGATCTACCAAGTAGCCACTACTTCACATCTCTAGACAAAGGAGGAGGAACTTTATGGGCAACAACTTCCCACAAAGGTCTAGAGCACAAATAATCGTCAAATTTTTCTACATCTTGTGAAACAGGAAATTCGTAAGGACGACGAAGATCCCCGGAAGGAATGGTTTGAGTAAGGCCATATTTTCTCCTTACTCTACAAGGATAGTCGAAAGTCAACTTGGACAAGCTTGAAAGACGGCAAGAGGGTTGAGTATTGACACCAATCATCTTCTCAATCTTCCACCAAGGGACGACCCATTTAATGGAGAAGTCGCGAGTTTCAAAGACTCTACTCCACTCCCGATGGCCTATCTTTATGGAAAACCGTTTCTTTCTTCTTACAAAACAATTTGGTGTATGCTTTTCAATGTTGTCAGGAGGGCTAATTAATTTAAGCCTTTCCATTAGCCAAATCTGTAAAAATTCAATGCAAATAATTAGTATTACTATACAAAATTAAATATTATTTCTGTAATTAAAAGTATTGATTTTCTACCTGTAATAAAATTAGAGAACCCCGAAGAGGTGCCTTAGCGTCCTTCTTTAATTCATCCAAACTAAGCATCATTTCTCCAACAATTAACGGCAATGGATTTCTCTCAGACTCAACTTGCTCCATAACAGATACCAAAATTGCTCGACCCTCATGAATGCTTCCACTAGTAAGGAGATATTGGCTAGACATGCAAAAGATGAAAGCCCTCCTCTTATAAACATGAAAAGACTCAGATCATGGTCTATCAAAACAAAAATGAGCAAATTCTTTCAAATTGATCGCATTACCATGCACTATATCCTTCAAGTCCCTATCCCTAAGGTTGAGGAAACGCTCAAAATCTTTACAATAATATTCGCTCACCTTAGGAATTACCACAAGATCTAAAGAAGGGAAGCCAAGAATGGCACCAAATTCTTCTGGTAAAGGGCAAATTTCATCATAACCTAGTCTAAAG
The DNA here is from genome assembly GCF_948465745.1 of Chenopodium album. NCBI lineage: Eukaryota > Viridiplantae > Streptophyta > Magnoliopsida > Caryophyllales > Amaranthaceae > Chenopodium > Chenopodium album. The sequence continues at coordinate 28,718,896 of NC_137850.1, read as the reverse complement.
CAATGGGTATTTGAATCCCAATTTTCTAAGGCGGTATGAATAAAGTCTATATCAAGATCTACCCCCACTAATACCCTATAAACTCCCCAAGTGGAAATAGTTAAGCTCTTTCCTCTCCTTAGCAGTCAAAGACCAGCACCACTCACGAGTAAAGTCACTAAAAGTCTTAGCCATGACTACAGAATTGAAAACTAATAAGCTAAGTATTTTTAATCTGCTCGAATTATGTTAAAATTGGCAGATTTGGGGGCTATTTATAAACAGGGATTGACGCAAACCGAATCTTGAACGGATTTTGAAAAATAAAATTATCGCGCCGCAATAAGCCTATCACACCGCGATAGCCTGCTCTGGTCTGCGTCAGTGTCACGCACTATGCTAGCCGCGTTTCTTTCAACATTGACTCGATTTGTACTTTGACTTTACAATTTTGATCCTCTCAAAAGCTTTATCCAATTCCATTTTTGGCAACATACATATTCCATATTGATTATTCTTAATTTTAATTGATTAAGCTTATTTTTAATCAAAGTTCATTTTATTTTTTCATTTTTTTCTTTTTTGGGGAGAAATTCGGACACCCTCCATTCTTAATAAAAATGACGGAATTTTTTGCGTAAATTTGTTACACTTTTTTTTTCACGCACTCACATGCACATAAAATAAAAAAATAAAATGCAAAAAATTAGAATAAACATAAGAATAAAAGTATGTATATACAATATGTCTAAACATAAGTGTCATGGAAAAGTCCTATACATGTCAAATAAAAAATGAACACAGGTACATCTATGATCCCGGAGGATGAATCCCGAATGTGTTGTAAAATCGCAAAGTTTGGGGATCACCTCCTGCTCAGCATCGGCCTCTCTAGTCGGAGGAAAAGAAAGAGTAGGGCCAGTTCACCCGAAGTTACCCTACTGAGGCTCCTGATAAGGCGGTTGCTGCGACGACGAGCCAACCTCGTACGCCCCACCAGCCGTAAAAGGAATCTGCAAAGAAGTATCCTAACCAGGGGGCTGCCTCACCTCCTCCTCAGTAGAGGAACCAGAATCCTCTATAACGATAGTGCGGTCCGACCCCTCTCGTCCGCCCTGATCCTCAACCGAGGTGCGGCGACGTCGCGATCCAAAGCTAGACCTCTCTCTTCTACTCTCAGGTCTTGTGCGAGTACGCGTCGAAGGGACAGGCTGAAACAGAAAAGTAAGCCGAGTTAAATACAGAGAAAAACTAAAATAATCAAGTGCAAATTAAGAGACATACCTCTGCCACATCGTCGTCACGACGACACGACACCTGGTGGCTCAGCCTCACGAGCTGGTAGCGGAAGGCGTCCATAGCCCTCGCCATCCTCGTCACTACCTCGCGAGAAAACTGCAAAAGTAAAAGAGGTTAAAAGCAGTCGAAAAAATGCATATAAGAAAGCATTAAAGATAGCTTACCGAAGTCTGACGGCGGGGAATCAACCTCTCCACCAAGCGCCACTCCTCAGGGGCTGGAGGAATCATCTCCTCTAAGGGTCCAAACGACCCCTGGTAGGTGATGGACATAGGTAGAGGTACAAACTCCGTAGCAGCCACCTCCTGCAGAAATAAACTCTAACAGTTAAGGTCATCGACAGCTACCGAAAGAGAAACAAATCAAGGAAATAACGCATACCTCCTCCTCCAAAACATAAGGCAGTGGAGCCAATCGCGGCAAAAGCTTTCTACCGTAATAGTGGGACATATGGCTATGTCTCTGCCAACCATCACCAGCCGCAGATCTCTCCATGTGAGTCCGAAGAGCCTCCTGATCCATCATATGGGGTGGAAGACGTTGCGGAACTACAAAAAACTCCGTAGAGTGCTGAATCGTAGCTCTCTCACCCAAGTACACCACAGCGTCGTACGTCCCCTAGAAATAACGACGCTGAGCTGAATACGTAGTAGCTTGCGCTGGGACGTCCAACTCAGCCTATGGACGGAAAAAAGGCTCAGGCCCCAGAAAGAGAGATAGCCATGAGTTAGAATCCTGTTGAACAAAGCGAATAAAAATGACAGTAACCATGCATACCGAGAGAAGTGCCTCTCGAAAAAGTCTAGCAGTGGTCAGGCCAGGATAACAGCCTCCCCGACTAGCAGCAACGGGGAGCCCTCATGGCAAAGGTCTGGCTGGCGACAAAGATGGGAGATACTCGTAGAACCACACCTATAACGATGGGGAAGGATCAGCAAAAACTAACATGTATAAAAAAAAGCTTCTGAAAGCAGAATATACCTCTACGATCCTCCAGAAGCTAGAAAGCGTGACCTCCTCCTTAAAGTCGCGATGATAACAGGCAAGTCGCAATCCCAGCAGGAAATCAGCATAGGCTAAGCTGGCCCAGTCAAAAGTCCCGATCGCGCGTAGATCGCGGAGAGCAGGCAGATAGTAGAGTAGCGCTCGGCTGCCCTTGTTAGGAGAAAAGGACCTTGACAGCAGAATTAGAACGACGATACGCACCCGCCGCTCAGGGGTGGTCACATCATCTCGAAAGGCCTCTGCAAGCAGAGACCAGCGGATGGACAGGCCGCTCATCTGCACTGATCGCGACTCGTCACGGGCCCTAACAGCAATAGGACCTAAAAGCTCGTCCACCTCTAGCGACAAAAGGGTAATATCCTTACCCAAAGGAACCTCGGTCGATTGGAATTCTAGTCCAATGATCAAAGAGAAGTCAAGAGGGGTGACAGTCATCTCACCCCACGGAAAATGAAACATGTTGGTGGTGTCCTTAAAGAACTCCACCAAACCACGTACGATGAAGCGGCTCGACCGTAGGGAGTAAAGGGCCTGAGTGGCCTGCAGCAAAGGAGTCAAGCTGCATGACTCCCACAACGCGCGTTGTTGATGAAGTAAGTCTCGAACAAATGGCTGATGGTTTCGTTGCCTGAACCGTGGCAACGAACCCGCTCATCAGTCATACCGAGTCGAACACGCTCCGAAATGTGGAATCTGGGCGCGAAATACAGGGTTTGGCCATCCTAATCAGGGAACTCCCTAAGGCTAATGGAAGTCCCTTCACCAGCGTCGACAGGCTCGTCCTCCCGGTGAGCCTCGCGAGAATGAGAGCCGGAACCTTGACGACGAATCATGCTAATCATGTTCAAGAACATAAAAACAGTAAATGGATGGTTCTATAGTATCTAAAGTTTGCATAGCTGCATGATACTATGTTCGTCAAAAAACAGAGTACGTAGTACTAAAACAGAGCATGATTTTGATTCGACAATAACAAGAATTTTTAACAATCAAACAATGTCTTGCAATATTATAGCAAATATTGTGACAAATTAAGCATGAAAAGCAAGCAAAAACATGAAGAACAAACCGCATTATGCTCATGAACTCAAGGTGTTTGTTAATGGCAACTTGCTCGTTTCTTCACCAAATTGAGCCAAACAAGTTTCAAAATAATCCCAAGGCAATATAAAAACATAAACAAGTGGTTTCATGGCAAGAAATTCGATAAACAAAGCAAAATAAGCAAAATTGATTTCTAAATTTTCAAAATTCCGCAAATAAAAACGCACTAAATTCGCACAAAATAGAGTGAGTTTGGGGAAAACTTACATAGATCGGCAAACTAGAGATCACAAGCTTTGATTTACAAAACACTTGAGCGAATTTCGTTGAGAAACGAAAGAGAACGAGCACAATGAAATTTTCGAGCGAAATGCAAAAAAATAAGGTGCAGCGGCGAAATGGACAAGAAAGGGGTTTAAATCCGGAAAACCTGACTCCATCGCGACACGACAAGGTTATCACGCCGCGATAAGGCTATCGAGCCGTGATAAGCCTATCGCGCCGCGATAGCACGTGGCAGCGAGTAATGGCCTCCTTTCCTCAGCGGCGCAATTCCCTAGGCCCCATATTGGTTTATGTGGACCTTATACAGCAAATTGGGTTCCTTGGTACGCCAGTTAGTCCCTATAAGCAAGTTGACATGATTAGTAGTCGGCTCGATTACCGTCGCGGTAAGTGATCGACCCGATAACGAGCGTCTCACTTAGCTTAAGCGCCTAACATTGGCTCATCGCAAGCACCAAGGTATTGGTTCATAGCAAAATACAGCAAAGCAACAGCACAACAGACATTCAAGCAAAAGCACAAGCAAAGCATTAGCAAACTGAGGATCGTTACAAGCAGAATGATCTTCGACGACGTTCCCTAAGGTGTGGAGGGTTGTCACAAACAACTGAAGATGACTACAAGCAGAGTCACTTTCGACAATGTTCCCTAGCTTGTGGAGAATTGTCTAGAAAACAGGAGATGGCTACAAGCGGAGTTATCTTCGATTATGTTCCCTAGCTTGTGGAGGATAGTCACAAAACGGTAAAAGATCACTACAAGAGGAGCAATCTTCGATGGTATTCCCTAGCTTGCAGAAGATTGTCACAGCAGAAAATGAAGACAGCTATAAGCGGAGCGGTCTTCGGCGATATTCCCTTGGCTTAAGGAAGGTCGTCACAAATGCAGGAAATCGATTACTCTAGAGACGTGTGCTTGAAGGTGCAAGATACGCGTTTCTTAACTCTTTTATCTGTTTAAACTAAAGCTAGTTTGCATGTATCGGCGTCCCTATCGTTACTTTGACTTTTGTTTTCGAAAATTACGTTTCTCCAAAGTCAGTCAAAGTGGGGGCTTTTGTAGACACCTGATTGTGTCTCCCCAAAAACCACACCCAGTGATGAATATCTTTCACGTCATTTGATTATCGAGCAAAGCAAAATGTGAAAGAGTCTCGTGATGCGCTCATTTTAATAAAAATACTTCTTTCTCTTTTTGAAAATATTTCTTTTTATACCTTATTTATGGAAAATGTCCAGTCCAATTTAGTTTGGTCCATAATATGGGTACAATAATAGTGTAGTTGGATAGGGCTTGAAAAGAGTTTTCCAACGATATATTATAAGCCCAATTCCGATGAATAATGAGGAAGTTATGGCCAAAATATTAAATTAGGCCCAAAACGATTTTATATAGCCCAATGAACAAGTGGAGGGCCCATTAATTGTCATTCCTAAAGTTATTAAGAATTGCTTTAATTTTTTAGAATAATCTAGAAGGTTATTGTAAATTCTGATAGTGTTAGGATTAATAATTATATTTTAGAAAAGATAAGGAATTTAATTTGAAATAAAACAAGTGTTTTAAAAGATAAAAACTGATTTTTACGGAGTCTAATTACCTAATTATATTGGAAAAAGGACTCCGTAAAGGATTTTTATCCTAATCAAGCCATCGCGCTGCGGAGAGCCTATCGCGCCGCGATAGGGTCTGTTGCGTAGCGATGGCCTTATCACATCGCGATAGCTCTATCGCGTCGCGATATGGTCTGTTTTACTTCGAGTCAATTTCTGACTCTTTTCGAAGCGTTCTGGATATTTTCTCTATAAATAGGGGCATTATTTCCCCGTTTTCAATCATCAACAATCATCTAATTTTGTTCTTTCTCTCTCTCAAAGCTAGAAGCTTGTTCTTTCTCCCTCTTTCTAAGCCTTCTCTTTTTTAAATACAATACCGCATGCACGAGTCTTAGACGCTCATAACCAAGTTCGAAGCTGCCTTCGCCCTAGACTTGAAAGGTTGATAATTTCTGAGGGTTTGGTTCCAAATCCCTATTTCAATTATTTAAATTAATTGTTTGATTTAATATTTTCCTTGAAGTTACTAACGTGTGTATTGTTTTGATAGAAAGAGATACCAGGCAACAAAGTAAGTTGTTTTATTGTTATATTTCTTTAGAAAGTATGCTTAGATTATTCTAATTCCTAGTATCATGTTAGGATGTTATTTATTGCTTTCTAGTATCATGATTAGGTTGCTTCCTTTTTCTTCTATCATGTTAGGGCTAAATGATTTGATTTTTATTGTTTAGTGACATGCTAGGATTTGTTATTAATCATGTTAGTATCATGCCTAGGATTTTGCTATTATTATTATGCTTTCATGATATTGAGATTATCTTTGATGATGATGGTATGTTGTCAATATTAATATTATGTTGCTTGATATTATTGTTATTGCTTGATCACGCTTTCTCTTGTAGGATTAAAGGGAATTTGTACTTGTAATCACGCTTAATAAATAATTTTATTTAGGCTAATGTGATTTTAATTCAAGTGATCACCAATAATAGATTTGTTTGTGCATTAATATTCAACCAACATAGATTAAACAGGTTTAGGGTTAATCTATTGATTGTATAATAGTCAGAAAGCGCACATGAATATGAGAAGAATAAAGTAGAGGCCTTTTAGGGCAGGTTCAATCTATTTTAGGTTGGATTTGTACCTTCATCCCCGAATATCCAGTCATGGTTCCAGACCACTATAGAGTTAGCGATCTCATGGATCGTAAAGGGGTGTAACCTTCACCCTGTGAATGGTTTACAAGTTCCTAAAACTTGTTGGCGACTCTTTTGCTCTACCTTCCTTCCCTTTTGACGCCACCATGCTTAAGTGTATGATCACAATGGGGTTCAAGTGTGGGATACTTGAAATATTCCCTACAATAATATTTGTAACAGCCTACATAATGTTAGTTACAAATACATCCTATTTGTAACGGACAACATATAGTTGGTTACAAATAAAAAAGATATTTTTTTATAACCGTCCAAAGCCTATTAGTCCCCTAACCCTAAATACCACTTCAGCCCCCCCCCCCTTCTTTCTCATCTCTATTCTCTCTCCTCTCTCCTCTCTCCTCCTCCCTTCTCGTCTTTCTCTCTCCTCTCGATTCTCTCTATCTTCCTCCCCTCTTTCCCTCTTCCTTTGTTCTTCTTTCCTCTCAAATTTCTCTGTGCTCCTTCTTTCTCTCTCCACTTTCCCTCAATCTCTTAGCAATTATCTCCTCCACAAGCAACCATGAAATAATCGTCAACAATCGTGCAAACACCGCTTAACAACCAAGCATACACTATCAACACAAGCCTCCGTTGTCAAGCCAAGGTTTTTAGTTTTAGATCTTATTTTAATTTAGATTAGACAAATCTAGGTTTTTTTATTTTAAATTTCTAATTGTAATTTTTTTTTTATGTAATTGCAATTTTAATTTATCATTTTTAGATAATTATATAATTATTTATTTCTTTCGAATTTTTGGACTTTTTTGTGTATAATTTATATTAATTCTAATTTTTTTGCTTAATTTTTTCGATAATTGTGTACTAATTTCGTAATATTTGTGTATCATTTTTCGGATTTGTTATTTGTATGATGATTTGTTTTTTTATGTGTGTTTGGTGGTGGCATTTGGAATTTATTACTAGTTTTTATGGCTATCGTGGGTGGGGGAGAAGGGGTACGAGTTTGGGTGGTGGGATACATGGTAAAGGGGGCAGTGATTGGATTCATGGTAGGGTGGTGGTGTGGGTCACGGGGTTGGGGCCTGGTGGGTCGTGGTGGTAGTGAGGATAGTGATCATGGTTGGGCTAGTGGGGGCGAGTTTGGGTCATGGGCAGGGTATTGTTGGGTTCGGGTTCAGTTTCAACGAAACATCTCAACCTAGCATTATTTGCTAGGTTTTTTTTTTAATATCGAAAATTAGCATTTGTAACTAACAATTGATTTGTCTGTTGCCTATTTGCAAAAGACATATAGTGCTTATTTAAAACGGACATATCAATTTGTCCGTTACAAATAGGCACCTATTTGTAACGGACAATTGAAATGTCCGTTTGTAACGGACAATTGAAATGTCCGTTACAAATAAGTACCTACTTGTAACCAACAATATTTGTTACAAATGACTGGACTATTTGTCACCCCAGCAGTTGTAACCCCCAATGTTGGTTACAAATAACCCGTTTTTGTTAGTTACAAATAGCATTGTTTCTACTAGTGAGGTTAAAAAAAATAGATTAATATTTAACATATATAAAATAGCTTAATGCATATAAAAAATATAAGTATTAAACGCTAAAAGTGAAAATAAACAAAAAAAATATTATTATATGTATTAAATTGTAACAATTATGTATATAAGCGGGTACCCGGAATTGGTACCCGGTGGAACCAATTCCGATTCCTAAATTTTAGGACCCAGTTGTACCGGTTTCAATTCCAGTTCCTACACTTTAGGACCCAGTTGTACCGGTTCCAATTCCAAGATCCTAATTTTTTGACCGGGTACTCGGTTTGCTCACCCCTACTTGTAAGTTTGGCTATATTAGATAACTTTTTTCCGTGCAATAACTTTAAACTTGAAGCATATATACATAGGTTTTATTAAGGCTATGTTTGAAATTTCCTTTGTTTGGTTTTGGTTTTTTTAACAAAAAACGTTATATAGAATTCGAAAATAGGAGTATAAATGTATGGATAGATGAGAGGAAAGTAAAAGGATGTAAGGAAGAGGCCTGGAGGGACAAATTATTTCCGTTTCTTGTAATGGAAAATGTTTCCACCATTAAGGATGTAATTTTTCATGACTGGGAAAATAGTTTTCCACCCCTTCGCATATCAAACAAAGGAAATTGTGAAGAAAAAAAAAGATTTTTCTATACAGTAACCCTCCTTATTTCACTTTTCTACGTTGTGCCCCTCCTTATAGCACTTTCCACACTATAACCCCCAGGTACATTTAGTAACTATACAATAACCTTGTCGTTATCCCACCGGTAAAAAATTCTGTTAGTGGGGCCCACTTTCCACTCATTAGTATTTTTTTATCGATTTGCATGTTAAAAAATGTTTCGTTTAAGGTTTTGGGGACTATTTTTGCCTATAAGGGTCTAAATTGCGCTCAAATTTAGGGAAAAAAAGGTAAATGTCCCGTTTTGCGTATTATGAAATGTCTCAATTTGCGTGCTTACATTTTTAATACTTAAAATGAGGCATTTACATTATTTTTTTGCCAAATCTGACCTCATTTTAATTCCTTAAGATCAAAATACCCCCAAACCTTTGACGAAACTACTAAAATTCGGTCAAATTGCGACCGTTTTTCTACGACCGCCATTAAAACAGTCGTAAAATATGAAATTTGCGACCAATTTTTATGTGGTCGCAATTTTGCGATCGTTTTCAAAGCGATCGCAGATTTGCGACCGTTCTGCGACCGACTTTGGGCTATTAAACCGTCGCAAAGCTATTTAAATATTATTTTTAAAAAAATATGTGTGCAAAATAATTCAAAATAAAAATAAATCTGTTGCGACCGCTTGTAATGGTCACAAATTACACAAATTGCGACCGTTTAAGAGTCGGTCGCAATTTTGCGACCGCTTTTACCGGTCGCAAAATGATTATTTTTTATGTAAAAAAAATGGGTATAAAATAGTTGGCCAACTCACCCTAACCCTAATTTCAAACAAGACGTCGCTCCCTTTTCTTTCTCTCTCTCTCTCCCCTCTTTCCTTTCTCTCTCTCTTGTCATGCTCCTTTCACTCTTCTCACGCCCCTTTCTCTCTCTTCTCTTTCCTTTCTCTCTCTCTTGTCACGCTCCTTTCACTCTTCTCACGCCCCTTTCTCTCTCTTCTCTTTCCTTTCTTTTCTTCTCCTCCTCCCTTTGTTCTTTTTTCACCGGTGATCTCATCTCCAATTTGGTTTGTATCTCACGCAGTCACACCGCTCCATTTTTGTTTTCATTTTCTTCAGATCTGTATTTTTGTTGTTCGAATTTTCGTCCAAAATCGAATTATGGTGTTTGGATTTTCTTCAACAAGCGAATTATTGTTTTCATGGTCAAATCCAACCATCAAAATTCCAGATCTGGAGTTTTTATGGTTGAATTTGACCAAGTAAACTCAAAGAGGAAGAAATATTGTGAAAGGTTTGTTAATTTTTCAGAAAATTTTGTTTATTATTGTTTATTTTTTACTTTTGCAGTGCTTTTTGGAATTTTTTTGGTCTGATTTAAGTTTGAAGTTTGGTGGAATTTATGTTTGAATTTTTGATTGAATTTTGTTCCAATTAAAATTTGATTTTTGTTCAAATTTTTTTTCAGATTTTTTGCCTTATTTTCGGTTGATTTTTTGGGTTTAATTTTTTTTGTTCATTATCGTGGTTTGAATTTTTAAGGTATAAGTTTTGTGGGTATAATTTTGTATGTTAAAGTTTTAGTTGTAATTTTATGTGTTTCATTTTTGGGTTTAATTTTTGGGTTGAATGTTTGATTTAATTTTGTGGGTATTTTTATAGGTTTAATTATTTTGATAAATTCATAGTTTTTTGGGTTATGGGTTGGCAGTGGCGATACTGGTGGGTGGTGGTGGTGGTTTATGGTTGGAATTGGTGGTGCAACTGGGTAGGCAGTGGGGTGCGTTTAGGCTAATTTTTTTTTTTAATTTTTTTTATAATTTTAGCAACCGTCTTTGGCGGTTGCAAATTGTCATTTTTGCGACCGACTCAAAAAACAATCGCAATTATTATAAATTGCGACCGTTTCACACACCATCGTTGAAATTCAGAAAACAGTCGCAATAAAATCTGCGACCATCGATCAGTCGTAATTTCGGATTTTTGCGACCACGTAAATAACGACCTTGTTACGACCGTTGACGGTCGCAATTATTTTCAGCGACCGTTATTTTGCTATTTTTAGCGACCGTTTGAGACGGTCGTAAAAAGCGGTATTTTAGTTGTGAACATTTTCTAACACGCAATTCAACATAAAAAAATATAAATGAGAGGGGAGTGGGCCCCACTAACGAAATTTTAACGGCAAGGTTACTATATGGTTAGTAAATGTACGTGCAGGTTACAATGTTGAAAGTGTTATAAGGAAGAAGGGAATAACATAGAAAAGTTAAATAAGGAGGGTTATTGTATAGAAAAACCAAAAAAAAAAAAAAAATGGGAAAACATATTCCACGAAAACATTGTACATAAAACCAAAAAGCTAGGGCCTAAACTCTACTCCCTCTGTCATTTTGTCTTCTCGAAAGGCAATTCTTTGACCGTCGGGAGGTTACACATTTCTTTAGTCATGCTTCAATCAATAATATATTTAATTATTTTCGATGAATAAAGAAAAATTTGCCAATTGCAACCATTTAAAGTTTGGATTTTGCAAATTGTATTTTAAATAAAAATTGCAAATTGCAGCCCAAAAGTTCTTATAAATTGTAAATTACAGCCCGATTCAATGTAAGTGCCTCGTTTTGCGTAACAAAAATGTATCGATTTGTGGGCAACTATTTTTTGCTGTAAAAACGAGGCACTTACGTTAATGTTTTGCTAATTATAAGCTCAATTCGGTTCCTTAAGATCTAAAATAACCCCTAAAACCTTAACCAAATATTTTCGACACGTAAACCGATGAAAAAGTTGAATCGGGCTACAATTTACAATTTATACGAACTTTTGAGTTGCAATTTGCAATGTTTTTTTTTTGTAAATAGTTGCAATTTGCAAATTACTAACTTTAAATGATTGCAATTTGCAAATTTTCTATAAATAAATGTATAAAAGTGAATGTTTGATTATATATTGAACCAATTCTAATAAGAACTCACGTGAAAATATTTTTTCTCGTTTGTAAATACAAAAGGATGTCAAAGTAATATCTATATAAAATGTCAATTAAAAAAAATGTCAACTAAAATGAAACGGGAAAACTAAAATGAATAAAGTAATAAATTTGGGCACTTGTGATAACTTCAAATTTAAAAAGAAAAATTGTAAACAATAATCCCAACGTTGTTCCATTTTCTTTTAATAATCCCAACTTTGAATTATTCTGGAATTTGGGGGTTGTTTTCTTCAGTCCCATTGACCGGTTACCAATTGATAGGTTTTTTTTTTATTTATTTAAAATGACACTTGTTACAAGTTAATTGATTAAAACATTAAAAGAAAAAACAAAAACAAATATTTAAAAAAACAAAAAAAAAAAAAAAAAAAAAAAAAAAAAAAAAAAACAAAAAACAAAAAACAAAAAAAAAACAAAAATTTTAAAAATTCTCACCCAACCCCCACCCCTTTATGGTTGCCAAACAATCCGGCCACCTTTACACCAACCAGCCATTCCCGCACTCCTGGTGCCGCGCCAAATTCCCTTTCCCCCCGTCCGGTACTGCAACCCATGCACCCCAATTGCCGCCCTTCTTCCCTAACCCAGCCCCTCCTTTTCCGGTTCTTCTCTGCCGTTGAAAGCCCCAACTTCCGCTCGCGAAACTCCCTTGAAACCCTTTCCTTACTCCCGAAAACTCCTAAAAGGCCCTCCCTAACCATCGAAAAACCCTAGCCACTAGAGTTTCGGGGTGGGGGGAGGTCGTTTGTGGGTTTTCAGGGTTACAGAAGAAGTTTTCTTGGGGGGTTGCGATGGGGAACGGGAGAGGAAAGAGGTGACGGTGGTTCTGAGAGAAGGGGGAGGGCCGACCGCTGGGGTGGTTGAGCAATGGCGGTCCGGCGAGATTGGCTTGGTAGTGGAGTTCCGGTGGGGGAAGGAGGAGGGCTTCTGTTTTGGGTTTTCCTTTTTTATTTTTTTAATATCTTTTTAATTTTTTTTGGACCAATTACTACTTGACCTGTGTCAAGTGACCTATTATAACAAGTCATTGACTTTTGCTGACCGTTTTGGAATTGAAGAATGTAAACAGTCCTCAATGTTTGGATTATTCCATAACGATCCAAAGTTGGGATTATTAAAAGAAATGGAACAAAGTTGGGATTGTTATTTACACATCCTGTACACACCAAAAAAGTATCTCCCTAACTAGCACCCGAAGACTAATTAACCGCATGTTGTAGGCATTTTTGGAGTCGGTTTACCTTAGCACGTGTGAATATGCTTGGTAAAGCACTTAAAGTGCAAAAAATACCAGTTTATCAATATGATAAACAAAATCTATTTATCAAATGAAAAAATTGTAAATAAATTCAATTTTGTATTGAATACAAGTCCTACTGTTGTTGATATATTTACTAAAATATCATACTAGCTAGACATTTATATTGTTTTAAATACCATTTTGCCATTTAATAAATAAATTTTGTTCATCAAATTTATTAACTAGGACTTCCTCGTTAAAGTGATGGAATTATCATCATGGGTCACCATCTTAGATTCTTAGTCATGTACCATTATTTCTTGCATAAACTGACCATAGTGCGGGGAACATAAGATATTGATAAGACTTCATGTTGAGAATTCTTCTCCATCATGTGCAACATAAGATACTAGTGTACTTTGTTTCAAAAAAAAAAAAAAAAAAAAAAAGATATTAGTGTACTTACTTGCTTTATTTGCGCACCATTTGTTTTGCATGATTTTATAATCTTATGTAGACATCTACTTTTGATCTCCTGACCTATTTAAATAGTTCAATAATGACACAAGAAACCACTTCTTCAACCAAATAAAGTTTGTGCTTCTATTTACTTTGGAATGCAAGAAAAGGTGAACTGAAAGCACTTAAAAGTTAATTAAAACGCAACAAATCCTATATGATCCTTAAATGAAACCAACTTTATTGATTAGGCCCTAAAAAAGTTTTTGAACATGCTTCATATGAATGTTGTTTTTCAATGTTTATGAAGTTTGAGTGTTTGACTCCAAAATTGAAATTATAGCTTACGCTAAAAATGAATGAATTTAAGACATATAGGGTCTGTTCACATTTAATGAACTGAAATGAACTGAACTGATTGGAACTGAACTGAACTGAACTGAGCTGAACTGAATATTTTATGAGAAAGGGAAATTAAGAGCTGAACTGAACTGAACTAAACTGAACTGATTGGAGCTGAACTGAACTAAACTGAACTGAAATTAAGTAAATGTGAATAGGCCCATGGTATGTATTCCATTCAAATAACTGTTAGATTTTTGAACTATACTTGGCCTATAGCTTGTATTATAAGTTAGTCAATAAATCCCCTATCAAATCATACCAAAGTAAGCCTTAAAACTACACAAAGAATTGAACTTAGATTGTTAGAAGTCCATCTCACCAAGTCATCATTCAAAGGTCAACCGTTAATCTTTTTTATAGATCAGTTTTTCAAAGAATTACAAATACTAGTCACCTTCTCCCTTCACATTCTTAGAAAACAAAGCTCATACATCAGTTGAATTGCATATAAATCTGCATAGTTCCTAGCTTCTCCAACATTTCTTCACTCAAACCTTTCCCGTCATCTCCCGTCTTCGAATCGGGCCATGAATTTGGACGGAGACCAACACGATGCCACCAAAAGAATCACCTATGACCGTAACAGCAAGATCATGGTAACAGCTATACTATCCCTCTGCTTCGTTATCCTCCTAGTCACACTTCTTCACATTTATACTAGATATGTCCTACGCCACCCACGTCGTAACCCCACCTTAACCTTCATCCACCGTGACCTGGTGCAGCTCAGTGATTCCACAAAAGCAAAGTCCGGACTCGATCCAACAGCCATCAGTTTGCTACCATCAAATCTGTTCAAGCAGATGGGAAAAGACGACGAACACATTGAATGCTCTGTGTGTTTAAGCATATTGGAGGAGGATCAGCTGGTTAGGCGTTTACCCAACTGCAATCATGTATTCCATACGTCGTGCATCGATCAGTGGCTCAGCGGCCAAGCAACGTGCCCGATTTGTCGGTCTGAGGTGTCTCCTCAGTTAATACCGCTAGACCGAGAACCACCCATTGCCAGTGACCTGACCGAGGTAGTGGTTGTTACTTCAGAAGGTCTTGAACATAATATTCAGGATGTAATAAACTCAGGCAATAATAATGATAATCCTAGCAAAATTATTAATGCTGGAAGCGGATCATCGTCGTCAAGCTTTCGAATGAACTCTTTTAGGAAGATCATTGGCAGGGAAAGATCATTATCTTCAAGCAGAATGCAAGTTTGTGAAGAAATTGATCCACATAATTAAGTTCAGCAATGATCTCTGACATTTTGCAGAAATTCTATTTGTTTAATATTAGTGTATAGGCATACATTATAAACAATAGTATCATTATTTATTATATTTTGTATGAGATTCAACTCCAAGAAAAAAAAAAGTCGTTACAAATATACAATCAATTGGACAAATGAGAACATGAAAAGAGTTTTTCAATTTAGTTGTTTGATTAAGTATAAACATAAGCATACATTTTCAACTTTTGTCTTGACCAAAAGATTAGTAGAATTTTGTACACTTATTTGGTATTTTAATCAGAGTGTATGTTTTTCTAGGAGTTAGTATGAAGGATTACGTTAATTAATTATTAAATCTTCAAATCACAACCTCAACAATCCTTTTGACTTAATTCCCTTTTTTTTCATTTTTTTTTTTCATTTTTTTTTCTGGAGCAATAAAGAATCAGCTGCTAATTGTTTTTTTAGGCAGCTGTGACCAAATGTAATTGGCATTTGTCAATAACGTAAAACAGCTGATATCTTTTCTTTCACACTTAGAATGTCTTTAGTGTTTGCCAATTATAACAATTGTTTGTTGATTAAATTTTAATAGTTTGCTTGCTTTAGTTTATAACACTAAGGAGAAACTATGGTAACTCTTGCTACAAGTATCAGTTTATATAATTAGTAGTCTTTTGGGTTGCATCACGCTTGAACGAAAACGTATTTAGCTCGAACTATATTACTCGAACTCTTGAATTCTCCTCAAGTACTTGTGTTAAATCCTACACTAATTGACATCTTCATTGTGGATCAATAACATGAAATGACAAAATATCCATTTATGAAACTTTTGTACATTACTCAATTTGAGCAAAGGTAGATCTTGATCAAAACTGAAAAAATATGCAAGAAAGTATAGTTTGTAATTTGGGTCAAGTAGAAATCAATATATCAAGATTGAGATTGGTAAATAAATCAATATATTAAAATTGAGATTGGTAAATAAATAGTAACTGAAGATTCAATAGTTTTGACCCAGAACTGTTAATAAACTTTCTACTGGAAATTTTAAACTGTTGACTGTTATCAGTTTGCTACTCCCTGTCCTCTTTAACTGGGATAGGCTCACCTTTGTTAACAATATACTTCGTACTTCGTAAGAAAATTAAAAGACCACTTTCGATTTGGTAATCGAAACTTGAACCATAGCTATCATGAGCAATATGCATGAAAAATAAAATCATTTAAACCCCAATCAAAGGACAAACTGTACAGCGCTGCAACTATGCCTGCAAACTATGGAAGTGGGAATTGGGGGGAGGGGGGTGTCACAACAGTGAAATTGAATCATAGTTAATCAAAAGTAAAAAACACACAAAACATCACTGATTTGAATCCAATAGAAGGGCAGGGAATAAGAAATTCTGTACACTGCATAACAACAAAAATATATTAATTGGTTTTACAAACCAGATAGGTTCCAACGAAATATATTAATTGTTCATGAAAGATACAAGAATCAAAGCCGGGAACAAAACTTTTCCAGGAATGATATTAGCAAGATCTAAGCCTAGCTCTATTTCACTGACTTGCTTCACCCAATACATCCAATTCTCACCAATTCTCATCTGTTATAGTGAGAATACAAAGATTGCGAGAAGCAAATTAAAGAGGGCTAACGTCCTAACCTCTATTGCAGCAAACTGAGAGGTCCCGTTCAAGTCTTCACTGCCTGGGATGACTCCTGCAGTTGAAGGGGTGGTAGAATTTGCAGCAGTGAAAATACTGCAGCAACAGCAAAAATTATAATTAAAAACCAAATGGTCATGTAACAAAGTTTCAGAAAATAACTAATGACTAATAAACATGATAACATCTAAAATTTTTGCACAATCATTACTCCATACACATTATCATATTCCAAGAACAAAAAACCAGGTGGCATTGAACCTATAAAGTAAAATAATACGAAGTAACTACTAACAATTCGCATTTGCTAAATAAGTACTCTCATCATTTAAAAATAACAGTTACATGTACTACTCTTGGATGTTGAGAAAACAAAATTCTACATACTGCTGATGGCATTACAGGATGAAAAAAAAAAAAAAACAATTTGCAAGTAATCCATAAAGCAAAAGTATAACTACATAAAAACTAATTATGCTAATTAAATACTGTTGAAATAATGCCTTGAATCGGGTTTAAGAGCAGCGAACTATAGCTCAAGAGGTAGCTCGGTAGATTCAGAAGCATATGGAGTTGCGACAAAATTGGAGCTATAGCTCCTATGCGAGTGAGCTATAGCTCACAAAGATAGATTGGTTCGACTAGGCCGAGCGATAGCTCGCTCGATAGCTCGCTTGGGAGCTCGCGAAGGTTGAAGGTGAGCTAGGGGTCGAGCGATAGCCTGCTCGACCATGAGCGATAGCTCGACTGGGGTCCGACTCGATGGTGAGCGAGAGCTCTCCGTTTGTGCACAGTTTGAGCGAGAGTTCGATGGTGAGTGAGTCTTTTTTATGCATTTATCTATCTTATTTGGGGTAGCTATATATAAACCTAGTTAGGGTTTATTTATAGTTTAGTCTGGTGATAATTTACATTATCAAATCTGTAATCTGGAATTCCTCAAGATAAATAAAGCTTTTCTCTTGCCTGCCCATGGACGTAGCCAACACATGGTAAACCACGTAAATCTGTGTGTTATTTATTCTTGTTTTGCTTTCGTTAACTTGTTCTTTCTCACATCCGTTATAACAAGTGGTATCAAGACTTTGAATGGGAGATATGTCTGGGATGAATGTGAAAATTGATAAATTCACAGGGAGGAATAGTTTTAGTTTATGGCAGATCAAGATGCGGGTGTTGTTGAAACAACAAGGGTTATGGGCACCATTAGCAAAGAAGTCATCGAGTTCAGATGCCGTGGAGACACCATTGACAAAGAAGTCACCGGGTCCAGATACCGCTGAGATGGCCATTCTGAAGGAAAAGGCACATTCAACGATCATGTTGTGCCTTGCAGACGACATCATTATCGAGGTTGCGGAGGAGGAAACCGCATTGGGTCTGTGGTTGAAATTGGAGAGGTTGTACATGACAAAGTCTCTAACCAACAAGTTGCTATTGAAGGAATGTCTATTCAGTCTGCGAATGAATGAAGGTACACCTCTTAGAGATCACCTAGATTAATTAAATACGATTTTGCTAGAATTGTGTAATATTGATGTTAAGGTTGATGATGAGGATGCTTCTTTTATTCTGTAAGTTTCTTTACCTTTGTCGTATGAAAATTTTGCGTAATCTTTCATTGTTGGTAAAGATACTGTGTCCCTAGAAGAGGTTAGATCATCTCTTCATACTAGGGAATTATGCCATAAGGCATCTGGTAGTACAGGTAGACAATCAAGCCTCTGGGTTAATGGCTAGTGGTGGTAAGGGACATGGAAATTCTGGGAAGAAGAAGGCTAAGAAGCCCGGAAATTCCAAAGGGGGTCCTAAGCAAATTGATGTATGTAATTACTGTAAGGAGAAGGGGAATTGGAAGAGAGAATGTCCCTAGAAGCAACAGCAGGATAAATCTGTATATGCCGCTTTACCAGAAGAGGATTCGAATTCTGAATATGACATTGCTTTAGTTGCGGGTGAACATACATATCACAATGATGTGTGGGTTCTTGATTCTAGGGCATTGTATCATATTTGTCCACGTAGGGAGTGGTTTACTACCTATGAGCGGGTAGATGGAGAAAATATTTCAATGGCTAATAGTGTAGTGTGCAAGGCAATTGGGATTGGCTCTATCAAGATCCGGACACATGATGGTACATTTCACATATTGAACGATGTTAGACATATTCCACAAATGACTAAGAATCTGATTTCACTTAGTGCATTAGACAATAAGGGTTTCAGTTTCAGAGATAAAGGTGGAGTTTTGAATGTCTGCAAGGGTTCGGATGTGGTTCTAAAGAGTGTCAAGCGTGGTACTTTGTATTTCCTATAAGGCTCCACTCTATCAGGTTCAATTGCTGTTGTTGCTTCATTTGAGGTTTAGAAGGATGATATGACCAAGCTATGGCACATAAGGCTTGGGCATATGAGTAAGAGGAATGCAAATCCTCTCCAAGGCTGATCTTCTAGGTGGCCATAAGGTCACAAACCTTGATTTTTGTGAGCATTGTGTCTTTGGGAAACTACATCGTAGCAAGTTCCCTAAAGGCATTCATACAACTAAAGGTACTCTTGATTATATACACTCCGATGGGGTCTATCACGTGTTGAGTCATTGGGAGGTCACATGTACTTTGTATCATTCATTGATGCTTTTTCAAGGATGACTTGGGTGATCATAATGAAGTTTGAAAGTGAAGCTTTCAAGAATTTCAAGCAATGGAAGGCGTTAGTGGAGAATCAAACTAAAAAGAAGATAAAAAAAAAGCTAAGAACTGATAGTTCGATGAGTTCTGCAAGAATGAGGGGATTGCTAGACACCATACTGTCAGAGATACACCACAGCAAAATGGTGTAGCAAAATGGTGTAGCAGAACAAATGAATCAGACACTTTTGGAGACAGTTCGGTGCATGCTCTCTAATGCTGGATTGATCAGAAAGTTTTGGGCAAAAGCCTTCCGACACGGCATGTTATCTGATCGACCGTGAACTGCACTCTGGAATTAACCTCAAAACACCCTGTGAGGTGTGGTCTGGTAAGTCTACAGATTACTTAAAAATGAGAGTTTTTGGTTGCGATATTTATTATCATGTTAATGAGGGTAAATAAGAGCCAAGGGGCAAAAAGGGAGTACTTGTAGGGTGTGATGATGGGGTTAAAGGTTATAGGATTTGGTCTCCATCGAAAAGAAGAGTTATACTTAGTAGAATTGTAGTCTTTGATGAAAATTCTATGTTTAACTCTAATGTTCAGTCCATAGTCCATAGTTGTATCAGATAGTGGTAGTGTTGACAAACAGGTGGAGCAGCAAGTCACTCATGATGAGAGTAATAAGGTACTGGAAAAAGATGTTCAACACGAAAATACTAAAGCACCAAAATCATCAACACCAAAATTGAAAAGCCTAGTCTAGCTCTGGAACGTTTTAAAAGAGCGAATTTTGGGAAACCTCCCGATAGATTTGGTTCTGAAGAGATGGTGGCTTATTCACTATAGGTTGCCGAAGAGGTGAATGTCGAAGCAGTTACATGTCCGGAGTCTACCCATTGGCTTGCTGCAATGGGAGATGAGATGGAGTCACTTCATAAGAATAAGACTTGGGATCTTGTTCCTAGGCCTTTAAGGAGAAAAATTGTTACTTGTAAATGGGTTTTCAAAAAAAAAAGGAAGGGATGACCCCTGCGCAGGGGATTAAGTATAAGGCTTGAGTAGTTGCAAGAGGGTTTACACAAAGAGAGGGGTAGACTACAATGAGATCTTCTCACCTGTGGTCAAATACAATTCCATCAGGGTGCTGCTAACAATGGTTGCACATCAGGATTTGGAGTTTGAGCAACTAGATGTGAAAACAGCTTTTCTACATGGAGAGTTGGAAGAGGATATATACATGACCCAACCCGATGGTTTCCAAGTTCCAGAAAAAGATCATATTTGCAAGTTGAAGAAGTCTTTGTACGGGATAAAGCAGTCTCCTAGGCAATGGTACAAGAGGTTTGATAGCTACATGATAGAGCTAGGCTACAACAGGAATCCGTATGATTGTTGTGTATACTACAACAAGTTCACAGATGGGTCGTACATCTACTTAGTTCTGTATGTAGATGATATGTTGATAGCAGCGGAGAACAAGTCTGATATTCAGAAATTGAAGGGTCTTCTCAGAGTTTGAAATAAAGGATTTGGGTGCGGCTCGAAACATATTGGGCATGGAGATTTATAGGGATATGGCTCAAAAGAAACTTTTCTTATCGCAAAAAGGCTACATTGAGAAATTATTGTCGAAGTTTGGCATGTCAACAACGAAGCCTATAGATACTCCAAGCGCGGCCAATTGTCACTTATCAGTTGCTTTTGCACCAAAGTCCGCTGAGGAGAAGGAGTACATGTCTCGGGTTCCCTATGCTAGTGCAGTAGGGAGTTTGATGTATGCTATGGTTTGCACTATGCCGGATCTTGCACAAGCAGTCAGTGTTGTCAAGAGGTTCATGATTGATCCTGGTAAGGAGCATTTACAGGTTCGTTACCTAAGAGGTACGTATGAAGTTGGTCTCATTTATGGTAATGGTGTGGCGTGTTTAGTTACAGGCTATTCAGATTCTGATTATGCTGGGAATGTTGATGGTAGAAGGTCTATGACTGGTTATGTGTTCACTCTTGGTGGTTTAGTTGTTAGTTGGAAAGCTACTCTCCGGCCTTCAGTAACTTTATCTACTATTGAAGCAAAGTACATGGCCTTGACAGAAGCGGCCAACGAGGGAATCTGGTTAAAGGGACTAGTTAGTGATCTAAGTCTACATCATGATCAAACGGTAGTATATTGTGACAGTTTGAGTGCTATATGTTGGCTAAGGATCAAGTGCATCATGAGAGAATTAAACACATTGATGTCAGGTATCATTTTCTACGAAGTGAGACGAGAATTAAGGTGAAAGTCTGCTTATAATCCTGTTGATATGTTCACCAAGCCGGTTCCGCGAAGAAAGTTTAAACATTGTTTGAACTTGCTCAATATTTGATTGTAATCTGGAGCTCAACGGAGCTAATCTGGAGTCCTACGGGGAAAATCTGGTTTGGTTGTCTTTCGGGACAAGTCTGGTTGCAGGAAGAGCCTGGGCATTGTAATTAATGCGTCTGGTTATCTAGTTTTGTGAGAGGATTCAAGTCAAGGTGGAGATTTGTTGAAATAATGCCTTGTATCGGGTTTAGGAGGAGCGAGCTATAGCTCGGTAGTTTCGGAAGCATATGGAGTTGTGACGAAATTGGAGCTATAGCTCCTATGCGAGTGAGCTATAGCACACGAAGATAGATTGGTTCGACTACGCCCAGTGATAGCTCGCTTTGTAGCTCGTGAAGGTCGAAGGTGAGCTAGGGGCCGAGCGATAGCTCACTCGATGGTGAGCAAGAGCTCTCCGTTTGTGCACAGTGGAGCCCACACGATTCCTTAGGGTCAAGTCTGGTTGCAGGAAGAGCCTGGGCATTGTAATTAATGCGTCTGGTTATCTAGTTTTGTGAGAGGATTCAAGTCAAGGTGGAGATTTGTTGAAATAATGCCTTGTATCGGGTTTAGGAGGAGCGAGCTATAGCTCGGTAGTTTCGGAAGCATATGGAGTTGTGACGAAATTGGAGCTATAGCTCCTATGCGAGTGAGCTATAGCACACGAAGATAGATTGGTTCGACTACGCCCAGTGATAGCTCGCTTTGTAGCTCGTGAAGGTCGAAGGTGAGCTAGGGGCCGAGCGATAGCTCACTCGATGGTGAGCAAGAGCTCTCCGTTTGTGCACAGTGGAGCCCACACGATTCCTTAGGGTTTCGTGAGTCTTTTTTATGCATTTATCTATCTTATTTGGGGTAGCTATATATAAACCTAGTTAGGGTTTATTCATAGTTTAGTCAGGTGATAATTTACATTATCAAATATGTAATCTGGAATTCCTCATGATCAATAAAGCTTTTCTCTCGCTTGCCCGTGGACGTAGCGAACACACTGTTGGTGAACCACGTAAATCTGTGTGTTATTTATTCTTGTTTTGCATTCGTTAACTTGTTCTTTCTCACATCCGTTATAACAAGTACTCCCACCTTCGGTGAAAAAAAAAATTGCATAAATACACAATATTAGGATGTCAAGTCCTAAAACAGTAATTATATCAAACCTATTGATTTTATTGGATTGTATAACTATACCACATCCTAATTAGATTTGGGCAATGTGACAACTGATTAATTCATATACATGTTTGAGAATTAGAGAATTTTGAGAAATAAGAAAAATCCTGAATTCACAGTCTACTATAGAAAATATCTGTCCCAGAGGCTGAAGGGCTTCCTCCTCAAGTTCTATACATAGTCTCTTTAACTGGCAGTCTACTATTAGCTAATGTAACAAACATTTGCTGTCATAACAGTCAGTGCAGTGATACAATGATCACTTGTCTGTTACTAAATACTCAGTAGGAGCCTTACACTAATATACTCCAAAGTGTTGAAGGTAGATGAGCCTTCACTTACTTGGTTGCTCTACAAAATCACTCACATTCCATATTCAGAGAACAATTGATAACACTTCAGAACACGCACCCCTGGCGGACTTGTAATCCATGAAACTATGTAGCACCTCAGCATAAAAAATTCTCAACAGATAAAAATTAACACTCCTAGTGTTTCTCTTTAAGCAAAAATAAAAAATCATACAATAAAATTGAAAATGAAAGAAATCAAAATATTAAAGCTGTATGCCACACCAGAGTACCATTGATAGGAAGAAAACTGCCATCATGTCAAATCTATGACATGTCACAATTGGGATGTCAAGGAAATTGAGGAATAACTAAAACCTTCACTTATTACCAAAGGCATTTCTTCTTCCACTATGAAGTCTTCATTTAAATGTCACCAACTTCGGTATATGCAAATTAATGCTGGTTTTTGCGGTTAACATATTTTTCATTCCTGGCTTGATGACAAACAGACCTTACCTTATCAATATAAGCTCTTCATCCATGTGGGAAAACCATGAGTCTAAAGATGTTTCAGAATAAACTCTACCAGATAGGGAACTATTCTCCATGTCATTAAATTAATCACCCCTTTTTAGAATTTAAAACATAAACTATATTCGAAAATAAGTTGCAAGAAATTTAGATCCCTCACATCATGTCTCTTGCCTTCTCATCCCCTAATCTACGACTCTCCCTCCTCTGTCTATTAAAAACCTCCCATCCATATACATTGTAAGAAGCCACACAAAAAGGGATTACAACCAGTGGCGGATCTTGACAATTTTTCTAAGAGGGGGCCAAAGTATTAATTATACAAATACCATAATACTTATATAGTAAAGTATATTATTACCTTAGTATTATTAATTATTATACAAATACCATAAAAATAAAATAATCATTGATATAATTCTATTTCAATAAGAAATTAACCTTTGACACTACTTCCATAACTCAAAACTTCAAATGGTGGATAGATAAAACCGTATTATTTGTTATGAGACTTATGACTAATAAATAAAATTCAAATAATAGCTAAGTTCATAAACTAAGACAAAAAAGTCTGGCACAACAAAAAAATTGAAGAGGATCTAATAATTCAAGGCATTGGAATTTTGGATAAAAATAATGCATAAATAGAATAACAAAAGGAGATAACTAAAAGGGTAATATTGTAATTTTGTGTAGTGCAAATAGCTACAGTAGTAATAACGTGTGAATCATTTGCTTTGGAATTTGTGAAAGAAAGATAAAGTGAAAAAGTCATATACTATAGTATCACTAGTATGACATATACTCCTAGTAAGCTTGGAGTTTGGTACTAACTTTTTTAGGTGACTTTTGGGATTTTACTGGACATTGAATATAGAAACAAATTTGGGCCAAAATTTGAGTGGGGGCCAAGCCCTTGCCCGCCCCTTCAAAGGTTCGCCCCTGATTACAACACTTCAAGCCTCCTTATCGGAGCCTCACTTGGTCTCCTTCTTACATTACTAAATCATCTTAACCGATTCTCTCTCATCTTGTACTCAATCAATGTAACCCCCTACTTTCTTCCAAAAGACAACCCTTGTGATTTTTGAGTCTATTTATCCTTAATTGCAACAACCTTTAATTGACATATCCATTCACAGGGTAAAACCAATCATCGCATCTAAACTAAGCACTATGCAGATTTCACTCCAGGGGGAGCGTAAGGATATCAAAGGCAAAGTATCAACTTCATTGATTATTAATAATGGAAAGGTGTATCATGCACTTCCACTATGAGACAAAAACACCCTTAGTAACATGCAATATATACTGCTCAGCATTTATCCATTTGTAAAGATGGAAAACTTTTCATTTGGAGATGTTTGGTTAGCTAAATTTCTTGAAAGCAAGAGAAGATTGAGCTCCTCCAAAAGGACACTACATCTTTTACCACATCTAAATAACCTATAAGTTGATCCGTTACAATTTGTTCCGAAGATATAAAAATTATTGCCAAATCCTAAAGCAATAGGTAAGTTTTTCAAAAAATTGTATACTAACACAACAATAATGGTGGAAGGAATGTATCTATCATTATCCATCCATCCCTCCCATTCCATTCTCATCAAATCATCATATCCGACCACATTGGCAAATTGTCAGTGATTGCAAACAAACAATTACGCGAAATAGACCAACTCATAAAAAATCTACAGAGTTAAGAGCTAGCTAAAAGTGGCTCTTCAGATAAAAAAAACATCTATGGTCAAGTTAAGACTTAAGAGTATCAAGTACAAACATTCAATCAAAATCAAGACTAATTCTATTTCTCTCCCGAAACTAAGGATTGCAAATTAGAATATTAGTTCCATAGATGAATATATTTCAACATTAGAAATAGAGCTAGTACAACCTGTACAACATAGCATTTTCCCTTATAATGCTCATCAAAAAATAAAACAATTTCCTTTATAATGGCTCAAATAAAAATTGGTAAAACCCTTTTATAGTTTTGTTCATACTAATTAATGCCCTTTAATTTATCCAAATCAAAAGGGCATATTTAAATTGACTACCAATTGACAAGAAACACATAACAATTCTTAATAATACTTCAAAACCCAATAAAATTAGACAATATTAACAACTTTTAAAGAGTATTAATTACCTTGAAGCATACTTGCACTTTCCATGACCTGCAAATTCCCAAAAAAAAAAAAAAAAAAAGAAAAAAAAAACGTAGTAAAAAAAATAACAATTCACAAAATTAGAATGTAGCTTTAAAAATTAAGAAAAACAACAAAAAAAAGAAAAAGAAATTACTTGGATCAAGAGCAGTAAGAGCAGCAGTGTTACTAAAGTTGCAAGTCTCTTCACTCATACCATGCTTAAGACAATAATCATTGAAAGCATAAGAAGCCATATCAATAAGATCATTTGGATCATAACAAGGCCCACCATTTTGGATTGGGCCACAGCTAGCACCACCTGGCCCACAAGCCCAATCCAAGGCCTGCTGAAGTGCGGAATCCTCGGCGTTGTTCTTTGCTACACACCATAGCTGCTGCTGCTGTATTACTGCTTTTTCTTCTAATTGGGCCTTAATGGGCCGAAAGGTTACTGCTAGGAGGAGAGAGAGTAAGAGAGAGAAAGTGATGATAAAATTCGCCATCTTTGTTACTTTGAGTTTGAATTCAGGTTTCTGGTTTATTTGTAATTCTTTCTTGTTGAGTAATTTTTTTTTCTTTTTTGTGCTGGGAATGAGCAGTGAGCAGTGACTAGTGGAAAAAGTAACCGTTGAAGTGATGTAGTTTCGGACAGACAAAAGACATTTGATTTCTGAAAATTGTTTTATGGACGGTTCGTGGTTTTTATTTGAAGGGGGTTTCGCACTAGGGGAGACAATTCGGGTCAAGTCGGGTTGGGGTCATATTTCGGGTCAATTTCGGATTATATTTAGAAACTATTAAAAATAGGTTAAAACTTAATATTATCACGATAAATGAAATTTTGGTCAAATCGGGTCAAATTCGTGTTGTTCGGGCCCGGGTAGGTTCGGGTTTCTCTCGGTAACTTCGGGTCGGGTTCGGGTCATGGATTAACGGCCCTAGTTCCTACCTCCTACTACAGTGTTCTTTGAGAGTGGTCGTGGGCTGTGTGAGTAACAGCCTGGATAAATTATTACAGCTTCTTGGTTACTTTTTTCGTTCAAGAATAATTGACACATTTAAAGTTGTTATATTTGTCAATTTTATTAATTTGACCACTGAGATATACGGAGTCCTGCGCATGAAAAACTAGTTTTACTAATCTTAATTTTGGGCTATTAATGTTAAGTATTTCATTTTTGGGGCGGGAAAAATTGTCATTAATAATACAACCTTTGGGCCTTTTTTTTTTTTTTTTTTAATAACACAACCTTTGGATTATACCTGAACAATACAACATTTAAGGGTTCTCAATTTTGAAACAAGACGAAAAACTTGTAACCAGTTAAACAGGTTGGCTATGACACGTGTCATCATATAATTGGTAACTTCTTTTTTTCCCCCTTTTCTCTTTCTTCTTCCTTTCTCTTTCCCTCCATACTTCTGGCTACATTTGTTTTGGGTGTTTTTGTCCCTTGGGAGAGTTACGGCTCGAAGACTAGTCCAACTGCGCCTAAACCTGCAAAACAACGGAGACTCCGGGTGGTTGGAGCTCCGCCTCCGATGATCAAGTTAGAATGTATTTGGAGAAGGTAAAAAGGTGCGGAAAGTAAAAGAGATCTTCTCGGATTCCGAAATCAGGTGTTTTCTCTGATGTGAGAGAATGTAGGGTAGGTGTAATAAATGATTGAATGTGTCCCAAAAATGGGGGATATCTCCCTATTTACAGGGTCATTGGGAAAGGTGCCTTCTCTTAGGTCATTCTGACCTAGATTTGGTGGCTGCGCCGTTTTACAGCGTTCTAGGGAATTGGGCCTTGAAGACCGCAATTCTAGGTATCTAAGGCTGACACGTGTCTGAAAGGAATGGTGTCCTTCGAACAAGTGTATTATTCTGATAGCGAGTTCAGAATTATTAGAAAGCTAATATATTCAGTAAGGTCAAGTGATCGGAATGCCTGGGTGGAGGCCGCTTCTGATCAGTAATATTAATATAATTAATATTACAGCTTAATCTTGACTGAAACATTTGGGTCACACCCAAGCAAATATATGCGAACCAACTCGACGAATTGATTCGGAAGAAATTAATTCGTCGCCTGAGTGTTAAATATTTAGACGTCGGTAATTCGAGCTTAGAGCGTCGAAACCGATCGTCGGAAGTCGAGTCTAAAATGATAAAAGACGAGACGCGCAAAATAATAATAAATCGACCATATTCCCGAAAATACCCCTAGCATCGGTGTGCCCCGAGCATCCGAATGCTAGGGGCAAGACGAGCTAGCACACCGTGCTAGCAGCCCCGGCCAGCCGCGGCTAGGCAAAGCAGCAGCCTCGCCGTGCCACGGCAGCAGCCGCAGCCGCACCAAACCGCAGCAGCAGTTGGTGCAGGCTGGGCTCGGGTCAGGTGCGGGCTGGCTGCGGGCCACGTGCGGGCCGGGCTTGGGCTTTGCTCGGGTCATAGGGCCATGAATAAGGGGAAGCTTGGAATATGGAACTAAGTGGGAGAGGACATGTGGCACAAGGAGAGTATTGAGTGGGGAGCAAGTATGGTCCCCTACTCTCCATGTGGTCCTCACCAACCCATCTCACATGGTAATGCCACTTGTAGATTTATTATTAGTTTGCAATTTTAATTTAATTTAGCTTTAAATTAATTTGTGGAATTTCATGATCCCACATTGATGGGATAGAAATTCCCACTCATACTTTCCTCTATAAATACCAAGCTTGGGATTTGGAGTAAAGTGCTTGAGTGGGAGTTAAAAAGAGCATTCCATAATTTTTGGGAAAACTCTTAAACTCACATAACACTCGGGTTTGGGTCGGACCTTGCTAACCCCAAGGTAGTAGACCTTAAAGTTGTGTTTGCCCATTTGTGGGTGGATACCGTCGGAGGCGCGGCACTTGACGTGCTAGTAGCTTTCAAGTAAGAGCCCCGGGTTTTGGGCGAAGCTCGCTTCGAGGGTAAGATTCGTTATCTTTTCTTTGTGAATATTTATTTATGCTTTGTGATTTTAATTATTGCGAGTGGTTCCTCGGGAAGGGGTTGTTTCCGCGGTGAGTCGGACTCACCAAAGCCAACAGTGGTATCAGAGCCCCGCTCGTTTATTTTTATAATCATGTTTTTCAAGATTTATTTTTGGCTTAATTTCTGGTTTATGTTGCTAATTAGATTAGTAGCTCGGTTTTATTTATTTAATCCCGTTTTTAATGTCGAATTTGGCCCAGAACCCAGATTTTCGCCCAAGACTAGTGAATTTTGGGTGGAAAACGTGTTCTGGAAATGGTTTTATCCTGTTGGGACTGTGATTTTAGCCAAATTCTGACCAGAAATGCCTTTTTCGAGGGGTTTTTCGTTTTTGACGAAAAATTTTAAGTCTTTTCTAACCTTGATATTAATGGCATAAATTGTTGATTATATGGTTGATTATTTGCATAATTTTCTGCACTTTTATGTCCCCTTAAAGCACACTTACTTGGTAGTATTTGATGCTTAAAGGTTGATTTATTTTCACATAATTGCAAACTAATTGCCTTTTAGTGTGAAAATTTTATTTTTGAGGCTTCCTAAATGTTAAAGATTCAATCTTTATTTATGATAAGTGATTGAAACTTTGAAAACCACTAAATTCCATGTTATTTTGAGTTGAACTTTGTTGTTTTAATCATTTTGAGTTGATTAGAAACATAAAGTTTCGATTTTTGTGATAGAAATTTGGTTATCTTCATGTTGGAAGATATAATTTTCAAGGATTCACAAATTTTAGATGTTGGAATTTTCATTTGAACATTAAAGTTCATATTTTTCCAACTTCCCTTTACTTTGTCAAATTCTCAAGTTTAATTTAAATTGATTAAATTGAAAGTGAGAAATTGCCTCAATTTTATTTTGCACCAAGCTAAACCAATTTAATTATAGATGGTTCTTGGAATTATTTTGGTTATTGCACTTTGAAAATTTTATTAAGTTAGACTTGTTTAAAATTTTACTTTGCTTACTAAATTAGTTCTAAAATTAATTTAGAATTAATTATTTTTGTCTCGCGAAAAAGGGATCAAATCCCAAGGTAGTGGCACGCAAAACAAGGCAATGCACCACCATGGCGAGCCGGGCTGCACAGCAGCCCGCATGTGGCTGCCACGGTGGTTGCGCCGCCTAGATGGTGGGCCACACGCGTGGCAGCAGCCACGCACAGCAGCAGCTCACGCGCAGCAGCAGCAGCCACGCGCGGCTGTGCTGTGGCAGCGGCTTGCGGCCGTGTGCCGTGGGCCGTATGTTCGTGGTCTTGGCGTGTGCGTATGCTTGGTGCGGTGAGGTGACTAGCCGTAGTAGGCTTGATGTTAACTATTTTGCCGTTTATTTATTTTAATTAATTTTGTTAATTTTAATTAAAATTTTGGAGGCTAGGCCTCGGGTTTATTAAGCGGCATTGGCAAAATTTCATTTTGACAAGTTTGGGTGCTACCGACTTAATTAATTGGATTAATTAAGGAAATGCGGAATTTAGTGGGAGCTTCAATTATTAATGACGTAATTTACATAATCGGTTAAACAACTTTGACTAGTTTAATTAGGCGTGTTAATCGGATTAACCACCTAGATTAGTTACTAGTGCGCGCGTTGTTTGAATGCTTTTACTTGTTGTTAATTTTGTAAATTGCATGGGCCATTCACAATTAGTGAATGGATGAATGGAATATATTCTCTCTCTCTCACAGGTTTTATGAAATGGCAACTAGTGGGACCCGACTAGGATAGAAAATACGGACTACGTGCCGTTATGTATTTTTGTAAATCTAAATACGGTCTACGCACCGTTAAGTATTTTTGTACTTTAATATTTAGATTATTCCTAGTTATAGACACTAGTTTTTGCATAGTTTGGTTAAGTCTTGAAGACGGCGTATCTTGAAAGACAAAGCCTTGAAATGCAAATGAAGACCTTTTGAAGATATGAAGATTTCAAGGGGTCATGCTAGTTGCCAATATGCATCTATTATTTCGCTTTATATTTTATGGTTATATATATGTGTGTGAAATATTCGTTAGATACATGTTTAGGTTTTCTTGATGTTGCGATGATTAGTTAAGTTCACTTAAATCAACCAACATAGAAATCCTAGGTCCCTAATAATATTGAGTAAAACTTGCCTTTCCAAAACAACACTTACTAACCGGACGATGGTGATGGTAGGCTACGCCAAAGCGAGGTGCCATCACTCCTCTAAGGGGCATAAGGCACACCGGGTGTGCACGTTGGTTTTGGTTTAACTCATCGGTATGAGTGAGGAGTCCTCACATACCGTGGCAAAAGAGACACATCGTCAAAGATGCATTAGATGCGACGATTGTCTAACCAAGAGTGGCTTAGAGCCATTAGCAAGGCAATGCTTACCGAGAAGATTGAGTGTTTAAGACAAGCCAAAGCATGCTTAACCACTCTTTGTTTCTTCGGATCTTGGAATCGCCTTATTTTCACCAAATAGGGACAATTTTTACGTGTAAATAAGACGTTAAATAAGTATTGAAAATTTGCATGAATAAAATTCAATCTTATTTAAGTATTTTTTGAATGGTTTTTCATTAAAATTCTTTCAATTGTAGAATCATGTCTTCAACCTCAAACAACCAGTTTTCATTACGCTCAATTCTCGACAAGGAGAAGTTGAGTGGTACCAATTTCCTTGATCGACAAAGGAATTTGCGCATCGTTCTTATGCAAGAACAGAAAGAGTATGTCCTTGATGAGGAAATGCCTGAGGCTCCCAATGAGGAGGTAACTCAAGCGGCCCTTAACCGATGGCAAGTGGCCGATCGGGATGTCAAGTGCGTAATGCTAGCCACTATGTCTCCTGAACTTCAGAGAACCTTCTTCGAGAAGCAATCGGCCTATGAGATCATTTCTGAGTTACAGAATATGTTTCAAGAACAGGCTCAAACTGAAAGGTTTGAAACCCACAGGCAGATCCTTGAGACTAAGCTCAAGAAAGGAGAGCCAGTCAGCCCACATGTGCTCAAAATGATCGGATTATTTGAGAACATGGGAAGGCTTGATGCGGGGTATTCAACCGAAATGGCTATTGACATCATTCTCCATTCCGTTCACAAAGGCTATGACCAGTTCAAAATGAACTACAACATGCATAGCATGGAGAAAACCCTCACCGAGATTCATGGGATGTTGAAGCAAGCTAAGCAGACTCTCAAGGATGAGGGAAAGCATGATATGCTCATGATTAAGAAGGGTAAGCCGTTTAAAAGGGCAGGCAAAAAGAAGAAGGGCTTCAAGGGGAAAGGGAAGAAGAACTTTCCGCCTAAGCCGAAAGCTACCAAAGACAACAAGGAGAAAAAGGTAGCATCTTCTAAGTCTAATTCCGAGTGCTTTTATTGTAAGAAGAAGGGACATTGGAAGAGAGACTGCCTCAAATTCAAGGAAGATAAGAAGAACGGAACCGTTGCTTCTACATCAGGTATTTACGTTATAGACTTTAACTTCACTAGCTCGGCTTCATGGGTATTAGATACCGGATGTGGCTCACACCTTTGTTCCAATTCACAAGAACTAAGGAACACTAGGAAGCTAGCGAAGGGAGAGATCGAGCTCCGAGTAGGAAATGGAGCAAGGATTGGTGCTATTTCTGTAGGATCTCTCAGTTTGTCTTTGCCCACGGGGCTAGTTTTGGAACTTGACAATGTTTATTGTGTTCCCAACATTACCAAAAACATCATTTCAATTTCGGCGTTGGACGCCAAAGGTTTTGAATTTCGAGTTAAAGACCAAACATGTTCATTTTATCTCGATAATGTTTTATATGGTACGACACATTCAGAAAATGGTCTTTATGTGTTATCTCTAGACAAAGAAATTTATAACGTTAATAATCCTGCAAAGAAAGCTAACACTACACAGTCTAGTCAAACTTACTTGTGGCATTGTCGCCTTGGCCACATTAACATCAAACGCATCAAGAAACTTCTACAAGAAGGTATTCTTGACTCATTTGATTTAGAATCCTTTGAGAATTGCGAAGGATGTTTATTAGGCAAGGTGATAAAGCAACCATTCTCCAAGTTAGGAGAAAGGGCCGGTGACTTATTGGGACTTATACACACCGATGTATGTGGACCAATGAGTACACCCGCAAGAAATGGTTATCGATATTTCATAACCTTCACGGATGACTTTAGTAGATATGGTTATGTCTATCTAATGTCGCACAAATCTGAATCGTTTGATAAATTCAAAAGAATTTCAGAGAGAAGTTGAAAACCAACTCGGCAAGAAAATCAAGGCACTTCGATCGGATCGAGGTGGCGAATATTTGAGCCAAGAGTTTGATGACCATCTGAAAGAACATGGAATACTTTCAGAGTTGACACCTCCGGGAACTCCTTAGTGGAATGGAGTATCTGAAAGGAGGAATCGAACCCTGTTAGACATGGTCCGATCGACTATGGGTCTTAGTGAACTTCCAATCTCTTTCTGGGGACATGCACTTTTAACTGCGGCACTCACACTGAATCGTGCTCCGTCAAAAGCAGTGGAAAAGACTCCATATGAATTATGGACTAATAAACCGCCAAGGTTGTCTTTTCTCAAGATTTGGGGATGCGAAGCATATGTCAAGAAACTCATTTCTGACAAACTTCATCCAAAATCTGATAAGGTTTACTTTGTGGGTTACCCAAAAGAAACCAAAGGGTATTACTTCTACAACAAATCCGAGAACAAAGTGTTTGTTGCTCGTGATGGTGTCTTTTTGGAGAAGGAGCATATCTCCAAAATGACAAGTGGGAGGAAAATCGAACTCGACGAAGTTTGAGAGGACGAGCAACAAGGACAAGTTTACAATCAAAGTGCTTACCAAGCAGCTGTTGACGTTGGTCAAACTGATAATGCAAATGCTCAGTCCATTACCCTACGTAGGTCGACTCGGCCAAGATCTCAACCTGACAGATATCTCGGTGTTGTATTAACCGAAGATCAGGACATCCTAGTAGTGGATGGAGATGAGCCGGCAACCTACAAGCAAGCTATGACGAGCCCTGACTCTGCAAAATGGCAAGAGGCCATGAAATCCGAAATGGACTCCATGTTTGAAAATCAAGTATGGGACTTGGTTGATTTACCTGTAGGTTACACACCTATCGGATGTAAATGGATTTTCAAGATGAAAACCGACAAAGATGGAAATGTATTTATTTACAAAGCAAGGCTGGTAGCAAAAGGTTACAGGCAAATTCACGGCGTTGATTATGATGGAACTTTTTCTCCAGTTGCCATGCTTAAGTCCGTT
Organism: Chenopodium album; assembly: GCF_948465745.1. Taxonomy (NCBI): domain Eukaryota; kingdom Viridiplantae; phylum Streptophyta; class Magnoliopsida; order Caryophyllales; family Amaranthaceae; genus Chenopodium; species Chenopodium album. Next base: position 28,684,982 of record NC_137850.1, on the reverse strand, counting down.
CGAATTCTTCTAGCGATTGCTGCATATTACAATTATGAAATATGGCAGATGAACGTCAAAACTGCCTTCCTCAATGGGATTTTGGAAGAAACTGTGTATATGACACAACCTGAAGGTTTTGTCGACCAGAATAATCCTAAGAAGGTATGCAAGCTTAAGAAGTCCATTTATGGACTAAAGCAAGCAAGCAGAAGTTGGAATCTGCGATTTGATGAAGCCATCAGTAAGTTTGGTTTTATCAAGAATCCAGATGAGTCTTGTGTCTACAAGAAGGTCAGTGGGAGTGACATCGCCTTCCTAGTCTTATATGTCAATGACATTTTGCTCATTGGAAATAGCATTCCATTGCTGGAGTCTGTAAAGACTTGGCTCGAGAAATGTTTTTCAATGAAAGACTTGGGAGAAGCTCAGTACATATTATGCATCAAGATCTATAGGGATAGATCAAAAAGGATGATTGGAATGAGTCAGAGCACTTATATCGATAAGGTACTGGCTCGATTCCAAATGGAAGGAGCCAAGAGAGGGCACCTACCCATGTCACATGGCGTAACCTTAAGCAAGAAGCAGTGTCCAAAGACACCTGATGAGCGAGAAAGGATGAGTCGAATTCCGTATGCTTCTCTTATCGGATCGATCATGTATGCCATGATATGTACTAGGCTGGATGTATCGTATGCCTTGAGTGCTACGAGCCGATACCAATCAGACCCAGAAGAGGCGCATTGGACTGCGGCCAAGAATATCCTGAAATACCTGAAAAGGAACAAGGATAAATTCCTGGTCTATGGTGGTAAAGATGAATTGGTTGTTGAGGGATATACCGACGCAAGCTTCCAGACAGACAAAGACGACTTCAAGTCGCAATCAGGATACATATTCTGTCTCAATGGAGGAGCGTTTAGTTGGAAGAGTGCAAAGCAAAGCACAACCGCTGATTCTACAACTGAAGCCGTGTACTTGGCAGCATCTGAGGCAGCCAAGGAGGCAGTTTGGATTCGCAAGTTCATTGATGAACTTGGTGTTGTACCCTCGATCAAGGGTCCAATAAACCTCTATTGTGACAACAATGGAGCTATTGCTCAGGCTAGAGAGCCACAAGAACATCAGAAGGTCAAACATGTCCAGAGGCGATTTCATATGATTCGGGAATGGAAGTCAGAAGGTAAAATCAGAATTTGTAAAGTTGGAACGGATGACAATGTAGCCGATCCACTGACTAAACCTCTGTCTCAAGTGAAGCACAACAAACACATTGAGGCAATGGGAATCAAGCATGTTGCGAACTGGTTTTGAATTCCATTTATAGTGTTTTTAATCAGATTTTGAACAATGTTGATGTAAGGCACCATGATGAACCATTCAGTTTTGGAGTAATTAAAATCTTCATGCAATTTAAATCACTCCGTCTTTATTTAATTGTGGTTTATAATTAAATAATGAGTCCATTCGATTTTAATAAATATTCAAAATAGGGTATCAAGTCAATGGCTTGGATAAAGAAACACCTATTAAGTGAATGTTGAATATTTTAATCGAAAATTATCCCTAATCAAGGTCGTATTTTGTGGACAAATAATGACCATAAGAGATTAGTGTGTAGTATGATTTGTAGCACCGTTTCTTGTGCTATGAGGATACAAATCATTTTCATAGGTATTGGTTTAGAACCATACTGGACAGACCTATGAGGATGCTTTAAGAGATTAAAAATCGTCATAAGTATTTTCTCATTATTACTATCGGAACTCTTTCCTTTTGACCATGAGTAGTGGGAGATCTCTTGTTTGAGTACTGATCCATTTTGGTATTCGCCAAACGTCTACCGTAATTGGGGATTATAAAGACGGATATCGGGCGGGTGAGTCCTCTTAGTAAGAGAAGCTACATTACAAGACTGGAAATGTCCCCCTACTAACAATAGGGAACATGTCTTGTTGTTTACAAGGCCTCTCGAAGAGCGAGACTGTGAAAAATGCATGGCCGTGCTCAGATGGATTTTAGAAATCATCTGCTTATTGACAGTCAAACTCGGATTTCGAGAAACACTTCTGGACGTAACAGAGATGACTAGTAATCTTACTCTGTAGTTCATGAAGAGACATGAAGAGACATAGGATAAGGGCTATACACTAAATGCACACTTGTCCGGAAGGACAAGTGGGAGATTGAAAGGAATGGTGTCCTTCGAACAAGTGTATTATTCTGATAGCAGGTTCAGAATTATTAGAAAGCTAATATATTCAGTAAGGTCAAGTGATCGGAATGCCTGGGTGGAGGCCGCTTCTGATCAGTAATATTAATATAATTAATATTACAGCTTAATCTTGACTGAACCCTTCGGGTCACACCCAAGCAAATATATGCGAACCAACTCGACGAATTGATTCGGAAGAAATTAATTCGTCGCCTGAGTGTTAAATATTTAGACGTCGGTAATTCGAGCTTAGAGCGTCGAAACCGATCGTCGGAAGTCGAGTCTAAAATGATAAAAGACGAGACGCGCAAAATAATAATAAATCGACCATATTCCCGAAAATACCCCTAGCATCGGTGTGCCCCGAGCATCCGAATGCTAGGGGCAAGACGAGCTAGCACACCGTGCTAGCAGCCCAGGCCAGCCGCGACTAGGCACAGCAGCAGCAGCCGCGCCGTGCCACAAGCCGTAGCCGCACCAAACCGCAGCAGCAGTCGCACAGCAGCAGTTGGTGCGGGCTGGGCTCGGGTCAGGTGCGGGCTGGCTGCGGGCCACGTGCGGGCTGGTGCGGGCCGGGCTCGGGCTTGGCTCGTGGCTTGGCTCGGGTCATAGGGCCATGAATAAGGGGAAGCTTGGAATATGGGAGTAAGTGGGAGAGGACATGTGGCACAAGGAGAGTATTGAGTGGGGAGCAAGTATGGTCCCCTACTCTCCATGTGGTCCTCACCAACCCATCTCACATGGTAATGCCACTTGTAGATTTATTATTAGTTTGCAATTTTAATTTAATTTAGCTTTAAATTAATTTGTGGAATTTCATGATCCCACATTGATGGGATAGAAATTCCCACTCATACTTTCCTCTATAAATACCAAGCTTGGGATTTGGAGTAAAGTGCTTGAGTGGGAGTTAAAAAGAGCATTCCATAATTTTTGGGAAAACTCTTAAACTCACATAACACTCGGGTTTGGGTCGGACCTTGCTAACCCCAAGGTAGTAGACCTTAAAGTTGTGTTTGCCCATTTGTGGGTGGATACCGTCGGAGGCGCGGCGCTTGACGTGCTAGTAGCTTTCAAGTAAGATCCCCGGGTTTTGGGCGATGCTCGCTTCGAGGGTAAGATTCGTTATCTTTTCTTTGTGAATATTTATTTATGCTTTGTGATTTTAATTATTGCGAGTGGTTCCTCGGGAAAGGGTTGTTTCCGCGGTGAGTCGGACTCACCAAACCCCAACAGTGTCTGCTGATAATTGGCCCAAGTGGACCTGTCCAGGCTTGACACGTGGCCCTCTCTGATTGGTCCACATGTCTAGGGTATTTTTACCCAAAACATTTTCCCCTCACAGGTATCACGTGGCGGGCCACGTGGTGCATGTGACACGCGGCATTCCGGGAGTGGTGAACAGTAAAAAGACCGTTCACCTTCTGGGGGGTGACGGGGAAGCCCCCGTTTTACCCCACTATAAATTGGGTTTTACCCTCCTCTCTTTGCTCTCACTTTACTCATTTTTACCTCTTAGAGAGAGAAAGAGAGAATTCTAGAGAGAGAGAGAGGCTCTGCCCTCGCCTGTAGCGAGTATCGAAGCTTCCGTCTGCGTTTTTGAGGAAAACATTCGGTCACCGTGTGTAGCAGTTTTCAGATTTTCCAGAGTTAAGATAAAGGTAACCGCCTCCACTCTCCTCCAACTTTTTATACTTTTCCCGTTTGTGTACTTAGGCTTCCAAAATAAAAATGGACTCTTCATCGACACACACGGCACCCCCTAGGCCTTTCAGCCGATCTCCTGGTACGGCTAAATCTAGAACCGGGGGTGCCTTTTCTGGACATTCGGACCTGCTTTGTTCATCCCCGAATCCCTCCGTCTCTGTGTCTATGCAGGACACCATGGCCAGAGTCAAACAGACGGCTATCAAGCCTAGGAAGCGGGGCGCTCAGGAAGTGCCCGCTGATAAGATTATTCCGGATGAGGAATATGAGGGTTCGGAGACTAGGATGCTTCCTAGAGATCTTGCTACCATGAGGGGTAGCCACTACTAAAATTCGGCTAAATTGCGACCGTTTTTCTACGACCGTCTGAAAAACGGTCGCAAAATATGAAATTTGAGACCGTTTTATATGCGGTCACAATATTACGACTGCTTTGACAACGGTCGCAAATTTGCGACCGTTTTTAGCCTTTTAGACGGTCGCTAGGATGTTTGAACAATTAAAAATAATTCTAAATTAAATAAATCGTCTGCGACCGTCAAAGACGGTCGTAAATGTCATAATCTGCGACCGTGAAAGAGACGGTCGTAAATGTCATAATCTGCGACCGTCAAAGACGGTCGTAAAATTCATAATCTGCGACCGTCAAAGAGACGGTCGTAAATGTCATAATCTGCGACCGTCAGAAACGGTCATAAAATTCATAATCTGTGACCGTCAAAGACGGTCGCAAAAAGCTTTTTTTTTATAAAAAAAATTCGGGTATATATGCCACCCATCTCACCCCAACCCTAATTTACTAACCCTCACGCCGCTCCTCTTTCTCTTTCCTCTCCTCTCTTCTTTTTCTTTCCTCTCTCCTCTGAATATCTTATTTCTTTCCTCTCTTCTTTCTCTTTCCTCTCCTTCCTTTCTCTTTCCTCATCCTCCATCTCTTTCCTAAGAATTGAAGAATCAGAAGTTGATAAATTCGCTGCTCGTGTGAAATATTTTTCCTCTACGCTTCTCTTTCAAGCTTCGCTTATGGTGTTGATGCCGACGCTTGCTCTCTCCTCCGCGCTGCTCGTCACGACTGCACACTCGAGCCACCGTCACGACCTCCACCGTCACAAGAACGAACCTAAAACAAGTCAAGGTTTTCTAGATCTGATATTTAAATTAGGTAGATTGTAGATCTACTTTTATTGTTTCTAATTATTTCTGATTATGTATAATTGTTATATTGTAATTTTAGTTTATAAAATTTGAAAAATTTTCATTATTGTTTCATTTCGAATTTATGGGTGATATTTTGTATTTTGTATAATTGTTTCATTTCGAATTTATGGGTAATTTTCTGTATTTTGTATAATTGTTTTATTTCAAATTTTGTGGGTTTTTTTTTCAATTTTTGATAATTTTGTTGCCGGTGGTGGTGGGTAAGGGTGGTTTTGGGTGGGCGGTGTTTGGTGGGTAAAGGTAGTTTCGGGTGAAAGGCAGCTGGTGGTTGTGGGTTGAGGGTTTTTCGGGTGAGAGGCAGTTGGTGGTTGTGTGTTGAGGTTGTTTCGGTGAGAGCAGGTGGGTTGAGGTGAAGTGGCGATGGTGGTTGTTTGGGTGGGCGGCGATGGTGGGTCAGTGTTTTTTAGGGTGGTGGTGGTGGTTTGGGTGGGAAGTGATGGTGGTGGGTAGTAGCGTTGGGTACAGTTGGTTTGGGTGGTGGGATAACTGGCTGTGGGGTACAGGATGTGGGTTGGTTTTTTTCTTTTTTTTTTTAAAAACTTTTTAGCGATCGCCTTTGGCCGTCGTTAATTCTCAAAATTACGACTGCTTATAAAAACGGCCGTAAAATTTAATATTTGCAACCGTTTCCCTTGCGGTCGTTGAAAATATTAAAAACAGTCGCAATAAATCTACGACCGTCAAACAGTCGTAATAATTTTTTTTGCGACCTAGGAAATAACGACCACTCCTTTACGACCGTTTTTGCTATTTTCTGCGACCGTTAGAGGCGGTCGCAAAAACCTTAATTTTTAGTAGTGGGCTTCCGAGCATTTGCGGATGCTCATCCGGTTGGGGAAGGCTGGAGAATAGAAGTTCCACCTGCTAAGGCAACGATTAACTGGGAGGACAACATTGAAAACGCCGACAGCTGCTTCGCCTGTTATGAAGCCGTGATTAGAGCTGGCCTTCACTTTCCCCTCAACAGGGGTATTAAGAAAATTTTGAAGGGGTATGATTTAAGAGTCTGGAAACTTACCCCAAATTCATGGATTAGTATACTTAGTTACATCGCCGCCTGCAAATTTCAAGATATAGAGCCAAGTTTTGCGGCTTTTGCTCATATGCACTACATGAGCCAGGCACCAAGTAGGTATGGGGCATGGTACACACTAACCACCCATCCGCAGTACCTGATGTCCTTGACAAACCGTCCAAGTGGACCGGCTGGAAGGAGAAGTTTTACTTGATCTCCTTGCCCAAATTAGGACACAACCGATTCCTACGCCGGTACAATAAGGATCCGGCTTTACTTGGGTAGAAATGCGCCTTCCCCGCATTCCATCGAACAAATAATGGAGCCCGGGTTCTGTGAGACTACGACTGAGCCGGATTCTTTGAAGGATGAGGCCTTTCTTTCCGCCTATGGCCTTAGCACCATGTTCCCACAAGGTAAATTCACTGTACATCCGGCAAACTGCCATCTCTATTGATGCACTAACTGTTTTATTGGTTTATTTAACCAACTATTTCCTTGCCTTTTTGCAGAAGAAGCGCTGAACATGGTAGATCCAAGTAAGACGCCTGCTAAATCGGCTGCTCAGCTGAGCAAGGAGCAGCTGCTGGAAAAGAAAGTCACCTTGGAGGCCAAGGATTCTAAGAAGAGTAGGGTAAGACCATTTGCCATGCTTCCTAGCTTTTGTTTTAACTTGATAATTTTCCGGCTATAACCCTTTCTCTTCATTTGCAGAGTAGGAAGAGATCCATTCCCTGCTCCATTACCAAGTTGTTCAAGCGGTCGGGGAATGAACTGATAAAAACCCCGGCTAAGACGGTGAAGAAGAATCCTTCACAATCAACCCCTTCAACCGACCCAGATCATCCTACAACCGGGGGTAAAAGCCCTGCTATGCTGAAGGCTATGAGCGAAAGCTTAGAGCACGCTACTGGGAGATAGCCGGATGCCTCTACGACATCGAAGAGTGGCGAGCCACTCAATGTTGCAGTCGGCGCTGCAACGGCTGAAGGGGGAGAGTCCTCCCAGCTCAGAGCCCAAGGTAAGACTCGTATCGAACTCCCCTGGCCGCATGACTTCATGCGAGCCAAGACTTGAGTCAGCCCCTCTGGAGGTTCGATGAGCAGTCGCCATGAATTGGGTATCGCCTGTGCTGCTTTCTCACCAAGTAATTCTTTTGGTGTAGATGCTCCCTTAGGGCCGCCTGACGTCTAGGAGTTTGCCAAGAGGATGGTGAGGTCTCTGACCAGATCAGATAAGAATTCAGTGCCTGATGTGCAGGCGGTGGACTTTGACAAAATCTAGAGCCTGCTGGCTGAGGTAACTTAGTATTCACTTAGTACTTCATTCTTTCTCCTTTTATATTTTCAGGAAATGCTGAGGGTAGACGGGCTAAGAGTCCCCTTCAGGCGGAAGCAGGACTAGGTAAATGATGTTAAATAGAGGGCCACTCAAGCTTTCAACTCTGCTGAATATAGTAAAATAATGTGTGATGTAGAAATTAAAGCAGTAGAGTTGAAACAGGAGGAGCTGATTAAAAACTTGATGTCTGCTAATGACGCCGCCAACAACCGGGCGTCCAAGCTTGAGCTGGAGCTGAAAAATGCACAGTCAGATCTCAAGGCATTAGAGGGGGCTGATCAGGAAAATGTCAAGCTAAGGGAAGATGTCAGCCAGCCGGGGGTTGAGCTCGTTCAGCTGAGGAAACAACACCGAGAAGAAATTGCCAAGGAGCAAAGCCGACTGGTTGTTGAGAATGAGCGGGACACTGAAGCCCGTCTGAGGATTGCCTGGAGACTGCTCCACCCAACCATTGAGTTTGAGGTGTTCAAGTTGAGATATGATTACGCCACTGCGATGTATGACGCTCAAGTTTTGAATGAGCAGGCTATGCCTCCATTTAAGGCACAGGCCTTAGAGTAGGGCTTTGAGGTTTCAGGTGATGAGGAAGAGTCGGGTGCAGATCAAGCTGATGAAGTCCAAACTGATCCAGTCCCAGCTGTGTAGAACGAAGCGAATCTCTCAGTAGGCCAGGACTAGCCGGAGCAGACTCAACAGCCCTAGTTCAGCCACCCTTGTATTTTCTGCGGCAGTATGCCAACTTATTTTCTCCGGCCTGTGAGCCGAGTATGCTTGTTTTTACCGACTAAGGAGTCGGGTAACAATTTTAATCTTTTTTCTTTCGGATGTATATCCGGTTAACAATATTACCCGACCTTGATCAGCTTTGAATGAAATTTGCCGACTGAGTCGGTTTGCTGAATTTGTTTCAATTTTTGCACTTAAATTTTGCCATTTTGCCTATCTTTTTTATAGCATGCGACATTCAGTATACCGGCTACTCTTGCCCCTGGCGGCTGTGTGATTGGTTTCAGTACTTTCTGTGATTAATTGACTTGGGAACTTTTGATACTTTAAAGAGTATGAGATGTTCCTAAGTCAATCAATCACAGTAGTGATTGCCCCAAACCAAGTACACAGCCATCCACACACCCAATAAGTAGCCGTTTACCCAGCCGGAGAATTAGCTGTACTATAGCCCTTCTCCTCCGTCTGGGATATTCGCAATCCAATTAAACTGTCTTTTGATAAAGCAAGAGGCAAATTGCCGCCTGTCACTTGATGAGGCAGGAGACATATGGTCCGCCTGACAAATGGCCCCCAGACGGCTTAGGGGCCGTTTGGGGTACCTGCAGTCCATTACACTTTATCTGTTTGCCCCATTGGGTGGACTTGTACAATTTCGTTGAATAGTCTAAATCAGAACTTCAGTCATCAACCAGCTGATGTCATTAGACATCCGGTTTTTGAACTTAATCATTCTTTAAACTATTTTGGTCAGACGACTATAAGTTGACTAATTAGGTCGTTCAATCTTTTCCGTCTACATGAATACGTAGAGCACTTGGTTACCCGGATGGGAGATACTTTCTACGACGATTCCACCCGGATGGGCGTCGCTGGACGCCTTTCTCATGTTGGAGCAGACGAATTTATAAAATAAAATAACATCCGACCATTGGCCTTATAGTTTGAACATTAATTTAGCCACTAAGTTTTTTACTTAGTTTAACTCATTCAATTGACCGTCTGTGCATTGCACAGGCGGTATTTGATCATTACGCATGTATATATGCGAGTTAATTAACAGGATTAAAAACAAAAGGAAACTTTTTTCATTGATAGGATTTTCATTTACAAAAATTTACAAATCTCAGAAGTAGTACTTTTTCAAGTTGTCTACATTCCAAGTTTTGGGCAGCCGCCTGCCGTCTGGAGTTTTCAGGTGGTAGGTGCCGTCTCTTACTTTTTCATAGATCCGGTAGGGGCCTTCCCAATTAGGAGTTAGCTTTCCATGCTCATTGACCCTACCGGTTGCCTCCATCTTTCGTAACACAAAATCCCCAACTTTTAAGGGCCGTTTGTGCACTCTTTTGTTGTAGGCACGTGTCATTCTCAGATGGTAAATCTCATGGCGCAAGACGGTATTGCCCCTGCACTCTAGGAGTGAGTCTAATGCTAGCCGCATGGCCTCCCAGTTTGCTTCTTCATCATATAGCATGACTCGTAAAGTCGGCTCGTAATGTTCAATGGGCAAGACGGCTTCAGCACCGTAAACCATGAGAATGGGGTTTCACCGATTGCCCCTTTTTCAATTGTGTGGATGGCCCATAGGACATGAATTAACTCTTCAGCCCATAAGCCACCGGCTCTTTCAATTTTCTTTTTGATGCTGTCTGAGATGAGTTTGTTGAAGGCTTCAACTTGGTCGTTTGCTTGGGGTCGGCTGACTGATGCAAAACAATATGAGATCCCTTGATCTCCCAACCAAGTCTTGAGCTGAGGCGTCTCAAATTGAGGGCCATTATCAAACAACATAGACATATGTACCCCATACCGGGTGATGATGTTCTTCAAGATGAAAGAGATGTCATCCTTTGTCTTGATGTTTTTGACCGCCTCTGCCTCTACCCACTTGGTGAAATAATCCACAACCACCAGAATATAGCGCTTTCCACCTGGTGCAGGCGTATAAGGACCTAGAATGTCCATGCCCCATTTACCAAACAGGCTGGGCTGTGGATTGCTGTCAGGTTAGTTGCCGGCTGATGGATGAGCCTGCCAAATCTTTGGCACTTGTCGCATTTTCTGACCATCTCCATGGCGTTTGCCTCAAGAGTGGGCCAGAAGTAACCTTGCCGCCTGGTCCTGACAGCCATGGATCTACCGCCTATGTGGGAGGCTCAATATCCCGAGTGCAGATCTTTGAGAACTTCTTTCCCCTTTTCTGGGGTAACACACTTCGGCAACGGCTTTAAAAAACCCGCCTTGAAGAGCTCTCCATCTTTCATCTCGAAGTTTGCAGTACGCTTCTTTAATACGGCCGCCTCCTGGGGTGAATCAGGGAGCGTGCCGTCTGTCAAATATGCCCGGATGCCATCCATCCAGGTAGAGCTTCGGTCAAGTATTCCAATGGGTTCTTCATTAGATATACTCCGTTTTCCCATAATTTCCCAGAAGACAGACCGAGGCGTATCACAAGAGGCGGAGGATGCCAATTTTGACAGAGCATCCTCCTGGTCGTTTTCAGACCTGGGCACTTGACTTAGATGAAATTTTTTAAGATTCCGGCCTCAGCTTTGACCGCGTGCAAGTATTTGATCATTGCCGGATGGGTGGCTTCATAATCACCATGGTATTGGCTAATGACCAGCTGAGAATCTGAGCAGGCGTCAATTTTTGTTGCCCCTGCCGCCTTGCACATGCGGATACCGGCTAGTAGGGCTTCATATTCGGCCTCATTGTTTGAGGCCTGGAACTTGAACCGTAGTGCATATTCATATTTATCTCCTTCCGGAGACTGACAGATTATGCCTGCACCACAGCCGTTCATAGTAGAGCTCTCGTCTACATACACTTTCCAAACCTGATCAAGGTTGTCCGGAGCAACCGGCCTTGTCATTTCGACAATGAAGTCGGCAAACGCCTGATCCTTCACTGCCTTTCTTGGTTCGTAGGTGATTTCAAGACTTTGCATTTCAATAGCCCATTTGAGCATTCTGCCGGATGACTCCAAGGTTGTCATTGGCCTCTTGAGGGGTTGATCTGTATAGATCACAACCGGATGTGCTAAGAACTAAGGTTTCAACTTCTTAACAGCCATGTAGAGAGCAAGGCCAAAATTTTCAACCATGGGGTACCGCAGTTTGGCATTTCTAAGCACATGGCTAATAAAATAGAATAGGAGCTGAATACCGTCTCTTTCAGTAAGGAGAACGACACTGAGGGCATGATTTGAGACGGCTAAGTACATGTAAAGCGTCTCCTATGGCAGAGGGCTAACAAGCCTTGACAAAGAGTGTAAATGTTCTTTCAATTTCTAAAAGGCCGCCTCAGTATCACCTCCCCATTCAAATCTAGTCTTCTTCCTGATTGCTTGGAAGAAGTAAAGGCATTTGTCACCTGACCGGCTGAGGAATCTCCCAAGCGCAGCCAGGCAACCGGTAAGCCTCTGAGTTTCCTTAATAGTACGGGGTGACTTCATGTCAATCACTGCCTGTATCTTCTCGGGGTTAGCCTCTATCCCCCTTTGATCAATCAGGAATCCGAGAAACTTCCCAGACTCAACACCAAAAACACACTTCTTGGGATTTAACATGACTTTATGCCGCCTGAGTGTGGTGAATGTTTCTCGGAGATCAGCAAGGTGATTCGTCTATAGTTTGGATTTGACTATCATGTCATCAATATACGCCTCTACATTCCTCCCAATCTAATTAATGAAGACTGTATTAATCATTCGTTGGAAAGTAGCCGGCGCATTCTTCAAGCCAAACGGCATCACTGTATAACAAAATAACCCTTGATCAGTGACGAAGGTCGTCTTCTCTTGATCTTTTTTCCACAGGGGAATCTGGTGGAAGTCGGAGTAGGCATCCATAAAACTCATCAAGGCATGCCCAGCTGTAGAGTCAACCAAACTATCGATCTTTGAAAGCGGGTAACTGTCCTTTGGACATGCCTTGTTCAAGTCAGTGTAGTCTACACACATGCGCCAAGTACCATTCGGCTTCTTTATAAGCACCACGTTCGCAACCTAATCAGGGAAGTTATATAGCCGAATGAACCCGGCGTCTATAGACACCAAATTTTGATCTTACCTTTGTAATTATCATTATTAATTATCTTTTATTATTATAGTTATCGTTTTCTTTGCAAATAATAATTATTAGTTTGCTAATTATTTTTATAAACTTAATGACGCTCGTTTTATTATTTAAAACAAAGAAAACGAGTAATAATAATGATTTTTATTCATAATTCTCAAAATACATGTTATAATTTGTACTTCTAAACTACTAAATTATAAAATATTGAAGTACAACTGACACTACATGCATTTCTACCCTGCTCCACCGAAGTAATTTTTGGGTTTTTACTTATGGATTAACAAGTAAATTAATATGGCCATTAGGAGGACCACTAGCCCCACAATGTACATGAAATACACCCTTATCATCCTCATGTCTTCCTCAAATGTAAAGACAGGCTGATCTTTTTGGTTTTCTTGAAACATGGTGTTTGAGTTTAATGGTGGTTTTTGTTTGATTTTTTCGGGTAAGGAGGAAGATGGAAGAAGATAAGAATTAAGTGGTGAGTGGAGATTTTGGATAAGGGTAATTTCTTTTTATAGTAAAAAGTAAGTATTTTAGACCGTATTTTTGTACGTATATGTATAATAATCGTATTGTATAAAGTACAATATTTTTTGTCTCGCCAGGGGAATACGTCATTTTCCTTATAAGCAAGTATCGTTTAACCCTTTAGAGTATAGTAAGTATATTAATATGTTCACTTAGACTGTTAGAGTACTTTTTTATTTTATCTAGTAATTTTTTGTGATTTGTGCACTACCCTATTATATGACCAGTTTACATAAGCTATAAAGTCCACTACTCTAAAAACTCATGTCCAACCAATATAGGGAAATGACAAACACTCCCACACCTAAATGGGTACTATATGTTGTAGTGCTAAAGGCACCTCCTTTTATGTACGTTTGTTATAATGTCCTTGTCTTTTTGTTCCGTAGTTAATACTTGATCCGATAGATTTAAGTTCGGACCAAACCCATCGATATTTATCTAAGGATAATTCAGTATTGTGTGGATAGGAGTAAAACAGGTTGATAATGACCGGAATATATAAGGAAGCACAGTATATTATTGTTACTTATTGGGGTATAATACGAACTGTAAAGCATATGAATTCATGGAGTGGCAGAAGATAGGAATGCTTGAAGTTTGTATCAATTCGTGAAATGGGAATGAATATGGAGCAAAAGTAGTGGTTTTTAACAATCAGTTACACTCCACTATTGTGAAGCTAGTTTTTAGGATCTTGCTCCCCTGGTTTCATTCGTTACATTCCTTTTTTTTTTCTTTTCCTTTTTTTTTTTGTGTTGTTGTTGGAAGTTCATGCGTGATTGCATGGAACGTACTGACATTCTTTTTTTTTCCTTATTATTATTATTATTATTTATGTTGTATATTTCAGTCTAGTTTGTGTATTCCTTCTTCAATTTTGATAAGCAATTGTCAATAGTGAATTAATGTTACCTTTTTTTTATTCCCCGCGGTTAATATTGTATCCGATAAATTTCAATTTGGACCAATTGTATCAATATTTATCCGACGCTAATTGGGACAACTGCATTTCATACGCGTCATATATTGTATTTCACTATTCAAAACACTATGCAAACACTATTTGGCACTGTTCCAAATAGTAATTTATGTTATGATAATTCACTTTGCCGACGTGAATTTGGCTTCCGTTTTATTTGTTTTTCTGTTGTTTTGATCTAGTTTTGTATCTTTTGTCTTTGTTTTTTACGACTATGATAAATATAAATTTGTGTTTTAGTAGAGTAAAGTAAGATAAGAGTTCACCTTTTTTTTAAGGTCATTCGGTCAAGGGAATATATTTTACTCTTGACCACCTTAAATTTATGTTGTATGACTTAATATTGTATGATATATTTTCACATTGACCATGTCAATCTTATGATTTCATATGATCTACTTTTTTAGTAAGGGTTATTATTTGAAATGCTCGTACGTATAAGGTTTTGTCGTATGTTCAGATATTCTTGGGTAAATTTATATGTACTATCTAATGAGGGCAGGGGTTATTTCTTTTTTTTTAGTTATTCTGAAATTATTTTTGTCCAACCCTATTAGTATTGTAACCTAATGTCTGTGTATTTTTTAGAGTTGACATCTCAGAGCTGACTTTTTTTTTTATTGTATAAGTGTTGTTTTAACACCTTGGTGAGTATAATAGTCACTAATTAAGTGTAGGTACTCTTTTATTATATACCATATTGTGAGTATTATTTTTTTGAGTTATGACACGACTTGGTCATATATATATATATATATATGTATATATATATACTTACCATGGCATTTTAGAACCTTTTTATTATGTGAATATTAGAGTTTATTTTATTACGGTTTTCTTTATTTTATCAGTTTAAGCGTTGCAAAACAGATTAGCAAGTTTGTTACATGTAAAACAAGAAAATTTAATATCAAGATTCTTATTATTACCAAAATCTTGATATTTACCAAAATAATCCTTGAATTTTAATTTATTTACTTTATTTTATTTACAAATTAACCCCTTTATTTTCCTATAAATACCCCCCTAATTCTCAAGTTTTAAACACACCAAAATTCTTACAACTTCTCTCTCTAAAAATTCTCTCTAAAATTCTCCTCTAATCTTTGTTTTAGTTAAAATCTCTCTAATTTAGCTTTATTATTAAGTTATTAGCTTATTAAAAAGCATCTTATAATTAAGTTGCTATTTTTATTTAAGTACTGTTATTATCTTTAATTCCTATAAATAAAAAAACACAAAAATATTTCAAGTTCAAGTATTGTATTATTATTATCTTTGTTAAAAATATTAGTTTAATTACTTAAGTATTCCTATTCTATCTTAAAATAAAAAAAAAAGTTTATTTCTTAAGATTTAGCTTTATTTTTTCAAGATTATTTTCTATAATAAAAAAAAATCAAAAAAAGTTCTTTAGCTTTATTTTTGCATCAATTTCTTTTAATATCTCAAAATTCCAAAAAAAATTACTTAGACTCTTTAATTTCATTTTAACTAAGGAGTGATCATATTTTCATCCTTGATAAACCAAAGAGGTTATCCAAAAAATTGCTACATCTAGCTCAAGGTATTATCTTCAATCTTTTCTTAATTTCCTTAATTATTATTATGATGCTAACTAATATGTTTTTTTTCCATGTGATGTTACCAATAGGGGTAATGATGATATTAGGTGCTAAATTAGCCCTAAATCTTTCATTACTCCACATTAGAAAGCCAAGCCTATTGGTAAGGTGATAGGTTATAAAAAGGGGGGTAATTGCATCTTGCATTGCATCTCTTTCTAATGCATTTTTAAATATGGAAGGTTAATACATTCATGTGTCTGCCTAAAGAATTTTTTTTAAGAATGATTTATTTCTTAAAGTGAGCTTAAAGACCTAATGAATTAAGAGTTTATGTAAAGGTTGTTCAAGAGTAAGGAATTACTTACCACGTCCCAAAGATGGCCTATGAAAGAACCTTTACAACCAGAATCAGTTCCAGTTCTTTAGCTCAAGTGATAGAACTTTTCAAGAGCTTTCCAACCATATCTCACAATAATTTTTTCGATTTTTTTATGATTTTTAATGATTTTTTTTTGGTTCAAGCTATCAAAAAGATGAAATATGCACGTTTTTTCTCTTAATTGCTTTTTTAAAATTTTTATTAATTTCTTTTTAAGAACCTAATGGTGGTATGAAACCTATATTACACTATATTATATATATATATATACTTCTTAACTTATGAAGTTTTAATGAAAAAGTCTTTAATCTTTTTTTAAAAATGATTTTAGAAGTAAGAGTTTTAACAAGCCTTAATTCTAAGTGTTATTTTAAGAAACTTTAATCTTATTTTAAAGATGACTTCAGAAATAAGAGTCTTTAATTCTAAATGTTGTTGTTTTAAAATCTTTAATCTTATTTTTTTTAAGATGACTTCTGAAATAAATGATGTCTTAAGGACTTTAATTTTCTTTTAAGATGACTTAAGAAATATAAGTTTTAACAAGCATTATTTTCTTTTATAATTTTGTGAACCTTCTTATTTCAAACCCTTTTGTGAACAAGAATGAATCATAACTTTGATTGTTTGTTTTTAGGTAATGATAGTTAATATGAGGTTATGACCTCATTTCCAAACATGAGGTTAAGATTAATTATTTAGTTGTATAAGGTTGTAACAATTATCCTTCTCCATGAAAATAAACTTATATCCCATCATAATTACCGATGGATTAATTGACAATCGGATATGATTAAATAGTTTATTGTTCCCTTTTATTTGGAAGTAAGGCCTTGACATGTGTCGTGCTTTATTTGGCCAATTCCATTAAGCCTAAACATATAACCCTTACAACCTTACAAAAATTCCCCTTGAGTGAATTTAAACCCAAAGTGAGATTATATAGTGAACCCTTACAGTTTCACTCAAAAAAATACCTTGACCCACTAAAAAGTCGTCAATCGGGACGCATTTGTTGAATTGTCTTATTCAAAAGACATTTTTGGTGATCACTAATCGAGGTGATTTTCCTCAACCAAGGTGGTTCATTTTACTTTTATGAGTGAATCCGTCAAAGATCACTAAAATCCCACTTACAAAAATGACGTTTATGTAAAGAACCCAAATTAAAAACCCGATGGAATTGGTTATCTAAAACATGGCATTTGTCCGAACTACGAAGGTTTTGATCCGTGAGTGAATTCAAAATCTCACTATGATTGGTACGTAGTGCAACTTTGGTGCTCAAACCTACCTTGTATTAATTATTTTTTTTTTATGTGGTTAATATGTCTTAAAACTTGATTTTTGACAACGCAATAGTAAGAGCCCGTTCCATAGAACGGAAAAGAAGACGAGTTCCAGACGTTCGATTCTCTTAACCTAAACCCCGAACCCCGTGCCTTATTTCTTATTATGGAGTTAGCAGTTGATTTTTATTAAGTTTTAATTTCTTAAAATTGACTGTTCTAAAATCCGTCCTTATTCGGATAAAAATAAGGTGGCGACTCTAAATTTTGTTTATAAGTCTTATCAGACACTTAAGTGGAACCTTTTATAGACTAATTTCTGTCCATTAAAAACCAGGTACCACAGTCTGGCGACTCCATTGGGGACTTTTTTTTTTAAATGTGTAGTGGTTTAAACCTGAATTTGCGTTGTTAAGTGTACTCATGTGGTCATTCATCATTCATCAATTGTCATGAGCATGAGCATTTTTTTTTTCCTTTTCTTTTTTAGGCCGACACCTCTGCCTATTGGTAAGGTCGGATTTAGACAACAAAATTAATGAATTAAGGGCGTAAACCTACATCCGTGCGCTACTGCAATCGGCTCTGTTAGGAACGTCCACCCTCGGTGTTCACAGTTGGAAGTGATACGAGGCCACTTGGTTAATAATTTCCTCAAAATGGATTGACCTTTAGATTAAGAAACATGTGCATCAATACATACATGAAGACTCTACGGTCATTTGTGTTAATGATTCATTTGTGTTGTCATGAAAGTTGTTTTTTTTTCAACAAAAACTTGTTTTAAGTGAATTTTTTTTAGAAAGCTTACTTATGGACCCAACAATAAACTAAGAGTTATCCTTAGACCTTCCCTCATATGATCTCAAGAGAGTTTAACTTTCTAAGACTACTAACACCACATGTGGTGCATTTTAAGCAATGCCAAAATCTCCTTTTAAAACCTTTTCAACTTAAAGAATGGTTTAATCACTATCTATGAATTAATATATGAGTTAATGCTCTTTTCAAAGGAAAGTCTTATACCCCTCAACACCTTGAAGGTTTTCTTAACCATGTTCTTGAAATTGCAGTTTACTTGTTGTTTAGAGACCGAGATATGGATACAGGAGCACAAATGTGTATTGGAGGACAACGTTGGGGTTCTATCCACCAGATCTACTCTAGGAGGTGTGAATCACTAAGTTCTATATATCATCAGCTAAAGTTACAGGGTTTCCTCAAGTCAAAACACAATAACTACATTATGCCGTCTCCTGGGGCTGACATGGGAAAGTATTGTAACTATGGTCATGACTACGGACACAATACAAATGTTTGTAGTGATCCGAGACATGCAGTCCAACAACTCATTGATGATGGGAAAATTCCAATTCCAAGATCGTGGACTCCACCTACTCTACGATTTACCGATGCAGATTAGCCGAATGACTACAGTAATGACTGGCCCTTGTCCATTACCTTGGTATCGGATTGTTACAAGGTCTCAGGAATTTCGGTAAATAGAGAGTCCACATTCAACATCTGCAGCAAAACGATTCTCAAGAAATTAGGGTGTGAAGACGCTCCTTTAAGACCCTCAAAAAAGGTGGTTAGAACAAGCGATCGCACTCTCATGCGGGCAGTTGGGGAAATCATCTTACCATTAGGATATCATGATTGGGTTTGTAATGCTGAGTTTCAAGTAATCGATGACTCGAAAAGCCTCACCTTTACCCTGGGAAGATCATGGTTACAACACATAGGGGCAATTGCCTCTGCACTCCATCAGAAAGTCAGATTTTCAGCCTCGGGTGGCGTAATAACCATTCATGGGGATGCAGTCTTACCGCACACGGCAACCACGGTGTGTAATATGGCGAGCTTTGGGGAAGGTTCGACTTCGAGACCAAAGAAGGAGAATTGTGAAAAATCATTATGGGATTTACTATCAAATTCCTCAATGTATCATGGGGCTTTTTGTGATTATCTCAAAAGAACAATCATAAACGCCTCAACCCCTTTTAGAGATTTGAGGGAAATCTTCAAACTTGATCCGCACCAGGTCAAAGACGATTTGATTAGAAAGGGTTTTATAAATGACTCACTGGATCATGCAATGATATGTCACAACATCAAGTATTATCATGTTCACATTGATGAAGAATCTTCCATTAATATGTGCCCGTGCCATACATTTGTTGATTGGGAATTCGAGGAAGAGGAACTTAAACCTGTAACAATAGATGATTTTTGTAACAACGATTTATATGAAAATTTATGTGGTAAAATTGATGCAATTGTTAAATACAAAGGTGTAAGTTTCACCACAAGTTTCATAATTTGTTATATACCAGTTCCCTATGATATCAAACTTGGTCAGGCTTGGATTTACCAATTTCATCCCCTTATGTTAGTTCAATACCAAAAGACGCCGGCCCAACTTCGTGAATCCTTGACCTTCCATGATGGCTCTAAGATTTTAACTTTAAGGCCTGAATCTCCAAATGATAAAAGCCCGCATCCAAAATTTTCCACTATAGAACGATCCAAGGCCTCTCGCCAAGAAAACACTGCCCCCCATTCTCGTCAAACTAGCCCAGAATTATTGTATGATGTGCCTATCCATGAATCAATGTATTCTCAAAACGTATTTAAAACCTTAGACGATTTTCACTCTTCCTCACAAAAAGGGAAAAATGTCGAACATCACGATATTGATCCAGGACTCACCTTTACAGATAGCGATTTACCCCCTAATCACTATCCTAATGAACCACTGCATATCACTCTTCCACACGGTGTAAGTTATATTAATCACATTTTGGTTGACACCAGATCTGATGTTAATCTTTGTTCCCGAGAATACCTGTACGAGATAGGGTACAATGATTTACATATCATTTACCGCTCCATTCTTCTCAGAGGTTTTGACTAATTACCCAGGGAAGTGACGGGGTCTATAGTCTTACCTTTGGTACATGAGAATGCTCTGTTCAGCATAGAGTTTATGGTAGTGGATTTTCGACTCTCATGCAACTTGTTACTAGGGAGACCATGGCTGCACGGGTGTAAAGCAGTCTCGTCTAGCTTACATCAAAAATTAAGAATGAGAGCGTCATGGGGCATCATCACTATATGTGGTGACTATAGCAGGGGAGCCTATAAAGGAGAAAGCTCGTCACTGTATGGTGGTTGGATAAACACCATAAGCACAGCAGGTTATTGCATAGAAAATAATGAAGCTGTTGAAGTAATAAGGCGCCCACCCTTTGCAAAAAGAACAGTATATTTTTCTATTCCGGAGAATGAACTGGACAAGCCAAATTGGATGCCTAATAAGGCAAAGGCCGATGATATCCGAAGGAGGTTTAATTGGCTTTACGACCAAGATATAGCAGTTCCTTGTGAGGGGGTTGAAACATCTGCAAATAAAGTGGCATCTCTTCGAGAAATCATGGAACCCTACATCTTCCTCGACAACATAGACCTTTTTACAACGGAATAGTGCAGAGTAGTATGTAAAGCATGGGCATCATGGATCTTGGACAAAGAAGATAACCCTTTCTATGTTGCTAAACGGAAAGCTGCTTGGGAAAAGCGACTTTTGACCGGGGAAATAGATGCATGGTAGTGTCATTTTCATTAAAGTTATTTTTGTAAAAGTTTTTTTTTGTTGCGAACTACGAGCGACTTGATCCCTGAAAAAAATGAAAAATTAAAAAAAAAATGAAAAAAATCTTGTAACAGGGTACGTAGGCAGCTCGCTTTGAGTGCAGTCGCAAAAATTTAAAAGTTGGTTTCCTTATTGTGTCGAACTACGATAGGCCTGATTTCCTAAATCACATTACACTCAGCACATTTCCGCACTCAGGAATACGTAGGCAGCCTTCGGGCCCGGCCACTAACAGTTTGTTATTGCTGTAGGATTCACTTATTTATTTATTGATTTATTTATTTATTTTACTTTCCTTCATCATGAGGTGGAAAATAGACGAAAAAGAACATTAATTCATATTTACATAGTGATATAACCATAACAGTAAATTAAAAAAATACATAATGCAAAAGTCAAAAAGGCCCTAATTGAATCTCAGGAGACGGTGGAGCTTCGAACACCTCTGTTTGACCCCAAGTAAACCCTTGGCAATGATCAACTATAAGGCAGACTCCTTGAAGCATGTCTTGAGGGGAATGTCGAATACTAACTTCCCAACCACGAGAGCGCATTAGGAGTAGTATGTCGCATAACTTTTGCTCGGTATTTGTTGGGTAGACATCAAGCCTAGACAGAGATGAGATGAAGCGGTTAACGTCCATCACTACTTCTAATTGTTTCACCTCTAGAGAGCGAGCCTTTTGCAAACCATTTTGCAGTAAATAAAGCGAGAAAAAGGAAAAGCTAGGTCCTCTAAGCCTTGAACCAAAACCAAACTTCCAAACATGCCCGGGTTCTCGCAATATATACCCACCTCTACATCCATCTGAGCCATCCGATAAGGCTGCTAGAGATAGAGTATGAGGATCTTCTTGTGACCAAGGAGTAGTCGACAATGCCTTAGTTAATCTATCTATTATTATGAAGAGACTCCTTTGACCTATTGACCATAAAGTCTCAGGGAGACGAGATACGTAACGCCTATGACGCGGAGGTAGTTTTTGAAGATAATTCTCCTTAGATTCTCGATAGTTTGAAGGACCACCCATCATCATTGTTAAGTGATTGTAGGTTATGAAGTCTGATATACCCAACCAGGGATGATTAACTGAGCTTTGGGGTGGGCCTCTCCCTTGGCGTGAGGAAGTCCCAGAATAAATACTGCGAGGGGTATTGTAAGCCGATATGGCTATTGATCCTTCAGACAATCGAGTGAGTGAAAAGAAACACGTGTCACTCCATAGGAATAGAGTTGATGGGAGATAATTATGCCCCGCGAGAATACAAGACCTTGTTACATCTATGTTTTCAGAAACCTCCTTGCCAATTGACAAATTAGAGATAAATAAGACCAAACAAGTAGGAATATGGGTCTTGTGTAATAGGGAGATATTATGTAATATTTGACTCTTATAGTACCCACGAGCATCCCAAAACAGTAACCTGAGAGATGAGTACATAGGAAGATTAAAAGGGAAATGTGATGGCAGGTTCGGACTCTCTACGAGTTGGCTAGTGAATGGGAGGTTTTGTTGGCTTATAGTAGCTATGATAGGGTAAAACGAGTCTTCAGAGAAACGTAGAAATAGAGACATAGCTAGCACCATTGTATCTGCCACAAATAAGGAAAGTGACTCTGGAGAGTTATTTATCTCGAATACCTGGGGTGGACCAGTCACTAGTGCAAGTTTCACTTAAGGAACTGAAGGTGGGATAGCTGTAGAATTTTGATCATAAGGGAGAGAGAGGTTTTTCCTAGAAAATTGAGATGGATGATCTTCTGGCCGTATTGAACTAAGAATCTCGTTGCGTTCTCTTTCTCGTAACTCTTGGAGGGAGGAGCGCGAAGTGTCAGAGAAGAAGTGAATTAAATCTCTAACGCGTGAGGCATTAGGATCCATAACTTAAACTTAAGCAAAGTAAGCAAAATCTCAAAAGAAAACACTTGAGATTTTAGAGAGAGAAGAAGTTTGGGTGAATAATCCTTGTTCAAGTTTTAGTTTTTTATAAGCCAGTAACCAATGGTGTGTTCAACACGCAAGGAATCTTCGTAGTAGGGTCCAATATTTTTTTTTTAATTTTGAAAAAAAAAACCTTTCTTTTTTTAGAAAAAAGGGGTGTTCATTTTTTTTTTTAAAAAAATCTTTTATTTACTTCTTTTTTTTAGCTTGTTGAAGAAGTTTTTTTTTGTAATGTTCCCTTTTTACCTAGGAAATCCACCTGGACCCGCACAGGATCTAGGCTTGTCCGGCAAACCTCTTTTCACAGTTTACAATCCGATTCAGTAGCCTTCTCACCGGGTCATTCGACGCCAAGGGAAATTCATTCTCCACCACCAAGCGAAATGTTCGAGATTCTTGGCCATGAAAGTTCGCTAAACCCTGATCCATCCAATGATCTTCGAGGAATGATGCGAGCTATCCTTGATCGTCAAGATACTATGGAACAAACAATACAGAGTTTGTTAAGACAGAGTGCAAGTGCTCCTCCTCCTCACCATGATTCAGAGGTAGCTTCACCATTGCATTTAGATGATGGAAATGGTGATAGAGAAGCTCCTACCAAAATTGAGGAAGATATTCTCAGGATCAAGGAAGTACTAAAGGGTATGACCAAAGCATAACCTTGGTTTGATATTCATGGTCTCACCTTATTTCCGAAAGCACGACTGCCACCTAGGTTTAAGATGCCGAATCTCACGAGATTTGATGGTACAGGAAGTCCCACAAATTTCTTAAAATTATACGTAGGGGCTATGAGTCCTTGGGGTGTTGATGAACCTTTAATGGCACAATTGTTTCAGCAATATTTAGATGGGGCTGCCGCTCATTGGTTTCTTAATCTGGAAAATTCAAAGAAAACTTCGTGGGCCGATATTGTGCAAGAATTTTCTAGCCAATACAGATATAATGAAGAGATCGATGTAACAAGGAGGGATTTGGAGACAACTGCACAAAATCCTAATGAGACGTTTTCCGCCTTCATTACTAGATGGAGAAACAAGGCTGCAAAGATGGTGAATAGGCCGAATGAGGAAGAACAATTACAGATGATAGTGAAGAATCTTCTTCCCGTCTATCAAGGACGAATGGCTTTCTAGTATTTTTCGTCATTTAAAGCCCTCATATCAACAGGAACTTTGGTAGAGGATGCCATAAAAAAGGGAGATATCAAAAAGGATGAAGAGAGCAGCGGTAGCACCTCTTACAATCCTAAGTTTGGGGGGGGATAGGAAAACCAATAACAACAACTCAATACCCTCAAAACCAACAAACTTGATACACAATATCGGCGCCGCACCAGCATTCCAACTCAGGCCGCAGAGGAATTTTTCTCCTTTGAACATGACCTATGCTCAAGCTTTCTCCAAACTAAAAAAGGCCAACCTTGTTCAACCTTTAAATCCAAGGCCACCCCCTAGAAACCCTCCTCCCAGTTACAACCCAAACCAACACTGTGAATTCCATCAAGGGCCTGGGCATGACATTGAAAATTGCACAGCATTCAAGCACCGTATTCAAGATCTAGTAGATGGAGGAAGGCTTTCAGTTGGGGCACCCTCTGATAAATTTAAAAATCCACAACCAAGCATCACTAATAATCCTCTCCCCAATCATAAGCCTCTTGTCTTTATAAACACCATATCCACTACCAATAACCAGATTGATCCAACATTACTAATGGTTCGAAATACCCCTCAAATGTATGAGATGCCATTATCCGAGAATTATGTGTGTGTTGTGTATGATCACTCCACTCAGCAAAAGGTCAAGCTAGTGCCATGCAAGGGTTTTGATGTGATCTTCAATAGAGATTCGTTCTCCGATGTCTGCGCCACTATAGGATATGATGGGGCATTTTGCCTAATAGATGATGAAGAGGATGCTCTCTCGTTGTTGTCAATGGCTAAGAAAAATGTTGGGGCACACCTTAGTACCCCTAGTAATTTTCAATGTCCGATCTATCTTGATGATCTTAGTGATGATGAAGATCTATATGTGGCCCATTCGACTCGTGCAGGTCGTCATTTTAAACCTTCATATCTTGAAGATGAGAACCCTGTGGAAGCCTTGAAAAGGAAAGAAAAAGACAGGGAATTAGTAGAGGTGAATAAGGAAGAAGATGATGCTATTAAGCGCATGAAGGAGGTTAATGCAAATGTTTCTATATGGAAGTTACTGACTCATTCACAACCTCATCGGGCCACTGTTCTGAGACATCTCAATGAAGTTTCATTTGATGCATCCATAACACCGGATCAAATGGTAGGACTTATTCATGGAGCCGACCGCACTTTAATGTTTACCGACGATGATCTCCCAAAAAGTGTCAACCATAACAACTCTTTGCACATAACTGTGAAATGTCATGGGCGGACAATACCTCGGGTACTTATTGACAATGGTTCTGCCATCAACGTATGTCCTTATCGAGTTATGACGAAGCTCGGTTATCAAAAAGAAGATTTGACACCTTCAAGACAGGTTGTTAGGGCTTATGACAATGTCAAAAGGGACGTTTTGGGGTCAATTGAGTTACTTCTGGAATATGGACCAGCGGCTAGAAATGTTGAATTTGTGGTAATTGATATTGAAGCGTGCTTTAACCTTTTGCTCGGTAGACCTTGGCTTCATGAGAATAGGGAGGTAGCCTCTACCTTACACCAAAAGGTGAAGTTGCTCACAGATCATGGTGCAGTGACACTTGTAGGTAATCCAGAAGTTATGAATGTTTCTAGTGTTGGAAAATCAGTGCTCCATTTAGATGAAGAAGAGGGTAGTGGATTAGACGGATTCACTATTCATAATATTGGATTTGATTCAAGTAGCTAATGGAAAGAAGAAGAAGAAATGGAGGAATATCCGGAAGAAGACTTAGAGGAAGATCCGAAAGAAGAAACTGAGGAAGATCTAGAAGAAGAGCTTCAAGAAAATGACAATAATTCTAAGGTTAATCCCCAAGGAGCTAGAGGTGGAACAAACTGGTCCAATGAAGATGGGGTAGAAGAGGAGCCTAAAAATTTAAAAGACAGCGATCCTTGTTTTAGAGGAGAATCTTGGACAAGTAATTCCTTTAAACATGATGAGGTATCTCGGAAGAGGTCTAGGGCCGAGGATTTTGATTTTGATTTTGATGTCCTGTGTTATAGAAGGTTGGTATACCCGGAGGAGTTGATTCTTTTCCCTAACTACAGGCATGGAGATCGTTATCTTAATCTTCCTCAGTTTGAGAAGTTCAATGGGTTGGGAGATCTTATTCTCCATTTATACAACTTTGTGAACACCTTATACCCTTTAAATGTTCCAGAAGAACATTTTCCTATGTTGTTTAATAGAAGTCTGGGTGGACCCGCATTATCCTGGTATTATACCTCAGGGGTAACAAGTAAAGGCTCTTGGGGAGAAATAGCTCAAGCATTCAGTGACTGGGCATTTGAATTTCGACAGACTGACACCGAAAAACTGAAGCTAGTGAATATGGAGCAAAGTGACCGGGAATCATTTTCACATCTCTTTTCAAGATGTTCTTACATTCGGGCTCAACTTCGTTTTCCCATAACTGATCGGGAGTTTATGTTGATATTGCTAAGAAAGTTAAATGATTTATATTATCGACATATGGTCTCCATCAAATACGCCGATCTCTCGCACATGGAGAGACATGGTTACGAAATTGATGCCTATCGACTACAGGAAAGAAGGCCTAAGGTGCACCCTCAAGGTGAAAGAGCTAACAGGAGGATATTCACTCGAATCGACGAACCATTGAGTGTGGTGTACGATCGTTTGAGCAAAAAGGGTATTCTTCAGGCAAAAAGCTATGTGTATTCATTAACACCATATGGACCGATATGAGACAATATTGCAGTTATTGTCATCTATATGGGCATAGAACAGATACTTGTTACGACCTTAAATGTGCAATCCAGGATCTTATTGATCGTGGGATCATCACTCCGGCCCATCCTAAGTCTAGCGCACCAGAGACAAGCCCGGCACAGCCACAGGCCTCTCAAGCTGATTTGTTCCTTCAACTACTCGAAGAAGGTTGTATCAAGCCACTACCTCGTCGAGCAGGAGCTGATCCTTTTGGACCAAATCTCAACAAATATTGTCACTATCATCAGTTACATGGTCATGATACTAACGAATGTCACGCCCTCCGTTGGTGTATAAAGCGCACAACTGGAATTTCCTGCCCGAATCAGAAAGTGTCCATAAATTCCCTTTCCCTTTGGACACATGAAGATGATCCCACTCTTTTGATTGCTTGTCACTACTCGGACTACGAGAAAGACTGTTGAAAACCTTGAAGCCTAAGGAATCTCTACATGGGAAAGGAAGCCTCTACAACAGCATGGTGACCTCTATCTTACCCTCCATCAAGAAGGATGAATAAAAGGGGTAGTATGAGCACTGTAAACCAAGCATTTTTTTTTTCTCTTTATGTTTTCTTTTGGTACAAAGAACTACGTTCAACTTGATCCCCTAAAGCACTATTTCATGATCATACACAAAATTGTACTTGCACGCACATTGTTATTGGGGTACGTAGGCAACTCTGATCGAGTGCAGCTGTTTCAAAAAAAAAACCTCCTTCTTCCGTTTTGAACTACGACGGGTCTGATTCTCCAAAAAAAAAAGAGAAGAAAAAATGTGAAAATACAAAAGATCTATCTGGAGATACGTAGGCAGCCTTATGGCACGACCTGAAATAATTAAAAAGTTTTTTTTTTTTTTTGGGAATGAACACCCCACTAACTTATCTAACTTAATAAACGTCCTTTAAATGTTTACCAAAATCTTTTTTTTTCGCATGCATTTTTGCATTTATCGTTTATTTTTTTTTAATTTATTTTCAAAAAAAGGAGGAAATCCTAATCTTCGGTATGTAATGTTTAGGTATCCTTTGCCAACCAATGACCAACCAAACTCGAAAATCTACTCTACCCTCGGATTCCATTCAAGAAATCCAAGATCCAATACCACAAACACTTACTAGAGGACTTCAATTGAATTTGAAAATGGGTTATGTTCCAGGAGCTGGTTTAGAACGAAACGGTGAAGGCATGAGGCACCCAATCCCAATAATCGATAAGCGAAATCGTCATGGTTTGGGCTTCGATGAGAACATGGGTTCTAAGGTTATGAAAAAGAAGTCTCTCACCTTGAATGGGCAATTTGTGTTGCAAAATGACACTGAGCCATTTTATGAGTTTCCTGAACCTTGGTATGACTTGGATAAAGAGAAAATTCTCCCTGGGTTAGAAATTTTCTTTGCAGAAGCAAGGAATGGAGAATTTATTAAGAAATGGCTTGATAAGAAACCAGTATTTAAGAAAGATTTTGATTGGGCTGACCATCTAAAGCAAGGAGTTCTAAGAGGCTTGTTTTCATCAATTTCTGATTATGAAGTCCGATTAGATCTCATTACGCTTATTACTCCAATAAAAACAGAAGTTGAAAACAATATCCGATCCGAAACTCGAGAACAATTCCTTTTTTCCCTAAACTATATCCTTTTCAATCCTCTATCTCAGACGGTTATGAAACCGATAGCTCATCATCTAGCCAATCATCTATCCATACACTGCCTGATATCCCATATTATGAAGATATCGATAAAATTACTTGTAAACATATTTGCGTACAAGAAATTGATCTTGATCATGAAGCATTTTCTAATAATGAACTTTTCAATGAACTTAAATCACGCGTGACACCCATGGAAGAGTCTATAATTGTAAACATAGGTACGGATAATGATGTAAAAGAAGTCAAGATAGGATCCTCCCTTTCCCTCGATGAACAAAATGCATTTATTATTTTACTTAAAGAATATGTGGATGTGTTTGCATGGTCTTATGCTGATATGCCTGGTGTCGATCGTAGCATTGCTGAACATCGTATACCACTCTATCCCGATAGCAAGCCAAAGCAACAAAAGCTTCGTAGAATGAAACCGGAAGTTAGTCTCAAAGTTAAGGAGGAAATTCAAAAGCAGCTTGATGCCAACTTCATCAAACCAATTAAGCATCCGGAATGGCTGGCGAATGTGGTGGTAGTGCCCAAAAAAGATGGAAGGGTAAGAGTGTGCATTGATTTTAGGGATTTAAATTCAGCATCACCAAAAGACTATTTTCCTTTGCCCCACATTAATGTTCTGGTTGATAACACTGCTGGACATGCCATGTTCTCATTCATGGACGGATTCTCGGGATATAATCAGGTACTTATGTCAGAAGAGGACATGTCCAAAACTTCTTTTATTACCCCATGAGGAACCTTTTGTTATAGAGCAATGCCCTTTGGATTAAAGAATGCTGGGGCAACCTATCAACGGGTTGCAACGACGATTTTGCATGACCTCATCCACGATATTGTGGAGGTTTATGTTGATGACATGATTGTCAAAAGTCATGATCGTGAGATGCACCTTGATGGTTTAAAATCATTCTTCGATAGAATTAGGAAATACAATCTGAGATTGAATCCTCAGAAATGTGTATTTGGAGTAACTTCGGGAAAACTTCTAGGCTTCGTCATAAGTCAAGACGGAATTAAGGTTGATTCTGACAAGGTAAAGGCCATACAAGAGCTTCCTCCGCCAAGGACGGAAAAGGAGATTCGGGGATTTCTTGGTAGAATTCAATATATTAGTAGGTTTCACAGGCTAAAGTCGTATCACCTAATCAAAAGTATTACCTAAATCCTCTAACTAAAGTAGATAGGGAAGTAGGGTCGAATCCACAGGGAAACTGGTCTTTCTACTCCTAATTAATTAATATAGTCTAAATTATCAAGGTAACCAAATTGTTGTTATAATATGAAACTATACTACGAAGATTAAGTTTAAGGCGAAAATCAGATATAAGAAGGCCTAGGGTCACAGGTTCACCAATAATTAATATTCCGGGATAAAACATAACAATCAATCAATCAACATTGCACAAATAACATGATTAACAGGCTCTTGCAATTTATTAACCAGCATAGATCTAACAGGCTCTCGCAATTTACTAGATCTAAGTTCCTATTGAAAATAGCCTTTAATATCAAATTAACATCTGCTCGATTCATCAATTCAATATTGCTAAACATTCACAGTCAAATTACATCTGCTCGATTCATAATCTAATTGCAAAGAATTAAACAATTCAATAAGAAATTACCATGCAACATCAATAATCAATAATAACAAATTATCCCTTCATATTAATTATGGATCCCCATAAACCCTAGAAAAAGAACTACTCACACATAATTAAATCTAAACTAATCAAAGCAATAAAATAAAACATGATAGAAGGAATAAAATAAATAACTGAGATTAAGAGAAAAGAAATCGTTACCAAAGTAATCAGAATAAAGAGTTGAGTAAAGAACAAAGTATATAGTGTAGAGAGAGAAAATAAGCTTAAGTAGAGAGAGAAAATCTAAGAGAAAGAATTACAAAAGTAAAGGAAGAATAACGAAGTGTCAAAAAAAAGAAGATCCTCAACTTGCTTAACAAAAACATATTTATAATAAGCAAGAATCCTAAACTAAAACAAACTAAACGATGCTTAAAAGATCTATCAGAGACACGCGCCCGACCGGGCGCCACACCGCCCGACCGGGCGCGCCTTTTTGTTGCGATATAAGTCTTCTTTGCCCGATCGGGCGCGCCATCGGGCGGACCATCGGGCGGACCACCGGGCGGACCACCGGGCGGACCATCGGGCGGACCACCGGGCAGACCACCGGGCGGACCACCGGGCGGACCATCGTTGGGCCGCTTGGACTCCTCGTTTAGGCTCGTAACTTGGCCCAAACCAAATATCCTCTTTGGGGCTTTAATCATTCGGTCCAAATGCCTCGTCTTCACACAAGTCGAGCCCTTATTCACCGGTTTGATTACTCTAACCGATCTTGGGCTACGAAAGATGGCCGTGCTCCTCCAATGCTCGTAGTTGCTCCATAAAATCCCGGGAAAGTACTCCAAAGGTGCAATTCCCTACAAAACTCAACCAAAACTACGAAAACACTAGAAAACACATATTAGTAATAAAAATGGCTCTAAAGAGCCAAAAACACTACTAATAATGACCAAGGGACGGGGGTAAAATACTACATAAATTAGACATATCAAACTCCCCCAAGCCAAACCTTTGCTGGTCCCTAAGCAAAGAGCTCATCAATGAACATATAAAACATGCCTCAACCCAATAATCAAATCAAGCACAAACGATTCAAAGCAAATCTAATGAGCATGCTTGAATATCAATCAATCTCATTCATCCAATCACTCTTCCTCCCCAACAATTGTCAAATAGAGCAAACCACACGAGCATATAGAATTCAAGACTAGTGCTCACACACTCAACTCTCATTTATGTGGCGAGTAAAAGATGTACTCGATCGCTCTCCAACCACCTTTTTATGTGAACAATGCCCTCCCAAACTCACACACTCGTGTGTTTAAAAAGATAAGCACTCAACCTAATAGTCGACTCGGAATATGTCAATTCATAATTTGCATTGATAAACAACACTTTCACATCCACACAACTCTATGCACAAGGTCAAAAGGTCTTTTAAAGCTTGTAATGTAAGGCTAGGGTAAAGGGTAGGATAAATTTGGGAATATGTGAGAGAAAAGCCTTGCTAAAAGGGAGCCATATCCTAATAAACCCATGACCAAATATAATGATCATACACATCTCCAACAAAACTAACTCCAACACAAATCCACCAAATACTACTCCAAACAACATAAATAATCCCAACATTTACAATTTCACTCATAAAAATATGACAATGTAGAACTTGAGTGAATAAACAAACTTTGAACTCATTCTTTTTTCAAACTTGATACTTTTTTTTTTCTTTTGAATTTTTCTTGGGCAACTTTCATATAGATAATTTGAACATATAACAATTTTTTTTCTTTTGCTTTTTTTTTTCTTTTTATTCCACATTGGAAATTTCAACTTTGAAACACAAATTCTTATTTTTTCCAATCACAAAAATCAAAGAACAAATTACTCTTCTTATACCTCCACATTGTGCAAATAATGCGCACACTACAAATCCCTCACCTCACTAACTATAGCTCCCCCAAGCCAAGCTTGGGACTAGTAACCAATGGGGCTAAAAAGCTTGTAATGTGGCTAAATAAACAATAAAAGGGCACAAGCAACAACATGGGTAGCAAGAAGGGAACAAATGTTATAACAAATGTATCTAATATCGTCTGAAGGCTACCTAAAAGAATGAACGCCTTCGTCCTCCTCATGTGCATAATAGGTGAGTCATGAAATACTACTCATAGTTGCAAACCAATACTCAAATTCATTGACATACCAGGAACTAAACACACATTCCTAACCAAATCAACTAGTCAAGCACTATATTCACAAGTAGTTGGACAAAATTGACGCATGTTTAGGCATCCAAGCAATTAAACTTCAAATCATGACCAACAAGTCCACAATGCTTATCATCAATAACCAAGAATCAAAACAAATTTTCTCAAGTATGGGGGCATAGAGAAGCATGATTTACAATTCATTGGAACGTATTTTTGGATTTTTTACTTTTTCAATTTTTTTGTATTTTTCTTATAGGAAAGCAATAAAACTACACTAGGAAAGCAGTAAAACTACACTAAAAAGAGAGAGAGAGTGAAAGATATACCATATGAACACGAGAACCTCCCCCCAAGCTAAATCAGACAATGTCCTCATTGTCTTAAGGGGAAGCAAGTAGTCAAGGTGACTACTCTTCATCATCACCACATTAATGTCACCAAAGCCTCAAGATTGCAATGCATCTCTTTGGAACAAAATTGGGCAAGAAAGAAACAAAGTGTTAGTGGAAAAAAAGATAAAAATTGAGTCAGGTGCACTATTCTGATCATAACTTTTGATGTATAATTGATAATTCAATGATTCCAATTGCATTGGAAAGTAGACTTGAAGAGCTTTCCAACGATAGGTCACACGCATAAATCCGATAAGAAACACAAAAGTTATGGCCTGTCAAAGTTAAGCAGTTTTGCCGATCCGCTCTCGCGCCCGGTCGGGCATCACTCCGCCCGGTAGGGCGCCACACCGCCCGGTAGGGCGGTATAAACCCTCTAAATTCTCTTCGTTCTCGCGCCCGGTCGGGCGCCATACCGCCCGGTCGGGCGGTCGAAATGTCCGTACTCGTCAACTCTCGCGCCTGGTCGGGCGGTCATTCGCCCGGTCGGGCAAAATTGTCAATTTTTCACCCTTGCTCTCGCGCCCGGTCGGGCGGTCCTTCGCCCGGTCGGGCCCGAAGCAATGTTTGGTACGAGAGACTCCTTCTCTTTTTTTTCCAAATTTGACTAACTCTTTTCCTTCTAACCTGTACAACTCAATAAACTCATTAAACTCTCTCCTCTCTCCTCTCACAAGAAATAGAAAGAAGACTAAAAAAAACAAGAAAAATACGGGTTGCCTCCCACAAAGCGCTGGTTTATTTAGGTCCCGCACGACCCTCTTACCACATGTCAGGAAGTTAAGCCCCTTGGCCTATCGCCTGGTCGGGTGGTTCTTCACCTGGTTGAGCAATTTTTAAACCACGACTCGGCTGCCTAACACGCCCTGTAAGGCGCCAATTCACCTTATTGGGTGGATCCTCATTGGCTTGAACTGGTGGTTCTTTGCTCTTGTTCGATTGAGAACCCTTTTTGACCATTGGTTGCCTCGATTTATCACTTTGTTGAGCTATTACAACACGATCTGGTGGAACTCTCACTATAGGCTCAGTTTCCGCAACTTGTGTACTCATTTCCACCTTCTCATCTTCAAAACCAAGACCTTCACAGTATAAGGCTTTCTCTATTGCGTCCACTTCCTCTTTCCATTGGTTAGTTGTACCTGTAGAAGATGCAACACACGATACCGCCTCCAAGGGATCTTTAACAAAAGCTTGGGGCTTATTAGAACAATTACCAACCACATCAATTTTATAACACTTCTCCTCTAGCATGGGGCTTTTAGGGGTATTATTCAAATTAAAAACAATTTTATCATCCCCTACTGATAGTGTCAATTTACCACATTTCACATCTATAATTGCTCCAGCAGTATTAAGGAAGGGTCTACCCAAGATAATTGGGGTATGCAAATCCTCAGCCATATCAAGAACAACAAAATCCACAGGTATATAAAATTTACCTACTCTAACAGGGACGTCTTCTAGAATGCCTATGGGGTATTTAGAAGAACGATCAGCCATTTGCAGAGTAATATTAGTAGACTTTAATTTACCCATTTTTAGCTTTAAACACACAGATAATGGCATGACACTAACACTAGCGCCCAAATCACACAATGCATTATCAATCATTAAATTGCCAATATGACAAGGGATAGAAAAACTACCGGGATCTTTTAGTTTGGGTGGAGATTTATTTTGTAGTACGGCACTGCATTCAGCAGTAAAAGCGACAGTCTCTACCTCACTAATAGACCTTTTCCTAGTCAATATTTCTTTCATGAATTTTGCATATGAAGGTATTTGCGTGATTAATTCTGTAAAGGGAACTGTTACCTGCAAATCCTTCACCATGTCAAGGAACTTACCAAACTGCTTATCCACCTTGGTTTTCAAATTTCGATTTGGGAATGGTAGTTTGATAATTGGTTGTTGCACATCATTACTCATGTCTTGAGTTACAACCTTCCCTGGAGTTTTACCCTGCAATATAACATCAGAAATATTAGTACTACCCTTTAGCCCTGCAGGGCTAGGATTAATATCCCTTGGTATAAAGGAATCAGGATTAGCAATTTCTGTTGAAACAGGTTCATCTTCTTTGGGCATAGGAGGCCCATCATAGTGTGAACCACTCCTGAGGGTAATTGCAAACGCCTGATCTGTGGGTTGTACTGGTTGCGATGGTAGGGCTCCTTGTGGGCGAACCTGAAGAGCAGCGGCTAACTGTGCAATTTGAGTATCTATGACTTTATTGTGGGCTACAATCGAGTCAATTTGTGAGTCTCTACTCTCCATATGCTTTTGCATACTAGTTAACATCGCTCTAATTTCTGATAAAGCTGGGTCAGAAGGTGGTGGAGGAGTTTGCGGTTGGTTTTTCTGGCCAGCATTGGGATGGTAATATTTCTGCTGAGGTGGTGGTGCTGGTTGTTGTGGAGGTGGAGGTGTGGGATTTTGCACATTACTGCTCCTATAGGAAAGGTAAGGATGGTTCCGATACCCGGGATTATTATAGGTGTTGGAGTATGGGTTATTTTGCTTGATGGACTGAAAAGCATTGACCTGCTCCATAGAACTCCTACACTCATGTTCCCAATGACCTACAATTCCACAATTTTCACAGAAAGCATCATTAGCATTATTATCAATTGCAGAAACATTTGTTATTTTAGAATTAGCAGTAGTAAGGTTGTCCAATTTCTGACAAATAGAGGTTAATTGAGATTGCAAAAAGGATACAGAATCGACGTGGTGTTTTCCCTTGTTTGCAAAACCTCTAGGATTCCCATATTGGGAATTATGGATCGCCATATCTTCAATAACCTGACCTGCATCATCAACATTGAGGTTCATAAACCTCCCATTAGCTGCAGAATCCAAAATTGCTCTAGAAGAATTTCCGATCCCATTGTAGAAAGCTTGTATCAACTGCCACTGTGCTAAGTTATGATGAGGGCACTCTCTCTGCAGGTCTTTGAATCTCTCCCAAGCTTCATATAGTGACTCATCTGGCTCTTGGGCGAAATTTTGAATTGCGCTTCTCAATAGAGCTGTTTTCTCTGCAGGGTAATACTTGTTATAAAAATTCAAAACAAGAGTCTCCCAATTAGTAATGCCAAGTGCAGTTCTATTTAAACCATTAAACCACAGTTTAGCTTTTCCACATAAAGAGAAAGGAAAGAGAATCTCCCTTATTTGGTCTTGCGTGACCCCAGCTTGCCTTATAGTGTTACAATATTGACAGTAGTCAGCAATGTGTAGATTTGGGTCTTCACCCTTAGCTCCACTAAATTGCTTCCTTTCTATCATCGTGATGAACTGGGGCTTGATCTCGAATTGAACTCCCTCAAGATCTGGCGTAGGAGAAAGGTGGGGAAAATGCGCCAAAGATGGCTGAGAATAGTCGCTGAGCTTTTTAGGTGGATTTTCTCCCATCTCTAATTCTGATTCTGAAGAAGTGTCTGGATCACTAGAATTAGATGAAGGGTCTCTAGGAATTTCACCACCAGAACTCGCCAGTATTTGCTTGTATAAATTCTTTTGCCTATGGAAAGAGCGCTCGATCTCAGGATCGAAAGGAATGTAGCCTGATCTGGAACACCTGGGCATAAACAAAGAACTAGACAACAGATATGAGAACTGTCCCAAAAAACTTATGTTCTCCGGGACGAAGGAAAATAATCTAGACTACAAAAACAATTAGAAATAAAAAATATAACCGTTTCCCCGGCAACGGCGCCAAATTTTGACAGGCTAAAGTCGTATCACCTAATCAAAAGTATTACCTAAATCCTCTAACTAAAGTAGATAGGGAAGTAGGGTCGAATCCACAGGGAAACTGGTCTTTCTACTCCTAATTAATTAATATAGTCTAAATTATCAAGGTAACCAAATTGTTGTTATAATATGAAACTATACTACGAAGATTAAGTTTAAGGCGAAAATCAGATATAAGAAGGCCTAGGGTCACAGGTTCACCAATAATTAATATTCCGGGATAAAACATAACAATCAATCAATCAACATTGCACAAATAACATGATTAACAGGCTCTCGCAATTTATTAACCAGCATAGATCTAACAGGCTCTCGCAATTTACTAGATCTAAGTTCCTATTGAAAATAGCCTTTAATATCAAATTAACATCTGCTCGATTCATCAATTCAATATTGCTAAACATTCACAGTCAAATTACATCTGCTCGATTCATAATCTAATTGCAAAGAATTAAACAATTCAATAAGAAATTACCATGCAACATCAATAATCAATAATAACAAATTATCCCTTCATATTAATTATGGATCCCCATAAACCCTAGAAAAAGAACTACTCACACATAATTAAATCTAAACTAATCAAAGCAATAAAATAAAACATGATAGAAGGAATAAAATAAATAACTGAGATTAAGAGAAAAGAAATCGTTACCAAAGTAATCAGAATAAAGAGTTGAGTAAAGAACAAAGTATATAGTGTAGAGAGAGAAAATAAGCTTAAGTAGAGAGAGAAAATCTAAGAGAAAGAATTACAAAAGTAAAGGAAGAATAACGAAGTGTCAAAAAAAAGAAGATCCTCAACTTGCTTAACAAAAACATATTTATAATAAGCAAGAATCCTAAACTAAAACAAACTAAACGATGCTTAAAAGATCTATCAGAGACACGCGCCCGACCGGGCGCCACACCGCCCGACCGGGCGCGCCTTTTTGTTGCGATATAAGTCTTCTTTGCCCGATCGGGCGCGCCATCGGGCGGACCATCGGGCGGACCACCGGGCGGACCACCAGGCGGACCATCGGGCGGACCACCGGGCAGACCACCGGGCGGACCACCGGGCAGACCACCGGGCGGACCACCGGGCGGACCACCGGGCAGACCACCGGGCGGACCATCGTTGGGCCGCTTGGACTCCTCGTTTAGGCTCGTAACTTGGCCCAAACCAAATATCCTCTTTGGGGCTTTAATCATTCGGTCCAAATGCCTCGTCTTCACACAAGTCGAGCCCTTATTCACCGGTTTGATTACTCTAACCGATCTTGGGCTACGAAAGATGGCCGTGCTCCTCCAATGCTCGTAGTTGCTCCATAAAATCCCGGGAAAGTACTCCAAAGGTGCAATTCCCTACAAAACTCAACCAAAACTACGAAAACACTAGAAAACACATATTAGTAATAAAAATGGCTCTAAAGAGCCAAAAACACTACTAATAATGACCAAGGGACGGGGGTAAAATACTACATAAATTAGACATATCAAGGTTCAAATCGCAATTGACAACCCGGTGTGAACCTATATTCAAGTTACTTAAGAAAAATGTTCCTACAAAATGCAATGACGAATGTCAAGCCTCATTTGATTCAATGAAAGAATACCTCTCGAATCCTCCGATTTTAATGCCGCCGAAACCGGGGCAGCCCTTGATATTATATCTTACTATTACGGAAACAGCCATGGGAGCTCTTTTGGCACAATACCAAGAGGGTACAAGGAAGGAAATAGCTATCTACTACCTCAGTAAAAAGTTCCTTGAGTATGAAACTAGATACACTCCTTTAGAAAGAGCTTGTATTGCCCTTATTTACGCAACAAAGAAGCTTCGACATTATTTGCAAGCACATACTACTAATCTGGTTTCGAGGTTAGATCCAATCAAGTACATTTTTGAGAAGCCAATCTTGAGTGAAAGAATAGCAAGGTGGCATGCGATATTGTCAGAATTTGACATTCAGTGTGTGAATCA
The DNA here is from genome assembly GCF_948465745.1 of Chenopodium album. Taxonomy (NCBI): domain Eukaryota; kingdom Viridiplantae; phylum Streptophyta; class Magnoliopsida; order Caryophyllales; family Amaranthaceae; genus Chenopodium; species Chenopodium album. The sequence continues at coordinate 28,646,835 of NC_137850.1, read as the reverse complement.
AAAGTTTGTCAAAAGGAGGGCTATATCTGAAGCTTTGGCTGATGGACCTATATCGGGTGATGAATTTGATGATGATTTTCCAGATGAACATATTTTCTGTCTTAGTACGTCACAATGGAAGATGTATTTTGATGGAGCCTCAAATAGAAGGGGCAATGGTGCAGGAGTATTATTGATCGATCCTTATGGAGTACATATTCCCTTCGCTGTGAAGCTTAGTTTCCTAACGACGAATAACACGGCTGAATATGAAGCCTGCATCTATGGAATCAAAGCGACATTAGCAACTGGTGCAAAAAATCTCACAGTATACGGTGATTCTTATCTCATAATTTCCCAGACTATTGGAGCTTGGAAAGTTCGGGACGAAAGGTTGCAAATGTACACGGAGTATCTTCAACAATTTATCCCATTCTTTGAAGAAATAGAGTTCAAACATCTTCCTCGCGAACAAAACAGTTTCACCGATGCTTTGGCAGATATGGCAGTAGATTTAACTTGGGACGATGATGTTGAGGTACAGTCGGTAACAATTGTAGAAAAAGAAATTCTAGTGGTTGATTTTAAACCAACAATTGCTTTATTAACCCAAGAAGATGATGAGGATGCTTGGTATACTAATGTTAAAAAGTATTTAATCGATGGAGAATATCCTGAAGGAAGTCACAAGAAGGATCAATTGGCTATTCGAAGGCTAGCCTCTCATTTCACAATATTGAAAGGTTTGTTGTATCATAAGAGTTTTGATGGAAATTTGCAATTATGCATCGATGGGGAGCAGACACAAAGGATCATGGAAGAGGTACATGGGGGAGAATGTGGGCCTCACATGAATGGACGAATGCTTGCTCGGAAGATTCTGCGAGCAGGGTATTATTGGACCACTTTGGAAAGTGATTGCATCCATTTCGTACGAACCTGCAAAAAATGTCAGCTATTTGCAAACCTTAATCATATGCCGCCAGTTAGCCTGAATAATTTTACTTCTCCATGGCCTTTTTCCAGCTGGGGCATAGATATCATTGGGCAAATACATCCGAAATCTTCGAACGGGCATCAATATATATTGGTTGCTGTCGATTATTTTTCGAAATGGGTGGAGGCATCATCATATTCGAAACTAGGGGCAAAACAAGTTTCAAAATTTGTAATCAATAACATTATATGTCGGTATGGGGTACCTTTTGAAATTATTTCCGACAATGGTTCGCAATTTGAAGGCCATCTCAAAGAAACCCTTGAGAAGTACAAAATCAGACATCACCAATCATCACCATATTGTCCTCAAACCAATGGAGCTGTTGAAGCAGCTAACAAAACCATCAAGACGATAATCGCCAAGATGACAGATAGGGCTCGAGAATGGCCCGATGAACTTCCTTATGCACTTTGGGGATACAGAATTTCCATTCGAACACCAACTGGGACTACTCCATATTCTTTGGTATATGGAATGGATCCGCTTCTTCCAATCGAAACGGAGATTCAATTGCTTCGTGTAATGAATGAAAACGAGATATATGAAGAACAATGGTTTAAAGAACGATATGATGAACTTTCTTTGGCAAGTGAACGAAGGTTACAAGCCCTTCACAACATTCAAATTTATCAGCGACGCATTGCTCGGGCTTTTAATAAAAAGGTCAGGGAAAGGAATATCCAAAAGGGAGATCTGGTACTTAAGGAAAATCGAGCACCGATTCATGATCCACGTGGAAAGTTCAAGCCCAACTGGTCAAGTCCCTTCCTGGTCAAACATCATACACCAATAGCACAGTAAAATTGATGGATCTTGATGGAAATGAATTTGTTCATTTCACCAACCTTGATTAGTTAAAAAAGTATTATGCTTGATTAGTACGGTGTTGTATTTTTGGGATTCGCAAAAAATAAAAAACGTGAATCTCCTACTAGCTCTAGATAGTTATGTGTATCATGATAAAGTTTAGATTTCATGCATGTTTGCATTGCATGCTTAAGGGTCATGTAGAAATATTCATTATTATTAAAAGATCATGATCAAGGAAATACTTAACAAAATATGATTGCAACAAAATTTTTTTTTTTATTATTTGATCATAACACAAACTCTCTCGGTTTTTGGCGAGATTACATCCATTTTTAACCATGGATACAACAACCACATACACCATACCCAAGAGACCAATGCCTTCGGATACGATTTCTTCTTTTGGAATTGAAAATACATAAGCAAGGGAAACACAAAATACAAATTCTGAAGTACAAATAACGAAATCCCTCTAAGGATTTATTCAAGCATCACCCTCGAGGTCCTCCAACAACCATGTTGTATAGGACGCGGTTGGAACATCATCTTCGAGGACTGAAAGTGCTGGAAGCATTCGTGCAAATTGCCATACACGAGATGACGCCCTAAGAGCTTCCACACTACCAATTTCATAAGTGGTACAAGGTACCACTGGGAGCTCATGGAGCTCTAGGAGTCGTTGGAGTTGGCCCGCTTGTCTCAAGCATCTCCAAGGAAGATAGAATGTGACGCGACACAATCTTGGAAGTTGAACACCTCTACACCTGCTAGTGCTAATTGTTGTGGAATTTATGTTGAGAAATGAAATGATCTATTCCACATCAGCTACGGCAAAGACGTCTACCAATCCACCATGATTGCAACATTGATGAAATATAGGAAAAAAGCCTCTCTCCCGAATATGTCGGGTTTGGTAAGGAGTTTGAAAAGGTGGTCTAGACAGCTTGAATTTATCGCATAACCAAAGTTGAAGCACAATTGGACACCCTTTAACAAAACCACCTGGATTTTGTTTCAGATGGTCAAGCCCCATCATAAGTTCCCCTAGGATAAGAGGCCCTAAACGGTTCCCTGACTCAATATGTGACAACAAAGAAAGGCAACGAACATGACAGGAAAATAATGATTCCTTGAGTAAAACAAGGCCGAGCAATAAAAGGATGCAAGCTCTTTCTTGGCACTTTTTGAAATCCTCATTGTTGGCAAATTCCCAATGAGATAAAGAGAAGGTTTCAAGGAAGTTCTCTAAAATTAAAATGTCAAGCAGGCGATAATTGCTTTCCATATTTAATGGTATACCTAGCAAATCCCTCATAACCGCATTAATTGCCCTTGGGTCAACAGGTGTAATCACACGGCCTTCTTTATGAAGGCCAAGTAAACCCTCCACTTCTTCTAGAAGAGGAGTCATTTCCGTCTCTCCAAAGCGGAAAACATGGCGTTCTTCATCCCAAAATTCAACAGCAGCATGAATCATATCATACCGAGGTTAAATAACTAGGATAGGGGTGATGGTTCTAGTAAAGACACTTGTATAAGGGGAAAGATGAGGTGGAGAAATGTCTTCTTTCACCCCTTTTAGTTGGAGCTTTCTAGCTCCACTGATTTCATTGAATTCTTGAAACATGGCATTCATTTTTTTCTTAGCAATTTGAGGAGAGAATAAATAAGACTTGATAAGCTTGAAAGAAGAAGAAGGGAGTTGATTTGGTGTAGAAAAAAATGAATACCACCTTTTTTTTATATAGGGGTGGTGGTGGTGGTAATAGAGCCAGGGAGAAAAGGCCGAAGGAGTTGACTTTTCCGAAAACTCAGTACAAACCACCTGCTGTTTTTGCATCCGAAATCCATAAACTGTGTTTTTTTTTTCCAAGAATGATTGTTATTTTTTCTTCAAGCTCGTGCAAATCGGAGTTTTAATCTTCTGCAAGGTTAAACCAGTTTTTCAACTACACCCAAGCCAACATTTGTGTTGCAACTGAGTGAGAATTTCACTCTATTTTTTTTTTTCTTTCAGCCAGTTTTTCAACTGCACCTAAGCCAACATTTGTGTTGCAATTGAGTGAGAATTTCACTCTATTATTCAGCCAGTTTTTCAACTGCACCCAAGCCAACATTTGTGTTGCAATTGAGTGAGAATTTCACTCTATTTTGTAGCCAGTTTTTCAACTGCACTCAGGCCGATGTTTAAATGAAGATCAATTAGGATTTCTCTCATTTTATTTTATTTTTTAACATACATCAAAATTTTGTGTCTTTTCTCAAACATTGATTATCATTTTATTTAAACTCAATCAATGTGGGGCAATCTGTAGACACCAAATTTTAATCTTACCTTTGTAATTATCATTATTAATTATCTTTTATTATTATAGCTATCGTTTTCTTTGCAAATAATTATTATTATTTTGCTAATTATTTTTATAAACTTAATGACGCTCGTTTTATTATTTAAAACAAAGAAAATGAGTAATAATAATGATTTTTATTCATAATTCCCAAAATACATGTTATAATTTGGACTTCTAAACTACTAAATTACAAAATATTGAAGTACAACTGACACTACATGCATTTCTACCCTGCTCCACCGATGTAATTTTCGGGTTTTTACTTATGGATTAACAAGTAAATTAATATGACCATTAGGAGGACCACTAGCCCCACAATGTACATGAAATACACCCTTATCATCCTCATGTCTTCCTCAAATGTAAAGACAGGTTGATCTTCTTGGTTTTCTTGAAACATGGTGTTTGAGTTTAATGGTGGTTTTTGTTTGATTTTTTCGGGTAAGGAGGAAGATGGAAGAAGATAAGAATTAAGTGGAGAGTGGAGATTTTGGATAAGGGTAATTTCTTTTTATGAAGTAAGTATTTTAGACCGTATTTTTGTACGTATATGTATAATAATCGTATTGTATAAAGTACAATATTTTTTGTCTCGCCAGGGGAATACGTCATTTTCCTTATAAGCAAGTATCGTTTAACCCTTTAGAGTATAGTAAGTATATTAATATGTTCACTTAGACTGTTAGAGTACTTTTTTATTTTATCTAGTAATTTTTTGTGATTTGTGCACTACCCTATTATATGACCAGTTTACATAAGCTATAAAGTCCACTACTCTAAAGACTCATGTCCAACCAATATAGGGAAATGACAAACACTCCCACACCTAAATGGGTACTATATGTTGTAGTGCTAAAGGCACCTCCTTTTATGTACGTTTGAAATAATGTCCTTGTCTTTTTGTGCAGTCATTGGTGTCATGGCCGACTTCCTCATGGAAGTGACAGTATTTATTCTTGTTCCGCGATTGGACAGAAGTCTTCATCGGATTCGGCTTCTCAATGGTTAGCCGGTCCTTTATCTCCATGAAGATGGAGTGGCAGTCTTTATTGAATTCGTACCGAGAGACGTACGACTTGAATTCTTTCTTTTTCTTTTTGGACAGCTGATGAGGCTCATCAACCGCCCAAACTTCTTTTCACTTTTTTCTCTCTTCGGCTTTCAGAGCCGGCTGAGTAGATCGACTCTCTTTTGGCTTGTCAGACTTCTTAGAGTCCAACTGATGGCCGAACGAGCAAAGGTCGGTAGCTTGAATAAAGCTCTCCGCCTCTTGAAAGGTGAAAACCCTCTTTTGGACAAGGTCGAACTTAAAGGTCGACCCATCCTTCAGACCCTTGAAGAAGTCTGTATAGGCTACCTCATCAGACAGCCCCTGAATCTAGATTCTCACCAGATTGAACCATCTGACATAGGAGTGGAGACCTTCTCTCTCTCCCTACCGTATGGTGCTCAAGTCAAGACTTGTTTTCTTGGCAGGGATGTTCATCGAGAAGTTGGAGGCAAACAGGAAAGCAAGCTTCCTGAAGCAATCAATGCACCTGGCTGGCAGGTTGCCGAACCATTGTTGGGCTATGCCCTTCAAGGTATCCGGGAAGCATCTGCACCACATAACATCCTCCAACCCGTGCATGTGCATAAGGTTGGAGTAGGCCATGAGGTGGTCCTCAGGGTTGGAGGTACCATCATAGGCACCAACCAACACATTCTTAACCTTGGCCGACTGTGCCGCCTCGGTTATCTCCTTGAGAACGCAGAAGTTTGTTCACCAAGTTTACGCAGACGGAGCTGCCAGTCCAAGGGTTGGACATTATATGCCGCCTGTCCTCCAAAGAGGGTCGGCTGCATAAAGTGAGGGGTGTATGGCCCATATGCCATCTGAGGAACATACGGGGCATTCCCAGTCATCTGATGGCCAGAATGGACGGACTTGCCACCTATATGGCTCCCATGCAAGGATTGAGTATTCCTTGCAAATGTATTATTGAAGCTGTCAGGAAAGCTTGATGTAGAAGCTGACACACACAGTTGCTGATTTTGATTCTGCTCAATAATATGTCGAGCATCGGTGAAGGTCTTCTTACTGCCATCCAGCTGAACAGCTCGAATGACCTTCCTAGTGCCCGTGTGGGGTAGAAGGATTTTAGTCCAGTTAAGGGCAGGCGTAGTCTTCTCCTTGGGATGTGGAGTAGGCTGCCTGTCTCTAACTGACTTCTTCCTCGCAGCTCGAGGAGATTTTTTGGTCGACTGACTCTTGCTTGAGCCGACCGTCTTCTTTTCGATCAGGTCCTTGATCTCACCCTTGAAACTTGACATGAATTTCATGAGCTCGTCTCGGGTTACTGGAGCCTGACCTCCGGTGATACCAGGCGGTGGTCCAGCAGACCTGCTGGTACCGGCTTTGTTGTTTACTCGCTCCAGTTTATCCCTGGAACGAATGTGTTTAGCAATGAGTGACCCGTCAGAGGCCACATATGTTTCGACATCCACATCGTGATCGTCTTCCTGGTCTGTAAAGACCTCCCCGTCAACCGTAGGACGGCTGGGGTCTGGCGGTGGTATAGACTCTTGAACCGTCTTTGAGGTACTCTCCCCATAGACGGCGCCTAATGTTTTGGGTGTTTTTATCCCTTGGGAGAGTTACGGCTCGAAGACTAGTCCAACTGCGCCTATACCTGCAAAACAACGGAGACTCCGGGTGGTTGGAGCTCCACCTCCGACGATCAAGTTAGAACGTTTTTGGAGAAGGTAAAAAGGTGCGGAAAGTAAAGGAAATCTTCTTGGATTCCGAGATCAGGTGTTTTCTCTTATGTGAGAGAATGTAGAGTAGGTGTAATAAATGATTGAATGTGTCCCAAAAATAGGGGATATCTCCCTATTTATAGGGTCATTGGGAAAGGTGTCCTCTCTTAGGTCATTCTGGCCTAAATTTGGTGGGCTGCGCCGTTTTACGGCATTCTATGGAATTGGGCCTTGAAGGCCGCAATTCTAGCAGGTATCTAAGGCTGACACATGTCTGCTGATAATTGGCTCAGGTGGACCTGTCCAGGCTTGACACGTGGCCCTCTCTGATTGGTCCACATGTCTGGGGTATTTTTACCCAAAACAACCTTCCCCTCCCCGCTCGCTGCACCTGCTTTTTTCCGGCCACCCCCTTCCCCGCATCCCTGCCCTAGCCCATCTCCCTTCCCCGCATCCCCTGCCCCTGCGAGCTCGCCACTATCCCCTCTCTGTCGAAACCCAGATAAAACCTACCACCTCGCCGCTTTCTTCCTTAGCTTTCTCTTTCTCCCTCCAATTGATGTTGAATTGTTGATTTGCGATTGTTGCTGCTAATGTTGATTTGCGATTGGTGTTGATATTGATTTAATTTGGATTACCAATTGATGTGTGATTTTATTGCTGAATGGGGGTGGCAGATTGGTGGTAATTGGTGATGTTGGATGTGATTTGGTGTGTAATTAGGGAATTGGTGATGCGATGTTGGTATTGTTGGTGCGAGGAGAGGGAATAGCCAGTGGTGGCTGCTGTTCGTGAGGGAGAAAAGAGTTGTGGTTGGGTGAGGTGGGGAGTTTCGGCTCGTTGGTGGGGTGTGTGGCAATTTTTGGTGGTGGTGGTTGGCTGTAGTGGTCGGGAAGGGTGGAAATGGGGCTGCAGACGGGTAGGGGTGGAATCTAGGCTGGTTGGTGGGTTGTGTGGGAGCTTTTGGTGGTGGTGGTTGGCTGCAGTGATGGTGGTGATGGAGAGAGGGGGTGGAGCAGTGGTGGAGTTTGAGGAAGAAGAGAGAAAATTTAAAAAAAAAAAAACAAAAACAAAAAAAAAATATTTAAGTTGATCATATAACGACATATAGCATGGTTAACTTGCTTATCCGGTTACATCCGGTTTTGTCTTGTTTAAAATTAGGACCCCTAAAGGATGTTTTATTTAGGTATAATCCAAAGGTTGTATTATTAAAAAAAAAAGGCCCAAAGGTTGTATTATTAATGACAATTTTTCCTTTTGAGGCGTTTTCTTCTGACCGGTCAACAAAACTCAACAATCCTATTATAATAAGTTATTTGAAACGTATCAAGCCTTGATTGATCCAAACAATTAAAAATAATTTTTAAAATATAAAATAAATTAAAACCACCCCACCCCACTACCGATGTCATCCCTCTGCAACCTCTCATCCAAAACCATCCTTTCCTCACCTACCAGAAATCGACTCCTCCCTCAGCCTCGTCCAAAAACCCGCCCAGCCACCCTAAAAGCCACCCCCTCTCTCTAAAACTACGGTTTGAAATCACCTTGAAACTTAACCTATGTCCAAATTCCAAAACAACCTTGAAAGTAGTGGTTTCGGAGGAAGGAGGTACAACTATGGTGATTTTGACAAAGGGGGTGGGGTTAAGGTGGTTTCAAGGGAAGGAGATGGTGGGGTTGTGGTTGTTTCGAGAGAAGGGAGGAATGAAATGGTTGTTTCAGGGGAAAGGGATGGGGTGAGAGTAGTTTCAAGGTAAGAGGGTGGGGTTGCAAGTGGTTTTCAAGGAAAGGTGGTGGTTTTTGGTTGGGCTAGGGAGGAGAAGGTGGTTATTGGTGAAGTTGGGGAGAAAGAAGATGGTTACTAGTGAAGCCGAGGAGGGAGAAGATGGTTACTGGCAGTGGTAGATCTAAGATTTTCGAGTTGGTGAGTCACCATCATTTATTGATCACATATGAAAGTACAAAAAAAAAAAAAATTGGGGTCTAGTTCAATTCATAATTGTTTTCAATCCAAAATTACATTTAAAAAAAATTATATAATAACCAAATCGATTTCAATCCAAAAATAGGACACAAATATTCATACTACAACTAAAAAGTACTTAAAAAATTGCATCTAATAAGTCGAAGTTACTACCAAAAAAAAAAAACAAATAATACCTATTCACTACTTTTAATAGTAGTAAAAAAAAAAAAAAGTACAATGACCTTAGAGACCGGTTGTTTAATATAAGTCGTCTCTTTGACCCATTACTATTAAGAATAGTAAAAATGACCTTAGAGACCGGTTGTTTAACTAGCATCTAAGACAATGGTCATTTTTTTTAAAAAAAAAAAAACCGATCTCTTCGATTTTTTTTATTTTAAAATTCAACTTCATTTTTTTGGGCTGGTGATGCACGTGCACCAATGTAGCTATGCCCCTGTTTACTAACGAAGCTGGGGAGGGAGAGGGATGGTGCTACGGTGGGAGGTTGCTGGGGATTTTTTTTTTTCATTTTTGTTTTATATTATTTTATTTTTTGGATCAATTAGCATTTGATAAGTGTCATTTTTTTAACCCTTTCATCAGTTCACCAATCATCGACCAATAGAAAGAAAACGCCCCAAGTTCTGATCATTCTTGAATAATTGAAAAATTGGGATTATTTAGCCCAAAGTTGAGATTAAAAACCAATTTTTCTTAAGATATATGTGTATATAGTTAAACATTACAGTAGTAATTATGTTAAATATTGATATTATAAATTATTACATTGAAACCTATTCCGTTGATTTATTTTTTTAATGTATTACTCCCTTAATTCCAAAATGAAGTTTTTGTTTGTACCTTTTTCAGCCGTCTTATGTGCGGCTGAACAGCAAAGTAATCCTTATTGAGTAATTCTTGTAATACTAACTGAGTAAGCATTATAACACTGACGAAATAACCCCTATAATACGGACCGGTAACCCCTATAATACGAATCGAATAACATTAATGAAGAAACTCTCGTGTTGGCTGGTCACACCGTGTAACAAGCCACATATAATTGTGTACTTTTTATGATCAAAATTTTAAATTTTGACCAAAGATTCTTTACTTACATTAAAATATATGAGAATAGTACAAGTTTATCATTTTATGCAGTAAAAAACAACTCCTGTTTATCGAGATGGTAAATTTGTAAATAAACAACAAAAAAATGTGTTAGTGGGACTACCATGAACAATACATATTTTTGGTAAAATCGTTAATGGTGTAATCAGTTATAACCTGAATGGTGTAAAATTTTGGTCAATAGACAAACCATGTTAATTGAAAAAATCAACTAAATTGCCCCTTATGTATAGTCATGTAAAATCATGTAAGACCCCGACACATTTAAGACGGATGTGACCCATTTTGGCCATTTAGCAATCCACTTTATTAATGGGGCTCTAAAATCGGATGAACATAGCCTGATAGCCCTGCCTACTTGCCAAGTGCCTCCTCTTCTTGCTCCCTTCTCTCTCTCAGTTCTCCATTGAAGCGCTCCAAACAACACATTTCACACTCTCCATTAGGTAAGTTGTTTGTTTTAGTAATCATCATATCAATTTCACAATTTAGGGTTTATCTTTGATCTTATTTAACTTAATTGTTAATGCAGTAAGTGTAGGGTTCGAAAATCTCAGCTATAAGTTCTAAATACGAAGATTATGAATGATGATAACCAGCGATAATGTTGCTAGAAATTTGATAATTGAATCACATATCCCTAAAATTATGTAATTTTTTGGGCCTTGTTTGATAATTGAATCAAATTTGGTTCCTATAGTGATATGCCCTTTGGTTTTGATATGCTATTTCGATAATGTTTCTTGAGTTCTGTAAGTTTCTATAGTGAGATTGTTATTGTTATTGTTATGATTTGAGCTCAAACTATTGTCATTGTTGAACCAATGTTTGTCTCAAGATATGTGTTTTTTTTGCTGTGTTATGTTGAACCCTTTTGAAAGAATTTGAATTTGATTTGCATGTTGAATTTTCTTTTTTAATGTTTGTTATGCTGGTTTGGCTTTTGGCCTCAATTTCGACATCCTGTTGCGAAGCGGATTATTGATTTACCAAATTCCATTCTAGACTTTGGCTATTTGTGAACGTTGTTTGCGGAATTGCGGATCTTATTAACCCGTTTGGAACTTTGGATATTTTTATCCAGGTTGAATTAGTAGATTTCAACTGAAAATACATATTTTCCTACCCAATGCCTACCCAAGGTGGCAGGGGTTCTAGTGGCGGCGTTTTAGGTGGGGTTGGGGGGTGAGTGGGTGACCGTTGAGATGTACACACATTCCTCAGTTACTTGTGCAATAACAGAGATTTAGTTTATTTAGCAATTTGATTTGGAGTGCAACAATTTGCTGCTGCACAATTGATTATAACCAATACAATTAAAGTAGTCCTCTTTGTTGTGATCTATTATAATACGGAGTTAATAGATGGAAAATTTGTGGGAAACTACCTTATATTAAAATGTTGTATTAAAATGCCTTATAAAGCATAAATTTGTCAGATTTCGAGAGTTTGACCATTTTCGGGCTTTCTCATTTTGTTTTTTGCCCCTTTTTTTTTCCCCTCCATTTATATCCAAAATGTTCATCTTCCTTAGAATTTTTTCTTCTCTCTTTTCAATACCCTCATGTTCTCATGTCTCCTTAAATTACCCACCAAAACCTCATTTTTCTCTCATTTCTTCTTGAAGAAGACCAAACCATAAAAAAAAACTTGTCCAAAATTTCACCCCCGGGATTGTGTGAGGGTTTCAAACTAATTGTTTTGCAAACCCTTATGAAATTATTGCTCATTTATGATGAAGTGAATAAGAATTGAATCTTCTTCAGGGTTTGATGTTCTTTTGAGAATATTGCGTGAGATAAGGATTGTCTCTTCTTCAGAGTTTGATGTTGGTGTCTGCCATAGATGAGCTTTCAAAAGGTTATTTTTTTAATTTTTATTTTTTCATGTATTAAGCTGAGAGAAGAGAGAAAGAAGGTAAGGGATTGTTTTAAAGGAACTAAGTAGAGGAATTTGCCATTATTTAAAGGGAAAGTGAGAATAAAAGGTGCAACTCGGTGCCTCTATTGTGAATTGTGATAGCAAATAGTAATCATCAACTTCTGTGTTATGGAAAGAAAAAGAAAGAAAAAAGGAAAAAAAAAAAAAAAAAAAAAAAATGAAAAGTCAATGCCAGGAAATAGTTATAACTCCTGTAATTCGGGAAAAGGTACCTTAATACAACGTTTTGTGCTTTATTAGGTAGTTTTTTACAACAAATTTTTTATAAGGTAGTTTTTAAAACCGATTATATAAGGTATGATTAATTTCCACTAATTTTATAATATAATAACTTTAGGCTCTCATTGTGTTCCTCTGTAAATGTTGCCCAGTAAAAGGAAGAATACACCTTTCTGGGTTGTATTTTCAGGTAATTAGTCTCTACATGTAGCTAGCTTCCAGATAGGCCCTAGCCTATAGCTCAACAGATAACATTTTTGCTGTCTTAAAGTTTAGGTGACTTTAGGAAGGAAAAAAAAAAAAAACTCAAAAAGAAGTCAATAATGAATGAATGGGTAGTGAAGGAAGGAAGCGACTATATGGGGTTACAAAGTATGAACTTCTTTATATAATATCTTATACAAGGAACTTAAGTTCATTACAACCTAATAAGCAATCTGAAGAACTATTGACATACAGCTGCTAAATTTGGACTTATCCTAATGATAAACTATGGTATATTGGTATAAATTACAGAACATAAAGAAGTTATGGTTTTTGGTTGATGGGATTTTTCCCCCCCCCTGCTCTTGTACTGATTTTTAGTCGGAAACTTTTGAGGTTTTTCATTTCCTTGTCAAGCTTGCATTCATATAATCTCAGTTTCCCTTTAATGGTATCAAAATGGCAGCTTGAAAATATGTACAAGTTGATGGTAAGCGTTGATGATGGGTAGTTTTATATTTTCTATAAGTTTACCTTAATTGAGGCATATATACTATGTGCTTCCATTTTCTTATTTGAGTAGAAAGTTAATTCACAATTGTTGCTGATTGAGTATAAGTTTGACCAGAGCACATTAGTTTCTGTTGTAACTTGTTCATTAGTTTGTGCTTATCTAGAAACAATGTTCATCAAAGTACAACTGCCTTGGAATGTGATCATTCCTTGTGAGCATATGGATGTCAAAGGATTGATGCTGCAGAAGTCGGTCATACTTCGGTTGATGGAAGATTTTGCAGCCAAGAAGGCAACAAAGGAGCTTGGCTATCTGCTTGCGGTCACAACTCTGGACAACATAGGAGAGGGAAGAGTCAGGCAGCAATCTGGGGATGTTCTTTTTCCTGTTACCTTCAGCTGTCTCACTTTCAAGATTTTCCGTGGAGAGGTTTTGGAAGGAACTGTCCACAAGGTCTTGAGGCATGGGGTGTTCTTGAGATCTGGACCCATTGAGACCATATTTCTCTCTGCTCAGAAGATGCCTGGCTATCAACATGTTCCCGGTGAAAATCCTATGTTCATAAGTGAGAAGCAGACGAAGATCGAGAAAGATGTGGTGGTGCGCTTTTGTGTCATCGGGACTAAATGGGTGGAGACTGAAAGGGAATTTCAGGCTGTGGTTGGTTTGGAGGGAGACTTTCTTGGACCTGTCTGATCTTTTAACTTGTTGCGTATTCTGCCTGATCTTGTGAATCCTAATATCTGGGTATTATGTTTGCAAACTTAATTTCTAACTGTAGTCGGATGTATATAATTTCTAACCATTGATTTCGGAAGTATTAGGGTAATGCGCTGTGGATTGTTATTAACCTGCCGATGGGCTGTATGTAAGCATCTTTAAAGAGCATCTATAGAATTCAGCTTGGATTTGCTTACATATCTTCTTTTTATTGCTTAGTCTCGAAAGAGGTTTTGGTCTTTGAACTGCTATGCCTATCAGGTCTCGGCAAGGAGCAGGTCTTTTGAATCACAATGCAGGAAGGAGTTTTAAAAACAGTTCCTTGCAATTGTTTAATTTTTCTTTTTCAGTCCTTGCAAAGTTGTGTAGCCAAGTACGACTATACAATACAGTGATATCAAATTCACAAATTCTCAATTTTTATTTTTCATCTTGTGATTATTATTAAATCAACGATAGAGGTGAAAATAATTTGGATTAAAATCGAACCAAACCGAATTAGTGATTCGGTTTGGATTTATTTGAAATTTAGATTGGATATTGGTTTGGAAAAATTAAAAAATATGGATTATGGTTTGGATTCTGTTTGGAATTTTAAAAATCAAAAACCGAATTACAAACCGAAATTTCAATCTATTTTATTAAGCCTATTTTCTTTTACAAAGCATCTCAACCAGTCAACCCATTTGCCCTTTCATGTATAAACCAAAATAAGGCCCTAATTCTCAATTCTCCTTTCTCAATATCTCTCTCACAAAGAATGTAGTTAACAAGAAAAAGTTCAACGATTGTAGGAATTTTTTAGGTGAAGTACGGGTTTCGGGATTAATGTTGCAAAAGAATGGAACAAATTTCAGTTTGGATTGGATTCTAATTAGTAAAACCGAATTAATTCGGTTTGGTTTGGATTGGATCGAATCTTAATTTGGTTTGGATTCGATTTGAGAAATCCAAAACCGAATTAATTCGGATTGGATTCGATTTTGGCTATAATCCAAACCGCAAACCGAACTTTCACCCCGATCAACGAGCGTAGAAGCGCATGCGTGCAATCTGCGCATGAATATAAAGAAAACTGGTTATTTTCTAAAAAGCTAAAGACAATCGATGTAAATTTACCTGATATGATAACGTATGAAATTGAGTCACCTAAATTTGATGTGAGAATGTGACTTTAATTTCAAGGTTTTGATTTTGTTTGTGGATATGATATCATATGTGGGATAGTTTCATCAAACTTTTTTTTATCAAATTACATTAAGGTAGTTATTACTTTTATTTTATCTACAGAACTATATAAAGAGAAAGGACTTCTTCGTCGATAAATTTTGCTTTTCCTAAAATACCCTTTTACTTTGTAAAAATTACACTATTACACACAATTAAAAACTAATTTTTAAAAACATTATCCTATCATAACTACCCATAAACATAATCCATTATTTAAATATTATAAAAAAAACACTGTCATATCATAATTACCCACAAAATAGTAAAAGATATTAGTAAAAAATAATGATAACTGCTCATAAAGTCATAAGTTAAACCGCATTTGAATAGATTAATTGTACATTTAAAAAAAAAATAAAAAAAAAAAAGCAGTTTCAATCACCAATATTTAACTCTTTTTTGGGACAAGATGGTGAAAACACTCTTGGGTATGATAAACTTGCAAGAAATAATACGAATGGAATATTAGAGCGGAATTCTTAATAGTTGGCTTATTAGTTATTAGCAATATATAACTTGCCTTTTTATCCAATAGTATTTGTATCTTTATCCATCAATAAAAAATTGATGAAGTTTTCAAATTTTAAAAGAAAAAATAATTGTAGCACAATTTAAATTTGTAAGTAGTTACAAATATCAATCATGTAAATTTAATTTTCTTTTTTAATTGTTGATAAAAAGAATATGCAATTGATTTTTTTCTATAAAAATAGTTATAACTATTACTAATGAATAGTACTGTCAAAACGGTTTGACAGTTCGGTTTCGGTTCGGTTTGAAATCGGTTCGGTATTTAATCGGGTCGGTTTGGAATCGGTTTAATTGTCTCACGGGTCGGTTTTGGTTCGGTTTAAATAGTTATCGGTTCGATTCGGTTTCGGTTTATTCTTAAGCGGTTTTAATTCGGTTCGGGTTGTAAACAGTCCGGGTAGTAAACGGTTCGGTGCAGACGGGTTGCGGTTTGTTAACGGTGCGGTGTAAACGGTTTTTATCCAGCTTCAAACAGTTTCGGGTTGGAAACGGTTTCGGGTTAGAAACAGTTCGGTTCTTTTTTTGTTCAGTTTATAACTGGTTCGGTTCTTTTTCGGTACAGTTTTTAACTGGTTCGATTCAGTTTATAACTGGTTCGGTTCTTCGATGGTTTAAGTGTTTAACCACTTTAACGTTATTCATATCGGTTCCATTTCAAGTTTACTAAATTACGGTTCGGGTCGGTTTTCGATTACAAAAAATAAATTGTTTATCGAGTTGTTTGGATTCGGGCAGTTAAATGGTTTTGGTTTGAAATTTGATAGTACTTGCTAACCTTTTGCGTTCAAAAGTTTTATATAAAGTCGCGAATCATTTCATATTTAGGCATCATATTATAAACAAATTCTCATTGATTTTATAAATACATATTATGTTCTGTTTCAAGTTTAGTCATACTGATCTTACTAGTTATATTCCCGTCAAAAAAAAAAGTTTGTAAACAGTTCGATTTAATTATATTCCCGTCAAAAAAAAAAAAAAAATCCATTTAATTATATAAAAAAGTTTGTAAATGGTTCGATTTAGAAGCGGTTTGGTTCATAAACGGTTCGGTTTACAATCAGTACGGTTTTTAAATGGTTCGGTGCAAACAGGTAGCAATTTGCTAACAGTTCGGTGTAAGCGGTTTTTTTGCCAGTTTAAACGGTTTCGGGTTGGAACCGGTTTCGAGTTAGATACGGTTCGGTTCTTTTTCGGTTCGGTTTTCTTTCAGTTCGGTTTATATTTGGTTCGGTTTGTTAACGGGTTCGGTTTTTATTCGGTTTAACATTATTCGGGTCGATTCGGTTTCGGGTTTACTAAAATACGGTTCGGGTCGGTTTTCGGTTTCAAAAAAATCGGTTTTTAATCGGTTCGGTTCTCATTTGGGTCGGTCGGTTTCGGGCAGTTAAACGGTTTCGGTTTGAAATTTGACAGCACTACTAATGAAATATAATCTTTTCTTATTAATGCGTGTGTTGTTAGCTTGTATAAATAAAATACCACATTTCTTGGCAGTTTTTTTTTTAATAATTTTTTTTCCTTAAATTTTTTTTGTGATTTTTTAAATTTTATTTATGTATTTTTGTTTAAACTACAATTTTTATCAGCCATCAAGTGTGGTCACATCATGTGACCACTTGTAAAAGAGCAAAGTAACCCTTATTAGGGGTCAGATCCGAACCGGACCTGAACGAGGTTGGATCGGAATTGGATTGGACCAGTTTACGAGGACCGACAGTAGACTTGTAACTACCTGTCTGGGTCTGGTCCGGTTCAGGTACAGTTTTCGGTTCAGGTATTTTATGTACACCCTAGGGGGCCTAGTTAGGGGTGAATCGATCCAGACCAGACTGGACCTGAACCAGGTTGGACCAGGACTGGATTGGACTGGTTTTCACGGACCGAAAAAAGACCTAAATTTTACGATCCAGGTCCGGTCCGATTCATGTCCGGTTTCTGGTCCGGGTTTTCTTTGTACACCCCTACCTATAATATTGACTGAATAACCTCTGTAATACTGACCAAATAATCCCTATAACACTGAACGAGTAACCCTTGTAATACTGACGAATTAACCTTTGTAAGTTTGTAACACTGATTGAGTAACCCCTATAACAC
Organism: Chenopodium album; assembly: GCF_948465745.1. NCBI lineage: Eukaryota > Viridiplantae > Streptophyta > Magnoliopsida > Caryophyllales > Amaranthaceae > Chenopodium > Chenopodium album. Next base: position 28,629,391 of record NC_137850.1, on the reverse strand, counting down.
TAAACGAGTAACCCCCCATGATGGCTAAGCACATGGTGTGGCCAACCACATATAACAATTTGTGCTATGTTATCATTTTATGCAATTAACTAGATTGGAAGAAATAAAAAAGTGACCCTTAGTAATAATTTGGTAAATTAGATAACTCTGGTGATAATTTGGTAAATTAGATAAAAACCTTAGTGACAATTTGTTAAAACAAAAAAGTTAAACTTAGGCAACATTTGAGCGCTTTTTTTTTTTTTTTTTTTTGGTAAGCTCCTCAAAAGTCCAATTAAATTATTCTTATAATTTTATTTTTAATTCATTATTTTCATTTATTTTTCTCATATGGGAGAAATCTTTGGAAAAACCATGGAGAAAGCTCTCCTTTATGAGAATTGATGGAGAGACTATACTTATGTATTAGAAATTTCAACATTCCCTAGTCTAGAGGAAATTCAATTTGGTTCAGAACAAACTTAAAAATTACAAATTCAAAGCTCACTTTATTTGCCAAATTAATTTCGGTTTCATTAAGTAAAGGGGAGATAATACACATACAACTATTGTATGTGGACCAAACATACAACGCCAATAAGAATTTGACAACTCACCATTAGCTTAAAAAATGAGATGGAAAACTAGGCAGGAAAAAAAATTGATTTTTGGCGCAATCTATCATAAGTAGGCGGGATAAAATTCATTAGTGCCAAACAATTTTGTTATTATTTTTACGTTACTAAAAACATATTTTACGTTAATAATTTTTTTTTTTACGTTACTAATAAATACAATTTTGTTACTAGAGATAATACTGTCTTAGTCAGCATCATTTATGAAGAGAGATGTTTTTTTTATATGAATCGAATAATACTTCATTTGACGATATTTTACGAACTAAAAATCAAAAAATCATTATAAAATAACCAATAAAATTATTTTTTAATGATCTTTCTATAGACATACATATCGATATATTTTCAAAAATGTTATGAAGTTAAACAATTTTAACCTTACTATAGTTTGTGATTTTGTGAATAAGTGTTAGTAATTAGTCTATATGGTTACTTAAAAAAATTCAAACATGCCAATAACGTACATATTTTAATTTTTATTGTAAAATAACCGTATAAAATTAAATAGGTGTTAGATACAATTATCAAGTGTGGTACAGATTAATTAATACATTGGTGGGTTTAATTCATTCGTTGAAGGATTATAATCAAATAATTAAGATTTAAATGAAATCAAGAAAGGTTACACACAATTATGATCACTTATTGCTAAATAATCTCATGTGTTTATAACTTATCTCATTAAACATAATCTTGCATTGTTAAATACCAGTTTTTGCAGGTGATTACATATTCGAAAGTGTTATTAATTAATTAATGATTTTTTTATTTGATAATAACATAAGATACATAGTTTCGGATACTATTTTTCTAAGGAAAAATTGCCTTGATTAATCTCAACTTTGCTTCATCCGTCAATATTAATCCCTATTTTCGTTTATTTTTTAATAATCTCAATTTTGTACCCAATCCGCTCCCATTGAACCCAAATGACTTGCAACCGATTAAGCAGGTTAACGTTTGTGTGTTGGTTTTTTTTTTTTTTTTTTTTTTTTTTTGCACATGTTTCAATATTTAACTGGTTCAAAAAAAGAGAAAAAAAAAGAAAAAATGTAAAAAAATCCTTATTACTAACCCAACCACCACACCACCACCAGCACCTCCGACGCACTAGCCCCTGCCCCACCTTTGACGCACTAGCCCCTGCCCCACCGGAAAAGCGTTTCCCCACCAAAAAAACAACCCCCTCTCCCCAAAAATGACCCCCAAAATTGGCCACAAATGGCCGAAATTGGCCGGTTTTGGGGTTGAGTGGTTGATTTCAACCCTTTACCGGTCGATTTCGTGGCCATAGAAGGGAAAGGGGTTTCGTTTTGGATAGTTTAGGGCTGCAGGATTTGGAGGTGGGTGAGTTCCGGTGGTCGGGGCTGGGGAGAGGGGATGGGTTGCGCTGTTCGGGGTCAGGGAGAGCCGAAGAGGGGATGTGTAACCACCAGAGTGGTGGCCGCATCCGTGACCACCGGAACTCACCCAGCAGTGGCCGCATCAACCGCCCACCAGAAGTAACAGAAGCCAGAAGTGAATGGTGGTCGAAAATGGACTGGGAAGGGGCCAGAGGAGGCAAGGGCTGCCGCTTGCCGGAGGTGGCAGGGGCTGCCACCTGCTAGGGGAGGGGTTAGGGTTTTAATTTTTTTTTAATTTTTATTTTTTTAAAAAATTCGGACCTATCACGCAATGACACGTGTCTGGTAACCTTCTACATCAGGTTGGATGACCGGTTGGGGGTGATAAAAATTAATAGGGTGCAAAGTTGGAAGTGATAGGCAATAAACGAAAGTTGGGATTAATTATATCGGCAGATAAAACAAAGTTGGGATTAATGGTGGCAATTTTTCCTTTTTCTAACGTACCAGTGTATGTGGAAGATTAGAAAAGTAATAATGACGAAAAATGAAGCTAAGTTTTATTTTATAAACTTCGTTGTTTGAGTTGTTAATATCTAATATTTGTTTATGTGACGTTTGACTTTAATATTGTTATTTTAATCTGATTGTATATCTCATCATTTACAATATGATTACATCTATACATAAATATATTAAAATGCAAACAATATATACCGTAGTCCTTTTCACCTTCATCTACATTTTTAACCTTAATTTATCTAATTTCCAAATAACAACAATAAACGAATTAGAGGTCTTAAATAACAATGATAGATATTGATTTGCCAATTCTAAGATGAAATAATATGAGTACAGTGTTGTAAACTATAATTTATACATTTGTGTCAAAAAAAAAAAAAAAGACTATAATTTATACATTGGTGGGTTACACACAATAATTACTCCTTATGACTTACAACTTATTATTGCTAAATAGTGATATGTAACAATTTAATTATTTCATTAATCAGAATTGCGTTACTAAATAAGTTGGTTTCAGTACTTATTATTTGATATTATCATATTTATGGATACTAGTTTACTCATATTAAATATGTGGAAAAAAGACCATTTAATTATAGTGTCAATAAATACAAATCGTCAATAAAAACATATATTAAATAAAAAGTCTTAATAAATACAAAGTGTTACTAAAAAAAGATCGGATGAATTATATGCTTATAGTTATAACAAATACAAAGTCAGTCTTATGTTACTACTTTGATTACTCGTGCTTAATAAAGAGCTAAGCTTCGTTTGTGTCAAAAAAAAAAAAAAAAGCCAGCCTTATATTTTATTTCTTTTGATATTTTAAAAACAAAAACTTTTGCATGCCCTGGTTAACAATAAATTTATTGTAAATCGGCGGCGCACACGTGCCAACTTATTATTTTATTTTTTAAAATTTTCAAAAGAAAAGACGCGAAGACTCATACCTCGAATTTAGAAATCGCAGAGCAACAATGGAGGAGAGAGAAAGTGAGAAAACACAGAGAGAAAACGCGAAAAACGATTACCTTGGGGCTTTGATCATTAATGGAGGATTCATCAGCAAACTTCAATACATCAAATTGCAGTAATCTGATCCACGATTTTCTACCAGAACAGAGGGAAATTCAAACTCCATTGTTAGGTGATTTCGACCTAAATCGCACAATCATAGAAGATGAAACAGAGAATTTTGTAGATGATAAAAGAGAAAATGCTCGAATTGATGATGATTACAGAGAAGTTGCTCGAGTTAACGATGATAACAGCATGTTTGGGGAAAAACAAATTCAAGCGCCATTAATGAACCTGGATAGAGAAAGTACAAGCACGAATCAAGTTGTTCCTCAAACAATAGAATGTGGCAACGCAGAATCATCCTATTCAACTGAAGGTAACCTTATACTTAATAGATGATAATGCAAAAATGGTACCCTTTATATGCACAAATGTTACCCTTTTATGCATAAAAGTGACCCATATAAAACATAGTATTACTATGATTGTGTTTTCCCCAAAAATGTTGTTATCCTTTGTATGCACAAATGTTACCCTTTTTATGTATAAAAGTGACCCATATATACAGAATGATAAGCTGCCTCTAGTTATCTGATATGTGTGTATTAAATCACATATGCAAATCCAATTGATGCTTCTGGTTTAGATCTTAGAGGATCATTTGTTGGTGTGGTAAGAGAAAGTTTTGAAGAAATTTTGGAATTGTATGAACAACATGATATTATACAGGGATTTTCAATAAGAAAGCATATACAACAAGATACTTCACTCACGTAAAGATAGTAAGTGAGAAATATTATGTGTATTCTGCTAAAGGAAAGAGAAATTCAGGTGACAAGAAAACAAAATTAGTTGAAATGGTTGATGAAGAGAATGTAAATGTGAAAACAAGAAGGCCATGACAAGTAGCCATTACAAGATATGATTACAAGGAAATCATAAGAGAAAAAGTAAATAAAGAAGGACAGTTTGAGGTGGTGTCACATGTATTACAACATAACCACGAGCTAACAAGGTCACATTGGCTTTATTTGCATCGTTATGAAAGAAAAATGACAGAAGAAAAAGCTGAAGCAATTAAGACAATGAAATCTTCAGGTCTTACTACAATGGACACTTACAATTACATGGCTACAAAAGTTGGAGGAGAATAGAATGTAGGGCATAGTGTTGTAGATCACTTGAATTTCTGCACAAGGTTAAGAATGGAACAAATTGAAGTTGGAGATGCTCAAAATTTAGTGAACATTTTAAATCAGGAACAATCAGAGGATCCAAACTTCTTTTTCAAAGTGAAGTTTTGACAATGAAGAAAGAATTTCCAATATCTTATGGAGGGATTCAATGATACTAGAAGACTAGGATATATGGAGATGTTCTTGTCTTTGATACAACATACAGGTGCAACCGGTAACATCTTATATGTGCTCCATTTGTTGGCATAAACAATCATTGGCATAATTGTATGTTTGCATGTACTTTTATTGGGGATGAAAAAACAGAATCGTTTGTGTGGCTACTAGAAACCTTCTTGAAAGCTATGGAGGATAAAACACCAACTTCAATATTCATTGACCAGGACCAAGCAATGGCAAATGCAATTGATCATGTAATAAGTTTTTATTTACATGTTACACTAACTAATAAGTTCTGACAACATACAATATTTGTGAAAGATATGGTGTCCTTTGAACAAGTGATCGGAATTATTATAAATCTAATTATTCAGTGAGGTCAAGTGATCGAAATGCCTAGCTAGAGGCTACTTTCGATCAATATTATTAATAAATAATTAATATTACAACTTAATCTTGACTGAACCCTTCAGGTCACACCCAATCGAGTAACCGAACCAAAACGACGAATTAATCCGATAGGATTAAATGAGTCATTAGAGTATTACGAACAAAGACGTCAGATTCCGAGGTTAGAGCGTCGAAACCGAGCGTCGTAAGTCGAGTCGATTTTAGGAATAGACAAAGATGAGAAAAATGATTAGATAAATATATCGTGCTAAAATTACGAGGATAGCACGAGCCCTAGCCAAGCCTCGGATCGAAGGGAAGTGGCTAGGGGCCGCAAGCCACAAGGAAACAAGCCACTTCAGCCCTCGCAAGGCCCAGTTAGGCTGGCCGAGGCTTGCGGGGCTGGCCGGGGCTGCTCGTATGCCTGTGCGCCACAAGCACCCCAAGCCGGGATACCTAACAAGCCCAACAAGCAAGCCGAGCTTGCGAGGTGCGCTGCTGGGCTTGTGTTGCTGCTCCTTGCTTGCGGCATGGTGGCAGGCCTAGCCAAGGGAAGGGTCGCCACTTGGGCGTGCCTTAGAGCCCAAGGCTTGAGGCCAATCTTCTTTATGTTGATTAAGTGTGCCATGCACATGGGGTTGGTGGGTTTATGCTTGCCCTCCAAGGATGGGTTTGTGGTCCTTACCTACTCCCTCCTTATGTGATGACACCTGTCATTTGATTATTGTTTCATGGATTTTAATTCAATTTAGAATTAAAATTAATTGCTTACGTTTCTCACTCTATCATTTCTCCCACATGGAAAGATGATTGAAGTATTTGGGAGTCTTTGCCTATAAATACCAACTCTAGGAGTTGGGATTATTCACTTAAGTTGAACCTAATAAGGCATCTCCCAATAGGTGAGAAAACCTTTAAGTTCGTAATACTCTAAGGTCTAGCCCCAACTAAGCTTCGGGGTCGGGCCTCGAGGGTGAGAAATACCAACTCTAGGAGTTGGGATTATTTACTTAAGTTGAACCTAATAAGGCATCTCCCAATAGGTGAGAAAACCTTTAAGTTCGTAATACTCTAAGGTCTAGCCCCAACTAAGCTTCGGGGTCGGGCCTCGAGGGTGAGAGCCATTGGAGGCTTGCACGTTTGCGGAGCTTTAGCGCTTTCAAGTAAGAGCTCGGAAAGAGCGAAGCACGCGTCAAAGGTATAATCGCCTTTCTCTTTCTTAGTTAATTAATTATGTGGTTGTTAATTAATATGCATGTTTAGTTACTTTAATTTGTGTGCGGATTTTGAGAAGGGTTTTGTTCCGTGTGATGTTGAACATCACGAAAACCAACAGCGATATCGGAGCCGCGCTCCTTTAATTATTGTAACTAATAATTAATTAAGGTGATTTTAATGGATTTAAATTTTTGGTTTTGCTTGCTAATTAGATTAGAAGCTCGTTTTAATTAGTTTTAATCTCATATTTAAGCTAATTTTGGCTCAAGAACCCAGATTTTGACCTAAAACTAGTGAATTTTGGGTGGAATCGACGTTCTAAATCATTCTTTACCCAGTTAGTTGACGAGTGTTATTTATGGTACTCATTTAGCTTCTTTTAGGATGATTTTTCATTGCTTTTACATCTCTTTTACCTCTTTTTTCTTTAGCTTTACTTGTATTTTCTCTATTTTGCATTTTCCTTAGTTGCTTTCTTACTTTCTTGCTTTTCTTAGTTTATTTTGCATTTTCTTCTTTACTTGTTTTCCTTTCTCTGATTTTAGGAAGTTTGTGATGTTCGAGAAGCTCATTGGCGTTCTTTCGGGGTATTCAAGGCTAAAGATGCATCTTGGTTCTCCCTCTTGAAGCTCAAAAGCAAAGGTGTACAAGAGTCAAGTATTCAAGGCCGCGCTCTCATGCCGCATGGACATTAAAAGATGGTGTTGAACCCACTGTAAGAGATTCAAGAAACTGCCTTAGCAACATGCATCATGTGAGCTCACGGGGACATCTTCGAGTGCACCCAAGCACATCCCTTGCTCCCAGGGCGCGTCCGCGCGCGAGGGAGGAGCGGCCGCGCAGCTGCCAGGAGCGGCCGCGCGCCTCTCCTCCCCCTGTTTTCGTACCCATTTTGTTGCGGACGTGCTTAGGAGTGAGAGGCTGCGCCTTTTGAGGTCTCTTTTGGACGTCTAACTTACTTCTCCTTAGTTAGTTTTACTATATATAGATTTCCTTCATTTTTAGAGAGAGGATCATCTTAGAATATTAGAGAATTGAATTAGAATTAGACTTTGATTAGAATTTTAGAGAGAGAAGCTCTTGATTTTGTGATATTGTTCTTAGATTTTAGAGAGAGAAAACTTGGTGTTTGATGATTATGATATTGAGATCTTCATTCCTCTTTGATATTGATCAAAGTTTTGAGAGAATTCTTTCCTTTTCAATGCAATTTTATGTTTGATTTTGATATATTGTTGAGTTTCTATTGTTTAGCTTGATTTTGATTGTTGATATTTGGATTACAATGTTGATGACGAGATTGATGATTACTTTTGTTATGCTTTTCAATTTTACCATGAGTAGTGAGTAGTTCCTTTGCTAGGGATGTGGTGAAGCATGTATTAGTGGTAATCTATAGCTAATTTGGGGTTTTTGATTGATTTGTTGATGTGATTAAATTGGTTGATGAAATTTGTGCACGTGTTTAATTTAAAGAGGAGTAGCTAACCCTGATGATCATGCTAGATTGCATAATAGTTTTCAATGACACGAACAATTAATTTGAATGCTATTATTATCGATTGATCTTGATTTGCGATTTTCATTTGAAGTCAATTGTAGAGACATCTAGCTTGACCCTAGGAAATAGCTTCTTCAGTGATTTTGATTGCAAATATCGTTTTCCCTCGCATTGCTTGATTGATCAAATTCCCGTCAAATTAGCAAGTTCATCATTGGTGCATGTGGATCCTAAATTCCCTAGTGTTTGATTATTGATTTCCATTTGTTAGTTTGATTGAATTGATTTCGATAGCATAGACCAACCCATCGTTTTAAGATTTTGGAATAGCTTAGCTTAGACCATAGCGATACCGCCTTCCCTTGGGTTCGACCTGAACTTACCCCTATACCTAGGGTTGGGTTTGGTTTTACAAATTTTGTTTTGACCGGGGAATCTAGTTTCCAACGACCTAGGTTTACCCTCACATCATTAGTGGTTAAAAATGACCTTCCAGAAGCCAAAATCCACCCAGAAAATGGTTTTTCGAAGAATTTTTTCGTTTTTGACAAAAAATTGTAAATCTTTAAACCTTGATTAATTATGGCATGTTAATAATGGAAACCACCCACCAGCAAAACCACCTCCCCTGCCACCGATCTTGCGGCGCCGACCTCCCCAGCCACAGATCCCCGGCGTGCCAACCTCCCTAGCCACCGATTTCGGCGTGCGTGACGTCCCTTATTTCAAGAATCCAGTTGTCCCACGAATCCGACCACCCCCATCCCCCTATTTCGGCCTTGCTGACCTCCTCCATCCCCCAATTTCGGCTTTGCCCACATCCTTCGCCCTCCTCCGGCCACGCCGACATCACCCCTCCCCCCCGGTCGCACCGACCTCCCCCATCCCTCGATTCCAGCCGCGTCGAATTCCCTTGCTCCGATTCAGCGTCAAACCTTATCCCGATTCCAGCCGCGTCGGAATTGGTTTGGTGGGTTTTGGCCTCCCTCCCCTTTTCCTGGCTGGAGTTTAACCTCCTTGATGGTTGCATCAATTTGGAGAGCTCCGATCTGATGTTTGCGTGCTCCGATTTTATGATTGCTGCAAATCGGCGACCAAGTGCGGTGGTTAGGGCTAGTGGTGGGGGTGGCTGGCTGACATTTTTTTTATTAAAAATTTTAGGCAAATTGTATTGTGACACGTGTACTTCAAGCCAAAAAAAAAACTTTTTAACAGGTAACGTGTCACCTGGGACCGTTGGGAGCAGATTAGGGGTAAAGGTGAGATTATTTAAAAATAATCCAAAGGTTGGATTATTTTTAGGGACAGTCAAAAGGTGGGATTATTCCGGGCAATTTTTCCTAAATTAATTGTGAGAATATCCCTTCAATTTTGTAGCATGAAGTTCAACCAAAATAATGAAGAATAGTTCTTCAATTAATTTTGGTTTGTGCACTAAAGTTGAATTTATTTAAGTTGGACTTGTTTTATTTTCACTTTTCTCAAATGTTATTTCTAAAATCAATTTAAAATTAATTTTTAAGTCACACAAAAATCAGGACATAAACCCGAGAGCACAAATAGAGGCACACAATAGCCAAAAGCAAACCCTCGGCTAGCTAGGCTGCTTGCGCAGCCCGCATGTGGCTGCCGAGACTGCTGGCTGGTGCATCTATGTGCGAGTGTGCAAGCGATACTTGGTGCGCACTTGGTGCTGCGGGGAGCACCGAGGTGGTGCGCCATGCTGTTGCGAGGCAGCGACAACCCGCATAGCAGCAAGGCCCTTTGTGGCTTGCACTTGCAATGCGTCGTGAGCGCGCTGCCGTGGGCAACATAACGCACCTCGTGCGATGCTGTAAGCCACGAGCACGCTACTTGGTGCGGCAATGGCTGTGTGGAGTGCGCCCATGCAAGGCACCCCAATCCTTGGTGCCTAGCACACTGATCCTTAGGGCTTGGTGCTAGGCACTTGGGCGTCGTATGGGCTATGCATTTTGCGATTTTTTTCATTTAATTATTTTAATTAAAATGAGGCTAGGCTTCGGTTTTTTCCCTCCACTTGAAATTTATTTGGCAAAATTTGGGTTTACTGGCTTAATTAATCGGATTAATTAAGTTGGATGCGAAATTTAGTGGGAGCTTCATTATTTACACGAGCTATTTTATTGCGTTTAATGACATAATCGGTTAACAATTTTGACTAGTTTTTTAATTAGGCGTGTTAATTGGATTAACCACCTAAGTTAGTTACTAATTTGTACGTGTTTGCATTATTACTTGTTTTACGTTGTAAAATGCATGGGTCATTCACATATAGTGAATGGATGAATGGAATGTATATTCTATCACAGGTTTTATAGAAAATGGCAACTATTAGGGCCCGATTAGGAAAGTAAATACGGACTATGATCCATTATGTATTTTTGTAAATCTAAATATGGTCTGCAAACCGTTGCGTATTTTTTGTACCTTAATATTTAGAAATGTCCTAGTCTTAATTACTAGTAGTTGCATTATTGATGGTGATCTCTTGAAGACGGCGTTTTTAAGAAGACGAAGCCATAAAGTTGCAATGAAGACCCTTGAAGACTCAAGGGATCATGGTAGTTGCCAAATGCATCTTTTACTTATGTTATCTATTTATAATTGTGCTTATATATGAATGATATTTTAGATGCATGTTTAGGATTTCAAATGTTGTGATGATTAATTAAGTTCACTTAAATCAAACAACATAGAAACACTTACCGAACTAATGAGAATAGTAATGGGTTGTGCCAAATTACATCATTACTACTTTCCTAGGGATGTAAGGTATGTTGATGGTTTTGCCAAAGCAAGACATCATATACACGTTGATTTTGGTTAAACTAAACGATATCAGTAAGGAGTCCTTAGATGTCGTGGCAATGGAGATAAACGTCATGGAAGCATTAGATGCGATATCTTATCGAACCAAGAATAGCTTAGAGCTATTAGTAATTAGATTGCTTACCTTAAAATATTAAGTGTTAAGATAAGCCAAAGCATGCTTAATCACTTTTTATTTTGGAATCGTTTTATTCTCGCCTAAAAGGGACAATTTTAATGCGTGGATAAGACGCTTAATAAGATTGAAAGTTTGCATGTATGCTTTTAATTAAATTTCAAACTTATTATGTTATTATCTTAATAAATGGTTATACCTTTCACTTATATTTGTAGAATTCTAAATCAAATTATATTGCTTTCAATGATTGGTAAAATCTTTGAGAATGATTCTCAAATAAAGAAAAATCATTTCTAAAATATAACTTCTCATAAATGACTTTTATAAACTAGTGCGAAAGGACGGTTGGACATCATGTATTCAAAATATTAGGTAGTTTTGATAAACGTGAAGTATTGAATTGCAAACTCAAATTGTCAATACTTGACAACCAACATATCTTTTCGCTTCATACACTAATGAGTACAACTCATTGATGTAGTAATTCAAGTACGAATTAAAGGAAAAGATGAAACATTATTTATGACGCATTAGATGCTTAATTATGCCTAGCAAAGTAAAAAGTCAAAACACTTAAAGAAATAGTTCTTAAAGGTTATGATATGATGTATAATAAGAAATATAGGAAATGAGGAACAAAGAAAAGGAATGAATTTCATTTCTACCAAAGAGTTCATGTTATTGTAGTTAACTTAGCAACTCATTATCTTTACAAGTATCGAATACTACTTGAGTGTTCCACTTTGAAAGTGACCTTAAACCATTGAAGTTAAGCTAAGTTATTGACTTACAAACTTAGAATGAAGCAAGAAGTGCTACATCATTTGTAAGGTCGTATGCTTTATTTAAAAACCTTTTAATTAAGCTAAGGCTGGAGCAAATAATGGTTATTATTATGTTCCTTAATCAGCAAACGAGCCGTTTACACACAAAAAGACTCACATTCAAAGTAAAAGAGCAATAATTGCGAATTTTATTTGAATGGCATGGTTGTCTAAGCCATAATAAGTCTACAATGCTTGATTATAAACAAACATTTCCCTAACATGAAAACTCACAAAATTCAAGTCATGGACATGATTTGTGTTCCGAACATCTTTAGCAATGTCTCATCGATAAGAAACATACTCAAGGCTCTATTAGATAAGCTCTTGATAGTTGATCGATCGATATCGTCCTAAGACAAGCAAGTCTTACTTGTTGAAATCGACAAAGAAATGAGCTATTGTGCTTGTTATAGACAATTGACTTCGAAAGCTAAAGAAGATTCCATTACTTCAACGTCTCACAAGAATTTGAAAGAATGTAGCTATATTCATCAAATGTGAACAAATTGAACCTTGAATAACTCAAAAGTTCAGTGAAGTATAGAATCGACTTGGAAAGATATAAAAACGTTTAGATCGAGCGATGTTTGCTTGAGCCAATAGTGATCATCTCAAAGTTATGAAATTGAAATTTTCATAAATAACTCCACAAAGAACACAATATATCTACACGGAGACCTCGATGCCATTTGGAAAATGACTCGAACGATGATGGATCACATCCCTTCCTATAAAGTTCTTATAGAATTTGCACAAATGATTAACGTTACACTAAATAAAATATCGAAGCTAAGAAAAGACGTTATATTCAGTTATGGATAGAAATAGCTTCTAAACGTCTTTTCAAGTATATGTCTGAGGCTCTTAGCCTCAATGGGAGCTCATCGGCTCAATGGGAGCTAAGTGGCTTAGTGGGAGATCAATGGTTCAATAAAGGCTAAGATAGCTCAAGGGGGAGCTAAATTTTTGTTTCACAATGGACTTTTACGTAAAAACAATATACATGTCTCTTTGTAAGCATTCAAGTGAGACTACGGGAATTACTTCCACAACCTAATTGAGAACATAGTATTTGTTGCTCTAAGTGGCGTCTTTCTGGAAAGTAACACATTTCCAAAATGACAGGTGGGAGGAAAATGAACTCGATGACCATCGAGATTAGCAACAAACTAGAACCGAGAATCTAGGAAGAATTTAGAAGGGCTTCCTGAGAATGATTGATCAAGAATACTCAAAGGACTTTACAAGTACCTTAAAAGAGAATTCATTACTCACAAAACTTCAGAAGTGCTGGAGTAAGATCAACATAATCAAAGGGCTTTAAAAGCATCTTGAAACTCAGTGTTTGATGCAATTACCTCATACAGGTATAGAAATCTCCCAAAGGCATGGATTAAATCCTATAAATTTCTATTAAGTTAGAAATAAACCTAAGACTTACAAGCATACTATTTACTATTAGACGGTAAGGGAATAATATCTTGTAAGATAGCTACGACAAATCCAAATTTCGAATAATGGTTAAAGACCATAAAATCCGAAATAGACTCCATGTTTGAAAATCATGTTTGAAACTTGATTAATTTTCATGAAGAATAAAGACTCATCAATCGCAAATAAGTTTTCAAGGAGAAAACCAACAAATGTGGAAATGTATATGCATACATAGCTAGATTGGTTGAAAAGAATACAATTAAATTCACAGCGTTGATTTTAATAAAAACATATTCACCAATCGGAATGCTTAAGTATTTTCGTGAATATTCTAGCAAAATTACTAAAATAGGATTTTGGAAGAGACTATGGAAATAATCTAAGGGTTTTGAAAATCTAAATAATGCTAGATTTGAAAGCAAGCACAAGAAAGCCATTATGGGATTGAAGGAAGCATTGCATATAGGAATTGGAATGTGTTCTATCATAAAGTTAATAAAAGGATTGGCTTATGGAGAAACATAGAAATTCTTATGGATAAGAAGTTTAGTGGGAGCAAGAGTCAATCTTGTAAGGTACAACAAGAAGTTTACGAACTCTATTGTGAAATGAGTATCAAATTCTAAGTACTTAGATTTGAAAGTATTTTCGACAGTGGACCAAGCGAAAGGCGATACTTAGTACATATTGGGAATTAAGATCCATTGTATAGACTTAATAAAATGTTTAAACGAGTAGAGGAATTTATAGTGATAAACATAAAGGCCTTTGAAAGGCTTTCGACCCATATGCATAAAACTAAGTAAATGTTTGAACTAAGTATAAGCTAGGCAAATACTAAGTCAAACAAGAAAGACTCTAGTAGAGACTTTCAACCGTGTCACATAACAAACAGTTTAGCAAGACTTGGTGAAACTGGATGAGCTAAAAGATCACATGAATGGAATAAAATTGGGAATAATTCTGCAATTGAAACCATCATGTATGCTATGATATGGAGTCGACACACAACTTACATGCTTAGAGAATGAGAAGTATAAAGTACCAATCAAATTAAATCTAAGTAATGGATCGTTAGATTATGATCAAGAACATCTAAAATACTGGGATAAGTAAAAAGGATGAGTTCTTGATGCATGGAAACAAAAGTAATTTGAGAATTGATGTTGCAAGAACATCCTTAGCAAGGATCAAGATCCTTAACTAGGAAGTCGTTTATAACCACGAGCTAAAAAAATGTGTCGTGGCTTGAGAATGGTAACATGGACGTGCATCCATGTGTAATTTACGGAAATTTAAGGTAAATTTCCATGATTAAAAGTGATTAGGGTATCCCGAATCATTGTGAGCCATTTGGAATGAAATCCAAGCAAAGCAACAAGCAAATCACCATTTGGAAGGCAATAATAAGAAAGTTGTTCAATTAAAAGTTTGTTGTTGAACGTTGATGATTGTAGGTTGTCAAGTTGAAGATCTCAAATCATGAAAATGAGTGGGAGTCATCACTTGGACAATAAATCCTAAATCACATATAATCCATAACACTCTCAAATTTTATCATCTTATTAGAAAGTGTTCGATAATGAACATGCTAAGATTTACAAAGTAATCATAACTAAACCTATGGAAAAGGTGAACGACAACATTCACAATTGCATGAAAGAAATCGATCATATTAAATATGGGTGTGATTTCTATTAATGTTTTGTGAAGAGTATTACTCTTAAAATAATTTGGGAAAACCATTTATCATAATATGAAACGTTGAAAAATTACATAGTGGAATTAAAATTTTCTAAAATGTTCCACAAAACTATTTAATTGTGGTTTAGAATTAATTAATGAGTCCATTCGATATTGAGAATATTAAAAATAGGGTATCAAGACAATGTCTTGGATAAAGAAACACCTATTAAGTGAACATTGAATATTTTAATAAAGAAATTATCCCTAAT
This sequence comes from Chenopodium album, assembly GCF_948465745.1. NCBI lineage: Eukaryota > Viridiplantae > Streptophyta > Magnoliopsida > Caryophyllales > Amaranthaceae > Chenopodium > Chenopodium album. The sequence goes on along the minus strand of NC_137850.1, from coordinate 28,614,235 downwards.
CAAGGTCATTTAAATTTTGGACGACTAATGACCACTTGAGATTAGTGTGTAGTGTGTCGTATGATTTATAGCACCGTTTCTTGTGCTACAAGGACATGATTGTAGAAAATCATTTGCATAGGTTTTGGTTTAGAACTATACTGGATCGACCTATGAGAATACTTTAAGAGATTTTAAATCATCATAAGTATATTTCTCATTATGGATATCAGAACCTCCTTTCTCGACCATGAGTATTGTAAGTTCTCTTATTTGAGTACTAATCTGTTTTGATGTTGTCAAACGTTTACCGTACAGGGGAATTATAACGGCAACACTCGTGCGGCTAGGTCTTCTCAGTAAGGGAAGCTAACAATGCAAGATTGGGAATGTCTCCCTTTAAACAGTAGGGAACATGTCTTTGTTGTTTATAAGGCCTCTCGAAGAGCGAGACTATGAAAATGCATGGCCGTGCTCAGATGGATTTTAGAAATCATCTGCTTATTGACAATCGAACTCGAAAATCGAGAAACACTCCTTAACGTAATTAGGATGACGAAGATCTTACCTTACAGTTCATAAAGAGACATTAAGCAACATAGGAAATAGGTTATACACTAATAGCGCACTTATCCTTCAGGACAAGTGACAGATTAAAAGGAATGGTGTCTTTCGAACAAGTGTATTATTCCGATAAAAGGTTCAAAATTATTAGAAAGCTAATTATTCAGTGAGGTCAAGTGATCGGAATGCCTAGCTGGAGGCCACTTCCAATCAGTATTATTAATGAATAATTAATATTACAGCTTAACCTTGACTGAACCCTTCAGGTCACACGTAATCGAGTAACCGAACTGAACGATGAATTAATCCGATAGGATTAAATGAGTCATTGGGGTATTACAATCAAAGACGTCGTATTCCGAGATTAGAGCGTCGAAACCGAGCGTCTTAAGTCGAGTCGATTTTAGGAATCGACAAAAAATAATCAAAATAAATATATCGTGCTAAAAATTACGAGGATAGCACAATCCCTAGCCAAGCATCGGATCGAATGCAAGTGGCTAGGGGCCGCAAGCTACAAGGCACCAAGCCACCGCAACCCTCGCAAGGCCCAGCTAGGTTGGCCGAGGCTTGCGGGGCTGGCCGGGGTTGCTTGTGTGCCTAAGCGCCACAAGCACCCCAAGCCAGGCTACCTAACATGCCCAGCAGGCAAGCCGAGCTTGCGAGGTGCGCTACTAGGCTTGTGCTGCTACTGTTCTCTTGCGGGCATTGCTCGTGGGCTTGCAGCATGGTGCCAGGCCCATCCACTTGAGCGTGCCTTGGAGCCCAAGGCTTGAGGTCAGTCTTCTTTATGTTAACCAAGTGTGCCATGCACATGAGATTTGTGGGTTTATGCTTTCCCTCCAAGTATAGGTTTGTGGTCCTTACCTACTCCCTCCTTATGTGATGACACTTTTCATTTGATTATTGTTTCATGGCTTTTAATTTAATTTAGAATTAAAATTAATTACTTACTTTTCTCACTTTATCATTTCTCCCACATGGAAAGATGATTGATGTTTTTAGAAGCCTTTGCCTATAAATACCAACTCTAGGAGTTGGGATTATTCATTTGAGTTGAACTCAATAAGGCATTTCCCAATAGGTGAGAAAACCTTTAAGTTCGTAATATTCTAGTCTTTCTTGGTCTAGCCCCGACCGACCTTTGGGGTAGGGGCCGTACCGTTCGGGTCGGGTCTCGAGGGTGAAAGTCATTGGAGGCTTGTGCGTTTGCGGAGCTTTAACACTTTCAAGTAAGAGCTCGGAAAGAGCAAAGCATGCGTCAAAGGTATAATTGTCTTTCTCTTTCTTAGTTAATTACTTATGCGATTGTTAAATAATATGCATGTTTTGTTACTTTAATTTGTGTGCGGATTTTGGGAAGGGTTTTGTTTCGCGTGATGTCGAACATCACGAAACCCAACAATTTGACCATTAAACCACAAGTTGCTCTTATTAATGCATAAAGTGACCCTTTTAACAGCATAAAGTGACCCTTTTTAATGCATGAAGTGACCCTTTTATTTTGAATGTAGGTGCTTCCTAATACAAGGCATAGACTTTGTATCTGACATTTGGAACAAAATGCAATAACCAGATTTGGGGCTCTAAAAAAGACAAAGAGTTCAAGTATGCATTCAACCAATGCTTAAAGTGATGTGTGATAGAAGAAGAATTTGAAGAAAAGTGGCAAGCAATGATGCAGAAATATGACTTGACAGCACACTCTTGGTACAAAAGAGTGTACTAATTGAAAGAGAAATGGTGTTCTGCCTTTAGTAGAGATTTCTTTTTAGCAGGAATCTTGTCGTCACAAAGGAGTGAAAGCACTAATCATGCTACAGGAGTCAAAGCAAGTAAAGCAACTACTTTGACAGAATTTTATATCATATTTAAGAAAACAACTAATCGTTGGACAAGCACAGAGATATATGATGAGTTTACCTATAGCAAGTCAATAACATTCACTTCATTGCCACTGTCCGGAATGCTAAAGCATGCTACACAGGTAAAAAGTTAACTCAAAAGTACATAAATAACACAAAATATATAGCAGCTTCAATGTAGCTACATGATTTTGGTGAACAGGTTTTCACTTTGTCATTCTTCAAAGATTTTGAAGAGGAGTTTGTATACTTTATGGAAACAACTGTTCAAATGATAGGGAGAACTGAAGAATGTCTACTTTATCAAGTAACCCTAGAAGACAAGCCATGGTCTGCACATCAAGTAAACTATATACATGAGAGCCAAAGTGTATAGTGTACTTGCAAAAATTTTAAAGCATATAGATGATTATGTTATCATTGCATCAGAATTCTACATCTAAATTCAATAACAAGAATAACAAACAAGTATGTTACAAAAAGATGGACTAAGTTTGCAAAAACAGAGGCATGGAATAGGTTGAAGAATCAGGATCCTACACATCCATATATACCATGGAGACAAACAATGATGAGGAAACACTACAATCTACTCTTAAAAAGTCTAGAAAATGAAGAGACAAGAGCATTTATGGAAGACAGTTTCAGAAATAGTCTAAAAATGGTGGAAGACTTACTTGCTACTGCTGATCAGAGAGAAGAAGGTGCATAAGCTACTTCTGACATTCCCGATGTGGCAGACAACCCTTAGAGCAATAATGATGTTTCTTTGACATCTAGTATAAGCACAAGTGTACCAACAATACTTGATCTTGGAAGAGTTGTTACATAAGGAAGAAGCAAGAGAGCAAATGGAGGGCTTGAAAAGGTAAGAGAAAAAAGAAACCAACACTACCACCTCTACATTCAGAATTTGGATCAAAGACACCTAACATACGACTCTTTTAAGAATTTTTTATTACCAGTTTTAGAACTCTTTTTATCATTATTATCATACTTTGTATTGCTATACTATTTTTAATTTTTTTTTTTTTTTTTTTTTTACTCTAAGACTAGTTTGGTTAAAATTTGAATGATATTGTTATTAGCACATGTTGTTTAGTGGAAACATGAACAGAGTAAACGCATAACCTTTTGTGAATATAAGTTACCCTTTTGTGGACATAAGTTACCCTTTTGTGAAAATAAGTTACTCTTTTTATACACATAAGTTACCCTTTTCACGCATAAAAGTTGCCCTTTCTACCCACAAAAGGTACCCTTATCATGCATAAAAGTTACCCTTTCTACCCACAAAAGATACCATTTTCATGTATAAAAGTTACCCTTTCTACCCACAGAAGGTACCCTTTTATGCTCAAAAGTTACCCATTTTATGCACAAAAGTGACCCTATAAAAAACTAAAGTGAACCTTTTACCCGTATGAAGTAACTCTTTTAACTGCATGAAGTGACCCTTTTTAGTGCATGAGTGACCCTTTTTAATGCACAATTAAAAAGAAAGATATATACAAAATAACATTTCAAATTACTTAATGTACTGTATGCACATACATTCAGTTTTCAAAACAAAACTACCAAAAAATACATTCAGTTTTTTTTTTTTAAAAAAAAACCCACCAAAAACTATACCATAGAAATTTAATTGCATCATTGAACTTGATGTATGCACTTACATTAAGTTTTCAAAAAAATACTCCTACACCTAATCACTAACAAGTCAGTTCACTCTTTAGAAGGAGTGTACTTCTTTGTTTTCCTTTTTGCCCTTTTTTCTTTAGGCTTTTCTTTTTCTGCCTTTTCTTCTGTTGTCTTTCTTCTTTCCTCAACTTTTTTTTTCTTCTCAACAATTGTAGCCTTTCTTCTTTCTTCAATTGCCTTGGCATAATCAGCATTTTTCTTCCTCTCATGGAACTTGACTAATTCTGCCAAGACGTCAGCCCTAGATTCATTCATATCACACAATACAAGTGTGGTACAGATCTGTCCATGCAGAAATTTTCTTCCAGCAACCTCAAAACAGAGAGAAAAAAACTTATCAATATGAAATTACTTAAAACATCAGAAAAGGAAAAACAAAAGACAAATAGATGAATAATTATTGTTTTGAGTTCATTTAATTTGAACGATTCACCAACAAAATAGAGCATGTGATACTTGACAAACACTCCACAGTTCATGTTGTCAATCTTATCCTTTCTCCATTCCAACTCAACAATTTCAAACTTATAGGAAGGTAGATGACTACTCTTTGGATGATTTCTTTTGCCAAGGAAAGCACCCAATTGACCATTAAACATATAAAAGTTTAGAATCCATTGAATACCAAAAAAAAAAATAAAAATAAAAATAAAAAAGTTAAATTGAAACATTAAATCAACATAAACATACCACATGAGAAGACAACTCTCTAAAGTAGTCAAGACTACAATCACACCAAATAATATTGTCACTATGATAAATCAACTCCTTTGCATGATCAACAACAAACAAAACGTAGTGATCCTCAACAAGAATAGGAATATAGATCTGAAACAGTAAAATTAAAAGTGGTTTAGAAAGAGCATTTCACAAACATAACTCTATTAAGGGTATGATATTAGTTTAGCATGAAATATACCAGATCAACATCCATTATATCATTTTCATGATTCTCGTAGCAGACCCACCCTTCCCATATACCTTGCAAATCGTTAACAACATTAGAAATGTTACCTTGCCCAATGTTAGTTGTCACAAACATACAATAATGCAAACTATTAAAGTATAAGCAGTGGAGGAGCCAGGATTTGTAAGTCGAGGGGACCACTAGTAGAAAAATGGAGATGCCCATCGGTGCAAAACCCCCATCTGCCACCGGTTTTGAACCGGTGGGCATATAAGGGATGCCAAAAATTAAAAAAAAAATGCCACCAGTTCAAAACCGATGGCAATTCTTTGATTTGGCACCAGTTAACCGGTGGCAATTATGTAATAAAAAAATAAAAAAAATTTCATTCTTTTCACTTAAAAATCAGGAGACCCTTAAATATAATCATAATATACATAAATTACATATATATTCATCAATAAATTGTTAATTTACAATTAAAAAAAAAATCGTTCTTGGAGTTGCTTGAATCTGCAAAAAATTAAAAAAAGATTATAAATTAACAAAAAAATTAAATCTGCAAAATTAAAACAAAAAAAAACCACCCACAACCCACGATCCACCACCCACAACCCATGACCGAACCACCCCACCAGCCACCAAACACCACCCCACCAGCCACCTAAAATGACCGAACCACCCCACCAGCCACCTAAAACCACCACACCACCCACCTAAAACCACCGCCTCGGCGCCTCCGCAAATAACAACCCAAAAATTAACAAAAACAGAAAAAATCGAAAAAAAAAGACACATACCTTCATTCGACCACAAAAAACATTGAAATCAAGTTTACGAGGCCAAATTCGACCATGAAAACTCTAGATCTAGAGTTTTCATGGTCGAATTTGACCTGAAAACCTATATTTTCATCACGAGGATAGAGAAAGTGCGAAAATAAGCTCGATGGTGTTGGATCTTGGTGGCGGCGGTTGTTAGTAGCGGTGATGGTGGTGGACTTTGAGGGGAAAGAAGAGGAGGGCGACGAGAGAGGAGAGAGAGGGGTGAGACGAGAGAGCAGGAGAGAGAGGGAGAGGAGAGAGAAGGAGGAGAGGAGAGAAGGAGAGAGGCCGGAGAGAGAAAAGAGAGGTAGGGTTAGGGTTTATAAAGGGGGCGTTTTTTTTTTAAATAGGGCACCGGTTCAAACCGGTGGGATTATTATTTTTCCCACCGGTTCGGTTTGAACCGGTGCCAATACCCTTCCCTCAAAATCTCGCCCATTTTTCCCCATTTTTTCTCCACCGGTTTTTAAAAACCGGTGGCCTTTGCTCGGTGCCAATCTCCATTTTTCTACTAGTGGACAAATTTCAGATGTTTAATAAATCGACAAAAAATTTAAGATATAAAAAGATAAAAAAAATTAAAAAAAAACTGATCACATAAAATGTTCAAATTATTTTTGAAATCGCATATGATGAGATATGACATTTATTCTTATATGGTAAAAGAGAAGTTAAAAGTTCGAACCAAAAAAATAAATTGTTGTTGGTAAACCCTAATTTTAAGTTATGTAATCCCCAGAAATAAAAAAAAATACAATATATCAAATGATAATCATTTAAACAAATTGATAATAAATACAAAGGGATTTGGGTTACATTAAAAATTTAAAATAAAAAAATACATATGTATTATGTAAAAATAAAATTTGAAGCTTAGTTCCAAACAATTAATAATAAAAAAAAATAGAATTTATGCACACATAATTAAAGAGATACAAAAAAAATACAAAGATGTGTATTCATTACAAATAGTTGAATAACAATAGTAATCACTATCAACAAGGCAATACTTGATTAAATAGTTAAATGAGAGTAGTTAGAGGTTTGAAGCTAAATATTTAGGGTAACTTTAGTGCACAGAAAGGATAACTTTAGCGCACAGAAAGGGTAACTTTAGCGCACATAAAGGGTAACTTTTTTGCACATAAAGGGGTAACTAGTAAACATATTAAAAAACACTTACATCATTTGAAATTTATTTTATTTCATCATCAATCATCACACCTTCTCAAAGCTCAAATTGAACAAAGTGGCCAATTATACCACTTGAAGAAGCACCACCAACTATTAAACCACCCTGATCATATCCCAATGTAAGAGGTTGCTTAACAATAGCAGGTTGTGAAAAAGGATATGTAGAAGTATCCAATGGTCCCTGCCCAAAACCACCACCTTTAATCTCTAAATTAATCTGACTCTTAATCTTAGCATCTGTCCAATGTTGAATCAAAGGAAGGCTACAACTTTCCTTTTCTCCTTGAAAATTAAAACGGTGAAAATACAAAATTTGCAAAACCAGCTAACATCCACTAACATTTTGAACAGTTAGATCATTGTTATACTCATCAACAGACTTCTTTAACTTCCTCAAAACATAAGAACACCAATCAAAAGTTTTTATTTCATCAACTTCTTCAACAGCCTTTAACAACTTTAATGAAATAGTCCAATTAGTAGTAGGAGCTAAAAAGCTAAACATAGCATAAACCACAAAATACCTCTTAAATTCTACCCCTCCATCAACCAAATCCTTCATTTCAGACTCCAATTTTGACAAAGGAAGATCTTGCTTATCAGAAAGATCAAAATCAGATCTCCATGCTTGAATAATATAGTTGTTTACACTGTACTTGCATCTTCAACATTTTTCTTCAGTTCGGGAACATGAATATCACTCATAGGCAAGCAAAACACATCACATACATCATTCCTAGTAACTACAATTCTTTACCACTAGCAACATGCAGCTACTACCATTAAAGTTTTCAACAAGCCAAGGTAGCAATTTACGACAGAAAGTTTTCAATTTTAAATGTAACAAACCACCAAAACCAACTTCTTCAACAGCTTGTTTTTGTTTAATACTAAAGTTCTGCACTAAACTTTCCAAGGTATGTGGTCTACACCTTGTAATCAAACGTCTCTAGACCCTAAATAATTAAAAAAAAAAAGTAACTTAAACAATATAGACTACAAAAAAAATATAATAAAAAAATGCAAATCAAAAATCATTGAAAACAAGTTATCTTACAGTGAAGTATCATAATCAGAATCAGAATCAAAATCAAAATCAAAATCCAATTCGAATTGAGGACTCCTCTTTCTCTTCTTTACATCAGATACTGTTTTAACATTCTTACGTACTGTTTTGACATTAGCAGACTCTTCGGGCATTGTTTTGGCCTCCTTAAGTACTATTTTACCCTTGGGAGACTCTTCAGGCACTATTTTGGCCTTCTTAGGTACTGTTTTGGCCTTAGCAGACTGTTTAAGAGTTGATTTTCCCTTTTAAGGCAATTTATAGAGATATCCACCTATATTTGATTAATACAGAGAAATTACCATAAATTACCAATTAACAAATTATTTTTGGGAAAATTCAGGTTGTATGCAAAAAAGTTACCCTTGGTAAACTCTTATGTTAAAAAGTGACCCTTTTAATTGCAAATAGTGACCCTTTAAACTGCATAAAGTGACCCTTTTAACTGCATAAAGTGACCCTTATTATCCATATAAGTGACACATATAGCACATAGTATTACTCCCCTTTACTTTGATTTCTAAACATAATGACATACTGCATATTCTCATACTTTACCTAAAACTAAGATCAATTTCAATTACCATACTTTGCCCAAAATTTAAGTAAAAAATAACAAAGAGCAAATTCTGAAAAATAATATGCACTATATAACACATTAATAAGCAATTTATAAGCAAGTAATTACAATTATCAATACCAATTATCATAATCTCCCTTAAAAAAAAAAAAAGCAAAAAAATCAAAGAGCAAATTCTGAAAAATAACATGCAAAAGTTGTTTAACACGTAACAGTACAACACATGTACAAGCAATTTTTAACCAATTAAATACAATGAACAAAAAATTAAAGCAAAATTAAACACATTAACTTCAAAATTCAATTCCAATTATCATAATCTGCATTAAAAATAAGCAAAAAATCAAGTGCAAACTCTAAAAACAACCTGCACTAGTAATTCGACATATAACAACACATTTATAAGTGAAAATTGAGTTAAAAATTTTGAAAAAAATCATGAATAAATTAAGAAAACACACCTTCAGCATCTGACGACTTCTTTGTACTCTTCTTCTTCACCAATGCAGAATCAAACACTATAAAAAACGAAAACAAAAACGAAAACAAAAACAAAAACAAAATAAAAAATCCTAAAAATCGAAGAATTAAAACAACTAAAACTAACAAAAATCTCATAAAATTAAGTAAACAAACCTAAATTTAGCAAATAACAACTTCACAAGTGAAAGAGAAGAGAGAAAAAGCTTAAAAATCGTTGGTTGAGGAGAGAGAAAATCGTCAGTTGAGGAGAGAGAAATCGTCGTTGAGAAAATCACGAAGATAGAGAAAGTGGTGAATGAATGAGGAAGAGAGAGAAAATTGTTTTTGTTTGTTTTGGCAATTATGACTTCGCACGTGTGAGTTGAAATTTGGAAAGTAAATGTTTTCCAAAACTACCGCCACACAATAGAGTTAGTGTAAATCCGCTTTTAATAAACATTTGTGTTATAATATTTGACAATCTATTTTAGTCTAAGATAATTGTAGATAAGTTTGTCACAAATTCATCCTTGATTCACGGTGAATATACACTGAATTTTATATTTCATTATTTTCAGAATAATTATTTTTTTACATGAAAAAATAATTAAATTTAGGAAAAGATATTATCATATATTTCTCCCTAAATAATAACGCCCTCTCTAATTTCATTTTCAAAAAAAAAAAAAAAGCCTTAAATCAACACTTCGTTCGATTTTTTTTTAATTATCTAATATTCATCTTCAAATATGTAATAAATGGAATAAATCAAGCAAGCAAGTTTTATTCTCTCTCAATTTTCTGAGTCGGTGCCTAGATTTCTAGGGTTTCTTACTTGTTCTTGAGGTTTTTTAAACTTCAGTGTTTTTTTTACTACCAATCTTGTTCTTTTTTCATCTTGGTCACTAGAATTCTAGTGCCAAGTAACCGTTTCTACCCACCAATCAATCTTTTTGTGGATTTTTGAAAGTTTCCTTTACTGTGAGAAGCATTCCTTAATTCTCAAGGTTGTGTTCTTGAGCTGACCCACTATCCTAGCTTTTCACCTTTCTTTCCTTTGTTCTACACGTGGAGTTCATGCAATAGAGATTAGTGTAACTCCTTTTCTAGTTTAAGGTTTATTAATTTGGTTATTTACCAATTATACGACCCTCTTCCTGTTTTTCACTCCAAAATCAAGTTTCTACTGCTCTTTCCCTTCACTTTCACTACTCTTGCCTTTCACCTTTTCTGTCATGTTGCTTTTATTAATGGCTAACTTCAATTATTGGACCGTGTATTGAATGGGGTGTATTTAAATGAACCTTTTGAGAATTATATTACTAATATCGATTGGAACAAAGTGGTCATTGGGCGATTCTTTGGGCCCAATCCTCCACGGTAAGTGATTGTTAAAAAAAATGGTCGATACTCAATGGCTCACTCAAGGTAATATTGTTGTGCATCATTGTAGGGAATATTTCAAGCATCCCACACTTGAGCCCCACTGTGATCGTACACTTAAGTATGGTGGCGTCCAAAGGGAAGGAAGCTAGAGTAAAAGAGTCGCCAACAAGTTTTAGGAACTTGTAAATCGTTCACAGGGTGAAGGTTACACCCCTTAACGATCTAGGAGATTGTTAACTCCAATAGGTCTGGAACCATGACTGGAAGTTCGGGGATGAAGGTACAAATCCAACCTAAAAGAGATTGAACTTTCCCTAAAAATAGGCCTCTACTTTATTCTTCTCGTATTCATGTGCGCTTTCTGACTAACATGCAATCAATAGGTTAACCCTAAACCTGTTTAATCTATGTTGGTTGAATTTAATGCACAGGCGATTACTTGAATTATAATCATATTAGCCTAAACAAGATTATTAATTATCTTATTAACCGTGATTACAAGTACAAATTCCCTTTAAACCTGCAAGAGAAGGCGTGATCAAGCAATAACAATAATATATAATATCAAGCAACATAATAACCATCATCATAATAATAATAATATTCTCAATCTCAAAGCATAATAATATTAGCAAGATCCTAGGCATGATACTAACAAGATTAATAACAAACCCTAGCATGCCACTAAACATTAAAGATCAATGCTTTATTCCTAGCATGATACTAACATGATATTAGGAAAGAAATAGGAAGCATCATAATAATATCAGAAATATTAGTTAACCCTAAACATGATACTAGGAATCATAAAAACATCCTAACATGATACTAGGAATTAACAAAATAATCTAAGCATGATTTCTATATCAAAAGAATAACAACTAAAGTACTTACTTCGGTGCCTCGTACCTCTTTCTAATAATAAAATACACGCGTTAGTAACTTCAAGGAAAAATAATAAAACAATAAATCTAATCAAAGAATTGAAATAGGGATTTAGAACCAAACCCTCAGAAATTATCAACCTTTCTAGGGCGAAGGCAACTTCGAATTTGGCTAGGTGTGTCTAGAACTAATGTATGTGGAATTTTGTAAAAGGGAAAGTTTAGAAAAAGAATAGAGAGAGAAGGAAGCTTCTAGCTTTTTTAGAGAGAGAATAGAAAGAGATGATTGTTGTGAATTATGAAAAATGGGGAGATACGACCCTTATTTATAGAAAAATAGCACGGGATCAAAGAATATCATATTCAGATTAAAATACCTCTTGTCACAAACGACAGGAGTCAGCGCCAGACGACAAGCTCGTCGCCAGACGACGAAGGCCAGCGCCAGGCAACGAAAGTCAGCGCCAGGCGACAACGCTGTAGTCTCGCGCAGGTTTAAAAGTCAACGCGCTTTTACACGCGTAATTACCTTCAAAACCGGTTACACGTAATTATGCGTCCAAGCAGATTTAAAATCAGATTTAACATATTTTATTCAAAATAAAACATCTTTTCCTGAAAATATAATTATCAATCCTAATCTTATTAGAATTAAAGAGAACCTTCTAGATATTCCAGAAGATCAAAATCAATCCTAATTACTTTAGGAATAATAATTAATAGGCCCTCCTCTAGATCATTGGGCCACATTTAAAATCATTGAGCCTAATTTAATTTAATCCATAACTTCCTCATAATTCATCGGAATTAGGCTTATAATATATCATTGGAAAGCTCTTTTCAAGCCCAATCCAACTACACTATTATTGGACCCTTATCATGGACCAAACCAAATTGAACTGGCTATTTTTATATAAATAGAGTAAGAAAAGAAATATTTTTTAAAACAGAAAGAGAAATATTTTAATAAAAACATCCTCATCACTAGACTTTCCACACTTTCACCTCGTTCGATCAAATAACGTGAAAAGTATTCATCACTAGGTTTGGTTTTGGGGAGACACTTTTGGGTGTCTACAATCGTACTGGTAATTACTTTATCTTTGCTTGCTCAAACTTGGTGGACGTAGAGGCTTTACTTCAGCAACACACTTTCGTTTTGGATGGTAGAATTTGCAATGTTCGTAGGTGTATTAGATACACGGTGCCTGCTTCTATTAATTTTGATATGACTCGATTGTGGATTTGTGTTTACAGGCTTCCTCTAGGGTTTCTCGATCCGGTTTGGGCTGTTAAAACCTTCTTGTTTTGGCGCAAGATTTTGAGTTTAATGTGAGAGTTCGAGTAACGATGATGATAATGATGATTTGGATAATGATGATGATAATAACCTTGAAGATAATAGTCCGGAGGATAATGATGATAATGAAGACGATCAGGAACCTCCTGATAATGATCAGAATGGTGAGGATAATCAGGATTCGGATGATGACAATGAACCTAATAATTCAGACTCAAATTCATTAGGTGCAGGGGACCACGGAATGCCGAATGGTCATGTCCATGAAGCTACTCCTACTAGGAATAATAATGATAACATAGAACCTGAATTTATTCCTATTAATGGGGTTTACCAAAATGGTTACATGTCTCACCCGAATAATGTGGCCGCTTCTTCTTCGCATAGCTCCAAATATAATTCTTCTTCTGAACAGGGGAGTGACAGGTTTTCGTCCTCTAAAACGGATCCAACCACTCCTGAGTCGTATCATAATCCGAATTCTACAACGTTTATTGATGAGAATCGGACTGCGATTCCAGAGGGCGACCCTTATGAGTCGTTCATTGAGGTTCGTACTCAATTTATTTCGGGTGGGGGATTTCGAATTTTAGCAGCCCTTGAGGAAAGCTTCCTTATGGATAGCTCAGACTTAGAGGAATTTACTTTGCCTCTTATAATTACCTCTGTTGCAGCTGATGTTACACCTGCATTGCTCGAAAAGTTGTCCTTAGAAGACAATTCAAATGCTCAGCTTCCCGCAAATGCACAACCTGTTGTTCCTATACGTCACATACATACTAACATTGATGCTAGGCCGCAAAGGAGTTCTCGTGGCCCTTTACATCGGTGTCGATCGTACGATTAAGATCCTTTTTTGGTTATCATGGTTTGACTTGGTCTCAAAAACGGCAAAAAATTAGGGCTCTTAATGTGGAAGCCAAGGGTGATTTTACCTTGCTAACTAATGATTCGTAACAGGTTGTTGCTAAGTCTTTCTCAGATGTTTCTACTACAGACCACTTGGGTTTTTTTGCTACACATCCTGATCAGGTTGGTGATACTTCTACGGCCTGCCCTTCTAACCATTTCATGGGCTTGTCTGGTGGTAAAAGGAAGGTGGAGGAGGTTGCCTCCGGTTCTTCTCGTAAGTTACTAAAATTTTCAGCTGATGGGTTTGCATCTAAGGCCTTTCGTAATGGTACAAGTGCTTCTTCTGCTCACTTGTCTTCTGCTTTCTTGGACAACTTTGGTAAGGTAGCTGGACCTTCACAGCTCCCCAAGGTTTTATGAAGATCACATCTTGGAATTGTCGGGGACTAAATGACCTTAATTCGCCTAAGCTTCCTTATGTGTTTTGGTTGTTGCACTCATTTGCTCCTACCTTTTTGTTTTTATGTGAAACAAAAATTTCCGTTTCAGTTGTGAATAGCTTCCTTAGTTTTACTAATTCTACTTCGGGTTTTGGGGTTGATTTGGTAGGTACTAGCGGGGTTTTAGTGGTTTTTGGTTATGGTTCAGAGGAAGTCTCTTGCGTTTTTTGTTGTTCAAATGTTGTACTTTGTAATATAAAGCTTACTAATGGAAATAGTAAATGTGTGATGTTTGTGTATGGTGCTGTTGTTCTTGAAGATAGACCTCAAGTTTGGGGTTTGATTTTGGATTTACTTGCTATTGCTCCTAATTTCCTGATTATTGGAGATATTAATCAAATTGAGCATCAATATGATAGGTTGGGTGGGTCAAATGTCATTAAGGGTTGGGATTCCTTTATTGATTTTAGACTTAAGTCTAGTTTACTTGCAACTCCCTTCAAGGGCCCTCCCTATACTTGGACGAATAATAAGGATGATGATCAACTCATTTTACAGCGTCTAAATCGAGCCTATATGACCTCTGATTGGTTTCATAATTTTCCTGATAGCCGTTTACTCAATCAACCGATTCTCATCTCTTATCATGCTGCTATTTTCTTTGATGACTCCCTATTTCAAAGACAGTCAAACTGTCCATATCAATTGGACAATTGGTGTCTAAACTTTCGGGAAATACATGCCTTTGTCCTCACTACTTGGCAAAGAAATATCTCTGGCTCACCTATGTTCATTCTCTCAAAGAGTCTAGAACATGTAAAGTCTGTAGTCAGGAATTGGTGTCTCCATAATAAGAAATTTTGGGGTGTTGATTGGAAAAATTTTCCGAAGGATCTTTCCAATCAGGGAGAGTTACTTCAGTCGGTTACTGATGCCTCTCTCTATATGACTAATATAGTTACATCAGAGGAGAGTATCTTATTGCAGCTACAATTTTGGAGAAAACGTTGTAAGAAAAACTGGATACTGAAAGGAAATTGCCTGTTTAAACTACTGTTCTCAAAGGTCAAAAGTTGTGGAAGAAAAGTGAGATTAGCTCGTTACTTGATGATCTTGGAGTGCTCTAACATGGACAAACAGATGTTCAACGTGTTGTTGTGCAGTCTCTGAAAAAAACTTTTAAAATTGATAGCTTGCCTCCTTATGATCCGAAAATTGATATCGTCCTGCGTGAATTAAATCTTTTTCGATTTAATTCCTCTCAACTCGCTAATTTGGAACGTCCTTTTTCTGCTTCTGAGATTCGAACTGCAATGTAATCTCTAGGGATTTGTAAGTCTTCGGGGCCGGACGGAATTACAGTTGAGTTCTTCAAAACTCACTAGGATGTTGTGGGAGAATCGGTTATTTCAAGAATTCAAAGCTTCTTTCAGACAGGGTATCTCTTGAAAGAATGGAATCAATCTCTCCTTGTTATGATTCCTAAGATTGGTACCCTAATAGAGATGTGACATTTACGACCGATTACCCTTTGCAACACAGTCTACAAATGCGCTTCAAAATGCTTAGTGGCCAGGTTGCGCCAGCATCTTCCTCTTTTAATCTCATATTCTCAGCACGCCTTTGTTCAAGGATGTTTTATTACGGATTATATTTTGTTGAGCCATGAATTGATGGAGAAAATCAATTGTTCAAAATCTGGCACTAATTTGCTTGTGTCGATCATAATTGATATGAGCAAAGCATATAATAGAGTTCACTGGAGTTTTCTTTTGCAGGTCTTAAAAGCCTATGGGTTTCTGGCACGTTGGTTACAGATGATTGCCTCACCACGGTTTCTTATAAATCCTTGATCAATGGTACCACCCCGGATACCTTTAAACCACGATGTGGTCTTCGTTAGGGTGATCCCATCTCTCCATATCTTTTTCTTTTCTACATGGATATTTTCTCTCGTATGTTGCATTTAGGACAGTATTTGAAGCTTTTTCAAGGAATCAAGCTGTCTAGATCGAGCCCTACTATCTCGCATTTATTCTTTGCGGATGACACGATCATCTTTTTTCGGTCAACGTTTGCTTCTTGTACTAATATAATGCAAATCATTCAGCGGTTTACTAAGATTTCAGGAGAAGAGCTAAACTTGTCAAAGTCCTTGATTAATTTTAGCCCGAATATATGTACCTCTCTCAGGCAGGTTTCAAATTGATATTCTAAATGAAGCATGTTCAGGTGTTTGATCATCATCTGGGGGCTCAAATTGACTTCGTGGGAAAAAAGAAAGACCACTTCCAATTCATCATCGACAAAATAATTGGAAGAGTTAATTGTTTAAATGCTATCCGGCTATCACAATCGCAAAAGTTAATTTTTATTAACTCTATCCTTGTAGGAATGGCTTCACATGTTCTCACTTGCTATGAGTTACCGGTCTCGGTTACTGGGAAAATTGATTCCTTACTCATGCGCTTCTTTTGGGCGCATTCGGAAACTAAAGGTATGCACTGGGTTAATAAGGATACCATGTATCTTCCTCGTGACTTGGGTGGCATGGGCATTCGCTGCTTGTCTTCCTTAAACAAGGCGTTGCTTATAAACGGGTTTGGAGACTTTTTTCCAACCCACAATTGCTAGTTTCCAAAGTTTTCGGTGCGCGTACGACCTTTCTTTCCAACAACCCTCACAGTCTGCGTAACTTTTCTGGTCGTCATTCTTATGGGCTCTAGGGGTTACTTAAGGTGGATACTCTTTTAAAACAGGGTTGCAACTGGAAGAATGGTAATGGCCTGTCCACTCTAGCTGGTTCGGCCAAGTAGGTCAATGGTTGTGTTCTTGAGTTCAAACCCAGAATTCCTTTGTCAAGTTCTGCAGTGCAAATGGTTAGCTTTTTCATCCATCCTTAGACAAGGGTGTGGGATACTACTAAAGTAGTCGACTTGTTAGTTCCTACATCTGCTTCTACAATCCTCGTAATGGAGGTACCTGATACGACTCAGGACGACTTCCGTTACTGGGCGAGTACCCCATCAGGAAGGTACTTGATGAAAATAGGTTATGTAATGCTTCAACTACAACTTTCTCCTGCTTCCACACATTCTAATACAGATTCTTTCTAGAAAGTTCTGTGGTCTCTAGTTACAACCTAAATGGAAGTTGTTTTTATGGAAACTGCTACATCGTGCTCTTGCAGTTAAGGTGGAGCACCATCACAGAGGTGTTCCAATTCAAGATGTGTTGTGTGACCTCTGTCGTTCAGCACCATAAGACTTACAGCATCTCTTCAGAATGTGCTCTATTGCACGATCAGTTTGGAGGGGTGGATGCCTTGGTATCTACTCAGAATTTAATGGTGACCTTTCTCTCTCAGATTGGATCCTAGATTATATCCGACTTTTTATTAGTCAGGATGGACCTTCTAGTACTCGCTTAGGTACCTTTGTCGGTACGCTTTGGAGTTTGTGGCTATGTTAGAATTCTAGAATCTTTAGGGATTCGTCTGCATTACGGCCATTTGATTGACAGTTCACCGAGGTAATGGACTCACATACAATCTTTGCAAATTTGGATGCCTTTGCAAGACCCCTAATGTTGCGGGGGATGATGGTGGTTACTCTCTTCCGCCTGGGTTTTACATAGCTCAGCTTGGACTGACTTCTCATGGGAGTGCCTTACTTTCTATGCAAATAGATGGGGCTTGGTTCAAAGATTCTCAACAAGCCAGGATGGGATGGTGCTTGGATAATGATGACCCATTGGGTGATCGAATCATTGGTAGAAGTAAATTCGGGGTATGTTTTTCAGCTTTACATGCACTGTCATGCATGTATGGGTTACAATAGGCTTTTGATCGTGGGTTTCATTCCCTCACGGTTTTTCACTGACTCATATAATCTTGTTTCCCTTCTCCGGAGAATGGCTGACAGGCTAAAGCCGTATCACCTAATCAAAGGTAATTCCTAAAACCGCTAACTAATAATAGATAGGGAAGTAGGGTCGAATCCAAAGGGAAACAAGTCTTTCTATTCCTAATTAATTATTATAATCTAAATTTTTAAATAAGCAAAAGTTGTTATTTAAAAGAACTATACTACGAAGAATATGAGTAGGGAGAAATCAAATGATAAAAGACCTAGGGCATAGGTTCACCAATAAATAATATTTCAGGGTAAAACATAACAATCAATCATCAATGCATCAATTAATCAGATCATAAAGGGCTTTCGCTACGTATTACAATCACAGAGTTAATTTACCGGTATTAAATCTCATCTCTCGAATCTCGACCTAACCATTTATAAATTAGTCTGCCTATTGAAACTAAGCCTAAACATCAATTCTCATCTTTCGAATCTCGAATCAATATTGCTAAACTCATACGAATTAAATCTGGCCAAATCTAACCGCATAACATTAAATCAATCAATAGGAAATTAATCAAGCATTGACAATTAACAATAATAAATTACCCCTTCATATTATTTATGGATCCCCATAACCCTAGAAAGAAAACTACTCACACATAATTAAATATAAACTAAACAAAGCAATTAAACAAGTCATGATGAAAGAGAGAGAATAAAATAACTGAGAGTAAAGGAGAAGAAATCATTACCAAAGTTAAAGGAAACAAGAGATGGAACTAAACAAAGAGTTGTAGAGAGAGAAAATAATACTAGAGTTTAAGAGGAGAGAGAGAGAGAGTAAGGAAAAAGGGAGAAAAGAATCACTAAACTCGCTTAACAAAAGCGTATATATACTAAGCTAGAAAATCCTAAGTTAAAACAACTTAAACGACGCTTAAACTTCTCCTCAGAAACACGCGCCCGATCGGGCCGGGCGATCGGGCCCGCCTTTTTCTTCACCCACTCGTTCTGGGCATCCGCCCGATCGGGCTAAAGCTCGCCCGATCGGGCCCGGCTTTATGCTGGACTTAGATTGGGCTTCATTCTTGGCCCAATTCAATCTCCACTTCGGGTCTTGAATACTCGGTGTCCAAATGCAATCGGTCATGCCTTCAAATGCTCGTAGTTGTACCGCAATAATCCTGGGAAAAAGCTCCAAAGATGCAATTTCCTACAAAACTCAACCAAAACTACGAAAACACTAGAAAACACCAATTAGTAATAAAGTGGCTCTAAAAAGCCAAAAACACTACTAATTATGACCAAGGGACGGGGGTAAAACACTATACATAATAGACATATCAAACTCCCCCAAGCCAAACCTTTGCTTGTCCCTAAGCAAAGATCTCATCAATGAATAAATAAATCCATGCCTCACCCCAACTAGTCAACATCAAGCACAAACAATTCAAGGCAAATCTAATAAACATGCTTCACCATCAACCAATCTCATCCATCCAATCACTCATCCTCCCTAACAATTTTCAAGTAGAGCTAACCACAAGAGCATATAGAATTCAAGACTAGTGCTCACACACTCAACTCTCATTTATGTGGCGAGTAAAAGATGTACTCGATCGCTCTCCATCCCAACCCCTTTATGTGAACAATGCCCTCCCAACTCACACTCTCGTGTGTTTAAAAAGACAAGCACTCAACTTAGTAGTCGACTCGGAATATGTCAAATCATTCTTTGCATTGACAAACAACTAATTTCACATTCATACAACTCTATGCACAAAGGTCGGAAGGTCTTTAAAGCTTGTAATGTCAGGCTAGGGGAAAAGGGTAGGAAATATTTGGGAAAAAGTGAGAGAAAAGCTATGCTTAAGGGAGCCAAATTCCTAGTAAAACCAAGGTCAAAAATAAATAATGACCATAAACCTCCAACACAACTCAACTCTACAAAATTTCACCAAACAACCAATCTAATATTTCATAAATTCTCCAACACTTACAAATTCACCCAAAAAATATGATATTATAGAACTTAAATGAATAAACAAACTTTAAACTAATTTCTTTTTTTTTCTTTCTTTTCTTTTGAATAACCCTTACATAGAACACTTGATCATTGAAACATTTTTTTTTCTCTTTTGCTCTTTTTTTTCTTTTTATCTCACATTGGAATTTAACTTTGAAACACAAATTCTTATTTTTTCCAATCACAAAACCAAAGAACAAATTACTCATCTTATATTCCCACATTGTGCAAATTATATGCACACTACAACTCCCTCACCTCACTAACTAAAAACTCCCCCAAGCCAAGCTTGGGACTAGTAACCAATGGGGCTAAAAAGGCTTGTAATGTGGCTAATAAACAACAAAAGGGCACAAGCAACAACATGGGTAGCAAGAAGGGAACAAATGTATCTAATATCATCTGAAGGCTACCTAAAAGAATGAACGCCTTCGTCCTCCACAATGTGCATAATAGTGAATCATATAAACATTACTCATAGTCACAAGTCAATACTCAGATTCATTGACATACCAGGAACTATCACACATTCCTAACCAAATCAACTAGTCAAGCACTATATTCACAGGTAGTTGGAAAAAATTGACGCATATTAAGATATCTAAGCAATCAAAATTCAAATCATGATAAAAAAATCCACAATGCTCATCGTCATATACCAAGAATCAAAACAAATTATTTCAAGGGGCTCAGGGAAGCATGATTCACAATTCATTGGAACGTATTTTTGTAATTTTTGATTTTTTAAATTTTTTTTTTTTTTTTTTTTTTTTTGTATTTTTCATATAGGAAAGCAATAAAACTATACTAGAAAGCAATAAAAGAAAGAAACCATACCTCAATCCGAAAACTCTCCCAAGCCAGAATCAGACAATGTCCTCATTGCCTCAGGAATCAGCCTAGCATTGCTAAACGTCATCTTGTTTTAAGAAAGAGACAAGGCAAAGAGGGAAAAGATAAAGAGAAAAAGGAAAAAGAAAGATAAAGCGGGAAAGGGGGGGTATGGCGCGCCCGGTCGGGCGGCCGTTCGCCCGATCGGCCGCCCGACCGGGCGAAAATAAGGACATAAACTCGTTAACCTCGCGCCCGATCGGGCGGCTCTTCGCCCGGTTGGGCGATTTTGAGTCCCCAGTAAAGTTCTTTCACGCGCCCGGTCGGGCGAAATTTGTCGTATATGGACCTCTTCTCCCGCCCGATCGGGCGAAATTAAGGCCACAATCTTTCTTCTTCTAGCGCCCAATCGGGCGAGACTTCGCCCGGTCGGGAGGATCTTCCGTAGCTTGTACTAGGGGTTCTTTATCATTAATTGCAAGGGGCACCTCCTTAGGCTCAAATTGCCTTGGTTCCCCACTCGACTGAGCCACTACTACTTGATCAGGTGGGACTCTCATTAAGGGCTCAATTATCGCAAGCTGATCACCTTGCTCCTCTTCCTCATCATCAAAACCAAGCCCTTCACAATATAGAGCTCGTTCTATTGCATCCACTTCTTCCTTCCATGTCTTAGTTTTACCTGTAAAAGATGCAACACAAGATACCGCCACCAAGGGATCTTAAACAAGAGCTTGGGGCTCATTAGAACAATTATTTTTAACCACATCAATGCTTAAACACTTCTCCTCAATCATGGGGCTTTTAGGGGCATTATTTAAATTAAAAAAAAATATTGGCATCCCCTACTGATAGTGTCAATTTGCCACCTTGTACATCTATAATTGCTCCCGCAGTATTAAGGAATGGTCTACCCAAAATGATTGGAGTTTGCAAATCCTCAGCCATATCAAGAACAACAAAGTCAACAGGTATAAAAAATTTACCTACTCTAACGGGAACATCCTCTAAAATACCTAGGGGGTATTTAAAAGAACGGTCGGCCATTTGCAGAGTAATATTAGTAGATTTTAATTTACCCATATTTAGCTTTGAACACACAGACAATGGCATGACACTAACACTAGCACCCAGATCACATAATGCATTATCAATCTTCAGATTTCCAATATGACAAGGAATAGAAAAACTACCGGGGTCTTTTAGTTTAGGTGGAGATTTATTTTGTAGTATGGCACTACATTCTGCGGTAAAAACGACTGTCTTTACCTCACTAATAGATCTCTTTCTAGTCAATATTTCCTTCATGAATTTCGTATATGCAGGCATTTGTGTAATTAATTCTGTGAAAGGAACTGTTACCTGCAAATCTTTCACCATCTCCAGGAACTTACCAAACTGCTTATCCACTTTAGTTTTCAAATGTCGATTGGGGAATGGTAGTTTGATAGTTGGCTTTTGAACATCATTACTCTTATCTTGAATTGCAACCTTCCTTGGAGATTTACCCTGCAATGTAACATCAGAAATATTAGTACAACCTTTTAGCCCTGCAGGGCTATTAGCAACATTGTTAGGTTTAATGGAATCAAGATTAGCATTATTCATTAAAACAGGTTCATCATCTCTGGGCATAATGGGCCCTTCATAGTGTGAACCACTCCTTAGAGTAATTGCGAAAGCTTGATCCATAGGACTGGTTGGCTGTGCTGGCAGGGCTCCCTGTTGACGGGCTTGTAGAGTAGAAAAAATCTGCGCAATTTGATTATCTAATATTTTGTTATGTGCTATGATTGAATCAATTTGAGCATCTCTACTCTCCATGTGCTTTTGCATACTATCCAGCATCGCTCTAATTTCTGCCAAAGCAGGGTCGGAAGATGAGGAGGGTTGTTGTGGTTGGTTCTTCTGGCTAGCATTGGGGTGGTAGTATTTCTGCTGTGGTTGTGGTTGTGCTTGTTGTGTTTGTTGTGGAGGTGAAGGGTTTTGTATATTGGTGCTCCGGTAGGAAAAGTATGGATGATTCCGGAACCCAGGATTGTAGGTGTTGGAGTATGGGTCATTCTGCCTATAAGCTTAAAAGGCATTGACTTGCTCCACGGAACTCCTGTAATCTTGATCCCAATGACCTACAATTCCACAGTTTTCACAGAAAGCCTCATTAGCATTATTATTAATTGCAGAAACATTAGCTATATTTGCAGTACTAAGATTATCTAATTTTTGACAAATAGAGGTTAATTGAGCTTGTAAAAAGGATACAGAGTCGACACTATGTTTCTCTTTGTTAGCAAAGCCTCTAGGATTCCCATATTGGGAGTTGTGGATTGCCATATCTTCGATAACTTGACCTGTATCATCAACATTAAGTTCATAAACCTCCCACTAGCTGCAGAATCCAATATTATTCTAGATGAATTTCCAATCCCATTATAAAAGGCTTGGATTAACTGCCCATTATGCCAAATTATGGTGGGGACACTCCCTCTGCAGATCTTTAAATCTTTCCCAAGCCTCATACAAAGTTTCATCTGGCTCTAGGGCAAAGTTTTGAATTGCGCTTCTTAGCAAAGTTGTCCTCTCTGTAGATTAATATTTATTATAAAAATTTTAAACAAGAGTCTCCTAGTTAGTAATGCCAAGTGCAGTTCTATTTAATCCATTATACCATAATTTGGCTTTTCCACATAAAGAAAAAGGAAAGAAAATCTCCCTAATTTGGTTATGTGTGATCCCAGCTTGCCAGATAGTATTGCAATATTGACAGTAGTCTACAATATGAAGATTTGGGTCTTTACCCTTAGCTCCACTGAATTGCTTCCTTTCTATCATCGTGATAAATTGGGGTTTAATCTCGAATTGCACCCCATCAAGAGCCGAAGTGGGAGTAAGATGTGGAAAATCTGTAAGCGTAGGCTGCGAATAATCACTGAGCTTCTTAGGTGCCGTCATCTCTAATTCTGAATATGAAGGTACTTCTGAATCACTAGAATTAGTTGGAGAGTCTCGGCGATTATTGCTATCCCCAGAACCCGCCAGGATTTTCCTGTAAAGATTCTTTTGTCTATGAAAAGAATGTTCGATCTCAGGGTCGAATGGGATATAACCCGATCTGGAACACCTGGGCATACACAAAGAACTAGAAGACAAATATGAGAATTGTCCCAAAGAACTTACGTTCTCTGGGACGAAAGAAAATAATCTAGACTATAAAAACAATCAGAAATAATAATAAAACCGTTTCCCCGGCAACGGCGCCAAATTTTGACAGGCTGAAGTCGTATCACCTAATTAAAAGTAATTCCTAAAACCGCTAACTAATAATAGATAGGGAAGTAGGGTCGAATCCACAGAGAAACAAGTCTTTCTATTCCTAATTAATTATTATAATCTAAATTATTAAATAAGCAAAAGTTGTTATTTAAAGGAGCTATACTACGAAGAATATGAGTAGGGAGAAATCAAATGATAAAAGACCTAGGGCATAGGTTCACCAATAAATAATATTCCAGGGTAAAACATAATAATCAATCATCAATGCATCAATTAATCAGATCATAAAGGACTTTCGCTACGTATTACAATCACAGAGTTAATTTACCGGTATTAAATCTCATCTCTCGAATCTCGACCTAACCATTTATAAATTAGTCTGCCTATTGAAACTAAGCCTAAACATCAATTCTCATCTTTCGAATCTCGAATCAATATTGCTAAACTCATACGAATTAAATCTGGCCAAATCTAACCGCATAACATTAAATCAATCAATAGGAAATTAATCAAGCATTGACAATTAACAATAATAAATTACCCCTTCATATTATTTATGGATCCCCATAACCCTAGAAAGAAAACTACTCACACATAATTAAATATAAACTAAACAAAGCAATTAAACAAGTCATGATGAAAGAGAGAGAATAAAATAACTGAGAGTAAAGGAGAAGAAATCATTACCAAAGTTAAAGGAAACAAGAGATGGAACTAAACAAAGAGTTGTAGAGAGAGAAAATAATACTAGAGTTTAAGAGGAGAGAGAGAGAGAGTAAGGAAAAAGGGAGAAAAGAATCACTAAACTCGCTTAACAAAAGCGTATATATACTAAGCTCAAAAATCCTAAGTTAAAACAACTTAAACGACGCTTAAACTTCTCCTCAGAAACACGCGCACGATCGGGCGAGGCATCGCTCGATTGGGCCCGCCTTTTTCTTCGCCCACTCGTTCTGGGAATCCGCCCAATCGGGCTAAAGCTCGCCCGATCGGGCCCGGCTTTATGCTGGACTTAGATTGGGCTTCATTCTTGGCCCAATTCAATCTCCACTTCGGGTCTTGAATACTCGGTGTCCAAATGCAATCGGTCATGCCTTCAAATGCTCGTAGTTGTACCGCAATAATCCCGGGAAAAAGCTCCAAAGATGCAATTTCCTACAAAACTCAACCAAAACTACGAAAACACTAGAAAACACCAATTAATAATAAAGTGGCTCTAAAGAGCCAAAAACACTACTAATTATGACCAAGGGACGGGGGTAAAACACTATACATAATTGACATATCAATGGCCTTGGTAACGTTGCTTACCTTTGGCTCATTCAAAAGATTCAACAACTTGGCTCAACCTTTCAATTATGTAGTATACACAAGGTGGATCGTCTGCTCGTTCAAAGAACTCATCTTATAGCTGGAGAAGCAGCGGTTAACTTTATTAGCTTTGGTATTAATATGTAATCGGTTTGTATCCTTTGTAATAAAATAAAAAATATTCATCTTCAACCTAAAATCATGCCCACATTTAACAATGACAATGTTACAACATTCAACAATGATAGGTTACTCATGAAATCATACTAATTAAATTAAAGCACTAAATCATACTCCCTAAGATATATTATGTGTGCTTATTTTAACAAAAAATTTTATATAGATAATTAAATAAATTACAATATATGAAATAAGTTTAAATTGAAGCATAGTTTATTGATTTCATATGTACTTTGGTAATTTATGGATTAATTTTGGAAAAAGGACTGAAGATTAAAAATTGACGATGAAGTGAATCATTGGAGAAGGTTGAAGCTAGAAACAATTTATTTCAATTATATTATAAAAAAAATAAAAAAAAAACAAATCTGTAATCAAATGAATATTTATACAGATAGTTAAATTGATTACAAACTCCTAAATTTAAAAAAAAATCATAAATTAATTCTTTGTTCATTTTAGGGTTTTAGCTTTCAAGATTTAAACCAATCATCCAATAAAGTTTCAATTTTGAACAAAGTGAAGGTCAATAATCAATCACATTCCAACAATAACCAAGTTACTCAAAATAATCCAATTGCAACATTCAAGTAAGTTCGTGTTTTATGTGGAATTTTGAGCACCTCTAAATTAGTCATCCAAAAATTACCAAATTTCATGCATTAATTAGAGCATAACTAAGTGCAGTAGATTATATATGTAATCATTCACATAATCAACATTTCTTTGCAACAATCAATTAAGGTCTAAAGATTTAAAATTTTCTCGTCGTAAATGAAAACCCTCTGAAAAACGTGTTTTTGGGTGGATTTTGGGCTCTGGAAGGCGTTTTCTAACAGTCTCATTGATTTAGAATGCATTTTCCACCCAAAAATCACTATTTTTTCGTCGAAATCTGGGTTTGTAGTTACATTCCAGCATTAATTCGATTTTCATCCAATAAAAATCGAAACCCTAATCGAATTAGGTGCTAATCCGGATTTTAAATCCCCTGAATTAATTTTAATCGTAAAAATTAAACACATGAGGCTCTGATACCACTATTCGGTTTTACAATGTTCTAAACATTCTTCGGAAACTAAAACCCGCCCAAACTTATGTATAATTAATACAACTATTTAAACACATAATTGTAAACGGGTTAAGTGATTATACTTTTGTAGCATGCTTCTCGTGAACCGTGAGCACGAACCTCGAAAACCACAACCAAGGGAGTGAGAACCTCAAGCGTGATTCCTCTAGCGTCTCACACCCTCGTGTCCAAACTTGGTTGTGATTTAGTGGCTTAGACCAAATCACTATTCGTATTCAAGGTTCTCTCACTATTAATGGAGATCCCTTAGAGTCTAACTCTCTAACCTATCTAATCCCCAAAACTCAAGGGTAAGGTTAAATCACCATAAAAAAGAAAACTCTACCTAATTAATTTTATTCTAAAAAAAATTAAATAGTTTGAACAAATAATCAAACAACACTTGTCGATTTTTTAAGGGGAGTTAAGTGAGGACCACTTCTCCTGCCTTGGAGAGCAAGCAAATGAGAAAAACCCAAAGCAAGCTCCCACTAAACCGGCCCCAACCATGGGCCTCAATGGCAAGCCCAACCGGCTGCCTTTGCCCACGGTTGGGCTGCTATAGCCTCGCAGCCAGCGCACAAAGGCTAGCTACTGCTAGCCTGTAGCAATGCACTATTGTGCGTTTTGGTGGGCTAGCCAAACTACCAAGCTCGCACGGCTACCGTCCTGGCTTCCATGCATCCGCATGGTTGGCTACCCCCACATGCCTTGCCCTCGCATGGCTATCACCGTGCTATGCCAATGCAAGGCTACGACTATGGTTTTGGTCTTCGCGTTCTTTGAATTGGTTTCTCGCCTCATTGACTCCTAGAATCGACTTGACATTTGATGCTCGGTGTCGATGCTCTAAGCTCGGAATTCGACGTCTAAGTTTAAAATATATTTATTGACATATTAGTGCCTTTTGGATTAATCTGTCGCCTTAGTTTGGTTACACGATTGGGTATGACCCGTTTGGTTCAGTTAAGAGGAAGCTGTGAGATTAATTATATTAATCTCAGTGATCGGAAGTGGTCCCCAGCTAGGCATTCCGATCACTTAACTTCACTGAATATTATGCTCCGTAATTAATTATGAACCCTCTAATAGAATAATACACTTGTTCGAAGGATACCATTCTTGTCATGTACAACCAAATTGATCTTACCAAGACCTTTTCCTAGACAAAAAGTTGCCAAATGAACCAAAAGTTTTGAGATGGATAGTGAATGTAAGACGATACTAGACAAGGGAACCAAAATTGCAATAAAACATAAGCAAATTTGTAAAGGAAGTTGTGTACAGACTACAGAATCACCAGCCGAAATTTGAAAGAACCATATTGCCAAAAAAAAAGACTCGTGACACGGCTCCACTCCTAGGGATATAAAAGCATAGCTACCACCTAAGAGTTCGGGAGCCAAACCAAGAGAGTCGTATGTTTTAACAACTCCACCATGAGAAACTTTGCACCAAAATGTAGGTTCCTTTCCTGCAATTCTACCAATGGAGGATGCAATAAGATGGAGGACTTTGCTTACCCTAAATATTAAAGATGGGGAGCCTCCTTCAAGATTGAAATTGATAGCGATGACTGACTTTCATCACCAACACCAAGAAAGTGATGATAGAAATTGAATGAATACCAATATCATCCTACAACTAAGAAGTAACATGAAAACCAACCCAACCTCTTCCACCATTACCAACTTCTCCCAACAAAACTCTTAATGTAAGGAAAACCTTTAACCTGCATATAAACTCCACCCCTAGAAAACAACGAAGAGAAAACCACCCAAACTAACAACAAGGGGAACCACACATCCAGTTTGAAAACTCCCCCTAATATAGTCCCACCTTGAAAAGGCAACTAAAAGGACCACCAACCCAACAAGTCAAGTACTACTGAACTTTATGATCCTTAAATTCAAGGGCAAACCCGACCAACCAGACTCCAAATACAGCAACATCACTTCAAAGGCCTCCATATCTAAAACTATCTGAAGAGACTCCAACTCAGAAACACATAGAGTAAGAGTATTATTGAAGACTAAAAACCCGAACAATGAACATAAGCAAAATATACAATAAAAACATAAATAAATCAAGGAAAAACATCTAAACAATGAACTAGAACAAGAACATAAACGACAACTAAATAATAGAGTAAGAAATTGCAAAAACGCACAAAGTGACTCATGAGTCCAGGAAGAAGCAAAGGAACCCAAAACTACCTCACCGGAAAAAACAAACCACATCCAAGCGTCAAGGCCAACACCGGAAGACCGCCTCACCTGAATTAAGCCTCGGATTAAGGGAGGAAAACCCTAGTCTTAACTTCATCTTTACCGCCGGGAAAAGAATTAATGAAAATCCTTTCAATTGCGGCGTTAGAATAACCTTGGATCTTCAATTTGTTGGTTAATTAGAAGCTAATTATCACATGACAACACTCGAAATTCTGATGAACGAGAAGAACAAACCCTCCCTACAACTTCCCTTATTTACTATAACATGAGAAAGCTAACAAAGAAAACAGAAAAAACAACCAGCTGAAGAACTATGCTTGTGAGCAATGGCTAGGAGACACGCACCAATTGCTGGCGAGCTGGGGGTTGTGAGAAGAGGAAGCGGTGGAATGAGGTAGGAGGATAAGAATTGGGTTCTAGAGAGAGAAAAAAAAAACTACATAACACAAGTTCCAATTATTACATATGGTATTGTCAATTTGCGGCAAATTCATGTTAATATATTTGACTGCTATACTAGGTAAATCAAGGGCCATTCCTTGTATTTCACCCGCATAACTTGGGGGTACTTTTGGACATTTACCATCTGACATGGTATTGGTGCCACAATGCATATGCTTACTCATCAAAGTACTTAACGACCAGGAAACCGTCAACTTTTGTTTAATTTGTTAGGGTTGTTCATATTTTTCCTCTATTGGATTTCTGCTACCCTCAACTTTAACATTGAAATTCTCTATACCTGGCTACTGCCCAAATATATTATAATGTGCGTTCTTTTATCGTCCCATCTCTATATTGTTTACAACCATTATATAATTTTCGTACGCGATTCTAATTGGTAGGGTTGTTCATATTTTTCCCCAATTTGATTTTTACTATCCTCAAACTTTAGATTACAACTCTCAAGTTCTGGCTATTACCCAAATATCCTATTTTGTGAGTTCTTCCATCATATTTGAATTCAATTTGTGCTTGAAATTGTTACCCACAATGTCAACTTTACCATATGGCGTCATCGAGTTAGGGAAACGGATCGGAGTTATAATTGGGTTCAGTACAGGTGGAATGCGTTTTATTTGATTCATCAGACACGCAGTCATTTATCTGGCATGGCATATAACTAAATCAATAAAAACAAGTCAACTAGGTAGTGCCCATCAATTTGGTACCAAGTTAAAGTCAATTTAGCACCTCTTTGGCTCTTTCCTTTGGATGTCTCCACTTTAAAAATCGATCAATGAAAAACATACCACAAACAATGACAACCGTTTTTTTTCAAGATTCTGTGAAAAATGAAACACTACGACTCTTTCTTTAAGGAAAGATTAGGCCCGCAGGCATTTTATTATAAATTATAATCCGCTAAAATTACAAAACTTTGCGGGAACGGACCCATGCAAACAAACTCTAAACAACCACGAGTATCCCATCTTGACACAAGGTGGGCTATCATATTACCTACCCTCTAAACATGTGAAAAAATAAAAGCATCAAAAGATTGTGATAAAATGTGAATTGATATCATCATAAATTAACTAAATAGACGAGTGACCACTAGAGCCACTGTTGATTTCCTCACATATTGAAGAAGAGTCCCCTTCCAGCCATACTCGCGTCACACCTAATCGTCTAGCCACCTAAAAGCCCAAAATGTGCCGTAGTTGCCTCAGTACACTCCACTTCCCACACATTCTCAGCTCGTCTAACCGCCGCCCATACAAGCAAGCTTCCCCCGATGGTTTCTCGCTGCTAGTCCCAATCCCATATAGGAACTAGTTAGATGAGCATACAACATTTACTTTTATAAAACCTTTTAAGGGACAAATTCAAGTCGTTGACAACAACTTTGAACTTCAAGGTTGGCCTAAGAACACTTTCTTGGCATACAAATAATAGTCCTCAACGAGCTTTGTATAGCCCGCTACCGTGTGAGAAGCATTAAGGGACAAGCCCTCACGAACCCTCTTGTTCCTTCGAAACCAAAGCAACTAAGTCATAGAACATGATACACGCAAGTCATGCCGATCTAACTTGCCTGCAAGCTAGAGTAGCTTTGAGCGAAAAGAGGAGTTAGGAGAAATATTCAAAATACATCGAAAAGGGCTAGTATTCCACATTATTTCCACACACCCTTTAAAGGACATGGATGATTGATTTAACTCCACATTGGACCCTCAAGGGCTAAACCGATCCCTAAAATTTTAATGGAACCTTTTTCAGCAAGTAAAATGAGAAAAAAAAATTAATTAGCTCACCACTAACATACTTAACGTTAGGTTAATGACAAGGGCATTAACACACCATGCCCTTGTCATTTTTCTTGTAAAAAAAATGACAAGGACATGGTGTGTTAAAAAATTAAAACTGATGGGTACCATGTGTAATATGGAAAAATAATGGGCACAATTTGGAAAAGTCATTTTTTTTTTTGAAAGAAGGAAAAGTCACTTTTATACGAGGGCACTATTTAAAAAAATAAATAAATAAAATACGTGGTAGTAATATATATATATATATATATATATATATATATATATATATATATATATATATATATATATATATATAAGGAAAAATTGCAAATAATAATACAACATTTGGCCCGTTCTTTTTTAATAATACAACCTTTGGATTATACATTAATATTACAACCTTTAGGAGGTGTTGAATTTAATCAAGCAAAAATACTTGTAACCTTCTAAACCGGTTACCATGACACGTGTCGTCATGAATTGGTTTTAAATTTAAAAAAAAATTAAAAAAAATAAGTTTTAAAATTTTAATTTAAATTGTTTAACATTTAATAACTTTTAATTTTTTGATTAAAAAAAAAATCCAACCTGCCACCACTACCTCTCCCCGTCCCCTGCACGCAACCCCCCCCCCCACCCAAGAACCGATCGATCGCCTAAAAACCGCTGCCTAAACGCCCTGAAAGAGTGCCTGAAAATCCCACCTAAAATACCCAAAAACTACACCAATAATCGAAAGGAATAGCCTGGATTTTTGCTAGAAACAGGCTGAATTTTCGCTTGAGTAACTCGCCTGAGCATCTGCCTGAATATTCGCCTGAAACCACTTGAAGTGTTAGCCTGAATTGTCGCCTAAAACCGCCCCAAAACCACCCTAAATCAAGAGATGCGTTGGCTCTGATTTGAAGCGCAATTGGGGATTTTATCGTTGGTTCGAGGATCGGGAACGACAACAAGGCTGTTGTTCGTGAAGAATAAGGTTGGTTGCGGTTCTTTAGCTGCGATTTGTGGGAGTTTTAAGAGGTGGATGTTGGCTGCGGTGGTAGTTTTTTTTTTTTTTTATTATAACAATAATAATAAAAGTCATTTTTATTATTTTTTATCTTTTAAAAAAAGAACAATATTAAATAAATTTAAAAAAAACAAATTAAACTGTCAAAACCAATAAAAAGATGACATGTGTCAAGGTAACCAGTAAAAACAGGTTATCAACCGGTTTTTGCCTGTTTAAAATGAACGCCCCCCAAAGGTTGTAATATTAATGTATAATCCAAAGGTTGTATTATTAAAAAAGAACGGGCCAAATGTTGTATCATTATTTGTAATTTTTCCAAAAAAAAAAAAAAAATCCCTCCGTTTTTAAATACTTGCTCCATTTCTCCATGCGCGGAGTTTTAGGAGAAATTGGAGAAAGTAATAAAATATGAAGGTAGTGGGTTGGTGAAAGAATAAAAAATTACAAAAAACAAAAATAGTGAAGAGAATTGAAGGAGAGAGAATATAAAATTGATATTGTTAGATCCACTTGGTGAGAGAATTAATTAAATATTGTAAAAAATTTCCGAATAAGAAAATGAAGCAAATATTTAAAAACGACTGAAAAAAGAAAGTGAAACAACTATTTAAAAACGGAGGGAGTATGAATTTTTAATCGATAAACTCATAAACGTTGTTTGATACTCCGTAGCAGTTAAGTGGGCTAGTTAGTATGCAATTACCAATATGCATCGTGAACTGCTAAACTCAAATTTTGTGAGCTTAATTGAAGCCCACTCCACGTTCTCAGGCGAATTCTGTTGTTTTGATCTTCCATCGAAGCAGCTTCTAAGGTAAGATTTTGGTTTCTTCTTGTAATCATCGAATTTCAATTTCACAACCTAGTTCTTATTGTTGATTTAATTCTGAGTATATTCAATTTATTGCTCGATTATTAAACTATTGTTTATAATTGCTAAACTCAATTTTTGTGAGCTGAATTTGATATTTGAATCAAATTTATTGGGTGTATTTTTGAAATTGGAATCAAATATGGTTAATGTTATGATCGAATTTAGAATTGGGACTTTTCTTTCTGGGCCCTAATAATAATCCATGAATCAGGGTGCAAGTGTATGGATTGTTGCTTGAAACCATGCACTACAACTCGTTCGATTGTATGGGATGCTCAAAATCACAACTATAGGGAACTGTTGGTTGATAGGCTCACCACTTTGCCTGATGAATTGTTGATTCAGATACTCTCTTTGCTTCCCACCAAGGATGCTGCTGCTACTTCTGTTCTGTCTAGGAGATTGAGGCGTGTTTTTGCTTTGATTACGAGCCTCAACTTTGACGTTTCACCTGTATCCCTTTGTTTGAAATGTCCCTACGCGATAGAACGTTTCTCCTCTTTTGTCACCTTTGTTGATACTGTCCTCCAATCACATATGTCTCAGTATCTTTCCAGTTTTAAACTTAGATTTAGCAGCAAACGCTCCCGATTCACACATGGCTGTCACTGGTGTCCATGTCATTATAGAGGTTGTCTCCCTGACTTGAAATTTACACAATTTCAAACGTGGATATCTTTTCCATTGACCTTTTGTGGCCTTAGGGAGCTTGACCTCTGTATTAGGGTGAAGGAACCAGGCAATGCTCAGCTGCCCCCGGCTATTTTCATGTGTGAAACGTTGCAAGTGTTGAAGCTTGAAGTCAACATTGGCCTTGATCAAGTAATCGCCATGCCATCCTATCGACTACCACACTTGAAAATTCTCTGCTTGAAAGTGCTTTTTGTTTCTGATGATGACTTTCTGCCGAGGCTAGTTTCAATCTTCCCCTTACTCGAAGACCTCACATATGAAGCCTCTACGAACCATGTCTATCACACTTCTATCTATTCTACTTCCCTTCGGAAATTGTGTTTGCGTATAATGAAAACTGCAGCTGCTGAGCGGTATAACAGTGACTTAGTTCTTATCCATGCTCCTAATTTGGAGTATCTTGAATACTTGGATAATATAGCATGCAATTACTCTATCCCATTAATGCCTTGTCTTGTGAAAGCAGATCTAACCATTGATGATGTCTTAACACATGAAAGTATTCTGGTTTCTTTTGAGAAATTAATTAGCTTTTTCAGACCATTGTCATGTGTTAAGCATTTGTGTTTGTTTGGCTGTATTATGAGCTGTCTTATGGAGGTATGTATGTGTAATCTCTTATTCTATTATTGGCTAAATTCTTTTGTTCTTATTTTATGAATCTTGAAATCTAAATCTGTTAAATGTTTACCTTTGGCTGAAGGTGTTCGACTATGCTGGCGAAAAGTTCCTAAAGGATCAACTGCTCATGTTTCCTAATCTGAAGCATCTGGACTTGGATTATGCTTTTCAATATATCTACTGGAATAGTATGTTGTTGCCACTTCTTGCCAGTTCACCTTCCTTAGAGACAATTATGTTTCGTGGGGTTAGTGTGTGGTTTCAGTATTTATTTTAGAATACGTGGAATGGATTAAATAATGGTGATATGATGTAACCATAATCTGTCTTCTGATTTGCAGGGGCTCATGGCGTACTATACGTTTTGTTACATTGACGATGGGGGACAAGTGGCACATGATCCTCCAGATGACTTTGGCTATGAAAAAGAGTCACTGGAGTTGGAACTGAAGTATTTCAGAACAGCTCAAGCAATTCCTTCATGTTTCAGGAATCATCTCAAAAGAATAGTGATAAAAGAATACTATGGAGTATTAGAACGAGAAGTAGAAATAATCAAGTTTTTCTTGAGACACGCATTGGTCTTGGAGGAATTGGTCATATGCCGAACCGAGAGAACTGATGCTCCCTTCCCAGATCAGTTGCTGCTTGAAAACACCATGAAGAATTTACCAAGGGCCTCAGTAACCTATTCAATTTAAGTATTGTGATCAAATGATCACAATGGCGCCATAAAAGGTAATGTTTCATAAAGTACCCGTCAAATTAACTTATAAATTTTATCTATCCTACTCTATTACGCTTTGGTACTTTCTCTATTTTTACTTGCTACATTTCTGTTTTTCATGTTGGTCAATGCTTAAGTCAACCATTTATATCTTTTAGTTATATGTTTGTGATGACAATGGCGCTAGACAATGTCTCATAAATTACTACTCCCTCCGTTTCATAATGTTAGTCCCATATGGAATCAATCACATAAAATAAGAAAAAAAATATATTTGGAATTTAACATTAAAGTACAACATAATTCATAATTAGATTACCTTATTTAACTTTTTTGATTTTTTTATTAGGAAAACACAAGTCATAATTGCATAATTTAAGGTAAAAATTTCCTTACTTAGAGTCATGTCATCAATCCACCATCAATTAATTCTAAAAACAATCAAGTTATAAATGAAATATATTCAATATGGGTAGATCTTTTTGAAACACCCAAAATAGTATATGAGACTAATATTATGAAATAGAGGGAGTAATATATTCTCATACACACAATTTTTTTTGTAAAAAAGTGTACTTTACTTTAAATTTAATGCTAGTAGTCAAATTTAGTTAGTGATGAGTTAATAAAGTCAAACCATGTCAAGTATTTTGAATTGGAGTATTCATAATCAAACATCTATAATAGTGCTCTTATGGAATCAATTTTCATACTCCCTTTGTTTTTATTCATAATAATAATATGTCCCATAGAAAAATGCTTAAATATTTTTAAATTGAGTTGGAATGATTTGTAAATCTTAAATTTAGGTTATAAATCAATTTTTTCACAAAATATTCACGGGTTGAAACATGAGAGGTTTTTACACATGTCGGCTCATTTGGAACCTCTAACCGCTAGCCCCACATTAACAAAAATAAAAAATACTTCGACTCAAAACCATCATGTGCTCAATGCACCCACTTTTAGTACTTGACAACTCTATCGTACCCGGACCGACACACAATTTTCTTTTGGCCTAATGGATAGGTTTCGGGTCAAGTCCAATTTCCCATTCCTCCACAGGTGTATTTTTTTCCTCAACAACTTAAACTCTCATACTTTCATCACTGAACCCCCGCAAAAATTGCGCACAAATACAAATTCAAACATCAATGTTTCGAACACTCAAAATTCACTTCTTAAACTCACCAAACCTCACCAAAGCCCCAACTCAAAACTAGCAAAAATACCCCTTTATGAACCCCAAATCATGAAATTGGCCAATGAAGCATGCAATTTACTTAGAACCCATCAAAATTGGGACAAATTTCTTGAACCCCAGCTCGTCGAAGAATCAAATGAAGCTTCAGAAATTTCCCATCTTGTTTTTTATAGAATTTGTGCTGCTGGTTTTGGGTTTGTTAAATACGGGGTTGGGTCGTACCTGCAAATCAAGAGAGAGAGTCCACTTCACAAGTTCAAACGAGGATCCATCTTAAAACTATATGGCGATAGGAGGAGTAGCCCCTTAGCCTCATAAAGTGTTTAACTCTCTCTTCTTTTATCAATGTGGGACGCTTACATGTGTTATTTGGTAGGATACACTTCTACAGGTTGAAGTTTTATGAATGGTTCTCTAATTGAAAATTTTGCTCTCTTGATGGGTATGCGTTTTCTTCCCTTCTTAAGCTTTTAGAAAGTAAAAGGGTGTTTGATGAGGTTGAAAATGTGTTAATTTGCATGAAAAATGATTGTATTTTGCTTACTATTGAAGCTTTTGATGTGTTAATTTGAGCTTATGCTGATTTTGGGTAAGTTGATAAAGCTAAGGAATTGTATGGATTAGTGAATGACAAGTTTGATTGAATGCCTAGTGTTTATGCTAGCAATTCATTTCTTAATAGTTTGGTGAAATGTTGTCGCAATGAACCCTCTTCCACCACCCATCCGACAAGGTTAGAGACAAGAAGCAGGCGCAAGGAAACACCACCAGCCCAACACACTTACAAGCTCCACCTTGAGTGTATATGCTACTTTGGTTTATTAGTTTACTTTGTTGTTGCTTTTAGGAAGAGGACAAGAAATAGTAATGTTAGCAATTAAGGCATTTGTCATGTAGTAAAGCAAGTTGAGTAGTATAAGTAGTAGTAGCAATCAAAGGGAAAGCTCATTCAGAAAATTGTATTGGGAATTCTTGGAGACTAATGGCCTAAAATCATTACCTATCTTGTAACCTTTTGGTTTACTTGTATCTAACAATCAACCATTCTCTTCCTTCTTCTTGTTGTGTTACATTGTTTCTAATAGTCTCTTAGCACGCGGTCCGTTGCATCATATGGAGGTTGCACTAGATGTGTATGATGAGATGTTTAAGAGAGATAGTGGTGGTGTTGGGAGGTCTTGTTTGGATAACTATAGTACGAGTATCATGGTGAGGGGTTTGTGCCAGTGAGGGAAAGTTGAGGAGGGAAGGAGATTGATTGAGGATAGGTGGGGAAAGGATTGTGTGCCGAATGTTGTGTTTTATATGTCTCTAATTGATGGGTACTGCAGGAGAAGGTGAGGTTGCAAGGGCAAATTGGCTTCTGCAAGAGACGAAGCTTAAAGGGTTTTTACCTACTGTAGAGACATATGGAGCTATGATAAATGGACATTGCAGAGAAGGTGAGATTGAGGAGGTTGATAAACTTTTGGAAGAGATGAAGATTAGGAGATTGAAAGTCGTTCTGATTCATAATAATATAATTGATTTCCGGTACAAACATGGTTGTTCAGTGTATCCTTATGACATGAATAGAAAAATAGAGTTACTGTAAGCTGGATATTATGACGTATAACAATTTAATTTCTGGTTTATGTATCAACGGGAATGTGAAGGAAGCTAATGCATTTCTTGAGCAGGCCAGAAAGAGGGGTTTGACACCTGATCAATATAGTTGTACTCCTTTCGTTCATTTCTATTGCAAACAAGGTGACCCTGATATGGCTTCCAGTTTGCTCATTGAAATGACAGAGAGAGGTCATAAACCTGATATGTTGACTTATGGAGCACTTGTGCATGGACTTGTTGTTCATGGTGAGATTGAAGCTGCATCAATCATTCAAAAGCAAATGATTGAGAGGGGTTTTTTCCCTGATGCTGGAATTTACAATGTTGTTATGCTCTCAGCTGCAAAACAGTTGCTTTGTGAGATGCTTGACCATAAAGTACATCCTGATGTATTTGTTTACACTACGTTGATTGATGGATTTTCCAGAAATGGTAATCTAGATCTTTGAACTTGCTGTTGAAAAAGATCTCGATCCTGGTGTCGTGGGATACAATGCCATGATTAAGTCATACAGCAGACTGGGGAGGATGAATGATGCAATGCTCTGTTCCAAAAAATGACTCAGAGACACCTTTCCCCTTTCCCCTGATGAATTCACCTATTCAACATTATAATATGGTTATGTCAAGCAACATGACCTTAGATGCGTCAAGCATTTTTAGAGAGATGGTAGAAAAGAAAAGTAAACCAAATGTGGTCACTTTTAGATCTCTTATTAATGGGTATTGTCGCCAAGGAGATACATTTTCAAGGAGATGCTATGTCATGGTGTGATGGCTAATGTAATTACACATAGCATACTAGTTGGTGGATTTTGCAAAGCGGGAAATCTTGTCAAAGCAGGAAATCTTGTCAAAGGCTCAAAGCGGCATCCACATGTTAAGGAATGCTGATGAGCAAATGCACCCCAAATGATGTGACATGTAACTATCTAGTTAATGGATATACCAATATTGTTCCTGCTGCAATATCTGAGAAGAAACATGAAACTAAAAAGCATGAAAATTCAATTTAACCTCTTCAAAAGAATGCTTTATGATGATTTGTCTCCCAGAAAGTCGGAATATAATTACATTCTCATCTGCCTTTTTTCTGCACAGAATGCTCTCAACTGCTTTGCAGCTGATACAAAGAATTGTGAATAGAAATATCCTTGACGAATTATTTACTTTTGTTGCCTTGCTCCATGGTCTTTGCTTGGAAGGAATATCAAGGGAATGGAGTTGATCACGTTTAGTTTGAATGAGCAAGAGATCATTATGGCTTTAAGATACTCAAAGTTGCTGGATATTACCTCTTCAAAGGAACATCTGATGTTTCATTCATTTTGCATTGGTTACTTTAAAGTTGCAAGTTTAACAGCCATAAAGCAGAACATTGTACAGCTTCTGTGAGATAATGGGAAGTTTTGCAGACGATTGCAAGTTAACCAGCCATTAAGCTGAACCTCATACAGCATCAATAAAATAATGGGGAAGAAACTTTAACTCTGTACAGACCAAGAAATGACTGTACTCTTTGGTTTAATTGATTGGTGGTGCTAAAAATTCCATCAGTGGATTTTGATTTTGATATAAGTCTTCTTGAACCTGATGAATTGGTGGTTTATTAATGGTTGAAGACTTTAAGGAGAGACATATTGGAGGAATTGTGTATATATTTGATTATTTGGTCCGAGTCCGAAGAGCACTGTGATCTGTCCTCTTCTGACTGTTGTGAATTTTGGTATGTTGCCAACTTATTTTTAACCATGTGCCCTTTTTTTTTTTTTTTTTAAATTAGATGCATAGATTTTTGAGTTATTAAATTATTTGTACGGTACCTTTATGTGCTTCCTTTTGTACCCCTAGTCAACTGTTTCCTTGTTGTTCCCCACCTCAACGCCACACTATCTGATAAAAAGTAAAAATAAAAAATAAAAAAAAAAATTATTGAAGAAGATGATGGGTGTTAACTGGATGTCTGGTGGTATCTTGAAAAGATTTGAACACTGGTTTTGGGAGCTGAGATTTCCGGGGTCATGGAGCACCTGAATTTTAGAGAAGATTGATTGACTACTTTTGATGTCTCAACTAGCAATTTCTTCTTGTTCTCTGCATGTTGTAGGCAACTGGCATCATATCATAGCCTTTAGATGATAATTCTGGTAATTGTTTTCAATTTGGTACTTTTATGTAAAACAAAATTGAAGTGTTAATAATATCTTTGAATTGAGCTCCGAGAATGCTTTTTTCCCCTTACAAAGCTGCGTAGATTTGTATCTTATGCAATATGGAGTAATGATTTCCTTTCTTTCTAACCAAGAGTTTTAAGTATGCTATTCCTTGTTGGTACTGGTTTAACAAGCTCACTTTGCCATAGAATCCTACACCAAAAAGTGACTATAAAAGTATAATATATGACCTTTTAAGGAGAGATAATAGATGAACTTCTGGCGTGTTTTCTTTATGATTTGCTTGTTTACTATATGATACAAGCACGAGCCTGGATTGTTTTGAAGCATATTAATGATACATCTGAAATTAATGTTACTTTATTTGGTTTGTAGATTCTAGCATTTTTCTAATCCAAAATTTCACATACTACGTATAAAACATGACCAAGCAGGCTTCTAACTTCACTCTCCCTCATCCCTTTTTGTAGGTGCTGATCAACTATGTATTGCATCTTGATGAGTTGGTGTAACACACTTTTACCATACAAGACATGGTAAAACTCTTGATTCTGGTTGGAAAGACAGATTGAAACATGCCTTGGTGCGTTTGCCATGTTGTAATCTTCAATTTCTTCTCTTACATTACAATTCTTTTGGTTGGGGGCCAGGTTGCGTTTTGTTATTTCACTTGCAATTCAAGTTTTCACTTCTTTTATTTGTACATTTGGGAGTATTGTGAAAGTAAATGAGAAGGACGTATCAGTGTGATAACCATATCGATTTAAGTAGAATTGACTACAATTTTCTGTCATTGTTTAGGTCCATAATTCCATTTTGACATCCTTGGTTCCACTTTAGAAAACAGCCTTAGCAATCTGGCAAACTGCATGGTCTATACAAGGTGAATCAGTGCTGAGACAATAATGCATTGTTTCAGTCACATAATATTCCTGTGAAGTGTTACCTTTTTCTTTTTGGTATGAATATAGCCATATAGATAACATGTGCATTGTGCATGAAAAATTGCTACTGAAGTACATTACCTGTTCAAGCATGACTTATCCCCGGCTAGTCTGAGTATGTTGCAGTATAACAAGATGCAAAATTTTGTTTGACTGTTGTCCCTGTTTTTCAGGCACCAAATTATGGGTACTTCACCTATTTGTGGTTTTCATTGTGCATGAAAAATTGCTACTGAAGTACTCATTGCTTTCACTGATTCAAGGAAGAGAGTGTATTGCTCAAATTAGCTTAGTACAACTCTGGTTCAAATCACAGGTGAAGGATAAGAAACAGCATAACTACATCCGGAAGTAGCTGGCTGTTCTTCTCCAAGGGTGCTGGACGACACTCTTCGTTTCATATTAATCAAACACATTGCTGTTCAGTCTGTTCTTTTTCCTCTCCTTTTCTGAATATCCGAAATTCTGCTCATAGGCTGGACAACTTTAAATTAGTTAGTCAAGTCAGATGTTTGGCAGAAGTGTATACTTAGTTAGAACAGATTTTTGGGAATGCTCAAGTCTATTATACTTCTTACAATGGTCCTCAAATCTCTCCACCATTTGGGAACTAGAAGAAGATTAGTTCATATTGAAGTAAATTTTACAAAGCTTACATTCAACTTTTACCATTATAAATTAGGAAAATTATGGCTGTGCAAAACTATGTTGAAACTCAAAAAAGCAAATAATCGATCTAATGTCTAATCTGAGAAAGGGTACTTTATACCTGATCTGATAAATTTTCTTTTTACTTCATTGTTATTTCTCATTAATCTGAATACCTCTTTATGTTTTTTTTATTACTTTGTTATTTCTCATGAGTCTAAACTCCTAAAATGTTTTTTTTTTTTTAATTACTTAGTATGTGTGAATAATTTGAGCAAACCGTAGGTTTCCGTCTCACATTGGTTAGTGTGTTGATGTTAGATTTTATCTTAATATACATTTTCAGAATATTAATTTATAAAAAAAAAATAGACAGAAAATAATGAACAAATGCAGGAACAACTGAACAAGCTCTTGTACTTTGGCTTATCTTATGCCTTTTGAGGCTTTGATGCAGGGTTTACAAAAATCGTAGTCAAATCTGACTGCACAACCTTAATTAATCTGCTCATTTGGAAAAAGAGTTTCTTGTAAAGTTTTTATTATCAATACTAGTTAGACCCGTGTGCATAGCACACACGTCAGCCAACTTTCAAAATATGTAAAATTTACTTTATTCCATTTTTAATTGACTAAATTTGTAATAGTATATAACAAAATTAAGGTTCTATTCTCTTCCCCTTATTCAAATAATGTTAAACAAAAATAGTATATATTCAATGAATTTAATTTTCGTTTAGTAAACAAATTTAGCAAAAAAAAAAAAAAAAAAAAAAAAACACAATTTAGCTATAGTTTAAATCAGTAAATATCAATAACTATACATAACAAATATAACAAAAAATTGTAGTTCAGATTTTATTTAAAAAAAAAAAAAACAATACAAAAAAAAATAATGATACTCTGATCCATCAATCCCTTCTTTTCACAATAGTATTTTCATTCGAAATTTGGTGAGTATAAATATGACAGGGAAACTTTATATCTTTTTTTTATTTTTTATTTTTTTTTGGAAAACAAACTTTATATTTTTTCTATATACTTCCTCCGTTATTTTATTATTGCACCACTTGCCTTTTTAGGAAGTTTTACAAATATTGCATCATTTCCTCTTTAGGGAAAAAATTATTTGTGTTCACACTACAAATACCCAACATACCCTTGCTTTTTCACACTTACTTTTTAGTTTATCAATATGTCACATGGGCAATTTTGTATTTTTACCTTTCTCTCTCTTACTTTTTTTCACTACCAAAATAATTGTACCCAACCCCTATGGTGCAATAATAAAAAAACGGAGGAAGTATAAGAAAAACATAGCCATCTTAGGTGTACTTTAATTCGTACCAATAAGTACATTATTTATATTCAATTTTTTATTTTTTTGTTAATGTAAAATATAAAGATATTTGCATCGATAAATGTAAATTGAAAAATAATTGTGAAACGAGGGAAGTAGTTTATCTCTCTTTCATCATATCATCTACTCCCAAACTAATATTGCTATCGTTACTTTTGTTTATTTATCTATGTATAATTTAATTTCACATGTTTTTTCAACTATTATATATAAATATTCTTTCATTAGTGGTTCTTACATACGGTCATGTATGTAATATTATAAAGGTTAGTATAATATAGGATATGATACTGACAGGCTAAAGTCGTATCAACTAATCAAAAGTAATTTCTAAAACCACTAACTAATAATAGATAGGGAAGTAGGGTCGAATTCATAGGGAAACGAGTCTTTCTATTCCTAATTAATTAATATAATCAAGATTATCAAGTAACCAAATTTGTTGTTGTAAAAGGAATTAAACTTAGGAGAATAAAAGTAGAGAAGAATAAAAGTAAGGAGAAATCAATTAATAAAAGCATAGGGTATAGGTTCACCAATAAATAATACTCCAGGGTAAAACATATCAATCAATCATCAATGCATCAATTAATCAGATCATAAAGGGCTTTCGCTACGTATTATAATCATAAAATTAATCTACCGGTATTAAATCGCATCTCTCGAATCTTAACTTAACCATTTATAAATTAACCTGTCTATTGAAACTAAGCCTAAACATCAATTCTCATCTCT
The DNA here is from genome assembly GCF_948465745.1 of Chenopodium album. Taxonomy (NCBI): domain Eukaryota; kingdom Viridiplantae; phylum Streptophyta; class Magnoliopsida; order Caryophyllales; family Amaranthaceae; genus Chenopodium; species Chenopodium album. The sequence goes on along the minus strand of NC_137850.1, from coordinate 28,570,589 downwards.
CGAATCTCGAATCAATATTGCTTAACGCATACAAATAAAATCTGGCCTAATCTAATTGCATATCATTAAATCAATCAATAGGGAATTAATCAAGCATTGACAATCAACAATAATAAGTTACCCCTTTATATTATTTATGGATCCCCACGAACCTTAGAAAGAAAACTACTCACACATAATTAAATCTAAACTAATCAAAGTAATTAAGCAAAACATGATGAACAAAAGCAAATAAGTTACTGAAATAAAAAGGGACGAAATTGTTACCAAAATTAATGAAAATAATGAATTGAATTAAACCAAGAGTTGTAGAGAGAGAAACATGAGAGAAAGTAATACTAAGAGTTTAATTAAGGGGAGAGAGAGAAAAGTTAGAGAGAGAAAAAGAGTGAGAAGTCCTCCTAAACTCGCTTAACAAAAACGTACTTATACTAAGCTAGAAAATCCTAAGCTAAAACAAAGTAAACCGACACTTAATCTTCCTCCAGAAACACGCGCCCGGTCGGGCGCGAGACAGGACGAAGCATGCCCTTCTTCCTCTTCCGCCCCGCCCGGTCGGGCGCGCCTTCGGGCGAGGTGGCTGACCCGGACGAGGCCACTTGGGGCGACTTGGACTTCTTGTTTGGGCTATTGACTTCGACCCGAACTAAATTTCCTCCTTGGGGCTTTAATCACTCGGTCCAATGCCTCGGTATCTTCAAAGTCGAGCCTTTAATCACCGATTTGATGACTCTAACCGGCCTTGGGCTATGAAAGATGGTCGTGCTCTTCCAATGCTCGTAGTTGCTCCAAATAATCCCGGGAAAATGCTCCAAGTGTGCAATTTCCTACAAAACTCAACCAAAACTACGAAAACACAAGAAAACACAAATTAGTAATAAAAGTGTCTCTAAAGAGCCAAAAACACTACTAATTACGACCAAAGGACGGGGGTAAACCACTATATAAAATAGACATATCAGATACCTTTAAACAATTTTGGAATTCAGGCCCAAAATTCATGCACAAAACCTGATATTTTTTTGGGTTAGGCCAACTTTGATCAAGTTTATGCATAAACAACTTAATAATTTTTCTTTTTAAAATTAATGTTAAGGAGTCCACTAGTACTTACTAAATCATATTTATTTAACATTTTTCTACGATACTAATATTATGTACCAACCATGTATCGCACATGCACTATATTTTAGTTTATGTTTTTATTTCGTACATTATTTATGAAAATCGCATAATATTAATGGCCTGGCAAAAGAAAATCCAAGAAGAGCTAGAGCTGGTGGTTTGATTAGAGGCAGTAGCAGTGAGTTGTTTGAATGTTTTGCAATGAAATGTGGGATATGTACTTGTACATACAAAGGCTGAATTGTTGGCTGTTATGCGAGGCTTGTTGGTGGCTTGGGATGGCGGTCATCGCAAGATACAGGTAGTTATTGACTCTAAAGTAGTGGCTCACATGTTAGTGGATTACTTTCCCACTAACTCTCCTTATATACATGTGTTACGAAAATGCAAGGCTTTGATCTGTGATAGAAATTGGGAGGTGGAGATTACGCATTGTTACAGGAAGGCTAATCGGGTAGCTGATTGTCTTGCTAATTATGGTTTAACGTCGAATTAAAACCTTGTCCTGTTTGAGGCGATCCCGAAGAATTTTCATGTAGTTTTATTTGAGGACTCGGGGAGTGTTGCATTACCTCATAGAGTGCAGGCTAATAAATTAGCTTAACTTAGTGCCCTTATGGCATCCTTTTTTTTTTTTTTTTTTTTTTTTAATTTTTTTTGGCTTAATAGATTATTGTGCTACCCCTCCTTGCTCTTCTTCCTCATTCTGGTTCAATGGAAATTTTTACTTTCAAGAGTTAAGGGCTTCAGTTCAATCCCTATTGGTTTGTCAGGTTCAAAAGGTTCCTCGTTTGTAGATTACCCCTGCTCACTAGTTGGCTGGTTATACTCGGCGTCGTCAATTGTTGTATATTCTATTTTAATTTTTTGTTGACAATTGTATTTGTTTGGTTTTCTTTTATTTGATAGCTCATTTTTGTTTGTTTTTGTTATTTTGACATTTGGTACCAGGGATAACACCTGTCTTCACATTTGCTACCGGTTTAAAGTTTTTTTTTTTACTTTGCTACCACCTAAATTAGAGTTTGTTAAAAATCACTACCACTTAACGGAATCTTAACTCCGTTAAGCTTATTAAAAATAAATAAATAAATTAATAAATTCAAAAATTATATAAAAAAAAAAAATCAGCCACCCTTAAAAGCCTAGCCCCTCCCGTCAGCCACCCTCCCCCCTTCCCCTGTCGGCGGCCGGCGTCCAAAGATGCGGCTTGCGCCGACGACCCCACCGGAATCGAACCCCTGCCCTTCCCTTACCCAAAAACCGACACCACTACCCTAAACCACCAGCCCGAAACCACCCAAACGGGTTTTGGGGTTTTGCTTATGGTGGTTTTGGGTGGCTGGAGAACTCCTCTGCGCGGCATGGTGGCTAATTAGTGGGCGTGAGGGTTGGTGGCTGATTTGCGACTGACTGGGTGTCTGATTTGTAGCTGATTCGCGCGACATGGTGGATGAGGAGACATTTGCGGCATGGTTGGTGGCTGATTTGCGGCTAATTCGCGCGGCATGGTGGCTGAGGTGGGTCGGCCGGCGCGACTAAGAGCGTTTGGGGCGTTGGCCGAGGGTGGGGATGGGGGAGGGGGTTGCTGCTGAGGTGGGGAGGGGTGGTGGCTGAAGGTGGCTGGGGAAGGAGTGGTGGCTGGACGGTGGTTGGGCGCCACTAACAAAAATAGCAACGGTGTAAGAAATTAGGTAGTGATTTTTAACAAACTCTGATTAGGTGGTAGCAAAGTAAAAAAAACTTTAAACTGGTAGTAAATGTGAAGACAGGTGCTTTTCCTGGTATCAAATGTCAAAATTTCGTTTTTGTTTTAGTGTTTTCTGTTCTTCTTGTTTAGGAGCATTGCCCTTCTCCTCCAAAAAAACCCCAAAAAAAAAAAAAAAAAAATCTCTTAAATTCTCAATGCGTAGTCAAAACGTTTACTTGACTGTTTTCATCTTGTTCTATTCTCTACTCATGCTTTACAATAGAAGTCTTCCATAGTTGCTTGCATTTCTCTCTCTCGCAATCTGCATAAATCACAATTCAAAATGCCCGATTCACCGCCACCTGAACCACCATCATCACCACCACAACCACAACCACAACCAAAAGAATCGCAAGAGTCAGAATCCCAAAACCCTAACCCTAACCCTGAATCTGAGGACCCATCTCAGAATTCCAAACCTTCAACCCCTGAAACTCAAAACCCACTTCCAGAAAACCCATCTAATCAACCTCAAGAAGAATCTGAAGAACCCCATGTTGCCGATGAAGATCAAGATGATCCTGAACCGGAACCGGAACCGGAACCCGAGAATGATCAGTCAGAAGGTATGAATGTTTCTGTTTCTCCTCATCATCCTTCAATGTCGTCTGAAATTCAATCTATTGCGCAAGAATTTAAGGGTAGTAATAACCCATCTGCTTCTGTTCGTCGTACATCGAAACGGAAGAAGGGGAATAAGAATAATCATGTTAGTAAGATTGCTTTGGAGAGGAAAATGCTGCAATTGTCTCAAGGTTTTAAGCCTATTCCTTTTGTTCCTCGAAAAGTTCTTGACTTTTCGAGGTATGAGGAGTTTTTGAAGAAGTTGGAGTTGTGGGATTTTGCTCATATTGAATTTGATAGGAATATTAGGGTTGATTTGATTGGGAAGTTAATTGTGAGTTATAACCCGAAAAATCGATGTAGTTATGTTGATGAATCTAGGATTGGGGTTAGTAGGGCTGATTTGGGGCGGGCATTGAAGTTACCGAAGAAGCTGGATTGCGAAGGGGAAAGTTTTCCGGCAGAATTTCTGTCTTTTCTTGATGAGTTTGTGGCGAATTGGATGATTTTACATGAGGATGAGGATTTGTGGTGTATGCCAAAGGAGATTGTGGGGTGGACAAAATTGATAAGAGATGGGACTCCTCAGAAGGTTGATTGGGCTGGGTTGATGTGGTTTATGGTGGATAAGGAGTTGGCGCAACGGACCAGCTTGAAGGAGTGTTATTATGCGTCGCATTTGCAGCACATGATCAAGGCGCAGAAGGAGGAGTTGTTTAGGGAGTCTCCTAACATGGAGGTGGAGAAACTTAAGGTGGACGGTGAAAATTTGGAGGAGGCTGTTACCGTGGATGATGATGAAGATGGCGGTGATGTGAAGATGATGGACTATGAGGAGTCAGCTAGTGTAGGACAGAAGTTGGAGGATCAAAATACTGAATTGAGGCTTGGCCAAGATTGTGCTGCTTCTGTGGAATGTGCTGGTGAAGTAAAGGAGGATAATGAGTGTCTTGCTGGTGAGATGGAGAAGGTTGAGGATATTGAAAAAGAAAAAGAGGAGGATAGTATCGGGATTTCTGGAGGTGTCGATGAGGGTAACAAGGTGGAAAGTATTGAGAATGCTGAACATGTTGATAACATTGAGAATGTTGATCATGTTGAAAATTTTGATCACATTGAAAATGTTGATCACATTGACAATGTTGAGAATTCCACGGAGGGGAACAAGGGTGAGGACATGATGGGATTTGAGGATGACATGGGAGAAGAACAAGGTCAGGGGCAGTGGTTTTTAGATAATAAAATTGGAGGCCAGCACTTTTTGCAGCGTTGTAGTATGGCCGGGGCAAATGTCTCGGAAGTTAGAGGATTTGAGGATGTTTCTGAAGATGTAGAAGACGATGAAGTTGATGGGGATGGACATGTAGAAGGGTTCAATATCATGCCAAAAAGTCCATTGAATGGTATGACTTCAACAAATCTCATACAAGCATTTCAAACAGGGCAACTGCCTTATTCAACTGAACTTGGGGGTCAGTCTTCTTTAGAGCTCTTGGCATCCACTGCTGATAATGATGTGATGATGGGTGCCCCTTCCATGTTTAATCATATTGGTAAGAGGGAGATCGACAATGATCATGACATTTCTCACCATGCCCTAAATGGTAATAATAAGAGGATGAGACTTGATGGCAATTGGGAAGATAAACCTCCTGAGTTTAACTATTGTGTAGATCAATTACAATATTGGATTGACAAAGCTAAATTATGCCGTGCAACGGAGAAAAATGAAGATCAACAAGCAAGTATGGCTCAACAGCACTATATGGAGCAGCAATTATCTGCAAAGGACTGTGAGATTATGCAGTTGAATTACAAGCTTGGTGATATGGAGAGGAGCAAACAGGCGGAAGTCAATCGTCGTGATAGGGAGCTTTATCTGATGAACAGTGTGATAGATGGTTATCGCAGGGCTTTAAAACAAACCCAGAAGGCATTTGCTGATTACCGAAAGCGTTGCCAAGTACCTGATAAACCAATCTATAAAGATGCTGGTTTTGGTGGTGTTGTCAAAAGTGTCATGGAATTGGAGAGAGAGAAATTGAAGCAAGATGAAGAAAACAAGGTGATGTGCAAAATAATTGAGGAAACTTATTGGAAAAATTTAAAAGATCTCGAAGTGAAGTGGGACAGTGAGGTTTTGGCAAAGTTTCAGTCTCATGACAGCAGGCTTATGGATGCTGCAAAGGAAATGGAACTACTGAAAGATCGTTTTAGGAAGCGAGTGATGTCAGCAAATATTCAGACTGAAGTCACTGAACTGCAAGGTCCTTCAGAATGATGGAAGGTTTGTTAGGTGATGTAGAAAAGGTGCTGTATCTTTATCAAGTGTCTTTGTTTCTCTAGTATGAAAATCGCCAGTGTTTAGGAATATGTAAATGCCTAGTACTAATGGCTGTTTCAACAGATCTACCTTTTGTCGTATCTATGTATGCAACTCAGGCTTTCCATATGATTAATATCTATGCTAAGTAAATTGCTAGTGTGTATTACTACTGGAATAATCCCTCATCTCCCTCTCACCCCCCCCCCCCCCCCCCCCCCCCCCCCTCTTAATCATATCCTTGTGATATTGCGTGCATATCCTTGTTTCCATTTCTGTTGAACATTACAACTTTTGGCATTATCTTGAGAACGAACCTTGAAACTTGTCATTGAAAAGTTCTTTATGAGCCCTTCTTTTATCTTCCTGTATCCAAAGTTTTCCTCCTGAATGTCTAAAAATTCACTATATCACCAGGTCACTACTTGTATCGTTCTGATTTCATTTTTTAGGAGAATTTTACTTTAAATTGTCTTATTGGACAAAATTTAGACTATCGCCTAAAAATTCATTTTGATTATTACCTGTACGGCTGTACCTATGACATTGTCTAATCTCCATCTTGGTGCCTTGCCATCTGCATAAATGGGTCTTTACATCTTTCCATCAGCGAAATTAGAAGGGATTTTGTCTGATTATTTTTGCTGACGTAGCCTTTACTTCCCTTTCCAGTTTTACATTATAGAGGAGACTCAAAGGAAAATCCTCAGTGATTTAAATCATTTTCCTTCATAATTCTGTCTAAGATGTTTTCTTCTGCTCTAAACTTTTCGAAAAGTTTGTTTATGTTGTGATTTTGTCATTTATCTATGTATGGTGTATGTCAAATACAAATTATTGTTTGTGACAAGAGTCCCATATTACTGCTTTGCCTACTTGGTTTGTCGATTGATTGAAGAGCGACGAGTACTATCTTTCTAATGGTTTGGTTTTTGGATGTATATGTTTGGAATGGTCATTGTTTTGTGCATTTTATTTGCTTTGCCATTTATAAAGAATTTTGTGAGAAAGTATTGAGTAAATTTCTTTGTTATGTTTAGCTAAACTGGTGAATGAGAAATGCTTTACAGTAGTTGTTTTGTACATTTTCACCCAGTTTGAATTTAGTTGGCTCCTCATTTCATTGTTGATTTTTCTGTATTTGTATTAGTTGATGGATTTGCCAGTTTGAGTTTCGGATTTCCTTGAAAATAGAAAAGCAGAGTAACTTGAAATTTGACATTATGTCCTGTCCTTTGTATATGATCAATGCTACTCTTGTGGAACTTTGGGTGTACCTGAGATTCACAGTGTGTGGTGTTGGAGGCCTCGGAGCTCTGTTTTGCGGAGAACATTTATAACCTTGCTTTCTAGGCATGTATCCTATAACATGTTCAGTTTTGTACTTCCTTATATCCTTGGTGATTAAATTTTAACTAGCTTTTGGTTTTTGGTCTTGTCTTCTCAGTAATTGAAGCTAGTAATCAACTATGGAGTGGTAGCTTAGTTTTAAGCTTTTACTCCTAATAAGCTGTATATATAAATTACCCTGCTTACTATAATGTATGCTGTTAATCTGTTATGTTACACTGCAATGGAATCAGCATTTTCATCTGCATATGAGAGAATCATATCTATGTTACAAGGAGAAACCAGAGGAACATTTTTACATTGTTCTGTACAAAGAATTGCTGACATGAAGTCTCTCATCATTGAGGTATAGTACAGTATACTGGAAGAATACATTCTTTTTTAACCTGTAAGCTGCTCATTCTTATGAACTGTGGTGTTGGGTGGTTGGGGCTGAGCGGTTGTTGGTAGCAAAGATGAGGATGTAGGCGGCGGAACAATGTTTTCCGTCTTGTTTAGGTTCTGCTGGTAATATACTTGCCTCAGCCTCTCTATTTCTCTTTTCATTGCTTCTTGGTGAGCTGCCATTCATTGAAGCAATTTGGTAACAAAGTTAAGTTAGGAAGAGAAGTGTCTCGGAACTTATGATACATTGTTTATATTAAACTTACCATCTTTGAAGATTTTATCTTGGGCAAGTGCTGCAATTTTGGCTTTGAGAGTGCTGTTGTCCACATTTAGAATCATGCGTTGGTGATCCAGGAATGCAACCCTTGGGGACAATGCTGCTACCTCACTCTTTTGCGATGAAGTAAAAGTCCAACAAAAAAGACGTTCAAATTAGTGATAAATACTTAATTGCTAGATAATGAGTTAATGACATGCTAGGATTTCAAGGCCAGTGTTGTATGTGATAGCTCAGACAGCAGTCAAGGGGCAAGCCCCGACTTCAAGCATGCTAGGAATGCAAGGCATATGTATGTGGTAGCTCAGACGGCAGTCAAGGGGCGCACCCTGACTTCAAGTGTCACGCACACGGGACACTAAAGGTGTAGCAAGGATGTTCGAAGTGATAAGAGGTACAAACCTGTAAAGTAGTAACGCTGCGCTCAAGCTCTGATATATACTGCAGCTTCCTTACCCTTGATCTTTGTGCTGATTGTCGATTGGCCAATATTCTGTGTTTTTTTCACATAAGAAAGTGTCCCTTAGTAAAAGAATATACAAATTTGTTAATTTGCTACAGTACTACATTTTGAAAATTTGTTTTTCACTCTTCTTAAAAAGGTCAGAGAGCTTTTTTTTTTTTTTTTTTTCTTTTTTTTTTTTTCTTTTTTGCTGGATTAGACTAAAAAATTAATATCTGCAACATACAGAATATATTGAAAAAATCATGTAGATAATTTGTAAAATAATACTTCCTCCATTTCTTCTTTTATGTATAATACCTTTAATAAAAACGACTACTTTATTATTAATTGTTTAAATCCTCACTTAAATTGCAACTTTAATTTAAAAAGCATTCTAATGCATTCGTTTCAAATTAGTTGATACGTACATACGTTTTATTTATACATCTATTAATTTATAAATTGAATTGAAAATATCTCTAATTATGAATAACGAAACATTGTTAAAAGTTGATATTTTGAAAAAATTATGATGAAAGCATTTTAATAAGATTGTACATAATTGTGTTTAATCAAGTCTATAAAACACAGAAATTAGTCAAAAAAACAGTATTCTGTATATAAATAATGTCAAGAATCAAATTATGTCAAACAATTTAGAATGAAAAACGATAAAATGCCAATATTTATATTTATTTCTGTAAAAATTGTTATCATTTCACCTTTGAAAATCATGAAACATTTATACGGAGTATAGTTTTTCATTTACCTCTTAACCCTCTTTGGATCAACCACAGGTTGCTGATCAGCATCAACAACACCTGTATCATTACAACCACCACCAACAGCAGCCGCCGCAGCTGCTACATTGCCACCCTTTTTATTACCACCAACTTGTGCTTCTTCCTTATCAAACTTGCGCAAACTCTCTACCTCTTCCGCCTTTTCGCTGTCTTCCACCCTCGCTCTACCTCCTAATTCCTGCTCCCCTTTTCTCGTTATCCCTCTCTTTTGATCCTCATTCGTGCTGTTATGATCCGAAGTCGATGACGGATTCGAAGACGACCCTCCTAACTCATTACTAAACATAGACATAAATTGATCATCGTCGAACTTATCAAACTCCTCATCTTTGTTGGTTTTACTCCTCCCTGATAATGTTTCCGGTGGACGGAACGGGCCGTTTAAGAATGGTACTGCCCCAGCCTCGACAAATGCCACAGACGATTCGCTCACCGTCCTCCGGTGTGTTCCTCGCTTCACTGCCGAGAATTGCATGAACTCGCCCACCCACGGCGGGTTCTGCCCCTCCTCCTGCTGCTGCTGAGGGCGCATGAATTCTTGCCATTGTTGTTGTGGTTGTTGATGACGGTGATGATTCGAATTCTGGGGTATAATGTTAGGAACTTTTGGAGGTAATTGTGCCATTTCTATATATCCTTCGTTCCTCCTACTCAAGGGATGTTTAATTTGCCTATCTGGTCGACGACCGATAAGGTTTACATATACACAACTTTATCGCAACAAATATTAAAAAAGAACAATGTGTATAGATATACTAACACTACAACCTCAATTTAAAAAAAAAAAACACAGCACAAACTAGGAATTAAGGGGAGAGTATTTATATATAAATGTTACAAAATATATGACATTCTTTTTTCAGCTCATTAACAAGTTTTTCTCCCCTTTTCCTTTTGGCTGAGAATCTGCTAAAATGCACAAGGAAAATCTCCCTTGTTTTTTTGTTTTATCTTTCTTTGTTTGTTTTCTCTCTAAAATCTGAGTTTCTCACAATGTGTTTGTGAGAGAAAATAGAGAGAGAAAGGACAGGTATGATACAGCTAGGAGGAAAAAAAAAGGAAAATGTTGAAAAAAGTCCTATGGTATAACATGAAAATCGCTGAAAATTTTATTAATAAATAAAATACATAAAAAATAAATAAATGAAAAAAAAGTAAAATAGAAGATTGGAATCTTTGAAGAGCACGTGAAAGAAGCGGAATAAATGAGCATAATCATCGCTAAATTTGTGGAGAGAAGGGAGTAAAAAGGCATATCCCTCAAATATAGTAGCCACCGGTTTGCCTTCCTAAACCTTCGGCGATGATATTAAGAGCAACTCCAATGGCAAGCTAATTTGACAATTAGCTTGTTATGTCACATAAGCTTTTAATCTAATAATTATTTTAGCTACTTTTTGCTCTAATAGCTAGCTATTAGCTTAGTAGTAATTGTTGGATAGAAATTACATGGAAAGAGCTTAATTGGTGCAATGAGCATTTTATTTTGACAAGTTTAATCCTCAAGCAAATTAGCTTAGCAAAGCTAATTTTCTTAGCCAAGCTAATTGAGTTTTCTAGCTCCAATGATCAAGGTATTAGCTAAGAAATTAATGAAATTGCAAGCGAGTCCCTAACTTTTGCTCTAATCTTGAGATTTCTTTTTTTTTTTTTTTTTTTTTATGAGTTCTCGATTAATATTAGGGGTGAGCAAACCGGGTACCCGGTCAAAATTTTAGGACCCGGACTTGGAATTGGTTGGAACCGGGTCCTAAAATTCGGAACCGGAATTGGAATTGGTTTAACCGGGTCCTAAAATTTAGGAATTGGAATTGGAACCACCGGGTACCGGTTCCGGTTCCGGGTACCCACTTATGTATGTAATTTTTAAAATATAATACAAATTATAATTCTTATTTTAGTTAGTATCATTATTAGTGTTTAATACTTATATTTATATATGCATTAAGCTATTTGTATTCATGTTAGGTATTAATAATACTTTTTTATTTTACAAATTAGATACATTTAACATATTTTTATCATCTAAAATTTATTTAGTTTAGGATATATTGGGTAACCGGGTACCCAACCGGTTCCAGTTCCAAAAAGTTGAGAATTGGAATTGGAATTGGTTATAACCGGGTCCTTAATTTATTACCCGGAATTGGAACCACCGGGTCCAATCTCGGTTCCTGACCCGCTGGTTCCTAACCAGTTCCGGTTCCAATTCCGGGTACCCAGAATTTTTGCTCACCCCTAATTAATATATTATTGGATGATCTTCAACAACACGTATCTTTCATTGACGTTGGACTTTAATCTAATGTTTATATATATATATATACACACATATATATATATATCATCTAGGATAATAATACATATTTACTTGAGTCGTGTTACCTTGATCATCTCAATTTACTCGTTTTAAAGATATATTCATATATATATGTAGGTTTTATGTAGTGATAAAGATAAATAGATAAAAGGTAGATTTGAAGCCGGCCAACTTTATATAAATAAAATGGATCAAGTAGTTTAGAACACTCGAAATTGGAAAATGGTGTAGGTAAATTAGGATGTACAGAGTAAATGATTTTGGTCTGATTTGATTACTCTATTCGATCTTATTTGACTTGGACACAAGTACGGTTTAGAAATATTGTTTTTGTTTTCTTTTTCTTTTTCTTTTTTTTTTTTAACATTTGTTTTTGTTTTCTTTTATTTTGATTGTAGGAGTATAATGAAATTAACGTTAGAAATTGTTTACAAATGACCATAGATTTGAATATTGAAGACATGAAATTTGGCAAAATAATATCTGTATGGGATAGTGCTGACACCGTTAAAGACTAGTCCCGGTCACGTGGAGAGCTGCTAACGACCACGTAGGCACCTGCTGTCCATAAAGTCAACTTGCCACCTGTAGGGAATATTTCAAGCAACCCACACTTGAGCCCTACTGAGATCATACACTTAAGTATAGAAGCGTCCAAAGAGAAGGAAGCTAGAGAAAAAAAGTCGCCAACAAATTTTAGGACTTATAAACCGTTCACAGGGTGAAGGTTACACCCCTTCACGATCCATGAGATCGCTAACTCCGTAGTGGTCCGGAACCATGACTGGATATTCGGGGATGAAGGTATAAATCCAACCTAAAAAAGATTAAACCTGCCCTAAAAATAGGCCTTTACTTTATTCTTCTCATATTCATGTGCGCTTTATGACTAACATACAATCAATATATTAATCCTAAACCTGTTTAATCTATGTTGGTTGAATATTAATGCACAAACAAATCTATTATTGACGATCACTTGAATTATAATCACATTAGCCTAAAAAAAATTATTAATTATCTTATTAAGCGTGATTTCAAGTACAAATTCCCTTTAAACCTGCAAGAGAGGGCGTGATCAAGCAATAAACATAATAATATATCAAGCAAAATATAATATTGATACAACAAATCATCATCATCATAATAATATTCTTATCAAAGCATAATATTAGCAAGATCCTAGGCATGATACTAACGAGATTAATAACAAATCCTACCATGTCACCAAACAATAAAGATCAAAACTTTAGCCCTAACATGATAGAAGAAATAGGAAGCAGCCTAATCATGATACTAGAAAGCAATAAATAACATCTTAACATGACACTAGGAATCATAAAGACATCCTAACATGATACTAGGAATTAAAATAATCTAAGCATACTTTCTAAAGATAAAGCAATAAAACAACTTACTTTGTTACCTCATACCTCTTTCTATCAAAACAATACACACGTTAGTAACTTCAATGAAAATATTAAATCAAACAATTAATTTAAATAATTGAAATAGGGATTTGGGACCAAACCCTCAGAAATTATCAACCTTTCACGTCTAGGGTGAAGGCAACTTCGAACTTGGCTAGGTGTGTTTAGAACTCGTGAATGCGGTATTGTATTTTTTAAAAGGGAAGGCTTAGAAAGAGGGAGAAAGAACAAGCTTCTAGCTTTTAGAAAGAGAAGCGAATAGATGATTGTTACTGATTGTCGGTGATTGAAAACGGGGAATAAAAAGCCTATTTATAAGTAGAAAAAGTCCCGAAACGATCAGAAAAAGATCGAATTCGATTTGGAGTAAAACTACTCCCATCGCAGCGCGACAGTGTCCATCGCTGTGCGATAGGCTCCATCGCGACGCGATGGGTCCTGTCGTTTCGCGATGGAGAACGCGTTATCTAAAATCTATACGGAATCCTTAATCTAATTAAATTAGATTAATTAAAGTCCGTACTTATCTTTTAAAATCAGATTTAATCTTTTTAAAACACTTGTTTTATTCTAAATAAAATTCCTTATTTTCCTAAAAGATATAATTATTAATCCTAATTCCACTAGAATTTAAGATAACCTTCTAGATTATTCTAGAAAATTAAAGTCAATCCTAATGAATTTTAGGAATAATAATTAATGGGCCCTCCACTTGATCATTGGGCCGTATATAAAACTCATTTTAGGCCTAATTTAGTATTTTGGCCACAACTTCCTCATTATTCATCAGAATTGGGCTTATAATATATCGTTGGAAAGCTCTTTTCGAGCCCAATCCAACTACACTATTATTGGAACCTTATTGTGGACCGAACTAATGATAGGAATGGTGTCCTTCGAACAAGTGTATTATTTCGATAGAGGGTTCAGAATTATTAGAAAGCTAATTATTCAGCGAGGTCAAGTGATCGGAATGCCTAGGTGGAGGCCGCTTCCAGTCAGTAATATTAATGAGTAATTAATATTACAGCTTAATCTTGACTGAACCCTTCGGGTAATACCCAAGCAACTAACGAACCGACACGATGAATTAATTTGGAAGGAATTAATGAGTCGCTCGAGTATTGTGAACAAAGACGTCGGATTCCGAGCTTAGAGTGTCGGAACCGAATCTTAAAAGTCGAGCCAAAATTTAGGAATTGGCGAGACGGGAAAATGCTTCAAGTAATAAGTAAAAACCCTAGCTGCGTGAAAGGCTAGGGAAGCGCGCCAAATAGAAGTGCGCCACGTGGCAGCACACGTGGCAGCCACCAAGGTGGCAGCACACCACATGGCAGCGTGCCACGTTGGCAATGCTATGTGGCAACGGGCCGGGGACCCGAGTGGCGGGTCATGGACGAGGGCGAAAAGATGGCGGCCCAACCGAACCCAACTTGGGGCTCAAGGTTGGGTGCCACATGGTTAGATCACAATGCATGTGAGTTGCCTTGGGGAGCAAGTGAGGAAGTGGTCCTCACCTAACCATGTGACACTTGTTACTTTGTTATTCCTTGGTTTATTTAACTAAGGATTGAATTCAACATTCTTTCTATGTGGGATCTTTTTGTGAAAAAGTCCCACATTGAAAGATGAGTGGAATTTACTAGGAAACACTCCTTATAAATAGCCAAGGCATACCTTGGGATTGTTCACTTGAGTAAGGTGTTAGAAAAGACATCTCCATTGAGAAAACATTTAAACAAATATAATTACTCGAGTTTAGGTTGGGCTTAGCTAACCTCTAAGCATTGGACCTTGTCGGGGTCGTGTTGTGGGTGGAATTCCGTTGGAGGTCTTTATGCAAGCGAAGCTAAAAGCTTTCCGAAGTATGAGCTCTTGTTGAGAGCGAAGCACGCGTCAAAGGTATTAATCTTTCCTTAATTCTTGTTGTTTAAGTTAATTATGCTTTGTGATTATATTGATTGTGAGTGTGGTCTTGGCTCGGGTTTTCTTCCGCGGTGAGTTAGACTCATCGAAATCCAACAGCGGTATCGGAGCCTTGCTCATTTATTTTTATAATCATAATTTTCAAGGTGTTTTTATGGCTTAATTTTTCTGGTTTTAAGTTGTTAATTAGATTAGTAGCTCGGTTTTATTATTTTTAAGCCCGTATTAGAGCTGTTTTCAGCCCAGAACCCAGATTTTCGCCCATAAATAGTGAATTTTGGGTGGAAAATGTGTTCTGGAAATGATTTTACCCTTTAAGGACTGTGTTTTTGGCCAAAATCCGACCAGAAATGCCTTTTTCGAGGGATTTTTCGTTTTGACGAAAAATTTTAATTCTTTCTAACCTTGAATCTTAATGGCATATTTATGGTGGTTATGTATTTGGTTTTTTTCTTAATTTTTCTGCAATTTTAAACCTCTTTAAGCATGGTTACTTTGTAGTAATTGGTGCTTGAAGGATTGGTTCATATTTTCACATAATTGCAAATCCATATCATTAAGTGTGAAAATTTTGTTCTTTGAGGCTTCTAAGTACTAAAGATTCAATCTTTAATTGTTTTAAGTGATTGTAACTTTGAGTTACAAAATTCCATGATTTTTTGGTTAAACTTTTGATTTAATCATGTATTAAGTTGATTGGAATCATAAAGTTTGAATCTTGTGATAGAAATTTGATTTATCTTCATGTTGGAAGATATAATTTTTCAAGGATTCACAAGTTAAAGTTGGAATCTTTATTTGAATATTTGTGTTCATAATTCCAACTCCCCTTTATTTTGTCAACATCTCATGATTAATTTAAATTAATAATGAGTTATTACCCTTGTTCATTTATTGCACCAAGTTAAACCAATTTTATTAAAGAATGGTTCTTGGAAATAATTTTTGTTATGTGCACCTTGATGAATTTTAATTTAAGTTGGACTTGTATTAATTTTTCATTTTGGCTCATTTCATTAATTCTAAAATTAATTTGGAGTTAATTAATTAGTCACGCAAAATTGGGGTTAAAAACCCGTGGTGTTGCACAAAAATCGAGGGAAAAATGCCCCTTGACGAGCCGAGCTACATATCAGCCCACATGTGGCTCCCAAGGGCACCCTCGACGTAGGTACAGCCCATGCATGGCTGCTGCCACAGCCAGCAAGCACGACTGCCCGTGGTTACTTGTGTGTGGTTGAGCCTTGTGGTGCATGCGTTGCTTGGTGTGGGCTAGGTGTGAGCACTACCCCTCACTTAGCACTTGTGCCTCGTTTTAAGGCTATGTTTATTTGCACTTTTGTGGTTTTAATTATTTTAATTAATTATTTTGGTTTTAAATATTTTAATTAAAATTTTGAGGCTACGGTTTTAAGCGGCATTGGCAAAATTTAATTTTGACAAAGTTTTGGGTTTACGGACTTCATTAATTGGATTAATTAAGATGGATGCGGAATTTAGTGGGAGATTTAATATTAATTGTGCTAAATTACATAATCGATTAAAACAACTTTGACTAGTTTTAATTAGGCATGTTAATTGGATTAACGACCTAAATTAGTTACTAGTTTTCGCGTGTTTGT
Source organism: Chenopodium album (assembly GCF_948465745.1). NCBI lineage: Eukaryota > Viridiplantae > Streptophyta > Magnoliopsida > Caryophyllales > Amaranthaceae > Chenopodium > Chenopodium album. The sequence continues at coordinate 28,554,267 of NC_137850.1, read as the reverse complement.
GCATTGTTACTTGTTTATCGTTGTAAAATGCATGGGCCATTCACAAATAGTGAATGGATGAATGGAATGTATATTCTCTCACATGTGTTATGAAATGGCAACTAGTGGGGCTCGATTAAGATAGAAAATATGGACTGCGATCCGTGATGTATTTCTGTAAATCTAAATACGATCTGCAAACTGTTGAGTATTTTTATACCTTAATATGTAGAATAGTCCTTATCGAAGATACTAGTATTTGCATAATTATGGTCATGTCTTGAAGACGAAGTTTCTTGGAAGACGAAGCCATGAAGTTGCAGAAGCCGTCCCTTGAAGACTTGAAGACTCAAGGGGTCATGCTAGTTTCCAAATGCGTCTTTATTTATGTTTTCGATATATATATTTATGATTTTATATATGTGTGGTTCATATGTTAGACGCATGTTTAGGATTTCGAATGTTGCGATAATTAATTAAGTTCACTTAAATCAACCAACATAGAAACCCTAGGTCCCTAAAATATTGAGTGAAATTGCCATTCTAAAACAACACTTATCGACCTATTGAGAGTAGTGATGGGCTACGCCAAAGCGAGGCATCACTATTACTCCCTAGGATACGTAAGGTATGATGATGGGTTTGCCAAAGCAAGACATCGCATACATGTTGGTTTTAGTTATACTCAACGATATGAGTGATGGAGTCCTAACATGTCGTGGCAAAGTGGATAAGTTGTTGAGAGAGCATTAGATGCGACGATTTATCCAACCAAGAGTGGCTTGGAGCCATTAGCAAAGAGTTGCTTACCTTAGAAGATTGAGTGTTAAGACAAGCCAAAACATGCTTAACCACTCTTTGTTTCTTTTGATCTTGGAATCGACTTATTCTTACCAAATGGGGACAATTTTAATGTGTGAATAAGACGTTTAAATAAGTTTGATTAAAATGCATGATTTCAATCTTATTTAAGTATTATGAATGGTTTTTCATTTCAAATTCTTTCAATTGTAGAATCATGTCTTCAAATAACTCAAACAACCAATTCTCGTTGCGCTCAATTCTCGACAAGGAGATGTTGAGTGGGCCAAATTTTCTTGATTGGCAAAGGAACTTGCGTATAGTTCTCATACAAGAGCAGAAGGAATATGTCCTTGATGAGGAAATGCCCGAGACTCCCAATGAGGAGGTGACTCAGGCTGCCGTAAACCAATGGCAAAGTGCCAATCGGGATGTCAAATGCATCATGTTGGCCATAATGTCTCCGAGCTTCAAACGACTTTCTTTGAAAAGGAGACAACTTTTGAGATCATTTCTGAGCTGCAGAACATGTTTCAAGAGCAGGCCCGAACGGAAAGGTTTGAAACCCACAGGCAGATCCTTGAGAGTAACCTCAAGAAAGGAGAGCCAGTCAGCCCACATGTACTCAAAATGATAAGATTGTTTGAGAACATGGAAAGGCTTGATGCGGGGTATTTAACCGAGATGGCAATTGACATCATTCTCTACTCGCTGCACAAAGGCTATGATCAATTCAAGATAAACCATAATATGCACATCATGGAGAAAACCCTCACCGAGCTTCATGGTATGTTGAAGCAAGACGAGCAAATGCTTTAGGATAAGGGGAAGCATGATATGCTCATGATAAAAAAGGGCAAGCCGTTCAAATTCTCAGGCAAAAAGAAGAAAGGCTTTAAGGGGAAGGGTAAGAAGAAGACCTTTCTGCCTAAGTCTAAAGCTACCAAGGATAACAAGGAAAAGAAGGTAGCATCTTCTAAATCTGATTCCGAATGCTTCTATTGCAAGAAGAAGGGACATTGGAAAAGAGATTGCCTCAAGTTCAAGGAAGGTAAGAAGAACATAACCGTTGCTTCTGGATCAGGTATATTCGTTATAGACTTAAACTTCACTAGCTCAACATCATGGGTATTAGATACCGGATGTGGCTCACACCTTTGTTCCAATTCTCAGGGACTAAGGAACACTAGGAAGCTAGCAAAGGGAGAGGTTGAACTCCGGGTCGGCAATGGAGCCAGAATTGCAGCCATATTCGTAGGAACTCTCAATTTGTCTTTGCCCTATGGGCTTGTTTTGGAACTTGAAGACTGTTTTTATGTTCCTAACATTACCAAAAACATTATTTCAATTTCGGCGTTAGATGTCAAGGGTTTTGAATTTTGAGTAAAGGACAATGAATGTTCGTTTTATCTCGATAATGTTTTATATGGTATTGCACATTCTGAACATGGTCTTTATGTGCTTTCTTTAGACAAACAAGTTTATATTGTGAATAATACCGCCAAAAGAGCTAAGACCATGGAGCCAAATCAAACGTACTTGTGGCATTGTCGTCTTGGCCACATTAAAATCAAACGCATCAAGAAACTTCTACAGGAAGGTGTTCTTGACTCTTTTGATTTGCAATCGTTTGAGAATTGTGAAGGATGTTTATTAGGCAAGATGATTAAGTAGCCATTCTCCAAGTTGGGAGAAAGGGCAAGAGACTTGTTGGGTCTAATACACAATGATGTATGTGGACTAATGAGTTCCGCCACAAGGAACGGACATCGATATTTTATCACTTTCACAGACGACTATAGTATATATGGCTATGTCTACCTCTTGTCGCACAAATTTGAATCGTTTGAAAAGTTCAAAGAATTTCAGAGTGAAGTTGAAAATCAGCTTGGCAATAAAATCAAAGTCCTTCGATCGGATCGAGATGGTGAATACTTGAGCCAAGAATTCGATGACCATCTAAAAGAAAAAGGTATACTTTCAGAATTGACATCTCCAAGAACTCCACAATGGAACGGAGTATCCGAAAGGAGAAATCGAACCTTGTTAGACATGGTACGATCTACAATGGGTCTTAGTGATCTTCCTATCTCTTTCTGGGGATACGCAGTTCTAACTGGGACACTAACACTGAACCGGGCTCCTAGGTTGTCTTTTCTAAATATATGGGGATGCGAAGCATATGTCAAGAAATTGATTTATGACAAACTTCATCCCAAATCTGACAAGGTTTACTTTGTGGGCTACCCAAAAGAAACCAAAGGGTATTACTTCTACAATAAATCCGAGAAAAAAGTGTTTGTTGCTTGCAATGGTGTCTTTTTGGAGAAGGAGCACCTTTCCAAAATGACAAGTGGGAGAAAAATCGAATTCGATGAAGTTCGAGAGGACGAGCAACAAAATCAGATTGACAGTCAAAGTGCTCAAACAACATCAGTTGATGCTGGTCAAAATGGTCAAAATGTGCAAAGTCATATCGACAATGCAAATGCTCAGTCCGTTACCCTACGTAGGTCTCAGAGGTCGAGATTTCAACCTGATAGATATCTTGGTATAGTATTGACCGAGAATCAGGACATCCTTGTTATGGATGGAGATGAACCGGCAACCTACAAGCAAGCGATGGCAAGCACTGACTTTGTTAAATGGCAAGAGGCCATGAGATCTGAAATGGATTCCATGTTTGAAAATCAAGTTTGGGACTTGGTTGACTTACTCGAGGGTTACACACCTATCGGATGTAAGTGGATTTTCAAATTGAAAACCGACAAAGATGGAAATGTATTCATTTACAAAGCTAGATTGGTAGGAAAAGGTTACAGGCAAGTTTATGGTATTGATTACGATGAAACCTTTTCTTCAGTCGCAATGCTTAAATCCGTTCGGATCCTCCTAGCGATTGCTGCATATTACAATTATGAAATATGGCAGATGGACGTCAAAACCACCTTCCTCAATGGTATTTTGGAAGAAACTATGTATGTGACACAACCTGAAGGTTTCGCGACCAAAACAATGATGGGAAAGTTTGTAAGCTTAAAAAGTCCATTTATGGGCTAAAGCAAGCTAGCAGAAGTTGGAATCTGCGATTCGATGAATCCATCAGTAAGTTTGGTTTTATCAAGAATCCAGATGAATCTTGTGTTTACAAGAAGGTAAGTGGGAGTGACATCGCCTTCCTTGTCTTATATGTCGATGACATATTTCTCATTGGAAATAACATTCCGTTGTTAGAGTCTGTAAAGGCCTGGCTCAGAAAGTGTTTTTCAATGAAAGACTTGAGAGAAGCTCGGTACATATTGGGCATCAAGATCTATAGGGATAAATCGAAAAGGATGATTAGATTGAGCCAAAGTACTTATATTGATAAGGTACTGGCACGATTTGGCATGGAGGAGGCCAAGAGAGGTCACCTACCCATGTCACATGGCATAACCCTAAGCAAGAAGTAGTGTCCACAGACACCTGATGAGCGAGAAAGGATGAATCAGATTCCATATTCTTCGCTAATTGGATCAATCACGTATGCCATGATATGTACTAGGCCAGATGTATCGTATGCCTTGAGTGCTACGAGCCGTTACCAATCAGACCCAGGAGAGGCCCATTGGACTGCGACCAAGAATATCCTAAAGTACCTGAAAAGGAACAAGGATAAATTCCTAGTGTATGGTGGGTCAGAAGAATTAGTTGTTGAAGGTTATACCGACGCAAGCTTCTAGACATACAGAGACGATTTCAAATCGCAATCTGGATATGTGCTCTGTCTTAATGGAGGAGCGTTTAGTTGGAAGAGTGCTAAGTAGAGCACAACTGCAGATTCTACAACTGAAGCCGAATACTTGGCAGCTGCTAAAGCGGCTAAGGAGGCTGTTTGGATTAGTAAGTTCGTTGGTGAACTTGATGTTGTACCCTCTATCAAGGGTCCAATAGCCCTCTATTATGACAACAATGGAGCTATTTCTCAGGCTAGAGAGCCAAGGGAACATCAGAAGGTCAAACATGTCAAGAGGCGATTTCACATGATTCGAGAATGGAAATCAGAAGGTGAAATCAGAATTTGTAAAGTTGGAATGGACGACAATGTAGCCGATCCACTTACTAAACCTTTGCCTCAAGAGAAGCACAACAAGCACGTTGAGGCAATAGGAATTAGGCACGTTGGAGACTAGCTTTGATTTCCCTGTTTAGTGTTTTAGTTAATTTTAAACATTTTAATGTAAGACACTAAGAAAAACCATTCAAGTTTTGGAGTAATTTAAATTTCATGCAATTTTATCACTCCATTTGCTATTTAATTGTGGTTTAGGATTAAATAATGAGTCCATTCGATTATGAGAATATTCAAAATAGGGTATCAAGACCAGTCTTGATAAGGAAACACCTATTAAGTGTACATTGAATATTATAATCGAAAATTATCCCTTATCGAGGTCATTTAAACGATGGACGATTAATGACCACTTGAGATTAGTGTGTAGTTTGATTTATAGCACCGTTTCTTGTGCTAGAAGGACATGATTGTCGTAAATCATTTGCACAGGTATTGGTTTGGAACCATACTGGATCGACCAATGAGAATACTTTAAGAGAATTAAAAATCGTCATAAGTATACTTCTCATTATGGCTATTGGAACCTATTTCCTCGACCATGAGTATTGTGAGTTCTCTTGTTTGATTACTAGTCCTCTTTGATGTTGTCAAACGTCTGCCGTAAAAGGGGATTATAACGGCAACACTCGATCGGCTAGGTCCTCTCAATAAGAGAAGCTACATTATAAGACTGGGAATGTCCCCCTATTAAAATAGGGAAGATGTCTTTGTTGTTTACAAGGCCTCTCGAAGAGCAAGACTGTAAAAATGCATGGCCGTGCTCGGATGGATTTTAGAAATCATCTGTTTATTGATAGTCGGACTCGGGATCAAGAAATACTTCTGGGCATAATAAGGATGATGAATAAATCTTACCTTATAGTTTATGAAGATACATTAAGCGACATAGGAAAGAGGCTATACATTAAATGCGCACTTGTCCGGAAGGACAAGTGGGAAATTGATAGGAATGGTGTCCTTCGAAAAAGTGTATTATTCCGATAAAGGGTTCAGAATTATTAGAAAACTAATTATTCAGTGAGGTCAAGTGATCGGAATGCCTAGGTGGAGGCCGCTTCCGATCAGTAATATTAATGAGTAATTAATATTACAGCTTTTGACTGAACTCTTCTGGTCACACCCAAGCAACTAACGAACCAACATGACGAATTAATTCGAAAGGAATTAATGAGTCACTCGAGTATTGTGAAGAAAGACGTCGGATTCCGAGCTTAGAGCGTCGGAACCGAATCTTAAAAGTCGAGCCAAAATTTAGGAATTGGCGAGAAGGGAAAATGCTTCAAGTCACAAGTAAAAACCCTAGCTGCGCGAAAGGCTAGGGAAGCGCGCCAAATACAAGTGCGCCACGGGCAGCGCCATGTGGCAGCAACTAAGTGGCAGCGCGCCACGTGGCAGCCACCATGGTGGCGGCGTGCCAAGGTGGCGCGCGTGCCACGTTGGCAGCCACCAAGTGGCAACTCGCCACGTGGCAGCATGCCACGTTGGCAATGCCATGTGGCAAAGGGCCGCGGACCCGGGTGGAGGGTCATAAAGGTGGCGGCCCAACCGAACCCAACTTGGGGCTCAAGGTTGGGTGCCACATGGTTAGATCACAATGCATGTCAGTTGCCTTGGGGAGCAAGTGAGGAAGTGGTCCTCACCTAACCATGTGACACTTGTTACTTTGTTATTCTTTGGCTTATTTAACTAAGGATTGAATTCAACATTCTTTCTATGTGGGATCTTTTTGTGAAAAAGTCCCACATAGAAAGATGAGTGGAATTCACAAGGAAACACTCTTTATAAATAGCCAAGGCATACCTTGGGATTGTTCACTTGAGTAAGGTGGTAGAAAAGACATCTCCATTGAGAAAACCTTTAAACGCATATAATTACTCGAGTTTAGGTTAGGCTTAGCTAACCTCTAAGCAGTGGACCTTGTCGGGGTCGTGTTGTGGGTGGACTTCCGTTGGATGTCTTAGTGCGAGCGAAGCTAAAAGCTTTCCGAAGTAAGAGCTCTTGTTGAGAGCGAAGCACGCGTTAAAGGTATTAATCTTTCCTTGATTCTTATTGTTTAAGTTAATTATGCTTTGTGATTATATTAATTGTAAGTATGGTCTTGGCTAGGGTTTTCTTCCGCGGTGAGTTAGACTCATCGAAACCCAACAACTAAACTGGACTGGACATTTTCCATAAATAGAGAACGAAAAGAAATATTTTCGAAAACAGAAAGAAGTATTGTTTATTAAAATGACTGCATCACAAGATTTTTCATATTTCACCTTGTTCGATAATCAATGACGTGAAAGATATTCATCACTGGGTTTGGTTTTTGGGGAGACACAATCAGGTGTCTACAGCAGCCCCCACTTTAACTAAGTTTGGAGAAACGTGAGTTTCGAAAACAAAAGTCAAAGTAGCGATAGGGACAGAGAATGATTCAAAACATTCTGGAATCCTAAATCATTCTTGTAACATCGATACCTGCAAACTAGTGTAAGTTTAAACAGATAAAAGAGTTAAGAAACGTGTATCTTGCACCGTCGAGCACATGTCTCTCGGGTAACTGATTTTGTTGTTGTATTTGTTGTGACGATTTCCACAATGCCTCGTCAACGTCATCTCACTGCTATTTGATGTTATGGCTGTGATTCGCTGTTGTTGATGTTCACTCGTCTCTGAACAATAGAGTTTCGAATGATATGTCCACGCGTATTTGAGTAAAAGAGCTTGATGATATGTCCACGCGTCCTTAAACAAAGTGCTTTGATTGAAATGTCCACGCGTCTCTGAACAAAAGAGTTTTGATTGCAATGTCCACGCGTCTCTGAACAATGGAGCTTCGAAAGGAGTGTCCACGTGTCTCTGAACAAAAGAGCTTCAATAGGAAGCCCACGTGTCTCTGTGCAAAAGAGCTTGAAATGATATGTCCACTCGTCTCTGACCAAAAGAGCTTGATGGTATGTCCACGTGTCTCTGAACAAAAGAGCTTGATTGAAATGTCCACGCGTCTCTAAAAAAAGAGCTTTGATATATTGTTGAAATCGTTCGGTTGGCTGCGAACAGGAGCTTTGCTGAATGGTTGTATCCTATAAAACCAAAGATTGCCAAAAGACTTTGCTAGTGTTTTTTTAGGGTTGACCTAAGGCTTGGTGTGCTTGACATTATGTTTTCTTTGACTTGAGGTTGACTCAATATGTTTTGACACGTGTGTGTAGACTCAACTCGATGTGATATGACACGACATGACTCTTATGTGCATTGTATTGTGATGTGCTTGTGCGACTCGAAAGTGCAAAAAAGTAAAAAATTTCTGTCATTTTTGTGGAGGGTACCGACTTTCTCCCGAAAGAGAAAGACGCGAAAAGGAAGAAGTGAAGTGTTTGAGAGTGCATGTTGAATGAGCTTAGTCAAATGTATGCGTTGATGTTATATCTCATGGTGCAAGGATTGTAACATCCTAGGCTATCTTAATTGTTGACTCGATAATGAAAGTATTTAGGTAACTTAGGTTAGGAGGTTAAGAAATTCATACTTTGTGATGCAATGATGAGTAATGAGTGATTTTGATATGACAAGGCATGCTTCGACGTTGTGTTAAGATTTCATGACAAAGGATTCCTATGGGAAAGTTTATTTGGTCATGTATCCTTGATGTGTGTGAAAGTGTCACTAAAGTTAGGCTGCAAAGGCTAAGTGTATGGAAAAAATATTTTGAAAATAGTCAAATGATGGTGACTCCTAGGCTAGGTAGGCTAATGATATAGGGATCAAGCCCCCAAGTCTATCTCTAAGTGGATAGGGATGAATATTGGTGATCTCTTGATATGATCATGTATGAATGTGAATGTGAATGTGAATGAATGCATTTTTATTACAGCTGCACCCCAATGTGAGGTTGCCTACGTATCCGTTAGGAATCAGGTCGAACGTAGCTCTAGCCGAACCTCGCACAAGTGTGTGTATACCTCAAAGAGATCTTTTAAGGGTTGTAACATGGTTAGGCTAAAGGTTGAAGAAGAAGGGGATAAAGGCTCAAGACCCTAGATAAGCCCCCAAGGTGTGTAGCCTTGCTTTTGAATCTTTGTATTTGTATGCTTAAGGTTTCTCACTTTTGAACTCTTTTTTGTTTATATCTTACTCTATCTTTTTTGCTTTTGCATTTTTTATTTTAATAAGTGTGGGAAATCCCGATCATGCCGTCTATCACTCACTTGGCATTCATGTTTCTCAGGCACGGTGTCGAGCACTCAATAAGAGACGCAATCTGAGACGTGTTCATATCAAAGACATGTTCATATCAATGACATTGGAACACTTACCCTTTTGCACACTTTTATTATTTTTTTGCTTTTTTGAATTTTTTGAAATCACTCAAGCTTTTGAAATTGCATAAGTTGCACACCATCCCTTCCCAAGGTAGGTATATGTGGGTTGAAAAAAGAAAGGTCTATCGTTAGACGAGACTCAAAGTGTTTTATCAAGAAAGGATTGTATATGTGAAGGGGTAAAGATGATATGATATGGCTACAAGGGGTGCGTCAAATCATTAGTATACCTTGTGCTTAGTCCAACGTAGATGTTTTTTTTTATTTTTTTTATTTTTTTAATTTTTTTTATGAATGCAATGCAATGATCATATGCAAGAAAAAAAATGCTTATTTATTAGAAGGAAAAAAGAAAAAACCTACAAAATAAAATCGAAGGAAATTAAAAGGTGCCTATGCTAAACTTATTGGGGAAAGGAGAAATAATAAAAAAAAGAAGAAGAGGTCATGAAATCTCGTCGTTGAAGCCCGCCTCGTGTCTTGTGCTTCATCACTCGGTCTTCTTGCCAACTGGAGGGAATGGAAGCTTGTTTGCATCGATGAGGTCTTGAATGAGATTTTGAAACTTATAACATTGATTTGTAGTATGACCGTTACTTTGATGGTACTTGCAATAGGAGTTTGGGTTCCAATCAGGTGTTCTCCTTTCAGGACGAGGATCTTGCATAGGTCCAATTGGTGTGATGAGTCCCTTAGCAAGGAGTCGATCAAGGGCAATATTGTAGCTCATCCCAATAGGGGTGAACTTTATTTCTAGTTCTTTTGCCTTTAAAGTCTTTTTATCGATGCAACTTCCATTCTGATAGGAAGAAACGGAAGAAGGATTGTCGTTCTTCCTGCTCTTGCCATCATTATTATTTATTTTGACCTTCTTGTTGCTTAGAGAAATACGAAGGCAATTCGAATCAAGAAGGTCTTGAATTCAATCTTTGAGGGCGAAGCATTCTTCAGTGGTGTGACCATGGCCTCTATGATATTTGCAATAGGATTTTGGATCCCAATTGGGAGACCGTTTCTCAAGTGGTGGGTCTTGACTTGGACCGATGGGATGAATAAGGTTTCGACCGTGAAAATAATTAAAAGCTTCATTATAAGTCATTCCTATTGGTGTGTATTCTTTAATGGTCCATTTTGCCCGTGCTTAGGAGCATTGGATTTTTCCTTAAGTTCTTGATGGGAAGAAGAAGAAGGAGAATGCTTATCTTTTTCATTCTCATGGTCTTGGTGATGAGAGCGTTGCTCGATGACTGACATTCGGTTTGCTAGGCCTTCCACCATATTTAAGAGCATTGCGATGTTTTCGAACGTCTTCTTTTAGACGTGTTGAGTTTTCCTTGGTATCATCTAATAAAATTCCTTCATCCTCCTCAATCATGGTCACTTCATCGATAGAGGTTATATAGACTTCTTCGATCATGGGCTCACCTACAGGTGTGATATGGAGCGAAGGATCGAAGGATATTTGATCTTCTGCAATGGCTAGTATCTCTGAAGTTTTATTGTTATCGATCAGGTCTTGAATAGCTTCTTTGAGTTTCCAACACTCCTCAGTGTGGTGACCCTTTCCCTGGTGGTATTTGCAGTGTTTATTAGGATCCCACTTAGGTGGCTTAGCTTCTGGAATTGGGTCTTTGATGGGTCCTATGGGCATGACTAGTCCTTTGTGGTATAGCTTTTCGAAAGTTGTCTTGTAACTCATACCAAGTGGAGTGAACACAGTTTTCGACCTTTGGATTCGTGGTTTAGAGGTGTATGTTGCGTGTACTTCATTAATGGGAGAGGAAGAAAAAGGATGGTCGTTCTTCTTTCCTTTTGCATCATCAACTTCCAAAAGGTCGTCTTCGATATAAATGCCTATGTCATACGCATCCTTGAAAGTATTCAAGTTGTGTTGGTATTTTAAGTGCTTTGCATATTTTTCTTGAAGGTTCTTGATGAACATCCTTACAGACTCTTTTTCAGTAGGGACTTCAACCATCTTAGCGGAAGTTTCCCTCCACTTGTTGAAGAAAGGAGTGAACCCTTCGTTTTCTCTTTCCTTTAGCACCTCAAGTTGTCTATGGTCTGCGTCGACTTGGATGTTGCACTTGTATCTATCAATGAAAGCGTTTGTAATAGAATCCCAAGAAGAGATCTTCTCTTTGTCTAAGGCAAAGAACCATTGTTGACAAACGGTTTCTAAAGATAGTGAGAACAATGTAAGGAAAGCTTTTCTATCAATTCCCTTACTGTTCATTATTGTCTCGAAAGCTCTTAAATGAAAGTAAGGGTTGTCAGTTGGCTTGAACTTAGGGATGTCATTGGCATTGAACTTCTGCGGAAGAAGTTCCTTATCCACCGAGACCCCTTGTGAGCTAATCCCTTGAAACTTGTAGTCATTGGAGACTTTGCTCAAACTTTCTTCCATGCGCTCAAGCTGTTGTTGTCTCGCAGGGTCGTTAACTTGAAGAGCGATAGTCTTCATCATCTCAGTTAGACTAGCCAGGTTTTGCCTAAGTTCATTGACTTCTTCCTGAGACGCCATTTTCTTCTTAACTTTTCTCTTTTGTCGAATCAGTTTATCAAAGAATAAGAGTTGAATGAAAGTGTTGTCCTTAATTAAACGCCCTTCTCTCCTTGACCAAGTGTTGTAGAAAGAGAAGTCCTGGATACTTATTGTTAATTATTTGACTTAAACTCAATTCAACATGAAATAGATAAGAAGAGATCATGGAAGAATGTGGGAGTGGTATGCATGGAGAAAGCATGTGGAGAGTGGAAAGATGATGTAGATGGAGAGATATGGAAAAATTAGGAATAGAGTGGACCCCCAACTCAAATGACGGAAAGAGCGACTCATGCATGAACCTAAGACATGGTCATGGTGTGAGAAGAGTATGTACAAAGTGTGTGAATACTTGTGAGTGTAAGTGATAAGTTCAAGACTCGTGTCATGACCATGTGACTAGACTATGTGACTAGACTCAAACAAAGACTAAGTTAAGACCTCACGTATGTGTACTAAACTGGACAGGCTGTAGTATTTTAGTCATAACTATTGATTTGACTTCGAATTGGACGAAACCACTCCAAATGAAAGATAAAACTCGGGAATACAGATCCATAGGTTTTACGACTCGTAACTCCTCCTAGAACTCCGGCTATGACCAAAAAAAGTTGACGCTTGTGCAGTGTACGGGAATAAAAATCTGGGTTGACTTAAAGGAACTATGACTCGATTTTAGACATATTTATTAGCTCAAATTAATTAATCAATTAATTAAACAAAGTCATTTAATCATTGGTTAGTTTTTGTAAGCATATTCATAATCACAAGTCAAACCAAACGGTTAGTTTAATCACATGTAAGTATGCACAAGCAAGTAATGCACAAGTAGTCAAATAGTCACAATATGATGTAATGAGTTTGCTTCCTAACCATGGCTCTAATTCTCTAAAGTTCAAGGATAAGTATTAGTCAAAGAGGGTCCATGGTTATGTGTCCGGATGCATCGCGTGGAAGCCTTACCTTTGGAAGGATTGGCGCGTATGGATGGGACCCCACAAGTTAAACTTATTTCCATGGTTTGGTGAATTCACAAACTCGGATGTACCCTTCGTTGCAATGAGTGTTCGATTAGGTAGATGGAGCGTGAATTCCCAGAGGGTTGTGGCCATATGTAGAACACATATTGGTTTAGAAAAGTGAGAAAAACTCAATCAGGAAGTAAAACCGAGCAAACAGTACTAGAACCGGTCAAAGCAAGAACGCAGGTTTTTGGCTCGGTATTGGAAGAACTTGGCGCAAGACAACAGGGACCATCGCAAGACGATATCCCTGTCGCGTCGCGATATTGCTATCGCGCAGCGACAAAGCCATCGTACTACGATAGGCACTGTTTTCTCAGCGCCAGTTATTACATGCCTCAGCAGCTCTCTTTATTCTTAGAATTTTTCCAAGTTTCGCAGCGTTTTTTCGATTCTAGTTGTGAAAGATATTTCCCAACTTTCCTACGTGTAAAAATCCTATGTTTTTGACGCATTATGGATGGTATATCCAATGCGGATCTTTTTATGCTTATGCCAATAATGTCAATCAAAATTACACACATGAATACTTAGAATGTTTTGAGTCTCATCCACTCATTCTAAATTATTGCCAAAATAAATTTTAGGAATTAAAATAGAAATCCTCCCTAGTGGAGTCGCCAAAAAATTGTAGGGAATATTTCAAGCAACCCACACTTGAGCCCCACTGTGATCATAAACTTAAGTATAGAGGCGTCCAAAGGGAAGGAAGCTAGAGCAAAAGAGTCGCCAACAATTTTTAGGAACTTGTAAACCGTTCACATGGTGAAAGTTACACCCCTTCACGATCCATGAGATCGCTAACTCCATAGTGGTCCGGAACCATGACTGGATATTCGGGGTAGAAGGTATAAATCCAACCTAAAAGAGATTGAACCTGCCCTAAAAATAGGCCTCTACTTTATTCTTCTCATATTCATGTGCGCTTTCTAACTAACATACAATCAATGTATTAATCCTAAACCTTTTTAATCTAAGTTGGTTGAATATTAAGGCACAAACAAATCTATTATTGGCGATCACTTGAATTATAATCACATTAGCCTAAATAAATTATTAATTATCTTATTAAGCATGATTTCAAGTACAAATTCCCTTTAAACCTACAAGAGAGGCATGATCAAGCAACAACATAATAATATATCAAGTAACATAATATTGATACAACAAATTATCATCATCATAATAATATTCTCATCAAAGCAAAATACTAGCAAGATCTGATGCATGATACTAACAAGATTAATAACAAATCCTAGCATGTCACCAAACAATAAAGATCAAAGATTTAGCCTTAACATGATACTAACATGATAGAAGAAATAGGAAGCAGCCTAATCATGATATAAGAAAGCAATAAATAACATCTTAACATGATACTAGGAATCATAAAGACATTCTAACATGATACTAGGAATTAAAATAATCTAAGCATGCTTTCTAAAGATAAAGCAATAAAACAACTTACTTTGTTGCCTCGTTCCTCTTTCTATCAAAACAATACACACGCTAGTAACTTCAATGAAAATATTAAATCAAACAATTAATATAAATAATTGAAATAGGGATTTGGGACCAAACCCTTAGAAATTATCAATCTTTCACGTCTAGGGCGAAGGCAACTTCGAACTTGAACAGGTGTGTTTAGAACTCGTGAATGCGGTATTGTATTTTTTAAAAGGGAAGGCTTAGAAAGAGGGAGAAAGAACAAGCTTCTAGCTTTTAGAGAGAGAAGAGAATAGATGATTGTTAATGATTGTCGGTGATTGAAAACGGGGAATACAGACCCTATTTATAAGGAAAAAAGTCCCGAAACGATTAGAAAAAGATCAAATTCAATTTGGAGTAAAACTGCTCCCATCGCGGCGTGACAGGCTCCATCGTGGCGCGACATCGCGACGCGATGGGTCCTGTCGTTTCGCGATGGAGAACGCGTTATCTAAATCCCGTATGGATTCCTTAATATAATTAAGTTAGATTAATTAAAGTCTATACTTATCTTTTAAAATCAGATTTAATTTTTTAAAACACTTGTTTTATTCCATATAAAATTCCTTATTTTCCTAAAAGATATAATTATTAATCCTAATTCCACTAGAATTTAAGATAACCTTCTAGATTATTCTAGAAAATTAAAGTCAATCCTAATGAATTTTAGGAATAATAATTAATGGGCCCTCCACTTGATCATTGGGCCGTATATAAAACTCATTTCAGGCCCAATTTAGTATTTTGGCTACAACTTCCTCATTATTCATCGGAATTAGGCTTATAATATATCATTGGAAAGCTCTTTTCGAGCCCAATCTAACTACACTATTATTGGACCCTTATCATGGACCAAACTAAACTAGACATTTTCCATAAATAGAGGAAGAAAAGAAATATTTTCGAAAACAGAAAGAAGTATTGTTTATTAAAATGACCGCAGCACAAGACTTTTCACATTTCATCTTGTTCGATAATCAATGGCGTGAAAGATATTCATCATTGGGTTTGGTTTTTGGGGAGACACAATCAGGTGTCTACACCACCTATGTCAAAAGGTGGCACTAGCTTGGTTATCTTTCTATAAATACCCAAGCATGTTTCACTATTGAGGTACAATCTTTCTCTCTCTCTCTAGAAATACTTTCTTATCCTTTTTATTCGTCCTTCTCATCAGATTACTAACTTTAGCATTGGAGCGGTTACCCCCGGATAATTCCCCGGGTTAGCTAATTTGTGTTGACTGTGCAGGTGCTCAATTGGTCAGTAAACCTTTATAGACCCCAGGACTCACAATACCGGAATTGCCCAGAACAATTGGCGTTAGAAGGAGGGGAAAGTAATAACTTCTATCGTCTAAAGAACCTCGAGAATGTCATGGAAGGAAACAACCAAATCACGAAACCGATTTCGGAAATTGAAAGTAGCACCTATGATACCGGTATCCTCAATACCGGGGCAAGTAAGATAGTAAACACTCTACCGGAGATTGTGGTGGAGGATGAGACCCACCTAATCCCAAATGATCCAGCAAACATGCTGATAACACCTGAGCAACCTCGAGCACCCACCCTAGATCCCCTAGCTGAGTTCGCTCCCGAAGAGCTAGAAATAACGGCCAAAGTCATGCGAGCGATGTCTTGAAAGAGAAACGAAGTCGGTGAGACGACTGTCGGTGGAACAAGGGGAGAAGGTATGCAGTCTATGGCTGCATTTGTTAATTTAGAAAGTCAATTCAACCAAGTGGCACCACAACCTCCCCGACAACCCCGCGAGGTCAGAGTCGATGAACAGAGAGCATCAAGCTCCTTAGGGGGTACGGTTAGGAGACTCGGAATCTTACCAGCAAGACGCTAGTAGCGGGTCGCCAAGGTGCAAAGCCAGAGTGGTGGTTAGGCCGAGAGTATCCCCGTTTACTTAAGAAATCCTCGATCAGCAGATGGAAAAGATTAAAATGCCGTCATGCACGTATGACGGCAAGGGAGACCCTAAGAGATATGTAGCGGCCTTTGAGAGCCATATGCTGCTATACACCGATAAAGATGCTAAGTGGTACAAGGTCTTCCCAACAACCTTGACAGGGTCGGCCTCGAATTGGTTCTCTAATTTGGAACCTAGTTCCGTTGATTGCTTTGAAACTTTGGTGAAAATGTTTACGGGTCAGTGTATCAGTAATAGTGCAAGACAGAGGACTTAAGGAGAGCTTATGGCTGTTAGGAAGAGAAAGGATGAGTCATTGAGGGACTTTATCAGGCATTTTAATAACGAGGCTAATACCATACCAAAATTGCAGCAAGGTATAGCTGTGATGGCTCTCATGAAGGGTTTGAGTGATAGTGAATTCAAAAGGTATTTGGCCTGGAAATCCTTTGCGAATTTGGGCACAGCGTTCAGCAAACTACATGAATACATAAAGAGCGAGGAGCTACTGAAAACTAGCAGCTAGGCGGCCCTAGCAGAGCCAAGCCAACGGTCGAATGATCATGCAATACTAGATGCTTGCACCGGTTCAGTAAGCAGGCCGCAACAATAGAATCAACAAAAATCAAGTAGGCTTGGCAAAGGTTTAGGTCGATATAGTAATTACACGCAATTGAATACACCTAGAGCGGCAATCTACTCAGTGAATTAGCAAAGGGAGAATTAGAACAGGCCAGCTCCTATGATAACTAAAGGCTGAGATGCGAAAAAATATTGCATGTTCCACAGGGATGTTGGTCATTATACCGAAGAGTGCATTCAGCTGAAAGAGAACATTGAGGACCTCATCTGGAAAGGACGTTTATCTCAATACCGAGCCTAGCCAGGTTCAAGCCGATAAATGTCATCACAGCCAAAGCAAGCAGAGTATCATTAGCAAGATGACACACCTTGGCAGGGAGGGACCTTTAGACAGGGACAAACCCCGCCGGGGTATAAAATAACAATAGTTGTCATTACCGGTGGACCTGTACATCGAGGCCCTATTACCGGAGCAAAGAAAAGCTTATCGGAGTACAAGCACATGGTGAATGCTCTAGGGATAGAGGAACGTTGTAATACCTCGTATTTTTATACGTATATTATTTAATATAAGTATTTTGAGAAGTATTTAATTGAATTTAAATGTTTTATTTAAACTATTTTAGTTATTTATTTTAATAAGTTGGAAATATTTTATAAAAGGAAAGTTTATTTAATTAATTATTTTAATTAAGTTGGGGTTTAATTTAGGAAAGTTTATTTTAGTAAAGTTTTATTAGGGATGGGATTAGGAAAATTAAAAAGGGAAAATTTAGGGAGAAGGGTCTTAGAGAAGGGGTATAAATATCCCACATATGACGCAAATCAAACTTTACCCAGAGTGGAGAAAACCCAAGGTAAACTTCTCTCTCCTTTTTCCTTATTTTCTTTCTTTTTTTTTTCTTTCTCCTTTTTCCCCTTCCCCTTCTTTTTTTTTTCGGCCACCCCCACCACCACTGCCATCCACCGACAGCAAGTGGCTGCCGCCGCCAGCAGCGTCAGCCGCCGGCAGCAGGCGGCCACAGGCGCTGGCACCCGGCGTGGTGGCTGCCACCACCTCCTTCCTCCCTCTTTTTCGAATAAAAAAAAATTAATTTTTGTTTTAAAAATAAATTTAATCCTAGATCTAAATATTAATTGTGGGTTTTGTGATTTGATTTTGATGTGTGATTGTAAGTATTATGTTAATTAATTTTAAGATTATGTTTTTTAATTAAAAAACCCCAATTTTTGAAACCCTAGGTTCTTGATTTATTAATTATTGAAGGATTATGATATATAATGGTGTAAACCTTTGATTAAAGTGTTTTAAGACTAAATTACAGCAAGATTTAAAAAATAAAGTGCTGGACTTTTTGGTAAAGCATTAAAAAATCAAGTTTCTTTAAGGAATTTTAATTACCCATTAATTGAGATTGAATTATGATGTTTTAAATATAATTTCAGCTTATTTTAAATAAATTATGAGGGGTTTTATAATAGCATATATTGCTGGAAATTTGTGCAGAGTGGGTTTTAATATTCTTTTATGATTTTAAATTGTAGGAGACTTTAAAGTGAGTGATTTCTATTAATTGTGGCGATATTAAGATCGTATTCAAGGTACGTTCGCGTACTTAGCATAATTATGTTGATGTAGTAGCATGCTAAATGTGTCTGATTGATTACAAATAGTATCATGCTAGGTTTGGATTGGAAATTATGATTTGGATGTTATTAGTGAATGGATTGTGAGGCATGATTCATTTGTGATGGATTGTTGATTGGAAAATAATAGCTTGGAATATTATTTATGAGCCACATATTTATTTATGGCATGATAGAGAGCATGTTTAATTAAACTAAATGTTTAATTTGGTTTGGAATATTGAAAAGGAAATTATTTATGGTTCATATAAGTTTTATTGATGCTATAAGCATGAGGAAAGGAGCTATATAAGTGTCTATGTACACGAGGAATAAATTGTATGTTAGTGCCTTAGTGCACTTAAGGTGTTTTTAACACCGAGGGATAGGATTTGTGGCGCTTTATGCGTTTAAGGTGTTATTGGCACCGAGGTAGAATTAAAAAGGGTTCAACATTAAATATTATGTGGTCACTAATTTTCAAGAATTAAATTAATATATTTGATTGTTTGAATTATTATTGTTGATTGAATGATTATGGTTTGTGAGTCATCACCAAGTTTAATAATCGGTAAATAACGTAAAGTGGAAGATATTAGCACCAACACTCTTGGAACATATATACCTTGAGTATGAACATATGGGGGGAGTTATGGGGTTTTATATTTAACCATAACTTCTAATGGAGTACAGGACGCTGTATATTCCTTTTTATTATTATTATGCGCAGGAATTCCGCCACCTATGTGTGGTTTTGATGCTGGCACGGTTAGCTCCTGTGTCAGTAACCTCAATTTATTGGGGGAGGCTAGGGGGAAACCCGTCGATGCGTAATCAATGCTAAATAAATTATTTAGTGTCTAGTGAGAATTTTTATTGAATGTTGTATGCTTGAAAAACAGGTGCAACAAGGTAAGCCGTGTGTTGATAGGGAATTGTATGCTAGTGTGTTATTTACGCCTATGTACTCAGCTTTGCTGATTGTGTGTTTTGTGTGTTTGTTGTCCTTGTCTTTATCTTGGCCCTATGATGACCCATTTATAATGGAGAGTAGTGGAAATAGGTAGAGATAAGCTTTTCAAGTGTTGAAGCATATTCATGAATGAGCATGAGTGAAGAGCGTATTATGCTAGTTTTCATAAGTATATGATGTGGTTACTGCTTTAATTATTTATGATAATATTACTATGCGTAACTAACAAAAGGATTTTAAATTTGGTTTGGTTTTAATAAGGGCTTATAATGGTTCCAAGTTGTAGGTTGATTTTATTTCACATCGTTTGACTTTGGTTTGACTTTATTTTCGTTGATTGACTTTTTAAGTTGACTTGTTTTGAAAGGGTTAGGAAAATTAGTCTTCCGCTGTGTGTCTTTGATAGTTGCCTTAGCCGTTATCACGGTGGCGGTAATGTCTTAGATATTCCTAATTAAAGTTTTAAACAGGGCAAAACAGGTATTTTAAAAGAAAGGAATTTCTAGGGTGTTACAAACGTCCTCGACCTTCCACAATACCGTCAGTGTGTTTTTCCGAGGCTGACGTCAGAGAATTGTTTTTCCCCATGACCACCCATTAGTGTTGATACTTACGGTTAACGGGTGTGACATCAAGCGAGCACTAGTTGATGGAGGAAGCTCCGCCAACTTCCTATTTGCAAAGACGTTCGATGACATGATGATAGGCAGACAGTATTTGACGCAGGTCCTGTACCCTATTATCGGTTTTAATGTTCTACAGTCAGGCCTAAAGAAAGCATTGCTTTATAAGTTCGAGTTGGTGAAGGTTTCGAAGCTTGAGATATCATGACAAAGTTCTTAATAATTGATGTATCATCCACACACGACTTGGCGATGGAAAATTTTAATACACAGCTAATAACGGTACCTTACCCCTTGCTTGGGGGAGAAACCACTGAAGTAGAGCTGCAGCCGGGGGTTCCAGGTCGGGTAGTGTGAGTGGGGTCTGATATGGAAGTCGACACACGATGCCATTTGGTTGAGCTCTTACGGGAGAATGCAGATGTGTTTGCCTTTTCGGCGGACGAGATGCCAGGAATTCATCCCGATGTTATGGTGCATAAGCTAAATGTAGATAGGCAAGCACGACCAGTTAGGCAGAAAAATCGGAACTTCTCGACAGAAAAAATTAAAGCTATACAAGCTGAGTTCAATAAATTGCTAGCGGAAGGGTTTATAGAGCCTTGCATGTATCCTGAGTGGTTAGCAAATGTAGTCATGGTAAAAAATCCGTTAAGAAAATGGAGGATGTGTGTGGATTTTACGGACTTGAATAAGGCTTTCCCAAAGGATTGCTATCCATTGCCCAGGATAGATAGACTGGTAGATTCCACTTCAGGGCATGCCTTATTGAGCTTCATGGATGCCTTTTCGGGGTATCATTAAGTCAGTTTATATGAGCCGAAAGCAGCATTCATTACCGATGCTGGGGTGTACTGCTATCGAGCGATGTCGTTTGGACTGCGAAACACGAGCGTTACATACCAGAAACTCATTGATAAGGTATTTGCAAACTAGCAGGGAAGAAACGTAGAGGTATATGTAGATGACTCGATTGTAAAAAGCTGACTGGCCACTGACCATATTGCAGATCTAAGGGAAACCTTTGAAACCCTCCGACATCACCGAATGAAGTTGAATATAGAGAAATGCATCTTTGGAAATCGGTTAGGGAAATTTTTGGGTTTTATGGTCAGCGAAAGGGGAATAAATGCAAATCCTGATAAGGTTGAGGCCATCCTTAGTTTACCACAGCCGAAATCGATAAAAGACATACAAAAGCTTACCGGTCGAATGGCGGCACTGACAAGGTTTATTAGCAAGTCTGCTGATAAGGCCTTACCATTCTTTATAGTGCTACGGCAAAACAAAATATTTGTATGGGGGAAGGAACAGGCAAAAGTGCTGGAGGTAGTGAAAAACCATCTAAGATCGTTACCGACAATAGCTAGGCCAGAAAAAGGGGAGAACCTGTAGTTGTATATCTCCGCATCCCCAAAGACGGTAGCGGCTATGTTGTTAGTAGAACGGAAGAAAGTGCAAATGCCTATTTACTTTGTGAGTCACGTTTTGAATGCTACAGAAAGATGGTATCCTTTGATAGAAAAAATCGTGTATGCAATGGTCATAGCGGCGTGGAAGCTACGGTCGTACTTTGACGCACACACGATTGAAATTCTAACGAATCATCCATTAGAGAAGTCCCTCCAGAAGATGGAGACCTCTGGGCACTTGCTTAAATGGGCGATAGAGTTATTAGAATACGCGATAATATATAAGCCAAGAGTTTCAATAAAGGCTCAGGCCTTATCTGATTTTATTGTTGAAACATCTTACACAGAAGAAGAAGATGTCGGATTATGGAAGGTCTCATTTAACGGCTCCGTAGAGTCGACAGGTTCAGGGGCCAGTATAATTACGATTTCTCCACAAGGGGATGTGTTCGAGTACGCTATCAAATTCAAATTCAAAGCCTCTAATAGCGAGGTTGAGTATGAAGTAGCTTTGGCAGGAGTGCAGTTATGTATAGCCGGGGAGGCAAAGAGAATTGAACTGTCAACAGATTCGCAGTTAGTTGCAATCCAGTTTAGCGGTGAGTACGAAGCTCGAGAGCAAACAAAGATCGCTTACTTGGCCAAGTTGAAAGCTATAGCGGCCAAACTGGATTACATTGAAATCAATTTGGTTCCGCGTGCCCAGAATGCACAGGCAGACGCCTTGATAAAATTAGCAAGCTCAAGCTTCAATGATTTAGAACGCACTGTAATGGTTGAGATTTTGGACCATAAAAGCATTGATAAAGGAACTCCAAAAGAGGTTAACTGTGTTGATGGAGGCCAAGAATAGTATGATGATATATTGGCCTATAAGTTGTATGACGTTATTTCTCCGACAAAGTTGAAGCACAAAAAGTCAAGAAGGATAGCGTTTGGTTCGTCATGTTCCGTGGAATGCTGTACAAACGGGGCTTTTCCCTGCCATTGCGAAGATGTATAACGACATATGAGTCTTCCAGGCTTGTAGAAGAAATTCACGAGGACGATTGTGGGAATCACATGGGTGGTTGGTCAATGTCCCTTGCAGTAATGAAAAGAGGATATTACTGGTCGACAATGAATGCAGATACACTAGCCTATGCCAAGAAGTGTGATAAATGCCAGAAGTTTGGGCTGGCAATAAATCAGCCACCAAACGACTTAACACCTATTCTCAATCCAATTCCTTTTGCGCAATGGGGAATGGATATTGTCGGGTCTTTCACATTGGCCACAGGGGGACGCATGTTCTTAATAGTGGGCATAGATTATTTCACAAAATGGATAGAAGCCGAGCCTATGGCTAAGATAACGGCAAACGAAGTAAAGAAGTTTATCTGGAAAAACATATTCACACGTTTCGGCCTGCCGATAGCTATGGTTTTCGATAACAGTTCCCATTTTGACTGTAGTCCATTTAAAGACTTCCTTAGCATATACAAGGTCAAGTTTGCCTATACAGCGGTGTGTCATCCGCAATCAAACGGTCAAGCGGAAGCAGCTAATAAACAGATTTTGAATGCTTTGAAAAAGAAGATCGAAGATGCAAAAGGATTATGGGCTGATCTGGTGCTCGAAATATTGTGGGCCAATAGGACAACAACAAAAGAAACCACAGGGGAGTCACCTTTCAACCTTGCTTTCGGCTCATAATCGAATGAGTCAGGCATACAACAAGCGAGTTAATTACCGGCCTCTAAAAGACGGTGATTTGGTTTTACGAAGAACCGTAGCAATGGGTAAGGGAAACATAGATGGGAAATTTACCGCAAATTGGGAAGGCCCATATCAAATATATAAAACTCTCTGAAAAGGGTCATATCGGCTAATGACTTTAGAGGGGATACCGTTAAAGAATGTATGGAATGTCAGCATTCTTAAGAAGTATTATGTTTAGTGTTTATTTTTTAAATGTGTTAGGCATTGCATATTTATTCTTGGCATGACATGTGGTCATATGTTTGGTAACTCATTTTGTAATATTTTATTTGGCTGAAGCCGTTAATAAAAGTAATTAACGACCTATAATCTAATCATGGAACCCCCCTCCCCCCCTTTTTCGACATGAGCGTGTGAACAGTCTAGCGTTCGTCATCAGCCTTCTTCACCTTTGTCTCAGCCTGGTCTGCATACCTCTGATAATACTTGTACATGTGCACGACCTCCACGGTCGAGTTGACAGTCTAAAAAATAAAAAAAATTACATAAAATGAGTTAAATGCATACGAGTAGATAAAAAATATATATATGTATAATAACATATAAAGGGAGGAGCAAAAGAGAAAAGCAAAGTCTTACTTTGAGTAAGTCATTCATCATCTGCCCACAAGGAGCAGCTAGCCGATCAACAGGCCTGTCAGCCAGAGTTGCCAAGTCCTTTAGCATCCTCCATCCCATACTTCCCCCAGAACCAGGATCATCATAGATGACAGACTCTCCATGATTGACGTTAATGCGAGGATGCCAAGGCTCGCCAGCATTTCTAACAGGAACCAACAGCTCCTTACGCACCTTGTCAGGAAGCTTCACATAGGGGATCTCGATGTAATCACCAGTCATTACTGGGATGAAAGCATTCTGACTGTTATCGCCAAACCATCTTGTTACCGTTGAGTGCCTCTCTATGGATGCGGCCCTGTCGGCACCGGTAGTAGGTTGGCTGTGAAGGATAATGTTCAACTTCTTTTAAACAGTTGGCCGCACATCCTCTTCATCTAAGTCAATAAGGTTTAAGCTGTCGACGGTAACATCCTTGGGTTGCGCTGATTGCTGAACTTGCAGCTGTGCTGCTTGTTAATCATCGGCCTTTTTCTGTTTCTTCGCTAGCTCTCGGTCACTGACCTCGCTGGTTCGTTTGGAGCCGGCACTGAGAGAACCCCCCTCTTAAGGGGAAGGGTCTTAAAACGAGTTCTGCCTTGTTCGGGAGCCATATCTTGTTTTCTTCTTATCTTTCCCTATGAAGCTCTAGTGGCGAAGACAGGTAAAGTGTCAAAGGACTCTTTTGGCTTTGGAGGGCACTGATATTTGACTCTACCGTCAGGGTTTAGTCCCAATCGAGCGAAGTCTAGCTTGTTAATTCTTAAAATACCAACCACCTAATAGCACAATTACATAGTCTGATGTACAAAACTTGTAGGTAGCACGAAAGAAAAAGTGCAGGTATAGGAAATTGCAAATGACAGAACAAAAGTAGCTAAACAGTCAAGATATATTAAAGAAATATGACGGTATGAAAAAGTCCATACCAAATTCATCGGTATGACAGAGACCGACGTGAGAAAGAGGGGCGTTGCCTAGAATATTCTAATGTAATTACAGTGGGGCAGCCACACCCTAGGAACAGCCTTATTTTTCTTATCGGCACCAACATATTTACAGGTAAAACCACCTAAAAGCTTTTTCCTCTCGTTTAGCTAATTTTCTAGACTTAATGGTATCAAACATACTGTGAGGAGGGTAGAAAGCCCTACAAACTTTATAATCATTAGGCAAACTCATAAAATAGAACTCCTTCTGCCATTTGTTGCAACTGGTCAATTTCGGCCAAATTGTACATTTACCAGGAGCTGTATACAGTGACCACCATCCCGGTGAATGGCTATCTTTCTTTATCCAGTGCAACTGTCGAAACAAGTTTAAGGTAAGGGGGAAGTCCATAAAAATCATAACCCAAACAAGGGAGACCATATTCCAGATTGTTGGTGGAGTTAGCTGTGTAACAAATACGTTCCAGGCCCCGAATATTTTTTTCAATATAATGATGTAGAGGAAACCGTAAGCCAAACTCGAAATACTTGGCATAAACAACTATGTGGCCAGGAGGACAGTCTAACGCAGTTTGCCCTTTTCCAAGTAGCCTGAGCTCGTAACCGTCAGGGAGCCCGTAGAAGCACTTCCCATGACGACAATATTCCTTCTCGGTAGCCAACTTAAGCCAATCCGGATCGACAGCGGTATCCACCACTTTGTAATCATTTGGCACAAATAAGGGTTGTCGGTATTTGGAGTCATCTTGCTCAGAGTCATAACCTTCATCAACTTTCACTTCCTCTGCAACCTGAGCGGTGATATCAAAGTCAACCCTAATCTCTTTGTCAGTCTCCTCCTCATCTTCACCCTCATTTTCGTCTCCTTATTCCTCCACCCCACCTTTGTATTCTACCTCTTCTCCCACTTCTTCTTCTACGTCCTCTTCCATATCTTCATCTTCAACTTCCTCTTTCGTTGGACGCGTTTCCCCAATACTTCTCTCAACAAACTCGACATCATCATCTCTAACATCTGATACCGGCTCTTCTGGCTCTGTTATCGGTTCTTTGCCAGGATGCCTACTGCCTTCCCGACTTTGGCCTGAGGTTGATAACTGGTACGCTTAGTTCTCGGCATTCCGGTGCTTTTAACACCTATTCTGCCGAGATTAGTACCATATTGATTAAATAATTTTGGATCTGACTTTAAATGATAACGAACACTTAAAGGCTCAACGTCAATAATCTCTACGTCCTCTAAAATATCGGGATTATCAGGACATAAAGCTTTCTCGGTATCGGCTAGAAACTTATGCCGAAAATATGCTTCCTGTTGTTGTGCTGAGGAGAATGGTGAAAAAGGGGCAGCCCCATCAGCTTTCTCCACATTTGAATGCATTCCAGAACCAGACATTGATATTTAAACGCAAAAACGGCTAACACTACTAAAAAACAAGTGTCAACGAAAAACATAAATAAAAGTTAGGGTTTTTTTACCTCTTGAAGATCCGACTCCTGAAGTTGGGCAAGATAACACACACCAGTACTCAGATTAACAAGAATGGCCAAGTTCTGCGAACGCTGGAGTAATTTGCTACAAATCTGAACCTTTCACTCACAGAATCGAGTTTAGCGCTGGAGAATTTTTTGGCGAAATTTTTTAGGCAAGTAAATTTTAGTGAAGTGTGCATTGCTAAGTATTTATATTATCAATAATAGTGGTGGTTGATGTGACATTAATTGCATGTAATCCAACGGATGGGATAAAACGCCTTTTCGCTAACTCACGCTGGATTTCCGACACGTGCCCCACTAATTTCAATTTTTTCTCGCCCATTTGTTAATCTATGTCTTAAGCCACATTCCGGTGGATTGAGAATGGTAACAAATAACATTTTTAATCTCGGCTATTAATTTTTAATAGAGCAAATAATATCTTTTACTTAGCTCACTGTGGGGGCAAATCAAATATTTTTTTTAATCTCGGCCATTAATTTTTAATTGAGAAAATAATATTTTTTACTTTGCTCATTGTGGGGGAAATCAGAGATTTTTTAATCTCGGTCATTAATTTTTAATTGAGCAAATAATATTTTTTACTTTGCTCACTTTGGGGGCAAAACAAAGATTTTTTTTTTAATCTCAACCATTAATTTTTAATTGACAAATAATATCTTTTACTTTGCTCACTATGGGGGCAAATCAGAGATTTTTTTAATCTCGGCCATTAATTTTTAATTGAGCAAGTAATATCTTTTACTTTGCTCACTGTGGGAGCAAATTAGAGATTTTTTAATCTTGGTCATTAATTTTTAATTGAGCAAATAATATTTTTTACTTTGCTCACTTTGGGGGCAAAGCAGAGATTTTTTAATCTCGGTCATTAATTTTTAATTGAGCAAATAATATTTTTTACTTTGCTCACTTTGGGGGCAAAGCAGAGATTTTTTAATCTCGGTCATTAATTTTTAATTGAGCGAATAATATTTTTTACTTTGCTCACTTTTGGGGCAAATCAGAGATTTTTTAATCAAAATAATAAATAATAATAAAAAAACCTCGGTTCACGGCACGTTAATGACTAATGTCGTATGTAGCTCACAAGTGAGAACGTCAGTTTCACAGACATCCTCACTTGGGGGACTAGTTGTATGGGATAGTGCCGACACCGTTAAGGACTAGTCTTGGCCACGTGGAGAGTTGCTAACGACCATGTAGGCACCTGTTGTCCATAAAGTTAATTGCCACCTATGTCGATAGGTGGCACCAGCTTGTTTATCTTTCTATAAATACCCAAGCATGTATCACTATTGAGGTACAATTTTTCTTTCTCTCTCTCTCTAGAAATACTTTTTTTTTTATCATTTTCATTCCTCCTTCTCATCAGATTACTAACTTTAGCATCAGAGCGGTTATTCCCGGATAATCCCCCGGGTTAGCTAAGTTGTGCTGACTGTGAAGGTGCTCAATTAGACGGTAAACCTGTACAGACCCAGGACTCACGATACCGGAATTTCCCGGAACAATATCATTGACTAATTTTCAAGTTTTAAAAGTCAAATATTATTATACTTTGTACTCCGTATTATTTAGTTTTTAAATATACCATTTTCTTTTTCACGTTTTTCTATTTATAAGAACATCGATAAATATTGTAACTAATTATAAAAGCTATATATTAATGATTTTACTATGGTCACACGTCCATGTTTTCGTCAGGCCAGCGGGTTTTTGATATCCTCTAGTGGCTGGCTGATATCCTCTAATTGGTTATATGATATTATGGCTAGATGATATCCTCTATTGGTTATATGATATAATGGCTGGATGGTATCCTCTATTAGCTATATGATATCATTAATAATTGTATTTATGATATCCTTTATTGGCTGGATGATATCCTCTATTGCCTATATGATATCATAGTTGGATGCTATCCTCTATTGGCTATATAATATCATTAATAATTGTGTCGATCGATCTATGATATCTTTTATTGGCTGGATGATATCCTCTATTGGCTATATGATGATATCATTTATATTGTGTCTCCTGTATCATCTATAGGTTGGACGATATCCTTATATGGCTATATGGTGATATCCTCTAACAAAGTGTAGTATCCTCTACCAAAGATAAATTGTAAACATCCATTATCAAATACTACATATCTGATAACAAACAATACATATCTTACAACAAAATTGTATGTATCCTCTATTAAATAACATATATCCTTCAACAAGTTGTACATATCGTCTATTAAATAATACATATTCTGAGAAAATATTAGATATCATATATACTTGACGCACAAATTGTTTAATGCGGCTTGTCGCACCCAATACCTTCTCATATGTAAATAGTTTCACGACCGGAAGTCGCATATATAGTCACCTTAAGAATTTGATAGATCATACATAATACGTACATGCTAATACTAATAATATTCCTTTGTCTTATTAGTTTTATTCAAAAGATTTGAAAATCGAATCTAAAAAATTTCCATGATGATTAGGCTTTCAAATTGTACGGAATTATAACGTAATGTGTGAAATAGGGCCGGAATATTGATTAATATAACTAGAAGCATGAGATCTAGTCATGTGCGACGAAATAATGTGTTGACAAAGACTTGATTAATTAAATAATGTGAACGATTTGGCTATGATTAATTGTTATGTGATAATAAACTGGACGGAATATGAAGGTGGATGATAGTTGTAAAAGTGGGACGTCAAGAGAGGATATGAAACAGCAGAATTAAGCTAGTTAAGTTGGTATACCTTTTACATGTGAAAAAAGAGTATTTAATACAATGTTAAAAACTGAAAATTTTATAGTGGTCGTTAAAAACATGTATACCCTAAGATCTGAGCTTCCCTAGTGTTACTACTGCAAGGATGAAACAGTCTACACAGTTTAATTAAACACCAATTTTCCACTAATTATTGCAGGTGATCTAGGTTTTTTAGTGCTTTTTTTGGAAATATTTGATGAAATAGTGAAGATTTATTTTATTTATTTATTTTTTTATTTTCTATTTATGATTATAAACAAATGATCGATTATTACTCCCTCTGTTTCGTAATAATTCAACAGTTTGACTTTTGCACTATTCATAATGTTACTTTGACTGTACTTTTTACGAATATATAAAAAACATATGTTGCCATGTAAAATACTTTTGAATTAGCCTTTTAAGTATATTTTCGTAATATTCCGTATTGATGTTTCATATTTCTTTATAATATATAATTACAAATATTAATGGTCAAAAAAGTTGTACATTGATATATGTGGCATTTAACACAAACTATTGGGTGCGGGCACCCGCACCCAAGTGTTTGTGCGGGCAAGCTAATTTCCCCTTCAAACACAATTGAAACTTTACCATTTATTTCAATTATAAAAGAAAACTGAGATTTTAGGGCTCACAATTCACAGAATAACATCATAATGCTTGAATCAGCCAACCAAATCGAAGAAAATCATTTATTTTTTGATTGAATCGAAGATGACGATGGCGACGAAGACGGAGACGGAGACGAAGGTGAAGCGTTTATGCTTGCTGATGGTTGGTGGCTGGTGGTGATGCGATTTGCGGCTAATGGTGGATGGTGGTTGGTGGTGATGCGATCTACGGCTGGTGGTTGCGATTTGCCGGTTGATTTTGCTGGTGGTGGTACTGCGATGTTGGAGATGGCGGTGTGAGGTTAGGGTCATGGGTTAGGGCGGTGGGTGGTTGGGTTGTAGCGTAAGGTTAGGGTGGTGGCTGGTTGGATGTGGCGTGAGCTTTGGGTCGTGAGGTTAGGGTGAGTGAGGTTATGGTGAGTGATGTACTGTTATGGCATGCTTTCTTAGGAGGGATGTTGCGTGAGAACCAAAGCGGAAGGAAGAAAGAGGAAAGAGGAGAGAAGAAGAGGGAGAAAGATTAGAGATAAAGAAATAAATATAGTACTCCTTAAGTTAGTACTGGTATCATATTAGTCAACAAACAACTCATATTAGCCAACAAACAACTCATATCAGCCAATTGATGTATGATATCAGTCAATATTAGGGACATATGAGATAGAAAGAAAAACGTATCAGTCAACACAAGAACCCTATCAACCAACAAGAGAAAAATATCAGCCAACAAAAGGTACTTATCAGCCAAGAGACTGAACATATCATCCAACAACAACAAAAGGTACTTATCAGCCAAGTGACTGAACATATCATCCAATAAAAGAAGCATATTAGCCAACAAAAAGATGAAATCAGCAAACAAAAGATACAAATAAGTCAACAGGAGGAACATATCAGCCAACAAATGAAGTATATAAGCCAACAAAAGGATGAAATCAGCAAACAAAAGCAACAGGTAATAAGCCAACAAAATAAACATATCAGCCAACAAAATGAAACATATAATCTAACAATTAAATTATACATATCAGGCAACAAAATAAATATATAAGCCAACTAAAGAAATACATAAACCAAATGATGTCTGATATCAGCCAACAAAAGGAAAAAAAAAAAATTCAACCAACAAACGGAATATATTAGCCAATATAAAAACCATATTAGCCAACAAATAAAATACATCAGCCAACACATGAAACATATTACCCAACAAGTAAAATATATCAGTTAAGCCTCCTGCACCAAACAGTTCGTGCGTCCGTCCGCACCCAATACATTCTCGGCAGTTAAAGTATCACGCTTATTAAAAAACGGAGGGAGTGTCAATTAGCTCGTGTGTTGAGATGTGCATATTATGTTACAATAAACTAATCATAGAAGAGTAATCTGACTTCGTAGTTCCTTAGATTATATGTACTTCTATCCCAAGTTTTGTGACTTTGTTTAGAAACCGCCCTTTTCCCATTCCTACCTCTTTAAAACTACCCCTTCCCTTCCCTAACCACTGAAACTGCCAAGGGGGAAGGGAGGGGCGGTTTTAGTGGTTGGGGAAAGGAGTGGGGTTGTTTTCCGAGGTGTGGAAGGTGAGAGGGGGGCGGTTTTGAGGGCATTTTTCAAAGTGAGGGAAAGGATGAAGGGTTTTTCTCGTGAAAGAGGGGGGTGGAGTTAGGGTGGTTCGGTGGGGGAAGGGGGGATTTTCTGAATTTTTCATTTTTTTTAATTAATTGAACTAATCATGGTCCGACTCGTGTCAAGTAACCTGGTATAATAGGTTGCTGACTGGTTTGAGGCGGTTAAAAGAAAATGTATCCAAAGTTGGGATAATTATAAAATAATCAAAAGTTGGGATTATTTAAACAAATTCGCTCAAAGTTGAGATTATTAAAACTAATTTTTCCTTTTTTTTTTGGTAAACTAAATTTTATTTATGACATATTTGCATTTTCTTGTGTATAATTTCGTTTATTGTAGATATTTTTTGGTTTTAATTATATTTTAGAACCATGAGAGTTATGTTATTTATGAGGGCTTAAATTATAAAAATAAAGTAGTCATACATTAAGTGTAACTAGATGAAACTCATGCGATGCAAGGTTTACTTGATTTTTTACAACAAATTATTTTTGTATTTATGTGCTAAAATTTTTTATATGTTTAGATAAATTCCCCAATATAAAAATATTATATTTAATATTTAATTAATTTAAACATAAAATCTCATTCGCCAATTTTTATTACGTGGCAATTGAATCATTCAATTCTAAAAGAAATTAATAATCTCTTATTTAATTGGCTACAACTAAAATATATTATCCTACATGACGCGCTAAGAAAATTAAATCCCACGTGGCTTTCTAAAAATTCGGGAAAAAACTTAGGTTCAGAGTTGGAATTTTTATTGAGTGATTAGGAAAAGATACTTATGAGCGTAAAAATGGACATATGGTTGGACTATATTTTAGAATTCCTCTTTTCATGAAATATGGATTCATGCCCCTCCCTTGTATTATACGAGTAGTTCTTAGTGTCATTCATGGACAGTACAAAACATGTGGTTCAAGGACAAAACATGAAAAGGCACCATATAGCAACCTACATCTCACAGGATACGTTGTTGGGAATGCAAATACAAATTCGATTTTACAGATTTCTTCAAGGACCAAGGGAGATTGTGGCTCCAATGAACCCTCTTTTATTGGAAGCATTGGGAGGTGTACTACCATCCCTTGAACCCACTACCGACTGATCGTCCATCTGTGACTCTTCAGCGTTCTATTCAAAACTTAAAGATGATGTTCATTCTTTAGAATGTTCGTGGAGCAAAAAGGGACGAGTTCATCCCACATGCAAGGCATTTAGTTAATATTCATCATCCATCGGTTTTTGTTTTTCTTGAAACAAATTTTAGGGCAAGGCAAGTTATGTTACAATTGGGATTTCATGAATACAAGGCAATTGGAGCAAATGAAAAAAGAGGTGGTATTTGGGTTTTTTGAAAGAACGTTGTTGATCTAGCTGATTTTAAAGAGGATGCTATCTTTTATCACTTCAAAAATCTGAATTCGAAGGCATTGGTTACGGGCATGCATGCCCCTTCTACACCAAAAGAAAGGCATGCTTTATGGAGGGAAATGCAAGACAATCTCCCACCTCCTAACGCTCCATGGTTGCTATTTGGTGACCTAATGAGGTCACATAGCAAAATGAAAAATTTGGGGGAAGACGTTTTCGTCATGCTCAGTGTCATGATCTGAATAATTTCACAAATTCTACAGGTTTGGTTGATTTAAGATATAATGGGAATCTTTTGACTTGGAGCAATGCTGGTCATTAGACCTGGCAATCCTCACCCGACCCGACCCAAATGACCTGACCCGTAACCCAAAAGTTAACCCAAAACCATTGACCCGAACCCAAACTAACCCGACCCGATCCGAAATAGAGTTGACCCAAACATGACCCGATGACCCAAAGTGACCTCGACCCGAATGACCTGACCCGAAATTGACCCGAAACCCCAAATGACCAGAAATCCGAAGTGACCCGACCCGATTTTAACCCGAATTAATTGACCCGAATCGACCCGACCCGACCCGAATTAACCCAAATCCTAAAGTGAATAGGGTAAAATGGTGAATTACTTAGTTTAGGGCTTCTTTCTTTCCTAAGTAATAGGGAATCACAATTTTTTTTATATTTTTTTAACTTTACTTTATTTTTCCAACTAATTTTTTAAGTGAATTTATTTTGGTGACCCAACACAAACTTGACCTAAATTGACTCGACCCGTAATTGATCCGACCCGAAATTGACCCGAAAATTGATCCTAAAAATTAACCCGACCTGAATTGACCTGACTCGACCCGAAGTGCTGATCCGAATTTGACTCAAAACCCAAATCGACCTGACCTGAACATTTACTGACCCGAACTGAATTGACCTGACCCAAACCCAACCCAAATGACCTGTTTGCCAAGTCTACTCGTCCTGGTGCAAATTTAATCAACGAGCGTCTTTATCATCCTTTAGTCAATCTCGCTTGGTTGGAGCGGTTTCCGCACATAAATGTACAAAACTTACCATTTACTAACTCTGATCATGCTCCAATTCTTATAGATTGCACTAATCAAATGGTTGATGGTCCTTTTCCTTTAAGATGCCAGGAAGTCTGGTTGAGTTACTTTTGGAAATTTAAAATACAAAAAAGATAGACTTTTAGCTAGGTTGGTTGGTATACAAAATTATCTTGTTGGAAATCACTCGAATTATCTAATAAATTTGGAAAAAGAATTATTGTTGGAGTTAGAGGATATCCTACAATCCTTATAAATATAAATATGGAAGTGGAGTTAATGTAGCTTAGGAACAGTAGATTTCCACCAATGCCCTTAGCACTAGAATTACTCTTTTTCCCCCATTTTTCCCGCATTCCCTCCCTTCTGTTCCTTTCTCCGTTCTCTTCACTCCCTTTACGCCATTAAGCTAAAGCAAATTAAATAAATACCCAAAATCGTCCGAATCTGGTTTGGGGGATGTCTAGCTAGCGATTTTGGATCAGGGTATGAATTCTTGGGATCCATTATTGCATTGTGCACAAGCTCGTAAGCATCAGCAACCGACTTTGCCAATTGAGCTTGTGCACAATGCAATAGTGGATCTCACTCGTCAATTGCAAAACAGTACGGTGGACGTCGATGTTTTTTTAATGGTTGTGGCCTTTGGTGGCAAGGATGTATGCTTACTTATGGGCTACTGAAGTTTAATTTGTTAATTCCTAAAGGTTAGTCGCTAATTTTGCGGTTAATGTATGCTTTGGCTTGTTTTGTGTTTGTAATTGCTGTTAGGTGTTGTTTATATTGTAGTTTGTTTTATGGTATGTGTTAAGTATAGATTATTATTGTTTCATGAAGTATTTGGATTCCGTAGGTTTGTTGTGATTTAAAATATAATTTTTGTGTTGTACACAGTACAGTATGGGTGTTGAGTGTCCTTTTCTAAGTTTGAGATTTATTACCAGAGTTTCTGGTTATCCATTGGATTTTAGCTTTTTCTTCCTGTTTTTAGGCAGGGAAAGAACTCATTTTCTTATGAGTTTGTCTTTTTCTGGGGATGTGGGGTTTACTGCTACAGGGTTATGTTATTGCTGCTATATATATATATATATATATATATATATATATATATATATATATATATATATATATATATATATATATATATATATATATATATATATATGATAAATAAATTGCTCTTTGAGCTCTTTATCTGTTTTTGGTCTTCCTCTTTGAAAGTTGATTTAGGTGATGTGCTTTTCTCGATTCATAATTGTTATGGGAATTAATGCTAATGATTTATCTTGTGTTGAAATCTCAAGGACTAAAACCAACTGTATCAATTCTAGATCTACCCAAATATTGCTTGAACATAATCAAGAGCTGATCTAATGCATACTTGTATGAAGATGAGATTTTCCGAAATTGGGTTTGGCATTGAACTTTGATGACTTTTATACTAGACATTAGTTACCGTAGTTGAATTATTATTTGCAGTGCTTGGTGATGATTACAAGTTTTAATAAATAGGGTTTAGATATAATTTAATTTTTAGAGATCAGTTTTAGGTTACGTAGTGTTTAGTGGAATTGGTTGCTAGAATCATATGTTTTTCCTGCGTGTTGAGATTATGCCTTCTTAAAAGAGGCTTCTATTTTTGGTTCTAATGCTGAGATTTTAGATGCTAGAAGTAGAGGTGTCAAATCGAACCGACCCGAAAAAAACTATCCGTTTCGAACTGTAATCGATCCGATTTGATCCGAGAAATTCAAGACCCAAACCCGATCTGTAACCGAACTGAACTCAACCCGAATCCGAATTCGACCCGATCTGAACTTAACCCGACACCGATTTGATCCGACCTAAACTCAACCCGAATCCAATTTGACCCGACCTGAGCTCTAACCGAACCGATTTGATCCGACCCGAGCTCAACCCGATCCGAAATTGACCTGGCAAATAACTGATCTAATCCGATCTGTTTTGACCCAAACTGATATTAACCCGACCCGATTTTAACTCGATTTGATTTTTACCCTATCCGAATTTAACCAGGCCACAATTAATTTTTGACCTTTTATTCAAGTTCTTATACTGCTCCGTTATTATTAATAAGTTTACGTTTTTTACTACAAAGAAATAATCCGGAGTAACAAGTTTACTTCATGTATATACCAATTATATAAAATTATTTTCTAAGCTTTATATTCATCTCATCTAAAATTTGCTACAAATAGTTTGTAATACTTGAACATTAAAACCTCTTCTTTTAACTCGATAAAATATACTCCGTATGATACATGAATGACTTGATATTAACCCAATAATAAGGTAAAAACTCAATAATAACTCTAGTTTAAAAATAACCTTATTTAAATATGAATTGGGTCAGCTCGATTAAAATCCAGCCAAACACAAAAAGGAATTGAATTGAAATTGACTAATTTAATGAATCAACGGATCAACATTATCTTAGTCAAACAGAACTTGACCGAACCGAAATCATCCGAACCGAAATCAACCCGACCCAAATTCATCCGACCCGGTTAAACCCGTTTTGAACCCGATCCGATTTTATCCGAACCAAACATGAACCGATCTGGAGTTGATCCGACCCATATCCGACCCGGACTCGATAGACCATGACCCAAATGTGATCCGACCCGAATTTGACCCGACCTAAATTATAAGAATAATTTTGACCCGAACATAGCCGACCCGATCAGACCCGACCCGAATAGACCCGACCCAAACTCCATCCGGTTATCCGAATTGACACCTCTAGCTAGAAGGAATGTGGCTGTTTTAGGAAAAATAATTAAGTTGGGTTTGATGTTATATTCATGACGTGTTTCATGGTTGTTGGTTTAATTATGCTTGTTCTTTGATTTGCTTGTTTCAGGTTGCTTTACTGTTGCTGCCTTGCTTTGTCGAGTATTTGCTATTGTGTTGAGACTGACTGAGGTATACTTAATGTTTGGGTCCAATTTAGTCCAATTGGGCCAAGTCATTAAATGATCCAATTAAAAGCCCAAGGTCAAGGTTCAACTCTCCAAATAATGCTAAAGTCAAGATCAGTCCACAAGGCAAGTCAATTGGGCCCAAGCCCATTTCTCCCATATGTGCAAAGGTATAAAAGCCATCAATATTACATTCACATATACACATAAAGCCTCAAGCAATTAATTCTCTTGCATAACTTTCTCTCCCTACACATTGTACTAACTTTAGCATCGGAGGGGCCTTCCTCGGCAACACCCCCGAGGCTAGTTTACGTGCGTTTGCTGTGCAGGAAACCCTCGGTCCATCATCACTTGGATCGAGCCCAGTCTTCACCACCTTACTGGACCTTCGGCAAGGTCCCATTGTTTTTACCCGAAACAATTTGGCGCCGTCTGTGGGGAAGACTCTCAAAAAAATCTTTAAGCCAACTTCAATCGTTCTACCTCAATCTTAGTTCCAATGGCTAAGAATCGCAAGAACAAAAACGACGGGGCTTCTCCTCTGAGAAAGCGCCGAAAGTCACTAGGAGGGGGTCCCTCGGAACGCCCCACTTCTAGCCTATCTCCTCCTCGGGATAGGAGCCCCTCCGCGGGACCCGACTCTCGTGAGGAGCCTAGGGAGAGATCCGAATCTCCTATCATCCAGTCCAATCATCCGCCGAGCCCACCTCGGTCAAATGAGGACGACTGGTCCAGTCAAAGGACTCAATCTCATGCCCGGAGCCAATCTCGGAGCATTCGCACCAACTCTCACTCTCAGCCGAGGACACCCTTGACGGGACCCAACTCGGAGGAGGTAGTGAGAGCCCTAGCGGTCCTCATGGAAGCCATGAAGGCCCAGAACGTGCCACCTCCACGCGACCGAACACCTCCGCAAACCATAAACCAGCGGAGGTGCCTCGGCCAGGAGGGGGGGAAACTCTCCTCTTTTAAGGAGCTTGGCGAATGGGAGGAGGATACTTGGAGAACCGAGAGGGAGAAAAACAGGAACTCTCACTTCTTCAGGGATTCCTCCATAAAAGCAGCAGTTCTGCCTCTCGGCCAGAAACTGCTCGCCGAAGCGTTCACGACCGGCTCGGCGATAGGGAACGGAGTGTGCACAGTCGCCTCTCCTACCCCGCAGCCGAGGCCCAGACCTCCCAGCCCGGGACGAAAACCACTTCTACCTCTCTGAGAGGGCGGAGCGCGGTCCCTTCGGCTGGGAATAAGGGCAAAGCCGTGATGCTGCCCTCCAGTTCTCCATTCGAGCAATGGATATTGGAGTCCCATGTGCCGACGGTCAAAATCCCGTCGCACATTACTTATGATGGAACTTCGGATCCGAAGGATCATATTGCCTCGTACGAAGCTCATATGCATCTTTGCCCCAGGTCCGAAGCAACTTAGTGCAAATATTTTCCAACCACTCTCAAGGGGGTCGCGCAAGCGTGGATCTCCAAGGGAGTTAAAGAGGGCTCAATTACTGGGTGGGACGATCTGTCCTCCAAGTTCAAGAGCAAGTTTTCCACGGCAAATCGCCGAGAAAAGACTACCGCAGAGCTCATGGGCCTGCAGCAAGGTGAGGCCGAGAGCCTCCGAGACTATCTGACTCGCTTCAGCAACGAGTCATCCAGCATTTCTCAGCCGGACCAAGGGCTGGCAGTCTTCGCCCTTCAGCACGGTCTCAGAACTGGGCCGTTCTCCGACTTCATGGTCATGAATTCACCTCAGACCTTGGAGGAGGCATTGAATGCCTCGGATAAGTTCATCCGAGCTGAGGAGTGGAACAAAGCAAAAACCCAACCCCAATCTGGGGGAGGGAAACAAAAACAAGCACCCTCGTCTGAAGGCCAAGGCCAGAAGGCAAAGGGAAAGGCGAAAGCCTCGGAACAATCTTCGGCCAACGAGTCGAAGAAGGAAAAATCTGCTCCTTTCGCGGGCAGATACGAATCTTACACTCCGCTCTCCCTTCCGCGCGCTAAGATCTACAGTGTGACGAAGGAGGAGCAGAGTTACAGAAAGCCGAGACCGCTCCTAGAGTGGTATCAGCGCAAGAATAAAAATCAGTGGTGTGAGTTCCATGAGTCACCGGGACACAACACTGAAGAATGTATCCAGCTGAAGGACCAAATCGAGGATATGGTCCGGAAAGGGTACTTGAAAAAATATATTGCGGATCACCGCGAGAAAAAAGAGGCCGAGAAGCTTGAGAAAGACTCTCGGCAAGAAATTGACTTCCCCCGAAAGAACAGCAAAACTGCGGAAGGAAAATTCCCTCCAATCCATGTTATCTCGGGAGGAGCATGCTCTCGGAGGGAGCACAAACGTCACCTCAGGGCTCTGACCCATCAGGTGAATCATGCTGATATACAGCCACCCCAGTCACCGGTGCCGAACATGACGTTCACAGCCGCTGACTGTCGGGGGGTGACGTACCCTCACGAGGACCCGTTGGTGATAATCGCCACGGTGGCCAACCACGACGTCAGCAAAGTCTTAATTGACGGTGGTAGCGGGGCAAATATTTTGTTTTGGAAGGCCTACAATCAAATCAAGCTGAAGCCCAAGCACCTCACGCCGGTATCCTACCCAGTATCCGGATTCAATGGGGCTTCAACTTATCCTGATGGGAAGGTCCTACTTCCTGTCACCATCGGCTGCGACGAAGCAGCTAGGAATGTCATGACCGAATTTTTGGTCATTGATGCTCCTTCAGTGTACAACGTGATTTTGGGGAGACCCATAATTCACGAGATCCAAGGGGTTGTCTCAACTTATCATCAGCTGATGATATACGTTTCAGACGCCGGCTTCCCCGAAAGGATCCAGGGCAGCCAAAAGGAAGCCCGAAGATGCAACTACCTCAAGACATCCACTAGTCGCCCAGAGGACGATGATGAGGATGAGGAGGAGAACGAAAAAGAAAAAGAGCCGAACACGAAGAGGCCGAAAGGCCTAAGTGCTTCAGCGCAAGGTTCTGTACCCAAAGAAAAAGGGTCAGAAAAAGAGAAGGCAAGCTCTTCATCTGAGCCGAAAGACTCAGGGAGCCAGCCGAAGAAAAAGAAGTCTGGGATGCCTGCTGATATAGACAGCAGGCCGGATTGTGAAGAATCCAGTCCATCAGCAATGGACACGGATCATCAGACTGAAACGGTCGAATTGACCGAAGGAGATGCTGAGAAATGTGTAACAATCGGGATGGACCTTGATCCGAACACTCGTTGTGAACTTATTCAACTCCTTCGGGACAACAGAGATGTGTTTGCTTTCTCGGCAGCCGATATGCCTGGGATAAGTCCAGACCTCATCTCCCATAGGCTTAACGTCGACGCAACGTGTCGGCCAGTTAAGCAAAAGAAGCGGAATTACTCCGCAAATAAGAACCGAGACATCGCAGCCGAGGTCAAAAAATTGCTGGACGCAGGTTTCATCGAGCCTTGTCAGTATCCAGAATGGCTGGCCAATGTGGTGATGGTTCAGAAGTCCAATGGTACCTGGAGAATGTGCGTTGACTTCACGGACCTAAATAAGGCTTGTCCGAAGGATTTCTATCCCTTGCCGAAAATCGATCAGCTAGTCGACTCGACGAGCGGTCACACCTTGCTTAGTTTCATGGACGCATTCTCGGGGTATCATCAGATCTTCATGCACCCCGACGACCGAGCAAAGACGACATTCGTCACGAACGCCGGGGTGTACAATTACAAAATGATGCCCTTCGGATTGAAAAATGCGGGGGCAACATATCAAAGGCTGGTGGATCAGGTTTTTTCCGATCAAAAAGGCCGAAACATGGAAGTCTATGTTGACGATTCAATCGTCAAAAGCAAGAAATCTGAAGACCATGTTAAGGACCTGGCTGAAACCTTCGCCACCTTAAGAAAACATCGAATGAAGCTGAATCCGAAGAAGTGTGTCTTCGGGGTGAAGTCAGGGAAATTCCTTGGATTCATGGTCAGCAAGAGAGGGATTGATGCCAATCCCTCCAAAGTCAAAGCAGCTCTAGATCTTCCTGAGCCGAAAACAAAAAGGGACATTCAGCGGCTCACCGGAAGAATGGCAGCCCTCTCGAGGTTCATTTCAAGAGCTTCGGACAAGGGGTTACCCTTCTTCAAAGCCCTAAAACTTCCAAAAACAAAGGAGCTCATTTGGGAAGAAGAGCAAAAAGAGGCCTTCAAGCAGCTTCGGGAGCATCTGGCTCAGCTCCCAACTCTGGCTAGTCCAGTGGAGGGAGAAACTTTATATCTGTACGTGGCTGTTAGCCCGGCCACCATCAGTGCAGTGCTGCTGAGGGAAGAAAATAAAATTCAGCAACCGATCTATTTCGTCAGTCACACTCTGACAGATGCCGAGAATCGTTACCCTCTACTCGAAAAAATTGCCTTTGCAGTAATGGTAGCCGCTCGGAAGTTGAGGCCCTATTTTGATTGCCATTAGATAGTGGTTTTCACTGATCAGCCGCTGGAAAAAGTACTCGGCAAAGTGGAAAAATCAGGTAGGCTGGCCAAGTGGGCCTTTGAGCTCACTGAATTCAGCATCAGCTACCAGCCGAGAGCAGCCATCAAGGCTCAAGCTCTAGCGGACTTCCTGGCCGAATGCTCGTACCAGGAGACGTTAGACGATGAAAAGAAAATCTGGACCGTGTTTACGGATGGATCCTCCACCGTAAATGGTTCGGGGGCAGGGGTAGTGATAACCTCTCCCGAAGCCAAATCCTTTGAGTATGCACTAAAATTTTCTTTCAAGGCTTTGAACAACGAGGCTGAGTACGAGGCAGCAATTGCAGGCCTAGAATTGTGCATCTCTCTGGAAGCCGAGCATGTTTGTCTGAAAACAGACTCTCAGCTAGTTGCATATCAGATTGGTGGTAGTTACGAGGCCAAAGAGCCCTCCATGGTAAATTATCTTGCCAAGATCAAATCAGTTATTGCAAAGCTGAGAACCTTTGAAGTGCAGCTGATCCCAAGGGGTCAGAATGCTCAAGCCGATGCACTCTCCAAACTTGCCAGTTCAACTCTCACCGAGCTGAACAGATCTGTATATGTGGAGGTGCGCCGAGAAAGAAGTGTCGACGAAGCACCCGAAGTGTGCTGCGCCGACCCAGAGCCCAGCTGGATGGACCCCATCCTAGCTTTCAAGCTTCGGGGAGAAATTCCCGAAGACAAAATTCTGGCTTCCAAGCTGAAGAGAACTAGCTCAAGGTTCATCGTCTTCAGAGGAGAGCTTCTGAAAAAGTCCTTCTCAGCCCCATTGCTGAAATGCGTGGGACCAACAGATGCAGATTACATCCTTCGGGAAATTCACCTCGGCATCTGTGGAAACCACATTGGGGGAAGGACCCTAGCCCATAAGGCATTGAGGGCCGGATATTACTGGCCCACCATGGTCTCTGACGCCAAGGAGCTGGTCAGGAAGTGCGAGAAATGTCAAAAATTCGCACCAGTCATCCATCAACCAGCTAGAAACCTTCAGCCGATCCTAAATCCGCTTCCATTTGCCCAATGGGGGCTGGATATTCTGGGGCCATTTCCAGATGCACCCTACCAAAAAAGATGATTAATAGTCGGCATCGACTATTTCAGCAAATGGATTGAGGCTGAAGCAGCCTCGAATATCACAGAACAAACTGTCAGGAAATTTATCTGGCAGAATATTATTACTCGCTTTGGTATTCCGAGGGTTTTTGTCTTTGATCATGGAAGGCAATTTAATAATCTACCGCTGAGGCGGTACACAGATCAGTTCGGCATCAAACTGGCATATTCAGCAGTGTGTCATCCACAAAGTAATGGCCAAGCCGAAGCTGCAAATAAACAAATCCTCAACGCCTTGAAGAAAAGGGTTGAAAATCAAAAGTCCAAGTGGATAGAGGAGCTTCCAGGAACCCTCTGGTCACTTCGGACAACTGAAAAAGAGGCAACGGGCTATTCACCTTTTGAGTTGGTGTATGGTGCCGAAGCCGTTCTTCCGGTGGAAATCGGTTCTGAAAGTTTAAGAGTGCACCACTTCTCGGCTGAGAACGAGCAACTTATGAAGGAATCCCTTGATTTCCTTGACGAAGTGAGAGACTCAGCCCGAGACAGAATGGCTGCTTACAAGCAGAGAATCAGCAAATTTTACAACCGAAGGGTCCATGCAAGGCCTCTCAAAATTGGAGATCTTGTCCTTCGGAATGCTGCTGCAGTTCAGAAAGGCTGAATCCATGGGAAACTCTCAGCTGCATGGGAGGGACCTTATGAAATTTATGATGAGCTTCAGCCAGGGACATACAGACTTCGCCAGTTAGATGGAACTGAGCTGAAAAATCACTGGAACGCTGATGTACTTAGGAAATACCATGTGTAAACCCTTCGGGGCAGAACAATCTTTGTAAGTACATTTTGAATTATTAATGAAAGGCCTCAAAGCCACCATTTCTATAAAATTTTGCAACTTTTTATTCTTTTAAGTTTTCTTCATTCTATCTACTCTTTAAGGGTTTTCATCCAGCCACGTCTGAAACCTTCGCCTTCGGGTAGCTGGGTTTCAGATTGTTGACAAACCCGTCTTTTCAAAGAACTCTGATTTTTCAGCTGAAGCTAAACTTCAGCAAGACTTGTTCTCCAAAGACATGAGTCCATGGACAAGTCTGGGATATTGCCTTAGCTGAGCCTCGTATCCCAGAGAGCCATTATTTGAAACATTGCCTTCAGTTGGCCCTGTGTTTCAGATATCCATTTTTAAAGATAGAGAGAAAACCAAGGATAACGGCAACTATTATAAA
This sequence comes from Chenopodium album, assembly GCF_948465745.1. Taxonomy (NCBI): domain Eukaryota; kingdom Viridiplantae; phylum Streptophyta; class Magnoliopsida; order Caryophyllales; family Amaranthaceae; genus Chenopodium; species Chenopodium album. The sequence goes on along the minus strand of NC_137850.1, from coordinate 28,510,872 downwards.
ATTTTTATTCAGCCTCGTCTGAAACCTTCGCCTTCGGGTAACTGGGTTTCAGATTGCTGACAAACTCGCCTTTTAAAGAACTCTGGTCTTTCAGCTGAGGTTAAATTTCAGCAAGACTTGTTCTCCAAAGGCATGAATCTGTGGACAAGTCTGGGATATTGCCTTAACTGAGCCTTGTATCCCAGAAAGCCATGATCCGAAACATTGCCTTAAGTTGGCCTTGTGTTTCAGATGCCCGTTTTGTATTGTACGACGGAAATCCAATTCAGTAATCCAAAGACCTGAGTCTTCAGATTACTGAGGGAGGCAGGAAGCACTGTCAGCGCAAGTTTATCTTCAGTAGAATTCTTCAAGCTGAAAGCTTTGTACTTAGCAAGTTTTTGAGGAAAAAGTAAAGCATTCAAAATAAGGCAAAGTAGTTGAAGAGAAATGCATCAGATAAAACTCAAAGGCTCAGAAAATGAGCTACATAATTCAGAATTGTCTAGGACATAATGAAATATCGGCAGCCGCCCACAAGTGGAAAAATACAGCTGCCGAAGTACAATACAAAAACAAATAAAGCAGTTTGTACATCAAGGCAAGTTGAAGCAAAAAACAAGGCAAAATAATTTTTTCAGAAGCGGCAAGTCTAAAGTTGAGCGCATGATGAACCGCAAGATTCTGAAGACGACTGCCCGAGTTCCTATGCTTCAGCCCGAGGATCAGACTGATCGGCAATGCTGGCTTCAGCTCCAACAGCAGATGAAGCAGGCCGTGCACCCTGCTGAGCTTCCCTCCTCTCTTCTTCTTCCTCAGCTTCCTCAGCTGCAAGAATCTCAGCTTCGGCTTGAGTAGGGAACTTCATATGGGGATCTTCTGGATCCTAGCCCCACTCAGCACACTTGGACCAGTCCAGACTCGGCTCAGCATGGAGATAGAGTCTTCGGCATACTCTGAACCCGTTCTTAAATCCCATCTCGTACTCTTCTTGAGTATAAATGCGGGTCTTGAGCAGGGCTTCAGCATCTGCTAGCTTCTTCTGTACCTCCTCCAAGTTTTTCTTGGATTGATTTAGCTCTTCAGCGAGCTCGGAAGAGGCACCCTTCTGCTTTTTCAGCTCTTGCTGAACCTCTGAAGCTTCAGCCTTCAGTTGAGTCAGCTCGTCATTTTTTACCCTTAGTCGATCCTCAGCCTCTCTCAGCTTCGCTCTCTCAGCTTCGGCAACAACAACAGCCTATGAGAGTTGGACGTTTTGGGCTTGGAGCTGTTCTTCAGCAGCCATCCTACTGGCTTCTGAAGCTTCCAATTTCTGCTGCACCTCAGCCTGTGCAGTAGCTCCATCCTTGATTCGGCTTTCAATGGCAGCCTTGAATTTGGTTACGTCCACTCCCATGTGATCTCGGAGAAAGTTCTCCCCTTCTATTAGCGGGGGGAAAACCTCCCTCTCCATAGCAGAGCAAAAGGTCTGGAGGGCTTCAGCAGCCTTCTTTTCGTATTCCTCCCCTTCCTTCTGCTTTTCTTCAGCTGTTGTCTGCTTCATCTGAGCAAGCTTCAGCTCTTCAACAGCCACCTTCTTGGCATGCTCAGCATCGTCCACCCTATCTTGTAGGGTGTCTATCAGCTCTACAGTGAGAGTCTGATTGTGCACAAACTGAAAGCAGAGGCACAACTCAGTAAAAAAAAAAAAAACAACAAACATAATATCTTGGAGCTGAAGACCTGAACAGAAAAATAGAAATAAGAGTAAGGATTTACCTGCATCATCAGCAGTTGATTCGTCCTTACAGGGTCTGGGACAGATCTGCTGGATTCACCCATCCCAGCAGTGGCCTTCAACGACCAGGCCCTTGCCCTGTCTACTTCGGACATTCCAGCAAAATTGCCGAAGTAGGCTTCTGCACGTTCTCGGTTTTGGCCCCATATGACGTCCCAGATATGATCTGGAATTGGAATTCGGGAGGCCGAGAACCCCATCTCTCCAGAGTGCAGCGTCTGGAAGGAGGGGAAGGAAGACTCAGGAGCTTCATGAACCCTTTGAGGTTCAACTTCTTCTTCTTCAGCAGTCTTCTCTTCCTTCTCAGCAGAGTCGATGACGATGACCTCTGCTTCCTCTTCGGGGTTGAGGACGAAAGCCTCAACGTCTCTTTCAATATCAGCTGAGAAACCCTCAGCAGCGGGCTTCTCAGCGCTTTCAGCATTGTGCCCTTCAGCACTATCTACAATTCCCTCGGCTGGGACCCCTCCCTTGGGATCGGGAGTCTTTTGGTCCACCTCCATCTCAGGAGGTGGGGAAGGGGTCTTCGGTGGAGATTGTGGTGGTGGTGGGGGAACCCTCGGCAATTCCCCGGGCTCTCTGATGCTGATGCCGACCGGCCTCGACCCCGTTTGGAAGTCATGAGGGCCGATGATGGCCATCCGTCTCCTCCTTTTCTGAAGGGGCTGTTCATCCATATCCGATTCTTCGGAGTCTTCCCGGATTTGATCTTCAGGACGAACAGGAGCTTTTCCTTCTCTCTGCTTTTTGCTCCCTTCAGACTGCAAAAAACAGGGGGGGCAAGAAGAGTGTGAGTAAAAAAAAAAAAGAAAGAAGAAAAGAAATTTCAAAGCTAAAAAGTTAAGTGTAACTCACCGAGGTCTCCAGCAAAGCCTCGTCTTCTTCTTCAGCAGCTTTGGAGGACCCTTCTCCTCCTTCCAAAGCTTCAGCAGCTCGTACAACCTCTTCGGCAGTACGAGCAGCTTCAAGTTCTTCGTCTAAGAGCCGACCCCAAGGATCTCTCTTCTTCCACCAAGGCTTCTGCCGCAGATAGTGGTCTGAAGACTCAATTTGGGAGTGGCTATAGCTCAGATGGACAGGGCGATCTTTGGACGGAGTAATAGAAGGGGCTCGGTCCAAGATAGTCCTTGCTTGGTCAACGCCGAGGCGATTGTAGTCAACCCTGGCAGTGACCTCGTTCAGCACTGAACAAAGAGAATGAACACGAGTTAGTTCAGCAACGTCAAAGTGGCGAATAAAGGTTAAGTGCGAAAGCGAAAAAAAAAAATAATAATAATAATAAAGGGCTTCAGCCTCAGCCGAAATAGCTTACCATCTCTGAACTTTCGGCTGAGGCCGACAGCAGCAAGCATGTGCTCCTGAAAGATGTAGTGGTTATCAGGGAGCCAAATTGCTGGAATGGTCTTCAGACGACCTCTCCCAGATGGGTTCTCAGCCTTCCCAAAAATGTTGGCCTGCTCAAGGTTACAGTCACCTCGGCCATTGTTCTCTAAGGGACCCAGGCTGAGCATTTCTGGGTCAGGGTTGGAGAGGTATCTCGGTGCGCTGAAGACGTGAGGATGGTCAGGATCTGTGGGTGCCCTAACCCAAATCCATTGGCCTCTCCACTCTTTGTCCGAAGAGTCATTCGGCCACATTGTCAGATGTCCTGGCCGAGATTCGATCCTGAACCACCCAGGGTCGTGGTCCCCATGTCCACTCTGGATGTTCGGCACCAGCTTGTGGATCTTTTTAAAACAGTGCAAGTTGGGGTTATATCTCATGAACTTGCAGACCCAGAGGTATGTCATCACCCTTCGGATGCTGACAGGAGTTAGCTGACACAAGGAGACCTTGTAATGTATCAGCAAGTCTCGGACAAATAAGTCCAATGGGAACCTCAGCCCATACTGGAGCTGTCTAGTGTACACCCCCACATACCCCGGGGGTGAACGATGGATTCTATCAGATGCAACGGGCATTCGGCACCAATATCCATCGGCTTCCATTATGCCGTAATGCAACTCAATTTGTTCAGCGAACCGATACGTTTCGGCGCGCTTTACCCACCAAGAGTAGGGGGTATTCTTTATCATGGCCGAGGAAACCTCGGGGTCCTCCCACTCCTGATACCCAGGGAGAACAGGCCAAAGACTGGCGGGAACTACTTCGTCCCGACCAGAAACGCTGGGCCCCTCCGATCCTTCGAGAGGTGCCGATGATATTGGGACCGCCCTAATCCCCTCAGCAGGGTCAGATTCCATTCTCTCTCCATTCCACGTTCCCGTCCCGTTCCTAGGGTCGGGAAGCTGCCTTGCCCTTCTTGGAGTACGGGCTCTGCCTCTAACTCCCCTCACCATTGTTGATTTTTTAAAGAAAAAAGTCGAAAAAGGGGGAAGAGTTCGGATTCGAAGGAAATTAAACAAAAATCAAAGGAAATTACCTTATTTTGAAGCGGAATTTGCCGATCTATGAGTTCGGAGCGACGAATTTCAATTTCTAAGCTTAATGCTCGGGGAATCGACGAAGTTTTGATGCGGATTCTTGAGTTCTCTCGAGAATTTTGGGTTCGTGTTTGTGAAGAAGTGAGGAGAGATAGTGCGCCTCTTTAGTTTTATCTCCAGAAATGGAATTTGAGGGGCCGTACTTTTAATTTCTTCTTAAATACCTCACTAAGTAACCGTTAAACACACGTCCCAATGATTAACTACCCATTATCCGTCCAACTTTCACAAATTATCCATCCATCAGCCGTTATCTCGTTAATGGCGGTTTAAATTTAAATCTTTTGGATTAATTAAATCATTTACTTCCCTCCTTTTTCTGGTTAACCAAAACCCGACCCGTCACTCTTCCAAATCGGGTCTGGGGGGCAAGTTGTTTGGGTCCAATTTAGTCCAATTGGGCCAAGTCATTAAATGATCCAATTAAAAGCCCAAGGTCAAGGTTCAACTCTCCAAATAATGCTAAAGTCAAGATCAGTCCACAAGGCAAGTCAATTGGGCCCAAGCCCATTTCTCCCATATGTGCAAAGGTATAAAAGCCATCAATATTACATTCACATATACACATAAAGCCTCAAGCAATTAATTCTCTTGCATAGCTTTCTCTCCCTACACATTGTACTAACTTTAGCATCGGAGGGGCCTTCCTCGGCAACACCCCCGAGGCTAGTTTACGTGCGTTTGCTGTGCAGGAAACCCTCGGTCCATCATCACTTGGATCGAGCCCAGTCTTCACCACCTTATTGGACCTTCGGCAAGGTCCCATTGTTTTTACCCGAAACACTTATTATTATTATTATTGTTATTATTATTATTATTATTATTATTATTATTATTATTATTATTATTATTATTCTTTATTGTTTGTTGTTCTACAAAGAAATATAGAATTTGCTGTCCTTGTGTATATCTGGGTCCTTGGTTTATTCTTTATTGTTTGTCGTAGTTTGCATTTACTTTGTCTGGTGTTTTGTATTTTCTGTATGATTAACGTCTAATAGAATCTACATGATTGTGAGGCCTGATGCTATGTTTACCTGACTATATCATGCAGGACAACCTTTGATATTTTTGTATGGTTTATGTAGTTTCCTGGTTATACTATATAGGGCGGTCGTTTTTTTCACAGATCCTGTTTTACTTCTAAAATTATATATTAAGTAGGTGTGGTTCCTTTTTAATAGTTTAGGAATGTGTTTATGTAGGAAATGGCAGCCATGATCCTTTCCCTCTTTTCACATGTATTTATAGTTCTTTACCCTCATTCGGAACCTTGCTTACTAAAAGAAGGATCCTTGCATGAATTGTGTATTATAAGTGGCAGAAAATAATTACATGCTTAGCGCTTTGAGTTGGTCATATAATTAGGTAGGAAGTCCTAGAAATGATGTCGATTATAGCTGTCAATATTGCTTTGAAATGATTATACAAGACAACCTTATCATATTTAAACCAAAAACCTTATATAACCTCAACTCACTGACAGCTTATTAAAAAGCAAACCTCATGTAAATTATATTATCATTAGACACTATGCCTCTGCTCTTGCACTTTATAAGTACTTGTTTGAAGAGAATAAGTTCCGATGAGGGCAAAGCTTGATTTGCAACCACAAAGTGTAAAAATTATTTTAAATGAGTTTTAGTAAAAGTGCCTCTCCTGTTTATCCTCACATATTATTTTAAAAAAATTACAAAAATACCCAAAAAAATACCCCTCTATATTTTAGATTATAAGAGTACAATTTAAATCGCTTGTTGTCAAGTAAAGGTGATCAACAAATGCGGTGTATTCAGATATTGCCGTGCTTAAGTGCTTTCACATAATTGAAGATTAGCATAATTAATTGAGCTAGGGAGCTCTTCATTAGTGTTCCTTTATAAGAAATACCCAAAAAAAAAAACACACACACACACACAACTGTGTGACGATTTACATTGCATATCGATGACAGGTGAACAACAAATGGAGTGTATTAAGATATTGCACATGTTTAAGAATTTGCACATAATTTAAACAAAAACAAACACCATGATTAAAGGTAATTACCGAATAGGTTGAATTAAAATCCAACTACGATAACCATTGTGAATTGAGGTCTGGACCTTTTCAATGCTGTTACTCTATCTTTCTTTCTTTAAAAACAAAACCAAACGTGTCACATTAATAACAGGGCTGGTCCTTTTGACCATTGGGTGTTTATTTAGGCTATGCTTCTTCTAAGTGTTGCTTGATTTGTAGTAGGACTAGATTAGTTTTCCCTTTTGTTAGCCATATTATTAAGTGGATTATTATAGTAGTATTTGGCTGTGTTTAGTTTCTTCAGAGAACTTTACAGCTTAATGTACTTTTACTTTTCATTGTCCATCTCTATCAATGTATATATTAAAATATTTTTTTGCCCTTTGTTTCATATTTGCTTTTGTGTGGTTTCTATAATTGGTTGGAGTTTGAGATGTATAATGTTATAATGAAGGGAAGTAGTCGTTTTCATTTAGAAAAAAACAAAAATTGTGTACTAATATTTTGGAGAGATTTAATGGTATCTAGATTGCTTATGTTCGTTTGTAGCCTTATGTTGTTAGGGAAACAGGTATTTTGTACAGCTTCTCTTATATTACGCTTATTTGAAAGCCTGGGGTATATTCAATCAGTGGATGATTTGAATTCTGTGCAGGCATTTAATCAGTATTTGTTAATAATTTGGTATATTTGAGATTTAATGACATTTTTAATAAGCCTTGTGCCTATTGTTTTGAAATACAAAGTATTTTTGTTCTGAAAGGCATTGTTTATAGGTGATAGGTTCCTGTTAGGCGTATTTGAATTTGAATGGCATGGTATACTTTATTTAGGTTCCGCTATTCAAGATAAACAATTTTTGCCACATTCTACTTAATTCATCCTATCAGTGGCTTTAGGTACCTTGCAATGTGTATGATTTGTGTGCCATGTTAGTTTTCAGAGAATTATTGCCACTTATATTAATAAGCTGATTCTGCAGGCTGCTGGGATGATTTTGGTTTTAGACTAATAGTTCCAACTTAGTGCAACATGCACCTCGAACTCGTGTTAGTAAAAGGTCTCGTGCGTGTGGTGGGGCACCTCAGCCAACATTAGTCAGAAATTGAAATTGAAATTGTTGTAAACGAGTATCCACCAGAAATTGTTCATCTCTTTACATCAAAAGAAGAGGATGCAGTCCACTTTAGAACATATGCTCACCTCTATAAGAATCTGTTTGCATTTAGCTTAATTGGAGGGAATTTTGATGCAAGCACATATAAAGGAATATATGTATTCAAGTTACATGGCAAAACTCGAAATACTTGCAATTGTACTTCTACGATGGTCAGTAGGAGGCAGCGGCTGTTTTCCAGAGTTCGAGAAGATATTATTAAAATTTTTATGCGTGTGTCGGAAAGCAATCCATATGCTAGATTCTTTCGGTCTCTAAAAGGAATACAAGTTTCAGAGGATACAAGTATTATTCTTAATTATAATACTGTGCCTGATCAGCGCGTCTATAATGCTGCTACGAGTGACGAAGTTGCTGTTATTTGGCCTGAGAATGCATCATCTAGTCAGAGTTGTAGTCCACATATTCTTGTACACGGAAAATCAGCTGAATCTCGTCGTATTTATCATCACTATAGATGCTATGATCCTCTACAATATCTTATTTTGAGTGTTTAATTTGTACACCAAGTCGATTAATAAACTACTCGTGTTCGGGCTCGGTTGAAGCTCATTCATGTACGTTTATTTAATAAATGAGCCAAGCTTGAACAAATTTTGAAACTCGTTTAATAATTGAGCTTGAACACAAACATAAATATGCTCGTTTAGATTAGTTCATGAACAACTCGTTTATTTATGTTCATGAACTACTCATTTATTTATGTTCATAAATTATTGATTTATTTACAATTGTTAATTTAGTTATTAAATTTATAATTAAAATTCAATTATTATGCTTATTTTGAAATTTTCAAATATCAAAAGTACAAAACTCATTAATTGAAGAAGTTCGATTATTATTAATTTTGTTCATGAAAGACTCGTTAAATAAACGAGATGTTCACGAACCGTTCGTGACCTTATAGTGTACTAAATAAGCCGAGCTTGAACAAAAACTTGAGCTCACTTGAAAGCTCGGGATCATGCTCGAACTCGCCTAAACTAAATGAACTTGAACATGAACAAGGTAATACTCAGCTCCGCTCATTTACACCCCTACTCATTATTGTTGCTGTTATTGTAGATTACTTTTATATGATGATTCGTAAATGAATAGATAATATAGATAAACAACATACCACTTATAGCTATCCTTCCTCAAATCTGTCAGTAAAATAAAGACATTACAATGACTCCATAAGAGGAAGAGAAATGATCTGGGTAGCAAATACTGAGCTCTTATATGACGAGTTAGGATCAATAACCCAGTGTTTCTATTCTAATCCTTTCAGCCAGTCATCTTCATTTCTCATCCAGAAAATGAAAACTTGAAAAGAACCCCCAGGCATTAACTCAGAAGTAACAAGATTAGCTTTCAGCTCCTTAATGGCCATCCCATTTCCTCCAATACCCTCCTAATTCAAACAAATCTCCACTTTATGTCAACAACATGAAATTCTCCTTAATTGCCATCTCAAGATTTTTCTTTTTTAACTGAAAAAAGAAAAATCTCAACACATTTTATGTCAACAACATGAAATTCACCCTTATTTTAACTGAAAAAAGAACAGTACGTAGAACATAGAAAAAACATTTTAGGTCAACAACATGAAATTTAAGATATTCAGATGTAAAAAAAAAAATAAAAAAACTTAATCTGAACTTTCCTAAAAATTTAAGCAGATCCAAAATCAAACAACAATATATTGAACTTATAAAATATCAGCACCAAATTGACGACAAATCTCAACTATCCATTTCGCTTCAACAAAAACTATCTAAAGCAGTAAATCATTCAATTGGAATTTCAAGCAATATTGTCCAGCATTTTCTCACTCTCCTCCATTTCCTACAAAATTAAATAAATAAATAAAAAGAGAGACCATTTATATAAGAGAAGTGATCTCTCGTTTTTTTAATTTAATAAACAAATAAAAAGATAGATCATTTATTTAAGAGAAGTGGTCTTTTTTTTTTATATTAAATAAAAAAAATCAAGAAACCATTTTTTTTTAATAAATGGTCTCTAATAGAATTATCTCCTTAATATAGTACTTAAGAGACCATTTATTTGAAATATTTGGTCTCTTGAAACCAAGAGATCACATATTTAATTAATGGGTTTATTTATGGTCTTTTTGAGCATTTTTGTAGTAGTATGTGATGGTTGAAAATGCACGGCTTGACTTATTCCATAATAATCAGGAAACTATCCGAGCTGACCTATATCAAGGCATTTTGGATTCATTACAGAATGGAGAAACTCATGCATATAATGTTGGTAGTAGAGTTATTTTGCCTCCAACGTTTATTGGTGGCCCTAGAGATATAAAGAAAAGGTATTTAAATGCAATGGCTTTGGTGTAGAGATATGGGAAGCCAGATCTATTTGTAACAATCACATGCAATGCAAACTAGCCTAAAAGCAAAAATGAGTTGGCTCCTGGTGAAGCTGCTCAAGATTGGCCTGATTTAGTGGCCCATATATTTCGAGAGAAGCTTCTAGCTCTAAAATGAGATATCATAAAAATGAAGGTTTTCGGCGAGAGTTTGCTGTAATGATCTATGTAATTGAGTTTCAAAAAAAAGGGTTATCGCATGCACATTTTTGATAATTCTCAAAGTTGAATACAAGTTGAAATCTCCTGAGCAGTATGATATATTTGTTTGTGCTAAAATTCCACTTGTTACCAGTTTAGTGTTGCGTAAAATTGTTCTAAGGCATATGATGCATGGACCTTGTGGGATGTTGAACTCGCAATGTTCATGTATGGCCAAGAATGGTAACAAAGCATCATGTAAATATGGCTTTTCGAAGCAGTTCTCGATAGAAACCATAACAATGAGGAAGGGTACCCTACTTATAAGAGGCGGAACACAGGTGAAAAGATCACTATGAAAAATGCTCAGCTTGATAACCGGTGGGTGATCCCATATAATCCCTACATTTTGTTTGATTATCAACTAAATGTAGAGGTGTGTTCAATAATCAAGCTGTTAAGTATTTATAAAAGTATGTTTATAAGGGCCATGATAAAATTTTGTATAATGTTGTACCTGTTAATGGTAAACTAGTTGATGAGATTGAACAATATCACTCAGCGCGATGGGTTTCCCCACATGAGGCTGCCTAGAGACTTTTTTTCTTTTGATTTGTTCGACATGTATCCTCCTGTGCTTCTTCTCCAAGTGCATCTACCAAATCAAAAGATGCTTCAGCTCCATGAACATGAAAGGCTAAATGCTGTGGTGTCGAATTCAAAATGGTCTCGAACACAGTTGACTGAATTTTTTGCTGTAAATGCTGCCGTGCCTTGTGGTACAGGCCACTTATACAACGAATTTTGTGAGTATTATACTTGGGATGCGTCTACTAAGGAGTGGACTGTACGAGTTTGGACAGATTTCAGGTTGGTCATTTTGCATTTGTTTTCCCAGCCGAAGGAGAGCAATTTTACCTACGCTTATTGCTTTTGAACATCAAAAGTCCTACATCATTTGAGGCACTAAGAACTGTGAATGGTTATTTGTGTACAAATTTCAAGGAAGCAACTTTAAAGTTAGGCTTGCCGGAGGAAGATGATCTGCCAACTTTATGCTTGACTGAAGCATGTGAAGTGCAGATGCCAGATGCACTGCGCCATCTTTTTGCAACTCTTCTTGTTTTTGGTCAGTCAAGTGATCCCCCTTCTTTATGGTCTAAGTTCTACTCATTTCTGTCAGAAGATTTTAGCCACAAATTTCCTGACGATAAAGCAAAGGTTCGAGTGTTCATTGCAAGATCAATTGAAAATCATCTAGAAGGACTGGGTAAGTCGCTTTTAGACTTTGGATTAGATGCTTTGAATGTTGATTCTAATGATGAATTCAGACGCACGAAGGATAAAACTGACGCTTTAGATGCACCTATTCCCCAAGAATGTATTGATTGCCAAGGGCAATTAAACTCGGCTCAAAAGAGTGCGTTTGATGCTATTATGCATCATGTCATTAAAAACAAACTTGGAGCTTTCATTTCTACACAATGCTCTGTATGCCGAAATCTAACTAATGAAAAAGATTGTGTTGCCTTGTAGACACCTGGTTGTGTCTCCCCAAAAACCAAACCCAGTGATGAGTATCTTTCACGTCATTGAATATCGAATGAGCTGAAATGTGAAAAAGTCTCGTGAATCCCCCTGTTTTTAATAAAAATGTTTATTTCTGTTTTCGAAAATATTTCTTTTCGTACCTGTTTATGAAACACGTCCAGTCCAGTTTAGTTTGGTCCATGATATGTGTCTGATAATTGAGTAGTTGGATGAGGCTTGAAAAGGGCTTTCCAACGATATATTATAAGCCCAATTCCGATGAATAATGAGGAAGTTATGGCCAAAATACTAAACTGGGCCCAAACTGGTTTTTATGTACGACCCAATGATTAAGTGGAGGGTCCGTTAATTAATTATTATTCCTAAAATCATTAGGATTTACTTTAATCTTCTAAGATACTCTAGAAGGTTATTTTAAGTTCTAATGGGATTAGGATAATTAATTATATTTTATTTGATTTTGGAAAGATAAAGGATTTTGTTTGGAATAAAACAAGTGTTTTAAGGATTAAATTTGATTTAATAAAAGATAAGTATGGACTCCTCTTAACCCAATTTAATTGGAAAAAGGAAATTTGTACGCGTCTTATCGTACTGCCATTGTCGCGCCATGATGAAGGTTGTCGCACCGTGATGAAGTCTGTCGCGTCACGACAGAACCAGTTTTACTCCGAGTCGAACTCTGACTCTTTTCTGATCGTTTTCTGATCTATAAATAGGGTCGATATTCCCTGTTTTAAAGAACCAACAATCATCAACTATCATCATCTATTTTATTTCTCTAAAAGGTAGCTAGAAGCTTATTCTTTCTCTCTCTTTCTAAGCCTTTCTACACTCTTTTCAAAATACAACATTCCTCCTTAATGAGACTTAGACACACCTAGCCAAGCTCAAAATTGCCTTCGCCCTAGACATGAAAGGTTGATAATTCCTGAGGTTTTGGTCCCAAATCCCTATTTCAATTATTTAAATTAATTGTTTGATTTAATATTTTCCTTGAAGTTACTAACGTGTGTATTGTTGTGATAGAAAGAGGTACAAGGCATCAAAGTAAGTAATTTGATCACTTAATTATTCTTTGGGTTTTTCTACACGGTACCCCTAAGGTATTCACTTTTACAAGTTATATCCACCCATTTTCAAAATTCCACACTTTAATCCCAAGGTACCTTTAATGTGTAAGATGTAACCCTGCCGTTAATTATTGTCGTTAGTTTTATATTTCCTCACCACCAAACCCCAGGCCTTACGACCCACCACCCCACCAACACACCCCAGGCCACCCGTCAAACCCCACCTGCTAGCCGAACCCCACCAGTGACCCCTACCATCACCCATCACAGCCCACCACCATCCATCGGAGGCCCACCACCACCTAGTGCACCACCAAAGAAAAAGTTCAAATGCAATGGAGGAGTTTAATTCGAATTGAAATTTCGACAAATTGGTTTAGGCTTTTGTTTCATTGGATTTAAATTGCAAAATTAAGTTGTTAAATGTTGTTATCGTTTTGAAATCAAAGAATTTGGTTCAAAACAATTGAAAACCCCAATTTTTCCCCCAATTTGATTTTAATTGTTAAATCATCAATTTTGGTTCAATTAGATTGAGATTAAATACACAAAACTAGTTTTAATTGATTTTTCCAATGAAAATCCGCGAGAATTATGGTTCAATTGGTCGAAATTGTTCGACATTTGCCCAAAAATATTCGAAAAATGATCAAAAATCTAGGCATGAAGAGTTGAGAGAGAATGATGATAGGAATGGTGTCCTTCGATCAAGTGTATTATTCCGATAGAGGGTTCGGAATTATTAGAAAGCTAATTATTCAGTGAGGTCAAGTGATCGGAATGCCTAATTGGAGGCCGCTTCCGATCAGTAATATTAATCCATAATTAATATTACAGCTAAATCTTGACTGAACCCTTCAGGTCACACCCAAGCAACTAACAATCCGACATGAGGAATTAATTCGGAAGAAATTAATGAGTCGCTCGAGTATTAAATATTTAGATGTTGGAAATCGAGCTAGGAGCGTCGAAACCAAGCATCGCAAGTCGAGTCGAATTAATAAAAGACGAGACGGTAAAATTAATAATTAATCAACGATTTACCAAAAATACCCCTAGCATCGGAATGCCCCTAGCAAACTGAATGCTAGGGGCACTTAGGATAGCATGGTGGCTAGCATGCGCACCACACCATGCCTAGGCTGGCTGGTGCGTGGTGCGGCATGCTGGCGCACCAATGCTAACATGTGCACAGCAGCAACATAGCTAGCAGTGCCACCTAGCTAGCAGCGCGCTAGCGTGCTAGCACTGCTAACAAAGCGCGTATAGCATCATCAGCTATGGCGCACGAGCTGGCGCACAATGATGCTGACAACAGCGCCTAGCAGCCCGCATCAATGCGAGGCTTGTTAGGGCTCGCTGCTGGGCCGCGCAACCAATTGGCAAGCCCAGCGAAGGGGACAGGCAGCCTTGGCACCCAAGGCTGGCAGCGCCAGTTGGCGTGGGCTTGTTGGCTCGGTTTGGCTTGTGGGAGGGGGTTTTGGGGATACTTGGGGAGCAAGGATTTTGGTCCCCCCTTATGGTCCTTACCTAACCTCTCCTTGTGTGATTGCCACTTGTTGATTAATTAGTTGTTTGCTATTTTCATTTATTTTTGATTTAAAAATAAAAAGGAAAAATTAATTTTACCAACTCTCCTACATTGATGGGAGAATGGAATTCTCTCATGACATTCTCTATAAATACCCACCTTGGGATTTGGAGAAAGTCACTTGAGTAGGAACTCAATAAGGCATCTCCACTTGAGAGAAAACCTTTAAGTTCAAATAATACTCGAGTAGTGTTTTGGTCCGACTTGGCTAAACTCCAAGTAAGAGATCGGTCGGGGTCGAGTTGTGGGTGGATACCGTAGGAGGTCTCTGCACTTACAAGACTTGGCTTTGAAGTAACAGCTCAGGGTGAGAGCGAAGCACGCGGCAAGGGTAAGATCGTCTTTTCTCTCTTTCTTGTTATTTATGTCGTTTAAGTTATATTAATTGTGAGCGGGTCTTGGGGTCGAGTTTAGTACCGCGGTGAGTTGGACTCATCGAAACCCAACAAATGAGAGAGGAGGGTCATGCAATGGTGGGTCGAGGAGAGAGGAGCGAAGTACGGTGGTGCGGCGGTGCGGTGGTGCAGCTGGAGGTGTAGTGGTGGGTACTTGTGAGGATGGAGAGAGAGGTGTTTGGGTATTTTTTGTTTTTTTTTTTAAAATTTATTTATTTTTACGTTAACAGAAATTTATCTTAAGTTAACGAACAGATTAGGGCAGGGTTACATCGTACTCACTAAAGGTACTTTGGGGTTATAGTGTGGAATTTTAAAAATGGGTAGACATAGCTTGGAAAAGTGAATATCTTAGTGGTATTGTGTAGAAAAACCCTTATTATTTTGATATAGGAATCATGCTTAGATTATTTTATTAATTTTTGGTAATATGTTAGGATGCTTTTATTGATTTCTAGTATCATGTTTAGGGAGTTAACTAATATTTCTAATATCATGTATGTTCCTAGTGTCATGTTAGGGCTAAAGCTTTAATTTTTATTATTTAGTGACATGCTAGGATTTGTTTTTAATCATGTTAGTATCATGCCTAGGATCTTGCTATTATTATTATGCTTTGATGAGATTATTATGATGATGATGATTTGTTGTATCAATAGTATTATGTTGCTTGTTATTGTTATTGCTTGATCATGCCCTCTCTTGCAGGTTTAAAGGGAATTTGTACTTGAAATCACACTTAATAAGATAATTAATAATTTGAATTAGGCTAATATGATTTTAATTCAAGTGATCGCCAATAGTAGGTTTGTTTGTGCATTAATGATCAACCAACATAGATTAAACAGGTTTAGGATTAATATATTGATTGTATGTTGATCGGAAAGCGCACATGAATATGAGAAGAATAAAGTAGAGGCCTATTAAGGGCAGGTTTAATCTCTTTTAGGTTGGATTTGTACCTTCATCCCCGAATATCCAATCATGGTTCCAGACCACTATGGAGTTAGCGATCTCTTGGATTGTAAAGGGGTGTAACCTTCACCCAGTGAACGATTTACAAGTTCCTAAAACTTGTTGGCGACTCTTTTACTCTAGCTTCCTTCCCTTTGGACGCCACATTATTTAAGTGTATGATCACAGTGAGGCTCAAGTGTGGGATGCTTGAAATATTCCCTACAGTTTTTGGCGACTCTATTGGGGAGGATTTCTATTTTAATTCCTAAAATTTATTTTGGCAATAATTTAGAATGAGTGGATGAGACTTGAAAAGTTCTAAATATTCATGTGCATAATTTTGATTGACATTAATTGCATAAGTATAAAAAGGTCCGCATTGGAAAGGTGATCCCTAATGCGTCAAAAACATAGGATTTTTGCACGTAGGAAATTTAGGAAATATCTTTCACAACTAGAATCGAAAAAATACTGCGAAAAATCGGAAAATTTTAAGAACACAGAAAGCTGCTGAGACATGTAGGAACTATCGCTGAGAAATTAGTGCGCATTGATGCGATGGCCTTGTCGTGGTGTGATAACCTTATCGCGTCGCGACAGGGTCATCTCCTCGCGATGATCCCTGTTCTCTCACGACAAGTTTTTCCAATACCGAACAAGAAATCTGCCTTCTTGCTTTGACTGATTCTAGCACTGTTTGGCCAATTCTACTTCCTGATTGAGTTTTTCCTTCTTTTCTGAACCCATATGTGTTCTACATATGACCATAACCCTCTGGGAATTCACGCTCCATTTACCCAATCGATCGCTTATTACAACGATGGATACATCCGAGTTTGTGAATTCATGCACCAAATCATGGAAGCAAGTTTAACTTGCGGGGTCCCAACCATACACGCCAACCCTTCCAAAGGTAAGACTTCCGAGCGATGCTCCGGACTCATAACCATGGACCCTCTTTGACTACCATAATCCTTGAACTTTAGAGAACTAGAGCCATGGTTAGGTTACAACCTCATTGCATCATATTGTGACTACTTGTGCATCTTTTGCTTGTGCATACTTACTTGTGATTAAACTAACCGTTTGTGTTGACTTGTGTTTGTAAATAAAATCTAAATAAAATAAATAATGACTAAAGGAATTTGATTGATTAATTGATTAATTAATTTGAGCTAATAAATATGTCTAAAACCGAGTCATATTTCGTTTGAGTCAACCCAGATTTTTATTCCCGTTTCCTGCACAAGAGTCAACTTGTTTTGGTCATAACCAGAGTTCTAGGAAGAGTTATATGTCGTGTTACCTAAGGATCTGTAGCCCAGAGTTTTATCTTTTATTTGACTTTGGTTTCGTTCAATTCGGAGTCACAGATCAAAAGTTATGACTAAAATACTACAGCCTGTCCACTTTAGTGCATATACGCGAGGTCTTAACTTAGTCTTTGTTCAAGGCTAGTCACATAGTCTAGTCAAATGGTCATGATACGAATCTTGAACATATTACTTACACTCACGAGTCTTCACGCACTTTGTATATGTGTCACCATAACCATGTCTTAGATTCATGCATGAGTTGTCCTTTCCGTCATTTGAGTTGGGGGTCCACTTTATTCCTAAACTCGCTTCATATCTCTCCATCTACATCATCTTCCACTCTCTGCATGCTTTACTCATACATATCATTCCCTTCATAATCCATGATCTTTCCTCATACATGCATGTTGAATCGAGTTTGATTCAAATGATTAACAATAAGTATCCATAACCTCCCTTCCACAACACTTGGTCAAGGAGAGAATGGTGTTTAATCAAGGACAACACCTTTTTATGTGGATTTAAACCCCTTAAATTAATAAAGAATCTAAAATCACACAAGTAGAATAAAGCTTCGTTCTTGATCAGAAATTCGAACCAAAAACGATTGAAAGTAACCGGATATGACCTTGAAAACGACCACTCCTGGAACGAATTCAATGCCTAATCAAACTACTTAGACTACTCCTAGAACTAAGTATTTTGATGAAAAAATCTTAGACTACTCCTAGAACTAAGAATTGCACGTTCTAATTATCAAAACAACTCCTTGAATTGAAAACTAGCAAGAAAGCGTTTAAGCAAAGCTAAACAATTTTTATTGAAATTAATCTGATTTTCTATGTCTCTAAGAGCCAAGAAATTCCCCTATTTATAACCTAAAAATAAGCTAATTCCCATCCCTACAAGGATTAGGACAAACCCCTAACCTTGCCCCCCAAGTATCCTAACTAGAATAGGAAACTAGTTTTAATTAGAATAGGAAAACTAAAACTAATCCTAAACAAACTTTACTTAATTAACTAAAAACTTTCCTAATATACTTAGGAAGTTTATAGCAACTAAATAATCAGAAAATAAACCTAATCCTAAGTGCTTAAACTAAGAAAAACCCTTTCAAGTGAAAGGTAAAAGCTTGCAAGCAAAACTCTAAAAAAAAACTACCATTTCACATCACCGCCTAAAAACACCCTCACGCGCCACCATAGGTAACACGCGCCTGACCGGCGTGTAGCTGGCCTCAATCCGGTGCCGGGATGCTGGCGCGTGGGACCCAGCTCGACGCGTGTGCATCGTCATCGTCGCCGGAAGTGAACTGCTGCAAATCTTCTTCCTTGGTGATCAAGCTTCCTTCTTTCTCAATTGATCTATTGAACCTTTCCTTGTTTATTTCCTTGTTTGGGCCTAGCCTATAATGAAGTTATTAAGACCTTCTAAAAGTACATTAGATCCTTCAAAAGAATTCCCCTCTTGATTCATATCACCTTCATTTAAGTACTACTCTTTGATGAATCGATCCGTCAAAGAAGAAAAGCTAAGAAAATGGCTACCCAACAGGAAGTTGATGAGTTGAGGCAAAACATGAATAACCTGACTGAGATGATAAAGACTCTTGCTCTTCAAGTCAACGATCCTAGCAAGAAACAACAGCTTGAGCGCAGGATAGAAAGCCTTAAGAAATTTTCCAACGACTATAAGTTTCAAGGAATTAGCTCACAAGGGGTCTTAGTGGACAAAGAACTTCTTCCGCAGAAGTTCAATTCCAATGATATCCCTAAGTTCAAACCAACCGATAACCCTTACTTTCACTTGAGAGATTTCAAAACCATAATGAGCATCAAGACAGTCGATAAAAAGGCCTTCCCCTCATTGTTCTCGTTATCTCTTGAAACCGTTTGTCAACAATGGTTTTTCTCCCTAGAAAAGGAGAAGATTTCTTCTTGGGAAACTATTACAAACGCTTTCATCGATAGGTACAAGTACAACATCCAAGTCGAAACCGACCATAGACAACTTGAGATGTTAAAACAAAAGGGAAACGAAGGATTTACTTTTTTCTTCAACAAGTAGAGGGAAACTTCCGCTAAAACGGTAGAGGTTCCTACTTAAAAGGAGTCCGTAAGAATGTTCATCAAGAACCTCCAAGAGAAGTATTCAAAGCATTTTTAATACAAACACAACTCGAATACTTTCAAGGTTGTCTATGATATAGATATTGACATCGAAGATGACCTTGCAAAACAGAAAGCTACTAACAATAGTAACAACAGTGGCTGGAAAGGAAAGTAGAACAACAATCCTTCTTCTTCCGTAAACACCTACTCTAGTAATAATGTTAGTACCTTTGAATCATAATGATGTCTTAGCCATGGATAATCAAAGACCTAAAAAGCAACCTAAGAGAGAATTCACACCCATTAGAATGACCTATGATGTTGATTTCGATCGTCTCTATGATCAAGGATTAATCAAACCTATCGGCCCTACTGAAGATCCAGCGCCAGAAAAGCGATCTTCAAGATGGAATCCCAACTCTTATTGCAAATACCATCGAGTAAATGGTCATACCATGGAAGAATGTTACAGATTCTAAAATCTCATTCAAGATCTCATAGATGCAAACAAGATTCCATTGCCTCTAACTGGGAAGAAGACTGAGTGATGATAAGCAGAAGACAAAAGGCAAACTTTAATGACAAGATTTCATGATTTTTTTTCTTTTTGTAGATTCCCCTTCCCCATTAAGTCTAGCATAGGCACCCTTTGTCTGTCTTAGACTTATTCCATAGGTTTTTCTTTTTTCCCATTAATAAAATGAGCATTTATTTCTTTGCATATGATCATCGCATTACATTTCCAAAAAAAAAAAATAATAATAATAATAAATCCACATCGGACTAAGCACAAGGTATACCAATGATTTGAGGCACCCCTTGTAGACATATCATATCACTTTCACCCTTTTGAATTACAATCCCTTTCTTGATAAATTACTTTGAGCCTCGTCTAACGATAGACCTCTCTTTCTTCAACCCACATCTACCTAACCTTGGGATGGACAGTGTGCAATTTATGCAATTTTCAATGAATAAAAGCTTGAGTGATTTTTACAAAAAATTCAAAAGATTAAATAACAATATAAAAGTGTGCAAAAGGGCAAGTGTTCCAATGTTATCTATATGAACATATCTTTGATATGAACACATCTCAGATTATGTCTCTTATTGAGTGCTTGGTACCGTGCCTAAGAAACATGAATGCCAAGTGACTGATAGACCGCATGATCGGGATTGCCCACACTTATGAAAAAGATTCTAATATGAAAAAAAATGCAAAAGCAAAAAGAGAGAGCAAAAAACAAACAAAAGAGAATTTAAAAGTGAGAAAACTTCAAGCATAAAAACACAAAGATTCACATACAAAGATTGCACACCTTTAGGGGCTTATCTAGGGTCTTGAGCCTTTACCCCTTTCTTCTTTAACCTTTAGCTTAACCTCGTTAAAACCCTTAAAAGACCTCTTTGAGGTATACACATACTTGTGCGAGGTTCGGCTAGAGCTACGTTCAGCCTGATTCCTAAGAAATACATAGGCAACCTCACATTGGGGGGCCGTAATAAAAATGCATTCACAGTCATACATGATCATATCAAAAGATCTCCAATGCTTATCCCTATCCATTTAAAGCTAGACTTAGGGGATTGATCCCTACTTCATTAGCCTACCCAGCCTAAGTGTCACCATTATTTGGCTCTTGTCAAAATATATTCCACACACTTAGCCTTTGCGGCCTAACTTTAGTGTCACTTTCACACACATCACAGATACTTGACCAAATAGTCCTTCCTTTAGGAACCCCTTGGTCATGAAATCTTAACACAACTATGAAGCATGCCTTGTCATATCAAAACCACTCACTATCATAATAATTATTACATCACAAAGTATGAAGTACTTAGCCTCCGCGCCTAAGTTACCAAAATACTTTCATCATTGAGTCATCAATTGAGATAGCCTAGGATGCTACAATTCTTGCACCATAATATACAACATCAACACATACATTTGATTAAGCTCATTCAATATGCATTATCACTTGATTCAATTCTTCGCATCTTCTTTCCTTTTAAGGAAGATCCAACACTTTACTTCCTTCTTTTCACGTCTTTCTTTTTCGGGAGAAAGTCGGTACCCTCCACAAAAAATGATGGAAAATTTTTGTTTTTCTGCATTTTCGAGTCGCACGAGCACAATCACAAAACAATGCGCACACGAGTCATGTACACATTGAGTCATGTCATGTCATTACATCGAGTTAAGTCTACGAACACGAGTCATGTACACTTTGAGCCATGTCGGGTTATCACATTGAGTCAATTTGAGTACGTCAAGTTACACATCGAGTCAAGAAAAAATGTTAAGTCTTACACAGTGAGTCATGTAACACCAAGCCTTGAGTTAACCTCAAGCCAATCAAATGTCAAGGTCCTTTGGAAAAAATTTGATCTTTTTTGCAGGGCTCAAGCACATCACCTATACGGTAATTTTTTCCAGGATTGGATTGTCATCCCAATTGACAATATTTCCAAGATTCGATTGTCGCGCATCTTCTTCAACGACAAATTTTCCAGGATTGAAATGTCGCCTTTGGCAATGTTTCCGAGCATGGATTGTCGTGCTCCTTCTCTATCTGGCAAATTTTTTCCAAGTTCAGATTGTCATACATTCATCAAATCTTCGACAATTTTTCCTATATTGGATTGTCATTTCAAATAGGCAACGTTTCCAAGAATGGATTGTCGTGCTCCTTCTCTATTTGGCAAAATTTTCCAAGTTTGGATTGTCATACATTCATCAAATCTTCAACAATTTTTCCAAGATTGGATTGTCATTTCAAAAACCAATGTTTCCAAGCGTGGATTTTCATGCTCCTTCTGGCAATTTCTTCCAAGTTCGGATTGTCATACATTCATAAAATCCTTGGCAATTCTTCCAAGATTGGATTTTCATACACCCAATTCCTTATAGCAAAATTTCCCAAAGGATTGTCGTAGGTCTCTATTCATCTTAATATTTCGACAAAGGTTCCCCAACGTGGATTGTCATTCATTTCAATAGTGGAAAATTTTCTCAAGACGGATTGTCGGTCAACTCTTTTTTTACAAATGTTCCAAGACGCGAATTGTCGATGGTCGCAATAATCTCCTAAAAAGATTGTTTCATAGCATTGGCAAAATTCCAAGATGGATTGCTTTCAAGAGTTATGTTCCAAGGCGTGGATTGTCGATTGTAGCAAAGTTCTTATGACAGATTGTTACGAAGCATTGGCAACTTTTCCCAAAATTGGATTTTGGCAAAATTTCCGAGATGCGGATTGTCATTTCATCGTGACAACATGGGTTGTTACGCGGCATTGACAACTTTCCCTAAACCGGATTGTCGCTCATCATTCAAGAGTTATGTTGGCAACTGTTCCTAAAGAAAAAGAGAATTGTCACCACCCCCAAAGCACGCATTCAAACGAAGCATCAGAAAAATGAGGATCACAAGGCAACAGGGTCTTCGACGACTTTCACTAGGGTGTGGAAGTTGTCAATCAAATGGTTAAGTCAAGGTACAGACGAGATTTTGGAGATAACTACAAGCAGCAGTGTTCGACGATGTCCCGAGCTACAGAGGAGATTGTCTACAGCGGCGAGGCACTGCCGTGGCGAGGTACAGCCACAACAACTGAAGATGGCGTGAAACGGTCACCTTCGACGATGTTCCCGAGGAACTGTGGAAGATTGTCACAACAAATGAAGATAGCGAGGCACTGTTACCTTCAGATGGCGTTCACAAGGCATTATGGAGGTTGTCACAACAAAATGCAGCAATAAAATTGGTTACTCCAGAAACGTGTACTCGATGGTGCAAGATACGCGTTTCTAACTCTCTTATCTGTTTAACTAACGCTAGTTTGCAGGTATCAACGTTATAAGAATGATTTAGTATCGCAGAACGTTCTGAATCATTCTCCGTCCCAGTCAAAAAGTTAGAACATCCAATGGAAAGAAAACAATATACAAATATCTTATACTTTTTAGATTGATGAAGATAGAAGAAAAAGGGGAGATGAAAAAGGAGAAGTTGAGAGTGAAAAAGGCGTTGGAATGAATGAGGGAGGCTGATGATTTTTTTATAGGGTTAGTTTAGAAAAGGCAGTAGAGTTTATATGTGAATGGGTTGTTGGGCCTACTAATATTACATATGTACATGGGATGTGGGCTATATAAAAACATAACAAAAAAAAAGTGGAACCGAATACCCACTTGGAACCGAGTCTAAATATTAAGGACTCGATCCCGGAACCGGGTCTTGATTTTTAGAACTAGGACTGGTTGAACCAGTTTCCAGTTTCAAAACTGGGTAGCCGGATTTTCTGCTCGCCCCTAGTGGAACTCCATTCGACTCTGTCGTAAGCTTTACTCGTGTCTAGCTTTACCGCCATACACCTCTTCTTCCTCGAACACACACTATTCATATAATGAAAAGTCTCATATGCAATCTAGGTATTATCAGTAATAAGCCTGCCCAAGTAAATGCACTTTGATTCAATGAGATAATATCAGGAGGAATGAGTTTAAGTCAATTAGCTAACATTTTTTAGATAATCTTATAGATCACGTTGCATAAGCTAATAGGCCTTAAATCATACATTATTGTAAGAGGGTTTTTAATTTTAGGTATCAACACAATATGCGTAGAATTGATAAGTGACTTTTATGTCACTTTTAGGGGTGAATTTAGAGTCGTTTTCCGGTTTCATTTCCAATAATTTTCCTCGTTTTGGTCTTTATTTCACTTATTTGCTTATTCTCGTCTTTTGTCTCTTAACTTGAGTATTTTAGTAGTTTTTAATAGTTTTTAGTTTAATTTCATAATTAATTTTATATTTCTTACTTTATAATGTTTCTAGTCTAGGTTCTTGTTAATATTTATCTTCTCGCTTTTCTCCTTCTATTATTTTCTTTTCGATTCTAGTTTGTTTTCTTTATTTTATTTAATTTCACTTGATTTTATTATTTCTTTTAGTTTTAGTATTTTATTTTACTTTATGTTATTTTATTTTATTTTATCTCCCGATTCTCCCATATGTATTTTTGGTTGTGTAGGATCGTGTTCGGAGGTCCGAGGTTCGAGTCAAGCTGCTGCCCCTTACCCTTTGTTGCTGCCCATTAACCATCACCACACAATCACCTCAACCTACACCACACCGATTGCTCACCATCTCCCCTGCTACTCCCTTGCTCCATTTCCTTCCCTCCACTCACTATACCACCATCACCCAACATCACAGCCTCAAGTTTACCACAAAACCACCTCCAATCATCACCAGCAATCACCACCGCATTCCCACACTCAAAATCACCACAGCGCACCACCATTTTGCCACCATTCGTAGCGTGGCAGCCGCTGCTCCCAGCCACCAACCCATTCATGACCACCACGCACCATTCTCCACCTTCTACAGCCAGCAACAGCCACCACGACCCCCTGTTCTCACCATGACGGCGGGTAAACCTAGGTCGTTGGAAACTAGATTTCCCGGTCAAAACTAAATTTAGGAATCTAAACCCAACCTGGTATAGGGCAAGTCTAGGTCGAACCCAAGGGAAGGCGGTTTCACTAAAGTCAAGGCTAAGCTATTCCGAAAACTCAAATAGAATGGGTTGGTCTAAACTATCGAAGTCAAATCAATCAAACAAATCAAATAGAAGTCAATTATCAAAACACTGGGGAATTTAGGATCCACATTCATCAATAATAAACTTGCTAATTCGAGGGAATTCGATCAACTAAGCAATGCGAGGGAAAACGAAATATGCAATCAAGATCCCTCAAGAAGCTATTTCCTAGGGCCAAGCTAGATGTCTCTACAAATGACTTCAAAGGAAAATTGCTAATTAAGATCAATCGATAATAATAGCATCCAAATCAATTATTCGTGTCACTAAAAGCTATTATGCAATCTAGCATGATCATCAAGGTTAGCTACTCCTCTTCAAATCAAACACATGCACAAATTTCATCAACCAATTTAATCACATCAACAAATCAATCAAAATCCCCAAATTAGCTATAGATTATCACCAATACATGCTTCACCACATTCCCTAGAAAAGGAACTACTCACTAATCATGGTGAAATTGAAAAGCATAACAAAAGAAATCATCAATCTCATCATCAACATTATAATCCAAGTATCAACAATCAAAGTCAAGCTAAACAATAGAAATTCAACAATATATCAAAATCAAACATAAAATTGCATTGAAAAGTAAAGGATTCTTACAAAACTTTGATCAATATCTAAGAGGGATATGTTTGGCTTCAAAAGGAGGGACCGGGGCATATCTTTGGCTTGAAAACCCCGAGAAAAATGACATTGAGCCTCTCGAACATCACCAACTTCCTAGAATCAAAGAAAAACAAACAAGTAAAGAAGAAAACACAAAATAAACTAGAACAGCAAGAAAATAAGAAAGCATCTAAAGAAAATGCAAAGTAGAGAAAATACAAGTAAAGCTAAAGAAAAAGGGGTAAAAAGAGAAGTAAAAGCCATGTAAAATCATCCTAAAAGAGGCTAAATGAGTGCCATAAATGACACTCATCAAACTCCCCCAAGCTAAACTTTTGCTCGTCCTCGAGCAAAACAAAGCAAGAAAAAATAGGATGAAAGATTTATTCAAACAAAGAAAAATAAAGAAAGAGATAAGAAAATACACTAAGACTCACTTTCGTAGGAATCACGGTTGTTTTTAGCTACAACAAGCCCCTTAAACCCCAAAGCCGCTAATGAGGACGAGTGAGGTCTTGTATAGGTATCCAAAGACTTTCACCCATAACTCTTGAAGGTAAAATGAGGCAAAAATCATTAAAGGAAAGTAAAATCAAAAATTCAAACAAGTAGCTAATGAAACAAACTTTTACAAATGACCAAATGCAAGTGAATAAACAATTTTCTACACAATAATGGTACGCACGTTCCAAGATATTTAAGGATGATTGAAACATAGAATATGCTAAGCATAGAGAACTAATGAAACGCAATTCACTTTCATCTCAAAACATTTTTAGCACATTCTCCCAATTAGCTTCAAATCCACTTTTAGCAAGCATCTCAATGATTCCTCGAAGGAACCGGAAAAAGAAAGAGATATAAGGCTACTCGACATCTTGACTAAGGCATACCGCTCTATAGGCTTGACTCACATCTCCCTCCACCGACTTGTGACTCAACCACAAAGGTCAAAAGGTCTTGAGAAGGGTTGTAATATAAGGATGAAAAGGGTGAGGGTAGGATAAAAATTTGAAATTTGGTAGTATACCTAAATTGGGAAGCAAAGGGTGATCAATCCTCAACACCATAATCAAGCAATCACCAAACAAAAACACAACACACCCAAGCTTATTCAAAGCCAAAATCACAAACATATATACAAAAAGCGTAAGAACGCTTTCCCTCAAGCTAAAATGAAGCATTGTCCTCAATGCTTAGGGAGAAAACCACTCACATCAAAATAATTTTTAAACTTTTTCGTTTTTTCAATTTTTATCACTTTTGCTAAACCTTTTTGAATTTGCTTTGCTTTTTCTCATTTATTCAATTTTTTTTTTCATTGTTCACTTTATTTCATTATCCTCGCCTCTTTTAACTAGGGACGGCTTTTTCAACTTGGCATTTTGCCTTTTTATTCACAATATATATACAAATCAAAACTTGCATTCATTATAAGAACCAATATACAACTCAATCACCATATACACCAATAATGATCAATTGCTTCACAAAAACCAATAATGGAAACAAGAATGAAACAAAAGGCTCAAAATCTAAAGATATGGTTTGAAAAGAAGGTTTATGGCTCAAATGGTTAGCAAGTAGGCAAATGAAAACCCAAAATAAAGAAATAGAAAACTATCCTAGAAAAAGAAAATCACCATCCCGAAAAGATGCCTTTGTCCTTCCTAAATGGCTTGGTCGCGATCTCGGGAGATGAAAGTCAAATTTTAGATAAAGCATACAATAGTCAAGGATCCATGTGCCGCTCATGCAAGATATGTAGAAGGCTTGAAAAGAATGAAACCTCACATGGTTTTAGCAATAACTCACTATTAGTTTCATATCCACCAAAAGGGAGCAATTGCAAATTCAAAAACAAATAGAATCCGGCTTCAAGATCCCAAAAGTTCTAAAGATACTACCTTAGCATACTCTTTCCTAGAATCAACCAAAGATACTCTCAAACCATGCATACCGATACCACATATGAAACCATTCATTCAAAAGCAAAAGTTCGGATGATATTATGTCCATAACAAAAGCATATCATGAAAAGAAAACTAAAGAAAGCCTCAAAATCATATTTTTGGATTTTTGAATTCATTAAAAGAATGAAAAGAAAAGTAGAAAAGAGTAGAAAAGGAAAAGAAAGGAAAAGATAAAGAAAAGTGCAAAGATGCATGCATAACATATAAATCCCAATCGACAAACAAGTGGCCATTCGACAACATCGCCAATGACCCTAAACAACCTTGGTGTTACAAAGCAAGCATCCTCGAACTATTCAACTCTTCCTAAAATAATCCTATTCTATACAAACCAATGAAAGAAAATAAAGAAAAGAGGGAAATAAGAAAGATCTCACCGAGAATCCTAGCTAAGCAAAGAAAAGCGTGGTTGTAGGGAATATTTCAAGCATCCCACACATGAGCCCCACTGTGATCATACACTTAAGTATGGTGGCGTCCAAAGGGAAGGAAGCTAGAGTAAAAGAGTTGTCAATAAGTTTTAGGAACTTGTAAACCGTTCACAGGGTGAAGGTTACACCCCTTTAAGATCCATGAGATCGCTAACTCCAAAGTGGTCTGGAACCATGACTGGATATTCGGGGATGAAGGTACAAATCCAACCTAAAAGAGATTGAACCTGTCCTAATAATAGGCCTCTACTTTATTCTTCTCATATTCATGTGCGCTTTCTGACTAACATACAATCAATAGGTTAATCCTAAACCTGTTTAATCTATGTTGGTTGAATATTAATGCACAAACAAATCTATTATTGGCGATCACTTGAACTATAATCATATTAACCTAAACAAGAATATTAATTATCTTATTAAGCGTGATTACAAGTACAAATTCCCTTTAAACCTGCATAAAAGACATGATCAAGCGATAACAATAATATATATCAAGCAACAATAATAACAATCATCATCATCATAATATTCTCAATCTCATGAAAGCATAATAATAATAGCAAGATCTTAGGCATGATACTAGCAAGATTAATAACAAATCCTAGCATGTCACTAAACATTAAGGATCAAAGCTTTATCCCTAATACGATACTAACATGATATTAGAAAGAATAGGAAGCAACCTAAACATGATACTAGAAAGCAATAAAAGAATCCTAACATGATACTAGGAATTAAAATATATAAGCATGCTTTCTATAGAAAAAGAAAGTAATTAAATTACTTACTTGGATGCCTCGTATCTCTTTCTAATAACAAAATACACACGTTAGTAACTTCAATAAAAATATTAATCAAACAATTAAATTAAACATTTAAAATAGGGATTTGGGACCAAACCCTCAGAAATTATCAACCTTTCACGTCTAGGGCGAAGGCAACTTCGAACTTGGCTAGGTGTGTCTAGAACTTGTGAATGTGGAATTTTATAAAAGGGGAAGGTTTAGAAAAAGGGAGAAAGAATAAGCTTCTAGCTTTCTGGAGAGAGAGAGAATAGAATTAGATGATTGTGAATGAATAAAAACAGGGAAATACGACCCCTATTATAAGAAAATAGTCCGAAAACGATAGAGAAAAGTTAAAATTCGAATTAAAATAGAATTGGCTCCTGGCGCAAAGCTGTCGCGCGCGATAAAATTTGTCGCGAAACGACAAAAATCACGCATGGTGACAGGCTTTGTCGTTTGGCGTTGGGACAGTTTTTTGCGGATATTGTTTTTATCATATCTTTTGATCCAAAAGTCCAAATAAGGCATATAATATGTCGTTGGAAAGATCTTGAAGTATACTTTCCAACCCAATTAGAATCAGATTAAAGTATTTTTTAGAATAAAATATATGTTCGAAATAGTGGAACGGTGTCAATTTTGGATAGAGTTTGGTATTCCATTCATATCTTTTTCGTTATAGTTTGGAATTAATATTATAATATATCATTGGAAAAATAATTTCAAGATCTCCAACCATATAATATTTGGATAAAAATTATGAGGCACGAAAATAATATCTGAACATCTTCCATTTGGCATAGAACAAGGACTCTTAGAAAGAGAAGTTTTATTCAATTCTGAATTCTTTGATCTTATCTTTTCAAAAAAGGATAATTAAGATCTTTGAGAAACTTATAGAAGCTTCTAATTAATCCTAATTAGTTTAGAAATAGGATTAAACATTTGGACCTTCCACATGATCATTGGGTCGTAGGTAAAATCCGGTTTGGGCCCAGTTTAATATTTTGGCCATAACTTCCTCATTATTCATCGGAATTGGGCTTATAATATATCGTTGGAAAGGTCTTTTCAAACCCCATCCAACTACACCATTATTGGACCCTTTTCATGGACCAAACTAAATTGGACTAGACGTTTTCCATAAATAGAGTAAGAAAAGAAATATTTTAAAAAACAAAAAGAAGTATTTTTATTAAAACAACCGCATCACAAGACTTTTCACATTTTCACTTTGTTCGATAATCAAGAGATGTGAAAAGTATTCATTATTGGGTTTGGTTTTTGGGGAGACACATTTGGGTGTCTACAGAAGCCCCCACTTTGACTGAGTTTGGAGAAACGCAAGTTTCGAAAACAAAAGTCAAAGTAGCGATAGGGACGGAGAATGATTCAGAATGTTCTACAACCCTATATCATTCTTGTAACACCGATACCTGCAAACTAGCGTTATTTAAACAGATAAGAGAGTTAAGAAACGCGTATCTTGCACCGCCGGGCACACGCCTCTGGGGTAAACGATTTTGTTTGGTGATCTTCCTCAAGCTAGGGGACATTGCCTGAAGACTGCTCCGCTTGTAGCTGTCTTCAATTTCTGCTGTGATAGTCTTCCACATCTTAGGGAACACCATCGAAGTTTGCTCCGCTTGTCGCAACCTTCTGCCGTTTTGTGACCATCTTCCACATCCTAGGGAACATGATCGAAGATAACTCTGCTAGTAGCCATCTTTAGTTGTTTGTGACAACTCTCCACATCCTAGGGAACGTCGTCGAAGACCATTCTGCTTGTAACAATCCTCAGTTTTGTTGCGACAATCTTCCACATCCTAGGGAACATCGTCTATCATTGTTGCTTCATCACGAGCTATTTTCTTGAATCATGGTGACAACCTTCATAATCATAGCGAATGTCGTCGAAGACCGCCTCATCATGAACCATTCTTCTCCAATCTAGGTGACAACTTCCACAATCTTAGCGAAAGCTATCGAAGATCGCCCATCCCGTGCTATCTTCTCAAATCAAATGATAACCTCCACAATCTTAGCGAAAGCCATTGAAGATCGCCCATCTCGTACCACCTTCTCAAATCAAATGACAACCTCAACCATCTTTGCGAAAGCCATCGAAGATCTCCTATCTCGTGCCATCTTCTCAAATAAAATGAAAACCTCCACAATCTTAGCGAAAGTTATCAAAGACCGCTTCATCTTGAAATGTCTTTCTCAAATCCAAGCGAGAGACCCTTTAATCTTAGAGCCCCCTTGTCGAAGACTTCTTCATCTCGAGTCTTCAAATTTTCTTGTCCTTACTCCTAGAAGTAATTGACCTTTCTATCTCTGGAAAGTTCATCTTAAGAACCATATCTAAGATTCTTAAAGTCTTCATATTGATTTGTAGAAATCTTCCATCCTAGGAATCCTTTTGTGATTATAATCAATCACTACTCAAATGTTCTTAATCAACTTTCAAATCTTCTTTATTCGATCGTCTTCAGGCCGATCATCAATCAAGTTGTAATTGGGCTGACTACTAATCAAAGGTGTAATTTTAAAGCTGTTCATTTGATATGACTGTCATCAGGCCGATCTTCAATCAAGTTGTAATCGGGCCAATTACCAATCAAATAAGAATCAAGTGCTCATAAAGAGGCGCAAATGGATTAGTCGCAGACCAACATATTAAAGTTGTTAGACCACCGAAGGCTGACATGGGCGACTCAGAGCCATCGCGCAACGACAACACTATCGTGCAGCGACAGGTCTGTCACGTTGCGTCAGGGTGCATCGCGCTGCGCCAAGGTGCATCATGTTGCGTTGTGCTTAAATCCAAGTCAGAGCTTTTTTCTGCTCTCAAATTACCTCTTAGTGTACCTGCAACTATGTTTTGGACTATAGGACTTTGCTTATGTTTTTCTTAGGGTTGACCTAAGTGACGTGGGAAAAACAAGGTCGTTGGGCTAATTCTCCTTAAGCCTTATAAACACTCAACAAACCTAAATACAAGTATAGAGGTAAGTCAAGGGTCGAACCCAAAGGAACGGTAATGCCTAAATGCTTTCAATTATGTGCCTAAGCTAGGTCGAAGACAAGGGGTAAAAGATGACTCTAACAACTACTAAAACGAGGAAACAAAGCAAATATAAGAGCTAGGGATTAGGATTCACTTATAATAGCAATGAACAATGCAAATTGGAATGGAAAGTCGACTAAGTCAAGCAATGTGAGGGAAAGTCAATCATGCAATGGGCTCGGAAACCACACGTTTCTCTGGATCATCATAGCGTACTTCTACATATCCACTCAGAGGAAAGTCAGTGACACAGCCGTCCAAAGCTTTTGAACCCGCATGCCAACAGAGCCAGTCATAGAACGGATCCCAAAAGAGCATGTCAAGCTATTCTCCTAGAGGTCTAACTAGCGTCAACTACGATAAACTCTAGCTAGGAAACATCACAAGACACCTCAATCGTGTAAATGCAAGCCACAAATCAATGGTCCGTATCAATGTGAACTTACAATGCAATCTAGTGCAATAATCAAAGTTAGCTACTCTCTAATTAATCACACACATGCACATGATCAATCAACCAAGTTTAATCACATCATCAACTCCATCAATTATCCCCAATTTACATCAATCCATTACATCAAAGCTTCACCAAATCCCTAACCAAACAACTACTCAAACATTATCATCAATTCTACCAATACAAACATGAATAACCAAAATCAATCATCAATTCATCAAAATCCAATCAAAATCAACAATCAAAACAATGAATATTAAACAAAGCAATAAATGAGATAGAGTTTAGAAATGCTCATTGATGATAGAGTAAATCTCCAATACAATTGTCACATTTGAATCTTCAATCTCTCAATCACCATTGAAATTCCTCACTTTCTCTCTCTAAAATCTACTCCTAAAATTAACCCTAAACTAGAGAGAGAAGCTCTCAACTAAGCTAGGAAAATGATCTAATTTCTAATTCTAATTCTAATTCTCTCATTGTTTTTTCTCTCTACCCAAAAATGGGTATTTATAAATACAAGGAGTAGAGAAAAGAAATAAAATAGAAAATAAAAGGAAAAGGAAAAGAAAAGAAAAGAAAAGAAATTAAAATAAAATAATAAAAGAAAATGGAAAAGAAAAATAAAATAAATAAAAAGGAAAACTAAAAATAAAAGAAATGAAAAGGAAAAGAAAACGGTGCTGCAACATTCAAGGGAAAATTGTCCCCTGCTTCTCACCGTCTCAACTCATCATCATCAATCAACCTTCATCACAACCATCATCATCATCAATCAACGGCCAACAATTTGCCACGCACAAATGGAGACCCAGCTGTGTGCGGCCGCACTCGTTGAATGTGCGCCCGCACCTGCTGAGGTTCGAAGGAGCACAATTGCAGAGGTTCAATCGGAGTTGCTGCGGTGGCTAGGAGATGCTTCAAGAGCGGCGTAATTGGTGGTTGCGGCTGGAGAAATGTGCGACGGTGGCAGATTGAGGGTGGTATTGGCTGCGGCTGTTGGTGGTGAATTGGGGAAATAAAGGTGCGTGAATGGTGGCTAACTTGGTGGTGGAAATTGCGGGTTGCGGGAATTAGTGTGGAGTCGGGGCTGCTGTTGCGGAGGTAAAAGGGCAGCAGGGGAGGCTGCAATTGGTGGTTAGATTGGAGGTGATTGCGGTGCTGATGGTGGTTGCGGTGGTGGTTAATTGAGGGAGGAGAGGTGGTTGTTGCTGGTGGAATTTGCGTGGCTAAGGGAGTTACGGTGGCTGTTGTGTGGCTGGAGTTTGTGGCTGATTTGGGGGTTCAATTGGTGGTGATTGTGTGTGGTGGTGCAGGGGCAGCAGGTGGTTGTTGGGGTTGTTGTTGGTGTGGCTGCAGTTGGCTTGTGTTGTTGCGTGGTGAGGGAGTGAGGAGCAGGGGAAGTCTGCTGCTGCTGTGAAGCAGGGGAAAAACAGGGGAGAAGAAGGGAGGAGTTGCTGCCTCCTTTCATCACCATCACTACCATCTCATTATCATCACCATGATGGTGATGAAGGTCAACGTATGCAGTAGCTACACCAAATTGGACTTGGGACAAAAACCTACAAAACACACATAAAACCGAAAAATAAAACAAACTGAAATAAAATGAAAACCGACAAATAAAAGTAAAAGAAATAAAATAAAAATAAAATAATAAAAGAAAGGAAAAATAAAATAAAATGAAAATAAAATAAAGTAAAGGAAAATGAAATAAAAATAAAATCAAATAAACTAAAATAAAATAAAACTAAATCTATAAAATCTAAAATAAAAAGGAAACAACTAAAATAACGAAAATAAAAGAAATAAAAGAGAAAATACTAGAAAACCATAGAAATGCTCAAAAGCCGTAAAATAAGAGAACAAAGGTAGAATAGAGAGAGAAAGCATAAAACCGAGCATTTATTGAGCAAGAAAGCAATGAAAAGAGGACAAAAAGGACCTAAATGCTCATCAAATGTGTGCCATTTATGACACACATCACTAAGGCTATGTGCTATTCAACTCATTGTGTGAACTCGATTTAATGCGTTTTGACACATATGACTTCGACATGACTCAAAGTGCAAGACTCTACATGACTCGTGTGTGTATTGTATTGCGATGTGCTTGACTCAAAATGCAGAAAAGCAAAAATTTTCCGTCATTTTTGTGGAGGGTAACGACTTTCTCCCAAAAAAGAAAGACACGAAAAAGATCAATTTGAGTATTTAAGGTGCATGTTGAATGAGCTTAGCCAAATGTATGCGTCGACGTTGTATCTTATAGTGCAAGGATTAGTTCATCCTAGGCTATCTCAATTGTTGGCTCGATGATGAAAGTATTTGGGTAACTTAGGCACGTAGGCTAAGCACTTCATACTTTGTGATGCAATGATGATTACAGCGATGAATGATTTTGATATGACAAGGCATGCTTCAACGTTGTGTTAAAATTTCATGACAAAAGGTTCCTAAGGGAAGGATTATTTGTCTATGTATCTGTGATGTGTGTGAAAGTGACACTAAAGCTAGGCCCCAAAGGCTAAGTATATGGAAAAATATTTTGAAAAGAGTCAAATAGTGGTGACTCTTAGGCTAGCTAGGTTAATAATGTAGGGATCAAGGCCCCAAATCTAGATCTAAATGGGTAGGGATGAGCATAGGAGATCTTTCAATATGATCATGCATGAATGTGAATGCATTTTTATTACGGCCGCACCCCAATTTGAGGTTGCCTACGTATCCGTTAGGAATCAAGCCGAACGTAGCTCTAGCCGAACCTCGCATAAGTGTGTGTATACCTCAAAGAGGTCTTTTAAGGGTTGTAACGGGGTTAGGCTAAAGGTTGAAGAAGAAAGGGGATAAAGGCTCAAGACCCTAGATATGCCCCCAAGGTGTGCAACCTTGCTTTTGAAATCTTTATATTTTTATGCTCTCACTTTTGAACTCTCTTTTGTTTATATTTTTGCTCCCTCTTTTTGCTTTTGCATTTTTTCTTATTTTGATAAGCGTGGGCAATCCCGATCATGCGGTCTATCACTCACTTGGCATTCATGTTTCTCAGGCACGGTACTGAGCACTCGATAAGAGATGCAATATGAGACGTGTTCATATCAAAGACATGTTTATGTCAAAGACATTGGAACACTTGCCCTTTTGCACACTTTTATTATTTTTTGTTTATTCTAAATTTTGAGATCTAGGTAAAATCACTCAAGCTTTTGTATTTAGAATTTGCGTAAGTTGCACACCATCCTTTCCCAAGGTTAGGTAGATGTGGGTTGAAAAAATAAAGGTCTATCGTTAGACGAGGCTCAAAGTGATTTGTCAAGAAATGATTGTATATTTGAGAGGTGATGGTGATATGATGTGGCTATAAGGGGCGCCTCAAATCATTGGTATACCTTGTGCTTAGTTCGGCATGGATTTTTTATTTTTTATTTTTTTATTTATGTAATGCAATGATCATATGCAAGGAAACAAATGCTCATTTTATTAAAAGGAAAGGATAAAATCTATGGAATAAATCTAAGAAAATTAAAAGGTGTCTATGCTAGACTTATTGGGGAAAGGAGGAATAATAAAAAAGAAATAGAAAAAAAAGTCACCAAATCTTGTCGCTGAAGCTCGCCTCGTGTCTTGTGCTTTATCATCACTCCGTCTTCTTGCTGGCTGGAGGTATGGGAAGCTTGTTATTATCGATCAAATATTGGATGACTTCTTTTAGCTTCCAACAGCTCTCAGTAGTATGACCTCTACCCTGATGGTACTTGCAGTGTGAGTTTTGGTTCCAACTAGGCAACCTCTTTTCAGGTGTAGGATCTTGAATAGGTTTAATGGGAGTAATGAGTCCCTTGGCATGGAGTCGATCAAAGGCAGTATCATAGCTCATCCCAATAGGAGTGAACTCTTTCCTTAGTTGCTTTTTAGGTCCTTGAGTATCCATGGCTAAAACTTCATTGAGGTCAAAGGTACTAACACTGTTACTAGAGTGGGTGTTTTCGGAAGAAGAAGGAATGTTGCTCTTTTTCCCTTTCCAGCCATTGTTGTTACTATTATTAGCAGCTTTTTTCTTTGCAAGGTCATCTTCGATTTCAATACCTATGTCATAGACGGCCTTAAAAGTATTCAAATTGTGTTGATATTTCAAATGCTTTGAATGCTTCTCTTGGAGGTTCTTGATGAACATCCTTATAGACTCCTTTTCAGTAGGAACCTCAACCATATTAGCGGAAGTCTCTCTCCACTTGTTGAAGAAAGAGGTGAGCCCTTCGTTATCTTTTTGCTTTAGCATCTTAAGTTGTCTATGGTCAGTTTCAACTTGAATGTTACAGTTGTATCTATCAATGAAAGCGTTTACTATTCCATCCCAAGTAGAGATCTTCTCTTTATCAATAGAAAAGAACCATTGTTGACAAACGGTTTCAAGAGATAAAGAAAACAAAGAGTGAAAGATTGTCCTATCAATCCCCTTGATATTCATTATGGTTTCGAAAGCTCTTAAGAGGAAATAAGGATTGTCAGTAGGTTTGAACCTAAGGATGTCATTGGCATTGAACTACTGCGGAAGAAGCTCCTTGTCCACTGAGACCCCTTGCGAGCTAATTCCCGGAACTTGTAGTCATTGGAGAGCTTGTTCAAGCTTTCCTCAATTCGTTGCATCTGTTGCTGTCTCGCGGGGTAATTGACTTGAAGAGCCATAGTCTTCACCATTTCAGTTACTTTAGCCAAGTCTTACCTAAGTTCATTGACTTCTTCTTGAGTTGCCATTATCCTCTTAGCCTTTCTCTTTTGACGAATAGGTTTATCAAAAAGTGAGACTTGGACGAAAGTGTTGTCTTTGATTAAACGCCATTCGCTCCTTGACCAAGTGCCGCGGAAAGGGAAATTGTGGATACTTTTTGTTAATTATTCGACTCAAACTTGATTCAACATGCATGGATAGAGAAAGATCGTGGAATAATGAGGGGAATGATATGTATAGAGGAAGTCTGTGAAGAGTGGAGAGACGATGTAGGTGGAGAGATGTGGAAGAATTTAGGAATAAAGTGGACCCCCAACTCAAATGACGGAAAGAACGACTCATGCATGAACATAAGACATGGTCATAGTGAAAAGAGTATGTGCAAAGTGTGTGAATACTTGTGAGTGTAAGTGATATGTTCAAGACTCGTGTCATGACCATGGGACTAGACTATGTGAGTAGACTCAAACAAAGACTAAGCTAAGACTTCACGTATGTGCACTAAACTGGACAGGCTGTAGTATTTTAGTCATAACTTTTTATCTGTGATTCCGAATTTGACGAAACCAATGCCAAATGAAAGATAAAACTCGGGGCTACGGATCCATAGGCTGTAAGACTCGTAATTCTTCCTAGAACTCCAGCTATGACCAAAACAAATTGACGCTTGTGCAGTATACGGGAATAAAAATCCGGGTTGACTCAAAAAGATTATGACTCGGTTTTAGACATATTTATTGGCTCAAATTAATTAATCAATTAATTAAGAAAAGTCTTTTAGTCCTTGGTTAGTTTATTTAAGCATATTCATAATTACAAGTCAAACCAAACGGTTAGTTTAGTCACATGTAAGTATGCACAAGTAAATAATGCACAAGTAGTCAAATAGTCACAATATGATGCAATGAGTTTGCAACCTAACCATGACTCTAGCTTTCTAAAGTTCAAGGATAAGGGTTAGTCACAGAAGGTCCATGGTTATGAGTCAGAATGCACCGCGCGGAAGCCTTACCTTTGGAAGGGTTGGCGAGAGTGGATGGGACCCTGCGAGTTAAACTCGCTTCCACGGTTTGGTGAATTCAACAAACTCGGATGTACCCGTCCTTGCCATGAGCGTTCGATTGGGTAGATGGAGCGTGAATTCCCAGAGGGTGGCCATATGTAGAACACATATGGGTTTAGAAAGTGAGAAAAACTCAATCAGGAAGTAGAACCAAGCAAATAGTACTAGAATCGGTCGAAACAAAGAAGGTAGATTTCTGGCTCGATATTGGAAGAACATGGCGCGAGACAATAGGGCATGTCGCCATAAGATAGCTCTGTCGCCAAAGGACATTGCTGTCGCGCAGCGACAGAGCCATCGCATGGCGCTGGCTTTGTTTTCTCAGCGTCGGTTCCTACATGTCTCAGAAGCTTTCTGTTCTTTGAATTTTCCGATTTTTCGTAGCATTTTTTCGATCCTAGTTGTGAAAGATATTTCCCAAGTCTCCTACGTGTAAAAATCCTATGTTTTTGACGCATTACGGATGGTCTATCCAATGCGGACCTTTTTTATGCTTATGCCAATAATGTCAATCAAAATTACGCACATGAATACTTAGAACGTTTCGAGTCCCATCCACTCATTCTAAATTATTGCCAAAATAAATTTTAGGAATTAAAATAGAAATCCTCCCCAGTGGAGTTGCCCAAAAACTGTAGGGAATATTTCAAGCATCCCACACTTGAGCCCCACTGTGATCATACACTTAAGTATGGTGGCGTCCAAAGGGAAGGAAGCTAGAGTAAAAGAGTTGTCAATAAGTTTTAGGAACTTGTAAACCGTTCACATGGTGAAGGTTACACCCCTTCAAGATCCATGAGATCGCTAACTCCATAGTGGTCTGCAACCATGACTGGATATTCGGGGATGAAGGTACAAATCCAACCTAAAAGAGATTGAACCTGCCCTAATAATAGGCCTCTACTTTATTCTTCTCACATTCATGTGCGCTTTATGACTAACATACAATCAATAGGTTAATCCTAAACCTGTTTAATCTATGTTGGTTGAATATTAATGCACAAACAAATCTATTATTGGCGATCGCTTGAATTATAATCATATTAACCTAAACAAGATTATTAATTATCTTATTAAGCGTGATTACAAGTACAAATTCCCTTTAAACCTGCATAAAAGCGTGATCAAGCCATAACAATAATATATATCAAGCAACAATAATAACAATCATCATCATCATAATATTCTCAATCTCATGAAAGCATAATAACAATAGCAAGATCCTAGGCGTGATACTAACAAGATTAATAACATATCCTAGCATGTAACTAAATATTAAGGATCAAAGCTTTATCCCTAATACGATACTAACATGATATTAGAAAGAATAGGAAGCAACCTAAACATGATACTAGAAAGAAATAAAAGCATCCTAACATGATACTAGGAATTAAAATAATATAAGCATGTTTCTATAGAAAAAGAAAGTAATTAAATTACTAACTTTGATACCTCGTATCTCTTTCTAATAACAAAATACACACGTTAGTAACTTCAATAAAAATATTAATCATACAATTAAATTAAACAATTGAAATAGGGATTTGGGACCAAACCCTCAGAAATTATCAACCTTTTACGTCTAGGGCGAAGACAACTTCGAACTTGGCTAGGAGTGTCTAGGACTTGTGAATGCGGAATTTTGTAAAAGGGGAAGGTTTAGAAAAAATCTTCTAGCTTTTTAGAGAGAGAAAGAATAGAATTAGATGATTGTTGATGATTGTGAATGAATAAAAACGGGGAAATATGACCTCTATTTATTCAATTCCGAATTCTTTGATCTTATCTTTTCAAAAAAGGATAATTAAGATCTTTTAAAAACTTATAGAAGCTTCTAATTAATTCTAATTAGTTTAGGAATAGGATTAAACCTTTGGACCCTCCACATGATCATTGGCCCGTAGGTAAAATCCGATTTAGGCCCAGTTTAGTATTTTGGCCATAACTTCCTCATTATTCATCGGAATTGGGCTTATAATATATCGTTGGAAAGGTCTTTTCAAACCCTTATCATGGACCAAACTAAACTGGACTAGACGTTTTCCATAAATAGAGTAAGAAAAGAAATATTTTAAAAAACAAATAGAAGTATTTTTATTAAAACAACTGCATCACAAGTCTTTTCACATTTTCACTTTGTTCGATAATCAAGGGACGTGAAAAGTATTCATCACTGGGTTTGGTTTTTAGGGAGACACATGTGGTGTCTACAGTGGTAAAGTACCATCTTCTTGAAACTCCACAAGCTTAGCATGGATTTGCAAAACCAACTGAGAATGAAAAAGGGAAGATAAACTATATACAAAGAAAACGGTTAGTAACTTCAAAACAAAAGAAAAAGAAAACAAAATGAAAAATGAAAAACAAAGAAATAAAATAAAACTTATCAAATCAAATCAAAACAAACCAAAGAAACTAACAAAATCAACTATACACCTAAAATAACAAAAACAACTATACAATTAAACAAAACCATTTGGATTAGAGGGATTTGGATTCAAGGGTTTTAGATTTTTGGGATTTGGATTAGTGGGAGTAAAAATCACCATCACAACATGGAAGAACCATCATCATCAACATCAATTAACAAAAGATGTCCAACAAAAAATAACATGAAATCATCATGGAAACAATCAACAATTCTCAACAACATAACCAAGATAAGCAATTATACACCTGATAGAAATGGTGTCCTTCGAACAAGTGTATTAGTCTGGTAGAGGGTTCGGAGCCATTGAAAAGCTATTTATTTAGTAAGTTCAAGTGATCAAAATGCCTAGGTGGAGGCCGCTTTTGATCAGTAATATTAATGCATAATAAATATTACAGCTTAATCTTAACTGAACCCTTCGAGTCACACCCAAGCAACTAACGATCCGACACGATGAATTAATTTGGAAGGAATTAATGAGTCGCTCGAGTAATTAATATTTAGATGTCGGAAATCGAGCTTAGAGCGTCGAAACCGAGCGTCGTAAGTTGAGTCAAATTAATTAAAGAAGAGACGGTAAAATCACTAATTAATCAATAATTTACCAAAATACCCCTAGCATCGGAATGCCCCGAGAAAACCGAAGCCTAGGGGCATTTGGTATAGCCAAGGTAGCTGGCAAGCGCACCAAGCCGAGCCTAAGCTGGCTGGTGCGTGCTAGCACATCAGGGCTAGCATGGCACGCGCATAGCCGTTGCTGCTATGGCACTCAAGCTAGCAAGGCTTGCACATAGCAGGCAGCACCAGCTGGCGCACGCGGGTTGGTGCAAGTGGATGCTTGTAGCCGATTTTCCTCAAGCCTTGGGGATCAAGTTTGATCCCCCCATTTCCCTTGTGGTCCTTACTTAACCCCTCCTCTAAATGTGTCACTTGTTGATTAATTAGTTGTTGGCTATTTTCTTTTGTTTTTTATTTTAAAATAAAAGGAGAAAAATTGATTTTACCAACACTCCCACATTGATGGGAGAGTGGATTCTCACTTGAGTTTTCCTATAAATACTCAACTTGGGATATCGGAAAACTCACTTGAGTAAGAGCTCAATTAGACATATCCACTTGAGAGAAAACCTATAAGCTCATAAATTACTCGGGTAGTCTTTTTGGTCGGACTTGGCTAACCTCCAAGTATTGGTCCAGTCAGGTCGAGTTGCGGTGGACTTTCGTTGGAGGTCCTTGCCATTTGTGAGGCTCGGCATTTCTCAAGTAAGAGCTCCGTCCGAGTGAGCGAAGCACGCTTCAAGGGTGAATTAGTCTTTTCTCTATTCTTGTTAATTATGCATTTTGTTATATTAATTGTGAATTTGTTCTTGGGCTCAAGTTTTATTTCCGCAGTGAGTCGGACTCGTCGAAACCCAATAGCGGTATCGGAGCCTCGCTAATTTATTTTTATAACAAATAATTTTCAAGGTTTTTTTATTGATTTATTTTTCTGGTTTATGTTTCTAATTAGATTAGTTGCTCGGTTTTATTAATTTTAAACCCGTTTTAAAGCTGATTATGGCCCCCGAACCCAGATTTTCACCAAAAAATAGTGAATTTTTGGTGAAAAAAGCGTTCTGGAAATGTTTTTACCCCTTAGGACTGTAAAAAAGGCCAAAATTTGATCAAAAATGCCTTTTCTCAAGGGTTTTTCTTTTTGACGAAAATTTTAAATCTTTTAACCTTGAATCTTAATCACATATTTATGGTGATTATGTATATGGTTCTTCCTTAATGTTTCTGCAATTTTTGACCTTTAAGCATGGTTACTTTGTATTAATTAGTGCTTGAAAGATTGGTTAAAATTTTCACATAATTGCAAATCCATTGCATTAAGTGTAAAAAATTTATTCTTTGAGGCTTCCAAGTACTAAAGATCCAATCTTTAATTGTTTTAAGTGGTTGGAACTTTGAGTTACTAAATTCCATGAATTTTTGGTTGAACTTTAAATTTAATCATGTATTAAGTTGATTGGAATCATAAAGTTTGAATCTTGTGATAGAAATTTCATTTATCTTCATATTAGAAGATATAATTTTTCAAGGATTCAAAAGTTAAAATTGGAATCTTTATTTCAATTTTATGTTCAAAAATTCCAACTCCCCTTTATTTTTGTCAAATCTCATGATTAATTTATATTAATTAAATTAATAGTGTGTATTGCCCTTATTTATTTTATTACACCAAGTTGAACCAATTTTATTAAAGAATAGTTCTTGGAAATAATTTTGGTTGTGTGCGCTATGATGAATTTTTATTTAAGTTGGACTTGTTCTAATTTTTCATTTTTGCTCATTAAATTAATTCTAAAATCAAGTTGGAATTAATTAATTAAAGTCAAGCAAAAAAAACTCGGGTTTAATTCCGAGAGTGTGGCACACAAAATAAGACACAACACCCTCGGCCAGCCGGGCTACCAAGCAGCCCACATGTGGCTGCCAAGGGGGTTTGTTTGCTTGTTGCACGCCACACAACTCAAGCGTGGCTGCTGCCTGCTGACTGTAAGGAGGGTGTTCCCATCGTAGGGGATCTTTCTCCTTAAATGCCCATGGCTCTTTAAAAGTCTAGGACTTTACACTTGTTAGGTTGTATTAGGATTTGAATTCCTGACTGTTTGGGGGACCCTGAATTAGAATTGATTCTTTCATCACGCTTTTTTACAAGAAAAAAGTAGGAGTCGCTAATGAGTTTTAGGAAAACTCATAAACCTCGTTCATGCCTTTCTCCTA
Source organism: Chenopodium album (assembly GCF_948465745.1). Lineage (NCBI taxonomy): Eukaryota > Viridiplantae > Streptophyta > Magnoliopsida > Caryophyllales > Amaranthaceae > Chenopodium > Chenopodium album. Next base: position 28,467,972 of record NC_137850.1, on the reverse strand, counting down.
AGTAGAGTTCAAGGGATATTTAACACGAAACATAAGTTTACCCATGCCCAAATTGGTATACGTGTACCAGAGATGAGTTCGGGAGAAAGGGTACCAAGATAGCGTTCTTTTTAGAGGGGAATCGCTATCCTAGCCCTAGTACGGCCTCAACTAGTTCTTCCTTTTTCACAACTTCATCACCAAACAATATATGCAATGTGATACCTAAAAACTAAGTTAGTTGATTTTATTTACACCCGTCAATCATGTAGGAATTATATTGCAAAAGTCGTTATTCTTATTTAATCAATATTCGTGAAAAGAACAAAATAAACAAGATTCGCCTTGGCTTAAGTGGTCAATCAACAATTAATTATTCAATTCTATTCTTTATTTAAGACAAGATACTATGTGGAATTGATTAATTTAAAGTTCGTTTAAAGTGATCAAACAACACTAAATAATTAATTAAAAGTTATTTTAAACAAGAAAATAATGGTGATTGATCTAAGTGATAGGGATTATACCACTTCTCTTTGCTAGATCTTCGTTTAGAATACTTATGGACTCTTTCTTGTTCGGGAACCTCCACCGTAGTAACAAGTATTAAAGGGGGTGAGTGTTTAGGACAAGAGGGTTTGGTAGCACACAAGTTCACAAAGTTTCTGCTATAGTTTTAGGTTAATTTTTCTCCCCTTGAGCCTCGTATTAAGCCTCTATTAATAGGGAATGGATGCGTTTAGGATTTTGAGTGTTCTGCCGTAACAGATGCGAAGCACATCTGAATGGGTTGCGTGCGACAGCAGCGCAAGTGATTTAGACGCGCTACTATGGGCAGCGCAACTGAACGTCTTGCACGCGATATTATGGTAAGATTCGATTTTATATTTTATGAAATTCTGAATCTTCCGCAAGCACATCACTAGCCGTTGCGCTGGGTTTCGCGCGCAATTGATTAAGTTTCGTGCGCGAGACCAGCGCGACTCATTGAGATGCGCGCGGATTTCTCTACGACAGCTTTGATTTTTAACCTAGGCGCCTCTAAATTCGTCATAATTAGGTTTTAACCTCGAGCTCAAGCCTAATTATGATCGGGCTTAGTTAATTAGACCTTATTTCATTTGTTTTTGGGTTAGGCTAGTTATTTTGTGTTCTTGCGATTTAATCAGTTATCCATAAGTATTCTTCACGTTGATTCAACACGAAGATGGTTTTATTTATCGTCATAGCACTTCCTGTCAGGACAGGAGGCCAAAAGTAGATGTCTACAGTTAGCCCCCACTTTGACCGAGTCTAGAATAGACGAGGATCAAAGTAGTCAAGGAAACATATCCGAGACTCATTCTGCGAAGTTCCCTAGGAATAGAGAATCTTTCAGAAACGTTTAAGGATGTCGAAACGATCCTTGATTTGCTAAGTGTTTGAAACAAGTAGCTATTAAGGCTAGAAAAGGCATTTTCTAGTCTTAACACACTAAAGAATCTAAATTGATCCTTTACAAGTAAAGGCTAACCTGGGTGATGTCAAGTCATGAGAAGAAATTGGTTTTAAAAGGATTAAAGGGGATGATATCCTCTCGATCGTTGCATCGTTGATCTAAAGTCTCTCGATATTTCATTGAAACTTTAGCCTGATTTTAACAAGTTAAAAAGATGATAAAAGGGGAGGTGTTTTGGTATTCGTAGGCTAACACTTGAATAAAGTTCTTGACACTCGCTTGTTAAAACGCAGTATTCGGTGTCCACAAGATAGAAATACATGTCTCAGGTCTGGAGGCATATATCCAAATCCAGTGAGAGAGAAGAAAATCGGCAACTCTCTTAGCAGCTTTGTCCACAAGATGAAAACACATGTCTCAGGACTGGGGGCATGTGCCTAAATAGAAGCGACATCGCACGTCACTCTATACAGGGGGTGGACGGACACCCTAACTGTCTGGTAAGCCAGTAAGCTCACTAACTACCGTATTTGCTTCCAATCAAGTAGTGTCTGTTCTCGAATGGTTCGGCGCGCCAGTCAACTCATTTTAGCTAACGCCTAAAGAAAGAAAGGAATTCTACCGTTTTAGTTACGAGAGGTAGATCACGTTGGCTGGGAAGAGGTGAAATTTTATGCAACACCTACGCCATACAATTTTACGATGTATGATAATGCCATCCTTTTTGCGGTGGATGCCAAAAATAAAGAAAAGAACGTGACATTTCTAAAGTCAGTACAGTAAAATGACAAACCTTTCTATGAGAGCTTTTACATAAAGCACCACTACGGAACGTCTTAAGAAACGCTCAAGAAAAATGTCCAAAACGTATGCTTAGGGCAGGCACAAAGCACGGTGTGCATGCAGGATTATGCAAAAAACTATCAAAGCAGAGAAGAAACTACTGGATGCAAAGCAATTTTAAAATATTTCGATAATTCGCGCGTTATTACGTCTAAAAAAGTACAAAACAGTTGGGAAAAACGGATCAAAATCCGAGTACCGGTCTTTTAAGTGACCAGTGTCCTCGCGCAACTTAGGAGGTCACGCTGGCCAGGGGCGCGCAATTAACTAGGTTGCGTTGAGATGCCACGCGCAGTTTGATGAGTTGCACGCAACATTTTAATTAGTAAAAAGAGTTGGAGAAGCACGATCTGCAGCTCACTCTCTTCTTCTCCTCTTTCTCCAATTTTAATTTGTTTCCATTTTTGGTTGTCATTTAAAGCTAAGGAAAGTAAATCTTGCTCCTTTTATTTTACCAGTCTTTGAACTTGGTCAATAAAATGGAGAAAGCCGAATGAAGAATCCTAATTAGAAGTTGGGGTTTTTTATTCGACTTGTTTTCATGAATCTGTTTATTTTGTTGTGACATGTTTAGTATATTGCAACAAATTTCATGTGAAGTGGTAAAGCATTGATCCTGTATGAGCATGTACAGGCATATATGTGTTTTTCTTTTGTTCATTTTAATTTTGAATTTGTGTTTGAACTTTATTTCTCTTTTTTACTCACATAGACTATACTTGTTAATTTTAATGTAAATTGAATTGTTTAGAACAACAATTATGCATTAAAATTATAAATGAAATTTTGACTTTGATAATAGCATGAAATTGTTCATGCGACTCATGTTTATTTTTTTTCATGCCTAAGTTGCAAAATTGATTTTAACAATGATAAAAATAACTGATAGTTATTATTAATCACTTATAAAACTGTGATTTCAAGTTAGTTTAGGAAATTCTTGAAGACATCATCAAACTGGTGTAGCTTGGTTATATTTTGGGCTTGTAATCCCCCATTTTATATTTTCGAATGTTGTAGCCCCCAGTGTTGGGTGACTTCGATGACTTGCTTGTTTTTTTAATAATTAGACCCTTTCGTGTTACTTGAAATGGGTCTGGAAATCCAGTGTTTTGTCTGATCGTTACAACAACTAGGATCTTTGAAACAAGTGTGTTAAAAATCGTTTTCGACCATTCATAGTTTTAGCAAATGAAATTTGCTAAGTCTAGTAATATTGGTCGTTCGTCGGAACAAGTAAGAGGGAAAATGAAATGTTGTTCAATTTTTTCCTCTATTCTCGCTACTTTCGAATTCTTTCTTTTGAGTTCAAATTTTGCTACTGATTTGAAGCTCGAGAATGGAGAAAAATGAAGAGCTCTTATTTAGAATTTAGGAGTCTCTAACTCATGAAATTGTTTGTCTTATGTTAATGAAGTGTTTTGATACAATTTTCATAATGAATGATTGAGTACTAAACTTTCGTATGAGCAAGTATTTTGTATGCATTTGAATTCTATTTTGAAACTCATGATTTTGTTTCTTTTGCTCTATACTAGTCATACTCTCTAACCTTTAGAGTAAATTGAAGTATCGAAACAACAATTATGCACTAAGATTAGTTTTTGAAGTTGAACTTGAAAATGGCTCGAATATGTTTTATGTTTGTAGTTTGTTTCTATGGCCAAGTTTAGTTGCGAAATTAGTTTTCAAAGGACCAAAATGATTATTAAATCATTGTGATGCATTTGAAAATTTTAAGGCTCGAGATCTACGTAAACCATTTGTAGTTTAGGGGTCTCGAAAGTAGCTCGAATGGCATGAATATCTCACTTTGTTTTTTTGTGGATATTGGAACCCACATGTGTCGGGTTATGTGCATTCTTGCTATTTCACAAGTCTTGGAGCCCCCAATTTGGGGTAGTTCTAATGACTTGCTATTGTTTAGGCCATTCATATAATCATGATATTGAGATGGACCTATGTATATATCCTTTTTTATTTTAAGATATTTAGGACAATGACATGGCATTCGCGTTTTAGTTAAAGTCATGTTAAAAAAAGCAAGTTAGTTCTTTGCTTGTTCACAAACCAAAAACAATTGTATTTAAGGTTTAGTAATCTTACCTAATGTCTAAACGTTTGTAAAGATCATTGCGGTGACTTTATTCTCAAAGTTGATTTAGTACATCAAATATTTTCTTTGTTCTTATCAATCTTTGATTTTGGTCTTGTAGGTGGTTTGTTTACCATCCCTAAGCCAATATTCGCAGGAGGACTAGGTGAGAACAAGTTCGAGTCAAGAAGAAGTCGAATCTTAGTTCATTCCTTTTGTAAATATACGTGTATTATCCAAACGGCTATTGAGAATCTGAAAATTTATTTATTTGAAAAAAAAGAAACAAAAATTCAGAAAAGAAATTTTGAATACTATTTTTTATTAAACACATGCTATTTCAAACTAGAATTCAAAATTTGAAAAGGGTTTGAAAGTTTGTTTTGAAAAGCAACTTTTTCTAGTAGGCAAAATACATAAGCATATTATTTTCAAAAACTGGACCCAAAATAGAAAGAAAAGTCTAGCTCGTAATTGAGTGTGACTTTTTTTGTCCAAGATTGATGAAGATAAGTTGTAATTTGCAACTTATTTCAACAAAGATATGAAAATGTGAGCAAACTTTGGTATATCTAATTTTGTTTATGTTTTTCTTTTTAGTGTTTGTCATCATTGTCATATTTTTCTAATTGAAAGTCAAGTTCTTTCAATTAAATAAGCACCATAGTTTGAAAATGAATGTTTATCAAACTTAGGTTTGGTGGAATGTTAGAATAATTTATAAAATCGTTCTAATCACTTTCCAAAATATGGTCTTATCTCAAAATGAAAGTTGAGGGGAGACCTATATTTTTGTAGCCCCCAAGTGTAACCTTAGGTGGCTTTTGCAATTCATGTATACACATGCTAGGGGATATTTCTCATGTTTATTTGAAGCCCCAAGATTTGTATTTTTAATTTGTGGAATATTGCATATGTTTATCATGAATTGTTTAATCAAGTAACATAATTAATTATCTTGGTCAAATAATAGGAAGTGGTATTCTTCCCTTTGTCATTTAAAGTTATTAAGATGGTTCTTAATAAGCTTTGCATGACATTGATTTCGCCGCATAAACAACGTGTTCAAATCTATAAATAGAGAGAAGTGGGGATGTCCGGGCTTTTTTAGCCCCCATTTTGAGGCAAAGGGAGAAAAAATTATAATATTTTTCGAGTATTTTAGTTGCCAAATGGGAGGGATCATCCCGACTTACCCCCCAAAAAAGAAATGAACAAAAAAGATGGATTTGCATAAAAAGGAAAGGAAATCCAACTTTCCCATTGAAGAATAAAGAAAGAGAATTAGACATGTTTTCGAAAAGCAAGGATTATTGACTTAATATTTGAATCATCGTGATGACTTGACAGTGAGGTATGCGTGTGATAGCGATAACGATCATTTTTTCATGTAGCGATCATGTTCAATCAATGTTCCTCGTTTATTAGAGAAGATGGAGATATCCCACGCAGACGAACATATTAGTTGCTCATGGTAAGTGAGAAGACCAATGCTCAAGAGTTGTAAAAGACATATAAAGTTGACGTCGAGGCTATCGATATATCAAATCAATCTATTGTATTAACTTTTTTCTTTCTAGGCAATGTATATAGAACTTGAATTACCTTGATAATAAATAGCCCTATTATTAAAAGAACATAAGATGATTGTTTTTTTTAAAAAAGTGATAGTTATCTCATTTTTCTTGGCAAAAGATATGGAAAACATCGAATTTAGTTTGATTCGATTTCTTTACTAAAATGGTGTCATCAAGCCAATGGCTATCAAATCATCCAAATCATTTGAATTTTTTTATATGATTTTATAATCATAACTCAACACTTCATGCATTTTATATATGGGCATGACTACTCAATAGTAGGTCCATATGTGCAAAGGCCTAAGGTTGGCCGTATTTTCATGGAATGATGATTTTGGTACATGGTTAGGGTCGACCTCAAGGAGGGCCTTTCCAAGGTTGTAAAATGGCTAAGCTTCGGGTTATGAAGAATGGACAGGCTCAAGTATATTCCCAAAATCCCTTACTTTTGGTGCTTCTCAAATTAAAACCTTTCTGCTTTGTGTGGCAAATCCTACATTAAGTACCTTTTCCTTGCCCTCTCTCTCTCTCTCTCTCTCTCTCTCTTTTTTTTTCTTTTCTTTCTTTTTTTTGAAAAGTTTTGTTTTGGGTTTAGAACGATTTTTTTCTTTCTTTTGCATTGGGTCTTTGGATTTAGACTAATTTTGTGTTCCCCTCTTATGTTTCGTTCCCCCAATTTCCTATTTGTATCTTTTTGCACCATTCCCATCCCAAGGTATGGAATAATGTGGGTTAAATAACTAAGGCTCAACTGATAAGGCTCAAAAGGGTTGGCAAAAAGATGGATTTTCTCTAAGGTTAAGAACATGGGATTATCTTTGTGGAGTTTCAAGTTGCCTCCTGTGTTGGTGAAATCATCATATCCTTTCTTTGTGGGCCAAAGATGGGCCTCTTTTCATTCGATAAATCTAGTAAGCCAAAGCTCATCAAGATTCTTAAAGTGTTGAGTATGTATGCCTTTTTTTATATTGCATGTTTGTATGTATACGTTTACTTTGAGCAAATAAAGAGATTTAAAAGAGAACAAGATAGACGTACTTGAAAATATATTTTTTATTCATTAATTAATGAGAGTACAAAATAAGTAGATTCGACATCATGAATCTCTTAGTCTATCATAAAAAACAAAGGAAAGAAACAAAAAAAGACCTAGGGTGCTACATCTTCAATTGTTGATAACTTCTTGAGATTACGTCTTCGAGCTTTGTCTGTTTCCGACGTAGGTGAGTTCCTTTCTAAAAATCTAGTCCATTTATATTATTCATGGTTTCATTTATCAAGTCCCTTTCAATTATTGTTCCCACAGTATAGTTCTTTTGAAATGTGTCTAAACCAAGGTATTGTAAATGGCACTTGTATGGTGGAGACATATTGTCTATGAACTTTGGGACAAGTTCATGATCTAGAGGTCTTTGTGAAAGAAGAGCAACCTTTGATCTCCACCTGGAAAAGAAGTCAATGAAGCCTTCTTCTTCCCCTTGCTTAAGCAATTTAAGATCGCGCAAGGTAGTTGTGAGCTCGATGTTATCTCCATATTGGGTTAAAAACGCTTTTACAACGTCACTCCAAGTGGAAGTTTGTTTTGCATCGAGGTTATAAAACCATGAACTAGCAGTTGGGTCCAATGAAAGAGGAAAAGTACATGCATATAAGCTATGCACAACCCCTTTCAATGCCATAATTCCAATAAAGCTCATTAAGTGAGTCCTAGGATTGTCTGTACACTTAAAGGTTGGTAAATCCGTAGTCAAGAACTTTTCTAGGAGAGTCTTGCCACTAGGTTGTGGTGCAAGCTCATAATTGAAGTACTTATTCCTTGAGCTAGCTCAAAGGACAAGTTTCTCTAAGGCCTCTACTATTTCGACTCTTGCTTTTTCTTGCAGAATGTTTTCTTTTTCTTTCTCTGCTTTTATTTTAGCCTTTTCTACTTTCTTATGAGCCTTCATTTGGGCTTCTTCTTCTCATAGGGCCTTTAGGTTTTGGAGTTCCTCTCTAAGTTTCTCCAATGCTGCTTTCACCCATGATTGGACTAGTACTCGATTGTGGAAGATGATCTAGTAATGTGTATCACGAGAAATTGAGCGCGTTCACTTAAACCTTTTCTGCCAAGCATTCAAACAATGATCAAAAGTCAAAATGATTGTTTTCCTTTTTTTTTTAATCCCTGTAATACGAATTCACTTTAAGCAAGTTTGTTGATAAAAATTCACGAACAATGGAATGTCATGATTTGTGTTGACTTCAACAAGGTAATCATCTAAGGATTTTACTTTAAATGAATTGTTTTCGAAAAAAGGTAGAAGAGAAAGAAAGGGAAAGTTAGATTGACATGATCATCAAATTTTTAGAAATATTAGTCAACCTTAGTACACTCCTTAAAATGATCAATATACTAGAAATATGGTATTTGTTGATCATTTAGATTACAATAGAGATCTATATCGTTTTTTTTAATTATGATTCTCATATTGCTTATCTTTAAAGGATAATATATTACTATTTGTTTAAAAAGAATGATAGCCTCCGAATGTAAAATGCAAGAAATAATTAAATCATTTTCTCGATTTTATCATTCATTATCTTCTCTCTCTTTTTTTTTTTTTTTTTTTGAGAATAATAACTTTTTTTTGTATCATACTCTTTCTTTTTTTTCTTTTTTCTTTTTTTTTTTTAAAAAACGATTTTTTATTATTTTCTTTCGTTCTATTTCTCTCTTTTTTTTTCGTGTGAGGCAATCATCCCAAGTAAGGTTCTCGGGATTTTCTTTTTAAACCATAGAAGAGGTAAATAAATTATATCTTAAATCAAGGTTGATCAATTACAACTAGAAAATGATGAACACGAAAATAGGCACGTTTAAGAATAAACATATTGATGACATCCTATTAAGGGATGCAAACTTTTAATGACGAACCTCACAAGAAGTAATGTCATTAGTTCAATTATAAAGTATGTAAACGAATCATCATAATCAAAAATATTATCGCGTCTTGCGCTAAGGTGGAAAGTGCAACTTCAAGAGTAGTATCTGCCACATGTTTTTTTTTTTTTTTTTTTTTTTTTTTTTGCGAAAACACAAAATGAACGATAAAAAATATATTTTTGGATTTTTTTGAAAAAGGGTGATCAAAATAAAAGTAACTAAGTTAGACAACGTTGTTAGCCAAAGAGGTATTTTTAGCACTTACTTAACGATTAACCTTGAAGCGGTAATATCGTTTTCTCCGTATGACATTGCTCGTAATGAGTCAAAGTCAACGTTGAACAGTAGGCGCGTGCGCAAGACACAAAGTTGCGCGGAGGGGCTACGCGCAACTTCTGAACTTGCGCTTGGAGGGCACGCGCAACTTAAACAGTTGCGCGTGCTACCTGGTACGTTCGACAATTTTTTTTTTTTAAATCGAAGTGCAGATTATTTTTTTTTTTAACAAAAACGCAAAAAGAACGATAAAAGTATTATTATTTTTTTTTTCTTTTTTTTTTGTGTCGAACCACAATGTTTTTACAAATATATTTTTTTAATATCTCTAGGTAACAAGTTGGAATTAATTAAATTAGACACGAAGCATATAATAAGCACATATTCACGTAGTCACATAAAGCACATAAAAGGGACTGTCAAAGCATACAATGCTATTCTAAAGTCAAGGATTGGGTGTCCAAAGGTACCATATCTTAAGGGACGATGCACAAATCAATCACTCAACGTGTTGACCCATGACATAGCCCTCCCAATATTTTGTTGGCGATATGGGTGGGATGATTGTTATTGATTTCGGGATAGAAACCTAGTGTTGGCAACCCCTAGTCAATGAGCCAATTCCCAATGGTTAAAGTGTGCTATGATTATGCATGATGCAATGTTTCTTGTTTGGCTTTTATTTTTGTGAAAAAGGAAGATATTATGCATTCAAGTCTTGCTCTCTAACTAGAGATTATCCAAGTTAGTTCTCGTTACAACCCATAGGTAACCTAGTGTTGGAAACCTTGAACCTTAACAAAGAAATAATCTTGTAACCTCTAAGTCCCCAGTGGAGTCGCCACTGTAAGGAGGGTGTTCCCATCGTAGGGGATCTTTCTCCTTAAAAACCCATGGCCCTTTAAAAGCCTAGGAATTTACACTTGTTATGGTGTATTAGGATTTGAATTCCTGACTGTTTAGGGGACCCTGAATTAGAATTGATTCTTTCATCACGCTTTTTTATAAGAAACAAGTAGGAGTCGCCAATAAGTTTTAGGAAAACTCATAAACCTCGTTCATGCCTTTCTCCCAAGTAGAGTTCAAGGGATATTTAGCACGAATCGTAAGTTTACCCATGCCCAAATTGGTCTACGTGTACCAAAAATGAGTTCGGGAGCGAGGGTACCAAGATAGTGTTCCCTTTAGAGGGGAGTCGCTATCCTAGCCCTAGTACGACCTCTACTAGCTCTTCCTTTTTCACAACTTCATCACCAAACAATATACGCAACGTGATACCTAAAAACTAAGTTAGTTGATTTTATTTACACGCGTCAATCATGTAGGAATTATATTGCAAAATTCGTTATTCTTATTTAATCAATATTCGTGAAAAGAACAAAATAAACAAGATTTTCCTTGGCTTAAGTGGTCAATCAACAATTAATTATTCAATTCTATTCTTTATTTAAGACAAGATACTATGTAGAATTGATTAATTAAAAGTTCGTCTAAAGTGATCAAACAACACTAATTAATTAATTAAAAGTTATTTTAAACAAGAAAATAATGGTGATTAATCTAAGTGCTTGGGATTATACCACTTTTCTTTGCTAAATCTTCGTTTAGAATACTTATGGACTCTTTCTTGTTAGGGAACCTCCACCGTAGTAACAAGTATCAAAGGGGGTGAGTGTTTAGGACAAGAGGGTTTGGTAGCACACAAGTTCACAAATTTTCTGCCAAAGTTTTAGGATAATTTTTCTCCCCTTGAGCCTCGTATTAAGCCTCTATTTATAGGGAATGGATGCGTTTAGGGTTTTGAGCGTTCTGCCGCAGCATGTGTCGCGCGCATCTGAATGGGTTGCGCACGACAACCCAGCGCAAGTGATTTGGACGCGCTGCTATTGGCAGCGCAACTGGACATCTTGCGCGCGGTATTATGGTAAGATTCGATTTTATATTTTTATAAAATTCTACATCTTCCGTAAGCACATCACTAGCCGTTGCGTTGGGTGTCGCGCGCAACTGATTAAGTTGCGCGCACCAGACCAGCGCGACTCGTTGAGATGCGCACGGATTTCTCTGCGGCAGCTTTGATTTTTAACCTAGGCGCCTCTAATTCCGTCATAATTAGGTTTTAACCTCGGGCTCAAGCCTAATTATGATCAGGCTTAGTTAATTGGATATGATTTCATTTGTTTTTGGGTTAGGCTAGTTATTTTGTGTTCTTGCGATTTAATCAGTTATCCATAAGTATTCTTCACGTTGATCCAACACGAAGATGGTTTTATTTATCATTATAGCACGTCCTGTTGGGACAGAAAGCTAAAAGTAGATGTCTACACTGACTAGCAGGATGGCACACCCAGCCAGCCAGCTAGACGCAGCCAAAGCAGCGCAACAGCAGCAAGCTGCTAGCTGCGCGTGCTGCTGTGCGTGCAGGGCTGTGCGTAGGCTTGGCTGGGCGTGCGTGCATGATGCTGCTGTGTTACGGGGAGTGTGGGCTGTGTGTGTGTGCATTTTGGTGCGTTACGAAGGGGCAAGCAGCCTTGTGCGTGCTGCCTTGCACCTTGTAACCCATAGCAAACGTTACTAGGCTTGGCCTAGCTAGTGCTACGTGGGGTGGTGCAAGAACACGCACCAAGCCGCATTGCCCAAGGGGTGCTAGGCACCCTTGGCTAGCAATGGTGCGCCCTAGCTAGCCTAGGTGCACAAACCACTTGTGTGCGATTGGCTACGTGCTTGCTTATTTTGCCGTTTTAATTATTCTAATTAATTTAATTATATTTGGTTTTAATTATTTTAATTAAAATTTTGAGGCTAGGCCTTCATTTTGAGCGGCGTTGGCAAAATTTTATTTTGACAAAATTTTGGGTTTACCGGCTTAATTAATTGGATTAATTAAGATGGATGCGGAATTTAGTGGGAGCTTCATTTATAATTGCACTAAATTACATAATCGGTTAAACAACTTTGAGTAGTTTTAATTAGGCGCGTTAATCGGATTAACAACCTAAATTAGTTACTATTTTACGCGTGTTTGTGCATTGTTACTTGTTTATCGTTGTAAAATGCATGGGCCATTCACAAATAGTGAATGGATGAATGGAATGTATATTCCCCCGCAGTTTTTATAAAAATGGCAACTAGTGGGGCCCGATCAGGATAGAAAATACGGACTGCGTTTCGTGTCGTATTTTTGTAAATCTAAATACAGTCTGCGAACCATTGAGTATTTTTGTACCTTATTTAGATTAGTCCTAATCGTAGATACTAGTATTTGCATAATTTTGGTTATGTCTTGAAGATGGAGGTTCTTGGAAGACGAAGCCATGAAGTTGCAAAAGGCGACCCTTGAAGACTTGAAGACTCAAGGGGTCTTGCTAGTTGCCAAACGCATCATTATTTGTGTTTTCGATATATATTTATGATTATATATATATATGAATTATATGTTAGATGCATGTTTAGGATTTCGAATGTTGGGATGATTAATTAAGTTCACTTAAATCAACCAACATAGAAACCCTAGGTCCCTAAAATATTGAGTAAAATTGTCATTCCAAAACAACACTTATCGACCTATTGAGAGTAGTGATGGGCTACGCCAAAGCGAGGCATCACTATTATTCCCTAGGATACGTAAGGCATACCGGGTATACAAGTTGTTTTGGTTATACTCAACGACATAAGTGATGCAGTCCTAACATGTCGTTGCAAAGTGGATAAGTTGTTGAGAGAGCATTAGATGCGACGATTTATCCAACCAAGAGTGGCTTGGAGCCATTATCAAAGAGTTGCTTACCTTAGAATATTGAGTGTTAAGACAAGCCAAAGAATGCTTAACTACTCATTGTTTCTTTGGATCTTGGAATCGACTTATTCTCACCAAATGGGGACAATTTAATGTGTGAATAAGACGTTTAAATAAGTTTGATTAAAATGCATGATTTTAATCTTATTTAAGTATTATGAATGGTTTTTCATTTCAAATTCTTTCAATTGTAGAACAATGTCTGCAAATAACTTAAACAACCAATTCTCGTTGTGCTCAATTCTCGACGAGGAGAAGTTGAGTGGGACAAATTATCTTGATTGGCAAAGGAACTAGCTTATAGTTCTCATGCAAGAGAAAAAGGAATATGTGTTTATTGAGGAAATACCCGAGACTCCCAATGAGAAGGTGACTCAGGCTGCCCTAAACCGATGGCAAATTGCCAATCGGGATGTCAAATGCATCATGTTGGCCACAATGTCTCCCGAGCTTCAAAAGACTTTCTTTGAGAATGAGACAACTTTTGAGATCATTTCTGAGCTGCAGAACATGTTCCAAGAGCAGGCCCGAACTGAAAGGTTTGAAACCCACAGGCAGATCCTTGAGAGCAAGCTCAAGAAAGGAGAGCCAGTCAGCCCACATGTACTCAAAATGATAGGATTATTTGAGAACATGGGAAGGCTTGACGCGGGGTATTCAACCGAGATGGCAATTGACATCATTCTCCACTCGCTGCACAAAGGCTATGATCAGTTCAAGATGAACTATAACATGCACAGCATGGAGAAAACCCTCACTGAGCTTCATGGTATGTTGAAGCAAGCCGAGCAAACACTCAAGGATGAGGGGAAGCATGATATGCTCATGATCAAAAAGGGCAAGCCGTTCAAATTCTTAGGCAAGAAGAAGAAAGGCTTTAAAGGGAAGGGTAAGAAGAAGACCTTTCCACCTAAGTCAAAACCTACCAAGGATAACAAGGAGAAGAAGGTAGCATCTTCTAAATCTGATTGCGAATGCTTCTAATGCAAGAAGAAGGGAAATTGGAAGAGAGATTGCCTCAAATTGAAGGAAGATAAGAAGAACAGAACCGTTGCTTCTGGATCAGGTATATTCGTTATAGACTTAAACTTCACTAGCTCAACATCATGGGTATTAGATACTAGATGTGGCTCACACCATTGTTCCAATTCTTAGGGACTAAGGAACACTTGGAATCTAGTGAAAGGAGAGGTTGAACTCTAGGTCGGCAATGGAGCCAAAATTGCAGCCGTATCTGTAGGAACTCTCAGTTTGTCTTTTCCCTCGAGGCTAGTTTTGGAACTTGAAAACTGTTTTTATGCTTCCAACATTACCAAAAACATTATTTGAATTTCGGCGTTGGACGCCAAAGGTTTTGAGTTTCGAGTAAAGGAAAATGAATGTTCGTTTTATCTCGATAATGTTTTATATGGTATTGCACATTCTGAAAATGGTCTTTATGTGCTTTCTTTAGACAAACAATTTTATAATGTAAATAATACCACTAAGAAAGCTAAGACCATGGAGTCAAATCAAACGTAATTGTGGCATTGTCGTCTTGGCCACATTAACATTAAACGCATCAATAAACTTGTACAAGAAGGTGTTCTTGACTCATTCAATTTGCAATCTTTTGAGAATTGTGAAGGATGTTTATTAGGCAAGATGATTAAGTAGCCATTCTCCAAATTGGGAGAAAGGGCAGGTGACTTGTTGGGCCTAATACACACCGATGTATGTGGACCAATGAGCTCCACCACAACAAACAGTCGTCGATATTTTATCACCTTCACAGACGTCTATTGTAGATATGTCTATGTCTACCTTATGTCGCATAAATCTAAATCGTTTGAAAAGTTCAAAGAATTTCAGAGTGAAGCTGAAAATCAACTTGGCAATAAAATCAAAGCCCTTCGATCAGATCGAGGTGGTGAATACTTGAGCCAAGAATTCGATGACCATCTGAACGAAAAAGGTATACTTTCATAACTGACACCTCCAGGAACTCTACAATGGAACGGAGTATCCAAAAGGAGAAATCGAACCTTGTTGGACATGGTACGATCAACAATGGGTCTTTGTGATCTTCCTATCTCTTTCTGGGGACACGCACTTCTAAACGCGGCACTAACACTGAATCATGCTCCATCAAAAGCTGTAGAAAAGACTCCATACGAGTTATGGATGAAGAAACCTCCTATGTTGTCTTTTCTAAAGATATGGGGATGTGAAGCATATGTCAAGAAATTAATTTCTAACAAAGTTCACCCCAAATCTGACAAGGTTTACTTTGTGGGCTACCTTAAGGAAACCAAAGGGTATTACTTCTACAATAAATTCGAGAACAAAGTGTTTGTTGCTCGTGATGGTGTCTTTTTGGAGAAGGAACACCTTTCTAAAATGACAAGTGAGAGTAAAATCAAACTCGATGAAGTTCGAGAGGACGAGCAACAAAATCAAATTGACAGTCAAAGTGCTCAAACAGCATCTGTAGACGCTGGTCAAAATGTGCAAAGTCAAACTGATAATGCAAATGCTCAGTCCATTACCCTACGTAGGTCGCAGAGGCCGAGGTCTCAACCTGATAGGTATCTTGGTATTGTATTAACCGAGAATCAGGACATCCTGGTGATGGATGGAGACGAACCGGCAACCTACAATGCTGGGAAAGTGTGTAAGCTTAAAAAGTCCATCTACGAGCTAAAGCAAGCTAGCAGAAGTTGGAATCTGCGATTCAATGAAGCCATCAGTAAGTTTGGTTTTATCAAGAATCCAGATGAATCTTGTGTTTACAAGAAGGTCAATGGGAGTGACATCGCCTTCCTAGTCTTATATGTCGATGACATATTGCTCATTGGAAACAGCATTCCGATGTTAGAGTTTGTAAAGGCTTGGCTTGGAAAATGTTTTTCAATGAAAGACTTGGGAGAGGCTTAGCACATATTGGGCATCAAGATCTATAGGGATAGATCAAAAACGATGATTGGATTGAGCCAGAGTACTTATATTGATAAGGTGCTGGCACAATTCAGGATGGAAGAGGCCAAGAGAGGTCACTTGCCCATATCACATGGCATAACCTTGAGCAAGAAGCAGTGTCCAAAGACACCTGATGAGCGAGAAAGGATGAATGAGATTCCATATGCTTCGCTAATTGGATCAATCATGTATGCCATGATAAAGCACTAGGGAATAAGGATCAACAAGTAATCATGACAATTGTAGCAAATCGGGAACAACATGCAAATCAAAGGTTGCGATGACTAATGGTAAGAGCAATCAAAAGCGCTCAACAAGCTATCTCCTAGAGGTCTAACTAGCGCCAACTATGATAGACTCTAACTAGGAACGTCACTAACCAAACTCAATCGACAATTGTGAGCTACAAATCAATGGTCCGTATCAATGTAGATTCACAATGCAATCTAGCATAATTCTCAAGGCCTAATCGATTTACACACATGCACAATTTCCATTAATCACTTTAATATCAACAATTAATCAACATAATTCCCAAATTAAGCACAATCAATCAATCATACAAGTTTCACCCAATCCATAGAGAAACAACTACTCTAACATCATCATCTAATCAATTAACAACTAAGGAAATCAAGAATCAACAATATATGAAGAACAACTACACTAATCAAGCATCAAACATCAAAATCAATCCCAACAAACTTGAATATTAAACGTAGCAATAAAATGAGATAGAGTTAGAAATGCTCATTGAATATGGAGAAGATCTTCAACACAATTGTCACCATTGAATCTTCAATCTCTCAATCACCATTGAAAATCCTCACTTTCTCTCTCTAAATCTAATTCTAAACTAACCCTAAAACTAGAGAGATAAGCTCTCAACTAAGCTAAAATTATGATCAAAGATTATCTCTAATTGCTTCTCCTTCCCTCTAAAAATTGGGTTACAAGGTATAAATAGGAGGCACGAAACGAAGCCAACCAAAAGAAGAGAGGAGACAAGAATATACACTAACTCACTTTCGTAGGAATCACGGTCAATTTCAGCAACTAAAGACAAGCCATTTAAACCCTAGATCGCCCTAGAGGACGAGTAATGCTCTCGTAAGGGTTTCCTAAGAGATTAACCCATAACTCTCACAAACCAAACAAACAAGGCAAAGCATGAAAAAGAAGCAAAAAGAAAAGAAAAGGAAAGAAAACAAATGTTCATGAATGGACTTTTTGCAAATGTACAAGCATAAATGAATACAAATCTTACTAAAGAAGTAAGGGAGTGCACGTTTCAAGATATCTATGGTTGATTGAAACACAGGACATGCTAAGCATAGAGAACTTATCAAGACACAAGTCACTTTCATCTCAAAACATTTTTAGCACATTCTCCCAATTAGCTTCAAATCTACTTTTAACAAGCATCTCAATGGTTCCTCAAAGGAACCGGAAAAGAAAGATTTTTGAGGCTACTCGACGTCTCAACTATTGCACACCGCTCTAAAGCTTGATCTATATCTCCCTCCACCGACTTGTGATTCAACCACAAAGGTCAAAAGGTATTGGAAAGGGTTGTAATGTAAGGGCGAGAAGGGTGAGGGTAGGCTAAAATTTGAATTTTGGTGGTATACCTAAATCGTGAAGCAAAGATTGGCCAAATCTCAACACCAAAACCAAGTAATCACCATACAAAAACACAACACCCCCAAGCTTATTCAAAGCCAAGAATCACAAACATATGTACAAAAAGCGTAAGAACACTTCCCCCCAAACTTGAACAAAGCATTGTCCTCAATGCTTAAAATAGGGAGAAAGACACTTACATCAAAAGTATTTTTTGAATTTTTCATTTTTCACTTTTTATTACTTTTGCCAAAGCATTTGAATTTGCTTTGCTTTTTCATTTTTTAAATTTTTTCATTTTTTCACTTTATTCATTGTCCTCGCCTCTTTTAACTATGGATGACTTTTTCAACTTTGCATTTGCTTTTTATTTACAAAATATGTACAACACAAACTTGCTTTCATTATGAGAACCAAAAAATCCATTTCATACACCAAAACTCCAACAATAGAGACCAAATGCTTCACAAAAACCAATGATGGGAACAAGAATGAAACAAAAGGCTCAAAATCTAAAGATATGGCTTGAAAAAAAGGGTATAAGGCTCAAATGGTTAGCAAGTAGGAAAATGAAAACCCAAAACAAAGAATAGAAAACTATCCTAGAAAAGGAAAAATTACCACCCCGAAAAAGATGCCTTTGTCCTTCCTAAATGGCTCGGTAGCGATCTCGGGAGATGAAAGACAAATTCTAGATAAAGCATACAATAGTCAAGAATCTATGTGCCGCTCATGCAAAATATGTAGAAGGCTTGAAAAGAATGAAACCTCACATGGTTGTAGCAATAACTCACTATTAGTTTCAAATTCACCAAAAGGGAGCAATTACAAATTTTTAAAAACAAATAGAATCCGGCTTCAAGGTCCCAAAAGTTCTAAAGATACTACCTTAGCATACTCTATCCTAGAATCAACCAATGATACTCTCAAACCATGCACACCGTTATCATTTAAGAAGAAAACCATTCAATTATACAAGTCCAAAAGTATTATGTCCAAAGAAAGAACAAAACAAAACACATTGTAAATTTGCCTTGATAGAAACAAAAATCTTTTTGTAGTTTTTCAAAATAAAGAACATGGAAATGCATATACAAATGCACATGGCATATATGAATTAAAATCCCGCCAAACATGACAGAATACCCTCCCCCAAGCTTGAATGAGACAATATGCTCAAACATAAATCATAGATAACATGGGAGGGGAAAAACAAAGAGATCAATCCAATCAATACAACACATGTCCAACAAGCATCAACTATTAGAGAAAGAGCAAGGAAAGATATTACCGGATTTAGGTGGGTGTAAATACCCGCAAATGACCCAATTTAACCTTTCAAAGCCAAGTTCATCTAGAATTGAATCTTGTTCCTTATGCTAGCAAAATAGGAGTCAATCTTCCTTGATTCTTGATTCAAACTAATGCACCAAAGTATATCGAGTCATGTACCTAGAAAAAGGCACATAAAAATTTCCATGAGAGAAAATCTATTCTAAAAAGAAAAGAAAATGAAAGCAATAAAACATGGGTTACTTCCCGAGAAAGGCTTGCTTAAGGTCCAAGCTTGACCGCTCTAGAAAATAATAATTCAACGCACACAAGAGCTTGTCAAATGCACTACTACACATTTCATAAGAAAGTAAGTGTGCACATGACAAAATGAAGGCATGCAACAAGCACAATGCACACCGATTGGGTTTAGAAGAGGTATGCCGAGAAGGGGAAGAAGAGAAGGGAAAAACAAGAATGTAAGAAAAAGGAAGAGAAATAAAAGAAAAAGAAGAAGGCATACTCTTCTCAACAAAATATTTTTGGATGGAAATCCCACCATCATCCTCAAAGGTCATTAAATGAGGCACTTGGGGGACTAAAGGCTCTTCAAGAGAAGGAGATTTAAGAAAATAAGGTAATGACATGGTATAAGAAGGAACAAGATCAAGCTTTCTTGAAAATGAGGTGTAAGGTGAAGGAATAGGAATTGGTTGCTCACTTACACCACTAACCATAGAAACACAAGCTCTCTCATCTAATGAACTCACATCCAAAGGGTTCTCCTCCAACTCATCACCATTCAAATTAAGCTCATTCTCAATCACATTCTCCTCAAAGCAATCATGGTTATCATGCAAAGGAGATGGGGTGGAAGAATATTGGTATTCAAAATAAAGGAATGGGGGAATGAATTCACTATCAAGGGAGGTGGTTGGGGGAATTGACTCTCTAATTGGTTTTTCAACACTTAAAAACTCTTGGTCCTCATTACCCTCAAACATCTAACCTCCCATGGAAACTACTTCATCCTCCTCATCATCTCTCTTTTTCCTCACAACTTCTCCACGCTTCAAAAATTGCAATGTCCCATCCTTCATAACTTCAACTACCATTTCCTCAACATTAAGAGAAGCCAAAAATTTTAGTTTCACTTCAACTCCACCTAAAGGCTCAATGGAACGAAATTCAAATTGGGAAGGAGGTTCAAAATGCAAACTCTCTCTTGAAACATCCATCTCTACACCATTTTCCTCACTCATAGGCTCTTTAACATCCTCCTCACACATTTCGGAGCTATCAAAACAATCATCATCATCTTCCATATCTACCAATGTGGTAGAAACTTCATTTACATTCAACATTGATGACAAATCATTTCTCATCTCCTCATTTCTCCTAAGAACGTCCTCATTACTCTCTTCCAACTTTTTCAACATTTCCATTTGGCTTCTCATAATCTCCAAATATCTCATCTCATGAGGAGACTCAAAGCTAGATTCTAAAGATTGGAAAGGTGAAGAGCATTGAGGAGCATCATGGGGAAAGGAATCATGTACAAGCATGCGGGGATCAACATTAGATATATGAGTGGCATCATCAAAATGGGGGATGGGGGCACAAGTAGGCATGCAAGATTCATCATACATGGAACATGGAACATCACAATTATCAATAGAAACATTTGAATAACCATGACCATGATCATAAGTATCTCTAGCAAACCATACATAAAAGTCCTAAGCATCATCGGTTGACAATGCTCAAAATCTACCATTAAACATGCTTTCAATAATGTCTCTAGTTTTCTCATTCAAATCATGATAACAAATCTCGCAAGCCTCCCAAAGATCACAACCATGGTAACTAATGAAGTTCTCTAGTCTATTAAAGTACACCCAAAATGACTCATTCTCAAATTGAGAAAACGAGGTACTTTTCATTTTTTTTTCCTTTCAAAACAAGCAAAAATCAAATAAAAGAAAAGTATATACAAAGAACTAGACTCAAGCAATCAAAAACACTCAAACATAGACACCGTTCCCCGGCAACGACTCCATTTTGACGTAGGGAAAATATAGGTCGTTATCTAATCCTCCCTCGGTCAAACTAAATTTATAAACACTCAACAAACCTAAATACAAGTATAGAGGCAAGTCAAGGGTCGAACCCAAAGGAATGGTAATGTTCAAGCGCTTTCAATTTGGGCGCCTAAGCTAGGTCGAAGTCTAAGGGTAAAGAGGTAATACTAATAACTAACCAAACAAATAAAGAACTAGGGAATGGGGATCAACAAGTAATCATGACAATTGTAGCAACTCGGGAACAACATGCAAATCAAAGGTTGCGATGACTAATGGTAAGAGCAATCAAAAGATCTCAACAAGCTATCTCCTAGAGGTCTAACTAGCACCAACTACGATAGACTCTAACTAGGAACGTCACTAACCGAACTCAATCGACAATTGTGAGCTACAAATCAATGGTCCGTATCAATGTAGATTCACAATGCAATCTAGCATAATTCTCAAGGCCTAATCGAATTACACACATGCACAATTTCCATTAATCACTTTAATCTCAATAATTAATCAACACAATTCCCAAATTAAGCACAATCAATCAATCATACAAGTTTCACTCAATCCCTAGCCAAACAACTACTCTAACATCATCATCTAATCAATTAACAACTAAGGAAATCAAGAATCAACAATATATGAAGAACAACTACACTAATCAAGCATCAAACATCAAAATCAGTCCAAACAAACTTGAATATTAAACATAGCAATAAAATGAGATAGAGTTAGAAATGCTCATTGATAATAAAGAAGATATTCAACACAATTTTCACCATTGAATCTTCAATCTCTCAATCACCATTGAAATTCCTCACTTTCTCTCTCTAAATCTACTCCTAAACTAACCCTAAAACTAGAGAGAGAAACTCTTAACTGAGCTAAAATTATGATCAAAGATTATCTCTAATTGCTTCTCCCTCCCTCTAACAACCGAGTTACAAGGTATAAATAGGAGGCGCAAAATGAAGCCAAGCAAAAACAGGGACCCGGAGCGACGCGCCCGCGCTCCTCTGGGTTTCTTCTGTTCTTCTCGAGGCTTCGTGCATTCACCAAGGGACTTCGAGGGAGCGCACCAAGGATGGCAGATCCAAAGGTGCTTGACGGTGGGTTCAACACCACTTCTTCATGAGAGCGCGGCTTGATAGCGCAAGAGCTAAAACTTGGAGAATCCACTTCCTTGCATATTGAGTTTTTCTATTGCCATGAGCTTACTCCAAAAGCATCTTCCACCTTAGTAATCCATCCATATCAAGACCCGAACCTCGTACAATACTTACAACCACGAAAAGAGAGCAAATAAAGGAGAAAAGACTAGAAAAACCATAGAAATGCACAAAACCACAAAATAAGAGAGAAAAGGTAAAACAAAGAGGTAAAGCATAAAACTAAGCATTTATTAGGAAGAAAAGCTATGAAAAGAAGGTAAAAACAACCCTAAATACTCATCAAATGGGTGCCATTTATGACACCCATCATCGAGGTTGAGGTTAAGGCGCTTCTTGCTCTTGTTGTTGTTGGTGGTGGTGTTGTCGTTGTTATTGTTGTTGTTGATCTCTTTGAATTTGCCGCTCTTCATTGAGCACATCTTCCATGTATTCATCCTCCCCGGGGATGCGGTTACTCACGGGTACAAACCAAATATTAGGGGCATATCGGTGAAGGGAGGTCAAGGAGGGATTCGGAAGATAGCATTGATGAGAGTTCCTCACAAGCCAATCAAACACCTCATCATCATCACTCCTTGCTATGAACTGTACTTGCTTGAGTTGATCGATGTCGAGGTAGAGGGAGTTGAGATCCCCCACCGGAGTGCAAGAAAAAAGATACCTCCCATAGCCAAGCTTAGTAGCCAACCTCGTGATAATGCTACCACAAGGTATGTCTCCCGACCTACTGCCCTTCATGTCTACACAATTCCTCAAAAATATCTGCCCGAAGTTCAACCTCCCCCGAAACTCATCCCTAGTTGCCATCCATAGAACTCGCAACTCAGCTAGCGACATCTTACCCAAATCTTGCTTATGGAACAGTGAGTACCCCAATAGCCCGTGAAGCACTCTCAAACATGGGTGGAATATGTCTCTTGCAAGGGAATATCGAGCAGTGAACTCATTCTTCCCCGAGATAGCTTGCCACCAAGCATTTTGGGAATACCCTTCCAAGTAGTCATGGTCGAAGAAGAGAATATCCGCCCCCGGATTAAAGTCAAGGGCCACATTGAACTCGGCCAAAGACATGACATGCACTTGATTGAAAAGCTGGAAGGTGATTTCGAAGTCCTTTTCACCAACCAGAGTAGAAGTCAAAGAAGCATAAAATTCCCAAGTTGACTCAAGATAGGTCCGGTAGCTCTTGGTGACAAAGGTACCCAAACCAAGGTTGTCGAATAGATACCATAAATCCTCATCAATGCCCAATTTGGTCATGCTAAATTGATGGTAATGCCGTGAGGGCTTTATGGCTATTTTCTTGAAATTCGACCAATGTGGCTTATGGCTTGGATTGGTAAAATGGAATTTTGGTAGAGGAAAAGGTTCTTCATTTTGTGTTTGGGAGGAGGGAGCGTTTGATGGAGAGGGTTCTTCAATGGTGATGTTTGTCTTTCTCTTTTTAGAGGTGAAGGCTTTCACAATCTTAGACATTTTTACTTCACCAAAATTCACAACCAAAAACACAATTACAACTCCACAAAGCACTTCAAATCACCACAAACACAACACTACCACAAACTTGGTTCAACCAACCAAGAAAACCAATCACCACTTACTACCACAAACTACCAAAATCAACCTTCCACAAATTGCAACCAAATTGCACAAATGAGCTACACAATCAACAACAATACAATGTGAGGCATAATCAAGCAATAACAACACATATAATCAACACAATTTCACAATCAATCACCATATTCATCAAAAATGATACTACTACTATTCAGAATCATCAAATAATCAAATTCTTGCAACAAGATGATATAATAATGTAAAATAGAGATAAAGAAGATGATTTTACCACACTAGAAGCAAGAATGACCAAGAATTAGGCACCAAATTCCATCACACTGAAAAACCCCAATTTGCTCTTCAATAGAGGAAAGAGATTGGAGAAGGAGAAATGGAGGAAGGTAGTATAATTTTTGATGTAGATGATGAAATTTGAGTAGGAAATTGTTGAAATTGGGAGTTGTTTTTATGATTTGAGGGGATTTTTTTATGGTTTGGGAGTTAGGGTTTCAAGTTTTAGAGTGAGAAGGGGTGCGGTCGAGTGTGAGTTTGAGGGAAATGAGGAAAAGAAAGGAGAAAGAAAGAAATAAGCAGCCTTGGCTGGCAGACGCGCGGCCACGCAGCAGGAGTGCGCGCCCGCGCCCGCGCCCCTGCTGTTCTCCTTCTTGCTTGATTTTTGCTCTTGGTGCGTTCATACATGGGCTTAATGATCTTTATCATTCCCGGGTTTATTGAACCCACTATACCAATCAGTTTCTAAATCCATTTCCAGTGGGTTCAACATCCCAAATTAATGAGAACACCATAATGAACCTACTAATCACAAACATGCTTCAAATTTTAGCACAACTTTTCCTAGATTACCTCCTAAATTACCTTACCCATTCAACTAGAAATTTAATAATATCGAGCATATTCTCACCAAAAACCACGAAACACCTTCCCAATGCTCATACTCGTTTGAGGTAGTCCAATTCCGATGAATTCAACCTATTAATCCAAATACAAAACAAGTGAAAGAAAGAAAAACAATTGAAAGAAAACTAAGAAAAATAGAATCAAAAGAAAAAGGTTAGAAACCAGGTTGCCTCCCGGGAAGCGCTTGCTTAAGGTCCTAAGCTCGACCCTTCCTCTAAATCATGGAAGGTCAAAAAACACCACATTGTTCAAAGTGGTAGAAGGGACAAACTCTTTCTCATTCCTTAGCAACTTTACATCGTTGCTTGATGAATTCTCATTTGATGAAACTTCCGAAACAGGCTTATTTTGCTTCAACTTCAATTTCTTCTTCCTAAAAGCTCTCTTTTTCTTCTTACTCCTTCTAGTGGACGGCTTCTCACCATCAACACTCTTGGAGTCAACCTCGTCTTCTTGAGGGTAGAGCTCAAACCATAAAGGAATATCAATCACCATTCATCCTTAAGCTTCAAAGGCTCCTTGTTCTCTTCACTATCATTCTTGTATTTAACACTCAAAGGCATATCATCGCAAAACTCAAGAACTTTGTTAGTATAAGAAACAATCATGCATACATTATCATTGGATTAAGGGGAATTGAAACACATAATTCCATTCACAAGAGACAAAGATTCATGCATCGGTTTTAGCTCAAAACTAGCCTTATTGTTACCAACTCTCAAAGTAATATGAACTCCTTTCACATCTATTAAAGCTCTCAAAGTATCTAAGAAAAGTCTCCCTAAAATGATAGGTATGTTATCATCTTCCGCTATCTCTAGCACAATAAAATCAACCGGAATTGTGAACTCTCCTATCTTGAGGGGAACATCCTCAACTCTTCCTTTTGGAAACTTAATAGATCGATCGGCTAATTGCAAAGTCATGTTGGTTGGAAGAAGCTCACCTAGCTTAAGCTTCCTAAAAACCGAATAAAGAATGATACTCACACTAGCACCAAGATCACATAGAGAATTTTGAAACAACTTTCCTTTAATTTTGCAAGGGATAGAGAAGTTACCCGGATCTTTCATTTTCTTAGGTAAGTCATTATGAATCAAAGCACTACAACATTCCCCAACCTCTACCGAATCAATCTCATTGCACTCTCTCTTACCACTCAAGATTCCCTTAAGGAATATAGAATATCTTGGCATTTGGGTCACGGCTTCGGTAAGAGGGATTGAAAGATGAACTTCCTTAAGCATAACAAGAAATCTCCCAAATTGTTCATCAATTTTGTTTCTCAAAAACTTTTGGGGATATGGAAGTTTGGATTTGATCACCTCCTCTTGCACTTTTTCATCACTCTTCTTTTCCTCTTGGCTTTCTTACTCACCTTCTTTGACACATTGTCTCTTTTTCCTCACTTGAATCACTCATCTTCTCATCATCCTCACTCTTCCTAGAAACTCTCTCTTTGAGCACTTTCCCACTCCTTGTGGTGATTAAATACACTGGTTTCTTAGGTTCAACTCCTTGTGAGGGTAAAGAAAAAGGGCTAGTATTCAAAATCTCTTTCAAGGTATTATCCAATTGAGTGATTTGAGTTTCAAGCATCTTATTGTGTGTCATCATCTCATTGAACTTTTTATCACTTACCAACATGTAAGTGTTTAAAATTTTGGTTTGGTTCTCGATGATCTCTTCCAAGTTAGTCTTAGAAGATGAAGGTTGAGCATTGAAATTCTCACCATTGCCTTGGGTTCTTGGAGAAAATCCGGGTGGGGGTCCCCTTTGGTTGTTGTTTTGAAAATTCCCCTGGTTTTGGTTGCTCCAATTACCCGGGTTTTGGTTTTGGCCATTGTTATGGTATTGGTTACCATAGCCTTGACCTTGGCTTTGGTTTCCATACCCTTGGCCTTGGTTTTGATTATTATACCCTTGATTATTATAATTCCCTCAGAAATTTTGATTTCCTTGGTTTCTATAACCACCATTGTTATAATTATCAAAATTCCCTTATTAGTGAGCATTTCTATTCCCAAAGTTTCTTGGACCATCAAATCTTTGTCCATTTTTTTTATTTGAAACAAAATTCACTTGATCACAATCATTATTTTCAACATCATCACAACTCTCAAATGCATGTGGACAATTAGAAGAATCATGGTCATATGACCCACATACATCACAAAACACATATCCATTTGGCATATTACTCGAAGTTAAAGGAGGAGTAGAATTAGAAGATATACCTCTCCCCTTATTGTGGGAGGGAAGAATTGGTGCTTGTGAAGAAGCAATCTCATGCTTTGACTTAGTTGAGGTCATCTCCTTTCCCAAGTTTGAGATTTGTAAGGACAAATTGTTGATGGCATAGAGATGGTCGATTGAATAAACCGTTGAACCACTTTTGTTTGTTGACTCTCTCTCACCTTCTTGCCAATCCATATGATATCTCATCACATCTTCAATTAAGTCCACCACTTCATCCTCTGTTTTGTTCATGATAGGGCCTCCGGCACTGGCATCCAAAAAAGACTTGCCTTGAGGACTTAAACCTCCATAGAAGATTTGGATGATTTGATAGGTAGGAATCCCATGGTGTGGGCACTCTCTTTGGTACTCCTTATACCTTTCCCATGCCTTATAAAGACTTTCATTCGGCTTTTGCTTGAAGCTTTGAATGAGAGCTCTTGCTTCGACCATCTTATTTTATGGGTAGAACCGAGATAGAAACTCCTTAGTTACTTCATCCCATGTTCTCAAAGAGTTTGGCTTCACCTCCTTGTCTAACCACTCCAAGGCACGTCCAATAAGAGAGAAACAGAAAAGCTTAAGTCTAATAAACTCTTGAGAAACCCCGTTCACCTTGATTGTGTTGCAATATTTCTCGAACTCCTTAAGATGATTAAGAGGACTCTCATGCTTTGCACCACTATATTGACGCCTCTCTATCAAAGTTATCATGGTCGGTCTTATCTTAAAGTCGGTTGCCGATGTCTTAGGTAGAACAATCCCACTCTCATACCTATAAGCTCCCAGAACTCCTAGTTTCTTCAATGTTACTCTTGAATTTTCTCCCATGCTTCAAATGGCACTAGAGAACGACCACGCGCTCTATGTATAAAATCTCAAAAGAAACAATTAGTAGCATGGCTACAAATGTAGCCTAAAAGAAAAAAAAAATTGTGTATTTTTCAAATGAATGGATAGACTCAAACAACAATAGCAATCACCATGCCCTCCCCGGCAATAGCGCTGTTTTTTACGGCGGGTAAACCTAGGTCGAAACTAGATTTCCCGGTTAAAACTAAATTTATGAATCTAAACCCAACCCAAGGTATAGGGAAAGTCTAGGTCGAACCCAAGGGAAGGTGGTTTCACTAAAGTCAAGGCTAAGCTATTCCGAAAACTCAAAGAGAATGGGTTGGTCTAAACTATCGAAGTCAAATCAATCAAACAAATCAAATAGAAGTCAATTATCAAAACACTAGGGAATTTAGGATCCACATAAATCAATAATAAACTTGCTAATTCGAGGGAATTCGACAACTAAGCAATGCAAGGGAAAACGAAATATGCAATCAAGATCACTCAAGAAGTTATTTCCTAGGGGCAAGCTAGATGTCTCTACAAATGACTTCAAAAGAAAATTTCTAATTAAGATCAATCGATAATAATAGCATCCAAATCAATTGTTCGTGTCATTGAAAGCTATTATGCAATCTAGTATGATCATCAAGGTTAGCTACTCCTCTTCAAATCAAACACATGCACAAATTTCATCAACCAATTTAATCACATCAATAAATGAATCAAAATCCCCAAATTAGCTATAGATTATCACTAATACATGCTTCACCACATTCCCTAGCAAAGCAACTACTCACTAATCATGGTGAAATGGAAAAGCATAACAAAATAAATCATTAATCTCATCATCAACGTTATAACCAAGTATCAACAATCAAAATCAAGCTAAACAATAGAAATTCAACAATATATCAAAATCAAACATAAAATTGCATTGAAAAGTAAAGGATTCTTACAAAACTTTGATCAATATCTAAGAGGGATGAAGATCTCAATATCACAATAATCAAACACTAAGTTTATCCCTCTAAAATCTAAGAATAATATCACAAAATCAAGAGCTTCTCTCTCTAGAAATGAATTCTATCATGATCTAATTAATTTCCCCATCTAAAAATGAAGGAAAATCTATATATAGTAAAACTAACTAAGGGGAAGTTAGTTAGACATCCAAAAGAGACCTCAAAAGGCACGACCTCTCATTCCTATACGCGGCCGCAACAAAATGGGTACGGAAACAGGGAGAGGTGAGAAGCGCGGCCGCTCTTGGCTCGCGCGCAGCCGCGCCATGCACCTGCGCGGCCGCTCCTCCTGCGCGCGCGGCCGCGCCCTGAAAGCAGGATATCTCCTCTTGTGCGGAAGAAATTGGCCTCGTGAGCTCCGGATGAGGCATGATGATATAGGAAGTTTCTAGGAGCCATCTTGGTGGGTTCAACACCGCCCTTTCACGTCCATGTGGTATAAGGGCGCATCCTTGAAGCCATGACTCTTGCACACCTTTGCTTTTGGGCTTCAAAAGGAGGGACCGGGACATATCTTTGTCCCGAGGGAAATGCCATTGAGCCTCTTGAACATCGCCAACTTCCTAGAATCAAAGAAACACAAACAAGTAAAGAAGAAAACGCAAAATAAACTAGAAAAGCAAGAAAATAAGAAAGCATCTAAAGAAAATGAAAAGTAGAGAAAATACAAGTAAAGCTAAAGAAAAAGGGGTAAAAGAGAAGTAAAATCCATGTAAAATCATTCTAAAAGAGGCTAAATGAGTTCCATAAATGACACTCATCACACCACCATCAATAACAGCAGCGGCAACCTCCATAAAATTGACAGCAGCAACGCTTCCCAGCATCACCACCGCAACCAATCAACAATACAGACCACCGCGGGCGCGGCCTCTTCTGCCGCGGGCGCGGACAGAGGTCCTTCCACCCCTTGCAAATTTTCGGTAAATGGCTAGGAGATGCCTAGCCGCGGCCGCTCCTTCGTGGGTCTTGTATTTCTTAATATTCACGTGACTTGATCGTGAATGGAGGTTCTTATTGAAATCGAACGGTCAAGATTTGAAGCTTGATGAAGACGATGATGATGAACGGTGATGATGGTGATTATGATAAATCAGAGCAGCCACAAAGATGGGGAATTTGGGTCTGATTCTTTTTTCGTGGGTTTTGCTTGTTTTTATTCCCCTTTTTAATTCTTTTTCCTTTTTATATTCCTTTTTTATTTTTAGTTTTGTTATTTAATTATTTGGTTAGTTTTATTTCTTTTTCTTTTAACTTGTAATATGAATACCCTTTGGGGGTTTAATACTATTTTAACAATAATTCCTCCTAGATTAGATTAGTTTAGGCATCTCTCTTATTTTCTCTCTCTTAGGGTTAGATTAGGATTCTCTCTCTAGTTTAGGAGTAATTTTAGAGAGAGAAATCTTGGATTTTCATGGAGTGCTGAGAGGTTGAAGAAGCAATTTGTGGATTTTTCTTCTCATTTATTCAATGAGTCTTTCTAACTTTCTCTCATCTTTATTGCTTACCTTTAATTCTTGTTTTTGTTTATTTGCTTGTTGATTTGAGTAGTTAATTAGACTAGTTGTTTGATTCTTGCTTTATTTCTTATTTACCTTGTTTTCTGTGCTTTTATTCATCATGTTAGCTTAGATTTTATTCTAAGGAAATGGATGAAGGTTATGTTGATGAATTGAATAATTGATTGTGATTAGTCTGCAATTGGTTCTTGATTATTATATGTGGATGATGCTTATATGCATTAGAATCTTTCTAGCTAATTGATTCTATGTTTTTAGTTGTGCTTTCAATCAATTATGCGGAAGTGAGTTGTTTGAGAGTCTAAATTCTTCCATACCTATGCTAGGCTAGTTGCACGAGAGTGAATTAGTTTAGTAGGATAATTAGCATGCTTAATTGCGCGAGAGTGAGTTGAGTGTGTTGATTGTTCCTAATTGAGGTCATTTTCATCTAATTGCAATGTTGTTGTTTAATGCATTAATATAATTGGATTCCACTTTCCCTAGTTTTAGATGTTTGCTCTAAGTAGTCTTTAGTCGAATCTCTTTCTATATTACGACCATCCTACTAGTTTAATTATCATAAATTGAATACACTTAGTCTTCGTGGTTCGACCCTATACTTGCCACTACTGCAATTGCAAAGTAGAGACATTAAATTAATACAATAAGATCATATCACAAAAGAATAACATTATACATTCGATAAAATTTAAACTCAAAGAATATCTATATCAATAAATAAACCCCAAACTATAACACACAAAGTACATAATATTTATACTAAACATATATTCAATAATTAAAGAGACACAAAATATCAATTGCGTAGTACATAAATTAGAAATATTCAAACAAAAAAATGCATAAATACGCCGAATTTCAGTACTTTCACAAAGAATACATGTAGATGAGTAGAAGCAACATGTTGATACGTGGCATTTGTCAGATGCTGTAACTAATCTCAGACTATACTGCGCCATAGACGCCATTAAAGCCTTAACGCATAGATCAATACGACAAACCATCACACATAAAACGACATTCAATTCACAATTTGCAAGGATAGCGGAAAAAAACGAAAATGAAAATAATCAAAAAATGAAATTGAATAAATAAAAATGTAATAAAAACTCACCCAGTGTTGGTGTAAGTTTAGGTATTATAAATTTCTAATTTGATTAGTGTTGTAGACCAACGACCTATTCTCTCTCGATCAAATTTTGGCGCTGTTGCCGAGGACTAAGGCGTTCTTTAATTTGTGTTGATTGGATTAGCTAGGTTTTTGTGTATAGCTTTGATTTTTGTTTGCTTTTCTTTGTTCTTTGTAAAAAAATGGCATGCTTATCTTTTCCTCAATTTGATGATGAACCCTTCTATGCTTACTTTGATAGATTATATGGTTTCCTTAATTTCCATGGGTGTTCTCTTAGTGATGCTTGTAGTATAGATTATTGGGGCATGAATGAGTATACTAGGGGAATGGTTGAGAATATGTATAATGGTAGATTCCATCTTTTGTCTATGCATGATGCTTGGAATTTCTTCACTTGGCTTGCTAGAGATTCTTATGATAGAGAATGTCATGTTTCTTGTTTTGATTCTCAATGTCAAGATTCTTTTAATTTTTGCATGAATTCTCTTGATGCGTCTAATATGCCTTGTGATGATCCAAATATGTATGTTGACCCCTTTCCCTCTTATGCTCATTGTGATAAGGTTTGTGCTAATTTTGATGATATGCAATTTAATTTTGATCATGAACCTCAACCCAATACCATTGATGCCCAAATTCTTTCCCAAATACAATATCTCACCCAACAAGTCCAAGAGCTTCAAGAGGAACAAAAATTGAGAGAAGTGAGACTTGCCCAAGTGATGAGTGCTAGGGTTGATGTAAATGGATTTGAGGCACCTCATTTGGAGTGTGAGAGTGTTTTTGAGGATGATATGGGCCAAGGGTGTAAAGGTGAGGGGATATTTTCTTGTGATGAGAGGATTTTTGAGGATTTTAATCCTTTTCATTCCCCTTTTAAGCTTGAGTTCCATCCTTCCCCTTATTCACCCCCTTTGAGAGCTACCCTTGGTGAGGATGTGAGTGAGCCATCTTCAATTTTGGATGAGGGATTTCATGAGGATGATGATGATGAATTTGAGCAATCAAGGGAGATTAAGAGTCCCTTGAGTGATGGTGGAGGAGTTGAAAATGAAGAGAATGTCAATTTTGAGGATTTCAACCCCTTCCCGATCTTAATGAGTCTACCTTGCATGTTTGTGACCCTTCTATCCATGAGTCTTTGGACTCATTTAAGGTAATGACTAGTATGTTCATTGAAGGTGTAACAAAACATTATAGCCTTTTGAGAGACTTCATTGGCAATGCTTCATGGGAAAGGGATGAGTTTGAGAGAAACCTTTATCCTTTCATGCATGGTTTAGAGACTCTAGGCTTTGAGGATATTGAGGGAGTTGTTGTGCATCGTTGTGATAGAGAGGATGATGAGGTTGTTTCTCTTGGAGAGTTTTTGTTTGAGGGAGATGTGAGTCATGAGTGTTCTTTTTAGGATTCTATGATTAATTTTCATGCCCTCATTGGTGATGTGAGGCTTTGTGAGGCCATTATTTCTCCTCCTCTTCCTCATGTCCCTTTTTCAAGGAAATTTGACCATATCTCTTACTATCCTATGTTCCTCCCTTCTTTTGTTGTAGAGCCTATTGAGGACCCTCTCTTCTTTGATGAGACTCTTTCTTCTCATCCTCTAATTATTGAGGAAATGGGTGATTGTGCCACCCAAAAAGATTTAGAGGAGGTTTTGCCTTTTTCTTCTTCTTCTTCTTCTTTTTCATTTTCTTCTTCTTCTTCTTCCTGATCTTCTTATTTTCTTGATTTTTCTTTTGGTTTTTCTTCTTTCTTTTGGCATCTTCCTCCTCACTTGTGTGCAATAATCTTGTTGCACGTCCTCCTACCGTCATTTGCCTACCGTTTATCTTACGAAATGTGTAGTAGTGCATTTGACAAGCTCTTGCGTTCATTGCAATATTATTTACTAGGGCGGTCTCGCTTGGACGTTAAACAAGCCTTTCTCGGGAAGTAACCCATGTTTTATTGCTTTCATTTTCTTTTCTTTTTAGTATAGATTTTCTCTCATGGAAATGTTTGTGTGCCCCTTGCTAGGTACATGACCTGATATATTCTTTTGCATTAGTTTGGATCAAGAATCAAGGAATTTTTACTCCTATTTTTGCTAACATATGGAAATCAAGATCCAATTATAGAGGAATTTGGTTTTGAAAGGTTTAATTGGGTCATTTGCGGGTATTTACACCCACCTATATCCGATAATATCTTTCCTAGCCCTTTCCGTAATGGTTGGTGACTTGTTGGACATGTGTTGGTTTGTTGGATTGATTTCTTTCTTTTCCCCTCCCTTGGACTCTTTGGTTTATGTTTGAGCATGTTGTCTCATTCAAGCTTGGGGGAAGGTATTTTATCATGTTTGGTGGGATGTTGATTCATTTATGCCATGCACTTGAGTATATGCATTTCCATGTCTTTTCTTTTATTTCAAAAAATCCAAAATGATTTTTGTTTACTTTCAAGGTAATTTTGGCAATTGTGTTTTGTTAGTTCTTGTTTCGGGACATTCTATTTTGGACTTGCATTCTTGAATGTTTTTCTTCCTAAGTGGTAAATGTGTGTATATTTTGAGAGTATCATTGGTTGACTCTAGGATACTATATGCTAAGGTAGTCGGTTTAAGAACTTTTGGGTTCCATGAAACCTTAGTTCATTGCTGGTGGTAAGATGGAGTTGCTCTCTATAGTGGATTTGAAACCCTTGGTTGGTAATTGATATATATCCCTTGTGAGCTTCATTTGTTCTAGCATTCATCACCTTGTTGAGCGGCAATTAAGGATCTTTAGCTATGCATGTCTTAATCCTTGTTTTGACCTCTAGTTCCCAAGATCGTGATCGAGCCAATTTAGAGGAGGAAAAGGGCACCTTTTCTCATTTTCTTTCTCTTCTTTTTGCTTTGTTACATATTTTGTTTTTATTTTGCATTTGCTCCTCTTGCTAACCCTTTGAGCCTATTCCCTTTCTTGATTATAAGCCACATTACAAGCCTTATGACCTTCGTTTCCCTAACCCTTAGTTTTGTGAAGCATTTTGGTTTGAGAGTTTGTTTTGTGTTGTGATTGTTTAAATGAAATTGAGAAAGCAATATGCTCTTTTGGACCAAGCAAGAAAGTAATTTGTATATTTTGTGTGTAATAATACAAATCCATTTAAGAAAAAGCCGTCTATAGTTAAAAAAGGCAAGGACACCAAAAAAAAAATTAAAAAAATAAAAAAATCATAAAAATTAGAAAAGAAACAAAAACCTCAAAAATATTTTAGTTGGTTTCGTTTTTCTTCCCTTGTTTAAGCATTGAGGACAATGCTCTGTTCAAGCTTGGGGGGAGCGTTATTTTGTTTTTGTACATATTGTGTGTTGGTGTTGAATAAGCTTGGGGGAGATGGCATTATTGGTATTTTTGTTTGATGTTTGGTGACTTCTTGAGTTTTTTTTTGAGGTTTGATCACCCCTTTGCTTCACTTAGGAAATATCACCAAATTTTTCAAATTTTTACCCCGCCTTGACCCCTAGCCTTACGTTACAACCAATAAAAGACCCTTAGACCCTTGAGGGTTGAGTCAACATCGATGGAGGGAGATAGTTTTCAAGCCTATAGATATAGCGTGCATGGCTAAGATGTCAGGATTACCTTCTCAAAGTTTTTCATTTTCTTTATCTTTTTTCGGTTCCTTCGAGGAATCATGAGAAGCTAGCTTAAGGGTTGATTTGAAGCTAGTGGAGAGAACGCGGACCGATTGGTTGGGACGAGGGTGAATTGAGTCCTCATTAGTTCTCTATGCTTAGCATATATTATGTTTCAATCAACCATTGACATCTTGAAACGTACATACATTTTTCTATTTAGAAAGGGTTGTATTCATTGGTGCTTGTTCTTATCTCTTGTCCAAACATGAACTCGTGTTTTCTTTCTCTTTTTACGTTTCTTTTTCTTTTCTTTTTATTGCCTTGCCTTGCCTTGGTTTTTGTCAAGAGTTGTGGGTTAAACTCTTAGGAAACCCTCACGAGAGCACACTCGTCCTCTAGGGCGATCTAGGGGTTTAAAGGGCTTGTCTTTAGTTGCTAAAATTGACCGTGATTCCTACGAAAGTGAGTTAGTGTACATTATTTTCTTCATAGGTGTGTTAGATTTGCTTGAATAATTCACTCTCCTCTTGTGTTTCGTGTTAATTTGCTCGAGGACGAGCAAAAGATTAGCTTGGGGGAGTTTGATAAGTGACTTTTATGTCACTTTTAGGGGTGAATTTAGAGTCGTTTTCCGGTTTAATTTCTAATAATTTTCCTTGTTTTGGTCTTTATTTCACTTATTTGCTTATTCTCGTCTTTTGTCTCTTAACTTGAGTATTTTAGTAGTTTTAAATAGTTTTTAGTTTAATTTCGTAATTTATTGTATATTTCTTACTTTATAATGTTTCTAGTCTAGGTTCTTGTTAATATTTATCTTCTCGCTTTTCTCCTTCTATTATTTTCTTTTAGTTTCTAGTTTGTTTTCTTTATTTTATTTAATTTTATTTGTTTTATTATTTCTTTTAGTTTTAGTATTTTATTTTACTTTATTTTATTTTATCTCCCGATTCTCCCATGTGTATTTTTGGTTATGTAGGATCGTGTTCGGAGGTCCAAGTATCGAGTCAAGCTGCTGTCCCTTACCCCTTGTTGCTGCCCATTAACCATCATCACACAATCACCTAAACCTACACCACACTAATTGCTCACCATCTCCCCTGCTACTCCCCTGCTCCATTTCCTTCCCTCCACTCACTGTACCACCATCACCCAACATCACAGCCTCAAGTTTACCACAAACCACCTCCAATCATCACCAGCAATCACCACCGCATTCCCACACTCAAAATCACCACAGCGCACCACCATTTTGCCAACATTCGCAGCGTGGCAGCCGCTGCTCCCAGCCACCAACCCATTCACGACCACCACGCACCAATCTCCACCTTCTACAGCCAGCAACAGCAACCAAAACCCCCTGTTCTCACCACTGTCAATAACAGCTGCGGCAACCTCCATAAAATTGACAGCAGCAACGCTGCCCAGCATCACTGCCACAACCAATCAACAATCCAAACCACTACGGGCGCGGCCTCTTTTAGCGCGGGCGCGTACAGGGGTCCTTCCACCCCTTGCAAATTTTCGGTAGATGGCTGGGAGATGCCTAGCCGCGGCCGCTCCTTCGTGGGTCTTGTATCTCTTAATATTCACGTGACTTGCTAGTGAATGGAGGTTCTTATTTAAATCGAACGGTCAAGATTTGAAGCTTGATGAAGACGATGATGATGAACGGTGATGATGGTGATTATGATAAATCAGAGCAGCCACAAAGATGGGGAATTCGGGTCTGATTCTTTTTTCGTGGGTTTTGCTTGTTTTTATTCCCCTTTTTAATTTCTTTTTCCTTTTTATTTTCCTTTTTTATTTTTAGTTTTGTTATTTAATTATTTTGGTTAGTTTTATTTCTTTTTATTTTAACTTGTAATATTTTCTCAAAAAAAAAAATTTTAACTTGTAATATAAATACCTTTGGGGGTCTAGTACTATTTTAACAATAATTCCTTCTAGATTAGATTAGTTTAGGCCTCTCTCTTAGGGTTAGATTAGGATTCTCTCTCTAGTTTAGGAGTAGTTTTAGAGAGAGAAAGTTTGAATGTTCATGGAGTTTTGAGAGGTTGAAGAAGCAATTTGTAGATTTTTCTTCTCATTTATTCAATGAGTCTTTCTAACTTTCTCTCATCTTTATTGCTTACCTTTAATTCTTGTTTTTGTTTATTTGCTTGTTGATTTGAGTAGTTAATTAGACTAGTTGTTTGATTCTTGCTTTATTTCTTATTTACCTTGTTTTCTGTGCTTTTGTTCATCATGTTAGCTTAGATTTTATTCTAGGAAAATGGATGAAAGTTATGTTGATGAATTGAATAATTGATTGTGATTAGTCTGCAATTGGTTCTTGATTATTGTGTGTGGATGATGCTTATATGCATTAGAATCTTTCTAGCTAATTGATTCTATGTTCTTAATTGTGCTTTCAATCAATTGTGCGGAAATGAGTTGTTTGAGAGTCTAAATTCTTCCATACCTATGCTAGGCTAGTTGCATGAGAGTGAATTAGTTTAGTAGGATAATTAGCATGCTTAATTGCGCGAGAGTGAGTTGAGTGTGTTGATTGTTCCTAATTGAGGTCATTTTCATCTAATTGCAATGTTGTTGTTTAATGCATTAATGTAATTGGATTCCACTTTCCCTAGTTTTAGATGTTTGCTCTAAGTAGTGTTTAGTCGAATCTCTTTCTATCTTACAACCATCCTACTAGTTTAATTATCATAAATTGAATACACTTAGTCTTCGTGGTTCAACCCTATACTTGCCACTAACTAGTTTTGTGTAAGTTTAAGTATTATAAATTTCTAATTTGATTAGGGTTGTAGACCAACGACCGATTCTCCCTCGATCAATAATTCACCTCGGTCATCTCCTTATCCCCCTTAATAACAGCAATTACATACCTCGCTACATCATGACCAATTATGTGCCAATGTTTCTGAAAAAAATTTGCGTTCATCCCGTCAGGCCCTGGGGCTTTGCTAGGATGCATTTGAAAAATAGCAGCTTTCACATCATCATGCTCAAAAGGCTTCATCAGCTCATGGTTCACCTCATCTCTAATCCGAACATCCATCCCCTCTAGAGCCCTCTCAATTGCTTCCGGAGACATCGAGGTGAATAATTCTGATAAATACTCCCTTGTGGTCTCCATTATACCCTCTTGATCACACACCCATTCACCATTCCCTTTACGGATTCCATTAATTGAGTTCTTCCTTTTCCTCCCCGAAGCCTTCATGTGGAAGTATTTAGTATTCTGATCACCCTCTTTCAAATCTGAAACTCTTGAGTGTTGCCTCGACATAGTCTCTTCCAGGCATAATAATCTGTCAATATCTGCACAAACATTTTTCCTTTCCTTACCATGTCAGCACACGGGTCCTTACCATCAAGATCGGCTAACTTGGCCCGAGCCTCCCTTATTTTCTTGGTTATGTTACCAAACTGACGAGCACTCCAAGATTGCAGTAACTCACTACATTTTTTAATTTCTACCAAAACATCGTCAGCATTCCACAACTCCATAGAAGCAGTCCACACTTCTTTCACAACGTTTTCACAATCTGGCGAGGATAGCCACATGTCTTCAAAGCGGAACAATTTCCTCTTATCTCTTGTACTCTCTGCTCTTGGGATATTTGTGATTTTTATTGGCACATGATCTGACTTGTCACTTGGCATATGAACAACCCTGATATGAGGCATCAATTCCATCCAACTCCAAGTCGCGACCCCCCTATCCACCCTCTCAAACAAAGCAAACTGATCACATTGTTTATTCCACCATGTGAATGGTTTACCACAAAAGCCCAAATCTTGTAAATTGCAATCATCAAGTGCTTCTCAAAATTATGCCATCTCACGTTGACTTCGTGGGGCACCACCATCTTTTTCGGCCTCGAACAAAATCTGATTGAAATCTCCAACAACAAGCCATGGAAGATCAGAATTATTATTCAAAAACTTTAGAAGCTCCCAGGATAAGTGCTTCTCTGAACTATCAACCCATCCATAAAAACATGTCAATCTCCAACTCTCATCACAAAAAATCCCCTTAACAAAACAATCAATATGGTGTAACAATGCAGACAAAACAAAAACATCAATGTTATCATTCAAAAAAAGAGCTAGACCTGCCAGCAGAGTCTACGAAATAACATTCAGAGTATCTCAATCTGTTTTTTATTACATTCATCTCCTGTACACTCCTCTTTGTTTCAATCAAAAATACAATATCAGAATTATTCGAATTTAGCAATTTTTTAAACCTACTAACTGCTAGTTGGTTGCCAACCCCACAAAACTTATAAAAGTTTGTTACATACAATTAAAATGTAATAATCTTTTAACCTATACTAAACCAAATTCTTTTATGACACTTGTCATTACCTTATTAAAAATTTTCTCGCCTTTTTCAGTTTTTTTTTTTTAGTAAACTATTAATACTTTATGATATTTTCTTTCCAATTTGACAATCATATTCCATATATACCCAAATGAAATATTTCTGAATATCTTTTATATACTTTATATTTTGTAATATTATTGTCAAAAATATTTAACAGCCGTGCATTGCACAGGATTTTAACCTAGTTAATCACTATGAGGAAACAATATGCGAAATTAATAAAAAAATTAATTTACACACAGGGCTAATAGTTGCAAACAACATATTACGAATCATGTGCAATATATGTACAATATATGTACAAAATAATTTAATTTAAAAATACGTACAATTTTGTATTTGTAGTTGATAAATTTTGAGTTATGAAATAAATTTGTAATGTTATGATTCGAGTGTATAAATTTAAGGTCTCAATAAAAATAAATTAAAATATTATTATTTTTAATTTAGTAGTAAAAGTACCTATGTTAGATTAAATTTTAATTAATTTTCATTTATTTGACCCAATTCAAAAAATTGTTGGATATATCAGTTGACATAATATTTTATCATACACATCTAATAACTCTTACAAAATTTATAGGGGTTAAACCCTATGAGCCCCAATAAAGATCCTTCCCTGATTACTTGTGCTATTTTGTAATTATACTGCTAGTCACATGGTTTAGATTGAAATTCCCCTACCTTGCTATCAAGGCACTAGCCTCCTCGACCTTGATTTTTTTACAATAACATGGACCAAAGATGGGAGAAAGTTGGTTGTGAGGTGGCTAGCAACGATTTCAATGTATATTGTTTGAGACTTATCATTATTAAAACACTTGATCATAATGTAGACTAATATATGACTAATAACTTCCTTCTTACTTTATATCATTATATACAGGTTGTGAATAAAAAAATATTATGATAAAATACAACAACCTTGGAATCTAATCAAGAAAATTGTTGCACAGCCTTATGGTCTTATGAAACTTGGAATGATTTTCAACACTATAAGGTAAGTGATTATTTTATTTAAATTTTATGATGTTTTTTCCTTCTTATAAAATTCTTTGATAATTATATCTTTTTTTTTAGTCCTTTGTTGACCCTCAATGAACTAACATCGGGTAGCCGATATGTACAAGTTTGCGGCACAATATAACAAGCAATTCAACATACTTATAAATGAATATTTTACGGAGATAGTTCAACCTCCGTACACAAACATTGTAGGAAGTATTGCACGCGCAATTCTTGTATCATGAAAAGATTCGTGTCATGAAACAGACGATGCATCAAAACCCGTACGTGTGTGGTCTGAAACTAAATGCAACCAAATCATGGACCTAAACTAAATTATATTATAGAATTGATCAAACATAAATAGTGCTTAATTAATGCACCACATCCATTTTAACCAATGTTGCTTGTCTATTTGATTAATAGATTTGTTTCAATTTAGGTTATAATATAGGTGCTTAATTAATGCACCACAACCAATGTGCCAAGGTTGTGGAAACGATAAGATGTTGCCACAAAAACCTTACAACATGACAAATCGTATTGACTATTATTGCATTTAAACTTACAGTGTTGGTACACGTTTACGTTGAATATCAACTTTCTATGGTGGCAAAGTCAGTGTGAGATATGTTTTGATATTGATCTTAGATAGAATAATTACAACTAGCTAACATGTTTTAATTAAATTAATTGTAAGATATGCAATCATCACTTAAGGACTTTGCAAGAAACATTTTTTTCTCCAATGGACTTATGGATCCATTCAGTCTTTTGGGTAAATTTAATACCAATTATAATCATATATGAAATACAAGTAGATTGATATGTATTCGATCTTTGTTAGTCCGACTCGTAATATTTTTTCTTGGAATAAACCAATATGGTGTTGGAAGACATCTCAGATACATTAGTGCGATAAATACATAACAAGGTGTGATTTGTTTTGAAAATACTCCCTCCGTTTTTTTTAAATGCATTACTTTGATTTTTGCACTATTCACATACCATGCTTGACTTAATATTTTCACCTCTATAAAATAAATAAATGTTATTATATAATATATCATTAGATTCGTCATAATGTCTAGTTTCAAAATATAATTTTGTTATAATATTTACTAATTAACAATTAAAGATATTGATGGTCAAAGTTACGTCTCGACAAATGTGTCGCTCAAACTGATGCAAATAAAAAAAATAGAGGGAGTAAAATTTTTAGAATAGCAGTTTATTCAATCTAGGCATTTATTTATTCTGTTTGCTCTGTTTTTTTGTCCAAAGGGTCTCACCGTTTGGATTATGATGGCTTAAAACCAGAAAATCCATAATGGTTAAAGAATCAAAGAGAAAAGGAGATCGATATAATGACTAGATGGATCAAAAGATCCACTACCTTAAGACAAATAGCCTAACATGGTTTTGTTCGGCTTGTTGTTAGTCTCTCTTTGTACCTTGTTTGTTTATTATGTTAGAAATAACTGTTAGCGAATGGTGGTTATGGTAGATATAGCTATATGATACAAGTAATTTAAAACTTACTCTCCCTTTAAGTTGTAAGAATAATTAAATTTTATGGGGAAATATCTTTACAATCAATTAATTACAAAAACGTTAACTCAAGATAATTTAAGGGAAAATTAAATCTAAAACGAAGCACAAATTAGAATAACATTTTTTTTAAGGATTATTAAACATGACTTAGATAATTATTCATCGTTTTTTTAACTAAACCATTGTGTGTTGGGCTTGAGTGATCTTCCAAGGAAAACCTATTTAAGTGCTATTAATTGATTGATGATGACGATTTTGGGTGTAGTTAGATGATATAAGATTTCTTGTCTCTAACTTGTTGTTGCTACATATTCTCTAAGCATTAAGATTTCTTACTAATTTGCAAATAATGGTGGATCTTACACTAAAAAGAATGAGGGGCCAAATTTTAAACGTTAATAACTTCTAATCAAAATTAGAGATATTTAACTTTTAACAAATTAAAAAACAATATTCTTACCGAAGTTGAGTTTAAAGCAATTAAGTTAATCGACCTTACTTAACTCATATAAAAGTTTGTTACATACAATTAAAATATAATAAGTAATCATTTTAAGGAAACAATATACGTATTTAATCAAAATTTTAAATGCAAACAACATAATACGAAACATGTGCAATATATGTACAAAATAAGTTAATTTATAAATACGTACCACTTTGGATTTGTAGTTGAT
Source organism: Chenopodium album (assembly GCF_948465745.1). Classification (NCBI taxonomy): domain Eukaryota; kingdom Viridiplantae; phylum Streptophyta; class Magnoliopsida; order Caryophyllales; family Amaranthaceae; genus Chenopodium; species Chenopodium album. The sequence continues at coordinate 28,425,464 of NC_137850.1, read as the reverse complement.
AAATTTTGATTTATGAAATAAATTTGTAATGTTATGATTCGAGTGTAAAAATTTAAGGTCTCAAAAAAGTTAATCAAAATAAAAATGTTTTAAATTTAGTAGTAAAAGTATCTATATTAGTTTAAATTTTAATTAATTTTCATTTATTTGACCCGCTTGAAAAAATTGTTAGATATGTCAACTTGCATTATATTTTTATCGCGTTCATCTAATAACTCTTACAAAAATTGTAGGGGTCGGACCTATGAGCCCCAATGAAGATCCTCCCTTGTTTACTTGTGCTATTTCGTAAATATTGTGCTAGTCACATGGTTTAGACTGAAATTCCCTCACCTTGCTATCGAGGCACTAGCCTCCTCAGTCCCGATTTTTTACAATAACATGGACACAAGATGGGATAATGTTTATTGTGATGTGGTTAACAACGATTTCATGGTATATTATGGTTTGAGACTTATCATTATTAAAACACTTGATCAAAATGTATACTAATATATATTTGACTATAACTTCCTTCTTACTTTATGTCATTATATACTGGTTGTGAATAAAAAATGTTATGATATAATACAACAATCTTGGGATCTAATCAAGAAAATTGATGCAAAACCTTGTGGTCTTATGATACTTGGAATGATTTTCAACACTATAAGGTAAGTGATTAATTTATTTAAATAATATAATGCTTTTTCCTTCTTATAAAATTCTTTGATAATTATATCTTATTTTTATTTAGTCCTTTGTTAACCCTCAACGAACTAACATCGAGTCTAGCCGATATGTACAAGTTTGCGGCACAATATAAAGAGTAGTTCAGCACACTTATAAATGAATATTTTACGGAGATATTTCAACCTCCGGACACATTGTAGGAGGTATTGTATGTGCAATTCTTGTACCTTGAAGAGGTTCTTACCTTGAAACAGACAATGCATCAAAACTCGTACGTGTGTGTGGTCTGAAACCAAATGCAACCAATCATGGACCTAGCAGATAATTAAATTATATTTTAGAATTCTCAAACATAAATAGTACTTAATCAATGCACCACATCCGTTTAAACCAATGTTGCTTGTCTATTTGATTAATAGATTCCAAGGTTGTGGAAACGATACGATGTTTCACGAAAACTTTACAACATGACAAATCATATCGACTATTATTGCATTCAAACTTATAGTGTTGGTACACATTTACGTAGATATCAACTTTCTATGGCGGCAAATTAAGTTTGAGATCTGTTTTGATATTGACCTTAGATAGAATAATTACAACTAGCTCACATGTTTCAATTGAATTAATTGTAAGACATGCAATCATCACTTAAGGACTTTGCAAGTAACATTATTTTCTCAAATGGGCTTATGGATCCATTTAGTCCTTTCAGGCAAATATAATACCAATTATTATCATATATATATGAATTACAAGTAGATTTATATGTATTCGATCCTTGTTAGTCCGACTCATAATATTTTTGGGTGGAATAAACCAATATGGTGTTGGAAGACATCTCAGATACATTAATGGCAATAAATACAGAACAAGTGTGATTTGTTTTGAAAATAAAAATTTAAGAATAGGAGTTTATTCTATCTGGTCATTTATTTATTCTGTTTGTTCTGTTTTTTGTCCAAAGGGTCTCATTTGTTTGGATTATGATGGCACAAAATCAGAAGATCCATAATGGTTAAAGAATCAAAGAGAAAAGGAGATTGATATAATGGCTAGATGGATTCAAAAGATCCACTACCTTAAGACAAATAGTCTAACATGGTTTTGTTGGGCTTGTTATTAGTCTCTCTTGTACTTTGTTTGTTTATTTATCTTAGAAATAACTGTTAGCAAATGGTGGTTATGGTAGATATAGTTATTGATACAAGAAATTTAAAACTAACTCTTCCTTTAAGTTGTTTGAATTATTATACTTTACGGGGAAATATCTTTACAATCAATTAATTACCAAAACGTTAACTCAAGATAATTTAAGGAAAAATTAAATCTAAAACGAAGCACAAATTAGAATAATATTTTTTAAGGATTATAAAACATGACTTAATTAAACCATTGTTTGTTGGGCTTGAGTGATCTCTCAAGGCAAACCTATTTATAAGTGCTATTAATTGGTAATAACGTTGATTTTGTGCTCTATGTAGTTAGATGATATAAAATTTCTTGTCCCTAACTTGTTGCTGCTACAAATTTTTTAAGCTTTAAGATTTCTTACTTATTTGCAATTAATGGTTGTATGTACCCTTTCCCTTAAGTTGATTTGCAAAATTAACATGAATCACCTTATTGTAACATGGAGTCTATTTATGATGCCACTGATGATGGATTTATTGAGAACGGTAGTTCATTAGAGGAAGGTTATTTTGGCTGCTTATAGGGGTCACGATGAGAAAATGTTGTACATAAAGGTGCAGTGAAGAAGGAAGAATCATTGGTTGTAGAGTCTGTGAGTGAGAAATCATTAGTTTAAGATCTTTTGGTTGAATATTCTTTCACTAACAAGCTTAGCTCATGAATGAGGGTGAAGCTGTATGTAAAATTATTGATGTTGAGCCTATTCTACCATCTCCTATGTTCCATTTTCTTAGAGACTTGATCTTATTCCTTCATCCTCTATGTTAAATCCTCGTTACTTCAACTGGATCAATTAATTAATCATCAAAACAATAAATTGTGGGTTTACCAATTTGGTGACAACTGTTTTTTTAAACCTTTTTTCTTTTATATTCTTTATTTGATTTTGTTGTAATTATATATTTTGTGATTAAGTAATTTCTTTCTAGGGTTTGTTTGGGAATCGAGGGATATACTATGAATGGCAAAGGTTGGTTTGATGAGTCTTTGATTTCAAATTGATAGGTTTTTATGATATTGCAACCTGAGTAATTGTTTGGTTAAGCCTTACTGCTTACCTACAATTAATAAACTTGATCATGGTAACAATTATATTGCATAACTTATAAGACATGAGGTTTTGGCCTAATGGTTAAGATTGAGGGTCTGCATATAATATTTGATTGAGAGCTTTAAAACACTCTCATAGTCCCATGGGCTTAGCAATTGCTCTAGAAAAATAACTGATAATTGTTGAAGATATTTTGATTGATCTTGAACTATAAACATGGTGATTTGATATCCTTGGGTTATAATAGAAAATTTCAAGAAATAAATTATTGATTTATTTGACAAGGTGTTATTAAAGACGTAGAGGGAAAGTTTAGGGGGTCACACAAACATGGTTTACAAAGAAGTAGAGGGAAAGTTTAGGGGGTCACACAAATGCAGAATACATGAAAGAAGAAATAAATTGTAAATGCAGAATACATGAAAGAAGAAATAAACACAACTTAAAACGCAACTCAGAGAATTCAAGCATATGTTACTGAAGAATATCATTCTTTTATAAATTCATCTCTCCAAATACAATTTTGAAGTTGGAAATAAATCTGATGATGGCTTTTACCACTGTCTTCAAGACCACTTTTATTCTCCTCCTCGCCTGCACTTTGTGGATATCTTCTTATGCAGATTGTGGAGAAGTAGAACCACCAACTTATGAGTATGACCCGCACATAATGGAGAAGAGGTACAGGAATTGGATGCAATCTCATGGAAAGCAATATAAGGACAAAAATGAATGGGAGCTTCGCTTTGGAATTTATCAATCCAATCTTCAGTTTGTTGAATATATAAACTCTCAGAACCTCACCTTCAAGCTCACTGATAACAGCTTCGCAGATATGACAAATGAAGAGTTCAATTCCCTTTTCACAGGTCGATTGACAAACATAACACCAGAAAGGGATTCAGCCCCAATCAATAAAACTGACCGCCTTAGTTTGCCAACAGAGATTGACTGGAGAGACAAGCATGCAGTTACTCATGTCAAGGACCAGGGCGCATGTGGTATCCTCTCAACTTGTTCCCTCTTGAAAGTGTGCTAAAATTGTTCTTCCTTCAAAATATTAAAAAAATGTATATATTTTTTCACTTCCATACCTCAAACACAACTCGAGAAAAAAAGATGGAATATTTTTATCAGCAACTATTTTTCCATGGTTGGAAGCTCCATGGAAAAGCAATTAAAAGAAAATCAGTTAGAGAAGTATAAACTATAGAGTTACAAGTGAAATTGGGATACAAATTTTTCTTATATAAAATTATAAGTGAACAAGGAGCACATTTTTGCAAGTAAAAAACAAAATAAAAAGGGAACTTTTGTTATTTAATGCCATTTGTCTGCTACAAAACATGTACTATATTGATCATAACATAACTTTGGCTTTCACAGGAAGCTGCTGGGCTTTTTCTGCAATTGCAGCAGTCGAAGGACTCCACAAAATAAAAACCGGGAAGTTGGTTTCATTGTCGGAGCAAGAACTAGTAGATTGTGACCGTGGAGAAAATTTAGGCTGCAGAGGAGGGTTCATGGAAGCAGCCTTTGATTATATAAAGAGAAATGGTGGTGTAGCCACTGAAACAGAGTACCCTTACACAGGAAGGGATGGCAGATGTAATGAACAAAAAGAAAAGCATCATGCTGTAAAAATAGAAGGTTATAGGACAGTACCTGTAGATGATGAAGAGACCCTGCAAGCCATAGTTGCCAATCAGCCTGTATCTGTTGCTATTGACGCTGGTGGCTATGAATTTCAGCTCTATGACAGTGGTATATTTGACGGCTTCTGTGGGACAAGTCTTAATCATGGCGTAACTGCTGTTGGATATGGAGAAGAAAAGGGCAACAAGTACTGGATAGTGAAGAATTCATGGGGTACTCATTGGGGGGAACAAGGATACATAAGGATGAAACGTGGTTCATCAAGAAAATCAGGTCTGTGCGGCATAGCAATGCAAGCCAGTTATCCAATTTAATCTCTTTGATATGTTTCAGAAGTAGACATTTTATTGCATTAACCAATTAAATGTAAGTTAAATATCCTTTATCATACTATCATAAAAGTTGAAACGTTGGTATAGGACCTTACCACTTACCAGAAAGTTTAAAAGATGGTATACTATTACTAGCACATGTCCTACAACATATACAGATTGAAACTTCAACTATCCCTTATTTTAGCTAGCTACAACATTTGTTCTGTAAAATACTTGCAATTATCTATCAGGAAGAGGAAAAACATTGCAAACAAGGCATATAAAGCAATTTAAGTACTTGTTTGACTGCAGAAAAATGATTCAATGCTGTTCACGGCAAGCTTTTGGTATATAATACACCAGACCATTAACTGTATTAATAACATTGCTCAATATCAGCCAATACAAACAGTCTGGTCACAAAAATCATCCAATATATACATTAGTACATGGTTGGAATCAACTAGCATGACATACGAATTACTCATAGCCTATAATACTTTCTGGACCAATGAAGCAGATATCAACAGTGTTGTGTTAATGGACCTTTGAGATCTACAGTTGAAAACTCCATCAAATATTAAAGCACATTATAGGCAGTTTTCTGATATAGAGGCATGAAAATTCATAACATTATTAATGTGTTTTTACGTGGGAACACGCAAAGATGTGCAATTCGAAAAACAGTGCAAATACTCCGTAATTTCTTAAGAATTGAAATCACGGAAGGTAGGGCATATTGACAAGAAAAACATAATGAGGTTTGTTTTCAGAGGTTGTAGCTAGCAGAGGAATCACTTAATAGCAAAGAGATGAGATAAGATATGATACATTTAATCAGAAAACTAATGCAGCAATTTTTCTCACCAAAATATAAATTTAATCTTTAGAAAGAAGCACTCAGTATAAAAGAATATTCCAATATCGCCAGAAAAATTCCTTGTATATAATTTTGTCCTCTATGCAGCAAGACTGCAAGACAAATTGAGAAGACATCTCAAGTTATAATTGCAAACTCTTTGAACATGAAGTACTCTGGTATAAGTATTAAGTAGGTAACTACAAGTTGATGATGGCTTTGCTTCCATTCAAATAATTTACTTTGCATGAAGTATGCATACAGTACAGAGCACCTGAACAAAATTGATGCAGCGCGGACTATTCTTCATTACCCATCGTAGCCCTTTCTTCACTTTCATCAGATAAAGCTATGAGTTCAATTCTGCAAATCTGTGCCTAACTGCACAAGCAAGCTTCCACTCATCAACTCCAGCCAATCCTTCAACCACCTTTTGCCTGATCTTAATGTATGGTATGTAACCTTTCTCAGTCATCAGCATTGCCATCTTTCCTGCTAAAATGAACTCATTACACTCCAAGCAACCCTCAAGAAGAAGCTCGAAGCTCTCAAACCCAACATGGAACCCCTTCTTTACTAGGAACTCAATCACCTCAGCCGCTCTCCATATCTCCTTGTTAGCACATAACGCATCCACTAACCGTACCAATATTCCTTGCCTTGGTGATAAGTTTAATTTTCCTACCATTTCCTTCATTAATGCTAGTGCCTTGTCCGTCTTCCGGATTCCACATAATGCACCTATAATAGTACAGTAACTCTCAGCATCAGGAATACATGCTACCTCAACCATTCCCCTAAGCACCTCTATAGCCTCTTCCAACTGATCAACAGCACAAAGAGACTTAATGATGAAGTTACAAGTTCCACAATCGGGGCGATACCCAATTGATTTCATAGCTAGAAAAATGCTGGGCACTGACTCGAATTGCTGCTGGTGATACATCCAAGCAGAAGACAGAGAAAGGTAAGTCTGAGGTACAGGGGTACACCCGGAACGAATCGTACGTTGGAGGGTCGCTAGAGCAAGCGGAAAAGGGTGAGAGCTCTGAAGGGTATAACTTAACAGATAGTGATATGTTGTTTTAAGGCAGGAATGAGGTTTAAAAGATATGAAAGACTGTAACATTTCATCAACTACTTGGGTTCTATGAATCAATGTGAATGAGGAAAGAAATGAAAAGGGGTTTTGTTTCTTGCAGGATTCTTCTGAGGTTTTCAAGATTTCAGGGATTAGTTCGTATGTTTTGTTTGAAATTGCTATTTTTATTGATTCTTCAACTGGTTTATGGGAAATTCCTGAATATAAGGATGAAAATCTGAGGAAAAGGCCACAAAATTGTTGATGAATTCTGGATGATAAGAGATCCATATTCCTAATATAAACTAATTAATTAACAAGAAGATTAAAAGGCTGAATGTTATTGATAGTAAATCAAACTCAAAAATGACAAATTTTGGTAGTTTGGTCGTTTAGACATATCGTCGAACACCTTGTAGGCAAGATTGATTAAGGATGTTTAGGAACATATAAAGCAGATCCCACACCTGATATGCAAGCACGATGATCAAATGTTTTGAAGCATATAAAAAAGATCACCTACAAAACAAAGGAAAATTAGAAGAAGCATTAAATTACAATGCAAAAATCACTGTTCGAAATTATTTAAGTGTTTATTTATTCTTCGAATTTAGAACACAAAATCACAGCCAATAAAAATAAATTTTAAAATACGATTTTCAAAATGTGGGATTATTAGCAGTAAGACAGGAGAGCAGAATAAGATCAGTAAGAAAATAAACAGAAACAAAGGGTAATAACGACATTTACCTTTTATGGAAGTATTTGTTCTGGACTTCTGGTATTATAGGAGAATTCTGATTTCTGAACTTTGTCTCTTCTCATTAATTCATATGTCTAATTCTAAATTCTAGCAATAACCTCTTTCAAAAAATAAAATATTTTTGTTTTAATACTAAGGATTTCAAAGTAGAGAGATTTAGGATATTAATCTCTGTTTTGTCCTATTTCATTATGAACAAGAATTGATAGAGCCTAAGAGCCTATTCTGATTTACTAAATTAAGCTGAGCTGAATTGAATTAAAATGAACTAAACTTATTAGAGATGAACTAAACTAAATTGAACATTTTATGAGAGAAGTAGAAGGAAATTAAGAACTGAACTGAACTTATTGGAGCTGAACTGAACTGAACTGGAAATAAGCTGAATAAAACAGGCCCTAAATGATCAATAATTGCATTAAATTTTTTAATAATGCATATCAAACAATGATACGTCAAATCGAGCATGAGGTACCTAGACGGTATCACGGTACTAACTTAATCCAGTCATTTATGTATTTAATGTGTATTATGTGTATGTCCTTGTACAAATTTTATGGGGTGAAAACTGTCTCCTGATTACATTTTCCATTATTTCTTCTGCAACATACTTCCATATAACCAATAGACCAGTATAGAAGTATGTTCCATCTTGTAAAAAAAAATATACATCACACAACTCTCTTCATTTGTTATACTACGTACATATTATTGTCTGAATATTTGTCCCAAATACATAAAAATGCAAGCATTAAGAACAACTATGTCTATGATTAGCAAACCAACAATAGTTAAAGATTACAGAAAATACAGAAAACAGAAAATATCACACAACTCTCTCTTTCTTTGTTATGTATACTGTCTGAATATTTGTCCCAAATACATAAAAATTGCAAGCTTAACCTATGAAATGCCTTTATAAAAGAAAAGGTACAGCGTATTAGCTAATAAAATCATGGTTAGCAGCACATGCAGAGCAGAACAATATCCTGCAAGCTTACATGCTAAATATACTACAGAGGTCTTCAAGCTGTATGTCACGTCTTTGTTTAACCATGCATTACACTGAGTTGGATTTGTCATCCTCAGTATCAAGCTTAGCTTTTTCTGAAGGAAAGTAATCTCTTGCCATGTTTCAAGTTCATGTACAAATACCAAAACTGTGTTCAACTAAAAGCTACCGATATCATGAATTGGTACGAGTATAGAGTATGATGACAGATCCACACAGAGACTGCATAAGCACTTGATTGGGTAGTACTTTTGACCACAAACCTAGCAAGGCAATGCCTGATCATACATGAGATCGTCGTTTTGTAGATTTAGAACGACGATAGTAGAGCCAAAGGGCCCAGAAAACAAGGATGATTAATTGCAGGAGTGCCAACACCTTCAAATCTGCATCAATCAAATCAATAAAAAAAATGACAAACCAAGGAGAAAACTAAATCATAGAGTGCAAATAACAGGGCCTTTCTTGATTAGTAAAACCTTTTAGATTCTGAATCATGTCCAATCCGCCATGAGGTGTGCTTTCATTTCCCAATACAGCATTTGAAGTCTGGTGTAATTCAGTCTTGTATACAATACTGCCTCCCATAATACATGTATTGGGGCAATGAATGACACCATCATATTCATCACTCCCATCACAGCAATCTGCATAAGAAAAACTAAAAGTTAAAAGTGCCTAAAGATGGATAAAATATGTAATATGATACAGCTAGTACAGGCTAAAGAGTTCCAAACTGAATACGTGTGAATAAGTACGCCAATGCAAATGGATAGGATTTACACTACATTAATATTTGCCCTTTTTCTTACCACAAATATGGTCATTGACACGAGATGAAAACAGGAAGTGTGGCTGACTTCCAAGATTCCTACAATAGAACTTACCCCCAGGACATGCTGATGTACCTACAGAGAAATGGGGAAAAAAAAAGGAATGATGAAATTAAAAGTTATAGGAGGTAAATAGAGATGTAGAAATGGTATTTACAGCTATACAATGATATGCAGACTATGCATTCCTGCTCAACCCCCTTCAATCTCAGGAGGTTGAGGGGTGGAGGTTATTTCCATATGTGAAACCTCAGGAGGAACTAGAAGTTTATAACTTCATATAGCATAGGGAAGGCAGGGTGTTGAATGCGGTACAATTATCAAGCCTTTTGAAATGGAACTCATATAGTACAAGAAGCAAAGGTTATTGCTACAGTTTCTTCACAGTGAGTAAATGAAATAATTATACCAAAAAATTGTGATTATTCAGAAACACCCTGCAAAGGTTCCACCTTGAATGATTGGACAAACATTCTGCTCAAAATCAGAGTTAAAATGTAAGGATAGAACAATAAAGAGAAAATTACAGTAAGCAATATGACGCATTAATATATTCGGGGTGTGTAAACCAACACAGACTAACCACTCATTCGAGAGGAATGACACTCCCTCAATAAAGTTCAATTAATACATTTAAGAATCTCTCTTTACAACTTGCCTATTCATCATAATGATGCCTATCACAATACTGTATGCTGTAATCCTTATCTAATCTACAAAATACGCCTGTAACAAAAGCAGAGTATTTTCACTTTGTGATTATAAAGCTCCTCAATTCCTTCTGGTAATGTGTGTATGATGTGTGTGTGTGTGTGGGGGGGGGGGGGGGGGGGGGGGTGGGGGGGGGGGGGGGGGCATGTTACCTTATGTTATGTGCAATAACTGAATTATCCAATTAATTACAGGCAATGGCATAACTCTTGAGAGTGGAAGAAGCAATATATATATATATATATAAAAACCAATTAAGATCTTAAAAGTAAAGACTACTACAAAACAATTAGGATAGATTGTCATTCTGTTTTTAGGAAGTTAGAAATCTAGCATTGATCGACAATTAATATTTAAATTTGATTATTGAAATTATATTGAAATTGGCAATATCAGGATACTCCAGATGATTGAAGATTAATGAAGTTTAAGTATCTCAAGGAAAATATTAAACTAAAAACTAATTAAATCATAATTACAGCCCAAGAAAGTAAGCAACTATCTTCACTGCACCTTCAACCATATAAAAGTGTACAACTATCATTGGAAAAAACTCGTGCAAGAGCACATCCTGAAACAACAAAGGATTGCAGTCCAGCACCCTGTGATGAACGTCCAACTGTAAAGAGTTAAAAAATAGCATAAATGACTACACCCAAACCGCCAGAGATCGACAGCAAAAGACAGACCCTGTGCTACAATTCCAAAGAACTAAGCAACTAACAACCACCACCCTAATACATACTTCCTCTATTCCAAATTAGTCAACACATTTGTTTTATCAGTTTGTCGATGCATAAATTCAACAATTATAATTTCTTAGATATATATGAATCAATAAGCAAAATTTAGAAAAGTTTATATTTTGAAAATACACATTGAGAGATATCTATAAGATCATGATTATTTTTCTTATCTATAAATCACAAAAACTACGGAGTAGATGAAGTAGAGTCTAAGAATAGTCAAAAGTCAAAACTTGTCAAATAATTTGGATCAGAGGAAGTACATTCCTTAGTAAACGTTATAATAGATTTAATGAAAAGCAGACTGCTATAGCTAGGGCTGAGCAAAACTATCTGAAAATCCGAAAATCCGATCCGCATCCGATCCGAAAATTTAGGATAACCGATCCGAAAACATTTTCGGATCGGATATCCGATCCGGAAATTTCGGATATCGGATACCAAAATTTTGAATTTCGGATATCCGATATCCGAAAAAAGTCGGATATCGGATCGGATATCTGATTTGATATCCGAAAAATACTCAAAACAACAAACCTTAAAAAGGCCCATACCCCAAAGGCCCAAACCTACCAACCCTCAAAACCCTTGAATCCCCCCGTCCCTCTCTCTCTCTCTCCTCTCCTCTCATTCTGTACTTCATCCTCACCACCACTCTCTTCTTTTTCATCATCCTCTTAGATCTCACTCATCTCAACAAGGAATCAAGAACTACAACCCCACCAGGCCACCACTCCTCTCTATCTCTTCTGATCTTCTCTTTCATCTTCTCCTCCTCCTTCGATCTTAGCAACCACCAGCTTCCCATTTCTCCTTCGATCTGATCCTCACGGCTGCTTTACTACCGACCCACGCAACACCCTCCTTCAACCATCTTCAACAATCGCAATAACAGCCGCGACCGTTCGGGTCATTGCTCCCTCGAGCTTCCAACCCACAACGACGACGCCTCTTCTCAAATTAATTTCAATGTAATTCTTTGTTTTGTATTTAGATTTGTGTAAAAAAAAATTTGTTTTGTGATTGGTTTGTGTTTAATTTCTTTGTTTTGTAATTTGTAAAAATTATTTGTTTTATTTTTAGAATTTCTAGTTTATTTGATTTTTTCTTGTTGTTCTAGTTGTTCAAGTAGTTGCAGTGAATTTTTTTTTTAAGAACAGTTGCAATGAATTTTTTTTTAGAGAATTGATGCAGAATCAATTTAATTCACCTTTTTAAAAAAAATACCATTAAATTTTTATTTATATAATGCGAGTATAATATTGTTAAATGGGTCGGATTCACGCTAACGGCCTAACGTTTACCTCAACAAAATAAATAAATGGGTCGGATATAGGATATCCGAGATATTCGATCCGAAATTTTCGGATATCCGGATATTGGATATCCGAAAATTTTCGGATCGGATACGGATATCCGATCCGAAATCTAGATTCGGATCGGATATCCGATCCGTGCTCACCCCTAGCAATAGCCCAGCTATTCAGGAGCTACACCAGCATTAACTCTTAACTCTTCAAAATACATGCCAAAACAAAATCGAGTCATTTTGTTTCAAATCACAACTTTGCTATACATATTCAAAAACCCTTCAACACTTGCTGATAATTTCAAAGCTCGAGCAATTGCTCCACTTCTTAGGGAAAGTCTTAACGAACAATTCCTCAAAAATGTAAATAAATAGCACTCCAATTGCTTCCTACACTCCCCCCAAAGCATGTCCGTTTTCACACTTTCGAAATCCATCACTAATCTACTAATCAGTCGACAAGCAACAATAACCAACAGAATACTCTTATTGAAAAAATGACAATACACAATTCATTTAACCCAAAATATAAAACAAAATACCCTTGAAATAAAAACATAAATGGCAATCTGATCACCACAATAGAAGTATACCCAAAACATGCGAATTGGTATGTGCAACTATTACATTAGAATTAGGTAGCCCATTGCATTCTCATACCCATTTTCGTACCGCAAAAGAAAAAAATTACACCTAAACAAAAAAAGACCACAACAATAAAGTCAATAATACTGTCATCAACACAAAACAATCACATAAACTATAGTTGTTGCCACCAAACTTAAGACTACATAAAGGGTTTAAGAAGGAATACCGGGCTCATCGGTGCCGTCAACGCAGTCGCAAAAGTCGTCGTTAAGACGATCTTTGGTGAATGAACTCGAACCGTCTTTGCAGTTAATAACATCTATATCGAAGTAATTGATGTCTGCAATTTTCAAAGGAATGACTTGAAATTATGTATGACATTTCAAATTAGTAAGAAGGGTATGTGTGATTTTGTGGGTTTTGACAGAGAAAGTACGAAGGGGATGAATTCCGCGAAGAACAACAGATGAAGTAGAAGGTACGAAGAAGAAGAAACAACAGCAGCAGAAGCAAAGGAAGTGAAGAAATGGTGTCTTTGTTGTCTCCATTTCTGAGTATGAATTTAGAATTTTTGTGTTATAAATATGGATGTTATTGAAAAAGTTGAATTGAGAAATGAACATTTTATTGGTGTTTTAGGATCTATTAACAAGAATTATCTCAATTTATTGTTAAAATAAAACTAAGGGCATGACTTCAAAAAAGACTAAAAGTCTGAGCAGCATAACTATAGTTTTAAGATTTTTAATTTAAAATTAATATGATAAAATTTATAGAATAAAATTTTTTTAAAAAAAAATAGTCAAGCTTAATAAGATACTCATGGAATTGAAAATGACAAAATTATATATAAGTAATAAAGTATATACGTAGTATATAAAATAGAAAAGAGAAATCGAAAATAAACTAAACCTTTTGTTAATTTTAATTTTGGAATGATCTCTATTTACAATTGATTATCAACATAAATCTTAGTCATTAATTTGCCTAAATTTTATTTTATTTTATTTTTATTTTCTAATCATTCTCACTTAGGAATTTTTTTATTTTTCTAAATATTTATATTGTTTGATTTTGTTATTTTTGAAAATCAATTAAATTACAATTTATTTTTTCTAATTTTTCTCACATATGCATTGTTTGATTTTGTTGTTTTTCAACAATCAATTAAATTAAGATTTTTTTTTGGTGTGTCTCCTTGAGCAATGAGAAAATTTTAGTTCACTACAAAATAATTTTGGAAGACTAAACTTATAGAATTCATAACTTTTCATTATATATACATAACCAACATATTTCATATTAGATGGTTGTTAGAAATTGAAAGAACAATGTATTATCATTCATACTAGTGGTAATATTAATTTATTATGATATGAAATTGTTAGAAGCAACAATGTTGGTAAGATATTGGCTAATTATATAAGTTAATTATTATCATCAAAATAACTCTATATTATCACCCGCCTTATTTTTTGTAATCAATCTTCTCATTTGAATTGCTCTGGCTCATAAAATACTAAATTCCAACCTTAATCTTCTTGTGATCAACCTACACATCCTAGATTAAACTATCATAAGTTCTTAGTTGTTTTTTAAACAGTAAACCATCTTTTCGTGCTCAAAATATGACATAGTTCATCAACTTCTAATGATGTTTTCTTGTCATTGTCTTATTTTTAATTTGAATATAAGTGCAATTCTTTCTTAAATTACCTAAGACTCTTAATATATAAACAAAACATAGACTATACTAGAATTTCTTTCCTTTGGCCATCCTAATCAATGTTCTTTCTCTTCTTCTACAAATAATCACAGTATAAGTAATCATATATATCATATTCTTTTTGTTCTTAAAACTTATTAATTTAGATTAAAACATATATATTTTTTATCTTCCTTTTCTTTATTAAAACGATGCACAGGACAAATGGAATTTCTGGCACACACCAAGCATGTGCAGCATGTAAACACCAAAGGAAAAGATGCACTGATAAGTGCATATTAGCTCCATTTTTTCCAGCTGAAAAAGTTCGAGAATTCCAAGCAGTTCACAAGGTATTTGGTGTTAGCAATGTTCAAAAAATGGTGAGGAATTTGCATAATGACGAAGATCGTAAACGAGCAGCGGATTCTCTTGTTTGGGAGGCCTTGTGTCGCCAAAAGGACCCAGTTTTTGGTCCATATGGTGAATATCGCAAAATTTATGATGAACTCAAGTCGTATCAAAATCAAGCCCATGCACAAGTCCATCACCAAACAGGTCAATTTGTGGCCCAAAATGGGCACACTAATGGATCAGTGTACAAAACAGGAAATGGGTTAATTGGGTGGAGTGTAAATACTAATGGGTCAGCTGGTATTAATAAGGTGAATTATAATGGGGGAATCCATGACAATGTTGGATTGGAAGATTGTATCCGAGCCCAATGTGGACCAGTTATTGGTTCAAGTATATATGGTAATTATGGATCTCAAGATGATTTGCATGGAGCTGAGAACTTGAGGCAAGACATAGATGTTAACGTTGGTTCAGTTGTTCCTCAACAACATCTATTGAATGGGTTTAACCATGGTCAGCATTACTACCTTCCAGGTGAATAACAACTTCTGAGCTTATATTATAAGCTTAGTAACACTATGTTCAATAGTTATTACAATTGATGAGTAAGATTGGCTTCTAAGAGTAGGTTATATCAAGGTTGACACGTTTTGAAAATAATTCAATAAATAATTGATTATCATAAGATATTGGTCAATTATGATATATAGTTTATTTTTGTAAGATTTTGGTCAATCATTGCGAGATATTATTATTTATGATTATGCATTATACTCTTGGCATGCTAGAAAAACTTATTAGGTAGGGCAACTCAATCTTATTTATAATATAATGAATTACATATCGGGTAGGGCTACTCAATCTTATTTATAATATAATGAATTACATAAAATTTACATACCTTACAATAGTACAATAAATAAAGATTGCTACTTGCTACATTTATATTTAAAAAATGGTTGGAATTAATTGTTATTTTCGTAAAGATATTTTTAAGTATTAATTTTGAAATTTGTCTAATAAAAATAGAGTTACTAGCTAGATTAATCATTGCAACTTAAAATCAATTATAAAAGATAAAAATATAAAAAAAAAAAACTAAAATTATATTATTAAAGTGAAATGTGTTCTATTTTCCATAATCTTTCTATATTTCTTTATTTTATTTTTCTTTTACTTTAGGCTCTCTACATACAGTGTTATGACGGTTATCATACTAATTTATTAAAAAGTGTTCCAAATAAAATTTACATGCTACGTGACTCTCTCCTCTCATGCAAAGGTCATCACATACATAGTTAACTTAATAGTCTCATGTACTTCAACCCAAATTATAGACACCATAGAATGTCAACTTAGAAAATAAGTTTAACCAAATAAGGGGTCAAAGATTTTAAATTTCAAAACAAATATACTAAAAATGACTTGAATTTAACTAATATTTAAATCCTCCATGATTATTCATTTGATGACAAATTTATGAGAACTACCCCAAAAATTCTAGATCAAATCTTGTATTAACATTCTAATTTTTTTCCTCTACCTCAATGTACCAAAATAAATTTTCAAAACACGAACTTTGTCAAACACATGTTAAATAATGTACTTTAGGAAAATAGACACTCTTTAGGAACAAGGGGTTGCGCTCTTTCATGATATTCATCTACATTACAATTTAATTGCGTTATAAATTTTAGAGGCATTAGGTTCACGCATTTTCTAAATAGCTCATATCCTAAATTTAGTTGACAAATTTATTGTTTTTAATGTCATACAACAAACACAAAAGATGTGTGGTTTAGAAACCATTGATGAGAGGTGTAATTAGCTCATACTACAACTATATGCATTAAAGTGAGGGGATGTATTCATTCTTGAATAAAACCGATCCTATGTTATTAGGTATCAAGTTTCAACCTAGCACCATCATGGGTTCTTTATTGATTCTAAATCTACAATATACTAATGTGCTAACCAAACAACATCTTATATAAACATATATTTTTCCGAAGGAGTAGAATTAATGACGTGATTAAGACATATTTTTTTTTTCTAATATCTATTCATTTTTCATCATTCTCACATAATTTTATATAATCAATTACTTCTTGATCAAGCGATTTTCATTACCAAGGTAACCAGTACAACTTTCCCTATTCATTGAAATATAATTTACACAATTTTTGCACAACTTTTAAAATCATAATACATCTTTTATGAATAATATAAATAAGTTCAGCTTTGCACCAAAAAAAAAAAAGAATAATAAGTTTGGCTTGAGAGGAAAATGTGATATAATATAATGGTGTGAATTGAAGGTAAGTTTTTTTCTTAAGAAGCTATTGTTCTTTTCCTTTTTATCGACAAAAATTTTTGTGCTATTTTAAGCTATGCACATAATTTCATAATATGTTTGTATATGAAAGTGAAACGGCTTTTTCCTACATTTTTTGTAGGTCAATTAAGTCCAATGGATGCGAAGTCAATAGAAAGTTCATTATGGGAAGCTGGATCATAAATTACTTTGCCTTTATGATCTTCCAACTTGTTTTATATGGATATACAATATTTTTTTTTCATATTCCATGATTTTATGCACAAATTTATTAAATGACATTATCCATTTTAGTGTCTCGTAAGCATTCTTCTTCTTCTTTAGTTTTTTCTTCAACCTCATTTTTCTTATTAAAATACTTCTCGTTCTTCATATTTTATTGATTTGTATCCACAATGTACTCCTATTTAATTCATATTTTTTTTTTGTCACATGTGTACTCTTAAGTCTTAAATCTTAATGCATGCCTATGAATTTAAAAATGTATATAGGAGGTTGTGTAAATAAATCATATCATTTTTCCCTATTTTTTATATAGGGATGCATCAATCTCTATGTAATCAATGGTGGATTTACAATGGGGCCTAGGTGACACGGGCCCCACCAAAATCAGCTTAAATACAGTTTTCCATGTGTTAAGAGTTAATTAATTTGATCATCAAGTATAGTGTATTGTGAATGTCCACTACACACTCCAAATTTTTTCATGGCATTTAATGTAATAGCTAACCTTGTTGCCACCCTTTATGTTTGTAGCTCACAATGTAATAGTAGTTTTTACTACTATAAATACCCATACAAGTTTACTTGTGTGAAACACACAAAAATATTACCAAGAGTAATATATACGAGTAGTAATTCTACCTCTCTTACCTTCTTCTCTTAATCCTCTATTTTCTATATATTTCATAACACGTTATCAGCACCATATTCAAGCAGGTATACTTATACCGATTATCCAATTTTCGAAAGATTTCAATTTCTTTCACAAAATATATTTTGAGGACTATGTTCTATAGTTGCCCGTACGAGCTCTTCTATATCAGAAACTCACAATATATATCCACAAAATTAGTCATCTTGGCAAATATGAGGAAATCATGCATATAATATTTATGATATTTAGTTTGGTTACTCTCATGCATGGTTATAGAAAGTAACATATAATTACTTTTACATGCATGTGGAAATATTTGTTGCATGCATGTTAATAGAATAAATTTTCATGGTCACACAATTCATGTTCATACTTACATACTTGTGCATAATTACTAATGTGAACAAAAAAATATATAAAAATGATGCAGCCTTTATATTTATTTATTTATTAGATTACACACTTTATATGTTTTTTTCATTTTTCGATCCCTTGACCTCTTGAATAGATTAGGGTTCTCGGACCACTACGGCTTGCATCCTAGTGTGATACTTACGTTTACTAAAATTAATAGTTTAAATACAATTTTACCATCAGTCTAATAGTATATTGTATGATATTTTTACAGTTGTATAAAACTGAAATGGATTATTCACCCCCTATAAAAGCGGATTACACCCCCCTTATTTCACCATACAATTCTTATCCCCTCCTCACTTTCACCCAAATTATTTCCTCTTCTTCTTCCTCCATTCACTCCCGGCCACGCACCATGTTCCCCATCGACAACCAATAACCACCACACCCCTTTACCTTCGAAGAAGATTTAAGGAAATTAAAGCTATATTTAGTTTTAATTATGGTCCTAGTGGTTTTATTAATGGTGATGACGATTTTCATTATTTTACATAAATAGAGTTCGGTTTTTCGACAAAGGGAATTAATGTATGTGATCTCCGTAGTACTTCAAGTTTTTTTGTGTTCTAGGTAGGTTATAAGTGCATTTTGTTATAATAAATGTTCCTTTTGTCTTATCATTAATGTATGACATTCATATTATTATTATTATTATTATTATTATTATTATTATTATTGTCGTTATTGTTGTCGGTGAGGTAGTAACAGTAGCACTATTTATTGTTAATATTATCTTTATTGTTGTTGTTGTTTAACTAACGTAATTATCATGATTTATTTAGCTTAATTTTATGTAAATCATAATAATAATCCAAGGGGGAGAAGCAAAATATGTTTAAAATGGCGTATTATTATAATTATAATTTGAATACCTTAATTATTACTTGCTTAATTGGCTCAATAATAATTATCTATTTGATTGTAGTTAAAATAGGAGACTTGATGAAAAGAAAATTCGACGTATTAGACTTGTCCGGACATAATTATCTTGAATGGACAGTTGATGCCCAAATGAATTTAAAGGTTCAAGGATTGGAACATACAATCAAAGAATTTACCATTCCAAGAAACGAAAAAGATTCCCCTGCTCAAGTTAAAATTCCTACTAATCAAGAGAAAGCAAATGCTATAATAATTCCCTTGAGGCATCATTTACATAATAGTTTTAAAACTGAGTATTTATTGGTGGAAAATCCCAAAGAATTATGGGATAGCCTCAAAGGAAGATATGACCACCACAAAAGGGTACTACTTCCTTCAGCACAGTTTGAGTGGACAAACCTGAGATTTCAGGACTTTAAATCTGTTGGTGATTATAATTCATCACTATATAAAATCGTATCAATATTGAGATATTGTGATCAATCGGTCACTGAAGTACAAATGAAAGGGAAAACACTCTCTACATTCCATGCTAACAACATTGTATTGCAACAACAATACCGTGAAAGAGGCTTTGCAAAATATTCAGAGCTTATTTGTACACTATTGGTTGCTGAAAAGAATAATGATCTTCTGTTGAAAACTCACAACCTAAGACCAACTGGGTCTCAAGCATTTAATGAAACAAATGCTGAAGAAAGCTCAAATCCACCCAAGACAAATGTTGCTCATAGAGGTGGACGCGAAAAATATAATAATCGCGGCAGAGGTCGTTGAAATTTCCGCGGACGTGGACGTGGTCATGGCCGTGGTAGAGGCCATTTCTCCCCTAGAAACAACACTTAAAAGGGGCATCAAGAAGGAAACAAAAATCAATCCACCACGAAAGGAAAAGACACATGTTATAGGTGTGGCATGACATGACATTGGGGACGTACTTGTCGTACGACCAAACATTTGGTAGAACTTTACCAGACATCCATTAAAGGGAAAGAAAAAACATGCCGAAGCAAATTATGTTAATGAAGAAAATGTTCCTGGAACTAGCCTTGATGTGTCTGATTTCCTCATAGACAATGGTGAAGCTGGTGGTGAATTTATCTTTGGAGAAAATAATCATGTTTAGATAATTCATCAATTACTATGATATGTATTATGTTTTCTTTATGTACTTTTCTTTTATGTTTTTCACGTTCGAGTTATGTAATTTAAATTATCATTATTAAAAAAGTAAGTTCATTTTAATTATTCTAAACTAATCTCATACTTATTATTTTATGAAGATATGGATCTGCTTGAAGTTGGTTCCAAATTTCAATGCCTTTTGGATAGTGGAACAACACACACTATTTTGAAGGATAAAAAATATTTTTCAAAATTAGAAATGTTTTAAGCAAAAGTTAGTACCATTTCTGAGTTAGCCAAGCTAATAAAAGGTTTTGGAAAGGCTTGCATAATACTCCCAAATGGAACAAAATTAATCATTAATGACGCTTTATATTCGAGTAAATCTCAAAGAAATCTTATAAGCTTTAAAGATGTGCGTCATAATGGTTTTCATATAGAAACAATGACAGTGGATCATAAAGAATAGTTATGCCTCACGGCAGAAACCCATGGCAAGAAACATATATATGAGAAATTGCCAGCATATTCTTCAGGGTTATATCATATAGATATATGACCAGTTGAAATAAATTTGATATCTAACCAGAAGTTAGATAATAAGAATTTGCTTACTTTATGGCACGATCGTTTGGGTCATCCTGGTACAGGAATGATGCATAAGATTATAGCAAATTTAGTAGGACATTCAATTAGAAATGTCAAAATCCCTCGATCAAATGAATTAACATGCTCTGCATGTTCACTTGACAAATTAATAACCAGGCCATCTATTAACAAAATTGCTAATCTCCAACATTTTTAGAAAGAATTCAAGGAGACATTTGTGGACCAATTAATCCTGCATGTGGACCATTCCGATATTTTATGGTATTAATTGATGATTCAACACGATGGTCACATGTACGTCTCTTGTCAAGTAGAAATGTTGCTTTTGCAAAACTACTTGCTCAAATTATTAAATTGAGGGCGCAATTTCCAGATCATACAATAAAAAGAATAAGGTTTAACAGTGTTGGGGAATTTACATCCCAAACATTCAATGATTATTGTATGTCAATTGGAATTGTTGTAGAACATCCAGTAGCTCATGTTCATACACAAAACGGCCTCACTGAGTTATCAATTAAGAGACTACAATTAATTGCAAGGCCATTATGATGAGATCAAAATTGTCTTCATCTGCTTGGGGTCATGCCATAATACATGCGGCAGCTCTAATTAGATTGAGATCGACAACTTATCTTAAGTTCTCACCACTACAATTAGTTTTTGGTCGAAAACCAAGTGTCTCACATCTAAAGATCTTTGGTTGTGCAGTGTATGTTCCCATTTCTCCGCCCCAAAGAACAAAATTGGGTCCACAAAGAAGGTTGAGAATTTATGCTGGGTTTGAATCACCCTCCATAATAAATATCTTGAACCAATGACCGGTGATTTATTTACGGCTAGATTTGGTGACTTCCATTTCAATGAAACAATATTCCTAGCCTTAGAGTGAGAGAAAGTGGACCTGCGAAAGAAAGAAATAGAAATAATTTGGAACGCAACACAATTGTCAATGTTTGATCCACAAACAAATATGTGTGAACAAGAAGTTTAGAAAATTGTTCATTTACAAAGCATTGCAAATCAATTGCCTGATGCATTTTTAGATACAAATAAAGTGACAAAATCACATATAACAATTGAAAATGCCCCAGCACGTATTGAAATTCCATCTAGTGATAAGATCATTGAAAATGAATCTCTAGCACGCCGAAAGCGTAGAAGACCACTTGGTTCAAAAGATTCTAAACTAAGAAAACTAAAAAGACTTGATGAGGTTAACAATATTTCCCTTACGGAAGGTGAAGAAATACAAAATACCGATGAGAATCCGAAAGAGAGTGAACAAGATGACCATGACATCGATAACAATGAAATTTCAATGAATTATGTTTCTAACAAGAATTATTGAAATAGAAATGATGTTATCGTAAACGAATCATTTGCATATTCCATTGCAATTGAAGTGGCATATGATGGAAATGATATTGAACCAAGAACGGTGGAAGAATGTCGTTATAGGCATGATTGGCAAAAATGGAAAGAGGCAATGCAGACAGAGTTAAAGTCACTTGAAAAACGAGAAGTATTTGGCAAAATAACCCTTACATCAGAAGGTGTAAAGCCAATTGGATACAAATGGGTATTTGTGAGAAAACGAAATGAGAAAAATGAAATTGTTAGATACAAGGCAAGACTTGTAGCCCAAGGTTTTTCTCAAATTCCTGGGATTGATTATGAGGAGACATATTCCCCATAGTTGATGCAACTACGTTAAGATTTCTGGTAAGTTTGACAGTCTCACAAGGACTAAAGATGAGATTGATGGATGTAGTGACCGCATATTTATATGGGTCACTTGATACAGACATTTATATGAAAGTCCCAGATGGACTAAAATTACCAGAAAACCACAAGCCTAGACATTTACTTTCCATAAAATTAAAAAGGTCACTTTATGGATTGAAACAATCTAGAAGCATGTGGTATAATCGTCTTAGTGAATACCTTATGCAAGAAGGGTTAAAAAATAATCAAATCAGTCCTTGTGTTTTCATTAAGAGATCACAATCAGGATTTGCAATTATTACAGTTTATGTTGATAACTTGAATATCATTGGAACTCCAAATGAACTTGAAAGAACTGTAAAATACTTGATGAAAGAATTTGAGATGAAAGATCTTGGACAAACTAAATTCTGTCTTGTGTTGCAAATTGAGCACTTAAATAATGGTATTTTTGTCCGCTAGTCTAACTACACTGAAAGAGTGTTAAAACGTTTTTTCATGGACAAAGCGACCCCAATGAACACCCCGATGATCATTCGGTCTTTGAACATGAAAAAGGATCCATTTAGACCTCAAGAAGAAAACGAGGAAGTTCTTGGTCCAAAAGTGCCATATTTAAGTGCAATTGGCGCTTTAATGTATCTAGCTAACAATACTAGAATCGACATAGCTTTTTATGTGAATTTGTTAGCTAGGCATAGCAACGCACCAACGAATAGACAATGGAAAGGAGTAAGACACTTACTACGATATCTACAAGGAACGAAAGATCTTGGTTTGTTTTATCAATTAAGGAAGGATGCCACCCTCATGGGATATGCGGATGCTAGATATCTATTAGACCCACAAAATGCCAAGTCACAAACTGGATATATGTTCACCTATGGTGGAATTGCAATTTCTTGGAAATCAACAAAGCAAACCTTTACTGCGACATCATCAAATCATGCTGAGTTGATTGCCCTTTATGAAGCAGGACGTGAGTGTGTGTGGCTAAGGTCAATAATAGGCAATATCCAAGAAGAATGTGGGATGAGAGGAGTAACTGAGAATCCAACCATCATGTACGAAGACAATACTGTATGCATCGCACAAGTAATCGAAGGATACATCAAAGGTGATAGGACTAAACATCCATCCCCAAAATTGTTCTTTACACACGATTTGCAATAGGAAGGGAAGATAAATGTCCAACAGATCCAATCATGTAATAATCTCGTAGACTTGTTTACAAAGTCCCTACCTTCAAAGAGTTTTGAGAGGTTGATCCAATGGATTGGGATGCGTCATCTTCGTGAGCTACGTTAAAATCAGGGGGAGTATTATATGCACAACACTCTTTTTCCCTTCGATCAGGTTTTTATCCCAATGGGTTTTTCCTGACAAGGTTTTTAATGAGGCAATACACTAAATCATATGATAAAACATTGTTGTACTCTTTTCCCTTAACTATGGCTTTCATCCCAGAGGGTTTTACCTAACAAGATTTTAATAAGGCAACAGATACCATATTTTGTATGGACATTCCAGGGGGAGTGTTAAGAGTTAATTAATTTGATCATCAAGTATGGTGTGAATGTCCACACTCCAAATTTCTTCATGCCATTTAATGTAGTAGCCAACCTTGTTGCCACCCTCTATGTTTGTATCTCACAATGTAATAGTAGTTTTCATTACTATAAATACCCATGCAAGTGCACTTGTATAAAACACACAAAAAAATTACCAAGAGTAATATATACAAGTAGTAATTCTACATCTCTTACCTTCTTCTCTTAATCCTCTGATTTCTATATATTTCATAACACAATGCAATATATATATTATTTAACTAGCTTTGTTTTACTGGTAATGCACTTACCTGTGTTTCAATCCTTATAACATGCATTTTTCTTATCATTTATGTTTTTTTCCTAAGTGCCCCTTCAAACTAAAATTTCTACATCCGTATCCTAGAAGATTAATGTATACTTGAATACTAATCATCTTTCTATATGTGTATACTTGAAGATTAATGTATACACAATATATTTTTAAGGTCGTGATGTAAATGATCAAGTTGATGCATGGTCAGTAACCAAATTCTCATAAACTCATCCACTTCTTTGACCCATTTACCTACTGGTTGCAGTGAAACTCATTTATCCAATATTTATTTGGAAAAATAATTGGAGCAATATAAACCCACATTTCAACAATATTCTAATCATATTGGTCCAAACTTTCAACTACCACAATATAATCCTACATTTGTATGTACCCATCTTCTTAAATGCATTTAAAGAGATTTGAACACCAAACCTCATTGAATGAAAACCACATGAATTACCATCTTAGCTAGAAATAAAATATGTTATATTAGCCTACATTTATATATAAATACATACACATATTAAAATGTAGAATACAACGCAAAAAAATACAAAATAAATTATTGTTGTCATTGTATGCTAATTAATTCTCAATGAAAAAAAATTAACAGTACAAGTCTTTTGGAGATTTTAATATAAAAAGGAAAGTTTGCATAAAACCACGTTTTAAATCTTGTTTTTTTTGCAAAAAAAACCACTTTTTAAAAAAAAAATACTGTAAAATGCCACCAATTTTAAATATTTTGTTGAAACACCTAGTGCCGGAAAGTGGATGTTTGACCACTTTCTCCGGCATTGACCCAGTCACGTGCATGTCATGTGACATAAGATGAACCCTAAATCCCCTTTTTTCTTTTCCTTTCATTTTCTCTTTTGATTTCCCTCTTTTCCTCCACTGTTTTTCTTTCTTTCTCTTTCTTCCTTGTCCCTCTCTTTCGATTTTCTTTTCTTTTCATTTTCTTTCTTTCTCTATTTATTTTCCTTTTATTTTCTGTTTTTCTTCATCAACCCACCTAAAGAAGTTGAAACCCCTTTGATTTGTGTGCCTCAAATCTATATATGTGCAGGGTTCTCATGAACCCAAGACTTCAACCTCGCAATTAGTACTACGCCAAGCCCGCACTTATTGTTTACTGGAGATTGTGACATTAGACCTAGGAGCACAAGAAAAAAAATAGCAAACCCTAATTTCTGTATTTCACAAAAAAAAAAACGAATTCAAAAACCGAATTCAAAATAATCGAAAGAGAATTACCAGAGGAGAGACAAAGAACAAGAGGAATAGAGAAAGGAAAAAAAAAGAGAGAGAGAATCAAAACTTACCACTTGATTTGTGAAGAAGCAGCAACACTTAACAATGGAGAAACAGAAAAAAGAGAAACAAGGGAGGAAAAGAGGAGAAGATGGAGATCGAAAGAATTATTGAAAGGAAAAGAAAAAAAGGGGGGGGAATTTGGGTTCATTAAATGTCATGTGCCATACATGTGACTGGTCAACACTGGAGAAGGTGGTCAAATATCCAATTTTTGGCATTAGGTGGTACTTTGCAACAATTTTTTTCAAATTGGTGGCCTTTTACAACATTTTTTTTTAAAAGATGGTTTTTTTTTGCAAAAAACAAGATTTAAAAGGTGGTTATATGCAAAATTTCCTATAAAAAATAAATCATTTAAAGTATCATTCGGAGAAAAACCTGAGACACACACTAGTTGATGAATTATAACAAGTGAAATTCCTACGTGACAGTTTTCTGATAATAAATATTAAAATCCACGTGGTAGTTTAAGCTAAGTCCATATGGAATCTCCTTTCTTCTTCCCTTTCATCCTCATTTTCTCTCCTTCCCCTCTCTTTCTCTCCCACGTTTTAAAAAATATCCACTTCATATACAAAAAGTTATTGCTTACCATTGAAAATGCAATAAAAACAACACTCATCTTCTCAATGAACAAAAGAAAATAAAAGGCCCAATAACAACTTTGAATTTTTTTTTTGGATTTTTTACTTTTACCACCAAAAAATATTTAAAAATTGTTTTTTACCACCAAACTTCTAAAACTTTTATTTTACCACCAAAAAAAAAGTTAAAAATTATTTTTTACCACAAGTCGTCAAAAACCTAACGGAATTTTTTAAATTCTTCGATTTTCGTATCAAACGCATGGTCTTAAGGGGTTTTGGGGGGCATTTTGATTGTTTAGGTCCAATTTGAGGTCAGAATTGACAAAAAATGATCGAAATTGCCTCATTTTGCGTGTTTCAAAATACCTCGATTTGCGTAAAACACGCAAAACGAGGCATTTTCGATCATTTTTTGTCAATTCTGACCTCAAATTGGATCCAATAGGCCATAATGTCCTCCTAAACCTATGAAGAACATGGTTTGCTCACGAAATTCGAAGAAATTTTTTTTAAACCGTTAGATTTAACGATTTTCTTGACGTTAGGTGGTAAAAAACAATTTTTAGAATTTTTTTTGGTGATAAAATAAAAGTTTTAGAAGTTTTGGTGGTAAAAAATAATTTTTTGATTTTTTTTTGTGGTAAAAGTCAAAATTTCGTTTTTATTAGGAAATAACAACTTTGATTCTTCGTAAAGTATTGTGATTTTCCCAAAAAAAAAGAATTTTTTTACTTTTACCACCAAAAAAATCAAAAAATTGTTTTTGACCACGAAAATTTCTACAACTTTTATTTTACCACCAAATAAAAAATTAAAAGTTGTTTTTTACCACCTCTCGTCAAAAACCTAACGAAATTATTTAAAATTTTCGATTTTCGTGTCAAACACATGATCTTTAGGGGTTTTGGGGGACATTTTGGCCCAAAGAGTCCAATTTGAGGCTGGAATCGACAAAAAATGATCGGAAATGCCTCGTTTTGCGTGTTTAAAAATACCTCGATTTGCGTAATACACACAAAACGAGGCATTTTCAATCATTTTTTGTCAATTCTGACCTCAAATTGGACTTGTAGGACCAAAATGCCCCCTAAACCTATGAATAACATATTTTGTGCACGAAATTCGAAGAAATTCTTTTTAAACCGTTAGATTTAACGGTTTTCTTGACGTTAGGTGGTAAAAAAAACAATTTTTAGAAGTTTTTTTGGTGGTAAAATAAAAGTTTTAGAAGTTTTGGTAGTAAAAAACAATTTTTTGATTTTTTTGTGTGGTAAAAGTCAAAATTTCCAAAAAAAAAAAAGATATTGCGATTATTTTGAAATGGAGGGGGTATAAATCTAGTTGCCTATTATGTGGTATGATGTGGGATGCGAAGTGTCACTACTTCTAAAGGAGCATTTGAAATTTGATTTTGATATATTATAATGATATGACATGCAGTTTTTCTAAAAATAATATGCTAATATAATATGCTGATATGGCATCATGAGTGGGGAGTAATATGGGTTTGCTCCTCTTTCATGATCCTACTTCATTCTAAATACCTCTGTATTCCTAATTTTTTCTCACATCTAGTTTCACCAATGTTTCTAATTTCTATTCACCTGTACTTCATTCCTATTATGCAAGGGCGAAGCCAGGGGGCTGGTGGAGGCTCGGCCTCCCGTGGCTCAACTAGAGACCAAGTTATCTCTTATAGGTTTTTTTTTTTTTTTTTTTTTTGAAACCAGCTTTTATAAGTTTATAGAATAAAATGATTAATTTTTGTGTAAATATTGCCTTCTAAAGTATAGCATAGTGATTGGAGCGCATAGCTTCAAGTATTCAGTTCATGTGTTTGATTCTTGTGGGTTTTATTTGCATAATTTTTTTTAGGAATATTGACTTTTGCCACCAAAAAAATCAAAAAATTATTTTTTACCACCAAAACTTCTAAAACTTTTATTTTACTACCAAAAAAAAAATTCTAAAATTGTTTTTTACCACCTAACGTCAAGGAAACCGTTAGATCTAAGGATTTTTTGACTTTTACCACAAAAAAAAAATCAAAAAATTGTTTTTTTTACCACCAAAACTTGTAAAACTTTTATTTTACCACCAAATAAAAAATTAAACATTGTTTTTTACTACCTGTCGTCAAAAACCTAACGGAATTTTTTAAATTCTTCGATTTTCATGTCAAACACATGCTCTTTAGGGGTTTTGGGAAATAAAAAAACCCTAAATCAAACAATAAATCGTAGAGAATCAATCAGAGAACAATTAATAAGTAAGAATAAACTAATTTGATAAAATTTACAATAAAAAAACCTAAATCGCGAAAATTGTAATGAATTAAACAATGAAATCAAATAAACAGCGAAAATCAAAATAAAATCAGAAACATAAGAAATTACCTCAATGAATGACAAAAATAGAAGAATACAAAGTAATGGAAGATCGAAATCGAAGAATTTGACAAATCAATGAGCGCAAGCGAAGAGTGCAGATCGCGAAAAATCGCCTTGAGAGAATATGAAGGTAGAGAGAGATAATGCGGAAGAAGAGAGAAAGAAAATGAAGCAGCGCCTGAAAAAGAAGGGAAGTCATTCAACTGACGAAAATACCCTTAATGAAATTGAAAAAGCCGAGTGAACCATGAGCCATTGGAATGAGTGTGATCAACGGTCACAATGAGTTCCTAGTTCCTATTATAGGACTTGGTTCTCACATGATCCCATTTCCATATATATATATATATATATATATATATATATATATATATATATATATATATATATATATATATATGTATGTAAATTGCATAACTTATATTTTTTAATTATTATATTTTTTTATTTATTTTTGTGCAAATAACCACAAGAGCAATACCAAATATAACGTACACAAACCTTCACTTTAATCAATTAGGCAATACCTCATTAATTGGTTGAATGGTTGTAATATTGAATATTTTTATGAAAGTACGCATACCTTCGCTTTGATCAATAAGGAAAGACCTCATTGGTTGATTGGTTGTAATAATGAATATTTTATAATACTGTAAATACCGCAAAAGAAAATATTGTGCATTTAAAAAATCGTATGAAATACAATACTATTTTTCTTAATAAGTCTCGGCCTCCCCATATTTTAATTCCTAGCTTCACCTCTACATATATGACAATTTTTTTTTTATATCATATATCATACTTCCTCCGTTAATGGTTAATTGTAACAAAGGAATATTTTATATCTCACAAATAATACCCCTTTGTTGCAATTAACCATTAACGGAGGAAGTATACAATCTCACTCTGAACTACATGCATGGTCTCTTATTCCATTTTTTTATTGGTTTGTGTATCTATAGTAATTGAGTAAATACTTAAAAACAATGTAGTACATATTTTTGTGCCCTTAGGAGTTACTAGAAATAGTGTTATATACCTAGGTGTACGGTACACCCAGGGTTATAAATGTCATTTTACAATTAATTTTTCTTGTTTCTACGTGCATGTGATATCTAGAGGTTTCATTCTTACATAATCTTTCCATTCTTCTCTCTCTTCGTTTCTTCTTTCTCTATCTTCCTATCTACAATTTCCAGAATTTTCCATCTACATTTTTAATATTATGCTTCGAATTTGTTTACTGTGCTTTCGATCTTTTATGTTGGATTTGTTTACTATATTCAACAATGGTGGAATTTAGGTAAATTTCTTCTCTCTTTTTTAATTTATTCAATAATGGTAGAATCTAGGTAAATTCCATTTTATGTTTTTTGCTCATTTTATTTTGCTCAATTTTTTCTCAATTTTTTCTTGCCTCTTTCTTTCTTCATTAGTTCATTTTTATGGTTTTTTTTATCCAAAACAAAGCTAACTTTTGTGAAGGTGATAACAATGGAGCAGGGGCGAAATTAGGGGGGCCTGGGTGGGCCATGGTAACCCCCTTGGCCCCCCCCAAAAAAATGTTGAAACCTAAATTATTAAAAAAAAAGAATGAAAAAAAGCCCATGTATGTATGTTAGGCGACTGACACAAGAATAGAAAAGAATATTTGGATTCCTTTTCCTATAAAATATCAGAAACTAACAGTACTTCTATATATATAGGCATATAGGGTTAGGCTGCTTTTGACAATTTTTAAAGTAGCTTTTTTTTTTACCTTTTTACCAACTTCACAACCATATTAATATATGGAGTACCTTCAACCCCTCTGCCTACTTCGGTACATCTTCCGTTTTCTGAATTTTTTTTTTTTTTTTTTTTTTTTTTTTTTTTTTTTTGTAAATTTCATTATTTTTTAAAATACATGTATTAGGGTTATATAATCAAATTAAGTGAGTTAAATTATAAATTGTATTACTTCGTATAATGTAATTTAATTAGCCATTAGAGAATATAATCGCATGATTTTATCATAAATAATTATTATAACTCAATGATATTATGAATTATTTAGTATGTAATTGATCAAAATAATATTATTTTTTTCTATATTGAAATATGAAGAGAAAAACAATTGACTCTTATTTTTCGAAAGCAAAATCTCCTTCCGAATTGAACATTGAATACCTATCCCCTAATGTGACTGTCGAAACGAATGTTGATGTAAATCCCGATAATTTTACCCATAATGAACAATCAACAAATGCATTTACAGCTCAACCTACATTTAATATTAGAAATACAGTTTTGATGCGTGATCCGGCTCTGCGTAAGTCAATTGATAGTTATCCTTCAAAGGAGCAGGAAGATATTGTCAATGCATACATTACAGGCCTTATCAATTTCACTTAGCTAAATACCCTTCTTCACGTATGAAAGATCACCCACGTCGGTTTCAATCTAATTGGTTTAAGAAATTTCCCTAGCTAGAGTATTCTCCTACAACGGATGCACCTTGTTGTTTTCCATGTTTCCTTTTTCCAAAGGACCTATTAGGAAAATCCAGATAAAATGTTTTTACAGTATAAGGATTCAGAAGTTGGAAGAAGGTTGGGGGTAAAGATTGTTCTTTGTTATCTCATATAGGGAAAGATACCAATTCACCTTATGGATATTCAACAATATGTTGGGAGAAATTGAAGAAAACTGAAGGTCACATTAATCAGGCATTTAAAAAGCCTAATCCATAATTGATTGAAGATAATCGTTTAAGAATAAAAACTTCAATTGAAGTAGTGCGATGACTTACATTTCAAAATTGTGTATTCAGAGGACATGATGAAAGTGCAAAGTCGAAAAATCAAGGTAACTTTCTAGAGATGTTAAAACTCTTAGCATCATATAATAAAGATGTATGTAATGTTGTGATGGACAATTCCCCACAAAATGCTGAATATACATCTCCTGCAATTCAGAAAGAGATTCTACAGGTATTTGCAAACAAAGTGCAAAAAGAAATCCGTGAGGAAATTGGTGATTCAAAGTTTTGTATTATTGTTGACGAATCTTGAGACATATCTAAAAAAGAACAAATGACTATTGTTTTAAGGTTTGTTGACAGATATGGTTATTTACGAGAGCGGTTTTTTGAGATAGTACATGTCAAATATATAACCTCCAAGACTCTTAAAGAAGAAATTTATGTGGTTTTATCTAACCATGAGTTGAGCATTCAAAACCTTAGAGGGAAAGGCTATGATGGTGCTAGTAATATGCAAGGAGAATGGAATGGTTTAAAGGCTTTGTTCATGGAAGAATGTCGCTATGCTAACTAGGTACATATTCTAGCACTTCAATTACAATTAGCTCTTATTGCTGCAGCAAGGGAAGTAGCCGAGGTTCATGATTTTTTTAAAGATTTTATTTTTATTGTTAACACTGTTAGCTCTTCTTCTAAGCGCCATGATGAGTTACAAGCAAGCCAAATAGCTGAATTGGAGAATTTAATTGAGATTGAGGAGGTTGAAACAGGGAAAGGATTTAACCAAATTGGCACGTTGCAACGTCCTAGGGATACTAGATGGAGCTCTCATTATAAGTCGATTTATAGTCTATTTTGAAAAAATGTACAATGGTACTCGCTCAGCCCTTGAAAAAATAGCCATTGATCGTCGGGTATCATATTCTCAACGCAAGGATGCTAAATCTGCTCTAAAAAGTTGGTATCATTTGATTTCGTATTTATCTTACACCTTATGGAAGATCTTATGGGATATACAGATGGTCTTTGTCGAGCTTTGCAGCATAAACCACAAGACATTTTAAATGTTATGCATTTTGTTGTTGGTACAAAATCCTTGATTCAAAATTTTAGAGATAACGGTTGGGAATCCCTTTTACAAAAAGTACAATCATTCTGCCTTAAACATGATACTCAAATAATGGATATGTAGGTTGCTTATTGTAGGCGTCGTTCGAAGTGCGCCTACGATAGCATGTGTGAATATGCTTGGCACTCATAGGAAGTGGGAATTGACGTATAAGATTAGGGACAAATAAAGTAAGGAGCCGCCAACAAGTTTTTAAGGAACTTGTAAATCGTTCACGAATTATAAAAGGCAACCACGATAAAGGGACAACGATAGGCAACAACGATTGACCCGTGAAGGTTACACCCCATTCATAATCCATGAGATTACTAACTCCATATGGTTCGGAACCACGAAAGGAGGATCGGGGATGATGGTACAAAGTGAGTCATGGAGTCACCTTCGCTCGTATTGGCCTCTACTCGATTCTTATAGTGAAAAGTGATTCTTGCGATCTCAAAGGCATGCAAACAAAATATTCAATTCTCTCCAAACTATTATTATGCTAAATTGGTTGAACATTAATGCAATACATAATTCTGTAATATTAGTGATCACTTCGATTAAATAACAAGATTAAAGGAACCTAAACCGATCGTCCAAATTATCTTATTAGGCGTGATTTTCAATTACATATTCCCATTGACATGCAATAAGGTGATCAATAATAATATAATAGAATCAACATTAATATTGGAAGCAATTTAACAATAATCCAACAATTAATATATGACAAACATAATAAAAATCGTTAGAAAAATAATAGAAATAAAAGGAACATGATTCCTTACTTTGATTTCGTTTGCTTGCAACTATAAAATAATAAATGTGTTAGTAACTTCAAGGAAAATCAATAAAACAATAATTAAAATTAAATTAAATTAAGTTGATTTGGGGCCAAACCCTCAAACAGTTCTACCTTTCACGCCTTGGTTTAAGGATGGAACTTCGGGTAAAGTACGGAGTCCTTGGAGTGCTTAAAGGAAGTATTTTGGAAGAATAGGGTAGGCTAGTGTTTAGGCTAGAGCATAGAAGAGAGAAGAGGGAATTAATTGATGCCCCGAAATGCAGAAATGAGGGTTATATTTATAGAGAAAATGAGTAGAGGGAACCCACGGAACCCTAAAAAGATAAATCCCTAATTCTGGGGCGCCGTGACACGGCAGAGGTTGTCGCGACATGGCAATGACTGTCGTGACACGGTATAAAGTACCGTGACGCGGGACACTATTTGCCCTAAAACATGTTCAGTTGGATAAAGCGCGTGCAGGTTTTACGCGGAGAAAACATGGGAAAATCCCGTGTCGCGGCATGGGTACCGTGAAACGGCAGAAGCTGCCGTGGTGCGGCACGTGGCGCCATGTCACGGTGCACTGTTTTCCCGAAATGCGTCCAAATTCATTTTTAACCTACTTACGCTCAGCATTTTCAAGTGTCGTTTCATAATTTTGGGCTATTTAGGTTTATTATTTATTAATTGGGCTAAATTAATAAATAATATGAAATGAATTAAAAAGGTTCAGGCCAAAATAGACCTCCACCTCTTTATGCATCATATCATGTAACAATGTCGTGGCTGCTCTTTGGTAGGTGGCGCCCGTATTTTTCAACCCGAATGGCATTACTGTATAGCAATATGTACCCCATTGTATGATGAATGTGGTTTTCTCCATGTCTTCCTCAGCCATCAATACTTGATTATATCCAGCGTAGCCGTCCATGAAGGAGAGGAGTGCATGGTTTGCTGTGTTGTCGACCAGATGTGAGGTAGAGGGAACCCATCTTTTGGGCTTGCCTTGTTGAGATCCCTGTAATCAACACACATCCTGACCCTTCCATCTTTCTTTGGAACTGGAACCACATTAGCTATCCACTCTGGATACTTGGATACTCTGATGAAACCTGCAGCCAGTTGCTTTCTGATTTCTTCCTTGATTTTGAGAGCCACATCCGATTTCATACGGCGTAGCTTTTGTTTGACAGGCTTCATATCTGGAATGAGTGGTATTGTATGCTGAGCTATATCCCTATCAATACCTGGAATATCTTGGTATGACTAAGAAAATACATCAACAAATTCACTAAACAAGTTAATTAGCTCTTTGCGTTCGTCTTGACTTAGTGTTAATCCAGTTTTAATTTCTTTGATAGTTGTATCATTGGAAATATTAATTGTTTCAGTATATGCAATAATTGCAGTTTTATTTTCATGTTCTTCCATTGCTTTTATTATTTCTTTGTCATTTTTATCATTAGCAAAGCAATATTGATCAGGGTTAAGGGAATGACTCGCATCGTAAGCAAAGGTACTCATCTTATTGAATTCATTAAACGTTACATCAGAAAGGGAGAGGTCAGCTGCGACCTCACCGGAATTATTTGGGATAGAGGGAGGAGACTCGACAAGAGGCTCAACACTAGGAGGAACTACAGAAAAAGACTCAACAGTAGAAAGGGGGTCGGCCTTAGATCCTACAGACTCATCAACAGACTCAAACTCGGACTCGGGCCCAGACGATTCAGATTCATCAAACATAGGGACTTCGCCAGTGGTCACTTCAAGCTTTTTTCCACTTGGCGTAGTGATCTTCACCGTCTTGCGCCATCCCTTTAGAACACCATCAGCTAGGACAATTAACTCAGAGGGGTCGAAATCTTTGCTTGACATGACAGCTTGAATGAGCTCAGAATTATCATTGTCGATGTGCTTAGGTTCATTCTTTTCCACCTCGAAAAGAGATTAATATTCATATCATCAGAGCCTGGACTAGTTGGTTTCTCAGCTGTTGAGAACTCATTGCCTTCGTCGATGAAATCACAATCCATGAACACCTCGAACCCTGGCTCACGTTTCCCATTGTGGATGAAAGGATCGGGAAATTCATAGCATGGGAAGTCTCCCCCTTCTTTGATGTACTGGCCGTTGAGAGTGAAGGGATAAGGATCCATGGTCATTTCCGTTTTCATGGTTTGAGCATTGTTGCGAGCTTTCATCTTCAAGAGAGCTTGTTTCATATCTTCCTTTATTGGCTTGAATGCCAAGCCAAAGGTGTCTTTCTTGGGTGCACCAAAGTTCAGCCATCTTTTTCTTGATGCCAAGGGTCATTCCAGGGAAATGCCCTTGCTTCTTCATGATTGCATTAATATTGGTATTCGAATAGGGATCGAAGTCGAGATGACACTTCTCCTTTTCTTCGATCATGAGAACGAGAAACCTCAGAGATCTTCATCTTCCTCATCGTGTTCGACATGTACGATAGGAGTATAAATGACTTGAATACGCATAGGAGAGGCATCAATGGTGATTGGAACCCCCCAAACTATAGCTTTGACCTTCTGATGCAGCAATGATGGGATTGCCTTTAGCTCGTGAAGCCAAGGGCGACCTAACAACAAATTGAAAGAAGCCTTTATGTCCACCACCTGAAACTTGGTGCGGCGTTCAATGGCTCTAGTAGTAATATTCAACATGATAGTACCCACGGCTTGACATAAGGTATTATCATAAGCACGAATCCCTTGACTAGAGGGAATCAATTCTTCATCTTTTATGCCCAGCTTCTTCGCAGTACGCAGCAGGCATACATTGATTGCTGAGCCATTATCAACTAGGCTCATGAAAACATTCATCTGCCTACACACCACAATAAGTGAAAGGTCTTGTTATGTTGATCCCCTTCCAAGGGCAAATCCTTATCAGAAAAGGAAATCAAATTGCTGGTACTTGGTATTTCAGTAGTGAGAAAGCTAACTAGCCCTTGAGGAGTCATGTCACTATCAACCCCTATCTTCACAAGAGCATTCATTATAACCTTTCGATGCGCGTGGGAGGTAGCCAAAAGCTTCCAAACATTCATTTCCACCTTAGTCTTTTGCAGTTGTTTAATCACATCGTTGCTTACAAGGTCGATGGGATCAACTATTGGTTGTGCTTGCGGTGGAGGTGGGGGTGGACTAGGTTGCTGTAACCTTCCATTTCTGGTGAGAACCTTGACCTTAAGGTCCCCCCAAACATTTTCGCTATCTTCATGGTTGACAGCGCCAAGAGATGAACCGACTATATCTTTGAGATAGACGTCTTCATCATCACTATCCCAAATTCCATTAACTTCTTCATAGCTTGAAACAAAAACAAATTCTGGTAGAGGTTCATCTACAGACTGGATGAGTAGTGACGGATCAAAGAAGATTTCATCTCCTGTGATAGCCAAAGCATCATAAAGAGGACCTATTTGAATATTAGGCTTCTTGCCCCCTGGAGGAACAGGAAGCTGATTAGCATCAATCAAGTCTTGAATTGCATCCTTTAGCTTCCAACATTTCTCAGTAGTATGACCTTTGCCCTTGGTGAAACTTGCAATGAGCATTGGGATCATAGCTAGCAGTTCTGCTCTCTGGTCTAGGTTTTGGAAACGGCCTAATAGGCATGATCAATCCTTGAATGTGCAGGCGATCAAAAGCAGCGTCATAACTCATTCCCAAAGGTGTGTAAACCCTCCTTTGCCTTTGGATTCTCTGAGTGGGAGCACTAAGAGCCAACACATCATTGAGGTTAATGTTGTTGGTAGCATATTGGGCTTGGAAGATGAAGAAGAAGGACTATCGTTCTTCTTGTTTTTTCAAGTGTTGTTGTTGTTATTGTTGCTACCAGCAGTCTTCATCAACTCATCCTCAATATTGATCCCAATATCGTACACAACTTCAAAGGTGTTCAAAGGCAGAAACTTCAAATGTTGCTTGTACTCATGAGTCAGATTTGAAATAAAGAGGCGAACCATCTCCTTCTCTTTGTGAGGATCCACCAAGAGTGCAGCTGTTTCTCTCCACCTGTTCAGATATGTAGTGAAGCCTTCATTCTCCTTATGTTTGAGAATGGAGAGTTCACGTTCAGAAGTCTTGGCTTGGATGTTACTTTTGTAACGACTCATGAAGCTTTCAGTAACATCCTCCCAAGTCGCAGTATGCTTGGAATCTAAAGAATAAAACCACTGTTGACAAGCGTGCTCCAAGGAAAGAGGGAACAGAGTAGGGAAGAGTGCTACATCTAATCCTTTGAGAGCCATAATTGTAGAAAAAGCCCTCAAGTGAAACATGGGGTTATCAGTAGGCTTGAACTTTGGGATGTCAACAGTAGAAAGCTTTTCAGGAAGCTTGTCCTTTACATTCAGAAAAGTGGCAGGTTGCTCCACATAGGTGAAGTCTTCAGAAATCTTACTCACTTGTTCTTTGATCTTGTCCATTGCAGCCATAGTGACATTATTCTGTTCCATGTTGTGACTTTAGTAGTGAGCGTTTGCACCATAGCAGCGAGTGCTTCAATGGTCTTGTTGAGGTTCTCGACGTCTTCCTTAGAGGCTATTGGAATGAACTCAAAATGAACTGGAGACGAAGGTGGATTCTGTGGAGATGATTGTGGAGGTTTCCTTGCACGCCTCTTTGGATTAAGAGGTTGTTGAGGTAATGATTCGAACCGTAACAATCTACCTCTGCTTCTCGACCAAGCGCTGCGATATTAAAAACAAACGCACCTTTAATGACTAGACTTAACCTTGACCCATCCAGAAAAGAAAAAAGGGCAGATTTTTCGAAAATTTTTATAAAAAATAAAAGTAAAAGTATGTACGGGAGGATACCATCCGACTTACTCCCTAAAAAAAACGGAAAAAACACAAGACCTTCCTAATGTACGGTCAAGAACGAAATGGTGCACGACTCAAGAAAAAGTGTGTGAACTCGACATGACTTGTGAGTGTTTAAGTGAGGTTATGGACGCATGTTATAACCGTACAGCTAGACGTGGTACTAAACCGGACATACAAACCACATAAGTACGCACAAAAACCAAAAAGGACTGACAGAGCACTTATTCCTGGGCACCACGTCACGGTGCTAACTGTCGTGACACGGTGCTCCATACCGTCAGACAGTACAAAGCGTCGTGTCACGGCACTGCACACCGTGGTGCGGCATATCTGCCGTGACACGGTGCACAGTTCCAGATCCAGTTTTGTGATTTTCCAGATTTTATTCGATTTAAGTCCGTACTAAATTCTATATGGAATAAAAAAAACCCTCGGTCATAGGTTAGTCTAAAAACAAAATGAACAAACACATATGGGGTTAGCACCAAATAAACCACATAGCACTCAGTCACAATGATACGAAAAAAAGTTCGCAACCTAAGGTCAAGATCTATGTTCAACTATGGTCAAGCTTTTTGGTGTCAAAGGGTACCATGGTTAAGAGTTTTGACGCGTTGACAAGGCAGCCTCCCTTGAGGGTATATGCCAACGAGCAGCTCCGCGAGTTCGTGATGAAATCGAACTCGACTCCATGGTTTGGGTGGATTTAATTACTTGAATGAACCCTTATTGCCATGAGCGTTTTTAAGTTGATAGAGCTTAAATCCCCCGAGGCTAAGACGTATGTAGAACACACACGTTTTTTTAGAAAAATCGAAGGATGCTGACTGTGAGAAGTGAAATAAAGCCACTGGAAAGATTTCAGGACTACCGTGACACGGCAAAATATACCGTGTCACGGTGCTGAACACCGCGTGACGGTGCCCTACTCCGTGACACGGCAAGCTCTGCTGTGGCGCGGCATTCAGGAAATCTGACTGGTGCCCCTGTTTTCTTCGTTCACTACCAGATTATCCAATTTTTCCTACGGGGCAGACCTTAAAGAGAGCAAAACAAAAAAAATGTTTCACTGTTCAAGTGTTCTATGTAAAGGTTACTCAAAAGAAAAAAAGAAAAAAAAAGGAATTAAAAAAAAATCAAGTCAAAGAAAAAAAAATGAGTTCAAAGTTTGTTTATTCGCTCTAGTTCTTTAATATCATATTTTTATGAGTGAAGTTGTAAGTGACGGTGATTTTGTGAAATATTGATTTGGTTGTTTTGTGAATTTTTGTGGATTTGAGTTGTGTTGGAGATGTTTGGTCATTATTTATTTTTGACCTTGGGTTTTATTAGGATATGGCTTCCTTAAGCATGGCTTTGCTTCCACATTTCTTCCCAAATATTTTCTACCCTTTACCCTAGCCTTACATTACAAGCTTTGAAGACCTTTCGACCTTTGTGCATAGAATTGTGTAGATGTGAAAGTAGTTGTTTGTCAATGCAAGGGATGACTTGATGTATTCCGAGTCGACTATTTAAGTGAGTGTTATTCTCTTTAAACACACGAGTGTTGTGAGTTTGGGAGGGCATTGTTCACAATCAAGGGGTGGTTGGAGAGCGATCGAGTACATCTTTTACTCGGCACATAAATGAGAGTTGAGTGTGTGAGCACTAGTCTTGAATTCTATATGCTCTTGTGGTTTGCTCTATTTGACAATTGTTAGGGAGGACAAGTGATTGGATGGATGAGATTGGTTGATGTTGAAGCATGTTTATTAGATTTGCCTTGAATTGTTTGTGCTTGATTTTGACTATTTGGGGTGAGGCATGCATTTATTTAGTCATTGATGAGATCTTTGCTTAGGGACAAGCAAAGGTTTGGCTTGGGGGAGTTTGATATGTCTATTATGTATAGTGTTTTACCCCCGTCCCTTGGTCATAATTAGTAGTGTTTTTGGCTCTTTAGAGCCACTTTTATTACTAATTGGTGTTTTCTAGTATTTTCGTAGTTTTGGTTGAGTTTTGTAGGAAATTGCATCTTTGGAGCTTTTTCCCGGGATTATTGCGGTACAACTACGAGCATTTGAAGGCATGACCGATTACATTTGGCCACCGAGTATTCAAGACCCGAAGTGGAGATTCAAATTGGGCCAAGAATGAAGCCCAATCCTAGTCCAGCATATAGCCGAGCCCAATCGGGCGAGCTTTAGCCCGATCGGGCGGATGCCCAGAACGAGTGGGCGAAGAAAAAGGCGGGCCCGATCGGGCGGTGCCTCGCCCGATCGGGCGCGTGTTTCTGAGGAGAACTTTAAGCGTCGTTTAAGTTTTTTTAACTTAGGATTTTCGAGCTTAGTATATATACGCTTTTGTTAAGCGAGTTTAGGAGGATTCTTTCTCCTTTCCCTTACTCTCTCTCTCTTTTTCTCTCTCTAACTTTTCTCTCTCTCTCCTCTTAAACTCTAGTACTATTTTCTCTTTCTATAACTCTTTGTTTAATTCCATCTCTTGTTTCCTTCAACTTTGGTAACGATTTCTTCTCCTTTAATCTTAGTTATTTATTCTCTCTCTTTCATCATGACTTGTTTAATCGCTTTGTTTAGTTTATATTTAA
Organism: Chenopodium album; assembly: GCF_948465745.1. Lineage (NCBI taxonomy): Eukaryota > Viridiplantae > Streptophyta > Magnoliopsida > Caryophyllales > Amaranthaceae > Chenopodium > Chenopodium album. The sequence continues at coordinate 28,384,394 of NC_137850.1, read as the reverse complement.
TTATGTGTGAGTAGTTTTCTTTCTAGGGTTATGGGGATCCATAAATAATATGAATGGGTAATTTATTATTGTTAATTGTCAATGCTTGATTAATTTCCTATTGATTGATTTAATGCTATGCGGTTAGATTTGGCCAAATTTAATTCGTATGAGTTTAGCAATATTGATTCGAGATTCGAGAGATGAGAATTGATGTTTAGGCTTAGTTTCAATAGGCAGACTAATTTATAAATGGTTAGGTCGAGATTCGAGAGATGAGATTTAATACCGGTAAATTAACTCTGTGATTGTAATACGTAGCGAAGCCCTTTATGATCTGACTAATTGATGCATTGATGATTGATTGTTATGTTTTACCCTGGAATATTATTTATTGGTGAACCTATTCCCTAGGTCTTTTATCATTTGATTTCTCCCTACTCATGTTCTTCGTAGTATAGTTCCTTTAAATAACAACTTTTGGTTACTTAATAATTTAGATTATAATAATTAATTAGGAATAGAAAGACTTGTTTCCCTGTGGATTCGACCCTACTTCCCTATCTATTATTAGTTAGCGGTTTTAGGAATTACTTTTGATTAGGTGATACGACTTTAGCCTGTCAAAGAGCTAAATAGTTGCTTTAGTGAACGAACAACAGAGCTACTTACTTTTAAGTGCGTCTTTGAGTCCTATTGATGGATATAAACACTTTAATGTGGAAAATATTTGTCTCCTTGCAGAGAAATACTATCCCGAGGACTTTTCAAAGTATGAAAAATCATATTTGAAGTATCAACTTCAACAATTTTATAGTGATATTCCTAAGCACCCGGATATGAAGGACTTGAGTACCATTACTAATTTGTGTAGAAATTTGGTGGAGACTAGGAAATCAGTTACTTATCCATTAGTTGATAGATTGATTTGACTTATTTTGACCTTTTCGGTTAGCAAAGCAACAACAGAAAAAGCTTTCTCGGCAATGAAAATTGTGAAAACTAGTCTTCGAAATAAGATGGAAGATGACTTTTTTTTCCGATTACTTGCTAGTGTATATCGAGAAGGAGATTGCTGGAAAATTCGAAATAAAGTCTATTATAGATGACTTTTATTCTATGAAACCTAGGAGAGCTCGTGTTAAGTGATTAGTATTTTTTTTAATACTTCAAATTTTTACAGACCTTTTTATTTTAGGAAAAATTGACAGGAATAATCCCAACTTTGACCGATTCACTCAAAATAATCCTAACTATCTATTATTTTAAATAATCCCAACTTTATACTCCATTAATTTTAAACAATCCCTAGTGACTTGAAACCGGCTAAATAGGTTAACATTTGTGACTTGGGATTATTTGCACACGTGTCACAACGTGATTGGTATAAAAATTAAAATAAAAAAAGGAAACCAGAAAATTAAAATAAAAATATTGAAACAGAAAAAAAAAAAAAAAAAACAAACTAACAGCCCAGCCAGTCAATCACCCTTTCCGCCAACCCCAGTCACCCCTCCCCCACCAGCTAACCCCAACCCCGTCGAACCCCACCATCCCGGCGACCCTACCTACGATAACCCCAGCCACCAGCCCGCTAAAAACTACCAGCCCCCACTTTTGACTTGTTCTTGATTGAACAATTTGGCTGGTAATCGAGGCAATTCTCGACTCTCGAACTATTTGGCTGATAATTGAGGCAATTCTCGACTTAATTCACTGGTCCTCATTCATCTCTTTTCCTATGCAAGTTTTCTTATTCGATTTTGACACAAATTGAAGGTATAATATTCACTGCAATTACATAGAACTTCATCCTCTATTTTAACCGGATTTGAGAAGGAGAAGGGAGGGGATGGTCGAAATCAGGGAGGGAAAGGGAGGGGTGGCCGGAATCGGGAAAGGTAATGGTGAAGGTGTATGAAATCAGTAATGGGAATGGGAATGGTGGAGCTGCTGCTTGCCAGAAAGGGGTTGTCGATGCCGGAGGTGGCAGGGGTTGTCGCCTATTAAGGCTGGGTTTAGGTTTTTTTTTAGGTTTGATTTTTATTGTTTTATATTTATATTTATATTTTTTTAGACCAATCCTAAGCTTACACGTGCCCGATAACTTGTTATAACAAGTTGGATTACCGGTTGGGACCATTGAAAGCAAATTCATATCAAAGTTCGGATTATTAAATAATAATCGAAAGTTAGGATTATTTTGGAAGAATGAGGCAAAGTTGAGATTATTCTTGTCAATTTTCCTTTATTTTAATGGTTTATGTTGATTTTTTTTACCCAATTACATATGTATTTATGACTTGTTGAGGTATGTTTTTTAGGTTATCGATTAGGTCAGCCACCCCTTCGAAATTTTTCTTGTTATGCCACTGCAATGGAGGTATCATCTAGTTGTTTGACTTTAATTTTTTTTTTCTTTTATGGTTTTATATTCATTAGCAAATTTGAGTTAGTATTGCAAATTTGCTTAAACAATAATTTTTAAATTGTTTAATCAACAAATGAGCAAATAATTATTGTTCATTTATTAAATGAGCAAAACACTATTGCTTCATTTTTTTTTAAAAAAAGAAAATGATTAAAATGAATAGAAAAAACAAGCAATACGGAGTAGTAATTTATGAGAAAAATGAACACTCCTTTCACTATTTCTTTTCTCAAATCTTCAATTTTCTTCTTCAACATATCTAACATGCAGCAGAAGAAGTTTCCAGTTGAACGAAGATTGTTGGGATTTTTTTTGGAAAATTTGTCTAGGAAAACCTTTTAAAAGACAGTTTTTGTCTAGGACAACCTTTTAAAATTTTCTTGGCAAAGTCAGACCTAGGGGTGTTAACGAGCCAAGCCTGCTCGTGAACTGTTCGATGCTCGGCTCGGTCAAAGCTCGGCTCGAGCACGCTCGATTCGAGTTCGGGTTCGGCTCGGTATCTTAACAAGCCAAGCCTGAGCCATTCATGGCTCGGCTCGAAAGCTCGTGAACAAGCTCGAACCTTTTTTTTATATTAATATTTACTTTATTATATTTTTAAAAATAATAAAAAATAAATAAAAAAGTCAAACTTTTGGGGTAAATAGCTAATACGTAAGAAGTATTTCACAATTCTTACATTGGGCCTTATTCTCCTTTAGACATTTACCCTCAAGGCCCCAAGTATGCACTTCTCATAATCTCATTTTACAGCCATCAACCCTAGCCGTTTTGCCTCTCTCACTCTTTAACTCCATTGTTTGCCACTTACTTTGCCTCAGTCCATTTCGCTTGTCCTCCGAATCTCCAATCCAGTCAAGCATGGCTGCCGACCAAACTCCAATCCATCCTGTTTGTCTCACTACAAGAACGACATATTTTTTTTCTTATTTAAATTTGTTATGAGTGATAATAAAATTTAGCAATGATTTGTCTTCATGTGTTCGGTAAGGAAAAGAAAAATATATACTTCGTATTACATATGTTTTTGTTTATCTACTAGTATTTTTAATTTCCTACAGGAGCTTGTTTGGCCATAAGTTGATTACATTGTTTTCATTTAATATGTTGATTTTTTGGTTAAATTTTTTGCCAAGCCTTCAGTTGAGCTCGAACCGAGCCCCAAGTCGAGCTCGAGCCAAGCCTTCGTGAACATGTTTCGAGCTCGAGCCGAGTTCCATATTTCAGGCTCGACGAGCTTCGAGCTAGAGCCGAGCCTAAGCTCACCATTGTCGAGCTCGAGCCGAGCCTACAAAGGTTTGGTCTCGGCTCGGCTCGTTAACACCCCTAGTCAGACCCTATTATAATTTTTTTTTTGTTAACGACGACCAACCCCCACTTTCAAGCGTTGACCCACCGGAATCCGGCTTTGACCCTCACGTACGTGACCCTTATTTCCCTAATTGCACCCCACCATCATCATTGACCACCACCATCATCACCGACCACTGTAAGAACCACCGCACCAGACCACCAACACCGTGAACACCTTCGACACCAGACCACCAACACCAAGGCAACCATAAACACCTTCGACATCAGACCATTACAACCACCAATCTTCTTCATCTTCTTTACTGCCACCACCACCACCACCAATAGCCGCATTCTAATTTGTCTCAATTAAGGATCTCAAATCGACACGAAAGAGAGAGAAATGGGTGTGCAATGCTAGAAAAACGACGGAAATCGATCAGATCTAAAGCTAGGGTTGGTATTTTTGTGGTGGATTTCTATTTGATGCGGTCAGCGGGGAGGGTGAGTGAGGTGGGTTAAATTCCTGCCGTGGGATGGCTTTTGATTTGCTATGAGGAGAATGATTGTAGGGTGGGGTTTCGGGATTTTGCTAGTGGTGGGGTTTTGGGATTTTGTTGGTGGTGGGTTTTAGGTAGTGGTGGGATTTCAGATTTCTCTGGTGATGGGGTTTCGGATTTCGCTGGTGGTGGGTTTTAGGTGGTGGTGGGGTTTCTAATCGTGGTGATGGTGGTGGCCTGGTGGGGGTGGTGGTTCGAGTGGAGTACGAACATCATACTGGTGGTGAAGGGGTGTCAACTCCAGATTCTAATGAGTCAACGCTTGAAGGTGGGGGTTGGTCGTCGTTAACAAAAATAAAAATAAAATAAGGTCTGACTTTGCCAAGAAAATTTTAAAAGGTAGAAATCCTAGACAAAAAAATATCTTTTAAAAGGTTGTTCTAGACAAATTTTCCTTTTTTTTGTGGTTGTCGGGAGAACGTTACCGACATTGGAGGTGGTGTTGCTAGTTAGTGTTGTTGGAGATGAAGAAAAAGTTAAGAGTATTTGATTTTGGGTTTTGTAGGGAATATTTCAAATACCCAAATTTGAGCCCCACTGTGATCATGCACTAAAGCATGGTGGCATCCAAAGGGAAGGAAGTTAGAGCAAAAGAGTCGCCAACAAGTTTTAGGAACTTGTTAACCGTTCACGAACTGAAGGTTACACCCCTTTCACGATCACAGAGATCGCTAACTCCATAGTGGTCCTGAACCATGATTGAATATTCGGGGATGAAGATACAAATTCAACCTAAAAGAGATTGAACCTGCCCTAAATAGGCCTCTACTTTGTTCTTCTCATATTCATGTGCGCTTTTCACTTAACATACAATCAATATATTAATCCTAAACCTGTTTAATCTATGTTGGTTGAATATTAATGCACAAATAAATCTATTATTGGCGATCACTTGAATTAAAATCATATTAGCATAATTCAAATTATTAATTATCTTATTAGGCGTGATTACAAATACAAATTCCCATTAAACCTGCAAGAAAGGGCGTGATTAAGAAATAACAAAAATATCAACCAATATAATAATTATTAATAAATTATATATAAACTATTCGTAAATTAAAAAATAACGTTAAATTATATATAATTTGACACAACAACCATCATCATAATATTCTCCAAGCATAATAATTTTAGCAAGATCCTAGGCATGATACTAACATAATTAATAACCATCATCTTATTATTTTGTTGTATAGGCCTTTCAATAAGCTTTCCAACGATATATCATAAGTCCAATTCCGATTTAAAACGAAGAAGATATGAGCAAAATACTAAACTCAGCCCAAAACCGACACCCTTTCACTAAAACGACCATATCTTAAAATCTAAAAATGATTTTGGCCTGATTCAAATTGAGTTGGAAAGTAGACTTGATAATATTTCTAATGATATATTATATGACTGATTTCGAGTTACGGATCAAAAGTTATCATAGTTTTAAAAACGCGTAAAAAAACTGGAATTACCGCGCAATAGCTAAAATGCCGCGCCACGGTGCATGCCAACGTGGCACGGTGCCTTGTACAGTGACACGGTAATTTTTACCATGTCACAGTGCTTTCCCGTGTCTATTCCGTGTTTTTTCTCACGCACTTATGAATCTAGACGCATTTTTAAACAAATTATACACCGCGACACAGTGTGCTTCACCGTGGTCACGGTGCCCAATTAGGGTTTTTCTGCTGCTCTTATCTTTTCTAGGGTTCCGTGCATCCCCCTGTTCGTCTCCTCTATAAATACAAACCTGATTTTTGCAGTTTCGGGGCACCAAAAAATCATTCTCTCTCTCCTTACACCAAAAATCATTCTCTTCCCCCTCTATAGCCTAAACACTAGCCTCCTCATTCTTCCATAATACTTCCCCTAAACACTCCAAGGAGTCCATACTGACCTGAGGTTCCATCCTTAAACCAAGGCGTGAAAGGTAGAATTGATTGAGGGTTTGGACCAAATCAACTCTAATTTTAATTTAATTTAATTTCAATTTGATTTATTATTTATTCAAGTTACTAACAGTTTATTCATGATGTAGCAATTCTTATTGTGAAAGGAATGATGTCCTTTGAACAAATGTATTCCGATAGAGGGTTCGGAGCTATTGAAAAGCTATTTATTCAGTAAGTTCAAGTGATCGGAATGCCTAGGTGGAGGCCGTTTTCGATCAGTAATATTAATGCATAATTAATATTACAGCTTAATCTTGACTGAACCCTTCGGGTCACACCCAAGCAGCTAACGATCCGACGCGACGAATTAATCCGAAAGGAATTAATGAGTCACCCGATTATTATGAACAAAGACGTCGGATTTCGAGCTTAGAGCGTCAGAACCGAATCTCAAAAGTCGAGCCAAAATTTAGGAATTGGCGAGACGGGAAAATGCTTCAAGTAACAATTAAAAACCCTAGCCACGCGAAGGCTAAGGAAGCGCGCCACGTGGTAGCGCACATGATAGCATACGTGGCAGCCACCAAGTGGCACTGCGCCACGTTGGCAGCCACCAAGTGGAACCGCGCCAAGGTGGCGGCGTAACACGTGGTAGCGCGCCAAGTTGGCGGCGTAACACGTGGCAACGTGCCACGTTGGCAATGCCATGTGGCAACGGGCCGTTGACCCGGGTGACGGGTCATGGACGCGGGCCGAAGGATGGCGGTCTAACCGAACCCAACTTGGGGCTCAAGGTTGGGTGCCACATGGTTAGCTCACAATGCATGTGAGTTGCCTTGTGGAGCAAGTGAGGAAGTGGTCCTCACCTAACCATGTGACACTTGTTACTTTGTTATTCCTTGGTTTATTTAACTAAGGATTGAATTCAATATTCTTTCTATGTGGGATCTTTTTGTGAAAAAGTCCCACATTGAAAGATGAGTGGAATTCACAAGGAAGAACTCCTTATAAATAGCCAAGGTATGCCTTGGGATTGTTCACTTGAGTAAGAGCTCAATTAGGCATCTCCACTTGAGAGAAAACCTATAAGCTCATAAATTACTCGGGTAGTCTTTTTGGTCGGACTTGGCTAACCTCCAAGTATTGGATTGGTCGGGTCGAGTTGCGGGTGGACTTTCGTTGGAGGTCCTTGCCATTTGTGAGGCTCGACTTTTCTCAAGTAAGAGCCGTCCGAGTGAGCAAAGCACGCTTCAAGGGTAGATTAGTCTTTTCTCTATTCTTGTTAATTATGCATTTTGTTATATTAATTGTGAGTTTGTTCTTGGGCTCGGGTTTTATTTCCACGGTGAGTCGGAATCATCGTAACCAACATATTGCTAGTATCATAATTAGGGTTATTATTATTTGATTTGACTAATGATATTATGGTTAAATTACTTCAAATATTAATGTTTAATTTATTATATTTATTGATCACCATATTGCATGTTTAAAGAGAATATGTAATTGAATATAACACCTAATAAGATAATTTGGACAACCGGTTTAGGTTCCTTTTTAATCTTGTTGTTTAATCAAGTGGTCACTATTATTTAGAATTATTGCATTAATATTCAACCAATTTAGCATAATAATAGTTTGGAGCGAATTGAATATTTGTTTGTATGACTTTGAGATCGCAAGAATCACTTTTCACTATAAGAATCGAGTAGAGGCCAACACGGGCGAATGTGACTCCATGACTCACTTCGTACCATCATCCCCGATCCTCCTTTCATGGTTCCGAACCATATGGAGTTAGTAATCTCATGGATTATGAATGGGGTGTAACTTTCACGAGTCAATTGTTGTTGCCTATCATCGTCCCTTTATTCGTGGTTACCTTTTATGATCCGTGAACGGTTTACAAGTTCCTTAAAAACTTGTTTGCGGCTCCCTACTTTATTTGTCCCTAATCGTTGTCCCAAATCGTATATGTCAATTCTCACTTCCTATGAGTGCCAAACATATTCACACATGCTTAACGTAGGCGCACTTCAAACAACGCCTACAATTTTGAAAAGGCTAGGCTTAGAAAAAAATAGAAAGAGAAAGAAAGAATAAGCTTTAGCTTAAAGGGAGAAGAGAGATGATGATTCAGGGTGAATTGAAAACAGGGGAAATCGACCCTATTTATAGAGAAAAAAATCGACTGTAAACGATAAGAAAAGAGTTAGAATTTCACTCGGAGTAAAACAGGTTCCATCGCGACGCAACAAGGCTATCACGATGCGACAGCGTTATTGCGTGGCAATAAGCCCATCGCGGCGCGGTGATTTATGTACGATAAACTTCCGTACGGAGTCCTTCCAATTGAATTGGGTTAAGAAGAGTCTGTACTTATCTTTTATTAAACCGGATTTAATCCTTTTAAAACACTTGTTTTATTCAAAATAGAATTCTTTATCTTTTCAAAGTCAATAATAATCATAATTACTAATCCTAATCCCTTTAGAACTCAAAATAACTTTCTAAATAATTCTAGAAGATTAGGATAAATCCTAATGACTTTAGGAATACAATTATAATTAATGGATCCTCCACGTGATCATTGGGTCCGTACATAAAACTCATTTTAGATGCAGTTTAGTATTTTGGCCATAACTTTCTCGTTATAACTCGGAATTGGGCTTATAATATATCGTTGAAAAGCTCTTTTCAAACCCTATCCAACTATACAACTATTGGACCCATGCTATGGACCAAACCAAACTGGATTGGACGTTTTTCATAAATAGGATACGAAATGAATGTTTTTCGAAATATGAAATGAATTATTTTTATTTAAATAAATTTAGAAAACAGGGGAATTCACGAGACTCTTCAACATTTCACCTTATTCGATATTCAATGACGTGAAATGTACTCATCACTGAGTTTGTTTTTTTGGGGAGACACAATCAGGTGACTACTGGTTTGAATTTCTATAATTGAAGGATAAAAGGTGGTGAGTGGAGGAGGAAAGTAAAGTCAAAGTCAAAGATCGTAAAAGGAGTAGAGCAGTGAACCAGTGAAGTTGAAGTGGGTGACTTAAATTTTGTTGAAATTACAAAAATACCCCCATGTGCACCTTCCTTATGGTACGCCCGGGTGTATAACAGGAGCTGACGAGTTACACCTAAAAAAAAAAAAAATCTGTGAAATCTAAAACCCTGAATTGGGGCTTTAAGAATTAAGATCCCACACAAGCAAAATCCTTGAAATCTCCATTCCTCCATTTTTAAGCTGACGCTTGACAGCTGAGGAGGAGGAACATCTTACAACAATGGTTAGAGGACCACTTCTCCGCTCCTTATTCACCGCCGCCAGAAAGTCCACCACCTCCACCACCACCACCAAACCCTACTTAAACTCTCGCATCTTTCCTCACCTTCGCCCTTACTCCACCGCCACAGCCGCCAACGCCGCAGCCGGTAACATCAACCCGTCTTTAGATCCCTCGCGCCTTCGTAATGTTGCGGTTATTGCGCACGTTGACCATGGCAAAACTACACTTATGGATCGGCTTCTCCGTCAGTGCGGCGCCGATATCCCTCATGAACGTGCCATGGATTCTATATCGCTTGAGCGTGAGCGCGGTATTACTATTTCCTCCAAGGTTTGCCTGCCCCTTCCTTTGTTGCTTTTGGTTGATTGATTTTGTAACTTTTAGAAATTAACGGGTTGAGTACTGTTTGAATTTTGTAGTTTAAATTCTAATTATACTTTATTGAGGTAGTATTAGTTTGTTCAGATTGTATTACTAAGAGCAATTCGTAATCTTACTTTAAGTTGGGTGTGAGTCTTTTTTAAAGACTTGTTCTGCTTCTTGTAATTGTTCTTGAAAAGGGGATTAATTATATGGGGGCATTGAACTATGGACCATACTAATGATCAAGTACTAGCCTTTTAATTGCTTAGAATAAACCGAGGGTCTTTGAAAGGTCAAGTGATAGAATTTGAAATGTAGGATGTTTGCTTGGCTTGTGCTAAATTAGTAGAAACTGAGACAAGCAGTTCATGAGCATTTAAAGGCAAGTAGTTGCACATACAAGTTTCCATGAACATGCAAAACTAACAAGATGGTTGCTTGAGTACGCGTGTAAGTTTTTCATGAATGTTAAAAGAGAAGACTTGTATTAACAATATTGTCCATCAATCCATGAGGGTGCTTCTTTGTTCTCTTTATTCTTTGTGATTAGTTTTATCTTTGTGATTATTCAATCTTAATTTTACTCGGGGCTTGTTTGCCTCTTGGTTGGTTTTGGACTAGTTGTTGACAGTTTTATTTTATTTTAATTTTTTTATTTGTTTAAAAACATGTCTAGGAAAATAGGATGTTAAATGATATTAGGAATTTGTGTAATTAGAAGCCAAAAGCTACTAGCTAATCCAAATAGCCTTTTCATTTTAGCATAAAAAGTCATTTACCAAATACATTTGGATGTTTGACTAAATCAAAAAACCAAAAGCCAATAAAAAATGTATAATCCATTTACCAAACAAGACCTTAGCATGAGATTTAATGAAATTGCTTCAATTATTAAATCAAGTTATAATCTTTTGCTTGTATTTCTTTGATTTTTTATCTAACACAAAACTCAAAAAAAGGTGACTCCTTATAAGCTGTGAAAGTTTGTGAATTTTGAAGTTTTGGTGACTATTGCACATCAGTTAAGTTAGCTACTTTCGTGTATATTATTTTTTAGAAAAATTGAAATTAATAATATTACCTATTACTGTTTTGCTGAAAGCAATCACACCTTTTGATCATCTCAAAATAATCACACTTTTCCCCTTTATCTTCTTAAAACGGGGTCATGATTGGTTTTGTTATGTTGGTAACTGGTTGAGGAAGTTACCATGCCACGTGCCACTTTCAAATTGGTCTACTTTTTTTTATAACTAAAACCTCCTTAAACTTATAGGGCTTCCTTCCCTTTTCCCTTTCCATTCCCTTTCCATGGAAACCCCTCCTTCTACGCCTCCTTGTACCCATCACGACCCTATCACAACCACGGAACCGAACAACCACCCCTCTCCTCTCCTTCTTCCTCCTCTTCTGCCACCCCTTTCCATGATCCTTTTGTCGAAACCATGCCCCACCTCAAAGACCACATGAAAAAGGGTAAAGTTAAACCTTTTACTCTATCTTGGTGAAATTAAACGGAGAGGAACGATTTTGACAGAGTTTGGTGAAAGTAAACCATTGATTTGCGGTTTTCTATGAGGGTAAGGGTTTAGTGGGTGGTTTGGGTGAAATTGGAAAGGTTGGATGGTGGTTTTGTGGTGGTGGAAGGGTGGTTCCATGGTGGGTTGGGTACAATTTTAATGTGGGAGGGTGGTGTTGGTGGCAGTGAGGTGGGTTGGGTTCCTCGTGGTGTGCCAGTTATGATGGCTATGGAGTGTGGTTGCACCAGTGGTGATGGTGGTGGGTGAGGAATTGACGATGCTATTGTTGATGAGTGTTGCTTTGTGGTGATGGTAAGTAATGCACTGTTTTTGAAGGTGGTGGTAAGAGGAAAGGGGAAGGGGCAGTGGTGGATGGTGGTAGGAGAAGGGGTGGGGAGGTAGGTGGTGATTATGATGGGTGAGGGTGAAAGAAGTGGGGTTATTGGGTGGTGGACCGGTGGGAGTGCATTTATAAGGGTTTTGGGTGTTCTAAGGTGACGACGGTGGGGGCAGTGGCGATGGTGGTAGTGAGGTGGTGGTTGCAGTGAGGAGAGATGGTTGTGAGGGTGGTGATCAAAGGATAGGTTTATAAATAAAATGAGTTTAAATTGTAAAACAGGTTGTAGGTAAAAAGAATCATTTTCAGAAGATGAAGGGTAGAAGTGGGATTATTTTGAGATAACGTTAAGGTGGGATTGTTTTCGGCAGATTAGTTAAAGGTGGGATTGTTAGTTTCAATTTTTCCTATTTTTTTTATTTTTTTTTACTTAACTCCTCATTTAATTTAATTATTAATACATCTCCTACATAGTCTTTTATCCATTGATGCAACTAATACTAAATTATCATAATCTTTTTTACTTTTCTTGCTCTATTTTCTACTATGTGTTTCGTTTTTAATACACATTTGGTTACATTTCATTGTTGTTTTGCATTTGTAACCTTTTTGTGGAGTTGGGCTTCCTTGACTGAGATACTATATTTCATATAATGAAACTTTATTTACTTGCTTTTGGGTCTCTATTCATGCAACCATTTTTTTCACTCTTGTTTTTGTTATAAGCTGGTAAACTTCAGTTATCTATCATGACTATTAACACCTTTTTTTGTCATAAATTGATCATTGATCTGTAACAGTAAAATTTTAATACACCTTTAGTATGAGATGTAGTATTCTTAAATTAGGTAAAGTGAAGTTTTCCAATAACTATTTTTCCTTGCCAATTATTTGCCCTAATGTCTTTGGATATTTAGTAAACAACAATGAAACTTTAGGGATTCAGACTTGGTGCCTCAGGCACCCATATGGTTTCAATATTCATATATACACCAAGTATCCCCCCTAACCCCAAGCTCCCCCACGCAATTAACTAACTCTTCACTCTCATCTTCCTTTTCTAGTAGCAGGGGATGGGTTAGAGGCAAGCAGAAAGGATAGTTTGTGGCAGAGGAGAGAGATGTGGTTAAAAGTTTAATGGAAAATGAGGAAAGAGAGTGGCTGTAATTGTAGGGGTACTACATACCCGGTGTACTTTTGAAATCATAAGGATACATGGGTACCTCTTATAAAGTACAAGGCACCTAATGAAAGCCCCTAAAAGTAAAATTGTAGGTAATTTTGTGTCTTTGGAGCTGTTTCTTCTTAGAAGTGTGTGGATCTAGTTACATTTACAATTCCCATGATTTCGTAACCATTTTATTATTGACATTGCATCACATAACTGATGTATAGGATTAAGGTTTTCAGCAATTTGTTTAATACATAAAAAGTAGATACTTCACTCAAGGTTTGATTAGTTGTCCATTCACTTGGTATGTTTGGGAAATTAGACCATTCACTTGGTATGTTGGGAAATTGGAATGGGTGCTATAGTGATGCACTGCTTTTATCTCTCTGTTAATTTGGTAATTTGGTTACATCTGGATAATATCTTTCTTTATTTTATTTAATTACTTTTTTTTTTTGGGCAATGTAGGTTACATGTGTTTCATGGAAAGATAAGGAATTAAACATGGTTGATACTCCTGGACATGCAGACTTTGGCGGGGAGGTATGTTAGTGATATTCTTTCAATACAAGAAGTAAAATTTGTTATATTTTGTTTTTTTTGGTTTTTATTTTATTGAGAATCGTGTTAATGTGGTACTCCCTCCAATTTTTTATTTTTTATTTTTTTTTAAATGCAACTCTTTCATAAATAGGTCATCAATTAGTGCAACAACTCTATGGTAGAAATCCTTTATTATCTCTCTCCTATCATAGTCTCCACTCTTACTTTTATTTTATTTCCTTCCTCTCACATCATTTACTTTAAAAAAAAACTTCGTCTGCTTTCTCTCTACAATAAATTTAAAATCCCTTACAAACCTTACTCGCATAATATTCCAAAAAAATTTATTCAAATGCCTAAAACTATGTGATAGTTAGGGGTGTTTGGTTCACAAAATTTAGGTATGACTGTATGAGGTATAAGTTTAGAATGGTTTAAACCTACACATTATTTTTGTTTTATGACTTTAAGAGTTTCAAACCCATACCTCAAACCCCCAAGGTATAGGGTTTAGAAACATAGGGGGAAATTCATTCCATAATAAACCAAACCCGTGGTATTAATAATCAAGTTTCAAACCCATACCACTATGGTTTCATTCCTGATTCCAACCCCATACCAATTTGCAAACCAAACGACCGCTTAAATGTTGCACTTAAAAAAAAAAGGGAGTACAGAGTACTATTTGATCATTAAATCTAGGATGAAGGAAGCAGAATTTGAATTTACTTTACTTTTTATTTCTTAATTTTTTTCTTTAGTATTTAGGGTTAATTTTTGACGTCTCAACAACTTAAGTCTAACTGTCTTGCCCCATACATGCTCAAGCATATACAAAGTTAACGACGGAAGGTATATACAAGTCTTTGTTGTGCAATATGTCCGAATTATCTATAGTTTGAAGAAGATTTTCTTGAGCTATGTTGGTCTCTTTGTTTTAGCTAGTATAAGCGTCAATAAAGAGGTTTTATATTCCTTGTGGGTGGTGGGGGAACTTTGGGGGGAGGAGGGGGGTCATTTATTTTTTCTTAGAATGCTTTAATATTAACTTCTTCAAAGCTCACCTAATGGCTTAATTTTGGTGCTGGGTCTGATATTTGTGAGAGAGAAAAAAGAAAGTTGCTATTTATCAATAACCCGTCACTAAATTTAAGGAATCTTTAAGAATATTACTGGTAAAGGCACTCATTTGGAACAGGGAAGATAACCCAAAAGATTGATATTAAGAGATGAACATGTAAGCTTTAAAGCAATCTTTTGTTGTAGCAATGTAGCGTTAAAGATGGATTAATGTCAATTCAAAAAAAAAAAAAGATGGATTAATGTTGCTATTTATCAATAAGCCACCACTAAGTTTAAGGAGTCTGGAGTTTTTGAGAATATTAAAGGTAAAGCCACTCATTTAGATCGGGGAAGAGAGCCAAAAGATTGATATCGAGAGATTAACATGTATGCTTTAAAGCAAGTCTTTGTTGTAGCTTTAAAGATGGAATACACTTGATCAAGATTTTAAACTTACCTAGGGAAATGAGATAGAGATCTAAAAATCCTTTGGTCTGAAGACTTTGCTGGTGAAGGTTTTCGTGTACTGTGAGAGCCGATGAGGAATATACTATTGGTTAATTGTAAACTAGTGGTATTACCTTTTTTATTTTTATTTTTTTTATTTATTAAATATGCATTTTCTTAGTTACTCTGTGTTGTTAGCAAGATTGTAAGCTTGTAAGAATACCTCCAACTTGTGCCCTTTGTATCGTGCTAATATTTCTTTTCCTTAAAGTTGACAATGGGCATTTATCAACTTTGTATAACATTAGACGAGTTGAATTTCATAGATCCTCATTAACAGAATTGATAGGGTTGCTAGTTAATTTGCCAAATGAGAAAAGCTCCTTTGAAATGGTATAGGTAATTCACATAGAAAACTTATGTAAGTATTTTGTGCTAAATGTACCAGATTTACCATAGGTTGCATCATGCGAATTCGTTTTATTACGCATCATGAAATATTGATCCCCCCCCCCCTCTAATTGGAGACTTTAAGTGATATGGTATGCCTTTTGTTTACTTTTTTTACCCCCTTAATTAAAGTTTAATTGTATTTGGACGATGGATTTTATATGCAGTTAAAATTTAAATACATGGAACAAAGTGGGTATATCTTATCTACATAAGGATCTCAGTATCTCACCAACCTTTAATTATCAAATATCATGCTTGACATCACTTCTTTATGTGTTTTTTTTCCCTTAGCCATACATTTTGTATAATGTATATAATTACGAACAACTTATATAATCCCTTTTTGGTGGATAGGTTGAGCGAGTTGTTGGCATGGTTGAAGGTGCAATTTTAGTTGTAGATGCTGGTGAGGGACCACTTGCTCAAACAAAGTTTGTTTTGGCAAAGGCGTTGAAATATGGGTTGCGTCCTATACTACTATTGAACAAGGTGGATAAACCTTCAGGTGAGTATTGTAAAAAAATTTCTCATGGATTGAGGGGTATCATATATTTTCTCTTTATAGTATGATAAGCCAAGATGGGAGGGCTCACTATAATATTAGAAAATTAATAAAGGTTCCTCCTCCTGAAGAAATAATATTAAAGTTGGTTATAAGTTACTATAGGGCTTGGTGACTTGGGTTTGAATTCGAGAGTCGACATAAAATATTCTAAAGTGAAGTACCCAAAGGCTATCAAAAATTCAAACATGAAGTTGGAGACATGGGTGACAATAACATTATCAAAGCTTTAATCCCAATGATGGGTAGCTACATGAACCACCAATGATCATGAGCTATAATCTTCACCCTTCATTCCCCTCTTTGGAGTGTTATGTGCTCCTATAAACCAATTTGCCTAATGCACATGTTTTAAGGATGATGAATATGAAAATAAGATAGTGGGGTTTGGTAGATTAAAGGTGAATGTAAAAAACAAGACAGTGAAGTTTGACTGATAAAAGTTGGATAAGAAAAATACGAAAGTAGTTTGATTGGTTAAAATTGAATAAAGATATAGATGATGATGAAATAAGACTTATTTCGAGACAAAGTTTTAGGTAAAATGTGGCTTAGAGGGATAATCATACATAACTCTTTCCGTTCATGTCATTTTAGGTCTCTCTTGACTTCAAGACTCATGATCTCACTAATATTATTTTCTTACCGACTCTTCTTCCTATCTTAGTTTCAAGTACCCAAATCAGTGTAATTGATTCCTCCTTATTTACTTTCAACATTTGCAACTCCCAACTTTTCTCCTGTATAGTCATTTCTTATTCTATCCTTTAGATGTTCCCACACTTTAGATGTTTCCACACATCGCATCTTTGCTAGTCCCAAGCACAACTTTAATTGCACTCCTTTGATACCAAAGGTATGCTGTTGTCACACAGTATCCCTGTTGTAGTTCTCCATTTGCTCCACTCGTAATTGATTTCATGGTTCACAATCTTCACATCATGTTTCATATCTCCATGTACTACGTTTTACCGTGACTATTCTAAACCTTCTCCATTTCTCTAATTTAGCATTTTTCCGTACGTTCTTGTCTATCAGTAGTTCAAATGTCGTCATGTAAAAAGCATACACCATGGTTTCATTTTGGATAGACTATTATTTCATAGACTTTGTTGTTTTGTCCGAAATTGCTGTAATGTAAAAGAAACTAAAAGAGGCTTAATGTTGACGTGTGACAATTTAAAAATCCTTTGTTGTCAAATGTCGTCACATTTGTTTGCACATATTGGTACATATCCTTAATTAATTCAACATAATTTTTAGTAGTGCTTTTCTTAGCCACTTCCCACTAATGTACTTTTCTTGGCACCAATGCACCATATAAAGATTCTTGCTCCAAATCCTTCTTTCTTGCCTAGTGCTCCATAAATTACCTTATCAAATACTTCCACTAATGTACTTCTCTTGGCACCATATAAATAATCTTGCTCCAAATCCTTCTTTCGTGCCTAGTACTCTATCATTTGCCTTAAATTGGTTTTTTGAAATACTAGTACATTTCCTTGATTAATGCTTTATTACTCTCTCCCACAATTTCATAGTATGACTCATAAGCTTTTCTTTGTTATTACTAATCAATACCAAGGTTCTTTTTCTCCAATTTTTTGGGATCCAGTTTGCCCTTCAAAATTTAATAAGCTCATTAACTATCTCGTGCCAACTTTTTCAAAACACCTCCGAACCTTAATAGGAATATCTTATAGACAAATTGCTTTCCTTGGTTTAATTCTCTAGTATTGCCTTCGCTACCTCCACTTTCTGATACTTATAATCCTAATTAATTCTTCCCATTTATAGAGATGTCCCATGTGACACCCCCTTGACATCCATTGAACAACTAACTGAAAATCCCATCCTCCTCTTCTTGATGTCTTCTTCCTGGACCAAAATCCTTTGATCATAATGTGTAAACACTCCACCATGTAATGGTCCTTGTTCATCGGGTGTCTTCTTTTTTCCATCCTATGAATAAACTTTTTCCCCTCATTTGAATCCAATTTGGTATAAACCTTTCCATTCCATTTCCTTTGTGAAGCACCGCCTCTTTTTCCTTAACTTTAGCATCCTTTTATTTTGCAATGTTTACACATTCCTACAATTACCCAAGGCCAAATATCATTCTCTCTTTTTTTTCTTGATTGGTGCTTTTCGCTATGTTAATTGGACACGGCTAAAATCGTGAAGTGTCCGTGTCGACAAGACATGACACGGACACGTGTCCGACCCTTCACTGTGAATTCGGACACTTCCATTAAGAGTGGAGAGGAAAAAAGAAGAGAAATATGAAAGAAAAACACATCTTGTTCGAAGACCACCATTGATAAAGGGAAGAAGATTGCCATTTATTAGGATAATTTATCGAGGAAAGGATTAAGATAAAAAAAATTGGAGTGGACGTAATGAAAAACTTAAAGCTTTTGTAATGTATTATTTATTTATATAAATTTAAGTGACGTATTGCCATGTCCCCGTAGCTGTGTCCTAGGGAGTCCCCGTGTCCTAAAATTTTGGAACTTGCCGGATCGGACACTTGAACATGAGTCCGTGTCCAACACTCGTTCCCGAGTCCATGTAACATAGTTTTTACGTCCATATTCCACCATGATTTATTCCTGCACATATAACTGTCAATTCAGGTCATATTTGGATCAGGTCAATATAGTTTCCAGGTCTGTTGGGTTTGGGGCTTATGGCTGGTAAACTTAAATTTGAGTCAGGTCTGTTCATAATTATTACATCAGTATCAGATAGGGTCATTCTACGGGGTCTAGTTTGGCTGGGATCAATAAGTCAGGTCAACTTTGAATCCAATCATATCATTGTCAGGTCAAATTTGTAGCAATATGTTGTTAGAACCAAAATTAAAACCAATATTAATAATATGTACTGATAATATTATTAACAATGTAAACAAGTTAAAGGTCAACTACTAAAGGTTAAATTTAGTTTCACTTTATCGTTGGCTTTTGCTCTTATATTAGTTTCGAGTTAGGTCAATGACGAGTCACTGAGTCAGGTTAACAATGGGTCAGATATCGTTGGGTTACTGTTTATTATGGATGAGGTCATTAACAAGTGTGCCATGTTAAAATTGGTTTGAGTGAAATTGGTTGATTGATATCATACCGGGTTTGGTTTGGGTTATAAGCCTCCATTGTTTGGGTACGTGTCAGATATAGGTCTTTGCTGGTTGGGTCAGATTTTGACAACTCCACCTGCACCATTGATTTCTCCTTTAATTCTCCTACACCTCCTTGTCAACTCTAGATTATCTAGAAACAACTCATCTTTGCCTAAGCCAAGTTGGGATCCATCTCTCTGTTTGGCTTCATTTACTACTTGAAGACATATGAATATATGATTATATGTACGATTTATGATTTTTTTTTTCCTAAAAGAAATACTAATAATACTTGGTGACAAGCAAAATTATCTTTAATTATTATATATATATATATATATATATATATATATATATATATATATATATATATATATATATATATATATATATATATATATATATATATATATATATATATATATATATATATATATATATATAAAGGATAGAGAGGAGAAAAGAAAAGCCCTATTGCTTTGATTGTTGTTCATGTGGATCTCAACTCCAAATTTAGATCTAGGGTTAGGAAGTGTAGAGTCCATATACTCCCTTTCAGGGTTGACCCATATTTTGTGTCTGCACTTTGGTCAGGTTGTATCAACACGGGTATGGCTGGGTCAAATGGTAAGACCTAGCATCAAAACTACTTGATATATACCAGAAAGCTCAGGACATGGGCCTCATATTTATATTGATTGGACAAGATTGGGCTATTAATCTTGACTCAGGGGGCAGATGACTTCTTATTGTCCATACTTTATATAGGTGTAGCTAGCTATTTGCTATATGTGTAGCTTGTTTAACTTATTAGTTTTGTTTGTATTTTAATTGAGGGGTTCTGTTCAGTACTAGACTTTTCATATAAGTGTGTTTTTATTTTCATTTGTATATGTGAAGCATTCAGTGGTCATTTGTTAATCTTTGTGCTTAAATGATGCTTATGCAGTATCTGAAGAGAGATGTAGTGAAGTGGAAAGCCTGGTGTTTGATCTATTTGCAAATCTTGGTGCTACAGGTTTGTAATCTAAATGAGAATGGCTGCTTGATGAATGCTACTTTATTTATGATTTATGCCATCTCTGCAAATTAATAGTGCATGACATAATTTTTAATGCTCTTGTAGAGGAACAGTTGGATTTTCCTGTTCTCTATGCTTCTGCAAAAGAAGGATGGGCATCATCAGAGTACACCAAGAGCCCCGCTGAAGAAGCTAAGAATATGTCGGATTTGCTTGATACCATAGTCAGACATGTTACTCCACCAGCAGCGAATCTTGATGCTCCTTTCCAGATGCTGGTTTGTATTTGAATATGCATTACTAGAAACTTTCTTGGATTGTGATTTGTGCATGTGCATCTCATGTATTCAGAGAGAGAGGGAGGGAGGGAGGGCCTAGTGGATTGAAGAAGAAAGAAGGGTTAAACTACCTCTTTTTTTCAATGCTGCAATTTTAATCTTATCTTAATTTAAGAAAACCTAAAAGGCTATAGAACAAGGAAATGAAAATTTGAAAAGAAGAAAATCAACATTAAAAGTCTTCTAAAAGTGAGTGCTCATAAAGCTTCCAAGCCACCATTGTCAGGGCCGTAGTCCTTTGGGATGGATTGTTATTTGTGTACTTGATGCACTATCATTTAGTTTATTTGTTTGGTGTTAGCTTTAAACCTTGAAAAAAGATTTTTATACATTCATTTTAGGTCTCCATGATGGAAAAAGACTCCTTTGTTGGAAGAATATTGACTGGTCGCATCTCTTCTGGTGTACTTCGTGTTGGTGACAAAGTGCATGGACTGCGTGCCACTGATACAGGAGTTCAAAAGATTGAGGAAGGAAAGGTCAGTTCCTAGATCTGTCAGGCCTTTAAGATTTTGGCCTTTTTTTTTTTTTTTTTTTTTTTTTTTTTTTTTTTTTTTTTTGCATACCACATTCACTAATGTCCTCGTCGCCTTATTTTTGGTGAATATGTTCTAATCAAGAAATAAAAACTACTTATCTTACTGGTGCCTATAATTATGTTATTGTGATTTAGTGCATGTTACTAAGGGCCTGTACTGTAAACAACTGAACTGATTGGAGCTGAATTGAATTGAATTGAAGTGAACTGAATAGAGCTGAAATGAATTGTTTATGAGAGAAGGATATTTGGAACTGAACCGAAATGAACTGAACTAAAATTAAGCTGAAGAGAACATGCCCTAAGTCCTGTAATAATAATTAAGCTACAGGATACAAGATGAAAAAATCCTTCATTGGTTAATTAACTTCAGTTCACTATAAAGGCAAAGATTTCTAACCAAGTATGTTGGTCTATACACTTCTAATACTTGACAACCAAAAATTTGACACTTAAAAGTAGTTCAAACAAAATAAGCTTTATGCTTTTCAAAATATTTCTAATTCTGTCAATTAGATTGGATATACGGTTCATTAGTAATTTAGTTTAACATGGGTTCAATGTTTTTTTGTAGGTTGTCAAATTGATTAAAAAGAAGGGTACTAGCATGTTTTCTGTTGACAGTGCTGGAGCTGGTGATATTATTTGTATGGCAGGTTTGGCAACTCCTTCAATAGGGCATACTGTTGCTAATACAGAGGTCTGTTAGTTTCTGTTGTTTTGTTCATAATAAAGTTTTTTCATACTATTCCTCAGTTTTCTCACGCTTGACAATTATGTTCTTGGTCAATCTCTTGTGTGTTATAGACTAGGAAAATCAGACTGTAATACAAATTTTATAGAAGATGGGTTAAGGTGAAAGCTTGTATATTTGATTGATATTCAAAGATAACTGTTACAAAGAATATAGCTTGAAGCAATAACTCTCCAAAAGTGGCTTGAGGCTACAACTCTCACTTCATAGCATTCGCACAAGTCACATGGACAACTATTGTTTTATTGCTAAGCTTATATATGAAGCATCACCAATACAAAACTACCCTTATGTTAAGTTAATATGTCTTGCTCTGCTGCTGCAACAATCAGTCCCAAGATCCTCCCCTCATAGTGCTCTATTGATTAGTTTTGTCCTCTTCGGGTGAGATGTTCTGCCCCCCACCCCCCCCCCCCCCCCCCACCATTGGCTGCTGCTGATTGCCTTGTTTCCTGTCCATTTGTGACTGTTTCCTCCTCCTAACAGACCCGGATAGTTGGCTGTGGTGCTGGGCCAGCTCGATACATTACATAGTGTTGAGCATTTCTTTCATTATTTGCTACACCTAAAACAAATAATTCTGGTTGATTTCTAGGTTTTTACTGTTGATCTGTTAATTGTTTAAGTTTTATGTAAACCATGTATTGCTTGATTGGATACGTATCATATTCAGTGTGCCTGTTCCGAAAATTACCTGAGTGATATTTATAGATGGTAGCTTCTATCTATTATCTTACTGTTAATCAACATTAGTGATTGTGTCTTTTGACATACAATTTCATTTTATTCATTTTGTTGTGCACATAGATCCAAGATCCTACTATAGCTTGGCATTATATTAGGGGATAATGATTGAGTATTGGTGAGATTTTTAATTTCGACCTCTAGTCTTTAAAGCTATATGACATTTAGAATTGGTTTCAATGAATAAGGGACTAGATCAAGAAATTTTGAAAATCAGAAGGCTATGCTTGGGACATTTAATGCCTATATTTTGGGACAATCTAAAATAGATTGAACGCACTGCTATTGGGAATGCTCTTGTCCAACCTTTTCTGTTTGGTTGTCATGGCTGAAAAGTAATAAGAATTGTCACAGGAAGGCTATATACTAAGGGGTCAATGGCTAGATGATAAGCATTAGATGCCATTTCTAGATAGATTCTAGTGAACCGCAGGGCCATTACTGGATGGTGGACACTTGTTTATACCATCTTAAGGGTTTTCACCCTGTTTTAAAAAGCAGCAAGACATCCCAATATACTATTTTATCACAATGTAATTGGGTTCAGTTGGGCCCAAAAAGATTTGAATTTGCTTTAGATGTGTTAAAGATTAATGGGTTAAAGACAACACTAGAAACATGTAAAGAAATAAGGGTAAATCAAACCTAGAATATTGAAGGTGCAATATTCACATTACAGCCTTTTAGCTCAACTGGACAACAGTTGTTATAGCAATGGAATTTAAGTTGGGAAGAGTTTATTCTAAATATATGTTAGTTGAAATTCCTGATGGACATAGGATGGTTATTGTAGGCTGAGGTGGGAAAGAAACAGGATATAGTGTTAACACCAATGAAGGCAGTTAAATTTGTTGACAAGGCAAGTGTTCTTTGCTTTTCTCCAGATGGCCTCAAAGTGAAAGCAATTGAAATGTTCTGCATCAATTCTCAAATTTAGTGAACTTGAAAAATTGTATATGAAGAAGGCCCTATTAGAAGGGATACTCTTGACTTGGAAAATTAGAAACTTCCAAAACATAAGCTAGAAATATTTACAATGTCTTGTCAACTCTTAAAAGAAGGGGAAAGCTGTGGCTGTTATACTGTTTGTCATTTGACTGCCTTGGAGTTGCTCTTCTAGAATGAAGTGGAACTTTAGTGGTGCTCAGTATTTAAGTACTTTCCTCCACCTTGGTCAATGTTGCAACACTTGCTGTAAGTAGCAAAAGTTTCTCCACAGTAAGAGGCAGTTGCATTTCCTCCACCAACAGAAGTAGCCGGATTTCCTCCACCATCTGCAATTCTGTCACTGTCGGATTTAGCTGGAAATCAATGATGAAATTAGCCACAAGGCTACGAGCTCTCTCAATGCTTTTGTTCCCTAATTTACGTGTATGGTTTGCTAGTTCATTTCCTATCATATCCTTCAGATGTGATATTTCATTAATTGCCTTTGGTTACTTAAATGCTTCAACATATTTTGTTTTTTATTCCATTGTTGAGAACTTTTAATTTCGTTAGTTATAATGGGAGAAATTATTCTATACTAACAGTTTTTTCCAATGTATAGATCCTTGTTATATTTATATTAATTTGTACATTATAAGTAGCTAATCTATTATTAATACTCTTGCTTTGTTAATTTATCAGTCATTGTGTGCTGCTGTTTGTTTATTAGGGATTACCATGGCATCCAAATGACAGAAAGACCAAAAGAGATAAAGAATTTATGGAAATAGGATTTATAAATAGTCTTGTTGTATGCTCCGCTGCCTGAAAGAGTGTGAGCTGTTATTTGTGATTTACCGTTTTTGGGGGTGGGCTGGTGGGGTAATTTTTTTAACAGATTTTGACAACTAATTTAAAAAATAGTTATTACACTATTAGAAGTGGTATAGTAAATGCATAGAGGCATATAACTTAGGCGTTAGTGTCGAAAGTTGCAGATTGAACCTTTTATCAAAGGCAAAGTGTGCCAATACATTCTCCTATGTCAAATGTCAAGTGCTGTCAATTTTATGGCCTAAATATGTTTTTTTTTTTACTGTTTTATAAGTTTGAAAAAGGCTTTACCCACAATCAAGTGGGGTCATTTGACCCCAGTACTTTGATAATAGATCTACCCTGGCTTTTTTTTTTTTTTTATTTATTTTATTTTTTTATTAGCTTAGTTTTTTGAGTTTCACCCTCTATTTTTTTTTGTTCTTTTCATATTTATAATTTTATTTGTGTCCATTTGTGTGTGTTACCGTTATTGATTGTAAATGAATAACAATCATGTGCTTTGAAATTTTGTAAATCATATACTGCTTTGAGTAATTTTTGTTTAAAATTTTAATATTAGGTATTGGATGCACTTCCTACTGTCGAGTTAGATCCTCCAACCATTTCAATGACTTTTGGTGTGAATGACTCTCCACTGGCTGGCAAAGATGGAACTCATGTAAGTATTTTTTTATATCATTTTGCAGTATTCAACTTGCATGTGCTCTGTTGTAACCCTTACACTAACCATATTATCTCACAAGCGTGAATTACGAATCTACTATTTTCGAAAAAATTGGATCATGTTAATTATCTGATTTTCTGTAGGTTCTATGTGAAAAATGAACACTGCTGGCCTAATTGTGTTTTTAACTACCAACTTTTGTGGTGATTTACCATTGTGCATGTCTCCTTTATTACAAGTGAATACCAGATTTAAGTTCAAAATTCATCTTTTCTCTTTGTGCTCTGGGTGGGGCAGTGTGTGTGTGTGCCGGGGGGGGGGGGGGGTTGGAGTTTATTATGTCAAACTATCATATAAGATTTTCAAATCTTCATTTTTTCCTTCTTTTAGCAAATTGGCGCGGATCAGACAAAAAACCAGGCCCCTGGTACTCACTGGTGATTGGTTGGGGTAGTGGGTAGCTCACCTTGAATAGGAGTAGGTTTATGTTAACTTAGTTTTTTTTTTTCCAAAAAAAAAAAAAATCTCAATTCTAATGGAATTCTATTTTAATGGAATATATTCGTCACTCGTAATTCTACTTTTCATTTGATGGAGTTGTATTTACCACCATAAATCGTGGAATTATCATATACTCCCTTATACAAATATACAATGCATATTTCGTTGGTGCTCCAAACTAATTTTTTGTGCTTGGTGATCTAATAGTTTGCTTGGATATTAACTCACTTACTTTTGTATTTCGTGTAGTTGACTGGTGGAAAAATTGGTGATCGGTTAATGGCCGAGGCAGAAACCAATCTTGCGATCAATGTAATCCCTACTTTATCAGAGTCATTTGAAGTACAGGGAAGGGGAGAGCTCCAACTGGGTTAGTACACGTGTTGTTCTGTGTGTTTTATTTCAATTCGTTTCTGTCTAGTAGTTGACTTTACAATTTGCTGAATGTTTCTACACAATTTGCACATCTCGAAACTACTTTTGATCCCAGTTTGTAGATCCTTTTCTAGATAAGTTTTCTAATATTTTATTCGCTATGTCTCTTGATTCTATTATTTCTTATTTGGGCCCAAACAAGCAATTCATTTTGTTGGGAGACTTGGCCAAAAAGTTTCAGCTTTCAGTTGGGTTTTTTTTTAGGCCATATTTAGAATTGCTTATCTGATCTAATTTTTATTTGATTTTATCCTTACCTAAATATGTTTGGATTATTTTTTTTCTTCTTTCAATCATCAGATTCACCACCATTTTTTATTTATTTATTTTTGTTATTGTCGCCATACTGTAAAAAAATTGTTCCTTGCACAAAATTACTTATATTAGTACTAATTAAGTAAACTACCTTAGGGTGTTCCTGGATTGGGTGGAATGAGGAGTAAAAGTTATGGGTTGGAATTATAGGCCTAGATAGAGGCTAAATTGTAACTTTTTCCTTTCCATATGAGAGTAATACATTACCCTAAACCACCCTCTCCCCTAGGGTAACAATTACCCGAGTAACACTTC
Source organism: Chenopodium album (assembly GCF_948465745.1). NCBI lineage: Eukaryota > Viridiplantae > Streptophyta > Magnoliopsida > Caryophyllales > Amaranthaceae > Chenopodium > Chenopodium album. Next base: position 28,358,027 of record NC_137850.1, on the reverse strand, counting down.
AGCCTAGCCACCAGTCTCACTCTTCTCTCTTCTCCTCTACCCTTTTATATTCTCTCTTTCTTCCATGGGAATTCACGATTTTCATCTTGTAATTATTTTTGGTTTCTTTTGTCAAATTACTTTGATTTCATAGATAATAGCTTCAATAGTTTCGGAATTTCTCTTCTTTTGGTATTATGATGAATATTTGGTATGTCGTTTTGGCACTCAGAGGGGGACAAGCAATGAAGTGGTGAGTTTGGATGGAAAGGATTTGACCATGAGTGAATGTTTTAAGTACCTAGGGTCGATCATCCAGAAGAATGGTGACATTGATCAAGACGTGACCCACAGGATTAAGTCAGGGTGGCTTAAATGGAGAGCGGCCACGGGAGTGCTATGCGACCGCAGCATTCCCTTAAAGTTGAAGGGAAAATTCTACAGGACTGCCATAAGACCAGTGTTGCTCTATGGTACAGAATGTTGGGCTTCTAAGAAAGAGCATATTAAAAAGATGGAGGTTACGGAAATGCGCATGTTAAGGTGGATGTGTGGAAACACTTTAAGAGATAGAATCAGAAATGAGGTTATTCGCAAGAAAGTAGGTGTGGCGGGCATTGTAGATAAATTAAGGGAAAATCGTCTGCGTTGGTTTGGACATGTAAGACGGAGACCCGAGGGTGCACCGGTGCGAAGAGTGGAAGAGTGGGACCATGGAGGGATTAAACGAGGAAGAGGGAGACCAAAGATGACTTGGTTGGAAGGAGTGAGGAAGGATATGAAGTGCATGGATTTACGTGAGGATGAAGTTTTGGATCGTAAGGGATGGAGGAGAAAGATTTATGTTGATGACTACACGGAATAATCAAATTTGGTTCATGTTAGCCGACCCCACTTTTGGGATTAAGGCTTTGATTGATTGATTGATTGATTGATTGGTATTATGATGAAGCTTTCATTGTTAAATTTTGACTTCTCTTTCATCAGCAAATCATCTATACCTTATGGAACCATGGACTAAAGGAGATGATTTGAAAAAATCCTCCATATCAAAAGCAGAAAATATTAATTAATCTTGTAATTGTTATTTATTACTAACATACCAAACTTTCAAAATCAGGAAATATTACATCATAAACTTATTGTACCTATTTATAGTAGTGTAAATTGTTGTAATGTTAGGTCATGGAAATATGTGAGATTTGTCTTCTACTGGAGTTTTACTGACTTTTTCTATCTGTGTCTCCAATACAGGAATCTTAATAGAGAATATGAGGCGTGAAGGATTTGAGCTATCTGTCTCACCACCTAGAGTCATGTGAGTTTTTTTTTTTTTTTTTTTTTTTTTTTTTTTTTTTTTGTGAATGATGATTTAATTTCTAGAAAATGACGGTATATGTTGTAAGCTACCTATTTTGTTCTACTAGATTAATTCCCGCGTGATCAGATTTAACTGAAAAACCTATGAAAATTGTTCATAGTAGGAACATATTTCTACATTGGTCATAGGTGCTTCATTATTTTTAGATTAATCCACTTACATTACTTCATTTTTCTTAGTATATGGATCTATAATTCTATAGTAAATGAAAAGGAAATTGTGGAATGGAATGAATTTATTTCATTGGGATACTTTGAATAAAGTTACATTGGCTATCATATTGCACATGAATTCAATTCAAAGTCATGCTTTTTTAGATTTATGTAGATGGCCAATTTAATTATAATAACCCCTATATTTTAAACCATATCGAGTAACGTTTTTTGGGTGGATTGATAGTTTTGAACCATTTAGCCGTATTTTAATTAGCTAATAACTTGTCATAATTAGCTAATAACTTGTCACCAAAGAATTAAAATTTTAAAACCATTAATATACTACTTCCTCCGTTTCACTAAAATTACAACACTTGCTTATTTGAGTTGTTTCAAACTAATTGCAGCACTTCCTTTTTTGACAACTTTTACAGCTTTTCTCACCTACTTTCTTCATTCTTGATTCAATCTTTCCCTCTCCTCTTCTCTCTATCTTCCTTAAAAAATAATACTATTACTTTTAACTTTTAGCACTCTCTATCCTCTTGCATTAAATAGATTGCTCATTACAAGTGTTGCAATTTTAGTAAAACAGAGGAAGTGCAAGTGACCTTTATAAACTAGTATCAAATGTGATGATGTACAAATTAGTAGCAAATGTTGATGATAGTGTAGTGTTAAATTTGCTGCAATAGGATGGTATTAAATGAAAATAATGCAAAAGAGGTCTTTTTTCCCTGAAATTCAATGTAAATATACACTCTTGAGAATTATCATTTAATATTACTTATAATATTGTCTTTTCAATTGCTATATGTCTTGCAAGTAATGATCGAAAATAAAATTATAATATTACATTAGTCATAATGCACTTTGTGCAACTCAAATCCACATCATTGATTTGGAATGGCTTGGTAAAATGGCTCACATACCTGTGCTGACATGACCCGACATTGGCGCGGGTACAAAATCCAGGTCAGATCCTCCATTTGTTACTTAAAACACAAGTCAGACAATGCCATAAATCAAGGACAGAGAAAGAGAGGAAGGAGGGAGATAGAGAAATGTTGTCAAGGATACATCAATGGCTTTAATCATGAAGGAGGTGATTGCTAATCTTGTTTCTCAATTGTTTCCCCTCTCTCTCTCTAGAAGGAAATGGACACACTTGGGCAGGAAAATATTGCATGATTAGCTGCCACCTGTCAACATTGACCTATGTTATAGTATTAGTATCTAGATTCTTCTTTTAAACAAAGATTGACCCATCATTTATCTTGGTTTCCATAAGCTGCAACCTCACCTAAAGCATTTTCTTTTTAAATCTGCTTCTTGAAGATTTTTTTTTTTAAATCCCTAGTTTCATAAAAGGTAACTACTTCACCATTCAATATGTCAATATTTAGAACAACATTTAGATCCCCGAATTGCAGCCATGGTGAATCCTGCAACCCCAAAGCCTTCCTTGCCTATTTTCCTATGCTCAACAGTATGCCGTCTATAAACCATAGTACATTAGCTGGGCAATGTATAAAATGCTCATGAACTGATAAAGTATTTAAATCGGTTTCTGCAATCTTCATGGCTATTCATAATTATCTCACCATTTTCACTATCTACCAATTTTTTTCTTTAATTTGGTACTTCTATGTATCTATTGTCGCTACCACATTTCATGCACGATAGTGCAGAGATTTCTTGATCTCTGCAGCCTTGTGGGGCTGCTTCTAGTAGTAATCACCGTCACTGCCATATATCACTTTTTCGAGTATAGGATCCACAGTTGACAATAAAGAATGTGCATTACTCACCGCAGAATTGTCTATCTTCTTGCATTTATTTCTTCTTGTTACCATCCTCCAGCCAGCGCCATTTGCAGAGGAAGCAGAAGTGGTGGCTGACTTGGAGTAACATCCGCAGCACATCCTGTAGGGTTAGTGAAGACCTAGAAGTAGCTGCATTTACAGGTTGTAATGTTCCAGGCCCTTAAATTTTCTTCTCTTTTGAACAGGTTTTTTTCTAGGCCTACTGCTAGGCTCCCAGTCGTCACCAATAGTTGCCCCCCACCCCCTCAACCTCTTACAGAGATATGGTTTCTAGTTGTACAAAACTTTCTGCCCCAGTACCTTCTCTAAAATTTTCTATACTAAAGAATTCAGGTAAAGGAAAAGTGACATCCGCAAACATCCTATCAAAGGTAGTTTTTTTTTTTTTTTTTTTTTTTTTTTTTTTTTTTTTTTTCATTTGCATACAAGATACTACCAAAATGCTCCCAGTCTCACCTAATGAGTCTCCACTCTAACAAATTAGAGGAAGGGTAGGATGTCTAAACCACAACGGGATAACCAATAATCTTTAATTTCATGTATTGAGTTATTGAGAGTTAAAAATGGAAAAAGAAAGGACGTCATTCACATTTAACCTCTTTTTTTTAGAACTTAAGATGATATTCTGTTTGGAATGAGAATTATAATCTATGATTGTTTTTCCTAAAAAAATCATTTTGTATGCAGGGAAGATTGATTGATGGATAGATTGTACAATTAAATACTATCTTAGTATGGTATGGATTCACTGGTTTAAGAAAATATGTATTCCTATTATCAGTGTGATTAAGTAGGATTAATGATGATTTTGACCCCATATCTTCTTGTCTCTCAACTATTTTTTCTTTTTCTGTCTGTGGTTGGAATTTTACCTTATTTCTGTTATAGGTTATTGATGATAAATTATTTATAATATACCATATGATGCAATGGTAACTCTTTTCCCTTGTTACTACATGGTAGATTGGTAACCAACTACTTTGTCTGCTGAATCAGGTATAAAATTGAAAAGGGTGAAAAACTTGAACCATTGGAGGAAGTAACTATAGAGGTAATTACTATTGTTGTCTTGAGGGAATGCACCAAGAGACAGTCTTCCTGAGAAAAATGGTTGTCTTATGGATACATATTATATTCTTATTCCAGGTCAACGAAGAGCATGTGGGTTTGGTCATGGAAGCTCTATCTCATAGGCGAGGTGAAGTTGTTGACATGGGACCTGTGCCTGGTCATGCTGGGAGGACTAGATTGTCAATGATATGTCCATCAAGGTTGGTGTTTTACGATTTTTTTCTTAATTATCTGTTAAATAGTTCCTGGACGTTGGGAATCAGCCTTTATGTTTTATTTGGGTGTTGGGCCGCGCGCGGGGGGGGGGGGGGGGGTGTTTAACAAAATATGTCCTAAATGTTTAGAACTCTATTCCAATGCCTTGTTACAAATTGCTTTCATGGACTGCAGTCATCACTGAATTTTTATATGCCCCTTTTATCTGGCAATGGGGACAGCTAAAACTCACAATTAAGCTGCTTTGTCATTATGGGGAATTATTGGACTTGACAAAGGCTACTGATATCTATCATTTCAAGACAATGGGGGCAAGATTTGAACAAATTACCTAGAAGTGGTAGTATTGGGGTTAGAAGAATTAATAGTAGAATCAGCCGTCATCACAAACTACTGGCATATAGCAAAATTGTATGTTCTATACGGCTAAACACCACTTTAACCATTAGTGTATCCTAGAGATTAGTATCTGTTTTTGTGCTATTAATCATTAATCTTTTTGTCTGCATGTGTCCATATTTCAAGTTTATACTTGTGTATTATAGGGTTGCTGTTGAATGATGTACAGTGTTATGACATTCATTTCCCACTGAATTTCCTTACAAGACTTCTCAGTCCTTTATGTGATGGGGTTTCATTTCATATGCTTATCACACGGTTAGATGTTCCTCACTGTTAAAAAGCCTAGTAATTAAAGACAGAAAATCTTAGAAATTCATCTATGTTTTCCGGATAATGAGAAAGTATATACATTTACATCATTTTGTATCTAGCTGTGATTACAAATTCATCTATGTTTTCTAGATAATTCTGTTTGTGGTTTAGCTGTGCTTAAATCTCTTCTTTGATGTGTAGAAGAAGAGAATTCTGACAATTTAGCAATTAATATGTGTAGTAGGTAGCAGTAGTTGAATTTTAAATTTTCCTTTGTACTAGTGTTTGACGGTACATTTATCTTGTGCACGGACAATTTATGTATCTAATCAACCATTGCAATGTTCACTTTCACAGAAACAAAGTAGGAATCTAAATTATTCTTTATTATGATGTGAGATTTCTTTTTTTGACATGATTGTTGCTCGACTTTTCACTTTTTTACTGTGCAGATAATCTTAATTATATGGTAATGTTTCAGGGGATTGGTTGGTTATAGAAGTGTGTTCTTCAGTGTCACACGAGGAACTGGATTCATGCACAGGGCATTCCAGTGTACGTCTTGCTAACTCTCTTCTATATTCCTGTTTGCTGTAAATACTAGATTCTTTTGACGTATATATGTGCATTTTTGACAGCTTATGGTAAGCATCGAGGTCCGTTAGGGAATGTTAGGAAAGGAGTATTGGTAAGTTATTCTTCAATCACTGTTTTATAGAATCTTAGCAGCAGTAGTTACCTTGGGGATTACATTTGCAGATTACTCTGTTCAATTTTGTTGTAAGCTAAAATATACTTTCTCCGTGTCTCTTTACTTGACTAACATTCCTAAAATAAAAATTTCATATTACTTGACCCATACTATATTTGGTATGCCATTGGTTGACATAATTTCTAAATTACCCTCATAAAGTGTATGTAGAGACAACTTTTGGGGGTAATAAAGTAAGTCATGTCATTCATTTGCACCAAGGGTCACCAACTACAATTTCTCTCCCCTCTCTTTAAAGATTGTGCCAAAGACTATGAGTTAGGTAAATAGAAACGGAGGAAGTATTTCTTTGCTACATTACCTTGTTAAAGAAGCTTTTTCACAATTTCCAAAATAAGTTTTGATACTAGCCGGTCTATATGTGCGAAGGACATAAAGTTTTAAGTTTTTGTTGGTTACGGTAAACTAATTGCAATGGCTTGTGTATATGATTTTTGAAAGAGTGTAGTGTAATGCGACTTGGCATTACTTAATGCTGTTCTAATTTGAAGACAAAAAGTAGATAAATAATTGACATCCCAAATTAATCAATTAATGTGGTTGAGGAACTCTACAAAATGATGGAGGGCGCAGTAGTAGTTATTATTTGCATAGTTATTTTATCTCGATGTTTGCTTACATGTTTTTACCATTTACTAGAGTGGGGTTTTCTTGTTTCAAGCTTATTAGGATTCTTTAACTATTCAGATTGTTGTAGAGATGGAGCTGTTTAGTTAGGGAGTCTTATGAATTGAGCTCTTATCTTTTGGGTTTTCTTAGCCTAGTTGTTTCATGTACTTTCAGCTTGTAATGCCTATTTAGGGACACATATATCTTTAATAAAATCAGAATTGGGGAGTTTAAGAAATTGATTGGTGTTAGCTATAAAGTGACTAAGACTAGTATGTCCTCAAGTTTGAACACACGAATTCAGATTTGATTCATTAATGCACATTGTTAAACTTAATTTTCCTTCCGTAATTTGAATGGAAATATATGAAAACTAGATGCTTTATAGGTATTGGAATGGACAAACATTACTATTGACATTAGCATGAGACTTCCTTTAAAAATTACGTATTCATTCATTACTATTGCCACCATCTATTAACACCTACTAAATAGGCACTGAAAATCTTGAATCATTATTATTGTGAAATGAACTTTAAACGCACCATAACTCCATAAGAGGGGCGAGGAGATTTCATACAAAATTGGAGTGCTGCAAAGCTCTGCAATGGTTTTTGAGGCTTTAAAATTAATAAGTGGTTTCCAATATGCTCCAATCCAAATTCAGGTGTTCCTACCAAACATCACAAAAGATATTTTTGCATAGCATGAAGTTTGTGAAAGAAATTTTTTGTTGAAACTACCTTCTTAATACTCACTTTTGGAAACAACTATCTTCTAAATTTACATTTTTAAAAAAGCACCCTAAAAACCTAAAATGTTGGAGTAGCACTATGAAAAACGGATTCCATTCTCTAATTTCTTTTTTGTTTGTGATGCCCACTTTATTTTTTATTTACCTCAATTTTTTTATTTCATCCTCGTACAACTTTAATTTCTTGGTAATTTAAAGCAACGATTAACTAACAAAGCTCCAACTTTCATTGATTTGCAATTATGAATATCTAAACTATAAATTGGGGGAATTGGAGATTATAAATTTTGAATTAATGGAATTAGTGATTTAGTGTATTTAAATTTGGGGAATTGAGATTCTTAATCTGGGTAATTAGAGTTCTTAAATCTTTCTAGCAGTTTAGGGCTCTTAAAGCAATTTAGGGGTTTACGGAATTAGGCGATTAGATTAGGTATTATCAAGGGGGGTGTTAAACACCGCCAACACTTAATCAAAACCGCTGACAATTGACGTGAATGGACATCAATACCCCTTACTATACCCCCTACCCATCTTCCTCTTCCTCTTTTCTTTTTTTCTCTCTCAGTACCCATAAGGGCCACAATCACCACTTCCCAACCACCAACAACACAATTACACAACAATGACTGCACAAACGGTGGTAGAATGTCGGAGGTGGATGGGTAACAACGGCGACGATCGGAGGTAATGTACCGTCACCTCCGATTTTTTGGTGGCTCGTTGTTTTTCCGATGGCTGTTGAGAGAGTTGTTGTTGGTGGTTTGGCAACAAAAAAAAAATCTCGTACCTCTTGCCCTCTTGGTGGTTGTGGGCGGTGATGGGGCAGTGGGTGGTGGTGGTTGTGGGCGGTGATGGTTGTGGCTGTGGTGGTGTTGATGGTTGCTTTTGTGGTAATTGATGGTTGAGTTTGAGGCTTGATGGACTTAGGAGAGAGAAAGCAAAGTGGGGGAATGGGTAAGGGTAATTTTGTCCCTTCATCATTATTGTTTTGGTGGTATTTAGCAATCCACATCATCAATTTGAGGAATTACATAGTGTTTTGGGTGTTTTTGTCTCTCGGGAGAGTTACAGCTCGAGGACTGATCCGACTGCGCCAAAACAACGGAGACTCCGGGTGTTTGGAGTTCCGCCTCCGACGGTCAAGTTAGTACTTGAATATGGGTAGGAGAAGGTGCGGAAAAGAAAATGAGATCTTCTCGGATTCCGAGATCAGGTGTTTCTCTGATGTGAGAAAATGTAGGGTAGGTGTAATAAATGATTGAATGTCTCCCAAATTTGAGGAATATCTCCCTATTTATAGGGTCATTGGTGAACGTGCCCGTTCTAGGTCATTTGACCTAGATTTGGTGGGCTGCGCCGTTTTGCGGCGTTCTTGGGAATTGGGTCTTGAAGGCCGCAATTCAGGAAGCATCTGAGGTTGACACGTGTCAGCTGGCAATTGGCTCAAATGGACCTACCTAGGCTTGACACGTGGTCCTCTCTGATTGGTCCACGTAGACAGGGTAATTTTACCCAAAACACATAGTATATATTTGGGTGATGTGGGCGTATAAGTTTGGGAACTATTGTGATTTGGCCTTTGGGCATGAGAATTAGGATTTTTAATCATTCAAACTAGGTACTAAGGGTATAATTGATATTTTGCCTACAATTATTAGAGGGAAATCAAAGAAGTGTGTCCACATTTGGAAAATTCTAATATAATTTAGGAAAATTTGTCAAAAATAAGCCAACCTTTGTCCAATTAGCTCAAAATAAGTCTAACTTTTTGATTAACTAAAATTAAGTCGTCCTTTATATAGTATCTTCTTAAAATGAGTCATGACTTGGTTGTTTTGGTAAATTGTGCCACATGTCATTATGTGGTTGGTCTTTTTTTAAAAAAAAATTAATTAGGATTTATTTTTTATTAATTATTTTTTACAAAAATTTAATAAATAATTATATAAAAAAAAAAAAAGAAAAAAAAAAATCTTGTTACAAAAATCCCAGCCACTCCCTTAAATGAATGAAATTAGGAAGTCACACTTTTGTTGGGGGCACTTTCTAGATGATAATGGTTCTTGTGATTTGAAGGTTAAAAAGTATTACATATCTTGATCCTGATTGTATTTTACTCTATTGCACAGGTGTCCATGGGATACGGAGCTATTACAGCTCATTCACTGATGGGTTTGGAAGCACGTGGGATCCTCTTTGTTACTCCTGGGATGGAGGTTATAGTTCTGTCTCTTTTATGAAAAAAGATTATTGGTCCTCTATATTACTGTATTTTGCTTGAAATATTTTTGCAAATATAAACAAAAATAATTGACTTGTTTGCTTGCCATCTGGAAGTGAGGGTATAGAGATACCACCAGTTTTAGTTTTTTAGTCTATTGCTGTTACTCAAACACGGGTATGAGTGTCGGGTGTGGGTACATATCCAAGCGTATGATACATCAAGGATGATTATTTCAGACACTGGGACACACATAAATGGATCATATTTTGGAAGGTCTTTCCACGTGAGATTTAATGTAATATACACACATTTTCGGCTGACTTGCTTGTTGATTGTTAAAAGGCTTATTTGAAGCCCATTTGTGAGCACATACCACTAATGTTCTACTTTAATTTCCTTGATTGTAGGTTAACCCCCTAAATAAAGAGGCACTGATTGAGCAATAGTTATGGAAGGAAATAAATTGGGAGAGGAAAGTCGGGAGTGAAATGGGCAAGAATCAACGAACTCTGAAATGGCTACTTAATTAAGCTAATAATGGCAAAATAATTATCTTGAAATCAGCGAGTTAATAAATAAGACGGATTCCTAAAAATAAACAGACCCACAGCACGTGCCTTGCCATGAACCTGGCCCAGCTGGTGCATGTGCATGTGGTCAACGAATAAGTTTAGCGGTTTAGCCCTTTACCAAACAAGTTGTAATACGCTCCCATTTAAAAATAGTTGAAAATATTGGTATTCTTTTCATGCGGGAAGATTGTGGTTTATCTCTCGTTGGGATGTGAATTTGAACTCATTGAATTTCCAACACATTGTGTGGCCTATTTATATGGTTGCAGTCTTGTGTCAGATTGAATTGACATGGGATACAATCCTTCAAATCCAAGTATGAATATTGGGTTCATCTCATATGCTATCAACTTGAAATTATTGCGTTACCTTGATAGTGACAAATGACACATCATTGATTTAAACCATTTGAGATTATGCACATTGGGAAAACATGATTCATCTTTTCCATTAATATCTTGCTTTTGTATCCCCTCTCCACGCTGATGAAATGTTTATTCTTGTTTGCATTTGAGCTTCTTCCATGCCTCGATTGGTCTTGTTAATTTGTGTTGTCAAATTTTTCAATGCAGACATATGATGGCATGATCATTGGTGAACATTCCCGTGATTCAGATCTTGATGTAAGGGAATTTAACTTTTTTTTCCCCTACGATTCTCTCTCTCTCTCCATCTGCATTATATTTGCATTAACTTTTAACTGATGTTGGGATTTCTTTGTAACAGGTTAATCCTGCCCGGTGTAAGGAGCTAAACAATATACGTGCTGCTTCGAAGGATGAAAATGTGAAACTGTCACCTCCTCGCCTTGTACGTAATCCTAAACTGACCCCATCTTTTAAATCTTTATCATTTCCGCCCTAATATGAAGTTTGGAAGTAAATTGTGATATTGCTTTTTCTCTTGGCATAAATAAATCTGTTAACCAACATGATACATTTAAGGCTATAGGTTTTTTCTTAGCATAAATCGATGTGTTATGGAATCATTTTGATTTGGTTGGTATTTTTCTGTGTTAAGCTAGTAAATGAAAAAGGAGGTGATAATCCCTGTATTACTGATGCTATGAAATTATGAAAGGTGTATACAAGTGAGAGGGTGTTTGGCCAAGCTTCTAAGGGAGTTTCTAGGATCCAAAAGCTAAAACTAGGCCAAACACCATGTTTCTACTTCTTCAGAAACTCAAAATAGTTTCTAGGAGGCTTAGAAGTAGAAGCTCCAAATTAGAGCTTCTCAAAACAAATTATCGGGGAGCAGTTTTGCTCATTTAATGAAACTTTTATTGGGTCAATATTACCCTCAAGCAATTCATGAAATCATCAATTGCCCAAATAACAATCACCCAGCCATGTCCTCGCTCATCTTTTCCTTAAGTGTAAACACTCCCAAATTCCCAATTACTTCTTTTAGTGATAAGAGAAACTCACCTAAATTCACAAAGGCACAGAGACTCTCTAACCCAAAACCAAATTAAACATAAGAGAAGATAAATAGATCTACGGTCTTTATCATTCACCAAAAGAAACCACTCTTTGATTAAACCACAAGCAATTTAATTGAACTACAAGCCATATATTTGATCAAACTCCTTTTGGTGGTCATGCATGTGTCCAGTGTTGTAATAGATCAAGATTGTCGATAGCGGAATATTGTTTGAGGTTATGGTTGAGAAAAGGGTAAAGAGGAGAGAGATTGAAAGGGTAATGGTGTTATGGGTTCCTTCAATGGTGAATGGACGTTTTTTTTTATTTTATTTTTTAGGGGATTGGTGAATGGGCATTAAAAAAAGAATAAACAATAGCCTAAAAAGTAAAAGCTGTTATAAACAAAAATGGGCCAAACATGTGCTCTTATTCCGAATCACTTCTAGAGTTCTAGATTTATGTGGCCAAACAATTTTATTTCTCAAAAGTGTTTCTCTAAAAACCGTTTCTAGAAAACTATTTTTAAGAAACAGAAACTGTTTTAGCTAGGCCAAACAGACAGCTGCCGCAATATTCCTCCTACCTGCATGTATTAAATCACTTGCTTTCCAAGGCTCATTTTTTAATGATTTGTTGACAAGGGCCCACTTAGGCTGCAATCTCCAAATTGTCCTTGTTTTTGTGCCTCGCATAAGTCATTCACATAGTTGGGTAAGGTGAGGGAAGCTGGTGCATCACAATAAGTGAAACCCTTCAGCAGATTATTTCACATATTACTCTTGTTATTGAGGAACTATCAACGAATTTAATGTAAGACTGCAATCAAACTCCTAAATCATGTTTCTAGTTAAGTCGGTGGTATTTTGCTTCTACCAGAGAATATTACTGAAAATATTTTACTGTTTTGTTGATATCCGAGCTCGTTGTCCTTATCTCCGGCAGAATAAAAAGGAGAAGAAAAAAAAAAGTGGGACTTCAAAAGTTGAAATACTATGTATAAGAGTGTGGTTCACATTAACAGTTAGAATGTTTAGGCAAGTCTTTGACATTTGAGAGACTAAGATATATCAAATACGAAGTATTAAATTTGAATAGAAATTATCACCCTGAATGTTCATATAAAATTTTGGCTGTTCACTTGAACTGTTTGAAATCTTGATGTGGTTTGCACCAGAAGGTGGTATAAAATGGCTTGGGTATAAAACAAGGAAAAATATGCTCACACACACACACACACACACACCCTCCCCCCAAAAATAATCGCGCGCACACACACACACACAAATGTTTGAATGTAAGTGTTAACAGCTCTATGATTTTGCTTGCAGATATCTCTAGAAGAAGCAATCGGTTATGTTCAGTCTGATGAATTGATAGAGGTAAGCTGAATTTTAGCTGATATGATGATTGAAAATCTTTAAACTTCCTTTCCATTTTTCTTTTGCAACACAAAATATTGTATAATTATTTGGAAGCATATTAAATAATACTCATATATTCTCCAAAAGCTTGCTACTTAGGACTAAATTCCACAAAATTTTGGATTGAATTTGGTTTTAGAGAACTTAACCAGTATATTTTGGAGCGGATATAAATTTGAAAAAACAAAAAAATCAAATTCAGTACTAAAATCCTACTAAAAAATATCAAGATCTGTGTGTTGGATCTAGTACTTTTTAGACTGTTGTCTTATGCAAATGTTTATTGACTTGTTGTGCAGGTTACCCCCAAATCTATTCGGTTAAGGAAAAAATATCTAGACGTAAACAAACGCAAAACAATGAGCAAGAGGCCCAAGGAATAAAGACTGATTGATACGCAATAATTAGTAGAGGTATGAGACTTCGCTTGTACGTTGTTGGGCAAATTCTGTAGGAAGCGCCATTTAACGGAAGCAGAGTGAGGAGCAGTGAGCTTTAAGCCTAAGGAGTAAGGACGAAGTTCCTGACCTGTTCCTGTTTCATTTATGTTGGGGATCACATCTAGTAGTGACCAGTTTTTGGCTTACGATTTTGTTGTTGATTTATAATCAATTTTTGAAAACACTGAAAAGCAATTCATCTCTTGTATCAATTTATGGCAATAAATATTCAAACAGGTATATATGTTATGTATACATATAAAACAAAAATAGTGATATACAAGTTATATTTTGGACATTAGCAGGAATCTTGTAAGTTATTACTATCACATTGTCATGCAATGAATTTTTATTAAATTAAAAATAAACATGATTATCAATTTATCATGAAATTATAAAAAAAAATGAACATGAACATTCAATTTTGTACGTTAATGTTCATTTGAAAATAGTGACATGTTCATATTTAACAAATGCTTGTAATGATATCACCAAATTTTAATTTTAATGCTCTGTCTTCAAAAATATAAGTTCAAATTCATTATATATAAACAAAAATATGAAGATAAAACAGAACATTTAGGTTTATTTAAAATGCATGTATGTTTAGAATTTGTATTTTATTTTCAAACCCTTTTGATTATCCCGAATTAGACAAATAAATTGATGTTGATTATCATTAAAATGTTTATTATATGCAAATTGATGTACATATTTATTCGTTAACCTGAATTAATTTATGTTCAGATTCTAACTCAAATGTGCATAAGAAACATATAAAATGTTTAGACATATAAATTAATATGTTTATAATTACAAAATTCTAAAAAGATTGTAAAATTACTTAAATCATAAGCAAAGTATCAAATGTTCAAAATATAACTCAATATTCGATTTAATATCAATCCACATCTTCCTCGATACCCAAGCACATTCATACATGCTAAGGTATGAGCTGTCACTTGATTTTGAGCTTACGAGTGGTTTTTTAGGCTAGGCTTTGAATGGAGTCGCCTCTAAATCAAACCACCATGGGACAATCATTTTAAGAAAGAAAGAAGAAGACAAGAAGATTAGGAATTTGGAATTTACACGTTGAATGTTGCTTAACGATGTGCTTTGGGTAAAGAGATTGATTTGAGGATTTGATTACTCCTGCCGTTTGTTTTTGTTTTTTGTTTTTTTCTTTTTTTTTTAAATGCTGCATTTGCCTTTATTCTGATCCGTCTTTATTTTTTCTAAATGACACCACTTATTCTTTTGAAAAGCTCTTACATCAATCAATCAATCAATCAATCATCAATATATTATACTCTCTTCGCCCCCTTTTATTTGTCACTTTTGAAGGAAAATCACGAGCATTAATGTGGAAAATGTGAAGTAATGAAAGTATATGAGAGTGAAATTCCCAACCAATAAAGTAATAAAAATGCATGGGAAAGAGACATTCCCAATTAAAAAAAGTAATAAAAGTTTATTAGAAAAAGAAATTGAGAGATTCTAGAGTTTAAAATATTAAATTAGTCAAAAGTTGGCACATTTTTTATGGCAAATGTTAGGGTCAAATAGAAAGAGGACTTAATAAAGACAAAAAAATGAGAGTATAAAAGTTTTTTTATATATCTTAATAATTAAGAAAATATGAAATGTGACAAACATTTAGAGGCACCCAAAATGGAAAAAGTGACAAACAAAAGGGACGGAGGGAGTACTAAAAGATAAGCGAATCAATGTGAGGCTGACACATGTTGCTCTATGATTTGCTTGTCTTATAATATAGTAAATAAAAAATAAAATTAAGAAATCTTAAAACAATATTTTTGGTTAAAATTTATTGTATAAATCATATTGATTTTGATAGAATCTAAACTATTTGGGAATAAGTTAATTTATGGAATGGCAAAAGCTAACGAACGCCCCCAGGGCGTTGGATAAGATAGCTAAAAGTAGAAACATTAAATTAAAAATTAACATTATTACACCGATCAACGCGTGATTTTGTCATGCTTTCCCAAATTAATACCACTTTAGGTGATATTTTAAATGCTTATCCAACGCCTGGGGGGACGTTTGATGAATTTATTTTATATATATTTTAATTCCTCGTCCTATGGTCATATTTGTGCTTATTTGAGCTCTGCGGAGCTATTTTTATTATTGATATACGTTTTCTAGTGTTTTTGTAGAGTTGATATTATTTAGTAGGAATTTGCAGAATTGTGACAATTCCAGACCTTATTGGGCCACTACAAAGATATTGGAGTTTGATCGTATTATATGACCGAGTATTTAAAGATGAAGGTCGTACTAAATAAATTTAGATTGGTGATTAAGGGTTCGGTTTAGTGAAGAGTCCAAGTTTTACAAACTAGCATTGGACCGAACAAGTTAATAATTGGACCCAAGCTTAAGAAGCCCACTCCCATAAGAGCAAGCCAAAAGTTCAGCTGGGCCAAAGCATTAAACGGCCGGAGCTTACTAAGATTGTTGGGCATGAAAAATGGCGGGCCCGATCGGACGGCCTATTGCCCATCGGGCGAGTGTATATTTGTGTTTTAAGTCGGTTTGGGCTACCTGGCCTACATCTATATATTCCCAAAATTGCTGGAGCGGAGACGTCATTGATTTGATGGGTTGGCAATAGTTTAATTTTATTAGCTTTGATAATTAGTTTTAGTTGGGGTTTTCTTTTTTGGTAGCTTTATTGTTTTACAACTAGATTCTTTTCTACAACTTTTGTTTTTATTTTGCTTGAGACAGTTTTAGTTTTCAACGTTTGTTTTTCTTTTTCTGTTCTTTATTTGCTTTGTTTATTAATTTAGTTTTGCTACGCTAATTGAGTTTTTTCTATTTTATTTATTTGCTTCCATATTAATTTCGTAATTAATATTTTTATCATGCTTTCTTTAATTGTTTTATTGAT
Organism: Chenopodium album; assembly: GCF_948465745.1. Classification (NCBI taxonomy): domain Eukaryota; kingdom Viridiplantae; phylum Streptophyta; class Magnoliopsida; order Caryophyllales; family Amaranthaceae; genus Chenopodium; species Chenopodium album. The sequence goes on along the minus strand of NC_137850.1, from coordinate 28,341,603 downwards.
TAGTTTAATTTTAATTATGCACGAGTAGTTTAATTCTAGGGTTTTTGGAGATCCATGATTAATATGAAGGGATGATTTATTATTGTTGATTGTTAATGTTGTGGGTTAATTTCCTATTGATTGTTACAATACTATGCAATTAGAATTGCGCTGGTTTAATTGTATGAGTTATGCAATATGATTTGAGATTCAAGAGATGAGAATTGATATTAAGGCTTAGTTTTAATAGGCATGTTAATTTATAAATGATTAAGTCAAAATTCGAGAGATGCGATTTAATACCGATAGATTAATTTTGTGATTATAATACGTAGCGAAAGCCCTTTATAATCTGGTTAATTTATGCATTGATAATTGATTGTAATGTTTTATCATGGAGTATTAATTATTGGTGAACTTATGACCCTAGATCTTTTTATTATTACTTATTCCCTTAGTTTAATTATTATCGTAGTATAATTATCACAATTCTTCCTTGTTTCTTGATAATTTGGATTATAATAATTTATTAGGAATAAAAGAACATTGTTTCCCTGTGGATTCGACCCTACGTCCCTATCTATTTTAGTTAGTGGTTTTAGGAATTACTTTTGATTAGGTGATACGACTTTAGCCTGTGAGCATTCATTAGCAAGATCCTTATGGAATTTATATTTAATGAATGCTCATATGTAAACATGTTTTTAAAATGATTGATTCAAATATAAACTATATATATATAATTTCATAATAACTATAATATCTTATCATAGTCTATATAATTAATTTTGGAATAGGTTAATATCTGTCAACTTTGCCATTATATGTAATCTTTTTCATAATTATAATACACTTATTCAAGTTTAGCAATCTTTTACCTTTTTAATTGATAGTTAGGCCTCGTTCACTTCACCTTATTTTTGTTAAATTGAAATTATTTTTACTAAACTGAATTTATTTTTGTTGAATTTCAATTAATACTTTAATTATTTTTACTGAACTGAAATTAATTTTACTGAACTGAAATTATTTTTGCTGAACTGAAATTATTTTTACTAATTTTCTATCATATTTCTTCTTTATGTTTACTGATTTTTACTAAAATGAAATTAATTTTACTGAACTAAAATTATTTTTGATGAATTGAACTTATTTTTATTGAACTAAAATTAATTTTACTGAATTGAAGTTATTTTTACTGAATATTATTTTTTTAAGGTACAGGACCTTACTCTATTTATCTTCATCTTTTTAATTTTTTTTAGGGTCGTTCATGAGGTAATTGTAATACCCTAGAAATTCCTTTCCTTTAAAATACCTGTTTTGCTCTTTTAAAAACTTAAAATAGGAAAATCTAAGACATTACCGCTACCGTGAAAACGGCTAAGACAACTATCAAAGACACACAGCGGAAGACTATCTTTAAAAACATTCAAAAAACTTCCAATTTAAAGTCAACCAAACAAAAGTAAATTCAAATAAAGTAAAACAAAGTCAACCTACAACTTGGAACCATTGTAGGCCCTTATCAAACCAAACCAATTTAAAAACCTTTGCGTTAGTCTCACAAGCATAATATAATAAAATAAATAAATCAATAAACACATCGTAAACTTATGGAAACTAGCATGATTCACTCTTCAATCATGCCCATCATTAATATGCTTCATCACCTGAAAAGTTTCTTTATACTTTGTTTCCACTACTCTCCATTAAAAATGGGTCATCATAGGGTCAATCAATAAACACAACACACAATCAGCAATGCTGAGTACATAAGCGTAATTAAACACACTAACATGCTTTCACCTATCAACACACAACTTACCTCGTTGCGCCTGTTTACAAGCATACAACATACAACATGACTCTCAATTAAAATAACTAATTCATTCATTTAGCATTGATTACGCATCAAACAGGTTTCCCCCTAACCCGCCCCAATAAAGGGGTACTAACTCGGGAGTTAACCGTACCAGTATAAATTAACCACTCGTAAGTGGCGGAATTCCTACGCATAATAATAAAAGGAAAATACAGCGTCCTGTACTCCCAATGGAAGTTATGGTCAAATATAAAGTCGCATAACTCCCTCCATATATTCATACTCAAGGTATATACGTTCCAAGGGTTTTGGTGCGTAATCTATTTCACTTTACGTTATTTACATATTATTAAACTTGGTGATGAATCTCAAACCATAGCACAATCAAACATTATAATTATCCAAACAATTATATTTTCCAATTTAATTCTTGAATAATTAGTGACCACATAGTATTTAATGTTGAACACTTTTTAAATCTACCTCGGTGTCAAAGACACCTTAAATGCATAATGCGCCAAAATTCCTATCCCTCGTTGTTGGAAACACCTTAAGTGCACTAAGGCATCAAAATACAATTTATTCCTCGTGTACATAGACACTTAAATAGCTTTTTTCTCATGCTTATAGCATCAATAAAAATTACGTGAACCGTAATAAAATTTCCTTTTGATATTCCAAACCAAATTAAACATTTAGTTTAATTAAACATGCTCTCTATCATGCCAATAATAAAAGTGTGGTTCTTATACAACATGCCAAAATAATTATTTTCATTCAATATTCCATCACAAATAATTATTTTCATTCAACATGCCAAAATAATTATTTTCATTCAATATTCCATCACAAATAATCCATGCTTCATAATTCAATCACCAACATTAACCAAATAATAAATTCCAATCACATCCTACCATGATACTATTTGGAATCAATTATTCAAAGCCTAGCATGTTCCTACATCACCAAATAAATACCAAGTACGCGAACGTACATTGAATACGATCTTAAAATCGCCACGACCAACAGAAATCACTCACTTGGAAGTCTCCTACAATCTAAAATCATAATATGGCATTAAAATCTACTCCACACAAATTTCCAGCAATATATACTCTTATTACACCACTCATAATTTAATTAAAACAAGACGAAAATCAATTCAAAACCTCTTACTTTAATCCTCATTAATGGGCATTCAAAATTCCTTCAAGAAACTTAATTTTTAGTTTACAAACAAAATTTCCAGCAATATTAATTCATAAAAACTTGCTGTAAATATAATTTAAAACCCTCAAATTAAAGATTTAAACCACCCTAAATCATATTCCTTCAATAATCAATTATTTACAAATCTAGGGTTTCAAATTTGGGGCTTTTTAATTAAAATTAAAATCTTAAAATTAATTTGCACCATACTTAAAATCAATCATCACAAAACTCATAATTAATAATTAGATTTAGGATTAAAGAAAAAAAAAAGAATAAATTTCTTTTTGTTCGACTGCCGCAAGCAGCAGCCACCACGGCACGGCTGGGCTACTGCCGCGACTGGTGGCGCTTGCGGCGGCCGGTGGTGTGTGGTGGTGGCCGGCCGTGCAAAAAGGGGAAGGGGAAAAAAAGAAAAAGAAAAAGAAATAAAGGAAAAGGGAGAGAGTTTACCTTGGGTATTCTCCACTCTGGGCAAAGTTTAATTTGCCCATGTGTTAAATATTTATACCCTTTTCTCTAGAAACCCTTCTTACTTAAAATTTTCCTTTCTATCTTTACTAATCCCTTTCCTAATAAAACTTAATAAAATAAAACTTTCCTAAAATAAATCCCAACTTAATAAAATAATTAATCAAATAAAAATTTCCTTTTATAAAATATTTCCAAACTTATTTAAAATAAATAATTAAAATGCCATAATAATTCATTTCAAATTATTTAAATACTTCACAAAATACTTACTTAAAATAAAATACGTATAAAAATACGAGGTATTACAGTCTACCCCCCTTAAAGAAGTTTCGTCCTGAAACTTGGGAAACGAATTTCAAACTTTTTCCTCACTTTGTATAATATTGCTGTACTTTTTGTCATACCCCCTTTACCTTTCTGTGTCTCTTTGAGATCACAATTACTCAAAGTACTCGATAAAATTGTGCAAAAAGCACAAAAATAACTAAAAATATAGGGAAAAAGCGCGAAATTCTACCGCATTCTACCCCCCTTAAAGAAAATGAGTTATGTCCCCGTAACTCAACATACCTGAAACAACTCTGGGTATTTATTTTTCATTTCATCCTCGGCTTCCCAAGTGGCTTCCTCATATTCTTGGTTAGACCATAACACTTTCACAATCTTAACATTCTTATTGCGTGTACTACGCACTTTACTGTCAAGAATCTTGACAGGTTTTTCCTCATAGGTTAAGCTTTGATCTAACTCAATGGTTTCAGGGTGTAACACATGAGAGTTATCAGGGATATATCTTCTCAATTGAGATACATGAAATACATCACGCACTTTACTTAGCTCCATAGGTACGGCCAACCTATAATCTACTTTGCCTATCCTTTGCAGTATTTCACATGGGCCAATATACTTTGGACTAAGCTTTCCCTTCTTTCCAAACCTCATCACTCCCTTCATTGGTGACACCTTCAGCAACACTTTGTCACCAACTTCAAACTCCTCTTCTCTGCGCTTCAAATCTGCGTGCTCTTTTGACGATCTTGAGCTGCTTGAATTTCCCTTACTTGTTTCACTATATCCTTGATCATTTGAGACCCTAAAATTATTGTTTCACTTATGTTGTTCCAACAAATGGGACTGTGACACTTTCTTCCATACAAAGCCTCAAATGGAGCCATGCCTATGTTCACATGATAACTATTCTTATAGGAAAATTCAATCAAATCCAAGCTATCTTCCCATCCCCTTGGAAGTCTATAACACAAGCTCTCAACATGTCTTCCAAGGTTTGAATGGTTCTCTCAGTTTGTCCATCTGTGGTAGGGTGAAACGCTGTACTCATCTTAAGTGTTGTACCAAAGTTTTTCTGTACACTTTTTTAGAATTTCGAAAGAAACCTAGAATCTCTATCAGACACAATATCCTTTGGAACTCCATGTAACCTCATAACATATTTGATGTAAGCTTTTGCAAGTTGCTCCATCTTCCAAGTCTCCTTCATTGGTATGAACACTGCAGATTTTGTAAGTCTGTCCACCACTACCCAAATGGTGTCATTTTCACTCTTTGACTTTGGGAGGCAAGTCACAAAGTCCATTGAGATACAATCCCACTTCCATCCAGGAATTTCTAATGATTGCACAATCCCTTGGGGTCTCTTCTGCTCTATCTTCACCTTTTGACAAGTCAAACACTTTGCTACAAATTCCGTAACTTCATTCTTCATTCTAGGCCACCAATACATCTTTTCAAATCCTTGTATAGCTTGTCCCCTCCTGGGTGCACCGAGTATGGTGTATTGTGACCCTCTTCCATTAACTTTCTTTTAACCTCCTCACATTTCTGTGGTACACACCATCGACCTTTGTACCTTAAACTCCCATCTTCATGAATTTTGAAATCTGTAGCTTTGCCTTGTTCTATTTTCTTGTGAATCCTATCCAACTTCACATCTCCTGGCTGATTTTCCCTTATTTCATCGAATATCGTTGGTTGGATGGTTAGGTGCAAGTATGCCTGCTAGCACTCCCCATTCTACAACTTCTAGATTCATTTTCCTCATCTCTCTACATAACTCATTGGCCACTATTAAAGTATTCAATCCATGACTGGTCTTACGACTTAGAGCATCCGCAACTACATTTGCTTTCCCTTCATTATATTGTATGTCTAAGTCATAATCCGTCGTATACTCCAGCCATCTTCTTTGGCGTGAGTTTAAATATTTTTGAGTGAAAAAAATATTTTAAGCTCTTATGGTCTGTATAAATCCTACATTTCACCCCATACAAGTAATGTCGCCAAATCTTTAGTGCAAATATAATTGCAGCTAATTCCAAGTCATGAGTTGGGTAATTTACTTCATGAGTCTTTAACTGCCTTGATACATATGCAATCACCTTTCCATTTTGCATAAGCACGCATCCCAAGCCATTCTTGGATGCGTCACTATACACATCATAGATCCCACTATCGTTTGGCAGCGTAAGCATTGACGCTGTAATCAACTTCTGTTTCAAGAGTTGGAATGCTTCTTCACACTTGTCATCCCACTCGAACTTTTTGTCCTTCTTCATTAGAGTAGTCATAGGTTTAGCAATCTTCGAGAAATCCTTCACAAAACGCCTATAATACCATGCTAAACCTAAGAAACTCCGAACATCAGATACTATTTTGGGTGTAGGCCAACCCTTCACTGCCTCGATTGTTTGGGTGTAGGCCAACCCTTCCACTCCATCCTTGGACACAAAATGTAATCCTTCGTATTTTTAAATATTTTATAAATGAAATTTTATTTTATTTATAATATTTATTTGTACTTTTTCGGAATTTAATTTCAAAAGTTTCAAATTATTAATATAGGTCGAAAATTATTTTAGCACAAACTATTTTATGAACCTATATTCTACAATTCATGATCATACAAACAAAGCCTAATCCATTTTATTTACCTAATTGGCCCATTTATTTTATGAGGCCTAATCTTCTTACTTACCCTACAACATTCTCTCCTATAAATACCCCATTAATCCCCAAAATTTTCCCTCACAAAAGGTTAGTCTTATTTTCTTTTCCCTTTATTTTTTTTATTTTCTTTTTTTTTTTCCTTTTCTCTTTCTTTTTCTTTCTTTCTTTCCTTTTCCTCCTTCACGTGAGGAAGTCCTCACTGTTGATGCTGCCTTGCTACTTCTGTCCGCCGTCCCTACCTGCCGGAAACCGGCGCCGACCACCGGTGGTTTGCCCAGCCACCGCCGGCCACCTGCCGTGGCCATCCTTCCCTTTATTCCTCCTTTGTTTTTACTACTTGTTTAATTATAAATGTATTAGTTTTGGGTTTTGATTTTATAGTATAAAAATTATATTTTTAGTATCAAATTCATGTTTTTGATAGTTTAAAGTTATAGTTTCAGATTATAATTGTGTTATATATTTTCAAATTTTATAATTTTAAAACCTAGGGTTTCAATTTATCTAAATTGGGATTTTAGGGTTCTTATGATCAATTAATTTGGGGCTTTTGTTCGTATTGGATTTCTATTGATTAATTAAGCATAAAAACATGTTTTAAAGGAAGTTTTAAGGAGATTTAATCAAATTTATATTGCTGGAATTTTATTTAAAGAAGTAGTGTTGTGATTTTAATGAAAGGGGTTTGATTACCCATTAAAAGAGAGATTAATTAAGGGTTTTAAAATAATTTTCAGATTTTTATAAAGTTTTAAACTTGTTGTAATTCCATGAAAAAGGTGTATTTTAAGGTTTTAATGAAGGAAATTTAAAGAACTATATATAAACTTTTGATTTTAATTAAAGGGAAGGTTTAATGTAGTTTATAAGTTGAATTTTAAAGGTCTTAAAGTAAGTTAATATTGCTGTAAATTTGATTGTTTGGGTATTGATTGAAGTTTTATTGTTTGGTTTAGGAGAGGAGTTTATTGAAGGTGATTTCTAGTTAGTAAAGTGGCATACTAATTCATTTCTCAAGGTACGTACGAGATACGAAACTTTGCCTTTAGATGCATGTTTAGGGATGTATCGAGAACTTAGTATCATGTATAGAGAAGACTGGGCTTAATTGTTTGGTTATTGTAGACACCCATTTGTGTCTCCCCAAAACCAAACCCAGTGATGAATACCTTTCATGTCATTTGATTATCGAACGAAGTGAAAGTGTGAAAGGTCAGGTGTTGCGGTTAGTTTTTATTAAAAATTCTTTTTTTCTGTCTTTGAAAAACAACTCTATTTTATGAAAATAGCCAATCCAGTTTAGTTTAGTCCACGGAAAGGGTCCAATAATAGTTTATTTGGATGGGGCTTGCAAAGAGCTTTCCAACAATATATTATAAGCCCAATTCCGATGAATAATGAGGAAGTTATGGCCAAAATACTAAACTGGGCCCGATTGATCTTTACATGCGGCCCGATGATCCAGGGGAGGGCCCAATGTTAATTATTATTCCTAAAGTTATTAGAATTAATTATAGTCTTCTAGAATTCTCTAGAAGGTTCTCTTAAGTCCTAATAAAATTAGAATTAATAATTATATTTTGATAAGTTTTACTTGGAATAAAATATTATTTTATTAATAATACGATTTCAGTTTTCATACGGACTTTACAAGTCAATTTTGATAGATAAGTGGACTCCGTGTTTGAAAGCGCGTAGGAATCCAGGCTGTCGCCAAACAACAGGCCTGTCGCTACGCGACAAGCCTTGTCGCCACGCGACAGAGCTTGTCGCCAAGCGACAAGTTGGTTTTGCAGCGACAGCGTGGAGGTTTATTACTTATCAAATTTTACTTATTTCCGGACTGTTTTCTTATAAATAGGGTCCTGATGAACCTCCGTTTTTATTCATCTATGATCTACAATCAACAATTAATCTATTCTCTAAATTCTCTCTAAGCTCTCATCTCTCTAGCTTTTCACAAACACAATTCCGCATACACAAGATCTAGAAACACCTAACCAAGTTCAAAGTTGCCTTCGCCCTAGACGTGAAAGGTTATAATTTCTGAGGATTTGGTCCCAAATCCAGTCTAAACTTTTTAACTCTTTATTTCAATTTATTTAATTTAATTCTTTGGTTTTATACTTTTCCTTGAAGTTTACTAACGCGTGTATTTTGTTATTAGAAAGAGGTACGAGGCATCAAAGTATGTAATCTTATTGCTCTATTCTTGTAGAAAGCATGTTTAAATTTGTTTAATTCCTAGTATCATGTTAGGATGTTTCTATTGCTTTCTAGTATCATGTTTAGGGTGCCTTTTACTCTTTTCTAATATCATGTTAGTACCGTGTTAGGTTTAAAGCTTTGATCTTTAATGCTTAGTGACATGCTAGGATTTGTTATTAATCTTGTTAATATCATGCCTAGGATCTTGCAATTATATTTAAGCTTTATTATTAACATGATCATAATTGTTATGATTATTATGATGATTATTATGTTGCTTGATGTTATATATTATTGTTATTGCTTGATCACGCCTTTTATGCATGTTTAAAGGGAATTTATACTTGAAATCACGCTTAATAAGATAATTAATAATCTTGTTTAGGCTAATATGATTTTAATTCAAGTGATCGCCAGTAATAGATTTATTTGTGCATTAAAATTCAACCAACATAGATTAAACAGGTTTAGGATTAATCTAATGTTTGCATGTTAGTCAAAAAGCGCACATGAATACGAGTAGAATAAAGTAGAGGCCTATTTTATAGGGCGAGTTCTTTCTTTTGTAGATCGGATTCGTGCCCTCATCCCTGAACCCTATTTGGTTCAAACCTTTTGGAGTTGACGATCTCATGGATCGTTAAGGGGTGTAACCTTCATCCTGTGAACGGTTTACAAGTTCCTAAAACTTGTTGGCGACTCTTTTGCTCTCATTTCTTTCCCTTTGGACGCCACCATACTTAAGTGTATGATCACAGTGGGGTTCAAGCTTGGGGTTAATTCTTGAAATATTCCCTACAGTTTTTGGCGACTCCATTGGGGAGGATTTTTATTTTAATCCCTAAAATTTATTTTGGCAATGATTTAGAATGAGCGGATGAGACTCGAAAAGTTCTAAGTATTTCATGTGCGTAATTTTGATTAGAATTATTGTCATATGCATAAAAAAGGTCATCATTGGATAGACCATCCTAAATGAGTCAAAAACATAGGATTTTTACACGTAGGAAACTTGAGAAATATCTTTCACAACTATAATTGAAATAATACTGCGAAATCTGAAAAATTCTAAGAACGTAGATACCTGCCGAGGCATGTAGGAACTAGCGTCTAGAAAACAGGGCTTGCCGCCTGTAATGTGCTTCTGTCGCCTGGCGACAGTTTTGTCGCTTGGCAACAGGGGTACTTTTGCAGCGACAGTCCCTGTAGTCTGGAGCCAAGTTCTTCCAATACCGAGCCAGAACTCTGCCTTCTTGTTTTGACCATTTCTAGCATTGTTGGCTCGATTCTACTTCCTGATGGAGTTTTTCTCTCTTTTCTGAAACCCATATGTGTTCTACATATGGACATAACCCTCTGGGGGTTCACGCTCCATCTACCCAATCGAACGCTCCTGGCAACGATGGGTACATCCGAGTTTGTGAATCCACCAAACCGTGGAAGCAAGTTTTTTAACTTGCGGGGTCCCATCCATACGCGCCAACCCTTCCAAAGGTAAGGCTTCCGCGAGGTGCATCCGAACTCATAACCATAGACCCTCTTTGACTAACCCATATCCTTGAACTTTAGAGAACTAGAGCCATGGTTAGGTTGCAAACTCATTGCATCATATTGTGACTATTTGAACTATTTGTGCATTCTTTGCTTGTGCATACCCTATATGTGCTAACCGTTTGTTTGACTTGTGTTTAAGTCTAAATAAACTAATTAATGACTAAAAAGGACTTTGTCTAACTAATTAATTAATTAATTTGACTAATTAAAGACTAATAAAGTAATCAATCTGACTTAGTACGACTGTAGGCATGTCCCCTTAGAGTAAACTTACTGGAAACAGTCCCAGATTAATGTTCCAGCAATGGCGCAGAAGTTTGGGCTGTGGCGCCGCAGTTTACTGTTTGTTGCCTGGCGACAAGCTTCAAACTGTGGCGACAGTTCTGTTGTTCCGGCGACAGTCATCACGACGAGTCTTATTAAACAGTCTACTAATCAGTTTAACCAATTTGTTAATGGCTTTAGCCATATTTAAGTATTTAATTGAGTCTAGGCACTTAGTCCCATGGTCATACACAAGAGTCAAAGCATGTCACTTGCACTCACTTATAAGGCACACACTTAACATGTATGTCACACCTTGACCATGTCTAGAGAATCTTGAATGCGTGTTTTCCGTCATTTTTTTAGGGGGGTAAGTCGGATATTAATCCTCTAATTAAACCGCTTGTTTGAACTCATTCCCAAAATATGCACCCTATTTTTGCTTTTTTGCTTTTAAACCATAAAATCAAAGTCAACTTGAGTCAAGTCATTAAAACAAATATGGTTTAATCTACAGCGCGTGGTCAAGAAAGGAAAGACGTTTAATCAAGGAAAACACGTTCGTTCAAGTCTCACTTTTTGATAAGCCAATCGGTCGAAAAAGGAAAGCTAAGAAGATAATGGCAAGTCAAGAAGAAGTCAAGGAACTCAAGGGACAAGTAGCTAACATGGCTGAAATGTTGAAGAATCTAACTCTTCAAATCAATGACCCTGTGAGACAACAACAAATGGATCTCATCTAGGAAAGTTTGAGCAGATTATCCAATGACTATAGATTCCAGGGCATTAGCTCACAAGGGGTCTGGGTGGACAAGGATCTTCTTTCGCAGAAGTTCAATGCCAACGACATCCCGAAATTCAAGGCAATGGATAACCCTTATTTTCATTTAAGAGCCTTTGAAACTGTAATGAATATTAAGGGAATAGATAAGAAAGCTTTTCATTCTGTGTTTTCTCTATCTTTAGAAACTTTTGTCAGCAATGGTACTTTTCTCTTGATAAAGAGAAAATCTCTAGTTGGGAGTCAATTGTAAACGCTTTCATTGATAGATATAAATGCAATGTTCAAGTTGAAACTAATCATAGGGAACTTGAAATACTTAAGCAGAAAGAGAATGAAGGCTTTACTTCCTTCTTTAATAAATGGAGGGAAACTTCTGCAAAGATGGTTGAGGTGCCTAGTGAGAAAGAATCTGTGAGGATGTTCATCAAGAACCTCCAAGAAAAATATTCTAAGCATCTCAAATACCAAAATAACTTGCACACTTTCAAGGCCGTCTATGACATTGGTATCAATATTGAAGACGACCTAGCTAAACAAAAAGTTGCTAACAATAGTAACTCTAATAGTGGCTGGAAAGGCAAGAAGAACGACAATCCTTCTTCTTCCAAAACCACCCACTCAAATAATGTTAGCACCTTTAATTTGAATGAAGTCATCGCTATGAATAATCAAGTACAAAAGAAACCATTTAGGAGGAACTTTACTCCTATTGGGATGAGTTATGACACTGCATTCGATCGCTTACATGCAAAAGGTCTTATAACTCCCATTGGACCGTTTGGGGACCCACCTGTCGAAAAGAGAACGGCTAGCTGGAACCCCAATGCACATTGCAAGTATCATCAGGGTTGGGGCCATCTCACAGAAAATTGTTGGAAGCTAAAGGAAGCAATCCAAGATTTAATTGATAACAACAAACTTCCATTGCCCCCTGCAAGCAAGAAGCCAAGTATCAATAATGCACCACTATCGGATTCCTTGGCTATTTCCGATGAGGAAAATCAGGTTGACCCCTCGAATCTCATTAAACCTATCGAAGCCATTGAAGAAGAGGATGAAGTCTTTCAAGGATGCCGAGGATCATTTTCCTTGTGGACAAGAACCTGCGACTAAACAAGAAGTGTGTATCTTTATTCAGGTTATAAAAGAACGAAACGAACTACTCAAAAGTAGACCTCTACCTAAAGAAAAGAAATCGTTCTCCCTCCAAGTAATTGACACACCCAAAAGGAGCAATAGGCCATACACTTCAATTGGGACTTCTTATGCAAATATTTTCAAAATGCTCTCCGAGAATGGTAAAATTCAACCTCTCGAACCGAGACCATTTGAATCACTAAAAAGGACAGATAGGTACTACTGTCCATATCATCAATCGGGAGGACATACTATAGAAAATTGTTTCAAGTTCAAAGACTTGGTCCAAAGATTGATTGATTACAAGAAACTAGTTCAAATCCCACAAGAACAAGATGCTACCATTAATGGGGTTTGGGATAGTGATGACGAGGATGTCTACCTCAAGGACGTCGAAGAAACTCCACTTTCTACAATATATCCAGTAGGTGACATTTGGGATGAAGAGGATTCACCTATAGATGTCCTCACAAGATCCGGGAGAATGCAACCTCCCATTACTACACAACCTATTCTCGCTACTCAACAAGTTCCCATACCAATCATAGAAGACAACGATGTTGTCAAACAATTTAAAAAGACTAAGGTCGAAATGAACGTATGGAAACTTCTAGCTACATCCCGAGAACATAGAGTTGTGGTCATGGATGCCTTAGCTAAAGTAAGGATAGATTCGGACACCACTCCTGAGGGGTTGGCTAACTTCCTCACGAGTGATCTCCCAAGTCCTATTAATTTGATCACTTTTTCCGACAAAGATCTACCGCCGAAAGGTGACAAGCACAACAAAGCTCTCAACCTCACAGTAATTTGCAATAGAATGAACGTCCCTATGACTCTTGTAGATAATGGATCGGCAATTAACGTTTGCCCACTTAGAACTGCGAGGATGTTAGGGATAAGAGGTGAAGATTTATCTTCATCAACACAAGGAATAAGAGCCTATGATAACTCACGTCGCCAAGCATTAGGCACAATTACTATGAATATAACGGCGGGAGTAATTGAAAATGCCACCACATTCCAAGTGGTAGATATTAAGGCCTCGTTCAACTTACTATTGGGACGCCCTTGGCTTCATGACCTAAATGTCATCCCTTCATCTCTTCACCAACAAGTGAAAACCATAGTTGGAGGAATACCAATTACAATCGATGCTTGACCTATGAGGATCAAAACAGTAGAAAATCCACTAATCAATGTGGAGCACGATGAGAATGACGAAGATCTGTGGGGCTTTAATGAAGAGGTCTCCTTAATCGAGGAAGATGAAAGGACCCCTCTTCGCTATGACCTCCACTCCAACATGATAACCAATGCTATCATGAGAAAACAAGGACACTTCCCTGGAATGACTCTAGGAAAGAAGAAAGGGATAGCAAAACAGATGGGACTACCTGGCCTCCCTAAATTAGATACTTTCGAACTTGGTTTCGAATCGACTCTCAAAGATCTAAAGCTAGCCCGGGAAAGATCAAAAGCACGTAGAAATGCTCGCACACAAAAGAAAGTAATCCCAATGGATCAATACCCTCTTACTTTAAATGGACAGTTCATAAGAGAGGGAGAAGATTATCCATGTTACGAATTTCCAGAACCCTTTGTTGTAAACGGCATAAGACAACCTGGGTTCGAAATATTTCTGGATTGTTACTTTCTAGATGAGATCCCAACTCCTATCCATAAAGAAAAAGCACCCCCATGCTTTGACTTTAATGTCATGGGACTTCTCTTTGGGCGAGAAAAGAATGAGCCAAGATATATAGAGGATAACTCCTCACTCATTCAAACAGTCCTACAAAGCGAGAACTTTGATCCTTCCAAGCTCATCACTCCAGCAGAGGATTTAGTGCGAGGATGGCGCAAGACAGTGAAGGTGACTACTGCAAGCGGAAATAAGATCTCAATAACTACAGGACAAGGGCCAATGTTCGAAGAATCGTCTGATTCAGAGTCTTAGTCAGAGTCTTCCCCTATCGAGTCCTCTAAGTCTCTAGTTGTAGCACCTCCCTCTAGCTCTTCTATTTCAGCATCTACTCCTAGGATAGTTAGCAATCAAGTCCCAACGGACATTTCTTTATTTGATGTAATGATTTCTGAGTTTAATAATATGTCTTATTCCCCTTATTCCTCGTGTTTTTCTTTAACTCAAGATGACGAGTATTGCTTGACTAACGATGAAAATGACAAAGAAATTATTAAAGCAATGGAAACACTTGAAAATAAGACACCAATAATTGAGGACACTGAAACGGTTGATATCTCAAAAGATCCAACCATTAAAAGAGAAGTTAAAATCGGACTCACGCTAAACAAAGATGAAAGAACTGATTTAATTAATCTACTTAAAGAATTCATCGATGTATTTTCCTGGTCATATGAAGATATGCCAGGCATTAATAGAGAAATAGCTCAGCACACTATACCACTAATCCCAAGAATGAAACCTGTAAAACAAAAGTTGCGTCGAATGAAACCCGACGTAGCTCTTAAAATAAAAGAAGAAGTACAAAAACAAATAACTGCAGGTTTTATCAGGGTATCCAAATACCTCGAATGGGATGCAAATGTAGTCCCAGTTCCAAAAAAGGATGGTAGGGTTCGAATGTGTGTCGACTATCGAGATCTAAATAAGGCAAGTCCAAAGGACGATTTCCCTTTACCACACATCGATATTTTGGTAGATAATACAGCGAATAACGCACTTCTATCATTTATGGATGGATACGTTGGGTACAACCAGATTCTCATGGCCGAAGAAGAAATGGAGAAAACAACATTCATAACACCTTGGGGTACTTACTGTTACACGGTAATGCCATTCGGGTTGAAAAACGCGGGTGCCACTTACCAACGAGCAGCAACTTCCCTACTCCATGACATGATGCACAAAGAAGTCGAAGTATATGTGGAAAACATGATTGTGAATCTAAAGACCGTTCAGGACATCAAGTGGCCTTAAGAAAATTCTTCGAGAGGCTAAGAAAATACAACATGAGTTTGAATCCATCCAAGTGTGCTTTTGGAGTAACCTCAGGCAAACTCTTGGGATATGTCATGAGCTCTAGAGGAATAGAGATAGACCCAACCAAGATCAAAGAAATCATGTCAATGCCACCGCCCAAAACCGAGAAGCAAATTCGAAGATTTATTGGCCGGTTGTAATATATAAGTAGGTTCATATCTTAGCTAACAACAATATGTGAACCAATATTCAAGAAGCTTAAGAAAAATGTGCCAGTAATATGGGACGATGAGTGTCAAAAAGCCTTTGAGAAGATCAAAGCCTATCTCGCCAATCCTCCCGTATTAGCCCCAACGCTTCCAGGAATCCCTCTAAGGTTGTACTTAACAGTCACCAAAGAAACAATGGGAGCTATGCTCGCACAAGAGGTAGAAGGATAAGAAAACGCCATCTTCTACCTAAGCAAAAAGATGCTCGAATATGAAGCACGCTATACACCACTTGAGAAATTGTGCCTCGCATTGGTGTGGGCCACAACCAAGTTAAGACACTACATGCTTGTTCACACATTCTTTGTAGTGTCACGAATGGATCCTCTCAAGTACTTATTCGAGAAATCACGCTTAACGGACGCATCTCAAGGTGGAAAGTCAACCTAGCCTAGTTTGATGTAAGATTCATGCCTCAAAAGGCTATTAAAGGATCTGTAGTCTCGGAATTCTTTGCGGACTTTCCAATAGAAGATTCGACACCAATACACGACAATGAATTTCTAGATGAAGACTTGATGGTCTCGGAAGATGATACTTGGACTTTATACTTCGATGGATCCTCGAACCAAAAGGGATGTGGCGTAGGAGTCCTATTAGTATCACCTAAAGAGGAGCATGTTCCAATTTCAATAAAGTTAGATTTCGACGTTACCAACAACGCTGCAGAATATGAAGCATGCGTGGTAGGCCTCGAAACAGCTTTAGCATTGGGTGTAAAGAAACTTCAAATATTCGGAAATTCTTCCTTGATCATCAACCAAATCTCCAAAAGATGGAAAGTAAGGAGCGAAAGCTTAGCCCCTTACCAAACCTATCTGAAAACTGAAATTAAGTCACATTTTTTTTTTGCACACACTCACATGCACAATAATATGAAAAAAAAAATGCGAAGATAAAACAGGCTTAATATAAAAAGTTTGTATATACAATATGTCTAATATGTGAGTCATATAATACAACAGACAAAGTCCTATGAAGTCAAATAAATAAATAAGCACAGGTACAAACTATGGTGCCGGAGGCCATAGATGATGAGGTACGCCTATCATATCAAAGAACGCTGTAGTCCGGGGTGTATGCCCCTCACCATCTCCTGACCCGCCAGTCGGCGAAAACCTCAGCTCAGGGCCAGTCCACCCAGGCTCACCCCGATAATCAATCTACAACGGCTGAGGCTGCAAGGGCTGCTGCGACGACGAGCCAACCTCGTACGTCCCATCACCCATCGAAGGAGCCGATGTCACGCCTCCTTGGCCCGTCGGCCCAGCAAAGACATCCTCAGGTGAAGAAACCGAGTCCTCGGTAGGAGCAGCCTCAGACCGGCCACCTCGGCCGCTAGCAAAAATAGCGGCGACAAGCATTTCCGGCTAGCGCTGGAGCGGCAACAAGCAGTTCCGGCTAGCGCTGGAGCGGCGACAGAGTACAAGGCTCCATAATATGGTTATGTGAACCTCGTGCAGCGGTTTGGGTTCCTTGGTACGCCAGTTAGCCCCTCTAAGCAACTTTACATGATTTAATGATCAGCTCGATTACAATTAAATCAAGTAATCGACCTGGTAAAAAGATCGTTTCACTTCGCTTAAATCGCCTGAACATTGGCTCATTACAAAGGCACCGACATAATGGTTCATAAACAGAAAAAGCACCGATGTAATGGTTCACAAGCAGCAAAAGTGCCAACGTACTGGCATAGCAAAAGCAAGTTCAAGCGAACTTTAAAAGATCGACAAGCGTTGGTCTTCGATAATTTTCTTCGGAATATTATCACGACAACTGAAGGTGATTTCAAGCGGAGTTATCTTCGATCATGTTCCCTAAGATGTGGAAGATGGTCGCAAAGCGGAAGAGGATCGTTTCAAGCGAAGCAATCTTTAATAGTGTTCCGTGGCTTACGGAAGATTATCACAGCGGAAATTGGAGGCAGTTACAAGCGTAGCAGTCTTTAGGCAGGATGGCGTTCTCTAGCTTGTGGAAAGTCGTCAAAACAAAATGCAACAAATCGGTTACCTTCAGAGACGTGTGCTCGACGGTGCAAGATACGCGTTTCTTAACTCTTTTATCTGTTTTAACTAACGCTAGTTTGCAGGTATCGGCTTTACAAGAGTGATTTGGGATCGCAGAACGTTCCGAATCATTCTCCATCCCTATCGATACTTTGACTTTTGTTTTCGAAACATGCGTTTCTCCAAACTCAGTCAAAGTGGGGGCTTCTGTAGACACCCATTTGTGTCTCCCCAAAACCAAACCTAGTGATGAATACCTTTCATGTCATTTGATTATCGAACGAAGTGAAAGTGTGAAAGGTCAGGTGTTACGGTTAGTTTTTATTAAAAATTCTTTCTTTCTGTTTTCGAAAAACAACTCTATTTTATGAAAATAGAAAATCCAGTTTAGTTTGGTCTATGGCAAGGGTCCAATAATAGTGTAGTTGGATGGGGCTTGCAAAGAGCTTTCCAACGATATATTATAAGCCCAATTTCGATAAATAATGAGGAAGTTATGGCCAAAATACTAAACTGGGCCCAATTGATCTTTACATGCGGCCCGATGATCCAGGGGAGGGCCCAATGTTAATTATTATTCCTAAAGTTATTAGAATTAATTATAGTCTTCTAGAATTCTATAGAAGGTTCTCTTAAGTCCTAATAAAATTATAATTAATAATTATATTTTGATAAGTTTTACATGGAATAAAATATTATTTTATTAAAAATACGATTTCAGTTTTAATACGGACTTTACAAGTCAATTTTGATTGATAAGTGGACTCCATGGTTGAAAGCGCGTAGGAATCCAGGCTGTCGCCAAACGACAGGCCTGTCGCTACGCGACAAGCCTTGTTGCCATGCGACAGAGCTTGTCGCCAAGCGACAAGTTGGTTTTGCGGCGACAGCGTGGAGTTTTATTCCTTATCAAATTCTACCTATTTCCGGACTGTTTTCTTATAAATAGGGTCCTGAACCTCCGATTTATTCATCTACGATCTACAATCAACAAGTAATCTATTCTCTAAATTCTCTCTAAGCTCTCATCTCTCTAGCTTTCACAAACACAATTCCGCATACACAAGATCTGGAAACACCTAACCAAGTTCGAAGTTGCCTTCGCCCTAGACGTGAAAGGTTATAATTTCTGAGGGTTTGGTCCCAAATCCAGTCTAAACTTTTTAACACTTTATTTCAATTTATTTAATTTAATTCTTTGGTTTTATACTTTTCCTTGAAGTTTACTAACTCGTGTATTTTGTTATTAGAAAGAGGTACGAGGCATCAAAGTATGTAATCTTATTGCTCTATTCTTGTAGAAAGCATGTTTAAATTTGTTTAATTCCTTGTGTGTTGGTTTTTGATAATGCCAAAAGGGGGAAGAGATGCAAACTATCAAGGAAACTTAATCATTCTATGGTCTCTGTTCGAAATCTTCACAAGCTGCCTACTCTCTAAACAGATATAATGTATATACAAGTTTTTCCTTAGTTTTTCATTTCAGCATTGCTTTTATTTCTTAGTATTAGTTCCCTTTCTGCATTGTACTTTGTTTTTGCATTTTCTTCCCCCTGTTTCCAGCATCTCCCCCACATCTTCTTTTTCCTCTTCCTCCTGCTCTCCCTCATTCTGAATATCTTCAACAACCTTTTCAATGACCCCTACAGCTTTCTTTTCTTCCTCCTCAGCTACATCACTCACTTCCTTTGGCCTCTTATCTTTTCCTTCTAGCACTACTTCAAAACATCCATTCACAATTTTCAGTTTATGGTTTTCAAGAAATATGGGCTATATGAATTCGATGTTTTGAGAGGTAAGGGCTCTTTCTTGGCAAAGGAAATGCCAAAGCTTTCGAAGACAAAGGTGAGTAAGTTTCCATATCCAACCTTCCATCCTTTTGGAACACAGTGGGTAAGGTGTTGGATCATAATTGAGGGAAAATTAATAGGTATTTTTCGGGCTAGGCAGTAGATTAGGACAGAGTCAAGCTTGTTGGCACTGTCTCTCTTTTGAGAGCGAAGGATTATGTCATTGAACACAAATTTTAGCAGAATTTTGTCAATAGGGGTTAGGTCATTATGGTTTATGTTGGGTTCCTCAGGGTCACCTCCTAAATGCTCAACAATTTCATCAATGTTAGCTTCAGGAAGGGGGTTTCTAATGACATTGTTTTTGAAATACAAATCATAACCAGCATTCGGCACATCAAACATTTTATTCTATGGTCTCTATGGTCTCTGTTCCAAATCTTCACAAGCTGCCTACTCTCTAAACAAGTATAATGTATATACAAGTTTTTCCTTAGTTTTTCATTTCAGCATTGCTTTTATTTCTTAGTATTAGTTCCCTTTCTGCATTGTACTTTGTTTTTGCATTTTTCTTTCATTTAGAATAGGTTGGATTATCTTTGTTTCCTTGTAAGTAAGTTTGGTTTGTTTGTCATCATCAAAAAGGGGGAATATTGTTGGACTTAATGATTTTGATGATGACACAACCTCACTTACTTACAGACTAATAAGAGCTTGATTGTTTAAGTGTGTAATCAGATGCAATGACTAGGAGAATTAAGTTTCGTGCAAAGATACCATGAGGAACAAGCACTACAAGAAAAAGGGAAATTAGCAACTGATTTTTGCGACTACCATAATAATTAGTCGCAAAAAATATTTTTGCGACTAAAAAAGACGAGTAGTTGCAAATTTTGCAACCGATTTTGCAGTAGTTGCTATGCGGTCACTAATTAGCGACTGATTTTTGCGACTACCATAATAATCAGTCGCTAAAAGTATTTTTGCAACTGAAATAGACGAGTAGTCGCAAAAAATTGCAACCGATTTTATAATAGTTGCTATGCAGTCGCTAATTTACGACACTCTTATAATAATTTGCGACTAAATTGTAGTTGCCAGTGTTAATAATTTTGAAATCATTTTTTTTCTAAAAATTGCACTACTATTGCAACTAACACGGTTGTCGCTACTTTTTTTTTTAATTTATTAAGAAAGAATTAAAGAAAACCCTTAGTATAATAAAGTTGTTGCTGCCAAAAAAAAAAGAACTATAACTCCTTATTGTAGTGCAGTTTATCGCTATTTCTCTTTACATACTCTTCTCTCTACTGCTCCTCATAAAAAAATATCAAATTTATCGCTATTTTCGTGCGCTGAATCTCTATTATAGTGCAGTTTACGTTCTCCACTGATGATCAATTTAAGGTTTGTTTTCTAATTCATAAGCTTAATTTTGCTTTTGATATATTAGGTTTTTACTCATGCTTTTGATTAGTGAAATCGTGGTGCTAGAATTCCGTTTTGTCGAGATTGGGTTCAATTATGTGTGCTTAATTAAGGCTTATTTGGATCCTTTTCTGAAATTTCAATCGAGCTACTTTAGTTTTTCTTGGTAACGAATAATTGAATCATGTGTGGCTGGTTTTTTGCGCAATTGGACTAACCTTATTTCGTGAAATTTGGTTAATGATTATGCAAATTGTGAGTAAATTTTGCTTAATTGAGGGGCCGAATTGCTTAATTGTTGCTGGTTGTTGACGGTGGTGTTGGTGAGGGGCTGCTGTGGTGATTTTGGTTTGGTTTGGGTGGCTGCTGTTGTTGGTGAGGGTGAGCAAGGGCTGTTGCGTGGTGAATTGGAGCAGGGGATAATTGGGTTGTTGTTGCGGCTGTGCGTGAAGGTGGTGGTGCGGCTGCAATTGGGTGATGGTGGTAGAATTGAGGTGTGATTGGGTGGCTGGTTTGGGCTGTGGTGGTGCGGCTGCTGTTGCTGTAGCAATTGGGGTTGCTCTGGTGGATGATGGATGAAATTAGTGGGCTGAGAAGTGCGTGGCTAATTAGTTTTAGGAGATGCTGGCGGTTTTGGCGGTGGTTGGTGCTGGTGTGTGTGGTGTTGTTGGTGGTAAGGCTGGAATGCGTGGTGGTTGATGGCTTGATGCGTGAGTGAAGGAGAGGGAGCAGGGGATGTTGATTGGTTTTGGTGGGCTGATGTGGTTGGTAGTTGCAGCAAGGTTTTGGTGGGCTGCTGTGTGCGAGAGGGAGCAGGGGAATTGGTGTGGTAGAGGTTAAGAAGGTGGGGTGATGGATAAGAGGTGGGAAGCAGCCATTAAAGTAAAGATCGAACAATGCAAATATTGGTTCACAGATGATATGGAAAGAAAAGCAGTTAATGACATGTTTGTGGTACTTTCTGACATATGGCTAGATGATGAAGAGGTAATGGGATATTAACACTTCTACTAGTTTCCTGTTTTCTTTCTTTATCAGTTTAATGAAGCTCGATTATCCCTGTTCTTAGACTATGGTAAAGCTGAAAGAAGTTCTGGAGGGATATGAAGCTGTGGAGGTGGTTCCTTCTTTGTTCATATTCATGGGGAGTTTCTGCTCTTCCCCATGTAATCTATCATTTCATTCTTTTGCTTCGCTTAGGTAAGGAGTTAATGCTTATCCCTGTTCTTTTCTCTCTTTTAACTTATAATTTATAAGATACTAATGCATTTACAACTTTGAATGACAAAATTTTGCACAAAGATAGCAGTTTGGGAATCTTGGTAAAATGATTGCTGAATATCCTCGACTACTAGAGCAAAGCCGGTTTTTATTTATTCCTAGCATTGATGATGCAGGTGATTTCTGTTTATTGACTTATGTTGATTGTATATATATCATTCTCCAATGTCCATTCTGATGTTATAGTGTTATTACTATCAGGCCCCTCGTCTCTTCTCCCAAGGTGTGCTCTTCCAAAGTATCTAACATAAGAACTTCAGAAAGAAATACCAAATGCCCTTTTTATGAGCAATCCTTGCAGGTAAATTGGTACAGTTAATCGTATTTGCAGTTGCTTCATGATGTGAGGCAGCTTTGCCAAAGCTATTGTGTTTTTTTTTATAAGACAGTAATTACTTTTATCAATTTTTCTATAATTTTGGAAATTCAGCTTCCTTTTTAATGCTATGCTATTATAGTAACCATCTGATGGAGCTTTTTAAGCATGTAGAATGAGAGTATAATGTACTTTATGACTATTCCTGACTAGTTTTCCTGGTTTGGAAAACAGAATAAAGTATTACTCTCAAGAAATTGTAATTTTTCGACGGGACCTCTTGTATAGAATGCGGCGTACATGCTTGATTCCCCCTTCATCTGCTGAAACCAGTGATCCTTTTGCTCATGTGAGCTTATCATTCTACTTGTTCTGACCGTCTTTATATCTGCTGGTCATTTTTTGTTTACTCACATAAATTATTGTTTTGATGTTAACGAGCATGAGCTTATCATTCTTGATTCCCCCTTCATCTGCTGAAACCAATGATCCTTTTGCTCATGTGAGCTTATCATTCTACTTGTTCTGACCGTCTTTATATCTGCTGGTCATTTTTTGTTTACTCGCATAATTTCATCCTATTTTGCAATTAGGTTTTTTTATAATTAAATAGCAGTCTTAAAGTAATGATATGTAATAAAAATTACCGTGCATGGCACGGGACTTAACCAATATTTGCTTACATAAATTATTTTGCTATAAGTGTTGCATTTTTTATTTTAACTTCTTTTTTATTTTGTTTTTTTTTGTTTATTTTGTTTTTTTTTTTTGATGTTTTTAGTCTTTTTAAGTTTTAACATTTGAGATCATAGTTACTAATACATATCTTAATGCAGGGAAAATATATGGAAAAACTTGAGGAAATTAAGAACAAAGGAATTGAGATAAACCCCGACAAAGTCTATTTGGAGGTTGTAGGTGGGAAAAAGAAAGGAAAAGTCTACGGTTTAAGAAGTGCTTCACAAATGTATTACAAGAGCGATCCTGCTTCTCAACTTACGGCATCATCTTCTACTCCTTCCATGATTTCTCAATTAAGCTCTCAAGTTGAAGAATTAAAGAAGATGGCAGAAGAAAACCATAATAAGGTAGAAGAAAGCCAAAAAATAGCGGCAGAGAGCTTAAAATATGCTAAGGAATTCGTCGAAAATCATGAGATCGAAAAAGCTACATGGAAGAAGGAAAAATTAGCCATGCAAAAAACATTGCAGGAAATGGTATCACTTGTCAAACAAGGTTATCGTCCTTGTAAGCCTCCTACGCCTACAGTCACCCGCTCTCGTGATACAACTAAGTGATTTTTATTTTCTTGGTGGTAGTTTTGTGAACAACTGGTTTTTTTTACATCGTCATTATTGGTTCTTATTTGAAGTAGCTTTCTTTATATGGGAGGTGACTTTTGAAACAATTAGTCATATGAGTTAAATATTGTTTTTTAATACATTGATACAAATTTGATGATGTTTTGGATATTTGAATAAAATTAACATTTTGGTTATTTGAATTTATGCGTGGGTACCTTTTTTTTGTGATTGATATTGGTTGTCGCTAAATTATGGTCTCAAATATTGATCGTCAGTCGCAAATATTTAGCGACTGCAAATTTGGTTTAGAGACTGATTGGTTAGTTGCAAAATCATTAGTCTCAGTAGTCGCTAATCTGTCACAAATAATTAGTTTTGTAGTCGCAAAAATTTGTTTCGTAAGTAGTTGCTAATCCGTCGCAAATATTTTACGACGGACAATAATTTAGTTGCTAAAATTTGAAAGTTAGTCGCTAAATGGTAGTTGCAAAGGCGTTGCAAATCCGTCGCTAAATTTGCGACTGTCCAAAAATTAGTCGCAAAAATGGATTTGCGACGAGGTCTTTGGCAACGAACCAAAGTAGTTACAAATCCGTCGCAAATCCATTTTTGCAACGGATTTGCGACTACTTTGGCCGTCGCTAATTACCCTTTTTCTTGTAGTGAAGAAGGCCGGAAGCAAAGCTATCCAAAAAGAAGAGTTCCTTTGCAAGAACTGGTGCTTCAGAAATGAAGACTTGAGAAGAGAAGGTTCCCCTCAGAGAACAGAAGCTTCAGAGCAGAAGCTTCACCAGAGAAGAGAAGTTCCCCTTGAGGAACAGAAGCCTCGGAGTAGAAGCTTCATCAGAGGACATGAAGACTAAATATATTTTTATATTTTAGGGTTTATGTTAGTATAAGATATTAAGTTACACTCGAAAAATCTGTGTGGAATTGGTCTAAAAAGATAATATTGTGCTGGCATATTTTTAGGAAAGCAGTTAAATTTAAAACGTTTATCTTTTTCTTAACTAAAAAGATTTTATTTATTCTGATTTTCGAAAATATCTTTTGGAAATAAAATCTTCCACATTTTCTAAAAACTTGCGGCCTACTCCTCCATGATCTTCTTCAAGTCATGGTCTTGCACATTGAGGAGTTCATGTTTCCTCAATTTTAGGAACATGATCTTCTTAGTGGGTTGGAGTAATGGCGTAATGGATTTGCTGCACAAAGGAGTTTTTCCTAAATGAATTTGATCTATAAATAGTCTTTGAAATCAGTTGGAAAAACTCACCCTTACTCACATAAGTTTTCAAGTTTTAATTCAAGTTAAGTGTCAATTCCACATATGTGATATAGTGTTCTTATGTTCTTATACTAGAGTTATTTATTTTTCGAGTTGTAATTTGGGGAATAGGAAAGTTTGAGCGAATTTCGGTATGTGAAAAAGAGAAGTGAGAAAGAGAAGAGAAAGAAAAGAGAAAGAGAAGAGAAAGAGAAGAGAGATAGAGAAGAGTAACAAGTTGGGTGACTTGTTCCTCGGGGTTTTAAGTTCGTTGAGGAACTTGAAGTTTGAGTCTTTAGTTTGTAATAGGACCATTTGCCCCATTCTAGTGAACATTCTTTTCCCAAAATCCCAAGTGGTCGTGGTTTTTCTCCTTGTTAGAGCCAAAGAGTTTTCCACGTAAAAATCTCTCTTGCATCTTTTAGTTCCTTCAGTTTATCTTTCTGTTCCTTTAGCTTACTTAGTTTTAATTCCGCAAAAAGTTTGGCTAAACTCTCATACTACAATTCAACCCCCCCTTCTTGTAGTATTCAATGAAACAACATATCCGACGGAATGTAAATCCGTCGGAAAATTTAGTTTTTCCGACGGATTTACGTGTTCGTCGGAAGCAATCTGTCGGAATTCAGCTGATTTCTAGTAGTGAGAGAAGAGATGATACAGACAGTAAAGTTTCATCTGAGAACAGCACAGGACAGAATGAAAGCTCAGGATGACAAAAAGGGAAGTGACAGGAAGTTTACAGTTGGAAGTTGGGTTTAGTTGAAGTTGCATGCCTATGGACAGAGATCTGTTAAAGGATTTTCTAATGAGAAACTGTAATCCAGATATTATTGACCTTTCAGATTATTGAGATTATAGGAAGTGATGCTTACAAATTGAAACTTCCTCAAGATGCTGAAATTCATCCTGTTTTTCATGTGTCTCAGTTGAAGAGATTTCAGGAAATTCTTCCTGCAATAACTCGCATTCCTAATAGGCTCCATGGAAAAGTTGTAGAAGAAGAATGGGAACCATAAGCTATTTTGGACAGAAGAATGGTCAAGCACCATAATCAGGTATCAGTGCAATACTTAATCAGGTGGAAGAATTGTCCTGTTACTGAAGCAACTTGGGAGTTTGCAGAGGATTTTGAGAAACGTTTTCCTGTTTTTGATGTGTCAACTTGAGGACAAGTTGTCTTACAGGGTAAAGTATTGTAATAGGAGTTAGTTAAGTATGCTGAGTCAGCATAGTTTGTTAGAGATTGTTAGTTAGTTACAAATATTTTCTTAGATATTTTGTAGTTACAAGCTATTAATAGCTGAATATTCTGTAATAAACACTCATTCAATTTTTATGAAATATAATCCCCTTCTTCTTCTCAATATTTTCTCTGCAAAACCCTGTATTCTTCTCAACTCAACAATGGAGTTCCTCCATTGAATTTGCTAAATTTCTTAGTGAATTGAAGTGAGATTCCAATATACTACTTGTATACTTTTACATAATATCCACATACTCAACTATTTTTTCTTTATTTCTGATGAATGAGCTATAACTTACACGAGTATGAATTAAACCGACAAGACGTTTCATATGAGAGATATGGACAAAGAAGATAAGAAGGTGGGATAAGGATTGAGAAACAATAGGCGTGATAAAAGGATAAAAAAAAATGTTGTCTGTAGGTTAAAAATTAGATTAGATTAATAAGAAAAACCACCTATGCTTACTAATTTTTCTCCTCTCTACAATATTTTCCATCATTTCCCTAATTATCCCCTTACCTTTAAACAAACCAAAGAATTTCAAGACCCCTTTCTTTTTACCTATCTATCCTCTCTTATCTTTGGTAACCAAGTTGTGAACAAAATTGGATGAGTTAAACCAAATTGAATTTTTTTAAAAAAAAATCCGTACATACTTTAAAAAAAAAAAAAAAAAAAAGCAAAACAATCAACAATGAAGGGAATAAATATAAAGTAGAGCTGGAATGTTTGACTTGGCTCGAAAATTTTCCTAGGGCTAACTTGGCCCTTTTATATTATATATATAGGGTTTAGATTCAATAATAAAGATCTTAAAATGAGAAGGAATCTTGACCATGTAAATTAATCCAACGATCAAATTTCATCCTTGTAAAACTATGCCCATTTAGTACAAAAAATCTGTACAATTAGTTTGAAAATTATGCACATTTCATTTTCCGATTTTATGTGATGTCTTTAACCTTTTCTTCTCCTCCCAACATTTCTCTTCTATAACATATACATTCTTTTTATCTCACTTTTTCTCTCCTAAAAATTATACACATTTGACTTAAAAGTTATGCACGTTTAACTGAAAAAATTATGCACATTCATGTTTCACTTTCATTTTTCCATTGTTTTTCCTCTTCATTGTGATGAACTCTCTCTCTCCTCCGTTAAAGCTTATTCATAGTTCTAACTTATAATTTTAGAGATGAGAAATTAATAGTGGTCATGAAGAACTTGTAAATCTAATAATAAGGATTAATCAGCCGACGACGTCATTTGGAGAATGTTTAGCTAGCAATAAGCACATATAATTGAAATAAATTGTACCTTTAGTACAGAAAATTTGCATATTCAACTCAATAAATATGCACAATTTAGATTAAAAACGTGCACAAGTTTAACAAGAGTAATGCAGATTTATTTTTAAAATTAAGCATGTATAGAGTACAAATGTACAATGTTTACTTTTACTTGATTCCTCTTGGTATTCCTTTTAGAGCTCTTCTTAACTCGAGGAGAAAAAAAATTGGGGAAGAAATATGAAGAAGGAAGAAACAGAAGGGTTTCTCCTTGGGAGGATTTTCTGGTTCCCTCTATGGTTTATCTCTTGGAAAGGTTTTTCTAGCCTCCATTGCTAGATTTTTTCTACTTTCTTGAAGGTTTGCCTTCACTTTTCTCCTTTTTTCTCTTTCTCTTTCATTCATCTCCTTTATTCTGGTCTCTTTTGTGAATCTTTGTAGGGGCTTCCATCGGTGCATGTTTTTACCGGTGGTAAGCCCCAACAAGCTTTTTAATTGTTTTCAATAAATGGAACAGAGAAAAGCAATTCACTTCTTGTATCAATTATGGAAATAAATATTCAAACAGGTATATATGTTAGTATATGTATACATATAATACGAAAACAATGGTGTACCAAGTAATATTTTACATTAGCTATTGTTTTTTTCTTTTTTTTGGGGGGGAGGAGGGGGGACAAAATGTTAGTTGTTGGATTGTTAAGTTTAAATTTTCTACTTGTCATGAAATATATAGAGAAGAGATAAAGGATATGAGTAGTATTTAGAAGAGATGTAAACAACTTGCAAGTTATTATTTATTACAAGTATGATTTTTGCGTATCATACAAGATGATTTTGCAAAGATATTTATAGTTGTATAATGTTGTATAATCCACTATCACATTGTGGGCTATTGAATTAGGCCCCGTTTACTTCATCTTATTTTTGCTGAACTTAAATTATTTTTATTGAACTGAAATTATTTTTAGTGAAATTAGTTTTTGCTAAACTGAAATTATTTTTGCTGAAATGAAATTATTTATTTTATGTTATATTTCTTCTTTAAAGTTACTAATTTTTACTGAATTGAAATTATTTTTCTAAATTGAACTTATTTTTACTGACTGGACTTTTTTTACAAAACTAAAATTAATTTTACTGAATTGAAATTATTTTTACTAAATATTTTTGTAAAGGTAAAGTAAACAAAGCCTTAAAGAGTGGCAAGAAGGGTGTCTAAGTATGGTAAAGGTTACACATATATAAACCAATGATGTGGCAGGCTATGATATCTGTTTGTTTTGGGGCCCAAAATAATTATTTTAAATCATTTTATTCAAATTTTAAATGAAATTTCATATCTTATTTCAAATCAGATATCTATTTCCAAGGCACATTCTATGTCCCCCAAATTCCAAACCACTCCCCTCTTTGTTATCATTTTTTTTAGCTGAAACATTTTTTTGTTCGGTTTTTCTCTCTTCTCTTTCTTCTAATGTTCTTCATGTTCTTGAATTCAATTTTTTTTCTAGAATTTTTCTATAATTTATCTAATGTTTGACAAATCAAACTTTGTTTATCTATCTAATTAGTAAATAGTTCTCCGGGTAAAATTAATTATTTGTGGTCTTATTTTTTTTCTTTCGTCTCTCTCTTCTAATGTTCATGTTCATGTTCTCTAATTAATTTTTGTTTTCTTTAGAATTTCTCTATAACTTTTTTTTTATACTTCCTCCGTTCTGTTTTTATTGCACTATAGGAGGTTGGCACAAGATTTTTGGTAGTGGAAAAAAGGATGAGAGAGAAAGGTAAAAATACAAGATTGCCCATGTGATGGTATACATAAACTAAAAAATTAAGTGTTGAAAAGTAAGGGTATGTTTGGTATTTGTAGTGTGAACACAAATATTTCTTTTCCTATAATAGAAATGGTGCAATATTTGTGATACTTCCTTAAAAGACAAGTGGTGCAATATTAAAAAAACGAAGGAAGTATAATGTTTCACGAATCAAAATTTGTTTATCTATCTAATTAGTGAAATGATGAGTGACATTTATGTCACTCTTAGGGAGTAGTTTTAGAGTCATTTTCGGGCTCGTTTTATCTTACTTTTCCTTTTATTCTCTTATTTTCTATTTAATAAAGTTTCTTTTTATTTTGGTATTTTGGAGTGTTTTAGTTTAATTTCTTTATTTAATTAGTTTGTTTATTTTCGTAGTTTATTTGCTTTGGATTTATTTTATTTCGTTTTTTTTCTTCGTTACTTTCATAGCTTTAATTAGTTTATGGTTTATTTCTTATTTTATTTTACTTTATTTGCTTGTATAGTTTTTGTTTAATTTTTATTAGTTTTGGTTTTATTTCTCTTAAATCTATTTTATTTTATTTATTTCTATTTTATTTATTTTATTTTATTTGTCTTGGTTTCACCCTTGGGTTTGTTTGTGTGTAGGTTCAAGTTCAAGGTCCAAGATGAGCCTTTTCAATTGCCACTCCAACCACCATTCACCAGCCCACAACACTCCAACCACCATCAACTAACACCACACCTGCTACATTAAAGCCAACAAGCTCACTCAACCACCACCTTCGCAACTCCCTTGACAACAACTCACCTTCACCAATTAAACAGAACCAATCCACCGCAGCTCCTCCTATCTCCGCACAACCGCTGCTGCACTCTCCACCTCGCGCATAAACCCAACAACACCAACTCCATAACAGCCGCAATAACCGCAACCACCACCACCGATAACACTAATTACCGCAGCAGCCTTCAACCCCGCATCACTAGTCAGCTCACCACAGGCCACTGCGCACCGCTGCCTTGCTACTCACCAATTCACACCAGCATCCCAACACTTGGCCACCCAAACTGAGCACCAACACCACTGATCTGCAATTCCTCTGCTCCTCCAAATAATGAACCTCAATTAAGCCCCAATTTAATTTGATCTTATAAAAGGAGGGTACTACTACAGCAGCTGTATGAAGTGTTTCCTTTAGCTAGCAGGTGTATTCCGTGTTCTTTTCATTTTATTTTCCTTAATATTAGATGTATGCTGACAGCCAATGAGAGTATTTCTAGGGATTGCTCTTATTTGTAAGCCGTCATATAAATATGTACTCGGTACTCTCATAATAAAAATAACACAAAAACTATTTTGGATGTGCCGCAAATTCTCTCCAAGATTCGATCTTTATTTTCTGAGTTTCTTCACAAAACTCTTCATGGTATCAGAGCCAGGTTGCGAGAAATTTGTGTAAAGCGCAGATCCAATCCTCTCTGATCTTAGGGCCTGTTCTCATTGACTGAACTCAGCTGAACTGAACTGAACTGAACTGAACTCAGCTGAACTGAAATGAACTGAACTGAAATGAATATTTTATAAGAGAAGGAAATTAGGAGCTGAACTGAACTGAATTGAACTGAATTGAGCTGAACTGAACTAAACTGAACTGAACTGAATTTCAACGTAAGAGAACAGGCCCTTAGTCAGGCTGTATTTTTGGGTAAAGATTTAATCTTGATATCTGAAAATGCCTAAAGATGGAGTTCCCACGATTGCTGACATCCAAAATCCTTTTTATCTTCACCCTGCTGATGGACCTCTTTCTATCAACCTCCCTGAGAAACTGGCAGGAACTTCAAACTATCGAACTTGGAGAAGATCCATGGAGATAGCTCTGGCCTCAAAACGCAAGCTTGGTTTTGTCACTAGACTGATTAAGAGAGACAATGAGAATGTAGAGAGTCAAGACTAGTGGGATACTTGTAATAACATGGTTGTTGCTTGGTTGACAGGATCCATGATGCAGAACATCAGAGAATCTGTGATGTACGTGAAGAATCCTAAGGATATCTAGGTTCAACTTGAACGCAGATACTCCTTGACAAATGGTACAAGGAAGTATAAGCTGAACAAGGATCTATATGAGCTGAAACAGAAGGATAGGTCAGTAAGTGAGTATTATACTACAATGAGAGTTGTATGGGATGAACTTGATAGCCTAAGTCAGTTCCTTCCTATCACTGCCATGACTCCAGAAATCAGTGCATTTGTTGAAGCAATAAATCAGCAAAGGAAGAACAGAGACTTTTCTAGTTCCTGAATAGTCTGAATGAGTCATATAGAACTATGAGAAGTCATCTTCTGATGGGAACAAGACTTCCTTCGATGGAAGTTTCTTGTGGATCTATTCAGTAGGAGGAAGCTCAAAAAGAAGTGCTCAACCAGGACAACAATAGCAACCCAAACAATCCAGAGATTGAGTCTTCTGCTATGTTTGTGAGAAACAATCAAGAAGGGTGCACTGCTTGTTGGATTAAGGGACACACCAAGGAAGTATACTGGACTCTGGTGGGATATCCTTCGTGGCACCACAAGTGCAAAAAGATGGATAGAACTCAGAAGAAGGAAGGTGGTTACTCTGGAAGAGAAGGGGTAAGATCGACCTCTGGGAACAGATGGAACAAAGGAAAGCAAACACAGAAATGGGCAAACAGTGCTTAGAATGCAGAAAATGTGAATCTCGCTACTCAACAGCTCGAGCAACTGCTCAAACTCATACCATCTACTGCAAAGAATGGGTTAGAAACTGGGGAAGAGATAGACAGCAGCTTTGCAGGTATGATTTCATGTTATAGTGTTTCTAAAATACAACATGAATGGATAATAAACTCTGGTGCCTCAGATCACATGACAGGAAACTTTTATAGCTTGCATGAACCTAGGAAACTTGAACCTAGACCTAAAATAAATCTACCTACAGGGAAAACTGCTAGTATATCTCATGTGGGGTCGGTCATGTTGAAAAATGGTCTTGTTCTCAAAAATGTGTTGTATGTGCCTGAATTCAATCATAATCTCATGTCAGTTAGTAAACTAACTAGAGATGAGAAATGCAAAATTCTGTTTCATCCTAAAATGTGCATTATTCAGGACTATCATACTTAGAAGGTTAGTGTTGTTGGGGCTGTCAGCCTTGGTCTATATCACATGTTAGATACGCCTGTTGAAAAGATATGGAGATGGATTGACAGCAAAAGAAGTCACCAGATGAATGAGCAAAACAAACTCAAGGTGAAAGAAGGGAAGCATAAGAATAATGTAGCCAGCAAAACTGAATGTACTAGTTTTAATGTTGCTAGGACAAATTCTTATGTTTTGTGGCACAATAGACTTGGGCATGCACCCAAGAACAAAATTAAATTGACTGCTTGTGTTTTTGGTAATTGCAATGAAACTGGTGTATGTTTGACTTGTCTTATGGAAAAGTTTTGCAAACTTCCATTTGATTATAAATGAATCTTATGCTAAGTGTGAGTTTGATTTGATTCATGTTGATAACTGGGGGCCTTATAGGGTGAGCACTAGAAACAAACATAGATATTTTATGACTGTTGTTGATGATTATTCCAGGGCAACATGGGTTTATCTCATGAAATTAAAATCAGATGCTTTTAGTGTCATTCATATGTTTGTTAACTTTGTGAAAAATCATTTTAACAAATCCGTCAAAGTGCTTAGATCTGATAATGCTCTTGAGTTTGATGATGGAAAATGCAAAGAATTCTTTGCACACTTGGGAATAGTCCATCAAACATCGTGTGTAGATCGATCACAACAAAATGGAAGGGTGGAGAGAAAACATAGAAATATTCTTGAAATGGCAAGGGCAATCAGATTTCAAGCTGGGTTGTCTTTGAGTTTCTGGGGAGACTGTGTGTTAACAGCAACATATATTATCAATAGTCTGCCATCTTCTGCGCACAAGGACAAGATGAGTCCCTATGTAAAATTGTTCAAGAAGAAACCTGATTACAGCAGGATAAGAGCCTTTGGGTGTTTACCCTTTGCTTATAATCCCTGAAATGAGAAAGATAAATTCTCAGCTAAAGGGGTACCATGTGTGTTCCTAGGCTATCTAGCCACTCAAAAAG
The DNA here is from genome assembly GCF_948465745.1 of Chenopodium album. Taxonomy (NCBI): domain Eukaryota; kingdom Viridiplantae; phylum Streptophyta; class Magnoliopsida; order Caryophyllales; family Amaranthaceae; genus Chenopodium; species Chenopodium album. The sequence goes on along the minus strand of NC_137850.1, from coordinate 28,308,110 downwards.
GGTACAAACTCCTAAATCTTCTCATAAATCAAACCTTTGTCTCTAGGGATGTTAAGTTTCATGAAAACATCTTTCCTTATAACCTATCCAAGTCTCAAAATAACTACGTATAACCACAACTAGTTAAGATGCCAAAGCCTCAAAACTCAACTCAAATAACTAATATGGATTTGACTATTGAGTCAAGTAGTCAAAATTCAGAAAATGAAGAATTAAGTGATGTTGAAACACCACAAATAGCCTCACCACAAAACTCTCCTGCAACCTCACCTGTTAACTCACCACTCAAGTTCAACATGATCAGCCTGCTGAACTTCGAAGAACTTCAAAGCCTCACAAGGTTCCCTCCTGGCTCACTGGTTTCAAGCACAATGTGACTCATAAACCCAGAAATGAACCAGAACATGCTTCTCACCTAGCTGTTACATCAGTTAACATGAAATTTTCAGCTTTCCTACCCTCCCTCACAAGCTCCAATGATCCTACACAGTTTAAAGAAGCTGTAAAACATGATCATTGGGTAACAGCTATGAACGAGGAGCTAACAGCCCTTGAGGATAATGGTACTTGGGATATTACTACTCTTCCCCCAGGCAAGAAAGCCATAGGATGCAAATGGATTTACAAAACCAAAATGAATCCAGATGGTACTGTACAAAGATACAAGTCCAGAGTGGTGGTGTTGGGATGCAGAAAAAAAAATGGTGTGGATTATGATGAAATGTTTGCTCTTGTAGCCAAACTCACTAATGTAAGATCACTTCTTGCTGTAGCTGCAATGCATGGGTGGATCACTCAACAAATGGATGTCAAAAATGCATTTTTGCATGGTGACTTGTGTGAAGATGTGTATATGAAGTTGCCAGCTGGATATACAGGCACTGGATCCATAATTCATGTTGGACAGGGGGAGCAAGTCAATCCATATGTTTGCAAACTTAAAAAATCCCTATATGGACTAAAGCAAGCACCTCGACAATGGTTTGAAAATTTGTCAAGTGCTCTTGTGAATTTTGGATTTCAACAGTCCAAAAATGATTATTCTTTGTTTACATTGGATATGGATGATAAATTCTTAGCTGTTCTGGTCTATGTGGATGACTTAATCCCCACGGGAAACTCTCAAACTTTCATAAATCAAGCCAAGGATTTTCTATCTCACACTTTTCATATGAAGGATTTGGGTGATTTGAGATACTTCTTGGGTATTGAAGTAGACAGATCCAACCAAGGCATATTTCTCTCACAGAAGAAGTATACTCTTGAGATGATAAAAGAATTTGGTGTAAGTGGTGCTAGAAAACTAAAAGTTCCTATGGATTCAACAGTCAAGCTCACACCATCCCTGGGAAATCCCTTACCTAATCCAGCTGAGTATCAAAGACTGGTAGGTAAACTTTTGTATCTCACTCTAACAAGACCAGCCATTGCCTATCCAGTACACATTCTGAGCCAATTCATGCAGAATCCTACTACAGCTCACTTTCAGGCAGCAAAAAGGGTGCTGAGGTATCTTCTTGCATCACTTGGTCATGGCATCTTGTTAGCCCCTGAGTCAGCTGCTCAACTAACAGCTTACTGCGATAGTGATTGGGCAGGATGCCCTCACAGCATAAGGTCCACAACTGGATACTGCATCCTTCTAGGATCGTCACCTGTATCCTAGAAAGAGAAGAAACAATTAGTTGTGGAAAAATCAACTGCAGAGGCAGAGTATAGGGCCATGGCCCTAACCACATGTGAAATATCGTGACTGACCCAATTGTTAAGAGATTTAGGCATCAAGCACTTGTTTTCTGTCACTTTGAAATGCAACAACAAAGCAGCTCTGTCTATTGCTGTAAACCTAATTCATCATGAAAGAATGAAACATGTTGAAGTTGATTGTCACTATGTTCACGACAAAGTCAATGATGACAGCATAAAACCATCCTATGTTCCATCCAAGCTTCAGTGACATTTTCACCAAACCGATCACTATCGAACAACACAACTTCATTTTGCGCAAGCTAGGAGTTCATTCTCATTCACCTCTACCAGCTTGAGGGGGAGTGTAAAAGGAGGGTACTACTACAGCAGCTATATGAAGTTTTTTAGTAGTTTCCTCTAGCTAGCAGGTGTATTCCAAGTGTTCTTTTCATTTTATTTGCCTTAATATTAGCTGTATGCTCACAGCCAATGAGAGTATTTCTAGGGATTGCTCCTATTTGTAAGTCGTCATATAAATATGTACTCAGTACTCTCATAATAAAAATAACACAAAAACTATTTTGGCTGCGCCGCAAATTCTCTCCAAGATTCGATCTTTTTTTTCTGAGTTTCTTCACAAAACTCTTCAGAGCTATTCACAGGCGCGCAACCCTGTGAGAAGACACGCAATGGAAGTCTAGAATAAGAATCAAGGCAGTAGCAATTGCGCGACCTTTGCGCGAAGTCTTCGCGGGCGTGCAATTCTAGGTTCAATTTGAACCACTTCACGAGCTTCTCACGTGATTTTATTGAAGATCGAATGGTCTTGTTATGAAGTTTGATGGTAGGCGATGATGATTAACGGTGGTGATTCACTCAGCATTGTCGTTGTTGGTTAATTAATGGAGATGATTGAAGAGCAAAAGCGGTCGTACATCGAGAAGAATGAGTTGGAGGGTCTGATCTCTTTTGTTTTTCTTTTCTTTTGTTTTACTTTTATTTTACTTTTTTTTTCTTTTCCTTTTTATTTCTTTTTATTTCTTTCTCTTCTTTCTTTCTTTATTTATTTCCTTCTTTATTATTTTCCTTCTTTTATTTTCTTATTTTCCTAGTTAGTATAAATACCCATTTTTGGGTAATTAGAGGGGAGCTTAGTTTTATCATGAAACTATTATTCTATTTTTCTTAATTAGTTTTAGGAGATATTCTCTTTCTAGTTTTGGGGTTTATGGAGGATTAACCTCCATAGTTAGAGTTTTAGAGAGAGAAAGTTAGAGATCTTCAATGGTGGTACTTGGAGCTTGAAGATTCAACTTGTGACAATTGTTTTGGAGATCTCCTTATTAAATCAATGAGAATTTCTAACTTCCTCTCCTCTATTTTATTTGTTTTCCTTTGATTATTGTTTTAGTTGTTAGTATTGCTTGTTAATCATGTTGGTACTTCGTGATTTATTAATTAATCTTGTTGTTGGCATGATTAGTGAGTAATTTCCCCATTAAGGGGATGGTTGTGGTGTAGTTGGATCTTGAGCATGTTTTAGGGTTTGGAGTTGATTTGTTTGTGATTAAATTCTTTATATACTTGATGTTCTTCAATCACACTACTAGAAAAAGCTCAATTTTCGACGGAGATCTTCCGACGGATACCGTTAGAAAAGGAAAATTTTCCGAGGGATTTAAATTCCGTCGGAAATTTTCGACGAATTTAGATTTTCTATCGGAAATCCGTCGGAACTTTCCGATAAAATTAAATCTGTCGAAAAAAAATTTGGTTTCCGACAGAAAACAAATAATTTCCGACTAAATTAAATTCCGTCGGAAATTTCCTACGGAATTAAATTCCGTCAAAAAATTTCCAACGGAATTTTAACTAGTTCCGACGGATTTAACTTTAAAAAAAAAAAAAAGAAAAAGAAAAAAACCAAAAACCCCACACATCAGCCGCCCCCTTTTCTCCTTCATTTCACTATCTTGTCTCTCTCCTCTCAATCTCATATTCTCTCTCTTCTCCTCATTTCTCCTCCTTCCCCTGCTCTTCTCCTTCTCATTTCTTTTCTCTTCTACTTCTCCTTATTTCTCTTCCTTTTTTGGATCCTTTTCTTCTCCTCCTCCTTTTCTTTTTCTCTCATCCTCCATCACAGCCAAACGTCGTTGCTGCAGATCTACCGCCACGCCCGCCCACTGCTCCACCGCCATTCTCGCCCACTGCTCTCAGCACTCAGCGTCTACGCCATTTTAATTAGTTTTAAGGTTTTTAAGATCAATTTCGACCAAGAAAACTCTAAACCTAGAGTTTTCTTGGTCGAAATTGGCCTTATTAACCATGTTTGAGGTGAAATTTAAAGCTAATTTCGGTTTTTAAAGGTATCTTTTGTTGTTTTTATTTTCTTTTTTTTTAGTTATTTTTTGTTAATTGTTGTGGTTGTGGTTTTCCGGTGGTTGTGGTTAAGGTTGTAGATCTGGGTTGGGTTGGGTGGGTTAAGGTGGTAGCGATGGGCATTGTGGGGAACAATTTGTGGGTTTTTTTTAGTAGTGGTGGCAGCTGGTGGCGTTACTGGTGGGTGAGCTTTTTTTTTCAGATATGGGTTCGTCAAGGTGGGTTCGTTTAGGTGGTATCTGGATCTGGTTCAAGGGTGGGTCTGGTTCGATTTGGTGGGTAGGGGTTATGGTGGATGGGTACATGTTAAGGAAACTGAAGGTGTGGGATGGTGGTGTGGAGTGGTGGCTGGTGGTGTGGGGTAGTGGCTGGTGGTGTGAAGTGGTGGTGGGAGGCGTTTTTTTATTTTTTTTTAATGAATTTTTCGACAGAATTTCCCTCGCAAATTTCCGAGGAAATTGTGTCCGTCGAAAATTTACAACGGATTTAACCGGTGCCGGAAATTCTCTTTCGACAGAAAATTCAGTCGGAAATTCCGTCAGAAGAGACCTTTTTCCTACCAAACCTTTTCCGACAACCCGTTTCAACGGAAATTCCGTCGAAAACGGGGTTTCCGACAACCCGTTTCAACGGAATTTTTCTGTTGGAAATGGGTTGTTTTCTAGTAGTGCTACTTGCAAAATGCATGTTGTCAGTGTATTGAGGGTGAATTATTGCTTGATGATGCGATAGCGGACCTAGCAAGATTTGTATCGATTGTTATTTGATTGCACCTTCTAGTATATGGTTCTAATGTGACAACATAGAGGCTATGTTAAGAGAAGCCAATTGACCCCGACAGGTGGCTAGATTGGACCTTACTTCGATATTCAAGCATGTTTAGTTCATGATTAATTCAACTTCTATGCCTTTGTTTATGCTTGAGTGAATGTTATACCTAAATTGTTTTCCTTGGTGTTTTATTTCTTGTTTTAGCATCTTTAGACTTTAGTTTACTTATCCTCTATTCCAGACTAGCTTAGTTGTTGATAACATTTGGTGGTGATTAATCGTTCCCTGTGGTTTGACCCCTATGCTTGCCTTATACTCGTATTAGGTTTGTTTAGGTTGTACAAATTGTATTTGATTTAGGGATAGACATTTGACGACGTGTTTATTCCCTTGTCATGAAACATTCTCGTCTCTTTTTTTTTTTTTTTTTTTTTTTGCTGATGTACTTCACACCATGCCATCAGTTCCTAAATTTATCAATAATATTATACCATTGAATCGTGATTTTTATTTTGTCTACTCTCTCTTCTAATGTTCTTCATGTTCTTATATATTTTCTTTTAAATTTAGTTGTTCATATATTTTTCTTAAAATTTTGTTTGTTGTTTCAGAAATTAATATGAATTACATTGTTCCGTTGTATAAATTTATTTTAAATTATTTGTTTTTTTATCTTTGTGTTACATGTCTATTTTGTGTGTGTGTGTTTTTTTTTTAATTGTATGATTCTTATGTTTAAAACTGGAAAAAAAGAATGTTAAATTTCTTCTTTCTTCAAAAAAACAAAAATATTTATAAGAAAAAAAAAAATCAAAGCCCCTAGCCCCGCCCCTTATGCGGCCTTAACGACCACCCCTGTGCCGCCCCGGTCTGAACATCCCACAACCTTCCCTTCCCCCTCCCCACACCCGCCTTCCCAAAGCAACCCAACTCCCGAAACCCCAACAGACCCCCAAAAGCACCACTAACCACTCCAAAGAAAACCCCCTTCCACAATTTTCGGGGTAGCTAGGGGATTTTTGTAGGGTGGTTGTTCGGGTTTCCGGGGTGGTTGGAATTTTCAGCTTGCTTGAACTAATTGTCAGAGTGGCTAGGGGATTTTCGTGGGTGTTTGTTGTTTTTTCGAGGGTGGTTGATTGGGTTTCTAGGTTGGTGGGGCTTCCGGTTATCTTGAACCGTTATTCAGGGTAGCTAGGGGTTTTCGAGGGTGTTTGTGGTTTTTCGGGGGTGGCTAGTGGCTAATGGCTAGGGGATTTTCGAGGGTGTTTGTTCAAGGTTTGCATCTCCAGTGACACTGAAGGGTGGCAGCAAGGGGAGTAAAGTGGGAGTTCGGGTGCAAGGGGTTTTGGGGTGGCACCGTTGTAGCAAGGTGGGAGGAGAGTGAATTTTAATAAATAAATAAATAATTTAGCCTGTTTAACGGGTAACTGGTCAAATAGATCGTTAGATGAAGATTGAGGGTAAAGGTGGAAATGTTTTGGAAAAAGCAATAGGTAGGATTGTTTTGGGAAGACTAATGATTTTTCCTAACTTTAATCCCTTTAAGGGTAAATTTTAATTTGTAATGAGTTTGATTGTATTTTAGTGTGTAAATTCCAATGGATACATACTATGAATGCTAATATGATTAATCTAATGCGAAGTACATTATAAGTGATTTTTAAAGGTAAAATTTATTTTGGAAAATGGTACCTTTTTTAGTGTATAAGGATAACTTCAAATACATTTAGGGTAACTCTAACCGTGTGTATGTTCAAATATAACTCAAATGTTTATAAAAAACAATATAACTTTTTTAGACATCAACTTAATTTAATTTGTTTAAAATTACCAAAAATTAATAAGATTATAAAAATTATATAAATCATAAGCAAGGTATCAAATATTTATAACATAACTCAAAAATTGATTCAATATCAATTCCACATTTTCCTTGATTCTCAGGCACATTCATACGTGCTAAAGATTGAGCTTGAACTCGATTTTAGGCTTTAAGGTGGCTTTATAGGCTAGTCTTTAAATGGATCAGCCTTGCCCCGAAATCAAACCATCAAGGGCAAGCATTGATTAAGAAAGAAATAATAGGATAAGAATTTAAAATTTGAACAATTTGAATGTTGAAGGTTGCTCAACAATGTGCTTGAGGTGAAGATATTGATTTGAGGATTTGATTACTAATTTTGAGATATTGATATATATATATATATATATATATATATATATATATATATATATATATATATATATATATATATATATATATATATATATATATATATATATATAAGAGGAAGGCTTATGTAAGAACCCTCCTCTATATAAGAACCCATCTGGACCATTGATCATATTTCATCTAAAGGCTGAGATTTATTGGTGAGTAATGACATTTTTGTAATTTGCAGAACATACACCCCCAAATGTATTACTTTGACAAGTTGACGTTTCATTTTTTTGTATCCTCTTTGAATTCAGCAACTCACTTCTCTCCCTCTCTCTCCTCCATTGAAGCATCTATTTAAAGTTTTGAACCTCCATTAAAGCCGCATCTAAGCTTTCTATCCTCCATTAAAGCAGCATCTAAGCTAACTATTCTCCATTGAAGCGGCATCTAAGCTAACTATCCTCCATTAGAACATATTGTAAGTTAATTATCTTATAACTACAAAAATAATTTTTTTTTTTTTACAATTGGACATGCTGAAATTATGTGCAATTCAAATGAAATTTCCAACCTATGTTGTGAGTATATTAAATTTAAGATTAAATTAGTTATTGCAATTTTAGATTATTTTTTTCGATTTTTTTGGGCAAAATTTCTGATTATTATATTTTGATTTTTTGTCGAAATTTCAAGTGATTATTTCTCGATTTTTTTAGCGAAATTTCAGGGGAGGGGTGTTTGAAAGGTTAATTAGGCTTGTAGCTTGTCATAGTTGGTTAGTAATGGGATGGGAGATTATTAGGAATAGGAGATTATTAGGCTTATGTAAGTTGTTATTCTTGATCTAAATTGCATATTTGTAGCTTTAGTAGTCATCAGTCTACATCATGGGTGCTTGTAATTCTTTGGTGACTATTGGACTTTAGCTTACTCATATTTTTTGGATTGCCTAATGTAGTAATCAATAAGATTGGCTTCTCTTTGTGTTTTAATCTCTTTTGTCCATATCAAAAGAAATGGAAGCAAAGCAGCCCATCTACTTGCAAAAAATAGTCTAGCTCTTATTGCTTTTTATGTTTGGTTGGAGGAAGATCTTTCCCCAACGTTATGTTGGTTGTAAATGAAGATTTTTCTGATTAAGAATAGTTTGGTTATATTTTGGTTTTTTTTTAAAAAAAAGGTTTATCAACATTTTGAGCTCTTCACCTCTATGACTTGAGATAGTGGTAAGTAATGACTTGTAATTTCTAGTTACTCTGATTTTCGATTACGCTAAGAAAGTCTTCTTAAAACGGGTTGTGATGAGTCGTATAATTCCTATGGTTATTCATGTGATAATTGAGTTGTTGTGCATAATTACTTAATTAGGCCACTATAATTAAATTTATATGTACAACTCTTTTTTTCCCCTGAATTTGTATATCTGTTTGATTTATTTTAATAAAATCTTGTAGATTTTGCCACATTTTTTTGTTTTTGAATCTATCTATAACTATACAATAAATTATAGTTTAGAACGTAAAACAAGTTTACATAACATAAAGTAATTCACTATGTTCCAAAGTTTTCCCTGTTCTAAAGTTTACCCTCTATGTTTAAAACTTTACCCTATATATTCTATAATTTTCTCTCTATGTTCTAAACTTTAGTCTTTATGTTCTAAATTAGTTCATTATGTTCTAAACTTTGTTCTTTATGCTCTAAAGTAGTTCACTATATTCTATAGCAAAAGCAAATTTAGACATAAGTATGTTCTAAAGTATTTCTCTATGTTCTATGAAAATTTTGAACATAAAGTAGTTTACTATGTTCTAAAGTATTTCTCTATGTTCTAAGAAAATTTACAACACCAAGTAATTATGTTTCAAGTAATTCACTATGTTCTAAAATTTAGAACATAATATAGCTATGTTCTAAAGTAATTCACTATGTTATAAGGAAATTTAGAACATAAAATAATTCATTATGTTCTAAAGTCACTGTGTTCTAAAGTTCCACTATGTTCAAAAGTTTTTTTCTCTTTATGTTCTAAAGTTTTTTTCCCTTTATGTTCTAAAGTTTTCCACTATGTTATAAAGTTTTCCCTTTATGTTCTAAAGTTTACCCTCTATGTTCTAAACTTTATCCTATAAATTCTAAAACTTTCTCTCTATATTCTAAACTTTATCATTTATGTTTTAAAGTAATTCGTTATGTTCTAAACTTTATCTTTTATGCTCTAAAGTAGTTCACACATAAAGTAGTTTACACATAAAGTAGTTCACTATGTTCCAAAGTATACGTTCTAAGAAAATTTAGAACATCAAGTAAACTATGTTCCAAAGTATACGTTCTAAGAAAATTTAGAACATCAAGTAAACTATGTTCCAAAGTATTTCATGTTCTAAAATAATTTAGACCATCAAGTAAATTATGTTCTTAAGTAATTCACTATGTTAATATAGCTAGTTCTAAAGTAATTCACTATGTTATAAGGAAATTTAGAACATAAAATAATTCATTATGTTCTAAAGCACTATGTTCTAATGTTTCCCCTCTATTTTCTAAAATTTTCTATTTATGTTCCAATTTTATGTTCTAAAGTAATTCACTGTGTTTAGAAGTAATTCACTAAGTTCTAAACTATTATTTAACAATCTTTGCATGCTCTAAACTATTATTTAGCACATGTAAAATTATATTGTTGTTATATATCTTTGTGTATTATATTTTTCAGCATGTTCTAAACATGATTTCTTTTGTTTTTATTATTGATTCATTATGTTCTTTTTATTTATCTACTTGTATATGGAGTTCATTTAGTCCAGATAGTACTACCGAGGAATTGATTTCAAGGGTAACTAAGGAGTTAAAACTCATTGTGGGGATGATATAAATTGATAAGTGATCATTTACTTGTTTACTTGGGCATACTATATCACTATGCATATCATGGGACTAATGTGAGGTTGTTTGGGAAGAGTATACTATGATATGCATATAATGGGTATAATTTCTGATATTAGCACTACTTTTTATTGTTAATTAGTTGTGTTTTTGTCAAAGGTTGCTTGATTAACACTAGTCTTAATTTGTGATAGCAGCCTTTGCCTTGAAGGACTACTCTCTACTAATGATTGTATAGCCAATATAATGAATCCACCTAAATGCAAGTATACTAGGGATAGCAACCTGTGCCTTGAAGGGCTCCTGTCTACTAATGATTGTATAGCCAATATAATGAACCCACCTGAATGCAAGTATTCAATCATCGGATTGGAATAAATAGTGCTAAAGATTGTGTATAAAAGTGCATAGGAATATGATTGATAAAAAAAACAAATTACTTTTGTGATTATTTCATATAGTTGTTATTAATTTTTTTCTAGTTTAAGTGATTTATATACATTAGCCTACTAGCTCAACATGTAGAGCATTGTGCAAATGCACAAAGGATGTGGGTTCGAATTTCACGTAAGTTCATTTGTGTAACATAGACATAAGAGTTTGTACGTGGGTTCGTATAATTTAGTGCTGATTTATTTACTTTTTGTAGTTTTTTTTTAGTTATTCACTAGTAGAAAAATTGAAAAAGGCACCCCTAATTGGCCACCGGTTCAACCCAAACCCGTGGCAATATTAATGGGCGGGATAAGGTAAACCGGAATGGCCACCGGTTCGAAGAAAACCCGTGCAAAAATATAAAGGCCACCGGTTTTGAACCGGTGGAAATTTTAAATTTGATTTAAAAAAAAAAAAACCGCGCCTTCTTCTCCTTCTCTTTCTTTCGATACTTTTCAGGTTTCACAAACCCACAACACATTCAAGCACTCATCTCCTCTCCCACGAACCCTACCACCACAAAAGGCACAGCAACCGCCACCGCACCACCCTCCACGACCTCCGCTCACCCCCTCCACCACCTGTTCGCACCCCCTCTTACCACGACCACCGCAGCAGCATTTAGAGAAGGCGTTGCTCGCCCTTGCCGCCGCGCCACTGAGCAGCACCTCCTCCAGCAGCCGTTAGTTGCTCGCCCTTGCCGCCGCCGACCACCGTCCTCCACTGTACTTCTCTCCTCCATTTCATCTCCACCTAGGGTTAGTTTTAATTTATTTTGCATTTTGAACCATGTTTAGGCAAATTAAAATTAAGTTTTGAATATAATTTACCCTAATTTTTCTGAATTTTAGGTTGTTTAATTATTAGGTAGAGATTAGGAAAAAAGTTATTTGAATTTTCATAAGTTTTAATGGGTAATTTTTATTAAATTAGAGATTATTAGTAACCTTGTTACTTAATTAGTAGAATTTTGGTAGTATGTTTTAATGTGTAATTATTAATTGGTATGTTTTAATTTTTAATTTTAGGTTGTTTTATAATTCTTGACAAAATTACTAACTTTTATGTTATTTTTTTTTTTTTTGTAGATTGATATGTAGTAGTGAAGCACAAGTTTATTAGCTACTCAAGTGGGAAGTTCGTGACATTACATCTATTGTACTTGCTATATTGGTATGAACTATAAACTTTATGGAACTATACTTCTTTCTATTTATCCATTTGATAAAAGTTTGTTCATGATTTTACAAGTTGTGTCTTGTTTAATTATAAATAATTACAACAATATGTTGAATGTTTGCATCATCATATGCCTAGATACCCGTTCAAGGCTTTCTCATTAGGAGAAAGTCTTGAATAGTCCCCGGTTGGGACTGTTCTTGAATGTTTACTCTCACTTAGGTGGTGAATGTATGTCTTTTTTTCGATTTTAAGGAACATCTTGGCTTTTCATTTCTTCACCATGTTCTCTGGGTACATATGTGGGTAAGTAATTATCTACATCGTGTACTTGGAGAACTGGGGGGAAGTGCTGCCGGATTTTCCTTAAAATTGGAAAGTTGACATACATTCACTAGTGAGAGTAGACATTCAAGGATGGGTTAGGTTGGAGTGATAAGGACACTTTGGAAACATGCATTTTTTCACTATATGAATGGTTTATTCAAGGTGTGTACTTGAAGTTGATTTACGTAAAATATGTAGCAATTGTACATTATTCATAATATGTTGCTATATATGTTTAGAGACACTTTACTAAATGGAGAAGGCTCGTGGTTGGATGTATGGTAGACGTGATACATTGGAATTTTAGAATGGGGTTCAAGAGTTTTGCAAGACGGCTTTATCTTATCAGCGCAAAATAGGTGTGGAATACCTATACTGTCCTTGTGTTGATTGTAAAAATGTGAAGGTGGTCAATAGTGTTGAGATCATTAGAGATCATGTACTTTGTCGTGGGTTTAGACTTAAATACAATGTGTGGATTTGGCATGGTGAAAGTGGAGAGTATAGTGGGGATCTTGATGGGAATGATGTGCATGACAGTGCGTGGGTTTAGACTTAAATACAATGTGTGGCCATTTAGTACCAAAATGCGTCCTAAAACTTAGTAAGTTGCTTTTTTTATGTGATTTCAAAGCTTAGCCACCTAAAACTAAGTGTAATTGACATGTTATGAGAAATAACTAGCTCATTATTTAAAAAATGTAGAAAATGGGCAAGGTAGACGTCATTTAGGCCTTATTTAGGCCATTTAGTACCAAAATGCCTCCTAAAACTTAGTAAGTTGATTTTTTTTTATGTGATTTCAAAGCTTTGCCACCTAAAACTAAGTATAATTGACATGTTATGAGAAAAAACTAGCTCATTATTTAAAAAATGTACAAAATGGGCAAGGTAGAAGTCAGTAGAAGTCATTTAGGCCTTATTTAGGCCATTTAGTACCAAAATGTGTCCTAAAACTTAGTAAGTTGCTCTTTTTATGTGATTTCAAAGCTTTGCCACCTAAAACTAAGTATAATTGACGTGTTATGAGAAAGAACTAGCTCATTAGATAAAAAATGTAGAAAATGGGTAAGGTAGAAGTCATTTAGGCCTTATTTAGGCCATTTAGTACCAAAATGCGTCCTAAAACTTAGTAAGTTGCTTTTTTTATGTGATTTCAAAGCTTAGACACCTAAAACTAAGTGTAATTGATATGTTATGAGAAATAACTAGCTCATTATTTAAAAAATGTAGAAAATGGGCAAGGTAGACGTCATTTAGGCCTTATTTAGGCCATTTAGTACCAAAATGCCTCCTAAAACTTAGTAAGTTGATTTTTTTATGTGATTTCAAAGCTTTTCCACCTAAAACTAAGTATAATTGACATGTTATGAGAAAGAACTAGCTCATTATTTAAAAAATGTACAAAATGGGCGAGGTAGAAGTCATTTAGGCCTTATTTAGGCCATTTAGTACCAAAATGTGTCCTAAAACTTAGTAAGTTGCTCTTTTTATGTGATTTCAAAGCTTTGTCACCTAAAACTAAGTATAATTGACATGTTATGAGAAAGAACTAGCTCATTAGCTAAAAAATGTAGAAAATGGGCAAGGTAGAAGTCATTTAGGCCTTATTTAGGCCATTTAGTACCACAATGCGTCCTAAAACTTAATAAGTTGCTTTTTTGTGTTGATTAAAAGGCTTAGCCACCTAAAACTAAGTATGATTGACATGTAATGAGGAAGAACTAGCTCACTAGTTAAAAAATGTTGAAAATGGGCAAGGTAGAAAACATGTTTTTAAAAATGCGTCCTAAAACTTAGTAAGTTGCTCTTTTTATGTGAGTTAATTTTTTGCATATTTATTTACACATGTTTAACTTAACTAATTTATTCTAACATAATGTTTATATATTCCAAGTTTTGCAAGGTGATAAAGGGTGATCCGTTAACAAGCAAGGACCTTAATGAAGTACGAGACATGTTGGCATCTTTCATCACTTTCAATTTGTAAATGTTACATCATTTTGAATTTAAACTTTGTTGATTAAACTTTAGACTACTTTATTTATTGTTAATAAGTTAGTATTGTGCAAATTTGTACTTATGTAGTATATGATACTTTATTTATTGTATTGCATTTGGTTTTTAATAATTAATGTCTAAATATATATTTATAAATCTTGTTATATATAATTATATTACAGCAGAAATAATAGCAGCAATACAGGAATTACATGCAGGAAATATATAGCTGGAATTACAGGAATTATTGCAGGGATAAAAAAAAAATACTCTAATGGCCACCGGTTCAGCCATGCAACCGGTGGCAATTACCTGCCATCCCTCCGAAAAAAAAGGCGGCAAAGGTAAATTGCCACCGGTTAACCGGTGGCCAAATTAATGAACCGGTGGCCTTTTGTCCTAGGTTTTGCCACCCCCCCACTGGCCAGCGGTTCAAAACCGGTGGCAAAGGGGGGTTTTGAACCGGTGGCCAACCCCTTTTTTCGCCTAGTGATTCTTAGAGATAACCTATGTAGGAATTGAACCTACATCCCTATGCATTTGCATAGTGCTCTACCACTTGACCTAATAGTTTTTTTTTTATACATCATTTCTAGCACCTATGAGAATTAGCAAGATGTAAAATAACGTTTATAATTGAACCAAAAGCCAAGATGTCCCTCTAACTAATTCTGAGATGTTTCATGTAATAAATCTCTAACACAATCTTGTTGATACCAGCTTCAAGTACAATGTGGCTAGCAGCCATAGCCACCACAATTTCAGCCTCAAAACTTTTTTCTATGTCCTAAACCTATGTTCTAATTTTTTTAACCTGACTAATTTTTTTTCCTTATGTTTGTTCTAAACTTATAGTATGCTTTTAATTTTTTTCCTGTGTTCTAAATTTCTTATACTCCTATGTTTTAAAATTTATGTCTTTTTTTTTACACTCATATGTTCTAAAATTTTGTCTATTTTTTATACCCTTATTATGTTCTAACTTTTTTTTATTTTTTTTTTCCAGGTTCTAAACTTTTTTCCCGTGTTCTAAGCACATGTTCTAATTTTTTTCTATGTTCTAAATTTTTTTCTTATGTTCTAAAACTGTTCGGTCTACGGTCTAAATCCTTTCCCTATGTCCTAAAATTGATTTGTTTATGTTCTAAATTTTTGTGTCTATGTTCTAAATTTTCTTACCTGTATTATAATTTTTTTTCTATGTTCAAACTTTTTTTTCCTATGTTCTACACCTATATTCTAATTCTAAACCTATTTTTGATTCTTTTAGCACTCACTAATTAACCACAATCACACTTTTAAACTGCTAGTACAACACATAACCCAAACACAGTCCATAATCCTTCTCTCATAATGGAATGTACATCAGACGAGCGATAGTCATACTAGTCATAATAAAACAAAAAGGGAAAATCAAAAGAAGAGCAAAGCCATTAGCTTGCAGATTATGAATCCAAAGATGTGAAAGAGAGCAAAATATCTCCACGTTTTTTCACTCTACTTAACAATTGATACCAACTCAATTATTGTAAGGTTTAGTATCATAACTTCTAGCTTCCAGGTGGCTTACTTATTGTAATTATCTATTGCAAAACAATAAGAAAATAATTTTATTTTCCCACAACCAAAATAAACTTCATTTTCCATTGCAAAACAATAAAAAAAACCTTAACTTTCCATCCTTCTCCCCAAGAGCAATGCCATTTTTGTACCATAATTAAGTATTTATCTCAAATTTTGATAAAAATCGAACAAACAAACAAAATTTGATCTGATAATACATAATTGAATTCCACAATAGCATAGAAAATGATTACTAATTATATATACTACTGTAGTATTGTTTTCTCTAACTAGTTTGCAAGTAATCTTCTCTACCTATTTAAGTAACTTCAGTTAGTAATGTTAAGATGCATGCATGCACTTTCTGCTATTCTTTCTCTTTCAATAACACCATCCTCTATTTCATTTGTACGATAACTTATGATTAACTCTATAATCCCAAACTGTATATCATATATTCACCGGTAATCATCCAATTATATATCAACCATACATTAATCTAACAATCAAATGTCTCCACTTGTTGTGAGCCTCATATCAATCGCCACAAAACCGCACATAAATCGCCAAAAAATACCCCAAAAACCGCACATAAATCACACAAAAAAAACCATACAACTAGGGATGTCAGTGGGGCGGGTCAAGTAGGAGACCCGCCCCATCCCCGCCCCAGTGGGGCGGGGATGGGTCTCGGTTTGGCGGGTGGTGGGGCGGGGATGGGGATAAAAACCATACCCGCCATGGGTGATGGGGCGGGGGTGGATTTTAAATTATACCCGCCCCATCCCCGCCCCCCCCCCCCCCCCACCCGCCCCACTTCGTACCCGCCCCATCCCCACCTCATACCCACATCTATATATCTTTTAAAGTAAAATTACATACTTTTGTAGTATTTATAAAATAATTACGTAAAATACAATATTAATTATAATACTTTGTACGACACTTATATTATAACACAAAAATGTGCGTAGAACGTTTATTTTATAATTCGTATTAATTATGTAGGATTGTGTATTTGAGATACGGAGATTAGGTGGATCTTGGGTGGGGATTAGGCGGGTCTTTGGTGGGGATTAGGTGGGGATGGATATCCAAGTGGGGGGTGGGGCGGGGATGGTTTTGGAGTTGTACTTGGTGGGGCGGGGATGGGGATGAAACTTGGACCCGCCGCGGGGATGGGGATGGGGATGGGGATGAGAATATTAGGTGGGGATGGGGATGGGAAGGCCAACATCCGCCCCGCCCCGCCCCATTGACATCCCTACATACAACGACACCACCAACCAAAAAAATTGCCCAATTAAAGCCGGGCATAAATCGCTCAAAAAAAAACCACACAACAACACCACCACCAACAATCAACAAAATCGCACAAAATTGCCCAAAAAAACCGCACATAAATCACACAAAAATGGTAATATGACGCCAAAAAAATCAAAGAATATTAATTAAGAGTAGCGCTGAAATTAACTAATATCGCTGAAATTCGAACACTAAAATCGCTGAAATTCGAACATTAAAATCGCTTAAATTCGAACCTTAAATCCGCTGAAAATTCCAGCAAAATCGTTGAAGATTGAACCCTAAAATCGCTGAAATTTTATGAAAAAAATCAGAAAAATCAAAATCGACTTGAACTCGTGCGAAATTCATGAAAATCGCAAAAATCAAAATCCCCAAATAACAGACATCGACTTGAATATCATGCAAAATTCATGAAATTTGAACAAAATCGAAAAAAAGGTACCTTATTTGAGCAATTTAGGTTGTTTATGCAGCAATTTGTGTTAGACTTTGGGATTTGAGGAGAGAGAAAGTAAAAGATTTAAAAGTTTGAGGAGTGAGAAAAATTTTGGACGGTTGGTTAGGGATTTGAGGGAGGGTTTTTGTTTTAATTTGAACCGTCCAAATTAACCTTATCCTACGGATGAGATTGGTTCTTATATAACTAAGGTTCTTATATAAGGATGGGTTCTTACCGGATTCCTCCCCTATATATATATATGTATATATATATTTATTTTTTTTTTTTTTTTTTTTTTTTTGACAGGCGAGGCATTAATTAATTACCTTGTAAATCAAAGTATTTTTTGTACTTAACTACAAACATTTTCTGATCTATCTCCAAAACTTCCAAACTGTTTCTCAAAACTAGTTAAAGTCCCGTGCAATGCACGGGTTCTACTAAATTGTATAGCGAAGTACCACATAATTTAATAATTACTCCGTATTTTTTGTATATAAAAAAGAACTATATAGTATCCTAATATACTCTTATTTACGCTCATTTTTATACCACTATTACTTAATGTAAAATACATACATATAAAAATATTTCATTTGAGTGTGTTGTGTGTATGGGAAAAAAATATACCTGCCAAAGTGAAATTGAAGATGAATAAAACAAAAAAGAAAAGGTAAAATGGAGGGAAAATTTTCAACTAATGAATGATATGTGTCATCACTAGTTTCACTTTTAGTATTAAGTTATTGATAATAAAAGTTAAGAATTATTTTATAAACACGAAAGAAATTTTAGAAATTTGATTCTGACACCAGGTGCAAAGCTAATTCTTGATTGTGCGGTGCCAAAACTAAGGCAAAACGACAAAATTCTACAAAATTGAGACAAACACTTAGGTCTCTTGCATAGAATTGCTCCTTGTGTTAATTCTTGATTTTTTATTTTAATTTTTTTTAGAACTACTAAAAGAAGAATGGTGTTCATAGATGTACCTACTCACATTCAAACACGCCTTAATTACATTACATACAAATAGATCCATCACATCTTTAAGTAGATCACAAGCAAGGATACACAAATTCAGCTTAAACTGCAAATTACTACAGTCTATAGATATAGATATTAACATTTAGTAGTAGCATTCATTCTGACATAGGGCTGATACGAAAATCACCCTACACTACATGTATAATCCACACACTCATCTCTAGGCGGTCCACTCAAAGCCGTAGAACAAAGCCTAAAAAATTTTGGGGCCCAATAAAAAAATCAAGTGGCTAAGTTATAAACCTAGAAAAAGTAAATTCTTTTTCTTCTTCCCCACTATCACCAATCTCATGAAAGACTAAAACTCTTAAGGATCTTCTCTCTATTAAACCAATTCTAAATTTCTAACTCTTTGATCAACTTCTCTTTCCAACTTTCCATGATTTGATTTCCATAAAAAAAAAAAAAAATTAATTCTAGGCATTATCACTCACCTAATATATATCAAATTGACATGACTGAATAATTTCTTCTATTTTTTTCGACAACAGTGAAGATTTCATTCACTTGTCTATCAAAGAATTAGAATAATTTTCTCAAACTACCCACCTTAAATTAAGGTGTTGAATGGTCACGTTTTCATATATTTATATCACCATTTAGATCTTTCGATGCCCACAAATTATCATAATTTGGTTTTTATAGACTTTTTATACAATTCCACGGAAATGTAAGTGATGAAGAGGGGAATGAATGGAGGGAAAAAGGGGAAAATAATAGAAAAGTGGGGTTAAGTGGGTCATGTAAGGTGCACATGTTAGTCAACGCCGGAAATGTCAATCAATAGTCAAAATCCGGGAAGTGGTGGGACTTAACAAATTAATTTTTTAAACAGGTGTGCTTTGACCAAAAAAAAAAGAAAAAAAAATTATAAGATGGTTTTCAACAAATTTTGGTTTTAATAAGATGGTTTTCAACAAATTTTCCTTATAATATTCCCAACTTTGGCCAATTCACTTAGAATAATCTCAACATTCGATTATTTTGGAATGATTCAAACTTTCATATGCATTTTCTTTCTTAAATCTCAGTAGGTCATCAACCTTTTATATTAACTGATATGGACACATGTCAACACATAATTGATCAAAAAAATAAAATAAATAAACGACCAACCACCTACGCTCGTGGCCTCTTCCCTCACCGCCCCAACCCTAAACCGCCGAAAACAACCCCTTCTCCCTTACCCCACCCCGAAAACCACCCCCCCTCCCCTCGTCCCCTAAACTGCCAAAATTACTGAGGAAACTTCTTAATTTTCAAAATTGGGTAAAGATGGAGGAAGGGATCGAAGATGAGAAGTTGTGGGTACACGCCAAGAATTCGACCAAGAAAATAACGAAGAATTTGTTAAGAAAGGAGGAAATTTCCAATGGATTTTAGGGGTTTCAAGAGACGTAGAACAAAATTGGTGGTTTTGGCAGAGGGCTTTGAGGGAATTGACGTTTAGGGATTTGGAGGTGCAATGAGGGGAGGGATGGGGTGGTTTTCGAGGATGGGGGAAGGGAGAGGGAATGGAGGAGGGTTGTTTTTATCGATTTGGGGCTGGGGAGGGGTGGGACGGTGAGGAGGGAGGCCACTGGCGTAGGTGGCTGGTAGTTTTTTTTTCTTTTTTTTATATATTGATTTGTTTTTAGACTAATCACGTGTTTACATGTGGCAAAAATATATGTTAAATTTTTTTTTAACCCTTTTATCAAGCTACCAGTTTTCAAGACTAAACAAACAAATCGCATCCTAAAGTTAGGATTATTCATCGATAAACGAAAGTTAGGAATATTAAAAGTAAATTAACCAAAGTTAAGATTTTTAAAAAAATAATGAATTTTTCCTTGATTCTTTTTGTCTATTTTATTTGAAATCTTTTTATTTTAAGAAAATTAGAGCGTGAAAAAAAAATGTGCACGAGGGTGGAAAAAGAGTTGTAATTAAATAAATTGAACGATTATAGAAAAAGTTTTATTTAAAAAAGAATTGGGGGGGGGGGGGGGGGGGGAGTAATTGACATGGTGATTCTTAAATTTAAAGTCTTTAAAGCTTGGGGAATCTTTGAATTAATTTCAAAAGAAGCACAGAATTTGATTAATCAAATAGATTATCTACAAATATATATATATATATATACAGAGGAATGATTTACACCGACATTGCCATGAAACATACCTACAACCTTCTTTACAATTTTTAAATTGTAAACATGACCAAACTTTTTTAAGCAACCATCGGCCCTCTAACCTGGCCTCCGACATATCTGCTATGACACATTCATCAAAGAGCAAAGAGTCACAACCAATGGGTAACGAACGTAGCATGTGCGTGTCCTTGCCAAGTGATTTTGAAAAGGATAAACATGACATTGTTAAACAGGTTATGCGGCTGCACAAGCCTGTTCTTAGTAATGTCAAAGCCGAGCTCATTTTTCAATTTGTTCAGCATATTATTGAACCTACACCCGCCTCTCAAACGATAGAAGTTGCATTCCAGGTACGTACAATTTACGTTGATTAAATAAAATATTATAGAATTATAGTTATGAAGTGGTATTACACACGTCAGATCATTACAAAATTCTTATGTTCCAAAAGCAAAATTCTCATATGTTTTTTTTTTTGTAGAATACTCTCTCAAGCATCTATGATAGTATACCAGAATTCCCGGACTTGCCAATTATAGCCGGAAACGTAGCAAATGAGGTCATTAAAAATACGCTCTTTCTTTTTTGTTTTCTACAATAATGGTATCTTACGGTTTCAAAACAACAAAGAATTACCATTTTAAAAAATTCAATTTTTGAATTTTTCCTATTCTTAGAAAAACTATGTAGTAATCTAAATATCGATCAACAAAAAGATAAATAGTTACAACGATTCTGAAGTCTAAAACTGATGTAGATAGCTTGCAAGGTTGTCAATTAGGTTGATTCACATGAAACAACCCTCTTTGTGCTCAATGTATTGCAAAAGTTTTCTTGGGAATCCAAGGTGGCCCTGATAGTTGCAATATTTGTACTGACTTTTGGAGACTTGGGCCTAAACATGACCGCAAAATCAAAGGCTAACGTCGATAAATCACCATTGTTCAACTAGCAAGAGTTCAGAGCCACTAGTAATCTAATCAAAGCCTTGGACGAAACTAGTTCCATTGTTGATTTCGAAAATTTACTAACATCATTCTAAACTTCAGATATTCCAGATATAAAGAATGCTTGTATTGATTATATAATTGTTGTCTATTTGATTGTTAGAGTTGTTGTTGCCGCTACAGCATATAATATTACTATGTCCAGCAGGAAACTCGAGTAAGTTTATTACTTATACTTTCTTCTACATAATTGTGAAGTCCTACACTCTAACAAAGTACTGACTTACAATATAATTCCTCCATTTTCCACAAATATTGCGATAATTACCATTTTAAGAAGTTTCACAAATATTGCAACATTTTGTTATTTACACATGTTTTCTCTCTTTCTCTCTACTTAATACATGAGTTCCAATCTATTATTTCTCTCTATTTATCTCCTTTTAAAATTCATGTTCCATCCCATGTTGCAATATTTTGGGAAACGAGGATGAAGTATTATTATATTTACTTTAGTAGAATGTATAAACTACTTTGTACAACAGGATTTTTCTACTATGGTCCCCTTTATGATTTTTTATTTTTTTTACCTTGGTCAAACCTTAATTTTAGTATTTTCCTTTTTTAATCCTTTTTTAATTTTCCAATATTTAATTACTGATTTTCCAAAAATCATTTTATAATTTTCGAAAATCATTTATTAAAATTAGTATTTACTTAAATTAAAAAAAAAGATTAAATTAAAAAAATCAAAATCAAAAAATCGTTCATCAATGTTCTTCATGTTCCTCATTGTTCTTCAAGTTTGTTAATCCATGGATGAGATTAACACCATTATGGTAATCTTTGTCCTGTATTTACACTCGCACATCAACGAAAATTAAAAATATACATCGATTTACATATTATATGTGAAGAGTTCATTCAAAATTTGGATTCATATTTGTATGAATCTGGGATTGTTTTTAATCCTAAAACAATATATATTAATTGGATAATCGCAAACAAGGGATGCAAAATCAGTCATTATATGTATGCGAAAATAAAAAAATTAACAATTTTTCGAAATCTGGGTTTGTGAGGCAAATTGGAGAAGACAACGATTTTTGTCTTGGAATACTTGTTTGATACGAAAAAAAAAGATATAGTTTTCAATTCTGTTTGCATATAAGGCATCAACCCAAATGCTAATAGGACAATACCTATAAAACGCAATATTATTGTTTATTTGGTCTACGACCATATTTTATTTTGGACATTGCTAATTATTAGTTCATATTGTGCATGCATTAATATCCTAATATTTTTCTTAATTGATAGCAAATAGGATCGTGGTCCTCAATCCTCATTCACTAGCCAAGTCACAATGTACATATACCAAGTTTGATATCAATGATCACTTATATATCAGCTCTTGTGGTTTGATTTATGTATGCATATTTCTCAAAATTAAATTAACTCTCAATCATACCACCTTTAAAGCTATTCTAATGGCAACCTAATTGTCAAATTAGATGATTATCTTCTTATGTATCGTGTGACCCAATGGTTGGATTACTTGGATACTAGTTTGTTATTAACACTACTAAAATTCGGCCAATTTGCGACTGTTTTTCTACGACCGACATGAAAACGGTCGCAAAATATGAAATTTGCGACCGTTTTTAAAGCGGTCGCAGATTTGCGACCGTTTTTAAAACGGTTGCAGATTTGCGACAATTTTTGGGTTATAAAAAGGTCGCAAAGGTATTTAAATAATTATCAAAAATAAAATACATGTCAAAAATAATTCAAAATAAAATAAATGTTGTTGCGACCGTTAGTAGCGGTCGCAAAAAGCTAGAATTGCGACCGTTTGAGATTCGGTCGCAAAATTACGACCGCCAATACCGGTCGCAAAAGATTTTTTTTTTTTAAAAAAAAAGGTAGAATAAAATCGAAGACACCCTAACCCTAACAAGTAACAACCGCTCCTCTCATTTTCATTTCTCTCTCTTCTCACGTCTCTCTCCTCTTTCCCTCTCTCTCTTTCCTCTTCTTCTTTCCCCGACCTATTTCCCCTTCTCTTTCCTCTTCTCCCCGATCTCTTTCCTTTATTCTCTTCTGCTCCTCCCTCCATCTAGGCAATAAAGAACCCTTATTCAACGAGCAACAAACGAATTATGGTGTTAATGGTCAAATTCGACCATAAAAATTCCAGATCTGGAGTTTTGGTGGTCGAATTCGACCATATGAACCATTAGAGGAAAAAATATTGATAAAGGTTGGTTTAATTTATGTTTGTTTTCGATTTATGATGGTTTTCTTTCGTTTTTGTTGGATTTTTTGTTCGAATTTGTTGGTTCAATTGTTGTGGGTTTATTTTTTTTGGGTATAATTATTGGGTTGAATTTTTGGGCGATTTTTTTTGTCTGATTTTTGTTAATATTACTAAGTATGTTTGATTTTCGTTTCGAATTTTGGGTTGATTATTGTTAATTTTATTTTGGTTTGATTTTTTTGTTGATTTTGGTTTGATAATTGTTTTATTTTCGATTTTGTGGTTTATTACTTTTATTAATTCGAATTACCATGTTTTATTCATTCAAATTTTGTCTTTTTTTTTTCGTTTGAATTTTTGTTTGGATTTTTTGGTTTTTTTTTTTTGGGTTTGATTTTATCTGTGTTTTGGGTTGATTTTTGCTGGTTTGTTTGGTTTTTGTTATTTTTGGGTTTCATTTTCGTTAATTTCAATTTGGTTAATTTAGTTTGATTTTTATGTTTGAATTTTTTGTTACTTTATATATGTGGTGGTTGGGGTTTTTGTGGTGGCTGGTTGGGGTTTTCGTGGTGGCTGGTTGGGATTTTCGAGGTGATTGGGTGGTGTTTTGGAGGTGTGCAGTGTGGTGGGTAAAGGTGGTTGGCTGGGAAGGGGCAGTGGGTGGAGTTGGCTTGGGTGTGAGAAGCGGTGGGGGGCGTGGTTGTGAAGAGCAGGGATAGGGCAAATTTTCTTTTTTTTTTGTTTTTTTTTTACTTTTAGCGACGGCCAAAAGCGGTCGCTAATTTCCAAAATTGCGACCGCTTCTTTTACCGGTCGCAATTGTTTATATTTACGACCGTTTCCGTTGCGGTCGTTGAAATTAATAAAAACGGTCGCAATAAATCTGCGACCGTCAAACAGTCGTAATAATTTTTTTTTGCGACCAAGTAAATAACGACCACCCCTTTACGACCGTTGACGGTCGCAATTATAAATTGCGACCATTTTTGCTATTTTCTGTGACTGTAAGAGGTGGTCGCAAAAACCTTAATTTTTAGTAGTGTAATTAAAATAATGAACCGTCTTTGGTTATTATTATAATTTTACAATAATTAAGGAGATTGAGACCAATTCTAAATATATAAGTAATGTCATATTCTAATATTGGACGAATCCCATATAATAACCAAATGAAAAAAAAATGTGGAGGTGAGCAATTACATGGCAAACTTTTTTTTTTTTTTTTGAAAGAATACAATGACAAATTGTTAAATATAGTAAATATATTTTTGTATTTATAAATTAGGAAAACCAATATTCAACCCCTTATATTTAGGCTAAATGCATGCTACTATTGCTAGTTGTATTCCTTATAATTAGGACATATCATGCTTCTGTTTTGTATATACACGTATTCTAGTTATATTAATGAGAATTGAAAATATTCTTTTTCCTATTTGTCAAAAAAGTGTTACATGTTAAATGTGATTTTTTGTATCTAGTTTTTTACCTAATGGTTAGTACTATGACTCTACGAGTATCTTTTTTTGATTAGTTTAGTTTCATTTTTAATTTATAGTCTATATTTTATGTGTCATAAAAAATAACTGATTAGAACACTATTGTATATCATTGATTTATTTCCTAAATAGTACGTTAGATATTATAATAGAATATTTGAAAAAGATTTGGATGACAATTTATATGGGATAACTTATGTATCATTTAGTAACAATATTCCTAAAAATAAGCAATCAACAGCCATCATATAGGCAATATTCTTCAAATAGATCTTAAATCTAACACATTCTATTGTTAATCCAAATTTCCATTTTGATTGGTTGCTTTAAATACATGACTTTTTTTACCTTATAGAAAGATGGTTTGAATTTCAAATTACGCAAACCAAAAAACAAAAATTAATGTCCAAACCTATATAATGAGCAAATCGATCAAAGGAAGAAGACGCAATTTCAGGATACAAAGATATATAATGAGCAAATCGATTAGAGGAAGAAGACTCAATTTTTTTTTAATTTTCTTCTCATAAACCTTGTTTGATACGTAGAACACAAGTGTGAATTTTGTGATCTGTTTATAGCTCAGGAATAAACTTATGTGTACATTGGTTATTACCTAAAAAAGAAAGTTTATTGAGTTTGACGAATGACTATATGTATTTTGGATATTGTAAAAATTCCAATTTTATGATTTTTTTGACGTGGAGCCGAGGGAAATAACATTTTGATTTTATTTTACAGTAAGCATGTCAAAAAAAAAAAAAATTGAACGAATCTGATCTTATTTTAGAAAAGAAAGACTAAAAGTATTTCCTTAAAAAAAATAAGATGGATTTAAAATCATAAACCTTAATTAAATTATGGTATTTTCCTAATTTTATCTTTTTTTGAGGAAAATACATAAGTTATTATCCTAAGATTTTGTTAATATTCTATTAACCAAATTGCATGAAGAAATAACAAAATCTCGGGAAAATTTAAAATTTAAGGGAAAGTAAATCAGCTATTATCCTAAGGTTTATTAATATTCTATTTACCAAATTTTATCCTCTTTTTAAATTCATTTTACACGATTGTTTATCAAACATTCCATGTTTATTGCATTATTAAAGATACATAATACCATAATTCTAGGCATGATAAAAATCAATAATTTTACAAAATCATAGGATATGTCGACAAAATCAATAATATTGTTAAGACCATTATTCCACTTAAAATATTTTTTATGAATATTTTTAAGACCATTATTCCACTTAAAATATTTTTTATGAATATTTTAAGACCATTATTCCACTTAAAATATTTTTTACAAATTTACAGATTTTAAAAGTGTGAATAATAACAGTTTTGAGACTATATAAACTACTATATAACCATTGGGTCACAAGATAGATACAAACTATTTAGACAACAAAGATAACAAGATATTAACAAATTATAATCTAAAAATTGGTAATGTCCACAACATTTTATGACCATATCCAGTAATTAATTAATTTGTTTACGCAGGTAAATCCCTTTTGGATGTTTGATAAATTCCTTGTTCATAAATAAGGTTTAAATTTCAATCTAAGTTTTTTGGGATCAAAAAAAAAAATAAAAAAATAAAAAAAAAAATTGTTAGTTTCTCTAAAGTATTTAATCTAATATTGAAGTATATGCATACATAAAGCAAATCACAATAGTAAATATATATTAGTTACCATTTATACCAAACCCGGTTAACATGAACTGTGGTTGTCCAATGAAGGCCACATTCATATTTACTACCAATTGAGAAGATAACAAGATATTACTGAATTATAAATCAGTAATTGGTAATGTCCAAAAGAACTTAGTGTCATATGTTTTTAATCAACGAGTGAATTTAATAGGTAATGTCCTATTAGAATTTGGGTTAATGCCTTATATGCAAACAGAATTGAAAACTATATCTTTTTTTTTTCGGATCAAACAAGTATTCCAAGACAAAAATCATTGTCTTCTCCAATTTGCCTCACAAAACCATATTTCGAAAAATTATTAATTTTTTTTTTATTTTCGCATACATATAATGACTGATTTTGCATCCCTTGTTTGCGATTATCCAATTAACATATATTATTTTAGGATTAAAAACAATCCCAGATTCTTACAAATATGAATCCAAATTTCGAATGAACTCTTCGCATATAATATGTAAATCAATGCATATTTTCAATTTTCGTTGATGTGCGAGTGTAAATACGGGACAAAGATTACCATAATGGTGGTTAATCTCATCCATGGATTAACAAACTTGAAACAACAATGATGAACATGAAGAACATGAAGAACATTGATGAACGATTTTTTGATTTTGATTTTTTTAATTTTATCTCTTTTTTTATGTAAGTAAATACTAATTTTAATAAATGATTTTCGAAAATTATAAAATGATTTTTGGAAAATCAGTAATTAAATTTTGGAAAATAAAAAAAGGATTAAAAAAGGAGAATAATAAAATTAAGGTTTGACCAAGGTAAAAAAAAAAAAAAATCGGCCAATGATATTTCAGTATAGTGATGGTCCAAATAAAGGGTATTTTGGGCGGATCATTACTTCCACCTAAAATTTCCGGAAGTACCATGGAGGATCCGGAAATTTTAGGCGGATCCTCCATGGGACATCCGGAAATTTTGGGCGGATGTCCCGTTTTCAGAAAATAAAAAAAAAAAAACTTACAGAATGTTGCGACGCATTCTCCGGCGTACGAACTTCCCAGTCGTCCCAGCCGTCCATTATCCTAGATCCGTCGGAAAAAACTTGATGATTTAAATGTTTTTTTTAAAAAAATATTTAAGGTGGTCGTCGGGACCGATTTGGTTTGAAGTTGTGGGAACCGATGTGCTCAGGATTTACAATGTACTACTTTGAGGGGACCGATAGTAGGTAAAATGTGCATGAAGGGAACAAAATCCTCTTTTTATATTACAATTTCGATGAAGGGCATACTTGTCCATTCAAGTCAAAATGGGAGCGTTACTATGTAAAATGGGAGCGACGAATAGCGATTCACCATAATTTTTATGCAAATTCTATGGAGTTGGATAACCTTTGAAATAAGCTTATAGAAGGTAAAGGGTGTATGTGGCGCCAATACAAAAGCAAAACGACAAAACTCTTCAAAAGTGAAACACGTAGGTTTCTTGCATAGAACTGCTCCTTGCGCTAGTCCTTGATTTTATTTTACTTTTAAGGTTTTTTTTTATATATATATATTTTTTTTTTCTTTTTGGAAAAAATAGTACTGGTAGAAGAATGATGTTCATAAATGAGCCTACTCCAATTCAAACAAGCCTTAATCACATTACATACAAACATCACATCTTGAAGTAAATCACAAGCAAAGGATACACAATAAATTTAGCTTTGCACTGCAAATAGGGCTGATACGAAAATCACCCCACATTACATGTCAAATTTAGCAAGACTTACATGTTAACATGTAGCAGTAGTATTCTCACATAGGGCTGATACGAAAATCACCCCATGGCCCATATTACATGTCTAATCCATTTTCAGTAGTACTTACTGAGGTCCCTGCATCGGTAGTGTGCTGTTTATTATCAAGAATAATGATCCTTCTACAGGAAAAAATGGAATAATGTGCAATGCAAGTTGGCTGGTGCTTATATATCTGCATTGTGAATCAAGAATACTTCTGAATCCTTATAGGCAGGACAACCAAATCTAGATAAATGATAATATGAAAATATCCAAGTTACATTATTGGCTTCATGTAAAAGCAGAAGCTTAATAGGTGAAATATAGAGTAACCTTAATCTTAAGATATTACATTTAATTGTAAAACGAAAATATTGAACAATAGTACAGCTTAGATATGAGAAAGATCTTGTTAAGGTGAGATGGAAGCAGAAATGCAGATCTCATCCGATCAAGGAAACCAACTCTTGGGGCTTGAGCTGTAAAGAGAACAGGCAAGACCACAATTTTCCAGAAGCTAAATAAATCGTGCAAAGAAGCTCTAATGTGTATTTGATGCTTCCAGTATCACCCCAATATTACACAGCTTTACCACCTCCTCAAACTCTATCGACTCCCAGGATTATGTTGAACAGCATCCAACTTTTTTCACTGCAGATACATCATCCTTCACATTAATGGTATGTCCTTTGGGCACAGCAGCAGGGTCATCACCAGCTTCCAGAGCTTTTCTGCAGACTACTCGATATATTTGAGTAAGCACCTCTGTGAAAGCATTTTCGACATTTAATGATTCAAGGGCAGAGGTTTCCATGAAGAAGGTTTTTTCTTTCTCAGCAAATGTTTGTGCATCTTCAGTGGAAACAGCACGTAAATGCCGTAGATCTGCCTTATTCCCCACAAGCATGATCACAATATTAGAATCTGTATGATCTCGGAGTTCTTTCAACCATCTCTCTACATTCTCAAATGTGACGTGACGAGTGCTATCGTAGACAAGTAGTGCACCAACAGCACCACGATAATAAGCACTAGTAATTGCACGGTACCTAAGAAAGACAGTACAAAAATAAGATGGGTTTTACCTTGTGAAAGAGAGTCTAGTAACAGAGCATATAATAACATTCTAACCAAAACTGATATGTAGTCAAATCAACTAAGATG
Source organism: Chenopodium album (assembly GCF_948465745.1). Classification (NCBI taxonomy): domain Eukaryota; kingdom Viridiplantae; phylum Streptophyta; class Magnoliopsida; order Caryophyllales; family Amaranthaceae; genus Chenopodium; species Chenopodium album. The sequence goes on along the minus strand of NC_137850.1, from coordinate 28,278,453 downwards.
AAATACAATCAAATGCTAATGCAAACTATTTGTAATCTTGGCTTAGCCCATTGGTTATCATCGCTTCGCTTAGTACTAGAGTAACTAACATAACAGATCTCCTCTCAGTCAGTGTTACGCGATTATGTGAATGCAAATTGTGGGAGAAAGAGCAAACAGATAAGTAGTTGCTCAATGGCAACAATAAAGGGCAGAAGCAAAGTAGGACTCTAGAAATCCATAATCTACAAAGGTTTCTTTGACTAATCTATCAGCTTCTTCAAATGCTTAACGATACTCCATCCACTTTCTTTCATCTTACTTTCCTATCCTCCCCCCTAAACAATTCACAATATTGTAATTACTAACAAAGGAAAACTTCTCTAACACCCGAAAGGAAAACGGACCTTATCAATTGTCCAAAACCACACCTTTAATTATCTACAACTACTAGTACCAATAATCTAGAGTAATGCAAAATTAACTAGCTATTGATCACCTACAGAAAACTTCAGGCTTGTAATATAACCATGACGAATAACACGGATCAAAAAACTTTCTAATCACCACCTAACATGGTATAAACTCTGCCAATTTTCCACCAAATTTTTAACTTCAGAAGAATATATGCAGTATATATATGGGATCATCACATATAAACCGAAGACGCAAGTCTGATTCTGATGTGAAATAAACTCAGCATTCAATGGCATGACGATCAAGCCTTTACAATTATAGATTAAACGAACAAAACCATGTACACATTCTTCATTCATCCTAATAAAAAGGAAATGTGTGAATTTGGTTTAAGGCAATTACAGTAGACATTACAACCTTAACCCTTAGTTACGCCAATCTCTAACAGAGATCGAATCGATGAAACAGTCACTACCCTAATGGGGTAAAACTAAAGTTTGTTCGAAAATTTTTGTTCAAAATTCCTTCAACAAACAGAATTTAACAATCTTATAGTACAATTGAACATCCAAAAACCAAGAAAATAACCCAAATTAACAAGATCCATAACTTATCATATTCAATTACAATATTCAAACAAATCAACAATTCAACAATGTACAATCAAAAACTCAAATCATTTACACGAAATGCACCAGATCCAATCAAAATCAAAACCCAACAACAATAAACAGAATCAAAATGCACCGATCTACCCAAAATCAACAATCAACAACGAAATGAATAAAAAGAAAAGAAACCTTTCTTGGCCAGCAGTATCCCAAATTTGAGCTTTAACAACTTTATCATCAACACGAATACTCCGAGTAGCAAACTCAACACCAATGGTGGATTTAGACTCAAGGCTAAACTCATTACGAGTAAATCTGGAAAGCAGGTTAGATTTTCCAACCCCAGAATCTCCAATCAACACAACTTTGAACAAATAATCATAATCATCATCTGCTCTATACCCCATTGTAGAAATTTATTAGGGATCAGAAATGGAGAATTGAAATGCAGTGGATCTGGAGAAAAGAGAGTACAGTGGGAGTAAATTGGGGAAGAATAGAAGGTTGGGTTGGATCTAGTGTAGGAGGAGAAGTTTCAGGTGCCTATTGCAAATCTCGAAAACTCAGCGGTGGAGAGAGAGAGAGAGAGAGAAGAGAGAGAGAGAGAGAGGGGGGGGGGGGGGGGGGGGGGGGGGTGGGGAAGGGAGGAAGGAGAGGGAGCGCATTCAATGATTTGGAAAGAGGAAATTGAAAGTAAGATGTAGTTGTAGTTGCACAATTAAACAAATGGTCGAATGGGCTGAAAACAGAAATGAGATCTTGGCTAAATTATGAAAAAGCTTTTGTTATCATTTTCGTGTTTAGGAGTACTATACTACGAGCTGTCCCAAGTTAATATGTCATCTTAACAAATTTTGATAATATGGCTCTCTCTTCCCCCTTTCAAAAGCAATTTCTTCTCTCTCCTCCCCTCTTAAAGCAATTTGGACTCACTCCTTTGCTCAGCCATAGTTGTACGACCACCTTCGAAGGTATAATTCGACCGGCCGGCCAAATAAAAAACACCCTAGTTGCAAAATATGTAAATTGGGGCCATACTAACCCTTTAGGAGAAGGAATTTGCTCGTGCGGCAGTGTTAATGATCGTGGTGATGGCGTTAATGGTCGAAATGGTGGTTCTAATGGTGTTGCGGTGGTCGCGCAATGGTGTTAACGGTAGTACAGTGGTCACGCGATGGTGTTAACGGAAGTACGGTGGTCGTGCAGTGATGCCGGTGGTCGTGTAGTGATGTTGGTGGTCGTGCAGTGGGTGGTGCGTATGGTTGTGAGGTGGTGACAAAGGTGGGCTGAAGGTGTAGGTAGAGGAGAGAGAAAAGGGGTAAAGCTAAGAAAATACAATAATACCCTCATATTAACATTTGGCATATTAATAGGTATTTTCTCATGTCCTACTACTTCCATCTCCCAAAAAATTTGAAATGGTTCGTTTTAATGGTTATGTTTTAATTATTTTTAAGATTAACGTTAATTCTTTTTTACACATTTTACGTACTTTACTCCTTTTTAAAGCTGAAAATTCCTTACCTGACCTGACTCGACCCGAAATTTTCGATTCAGTTTCGGTTTTAGGATTTGAAAAAATTCAAACCGAAATATGGCACATATCCAAATTATAGGTTTTGTAATAATTATCACTACCATTACATCATCAGAAGTCAGAACTTGTTATTTCATTTTTTGTTATTTGACATTTGTTGTCTTTATTTTTGGATAATTAAACCCAAAAAGGAGGTTTTGAGTAATTAGGTCCATAAAAAGTTGCAAATTAAGGAGTAAATCACTATTGTTTTGGGTGTTTTTGGTCCCTTGGGATAGTTACGTCACCAAAACTGGTCCGGCGCGTTCTGTACCTGCAAAACACGAAGACTCCGGTTGGTAGGAGCTCCGCCTCCGACAATCAAGTTAGTATTGGTCGTAAAAGATGAAAATGTGTGGAAGAGGTAAAAGTGAGATTTTCTTGAATTTCGAGATCAGGTGTTTTCTCTTATGTGAAAACATGTAGGGTTGTTTGTAATAAATGAATTGTGTCCCGAAATGTGGGAATTCTCCGTATTTATAGGGTCATTGGGAAAAGTGCCCTTCATTAGGTCAAGATGACCTAATGGGGCTGCACCGTTTTTGTGGCCTTCTTGGGAATTGGGCCCTGAAGGCCGCAATTCCATTTGTTATATGAGGCTTTACACGTGTCAGCAAAGGAGTGGTCCACGTTAGACCTATCCAAGATGGACACGTGTCCATCTCTGATTGGACCACGTGTCTACGGTATTTTTACCCTAAACATTTGCCCCTCACAGGGGTGATGTGCCAGGCCTCGTGCCACCTGTGACAGATGTCACCTGCTGATTAGCTAACGGTTATTACCGTTTTACTTCGAAGGAAATTATGGAAGTGCCCCCGTTTTAACCTTCTATAAACAACAAGTTACCCTCATTCCTCTCTCTCATCTGACTTCTTAAAAATCTAGAGAGAGAAAAAGAAATTATTTCTAGAGGAAGACGCTCTGCCCCCGCCTGTAGCTGATTTCCAGAAAACTTCCCAGTTGTAGTTTCGTGGACACAACCGGTCACCGCCTGAGAAGTTTTTCCAGAATTTTACAAGGTAACCGTCTCTCCCCTTCTTAGATATTTCAAGCTTTTGTTGTTTCTATATAGTTTTTCAAAATAAAATGGATTCACCATCAACACACACGGCACAGCCTAGGATAGTAGTTAGTCGGTCTCCTGGTACGGCTGAGTCTAGGACTGGGGGTGCCGTATCTGGGTGCATGAACCTACTTTGCTCATCCCCGAATCCCACCGTCTCTTTGTCTGTGCAGGACACAATGGAAAGAGTGAAATAGACGACTACTAAGCCAAAAAGGAGAAGACACACTTTGGAAGTGCCAGCTGATGAAGTTACCCTAGACGGGGAGTATGGGGAATTAGATGAGCAATCAGGTTCTTTGCCTAAGGGTACTCTAACCACTCCCAGTGATGGGATACTAAGGGAGTCAGACGGTGAAGGGTCTGTCTCCGCCTCCATGCATAGTGACCCCAATCAAGGGGACGACGACGAGGCATCCCAGAGATCAAAGGCCGAAGCTTCTGGGTCGGGTCAGGTGGAAGCCGGCTATGAAGTTGAACGGCCGGCTAAGTCGCCGTCTATGTCCAACCCTACAAAAACTCATATGATCGCCAAGGCGCCAAGGACGTAGCTTCCCCGGAAACAAGCTTTAAGGCTTTTCAAGATAAATACCCGGTTGGGTCAAATTGGGAGATAAGAGTCCCGCCTGTGGAGGCGACAGTAGTTTGGGAGGACAACCTTGGTCACGCTGACAACTATTTCGGCTGCTATGAGTCGGAAATCAAGGCCGGGCTCCGTTTCCTCCTTCACAAGGGAATAAGAAGAATCGTGAAGGGGTATGAGCTAGGCGTCTGGCAGCTCACCCCTAACTCATCGATAAATATCCTGAGTTACATCGCCGCCTATGAGTTCCAGAATATTGAGCCAAGCTTCGAGGCTTTTGCTCACATGAATTACATGAGCCGGGCTCCATGATAGGAATGGTGTCCTTCAAACAAGTGTATTATTTTAGTAGAGGGTTCGGAGCTATAGAAAAGCTATTTATTCAGTAAGTTCAAGTGATCAGAATGCCTAAGTGGAGGCCATTTTCGATCAGTAATATTAATGCATAATTAATATTACAGCTTAATCTTGACTGAGCCCTTCGGGTCACACCTAAGCATCTAACGATCCGACACGACGAATTAATTCGGAAGAAATTAATGAGTCGCTCAAGTAATTAATATTTAGACGTTGGAAATCGAGCTAGGACCGTTGCAAGTCGAGTCGAACTAATTAAAGACGAGACGGTAAAATCAATAATTAATCAACAAGATTACCAAAATACCCCTAGCATCGGAATGCCCCGAGCAAACCGAGTACTAGGGGCCAAAGGTGCTAGCATGCGCACCGCACCAAGGCAATGGTGCTTGGTGCGCATGGCTAGCTAGCTGTGGCGCACAGCTGGCCTAGCTGGCAACACCAGCCGCACGCACGCACGCAAGCAGCAGCCCGCATTGATGCGTGGCGTGCTGCGCGCATATGCGTGCTGGGTGCGCAGCAGCTAGCAGCTAGCAGCGTGCTAGCATGCTAACAGCCACGTGCGCGCACCTTGGCCAGCAGCCCGCAAACATGCGTGGCTTGCTAGGCCAAGGGCAGCAGCAGTGCGCACGGGCCAACAGCCCAGCCAGGCATAAGGCTGCTAGTTGGGCGCGCCTTAGTGCCCAAGGCTGGGGTGCCACGTGGCGGTTGCTGATTGGGCAAGTGGTGCATATGGCCGGTTGTCTTGAAGGCCTTGGGGATCAAGTTTGGTCCCCCCCTTTCCCTTGTGGTCCTTACCTAACCCCTCCTCTAAGTGTGCCACTTGTTGATTAATTAGTTGTTGGCTATTTTCTTTTGTTTTTGATTTAAAAATAAAAGGAGAAAATTGATTTTACCAACTCTCCCACATTGATGGGAGGGTGGATTCTCACTTGAGTTTCCCTATAAATTCCCAACTCTGGATATGGGAAAACTGACTTGAGTAAGAGCTCAATTAGGCATCTCCACTTGGGAGAAAACTTATAAGCTCATAAGTTACTCGGGTAGTCTTTTTGGTCGAACTTGGCTAACCTTCAAGTATTGGACCAGTTAGGTCGAGTTGTGGGTGGACTTTCGTTGGAGGTCCTTGCCATTTGTGAGGCTCGACTTTTATCAAGTAAGAGCTCCATCCGGGTGAGCGAAGCACGCTACAAGGGTAATTCAGTCTTTTCTCTATTCTTGTTATTTATGCATTTTGTTATATTAATTGTGAGTTTGTTCTTGGGCTCGGGTTTTATTTCCGTGACAAGTCGGACTCATCAAAACCCAACAGCGGTATCGGAGCCTTGCTCATTTATTTTTATAACAAATAATTTTCAAGGTGTTTTAATGATTTATTTTTCTGGTTCATGTTGCTAATTAGATTAGTAGCTCGGTTTTATTAATTTTAAACCCGTTTTAAAGCTGATTATGGCCCTCGAACCCAGATTTTCGCCCAAAAATAGTGAATTTTGGGTGGAAACAGCATTCAGGAAATGTTTTTACCCTTGTAGGACTGTAAAAAAGGCCAAAATCTGACTAGAAATGCCTTTTTCGAGGGTTTTTCGTTTTGACCAAATTTTTTAAATCTTTTAACCTTGAATCTTAATGGCATATTTATGGTGATTATGTATATGGTTCTTTCCTTAATGTTTCTGCATTTTTTGACCTCTTTAAGCATGGTTACTTTGTAGTAATTAGTGCTTGAAAGATTGGTTAAATTTTCACATAATTGCAAATCCATTGCATTAAGTGTGAAAAATTTATTCTTTGAGGCTTCTAAGTACTAAAGATCCAATCTTTAATTATTTTAAGTGGTTGGAACTTTGAGTTACTAAATTCCATGAATTTTTGGTTGAACTTTTGATTTAATCATGTATTAAGTTGATTGGAATCATAAAGTTTGAATCTTGTGATAGAAATTTCATTTATCTTCATATTGGAAGATATAATTTTTCATTGATTCACAAGTTAAAGTTGGAATCTTTATTTGAATTTTATGTTCATAATTCCAACTCCCCTTTATTTTGTCAAATCTCATGATTAATTTAAATTAATTAAATTAATAGTGAATATTGCCCTTATTAACTTTATTGCACTAAGTTGAACCAATTTTATTAAAGAATAGTTCTTGGGAATAATTTTGGTTGTGTGCACTTAGATGAATTTTATTTAAGTTGGACTTGTTATAATTTTTCGTTTTTGCTCATTGAATTAATTCTAAAATCAATTTAGAATTAATTAATTTATGTCACTGTAGGGAATATTTCAAGAATTATCCCAAACTTGAACCCCACTGTGATCATACATTTAAGTATGGTGGCGTCCAAAGGGAAGGAAGCTAGAGCAAAAGAGTCGCCAACAAGTTTTAGGAACTTGTAAACCGTTCACAGGGTGAAGGTTACACCCCTTAACGATCCAGGAGATCGTTAACTCCAATAGGTCTGGAACCATGACTGGAAGTTCGGGGATGAAGGTACAAATCCAACCTAAAAGAGATTAAACCTGCCCTAATAATAGGCCTCTATTTTATTTTTTTCGTATTCATGTACGCTTTCTGACTAACATGCAATCTATAGGTTAACCCTAAACCTGTTTATCTATGTTGGTTGAATATTAATGCACAAACAAATCTATTATTGGCGATCACTTGAATTATAATCATATTAACTCTAAACAAGATTATTAATTATCTTATTAAGTGTGATTACAAGTACAAATTCCCTTTAAACCTGCAAGAGAGGGCGTGATCAAATAACAATAAAAATAAATATCAAGCAACATAATAATCACAATCATCATCATCATAATCTCAATCTCAATAAAGCTTAATAATAATAGCAAGATCCTAGGCATGATACTAACAAGATTAATAACAAACCCTAGCATGTCACTAAACATTAAAGATCAATTAGCCCTAATATGACACTAACATGACATTAGGAAAGAAATAGGAAGCATCATAATAATATCAGAAATATTAGTTAATCCTAAACATGATACTAGGAAGCAAAAAGACATCTTAACATGATACTAGGAATTAACAAAATAATCTAAGCATGATTTCTATATCAATAAAGCCATTAAAGTACTTACTTCGATGCCTCGTACCTCTTTCTAATAACAAAATACACGCGTTAGTAACTTCAAGGAAAATAATAAAATCAAACAATTAAATCAAATAATTGAAATAGGGATTTGGAACCAAACCCTCAGAAATATTAAACCTTTCACGTCTAGGGCAAAGGCAACTTCGAACTGGGCTAGGTGTGTCTAGATCTAATGTATGAGGAATTTTGTGAGAGGGAAGGGTTTAGAAAAAGAAGAGAGAGAGAAAGCTTTTAGCATTTTTAGAGAGAGAATAGAGAAAGATGATAGTTGAATGTAGATGATGATTGTAGATGATTTTAAAACAGGGAGATACGATCCTTATTTATAAGAAAAATATCACGGGATCAAAGAAAATCATATTCGGAATAAAACTCCTCCTGTCGCAAGCGACAGAAGCCGGCGCCAAACGACGAACTCCGTCGCCATGCGACGAAGGCCAACGTCAGGCGACGAAGGTCAGCGCCTGGCGACGACGCCATCGTCTCGCGCTGGTTCAAAAGTCAACGCGCTTTTCCACACGTAATTACCTTCAACATCGGTTAAGGTAATTCAGCGTTCGAGCAGTTTTCGAAATCAGTTTTAATATATTTTATTCTAAATAAAACATCCTTTTTAAGATAATAGTTAATAGGCCCTCCTCTAGATCATCGGGCCACATTTAAAATCATTGGGCCTAATTTAATTTAATCCATAACTTCCTCATAATTCATCGGAATTGGGCCTATAATATATCATTGGAAAGCTCTTTTCGAGCCCAATCCAACTACACTATTATTGGACCTTTATTATGGACCAAACCAAATTGGGCTGACTGTTTTTCATAAAATAGGAGTAAGAAAAGAAATATTTTTGAAAATAGAAAGAGAAATATTTTAATAAAAACATCCTCATCATTAGACTTTCCACACTTTCACCTCGTTCGATAATGAAATGACGTGAAAGGTATTCATCACTGGGTTTGGTTTTGGGGAGACACATTTGGGTGTCTACAGAAGCCCCCACTTTGACTGAGTTTGGAGAAACGCAAGTTTCGAAAACGAAAGTCAAAGTAGCGATAAGGACGGAGAATGATTCAGAACGTTCTGCGATCCTAAATCATTCTTGTAACGCCGATACCTGCAAACTAGCGTTAGTTAAAACAGATAAAAGAGTTAAGAAACGTGTATCTTGCACCGTCAAGCACACGTCTCTGGAGTAACCGATTTATGTTGTTGCATTGTTGTTGTGACAACCTTCCACAAGCTAGGGAACACCATCCTGCCGTTGTTGATGTTGTGGTCGTGCTTCGTCGCCGTTGATGTTCACTCGTCTCTGAACAAAAGAGCTTCTTTTTTAGGAATGTTCACTCGCCTCTGAACAATGGAGCTTTTAGAGGGATGTACACTCGTCTTTGAACAAAAAAGCTTGAAAAGAAATGTCCACGCGTCTCTGAACAAAGAGTTTTAATAGGATGCCCACACGTCTCTGAGCAAAAGAGCTTGAAAAGAAATATCCACGCGTCTCTGAAAAAAGAGCTTTAATGATATGCCCTCGAGTCTCTGAGCAAAAGAGCTTTTTGATAAGTCCACGCGTCTCTGAACAAAAGAGCTTGAAATGATATGAGATCATTCGGTTGGCTGCGAACAGGAGCTTTGCTGAATGGTTGTATCCTGTAAAAATCAAAAGATTGCAAAAGACTTTGCTGGTGTTTTTCTTAGGGTTGACCTAAGGTGATTGATTGACTTGAGGTTGACTCAATGTGTTTTGACACGTGTGTGACTCTTATGTGATTTAATGTGTTTTGACACATGTGTTAGACTCAATTCGAGGTGACATGACTCAACGTACATGACTCGTGTGTGCATTTTAATGTGATTGTACGACTCGAAAAATGCAAAAGAGCAAAAAATTTCCGTCATTTTTTATGGAGGGTACCGACTTTCTCCCAAAAAAGAAAGACACAAAAAAGAAAGAAGTGAAGTGTTAGATGGTATGTTGAATGAATGAAAGGATTAACTCATCCTAGGCTATCTGAATTGTTGACTTGATGATGAATGTATTTGGGTAACTTAGGCACGGAGGCTAAGTACTTCATACTTCGCGATATAATGATGATTATGATAATGAGTGATGTTGATATGACAGGGCATGCTTCAACATTGTGTTAAGATTTCATGACAAAGGGTTCCTAAAGGAAGTGCTATTTGGTTATGTATTTGTGCAGTGTGTGATAGTGACACTAAAGCTGGGCTGCAAAGGCTAAGTGTATAGAGAAATATTTTGAGAAGAGTCAAATGATGGTGACTCTTAGGCTAGGTAAGCTAATAATGTAGGGATCAAGCCCCCAAGTCTAGCTTCTAAATGGATAGGGATGAGCATAGGAGATCCCTTGATATGATCAATTATGAACGTAAATATGAATGCATTTTTATTACGGTCGCACCCCAATGTGAGGTTGCCAATGTATCCATTAGGAATCAGGCCGAACGTAGCTCTAGCCGAACCTCGCACAAGTGTGTGTATACCTCAAAGAGGTCTTTTGAGGGTTGTAACGTGGTTAGGCTAAAGGTTAAAGAAGAAAGGGGATAAAGGCTCAAGACCCTAGATAAGCCCCCAAGGTGCGCAACCTTGCTTTTGAACTTTGTGTTTTGTATGCTTGAGATTTCCTCACTTTTGAGCTCTTTCCTTTTTATTTTTACTCTCTCTCTTTTTTTGCTTTATCACTTTTATTTTGATAAGTGTGGGAAATCCCGATCATGCGGTCTATCACTCACTTGGCATTCATGTTTCTCAGGCACGGTACCGAGCACTCGATAAGAGACGCAATCTGAGACGTGTTCTTAACAAAGGTATATTCATATCAAAGACATTGGAACACTTGCCCTTTTGTAAACTTTTATCATTTTTGCTTATTTTAATTTTTTTGAAATTACTCAAGCTTTCATTCTTTGAAAATTGCATAAATTGCACACCATCCCATCCCAAGGTTAGGTAGATGTGGGTCGAAGAAAGAAAGGTCTATCGTCAGACGAGGTTCAAAGTGGTTTATCAAAAAAAAAAAAGATTGTATATTTGAAAGGGTGAAGATGATATGATAGGCTACAAAGGGTGCCTCAAATCATTGGTATACCTTATGCTTATTTCGACATGGTTTTTTTTTTTTTTTTTTTTTTTTTTTTTTTTTTTTTTTTTTTTCAATGCAATGATCATATGCAAGAAAATAAATGCTCATTTTATTTAAAAAGTGAAGGGTAGAAATCAAACTCTAAAAAATAAATCTAAGGAGGATGAAGGGTGCCTATGCTAGACTTATTGGGGAAAGGCTGAATAAAAGAAATAGAAAAAAAAGGTCACGAAATCTTGAAGCTCGCCTCGTGTCTTAATTTTATCATCACCCAGTCTTCTTGCCATTTAGAGGTGTGGGAAGCTTGTTATTATCAATTAGATATTGGATGACCTCTTTTAGCTTCCAACAGCTCTCAGTAGTATGACCCCTACCTTGATGGTACTTGCAGTGTGCATCTGGATTCCAACTAGGTAACCTCTTCTTAGGTGCGGGATCTTGAATAGGTCCAATGGGAGTTATGAGACCTTTAGCATGAAGTCGATCGAATGCTGTGCCATAACTTATGCCAATAGGTGTAAAGGTTCTCTTTTGCTCTCGTTTTTTCATGGCAAGGACCTCATCCAAGTTAAACGTGCTAACGTTGTTTGAGTGGGTAGTTTTGGAAGAAGAAGGATTGTCGTTCCTGTTTCCTTTCCAGCCAGTGTTATTATTCTTGGCCTTCCTGTTGCTAAGAGGAACATTAAGGTGATTTGAATCAATAAGGTCTTGAATGCGATCCTTGAGGGTAAAACACTTTTTGGTGGTGTGACCATGGCCTCTATGATATTTACAATAAGAGTTTGGATCCCAATTGGGAGATCGTTTCTCAGGTGGTGGGTCTTGACTGGGGCCGACGGGATGAATGAGACCTTGATCATGAAGATATTCAATAGCTTCATCATAAGTTATTCCTATTGGTGTGTATTCTTCAATGGTCCGTTTTGCCCGTGGCTTAGGAGCATTGGGTTCTTTATTAAATTCCTGGTGGGAGTTTTTTTTGATAACCATCATCCGATTTGCTAGTCCTTCTACCACATTCAAGAGCATGGCAATGACATCTTGCAGTTTTCGAACGTCTTCTTTTAGACTTGATAAAATTTCCCCAGTATTATCTAAGAAAATTCTTTCATCCTCCTCAATCATGGCCACTTCATCAATAGAGGTTATATAAGCTATCTCGATCATGGGCTCACCTACAGGTGTGATAAGGAGTGACGGATCGAAGGATGTTTGATCTTCTGCGATGGCTAGAATCTCGAATGTTTTATTGTCATCGATCAGGTCTTGAATAGCTTCTTTGAGTTTCCAAAACCCCTCAATGTCGTGACCCTTTCCTTGATGATATTTGTAGTGTTTATTAGGATCCCACTTAGGTGGCCTGGCTTCTGGAACTGGGTCTTTGATAGGTCCTATGGGCATGACCAGTCCTTTGTGGTGTAGCTTTTCGAAAGCTGTTTCATAACTCATACCAAGTGGAGTGAACACTCTTTTAGACCTTTGGATTCGAGGTTTAGAGGTATTCCTAACATGTACTTCGTTAATGGGAGAGGAAAAAGAAGGATGGTCGTTCTTCTTTCCTCTCGCACTATTATCTTTTAGAAGGTCATCTTCAATGTCAGTGCCTATATTATACACAGCCTTGAAAGTATTCAAGTTGTGTTGGTATTTTAAGTGCTTTGCATATTTTTCTTGAAGGTTCTTGATAAACATCCTTACAGACTCTTTTTCGGTAGGAACCTTAACCATATTAGCAGAAGTTTCCCTCCATTTGTTGAAGAAAGAAGTGAACCCTTCGTTTCCTTTTTGTTTTAACATCTCAAGTTTTCTATGGTCTATTTCGTCTTGGATGTTGCACTTATATCTATCTACGAAAGCGTTTGTTATGGAATCCCAAGAAGAGGTTTTCTCTTTTTTAAGAGAAAAGAACCACTGTTGACAAACGGTTTCTAAAGATAGTGAGAACAAAGAATGAAAAATCTTCCTATCAATCCCCTTAATATTCATTATAGTTGCCAAAGGACTGGTCATGCCCATAGGACCTATCAAACGGTTTCTAAAGATAGATAAAAGAACAAAGAACGAAATCGTCGCCTGACGCCGGACACTAGCGTGTTGCGCCACAGCCCAGATCTTTGCACCATTATGGGACATCGATCTGGGACTGTTTCCAGTGTTTTGCTCTAAAGGGATTAGCCTAAAAGTCGTACTAAGTCCAGTTTGACCAATTTATTAGACTTTAATCATTATTAAATTAGCAAAGTCCTTTTAGTCATTATTTTTATTTATTTAACTCATACACAAGTCAAACAAACGGTTAGGAAAAACACATAGAGTATACATAACAAATAATGCACAAGTAGTCATATAGTCACGATATGATGCAATGAGTTTGCAACCTAACCATGGCTCTAGTTCTCTAATGTTCAGGATATGGGTTAGTCAAAGAGGGTCCATGGTTATGAGTCCGGATGCACCGCGCGAAAGCCTTAGCTTTGGAAGGGTTGGCGCGTGTGGATGAGACCCTGCGAGTTAGACTCGCTTCCATGGTTTGGTGAATTCAACATTCTCGGATGTACCCTTCGTTGCCAGGAGCGTTCGATTGGGTAGATGGAACATGAATTCCCAGAGGGTTATGTCCATATGTAGAACACATATGGGTTTTAGAAAATAGGAAAAAACTCAATCAGGAAGTAGAACCGAGCAAACAGTACTAGAAAACTAGTCGAAACAAGAAAGGGCTCGGTAGTGGAAGAATTTGGCGCGAGAAAATAGCGTCGTCGCCAGACGCTGACCTCATCGCCAGACGACAAGCTTGTCGCCAGGCGACGACGCCAACAACTTTCTGTTCTTGAATTTTCTAGTTTTTTTTTCATAGCATTATTTCGATTCTAGTTGTGAAAGATATTTCCCTAGATTCCTACGTGTAAAAATCCTATGTTTTTTACTCATTACGGATGGTCTTTCTAATGAGAACCTTTTTTTTATGCTTATGCCACAATGTTAATCAAAATTACGCACATGAAATACTTAGAACTTTTCGAGTCTCATCCACTCATTCTAAATCATTGCCAAAATAAATTTTAAGAATTAAAATAGAAATCCTCCCCAGTGGAGTCGCCAAAAATTGTAGGGAATATTTCAAGCATTATCCCAAACTTGAACCCCACTGTGATCATACACTTAAGTATGGTGGTGTCCAAAGGGAAGGAAGCTAGAGCAAAAGAGTCGCCAACAAGTTTTAGGAACTTGTAAACCGTTCACAGGGTGAAGTTTACACCCCTTAACGATCTAGGAGATTGCTAACTCCAATAGGTCTGGAACCATGACTGGAAGTTCGGGGATGAAGGTACAAATCCAACCTAAAAGAGATTGAACGTGCCCTAATAATAGGCCTCTACTTTATTCTTTTCGTATTCATGTACGCTTTCTGACTAACATGCAATCAATAGGTTAACCCTAAACATGTTTATCTATGTTGGTTGAATATTAATGCACAAACAAATCTATTATTGACGATCACTTGAATTATAATCATATTAACCCTAAACAAGATTATTAATTATCTTATTAAGCGTGATTACAAGTACAAATTCCCTTTAAACCTGCAAGAGAGGGCGTGATCAAATAACAATAAAAATAAATATCAAGCAACATAATTATCACAATCATCATCATCATAATCTCAATCTCAATAAAGCTTAATAATAATAGCAAGATCCTAGGCATGATACTAACAAGATTAATAACAAACCCTAGCATGTCACTAAACATTAAAGATCAATTAGCCCTAACATGACACTAACATGATATTAGGAAAGAAATAGGAAGCATCATAATAATATCAGAAATATTAGTTAATCCTAAACATGATACTAAGAAGCAAAAAGACATCCTAACATGATACTAGGAATTAACAAAATAATCTAAGCATGATTTCTATATCAATAAAGCCATTAAAGTACTTACTTCGACGCCTCGTACCTCTTTCTAATAACAAAATACACGCGTTAGTAACTTCAAGGAAAATAATAAAATCAAACAATTAAATCAAATAATTGAAATAGGAATTTGGGACCAAACCTTCAGAAATATTAAACCTTTCACGTCTAGGGCGAAAGCAACTTCGAACTTGGCTAGGTGTGTCTAGATCTAATGTAAGAGGAATTTTGTGAGAGGGAAGGGTTTAGAAAAAGAAGAGAGAGAGAAATCTTCTAGCTTTTTTAGAGAGAGAATAGAGAGAGATGATGGTTGAATGTAGATGATTATTGTAGATGATTTTAAAACAGGGAGATACGACCCCTATTTATAAGAAAAATAGCACGGGATCAAAGAAAATCATATTCGGAATAAAACTCCTCCTGTTGCAAGAGACAGAAGCCAGCGCCGAACGACGAAGGCCAACGCCAGGCGACGAAGGTCAGCGCCTGGCGACGACGCCGTCGTCTCGCGCTGGTTCAAAAGTCAACGCGCTTTTCCACGCGTAATTACCTTCAACACCGGTTGCAGGTAATTAAGCGGCCGAGCAGTTTTCGAAATCAGTTTTAATATATTTTATTCTAAATAAAATATCCTTTTTAAGATAATAGTTAATAGGCCCTCCTCTAGATCATCGGGCCACATTTAAAATTATTAGGCCCAATTTAATTTAATCCATAACTTCCTCATAATTCATCAGAATTAGGCCTATAATATATCATTGGAAAGCTCTTTTCGAGCCTAATCCAACTACACTATTATTGGACCTTTATTATGTACCAAACCAAATTGGACTGGCTATTTTTCATAAAATAGGAGTAAGAAAAGAAATATTTTTGAAAACAGAAAGAGAAATATTTTAATAAAAACATCCTCATCATTAGACTTTCCACACTTTCACCTCGTTCGATAATCAAATGACGCGAAAGGTATTCATCACTGGGTTTGGTTTTGGGGAGACACTTTTGGGTGTCTACAGTCACGCAGAAATTCGGGTTTAATCCCGAGTGTGTGGCACGCAAACCAAGGCACACAACCCTCGGTCAGCCGGGCTACTAAGCAGCCCACATGTGGCTGCCAAGGGGTTGGTGCGCGCCACACACCTCAAGGCATGGCTGCTGCCTGCTGACCAGCAGCATGGCGCGCCATGGCCAGCAAGCAAGCGTAGCCCAGCACAGCAGTTGTTGCTAGCACAGTGCGCTATTATCACGCATGGGTGTGCGTGGCTTGGCTGGGTGCGTGCTGCTGCTATGGTGCGGGGAGTGAGGGCTGTGTGTGTGCGCTTTTTGGTGCGTTGCGAAGGGGGCAAGCAGCCTTGTGCGTGCTGCCTTGCACCTTGCAACCCGCAACAAATGATTCTAGGCTTGGCCTAGCAAGTGCTGCGTGGGGTGGTGCACACCTAGCTAGTCTAGGTGCGCGAACCACTTCCATGCGGTTGGCTACGTGTTTGCTAATTTTGTCGTTTTAATTATTCTAATTCATTTAATTATATTTGGTCTTAATTATTTTAATTAAATTTTTGAGGCTAGGCCTCGGTTTTGAGCGGGGTTGGCAAAATTTTATTTTGGCAAAATCTTGGGTTTACCGGCTTAATTAATTGGATTAATTAAGATGGATGCGGAATTTAGTGGGAGCTTCAATTTTATAATTGCTAAATTACATAATCACTTAAACAACTTTGACTAGTGGTGCCTGATTATGATAGACTATACGGACTTCGTTCCGTCTCGTATTTTTGTAAATCTAAATATGGTTTGCGAATCGTTGAGTATTTTTGTACCTTAATATTTGAATTAGTCCTAATCGTAGATACTAGTATTTGCATAATTTTGGTTATGTCTTGAAGACGGAAGTTCTTGGAAGACGAAGCCATGAAGTTAAAAAAGACGATCCTTGAAGACTTGAAGACTCAAGGGGTCATGCTAGTTGCCAAATGCATCATTTATTTATATTTTTTATATATATTTATGATTATATATATGAATTATATGTTAGATGCATATATAGGATTTCGAATGTTGTGATGATTAATTAAGTTCACTTAAATAAGCCAACAAAGAAACCCTAGATCCTTAAAATATTGAGTAAAAATGTCATTCCAAAACAGTACTTATCGACCTATTGAGAGTAGTGATGGGCTACGCTAAAGAGGGGCACCACTATTACTCCCTAGGATACGTAAGGCATACCGGGTATGCAAGTTGGTTTTGGTTATACTCAACGATATGAGTGATGGAGTCCTAACATGTCGTGGCAAAGTGGATAAGTTGTTGAGAGAGCATTAGATGCGACGATTTATCTAACCAAGAGTGGGTTGGAGCCATTAGAAAAGAGTTTCTTACCTTAGAATATTCAGTGATAAGACAAGCCAAAGCATGCTTAACTACTTATTGTTTCTTTGGATCTTGGGATCGACTTATTCTCACCAAATCGGGACAATTTAATGTGTGAATAAGACGTTTAAATAAGTTTGATTAATATGCATGATTTCAATCTTATTTAAGTATTATGAATGGTTTTTCATCCCAAAATCTTTCAATTGTAGAACAATGTCTGCAAATAACTCAAACAACCAATTCTCGACAAAGAGAAGTTGAGTGGGCCAAATTTTCTTGATTGGCAAAGGAACTTGCGTATAGTTCTCATGCAAGAGCAAAAGGAATATGTCCTTGATGAGGAAATTCCATAGACTCCAAATGAGGAGGTGACTCAGGCTGCCTAAAACCGATGGCAAATTGCCAATCGGGATGTCAAATGCATCATGTTGGCCACAATGTCTCCCGACCTTCAAAAGACTTTCTTTAAGGAGACAGCTTTTGAGATCATTTCTGAGCTGCAGAACATGTTCCAAGAGCAGGCCCGAACTGAAAGGTTTGAAACCCACAGGCAGATCCTTGAGAGCAAGATCAAGAAAGGAGAGTTAGTCAGCCCACATGTACTCAAAATGATAGGATTATTTGAGAACATGGGAGGCTTGACGTGGGGTATTCAACCGAGATGGCAATTGACATCATTCTCCACTCACTGCACAAAGGCTATGATCAGTTCAAGATGAACTATAACATGCACAGCATGGAGAAAGCCCTCACCGAGCTTTATGGTATGTTGAAGCAAGCCGAGAAAATGCTCAAGGATGAGGGGAAGCATGATATGCTCATGATAAAAAAGGGCAAGCCGTTCAAACTATCAGGAAAAAAGAATAAAGGCTTTAAGGGGAAGGGTAAGAAGAAGACCTTTCCGCCTAAGTCAAAAGTTACCAAAGATAACAAGGAGAAGAAGGTAGCATCTTCTAAACCTGATTCCGAATGCTTCTATTGCAAGAAGAAGGGACATTAGAAGAGAGATTGCCTCAAATTCAAGGAAGATAAGAAGAACGGAACCGTTGCTTCTGGATTAGGTATATTCGTTATAGAATTAAACTTCACTAGCTCAACATCATGGGTATTAAATACTGAATGTGGCTCACACCTTTGTTCCAATTCTCAGGGACTAAGGAACACTAGAAAGCTAGCGAAGGGAAAGGTTGAACTCTGGGTCGGCAATGGTGCCAGAATTGCAGCCGTATCTATAGGAACTCTCAGTTTGTAAAGTTGGAACGGATGACAATGTAGCCAATCCACTTACTAATCCTCTGCCTCAAGTGAAGCACAAAAAGCACGTTGAGGCAATGGGAATCAGACACGTTGGAGATTGGCTTTGATTTCCTTGTTTAGTGTTTTAATTAATTTTGAACATCTTAATGTAAGATACTAAGATGAACCATTCAGGCTTTGGAGTAATTTAATTTCATGCAATTTTATCACTCCGTTTTCTATTTAATTGTGGTTTAGGATTAAATAATGAGTCCATTTGATTCTGAGAATATTCAAAATAGGGTATTTTGATAAAGAAACACCTATTAAGTGAACATTGAATATTATAATCGAAAATTATCCCTAATCGAGGTCATTTAAATTATGGACGATTAATGACCGCTTGAGATTAGTGTGTAGTTTGATTTATAGCACCGTTTCATGTGCTACAAGGACAATTTTCATAAATCATTTGCACAGGTATTGGTTTAGAAACATACTGGATCGACGTATGAGAATACTTTAAGATATTTAAAAATTGTCATAAGTATACTTCTTATTATGACTATCGGAACCTCTTTCCTTGACCATGAGTATTGTGAGTTCTCTTGTTTGAGTACTAGTCCGTTTTGATGTTAGTCAAACGTCTGTCATACATGGAGATTATAACGGCAACACTTAGGCGGCTAGGTTCTCTTAGTAAGAGAAGCTTACATTACATGACTGGGAATGTCCCCCTACTAGTAATAGGGAACATGTCTTTGTTGTTTACAAGGCCTCTCGAAGAGCGAGACTGTGAAAATACAGGGCCGTGCTTGGATGGATTTTAGAAATCATCTGTTTATTAACAGTCAAACACGGATTTCGAGAAACACTTCTGGACGTAATAAGGTTGACAAATAATCTTACTTTATAGTTCATGAAGAGACATTAAGTGACATAGGAAAAAGGCTATACACTAAAAGCGCACTTGTCCGAAAGGACAAGTGGGAGATTGATAGGAATGGTGTCCTTCGAACAAGTGTATTATTCCGATAGAGGGTTCGGAGCTATAGAAAAGCTATTTATTCAGTAAGTTCAAGTGATTGGAATGCCTAGGTGGAGGCCGCTTTCGATCAGTAATATTAATGCATAATTAATATTACAACTTAATCTTGACTGAAACCTTCAGGTCACACCCAAGCAACTATCGATCCGACACGTCGAATTAATTCGAAAGGAATTAATGAGTCGCTCGAATAATTAATATTAAGATGTCGGAAATCGAGCCAGGAGCGTCGAAACCGAGCGTCCCAAGTCGAGTCGAATTAATTAAAGATGAGACGGTAAAATCAATAATTAATCAACAAGATTACCAAAATACCCCTAGCATCGGAATGCCCCGAGCAAACCGAGTGCAAGGGGCCAAAGATGCTAGCATGCGAACCGCACCAAGGCAATGTTGCTTGGAGCGCATGGCTAGCTAGTTGTGGCGCGCAGCTTGCCTAGCTGGCAGCACCAGCCGCAAGCACGCAAGCAGCAGCTTGCATTGATGCGTGGCGTGCTGCGCGCACATGCATGCTGGGTGCGCAGCTTGCTAGCAGCGTGCTAGCATGCTAGCAGCCAGTTGTGCGCACCTTGGCTAGCATCCCGCAAGCATGTGTGGCTTACTGGGCCAAGTGCATCAGAAGCGCACAGGGGCCAGCAGCCCAGCCAGGCACAAGGCCGCCAGCTAGGCGTGCCTTGGTACCCAAGGCTGGGGTGCCACGTGGTGGCTGCTAATTGTGGCAAGTGGAGCATAGGGCCGGTTTTCTTGAAGGCCTTGGGGATCAAGTTTGGTCCCCCTCTTTCCCTTGTGGTGCTTACCTAACCCCTCCTTTAAGTATGCCACTTGTTGGTTAATTAGTTGTTGGCTATTTTCTTTTGTTTTGATTTAAAAATAAAAGGAGAAAATTGATTTTACCAACTCTCCCACATTGATGGGAGAGTGGATTCTCACTTGAGTTTCCCTATAAATACCTAACTTGGGATATGGGAAAACTGACTTGAGTAAGAGCTCAATTAGGCATCTCCACTTGAGCGAAAACCTATAAGCTCATAAATTACTCGGGTAGTCTTTTTGGTCGGACTTGGCTAACCTCCAAGTATTGGACCAGTCAGGTCGAGTTTTGGGTGGACTTTCGTTGGAGGTCCTTGCCATTTGTGAGGCTCGGCTTTTCTCAAGTATGAGCTCCATCCGGATGAGCGAAGCACGCTACAAGGGTAGTTCAGTCTTTTCTCTATTCTTGTTATTTATGAATTTTGTTATATTAACTGTGAGTTTGTTCTTGGGCTCGGGTTTTATTTTCGCGGTGAGTCGGACTCATCGTAACCCAACACTCCATGCAGCTGGGGAGCGTGGTACATTCTAACCACGCATACGGAGTACATGATGACTGTGGATAAGCCGTCTAAGTGCTCCAACTGGAAAGATAAGTTTTATCTAATCTCTTCTCCCACTTTGGCAATGAACCGGGCCTTACGCCGGTATAACAAGGATCCGGCGTTGCTCGGAAAGTCGTGTGCCTTCCCCCACATTCCTCCCAAGGCTTAGGAACAAATAATGGAGCCAGGGTTCTTTAAGGCTACCACTGCTCCTTTAGACGATGGAACCTAAATAATAGTGCTAAAGAAATGGGTACCCCATCCGGATTTCTTGAAGGACAAGGATCCCCGTTTGACGTCTGAGAGGTAGCACTCTCTTGCCGTCTTCTGATCCCCGTTTAGGGAGCCAACAGAGCCACCATCCTTTTCATATTTCAGCAACATGATAGCCGGGATGATGATGGCCTTGCACTCGTTCAGAGTGGGACGACCCAGAATGATGTTGTAGGCGGTCAGCTCTTCAACCACCAAAAACCGGGCAATCATATGCCGCCCTTTTCCTTTTTCCCCCAGCCAGATGGATAAGTCAATTTGTCTGACTGGGTGCACGACCCCTCCCCCGAAACCAACAAGAGGGTGGAAGATGTCGTGCAGATTTTCCAGCTTGAACTTTATCTTGGACAGACACTTGTAGCTGATGAGATTAGAGGAGCTACCGGTGTCTATAAGGATCCGACCAACTAGTTGGTTGGCGACCTTACATTCAATGACAACTGGGTCGTCATGCGGCCGACGGACTTTACCCAGATCATTCTCAGTGATGAGGACGTTTGGGAAGGTACCGCTGACAGACGTTTGTCCCTCATTAAAAGCATGGATCATCTTTTTCAAATGATCCTTGGTGCCCCGGATGGTCGGGCCATCGTTTGCGAATTCGCCTGCTATGGTGTAGACTGGCTCTTTTTCAGTGTCCGAGCTACTAGCAGGCTGGACAGTCATGGATGACTGTCCAGGATTCGTCTTAACAGTCGCTTTGGACTTCAAGATGTATGACTTCAACGCCCCCTTGTCAAGCAGACGGTCCAACGTCTGCTTGAGGCTATAGCAGTCGTTGGTGTCATGGGCGACTTCCTCATGGAAGTGGTAGTATTTATTTTTATTCCGTGACTGGATGGAACTCTTCATTGGATTCGGCTTCTTAGTGGTCAGCCGGTCCTTTATCTCCATGAGGATGGAGTAACAATCTTTATTAAACTCGTACCTTGGGACGTACGGTTTGAATTCTTTCTTTTTCTTCTGGGTCGGCTGATCAGATTCATCAACCGCCTAGACTTATTTTCTCTTTTTGCTCTCTTTAGCTTTCTAAGCCGGCTGAGCAGACTGACTCTCTTTTTGTTTGTCAGACTTTTTGGAGTCTGACTGATGGCTGGACGAGCAGAGGTCGGTGGCTTGAATAAAGTTCTCTACCTCCATCAACGCCTCTTGAAGGGTGAAGACCCTCTTGCGGACGAGGTTAAACTTAAAGGTTGACCCGTCCTTTAAACCCTTGAAAAAGTTTGCATAAGCTACTTCGTCAGACAGCCCTTGTATCTTGATTCTCACCAGATTGAACCGTCTGACGTAGGAGCGGAGTCTTTCTTTTTCTCCTTGTCGTATGGTGCTCAAGTTGAGACTTGTTTTCTTGGTAGGAATGTTCATCGAAAAGTTGGAAGCAAACAAGAAGGCAAGCCTCCTGAAGCTATCAATGCATCCGGCTGGCAAGTTGCCAAACCATTGTTAGGCAATACCCTTCAAGGTAGCCAGGAAGCATCGGCACCACATAGCATCTTCCAACCCCTACATGTGCATAAGGTTGGTGTAGGCCATGAGGTGGTCCTCAGGGTTGGTGGTACCATCATAAGCACCAACTAAGACATTCTTAACCTTGGTCGGTTGTGCCGCCTCGGTTATTTCCTTGGTAAATGCAGAGGTTTGTTCACCAAATTTGAGCAGACGGAGTTGATAGTCCAGGGGCTGGACATTGTGTGCCGTTTAACCTCCGAAGAGGCCAGCTGCATGAATGGTGAGACATACTGCCCGTATGGCATATGAGGCACAAACGGGACTGTCCTAATCATCTGAGGGCCAGTATGGACAGACTTGCCGCTTGTGTGGCTGTCATGCAAGGATTGAGAATTCCTTGTAGATGTATTTTTTAAGCTGTCTGGAAAGCTTGATGTAGAGGCTGACTCAGACAGTTGTTGGCTCCGGTTATGCTCGATAATGTGTTAAGCATCGGAGAAGGTTTTCTTGCTGCCATCCGACTGAACAGCTCGGATGACCTTCCTTTTGCCCGTCTGGGGCAGAAGGATCTTGGACCAATCAATGGCAGGCGTAGTCTTCTCCTTTGCATGTGGAGTAGGTTGCTTGTCTCTGACTGACTTTCTCCTCTTAGCTTGAGGATTCTTTTTGGCTGAATGACCCTTGCTAGAACTAGCCGTCATTTTGTTGATCAGGTCCTTGATTTCACCTTTGAAACTTGTCATGAATTTCATGAGTTCGTCTCGGGTGACTAGAGCCTGACCCCTTGCCGCCTGGGTTTCCCAGGCGGTGGTCCAGCAGACTTGTTGGGACCAGCTTCATTGTTGCTCCGCTCCAGTTTATCTCTGGGACGAAAGCGCTTAGAGATGAGTGACCTATCAAGGGCCACATAAGTTTCGACCTCCCAGTCGTTATCTGAATTACGGTCCGTGTGGACCTCTCGGTTGGCAGTAGGTCAGTTGGGTTCAGGTGGCGGTACAGAATCTTGAACCATCTTAGAGGTACTATCCCCACAGATGGTGCCAAATATCTTTGGTGTTTTTGGTCCCCCGGGAGAGTTACGTCACCAAGACTAGTCCGGCGCGCTCTGTACCCGCAAAACACGGAGACACCGGTTGGTAGGAGCTCCGCCTCCGACGATCAAGTTAGTATTGGTCGTAGAAGATGAAAAGGTGCAGAAAAGGTAAAAGTGAGATCTTCTCGGATTCCGAGATCAGGTGTTTTCTCTGATGTGAGAGAATGTAGGGTTGTTTGTAGTAAATGAATTGTGTCCCGAAATGTGGGAAATCTCCGTATTTATAGGGTCATTGGGAAAAGTCCCCTTCATTAGGTCAAGATGACCTAATGGGCTGCGCTGTATTGCGGCGTTTTTGGGAATTGGGCCCTGAAGGCCGCAATTCCATCTGTTATCTAAGGCTTGACACGTGTCAGCCAAGGAGTGGTCCACATTGGACCTATCCAAGATGGACACGTGTCCCTCTCTGATTGGACCACGCGTCTAGGGTATTTTTACCCTAAACAACTAGCTCAAAAATCACGGTGTGGTTCAGTTTTCCAAAAAATAAAAAACAGAATTTAAAATGGTGTGGTTTGGTTCAAATTTAGAAGTGTTTGGTGTGGTTTAAAAAATCCCAAAACCGAATTAATATGTTTTGGTTTCAGTTTGGGCTATAAACCACACTGCAAATCGAATTTTCACCTTAATACTAAATGGTAATCCTTGATATGATATGACCCGATAACCCAACTTGAAGATATTGAGAGAAACTCAAACCCAAATAGGCCAAAGTCAACCAAATTTGACTCAAATTTCATATTTTGTAACGTTTTACACTATTTTTAATAGAGTTACACCCAAATTTATAATTTTGTTGACTTTGTCTTGTTAAGGGAAGTTGACCAAAGGATTGGCCCAATGAAAAATGTTTGACCTATAAATATTAGGGAGTCCAGCGCTAAGTGGATCATTACCTTAAATGAATGATGAGTGTAATATTGGGCCCAATTAGACAAGCCTATAATCAAGGAAGAAACAGCCTTTATTCACTTAGAGGCAAATTCAAACAAGATTATTGGCGCCAAGAAGAATCAACCGTCTACCGGCCATCGATTGTGGTTGAAGGGAGATCATGGACATATTTGTAAAGAGCATTATTCTATAAAAAGAAGAGGGATTTCAAAAGAATGGACATTAACGAGTCAACCAATAAAATCCATTTCATTTTCTTTAAGCTTTCTCCATTAGCGGTTTTTTAGTTTTCCCTTGGCTTGATAGGTAGTCAAGCGATAGTTTAAATTACTTTGTACGTATCAAAAACAGTTCAATCATTCCAATTGTATGAATATGGAGGTTATTCTTCCTCCTTATAATACAATTGTAGTCCCGACTTTATCCTTTTAATGTAAAGCATTTTGCATCATGTTAATCTATACGTTTCTTTGGTGATTCAACTCTTGTATAACTTTTTCAAGGTTAACATCTTTTCTTGCTTGTTGTGGTACGTTAGAGAGGTTATCAACTTATAAACTAGTAACAATAGGGGCGTCCCTTTAACATCCGAAAACAAGATAGGATATTTGACTAGCTAATTGGTAAAGAACAACATTTTGTAGGAGTTTATAGCTACTACATGCGGATAAACATGAATCATATTCATAAGCACCTATCCCAAGATCGCATGCATAACACACAGGACAAATAATCATACATTTGAAGAGTAAATTTCACGAATCTATTCAATTGGAAATCAGGGAGAGAATAGAGCCCAAAGTGTTGCTCCTCTACTTAGTCCACGGGATTCGAACGAGCCGTCCACCAATCTATACTAGATTGGTCGAGTGAAGGGGGAAACCACGATCACCACCTTTAATGGACAATTAACCACCGCACAAACCATCACCACCACGAACCACCACAGGCGCCGAGGATGAGGAGAGAGCCGTGAGCGAGAGAGAGAGATTTGAGGGGCTTGGTTTCGTGTTTGCTAACTCGGGTTTGATCTACCCTAGGCACCTAGTCTATATATAATCCTATTATAACTAAACTAGATTACGAAGCCCAAAACCCTCTATACTACTCCATATGGTCGGCCACCTTAGGGGATGAGGCCCATCATGGGCCTCGTCCTCTTGTGCTCGATCTAAGCGCTTTGTGTGACCATGATGGCCCAAAACCCTCTCAAGCTTACTATATCTCCATTCAGACATAAAATGTATCCAGATCAACATCAAAGTCATCTTTTCTTTTTGAAAAACTTGCATCTATATAACCTTTTGACAACTAGTTCACTTTTTGCCACCATAAACTAAAAACATTCCTTTAGTGCTTCTTAAGTACTCAAGGATTTGTTCTTAGTAGCTTTCAATATGCTTATCCTGAATTTGCTTGAAACTTGCTACACATGCACAATTCATATGTAACATCTTGCTTTGTACATATCATGGAATATATAATGGACCCTTTTGCAGAAGCATAAGGTACACTATCCATACGACTCAACTCTACTAGCTTTTGAAGGCACTGAGTTTTACTGAGCGTAATACCATGAGACATGGGAAGATATCCTCTCTTATAGTCTTGCATCTTGAACTTGTTAAGAACCTTATCAACATAAGTCTCTTGATTTAGTTTAATCATTCTTTAAGATTCACTTCGTGGATCTTGATTCCCAGTATGTACTCAACATCTCCTAAGTCTTTCATATAGAAATAACTCCTTAACATTACTTGATTGATTCAAGCATTGATATGTCATTTAACATGAACTGTATTTCATATACATATAAGACTAAGAAGACCAATTTCTCCTACTAAAATTCTTGTCTCTACAAGATTCCTTTTCGTTCATTGAGGAAATCAAACTGTTTGATTGCCTAATCGAAATGAATGTTCCAACTCCCTGATGCTTACTTCAATCCATAAATGAATTTCTAAAGTTTGCAAAACTTTCTATGATTTCTGGAGTTCAAAACCCTTAGGTTATATCATATACACACCCTCCATCAAGAACATTTCAAGAAGGCGATTTTGATATCCAACTGCTAAATTTCGTAATCGAAAATCATCTATCAATAGAAGAATCAGAATAGGCTTACGCAACTAATAGGTTTGACCCCATTTGTAAGACTATCATGGACTAACACATCTTTATAGACATAGAGTCCATTCTAGATCTCATGGCCTTAAGCCACTTCCTGCATTGGTGCTTACCAAAGCTTGCCTGTAGGCTTTGGGTTCCAACCATTCCAATGGGAAAATTTTAGAATCTACCTTTTCTCATAATTTCAACAAACTGTTTGTTTTTAATCCCAAGTAACATACGATAGGTATAAGTAACAATAGAATTATTCTCTTCAACTCTTTGAAGCCTTTCATTCAAGTGGGACGATAGAAGTCTCGCTAGTTGAATTAGCTTGCTTCGACACATGATTTATCAAATAAGTTGATTTCATGCGCCCTCGTCTCTGATGTGGTGTTATTCACATCCATTTGTTGCTCGTCTCGAATCTCCTCAAGATCTAATTTTACTCCCACTTGGCTTTGTAGGAAGAGATTTCTTTCTATAAAGACATTATCGTGAGAATCAAACACTTTGTTATCTACGCGATTATAGGAATAATACCTCTTAGTTTCCATGGGAAAACCTACGAAGAACTATTTACTTGATTTAAGGTTTAAAATGTCATCTTTGCAAACATTTTAAATTGATTTTATAACCTTCAATGTTGTTTAGAAAAGACAACTTTTCAAACATTTCCAATTCATAACTCTTATGACATCTTTTCAACTACTTTGGTTGAGTTTCTATTTAGTATATTCGTAATTGTTGTTCTAATGCATATCCTCAAAACGATAATTTTAAATCATTAAAGTTAATCTTGGATCGAACCATAGCAAGCAAAGTTTGATTCCTTCTTTCTAACACACATTTCTAATTATAGTGTTCTTGGATTATGAATTAATTCAACAATTCCCTTTAGATGATCATTAATTTTGAGTTAAATAATTTGCACAACAATCATATTGTGGTGTTAATTATTCATCTCAAACTGATTTTACATTTCATTCTGGAATTTTGAACATTTCAATGATTCTAACCTTCACTTCATTAAGTAATTATGGACATATTTACTTAAATCGTTAGTAAAAGCAATGAAATAGTTAAATCTCTTGCTAGTTTTAAACTTATTGATCCATACACATCATATGTATGAGTTCCACAAGGTCATTAGCTCCTTCACCCTTTCAACTAAAAGGCGACTTGGTTATCTTACCTTATCAAGCATGACTTTCTAATTCTCAAGTGATTCATAATCAAATAAAAATAAGAGTCCATCCATTTGAAATTTCGGATGTGCAGCTGGTTTATGTGACCTAACCTTACTTTGTTTTAAGTAAATTTATTTTAAAATTTTGCTTTTGTGATCTACTTATATCAATGTCATAAAACAAAATTAACTTATATCTAGCAAAATGAAAACAATTTAATACCTTGGTCATGGATCAATGCTTGTCCAAGCCAAGTAAAATGATCAGTATCTCTATAGGAAACCGAAATATTGTCTCATCAACAACTGGAAATTGTCTAAAATTATTAAAAAATAAATATTCAAAATTAAAACTATGAAGCTTTCTTGGCTACTCGAACACTTCTAGTGCACCCTTAAGCTTCATTTCCTTGTTAGCCTCACTTCTTTGCAGTTTCTACACAACATTAATAATGTTAAGCACTGCAACTTGGTATCACATACCTAAGTGAAAGTTAAAATGTTTATAACATAATACCCGAGGTTGATGCTTCATTTTTCTTGAGGAAGTCAAGGTATTTGTGGCAATTGCGCTTCCAATGCCCCTTTTTCTTGCAATAAAAGAATTCACTTTCATCTATAGCCTTGGCCTTTGGAGTCGCCTTAGGATTTTTAGGAGCCTTGGCAACTTTCTTACCCTTGCCCTTAGCCTTTTGCCCCTTCTTCTTGAACCCCTTTCCCTTTTGAATCATAAGAACCTCTTTCATAGCTTCCTTAGGGATTTGCTTTTCAGCACTAACCAGCATAGCATGTAACTCATTCATAATCTTTGCACCATTAGACATGTTAAAGTTCATGATAAACTGGTTGAAAGTTTCTAGAAGTGAGTGGAGAATGATGTCTGTTTCCATCTCATCACTGTATGGGTGCCCCAATTTTTCCATATTTTGAATAAGGCCGATCATTTTGAAAACATGATCATGAACTATGGAACCCTTTGTTGGGTTTCGATGAGTCCGACTCACCGCGGAAATAAAACCTAAGCCAAGAACAAACTCACAATTAATATAACAAAATGCATAAATAACAAGAATAGAGAAAAGACTGAATTACCCTTGTAGCGTGCTTCGCTCACCCGGACGGAGCTCTTACTTGAGAAAAGCCGAGCCTCACAAATGGCAAGGACCTCCAACGAAAGTCCACCCACAACTCGACCCGAACGGTCCAATACTTGGAGGTTAGCCAAGTCCGACCAAAAAGACTACCCGAGTAATTATTAAGCTTATAGGTTTTCTCTCAAGTGGAGATGCCTAATTGAGTTCTTACTCAAGTGAGTTTTCTCATATCCCAAGTTGGGTATTTATAGGGAAACTCAAGTGAGAATCCACTCTCCCATCAATGTGGGAGTGTTGATAAAATCAATTTTCTCCTTTTATTTTTAAATCAAAAATAAAAGAAAATAGCCAACCACTAATTAATTAACAAGTGGCACACTTAGAGGAGGGGTTAGGTAAGGACCACAAGGGAAAGGGGGGACCAAAATTGATCCCCAAGGCTTGAAGAAAACCAGCCCTCATGCTTCACTTGCCCCAATCAGCAGCTACCACGTGGCAGGCCAAGCCAAGCACCCAAGCAGCCCTTAGCGTGCGCTTGGTGTGCTGCTGGCTGCTACTAGCATGGCTGGCGTAGCACCATGCGCGCCATGCTGCTGCGGGCTGGCGCGCCATACGTGCTGGCCCCTGTTGCTAGCTGCTACGACATGGCTCCTATGCTAGCACGCTATGCGCGCAATGCTGTTGGGTGGCTGCGGGTTGCCACGCACATGCTAGCATGGCTTGCTAGCCATGTGCTGGCAGCCTTGCTAGCCATGGTGCGCTAGCACACACCAGCCAGCCTAGGCTCGGCTTGGTGCGCTTGCTAGAAACCTTGGCTATACCAAATGCCCCTAGCACTCGGTTTTCTCGGGGCATTCCGATGCTAAGGATATTTCGGTATATTGTTGAGTAATTAGTGATTTTACCATCTCGTCTCGAATTAATTCGACTTGACTTGCGATGCTCGGTTTTCGACGCTCCTAGCTCGATTTCCGAAGTTTAAATATTAATTACTGGAGAGACTCATTAATTCCTTCCGAACTAATTCGTCATGTCGGATCGTTAGTTGCTTGGCTGTGACCCGAAGGGTTCGGTCAAGATTAAGTTGTAATATTAATTATGCATTAATATTACTGATCGGAAGCGGCCTCCACCTAGGCATTCCGATCACTTGAACTTACTGAATAAATAGCTTTTCAATAGCTCCGAACCCTCTATCGGAATAATACACTTTTTCAAAGGACACCATTCCTATCACCCTTCTCCATCTTACAATCCAGAATCTCTCGATGGAGCTCGTACCTCTCAACTCTAGCCAATTTCTTAAACAAAGCTTTAAGTTTGCATGATACTTTGTGCATCCTGGTCCTCAAAACGCTTTTGAAGACTAGGCTCCATAGTAGCAATCATCAAGCAGCACAGCCCTATCAAGTGCTTCCTTGCGCTTACGGATCTCTGCCGTTGTAGCATCTTCTGGATAAGGTCCTGGTAATGGGGTGTCAATGACATCCTCTCTAACTTCTGATTTCAGAACAAGTCTTAGCATCTTTTCCCAATTGAAAAAGTTATCCCCTGTCAACCTATCCTTCTCAAGGAATGGTACGGTCGAATATTGTAAATGTTGTTGCCATTGTTACTGCTACCCATCTATGTCAAAATAAGGCAAAGTTTAATAATTACGTTTAATTAATATTAAAGTATCATAAACGAATTATATAGGTAACTTTAAAACACTTTATTCAATGTTAATTGACCCCAATTGAATTTTAAGTGAATCCAAGATCCTTTATTTGTGTAATAGTTGACCGGACTGAGGCCCTACCATCAAGCTGTACATTTTCAAGGTGAGTATACTCTTTACTGATTACAACTCTTGTAATTCTTGGTTGAATAATTAACCATCACATGTTTAATTATTAACCTTCGCTTCAAGGTTGTAAACTCTTTAGGTAACCTTGTTAATCATAACCAATTAAATATGTAGAACGTGATTTACCCCAAATTACCCAAGATAACAAGTGACACTCTGCTGAGGCCAACCCATCACTCACGATTGAAGGATTGTTGGGTATCTAATTGGAAAAGCAATCTCAATATTACTGGGAACTAGATTATCATGTTGTGATTATTTAGTGAACTATAGCGCATCATCAATCAACATAAATAAAATCTAACATGCATAATCTACTAATTCATATAATAAAACATGACATAGTATGGCCCCTTAATCCTTAGAAAACTAGAAATGAAATGCTCCCACTTGAACCTTCATGGATCTCTATCCTCCTTGCTCCTTTGGGCCTTCACTTTATGGGCTTCTTTTATTTGGACTAAACTATTTAAATAACTAATCTATTTACTTTAAATAAAAGTTACAAAAATACTTAACGGTACGCAGACCGTATTTAGATTACAAAAATACATCACGATGAGCATATCGTATTTAGAATATATGGGTCATACTAGTCTATATATAGCAATATAATATCATATATTACATAAAATTCCATATAATAAATCACTCAACATGTTTGTCTAAACTACAACATCGAATGTTCATAATTAAGGCAACGAATTTCCTAAAATATCTCATATTTTAAATCATAATTATATAATATCATATATTATTCATGACCGTTTATAAAATGTCATATATTTTAATTTAAGCATGAGATAGAATCAAATCATATTTTAATCTAGAAAGATAAATCATATTTAATCTTCCATGATTATCCTAACAACTTTAGGAGATTCTATCCTAATTACAGCCAATCAAATAATTTTAGAATCAATTATATCCTAATCTAATTATAGGATAATCACATTATTAAAATCAATTATTATCCTTTTGGAATATGCTCAGAATATCCTAACAAATATTATCCAATATTAAACACTTTAGTAATGGATAATCACCAAATTTAACAACTTCAAATATGGATAATATCAAATAAATTAATTTTTGAAAGATTTGATTTATACCAAAACAAAATATTTAATCTCAAATCAAGTTAATTTTACCCAAAATAAATTTGTATTTATCTTGAAATAATTTAAAACAAAATAATTTTTTTTGAAAACCGTGCACCACCACACCGGCCACCGTGGTTGGCTAGCCGAAGCTAGCCACGGTGGCTGGTTGCCTTTTAAAGCAGCCACTGCTGCAAGGGCAGCAAGGTGACAACAGCACCTACTGTTGGTACAGGTCACCGTGTGCGGCTAGCTAAGGCTAGCTACGGCGGTTGTCCGCCTTACGGAAGCCACTGTCGCAACCTGCAGCAGCAACAACAACAACGTAGCCGTGGCAGCAGCCGTGCAACGCTTACACGCTACTGCCCACAGCCACCGGACACCTACCCTCCACTTCCCATCCTTCTTGGACCAGCAGCGGCAGCAACCACTGTGGCTGCGCCATCCAGCCATGGCTGTCGCCTTTAAATTTCCCCTTTTTAAAATTTTTTTAATTAAAATAACCTTTATAAGAATTAAATTAAATCGGTACAAAAATTAAAATTAAATCCCCCATTCAATTTTAAAATTAGGATTCTTCATAAAATTAATTCCAATTTAATTCCAACTTTTAAAATTAAATCGATGATCATACACAAAACTCTTTTATGCATAAATCAATCCAATTAAAATTATGAAACATATTTAAAATGAAATCAGACAAAACAAGCATCAAAAATCAAATTTTCAAGGCTTATAGTGCTCGAAATTTTCGAATAAACTAGGGTTAAGGTTCGAAATTTTTGGGTATTATAGGGCATAATTCGGTCCTCTTCATGGCTATTTTGAGCATAATTAAATCATATTTAATCGATTCCAAAAGTTTACTCACAGTAAATATAATAATTGAACCATAATTAAATTAATTTTTCCCTCTTAATTGATTATAAAATTAAGAACATGGACTTCAAATAATCGTATTATTATCATCAAGCGTGTTCATGCAAGAGGCTAACTTAGACCACTATAGGAGTTTATAGGTATTATATGTGGAAAAACATGAATCATATTCATAAGCACCTATCCCAAGATCGCATGCATAACACATATGACACATAATCATACCTGTAGTGTAAATTCTACAAAGCTATTCAATTGGCAAATCAGGGAGAGAATAGAGCCCCAAGTGTTGCTCCTCTACTTAATCCACGGGATTCGAACGAGCTGTCCACCAATACTAGATTGGTCGAGTGAAAGGGAAAACCACGATCATTCACCACCTTTAATGGACAATCGACCACCGCACGAACCACCACAGGCGCCGAGGAGGAGAGAGCCGTGAGAGAGAGAGAGAGAGAGAGAGAGAGAGAGAGAGAGAGAGAGAGAGAGAGAGAGAGAGAGATTTGAAGGGCTTGGTTTCGTGTTTGCTAACTCGGTTTGATCTTACTGATCATTGAATTGCATTATCAAAACCCTAGGCACCTAGTCTATATATAATCCTATTATAATTAGACTAGGTTACGAAGCCTAAAGCCCTCCATAGTACTCCATATGGCCAGCCACCTTAGGAAATGAGGCCCATCATGGGCCTCGTCCTCTCGTGCTCGATCTAGGCCCTTTGTGTGACCTTATAGGATCCGTCCAATTGGGCTTTGGCCTATTTTACTAGCCTAAAGATCGTTAGTACCTCTAGCTATGATATAACGACGACTCAAATGAACGAACTTAATTATTTCCATAATATGATCCATTTATATATATAGTAATTGCATATGACGAAGTCATAAATCATTCACATTTATCTCACTAAGTTTTTCGGCGACAACATGATAAGTGTCATTTATGGCACTCATATGTATTGTCTTAGGTTGCTTTTATCTTCTTTTTATAGCTTTCTTTCTTAATAATTGTTTAGTTTTATCCATTTGTTCATTTGTTTCTTTATTCTTGTTTATCACTAGTGGAAAAAAGGCTATTAGCAACTGGCAAAAAGTGACTTTTAGCAACTTACATGTAGGGCTACTATTGCGGGGGCTACAATTGCTAATATCATAGTTGTTAATAATAATTATTCTCAATTGGCATTGTCCTAGGCCAGCTGCTAATAGTGTTTATTAGCAACTGGCATAGTACTAGGCCAGCTGCTAATAGTCTTTTTCTTTTTTTATTAAAAAAAAAATATTAGCAACTTGCTAAGAATTAAGGCCAGTTACGAATAGTCATTTCTTTGAATAAAAAAAATTGCAATTTTGCCAAATTGATATACAAACTATATCACATACTATTATAACAAAAGTAATGTTAATTATGCAGTATACATTAATTACATACAAAAAAAAAATTACATTTTCTAAAGAAACATCAACAAAAGCGTCCCGGAACAATCGACATTTATAAGCAACAAAGGGCAGCAACACGAACGACTCAAATCGACTAAATTAGCCATGCATTTTCCTCAAAAAAAAAAAAAAAAAACAACAATGAAAAACAATAATTAGAGATTCATCTAAACATTAAGAAAAATTAAAAAAAAAATAATTAAAAAAAAAACAATAAAACATAACATAAATTTAAGGAGAAAGAACCTAAATACTTCAGTTTCGAGTTTTAATGAGATAAATACATAAATGATTTTCACTAAGAAACCCAACATCCATACATACACCCACATACAAATACAACACCTTCCAGAAATTTCATTGACTCAAATTTTCTTAAAATTTCACATGGCCAGTAGCTATCATACAGATACACATGGCCTGAAACTGTAACCCATAACCAGTTTACTTGAATTAAAATAGGAGAAATGCAGTAGCAAATAATAAAATAAAATGAAATACAATAGAGCCACAAAAAGTTGGTCAACAGTAAACCAAACATGCATGGCAGCATTAAACTCATCATAAATCAAGATTTGGCATTATAATTTTAAAGCATTAACTAGATAAGATGAAATTAAACACAAAAGAAAAAGTAATTTCTTAACAACAAATGTAATTTCTCAAAGTTTGGTGAATTCCAAAAAAGAAGTGTTCCATCTACACCCTGTAAGATCATTTAAATATCAGGAGAAAAGGAAAAAAGAAACAAAATGTAATAACCTCCTCAATAATGGAGTTGTCAGTCAAAGCAATTCTTCGCTTGTTAACCTTTTCGAAACCCCTCTTGTAGATCAGTTCCCTCACACTCTACTAGTTAAGGTCTCTGTAATGATAAGATTTTGGTAAGAAACCAATCAAACTCAAACTAGGAGCCAACTAAATTAAATAGCCAATAACAATGGAGGAGATAAGATACCAGAAGGTAACAAAAGGCTCGACTTAGTGCAACATGTTCAATGTTGTCTTACTCACCTTCAAGAAAAGTACGTCCATTGAACATAGACAAAGAAAATTAGACTACAACAGCAAAAATCAAAAAATAAAATTACTAGGAGTAAGAAGCAAGGCATAGCCTACACTTCCCCTAACCCACTCCTAGAACTAATCATTAAAATCACAAAATTCCAAGTCAATTATATGGCCCCATTCTACCCCATTCAAAAGTCAAAACGATTTAAGAACCAACTTTATAGCAACATAATGTTAATTGAACAAGAAATATAACACAATACAATATTTTAACTAGAAAACCACCCATATAAAAATTGACTATCATTAAAATAATTTCAAGTTTATAAGAAAGCTGTAATTTTTTCAGTTAAAAGCATTTCTTGTAGCATTGATGGCAATTAGTCAAACACCACTAATTAGAGATTGAAGCAGGGAAGTGGCATCCTTCATAAACCCATCCCCCCCCCCCCCCCCCCCCCCCCCCCCCAATCAATACATCCAAGGCTCCAAACAATGCAAAAGAAAGATAGAAAACAAGAGCTTAGATAAACTTATGTAGTCCAGTAATTTATGTAGAATCATTATCATTTTGTAATCGTAAATAGCATAACACCAGCTAGCTAGCTTTCATAGTAAACACATCTTAAGCAAAAATGCTTAACAATAACTCATAGTTGAACAAGGTATCAAAATTATAGGGTATCATAACATCTAGAATAGTCCACATTGAGAAAAAAAACACACTTATTCCCAACACAAGCCTTAAAATATCTAAAACGAGTATAGCTTGAGTTTTAAATTACAAATTTAGATGCAAGATTAATATTAAACTTAAAAATTACCAATGTCCATTGGAATTGTAGATTAATAAAAAATGCCACTATGCCATTTTAATAGAAAACAACGGATAAAGTAAAAGATAGCAAA
This sequence comes from Chenopodium album, assembly GCF_948465745.1. Classification (NCBI taxonomy): domain Eukaryota; kingdom Viridiplantae; phylum Streptophyta; class Magnoliopsida; order Caryophyllales; family Amaranthaceae; genus Chenopodium; species Chenopodium album. The sequence goes on along the minus strand of NC_137850.1, from coordinate 28,242,412 downwards.
TTCTAAACTTTAATTTTCAACACAAAATCCCACGGCACCAAAGCCCCGCCCTGTACGAATGTATGATATCTACAAAATCATCAACTCATAGCTCAACTATATAAATGATGAGGCACAATCCAATGAATGAATAAATACAAACCATTCTTAATAGCCATCAAACAAACCATTTTAAATTACAAAAACTTACACGCAAGATTATAATTTTACTCCAAAATGACTAATTGGCTAATTGCCCATTAAGAAATACTGATTAATGAAGGGTGCCACTGTATTAGAAGAACAAAATCGCAACAAATTTTCAAGATAAATTATCAATAAGATTTTCTAAGCTTTTCCAAATTAATGCGAAATTCGGTGTTAATAATTGACATTCAATAAACCCACTAAAAATAAAGAAAAACTGCAGTACAAATGGTGAGGTAAAAAATTAGAATACCTTAAGAAAGAACCCACCAAGACCATAGCATATATTGTGTATCTTACCAGCAGCAATGTAATTGAAGAGCCCACAAAATATTGAAAAAAAACCCACAATAAATTAAAGAACCCTAACAATTTACTAATTCGCAGACAAAAAATAATCTATCATCAGTTTAACAAATCAATTACCTGTTGTTCGAAATTGTAACACCCCGACCCCAAACAGATTAGGGAGGGGCCTATTGTCACGAAATGCGCATCAAGAGCCAACAACTGTCCCCACAAACCAACACGAGTCCTTCCGGCGCATTTTGTCCTCACTCATGCGCACCCCGAGAAAACTTCCCAGGAGGTCACCCATCCCAAGACTACTCCCAGCCAAGCACACTTAACTATGGAGTATTCTTAGCATATGAGCTCCCTAAAAGGAATATGCATCTTGTTGATGTGAGTAGTATATCAAACTCCTTTAAAGGAATCATGAGGGGTATTACATACACCCCCACTTGAGAACGGCAACGCCCTCGTTGCGCCTGGAAAGCTAGGGACTCCAGTATTACGCCTAATGGCAACTGGGTAGCCAAAGTGTTACATCCAGTCTGGCTATGGCCATATGGCCCCAGAATTCTCCCCCGCTAAGCGACTGACATAGGATTAATTATCCACGGTCAGCACGCGGTCGCAGGGTTGCTCTGATACCATTTGTAACACCCCGACCCCAAACAGATTAGGGAGGGGCCTATTGTCACGAAATGCGCATCGAGGGCCAACAACTGTCCTCACAGACCAACACAAGTCCTTCCGGCGCATTTTGTCCTCACTCATGCGCACCTCGAGAAAACTTCCCAGGAGGTCACCCATCCCAAGACTACTCCCAGCCAAGTACGCTTAACTATGGAGTATTCTTAGCATATGAGCTCCCTAAAAGGAAGATGCATCTTGTTGATATAAGTAGTATATCAAACTCCTTTAAAGCAATCATGAGGGGTATTACAGAAACAGTGGTAAGAACACCCCAAACATCACGGTTAGAACAAGAGACAGGCTGTGCAGCGAATTTGGAACGTAGGTAGCTCTAGAACGATGAAATCGCTAAACCCTAAACGATGAACAACAACAACAATAGTGAGGAAATCTATTGATAATTTCGAATATAAACACCGAAAAATCAAAGATTAATTTCACAAGAATTAAAACCCCCAAAATTTGAATAATTCCGAACCAAGATTCAGTTCAGCGCAACTCTACGAAAAATCAATTTGCCAAAAAAGCAACAAATCAACATATCTTCTTGAAGGAATAGAGAACTGAAAGCATCACATTATAAAGAAACAAATTGGAAAAATGATGGGATTCAACGTCACAAAATCAAACTTATCAAAGCCCTTAAGAGAAGATGAAGAACGAAGGAGGAGAGAGACTGATATTGGAGGAGACAGAAGCTGCGAGAATTAAAACAAAAAATACTAGTACAACTGTAAAGAGTATTCTTTTAGTAGCGGGCCTTTTTATGCCAGTTACAATTATTTTAGTCAATATTAATTTGACTAAAGTATTTGTAGCGGCCAAAAAATAGGCGGGCTGCTAATAGAATTTTTAATTTTTGTTAAATATTATTAGCATCATACATTTCTAGGCCAACAACAAATACAATAATATTTGCAACTGGCATTAATTAGGCTAGTTGCTAATAAAAATTTTAACTTTTACATACCAATTACTAGCAATGCACATTTTTACGTCAGTTGCTAATAACATAGTATTTGTAACTAGCATTAATTTAGCCAGTTGCAATTAGTGTTTTAGTAGCTAGCATGCTTAATGCCTGTTGCTAAATAGGGTGCTGCTAATAGCATTTTTTCCACTAGTGTATTTTGTGTTTTCGAGCATTTTAAGGTTATTTTCGTCATTTCTCTTTTACTTGCTTTTCTTTCGTTATTTGTAGGTATTAGAAAAGGCTCAGGACTTGATCTTGTTGGTTTCCCAAGTTTAAAGAGGCCTTTGGAGCAAGCTCATGACATTTAGAAAGCTCAAGAAGCGAGAAAAAGGCAAATTCCAAGTTCAAGCTCTTGCGCTTTTGTACCACGTCTTCAGGCCAAAGTGGTGTTGAACCCGCTAAAATGAGTATTGGAAAGCTGCCCCCCCCCCACCCCCCACCAACATCATGTGAGAGCGCAGATGAGGGTGATGCTTATGCGCTTAAGTTCGATGCTGCTAAAACCTCGAAGCAACCCTGCTTTCGGGTTGTTTCGGGCTTGTTTTTTCCATCGCTTAGAAATACTTTAAGACCCGATTCTTATAAAAAGTTTTTCACACATATTTTTCCTCATAATTAGGCTTAGGTTGGGAGTTTCTCTCTCTAGATTAGGCTTAAATTTGGAGTAGTTTTAGAAAGAGCTAGAAAGTGAGGAAAATAAATGGAGAATTAAGAAATTGGAGAATCAAGTGTGACAATTGTTTTTGATATCTTCTCAACTATTCAATGAGAATTTCTTACTCTGTCTCATCTTTATTGCTTTATGAATTTCATTGTTTAATTTTGTTTTATTGATTGATTCTTGTTTAGATTAGTTGTTCTTCATGTTTGATTGATATTTGATTTCAATTTTTTGCTTTGATTTGATGATGATAATTTGTGAGTAGTTTGCTTGCTAGGGTTTGGGTAAAGCATGCTAAATTGTATCATTACGGGCAAAAACCACCTATCCATAACGGGCAGCGGGCGTTACGATTGCGGCCATTATGGATAGGAAAAGTTATTTATAACGGGCTACTTATTTGTAACGGGCATTTGGAAATGCCCTTTACGAAAACTACTTATTTATAACAGGCAACATGAATGCCTACTTTTTTTGCCAATATTAGTTATCATGAATGACAATAATAAAAATGTTATACATACCCAAAACAAATATATAATCTTAAAATTTACATATTCATAGTAAGAAAAATATATACTCCATAAAATGATTTATTAGATTACACGTAAAGAAAAACTTTTTTTGCTTCACTTTATGCTCATCAGATCAGTAGCCCCCTTCCAATGTACACTTCAGAGCTAAGCTGCAAAAAGCATAAGACAAAAAAAATAAAAAAAAAATCTATATACGTAGTATATATGTAAAAATACATTTGATTGTAAAGGCATATTGCAATGATGTAAATTCAAATCCGGGCTAAAATGAATTTAGCCAAAAGAACAGTAAAAGGCACTACCTACAAATAAAGAATTACTACAAATAGATGATCTACAAATATTGTTTACTAATATTAAATGTAAAATTTTGTGCTTTACACGTATGCACAAATCTAAAATTGTTGATCAATTAGCAATAATAAATACATGAGAACTCATTGGCTGCAAAGTGTAGACATCTATTTTTGGCCTCCTGTCCTGACCGGAAGTGCTATGACGATAAATAAAACCATCTTTGTGTTGGATCAACGTGAAGAATGCTTATGGACTATTGATCAAGTCACAAGAATGCAAAAATAGCTAGCCTAACCCAAAACAAAATGAACTAAAGTCCAATTAACTAAGCCCGATCAATAATTAGGCTTAAACCCAAAGTTAAAACCTAATTTTGACGGTCTTAGGGGAGCCTGGGTTAGAAACTAAAGCTGCCGCAAGAAAATCCGCGCGCATCTCAATGAATCGCGCCAGTATGGTGCCTGAAACTCACAAGGTTGCACGTGACACTCCAGGGATGCACTAACGGAAGATTCAGAATTTTGAGAAAATACCGAATCGAATCTTACCATAATACCGCGCGCATGAAAATGAGTTGTGCTACACCTGGCAGCGCATCTCAATCACTTGCGCGTAGCAGACGTGCACGACTCTTTAAGATGCACGCGCCACCTGCTGCGGCAGAATGCTCAAAATCCTAAACGCACTCATTCCCTATAAATAGGGGATTAATTCGAAGCTTAAACAGGCAGAAATTAACCCGAAATACTAGCAGAAACTTTGTGAACTTGTGTACTATCAACCCTCTTGTCCTAAACACTCACCCATCTTATTACTTGTCCCTACGGTGGAGGTTCTCGAATAAGAAGGATTCCATAAGTGTTAACAAAGATCTAGTAAAGAAAAATGGTTAGTTTCCCGAGCACTTAGATAAATTACCTTCTTCTTATTGTTTAAAGCAACTTTAATTAGTTAATTAGTGTTGTTTGATCACTTTAAATAAAATTTTAATTAATCAAATTCACATAGTCTTCTTATGTTAATCAAAGATAAGAATTGGAATAATTAATTGTTGTTTTTATCACTTAAGCCAAGGCGAATCTTGTTTATTGTTCTTTTTCACGAATTTGAATTAAAATGAATAACGACTTTTGCAATGTAATTCCTACGTGATTAATGCATGTAAATAAAGTAAACTAACTTAGTTTTAGGTATCACACGTTGCATATATTGTTTGGTGATGAAATTGTGAAAAAGGAAGAGTTAGTAGAGGCCGCACTAGAGCTAGAATAGCGATTCCTCCCTAAAAAGAACGTTATTTTAGTACCTTTGCTCCCGAACTCATTTCTGGTACAAGTAGACCAATTTGGGCATAGGTAAACTTATGATTCGTGCTAAATATCCCTTGAACTCTACTTGGGAGAAAGGCATGAACGAGGTTTATGAGTTTGCCTAAAACTCATTGGCGACTCCTTACTAGTTTCTTACAAAAAAGCGCAATGATTGGATCAATTCTAATTTAAGGTCCCCCAAACAGTTAGAATTCAAATCCTTATACACCCTAAAAAAGTGTAAAGTCATAGGCTTTTAAAGGGCCATGGGCATAAAGGAGAAGGATCCCCTACGATGGGAACACCCTCCTTACACAAAGTTATAGGGCCCATAGAAATAAACTCAACACATACAAGTAACTAGACAGAATTTAAATTCAAGACTTAAGTCTGGTATATCCACAATAAAAATTATTGTTAGGGCACTAAACCAGTACCGAATGTAACTTACCTAAGAGACTATGAGTAATGAACCATTGATTTCAACTCACCAAGAACTCTTTCAAGTTCCAGAAAAGTCTCTTATTATACAGATTCTTTAACCTCGCTCATATGTGGTAAACATTAATCCCATTATACAGATTCTTGAACCTCGTATCTTATAAGGTTTGATAATAATTGCATTAGGCTGATATAATGTATAAATGAAGACAAGAATTAAATCATCAAATGGAGGCAGAACAAAGCTCACTGAACAAGAAGCCTAGACTTTTAAAATTACTTAGTGTAGGCTAAACAATGACATGGAACTCTGGGTATCTTCTCTAATTTATCTACATAAACATAAGCATGCAAATTATACTCCAATTTACCCATAAGAAATAAGTTGAGACAATGTTAGGAAACTATAAAAAAATATTTACTCAGTTCATTTACCAAATATCTTGCATAAATATTGTTAGTTCTAAACAATAAGATTCTCTAAACAATGTGAAACAATGAAAGATTTACCATGAATACAAACATAAGAAGGAAGCAACACAAATCAAATAATGCTATTTAGCTAACTTGATTACTAACATATTGAACTAGTAGCTTAGTGGCATATAAGATCAGATTTTATATCCAGGTTTTGTGACTTTGTTTCAATTCTAATTTCTACAAGTTGTTTGCACAAAGAAAGTTATGCATAATCATGTGTATATAGTCATATATTATCATTAGAAAAAAAGAAGATATAAAATTAGACTACTAATTGGTACATGTATTAACAAACAAAAAAGGTGATCTAACGGCTGCATTAATTTTTGCCACTTCCAAGCAAGAAGATAGTGGAACAAAAAAAGACAAGAAATTGGGGTTTGCTGCAGCACAGTACCTCACATATAGCCTGTGATAATTTTAGGCTATTAGTTGCAAGTATAACACACAAGACTACATGAGATTGCCTTAGCACACACAAGCTACATTATTTTAGAGTCCAATCAATTAAGAGTACACACGACAAGTTACAAACAAATTAATATCTCTAATGCTTCAACTTCTAGTAGTCAATTAAATATTAAACCCAATTACATAATTAGGCGCAATGAAACAAATTAATTATCTCATGTGACCCAAAACAAATCAAATGTCACCATCAAAATTATGCCACAAATAATATGAACATGCATGCATCTATATCAGAAAAATAAGTACTTTTAGAACAATAAGCCTTATACAACGTTTTCAACAGAACATTGTATAAAATTGTAGTCTTCAAACTTGAGAACAAGATAAATTATAAGTGAGAACAAATTTAAGAAACCAAATATCATAATTCATGACACTTGAACCAAATTTGAAAACCAAATTAATACAAAAACATAGATCCCATCATGTGTTTGTATTCAAGAAACCTAATTCACCAAACAGAGGCTCTAGCCGCTCAACCATGGTATAAAACGTCAGGAAAAATAAATTTTCTTTAAGTATTTTAAATTCAACAATTTATACAATTCATGAGTTAAAAATTTTAGCATCATCTTTTCAAAAAACTTACTCGTATATAAGAAACTACAATTTCATCTAAATAATACGGAGTAGTAATTTTCGAGTTATACAAGAATAGATTGTTAAACACTATAAACAAGCATAGAAAACTAGATCCGAACCAAAAAAAATTTAATTCAATGTAATAAACTACCAAAAAATCATCCGAATCAAAATCAGATTAAATTCTCACACATTAAATCTAACAAATTCTGCTAGTTTTGAAGTAAATTGCTCCATATCAAGCAAAAAACACCAAAAATTAAAATCAAAAGAAAGGATTGAATACCTTTGGAGTTAAGGAGCAACATCCTATCCTAAATGCAGACGCTGCTTGGGACGACTGTAACACCTTAGAAATTCCTTTCCTTTAAAATACCTGTTTTGCCCTTTGTAAAACTTAAAATAGGAAAATCTAAGATATTACCACCACCGTGAAAACGGCTAAGGCAATTATCAAAGACACACATCGGAAGACTATCTTTAAAACCATTCAAAATAAGTCAACTTAAAAGCCAACCAAACGAAAGTAAAGTCAAACGAAAAACCTATAACTTGGAACCATTGTAGGCCCTTATTAAAACCAAATAAGATGTGAAAACCTTTGCGTTAGTCTCACAAGCATAATAATATTATAATCAATAAAGCAATAAATTACATCATAGTCCTATGGAAACTAAACATGATTCGCTCTTCACTCACGCCCACTATGAATATGCTTCAACACTTGAAAAGCTCCTCTCTACTTGTCCCCACTACGTGCCAGTAGAAATGGGTCGTCGTAGGGTCAAAGTAAAGACAAGGTCAAACAAACATACAAACACACAATCAGCAATGCTGAGTACATAAGCGTATATAAAACACACTAACATACTTTCACCCTATCATCATATAACTTACCACGTTGCACCTGTTTACAAGCACACAACATACGACATGAACACCCAATAAATAACTAATTTATTTATTTAGCTTGATTACGCCTCGAACGGGTTTCCCCCTAACCTGCCCCAATAAAGGGGTACTAACACGGGAACTAACTGTGCCAGTATAAAAGAACCACTCGTAAGTGGCGAAATTCCTGCGCATAATAAAATGAAAAGTACAGCGTCCTGTACCCCCATTAGAAGTTATGGTCAAATATAAAGTCTCATAACTCCCCCCATATGTTCATACTCTAGGTATATACGTTCCAAGAGTTTTGGTGCGTAATCTCTTTCACTTTATGTTGATTTACGTATTATTAGACTTGGTGATGACTCTCAAACCATAACACAAACAATCATCTTAATTATTCAAACAATCAAACATACCAATTTAATTCTTGAATAATTAGTGACCACATAATATTTAATGTTGAACCCTTTTTAAATCTACCTCGGTGTCAAAGACACCTTAACCGCATAATGCGCCACAAATCCTATCCCTCGGTGTTGAAAACACCGTAAGTGCACTAAGGCACCAAAAATATAATTTATTCCTCGTGTAAAAAGACAATTAAATAGCTCATTCCTCATGCTTATAACATCAATACAAATTATATGAACCATAATAAAATTCCTTTTAATATTCCAAACCAAATTAAACATTAAGTTTAATTAAATAAACCTTCAAACGTGCCAATAATAAAAATATGGTTCAATGACAATAAACCAATATCACCAATAATTCCAATAAGTAATTTATTTCAACCATTCATGCTTCACAAATAATTCACCAAAATCATTCTCAATTCGATCAATCCAATTCAAATCACCAATCTCATTTCAATTCAACCATTCCAACCAATTCCTAGCATGACACTAACTTGGAATCAATTAAGTAAATCCTAGCATATTTCTACACGCTTAATAAATTTCTGAGTACGCGCACGTACCTCAATTAAGCCCTTAAAGTTGCCAAATACACTACAACAATTCTCAAACCAAGTCTCCTACATAAAGGGACAATAATACTATATTAATTACCCTTGTATACACAATTTCCAGCAACTTAAATAACTTTTATTAACTCTAAATAATTTGAAAATTATTTAAAAACTCCTAATTAACCTCTCCTTTAATGGGTAATTAAACCCTTTCATTAAAATCACAATTATACTACTTTAAATAAAATTCCAGCACTTTAAACTAATCAAAAACCTTTTAAAACTTCATCAAAATGCATCTTTATACTTAAATTATCCATAGAAACATTGAGTATATAAAAGCCCCAAATTAATTTATACAAGAACCCTAAAAATCAAGTCTTGAATAAATTAAAACCCTAACTTTTAATACCTTATAAAATCATAATTTAAAACAATACAAAATCTGAAATTTATACTCTTTAATTATTAAAACACAATTTTAAAACATACTAATCGTAATCTAACAACTAAAATCAATACCCAAAAATATATAATTATATGAATAATAATTAAAATAAGGAGGAGAGAGAAGAGTGGGCTCAAGGTGGTGGTGGCTGGCCGGACCTGTTGCCGGCGGAAGTCGGAGGCGGTGCCGCCGGTGGGGTCCTCGGTGACGTGGCAACATGGGGTGTCAGCCATCACCAACCTCACGCCATTCCCACGAGGTACATCAGGGAAACAAGAAAAAAAAGTAAAAGAATAAGGAAAAAGAAGAAAGAAAAAAAAGTTAAAAAAAAGAGAAAAGAAAAAATTAAAGGAAGTACTTACATTGTGTAATCTGATTTCTTTGAGCCTCTTTGTGTGGGAAAATTTTAGGGTTTTGAGAGGCAGTTATAGAGTAGAGAGTATAGGGTAGGTTTGGACTTAGTTAATAAATGGGCTTGAGTTATGGAATATTTGACCCACAAGGGTTCAAATAAGGGTTGGGCTTATTTAAATGAAATTGAGTTATTCTAATAAAAGTATGTATGACTAGATTACGTACGATATTTTAAATGAGCCCAAATAATTGATAAATATTTTGCCCAAAATATATTTTACTTTTATAAAACTTTATAATTAAAATACTTTGACCCTTTAAAATATTTAATTAAAATACTATAGCCCTTAAGAATATATTTTATAAATACTTAAAAATACGGAGTATTACAGTCTACACCCCCTCCCCTAAAAAAAGTTTTGTCCCCGAAACTTAGGTACGAAAACTTTAAAAACTTGTTTAAAGATGAACAAATACTTAAAATCTCCAAAATTATTCTTGATACTTTTAGTTGCTGTATTTTTTGTGAATCATACTTTTTATTTCTTTTACTCATTTCTACAAAAACTTATGTGTAAAATAACAATTTTCCTAACATCTTACACAACATAGTGTGTAAAATAACAACTTCACTAACAAACTTACACAAAATAATGTATAAACTATCAGACTATCTAACAAACTCACACTACTGTTAGTGTAAGATTCAACTTTGGTAAAAAAAGTTACACATCCTAGTGTGTAAGACAATCAAACTAAATAACAAAATCAGTGTAAAACTGACTAAAAAATCACTTTCAATGCCAAAATTAAGGGAAAAGTGCGTAATTCTATCGCACTCTACCCCTCTTAAAGAAAACGAGTTACGCCCCCGTAAGTCCACTTAACTCAACTTTAGAATTATGTTGTTCTCTTTCCCATTCCATCCTTGGTAAAATCATAATAATTCTTTTTATTCATTCCTTTTTGCGAGTACCAATAATCTAATCAATCATTTACTCATTATACAAAAAATAATCAATTTCTATCTATACCATCTTTTACCAATACTCTAGTAAAAGTGTGAAGCACTTTGCTATTCAAAACCTTGATTTTATCTAGCTTTCTCTTGATCAAATTGGTTACACTCAATAGTTTCTTTTGTAACTCATACTTTTAGTCAATGTTCTTTCCTAATATCTTATGAAAAATGTCTTATACTTTACCAAGGTCCAAATGATAAGGCTAAGTTATTCGCCACTTTACCAATTTATGCAAACTCATATATTTCCATACACTTTTCGTTAACACTTGGCCCTTGTTTAACTAGCACCACTCAAATCCATTCGTGAATACTTTTCACTTACATCCCTTTATGTTTTAGTTCTTTAAACGGTCAACTCACTTATGTTCACTGACATAGTGAACTTTCATGGTTCTGTCTATGCAAAAACTTAAAATTTTGCCATGAAAATGGTAGTATGTATGGTGATCTTGTGTTTGTTTTCACTCCAAGCTATATTTACATCCCTTTCGAAATTGAATACACAGGTTTTCTTCATAACCTTTCATGTCAAATATTCTTTTCTTCGTTTGTCCATTCATTACTTAGTGAAAGGAATGGTGTCCTTCGAACTAGTATATTATTCCGATAGAGGGTTCGGAATTATTAGAAAGCTAATTATTCAGTGAGGTCAAGTGATCGGAATGCTTGGGTGGAGGTCGCTTCCGATCAGTAATATTAATGAATAATTAATATTACAGCTTAATCTTGACTGAACCCTTCGGGACGCACCCAAGTAACTAGAGAACCGAAGAATTAATTCGGAAGGAATTAATGAGTCGCCCGAGTAATTAATATTTAGACGTCGGAAATTCGAGCTTGGAGCGTCGAAACCGAGCGTTGGAAGTCGAGTCGAAAATAATAAAAGACGAGACGAGAAAATTACTAATAAATCAACAAAATGACCAAAATACCCCTAGCATCGGAATGCCTCGAGCAAACCGAGTGCTAGGGGCATATGGCCTAGCATGGTGGCTAGCATGCGCACCAAGCCGAGCCTAGGCTGGTTGGTGCGTGCTAGTGCACCAACGCTGGCGGTGCTGCTGGTGCATGGCTAGCAAGCATCACTAGCAGCAGCAGCATCAAGCCAGCAATGCTAGCTAGCTAGTAGCGCGCTAGCGTGCTAGCACTGCTAGCAGTGCGTACGTGCTGGCGCGCAGGGGCTGCAATGCATGCGCATGGTGCGCCATGCCTAGCAGCCAGCCGCAAGCAAGCTTGATGGGCTGGCACGCGTGCGATAATGCTGCTAGGCCAAGGCAACAGTGCCCAGCCGCAAGTATCAAGCGCCAGCAAGGCTTCTTGGGTGCCATAGCTGGGGCTGCCATGTGGCACAAGCCAAGAGGGGAGTGAGGTGTTGTGTTGGCCAGTTTTGGGAGAGGGAGTGGGGAGCAAGTTTGGTCCCCCCTCCTCCAAATGGTCCTCACCTAACCTCTCATGTGAGCTTGACACTTGTTGATTTATTAGTAGCTTGATTATTTATTTTATTTTAGATTTAAAATAAAATGGAAAATCAAATCTCCTACATTGATGGCCTGGGTGAGCATTTGTCACTCTTAATTTTCCCTATAAATACCCAAGTTGGGGTATTGGGAAAATTGCTTGAGTAAGTGTTGAAAAAGGCATCACATTGTGAACACCTTTGAACACAATTAATTACTCGGGTTTAGGTCGGGACTTGCTAACTCCAAGGCAATAGACCAATTTCGGTGTTCACGTTGCGGGTGGACTTCGTTGGAGGTCCTCGTGTGAGCGGGGCTAAGAGCTTTCGAAGTAAGAGCTCAATTAATTGAGTGAAGCACGCTACAAAAATAATAATCTCTTACTTAGTCCTGTGTTTATGTTAATTATGCTTTATGGTTATAATTATTGTGAGTTTGATTTTGGGTCGGGTTTCTTTCCGCGGTGGTCGGACTCACCGAAACCCAACAGCAGTATCGTAGCCTTGCTCATTTATTTTTATATTCAAATTTTTTTTTCAAGGTGTTTTTATGGCTTAATTTTTCTGGTTTTAAGTTGCTAATTTGATTAGTAGCTCGGTTTTATTATTTTAAACCCGTATTAGATCTGCTTTCAGCCTTGAACCTAGATTTTCGCCCAAAAATAGTGAATTTTAGGTGGAAAAGGCGTATTGGAAATGGTTTTACCCTTTTAGGACTGTGTTTTTAGCCAAAAAACAACCTGAAATGCACTTTTCAAGGGATTTTTCGTTATGACGAAAAATTTTAAGTCTTTCTAACCTTGAAAATTCATTGCATATTTATGGTGGTTATGTATTTGGTTCATTCCTTAATTTATATGCAATTTTAAACCTCTTTAAGCAATGATTACTTGATAGTAATTTGTGCTTGAAAGTTTGGTTTTATTTTTCACATAATTGCAAATTAATTGCATTAAGTGTGAAAAGTTTGTTCTTTGTTGCTTCCAAGTACTAAAGATTCAATCTTTAATTGTTTTAAGTGATTGAAACTTTGAGTTATTAAATTCAATGAATTTTTGTTGAACTTTTGATTTAATCATGTATTAAGTTGATTGGAATCATAGAGTTTGAAACTTGTGATAGAAATTTCATTTATCTTCATATTGGAAGATATAATTTTTCAAGGATTCACAAGTATTAAAGTTGGAATTTTTTTTGAACTTGTGTTCATGTTCCCAACTCCCTTTTTAATTTGTCAAAATCTCATGATTAATTTAAATTAATTAAATTAATAGTGAGTGATTGCCCTTATTATTGTATTCCACCAAGTTAAACCAATTTTATTAAAGAATTGTTCTTGGAAATAATTTTGGTTGTGTGCACTTTTTATGAATTTTAAATAAAGTTGGACTTATTTAATTTTTCATTTTTTTCTCACTAAATTTGTTCTAAAAATTAATTTAAAATTAATTAATTAGTCATGCAAAAACTCGGTTTTAAATCCCGAGAGTGTGGCACGCAAACCAAGCAACACCCCTCGGCTAGCCGGGCTGCTGTGCAGCCCGCATGTGGCTGCCGAGGTGGGTCTGCCTAGTGCGCGCCACACACAAAGGCAACATTGCTGTGTGCCTAGCCACAACTGCCACACATCAGCACATGCCAAGCAGCAGCACGCTGTGGCTGTGCGTGCGTGCGTGCGTGCGAGCTGTTGTGATGCGTGGGTCATGGGCAGCATGTGCAAGCTTGGTGCTTGGTGCGAAGGGGCAAGCAGACATGGGGAGTATGCCTAGCACCAGGTAACCCGTAGCAAACGATACTAGGCTCGGCCTAACTAGTGCTACGTGGGGTGGTGGAGGCACATTCAACAAGCCGCATAGTCCGGGGTTGCTAGACGACCTTGGCTTGCATATGGCACGTAAGTAGTGCGTGAGCCACTAGAGTGCGGTTGGCTTCGTGTTTGCTTATTTTGCCGTTTTAATTATTTTATTAATTTAATTTGATTTTAATTATTTTAATAAATGTTGGAGGCTAGGCCTCGGTTTTTGAGCGGCATTTGCAAAATTTTAATTTTGGCAAATATTTGGGTTTACCGACTTAATTAATTGGATTAATTAAGATGGATGCGAAATTTAGTGGGTGCTTCAATAATTAATTGCATTAAATTACATAATCAATTAAACAACTTTGACAAGTTTTAATTAGGCCTGTTAATTGGATTAACGACCTAAATTAGTTACTAGTTTACGCGCGTTTTGTGCATTGTTAGTTGTTTTCTCTCACAGGTTTGACTAGTTTTAAAATGCATGGACCATTCACAAATAGTGAATGGATGAATGGAATGTGTATTCTCTCACAGGTTTTATAAAATGGCAACTAGTGGGGCCCGATTAGGATAGAAAATACGGACTGTGATCCGTGATGTATTTTTGTAAATCTAAATACGCTCTGCGAACCGTTGAGTATTTTTGTACCTTAATATTTAGATTACTCCTAATCGTAGATACTAGTATTTGCATAATTATGGTCATGTCTTGAAGACGGAGGTTCTTGGAAGACGAAGCCATGAAGTTGCAAAAGCCGTCCCTTGATGACTTGAAGACTCAAGGGGTCATGCTAGTTGCCAAATGCATCTTTATTTATGTTTTTCGATATATATTTATGATCATTTATATATGAATTATATGTTAGATGCATGTTTAGGATTTCGAATGTAGTGATGATTAATTAAGTTCACTTAAATCAACCAACATAGAAACCGTAGGTCCCTAAAATATTGAGTGAAACTGCCATTCCAAAACAACACTTATCGACCTATTGAGAGTAGTGATAGGCTACGCCAAAGAGAGGCATCACTATTACTCCCTAGGATACGTAAGGCATACCGGGTATGCAAGTTGGTTTTAGTTGTACTCAACGATATGAGTTATGGAGTCCTAACATGTCGTGGCAAAGTGAATAAATTGTTGAGAGAGCATTAGATGCGACAATTTATTCAACCAAGAGTGGCTTGGAGCCATTAGCAAAGCGTTCCTTACCTTAGGAGATTGAGTGTTAAGACAAGCCAAAGCATGCTTAACCACTCTTTGTTTCTTTGGATCTTGGAATCAACTTATTCTCACCAAACCGGGGACAATTTTAATGTGTGAATAAGACGTTTAAATAAGTTTGATTAAAGTGCATGATTTCAATCTTATTTAAGTATTATGGATGGTTTTTCATTTCAAATTCTTTCAATTGTAGAATCATGTCTTCAACTATCAACAACAATCTAATGTGCCTAGAACTTCTCGAAAAGTTACCATTTTGCTTGAATTTGGTGAACTTTAAGGAATGGGAAGAAGAACTCCAAAGGACTCTCCGAAACTGCTACCTAGAGCATATTCTGGATACACCCATCCCGAGTTTCTACTCAAAAGGGGTTAGGAGCGATGAGGCTCATGAGGAGTGGAGTTATGATTGCAAGAGAGTCTAGCAACTCATGGCAAACTCCATTCCGGTACAATGGAAGGAGATAATCTCCAATTATTTTCCGGATATGCTCCTCAAAGCTCTAGAGGATGTAGTCAATTTGAGGGTCACGAAGAGCGTCAGAGGCAACTATGATGGTCTTGTGGAGGAGGTGACTAGGTCACTTTCTAACATGAGAATCAAGCCACCGCAAGAAGGGTGTCTCATGAAAGAAAGGCAAGAAGTATGGGCTAGGGTCTATAGTGCAAGACTTAGACTCGGGATGCCACTTCAAGCTCATGTGCTTAAGATGACAAGGTTATTCACCTACTTGGAGCTAATTGGAAAATCGGTGGAGGATGAGTAAGCGGCTCACATGCTTCTGAGCTCACTCCACTTGGGCTATGTGGCATTAAAGATGCGACTTACCGCCAAACGGAACAAACTGTCCTTAGAGGAAGTTATCCAAGAGCTTTAGAAAACCTATTCTTGCAAGGCGGCCAAGTTTGCTCTGAGGCCTAAGAGGAAGGAGTTCAAGAACAAGGCAAAGATGCACTGCTTCTATTGTAGTAAACAAGGTCACTACAAGAGAGAATGTAGCGAGTATCTGGAATATGAGGTAAGAGGAAAAGGAGCCTCAATCTCAGGTATCATCTTTACACTTGAATATAAGCAATTTACAAGGTATTAGATACCGGAAAATTGACTCACTATGTGCTCCTATTTCAAGAACAAAGTGAGCGGAGCTTTTCAAGTGGATATGAGTACACAAGTGGAAGATGATGATAATCTATCCAAAGAAAACTTGTAATCTCATGTTTTTGTCTAGAGTTAAAACTTGTTTAGTTTTATCTACCATACTTTGATCTCTTGGCGTTGGACGTCATGTTGACTTTGATCACAAGACTTTTGTTTTATGTCTTGTTTATATTTATGGAATGACACATTTGTGTGTTTAGACAAAATTGTTTATAATGATACCTAAAGGGCTAAGACCATGGAGTCTAATCAAACTTACTTGTGGCATTGTCGTCTTGGCCACATTAACATCAAACGCATCAAGAAACTTATACAGGAAGGTGTTCTTGACTCTTTCGATTTAGAATCATTTGAGAATTACAAAGGATGCTTATTAGGAAAGATGATTAAATAACCATTCTCCAAGTTGGGAGAAAGGGCAGGAGACTTATTAGGTCTAATACATACTGATGTATGTGGACCAATGAGCTCCGCCACAAGGAACGGACATCGATATTTTATCACCTTCACAGACAACTATAGTAGATATGGCTATGTCTACCTCATGTCGCATAAATCTGAATCGTTTGAAAAGTTCAAAGAATTTCAGGGTGAAGTTGAAAATCAGCTTGGCAAGAAAATCAAAGCACTTCGATCGGATCGAGGTGGTGAATACTTGAGCCAAGAATTCGATGACCATCTGAAAGACAAGGGTATACTTTCAGAATTGACACCTCCAGGAACTCCACAATGGAACGGAGTATCTAAAAGGAGAAATCGAACCTTGTTAGACATGGTACGATCAACAATAGGTCTTAGTGATCTTCCTATCTCTTTCTGGGGACACGCATTTCTAACTGCGGCACTAACACTGAAACGTGCTCCATCAAAATCTGTAGAAAAAACTCCATACGAGTTATGGACGAAGAAACCTCCTAGGTTGTCTTTTCTAAAGATATGGGGATGTGAAGCATATGTCAAGAAATTGATTTTTGATAAACTTCATCCCAAATCTGACAAGGTTTACTTTGTGGGCTACCCAAAAGAAACCAAAGGGTATTACTTCTACAACAAATCGGAGAATAAAGTGTTTGTTGCTCGAGATGGTGTCTTTTGGAGAAGGAGCACCTTTCCAAAATGACAAGTGGGAGGAAAATCGAACTCGACGAAGTTCGTGAGGATGAGCAACAAAATCAGAATGACAGTCAAAGTGCTCAAACAACATCTGTTGACGTAGGTAAAAATGATCAAGATGTGCAAAGTCAAACCGACAATGCAAAAGCTCAGTCCATTACCCTACGTAGGTCTCAGAGGCCGAGATCTCAACCTGATAGATATCTTGGTTTAGTATTAACCGATAATCAGGACATCCTGATTATGGATGGAGATGAACCAGAAACCTACAAGCAAGCGATGGCAAGCACCGACTCTGCTAAATGGCAAGAGGCCATGAGATCTGAAATGGATTCCATGCTTGAAAATCAAGTCTGGGACTTGGTTGACTTACCCGAAGGTTACACACCTATCGGATGTAAGTGGATTTTCAAGTTTAAAACCGACAAAGATGGAAATGTATTCATTTACAAAGCTAGATTGGTAGCAAAAGGTTACATGCAAGTTCATGGTATTGACTACGATGAAACCTTTTCTTCAGTCGCAATGCTTAAATCTGTTCGGATCCTCCTAGCGATTGCTGCATATTACAATTATGAAATATGGCAGATCGACGATAAAACCGCCTTCCTCAATGGTATTTTGGAAGAAACTGTGTATATGACACAGCCTGAAGGTTTTGTCGACCAAAACAATGCTGGGAAAGTTTATAAGCTTAAGAAGTCCATTTATGGGCTGAAGCAAGCGAGCAGGATTTGGAATCTGCGATTCGATGAAGCCATCAATAAATTTGGTTTTTTCAAGAATCCAAATGAATCTTGTGTTTGCAAGAAGGTCAGTAGGAGTGACATCGCCTTCCTAGTCTTATATGTCGATGACATATTGCTCATTGGAAACAGCATTCCGTTGTTAGAGTCTGTAAAGGCCTGGCTCGGAAAGTGTTTCTCAATGAAAGACTTGGGAGAGGCTTAGTACATACTAGGCATCAAGATCTATAGGGATAGATCGAAAAGGATGACTAAATTAAGCTAAAGTACTTATATTGATAAGGTACTGGCTCGATTCAGCATGAAGGAGGCCAAGAGAGGTCACCTGCCCATGTCACATGGCATAACCCTAAGCAAGAAGTAGTGTACATAGACACCTGATGAGCGGGTAAGGATGAATCAGATTCCATATGCTTCGCTTATTGGATCGATCATGTGTGCCATGATATGTATTAGGCCAGATGTACCGTATGCCTTGAATGCTATGAGCTGTTACCAATTAGACCTAGGAGAGGCCCATTGGACTGCGGCCAAGAATATCCTAAAGTACCTGAAAAGGAACAAGGATAAATTCCCGGTATATGGTGGTTCAGAGGAATTAGTTGTTGAAGGTTATACCAACGCGAGCTTCTAGACAGACAGACGATTTCAAATTGCAATCTGGATATGTGTTCTGTCTAAATGGAGGAGCGTTTAGTTGGAAGAGTGACAAGCAGAGCACAACTGCAGATTCTACAAATGAAGCCAAATGCTTGGCAGCTACTGAAGCAGCTAAGGAGGCTGTTTGGATTCGTAAGTTCGTTGGTGAACTTGATGTTGTACCCTCTATCAAGGGTCCATATAGCCCTCTATTGTGACAACAATGGAGCTATTGCTCAGGCCAGAGAGCCAAGGGAACATCAGAAGGTCAAACATGTCAAGCGGCAGTT
This sequence comes from Chenopodium album, assembly GCF_948465745.1. Taxonomy (NCBI): domain Eukaryota; kingdom Viridiplantae; phylum Streptophyta; class Magnoliopsida; order Caryophyllales; family Amaranthaceae; genus Chenopodium; species Chenopodium album. The sequence goes on along the minus strand of NC_137850.1, from coordinate 28,223,375 downwards.
TCACATGATTCGAGAATGGAAATCAGACGGTGAAATCATAATTTGCAAAGTTGGAACGGATGACAATGTAGCCGATCCACTTACTAAACCTTTGCCTCAAGTGAAGCATAACAAGAACGTTGAGGCAATGGGAATCAAGCACGTTGGAGACTGGCTTTGATTTCCCTGTTTAGTGTTTTAGTTTAATTTGAACATTTTAATGTAAGACACTAAGAAAAACCATTCAAGTTTTGGAGTAATATAAATCTCATGCAATATTATATTACTCCGTTTGCTATTTAATTGTGGTTTAGGAGTAAATAATGAGTCCATTCGATTATGAGAATATTCAAAATAGGGTATCAAGACCAGTCTTGGTAAGGAAACAACTATTAAGTGAACATTGAATATTATAATCGAGAATTATCCCTAATCAACGTCATTTAAACGATGGACGATTAATGACCATTTGAGATTAGTGTATAGTTTGATTTATAGCACCGTTTCTTGTGCTACAAGGACATGATCGTCATAAATCATCTGCACAAGTATTGGTTTAGAACCATAATGGATCGACCTATGAGAATACTTTAAGAGATTAAAAAATAGTCATAAGTATACTTCTCATTATGGCTATCGGAACCTATTTCCTCGACCATGAGTATTGTGAGTTCTCTTATTTGAGTACTAGTCCGCTTTGATGTTGTCAAACGTCTGCCGTAATAGGGGATTATAACGGCAACACTCAGGCGTCTAGGTCCTCTCAGTAAGAGAAGCTACATTACAAGATTGGGAATGTCCCCCTACTAAAAATAGGGAAGATGTCTTTGTTGTTTACAAGGCCTCTCGAAGAGCGAGACTGTAAAATCCATGGCCGTGCTCGGATGGATTTTAGAAATCATCTGTTTATTGACAGTCGAACTCGGGATCGAGAAACACTTCTTGACATAATAAGGATGACAAATAAATCTTACCTTATAGTTCATGAAGAGACATTAAGTGACATAGGAAAAAGGCTATACACTAAATGCGCACTTGTTCGGAAGGACAAGTGAGAGATTGAAATGAATGGTGTCCTTCGAACAAGTGTATTATTCCGATACAGGGTTCGGAATTATTAGAAAGCTAATTATTCAGTGAGGTCAAGTGATCGAAATGCCTGGGTGGAGGCCGCTTCCGATCAGTAATATTAATGAATAATTAGTATTACAGCTTAATCTTGACTGAACCCTTCGGGTCACACCCAAGTAACTAGCGAACTGAAATGACGAATTAATTCGGAAGGAATTAATGAGTCGCCCGAGTAATTAATATTTAGACATCGGAAATTTGAGCTTGGAGCGTCGAAACTGAGCGTCGAAAGTCGAGTCGAAAATAATAAAAGACGAGACGAGAAAATTAATAAATCAACAAAATAACCAAAATACCCCTAGCATCGGAATGCCCTGATCAAACCGAGTGCTAGGGGTATATGGGCTAGCATGGTGGCTAGCATGCGCACCAAGCCGAGACTAGGTTGTCTGGTGCGTGCTAGCGCACCAACGCTGGCAGTCCTGCTGGTGCATGGCTAGCAAGCATCGCTAGCATGCGCTAGCAGCAGCAGCATCAAGCCAGCAATAGCTAAGTAGCAGCGCGCTAGCGTGCTAGCAGTGCCTGCGTGCTGGCACGCAAGGGCTGCGATGCATGCGCATGGCGCGCCACGCCTAGCAGCCAGCCGCAAGTAAGCTTGCTGGGCTGTCACGCGTGCGATGATGCTGGTAGGCCAAGGCAGCAGTGCCCAGCCGCAAGCACCAAGCGTGAGCAAGGTTGCTTGGGTGCCATGGCTGGGGCTGCCATGTGGCGCAAGCCAAGAGGGGAGTGAGGTGTTGTGTTGGCCAGTTTTGGGAGAGGGAGTGGGGAGCAAGTTTAGTCCCCCCTCCTCCAAATGGTCCTCACCTAACCTCTCATGTGAGCTTGACACTTGTTGATTTATTAGTAGCTTGATTATTTATTTTATTTTAGATTTAAAATAAAATGGAAAAATTAAATCTCCCACATTGATGGGTGAGCATTTCTCACTCCTGATTTTCCCTATAAATACCCAAGTTGGGGTATTGGGAAAAGCGCTTGAGTAAGTGTTGAAAAAGGCATCACACTGTGAAAACCTTTGAACACAATTAATTACTCGGGTTTAGGTCGGGCCTTGCTAACTCCAAGGAAATAGACTAATTTCGGTGCTCGCGTTGCGGGTGGACTTCGTTGGAGGTCTTCATGTGAGCGGGGCTAAGAGCTTTCGAAGTAAGAGCTCAATTAAGTGAGCGAAGCACTGCACGCTACAAAGGTAATAATCTCTTACTTAGTCTTGTGTTTATGTTAATTATGCTTTATGGTTATAATTATTGTGAGTTTGGTTTTGGGTCGGGTTTCTTTCCGCGGTGGGTCGGACTCACCGAAACCGAACAGGTGGATGTTGTAATCGTCGTCAATGTATTACCAAAGTTCTCTTGTATATCTTCCAGGATCTTGAAAGGAACTTGGAATTCTATCGGAAACGATATCCTTAGGAACTCCATGTCGTCTCACTATAAATTTGATGTAAGCCTTCGCAAGTTTCTCTACCTCCAAATCTCCTTCATTGGTTTTTAAACATTGTAAACTTAGACAATCGATCCACCACAGTCCAAATGATGTCACTTTTATTATGAACCATCAATACACCTTTACCAAATCCTTATACAACTTGTCCTTTCCTGGATAGGGTGTGTTGCATCTTTCTTTCATTATTTTTCCTTTCACCTCTTACTCTCGCAAAGTATATCCAGGCTTCAAGAAAATTAATTATTCTCTAACGAATTGGATCCAAATTCTCATCTTCTACTTGATTTTTCTTCATCTCCTCAAATATTGTTGGTCTCATACTCTTGTTGCCCCAACATTTTCTTTACTTAACTTTTCCAATACTTTCGAAGAGGTTAATTCTTTGTTTCTCATTCTTGTCGAATATTACTAATGCATCATCCATTTCTATGATTCTTTTCAACGATATTAGTGTCTCATCCGTGGTCCTTTATCAATTCCAATCATCTCTTTATTACATATTCAAATTCTTATGTGCAAGAGTCCATCTCTAACTTTGAACTTCATTCAAATAATCATGTTTTCATACAAAGTTATTTCACACTTATTACTATCCCAACAACTTTCAATTACTTTCCATTAATGCGTTCACTTGTCAATAATCCTTGAAAATCCATCATAGGCCTTTTTCACCCTTATCCAACTTAAAACCCTCAACATCAACATACTTATAACATAGTCCATAATTCACAACTTCTATCCTTGCCACACTAACAATTCCCTCTAACTTTACCACTAGGTCTCCCAAATGGTCCTTTCTTTAATCAAATACAACTCACTCTTAGGAAAACCTAGCGTGCTTTTGCTTCTCTCTCAACACCAACACACTTTACCACAGGTGTTCACATCATCCTTTCCTTCTCATTCTTAGACTTCACCAAAATACCTTCAATGAAAACGCTAGATTCCATAAGTTCATAGAAAGTATAGATGATTCATTAACCCATAAGGTAAAATAAAAATTCAAACCGTCCATATTTTCTCATAAATGCAAATTTCAAAATGTCTTCTTTCGAATATTTATACTTGATATTTCCTATCTTCAACTCTAACCTCTAAAATAATGATGTTCAATTCTTTCCGTTTGATCAAACAACCGTCACTCCAATTCAAAAGATAATTACTCTTCATTGTCACCTTGATCAATCTTCCTAAGCCACTCTACAAATACTTTCATCCTTCCTCTTTAACAATTACATGCGCTCCCCAAGGCGATGTAACATTCTTTCAATGACTTACAGTAGTATCTTCCAACCCCCTTTAAGCAATACAACATTGATCCTTTCTCCACACACAAAGATGTCCTTATAATACTTCCAACTTCACTTAACCTTTATATCCTTTGCTTATATTTCCCTTGCTTACAATTCTCCTCTAATCAATCCATAATCTTTCTTCTAGCATCCCTTGAATAAATCTCGTGACCCCTAAATAATCTCAACTTCAATCACCTCATAAACAATACTTACTCAAATTATATCAACACATCTCAATCAAATTCATAAATCTTATCATAAACTCTTCTCTTTTATGACATTTTCATATCCATAGTTCAATATTCTTGATACTTTCAAGTGTACTGGGTCTTCATAGTTCAAATTTTCTTAATTTTCAAGAGTTACTCAAGCCACCTTCCTGCTTCTTCTCATTTCAAAAATATTCCTTTAAAGCTTCTTTAGCCATATTGTTGACCTTTTTCCTACCTTCTTTCTTGTTTTGATCCCTTATCTTCATCGTTGGTCTCACCTTTCTTTCAGCGAATACATGAATTGATCACTCTTTATATAATTCAATCAAACTCCCAAAGACTTTATATTTTGACAATTACCATTGGAACTCATAGTTTTTCGTCCTTTAACTCATTCCTTTAAGCTTTAAGAAACATTATTTCTTTTAATACCTAGAGTTTAACGACTTGGAGCATTACTCAAAAGCAGACAACTTTCCCATTTCAACTACAAACTCCACTACCTTTTTCTTCCATCTGCATGAAAGACCGGTAGAACTTATTTCGTGCCTGTTATCTCAAATGTTTCTCAAATAAGATTGGGTGTACTCACAACTTAGTTGTTTCCATTGATAAGATAAAATCAACTTCTTCCTTTACTTACCATACAAGCTTTTATTCCTCTCAAATTCTCAAGACACAAATTGTTTTTAAACAACTTGCATAGCTTTTCAACTCAACCACCAAAAACTTTGGGAATTGATCTCCCTTTGGTATATGGGTGGTTTTCACAACTTTACACCATCTTCTTACACTTTTGCATCGTGGGATTACTAGTGATTATATCATTCAGGTAATTTATCAAAGCTTATCTTACTACCTAGCATAAATCATTTCCATTACTGGAATTATTTCTTGTCAACAACTTGCCTTGATGATAAAACTGGTTGCTATATATATAGGTTGGGTAAAAACACTTAACTTTTATTAACTTGACTATCACCAACCAATAAATTCAATTAAGAAACAATTATTATTTAATTCGAATTAAGGCTTGAGGTAAAATATTTATGTCCTCATTCCCAATAATTTGAATACATAAAATCTTGATTGATAAACAACCAAAGTTTATATAATTAAACAAACAATCAAAAATAAAAATATCCCCATGGACTGCTACTCAAAAGGAAAGAAGAAATAAGTAGCACATGGAAAAACAATAAAAATAAATAAGGTTGTTGAACAACTCTAAAAGAGTAGGTGAATAAATTCAAGAACTTTCCAAAATGGTAGCATTGCTACACATAATGACTCTTTGAAGTAAAAAAAATCATTCTCATTACCAAGGTTAAAGAATAAATACTCATAACTCCGAAATAATATGTCGATATTCTCAAGGTTGAACATGTGACAACGTTCTCAAGGTTTAACAAAACAAAAGTCTTTAATATTTCAACAAAATCATGACTTCTCAAGACTCCAATCATACAATATATATATATATATATATACTCAATTCTCCATCACAAAATAATTATGCACTCATGATCATAAGAAATTATGAATGATCAAGTTCACAATTTCAATATCCAATTGGTTCGAATTAGATATCCTTTAGCTCATATAATGACTTTCATCTTTACTCATCTTTATACAATATTTTTTTAATTTTTTTTTATGCTCAACTCTCATGGTTTATTTTTCTTCAATCTATATCTCAACTCAAAATCATGTTCAAAGACAAAACATATTCCTCAAAATGGATAAAGAATCACAAATTCTCCCAATTACAAGCTCTTTAACCATTAGTATCAATCTTTTTACTCTCATACCTTTGTGTCTTAATACACAAGTGAACAAAACTCAAGTACTCATTCTTAATAACTGGACAAGGTATCTCAACAACAAACTATCTCAAAACACAATACTCACACCCATGTGATGATGTGCATCCCAATATTTCTTCCAAAATACATATCAAATAAAACATTAAAGCGAAAAATCCTAACATAAGCAATTGAACTCTCAAAATCCTTAACATTCCTCAAAATTCTCATCATAGAAACTCACAAGGTATATGTTTAGGGATTTTGCAAGAAAACGGGCTTAATTACCAATAGTAAACCCTTCCCATAACCATATAATTTAGTTCTTGCAGAAAATTAAGTTCGGTGTTCAATCATACAATCTTTTTAGATCACATATAATAATTCACATATTGCATGCTTTCATCAATAAACATTTAGTCATACAACTGAAAGGAATGGTGTCCTTCGAACAAGTGTACTATTCCGTTAGCGGGTTCAGAATTATTAGAAAGCTAATATATTCAGTAAGGTCAAGTGATCGGAATGCCTGGGTGGAGGCCGCTTCCGATCAGTAATATTAATGGATAATTAATGTTACAGCTTAATCTTGACTGAACCCTTCGGGTCACACCCAAGCATTCAACAAACCGAAACGACGAATTAATTCGGAAGGAATTAATGAGTCGACCGAGTAATATTTATTTAGACGTCGGAAATTCGAGCTTAGAGCGTCAAAACCGAGCGTCGGAAGTCGAGTCGAAAAATAGTGAAAGACGAGACGAGAAATAGTAATAAATCAACAAAAGACCAAAATACCCCTAGCATCGGAATGCCCAAGCAAACCGAGTGCTAAGGGCGTATAGCCTAGCATGGTGGCTAGCATGCGCACCAAGCCGAGCCTAGGCTGGCTGGTGCGTGCTAGCGCACTCATGCTAGCATCGCAAGGCTAGGCGCTGCCTAGTGCGTGCTAGCATGCTAGGCGCAGCCTTGTGCGCGCAATGGCTAGCAAGCCATGCCGCAACAAGCTGCTGGAGCTAGCACGCTAGGCGCGCCAGCTCGACACAGCTAGCAGCAGCATGGCTAGGCCATTGCTTGCTGCCTAGCAGCGCTGGCCAAGGCACAAGGCCAGCAGCAGCAGCCCGCACAAGCATGCTGGGCGTGCTGGCCAGCAGCGGCTGGCAGCCCGCATGCGAGTGCTGGGCTTGCTGGGCTTGCTGGGCGTGGCTGCCACGGACAGCAGCACATGGCAGCCCACCTTGGCTGCCTTGGTGCCCAAGGGTGGGTGCCATGTGGCTTGTGGTCCTTGAGTGTGTGGGGAGTGAGGTGGCCGGTTATGGGAGAGGGAGTGGGGAACAAGTTTGGTCCCCCCCTTCTCCAAGTGGTCCTCACCTAACCACTCACATGAGCTTGCCACTTGTTGATTTATTACTAGCTTGATTATTGATTTTATTTTAGCTTTAAAATAAAATGGAAAAATCATACTATCCCACATTGATGGGAAAGCAAATGATACTCCCATCATTTCCTATAAATACCCAAGTATGGGCATTGGGAAAGATGCTTGAGTAAGAGTTGGAAAAGGCATCACAATTAGTGAAAACCTTTGAACTCAATATAATTACTCGGGTTTTGTTGGTCGGGTCATGCTAACCCCAAGACATTGGACCTAGTCGGTTTTGTTGGTGCGGGTGGACTTCGTTGGAGGTCTCCGTGCGAGCGGGACTTGAAGCTTTCAAGTAAGAGCTCATTTGGAGCGAAGCACGCGTCAAAGGTAATTAGCTTATCTTAATCTTGTGATTAATTTAATTATGTTTATGGTTTTATTTATTGCGAGTGCGGTCTTGGTTTTGGGTTTGTTTCCGCGGTGAGTCGGACTCACCAAACCCCAACAGCGGTATCGGAGCCTCGCTCGTTTATTTTAAAATCATAATATTTTCAAGGTGTCATTATGGCTTATTTTTTCTGGTTTTAAGTTGCTAATTAGATTAGTAACTCGTTTTTCAAATTTTACCTCGTATTAGAGCTATCTTCAGCTCCCGAACCCAGATTTCGACCCAAAAATAGTGAATTTTGGGTGGAAAAGGTGTTCTGGAAATGGTTTTATCCTTCTAGGGCTCGGTTTTTAGCCAGAAAACGACCAGAAATGCATTTTTCGAGGGATTTTTCGTTTTGACGAAAAATTTTAAGTCTTTCTAACCTTGAAAATTGATTGCATATTTATGGTGGTTATGTAAATGGTTCTTTCCTTATATTATATGCAATTTTAGACCACTTTAAGCATGCTTACTTGGTAGTAATTGGTGCTTGAAAGTTCGGTTTTATTTTTCACATAATTGCAAATTAATTGCATTAAGTGTGAAATAGTTGTTCTTTGTTGCTTCCAAGTATTAAAGATTCAATCTTTACTTATGATAAGTGATTGAAACTTTGAATTACTAAATTCCATGAATTTTGGTTAAACTTTGTTGATTTAATCATTTTTTAGTTGATTGGAATCATAAAGTTTAAAACTTGTGATAGAAATTGGTTTATCTTCATATTGGAAGATATAATTTTTCATGGAGTCACAAGTATTAAAGTTGGAGTCTTTATTGAACTTATGTTCATTTTTCCAACCCCCTTTTATTTTGTCAAAATCTCAAGATTAATTTAAAGTGATTAAATTAATAGTGAGAAATGCCCTAATTTATTTTGTTACACCAAGTTAAACCAATTTTATTAAAGAATGATTCTTGGTAATAAATTTGGTTAATTGTTTTGGATGAATTATTTAAGTTGGACTTGTTATTTTTCATTTTTCCTCAAAATTGATTCTAAAATTAATTTAGAATTGATTTATAATGTCACACACAAAATTCGATAATTTTCGAAGCATTAGCACGCAACACGAGGCCTAAGAGCCCCAAGCTAGCTCTCGGCCAGCTGGGCTGCTCACGCAACCCATATGTGGCTGCCGAGGCTGCTGGGTATTTCGTTCTTAGGTGCGTGGTGCTGTGCGTCTGTGTGTGCGAGGAAGGGCGTGGGTTGCTGCTCGCTGCCAGCAACATAGCGCACCAGCCTGCAGCAAGCAGCAGCATGGCGCAGCAGCAGCATAGTGCTGTGCGCGCTGTGCGTGCTGCTACGCTTGGCTCGGCTGGGCGTGGCGTGTGCGAGCACAAGCAGCCCATGGGCATGCTTGGTGTTGCGGGGGTGCGAATGGGTATGTTACGAGCTTGTTGTACGGTACGTACGATCCCATAATTGGCACAATAACCCCGGGTTATTAAGGCGATGCTATTTTAAAGTTAATTTTAGCGTTGCTTAATATGTAAATAAGGGTAATTTTGGGTTCCAAGTCTTAGTGCTAGGCACTTAGACATTATGGAATACGTAATTTTGCTTAGATTGTCGTTTTAATTATTTTAATTATTTTGTTTATTTAATTAAAATTTTGGAGGCTAGGCCTCGGGTTTTTGAGCGACATTTGCAAAATTAATTTTGATAAATATTTGGGTTCACCGACTTTATTAATTGGATTAGTTAAGATTGGATGCGGAATTTAGTGGGAGCATCTCTTAGTTATTACCATAACCGGTTAAAACAACTTTGACTAGTTTAATTAGGCGTGTTAATTGGATTGACCACCTAGATTAATTACTAGTTCTCGCGCGGTTTTATGCATTGTTACTTGTTTGATCGTTGTAAAATGCATGGGCCATTCACAGATAGTGAATGGATGAATGGAATGTAAAATTCTCTCACAGGTTTTATGAAATGGCAACTAGTGGGGCCCGATTAGGATAGAAAATACGGACTGTGATCCGTGATGTATTTTTGTAAATCTAAATACGGTCTGCGAACCGTTGAGTATTTTTGTACCTTGATATTTAGATTAGTCCTAATCGTAGATATTAGCAATTATATTATTTGGTCAAGTCTTGAAGACGGGGTTCTTAGAAGACGAAGCCATGAAGTTGCAAATGAAGACCTTTTGAAGACTTGAAGATCTCAAGGGGTCATGCTAGTTGCCAAATGCATCTCTGTTTATGTTTTCGATATATATTTATGTTTATATATTTGAATTCTATGTTAGATGCATGGTTAGGATTTCGAATGTTGAGATGATTAATTAAGTTCACTTAAATCAACCAACATAGAAACCCTAGGTCCCTTAAAATTGAGTAAAACTTGCCATTCCAAAACACACTTACCAACCGAACGAGGGTAGTGGTGGGCTACGCCAAAGAGAGGCATCACTACTTCTCCAAGGAACGTAAGGCATACTGGGTATGCAAGTGGTTTTGGTTATACTCAACGATATGAGTGATGGAGTCCTAACATGTCGTGGCAAAGTGAATAAATTGTTTAAAGAGCATTGGATGCGACGATTTATTCAACCAAGAGTGGCTTGGAGCCATTAGCAAAGCGTTGCTTACCTTAGGAGATTGAGTGTTAAGACAAGCCAAAGCATGCTTAACCACTCTTTGTTTCTTTGGATCTTGGAATCGACTTATTCTCACCAAAATTGGGGACAATCTTTAATGTGTGAATAAGACGTTTTAAATAAGTTTGATTAAAATGCATGATTTCAATCTTATTTAAGTATAATGAATGGTTTTTCATTTCAAAATTCTTTGAATTGTAGAATCATGTCTTCAAATAACTCAAACAACCAATTCTCGTTACGCTCAATTCTCGACAAGGAGAATTTGAGTGGGCCAAATTTTCTTGATTGGCAAAGGAATTTGCGAATTGTTCTCATGCAAGAGCAAAAGGAATATGTCCTTGATGAGGAAATGCCCGAGACTCCCAATGAGGAGGTAACTCAAGCTGCCCTAAATCGATGGCAAAGTGCCAATCGAGATGTCAAATGTATCATGTTGGCCACAATGTCTCCTGAGCTTCAAAAGACTTTCTTTGAAAAGGAGACGGCTTTTGAGATCATTTCTGAATTGCAGAATATGTTCCAAGAGCAGGCCCGAACTGAAAGGTTTGAAACCCACAGGCAGATCCTTGAGAGCAAGCTCAAGAAAGGAGAGCCAGTCAGCCCACATGTACTCAAAATGATTGGATTGTTTGAAAACATGGGAAGGCTTGATGCGGGGTATTCAACCGAGATGGCAATTGACATCATTCTCCACTCGCTGCACAAAGGCTATGATCAGTTCAAGATGAACTATAATATGCATAGCATGGAGAAAACCCTCACCGAGCTTCATGGTATGTTGAAGCAAGCTGAGCAAACGCTCAAGGATGAGGGAAAGCATGATATGCTCATGATTAAAAAGGGCAAGCCGTTCAAATTTTCGGGCAAGAAGAAGAAAGGCTTTAAGGGGAAAGGTAAGAAGAAAACTTTTCCGCCTAAGTCTAAAGCTACCAAGGATAAGAGGGTAGCGTCTTCTAAATCTGATTCCGAATGTTTCTACTGTAAGAAGAAGGGACATTGGAAGAGAGATTGCCTCAAGTTCAAGGAAGATAAGAAGAACGGAACCGTTGCTTCTGAATCAGGTATATTCGTTATAGACTTTCACTTCACTAGCTTAACATCATGGGTATTAGATACCGGATGTGGCTCACACCTTTGTTCCAATTCTCAGGGACTAAGGAACGCTAGAAAGCTAGAGAAGGGAGAGATTGAACTCCGGGTCGGCAATAGAGCCAGAATTGGTGCCGTATCCGTAGGAACTCTCAGTTTGTCTTTGCCCACCGGGCTAGTTTTGGAACTCGATAATGTTTATTATGTTCCTAACATTACCAAAACATTATTTCAATTTCGGCGTTGGACGCCAAAGGCTTTGAATTTCGAGTAAAGAACAAAGAATGTTCATTTTATCTCGATAATGTTTTATATGGTATTGCACATTCTGAAAATGGTCTTTATGTGCTTTCATTAGACAAACAAGTTTATAATGTGAATAATGATACCAAAAGAGCTAAGACCATGGAGTCAAATCAGACTTACTTGTGGCATTGTCGTCTTGGCCACATTAACATCAAACGCATCAAGAAACTTCTACAAGAAGGTGTTCTTGACTCTTTCGATTTAGAATCGTTTGAGAATTGCGAAGGATGTCTATTAGGCAAGATGATTAAACAGCCATTCTCCAAGTTGGGAGAAAGGACAAGTGACTTATTGGGTCTTATACATACCGATGTATGTGGACCAATGAGCTCAACCACAAGAAATGGACATCGATATTTCATCACTTTCACAGACGACTATAGTAGATATGGCTATGTCTACCTCATGTCGCACAAATCTGAATCATTTGAAAAGTTCAAGAATTTCAGAGTGAAGTTGAAAATCAGCTTGGCAAGAAAATCAAAGCCCTTCGATCGGATCGAGGTGGTGAATACTTGAGCCAAGAATTCGATGACCATCTGAAAGAAAAGGGTATACTTTCAGAATTGACACCTCCAGGAACTCCACAATGGAACGGAGTATCCGAAAGGAGAAATCGGACCTTGTTAGACATGGTACGATCAACAATGGGTCTTAGTGATCTTCCTATCTCTTTCTGGGGACACGCACTTCTAACTGCGGCACTAACACTGAACCGTGCTCCATCAAAAGCTGTAGAAAAGACTCTATATGAATTATGGACGAAGAAACCTCATAGGTTATCTTTTCTAAAGATATGGGGATGTGAAGCATATGTCAAGAAATTGATCTCTGACAAACTTCATCCCAAATCTGACAAGGTTTACTTTGTGGGCTACCCAAAAGAAACCAAAGGGTATTACTTCTACAACAAATCGGAGAACAAAGTGTTAGTTGCTCGCGATGGTGTCTTTTTGGAGAAGGAGCACCTTTCCAAAATGACAAGTGGGAGGAAAATCGAACTCGACGAAGTTCGTAAGGATGAGCAACAAAATCATAATGACAGTCAAAGTGCTGAAACATCATTTGTTGACGCAGGTCAAAATGATCAAAATGTGCAAAGTCGAACCGACAATGCAAATGCTCAATCCATTACCCTACGTAGGTCTCTGAGGCCGAGATCTCAACCTGATAGATATCTTGGTTTAGTATTAACCGAGAATCAGGACATCCTGATTATGGATGGAGATGAACCAGCAACCTACAAGCAAGCGATGGCAAGCACCGACTCTGCTAAATGGCAAGAGGCCATGAGATCTGAAATGGATTCCATGTTTGAAAATCAAGTCTGGGACTTGGTTGAGTTACCCGAAGGTTATACACCGATCGGATGTAAGTGGATTTTCAAGTTGAAAACCGACAAAGATGGAAATGTATTCATTTACAAAGCTAGATTGGTGGCAAAAGGTTACAGACAAGTTCATGGTATTGATTACGATGAAACCTTTTCACCAGTCGCAATGCTTAAATCCGTTCGGATCCTCCTAGCGATTGCTGCATATTACGACTATGAAATATGGCAGATGGACGTCAAAACCGCCTTCCTTAATGGTTATTTGGAATAAACTGTGTATATGACACAACCTGAAGGTTTTGTCGACCAAAACAATGCTAGGAAAGTTTGTAAGCTTAAGAAGTCCATTTATGGATTAAAGCAAGCAAGCAGAAGTTGGAATCTGCGTTTCGATGAAGCCATCAGTAAGTTTGGTTTTATCAAGAATCCAGATGAATCTTGTGTTTACAAGAAGGTCAGTGGGAGTGACATCGCCTTCCTAGTCTTATACGTCGATGACATATTGCTCATTGGAAACAGCATTCCGTTGTTAGAGTCTGTAAAGGCCTGGCTTGGAAAGTGCTTCTCAATGAAAGACTTGGGAGAGGCTCAGTACATACTAGGCATCAAGATCTATAGGGATAGATCGAAAAGGATGATTGGATTGAGTCAAAGTACTTATATTGATAAGGTACTTGCTCGATTTGGCATGGAGGAGGCCAAAAGAGGTCACCTGCCAATGTCACATGGCATAACCCTAAGCAAGAAGCAGTGTCCACAGACACCTGATGAGCGGGTAAGAATGAATCAGATTCCATATGCTTCTCTTATTGGATCTATCATGTATGCCAGGATATGTACTAGGCCAGATGTGTCGTATGCCTTGAGTGCTACGAGCCGTTACCAATCAGACCCAGGAGAGGCGCATTGGACTGCGGCCAAAAATATCCTAAAGTACCTGAAAAGGAACAAGGATAAATTCCTGGTGTATGGTGGTACAAAGGATTTAGTTGTGGAAGGTTATACCGACGCAAGCTTCCAGACAGACAGAGACGATTTCAAATCGCAATCTGGATATGTGTTCTGTCTTATTGGAGGGGCGTTTAGTTGGAAGAGCGCAAAGAAGAGTACAACTGCAGATTCTACAACTGAAGCCGAATACTTGGCAGCTGCTGAAGCAGCTAAGGAGGCTGTTTGGATTCGTAAGTTCGTTGGCGAACTTGATGTTGTACCCTCTATAAAGGGTCCAATAGCCCTCTATTGTGACAACAATGGAGCTATTGCTCAGGCCAGAGAGCCTAGGGAACATCAGAAGGTCAAACATGTCAAGCGGCGATTTCACATGATTCGAGAATGGAAATCAGAGGGTGAAATCAGAATTTGCAAAGTTGGAACGGATGACAATGTAGCCGATCCACTTACTAAACCTTTGCCTCAAGTGAAGCACAACAAGTACGTTGAGGCAATGGGAATCAAGCATGTAGGAGACTGGCTTTGATTTCCTTGTTTAGTGTTTTAGTTAATTTTGAGAAAAGTTAATGTAAGACACTAAGGAAAACCATTCATGTTTTGGAGTAATATAAAATTTCATGCAACATTTTATTACTCCGTTATGCTATTTAATTGTGGTTTAGGATTAAATAATGAGTCCATTCGATTCTGAGAATATTCAAAATAGGGTATCAAGACCAGTCTTGGTAAGGAAACACCTATTAAGTGAACATTGAATATTATAATCGAAAATTATCCCTAATCAAGGTCATTTAAACGATGGACGATCAATGACCAATTGAGATTAGTGTGTAGTCTGATTTATAGCATCGTTTCATGTGCTACGAGGACATGATTGTCATAAATCATTTGCACAGGTATTGGTTTAGAACCATACTGGATCGACCTATGAGAATACTTTAAGAAATTAAAAAATTTGTCATAAGTATACTTCTCATTATGGCTATCGGAACCTATTTCCTCGACCATGAGTAGTGTGAGTTCTCTTGTTTGAGTTCTAGTTCGCTTTGATGTTGTCAAACGTCTGCCGTAATAGGGGATTATAACGGCAACACTCGGGCGGCTAGGTCCTCTCAGTAAGAGGAGCTACATTACAAGACTGGGAATGTCCCCCTAGTAAAATAGGGAAGATGTCTTTGTTGTATACAAGGCCTCTCGTAGAGCGAGACTGTAAAATGCATGGCCGTGCTCGGATGGATTTTAGAAATCATCTATTTGTTGACAGTCGGACTCGGAATCGGGAAACACTTCTGGACGTAATAAGGATGACAAAAATAAATCTTACCTTATAGTTCATGAAGAGACATTAAGCGACATATGAAAAGGCTGTACACAAAATGAGCACTTGTCCGGAAGGACAAGTGGGAGATTGAAAGGAATGGTGTCCTTCGAACAAGTGTACTATTCCGTTAGCGGGTTCAAAATTATTAGAAAGCTAATATATTCAGTAAGGTCAAGTGATCGGAATGCCTGGGTGGAGGCCGCTTCTGATCAGTAATATTAATGGATAATTAATGTTACAGCTTAATCTTGACTGAACCCTTCGGGTCACACCCAAGCATTCAACAAACCGAAACGACGAATTAATTCGGAAGGAATTAATGAGTCGACCGAGTAATATTTATTTAGACGTCGGAAATTCGAGCTTAGAGCGTCGAAACCGAGCGTCGGAAGTCGAGTCGAAAAATAGTGAAAGACGAGACGAGAAATAGTAATAAATCAACAAAAGACCAAAATACCCCTAGCATCGGAATGCCCAAGCAAACCGAGTGCTAAGGGCGTATAGCCTAGCATGGTGGCTAGCATGCGCACCAAGCCGAGCCTAGGCTGGCTGGTGCGTGCTAGCGTACTCATGCTAGCATCGCAAGGCTAGGCGCTGCCTAGTGCGTGCTAGCATGCTAGGCGCAGCCTTGTGCGCGCAATGGCTAGCAAACCATGCCGCAACAAGCTGCTGGAGCTAGCACGCTAGGCGCGCCAGCTCGCCACAGCTAGCAGCAGCATGGCTAGGCCATTGCTTGCTGCCTAGCAGCAGCATGGCTAGGCCATTGCTTGCTGCCTAGCAGCGCTGGCCAAGGCACAAGGCCAGCAGCAGCAGCCCGCACAAGAATGCTGGGCGTGCTGGCCAGCAGCGGCTGGCAGCCCGCATGCGAGTGCTGGGCTTGCTGGGCGTGGCTGCCACGGACAGCAGCACATGGCAGCCCACCTTGGCTGCCTTGGTGCCCAAGGGTGGGTGCCATGTGGCTTGTGGTCCTTGAGTGTATGGGGAGTGAGGTGGCCGGTTATGGGAGAGGGAGTGGGGAACAAGTTTGGTCCCCCCCTTCTCCAAGTGGTCCTCACCTAACCACTCACATGAGCTTGCCACTTGTTGATTTATTACTAGCTTGATTATTGATTTTATTTTAGCTTTAAAATAAAATGGAAAAATCATACTATCCCACATTGATAGGAGAGCAAATGATACTCCCATCATTTCCTATAAATACCCAAGTATGGGCATTGGGAAAGATGCTTGAGTAAGAGTTGGAAAAGGCATCACAATTAGTGAAAACCTTTGAACTCAATATAATTACTCGGGTTTTGTTGGTCGGGTCTTGCTAACCCCAAGACATTGGACCTAGTCGGTTTTGTTGGTGCGGGTGGACTTCGTTGGAGGTCTCCGTGCGAGCGGGACTTGAAGCTTTCAAGTAAGAGCTCATTTGGAGCGAAGCACGCGTCAAAGGTAATTAGCTTATCTTAATCTTGTGATTAATTTAATTATGTTTATGGTTTTATTTATTGCGAGTGCGGTCTTGGTTTTGGGTTTGTTTCCGCGGTGAGTCGGACTCACCAAACCCCAACAACAACATGCTTGAACACCTCTTAAGAAAAATTATGCATATAGGAAAGAAATTAAATTCTAGCCTATATGCCCTTTCTTCTCCTACCCAATCTCACCATATGATTGAAAAACGATTAACATATAATTACATATTGCATAATTTTTTTTTATTTTTTTTACGTACTTTAACTTTTAAAATACAAGTCCGAACTAAAAAAAAATTCGAACTCCTTTAAAAATGAAAAAAAAACCTCTTTAAAAAAAATTCAAACCAATTTTAAATAAAAAAAAAATTCAGTCCTCCTTCTCTTTTTGAAATTCGAACACTAAAATAAAGAACTTAAAATAAAATAAGTACTCTTAAAATATTTTTAAAATCATTTAAATAAGCACTTGGCAAAGTTTTTAAAACATAGGTACCTTAAAAACACATTTTTGGCTTTAGTGGTAATAAAATCTCAACCAAAGCTCCCAGATACCACTTTGTAACACGCTAGAAATTCCTTTCCTTTAAAATACCTATTTTTCCCTTTTTAAAACTCAAAATAGGAAAATCTAAGATATTACCGCCACCGTGAATATGCTTCAACACCTGAAAAGCTCCTCTCTACTTGTCCCCACTACTCGCCCTTATAAATGGGTCGTCGTAGGGTCAAAGTAAAGACAAAGTCAAACAAACATACAAACACACAATCAGCAATGCTGAGTACATAAGTGTAAATAAAACACACTAACATGCTTTCACCCTATCATCACAAAACTTACCGCGTTGCACCTGTTTACAAGCACACGACATGACCACCCAATAAATAACTAATTTATTTTTTAGCTAGATTACGCATCGAACGGGTTTCCCCCTAACCTGCCCCAATAAAGGGGTACTAACACGGGAGCTAACCGTGCCAGTATAAAAGAACCACTCGTAAGTGGCGGAATTCCTGCGCATAATAAAATGGAAAGTACAGCGTCCTGTACCCCCAGTAGAAGTTATGGTCAAATATAAAGTCTCATAACTCCCCCCATATGTTCATACTCAAGGTATATACGTTCCAGGAGTTTTGGTGCGTAATCTCTTTCACTTTACGTTGATTTACATATTATTAGACTTGGTGATGACTCTCAAACCATAACACAAACAATCATCTTAATTATTCAAACAATTAAACATACTGGTTTAATTCTTGAATAATTAGTGACCACATAATATTTAATGTTGAACCCTTTTTAAATCTACCTCGATGTCAAAGACACCCTAAACGCATAATGCGCCACCAATCCTATCCCTCGTTGTTGAAAACACCTTAAGTGCACTAAGGCACCAAAAATATAATTTATTCCTCGTGTACAAAGACACTTAAATAGCTCCTTCCTCATGCTTATAGCATCAATAAAAATTATATGAAACACAATAAATTCCTTTTCAAGATTCCAAACAAAATTAAACATTTAGTTTAATTAAATAAACCTTCAAACATGCCAATAATAAAAATATGGTTCAATGACAATATTCCAATATCACCAATAATTCCAATAAGTAATTTATTTCAACCAATCATGCTTCAAAAATAATTCACCAAAACCATTCTCAATTCGATCAATCCAATTCAAATCACCAATCTCATTTCAATTCAACCATTGCAACCAATTCCTAGCATGCACTAACTTGGAATCAATTAAGTAAATCCTAGCATGTTTCTACACGCTTAATAAATTTCTGAGTACGCGCACGTACCTCAATTAAGCCCTTAAAGTGGCCAAATACACTACAACACTTCTCGAACCAAGTCTCCTACATAAAGGGACAATAATACTATATTAATTACCCTTGTATACACAATTTTCAGCAACTTAAACTAACTTGTATTCACTCTAAATAATCTGAAAATTATTTAAAAACTCCTAATTAACCTCTCTTTTAATGGGTAATTAAACCCTTTCATTAAAATCACAATTATACTACTTTAAATAAATTTCCAGCACTTTAAACTAATCAAAAACCTTTTAAAACTGCATCAAAATACATATTTATACTTAAATTACCCATAAAAACATTGAGTATATAAAAGCCCCAAATTAATTTATACAAGAACCCTAAAAATCAAGTCTTGAATAAATTAAAACCCTAACTTTTAATACCTTATAAAATCATAATTTAAAACAGTACAAAATCTGAAATTTATACTCTTTAATTATTAAAACACAATTTTAAAACATACTAATCGTAATCTAACAACCAACATCAATACCCAAAAATATATAATTATATGAATAATAATTAAAATAAGGAGGAGAGAGAAGAGTGGGCTCACGGTGGTGGTGGCTGGCCGGACCTGTCGTCCGCGGAAGTCGGAGATGGTGCCGCCGGTGGGGTCCTCGGTGACGTGGCATCATGAGGTGGCAGCCATCACCAACCTCACGCCATTCCCACGAGGTACATAAGGGAAACAAGAAAAAGAAAGGAAAAGAATAAGGAAAAAGAAGAAAGAAAAAAAAGAAAGAAAAGAAAAAAAAAGAGAAAAGAAAAAATTAAAGGAAGTACTTATATTGTGTAATCTGATTTCTTTGAGCCTCTTTGTGTGGGAAAATTCTGGGGTTTTAAGAGGTATTTATAGATTAAAGAGTATAGGGTAGGTTTGGGCTTTATAAATAAAAGGGCTTGAGTTCTGGAATATTTGACCCACAAGGGTTCAAATAAGGATTGGACTTATTTAAATGAAATTGGGTTATTCTAATAAAAGTATGTATGATTAGATTACATACTATATTTTAAATGAGCCCAAATAATTGATAAATGTTTTGCCCAAAATATATTTTACTTTTATAAATTTTATAATTAAAATATTATAACCCTTTAAAATATTTAATAAAAATACTATAGCCCTTAAGAATATATTTTATAAATACTTAAATACTTTATAAAAATACATAAAAATACGGAGTATTACAACGACGATCTCAGTGAGTCATAGAAAACTTGGTAACTCGATCGGCAGACTTCCATTGCAAAAGATTCCGATGAGAAAGAAATTTGATTTAGGAGAGAGAGAGAGTTGAGGAGAAATTTAAGAGAGAGAAAGAGAGGAAAGCGACCGCTAAGGGAAAAATGAAAAGTGAAGTTAGACGGCTTGACCTAGGTTTTAATTTTTACTCTGTATTATCTGTTACCTATTTGTATTGGACAAAACGCCACGCGTTATGAATAAACAAGATTTTACCTACGGCCCAATGATCATGTGGTGGGTCCAAAGGTTTAATCCTATTCCTAAACTAATAAGGATTTATTAGAAGCTTTTATGAGTTTCTAAAAGATCTTAATTATCTTTTTTGAAAAGATAAAATCAAAGAGTTTGAAATTGAATAAAAACTTTCGTTTTTTAAAACTTCCTTTTTTAAATCCTAATTCTATTCGAATTTAAAGATGTTCAAAGACAGTCAGATATTATTTTCGTGCCTCATAATTTTTATCCAAATCTTATATTATTGGATAGATCTTGAAATTATCTTTCCAATGATATATTATAATATTAATTCCGAGGTATAGCGAAAAAGATATGAAAGGAATACGAAACTCTATCCAAAACTGACACCGTTCCACTATTTCGACCATATTTTTTTATCTACAAAAAATTTCAATCTGATTCTAATTGGGTTGTAAATTATACTTCAAGGGCTTTCCAATGACATATTATATTACTTATTTGGACTTCTGGATCAAAAGTTATGATAAAAACAAAATTCGCAAAAACTGCTGACCGACGAGTTTTATTTCGATTCGAATTCGGATTCTTTTCTTATTCTTCGACTCTCTTTTTTCCTATAAATAGAGGTCATATCTCCCCTTTTTTCAATCAGCCACAATCAATCATCATCTTTCTCTCTAAAGCTAGAAGCTTTCTCTCTCTATTCTTTTTCTAAACCTTCCCTCTGACAAAATTCCGCATTCACGAGATCTAGACACACCTAACCAAGTTCGAAGTTGCCTTCGCTCTAGACGTGTTATAATTTCTGAGGGTTTGGTCCCAAATCTCTATTTCAATTATTTAATTTAATTGTTTGATTTTGTATTTTCCTTGAAGTTACTAATGCGTGTATTTTGTTATTAGAAAGAGGTACGAGGCATCAACGTATGTAATCTTATTGCTCTATTCTTGTAGAAAGCATGTTTAAATTTTTTTAATTCCTAGTATCATGTTAGGATGTTATTATTGCTTTCTAGTATCATGTTTAGGGAAAAGGTTATAATATCAAATATGCTTATTATGATTCCTGCGATGCTTCCTATTCTCTTTTCTAATATCTTGTTAGTATCATGCCTAGGATCTTGCTATTATTATGCTTTAACATGATTATGATAATTATGATTATTATGATTGTTATCATGATTATGATTATTATGTTGCTTGATGATTATTATTGTTATTGCTTGATCACGCCTTTTATGCATGCCTAAAGGGAATTTGTACTTGTAATCACGCTTAATAAGATAATTAATAATCTTGTTTAGGCTAATATGATTATAATTCAAGTGATCACCAATAATAGTTTTATTTGTGCATTAAGTTCGCCAACATAGATAAACAGGTTTAGAATTAACCTATTGTTTGCATGTTAGTCAAAAAGCGCACATAAATACGAGAAGAATAAAGTAGAGGCCTATTTAGGGCAGGTTCAATCTCTTTTAGGTTGGATTTGTACCTTCATCCCCGAACCCTATTTGGTTCAAGACCTTTTGGAGTTGACGATCTCATGGATCGTTAAGGGGTGTAATTTTCAACTTGTGAACGGTTTACAAGTTCCTAAAACTTGTTGGCGACTCTTTTGCTCTAGCTTCCTTCCCTTTGGACGCCACTATGCTTAAGTGTATGATCACAATGGGGTTCAAGTTTAGGGTAATGCTTGAAATATTCCCTACAGTCATATTGAGTCCGGTTACATTTGTTTTGTCAGTTTGCTAACAATTCATGTAATGACGTTCACTTTTAATCATTATCAATTTCTTCAGTTACTGTAAGAGAAATAATTTCAGAGAAGTTTAAATTCGAGCTAATAAGTTTAGATAAGATATATATAAGCACCGTTCACTTCATCTTATTTTTGTTGAACTAAAATTATTTTTACTGAAGTAGAATTATTTTTGCTGAATTTAAATTATTTTTACTAAACTGAAATTAATTTTACCGAACTAAAATAAATTTTACTGAACTGAAATTATTTTTGCTGAATTGAAATTATTTTTATTGATTTTCTATTATATTTCTTCTTTAAAGTTACTGAATTTGAACTTAACTTATTTTTGTTGATTTTTTTAAAAAAAATTTTAAACTCCAAATTAATTTTTTTTTTTTTTTGTAAATTTTTGTAAACTCCAAATTAAAACATTTAAAAAATATATAATAGGCAAGTGAATAATAAAATTTGAAAAAAGTAAAAAATACATTTGGCTGATTTGATTAGCAAAATCACTATCACCTATTCACCTCACCTCATATAGCTCATATAGGAAGTTGAAGATATTCCTTTAAAAAAAAATGGAAGTTGAAGATAATTAGGAAAAAAATCAATCACAATAGAGATTTTATGGGGAAAATAATCAATAATGTCGCCAATCTCGCCATTAGAGTGCCACCTTCCTAAATATACTAAGATTCAGAGATTTTCCTATGCATATAAGACGTACTCTCCATCCAGAATGTGGAAAACCGCATATTTGCGCCTCTACTCGGCCGCCTACTCCACCACCTCTCATCGTCACTTTTTCTCTTCAACAAGGAGAAATCACTCCAAATTCCTGGTAATCGATTTATACAATTATACTAGCTATTTAAATTGTTGGATCTAAACATTATAATTGTTTTTTAGATAATTTTTGCTTAACTAACCGGTTTAATTTTTACAATTTGAAGTTAATTTTAACATGTTAAAATTAATCTTTACATTTTAATGTCGAATAATAATTAGATATTTAATTTGGTTGTCTGTATACAATTTTTAGATATACAATTTAAAGTTGATTTTTACAATTTGGTTGCTTGTGGTTATCTCTCGCTATTATCCTTTACTTACCAACATTTCCATTCTCTCCATTCGCCATATACAATTTAAAGATGTTCATTCCATGTATGGATCTATTTGGGTGTCATGTTGTTTAGAATGAAAATAATAATATAGTATCCTTTGATTTAACTCATATTAATATGCTATTTTTTTTGGTGTTAAAGGAATCAAAAAATCATGACTGGAGAAATGTTTGAATTTGACTATGCAACTGAAAGAGGTATAGTTCATTCTAATTAATTATAAATTAGTAAATTACGCATTTTTTATTGATCTTACTCCTAATCTTTGCCTGTTTGTTTGGTGTGACAGGTGACTTTAAGCTTGAGCAAGCATCAATTACATGCATGAGTGTTGGAAATGCTACACCAACACCTGAACCCCATCAATCAATATCTCCAATTCAAGGGAAGCGATCTCCTATTTGGCAGAGTTTTAAGGTTAATGGTGAACATGCTGCATGCAAGTTTTGCAAAAGATTAATCCAGAAACTTGCTGGTACGACTGGTACGTCTAATCTAAAGAGACACCTTGAAAAGTGCCAAGAATATAAAGACTCGGATAAGTCTAATGAGTCTCCTGCATCTTCATTTAACCAAAAAAAATACTGTAAGTTATTTGCTTGAGCTATATTGAAGCATGGTTATTCTTTAAGTATTGTTGAACATGAGGGGTTTAGGGAATTGCATACATATTTGAATTCCAAGGTTAGAACTATTTCTAGAAACACAATATTGAAATGGTGCATGACAGAGCATGATGTGTTAAAGCAATATGTTCGTAATACGCTTATGGCCTTATCAAGTAAAGTTTCCTTGACTTGTGATGTATGGACAGCTTGTACTACTCGTAGTTATTTGTCTCTTACAACCCATTTTGTGGATAATGACTGGAAATTACAGTCTAAGGTGCTGAACTTTAGGCATTTTCCACCTCCCCATACTGGTCATGAAATTTATAATCTGGTTTTTAGTTTGATCAAAGATTGAGGCATTGAAAGAAATGTTTGTAGTATGACTATTGACAATGCAAGTAATATGGATTCTATGGTTGAGAAACTCCAAATTGAATTGGATGCAATGGCTAAATTACCTCTTGATGGCAAATATTTTCATGTTAGATGCTCTGCCCATATAATAAACTTAATTGTCAAAGAAGGTTTGAAAGTCATTGATGAATCTGTTGCAAAAGTTCAAGAGAATGTGAAGTATGTTGATTCTTCTGATGCTAGACTTAATAAGTTTGAGCGGTGTGTTACTAGTTGTAATTTAGCTACAGGTATAAAGCTATGGATGGATGTTCCTACTAGATGGAATTCTACTTTCTTAATGCTTCGTCAAGCTCCTGATCTTTTACCGGCTGTGAAAATGTTCAACAGGATAGAGAGCCATCATTTGGCGCTAACTGCTCATGAATGGGAAACAATAGAAAAAACTTATGATTTTCTTGAACCCTTTTTTGACATTACTAATTTGTTTTCCGGTTCTGAATATCCCACTTCCAATCTTTATATTGCCAACATTTGTAGAATTGAGTCACTATTAGTGGCTGCTTCTAAAGGGGATGATCCAAAACTCAAAGAAATGGCAGATCTTATGCATTCCAAGTTTGATAAATATTGGTCTGATTACTCTGTGCTACTATCTTTTGCTGCAATTCTTGATCCTCGGTTTAAGTTGAAATTTTTTAGACATTTTTTCAAGGATTTGTATGAAGCTCACATGGTTGAAACAAAAGTTCAGGAGGTGTATTATGAATTTGTTCAATTGTTTAACCATTACAAGGAGCCTCTTCCTACTTTTTCTTCCCAAGATAGTTCAAATTCAGATGCATATCGTCCATGCAAGACTAGTAAAGTTTATGCAGTAAGATAACAAGTATTATCATTATTCAATATGTTAATCACTTTTCTTGGTTATTCTGTTTTGATATTTTTTATTTGTGATTTCAGAATTTTGTTGCTGATGTTGCTAGTGGTGACATGGGTAAATCTGAATTAGAATTATACTTAGAATTGCCTTTAAAACCTTGTAATGCTGATGAGGAATTCAATATTTTGGGTTATTGGAAGGAGCAATCAACAACTTTCCCAAGTCTTGGTCGTATAGCTAAAGATATTCTTGCTATTCCTATTACTACGATTGCTTCCGAATCTTCTTTTAGCATGGGTGGCAGAGTCTTAAACAGATGGAGGAGTTCACTTTTGCACAAACATGTCGAAGCTTTGATAACAACTCGAAATTGGTTGTATGGTTATGCTGAGTTGGAGAAAGACGGCGCTGAGGTGGAGAAGGAGAAGGACGTGGATGATATTTCTGCATAGCCAGATTTGTAAGTTGTATTTTATTTTTTAAAATTAATGTAAGGTTTTTGAATCTTTATAACACTATTATGTCTCTCTCTTATCTGTTTGTTTGCTTATCTTTTTGCAGGTGGATGTCACTCACCCTCATTGGCTTAGTAGTTTAAAACCTCAAATTAAGGATTAAGGCCCGCTGCCTGCCTGAGTCTTACTGTCATTTCAGCATTCTAGTTTAAACTCTTTAGTTTATATTCTTGTTTAATTGTAACCTCCTTGTTTTGGTGATGATGTATTTCTATCGTTTGGTGGTCTAAAATAATTGGAATTGCTATCATTTGAGCCTTTTTTGCTTCACTCTTTCTATAATAAAGTTTTTAATTGAGCTTATTTGAGAATATTAAAGTGTTACCTTCTGCTCATTTTCTTCTACTTTGATGCTTACCTTCTGCACATTTTCAGGAAAGTCTGTTCTCGTGCTTTAGTCCTCTGTCGTATCAAACTATCAGTATCAGAAAGGACATCAGCCCATGTTTATGAGCTGTTGCTTTTGCTACTATTTTTTTGTTTTTTTTTCCAATAATTTCAGTGTTTGGTGAACTTCATTTAGTTATTATTACTTTCAGTTATCATATATTAAAATAAAGCTTGATATTCAGTTCATAATGAGAGTTTGGTTCCCACGTTGTTTAGTTATGGTTGTTATACATTGTACATACAAATATAAATGAAAGTCAATTACATATAACGTGGACTTTTTTTTATATATATAGACTAATATTTATATATATATATATATATATATAGACTAATATATATATATATATATATATATATATATATGTATGTATGTATGTATGTATATATATATATATATATTATACAAATATTTGTAAGAAATAGGTCTTAGATTATTTAGTGAATATTTGTTTAGTGAATATTTGGTTTAATTAGGATAGCGAAAAAGAGCAGGAAAATTTTACTTGTGAAGGTGACATAACGGAACATGGACGGAGGTACCAAAAGCTATAATTTTAAACTTTGATGGGTACCAAAATAAAATAAAGTTTTAAACATATACCAAAATTCAACAACCCCCATTTTTGAGGTACCAAATTCCAAAATTTACTTAAAAATATGAGGATTATTTTAGTAGATTTTGAATTAACATTATAATTCATTATAAAGTTTGTAAAAACCAGTTTGAGGAACAGGACTTAACCTAGTGTTACCCTTAAACAAGTGACCGAGTAGCCTCTGTAACATTTGAGTAATCCTTATAAAACTAACAAAGTAACCCTGATATCATTAACGGAGTAACCCCTGAACACTTATCAGGTAACCCCGACCCTATAACACTAACGATGGAACCCCTGAACACTTACCATGTAACCCCTATAACACTGGCGAAGTAATCCTTGAACACCTACCAGGTAACCCCTATAACACTAATAAAGTAAACCCCATAATGGATGGGCACACGGTGTGGCCAAGCACATATAAGAGTTTATATTTATATTATACTAGATTTAAGTTTGTGTGATGGACGTTTTTTTTCTTTTTGTACATTTCTTATAATCTCTTAAGGCTTGTTGTGTTGCACAAAGAAAATGAGAGAAGTGGAAATCATGGGAATTTGAAAAAGGATGAGTTGTTTAGTTGATGATAAAAAGTGTAATTATAGGAATTGCAAATTCGTGTGAATTATGACTTCCCACAAAACATGGGAAGTTAATTAACCAACCCCCCTCCACCCTTGGTAAGTAAAAAATCACATGATTTGCAACTTCCTTCATGCTAACCAAACAATTTTAGGCAATTCCTTGGAATTTGATGTAGGTATTTTTTTTCCTATGAAATACAAATTCTATGGGAAATAAATTCCCATATCAAACAAACACAACCTTAATATCTAACAAATTTTTTTAGAGAAATTCTCTTTAGTACCACTCAACTTTTACTTTTTCTCTTTGGTAAAATGTCAAAATTTTCATTATCATTAATAACATTATATTATTGATTACGAAATATAATAATTATTTTAATAAATAAAAACTTTAACAATGTTTAAATTTATAATTTTTTAATAATTAAATTATTAAAAAATATTTTAAAAAAAACCAACCTCTTCCTACCTACCAGCTCACCCTTCTCCGATGCTGGCACCCAGCCTTCCCCCACCTCCAGCTGGCGTCACCCCACTCCCCTCCCTTGTCGACAATCCCCATTCCCTTTCCATTTTTACTCCCCTTCTCGTTTACCCATTTGTAGGGTCATTACACTTGTTCGTGGAAGCTTCATCTTTTTATTGCAGACATCAACATTATTTTGAAATCTTTTTCAGCATTCAAGTCTCAGCACGTGTACCGAGCAGGAAATTAGATAACATATTATGTTAATTCTCTAGGATATTCTACTCTGACCCATCAAGATATCAACCCTTTTTTAGATATTAAGTTTTCTTATTTCTTACTCCTAGATATGACTTAGGGATTTTTACCCCCGCCACGTGGCCCAATAAGATAGTGACACGTGTCACCCTGAAGTAAGCCCACATGGACTCACCTGAATATGACATGTGGCATTCGAGTATTATTCTAGGAATGATAGCTCAAAAGGACCCAATTCCGAGAAAGTTGCAAAGCGGTGTAGCCCACCAAATCTAGGTCAGGATGACCTAGGTAGGGTATGTTTCCCAAAGACCTTATAAATAGGGAAATTTACCCCATTTTGGGGTCACGTTCATTTATTTCACACGATCAATTCTCTCGAAAATAGGGAAAACACCTGATCTCCGAATCCGAGAAGATCTACTTTTACTTTCGCACTTTTTACCATACTTCAATCGTTTCTAACTTGATTGTCGGAGGAAGAACTCTTACCAACCGGAGCTTCCGTTTTTTTGTAGGTACAACCAATGGGAAACCTGTAACACCCCGACCCCAAACAAATTAGGGCGGGGCCTATTGTCACGAAATGTGCATCAAGAGCCAACAACTGTCCTCACAAACCAACACAAGTCCTTCCGGCACATTTTTTCCTCATGTGCGCACCCTGGGAAAACTTCCCAGGAGTTCACCCATCCTAAGACTACTTCTAGCCAATTACGCTTAACTGCTGAGTATCTTAGGATATAAGCTCCATAAATGGAAGATGCATCTTGTTGATATGAGTAGTATATCAAACTCTTTTAAAGCAATCATGAGGGGCATTACAAAACCAGTCTTGGTGACGTAACTCTCCCGAGGGACACAAAAAACCAAAAAAACATTTTACACTGTCTATAAGGATCAATACCTCTAAGATGGTTTCCCCAGGAACTGTACCGCCTCCTATTGTGAAACCATGATACAGATGAGGATCTACACGTCGAAACATATGTGGCCACAAATACTTAGCTAAGTAACAAGATAAAGGTGTTTTCATTTTTTTCTGTTGTCAATTTTCAAAATTATTAAATTATTAAGATTTTAATAAGTTGACTAATTTTTAATTCATTATATGACATATATCACATGATTTGAGAGGAAAAAAAAACAGATTGCCACAACAATACCAAGCAAACCCTTAATTAAAGAGTTTATTTTTCTAAATGTTGGGGATACCAACAAATCATAATTGAAAGTAAAATGATCTTACATAGTTTACTTAATAATTTTGGCCTCCAAATATGAAAATACACATAAATTTATTTTTTCAGATTATACAAGTAAATTCCACTATCATTTGCTTTGGCCACCACAACCTAAATCTACAAAAAATACTCCATCCTTAAATGCATCGAATTGTATATAGCTGGCTTGCCTTGTCCATTCCAAGTCACAACTATATTGTATTGTTACTAAGGATCGGTACTAAACGACCAATTAAAATGACCATACACTGGAATCTCATGATATCCAAGATCTCTGCGTCTAAAAGCATGTTTTTTTACAATGAATACCAATTGTATCCGTATCTGATAATTTTCCACATCCACCCAATACTGTGCGGGTGTAATGCTCCAACCCATTACAATTGATAGATCTAGGACTCCAATACATAATATTAGGGCTAGTAAATATTTCAAAATTGTTTTTGGATGTATTAGTTTAAAAAATTTTAGAGGTATCTATAGTATTTTTGTTTATCAGAAGTTTTGGTGATGATATCAATGAAGGTTGGTAGTATTTATATATGTAATAGTAAGATTCGAGTGTAGGAATATATTGATGCATTAAAGATTTATGGTAGCTAATTTGGAAGGAAATCATACCAATATATATGGTATATAATCGTGATCACATATTATAATCACGATTCCTTACCAAAATTTATCACCTTTCTTTTGCCACAATAAATATGATATTTAGCATTAAATCTGTGGGGGCACATTAAAATTGAGGCTTATGAGACTAGATTGTGATTGGTCTAAAAAATACTTTATGTTAGCTAGATTGAAATTCATGTGAGAAAAGAAAGAAAAATTAGTGAGAACCACATTGTTTGTGGCATTTGGAGTTTATACAATACCATTGAAATTCTTTTAAGCATATTAATTTCATGTTTAATTTTTTTAAGTAATTATTTGCTATTAGATTATGAATCAAGTGGATGTAATTTGATTGTTATTAGGACTGTCAAAAGCAGACATAAATCGATAAACCAACACCACGAAATAGGTGGGTTTGGGTCAAGAATTCTTGACTCGTTTACATAATTGGGTCGACACAAACATGATACGAAATTAAACAGGTTAGGTTTGGGTTGAATTTTTAACCCAAAATCGACACGCATAAACCGATTATATAAATGGGTTGAGCAACAACCTGTCAACCCGAACCTGACACGCTTATCTATTAATTAATTAGTACAAAAAACTGAATTTTTTAATTCAAAACTTGTAATTTTGTGAATTACCTTGACACCATTTATACATTTTGGTAACTTTTTAGCGCTTAATTTGGCCAAAAAAATATAATTTTCATCTTTTGTATTTAAAATTTAATTTGGTGGTTAATTTGAGACAATTCTTATGTATGGTTGTATGATTAAAACTATTAGATTTAAGCCTTAGTGGTATATTTTGCTAAAACTACTAACTTTAACTTGTTGTAGTATCTTTAATGAATTAATTTTTTATTTTTGAATTGAATAATAATTAGTTTATTACATACTATGTGGGTAAAAGGTTACCCAGGTAACTTGTTTAATAAGCGGGTTAGGTTTGGGTCAAGAGTTTTCAACCCGTTTAATAAACGGGTTAGGTTTGGGTCAAGGGTTTTTAAACCCATTTAACATCGACATGAACATAAGCACGACACGACACAACACGACCCGTTTGACAGCCCTAATTATAATAGCTCAACAATATTGGTTTTATTCATTAAGCAGATATAATTTAGATATTAAAGGCTATTTTCAATAGGAGTTTATGTATAGAGCATGTTCGATCTAATTATATGATTAATAATTACAAGAGCTTTTAATCTGATTAATTTCCTTTAGTTTAATTCATACAAACCTATTAGTGAACCTATGCCGCCCTAGGCATTTTATTGTTGATTATTTCCTTTAGTTTAATTCGTACAAACCCTACTCATTTCTTAATAATTTAGATTATAATATTAATTAGGAATAGAAGAACATTGTTTCCCTATGGATTTGACCCTACTTCCTTATCTATTTTAGTTAGTGGATTATATGAATAACTAGATTAAACCCCTTGCAATTTAAATAATTTTAATGTCAATAAATTTTACCAATAATAATGGATAAATATTATAAATAGACTTAGTAATAAAAAGTATGAAATATATACGAAAGAAATTAATTAAACTTATAATAGTTATAATGGGCAATTTGATATTTAAGGACATATATTTTAGATTTTATACAAACTAAAAGTCATAATTTAAATACAACAAGTTTTTTTTAGTAAGTGGTTTTGGTGGAAAACTTTTTATAATATTTTGCCAAGTGTTCTTTAAGTTTTGCCTTTAGTATAATGTAATTGATTACTTTTGATTGAATAGGTTATACGACTTGAGTCTCTCAGTTCTTGATCGAGATCAAGTCATAGTATATGCTTTTGGTTAATGTTGCCTTGGGTTCGATTTAGGTCATGGGTCGATAGTTTCATATAGACATGGAAATTTTGGGCTGATTTTGGGCAGCCTTTTCCGACCCGACCCGATTTTTCAAAAAAAATGGGCGGGAATAGGAAGACATTGTAATGCGACCTTAGTTGTTTTTTGCCCCAGCTCGAAAATGGCCCGAAAAGTCTGCACGACCAGGCCATTTGGGGTGGGGTTTAGGCATGAAGTTTTTTTCCCGAAGTTTGGCCCTACCCAACCCGAGAATTGGGCAGAGAATTTAGGCATTGGCCCGACCCGCCCAATAATCACATCTAGTTTCATCCACTATTACGGCAAATGCCAATAAATTTGGATCACTACGAATTCAAATCGGGTTTTTCGATTGGGCCCATCTCTTACTACACTAGCTTTTAGTTGAAATAGTACTATTTATATTAACTTTTCTTTGATGGTAATAGAGTAGAATTAGGTTAAAAAAATAAAATAAGCGTATATAAAAAAAAGGAGGAGAAAAAGAAAAGGAGATAGTATACTAATATATATTTAGAAAATACACTTTATTATTTCAGATTAGATTATTTTTATTACTGCCATGTTAGATTTTGAAATTTAACTTTTTAAAATTAGATTTTGGGCTGAAATAATGATATATATATGGTTTCTTTAGGAAGCATTTCCATGTTTATAAAATATGCTTTATGTTTTTAGGATGCCTTGATCTTAATCTCACACTGCACATTGTACAAATCAGCAGAAGAAGAGGTGTTGATATAGGGGTGGCATCAGATAAGTGTTGGTCTTGTAACAACCGAGTTTTTGTCCAATAAGGAGGCAGCCAGCCACAAGCAGCAGCTAGCTGCCACCAATAGGTAATCACCAGCAGCAGCAACTACCCGCTAGCAACAGTCAGTCGGAACAGCTTGTAGATATTGGGTAAGTGTTTTTGCGGCCTTCCCACTCCCCACCCCTACCCCCCTCCTTAAAATTTAGTAACTAAAATTTTATCTAAGGAAAGTAACTTACATTTTATCTAAAAATAAACTAGAACTCATATGTCCAATTCTGTTGCATTTTCTAGATCAGTTTCTGCTTGGATTCGTTTAGGGTCACTGCAACACACTTGATCAGGAATGTTTAGATATTTATCATGGTTGAGTAGCTATTGATTGTTTGTGGTCAAGTATTTCAGTAGAAAGTGATGCCTTTTCATTGCACTCTGTGACATAAGGTTCATGTTCAATGGTTAACTCTTGATGAATCTTTTTGTGAACTGTTCAAAATCCCTCCACGCACAAACAAAGAAAAATGTTGAATGACACCTTTTGTTTTGGATTCAAGCACATTGCTTTGTAATTGTGATATTTATTTGAATTCATCATTTAAGGAAATTCTTATTTGTAGGGCAAATATATAAATAAAATGGTAGCTTACTAGTCTATGATAGGTTAGTAAAACTTCATTGTATAGATTTCCCAGAATTAATAATCTGAAGCACAAGAACCTTGACTTGATTAAGTTAGCTTAGGTTGCAAAACGTTTGCTGACTGTCTGTTGTCATGCACGTAGGTCAACTCGATAAAGGATTACAAGAATTTGAGTTTATTACCACAAAGTATGAGATGATACCAACTCCGCAACATTTTGCTTGTATCATTGACCTATTAAGTTAATATGGACACCTTCAGAAAGCTCAACTATTGATACTGGAAATCCCTGAGATTTCTAGTTCTACGTATTCTTCATTGCTTGGTCTTGTTGGGCACCATTTGGATCCAAAACTTGGCAAAGATATGGAAAAAGAACTTTCTGAGTTGGAGCCTAGAAATCGAGCTACATTCGTGGTTTTATCTAATATACATGCATCAATTAGTAGGCATGAGGATGTTAAGAAAATCAGGAATAAGATTGATATGAAGGGATTGTAGAAATATCCTGCAGGCATCGTGTACAGATAACCTGAAATGATTTTTATAATTACCGTGAAAGCAATCAAAGATGCCACACAATACCGTCACCAAGGGAGGAAAAGGCTATTCGCCTATTTTGCTATAGCAAAAAGATGAAGAATCTAATTAAAAGAAAGACGTCGCAGTTTGTGAAAAGTTCCTGCTACTACCTTGTTGTACTACTGCTACCTGCCATCACGCCTTCAATATTATGCTGCTGCTGCTACACGTTGTTGATACTGTCTTTTTTTTTCCAAAGACTGCTAGCCTTTTGTAATTTTTTTATTTGTAATTAATTTGTACTATATAAGTAACATCAATTATACTTGTATTAAAATAGTAACTTTTACATATATGTTATATTTTCTACATTGGTTTAGTTTAAAATTGTTGTTGTGAAATGTGAAATCCACTAACCACATATGCACTGGCCTGGTTGAATTTGTGTTCCTTTAAGGCCAAAATTATCGGTGCTAAGTCATTTTTCTAATCATCAACTATCATTGTCATACACACCTTTATGTTAATGTTTTCAAATTGTTGAACAAATGATAATTTTGTTCTTTTTGAGAATAATATGTCTATTATTATTTTAAAACCATCTAAATAATAACCTATCTTATGTAAGGCAATGAAAACACATGAAACAATTGTTGTCTTAATTACCTTGAAAAAACATTTTTAAAATTATTTCATAGGCAGCAATTTTATTTTTGTTATCTTTTTGGGCAACATTTTAAATAATTGTTGTCTTATGTAAAAAAAAATGGCTAAATTTCACATATTGTTGTGTTACATAATCTAATACAACACTTTTTAAATTTTTGCATTGTCATATAGTACAGATTGTTCAAGATCAAGGTAACAAACAAGTATTGTTGCCTATTACTACAAAAGGTAACGTTTGTCATTTTGTTGCAATTTTATCCGTTGTCTATTCTCATTTTTTTTGTAGTGATATAACAATCACTGACCGGGGAACGGTCAGATGAACTCTGTCCCCAGCCGGCTGGTGAGCATATTGATATTGCTTTGGATGACACACGTATAGAGCGTAATGTTCATGTGGGGACGGTTGCTTTTGCAAAGATGGGTGCAGATTTGCACAACTTGCTGAGAGAACTCAAGGACATTTTTGCCGTTGAAGTGGAAGAGAGGCCAAGCATCATCCCGGATCTCGGTGTCCACAAGCTCGTCGTGGGTCCAAAGAAGAAGTTTGTTAAGCAAACGAAAAGAAATCATGGCGAGGAGAGAAGTCAGGAGGCAGCCGCCAAAGTAAAAAAGTTGTTAGACGCTGGCTTCATTTGGCAATGTCACTACCCAGATTGGGTTGCGAATGTTATTCTTGTGAAGAAGTGGAATGGTGTCCGGCGCATGTGTGTTGATTACATAGATTTGAACAAGGCATGTCTGAAGGACAGTTACCCGCTTCCAAAGATCGATATTCTGGTCGACTCCACATCTAAACATGCTTTGATGAGTTTTATGGACACGCATTCAGGCTTTCATCAGATACCCTTGTGGAAGAAAGATCAAAAGAAGACGACATTCGTCACTGATCAATGATTATTCTGTTATACAGTGATGCCGTTTGGCTTGAAGAATGCACCTGCTACTTTCCAACGGATGATTAATACAGTCTTCATTAATCAGATTGGAAGGAATTTAGAGGAGTACATTGATGACATGATAGTCAATTCCAAGCTATAGACGGATCATCTTGCTGATCTCCAAGAAACCTTCACCATACTAAGGTGGAACAAGGTCGTGCTCATCCCCAAGAAGTGTGTATTCGATGCTAAGTCTGGGAAGTTTCTCAGATTTTTTAAAATGGGGATAGAGGCCTACCAAAAGAAGATCGGTTATTGACATGAAGTCACCTCGCAATGTAATAGAAGTTCTGAAATTAACAGGTTGACTGGTGACATTGGGGAAGCTTAGCTGGTCAAGTGACAAGTGACTCTATTTTTTCTAAGCAATTAGAAGAAAGACCATGTTTGAATGGTGGGATGATGCTGAGGCGGCCTTTCAAAAGTTGAAAGAACACTTGCACTCTTCACCAAGGCTTGTTAGCCCTCTGCCTAAGGAGACGCTTTACATGTACTTAACCATCTTAGATCATGCCCTCATTGTTATTCTCCTTGTTGAGAGATACAGTATCCAGATACTAGGGTATTTCATTAGCATGTTCTTCGAAATGCTGAGCTCCGATACCCAACAATTAAAAAAATTTGGTCTCGCCTTGTTTATGGCAGTCAAGAAGTTGAAACCATACTTCTTGGCACATCCGGTGGTGGTTTATACAAAGCAACCCCTTAAGTGGGCTATTAAATGCAAAGTCTTGAAATCTCTTTCGAACGAAGGAAGGCAGTGAAGAGTTAGGCGTTCGCCGACTTAATTGTTGAAATGACAAGGCCGCTTGAACTAGAGAATCTTGACCAAGTTGGGAAGGTGTACGTAGAAAGGATTTCTACTATGAACGAATATGGTA
The DNA here is from genome assembly GCF_948465745.1 of Chenopodium album. Classification (NCBI taxonomy): domain Eukaryota; kingdom Viridiplantae; phylum Streptophyta; class Magnoliopsida; order Caryophyllales; family Amaranthaceae; genus Chenopodium; species Chenopodium album. Next base: position 28,187,696 of record NC_137850.1, on the reverse strand, counting down.
CAGGGGTAATATATAAGTCTCCTGAGGGGGACAAATATGAGCATGCACTACAGTTCAAGTTTCAAGCTTCAAATAATGAGGATAATTATGAAACCCTGCTAGCTGGCACACGTGATGAGTGCCATTTTATGGCACTCATTTGATGAGTTTTTAGGTTGTTTTTACCTTCTTTTCATGGGTTTCTTCCTTAATAAATGCTTTATTTTATGCATTTTCTCTTTAGTTTCCTTTTTCTTGCTTATTTTGTGCTTTCGTCCACTTTTGTGGATTTTCTAGTATTTTTCACTTTTATTTGTTCCTTTCCTTTGTTTGTAGTTTTAAGGCGAAGCTCGATACCTATCACGATGATTCTCTGGGTTAAAAATGGCCTTTTGGTGTAAAGCTTTAGCTCATGGAAGCTAATGGAGCAAGTGATGGCTAACTCCAAGACTAAGTGGTTGCGTTCACATGTTGCGCTCACATGAAAATATGGTGTTGAACCCACCGTCAACTCATTTCAAGATTGCCATACCAAATGTTGATCATGAAGAGCGCACAATCTAGATGAAGGTCGCACCGAAGGAAGTTCCCTACTCCAGCAGCGCGGGCGCGCAAGGAAGAGTTGCGACACGATAGGTACCGCTGCGATATGGTAGACATCCCGCGACACTGCAAAGACCGCCGCGACACATTAAGAGTTTCCGCGACCAAGTAGCCTCCGCCGCGCTACGGCAAACCTCTGTCTGTGCGGACGCGCTCCTCTGGGTCTGTCTCTGTACCCTGTTTATCGCAGGCGAGCAAGCTCAAGCGAGGGCGCGCCCAGCTTCGTCTATTCTAGGATTTTTGCCTTATTTCATTTATACTATAAATAGCTTTTGTTTTTCTTTCTTCAAGGAATTCATTAAGCAATTTTTAGATTTCCTATTCTCAAGGCTTGTTCTCTTTAGCTTATTTTTAGTTTAGTTCAGTTCAGCACCAATAAGTTCAACTCAGTTCAATTCAGTTCATTTCAGTTCAGTTCAGTTCTTATCTCAATATCCTTCTCTCATAAAATATTCAGTTCAGTTCATCTCTAATAAGTTCAGTTCAGTTTAGTTCAGTTCAGCTTATTTCAATCAATTAGAACAAGCCCTTAGCTTAGTTGAGAGTTTCTCTATCTAGTTTTAGGGTTAGTTTAGGAGTAAATTTAGAGAGAAAAAGTGAGAGATTTCATTAGTGATTTGAGAGATTGAAGATTCAAGGTGAAAATTGTATTGAAGATCTCTAATATCAATCAATGAGGATTTCTAACTTTATCTCATTTTATTGCTTTGTTTAGATTCATGTTTGTTTGTTTGATTTTGATGATTGATTCTTGATTAGTGTAGTTCCTCTTCAATACTTGTTGATGTTTCATTTTATTTGCTTGTTTGTTGATTTGATGAAGGATTGTAGTGAGTAGTTCCTTGCTAGGGAAATGGTGAAGCATGTATGAATGATAGATCATAGCAACACTTGGTTAATTGATTTTCCCTAAATTAGCATAACTATCATGCATGATTGTATGTGGATCCTCATTCTCTAGTGTTTCTTTTGTTTGATTGTTTGTTTTGGTAGTTGTTAGTGTTGGTTACCCTACTCTTCACCTTCGACTTTGACCTAGCTTAGGCGCACATTGAAAGCACTTGAACATAACCGTTCCTAGTGGTTTGACCCATGACTTACCTCTATACTTGTATCTGGGTTTGTTAAGTGATTATAAATTTTGTTTGGCACTAGGGAGGATTGGTCAACGACCTAGCTCACCTTACGTCAATACACATGTGTAAGGCGGTAGGGGTACACCTGCTCAGATTCACAACTGGTCGTTAGCCAATACCATGGTGACTATGAGGCCACCCATCGTGCTATGATAAAGTACTTGCAGACGGTCAGAGTAGAGGCTAGGATACTCAATGAATTTCATCTAAGTTAAGTGCCCAAGTTAAAGAACAACCAGGCGGATGCTCTTTCTAAGCTGGCATCATCCCCCTCCTATGATACGTCTCGGTCAGTCTTCTAGGAAGTGATGAAAAAACGAACTATTGAAGAGAATCCTATTGGATTACTTGACCGAAGCTCAAACTAGATGGAAAGAATACAGACCTATTTGTTAGACGACACTCTACCGGACACATATCTAGAAATGGCTGCAATGTGAAGCCAACTTTGAGATTCGTAAAGGAGAACTTTTCAAGAAGGGCTTTCTGCAGCCTCTCTTGAAATGTATCACCCAAGAGAAGGGGAAGGAAATTTTTAAAGATCTATACTCGAGCTATTACGCCTCTCACATAGGCGGCAGAGCTCTAGCAGAAAGAGCTAGGCGGCAAGTATATTTCTGGCCGACTCAAAAAGCAGACGCCATGGAAATGGTGAATAAGTGCGATAATTGTCAAAGGTTTGGTAAACTCATTCACCATCGGCCACCGATCTAACGGCCATTCATAGCCAAGTGTCATTCGCCAAATGGGGCATGGATATCTTGGGTCTGTATACTCCTATGTCAGGTGAATGGCGGTATATTTTAGTTGCCATTGACTACTTCACAAAATGGGTAGAGCTTAGGAGGTCAAATGAATTACGACAAAAAATGTTATCTCTTTTATCTGGAAGAACATCATCACTCGATTTGGGGTACCTATGTCAATGATATTTGACAATGGCCCTTAATTTGAAATGCCTACCATAAAGAATTGGCTGGGAGACCAAAAGATCTCTCACTCTTTTCCATCAGTCGACGGACGCCAAGCAAACGACAAGGTGGAAGCCTTCAACAAGTTAATCTCAAACAGCGTTGAGAACAAAATTGAGAGGGTTGGCGGTCTATGGGCAGAAGAGTTAACTCATATCCTAGGGGCCATCAGAACAACAACAAAAGGGGCAACCAGAGAAACCCCATTTGATAAAAAGGCAAATTAGGAGGCCATATGGCTAGTATTGGACTTACTTCCATAATGCATGGGTAATGCCGCCTTGTGTCATGAGATTTACCGTCTGAGAATGACGAGAGCCTACAACAAGAGAGTACACAAACGACCCTTGAGGGTTAGGGACTTTGTGTTAAGAAAAATGGAGGCATCCGGTAGGGCTAATGAGCAAGGCAAGTTGACACCTAATTGAGAAAGTCTTTACCGGATCTATAAAAAGTCAAATGTAACTAGGGGTGGGCAAAAAATCAGATCCGATTAATCCGATCAAAAATTTTGGATATTCAATCAGGTTTTTTAAATTCCGGATACTTTGGATCGGATATCCGATCCGATCCGGTTTTTGCCTTTATTTTTAGTATTTTAAAAAAAACTTGAACAGTTATTATACAATCTTTGGTATGTCCAAACCCTAATGGCCAAAATTCCTAAAACTATAGAAGCCACTCAAAGCCTCACGACCCTCAATGGTGGTCTTCGTCTCCCTCTCGGCTTTCGCGTAGCCATAACCCACAAGCCACCTACCCTCCCTCTTGCGCAGCCACAACCCACCCACCCTCCCTCCCTCTCGCACAGCCACTACCCACAAGTCGCCCACCCTAAACCCGAAAATCTCGCCGGAGTGACTGTCCTCGTCGAGCCACAAGTAAAAGTGTATAACCGGTCTCACTCGTCACGAAATTAGCAATTCGATTTACTCGTCACTCAACAACTATGAGTTATGTTCAATGACAATTTTTTTTTTTCAATTTGGTACAGATGTATATTGTTCTTTCTTCTATGTTTCTCTGGGAAAGTTTATGTTCACAAAATTATTACTAGAATTTCGATTATTATAATGTGGAATAGTTGTGGATCTGTTTTTCTGGGTAATTTTTATTGTTTTTTTTATTATTATTTCCATTATTTTAGTAAAATGGTCATGATTACTTACTGTGCTCATTTCATATTATCATTAATATGGAGTCTGTACATGAATAATGTGCAAATTTGTAGCAAAAGCTAGACGTTTATTTGGTGTCTAATACAAGTTTTATTAATTTTAAAGTGCTTTTAGAAAATAGTACTTCGGATCGGATATCCGATGATCCGATCCGAAAATTTTGGAAATCTGAAAAATCGGATATTTGGTTTTTTCGAATTGGATCCGGATCAGTTTTTTGCCGATCCAAAATTTTCAGATATCCGACATTTCGGATCGGATCGGATCGGATCGGGTATCTGAAATGGCCAGCCCTAAAGGTAACACCTACCGCTTGAAAACTCCATACAGCAGGACGCTAGCCAGAACTTGGAATATAGATAAGTTGAAAAAGTACTACTTATGCGACTTTTTAAAAAAAAATTGTAAATGAAAAGCGTATCAATGACAAAATTACATTTTATTTTCATTATTGATTATTTATGCTTTATTAGATATGTCCCCTAATGGGAACACCGCCTATGTAATGTGCAGACGCCAAATTTAACCAACCATCTGCTCCAACAAGAGTATGACTTCCGGCAATGCCCATCCGAGTGAATTCGTTGTAGACCATTGATAAGTGGTTTATTTGACCACTTATTGTGGTGATTTTAACCTGGTTTGGCAATCATTTCCCCTTTTTCTAACCCGTTATATATATATATATATATATATATATATATATATATATATATATATATATATATATATATATATATATATATGTGTGTCTTGAATTTCAGCTTTGCCCCCTCTTTGTATGTTTTTGTCCATGATTTGCAAGTGTTATGACTCACTTTGACAAGCAATCTAAGCTCGTAGAAGAGCTTAGAGCCAAGCAGCAATGAAGGGAAAGCCCGCTAATGGGGAAGCGGGCGTGCACCTTTCCAGGAGCGGGCGCTCCATCAAGTTCACAACATTCTGCCTAAAATCCGAACCTATGAGGAGTGGGCGTGCACCTGAGCTGGAGCGGGCGCTCCTAGCTGCTCCGATACGTTCTGCCTCTACTTGACCTGTGAGGAACGGGCGTGCACCCTGTGTGGAGCAGGCACTCCTCCTCTGAACTTGAATCTGCCATCTACTGAAGAATAGAGGAGTGGGCGCGCACCCCTGCAGGAGCGGGTGCTCCTCGCTGCCATCACCGAGTTTCCCTCTATTTGAAGCTAAGAGGAGCGGGCGTGCAGAACTTAGGAGCGGGCGCTCCTGTTTATGGAGCGGGCATTCCTCACTGGAAATCCGTTTTCTTTTGATGGATTAACCTATGTAATTCGGGGATTATAAATACTATCCCTTTAGTTCATTTTACGGAGGGCATCAGTAGTATAGTTTTTAGCACTTCCTTTTAGTTTGAAACAATCATCTTTGGTATTTTAGATTAGAAATCCTCAAATTAATCATTGTAATGGCAAGTTTTAAAGATTATTCTCAAGATTCCAACATTGTAACCAACATTTGAAGCTTCAATTATTAACTTCTTCTACTTCCCTTTACTTAATTTCTTATTTTATTTTGTTATTGCATGTCATTTAAATCTCTTTATTTCTTGATAATATGTTGTTGGATGTTAGTTTTATCATTAGTTAATTTCTTATTTTATTTTGTTATTGCATGTCACTTTAAATGAGTTGTGAGTAGTCCTCTTTGCTAGGAGTTGGGTGAAGCTCAACCTAATGGTTATTTAAGTAAACTTGGGAGAAGTATTGATGTTTGATTTGTGATTAAATTGATTGTATGAGATTGCTTGTTAGTTCTTCATGATAGGATTAGCTACTTGTGATTTAGGATCTTGATGGCATGTTATGGTTAGTTTTACATGGAAATGTAGATCAAGTATGTCATTACTTATTACAATGTGATTATGTATCTCTTATTGCTAAACTGTAGACACCCAAAAGTGTCTCCCCAAAACCAAACTTAGTGATGAATACTTTTCACGTCATTTGATTAACGAACGAAGTGAAAGTGTGAAAAGTCTAATGATGTGGTTGTTTTTAATAAAAATATCTCTCTTTCTGTTTTTGAAAATATTCCTTTTCGTACCCTGTTTATGAAAAATAGCCAGTCCAATTTAGTTTGGTCTATGATAAGGGTCCAATAATAGTGTAGTTGGATTGGGCTTGAAAAGAGCTTTCCAATGATGTATTATAAGCCCGATTCCGATGAATTATGAGGAAGTTATGGATTAAATTAGATTAGGCCCAATGATTTCTAAATGTGGCCCAATGATCTAGAGGAGGGCCTATTACTTATTATTCCTAAAGTAATTAGGATTGATTTTGATCTTCTGCAATATCTAGAAGGTTCTTTTTAATTCTAATGAGATTAGGATTGATAATTATATTTTTAGGAAAAAAGATGTTTTATTTTGAATAAAATATGTTAAATCTGATTTTAAACCTGCTTGGACGCAGAATTACTTGTAACCGGTTTTAAAGGTAATTACACGTGTAAAAGCGCGTTGACTTTCGTCGCCTGGCGACGAGCTTGTCGTCTGGCGCTGACTCCTGTCGTTGGCGACAGGTGGCATTTTATTCCGAATATGATTTTCTTTGATACCGTGCTATATTTCCTATAAATAGGGGTTGTATCTCCCTGTTTTCAATAATCAACAATCATTCATCAATTATCATTTGACAACAATCATCTATTATCTCTCAAAGCTAGAAGCTTTCCTTCACTCTCTATTCTTTTTCTAAACCTTCCTCTCTTACAAAATTCCTCATACATTAGCTCTAGACACACCTATCCAAGTTCGAAGTTGCCTTCGCCCTAGACGTGAAAGGTTGATCATTTCTGAGGGTTTAGTCCCAAATCTCTATTTCAATTATTTTATTTAATTGTTTGATTTATTATTTTCCTTGAAGTTACTAACGTGTGTATTTTGTTATTAGAAAGAGATACGAGGCATCGAAGTAAGTAATTTAATTGCTTTATTGCTCTTTTGATATAGAAATAATGCTTAGAGTATTTTGTTGATTCCTAGTATCAAGTTAGGATGTTTTATTGCTTCCTAGTATCATGTTTAGGGTTAACTAAAATTTCTAAAGGTTTTTCTAAGCTATGCCCCCCAAGTTCTTCGGTTTCTAAGCTGTATCCATGTTTTTTCAAAGTTATAAGTTGTACCCTCCAACTCACGATATTTTATCAACAATACCCTTTGACAGCCATATCTGTTAACGAAAGTTAAGTTATTTTATCAACAATGTTGTCGTGGTGTTATTAATTTGACATGTGTCCCGTTCTAATTTGTTTAACACTTTAAAAAAAATTAAAAAAATTAGAAAATAAAATAATAAAAAAAAGGTTATTGTTAGCGTCAAAGGTTACTGTTAATAAAAATTAGTGAGGTTGAGGGCACAAATTAGACGTTTGAAAAAACATGGACACAGCTTAGAAACCGAAGAAGTTTGGGGGCATAACTTAGAAAAATCCAATTTCTAATATCATGTATATTTTATTATGATGCTTCTTATTTCTTTCCTAATATCATGTTAGTATCATGCTAGGAATAAAGTTTTGATCTTTATTGTTTAGTGACATGCTAGGATTTTTTATTAATCTTATTAGTATCATGCCTAGGATCTTGCTATTATTATTATGCTTTGAGATCGAGATTATTATGATTGATGATTGTTATTATGTTGCTTGATATATATTTTTATTGTTATTGCTTGATCACGCCCTCTCTCACAGGATTAAAGGGAATTTGTACTTGTAACCACGCTTAATAAGATAATTAATAATCTTGTTTAGGCTAATATGATTATAATTCAAGTGATCGCCAATAATAGATTTGTTTGTGCATTAATATTCAACCAACATAGATTCAACAAGTTTAGGGTTAATCTATTGATTGTATGTTAGTCAGAAAGCGCACATGAATACGAGAAGAATAAAGTAGAGGCCTATTTTTGGGGCAGGTTCAATCTCTTTTAGGTTGGATTTGTACCTTCATCCCCGAACTTCCAGTCATGGTTCCAGACCTATGGAGTTAACGATCTCCTGGATCGTTAAGGGGTGTAACCTTCACCCTGTGAACGGTTTACAAGTTCCTAAAACTTGTTGGTGACTCTTTTACTCTAGCTTCCTTCCCTTTGGACGCCACCATGCTTAAGTGTATGATCACAGTGGGGCTCAAGTGTGGGATGCTTGAAATATTCCCTACATAAACTAATGAGGGATCTAAGTTTAGTGTGATTATGTCTCTTTTCCTAATTGCGTGAGGTTGGTCTTATATATAGTCCTTAATATCTCTTGTCTCTTTTCCTCCCGATTTCCCTGATTTCCATGGTTGTGTGGATCACATTCCCTATTGCTTTTAATTACTTGATTTAGAACAATAGTTTGTTTGTCTACTTGACGAACCCACAATCATCAAAGACTTCAAATTAGCTTGATGTTAAGATCTTTAGCAACTAAATCCCTTTTCTTGTGGACCGAACTCTTACTTATCAATGTGCTTGGTTTGTGAGGTGTTTGTTTATAAATGTTTTTGATTGAGTGTGGAAAGTGTGATCGTTCTAACGCCCATCAAAATGGCACCGTTGCCGAGGAACAGTGTTGTTAATTGCTAATTGATTACTTGAGTCTAGTTCACCATTATAGGAAAAATACAAAAAGAGTTTCTTTCTTTTTAGCTACACTTGTAGCCTTGTTACTAATTGAAATTGTTTAGTGTGTATGAGCAGGACCCATAATAGGATTTTGATACATTAGGATCCCGAGATTGAACAAAGTTATAGAAGGAGAGCCGGTTGTAGGCCGTGAACTACTTCCCCAACTAGAGATTTCAACTCTAAGGAACAACAAGATCAAATGGGCGATCCACAACCACCAACTTAAAGACCTTTAAAAAGTTGGGAACTCCGGGAGCTTATAAAGTTTCAAGTGGGATTGCTTCCCCAATCACCCTGGCAAATGATTTTGACAATTCGGCCCGCAATGATAAATTTGATTGAGAAGAGACAATTTAGTGGGGCAAAACATGAGAGCCCTCTTGCACACTTGAACGACTTTAAGAAATATTGTAACATGATCAAGGTGCATGGGGTCACTTAAGAGTTTATGAGACTAAAGATATTTCCTTTCTCCCTAATAGGAAGGGCTCTTGAATGGCTTGAGAAGGAGGTGAGACCCAATTCCTTGAAAACTTGGGATGAGGTCACCACGGCTTTCTTAGGGAGATTTTACTCTCAAAAGAAGACGGTCGAAGCAAGGGCATTGATCCAAGGTTTCCGTAAAAAAGCTAGTGAAACCATATACGAGGCATGGGAGAGGTAGAAAGAATATCAAAGGGAGTGTCCTCATCATGGAATTCCGACATACCAAGTGCTTCTAATTTTCTATGGAGGCTTGAGCCCCCAAGGGAAGACTAGTTTGGATGCAAGAGCCGGTGGCCCGATTATGAACAAAACGAAGGATCAAGTTATTGAAATCATAGAGGATGTGGTGAGACACCACATGGATTGGCAAGAAGGAGAGATGGAGTATTTGAGCAAAGGAGGGAGTGCGGTTTACTCCGTTGATCACCTCAATGCCATCAATAATTTGACATCTTAAATCGCCAACCTTGGCAAGGAGATGACATCTATCAAGGAAAAGGTTGAGTCCTACTCTTCACACTAAGAGACTCCCTCCCAATCTAAGGGGAGAGGTATGAATTCTAACCCTTCTACTTCTACATCTAATAACATGCAAAATGGGTGCTTATTTTGTGAAAATTGTGGATCATATGATCATGACACCTCTTCTTGTACCTATGATTCCCAACCGCAACCCCAATATGAGGATGGTAATGAGATTGAAAATGAAAATGTCAGTGCTTTGTCTTACAATAATACACCTAGGAATGACAATCAAAGATACTTACCACCTAATCAAAGAGGGCAAGGGAGAAATTCCTATAACCAAAGAGGAAATGATTATGATTACCATAACCAAAATCAATAGGGGAATAGGAACCAAAGGGACCAAAATCCCCAAGGTAACTACAACCAACAAGGTGGTTATGGTAACCATAACCATAATAACCAAAGGAATTATGGGAACCAAGGCCAATACCACCAAGGGGGGAACTCTAATAATAGGAATAATTGGAACAACAATAATAATAAAGAGAGGTTCTTCTAATCAAAATGATTCCAATTCGAATGTGAGAGTTATTAGAGCTCCTTAAGATAACTACTAGGCACAAGCACCTCCACATAGATCCAATTTAGAGGAAATGATGGAAAGCCAAACTAAAATGTTCAACACTTTCATGGCCTCTAGTGGTAAGAAATTTAGTGAAGTAATGACTCATAACAAAATGCTTGAAACACAAATTTCTCAATTGGCCAATGCTTTAAAGAACTAGGTGAAAAAAGAAGATTGGCACCAAGCTAAGGCCACCAGTTTTTAAAAACCGGTGGGGAAAATATGGGAAAAAATGGGTGGGATATTGAGGGGAGGGTATTGGCACCGGTTCAAACCAAACCGGTGGGAAAAATACTAATCCCACCGGTTTGAACCGGTTCCCTCTTTATTAAAAAAAAATGCCCCTTTATAAAACCCAAACCCTAACTCTTTCTCCTTCTCTCTCCTCTCTCCTCCTTCTCTTGTCGTCTCCTTCTCTTTCTTCGATCTCATCTCCTTCTTTCTCCTGTTCTCGTCTCCTTCTCTCTCATGTTCTCATCTTCTCCTTCGATCTCATCTCCTTCTCTCTCTTCTCCTTTGATCTCCTTCTCTTTCATTTCCACCACCGCTACAAGACCACCACCGCAACAATAATACCACGAAGATCAATTTCTTCTGGGTTTAATTGATTTTAATTTCACTAGAGTTTTTTAATTGATTTTAATTCGATTTTAATTTGATTTTAATCGATTTTAATTCGATCTTCTTCTGGGTTTAATTCGATTTTAATTCTAGGCTTTTTTTTTTCTGAGTTCTTGAAAATCAATTTGTGGGTTTTTAACTAATTTCTGGATTTTTGTTTTTATTTTTGTGGGTTTTTTTGTGGGTTTTTTTAACAGATTTTAATCGATTTATGGGTACATGCATAGTGTTCTGTTTTTTTTTCCGCAGCTTATTTATTTTAATCGATTTATTTTTTTGTTTTAATTGATGCAGGTATATTGATTTAGATGTTAAATAGAAGAATCAAGATCCAGGAATATTGATTTAGATGTTGTATGGGGTTTTTTTATCTTGATGTTGTAATTTTTTTTTTTTGATTTATATTGTAATTTTTTTTATTGATTTATATTTTGTAATTGTCCGATTATATTGATTTATATTGTAATTTCTTTTTTTTATTATATGTTGTAATTTTTCGATTATATTGATTGATATTGTTCGATTTATATTTTGATGTTGTAATTTTTTTTAACTTAATTGTTCGATTATATTTCAAGTGAAAAAGAAAAAACAAAAAAATAAAAAAATTACATGTACATTGCCACTGGTTAACCGGTGGCATTTATATTTAATACCCAAAAAAAAAGTAAAGCGGGAAGGTTTATTGCCACCGTTATACTTGTTTTTGCCATTAGTTTTTGAAAGGAATGGTGTCTTTCGAACAAGTGTATTATTCCGATAGAGGGTTCAAAATTATTAGAAAGCTAATTATTCAGTGAGGTCAAGTGATCAGAATGCCTGAGTGGAGGCCGCTTCTGAATAGTAATATTAATGTATAATTAATATTACGGCTTAATCTTGACTAAACCCTTCGGGTCACACCCAAGCACTAACGAACCGACGCGACGAATTAATTCGGAAGTAATTAATGAGTCGCTCGAGTAATTAATATTTAGACGTCAGAAATTCGAGCTTGTAGCGTCGAAACTGAGCGTCGGAAGTCGAGTCGAAAATAATAAAAGACGAGATGAGAAAATTACTAATAAATCAACAAAATTACCAAATTACCCCTAGCATCGAAATGCCCCGAGCAAACCGAATGCTAGGGGCATATGGCCTAGCAAGCGCACCAAACCGAGCCTAGGCTGGCTGGTGTGTGGCATGCTAGCAGCAGGCCTCGGCCAAGCAGCCAGCACATATGTGCGTGGCCTGCTGGGCCGAGTGTGCGGCAGCAGCAAGCAGCCCACACTTGGGGTGCCTTGGTGCCCAAGTGTGGGTGCCACGTGGCGCGCATATATTGGGGCTTGAGTGTTGTATTGGCCGGCTATGGGAGAAGAGTAGAGAGCAAGTTTGGTCCCCCCCCCCTTTCCAAATGGTCCTCTCCTAACCCCTCTCATGAATATGCCACTTGTTGATTTATTAGTAGCTTGATTATTAATTTTATTTTTGATTTAAAAATAAAATGATAAAATCAATTCTCCTACATTGATGGAAGAGCAAATCTCACTTTTGTTTTCACTATAAATACCCAAGTTGGGGTATTGGGAAAATTGCTTGAGTAAGTGTTGAAAAAGGCATCACCATTGTGAAAACCTTTGAACACTATTAATTACTCGGGTTTTAGGTCGAGCTTAGCTAACTCCTAAGCATTGGACCAATTTCGATGCTCGTGTTGCGGGTGGACTTCGTTGGAGGTCCTCGTGTTAGCGGGTCTTAGAGCTTTCGAAGTAAGAGCTCTTTTAGAGAGCAAAGCGCGCGCCAAAGGTATTAATCTCTTTCTTAATCTTGTTGTTTAAGTTAATTATGCTTTATGGTTATAATTATTATGAGTGTGATCTTGGCTCGGGTTTTCTTCCGTGGTGAGTCGGACTCATCGATACCCAATAGCGGTATCGGAGTCTTGCTCATTTATTTTTATAATCATATTTTTCAAGGTGTTTTTATTGCTTAATTTTTCTGTTTTTATGTTGCTAATTAGATTAGTAGCTCGGTTTTATTAATTTTAAGCTCGTATTAAAGCTGTTTTCAGCCCAGAACCCAGAATTTCGCCCAAAAATAGTGAATTTGGGTGAAAAAGGTGTTCTGGAAATGGTTTTACCCTTTAAGCCTGTGTTTTTAGCCAAAAAGCGACCAAAAATGCCTTTTTTGAGGGATTTTTCGTTTTGACGAAAATTTTTAAGTCTTTCTAACCTTGAATCTTAATGGCATATTTATGGTGGTTATGTATTTGGTTTTTTCCTTAATTTATATGAATTTTTAAACCTCATTAAGGATGGTTACTTTGTAGTAATTGGCGGTTGAAAGTTTGTTTTTTTTATTTTCACATAATTGCAAATCCGTTGCATTAAGTGTGAAAATTTTGTTCTTTGTTGCTTCCAAGTACTAAAGAACCAATCTTTAATTGTTTTTAGTGATTGAAACTTTGAGTTACTAAATTCCATGAATATTTTGGTTGAACTTTTGATTTAATCATGTATTAAGTTGATTGGAATCATAAAGTTTGAATCTTGTGATAGAAATTTCATTTATCTTCATATTGGAAGATATAATTTTTCAAAGATTCACAAGTGTAAAAGTTGGAATCTTTAAATTGAACTTTGTGTTCATATTTCCAACTCCCTTTTATTTTGTCAAAATCTCATGATTAATTTAAATTAATTAAATTAATAGTGAGTTATTGCCCTTATTTATTTTATTGCACCAAGTTAAACCAATTTTATTAAAGAATGGTTCTTGGAAATGATTTTGGTTGTATGCACCTTAATGAATTTTAATGTAAGTTGGACTTGTATTAATTATTCATTTTTGCTCATTAAATTAGTTCTAAAATTAATTTAGAATTAATTATTTAGTCACGCAAAACTCGGATTTTAAATCCCGAGAGTATGGCACGCAAACCAAGGCAACACCCCTTCGGCTAGCTGGGCTGCTGTGCAGCCCGCATGTGGCTGCCAAGGCTGGTGATGCTTGGTGCGCGCCACACACTAGCAGCATGGCTAGTGTGCCCAGCAGCAGCACAGCAGCACCAGCTAGGCAGCAGCGCGCTGCGGCTGTGCTGTGTGCGTGGCTGTTGCTCGCTGCCAGCATCATGGCGCGTCTGCCAACAACGGGCAGCAGCATCGTGCTATGCGCGCGCACCGTGCGTGCTGCTGTGCTGCGCGTGGCTGGTGCAAGCTTGAGCGGGTGTGTGCGTTGTTTGGTGCTTGGTGCGAAGGGGCAAGCAGCCTGGTGTGTGTGCCTAGCACCAGGTAACCCGTAGCAAACGCTACTAGGCTCGGCCTAGCTAGTGCTACGTGGGGTGGTGGAGGCACATACACCAAGCCGCATAGTCCGGGGTTGCTAGACGACATTGGTTTGCATATGGCACGTACTTAGTGCGTGAGCCACTTGAATGCGGTTGGCGTCATGTTTGCTTATTTTGTCGTTTTAATTATTTTAATTAATTATTTTGGTTTTAATTAATTTTAATTAAATTTTGAGGCTAGGCCCCGATTTTTGAGCGGCATTTGCAAAATTTAATTTTGGCAAATATTTGGGTTTACGGGCTTAATTAATCAGATTAATTAAGAAGGATGCGGAATTTAGTGGGAGCTTCAATTATTAATTGCCTAAATTACATAGTCAATTAAATAAGTTTAACTAAATTTAATTAGGTATGTTAATTGGATTAACGACCTAAATTAGTTACTAGTTTACGCGTGTTTTATGCATTGTTACTTGTTTTATCGTTGTAAAATGCATGGGCCATTCACAAATAGTGAATGTATGAATGGAATGTATATTCTCTCATAGGTTTTATAAAATGGCAACTAATGGGGCCCGATTAGGATAGAAAATACGGACTGCGATCCGTGATGTATTTTTGTAAATCTAAATACGGTCTACGAACCGTTGAGTATTTTTGTACCTTAATATTAAGATTAGTCCTAATTGTAGATACTAGTATTTGCATAATTATGGTCATGTCTTGAAGATGGAGGTTCTTGGAAGACGAAGCCATGAAGTTGCAAAACCCGTCCCTTGAAGACTTGAAGACTCAAAGGGTCATGCTAGTTGCCAAATGCATCTTTATTTATGTTTTTCGATATATATTTATGAGTATTTATATATGAATTATATGTTAGATGCATGTTTAGGATTTCGAATGTTATGATGATAAATTACGTTCACTTAAATCAACCAACATAGAAACCTTAGGTCCCTAAAATATTGAGTGAAATTGCCATTCCAAAACAACACTTATCGACCTATTGAGAGTAGTGATGGGCTATGCCAAAGCGAGGCATCACTATTACTCCCTAGGATTCGTAAGGCATACCGGGTATGCAAGTTGGTTTTGGTTGTACTCAATGATATGAGTGATGGAGTCCTAACATGTCGTGGCAAAGTGGATAAGTTGTTGAGAGAGCATTAGATGCGACGATTTATCCAACCAAGAGTGGCTTGGAGCCATTAGCAAAGCGTTGCTTACCTTAGGAGATTGAGTGTTAAGACAATCCAAAGCATGCTTAACCACTCTTTGTTTCTTTGGATCTTGGAATCGACTTATTCTCACCAAAACGGGGACAATTTTATTGTGTGAATAAGACATTTAAATAAGTTTGATTAAAATGCATGATTTCAATCTTATTTAAGTATCATGAATGGTTTTCATTTCTAATTCTTTCAATTGTAGAATCATGATTTCAACTATCAACAACAATCTAATGTGCCCAGAACTTCCCGAAAAGTTACCATTTTTCTTGAATTTGGTGAACTTTAAGGAATGGGAAGAAGAACTTCGAAAGACCCTCTGAAATTGCTACCTAGAGCATATTCTGGATACACCCATCCTGAGATTCTACTCAAAAGGGGTTATGAGCAATGAGGCTCATGAGGAGTGGAGTTATGATTGCAAGAGAGTCTCGCGACTCATGGCAAACTCCATTCCGGAACAATGGAAGGGGATATTCTCCAACTATTTTCCAGATATGCTCCTCAAAGCTCTAGAGGATGTAGTCAATTTGAGGGTCACGAAGAGCGTCAGAGGCAACTATGATGGTCATGTGGAGGAAGTGACTAGGTCACTCTCTAACATGAGGATCAAGCTACCGCAAGATGGGTGTCTCACCAAAGAGAGGCAAGAAGTATGGGCTAGGGTCTATAGTGCAAGACTTAGACCCGGGATGCCACTTCAAGCCCATGTTCTTAAGATGACAAGGTTATTCACCCACTTGGAGCTAATTGGAAAATCGGTGGAGGATGAGCAAGCTGCTCACATTCTTCTAAGCTCACTCCACTCGGGCTATGTTGCATTAAAGATGCGACTTACCGCCAAACGGAACAAACTGTCCTTAGAGGAAGTTATCCAAGAGCTTCAGAAAACCTGTTCTTGCAAGGGGGCTAAGTTTGCTCTGAGGCCTAAGAGGAAGGAGTTCAAGAACAAAGCTAAGATGCGCTGCTTCTATTGTAGTAAGCAAGATCACTACAAGAGAAAATGTAGCGAGTATCTGGAAGATGAGGCAAGCGGAAAAGGAGCCTCAATCTCAGGTATCATCTTTACACTTGAATATAAGCAATTTATAAGGTATTATATACTGGAAAATTGACTCACTATGTGCTCCTGTTTCAGAAACAAAGTGAGCGGTGATTTTCAAGTGGATATGAGTACACAAGTGGAAGATGAAGACAATCTGTCCAAAGAAAGCTTGTAATCTCATGTTTTTGTCTAGATTTAAAACTTGTTTAGTTTTATCAACCATACTTTGATCTTTTGGCGTTGGACGTCATTTTGACTTTGATCACAAGACTTATGTTTTATGTCTTGCTCATATTTATGGAATGACACGTTTATGCGTGTTTAGACAAACATGTTTATAATGATACCAAAGCTAAGAGTCAATCGTACTTGTGGCATTGTCGTCTTGGCCACATTAACATCAAATGCATCATGAAACTTCTACAGGAAGGTGTTCTTGACTCTTTCGATTTGCAATTGTTTGAGAATTGCGAAGGATGTTTATTAGGCAAGATGATTAATCAGCCATTCTCCAAGTTAGGAGAAAGGGCAGGAGACTTGTTGGGTCTAATACACACCGATGTATGTGGACTAATGAGCTCCGCCACAAGGAACGGACATCGATATTTTATCACCTTCACAGACGATTGTAGTAGATATGGTTATGTCTACCTCATGTTGCACAAATCTGAATCGTTTGAAAAGTTCAAAGAATTTCAGAGTGAAGTTGAAAATCAGCTTGGCAAGAGAATCAAAGCCCTTCGATCGGATCGAGGTGGTGAATACTTGACCTAAGAATTCGATGACCATCTGAAAGAAAAGGGTATACTTTCATAATTGACACCTCCAGGAACTCCACAATGGAACGGAGTATCCGAACGGAGAAATCGAACCATGTTAGAAATGGTACAATCTAAAATGGGTCTTAGTGATCTTCCTATCTCTTTCTGGGGACACGCACTTCTAACTACGGCACTAACACTGAACCGTGCTCCATCAAAAGCTGTTGAAAAGACTCCATACGAATTATGGACGAAGAAACCTCCTAGGTTGTCTTTTCTAAAGATATGGGGATGTGAAGCATATGTCAAGAAATTGACTTCTGACAAACTTCATCCCAAATCTAACATGGTTTACTTTGTGGGCTACCCTAAAGAAACCAAAGGGTATTACTTCTACAAGAAATCAGAGAACAAAGTGTTTGTTGCTCGCGATTGTGTCTTTTTGGAGAAGGAGCACCTTTCCAAAATGACAAGTGGGAGGAAAATCGAACTCAATGAAGTTCGAGAGGACGAGCAACAAAATCAGATTGACATTCAAAGTGCTCAAACAGCATCTGTTAACGCTAGTGAAAATGTGCAAAGTCAAACCGACAATGCAAATGCTCAGTCCGTTACCCTACGTAGGTCACAGAGGCCGAGATCTCAACCTGATAGATATCTTGGTATAGTATTATCGAGAATCAGGACATCCTGATTATGGATGGAGATGAACCGGCAACCTATAAGCAAGAGATGGCAAGCACCGACTCTGCTAAATGGCAAGAGGCCATGAGATCTGAAATGGATTCCATGTTTGAAAATCAAGTCTAGGACTTACCCGAGAGTTACACACCTATCGGATGTAAGTGGATTTTCAAGTTGAAAACCGACAAAGATGGAAATGTATTCATTTACAAAGCTAGATTGGTAGCAAAAGGTTACAGACAAGTTAATGGTATTGATTACGATGAAACCTTTTCTCCAGTCGCAATGCTTAAATCCGTTCGGATCCTCCTAGAGATTGCTGCATGTTACAATTATGAAATATGGCATATGGACGTCAAAACCACCTTCCTCAATGGTATTTTGGAAGAAACTATGTATATGACACAGCCTGAAGGTTTTGTCGACCAAAACAATGCTGGGAAAGTTTGTAAGCTTAAAAAGTCCATTTATGGGCTGAAGCAAGCTAGCAGGAGTTGGAATCTTCGATTCGATGAAGCCATCAGTAAGTTTGGTTTTATCAAGAATCTAGATGAATCTCGTGTTTACAAGAAGGTCAGTGGGAGTGACATTGCCTTCCTAGTCTTATATGTCGATGACATATTGCTCATTGGAAACAGCATTCCGTTGTTAGAGTTTGTAAAGGCCTGGCTCGAAAAGTGTTTTTCAATGAAAGACTTGGGAGAAGCTCAATACATATTAGGCATCAAGATCTATAGGGATAGATCGAAAAGGATGATTGGATTGAGCCAAAGTACTTATATTGATAAGCACTGGCTCGATTCGGCATGGAGGAGGCTAAGAGAGGTCACCTACCCATGTTACATGGCATAACCCTAAGCAAGAAGTAGTGTCCACAGACACCTGATGAGCGGGAAAGGATGAATCAGATTCCATATGCTTCGCTAATTGGATCAATCATGTATGCCATGATATGTACTAGGCCAGATGTATCGTATGCCTTGAGTGCTACGAGCCATTACCAATCAGACTCAGGAGAGGCCCATTGGACTGCGGCCAAGAATATCCTAAAGCACCTGAAAAGGAACGAGGATAAATTCTTGGTGTATGGTGGTTCAGAGGAATTAGTTGTTAAAGGTTATACCGACGCAAGCTTCCAGACAGACAGAGACGATTTCAAATCACAATCTGGATATGTGTTTTGTCTAAATGGATGAGCGTTTAGTTAGAAGAGTGCCAAGCAGAGCACAACTGCAGATTCTACAACTGAAGCCGAATACTTGGCAATTGCTGAAGTGGTTAAGGAGGCTGTTTAGATTCGTAAGTTCGTGGTGAACTTGATGTTGTACCCTCCTTCAAGGGTCCAATAGCCCTCTATTATGACAACAATGGAGCTATTGCTCAGGCCAGAGAGCCAAGGGAACATCAGAAGGTCAAACATGTCAAGCGGCGGTTTCACATGATTCGAGAATGGAAATCAAAAGGTGAAATCAGAATTTGCAAAGTTGGAACGGATGACAATGTAGCCGATCCACTTACTAAACCTTTGCCTCAAGTGAAGCACAACAAGCACATTGAGGCAATGGGAATCAAGCACGTTGGAGACTGGCTTTGATTTCCCTAATTAGTGTTTTAGTTAAATTTGAACATTTTAATGTAAGACACTAAGAAAAACCATTCACGTTTTGGAGTAATTGTGGTTTAGGATTAAATAATGAGTCCATTCAATTATAAGAATATTCAAAATAGGGTATCAAGACTAGTCTTAATAAGGAAACACCTATTAAGTGAACGTTGAATATTATAATCGAGAATTATCCCTAATCAAGGTCATTTAAACGATGGATGATTAATGACCACTTGAGATTGTGTGTAGTTTGGTTAATAGCACCGTTTCTTGTGCTACAAGGACATGATTGTCATAAATCATTTACACAGGTATTGGTTTAGAACCATACTGGATCGACCTATGAGAATACTTTAAGAAATTAAAAATCGCCATAAGTATACTTCTCATTATGGCTATCGGAACCTATTTCCTCGACCATGAGTATTGTGAGTTCTCTTGTTTGAGTACTAGTCCGCTTTGATATTGTCAAACGTCTGCCGTAAAAGGGGATTATAACGGCAACACTCGCGCAGTTAGGTCCTCTCAGTAAGAGAAGCTACATTACAAGATTGGGAACGTCCCCCTACTAAAATAGGGGAGATATCTTTGTTGTTTACAAGGCCTCTCGAAGAGCGAGACTGTAAAAATGCATGGCCGTGCTCGGATGGATTTTAGAAATCATCTGTTTATTGACAGTTGGACTCGGGATCGAGAAAAACTTCTGGACATAATAAGGATGACAAATAAATCTTACCTTATAGTTCATGAAGAGACATTAAGTGACATAGGAAAAAGGATATACACTAAATGCGCACTTGTCCGGAAGGACAAGTGGGAGATTGAAAGGAATCGTGTCCTTCGAACAAGTGTATTATTCCGATAGAGGATTCGGAATTATTAAAAAGCTAATTATTCAGTGAGGTCAAGTGATCGGAATGCCTTGGTGGAGGCCGCTTCTCATTAGTAATATTAATGTATAATTAATATTACAGCTTAATCTTGACTGAACCCTTCGGGTCACACCCAAGCAACTAACGAACCGACGCGACGAATTAATTCGGAAGGAATTAATGAGTCGCCCGAGTAATTAATATTTAGACGTCGGAAATTCGAGCTTGGAGCGTCGAAACCGAGCGTCGGAAGTCGAGTCGAAAATAATAAAACACGAGACGAGAAAATTACTAATAAATAAACAAAATTACCAAAATACCCCTAGCATCGGAATGCCCCGAGCAAACCGAGTGCTAGGGGCATATGGCCTAGCAAGGTGGCTAGCAAGCGCACCAAGCCGAGCCTAGGCTGGCTGGTGCGTGCTAGCGCACCATTGCTAGCGGCTAGCCAGGGTTGGCAGCCCGCACCATGTGCGAGGCATGCTAGCAGGCTAAGGCTAGCAGCCCGCACCATGTGCGAGGCATGCTAGTAGGCTAAGGCTAGCAGCCCGCACAAATGTGTGAGGCATGCTAGGAGGCCACGGCTAGCAGCCCGCACAAATGTGCGAGGCATGGTAGCAGGCTGCAGCTAGCAGCCCGCACATTGGCGCGTGGCATGCTAGCAGCAGGCCTCGGCCAAGCAGCCAGCACATATGTGCGTGGCCTGCTGGGCCGAGTGTGCGGCAGCAGCAAGCAGCCCACACTTGGGGTGCCTTGGTGCCCAAGTGTGGGTGCCACGTGGCGCGCATATATTGGGGCTTGAGTGTTGTATTGGCCGGCTATGGGAGAAGAGTAGGGAGCAAGTTTGGTCCCCCCCCCCCTTTCCAAATGGTCCTCTCCTAACCCCTCTCATGAATATGCCACTTGTTGATTTATTAGTAGCTTGATTATTAATTTTATTTTTGATTTAAAAATAAAATGGAAAAATAAATTTCTCACATTGATGGAAGAGCAAATCTCACTCTTTTTTTCCCTATAAATACCCAAGTTAGGGTATTGGGAAAATTGCTTGAGTAAGTGTTGAAAAAGGCATCACCATTGTGAAAACCTTCAAACACAATTAATTACTCGGGTTTTAGGTCGAGCTTAGCTAACTCCTAAGCATTGGACCAATTTCGGTGCTCGGGTTGCGGGTGGACTTCGTTGGAGGTCCTCGTGTGAGCGGGGCTTAGAACTTTCGAAGTAAGAGCTCTTTTAGATAGCGAAGCACGCGCCAAAGGTATTAATATATTTCTTAATCTTGTTGTTTAAGTTAATTACGCTTTATGGTTATAATTATTGTGAATGTGATCTTGGCTCAGGTTTTCTTTCGCGGTGAGTCGGACTCATCGAAACCCAACAGTTTTGAACCGGTGGCTTTTCAAGGGAGTATTGCCACCCCCCAAATGCCCAGCGGTTCAAAACTGGTGGCATAGGGGGGTTGTGAACCGGTGGGGAATTGCAATTTTCTACTAGTGAAGGAAAGGGTGATAGGATAAAGTCGTATCACCTAATCAAAAGTAGTATCTAAATCCTTAAACTAATGTAGATAGGGAAGTAGGGTCGAATCCTCAGGGAAAAAAGTCTTTCTATTCCTAATTAATTAAAATAATCTAAACTATCAAGTAACCAAAATTGTTGTTATTAAAAGGGAATTAAACTACGGAGATTAAGAATAGGGAAAAATCAATAATAAAGAAGCCTAGGGTCACAGGTTCACCAATAATTAATATTCCGGGATAAAACATGACAATCAATAATCAACATTGCACATATAACATGATTAACAGGCTCTTGCAATTTATTAATAAACATAGATCTAACAGGCTCTTGCAATTTACTAGATCTAAGTTCCTATTGAAAATAGCCTTTAATATCAAATTAACATCTGCTCGATTCTTCAATTCAATATTGCTATACTTTTACAATCAAATCACATCTGCTTGATTCATAATCCAATTGTAAAGAATTAAAACAATTCAATAAGAAATTATCATGCAATATCAATAATAACAAATTATCCCTTCATATTAATTATGGATCCCACAAGAACCCTAGAAATTAAACTACTCACACATAATTAAATCTAAACAAATCAAAGCATATGAAAAAGACATGATTAAGCTTAAAACAAGAAAATAAACAATAAAGGAGAGGAGAAGAAATACCGAAAGAAGGAAAATTGAGATTGCACTAAAAAGGGAAGAACTTGAGTTTAACAATAATCACCAACTAAAAAGCTCTCTAAAGTTTGAGTATAAGAAAAGAGAATAATAAAAAACATAACTAAGAAAGATTACAAAAGAATATTAAATATAAGCTCGAAGATTAGCCAAAACGAAACTCCTAAATTGCCTAAAATTACTCACGCCCGATCGGGCGAAGGGCCGCCCGATCGGGCCCGCCTTTTTCCTCGAATGTGCTTTCTGGGCAGCCGCCTGATCGAGCCAATGGCCGCCTGATTGGGCCCGGCTTTTCTCTTGGTCGTGCCTTGAGCTTCACTTCACTTGGGCTCCAATAGTCAAGGCCTAAAACTTCTCCTTAATCCATTACTCGGACCAATTCCACGAACCGAGCCCTTAATCACCGATACGATCGGTCTTGGGCTATGATCAACGGTCATGAATGTGCTACAGCTCCGATATCTCGTAGTGACCAGAAATCCATAAGAAATACCGACAAACCTGGGAAATTCCTACAAAACAAATGTCAACTCTACAAAATACTAGAAACCATACATTAGTGCTAAAAGTAGCTCCGAAGAGCTCAAATAAGTATATAAATGACCGTGGGACGGGGGATAAAATAGCATATGAAACACGAATATCAAAGGGCTAGCACTACCAAACTTCCACCCCAAGGGCTAAATCCCAAGAGACCCGTTAATGTCATATCAACTTGGAGTGGGAAGGTGTTGGAAGAGAGTGTCCCTAAGAAAAACAATGAGAAAGTGAACATGAGTGAGCCTCCTTTTGAGAGTGATTTTTAGCATGAAGGAGAGAAAGCCTATAAGAATGAGAAAGATCATGAGAAAGAAAAAAAAAAGGGAGTGAAAAAGAGAAAGAGAGTGAAGAGAAAAGAGAAAAAGAAAGAGAAAGAGAAACCAAACAAGAAACCAAACAATTGCAAAAACTACCATATTCCCATAAATTTGTGAGAAACAAATTAGATATGCAATTTGGAAAGTTTCTTGAAATATTGAAACAAATTCACCTTTCAATCCCTTTTACTGATGCTATCAAGCAAGTGCCTAACTATGCTAAGTAAGAAATTTTAAGTGGAGGAGAAAGTGTGATTTGGTGGAAACGGTGAATCTCACCGGGAATTGTAGTGAAATTATCATGAATAAGATGCCACAAAGTTGAAAGACCCCGGTAACTTTTCTATCCTATGTGCAACATATAAAATGCAAATTGATAATGCTTTGTGTGACCTTGGGCTAGTTTTAGCTTTATGCCATATTTGGTATATCAAAGACTTGAGATAGGGGAACTTCTACCCGCTAACATTACCCTACAATTGGCCGATCGATCCATTAAATTTCCAAAGGGTAAGGTAGAGGATGTTCCTCTATGGGTGGGAAAGTTTGTAATTCCGTTGGACTTTGTTGTATTAGAGATGGATGAAGATGTTAACATTCCAATAATTCTAAGAAGACCTTTTCTTGCTACTTCAGGTGCTTTATTTGATGATAAAAGTGCTAAAATAACACTAAAAGTAGGAGATAATGTGATAGAATTTGACTTGAATGAGAGCATGAAATATCCAACCTCCACTTTGGATAATTGTATGATGATTGATACTATTGATTCTATCGTGAATTCTATGCATGAGAACTTGCTCACTACTGACGATGCCCTTGAGAATGTATTATTGAACAAAGAAAAGATAGGGGAACAAAGCAAGGAGATGGCATTGTATGAAGAAATGCTTGAAGGAAGTACAGAAGGAAGCATTGAGCAAGTATACATGAGAATCAAGAGCCATGATGCATTGGTGATAGCTACAACAAGAGAAGTTAAGGGTGTTCCAATGGTAGAACTCAAATCTCTACCATCACACCTAAGATATGTGTTCTTAGGTCCTAATTCAACTTTTCAAGTAATTGTGAATTCCTCTTTGTCCAAACTCAAATGTTATGTAGTGTATTGAGAGACCACCAAGGTGCTTTAGGCTATAACATTGATAACCTCAATGGTATTAGTCCCGCTTTATGTATGCACCACATAACACTTGAGGAGGGTGCTAAGCCTTCTATTGAAAGGCAAAGGAAACTTAATCCTCAAATGGGGGAGGTGGTGAAGAAAGAAATCACCAAACTCCTTGATGCGAGAATCATCTTCCATATTTCGAGTTCTAGATGGATTTCCCCCGTTCATGTGGTCCCTAAAAAGGGGGGAATAACCGTAGTTGAAAATTAGAATGGTGCGCTCATTTCAACTAGAACAGTGACCAGTTGGAGGATGTGCATAGATTATAGACGTCTAAAAGCATCCACTAACAAGGATCATTTTTCCCTCCCTTTTATTGACTACATGCTTGAAAGACTAACAAAGCACAAGTTTTATTGTTTTCTTGATGGTTATTCGGGTTTCTTTCAAATCCCCATAAACCCGGATGATCAAGAGAAGACAACCTTTACTTATTCATATGGTAATTTAGCATATAGGAGGATGTCGTTTGGACTTTGCAATGGACCGGCAACATTTTAAAGGTGCATGACGAGTATCTTTGGAGACATGCTTGAGGCCGAGATAAAAGTGCTCATGGATGATTTCTCAGTAGGAGGCCTCTCATTTGAAGATTGTTTGTCCAATTTAGGAAATATTTAGCAAGATGTGAGAAGGTCAACTTGGTCCTAAATTGGGAAAAATGCCACTTCATTATTGAAGAAGGAATCGTCCTCGGTCACAAGATTTCAAGCAAGGGAATTGAAGTTGATAAAGAAAAAGTTAAAGTAATTGAGAAATTGCCACCTTCAATCAATGTAAGAGGAGTGAGGTCCTTTTTGGGGCATGGCGTGTTATATAGGAGATTCAACAAGGATTTTTCCCTCATTGCTAGACCCCTCAATGGTCTTCTTCAAAAGGAGACCGACTTTATTTTTGATGAAAAGTGTCTTCATGCTTTCAACAAGTTAAAGGAGGCTTTGATCACTTCTCCCATTGTGCAAGGGCCGAGATGGGATTTGCCATTTGAGCTCATGTGTGATGCTAGTGATGTTGCAAATGGAGGTGTGTTGGGGCAAATAATTGAGAAGAAGATTCATGTCATCTACTACATGTTTAAGACCTTGAATGAAGCTCAGCGAAACTACATCACAACGGAGAAAGAGTTTCTAGCCGTGATACATGCTTTTGAGAAGTTTTGGAACTACCTCATTGGTTCCAAAACTATTGTCTACACCGATCATGTGGTTATTAGGTACCTTGTGGAAAAGAAAGAGTCCAAGCCTCGTCTTCTTTGTTGGGTCCTATCACTCTAACAATTTGATGTTGAAACCGTGATAAGAAAAGGGCCGAGAATGTAGCTGCGGACCATCTCTCCCGTTTAGAGATTGTGCAAGCAAGTGATGATGAGGTCCACATATGTGATGAATTGAGAGATGATGTGCTTTATGTCTTGAATGAGAAAGAGCTTCCTTGGTTCGCCGACTTGGTGAACTACTTGGCATGTGGGGAGTTTCCTCCCGAATTCTCCAAGAATGAAAGGAATAAACTTAAAAGAGAAGTAAGGCATTATATGTGGGATGACCCCATTCTTTACACAAGAGGAGTAGATGGTTTGCTCCAAAAATGTGTTCCGGATGAAGAAGTGCAAAATGTTCTAAATATGTGTCATTCTGATCCTTGCGGAGGCCATATAGGGACAAACAAAACAGCCATATGTGGTGGCCTCACATCTTTAAAGATGCTTGGGGGTTTGTGAAGACTTGTGACCATTGTCAGCAAACTGACGACATATCCAAGCGAAATGAGATGCCACAACAACAAATATTTAAGCTAGAGGTATTTGATGTATGGGGTATTGACTTTATGGGACCATTCCCTTATTCTTATGGGAATCAATACATCCTTGTGGCGGTTGACTACATTTCAAAATGGGTTAAAGCCATTGCCTCCCCAACAAATGACCACAAGGTAGTAATGAAATTGTTCAAGAAGGTCATATTTCCGAGATTAGGGATTCCTAGAGTGGTGGTAAGTGATAATTGTTCATATTTTGTGCATAGTGCCTTTCAAAAGATGATAAAAAATCATGGAGTTCATCAAAGTTTCGGTCTTACCTACCATCCACAAACTAGTGGACAAGAGAAAGTGTTCAATCGTCAAATCAAGTTAATCCTTGAGAAGACGGTTGCAAGAAATAGAAAGGATTGGTCGGAAAAACTTCATGATGCTCTTTGGGCATATAGAATGGCATACAAGACCACAATAGGAAAAACTCCATATCGTCTTATTTATGGAAAATCTTGTCATCTTTCGGTGGAGCTTGAACACAAAACTCAATGGGCCATTAAAAAGATTAATTGTGATTTGGTTAGTGCGGGAGAGCAAATATGGCTTAATCTACATGAGCTTGAAGATCTTTGATTGGAAACCTATGAATGTGCTAGAAACTACAAGGCTCGCTCAATGGAATGGCATGATCGAAAAATTGAGAATAAAACATTTCTTGTAGGCCAAAAGGTACTTCTCTACAACTCACAAATGAAATTGTTTTCCGAGAAACTTTTATCAAGGTGGAATGGTCCTTCTGTTGTCAAAGAAGTGTTCCCTCATGGATCCATGGAAATTTCAGATTTAGATAGATTAAGATCATTCAAGGTCAATGGGCATCGCCTCAAGCTTTACTATAAGGGTGCTCATGTTGGTTTGTTTGAGTTATTGCAATGTAATCTTACCTTGAGTGTGGAGGTTGCCAAGCTATTGACATTAAACAAGCGCTTTCGGGAGGTAACCCGAATATAAAAGAAAAAAAAAAGAAAGAGAGCGAGAATAAAAAAATTTGAATGAGTGGAATAATGGACAAAAGAGCAAGATTGATCTGATATTACTGACATTTGGGTTGAATATATATATGTTTTGGTGGTTTTGATGTAGGATTTTGGAGCAAAAAGAGCATTGAAAAAGAAAACAAATTGCTGTAACAGGTAGGAGCGGGCGCTCCTCAATAGCTGCACGCTCTCTCCTAGCTTAATCACAGAATCAGGAAGGTAAAAAAGAGTAGGAGCGGGCAATCCACAATAGCTACACACCCGCTCCTCAGTGCCTCGTACAAATCAGTAGCATCAGGTTCCTAAAGGAGCAGGCGCTCCACAGCACATGTACGCCAACTTCTGTTTATTCAGCTAATTCAGACCCAAGGTCAATGCTAGGAGCAGGCGCTCCAAAGATCTTACACGCCCGCTCCTCAAGTGGCATATTTAAGGTAGGAACTTCTCCAAAATTAGGAGCGGGCACTCCAACGTCACTACACGCCCGCTCCTCAAAGTGCAAAAGGAAACAGGAAGTTCATAATGACTTGGGGTGGGCGCTCTTACAAGCCTGCACGCTGCTCCTATCTAGGCTGCTCAATTAGAATAGAAGATCAAGGCTAGGAGCGGGAGCTCCTAGTTACCTGCACGCCTGCTCTAGATTTTGAAAGCGCAATCAAAAACTCCTTTAAGTTTTGGAGCGGACGCTCCAGAGGATATGTATGCCTGCTCCAATATGATTTTCATAATCAGAATCAAAGGACAACAATAGGAGCATGCGCTCCACCCACACTGCACGCCTGCTCCTCGAAGTGCAAAATTTTAAGTAGGAAGTTCAGATTGTATTGGAGCGGGCACTCTACAAGGCCTGCACGCCCACTCCTACTTGGTAAGCCGAATCATAATATATTTCAAAGGCCAAAAGCGAGCGCTCCTACCCCTCTACACGCCCGATCCTTCTTGTCCGGGTAAAAAAAAAAAAGAATCTTCTTATCTCTTTTTACCCTTTTCCCCATTTCTCACCACTCATTCAACATCCATACTCTCTCTCTTCACTTTCCATTTACTTCTCTCTCTAAAAATCCCATTTTTCTCCAACTTCTCTCTTCAAAATCTTCATTTTCCCATCAAATTTCTCACTAAAAATTCACAAATTCTTCTTCTCCACTCAATTCTCTTTCTATCAACACCAAATTTACCCAAATTTAAGCACGAAATTTTCAAACCCCAGAAGACCACCATTGAAAATTAAAGGAAGCTTGGATTTTTGAAGAAATTGGAGCAAAGGAAGCAAGAATTGAGCAAAGCTTGGAAGTTTAAGAGTGTTTTCATACTCTTTTGGTATAAATTTCCTTCCCTACTTCACTCTTCTTTTTAAGTTTACTGGTTTTTCTTCAAATTTCATTATTCTTAGTTATTTTTGATGAATTTTGTGGTTTACTTCATGATTTGTTGAGAATTTGAGGATTACTGTAGTTAAAGTGAAATTTGATTGAAGCTTGTGGAAAATTGAATGTGATTTGCTAGGTTAGGTGATTGAGAATTGTGACATTTGTGGATTGAAACTATTGTGTTGGTTGGAATGTTGTTCATTGTGAATTTTGTGTTGGAAATCTTTGTGGATTTTGTTGGATTATATATTTAGAATTGTTAAAAGGTACTTGGTTTTAATCGAGGGTTTGAAGTTAAGGAGGTAGTTGAGTGGTGAATTTGGGTGTT
Source organism: Chenopodium album (assembly GCF_948465745.1). Classification (NCBI taxonomy): domain Eukaryota; kingdom Viridiplantae; phylum Streptophyta; class Magnoliopsida; order Caryophyllales; family Amaranthaceae; genus Chenopodium; species Chenopodium album. The sequence continues at coordinate 28,158,817 of NC_137850.1, read as the reverse complement.
TGTGGTAAGGTATTTTAAGTGAACCTCTTTATCCTTTTTCCGCTTTTTTGCCAAAATGGTTCTTAGATTGTTTGGAGGTCGGGATGGAAAAAAATGAAAGACTTCCGATATCCTAATAAATGAAAACCAACCCACTAAAAGCCAAAATCAAGCACAAAACCAAGATAACGACCCTCCACCCACTAGAATACCCGAGAAATTCCGAACGTACCATATCGAGCTATTAAAACGAAAAATCGTATTCATAGATTCTATAACCAACATGCTTGCCAGCTTTTAGGTGTAGATGAAAGAGTTTGGCATGTAGCCAATAATTTTGGATGGTTAAACTTCCTCAAGAAGAGGGAACTAACCTACGAGTCGATCATACTCGAATTCCTTTCCACCCTTACCATGCGCCGAATAAACGGTGAGGAAGAGCCTCTCGAGTGCGAGATTAAGTTTAGGCTTTTCAACTAAGAAAAGACCCTAACCTTAACTCGACTCAGTGAAATCTTTGAGTGGCCCATCTTTAACTAAATCGACTATCCCGATAGTTTCTACCTTTCTAGCCATGAAGAGAAAAATTAGTGGAACACTATCGTGGAATATTCCAATTTCACCACACGGTCTAGCCATGCTAGCCACATAGTCCACCCTATACTCCGTATATTCATGAGAATTATAGGGAACGCTTAGTTCTCAAAGAAAGACATAGGGAAGCTAACCAAAGAAGAGATAAAATGCCTCTTTACAACTTCCCGATTTGAGGGGAACCTCGAGGGGAATGTACAGAGTTTAAGGGAGAGATAAAGTGTGGTGAGATGATCATGACAATTGCCAAAGCATTGTGATTTACAAATTGGGTTGAAACAGTGACCCGGTTAACGACTCCAATGTCCTTGACATCTAAGGACTTTCTTCAATACATATGATTGTAGAAATCCGTGGACGTGTGACCACATACTCTTGGTTGCTCAAGAGTAAGCATAATTGCATACTACCAAATGCGGCAATAATGAACACCGTGGGGAACACTTGGTAAGTACCAATTGAGCCACTCCCCGCGAATTTTCCCGATCTTGACCAACCATCCCAACCTCGCCGCCATAGCATTTCCACCATTCCTAGGTTTATGGGCAGCTCCTCCTTTTCTTCTTCCTCTTTCGACCTAGAGTCGACTATCAACCTTCTCAATCTAACCAACCAAAGAATCTTACAAGAAAATGAATACCAAAGCTATGTCGCTGAAATGTCTTATCAAAACCAAGTTGAGAGGGGAGACTTTATCCCCTATGTCAACTATCTTAACCGCCCCGTTCAAGAGGGGTCGGTTACGGATTGGAACAACAACCAACCCACCTATTCTTATTAGCAAGGACCTCAGAGCTCCATTTCGGAGCTACGATCCTTTCCTCCCTATAATTATACACAACCCGGGACATATGGTAATATGGCTCCCCAGGAGATCGATAACCACCCCTTAAGGGGATACTTTAGGTTTTCACCCGGGTATGATGGTGGTTGGGGCACGAGTAGTGCACCGGATTTCAGTCACTACCAAAATTGCCCCAACTATGATCTTTCTCCCTATGTGTATCAATCCTCTTACGCTGTCAATGTTGACCCAAAGTATAATGTGATAGGAATGGTGTCCTCTGAACAAGTGTATTATTCCAATATAGGGTTCGGAATTATTAGAAAGTTAATTATTCAGTAAGGCCAAGTGATCGGAATGCCTAGGTGGAGGCCGCTTCTGATCAGTAATATTAATGTATAATTAATATTACAGCTTAATCTTAAATGAACCCTTCGGGTCACACCCAAGCAACTAACGATCCGACACGACGAATTAATTCGGAAGGAATTAATGAGTCGCTCGAGTAATTAATATTTAGACGTCGGAAATCGAGCTTAGAGCGTCAAAATCGAGCATCGTAAGTCGAGTTAAATTTATTAAAGACGAGACGGTAAAATTACTAATTAATCAACAATTTACCAAAATACCCCTAGCATTGGAATGCCCCGAGCAAACCAAGTTCTAGGGGCATTTGGTATAGCCAAGGTGGCTAGCATGTGCACCAAGCCGAGCCAAGGCTGGCTGGTGCATGCTAGTGCACCATTGCTAGCACGTGGCTAGCAAGCATAGCTAACATGTGCAAGCAGCAGCAGCATCAAGCTAGCAGCGCGCTAGCATGCTAGCACTGCTAGCAACACATACGTGCTGGCGCGCAGGGCCAGCGTGGGAGTGTTGCGGCATGGTGCGCCACGCTCAGCAGCAAGCAGCAAGCAAGCTTGCTGGGCTGGCGCGCAAGCGTGGGCGTTGCTTGGCCAAGGCAGCAGGCGCCGCCGTAAGCACCAAGCGCCAGCAAGGCAGCTTGGGTGCCACGGCTTAGGCTACTACTTGGCACAAGTTGATTGGGGCAAGTGGTGCAAAGGGCCAGTTTTTCCTTAAGCCTTGGTTATCAAGTTTGGTCCCCCCCCCCCTTTCCTTGTGGTCCTTACCTAACCCCTCCTCTAAATGTGCCACTTGTTGATTAATTAGTTGTTGGCTATTTTATTTTGTTTTTGATTTAAAAATAAAAGGAGAATAATAATTTTACTAACTCTCCCACATTGATGGGAGAGGAGATTTCACTCATGAGTTTCCCTATAAATGCCCAACTTGAGGTATGGGAAAACTCACTTGAGTAAGAGTTAGAAAAGGCATCTCCATTGAGAAAACCTTTAAATTCATAATTACTCGAGTAGTTTGGTCGAACTTGGCTAACCTCCAAGTAATAAACCTAGTCGGGGTCGTATTGCGGGTGGATACCGTAGGAGGTTTTCGCCCGTTGCGAGACTTAAGCTTTCTCAAGTAAGAGCTCGGTGAACGAGCGAAGCACGCTTTAAAGGTAATTTCATCTTACCTTAATTCTTGTTAATTATGTTTTTTGATTATATTAATTGTGAGTTTGATTTTGGCTCAAGTTTTATTTTCCGCGATGAGTCGGACTCATCAAAACCCAACATAATAATATGCAATCGCCGCCAAGAGAGGATGATGGGAGTAGCATGTAGACATTTGTATTTACCGCTCCCTTCTCTTCTTACCCATCACTTGTAACACCAAGGCCGGTGTCAAGTTTTATCTTAGGGGGGAGATGTTTCTCATTGTGTACACTTTAGTGCGGGATTGGTAATAAAATGTCTAGCTTGGGGGAGGTCTTGGGGTCTTTGTTTATTAGGTGGTTCTTGGTTTTGATAAGATATGTGCTTATATGTGTAGATACCCATTTGTGTCTCCCCAAAACCAAACCCAGTGATGAATACCTTTTGCGTCGAATGATTATCGAATAAGGTGAAAGTGTGAAAGGTCAAGTGTTGCGGTTAGTTTTATTAAAATTCTTTCTTTTTGTTTTCGAAAACAACTCTATTTTATGAAAACAGCCAATCCAGTTTAGTTTGGTCCACGACAAGGGTTCAATAATAGTGTAGTTGGATGGGGCTTGCAAAGAGCTTTCCAACGATATATTATAAGCCCAATTCCGATGAATAATGAGGAAGTTATGGCCAAAATACTAAACTAGGCCCGGTTTGATCTTTACATGCGACCCAATGATCTAGGGGAGGGCCAATGTTAATTATTATTCCTAAAGTTATTAGAATTGATTATAGTCTTCTAGAATTCTCTAGAAGGTTCTCTTTAATCCTAATAAGATTAGAATTAATAATAAGATTTCGATGAGTTTTACTTGGAATAAAATATTATTTTATGAAAAATACGATTTCAGTTTCCATACGGACTTTACAAATCAATTTTGATTGATAAGTGGACTCCGTGTTTGAAAGCGCGAAGGAATCCAGGCTGTCGCCAAACGACAGGCTTGTCGCCAAGCGACAGGATTGTCGCTACGCGACAAAGTTGGTTTTGCAGCGATAGAGTGGAGTTTTATTCCTTATCAAATTCTACCTATTTCCGAACTGTTTTCCTATAAATAGGGTCCTGAACCTCCGTTTTTAATCATTCACAATCATCTAAAATCATCATCTCTCTCTAAAGCTAGAAGCTTTCTCTCTCTTTTTCTAAACCTTCCATCAAACAAAATTCTGCATTCACGAGATCTAGGAACACCTAGCCAAGTTCGAAGTTGCCTTCGCCCTAGACGTGAAAAGTTATAATTTCTGAGGGTTTGGTCCCTAATCTCTATTTCAATTATTTGATTTGATTGTTTTGATTTTATATTTTCCTTGAAGTTACTAACGCGTGTATTTTGTTATTAGAAAGAGGTACGAGGCATCAAAGTATGTAATCTTATTGCTCTATTCTTGTAGAAAGCATGTTTAAATTTTTTTAATTCCTAGTATCATGTTAGGATGTTATTATTGCTTTCTAGTATCATGTTTAGGGTGCCTATTACTCTTTTCTAATATCATGTTAGTACCATGTTAGGGCTAAAGCTTTGATTTTTAGACATGCTAGGGTTTGTTATTAATCTTGTTAGTATCATGCCTAGGATCTTGCTATTATATTTAAGCTTTATTATTAACATGATTATAATGATGATTATGATGATTATTATGTTGCTTGGTATTTTATATTATTGTTATTGCTTGATCACGCCTTTTATGCATGTTTAAAGGGAATTTGTACTTGTAATCACGCTTAATAAGATAATTAATAATCTTGTTTAGGTTAATTGATTATAATTCAAGTGATCGCCAATAATGGTTTATTTGTGCATTAAATTCAACCAACATAGATAAACAGGTTTAGGGTTAACCTATTGATTGCATGTTAGTCAGAAAGCGCACATGAATACGAGTAGAATGAAGTAGAGGCCTATTATTAGGGCAGGTTCAATCTCTTTTAGGTTGGATTTGTATCTTCATCCCCGAACCCTATTTGGTTCAAGACCTTTTGGAGTTGACGATCTCACAGATCGTTAAGGGGTGTAATCTTCACCTTGTGAACGGTTTACAAGTTCCTAAAACTTGTTGGCGACTCTTTTGCTCTAACTTCCTTCCCTTTGGACGCCACCATGCTTAAGTGTATGATCACAGTGGGGTTCAAGTTTGGGGTAATGCTTGAAATATTCCCTACAATATGTGATGCTATTTTGTGCATTTATTGAGAATTTTGAGTTGTACGTGGAATGTTTGGCATGAAAGGTTTAGTTTAGCCTTTGAAACTTGTGGTAGGATTCATATTGTATTATATTCTAGATTGCGCGCTTAATTTAGGTTGGTTGTTGTTCAATTCATGATGATATGGCACACCTAGGCTAGAACGATTGCATATTGATGTTTTTGTCTCACTTCTCTACCATATGTGTGCATTAGAGTGTCTTTCTTCTATGATTAGCTTTGGTCTATTTGTGGTTGGTTATTTTGATGGTTGATTGCATGGTATGGTTGACTTGCATTTGGTCTCTATATTATTGATGATATTTTGAGAATGATTTTGATTATTGATGAGGTTGTTTCTTATCCCTATTATCCAAACCCCTAATATCCAAATTTTTTTCCTTCTTCAAATCTTCTTATCCCTAATATCCAAATTCTTTAATCAGTTTTCTTATCCCCCATTCGTCTCTTTCAAAACAAATGGAAAAATGAGCTTTGAAAAACGAAAATTTGTTTTGCCTTTGATTGGTTTGCAATGATGATATTGGATTGTATGCGGTAGATACTTGCTTTCTTTTAGTAAAAAATTTCGAGAATGGTTTAGATGCCCTTGGTTAAACATAGAATTGGCTAGTTTAGGCTAGTGTGAGAATAACATTACCGAATGTACGCAACTTAAATATTAGATTTGTGGTAAGATGGTGTCGCCTATCTCAAAGGAATTCAAACCCCGAAAGGTAGTATTTGATCCCACATTTTTCCTAATAAGTGAGGTTTTATAATTTTAAAGCCATCAACATTTTGAATAAGTGGCAAGGATCCTCCTTGAATTAGTGCCTAGATCGAGAACTTGAGCTCCAACTGTAACACCCAATAAATTCCTATCTTGTAAAATACCTGTTTTACTCTTTTTAAAACTTAAATTAGGAAAATCTAAGACATTACCGCCACCGTGAAAACGGCTAAGGCAACTACCAAAGACACACAGCGAAAGACTATCTTTAAAAACATTCAAAACAATTCAACTTTCAAAATCAACCAAACGAAAGTAAAGTCAAACCAAAGTAAAACGAAGTCAACATATAACTTGGAACCATTGCAGGCCCTTATCAAAACCAAACCAACTTAAAACCTTTGTGTTAGTCTCACAAACATAATATATTAAAATAATCAAAGCAATAATCCACATCATAAACTTATGAGAACTAAGCATGATTCGCTCTTCACTCATGCCCATCATGAATATGCTTTATCCCCTGAAAAGTTCATCTCTACTTGTCCTCACTACTCTCCATTAGAAATGAGTCATTGTAGGGCCATAGTAAAGACAAGGCCAAACAAACATACAAACACACAGTCAGCAATGCTGAGTACATAAGCGTAAGTAAAACACACTAACATGCTTTCACCTATCATCACACAACTTATATCCTTGTTGCACCTGTTTACAAGCATGCAACATACAACATGACCCTCAATTAAATAACTAGTTTATTTATTTAGCATTGATTACGCATCGAACAGGTTTCCCCCTTAACCTACCCCAATAAAGGGGTACTAACACGGGAGCTAACCGTGCCAGTATAAAAGAACCACTTGTAAGTGGCAGAATTCCTGCGCATAATAATAAAAAGAAATATGCAGTGTCCTATACTCCCAATAGAAGTTATGGTTAAATATAAAACCCCATAACTCCCCCCATATGTTCATACTCAAGGTATATACGTTCTACGAGTTTTGGTGCATAATCTATTTCACTTTACGTTATCCACATATTATTAGACTTGGTGATGACTCTTAAACCATAAAACAATCAATCATTATAATTATTCAAACAATTAAACATACCAATTTAATTCTTGAATAATTAGTGACCACATAATATTTAATGTTGAACCCTTTTTAATCTACCTTGGTGTCAAAGATACCTTAAACGCATAATGCGCCAAAATTTCTATCCCTCGGAGTTAGAAACACCTTAAATGCACTAAGGCACCAATATGTAATTTATTCCTCGTGTGCATAGACACTTAAATAGCTTTTTCCTCATTCTAATAGCATCTATAAAAATTATATGAACCATAATAAAATTCCTTTTCAATGTTCCAAACCAAATTAAACATTTAGTTTAATTAAACATGCTCTTTATCATGCCAACAATAAAAGTGTGGTTCGTATACAACATGCCAAATTAATTATTTTCATTCACTAATCCATCACAAATAATCCATGCTTCATAATTCAATCACCAACATCAACCAAATAATAAATTCCAATCAAAATCTATCATGATACTATTTGGAATCAATTATTCAAAGCCTAGCATGTTCCTACTTCACCGAATAAATTCCAAGTACGCGAACGTACCTTGAATACGATCTTAAAATCGCCACGACTATATGAAATCACTCACTTGGAAGTCTCTTACAATCAAAAATTATAAAGAGGCATTACAATTTACTCCACACAAATTTCCAGCAATATATACCCTCATTAAACCACTCATAATTTATTTAAAACAAGCTGAAAATTAATTTAAAACCCCTTACTTTAATCCCAGCTAATGGGTAGTCAAAAACTCCTTCAAGAAACTTAATTATAGCTTACTAACAAAATTTTTAAATTTATTAAATCATCAAAACTTGCTGTAAATATGTTTTAAAACCCCCAAATCAAAGATTTAAACCACACAAAATCAAATTCCTTTAATATGCAATAATTTAGAAACCTAGGGTTTTCAATTTGGGGCTTTTTAATTAAAAATCAAATCTGAAAATTTATTTACATACTACCTATAATCAAACATCGTGAAAATCATCACAGAACCCATAATTAATAATTAGATTTAGGATTAAAGAAAAAGAATTAAAAAAAAAATTCTCGAAGTGTGTGCGCCGCCCCGACACCACATCCGGCTGCTGGTGGTGCCGTTACTGCCGCGCGGCGCCAGCTGGTGGTGCGGCGGCCCGCCGGTGGTGTGGTGGTGGGCGGCGGTGGTGGTAAAAAAATAAGGGGTAGGGGAAAAAGAAAGAAAGAAAAAGAAAAATAAGAGAGAAGGGAGAGAAAATTACCTTGGGTATTCTCCACTCTAAGCAAAGTTTGATTTGCCGATGTGTTGAATATTTATACCCCTTTTTCTCTAGAAACCCTTTTATACTTAAATTACCTTTTCTATCCTTACTAATCCCTTTCCTATTCAAACTTGTTTTTGACTTTGGCTTTTATAAAAATTTCCTTTTATAAAACTTTTCTTTTATAAAATATTTTCAAACTTATTAAAATAAATAATTAAAATGCCACAAATAATTCATTTCGAACTATTTAAATACTTCACAAAATATTTATTTAAATTAAAATACGTATAAAAATACGGGGTATTACACCAACTCCTAAGATCGCAGCTTAAACTATTCTTGTCATTAATGAAGGTTGTTCAAAAGGTGTATATGCATTGTACAAGTTAAGGCATCCGGTTTTAGTTTTATTAAATGTATTCTCCTTGTTCATTGTAAATAATAGTTGGTTTTGTACATGAAGCTTTCTACACAAAAAAAAAAAAAAAAAAAAAAAAAAAAAAAAAAAATGTTAGAACCACCCTAGCAAATAAAAGAAAAGATATGACAAATAGCCACCATCCTAGCAAATAAACAATCTTAGCTTGGGGGTGCATTTTTTCTTAAGAGTATTGTTATAGTCTGTACTTAGAGATCGAAGTTAGAACCCTCCTTAGGGATGTTCTTAATGAGTTACATTTTAGCTTGGAATCAAATACAAGCTCTTCTAGTTCTCTTCTATTCCTTAACTTTGTGACGAGATCCTCATATTTTTGTGTTTTGTTATAAAGAGTAGTTGAAGCCATCGTCGATGGAGGGAGTTGGTTCACAAGCATATGGAGAGGGTACTTTTTCATTGAGATGTCGAGTGTTTTAAAACCCGCTATATATATGTTTTTCCGGCTCTTTCGAGGAGTCATGAGACACTACCATTAGGGGGGATTTGAACTTTGTGATGGGGACGCGATAAGATTTGTTGAATAGGCTTAAGTTGAGTATTTTCGGGAAGGTTAGCTAGGCCTCGGCTAGTCATGACCGTGGTTGATCTTAGGCATATACCTCATGCTCGAGTTGTATTGCTTAAGGATTCTTTTATCTATCACTAGTAGACAAAAATAAATGAGCACCGGTTTTTAAAAACCGATGCGAAAAAAAAACAAGGCAGGAGTTAATAAAAGAGTAATCGCACCGGTTCAAACCGAACCGGTGCAAACTTGAGTTAGGCCATGTTCTTTTGAGCTTCTGGGCACAGCAGAGCAGGGGTCAGCAGAGCAAAGCAGATTAAATTTCAGCAGAGTAGAGTAGAGCAGATTTCATGATAGCAGAGCCGAGCCGAGCAGAGCAAAGTCGAGCCGAGCAGAGCAGATTTCAACATTATTATTAATATTATTATTAATGTTGTTGTTGTTGTTGTTGTTGTTGTTGTTGTTGTTGTTGTTGTTATTATTATTATTATTATTACTATTACTATTATTATTACTATTATTATTATTATTACTATTATTATTATTATTATTATTATTATTATTATTAATGTTGTTATTATTAATATTATTACTATTATTATTAATACTATTATTAATGTTATTATTATTAATGTTGTTATTACTATTACTATTACTATTACTATTACTATTACTAAGTGCATATACCATTGATTTAGGTGAGAGAAAACATAAATATATGTATACCATATTTAACATATGTTAATAGTAAAAAGATAAAAGACAACGGTTTACTTATATTTATTTCACAAAATTTTTAAAATAAAATAATTTAATGAGTAATAATGACTTTACTTATAAATTTGTCTTAATCATATATTTTATACCCTAAATATAATAATGATATACAAAGTACTACTTGAAAACAACCTCTTTTTTTTAATTCTTAAATTTTATGGAAAGATTTGAAAAATAATTCAACTCAATGAACTAACAATCAATACCCACAAACATATAATGTTTCTACACATTGTGATTCTAATATCAAATGTTTATAAAAGAAATTCTTATTAATTGTTATTATTATTATTTATTTTTTTGAAAGAATTGTTATAATTATTAGAAATTATTAATAATATTATTAAATAATTAATTCTTAATAGTTTGAATTATTAAATATTAATAATGATAACTATTATTATTAATTATTATTATGATTAATAAATATTAATTATCATCAATATTAATAATTATTAAAATTATTTTATTAATAATTATTATAATTATTCAAAATAATAAATTATTATCATCAATACAATAGTAATTATTATTATTATTGAATATTAATTATTATTATTGTTATTATTAATTATTATTTGAAAATAGAGTAGAGTAGAGCAGAGCAGATTTCTTTTAAGCAGAGCAGATTTAATTTGAGCAGAACAGAGCAGGGCTCAGCAAAACAGAGCAACTCTAAAGAACGAGGCCTTAATCCCACCAGTTCGAACCGATGTCAATGTGATAAAAAAACCCTGCCCCACTTATTTCTCCCTCTTTCCTCTCTTCTTTCTTTCTCTTTCCTTCTCGTTCTCTTTCTCCTCTCTCTCCTCTCTCCTCTCTCCTCAACTAGATCTCTTATCTCTCCACGCTGTACCGCCGTCCATTCCACAAGTTCAACACTAGAGATATGAGTGGCATCATCAATATGGGGGATGGGGGCACAAGAAGGCATGCAAGATTCATTATTCATGGAACATGGACCATAATAATCATCAATAGAAGCATTTGACAACCATGACCACGATTATAACTATCTCTAGCAAACCATACATAAAAATCCCAAGCATCATCAATTGACAATGCCCGAAATCTACCATTAAACATGCTTTCAACAATGTCTCTAGTTTCCTTAGTCAAATTATGATAACAAATCCCGCAAGCCTCCCAAAGATCATAACCATGGTAACTAATGAAGTCCTCTGGTCTATTAAAGTACACCCAAAATGGCTCATTCTCAAATTGAGGAAAAGAGGTATTTCCCATTTTTATACAAAACAAGCAAAAATCAAATAAAAGAAAAGTATACACAAAGACCTAGACTCATTGGTAAAATTGCTCTCATTGAGCCCACTAAACTTGTCCCTGCACTAAAGGTGTCCATGATATATAATCTTACCTTTTTTTTTTTTGGCAATGATTGTTATAACTTAATTTGCTTGTGTTTTTGTAGTTTTACTAAGTTGTTCCTGTGTTTGTGATTGCATAGATGCGAATTACAAGTCCTGCTGGATTCACTAGGGCCACTGCCATCATTGCCATTAAGTATTCTTTGGTGGAAAGGCCTGAAAAAATAGATGAGATACTGCATCCTGAAATCTCTTCATTTTTGAAGCTAATTGAGGATCAGGATCGGGTAATTCTTTTGCACTTTTTGTTCCCCATTGATGTTTCTATGGATACAAAGAGTTTCGTGGAGTGCATTAGCATATTGTTCTCTGCTTGATTATTGATTTCAAATTTGTTTTTAGTCTTGAAATTATTGGTAGTTTTAAAATGTTGTAATCATATGGATTGTTTGGTTCTTGTACTTATCTGTACATATTAGGACTAGACTGGTTTATCATGAATAGGCTAAGGTGTTTGTCTAGGTGAAGGTTGGTCATTCACCCACCTAATTATTGAATTCTATTCCTTGGTGCCATGTGATATGTGAGTAGTTTGTCAGATGCGAAGAATTGAATTGTCATTACATGAGATGAGGCTCATACTGTAACAACATAAGAGGATATAGTATGTAATTAAAACACCTTGGAGATATTATAGTTTGGAGATTAATTTATGCGGTAAATTAACATTTTTAGTTTGTGTTGGTAGTCCCTCCCCCGATTTCACATAATACCTTAAATGAAATTTTGTTTAGTTTTGAAGGTATTAAACCTTACCATCAGATGTTACATTTCACAAGCCTTTATCCTGAGTCTTGACATGCTCTGTGGTTGTCAAATGACTTTTTTTCAAGCCACGATATGCGAAACACAGTATGTAAAGTCATCAGCCAAGTGAATTCACCATCAGGCAAAGTTTTAGAAGGCAGTACCTTTCATGATAAAATATGTGAAGATAGATGATTGAAATTGTTTCTCATTACTAAGAGGTCATTGCAGCATTGGAATCATGAAAATTAAATGTAGTTTTATCTTATCAACCTTTCTTACCTACTTTAGGCTTGTTCTCTAAATATTCATTGAATTATGGACTTAAGGATATATGATTGACAGAACAAGTATTAGGATTTAGCTGATTGCTGCTCTGCAATGACTAACTTGCCTCTCAGTTCACTGTCAGATCTACTGTTTCTTAGAGTCATAAAACATTCTTTACTTTTGCATTTAGATTGTGTTTCTGAGATCTGGTTGTGTTATATTTTTTTTTTCTTTTTTTTAATGCAGCATGTTAGACGTGCAGCTGTTTTGGCTTTAAGTACAGCTGCCCATAATAAGCCAAATCTCTGTATATAACACAGATCAAGCTACAAATCAAAGTGAACAAAAAAGGTCCAATAAACACCACTCCGAATCGATCATCCTAATCGAAAATATTTTTATCAAAAAAACATGCAAAATTCTATGGACGAATACCCCATCAAAATCATCCGTGATTGGCATTAAGAAATCCAAGTTTCACTTTTTCAAACAATGGATTATAAATTTATTATGGAATTGAGATTAACATGTTTACCCCAACCGTAATTTAAGTTGCTCACCTGGATTTGTGAAACTGTAGTTGTTATCTTTCCTGTAACTAAAAAACAACAAAAATGAAACTACACTTGCATTTGCATTTGAGTTTTTGTATCAACAAACTACAAAAGTAAAATTGTAATTTATGTGGAATTTTGATTGGATTTGTGTAAGTTGATTAGTGTTGAATTGGTTTGAATTTGATGAAAAATGAAAATCCGGATTGTTTGGGGCAAAAATTACCCCAAAGCGTGGACCAATCCTCTAGTGACACATGGCCCAATCAAAGGGCGACACGTGTCACTATAGGAAGACACAACGTATACAAACCCTTTTCAGAGCACCTAAATTAGAGAGAAAAGGGCCTCCTTACATCAGGAGGCCCAAATCTCGAGAAAGCCGCAAAACGACGCTTCCTAAGAACACGTGTCCCTATCTGATTGCGCCGCCAATCGAAAAACGTCATTCTAGGGTACAAAATCCTAAAAAGCTCATATCCCACCCCTATAAATACCCCAATAATTTATGATGGGAGGGGTAGATTAAGACCTATCATTTAATAGAGCATAAAACAGCTCCAACTTCTCTCTACTTTCTCTCTCTAGCCTTTTCGAATTCGGTTACTAACTTAACCGTCGAAGGCGAATATTCCGTTGCCGGAATATTCGTGTTTTGCAGGTGTCCAAGTCTACTTGTCAGAAGAACGCAACTAGAGTCCAAGGGGAAATCACAAAATCACCCGAAACATTTGGCGCCGTCTGTGGGGACTCTCGTCCATTATGGCAATAGATGGTCAGACACCAAACACAGGTCCCACTCCTAGTAAGGACAGACATGTAGAGGATATAGTTGCAAAAATCAATTCTAGTGATCCTCTGACCGCTTCGTTTCATGAGGCCGAGGATCCTCTTGTCACTTCTAGTTCACTTAAGCTCGCCTTGAGTAAGCTCCGAAAGGAGCTTGAGGGTAAGATTCCTTCTTCCTCTAGGAAGCCGCCTATGAGAGGAGGAGAGGGCACTCACAAGAAGACCCAGAGCAAGACAACTAATGCTGAAGATGTTGGAAACACCCATTTCAGACGACCTGGAAGATTTCCTAGAGTGCCACGGACGAACCTGTCTAGGTTCCTGGAGAAAACACAGTCGGTTAGGGAGCAGACCAGACAACCTCGAAGGGAAGATCCTAAGTCTTCTTGACGCTGGGAAGACGCAAGAGAATACATTCGGCACAAGCAACGAGAACGAGCAGCCTACTCGGACACTGCCTCTACTCCCATAATGCTGGATAATTCTCAAACCCCACTCTTTCCAAACATACCAGCTCGGCCAGGACCAACAGAAGTCAAGTTCACCATACTTAAACTCCTATTCTAGTTGTTCAACCGTTTCAATATCAGACCCCCCAGAATTTTAATGTATTTCTGCAGCCTAACCCTCATGTCTTCGGACAATACGGGCAATATGGCCAGTTGATCGACCAGGCAGCCTACCTAGCCGAACTGCCTGCACAGCCTCAGCCAAATGATTGGCAAATGCGTTTGTTAAATTTCGGTGATAAGTCGTCTCCGTTTTCTCAGGAAATTCTTAACTCCCCACAACCAGTAAAGGTTAAAAGTGTACTTGTGGGTGCCTATGATGGTACAGGAAACCCGGAAGAACACGTCACTTTGTAAAGAAATCTGATGTATTTACAAAGTGTAGATGATGCCACATGGTGCAGGTGCTTCCCAGCCACCCTTAACGGTGTGGCGCAGGACTAGTTCAATAGTTTGTCGTCCGGGTGCATCAACTGTTTTACCACTCTTAGTCTATTTTTTGTTGGAAACTTCTCATACAACATTCCCCCAAAGAAGACCAGCCTGAACTTGGCAACAATCATCCAAGGAAAGAATAAAGGTTTGCGTTCGTACGTCCAGAGGTTCAATCAAGAAAAATCCCAAATTCATAACCTATCGGATAAAATATTCAGAATTTCTCCGAGGGTTAAGGCATAACGGTTTCAATTTTGATTTAGTCAGGAAAAAGATTTGGACATACGCAGGCGTGCTGCGGGAGGCTGAAGCCTATATCGAGGCATCTGACTTTTGTTCGCTTACTGTAGACACCCAAATGTGTCTCCCCAAAAACCAAACCTAGTGATGAATATCTTTCACGTCATTTGATTATCGAACGAAGTGAAAGTGTGGAAAGTCTAGTAATGTGGATGTTTTTATTAAAATATCTATCTTTCTGTTTTTGAAAACATTTCTTTTCTTACTCTATTTATGAAAATAGCCAGTCCAACTTACTTTGGTCCATGATAAAGGTCCAATAATAGTGTAGTTGGGTTGGGCTCGAAAAGAGCTTTCCAACGATATATTATAAACCCAATTCCGATGAATAATGAGGAAGTTATGGCCAAAATACTAAATTGGGCCCGAAATGAATTTTATATGTGGCCCAATGATCCAGAGGAGGGCCTATTAATTATTATTCCTAAAGTTATTAGGATTGATTTTAATCTTCTAGAATAATCTAGATTGTTCTTTTAAATTCTAATAGCATTAGGATTGACAGTTATATTTTAAAAGAGTTTTATTTAGAATAAAATAAGTGTTTTATGATAAATTTGATAATAAAGTTGTTTAACGCGGATTCTAATTACTTAATTATATTAGGAAAAGGATTTCGTACAAAGCGTGTTTTATCTTTTAGTTAGTGCTAAACGACAGAGTTTGTTGCCAGACGACAGAGTCTGTCGCCTGGCGCTAATGTCTGTCGCGGGCGCTAATCCTGTCGCCTGGCGCTAATTTCTATCGCCTGGCGACAGATGCCAGTTTTATTCCGTATAGAACTTAAAGTATTTTCTATCGTTTTCAGACAATTTTTCTATAAATAGGGGTTGTATCTCCTCGTTTTCATTCATTAACAATCATCAACAATCATTCACAACAATCTAATTCTAATTCTCTCTCTCTCTCTTTAAGCTAGAAGCTTCTTCTCTCTATTCTTTTTCTAAACCTTCCTTCTCACAAAATTCCACATTCACAAATTCTAGACACACCTAGCCAAGTTCGAAGTTGCCTTCGCCCTAGACGTGAAAGGTTTATAATTTCTGAGGCTTTGGTCCCAAATCTCTATTTCAATTATTTAATTTAATTGTTTGATTTAATATTTTCATTGAATTTACTAACGCGTGTATTTTGTTATTAGAAAGAGATACGAGGCACCGAAGTAAGTAGTTTAAATTGTTATTATTTTGATATAGAAATCATGCTTTAATTATTCCTAGTATCATGTTAGGATGTTTTATTGCTTCTTAGTATCATGTTTAGGATAATAATTAGAATTTCTAATATCATGCATGTTTCTATGATGCTTCCTATTTTCTTTCCTAATAGCATGTTAGTATCATGTTAGGGTTAACGCTTTGATCTTTATTATTTAGTGACATGCTAGGATTTGTTATTAATCTTGTTAGTATCATGCCTAGGATCTTGCTATTAAACAAATACTGTCATTACCACAAGGATGTGGGACATGACACCAATGAATGCATCAACTTGAAAAGATTGCTGGATAAACTGGCTGAAAAGGGCATGTTGAATTCGTAAGTCTTAAAGTTAAAATTCACGTACACTCGGACAGACAACAAATCCGAGAAGAAAAAGCAAACTGACAAGGATGATGATGGAAATAGCACTGACTATGGTTTTGTAGCTGTCATATCAGGCGGCCCTACCATGAAGAGAATCAAGTAGGATGCTTGGAATTTGGGGAATGTGATGCACACCGAGGAGGTTAAGGACGAGCCCTTCCTGGAAGTGACGGTCTGTGAGGCAGATCGAGGCGAGATAAGAGCCCCTCACAATGACCCCATGGTGTTCATCTTGAAGGTGGCTAACATGAAGGTCGGTCGGGTACTAGTTGATATGGGCAGCTCGTCCGACATAATCAGCCTAGGATGTTTGAAAAATTTGCAGTTTCCAGAAGATGCCCTCCAGGATATCTCCCATCGCTTGTTAGATTTGGTGTGAGTATCATTCACCCGGTAGTACAGATTGTTTTACCCGTCCGATTTGGGAAAAAGGGAGAAGGAAGGGACATGGTCGTCCGCTTCTTGGTGGTCAAAGAGCTTACAGGCTACAATGTCATTATTGGCCGTCCGACTTTAACGGCAGCCAAAGCAGTAATCGTACCTCACTTAATGCTGATGAAGTTTGAGAAGACGAATGGAAAAATTGGTACCGTTCATGGTAACCAAAAAATAGCTAAAGAATGTAATCAGCTGGTCGTGAAGCCAACAGTTAGGGGACAACAACGGTCGTCCGAGCAAAATTCCGAAGAAGGGTTACTCTAAACACAGTAGGTCAGCCTGAAGCGTATCAAGAAAGAGCAGGTATAGCAGCTAATGGTCGTCGGACGGCCAGAATAGTTAAGGCCGCAGCCGGCTGGCGATCATACGGACATAGTGCTTGATCTGGACTAACCTGACTGAACAGTCAAGGTGGGCACTATGGTCGTGGGCTTGCTAGGGGATGACCTGATAAAGCTGTTAAGAGAATTCAAGGATGTCTTTGCATTTGAGGTTCATGAGATGCCGGGCATAGATCAAAGTCTGGCCGTCCACAAGTTGGCAGTAAATCCAATAATAAAGCCTGTTTGGCAAAAAAAGAGAAATCATGGAGAAGAAAGAAACCAGGCGGCCGCAACAGAAGTTAAGAAGCTGCTGGATGCTGATTTCATTCGGCAATATTACTACCCTAATTGGGTAGCAAATGTAGTTCTGGTAAAAAAGCCAAATGGAACATGGAGAATGTGCGTGGATTACACTGACCTCAACAAGGCATGTCCTAAGGATAGCTTTCCCTTGCCTAAAATCGACCGACTGTCGATTCAACGGCCAGACATGCCTTAATGAGCTTTATGGACGCATACTCCAGATTCCACCAGATCCCCTTGTGGGAAGAAGACCAAGAGAAAAACCGCGTTTATGACCGAGCATGGTCTGTACTGCTATAAAGTAATAACATTCGCCCTTAAGAATGCCCCTGCTACTTTTTAGAGACTTGTTAACACTGTCTTTAAAGATCAAATTGGCCGGAACATGGAGGCCTATATTGATGGCATGATTGTCAAATCAAAGCAGCTGGCCGACCATTTGAATGATCTTCGAGAAACGTTTACCGAACTCAGGCGGCGTAAGATGATGATAAATCCAAAGAAATGTGTCTTTGGTGTTGAGTCCGGCAAGTTTCTCGGATTTCTGATTGATCAATGCGACATTGAGGCCAACCCTGAAAAAATCCAAGCAGTCCTAGATATGAAGTCGGCGAGGAAAATCAAAGAAGTGCAAAGACTGACCGGTTGCTTAGCGGCGCTCGGCCAATTTCTGTCAAGGTCAGGGGATAAGTACCGATATATTTTTCAAACAATCAAGAAAAATCTATGTTCAAGTGGACCGAAGAGGCCGAGGAAGCCTTTGTACAATTAAAGAACCATTTGCATACACTTCCTCGGCTTGTCAGCCCGTTCAAAGATAAGAAGTTATATATGTACCTTGCTATTTTAGAGCATTCTTTAAGTGGCGTCCTCCTTGTAGAGAGGGACGGCCATCAGATCCCTGTGTATTTCATAAGCCATGTCTTACACAATGTCGAGCTGAGGTATCCCCCCATTGAAAAATTCGGGCTAGCATTGTTCATGGCATCAAAAAAGCTAAAGCCATACTTTCTTGCTCATTCAATAGTGGCCGAATGCTTAAGTGGGACTTGGAACTAAGAGGTTTTGATATAACGTTAGAGCCCAGAAAAGAAATCAAGAGGCAGGCCTTTGCTGATTTTTTTAGCTGAAATGACGCGGCCAGATTTATAGCCGGAAGGGGATCGGATTCGGAAGGTTTTTGTGGATGGAAGTGCTACAACAACCGAATGTGGTGCTGGTATCATTTTTTAGCTGAAATATCTTCAGATGGTGAAAGATGAGGCCGACAGCCTAGAACATTTCACTCTACAACAAGTTCCTCATTCAGAAAATCATCAAGCGGACGCACTCTCCAAGTTAGCATCCTCGGCATCATCTTATATTCCTAGATCAGTATTTTGGGAAGTAAAAGAAAAGAGGAGAATTGATGCCGAGCCCGTGCATATCATAAACAGAAGCTCCACTTGGATGGATGGGGTGGTCTCCTATCTGAAGAATAGGACACTCCCGGACGATCCCAAGGAGAGCTGGCTGATGAAAAGGAGAGCGACCTGGTTCAAAATGAAGAATGGGGAGCTATTCAAAAAAGCATTTGTTAAGCCATACCTGAAGTGTATCACCCTAGAGAGAGGGCATGATGTGTTGGACGACCTCCACCAAGGGTAATGTGGATCCCACATAGGCGGACGGGCCTTAGCGGAAAAGGCTACCCATATGGGGTACTACTGGTCGAGCATGAATTCGGACGCCATGAAAATGGTGAAAAAATGTGACAAGTGCCAGAGGTTTGCCACCCTTATTTACTGACCTGCAAATAGCTTGTCGGCCATAAGTAGTTCACTCCCCTTTGCAAAATGGGGCATGGACATCTTGGGGCCGTATACTCCTGCGTCCGGGCAGAGGCGGTATGTGTTAGTAGCAGTACACTACTTCACCAAATGGGTGGAAGCTGAGGGCGTCTGAAGGACTAAGTGAACGGATGTGTCCGCCTTTGTCTGGAAAAATATTATCACTCGCTATGGTGTGCCACAGTCAATGGTGTTCGACAATGGACCCCAATTTGAAACACCCCAACTCAGAAATTGGCTAAGTGACCAGGGCATCACCCATTATTTTGCCTCGGTCGGACGTTCGCAAGCTAACGGCCAAGTTGAGGCTTACAACAAGCTGATTTCCAACGGTATCAAGCGTAACCTTGAGAAAGCAGGCGGCCTTTGGGCGGATGAGTTGGTAAATAAGTTGTGGTCCATTCGAACTATAATCAAGAGTTCAACAGGAGAGACCCCATTCTTTCTAATCTACGGCGCTGAAGCCGTACTCCCAATTGTGATGTACGAACCTACCCTTCGGGTAATGCTATATGATGAGTCGGCCAATTGGGAGGCTATGAAGACGGCTCTGGACTTTCTTCTAGAAGCCAGGGGCAATGCGGCACTTAGACATGAAATTTACCGTCTTAAAATGACGAGGGCATACAACCGCAAGGTGTCTAAGCGTCCGCTAAAGATGGGGGACCTTGTTTTGATAAAAATGGAAGCAGTTGGCCAAGCTAATGAAGATGGAAAGTTAACCCTAACTGGGAATGGCCATACCGAATCAAAGAAGAAGTAAGGGATGGTACATACCGCCTTGAAGCCTTAAATGGCCGTCATATTCCTCGTACTTGGAATTCGGACAATCTAAGAAAGTATTATGTTTAACTCTAGTACTTAGCCAAAAATTTGTATATGCAACTAGGTCTAGATGACCGAGCCTTGTAATTAAAGCCGTACGGCCCTCGAGAATGTAATTTTGACATAATTAATGAAAAGTCGAACATTGTTATCTAAATTCTTGCCATTTATTTATGATTACTTAAGCAGAAATGCCGTATAAAAGTAATAATGATATTGTTTGCCACATAGTAGCTCGGCCCTTACGAAGGTGCTACAAATCGGCCGAGTATAAGTATAGCTAGGACATCCCTTAGCTATACAACTTGGCCGCAATGATTGAAAAGTCAACCAGCCCGTCCGACCTCAACATGATCGGACGACTGAGCGTTAGGAAGCCACAAAAATTGCCCAAGGTATTATCACCAAAATGGAGGCAAGGGCATGCCTAGGCGTACAAGCCCAGCCAAAATTTAGAAATTTCTAAGTTGAGATATTACTTGAAATTTCTTGAGTTGCGTTCGAGCGATAGTATCAAAGGACAACTCAAACAAAGCTAATAAAGCGGCCATATATGATGTTGATTCGGCATTCACCTAGTCCAAGGGCAATCATTATTATGATTTGATTAACTTATTAGTCGTCATACCCTTTGAGGTATAAAACCTACTAAGTTAATCAAGCCACCTGGAATTTGGACTACGCGAATGCCGAACAAAGGCGCATACCCCCAGTACTCGTACAGGCATATATAAAATCATAAAAATTGTTAAAAATGCCAAGTATAGAGAAACAAAAGTTGAATTAATCCTAACCAAGCCGCTCAAAATAAGGCGGCGCAAATAAAATTTATACAAGACCGCTCAAGCAGGCGGCCGGTTCAGAAAATGTTTGATAATGAAAGCAAAAAATCTAAGTACATAAAGCTTAAAAATTTGCTGCTGGAGGATCTGAGCTCTTTACTCAGCCGGCTTATCATCCTTGGCAGGCTCCTCCAAGGCCGACTCCTTCTCGGCCACAGCATCAGCATGCTTCTCCTCGGCTGCCTCCCCTTCATTAGTGGGTTAGGCTGAAGCGTCCATTGGCTCCCCTTTACCTGCCTCCCCCTCCTCAGTTGGCTCGGCCTCGTCCTCATCATCATCATCGTCCTTCTCGTCTTTAGAGTCGGACGAGGTAACTTTAAGTTCTGGGGGAGGTTGGCCAGCCTTCTCAGCTTCCTCTTTGAGGCAGACATACTCCAAGCGCTTAGTAAAGCGCTCTTGATGGTAGGCAGTCATGCCTTCCTTGCTCATCAGCTGGAAGGCCTCGAAGAAATGACTCTTGAGTCTCTCCTCGACCTTGTGCTCAATTTGGACAATTTCCATTGCACTAGGCGGCCGAGGGGCCTTTAGCTTCTCAGTCAAGTTAGCCACAGACTTGTTTAGCTCATCTACCTAGAGCTTGAGGGAGGCCGCCTCGTCTTGGGCGGACTTGAGGGTCGTCTGGGACGAGGATAATTCGGCCTTTACTTTCTCGGAGGCTTCGAAGCCCTCCTTCCACTGAGACGCATTTAGGACCGCCTCGTCCCGCTCTTGTTGGAGCGTCTGCCTAGCCAGCTCTTCCCTCTCAAGGGTCTTCCCTAGTTTGACGATGTCCTCTGCTTGCCGAGCTGCCTTGTCGGACAAAGCATTGAGGGTCGTCTCTTAGTGAAGCTTAAAGAGGGTGACGTTGCCAGAGTTTGCGTCCTCAAACTTCCTGATTTAGGCCCAGGCTTTCTTGATTTTCTCGTTCTCTTTGTCCCTCCACTCTTGGAAAGCGCAGAGACGAAGGAAGAGCTGCATGCAGACGAGTGAAAGTCAGCAAGTATGAAAAGTGAGAAATATTCTAAGTAAAAATAAGAAGTGGATGCAAGAATGAAAGATAATATTACCTCAGTCGTGCAGTTGACCATAGGGCCAAGGAAGCCCTCGTTTATTCTCGCGGAATTTTTCCCGCTGCTCCTGAGGGACGACCCGTAGCATAGCCTCCCTCATAACCTTCCGGTCCGCGCCCATAAGCGACTGGCCAGGTGGTTTCATATTCATCTCCTCGGCAATATCTGCACACGGGCAAGAAAAAGGTCAGAATAAACAAAATAAGTTCAAAAAAGACAAGTTAAAAACCATAACAAGAACCTCACCGTCCGAGAAAGATGGTGGGGTGGGAAGGTTGAAAGCAAGAGGAGGAATGGATTCGACCCCCTCTCCGTCCTGACGACCGAGCTGATCCTTGGCCAGCTGAGAAGCAGCCGCCTGCCAATTAGACTTTTTAACTAACTCAACATGCGGAGTCGAGATGGGGCCGGCCGGTTTTGCCGGGGTCGACTTACCCCCGCCGTCCGTTTGGACGTACTTTTCTTAGATCGACTAAGTGGTCTGATCCACGGACTTGGAGCCCCCACTAGGTGACAGCTGGGGTGGCTCTCCTTCAAACTGCTTTGAAGCAATCCACGACTTCGTGTTGGCCGCCTAAACGTTAGGCGTCCCCTTAGAGGCAGTGCTTTTGCGGGACTTGGACGCCTTTCCTTCCTTCGAAGCAGAGGTCGGCTGCTTCCTCTTTGACCTGGGGGTAAGAGTGGCGAACTGAAAGAAAATAATATGAAGTTAGGGGAAGTTAAGATGGAGCATCCGAGCAAGGGTGTAAAGGAAGCCCTTTCCAGATTCCCAAGACGGACGAAGAGCCAAAATGGGAATGTCTATGTTAAGTCCTGAAGGACTTCTCTTCCAATATACCAGCTCAGCAGGAGAGTGAAAAATTATGAAAGGCAAGCAGACGGCCAGTACCTCCTTGGTCTGCTTGTACAATTGTTGACGGGCCTTGTACCGAGCCAAGTCAAGCTTGGACATGTCCACCTCCCCCTTTTGCTCTGGGTCCAGCATGGCTAGAGCTTCGTCTATGTAAGAAAAAGGAAAAAGAGTTAGAAATTTTTTTGATATAATTCATTCATAAATGGCTAAGGTAAGAGTCTCCACCTTGGGGGATGTTGCAGTATAGGCCGCATGACGACATAAATACTGGGTCAAGTTGGTACGCATATCTCGGATGGACGGGTGGCTTGTACGTACGGTTGTTCCTCGTCCAAGCTGGATGGGGGCAACGTTAAACCTATTCATCCGCAGGTTGAACTCTGAGTCCTTTGTTTTAATATGGTAGAATCGGTTCTTCCTGTCGCGCCACTTGGACACCCGGCCCATCATCACCAGATAATCCTTGGTGGTGCACAGAATAAACCAGCCGTCTGTCCCCTTGTCTAGGCGGACCATGGACTGCATCTCGCAAAATACTAGGATGTCCGGCTTAAAGCCTTGCCTGATGCACGTCACCAAGTACCTAAAGATGCTCAACCAACTGTTCGGCATTAGCTGGAAAGAGGACAATGTTGTACTCGTCCAGGAGCTCTTGGATGAACGGATGAAGAGGGAAGCGAAGTCCCACTTCGAGAGCAGCGCGGTATACGCTAAAGGAGCGCCTGCGCGGCCGCTCATCCTCCCAGGCAGCCACTAAATGGGAGCGCTTAGGAGCCTTGAGCTCATATCCTTCCCCCAGCATGAGGAAGCTCTTGAACTCCTCCAGCCCATCATTGTGGAAACCTAGGGCCGTGTCCCCAACTGAACAGGCATACGTATCTTTAAAATTGTCCGCATTGGCCTCCTCACCGGCCTCCTCGGCCTCCGGGTTCTCCGCCTCTTGATTCTCCGCCTCCCCTTCATCAGGGTGGGGGGCGGCCCCAAATTCTGAGGACAACACGATGTCCAGTTCAGCAGCTTCGGCCGAGCTCCTAGTTTTAGAGCCCCGGCCGCCTTCGAAGATAGAAACTCCCTCCGTAACTAAGGGCCTTTTGCCCTTATCCTTCCTCCTAGTGTCCACCTGATTTCTAGGAGGAGGAGCGCTGCGAGATGGCAGGTCAGTCGATTCAGCGATTACTATGCCAGTTCTAGGTCTGGCCGACCTGGTAGTTCGTGGAAGGGGTTGTTTAGGAATTCGAGCGGACGCCCCAACGTCCGCCTGAGAAGAGGAAAAAGGTTCTTTCAAAGACTGCAACTCGGCTGGATCTATGACCGAGTTGGCAAATTGGGGAAAGCGAAGGCCAGGAGCCTGTTCGGACGCTTCCCTACCTGAAGAAACGCCCTGCCTTTGGCATTCTTCGAATGAGGTGGTCACTTCGACCACCAAGCATTCGCTGCCACTAACTATGGCAATGTTCGTGTTGGTGTTTGTGGTAGTGGCCGTCTCCCCGTCCGTGTTATTCGAATTTTGGGGGACTCTTGGGTTTACCAGACTGTTGCTGGAATTCTAGCGGCGTACTTGTCGTACGTCTACATCGTCCGGGCCATTTGCAACTGCAGGGACAAAGAAGAGTAGGTGGATGAGATTCGGTACACACTAGAAATGGACCCACTTCATGAAGGAGACAGCTCGTCTCCGTCCACTCTAGACTCCTCTGTCCAAGGGGAACGGCCAACCTCATGAGCAGAAACGGACGAAGTCGAGTGTTGAGCCAGGTTTAAACAAAAGAAAGACTAAGGCAAATAAAAAAGAGAAGTAAGAAGAGCAGGCGACTTACCTCTGTACGTGTAGAAAACTTTGGAAATCCTTGAAAGTCTTGAAGGTTTACCGGAAAACTCAAAATATGTGACCAAAAAATTTAATCACACGGCGGAGCTCTTGAAGATTAAGGGAAAAATCACTTTCTCTCTCTAAAAAGCTCTGACTACTACTCTGCCATCAGAATAGGGCGATAGGTATTAAACCGAAACCCTAACCTGAACTGCTAACGGCTTCTTCTCTTGTTAGAGGAAGCCCTAGAAAAAAGTCTTATTTTAGAATTCTCAAAGTTCCAAAGTAAGAAAATGAAGTCAAACATCCTATATTTATATGCAAATTTATGGGGGAAAAATGGTAAATCCACCTTTCCCGCTTAAAAATTCGAACGGTTACTTTTTGAAAAAGTTAACCTAGAATTCAAATGGGCAAAAAACCCTCTTCTGTCACTTTAAACGGAAGAGAAGACGAACGGGCTGACGGCACGTCAAAATAGACAGCCAAGTCAGCCGAATCTAAACCGGTGTCCCGAAAACCCAGGTAACAAGTGTCCTTTCTAAAAAAGATAGTCGGCCTGATGCGTCCGACTAACCTCATGACCTAAGAAGTGTCCAAATAAAGGAATTACAGGCGGACGGGACCAAGCGTCTAGCCTAAGGGAGAGATCCCCCAATAAGATGGTCAGTACTGTCCGCATACTAAAGCAATGCTCAAAATTCTACAAATATTCGGACATGTCCGGACAGGTAGAAAATCAGAGGAGGCGGCCCATAGAGTACGAGCCACCCCCTCCGAGGGGCAAATGTTTGGGGCAAAAATTACCCCAAAGCGTAGACCAATCCTCTAGTGACACGTGGCCCAATTAAAGGGAGACACGTATCACTATAGGAATACACCAATATGCAAACCCCTTTTAAGAGCACATGAATTAGAGAGAAAAGGGCCTCCTTACATCAAGAGGCCTAAATCCCGAGAAAGCCGCAAAATGGCGCTTCCCAAGGACACGTGTCCCAATCTGATTGCACCGCCAATCAGAAAACGTCATCCTAGGGTACAAGACCCTAAAAATCTCAGATCCCCACCCTTATAAATAACCCAATCATTTATGATGAAGGGATAGATTAAGACATATCATTTAATAGAGCATAAAACAGCTCCAACTTCTCTCTACTTTCTCTCTCTAGCCTTTCCGATTTTGGGTTACTAACTTAACCGTCGGAGGCAAATATTTCGTTGCCGATATATTCGTGTTTTGTAGGTGTTCAAGTCTACTTGTCAGAAGAACGCAACCAGAGTCCAAGGGGAAATCACAAAATCACCCGAAATACGGATCATGGTTAAGGAGTGAGAAAAGGGAAGGAAAAATAATAGTGTTTTTGAATCAATGAAATGTAAGAATTATGGAGTCAAATTACTGTTTGTATATAAATTATGAAATGAGCCTTTGAACACAAATAAATTGAAGTGTTCTTTGGGACGAAATTGAAGTGGTGCTTGGGATGAAATTGAACATAAGGATATAAAACAAAGGATTGGGGTGGAAGAGGTGTGTGTGCGTTTTTTTTTTCCAGTAAATAATAAAATTATTTTAAAACAAGAATAATAAAAGGAGGACAAGTGTCCCTCCAACTTCCTATTTTAAAATAATAGTATTGATGTGGTCACTAATTATTCAAGAATTAACTTGGTATGTTTAATTGTTTGAATAATTATGATGTTTGATTGTGTTATGGTTTGAGAGTCATCACCAAGTCTAATAATATGTAAATAACGTAAAGTAAAGAGATTACGCACCAAAACTCTTGGAACGTATATACCTTGAGTATGAACAAATGGGGGAGTTATGGGGTTTTATATTTAACCATAACTTCTACTGGGAGTACAGGACTCTGTATTTCCTTTTTATTATTATGCACAGGAATTCCGCCACTTACAAGTGGTTCTTTTATACTGGCACCGTTAGCTCCCGTGTTAGTAACCCTTTATTGGGGCAGGTTAGGGGGGAAACCCGTTCGATGCGTAATCAATGCTAAGTGAATCAATTAGTTAATTAATTGAGGGTCATGTTGTAGGTTGTATGCTTGTAAACAGGTGCAACAAGGTAAGTTGTGTGATGATAGGTGAAAGCATGTTAGTGTGTTTTAATTACACTTATGTACTCAGCATTGCTGATTGTGTGTTTGTATGTTTGTTTGGCCTTATCTTTACTTTGGCCCTACGATGACCCATTTCTAATGGAGAGTAGTGGAGACAAGTAGAGAGAAGCTTTTTAGGTTCTGAAGCATATTCATAATGGGCATGAGTGAAGAGCGAATGATGCTTAGTTTCCATAAGTTAATGATGTGGTTTATTGCTTTGATTATTTTATTATATTATGTTTGTGAGACTAACACAAAGGTTTTGAGTTGGTTTGGTTTTGATAAGGGCCTACAATGGTTCTAAGTTGTAGGTTGACTTCGTTTTACTTTGGTTTGACTTTACTTTCATTTGGTTGACTTTTAAAGTTGAATTGTTTTTTAATGTTTTTAAAGATAGTCTTCCGCTGTGTGTCTTGGATAGTTGTCTTAGCTGTTTTCACGGTGGCGGTAATGTCTTAGATTTTCCTATTTTAAGTTTTAAAAAGAGAAAAACAGGTATTTTAAAGGAAAGGAATTTCTAGGGTGTTACATTGAAGAAGAGGAGACTTTACTTATCGAAGGAGATACGAAACGGACGCCCTCATCCCATTTTCTGTCAAGCCGATCATTCCACTGAAATCTCACATTCACGCCCTCGTTTGACTACCGCTCGAGGATGTAGTTGTAGATATGTTAGTCTTAGTGGGTCGTTGGCTCCACCTCTTATCTCCTTCTATGATATGCTATTGCCGTTGCCAGCACCTGACCCAGGCCCTTGACCCGACCAACTCACGTAAGTCCAATACTTGAAGTCTACTTTTCCCACTGTCTAACGACAAGGGCCGATGACGGAAGCTCGGGACAGAGTCGTATGATGCGGAAGTATCACGTACGGTTCCCTGAGAAGGGAGTGGCTACTTGCTAAACCTCCCTATGGTATGCAAGCCTCTTGATTAGACCAGCACGCGTAAAAAAGGCCCTAGAACCCTGTCAAATCTATCTGGTGGATATTTAAGTAATCCAACAAGCGAAATGTATCATCGTTACCGACTGTTAAGTTCAATGAATTAGGTAGAGGTGGCTGGTGGTTTCGGGATCCCATAGAAAATGCTTCTTTGATGCCTCGGGTATTAGCCACAGCTCGTATTTATTCAGTAATTTTGCCCCTTCTTCATTCTTGAACTTTGCTTCTTAATATTGTAACTTTTCTATGCTGTGTCTTAGGAACCTTTTTAATACGGTCCGGATTGCTAGTTCCCGTTCAAGATTCAACTAGCGCTTAGAGTTCGGTGCGAGGATCAACTCTGTACCCTTCCTTCGGATATTTACTGCTTTGCACGAGCTGAGATAGTGTAGATAGATCCGGATAAGGCAAAGACCACATTCCTACTGCCAGAACTAAGACTGGAAATTCCCTAAAATAAAAACATACTTTTTGTTGCATCGATCGATTGGCTTAGAAGTTGGAACCTTCTTTTCTCAACTCAAATGCTTCGAGTTTAAGTTAGTGTTCATTGCTTACGTGTGTGTGTGTGTGTGTGTGTGTATATCCATTCCCAAGGGGGTTTAAAGTCTTGAGTTTTCCCCTCTCTTTTCTGGAGACAATACAAAATGTCTGCATAAATACACTTGATTAAATTGTTATATTCAACTACTAGTGCAAAGAGGCGTCTGATAATGGTTTTCTCAAACTTAGAATGGTTTTTTTAGTTCTTTAACTAACACTGCTTTCTCTTGGTTTACTCATCTTCCTCCTAATTCAATTGAGAATTGGCATGATATGCAGACCCAATTTCTACGCTATTGCACAATTGCTCCTTCACATATTCACCTACTACTTGAATTTATTATTTCATTTCTCTCAATCCCCTAACTTATTAAACTATTACCTCCAATTCCTCCACTATCTTTTTATATATCCTGGTCTTTTGAATGCTCAAACCCTCTTACATGCATCTTACTTTGTATTATATACATATTAAAGAATATAATTAATTTAACACTTAAAAAAAAGGAATAATACACTTAAATTAAATTAATAATCACAACACACACCCTTTCTAACCCTTAATTTATGTGAGGATCAGAAGTTTATTACATTATGGACTTATTAATGGATGACAAATCTCCCACCTCATCCATTATTTGATACAACAATAAACACATTTGACTATATTTTTTGTTATTATTATTATTATTATCTCCCGAATTAATCCATTTTTATATAAGATAAGTATGTCTTATAATGTGTGAGGTCTGACCATACATTTGTAGCCATAATTAATAGAGTTGTTAAGTGGGTCATGGTGGTTTGTTTTCGTGTTCGAACTAACTTTAATGAGTTAGGAAACCTCATCATTAGTCCAACCAATTTGATAAGCATGTCATGTTATATTGACCGTCTAAATTAAACGTGGTGGAAACCCTAGGTAGTAACCACTTTTTTTGTATCTGATTTGTGTCATGTTGTCAGTTATAAGAAAAAGTACAATTTTAGCATCATTCAAAATATGTATCATTAATTTTATCATGTATTGTTTAAATGCGTTACTCCAACTACAACGTTGTTTGTTTTCAATTTTCAAGTTTATACAATACATTTTAAATATGTTACTCCACTACAATATTGTTTGAATTCAATTATTTCCCGATAAAAGTCAACCAAACCACTATTATATGTGCACCTCAATTCCTACTTTCTAAACCAAACTTTAATTACATTACGCGGGAGTTCTTACTCATTATTTTTCTCCCCCAATTTAGATTCCATCTATTCCCACCTCTTTCAATGACATCGTCAAAAGATCAAATCACCTCTAGAACCAAAATTCTCCATCGCCACCTCTACCCAATTCTCGCTTTTTCCTCTTCACCTAGTCCTCTCTTCTCCTCGCCATGCCTATCTTAATCTCCTCCGGAACTCGTTGAACCCGCCTCCGTATTCAACACCAAGAAAATGCGATCCATCTTATGTTGGATTAAAGAGAGTAAAATCCATGTTGATTAGTTTACTCCACAAGTAGGTTGTGGCCTACAACGTTTGCCCACAAGTGGGTTGTGGATTAGACTTTTTCATATCTATTCTAGAAGGAAATCAGTTTACTCCACAAGTGGGTTGTGGCCAACTACGATTGCCCACAAGCGGGTTGTGGAGTAGACTTTTTGATGTCTAAAGTCATTCTCTTGGTATTCTTCTTCTTTCTCTTGGATTCCCTTATAACCCCCCATTAAAGTGAATAATTATTCTGATTTAATCACTCCTTTGGTGTCTAGATTCAATCTTTGAATCTCTTTGCAATTTATATATATTGCTTGGAACATTTTCTCAAGAGAACATATATACTGCAATATACTTATCCACAAAGTGCTAAACACATTTCTTCTTCTTTTGGGCATAAGTTTATCCACCTCTCACCCAGAAGTGCCTTTGAGTGAGAGTGGTGTGTAACCTTAGGGAACGTACTGGCGATACAATGTGCACCCCGGTTGCGCCAGAATTCGTTTTCAAAGTCAGTGATAAAGTCATGCCACACCATCTTCCTTTTGAGTAAACAAACACATAACATTATTCTTATATTTTTGTAGCCTTTTAAACACTTATTTTACAAAAATTTTGAAAATGAATTATTAATTTCAATGGCTACTTAATGGGTAATGATTGAAAGATTGTATGGTCTGAAGAAAAAATAATCTTTGAAAGAAAATTCTGTTCACGTTTTTCTGGGAGCAGTCCAAAGATGGTCCCCGATCAAAGGTCATTTGTTGTTAAATTTGGCTGAAATTTTGGGAGCTTGTTCGGGACTTACGAGGCTTCATTTTCAACGATTGGATTGTTGATATCTGCTCACTTTTTTTATTTATGACGATATCTTTGAGTTGTTGTTTTGAAGAGGATATTTGAGCGTACTACGGAGAATGCTCATATTTGACACTTGATTTAATTCAAGGGAGGTCCTTTCTAAACTAATTTTAATTTTGATTATGCTTAGAATGTGATTTTAATTCTAATAGTCATGTTGACAAATATATGAATGAGTTATGATTTTTGGCATTATAATGTTGGATGATTATTTTATCCACTATGTATTTTTTGTTACATGATTATTAGTTTACCATCTAAAGCATAATCCATGTTATATATATGTGATATTACATGGCATGATTATTTCTATGTCTTTGTTCTATGCTTTTGGTTTGAATTCAGTACTTGGAAATATGTTAATTGGTTTTATTTACCAATTTGTTTGTTTTTTGAACATATGAATTGGTTTATTTGTTAAGAAAGTATATATTAGGATATTGCTTTAGATTAATTTCTATTAGAAATATGTTAAGTACCTAATGTTTACATGTCTATGTTGATATAGATAATTCATGGTTTATTTTTAAGACTTGTTAAGTTGTAGGTTTTATAATCGATCTTTAACAAGAATCTTGTGTTACGTTAAATATGTTATCAAAGCTTATTATTTTTAGCAAATATATACGTTGATATGTATATGTCATGCTTGTGGAAACTTTGTTCATGCTCATTATGCTTACTTTGCGTACTTCTTTTCAAGAACTTGTGTTAAGTATAAGAAGTTTTTGAATAAGAATTATGTGATTATTTTGTGAAGAGTCATATGTGTATTCTTCTCCATAGGAGAGTATTCTTAATGGTTGTTTTTGTGACTCTTAGTTGTGTCATATGTCTATAGTTCTTATTAGGGAATACATGAATAGTTCTATTAATTGCACTCTTGATTTTTTTTGTTTTTTTTTGGTGGCTATTTTTAATATTCTAGTGTGTTAACTAAGTTGTGTTAACCTTGTGATAAATTTTAGAAGTATGATAAAGTTTGAATTATTTTTAATTCAATGGTTAGATTATCTTACTTCCTTTTTGTCCACCTTCAGATAAGTTTTCAAGTGTTTTAAAATTTTACTTCATGCCTTCTCACTTATGTGTTCTTACTTGGTTCAATTTAATTAAGTATTGGCTTTTGTTTAAAGAGTATTTGACGGTTTCTTTACATGTGGAAAATAATTCTTAAGATGTTTTTCTCTTTTGATGTTTATTTAGCAAATTTCCACACGATGCCTACATGAATCTTGTAAAGAACAAGAGTCTAAATGTATTTCAAGAACTCAAAGTGGATGCACAATCAATATAAGTGGTGGTCACTGGGTTGTTCTTCATTGATCACTAAGGTAATTTATTAGAGGCACCACGGAGGTATGTTCGCCTATTCCTTTCTCCACACTTAACTAATGTCTTGATTTTAGACTTAACTTTGGCATGTGGGGGTTATGATTCTATGAAATTATAGAATTTCCTCGTAAGAATTTAGTTCTTATTGTTAGCCCCATGTGAAATGTGTTGTAATCCCCCATATTTTTTTAGAATAAATTATTATATTTCTTTATTATTTAAATAAATATTTTACTTCGTTTTCATTAAATAAAATTATTGTATGCAAAATTTATTTTAACTTTATTAGATTATTAAGCACCAATATAATTGAAATTCTTATTATAAATGGTGTTGGTAGCCCAAATATGAATAAAGAGAGCCTAAACTTTTATTCAAGCCCAAATACAATTCCCACTCCCACTTGATTTTGATGATCAAGCCCACAAAATATATAAAACCCCAAAACCCTTATTTCCCCTCACTTTCTTTCCTCCTCTTCACGTACTCACAAGAGAAAAAAAAAACACAATTTGAAGCTGCTCACTGCTGCTGCCCCGAAGCAACCCCCCTCACCGGCCGCCTGCACCTCCGGCCACCCTGCTGACCGCCGCAACACCGCCGCCCAGCCACCTTGCTGCTGCCGTTTGCCCTCTTCTTCCTTTATTTCTTTTTATTGTTTTATTATCTTATTTAATTGTTTAAAGTTTTAAGCTTTAATTAAAATTCTTGTTCTAAATTATACTATTATGGTTTGATAGTATGTTTAGATTATAAAAGATTATAAATTTTTGGGTTTTGTATATCTAAATTATTAAATAAAATTTCAGATTATGTATTTTGTATATTTTAGGGCTTAAAACATTGATTTTTCATGTTTTAGGGCTTGAAAACGTGTTAAGCAAGTTAATTAGAAATACTATGATTTCATAATTGTAAAACCCACAATTTTACAATTTAAATTTATTTTCAGATTATATATCTTGTGAAATTGGACTTTTAGGTTGTTTATTTGAAGGATTTTAAGGTTTAAAGTGAAATATACTATTATAGCTATTGAATTATGTATTTAGATCTTTAAAAGTTTGAAGTTTGCGATTTAATTTATTTTTCGGATTTTATATAATCTGATTTTTATTGGTTTGAGCCAAAAAAATAAAGGTTTAGAATGCTTTAATATCTTTTAAACAACTATTTATGCAATGTGATAGGTATAGACTATTTGAATTGCAAAAACTATTAATAAAACAAATTTTCAGCATGTATTAGTAAGTTAAAGTTGCTGTAATTTATTATTAAACACTATATTTTCATGATTTTAACACCTAAACTTGTAGTTGGGATGTTGTACTATTAGTTTTGGCTAATTGGATTAATTTAAGGACTTTATTTTAATGGTTTGAGAGGTTTTTAAATACTTTAGTATTGCTGTAATTTTAATTGCTTTGGTATTGATTTATTCTTTATTATTTGGTTTAGGAGAGGACTTTGTAGAAGGTGATTTCTAGTCTTTAAAGTGGCCAATCGAATTGTTTACTCAAGGTACGTACAAGTTACAAAACCTTGCTTTTAGGTGCATGTTTAAGGATGGATCGAGAGCTTAGTATCATGTCTAGGGATGACTGGGTGAAATTGTTTGGTTATACATTGTGAATTTCATTTGATGTGCACTATTTCTTATTGCAATTATTGGTTATGTACTAATTATGCAAGGTGTGCTTAGAGGCAAAGGTATGTGATTGGTGAAATGACTTAATTATTACTCATTCATGATTTTATGAAATAGGATGAGTAAAGGAATGGTTCATGTCTTATAAGACAAGGTTAAGAGTTTGGGGTGCCTTATGCACTCAAGGTGTTTATACACCGAGGTAGTAAAGGAATAAATAATAAATGTTGCTTGCCACTAATAAATCAAGAATTGAAATTGAAAAGTTGTTTTACTTGATTTAATTGATATTGGATTGATTGAATTGTCATGCATGTGAGTCATCACCAAGTCTAAACATGTAAATCACGTAAAGTGCAAGATGGATGAGCAATAAAACTCTGGATTGGTGCACTTCTGGAGTAATGACAATCAGGGGTTGGGGTACATGGGGTATTAGCCGTGTACTTTTCTCGAGGCCGTCTGATCTACGAGTCTCTTATTTCAAATACTTTTTCAAAACTAGGAGTTAGGTGAGATCTCATACTAACTACGGTCACGGAGTCGCGCCCGTGGTCGTTGGATGTTTATTGATGTTTCCGAAAGGAGGCATGGGGTTTTTCTTTATTGATGTTCCAAATGGGACATGGGTTGGACAACCTTGTCTATTGCTAAATCTAATGAATAAATTGAAATGAGTTAGCTACTATTAGCTAGTGGAGTCTTAATAAATTAAATAATCGAGTCGTGTGTTGAGTTTGTGATTTAATGATGCGTATGATTGATTATTAGTAGCATGTTAATTACTTCCTTATTTTACTTTGCAGCTTGTATGTACTCAGCTTTGCTGATTGCGTGCTTTTGTGTGTGTGTCCTTCTTTGGTCATGGCCTTCGCCTTCAAATGACCCTGTGACGATCCAATTTTTACACTTGTAATATTGGGGAGCAGAATAACCACAGGTTCTCTCACATGCAGCATTCATCAGGGTTGTGGGATCTTGAGTAGAGAGTTGGTTGCTTATTTTTCGCGTTCCTTGCAAGTTTGATTTTATTTAACTCGAATTTATTTGACACTATTTCTCTTGGTTTAAGTTTGTTTTAACAATGAATTTTAATTACTTACTATTACTTTTGGGTTTTGAATAAGGGCCTTAAAGGTTCCAACTTGTAATACTTATTTTGATTTAAATACTTTGCTTTGAGGTTTATTTAAAACTGTTTTGGTTTTTCCGCTGCTAACTTCTGAGATAGCCTTAACGTTTGAACACGTGGCGATAGCACACCAGTAATTCTCTTGGATTTGTTCAGGTTATTTACAGGTTTCTCACAGGTTTTTAAGAGAGAATTATTGGGGTGTTACAAAGTGGTATCAGAGCCAGGTTTAGATTTAATTACCACTAAAGCCAATTAGCTTAATATGTCTTAGGTGCCTAACTAATTAACATTGAGGATTTAAGTTCAAGGCTAAAGTGATTTTTCGAAACTTAGTATGTTTGAAACGTTTTATCTAAAATGATTTTGAAGTTTATTTCGTCTACTTGGCGAGCTTTGGGTAGACTTAAGAAGGGAATGCATGCATATTCCATACATATCTTTACATTTTATTGTCATTTGAAGTGTCATTTTTCTTATTTATCTAACATGTAGTAATTAATGTCGTAATTGATGTGTTTTGTGATGTGCTTGTGTTATGCTTTTGTATGTTCGTTGCGTTGGGATGAGGTAGAAAGGAGATGAGTGACTCAGTAAGCACGTCTGGAAGCACGAATAATGCTATTAGGAACAACCCTGTTGTTGTGTCTGAGGATGAGAATGATGCGCGAAGTGAAGATACCTTAGAGAGGTACGAAAGGATTATGACGCCAGATAATCCTGATGAAGAAGACTACCAGTATATACATGAGTTTAAAACTGCGAAGAATAAGAAGCATAAGATTAAAACTTATACAAGAATGTTCCATGACTATACCCTTATTGACTTTCCAGATGAGGATGACCTTGAATGGCTACAACCACCACTGGAAGATCCAAATGCGGGAAAAAGAGCTACTAGGAATCCTAATCCGCTTCACAAGTATATAACTATTGAAGATTCAGATGATGAAAAGGATCTCGATTTTGATGTCAATAACTATGATGAAAAGAAAGATAGGAACAGCAATGTGATACCTTGAGATTTTTTTTTTAGGGTAGAGTTAGCATGAATAAGGCAACTTGCCATTAATAATAGTTATTAGAACTTTATTATAGTATGCTTTAGATGATTAATTTAAATAAGTAGCTAAAGCTATAGAGTTATTGTTCTTTGGGATTCATACTTTTATTTAAGTTATAATAAAGTCATTATTTTATATTAGAAGTTTCATTTTACTAATATTTGTGAGCCAAAGAAAGTTAAAGTTGGTGAAATAAAGATTTTAAGATATTTCCTTTGGTTATGATTAAGCTAGTAAGAGTGACGTGGTATGGGGATTATTTTTCTTAACTTTACTTGAATTTGGGTGTGAATTGTGTTTATATTGGTATGATCCTACTTGGGACAAAGGGGTGCAAAGCAAGGTGCCCTTTTGAACCAATATATGTGATATTTATTATGATGATTCTGTGAGTATATGCGTATGGCATTTGAACTAGAGTATGATGTCCCTATATTTTCAGGCGTAAAACTACCATGGCCAATAACGCCGCCCTTGCTGAAGCCATCCGAATGTTGGCAGAGAATCTGAACCAAAACCGAGGGGATCAGCTTGACCCCCAGGCAGAAATGTTCAAGAAGCTAGCACAAGTGAGACCCCCAGTGTTCAAGGGAGGTGCGGACCCCACCTTCTTAGAGAACTGGATACGCGAGTTTGACAAATTGTTCGTGGCACTGAACTGCCCTGATAATCTGAAGGTGGATCAGGCAGCCATGTATCTTAAGGACGAAGCTGACATTTGGTGGAGAGATAACTGTGAGCTAGTGAAAGCCAAGCCTAACTTTGGGTGGGAGGTATTCAAAACCGCTTTAAGAGACAAATTTTACCCTCCTTTCCTAAAGAAACAAAAAGCCCAGGAGTTCATAAACCTGGAAATGGGGCAGATGACAATCTCCGAGTATTATAATAAGTTTATGGCACTTGCTAGGTTTGCCCCTGAAGTAGTACCCACTGAGGAGTTGAAGGCTCAGAGGTTTGAGCAAGGGTTAACTAACCAACTGCAAAAAGACCTAGCGGGGAAGGTATTTAAAACTCTAGACAAGGTATATGAAAGAGCTGCCCACATGTACCACCTAAATTCTAAGAGTGTGGGAGAGACTGCCAAGGCCGGGGAGAAGAGGAAGGACTTTGGGAGACCAGAGCACCAAAGTAGCTATAAGAGGCCTAGGAATGGGAACTCATTTGATAGAGGTGACCAAACTGCTAGCAACTCTTCTACTGTTAACAATGGAGAGAGAACCTACCATTGTAAGAGGTGTAGGAGAAACCACCCTGGGAGAGATTGTGATGGGAATTTAGTGACTTGTCGGTTCTGTAACAAGAAGGGGCACAGGGAATATGAGTGTTACACCAAACAGAAACAACAGGGAAATGGTGGGAATGGTGGGAACACTCAACAGAGGCCTAACAACTTCAACAACCAGGGGAACAGGGGAAATGGTCAGAATGGGAAGTTTGGAAATGGTCAGAATGGGAAGTTCGGCAATGGTAGCAACAACAACAACCGATCTGGAAACAGCAGCAACAACTCAGGCAACAACAACAATGGTTACCAGGCAAGAAACAACACTCCCGGACGCTTGACTGTGATGAGCAAGGGAGAAGCTGAGAGGTCCTCAGATGTAGTTACTGGTACTTTTTCTATTCATTCTGCCTCTGTCAACACTTTGTTTGACTCTGAGCAGCTTACTCTTTCATTTCTACTTCTGTTGTGCGCAAATTAAACTTAACTGAGTCCAGTCATGTTGATGTGTCGGTTAGTCTGCCTACTGGCAAACTTGTCCATTGTAATAGAATATTCAAAGGCTTGCCTTTGAAAATAGGAGAAGCTATCTTTCCTTCGAATCTTATTGAGTTTAATCTAGGGGATTTGGATGTAATTCTAGGGATGGATTGGCTGAGTTCATACAAGGCCAAGATAGATTGTGAGATGCAGAGGGTGCAGTTGAGAGATCCTTTGGGTAAGACGGTGTCATATAGACGTTTAGGGAAGCCTAAGGGTTTTGGGATTATTTCTGCTTTGAAGGTCAAGAAGCTAGTGAGTAAGGGATGTCAATTGTACTTTTGCTGTGTCCAAGATTTGAGTATGAGTGAGAGTAGGCGGATTGAGGATGTACCCATTGTGAATGAGTTTTTAGATGTTTTTCCAGAAGAGATTTCAGGAATGCCACCTAAGAGGGAACTTGAGTTTACCATTGATTTAGTCCCGGGAGCTGCACCTATCTCAAAAGCACCTTATAGGATGGCACCAGCTGAGATGAGTGAGCTAAAGGCTCAATTACAGGAGTTGTTAGACAAGGGGTTCATTAGGCCTAGTGCATCACCTTGGGGAGCACCTGTGTTATTTGTGAAAAAGAAGGATGGAAGTTTGAGGCTATGTATTGATTACAGAGAGCTGAATAATGTGACTGTGAAGAATAAGTACCCTTTACCTAGGATAGATGACTTGTTTGACCAGCTAAAGGGGGCAAGTGTGTTTTCGAAGATTGATTTGAGGTCGGGGTATCATCAGTTGAAGGTTGCAGATAAAGACATTCCAAAAACAGCCTTTAGAACTCGATATGGGCATTATGAGTTTACTGTCATGCCTTTTGGGTTAACCAATGCACCAGCCATATTCATGGACTTGATGAACCGAGTGTTTCATGAGTATTTGGATAAGTTTGTAGTTGTATTCATTGATGACATTTTGGTGTATTCGAAGAATGAGGAAGAGCATGCTGAGCACTTGAGAACTACCCTTAAAACCCTTAGAAAGAACAAGTTGTATGCTAAGTTTTCTAAGTGTGATTTTTGGTTGGAGAAAGTTGTATTTTTGTGGCATTACATTTCGAAAGAGGGTGTATCTGTGGATCCTGCGAAGATTAAGGCAGTAAGTGAGTGGCCCACACCTAAGAATGTGACTGATGTTCGTAGTTTCTTGGGATTAGCTGGGTATTATAGAAGGTTTGTTAAGGATTTTTCGAAGATAGCTAGACCCATGACTACCCTTATGAAGAAGCAGAGTAAGTTTGAGTGGAATGAGAGTTGTGAGTCAGCTTTTCAAACCCTCAAAGAGCGATTGACTACTGCACCAGTGCTAGTATTACCTGATGGGAGAGAAGGATTCGAAGTGTATAGTGATGCTTCGAAGCATGGTTTGGGATGTGTCTTACAGCAGAATGGAAAGGTGATCGCATATGCATCGAGACAACTGAAGAAACATGAGGTCAATTACCCTACCCATGACTTGGAGCTTGCAGCTGTTGTGTTTGCCTTGAAGATTTGGAGGCACTACCTTTATGGTGTTTCTTGTAAGATCTTCACAGACCATAAGAGCCTAAAGTACATCTTCACCCAAGATCATTTGAATATGCGGCAACGTAGATGGCTAGAGTACCTCACAGACTACCATGTCCACATTCAGTATCATGAGGGAAAGGCAAATGTAGTTGCTGATGCCCTTAGCAGAAAGTCGAGTCATAATGTCAATGCTTTAATTGTGGCTAATGAGTTGTGTGAAGATATGAGGAGATTGAACCTTGAGGTCATCAATCAAGGAGAGTTAGAGGGATTACTGAGTGCTTTAACCATCCAACCTACCATATTTGAGGAGATTAGAGAAAGGCAACTGGAGGATGAGTCGTTTCAGAAGATTAGGGATCGGGTGACTAGTGGTGCGGAGACTGAATTCAAGATTCATGAGGATGGGAGTTTGAGATATAAAGAGAGATGGTGTATACCACAGAAGTGTGAGGAGATTAAAAGAAAAATCATGGAGGAGTGCCATAATACACCTTATTCAGTTCACCCCGGGGGAGATAAGTTGTATAAGGACTTGAAAGAGTTCTATTGGTGGCCGAATATGAAGAGAGAGGTAGCTGAGTTTGTATCCAAGTGTCTGACGTGCCAGAAGGTGAAGATAGATCACAAGAGACCCATGGGAAAAGTACAACCCTTGGAGATACCGGAATGGAAGTGGGATTCTATATCCATGGACTTTGTGACAGGCCTACCCAAGACTCGTTCTGGGAATGACACGATTTGGGTGATTGTGGACAGACTTACTAAGTCAGCAATGTTCATTCCTATCAAAGAGACCTGGAAAAAGAAGCAGCTAGCAAGTGTCTATGTGAAGAATTTAGTTCGGTTGCATGGAGTTCCTAAGGACATAGTGTCAGATAGAGATTCAAGGTTTCTATCAAAGTTTTGGCAAAAAGTGCAGGAGAACCTTGGGACAACATTGAAGATGAGTACTGCTTTTCACCCTGCAACAGATGGTCAGACTGAGAGAACAAACCAAACTATGGAGGATATGTTACGAGCTTGTGCTTTAGATTTCCAAGGAAATTGGGACGATCACCTACCTTTGATAGAATTCTCCTACAATAACAGTTACCATGCAAGCATCAAGATGGCACCTTTTGAAGCACTGTATGGAAGGAAGTGCAGAAGTCCGGTTTGCTGGAATGACTACAGTGACCGGGTTACTTTGGGTACAGATTTCATTGAGGATATGGTGGGCAAGGTGAGACTAATCCAGTCGCGTATCAAGGCAGCACAAGATAGACAGAAAAGTTATGCTGACTTAAAGAGGAGAGATGATGAGTTTAATGTTGGTGACAAGGTCTTTCTGAAAGTTTCTCCAACAAAAGGTGTGATGCGATTTGGCAAGAAAGGGAAACTTAGTGCTAAGTATGTGGGGCCATATGAAATCCTCCAACGTGTGGGAAAGGTGGCTTACAGATTGGCTTTGCCAATGGAGTTTGAGAAAATGCATGATGTGTTCCACATTTCCCAGCTAAAGAAGTATGTGCCTAGTGAAACCCATGTTTTGCAACCGGAGACTATTCAATTAGATGAGTCTCTAACTTATGAAGAAACACCAGTGAAGATACTAGATCATAAAGTGCGCAGTAGTAGAAACAAAGATGTGAAGATAGTGAAGGTCCTTTGGTCTAATCAGGAATATGAAGAAGCCACTTGGGAGGCCGAGGAAGAAATGAGGAACAAGTATCCCGAGTTATTCGACGAGGTGAGTTACGAGGGCGTAACTCTTTTCTTTTGAGGGGGGAAGAATGCGATGTAATTTCGCGCTTTTACCTCAATTATACCATTTATTGCTTGATTTTGCACGTTTTTGCATGTTTTTGGTTATCATTATGCATTATTATTGCGTTTACATACAATAAAAGTATGTACACTTAAGCCAAATATGAGTTCATTGAGTACAAAGTCCGATTTGTTAAGTGTGTTTGTTAAGAAGCAAGCAATTTACAGCAATACAAAACACATAAAGTTTGAACGGTTTTGGAGAAATTATGGTTTTTGGGTTAAGTTTCGAGGGCGAAACTTCTTTTAAGAGGGGTAGATTGTAATCCCCCATATTTTTTTAGAATAAATTATTATATTTCTTTATTATTTAAATAAATATTTTACTTCGTTTTCATTAAATAAAATTATTGTATGCAAAATTTATTTTAACTTTATTAGATTATTAAGCACCAATATAATTGAAATTCTTATTATAAATGGTGTTGGTAGCCCAAATATGAATAAAGAGAGCCTAAACTTTTATTCAAGCCCAAATACAATTCCCACTCCCACTTGATTTTGAAGATCAAGCCCACAAAATATATAAAACCCCAAAACCCTTATTTCCCCTCACTTTCTTTCCTCCTCTTCACGTACTCACAAGAGAAAAAAAAAAACACAATTTGAAGCTGCTCACTGCTGCTGCCTGAAGCAACCCCCCTCACCGGCCGCCTGCACCTCCGGCCACCCTGCTGACCGCCGCAACACCGCCGCCCAGCCACCTTGCTGCTGCCGTTTGCCCTCTTCTTCCTTTATTTCTTTTTATTGTTTTATTATCTTATTTAATTGTTTAAAGTTTTAAGCTTTAATATAAATTCTTGTTCTAAATTATATTATTATGGTTTGATAGTATGTTTAGATTATAAAAGATTATAAATTTATGGGTTTTGTATATCTAAATTATTAAATAAAATTTCAGATTATGTATTTTGTATATTTTAGGGCTTAAAACATTGATTTTTCATGTTTTAGGGCTTGAAAACGTGTTAAGCAAGTTAATTAGAAATACTATGATTTCATAATTGTAAAACCCACAATTTTACAATTTAAATTTATTTTCAGATTATATATCTTGTGAAATTGGACTTTTAGGTTGTTTATTTGAAGGATTTTAAGGTTTAAAGTGAAATATACTATTATAGCTATTGAATTATGTATTTAGATCTTTAAAAGTTTGAAGTTTGCGATTTAATTTATTTTTCGGATTTTATATAATCTGATTTTTATTGGTTTGAGCCAAAAAAATAAAGGTTTAGAATGCTTTAATATCTTTTAAACAACTATTTATGCAATGTGATAGGTATAGACTATTTGAATTGCAAAAACTATTAATAAAACAAATTTTCAGCATGTATTAGTAAGTTAAAGTTGCTGTAATTTATTATTAAACACTATATTTTCATGATTTTAACACCTAAACTTGTAGTTGGGATGTTGTACTATTAGTTTTGGCTAATTGGATTAATTTAAGGACTTTATTTTAATGGTTTGAGAGGTTTTTAAATACTTTAGTATTGCTGTAATTTTAATTGCTTTGGTATTGATTTATTCTTTATTATTTGGTTTAGGAGAGGACTTTGTAGAAGGTGATTTCTAGTCTTTAAAGTGGCCAATCGAATTGTTTACTCAAGGTACGTACAAGTTACAAAACCTTGCTTTTAGGTGCATGTTTAAGGATGGATCGAGAGCTTAGTATCATGTCTAGGGATGACTGGGTGAAATTGTTTGGTTATACATTGTGAATTTCATTTGATGTGCACTATTTCTTATTGCAATTATTGGTTATGTACTAATTATGCAAGGTGTGCTTAGAGGCAAAGGTATGTGATTGGTGAAATGATTTAATTATTACTCATTCATGATTTAATGAAATAGGATGAGTAAAGGAATGGTTCATGTCTTATAAGACAAGGTTAAGAGTTTGGGGTGCCTTATGCACTCAAGGTGTTTATACACCGAGGTAGTAAAGGAATAAATAATAAATGTTGCTTGCCACTAATAAATCAAGAATTGAAATTGAAAAGTTGTTTTACTTGATTTAATTGA
This sequence comes from Chenopodium album, assembly GCF_948465745.1. NCBI lineage: Eukaryota > Viridiplantae > Streptophyta > Magnoliopsida > Caryophyllales > Amaranthaceae > Chenopodium > Chenopodium album. The sequence goes on along the minus strand of NC_137850.1, from coordinate 28,115,849 downwards.
TATTGGATTGATTGAATTGTCATGCATGTGAGTCATCACCAAGTCTAAACATGTAAATCACGTAAAGTGCAAGATGGATGAGCAATAAAACTCTGGATTGGTGCACTTCTGGAGTAATGACAATCAGGGGTTGGGGTACATGGGGTATTAGCCGTGTACTTTTCTCGAGGCCGTCTGATCTACGAGTCTCTTATTTCAAATACTTTTTCAAAACTAGGAGTTAGGTGAGATCTCATACTAACTACGGTCACGGAGTCGCGCCCGTGGTCGTTGGATGTTTATTGATGTTTCCGAAAGGAGGCATGGGGTTTTTCTTTATTGATGTTCCAAATGGGACATGGGTTGGACAACCTTGTCTATTGCTAAATCCAATGAATAAATTGAAATGAGTTAGCTACTATTAGCTAGTGGAGTCTTAATAAATTAAATAATCGAGTCGTGTGTTGAGTTTGTGATTTAATGATGCGTATGATTGATTATTAGTAGAATGTTAATTACTTCCTTATTTTACTTTGCAGCTTGTATGTACTCAGCTTTGCTGATTGCGTGCTTTTGTGTGTGTGTCCTTCTTTGGTCATGGCCTTCGCCTTCAAATGACCCTGTGACGATCCAATTTTTACACTTGTAATATTGGGGAGCAGAATAACCACAGGTTCTCTCACATGCAGCATTCATCAGGGTTGTGGGATCTTGAGTAGAGAGTTGGTTGCTTATTTTTCGCATTCCTTGCAAGTTTGATTTTATTTAACTCGAATTTATTTGACACTATTTCTCTTGGTTTAAGTTTGTTTTAACAATGAATTTTAATTACTTACTATTACTTTTGGGTTTTGAATAAGGGCCTTAAAGGTTCCAACTTGTAATACTTATTTTGATTTAAATACTTTGCTTTGAGGTTTATTTAAAACTATTTTGGTTTTTCCGCTGCTAACTTCTGAGATAGCCTTAACGTTTGAACTCGTGGCGGTAGCACACCAGTAATTCTCTTGGATTTGTTCAGGTTATTTACAGGTTTCTCACAGGTTTTTAAGAGAGAATTATTGGGGTGTTACATGTGTAGAGTTTTTCCTTATCTAAATTCAATACTTAGTGAAAGACCTTTGTCGTCCAATGTGGGGGAAAGTGTAATATGATGAATTAGTGTTGGACTCAAAGTCTTGGCTTGTGTAATATCTTGTCTATGCTTTATGAGTTGTTTATGCTTTTTAAGCAATTGATTATATACTTCATGACTTTGTGTGAGAATGTTGGTTTATCTGCATGTCCATTTATAATTGTTATCCTTTACTGAAATAATTTGTTTTTAGCAATTTTTATGCATTATGTCATGTTTAAGTGACAAGTGATTGGTTATGCATATTTGAATTCTCATGTCTCTTGATTTCTATATTCCCATCTATGTATTTATTTTGTTTATTGAGTAAACAAGTTTACCATAGAGGAATAAGAGGCATTAATATTAGATATAACTATTATTTGATGCAAAGCATGAAAGTGATTAGTTTTGCTAAAAGATATTATTTGTTTGCCTTTATTTGTTGTTTTGATGTCTCTATGTTTGAAGAGTGTTTCATTAACTTAATGAATTGATGGCGTGAGTGATAGTTTACCTTGGAAGAAACAATTGAGAATAAGTTAGATCATTTCTAACATGCTTAGAGTTCTCCTTTTTTTTTTTTTGGAGTGTGTTTTCTAATATTTCTTCTAAAGTTTTTCCAATGTCAATTCACTAAGTGTTGTTGGAAGTGGTCAAGGCTAAACTTGTGAGTAAAGGTTACTTTGTTTTTCTTGTCTTAATGGAACAATATAGGTCTTACTTAGATGTTTTATTTATTTTGGATCTTTGTCCTTGATGATAAGTTTTCCTCTATTGGTTGAAGTTTTTTAAGCCTTCTAAGTGGTGACTTATGTAAGTTGATTGGGGGGTTCCATATTGAAGATAAGAAATGTGAGTTGAAAGTTCAAGTGTAAGTTGACTTGAGACTGTTATCTAGGAGGTGGTACAAGAGTGTGGTTGGTACCTTGTGAGAATCTAATACTTGTGATTGAGTTTGCTTCTCACTTATTACTTCAAGGTAATATATTTTTTTTATGAGTTATTTCTACAATGTGAGTGATGTGGTGGTGTTGAGAATCACATGAGTAATTGTAGTGAATAACTTTCTTGAACTTCTTATCTTTCCAATTTATTGAGCAATTTTCACGAATTTGAATATGACATGTGTTTTATTATTTTGAGAATAATAATAATTATTATGAGTTTTTTGGTTTTTTCCAAAGTGTCATACATGTTTCGTGATTGGAAAGATTTTTGCGATGATATGATATTTGTTGTTCATGTCATCGTTTGAGTAGAACATGTTTTGTATTAGCATGAATAATGTGTACTTTAAGGAAGTCTTAAAGTATGTCTTGATTGGTATATGCTAATACATTTAGCAATGTGATAGTAATATGCATTGTATTTATTTTAACATAGCATAAATTTGTGAAATAGTTGTAGTGCAATATTTTACAAATTTAATAGTGAATGACTCACATTGTTATTTAAACTTGCTTCATCTTTTACTAAGTATCTTTTTAGGTACGAAGATCGTGATATACATTAGCCTCCAGAAAAAGTTGCTCCAAAATTTCGGAAGGCAAGTGTTGGTGATTGATGGTTGATGAAGAAAGTTCAGTAATGTGGCTATGTTATTTCCAAGGATTAGACTTGATTAAGTCTTTGAAATTTCTTGTTTTGGGTTGTCTTGTTACTTTATTCACCTAATGGTGAATGAGACATATTTTCCTAATAATTGTGCAAATTAAGTTGATGTTGGTAACAGCATGCTAGTTTTTTCTTATTGGAAAAGTATTCTAACAAAAACAATTATGCATGATGGTAAGGATATTGAGGACATGTAACAATCATAGATAAACTTGTGGAAATGTCGAGGGGGATAGGCCTTAAGCCCACGTGGAAGGATTAAAAGCATTACTTTCCTATCCCTATGGCATGTGTTGTAATGCTTGTTTAAGGTTGAACTCTTTTGAGTTCTTAATGGATCAATAAACCATTTAGGTTAGTGCTATTTGAGACGCACTTGATTGATCCATCGTTTGAGGATGAGTCCTTAGACTCTTAATGAATCCAAATGTTTGAGTGGACGCACTAAAACTTTGGAATCACCGATATTTGTAATTGTTGTAACTTGTGAGGTTGAGCATTATGCTCTTAATGAATCCATGGTCTTGTGGGGCTTGATAGCTACGATGTAGCATTTGTTGAGTTCTTGGTGACATTTTTTAACCCCAATGACTAAGTACTATTGAGAAGTGCTTGTGATTCACCTATGTGGTTGTGAAGACTAGCCATCTTCTATGAAAAATTTGGGCGAATTTCCTAGAGCCTCCACTAGACCTAAGGTGAATATGCTTGGCTATAAAAGAGTATATCTCTTCGCGGAGTTTATATAAAATTTGGAGTGATGTATGTGTTGTGGGGGGTCATGTTCTAAAACTTGGAGTTTCAAGGTTCGTCCACTCTATGATCAAGAGTCTTAAGGGTTTTAAGGTTTGTCCACCCTTAAACTTGTAGTTCATTACCTCATACCATTAAGCACTAGATTTCAAATTACTTATGTAATATCTATGTGTTAAGTACTAATCTTCTCTTATGCCCAATATGTTGCTTCTCATCTCTTTTTCGGTTTTGTGTTTCCTCTCTTTAGTGGGGGATTGTTGGATTAAAGAGAGTAAAATCCATGTTGATTAGTTTACTCCACAAGTAGGTTGTGGCCTACAACGTTTGGCCACAAGTGAGTTGTGGAGTAGATTTTTTCATATCTATTCTAGAAGGAAATCAGTTTACTCCACAAGTGGGTTGTGGCCAACTATGATTGCCCACAAGCGGGTTGTGGAGTAGACTTTTTGATGTCTAAAGTCATTCTCTTGGTATTCTTCTTCTTTCTCTTGGATTCCCTTATAACCCCCCATTAAAGTGAATAATTATTCTGATTTAATCACTCTTTTGGTGTCTAGATTCATTCTTTGAATGTCCTTGCGATTTATATATATTGCTTGGAACATTTTCTCAAGAGAACATATATACTACAATATACTTATGTAACACCCTAGAAATTCCTTTCTTTTAAAATATATGTTTTGTCCTGTTTAAAACTTTAAATAGGAATATCTAAGACATTACCGCCACCGTGAGAACGGCTAAGGCAACTATCCAAGATACACAGCGGAAGACTAACTTCAAAACTTTTCAAAACAAGTCTACTTGAAAAGTCAATCCACGAAAGTAAAGTCAAACCAAAGTCAAACGAAGTAAAATAAAATCAACCTAATACTTGGAACCATTATAGGCCCTTATTAAAACCAAACCAAACCAAATTCAAAACCTTTTTGTTAGTCGCGCATAATAATATTATCATAAATAATTAAAGCAGTAACACATCATATACTTATAGAAACTAGCATAATACGCTCTTCACTCATGCCCATTCATGAAAATGCTTCATCACCTGAAAAGCTTATCTCTACCTATTTCCACTACTCTCCATTATAAATGGGTCATCATAGGGCCAATATAAAGACAAGGCCAACAAACACACAAAACACACAATCAGCAAAGCTGAGTACATAAGCGTAATTAACACACTAACATACAATTCCGTTTCAACATACAACTTACCTTGTTGCACCTGTTTTTTCAAGCATACAACACTCAATAAAATTCTTACTAGACACTAAATAATTTATTTAGCATTGATTACGCATCGAACGGGTTTCCCCCTATCCTCCCCCAATAAATTGAGGTTACTGACACGCGAGCTAACCGTGCCAGCATCAAAAACCACACATAGGTGGCGGAATTCCTGCGCATAATAATAATAAAAAGGAATATACAGCGTCCTGTACTCCATTAGAAGTTATGGTTAAATATAAAACCCCATAACTCCCCTATATGTTCATACTTAAGGTATATACGTTCCAAGAGTTTTGGTGCGTAATCTCTTTCACTTTACGCTATTTACAAATTATTAAACTTGGTGATGACTCTCAAACCATAATCACTCAATCAACAATAATTATTCAAACAATCAAATATTTCAATTTAATTCTTGAATAATTAGTGACCACATAATTTTTAATGTTGAATCCTTTTTAATTCTACCTCGGTGCCAATGACACCTTAAATGCATAAAGCGCCACAAATCCTATCCCTCGGTGTTAATAACACCTTAAGTGCACAAAGGCACCAACATACAATTTATTCCTCGTGTACATAGACACTTATATATAACTCCTTTCCTCATGCTTGTAGCATCAATTAAAATTATATGAACCATAAATAAATTCCTTTTCAATATTCTGAACCAAATTAAACATTTAGTTTAATTAAACATGCTCTCTAACATGCCACAAATAAATATGTGGTTCATAAATAATATTCCAAATTATTATTTCCATCCAATAATTCATCACAAATAAATCATGATTCATAATCCAATCACCAATGACATCCAAATCATAATTTCCAAACCAAACCTAGCATGATACTACTTGTAATCAATCAAACACATTTAGCACGCTATTACATCAACATAATTGTGCTAAGTACGCGAACGTACCTTGAATACGATCTTAATATCGCCACAATTAATAGAAATCACTCACTTTAAAGTCTCCTACAATTTAAAATCATAAAAGAATATTAAAACCCACTCTACACAAATTTCCAACAATATATACTATTATAAAACCCCTCATAATTTATTTAAAATAAGCTGAAATTATATTTAAAACATCATAATTCAATCTCAATTAATGGGTAATTAAAATTCCTTAAAGAAACTTGATTTCTAATGCTTTACCAAAAATTCCAGCACTTTATTTTATTAAATCTTGCTGTAATTTAGTCTTAAAACACTTTAATCAAAGGTTTACACCATTATATATGATAATCCTTCAATAATTTATAAATCAAGAACCTAGGGTTTCAAAAATTAGGGCTTTTTAATTAAAAACATAATATGAAAATTAATTAACATAATACTTTTAATCAAACATCAAAATCAAATCACAAAATCCATAATTAATATTTAGATCTAGGATTAAATTGATTTTTAAAACAAAAATTAATAATAATTTTTTTTTATTCGAAAAAAGAGGGAGGAAGAAGGTGGTGGCAGCCACCACGCCGGTTGCCAGCACCGGTGGCCGCCTGCTGCCGGCGGCTGGTGCTGCTGGCGGCGGCAGCCACCTACTGCCGGTGGCTGGCAGTGGTGGTGGGGGTGGCCGAAAAAAAAGAAGGGTAAGGGGGAGAAAGGAGAAAGAAAAAAAGAAAGAAAATAAGGAAAAGGAGAGAGAAGTTTACCTTGGATTTTTTCCATTCTGGACAAAGTTTGATTTGCCTCATATGTGGGTTATTTATACCCCTTCTCTAAAACCCTTCTCCCTAAACTTTCCCTTTTTAATTTTCCTAATCTTATCCCTAATAAAACTTTACTAAAATAAACTTTCCTAAATTAAACCCCAACTTAATTAAAATAATTAATTAAATAAACTTTCCTTTTATAAATTATTTCCACTTATTAAAATAAATAAATAAAATTCTTTAAATAAAACATTTAAATTCAATTAAATACTTCTCAAAATACTTATTTTCAATAAAATACGTATAAAAATACGAGGTATTACAACTTATCCAAAAAGTGCTAAACACATTTCTTTTTCTTTTAGACATAAGTTTATATGGCTCCACCTTTCACCCAAAAGTGCCTTTGAGTGAGAGTGGTGTGTAACCTTAGAGAACGTACCGGTGATACAATGTGCACCCCGGTTGTGCCGGAATTCGTTTTCAAAGTCAGTGACGAAGTCACGCCACACCATCTTCCTTTTGAGTAAACAAACGCATAACATTATTCTTATATTTTTGTAGCCTTTGAAACACTTATTTTACAACATCTTAGACTTCCACCACATCGACTACCGTGATTGGCTCTACAATATCATGATTCAGAGCAATCTCTTTAAACCTTCGATTCTTGGTCACCGAAAATTTGTTTGCTCGGATTACAATCAATCTATGGAACAATAAAGTGAGATTACCGTGAAGAGAATTGAGTACTTGCGTGATTCTGGGGTTTTTAAGGGTTGGCTTACTAGTAATTCCAATGAAATGGAGCTTCTTAAGATGATGTTGAATGAAATTATAGCGATTTATGATCATTCCCTTACAACTAAGCTCGATGTCCATTTCCTTCTCTGGTAATTTTCTATATTTTCTGCTAAAATTGATAAATTTTAAAGCAAAATATAAAGCCATTCCTTTTCCTTCCGTTCCTTTTTTGTTAGTCCTATTTGGAATCTTCAATTTGAGAGGAAAAATATTAAAGGGGTTACAGTGTCAAAATAATTGAGGTTTGTTAGTGTTATATAGAGGTTACTCCGTTCTATTTTGTAGGCAGTCACACGGTGTAGACAGTTAGTTGTACAAAAAACGCGCTGATATTTGTAAAATAAACAAAAATAGTCAAACTCAACTCGCTACCTTCCAAACGCTAACATTTTAAATGTTAGAGAAAAGCTACCTCTATCACTAACTGCTAATTATCTTATCAAACACACTTTTTTTTTTTTTACTAATGTTTTGGTTGGGTTCAAATGCTAATTCTTACATATTGGGTATAAGTTATAACTCTACGACCAAATATGGCCTAAAACATTGGGATTAGAGGTGATAAAATTTTAGATCGAGCCTGGTCTTAAAATAATATCTCGTACCCAAACTCGTAAAAATGTAACGGGACTTTTTTTGGATCGGGCTCAGATTTTAAACTAAAATTTGTTTTTAGGCTTTCCAAATCTGCCATATTTTCGAATTGGATCAGGCCGAGCTAGCAGGTCGGACTAATGTTGATTGTCTTAGGGTCTGTTCTCTTCAACTTATTAAAAGTTCAGCTCCAATCATTTCAATTCCTGATTTCCTTCTCTCATTAAATATTCAATTCACTTTATTTTAATTCAGATCCAATTAATTTAATTCAATTTAATAAATCAGAACAGACCTTAATAGAATCACATCTTGTAAATTGTAACGCATGCGTTACCAATAACACGCAGTGACCCTACTGCCATACATACCTACCTACCCATAATTTACCAATTATACGCAGTATATGTAGTTTAAATACGTTACTCAAACTACAACATTATTTGTATTCAATTCAAATTCCGATACAATAATAATAGTCAACCATACCAAACCACTATTTACATGTGCACCCCATTCATTTCCTGCATTCCTATCCAAACCTCCCATTCTATTACATTCCGCGGGTATTTTTATTTTTAATTCACCATTTTTCTCTCTCCTCCAATTCCAATTTTTCCCCTTCATTCCATCAATGGCGTCTTCTGAAGATCAAATCACCTTCAGAACCAAAATCCTTACTCGCCATCTCAACCCAATACTCAATTCATCACCTTCATCATTACCCAATCTTCTCTCCTCTTTGCCATGCCTCTCCTACACTCCACCAGAACTCGTCGAATCGGAAGCAAATTTCGATACCAAGCAAATGCGATCCATATTGGATTCCCACAACATCAACCACCGTGACTGGTTGTACAACATCATGATTCAAAGCAATCTGTTTAACCCCTCGATTCGCGGTCATCGGAAATTTGTTTGCCCTGATTATAATCAATCTATGGAACAACAAAGGGAGATTACCGTCAAGCGAATTGAGTATTTGCGTGATTGTGGTGTTTTTTTGGGTTGGCTTACTGGGGATTCGGAAGAAGATGAGCTTCGTAAAATGGCGTTGAATGAAGTTTTGGCGATTTATGATCATTCCCTTGCTATCAAGCTTGGTGTCCATTTCTTTCTCTGGTAAATTTTCTTTTATTTTTGCAAAATTCATAAATATTATCGCCATTTCTTACCCAGAAAAAAAATTTAATTAAGAAGAATTCTTTTTAATAAATACTAAGACGAAAAATTATGTTCATATATATCAAAAACTGTGCAAAAAATAAGACATAAGAATATAAGATGATGGAGGGTGTAATTTATTTTTATTAAATTTTTTAATTTTTGTGTGTGCGGTGGTATTTGTAGTTTTATGGATGTTGTAATTTACTAGGAATTTTTATTTTTATTTTTATTTCATAAAATTGCCAAAATTATTCTTTGAAAGTCAAGGACTTAAATTTTGATTGATTACTTAATCCTTTTTTTTTTTTTTTTTTTTTTTTAAGTGAAACATATTGGCATTTTACCCTACTTACCTAATCTACCTGGACTAATGTAGTAGTAATTTATATATAAAAAAAAATATAGTTTTGTGAATACTTATTGAATCTTCTCAATGAATAATTTATTAATATTCAATATAGGTTTTTTGATTTATGTTGACATGAAAGGAGATGGTATAAACAAGAATTGATTGTAGATTTAAGAACCGTACCACGGTCAAGCTGACTTCTAAACACATCACTCTTGTGTATATTATTTATTTATTTTTGTTGGTAATGTTCAAAAATAATTTTCTGTTCAAGGTTGTTGGATACTTGTTAAATAGGAGCTTGCATTTGCTGACTTCCAACTACTAGCCATACTTCACCTACCCCCTTACATCAGCTTTTGATATATAGAGTAGTTTAAGATACTAGTTGAGCACATTGCACAAACCCCATTTACAAGTCAACAATTCATTCTTTTTCCTCACTCTTTAATGGCTTCTCAAGAAGAGATGATCACTTTTGATACCAAAGAAATGAGAGCCCTTTTGGATATGCACGACATTGAAGACCGTGATTCGCTCTATAATTTGATAATTCAGAGCAGTGTGTTTAATCCACGAAAGATAGGCAGCAGAATTTTTGTTTCCCCTGACTATAATGAGACTATGGAACAGCAGAGAGAGGTGACAATGAAGCGGATGCATTGTTTGGTTGATCATGGGGTTTTTAGAGGGTGGATTACGGAGGGAGGAGCGGCAGTTGAGCTTAGGAGAATGGCTTTGAATGAGGTTGTTCAGATGTATGATCACTCCCTTGCTGTTATGCTGGGGGCTCATTACTTTCTGTGGTATGGGATTTTTGCCCTCTAAATTCTTAAGTTGATGGTTAAGATAGAGTTTTGTGGTTGTGATGATCATTCAATTATTGTTTAACAATGACGTCTCCTTCTCCATAATTTTGTGAGCTATGCTATGGTTTATTAGGATTGGTTTTTTCCTTTTTTCTGACCAGTTTTATCCATCAAATTTGGTTGCTTGGATAGTACATACATCTGATATAAGCTGTTTGATTTATTTGCTTAATTATGATGATTAAGAGTTCTTGTGCAGCTGGATTTGGGGAGTATTTTATGTGGAATTTCAAGCTAGTTTATTTAAGAATTTATTATGATGACATTATTGATGTCATTTATACTAAAATGGAAGATATTTAGCTGTTAAATGGTTTTAGGGGATCGAATAATAAGACATCATTCAGTATAATTCACTTTTTCTCATAAAAGTGGAAATGTTATCGTTTTCTTGATGCTACAAAGTGGATTTCATATCTTGTGACAATGAGAAGGGGATTTAATTTCTATAGTTATATGTTTACTAATTACTTTTTATCTAGTTGAGATTTATCTTTATGCAAAAATAGGAAAGTTAAATACGCCTACTTCAGTAGACTTTAGTTAAACCTTTTCATTGGCATTCTGACTCCCTCAAGCTGATGATATATGATATTAGTCATGATTTGTTCATTATGCATAATGCACCATTAAATAAGCAGCCACGTCACTCTCCTAATGGCCACACTTTTGTTGAAAGCCTTACCTTTGGCACCCAATGAACAAATGCTCTTCTAGAAGTGCATCTTGTTAAGGACCATAATATATTTTTAATTTTCAATTTATTATAAATGATGATGGGCTCTATTCATTCTAGAGGGTTTTGGTAGCTAAATGTATTTATTTATTGATTCTAGTAAGTCTTTGGAATGGCAGTCAACAGTAATTAATCTACTAAAACACTTTACCTTTCTTTGTTTTGTTTTGTTTTGTTTTCATTTTTTTAAAAATTCAATTTTAAACAACGATACATCACTACATTCCTCTCCTAAAAATGTGTGCCAAGTTTAAATGGGACTTTTTAGTTAGTGTAGAGGGTATCTCTTAAGATCTAGTGTGATTGATTAAGAAGTTTCTCCATCCCCTTTTTCTCTCTTTGAAGGGTTTACTGGAGAAAAAGGATTTTGAATTGGAGGGCTTGGATTCTAATTAGCATTGGAACATAGCTTAAAAATTCTTTTCTTCTTTTGACATCTTTGGATGAACAATTTTGAGGTTTCTGGGTCTTTTGATTAATCACTACTTTGTAGATGCATTTGTTAATGTGGGGTTCACGTAATTTGGGTTTCCATTTCATTAATTCCATGCTATTGTGCCTCTTGGACTACGACATCATCAATTGCGTCTTTCTCCTGGTAGGATGTATTTGGAGTGTTTATGAGTTAAATTGAATAGTGTAGTCTACATTTCTTGCTCATTCACAAGTTTTTCTGAGCTTTATCCTTAAACCAAAGTAATTGTTGGTGTTGAACTTAACAATCATGAAAAAGTTTATGGTCAAGCTAGTAAGCAAGTTGTTTACGACCTCTACGTAAATAATTGAACAGGCATACATGTCATGTTTGAAATTATCCTCTAATTTGAATTATTTTGTTAGCTAGGTTCATTTGATCTGCAAACGAAAAGTAAACAAACTTTAGAGATACCAAAGCTCAATGCATTCAAATAAATGTGTATCTTTTTGCTACTTGATAGTCTGTATTCTGTAATTCTTGCTTTCTCCCTTTCACCAGACTTATTTATTTATTTTTGAAGTTTTCTATTGTTCAATCATTTTTGTCTTCCTGCCCATCTACCTTCCAGCTTCTCTTTATTTGACGAGGAAATTTCATTGAGGAAATAAGCTAAACTACTACAGTATGCCTATCGTGCTTTCTCTTTCCACTCTCTTTTAAAACGGGTTTATTTAGTGGACATCCATACATATACCCTTTTGTTGCATGTAAATCGTTTTTGGGCTCTGCTTTTACCTTGCCGAAGCGGAATATATTAATCTTCAGGTATTCATTGATTTCAGGGGTGGTGCAATCCAATTTTTTGGCACAAAGCGTCATCATGACAAGTGGCTGAAAATTACGGAGGATTACGGCATGAAGGGTTGCTTTGCTATGACTGAGCTGGGGCATGGAAGTAATGTAAGGATGATATTCTTCATTGAATTACTTTGATACTGTCGTTGTGTGCATTAACTTTTAAATTTCTGAACTTGGTTGTTGATGTCGTTAGGTCAGAGAAATTGAAACAGTCACGACTTATGATCCAAATGCTAAAGAGTTTATGATCAATACTCCATGTGAATCAGCTCAAAAGTACTGGATCGGAGGAGCAGCTAAAGTATGGAATGGATTTCTATCTCTTCTTATCTCTCTTGCTTTTCTTTCTTGTTGCTTTTACCATATTTTGACGTCCGTTTTCTGTAATGTTTTTGTAGCATGCAACTCATACTATTGTTTTCTCACAACTCCATATAAATGGGAAAGATGAAGGTGTCCATGCGTTTATAGTGCAAATCAGAGATGAAGACGGCAATGTTTGTCCAAATATACGTATTGCTGATTGTGGTCATAAAATTGGGTTAAATGGCGTTGACAATGGCCGTATCTGGTAATTGGTGATGATATTTAGCTTTTTTTGACCGTGATTGTTTTAGTCATTGAAGCATCATGTTTATATGTCTTTTATTTTTTAGGTTTGATAATGTTCGCATACCTAGGGAGAATTTGTTGGATTCAGTTGCCGATGTTTCTCCTGATGGCCAGTATCTTAGTGCAATTAAAGACCCTGTTCAGGTTTTTGTTCAGCTGGCCTTTTGATACTCCCTTGAATTTCACCTTTTTACCGTGGATATCTCCTTTTCTGAATTGATTTTTGCAATGAAACGAAATGGAAAATCAATTTTATCTTCAGACTTCAGTTGTCTAATTTTATGTGCTTGGGTTTTGTTCAGAGGTTTGCAGCATTTCTTGCTCCATTGACATCTGGACGTGTCAACATTGCAGTCAGTTCCATTTACGTTGCAAAGGTAACTGATGCCTCATGCTTGATATCTTGTAAATGAATTTGTTTTTTTTTTTTCTTTTTATTTCTACGTGTTTTTGTTGAGTTATGTTGGCATTTTCCATTAGGTTGGTCTAGCTACAGCTTTAAGGTATGCTTTGTCAAGACGAGCCTTTTCTCTGGCACCAAATGAACCTGAAGTTTTATTACTCGACTATCCAAGCCACCAGCGTCGACTCTTGCCTCTTCTTGCAAAGACGTAAGTCATCCATTTAGCGGTTTTGCAATAGTAAATCATGGTGCATCTTGTATCCTACTCTTAAAATGTAATCGATTATTTTGCTCATAAATTCATAATCTAGGCATAGCATTTACATATGATTGATAAATTTCAGTTTTATGCCCAATTATATGGTTTCTGGATTCTACTTGGTATTTGTACTAACTAGCATGTGTTTTTATTGCAGATATGCAATGTCCTTTGCTGGAAACTATCTGAAATCTATATATGTGAAACGATCACCTGAAATGAATAAGACGATTCATGTTGTTTCAAGTGCCCTAAAAGCTATGCTAACTTGGCATAACATGCGGACACTTCAGGTAAATATTGGCTATGGTGAGTTTTAATTTCTATTTTCCTGCCTTTTCATCAAAACTGATGTATTTTTTATCGTCACTTTTCCAGGAGTGCCGTGAAGCCTGTGGGGGCCAAGGTCTGAAGACTGAAAATCGTGTAGGTCACTTGAAAGGCGAGTACGATGTGCAATTAACCTTTGAAGGAGACAATAATGTTCTCATGCAGCAGGTAGCATCTAATTTTTCAGCTTTTCTTGGTCATTCATTCATCATATGCTCAAGCTGTAGCTTTTGTGCTGAAGCTTAAGCATTAGGTGGAAATTGATTGCAGTTGGTAGTCATAGCAAGTGAATAAGTAGTACTGAATTTTTGGCCAAACACACCTAGAACTAAAAATTAAAGCAGGTGTTTGAAGTCTATGAACTGCTGACAGCTGTCAGTCTATGAATTCGTTGTGCTTTGTGCATGAATTTTTCGTTTTATGTGTTATTGTTGACAATTTGTGGACAAACACAACCTACTTAATTCAGGTAGCCTTTGCTTAGTGTGATGAGAGCTGAGAGCTAACCGGCCTTTCAGGTTTTGCTTTTTTCCCCCTTCTTATATGGTGATTATCTGGTCTACTACTGCTGTAAGGAGGTTGGAGGAGAACACAAAGTAATGAACAACTCGTCCAACCAATGGATTAGGAGATATGGGATCTAAATCACGTGGGAGCTTTACCATTGAGCTGTGCACATGATTATCTTTTTTTAGAGTTATTGTTGTCGATTTGAATCCGAATTGTAGGTTAATCAATCAATCAAAGCCTTAATCCCAAAAGTGGGGTCGGCTACATGAACCAAATTTGATTATTCCGTGTAATCATCAACAAAGATCCTCCTCCTCCATCCCTTACGATCCAATACCTCATCCTCATGCACATCCATATACTTCATATCCTTCCTAACTCCTTCCAACAAGTCATTTTCGGTCTCCCTCTCCCTTGTTTAACCCCTCCATGGTCCCACTCTTCCATTCTTTGTACCGCTGCACCCTCTGGTCTCTTACGTGCCCAAACCAACGCAGACGATTTTCCCTTAGTTTCCGCAATGCCTGCCACACCTACCTTGTTGTGAATAACCTCATTTCTGATTCTATCTCTTAGAGTGTTCTCGCACATGCACCTTAACATTCGCATTTCCGTAACCTCAATTTTTTGAATGTGCTCCTTCTTAGAAGCCCAACATTCTGTACTATAGAGCAACCCTATAGAATTTTCCCTTCTACTCTAAGGGAATGCTTCGGTCGCATAACACTCCCGTGGCCGCTCTCCATCCTAACTTAATCCTGTGGGCCACGTCTTGATCAATGTCACCATTTTTCTGGATGATCGATCCAAGATATTTAAAACATTCGCTCATGGTCAAGTCCTTTCCATCCAAACTCACCACCTCATTGCTTGACCCCCTTTGAGTACCAAAGTGACATACCAGATATTTAGTCTTACTCCGACTTAGCTTAAACCCTCTAGATTCCAACCTTTGCCTCCATTGCTCCAACTTGGCATTAACCCCATCTTTAGTTTCATGCACCAGTACGATATCATTCGCAAATAGCATACACCATGGGACTTCATCTTGAATTGGTCTAGTTACTTCAGTTAGGACCGTTGCAAAAAGGAAAGGGATTAATGCAGACCCTTGATTGTAATAGGAAAATCTTTTGTCAACCCTCCACATGTCCTCACATTTGTTGAGACATCCGGATTCATATCCTTAATCAGGTCCACGTACCTTCGTGGGATACCTTTCTTCAACATTGCCCATCAAAGTACCTCTCTTGGCACCTTGTCATATGCTTTCTCTAAATCAATAAAGACCATATGAAGATCTTTCTTCTTTACCCTATAAAACTCCATCATTTGTCTTATCAAATGGATTGCTTCCATAGTGGATCTCCCTAGCATAAAACCAAATTGGTTGTCCAAAATGCTTGTGCATGCCCTCAACCTATGTTCAATCACTCTTTCCCACAACTTCATAGTGTGGCTCATAAGCTTGATCCCTCGATAGTTAGAACAATCTTGAGCGTCTCCTTTATTTTTATAGGCCAGGACCAAAGTGCTCTTCAATCCAGTTTGTAGGTCAAATACTGTAAATTTGGTATATGAATTTGCTCAAAAAGTTTCTGATTAAAATTCCATCACATTGCTAAAAACTCAGTAATCTATTTACATTTTGATTCTTTGCACTCTTTTACTGAAAATGCAGTGCTTAATGTTAGATATCTGGTTTGACCAGTAGCTTTTATTTTATATGTATTTTTATTTTTGGTGATGGAGTTTCGTTGTGGACGGTGTTCCTAACGAAGTAATGAATATTTAGAAATTGGAGTATGTGTCTGAAACTGAAATAATGGTAATAATAATGATCTGCTTGCGTATTACCAATTCTCCTAATAATATTGGCAATGATAACGATCGGCTTGTGAACATTTTGTTGATCCAAAGGGAAATGGTAGTGGGGCTGTTGGTCATGGTGGTTAAAGTTGGAAGAGGAGAGGGTTGTTAGCAGTGTCCTGAGAAGTAGTGGACAGAAGTCTAGTTCAAAGGTTAAGCTGGCAGCAGGGACTACATAAGGGGCTTGTTTCGTGATTGGGCAGGGTACGGTGGTTGGGCTAATAGGTGCCTGGGCTAAGGTGTTGCACAAGCAAAAATGAAAAATGGGCCCTAATTAAAGAAAACGTATTTCATACATAATCCACCAACATAATATTTTGCCCCTTATATTGTTGGATTATTAATTCGAAATATTTGATCATTTTTCTAGTCACTATATTGAAACTTTGTTGGGTGACATAAGATTGATATGAGATGGGAGATAAAGAGGGCAAGATAAAAAGTATTGGCACGTTCTAGGTATAATCTGAAAGAATATAAATAAATTTATTATATTGATGTTTTTGGTAACAAATTTCTTATACTCCATAAATATACACAAACTTTCATATGTGGCTGGCCACACGGTGTGGCCGGCCACATATTTTTTTTTTTGAAAGAATGGTCGAGGTTACTTGGTCGGGGGTTACTCGGTCAGTAAGGGGTTACTCACTTAATCAGTCAGGGGTTACTTGGTCGCTCAGTCAGGGGTTACTTGGTTAGGGGTTTTTCAGTCAGGGATTATGTGGTCAGGGGTTACTCGTGTGTTTGGTGTGGCCAGCCACAAACAAAATAGTCGGCGGTATAATAAAAAAATTTTGCACCATTTGATGGGCTTAGCATTAATTTCTGAGATAATGGCCGTTGATTATCTAGGGCCCCACAATGAATTTCCCCAATTATTTCTTTCTAAGTTCTCTCTAAAAATAAGCTATGTGTTTACCTTCATTTGAGTTGTCGTCTTCAACCTCTAAACAGTCTTAATTTTATTAAAGCAGGACCTATCAAAAGGGGGCCCCTGAGAGGTCGCTTAGGCTGCTCCCCTTATAGCTGGCCTTGGGGAGAGAAGAGAGAAAGGAAATAAAAAAAAAAAAAAAATAAAATAAAATAAAATTGGGCCAATTTGAAGTGTACACGTCATCAAGTTTACTGTTTCTACAAGTTCACAAAATAATGAGACTGTTTTGAAAAGAGTGGCCTTATGGTATGGATCATTTATAATTGATACTAAGGATTATTTATTCATGCACTTGAAACAACTTTCTAATTGGTTTCTGCCTTGCTGGTTCATTGTTAAGACAAGTCAAATAGCAATTGGTTTTTGCTTCTCTTTAATGTTGGGGCCTAAAGACCTGAGAATTGCTTTTATTATGACTTTTCCAGGTGAGTAAAGCATTGTTTGGGGAATACTTGGCTACTCAAAAGCAAAATAGACCATTTAAAGGATTGTGGTTGGAGCATATGAACGGCCCCAGCCCTGTTATTCCTGCTCAACTGACTGGTTCTATTCTCAGAAGTAGCCAGATTCAGGTATTCATTTTACAGAGGTTGGTTGTATCTCATTGATATGTTTTCAAGAAAGTCATATGTTCGTATATAATATATTTATTTTTTTTAATTTTTTTTTTCAGACTGACATTTTCTACCTGAGAGAGAGAGATCTGTTAAAACGTTTTGTAGCTGAAGTTTCAGCACATCAAAAGCAAGGAAGAAATAAAGAATATGCTTTTGCTTTGGTGAGGATGCTCATCTTATATAAAGATCATACTTGTTGTAGATAGAACCTAAGAAAATCCGTGCAGTTGGGGAAGAATTTTTTTTCTCCAGGTCACAATATAGTATCACTTTCTTTCTCTAATGCAAAGAATCTTATTTTCCAATCAGGCTTATCAGCTTGCGGAAGATTTGGGCAGAGCTTTTGCTGACAAGGCGATTTTGCTTACTTCTATTGAAGCTGAAGCTAATGTTGCTGCTGGACCACTTAAGGTAAAGGATTGCTTTGGACATTTATGTTTATTTCAGCATTTTGTATATTATTAGGAAAACATAGGTTCTTAGAACAAATATTTAATCATCTATCATAACTACTTAAGGACCACTCTCATACAAGTAATAACTTACAACATATATAAGGCCTGCCTATACTTTTTTGAGCTTCGTACTGGGATGTACTATTTTATTATACCAAAATTAGCTCACCTTCTTCCCCTATTTTAACCGTTACTGTTACAAGCTACCATTACCTGACATATACAATGATCATGACATATGTTTCTTACGTTACAAACCACAGCTGAAATTACTCCTGTGTTGACTAATTCAACTTCGTAATGCCTTCTTCAATTTTACTCTTTCAGGAAGTCTTTTCTACTTTTGACTTTCAATGAGAACATGCATTTTGTTTCCCAAACTAAAAGAATTATGGTCAAAAACTGCCCATTAAAAGACTACTTTTGCAAATAACTACCACTTAAAAAAACCCTTGTCAAACTACCCTAAATACCCAAAAAGTTTGGGTAGCACTACCCTATAATGGTTTTCGTCCAAAAATTCAATTTACAGTCTCATGTTTATGATTTCCCTCTAATTTCTACATACAAAAACTAGCTATGAAACCCTAATTTATAAACCTTAGTTGCCAAATTCACAAATCTAAATCATCCTAATTTTTTGAACCCTAATTCCCACAATTAATCAAACCTAATTTTCCAATTTGATAAGCCATAATTCAATTACCGAATCCCCAAAGTTTTAAACCCTAATTCCCAAAATTAATAAACCCTAATTTGATCCCAAATTGATAAGTCATAACTCAATTCCCTAGTCCTCAAATTCCCAAAATTGATAAGCGTAATTTCGCTAACTGATAAACCTTAATTCCCTTATATCCAAGTCAATTAAGAAGTCCGGGCCACAAAGAATTGCCAGCAGCTACTGCCTCGAAAGACAACCCTACTCTGAAGTGCTTCAGGTTCATGGACGTGTTGCCTCTGCTATAGCATTTTATTGCTTTCTACTTTGCTTCTTCATTTCTTTGTTGTCCCATTTCTTAGAGATACTTGAGCCACAACTTTAACTAGAGCTGTCAAAAGCTGACCCGACCCGAAATATTGACCCTAACCCGACCTATTAACCGACCCGTCTGAATCCGAAAAAAATGGTGACCCGAACCGACCTAACCTGACCTGAAACCAACCCTAGACCCGAGTGGACCCGAGTATTTGAGACCCGAACCCGAACATTAACCGACCCAGAGACGACCCAACCCGAACGTAACTCGTAAATTATTGACCTGAACCGAACTCGACCTGAACCAAAATTGACCCAAACCCGTTTTAACCCGTTAAAACCCGAATTCAACCCGACATGTTCCTAACCCGACCCGAATTCAACCCGATCTGTTCCTAACCTGACCCGAATTTTATCCGACCTGCTACAAACACGACTCGAATTTCAACCTGACCTGTTACAAACCCGACCCGAATCAACCCGACTTGTTATTGACTCGACCCAAATTCAACTCGACTTGTTATTGAATCAATATGTATAGGTCGTTATCTCATGTTGGTATTGGATCGGAAATTGAATCCTAACTCTATTCCTTCAATATTTCACTTTGAATTTTAAGAGGTTAGTTTCACAAGTTCACAACATGTTTGGGACGAAACAATTGAGAAATGTGACATATGGTTTTCTATGAAAATAAAGTTCAAGATGGGCATTGTGCCATATGAAATAACTAAAAAAAAGCTTGATATTCAGTTCATAATTCAACCAACCACTAAATCTTATTCTTATCCTATATTATATATTCTTGCTTGGTAAAATATAAAATGATTAATACATAGTTGAGGACCATAACTTAACCAAAAAAAATTTAAATAACATAAAAAAAAGAGTCCATGCTATATGTAATTGACTTTCGTTTATATTTGTATGTACAATGTATAACAACCATAACTAAACAACGTGGGAACCAAACTCTCATTATGAACTGAATATCAAGCTTTATTTTAATATATGATAACTGAAGTAATAATAACTAAATGAAGCTCACCAAACACTGAAATTATTGGAAAAAAAACAGAAAAATAGCAGCAAAAGCAACAGTTTATGAGCTGATGTCCTTTCTGATACTGATAGTCTGATACGACGGAGGACTAAAGCTCCAGAACAGACTTTCCTGAAAATGTGCAGAAGGTAAGCATCAAAGTAGAAGAAAATGAGCAGAATGTGACACTTTAATATCCTCAAATAAGCTCAATCAGAAACTTTATTATAGAAAGAGTGAAGCAAAAAAGGCTCAAATGATAGCAATTCCAATTATTTTAGACCACCAAATGATAGCAATACATCACCACCAAAACAAGGTGGTTACAATTAAACAAGAATATAAACTAAAGAGTTTAAACTAGAATGCTGAAATGACAGTAAGACTCAGGCAGGCAGCAGGCCTTAATCCTTAATTTGAGGTTTTAAACCAGTGAGCCAATGAGGGTGAGTGACATCCACCTGCAAAAAGATAAGCAAACAAACAGATAAGAGAGAGACATAATAGTGTTATAAAGATTCAAAAACATTACATTCATTTTTAAAAAATCAAATACAACTTACAAATCTGGCTATGCAAAAATATCATCCACGTCCTTCTCCTTCTCCACCTCAACGCCATCTTTCTCCAACTCAGCATAACCATACAGCCAATTTCGAGTTGTTATCAAAGCTTCGACATGTTTGTGCAAAAGTGAACTCCGACATCTGTTTAAGACTCTGCCACCCATGCTAAAAGAAGATTCGGAAGCAACCGTAGTAATAGGAATAGCAAGAATATCTTTAGCTATACGGCCAAGACTTGGGAAAGTTGTTGATTGCTCCTTCCAATAACCCAAAATATTGAATTCCTCATCAGCATTACAAGGTTGTAAAGGCAATTCTAAGTATAATTCTAATTCAGATTTACCCATGTCACCACTAGCAAAATCAGTAACAAAATTCTGAAATCACAAATAAAAAAGATCAAAACAGAATAACCCAGAAAAGTGATTAACATATTGAATAATGATAATACTTGTTGTTATCTTACCGCATAAACTTTACTAGTCTTGCGTGGACGATATGCATCTGAATTTGAATTTGAACTATCTTGGGAAGAAAAAGTAGGAAGAGGCTCCTTGTAATGGTTAAACAATTGAACAAAAAATCATAAAACACCTCCTGAACTTTTGTTTCAACCATGTGAGCTTCATACAAATCCTTGAAAAGAGGTCTCAAAAATTTCAACTTAAACCGAGGATCAAGAATTGCAGCAAAAGATAGTAGCATAGAGTAATTTCACCAATATTTATCAAACTTGGAACGCATAAGATCTGTCATTTCTTTGCGTTTTGGATCATCCCCTTTAGAAGCAGCCACTAATAGTGACTCAATTCTACAAATGTTGGCAATATAAAGATTGGAAGTGGGATATTCAGAACCGGAAAACAAATTAGTAATGTCATAAAAGTGTTCAAGAAAATCACACATTTTTTCTACTGTTTCCCATTCATGAGTAGTAAGCGCCAAATGATGACTTTCCTGTTGAACATTTTCACAGCCGGTAAAAGATCAAGAGCTCGACGAAGCATTAAGAAAGTAGAATTCCATCTAGTAGGAACATCCATCCATAGCTTTATACCCGTAGCTAAATTACAACTAGTAACACACCGCTCAAACTTATTAAGTCTAGCTTCAGAAGAATCAACATACTTCACATTCTCCCGAACTTTTGCAACAGATTCATCAATGACTTTCAAACCTTCTTTGACAATTAAGTTTAAGATATGGGCAGAGCATCTAACATGAAAATATTTTCCGTCAAGAGGTAATTTAGCCATTGCATCCAATTCAATTTGGAGTTCCTTAACCATAGAATCCATATTACTTGCATTGTCAATAGTCATACTACAAACGTTTCTTTCAATGCCCCAATCTTGATCAAACTAAAAACCAGATTATAAATTTCATGACCAGTATGGGGAGGTGGAAAATGCCTAAAGTTCAGCAACTTAGACTGTAATTGCCAATCATTATCCACAAAATGGGTCGTAAGAGACAGATAACCACGAGTAGTACAAGCTGTCCATACATCACAAGTCAAGGAAACTTTACTTGATAAGGCCATAAGCGTATTACGAACATATTGCTTTAACACATCATGCTTTGTCATGCACCATTTCAATATTGTGTTTCTAGAAATAGTTCTAACCTTGGAATTCAAATATGTATGCAATTCCCTAAACCCCTCATGTTCAACAATACTTAAAGAATAACCATGCTTCAATATAGCTCTAGCAAATAACTTTCAGTATTTTTTTTGGTTAAATGGAGATGCAGGAGACTCATTAGACTTATCTAAGTCTTTATATTCTTGGCACTTTTCAAGGTGTCTCTTTAGATTAGACGTACCAGTCGTACCAGCAAGTTTCTGGATTAATCTTTTGCAAAACTTGCATGCAGCATGTTCACCATTAACCTCAAAATTCTGCCAAATAGGGGATCGCTTTCCTTGAATTGGAGATATTGATTGATGGGGTTCAGGTGTTGGTGTAGCATTTCCAACACTCATGCATGTAATTGATGCTTGCTTAAGCTCAAAGTCACGTGCTACACCAAACAAACAGGCAAAGATTAGGAGTAAGATCAATAAAAAAATGCGTAATTTACTAATTTATAATTAATTAGAATGAACTATACCTCTTTCGCATAGTCAAATTCAAACATTTCTTCGGTCATGATTTTTTGATTCCTTTAACACCAAAAAAAATAGCATATTAATATGAGTTAAATCAAAGGATACTATATTATTATTTGCATTCTAAACAACATGACACCCAAATAGATCCATACATGGAATGAACATCTTTAAATTGTATATGGCGAATGGAGAGAATGGAGATGGTGGTAAGTAAAGGATAATAGCGAGAGATAACCACAAGCAACCAAATTGTAAAAATCAACTTCAAATTGTATATTTAAAAATTGTATACAGACAACCAAATTAAATATCTAATTATTATTCGACATTAAAATGTAAAGATTAATTTTAACATGTTAAAATGAACTTCAAATTGTAAAAATTAAACCGATTAGTTAAGAAAAAATTATCTAAAAAACAATTATAATGTTTAGATCCGAAAATTTAAATAGCTTGTATAATTGTATAAATCGATTACCAGGAATTTGGAGTGATTTCTCCTTGTTAAAGAGAAAAAGTGACGATGAGAGGTGGTGGAGTAGGTGGCCGAGTAGAGGCATAGGAAAATCTCTGAAACTTAGTATATTTAGGAAGGTGGCACTCTAATGGCGAGATTGGCGACATTATTGATTATTTTCCCCATAAAATCTCTATTGTGATTGATTTTTTTTTTTTTTCCTAATTATCTTCAACTTCCTTTTTTTTTTTTTTTTTTTAAGGAATATATTCAACTTCCTATATGAGCTATTTGAGGTGAGGTGAATAGGTGATAGTGATTTTGCTAATCAAATCAGCCAAATGTATCTTTTTTTTTTTTTTTTTTTCTAAATTTATCTTCAACTTCTATGTAACTATTTAAGCTCCTTTTATTGGTCCTTTTTTCAAATTTTATTATTCACTTGCCTATTATATATTTTTTAAATGTTTTAATTTGGAGTTTACAAAAATTTACAAAAAAAAAAAAATTAATTTGGAGTTTAAAAATTAAAAAAAAAAATCAATGAAAATAAGTTAAGTTCAAATTCAGTAACTTTAAAGAAGAAATATATTAGAAAATCAGTAAAAATAATTTCAGTTCAGCAAAAATAATTTTAGTTCAAAATTAATTTCAGTTCAGTAAAAATAATTTAAGTTCAGCAAAAATAATTGTTAGCAAACCGACAAAAAAAATGTAACCGGACTCAATATGACCCGACGTGATATCAACCTTAAACCCATATTAATCCAATATTTGATACCCGAACATGACCCGACTTGATTATTATAACCCGAGAATGACAAGACTTGGACAAATTATTGACTTGAATCGAACCCAAGAATGACCCGACTTGGAAATGACTCGACTTGATTATAAGTTATAACATGCAAATTATTAACCGAACCCGACTTGAACCCCAGAATAACCCGACTTGGAAATGACCCGACCCGATTATAACCCGCAAATTATTGAACTTGAGCCGAACCCGAGAATGACCCGACTTGGAAATGACCCGACTTGATTATAACCCATTATTGAACTTGAACCGAACCCGACTCGAACCCGAGAATGACCCGACTTGATTATAACCCGCAAATTATTGACTTTAATCGAACTCGACTTAAACCCGAGAATGACCCAACCTGATTATAACCCGTAAATAATTGACTTGAATTGAACCCGACTCGAACCCGAGAACGACCCTAACTTCCGTAAAGATCCGAATTTAACCCGACCTATTTTTCACCCGACCCGAATGTAACCCGACCTTTTACTAACCCGACCCAAACCCGATAAGATGTATGACCCGACGTGACCCGACTCAAGCATGACCCAAACCGAACCCGACCCGTATATGTTATGACATTAACCCGTATTGACCTGACCCGAGATGACCCGACTCACACTAACCCGACTCAAACCCAACCGTTTACCCGAATTGACAGCTCTAACTTTAACACTCCATCAACTCATTCAAAATCTGCATAGAGCCAATAGAGGGTTGTTCTTGTATAAAAAATGCAAAATTTGACAATATCTGGAAATTCAACCTTTTATAAACTGCAACATGTATAGTAGCTTGGTTCTTTAACAGTTATGTGCATCCTCTGTTTTTTTTTTTTTTTTTTTTTTTCGTCATTTATACTTGAAAGAAAATATAGACACATGGGATCTTGTTAAATTCGTCTTAATGGTATAGTTTATTAGTATTTAATTTTTATAACTTTTACAAATTCATTTGATAGTCGAAGTTATGCATTGGCAAAAGTGAAGTATAGAATGTTGTAACTAAATAAAATGAAGGAATTATGTATTAAGACACCAAAACCATAAACTAGCTGTGCACATGAATTAGACTATTTCAGTGCAAATTTTATCTAAACAGCTTGGCCGTCCAATGGCCCCATTATCATTTTAGCATAATGTAAAGTAAGCTAAATATTAAGATACTAGTAGGCTTGATATAAGCTAATTAAGCCCAAGTCTAGTCTTTATTGATCCACAAACAGGATGAAACAAAGCTAGACCATAAAATGCTCCCTTATATGTACATTGTATAGTCACGTGCATCATTACTAATGTATAGAGTTTATGGGTTAAAAGTGGCTCATATTGTTATTAAATAAAAAATCATCTGACTGATGTTTGAGCTGTCTGTTTCAATACCGTTTTTTTTCCCATATTAAAATCAAGTCATAATTTTTTTCTTGAAACAAAATCGGGTCATGATTAAGTTTATGTCCTCCTCTAATTTCCAAGTATTTGGGCATGCTTCTAAATTGGATATTCTTATGACATGTTCGGTAGGCAGTAATGAATGGTGCACTGATGGTAATGATAATATACTTGTATGCATTTATGACAGTATTGTCTATGATGATGCAAGTATCATAGTATCCCTAAATACTACTTATATGCTTTTGTTTACAAATTTCATTACTATTTTTTTCACTTTTCAATTTATGAATAAAAACAAAAATTCGGTGTTGGAGGAGTACAATGATACGTACTCTACTAACATTTGTATACAAAATTACATATAAATCCATGATCATGACCACTTTTGCATATATTACAATCAACTGAATGGGCTATTAAGGTTTTGACTTTTTTGAAAGATCCTATATTATTAATATATGTTATCAAGATTAATCATACTTTAAATGTGCAGGAGGTGTTAGCTTTGTTACGAACATTGTATGCTTTGGTGGTCTTGGAAGAAGATGCTTCATTCCTTCGTTATGGCTACCTGTCTGTTGAGAATGCTGCTGTGGTGAGGAAGGAAGTGATGAAGCTCTGCAGTGAACTTCGTCCTCATACTCTGGCCTTGGTCAGTTCATTCGGTATACCAGATGCGTTCCTGAGCCCGATAGCGTTTGATTGGATTGATGCAAATTCATGGTCCTCAGTTCAATAGTGACAGTGATTCAAATACTCAGGAGTACCGCTTTGTGCTTTTCGGTTTACAAGGAGATAGTGAATGTTAGCTACAATATGTATCTTTTTAAATAGATTGAAGATCATAAAATCAGGTAACTGTAACCATCAGAAGAATGTGCCCATTTTCTCACTTTCCTTACCCCCCCCCCCCCCCCCCCCCTTTTATTATTATTATTTTATTTTTTTTTTCTTGTAAACTTTTAAATATCAGTTCTCTTGGATATAAAATAAAGGAAAATTTCACAAAGGTGTTATTTTTGTTTTTAAACACAAAGTAGACAACATTATTAACTAATAGGGATTATAACTTTTAGCCTCAATCCGAGAGCAAAATATGAGGCTAAATTAGTGTTCATAGTAGCTGATCTCAGGATAAAAGTAAAATTAGAGATCGAATTAGAACCATTACAAAAGCTAGAAATATATACAAATAAGTAATAAATGGCCCTTTGAAAAACTAGATAAAACTGGTAGAACCAAGCTATAGAAAAGCAATGAAATTTTTATCGTGGAGGCGGATACACCATGCTCCGTGCATCCGATTTTCTTTAAGAAAGGCGGAATGAATATATAATTGTTCAGTAAAGAACATATAGTTGTTTTGTAAAGAACATATAGTTATTTTATAAAGAACATCACGTATGATTGTTTTGTAATGAACATAATTGTTTAGTAAAGAACATATTCTCTATTTTGTTAAAAACATCCAGCTTTATGTTCTTTGTATATATTTAAAGAATATCCATAATATTAATAAGGAGCATGATAATATAATGTAATAAATATTATTTTTATTCAAAAAAAAAAAGAAGAGAATAGAATAGTATTTTTTAAATAACATCTAGCTTTTCAATCTTTAAATGAATTATTTGTTCCATAATTGAAGAGTTTTGGTAATTATTTCCCAATCTCAATTTAGAAATTTGTATATTTCCTCATATTTAATTTCACTTGTTTGAATTTTTTAGAGAGAGGAATAAAAATCTTAGAGAGAGAAATAGAAAATTTATAGAGAAAAAGAAATTCTTTTGATAGAAGGCGATGGTTGCGCATTTAGATCGAGTCTAGGTGCTTTTAATCATTGTTTTGTTAATGGAATGATTTTTAATGAAGGTGAATATGTGGATTTGTTAATCAAAGATCGAAGGTAATTTTGAATGAAATTTTGTATTTATTTTTCTTTAATTGTGTTACTTTAGATTTGAATTAGAATATATATTTTGTAATCATAAAATTCATTGTTTATTTTCCTTTTTAAAATTTGATGAATCTGGATATAGATGTTGAATTTGAGAATAATGTGACAAAGGTTGAAGATGATGTTCGTTATAAGATAGTGTTATGTTCATTTCTTTAATCTTTACAATTTTATAACATGTTCTTTTCACCTTAACTAAATGTTCTTTTCATTTTAGCTAAATGTTCTTTACATCTCTATATAATGTTCTTTCCGCTTTTTTTTGGAACACGTGCACCATGCGCATGGTACATCCGCCTCCACGAACCACTAATTGGAAAAGCAGAGGGAACATCTGAGCAGTGCAGTAAGAGCTGCAAGCTCTTCATTGTAGATAGGTTTGATGGAGTCTGGACAAGCTAAGTGCAAGTGACGTCTAATAGCCATGGAAAGACCAAGAACAGCTAGCTCATGTGCAACAGCATTGTTGGCCCTCTTCACATGCTCGATTTCAAAGGTATCAAAGTACCTGATGATATCTTCAATGTCCTTCACCACTGCTACCATTTTGTGTGCAAATTTCAGCAGAGTTAAGCATAACCCTTATAGAGTGGGCATCTATGTCCAACTCTATCTCCTTCAAACCCTCCCTAACTGCAAGCAACAAAGCAGCAAATGCAGAAATTGCATTCTATTTACTTGAAAAACCCATGATCCAAGTGCCATCATCTCTTCTAACAATTCATCCTCACACTGATTGAGGTCCAAGCTCCATCCGTATTCACTTTGACCCATCCCGAGGGGGGGGGGGGGAGGGCTCCAAGTTTTAAGGGTGCTCGAACTACTTGGCATTGCAGTTCCTTTTTCTTTTCCTTGCATCATGTGGTTAGTGCTTTGATAGTCTACAATGTATCTACTTGAAACAACTTGAGATTTGAACATTTTGAGATAAAAAACAGCAATGTTTCTCTGCCTCCATATATGCCACCAGAGTGCTATTGAGAAAGTCATTTTCCAATGACTGTCATAAGCAAGATTGAAATTAAGCCATTCATGCCAATCCAAACTAAAAAACATTGGTAACCCATAAATATTGCTAACCATAGCCATCACAAAGGTATTATTTAGAGCATAGCCATTGGTAAACCATTCCAAATTCCAACGGCGATCTTCAAATTTATTATTATTCCCTCTGTCCTCAAAACTTCGACCCTTTTGGCCTAATTTTAGTCCCAAAATGATCGACCCATTTACATTAAAATACCCACTAATTTACAACAATATTTGTGCAAATTAGCTTCCCCATATAAAATTTTATTTTTCATGTATTTTTAATACTTTATCTCTCTACTTTTTTACAAACCTCATGTAAATTTATCTTTCCAATATGTTTTTATTTCTTTTATTTAATTTTCTTAATAACAGCGAAATCAACCCAAAAAGATTGAAATTTTGGGGACGAAGGGAGTATTATTTTTTTCAATCTCTCTCTTCCACCTCACTATGATCAAATCCCATGCCCACTTATATAAACTTGTACTCCTACAGTCCCACTGACTGCCCTTAATTTTATGGGCATAGATTTTCTCCCTTGCTACTATCCTACTCCACAACTTGCAATTATTAAAATTTTTAATTAAGTCATTGATCATGAATTATTACAATATTTAACCATCATATACTAAGCATAATAATTAAGTATTTATGCAAAGTACGACGCTAATTTAGAAAAATAAAATGAATAATGAATAGTAATATATGTTATGATTATACGATAATCTAATATTTTCAATGATAGATAAGATACTACAACAAGGATTGTTCACCGGCCCAAGACTAGAGGTGTCAATTCGGATAACCGGATGGAGTTTGGATCGGATCTGTTCGGGTCAAAATTATTCTCTTAATTCGGGTTGGGTCAAATTCAGGTCGAATCAAATCCAGGTCATGTTCTATCGAATCCGAGTCGGATATGGGTCGGGTCAACTCCAGATCGATTCATGTTCGGTTCAGATAAATTCAGATCGGGTTCAAAACGGGTTTAACCGGGTTAATTTCGAGTCGGATGAATTTGGGTCTGGTTGATTTCGGTTCAGATGATTTTGGTTCGGTCATGTTCGATTTGATTAAGATAAGGTTGATCCGTTGATTCATTAATCGGTCAATTTCAATTCAATTCCGTTATGTATTTAGTTGGATTTTAATCGATTTA
The DNA here is from genome assembly GCF_948465745.1 of Chenopodium album. Classification (NCBI taxonomy): domain Eukaryota; kingdom Viridiplantae; phylum Streptophyta; class Magnoliopsida; order Caryophyllales; family Amaranthaceae; genus Chenopodium; species Chenopodium album. Next base: position 28,086,182 of record NC_137850.1, on the reverse strand, counting down.
ACCCAATTCATATCCAAATAAAGGTTATTTTTAAACTAGAGTTATTATTGAGTTTTGACCTTATTATTGGGTCAATATCAAGTCATTCATGTATCATATTTTTTATCGAGTTGAAAGAAGAGGTTTTAATGTTCAAGTATTACAAATTATTTGTAGCAAATTTTAAATGAGACGAATATAAAGCTTAGAAAGTAATTTTATATAATTGGTATATACATGAAGTAAACTTGTTACTCCGGATTATTTCTTTGTAGTAAAAAAAACGTTAACTTATTAATAATTAGTAAATATAGTAGTATAAGAACTTGAAAAACAAGGTCAATAATTAATTATGGTCGGGTTAAATTCGGATCTGGTAAAAATCAAATCGAGTTAAAATCGGGTCAACATATCGGATTAGATCGGTTATTCGTCGGGTCAATTTCGAATTGGGTTGAGCTCGTGTCAGATCAAATCGGTTCGTCTTGAGTTTAGATCGAGTCAAATCGGATTCGGGTTGCATTTAGGTCGGATCAAATCGGTGCCGGGTTAAGTTCAGATTGGGTCAAGTTCGAATTCGGGTTGAGTTCAGTTCGATTAGAGATCTGGTTTAGGTCTTGAATTTCATGGATCAAATCGGATCGGTTACAGTTCAAAACGGATAATTTTTTTCGCATCGGTTCGGTTTTGACATCTCTACCCAAGACCATACCGAAATCTCGAATAATATTTATTAATATCTACACCCCACTCCATATATAACGACTAGTCTACTCCGTATTAACTTGTGCTGACTTTAGATTAAACTCATAATGACAATAATATCTTTTATCATAGTTACAACTGACAAGTGCAACACCAACTGACATATATCTAACCATGTAAAGTACCAATAGTATCCATTTTTATTTAGTTGACATGTTCTTTTTAGGGCTTGTTCTAATTTATTGAACAGAGCTGAACTGAATTGAACTGAACTGATTAGAGCTTGACTGAACTGAGCTGACCTGATTAGAGCTGAATTGAACTGAACTGAATGAAATTAAGCTGAAGAGAACAAGCCCTTAGACACACATATTAAGGAGAGGAGAGAGAATGAGAGAAAATGATAAAGCAAGTGGAATACACTAAAAATGCAAAGTATAAAACTTACCCAAAAATAAGATGTAACAAGTAAAAATAAACTTTTTAAAAAAGAATATGTGTCAACTAAATAAAACGGAGGTAAGTATTTGTATATGACAATACAACTTGTGCTACTAACTATAAATTAAATTCATATTTAACACAAACCAACCAAACGAACCACCCTCCAACACGCCGTCATTAACTCCACCTCACATCCTCCAGTACATTGCCAAGGTTTTGCTGATGACCAAGCCAAATTCAAACATTAATCAGAGAGTGAGGTATAACTCAAGTGGTTAGAGCTCCCCTCTGGATTCTCGGTGACCCAGAGATTGATTATCATCACTCGCCCTCGTGGTTCTTAAAAAAAACGACATTAATCTAAAGAACAACACTTGGCTTAGGAAAATTTTTAAAAAACCACCCAAAAACACCACTTTTCTAAAAATCACCCTTTTTTTTTATGAAATTTAAAAAAACCACTTGCAAAATTTAAAACTAGTAGGTATCACCACCCCTCCTCTATTCCGGTCTGCTTTTCGATTAAAATGTCTACGTGCCACCATCTTATTGGCCGAAATTGACAAAATAAATAAAAACAATTTGTTTTATAAAACAACAATCTCACTTAACTCCAGTCCCAACAGCCACACCCCCACCCCTTCTCTGCCTTCCCACCCAAACCAGCACCTGCAGACGCCCGAACCACCCTACTCATGCCGGCGAATTCAAATCAGCCCCCACCCACGCCCCTAGAAGCGTTAGTAGCCTTCTTCCCCAATTCCCCCATTTAACCCAAAATAAACCAAAATCAAGTACACCAAAATCAATTACCCAAATCAAATCAAACACCAAATTACACAAAAACAAAACCCTAATTTATTCAGCATGGTGGTGGCGGAGGAAGTAGAAGGAGAGAGAAAGGGGTTAGTCGGTGGAGCAACTTCGTTTGGGTCGAGTTTTAGGTGTGGCGGAAAACTGATAAGGGAGGAAGCTTGAAGCTCCTTCAATTGCGTAAAAATGGGTTTAAAGAGAGAAAGAAGAAAGAGAAAGAACAGAGAGAATTGGGGAGAAAGAGAGTTTGTTATTTATTGCATAATCAACTCACAATTATTACATGACTTTTTATAGTTGGTTAGTGGAATACACGTCATCAACCCACTAGCTAACTAACTCAACTTAACTAATAATAACTAATTACAACTAAAATTCTTGCCAAAACACTTTGATGGTATCCAACCCTCAAATCCAATTTGCGAAAGATCTTACCTCTAGCCAACTCATCAATTAATTTGTCCATCACTAGAATTGGAAATTTATTCTTGAAAGTCCTATTATTCAGCTCCTATAGTCCACACACAACCTCCAAGTATCATATTTATTCCTAACTAGGTGATGCATGTTCAATAACATCCCTTTGCTTCAATGGATATCTATAAGGCCAGATATTCACTAGAAAACTACTAGGAATTAAGGGTATAGAGTGATAAAAAAAAAAACTCCTCTCTCTGGTGGCATATCAGTTGGTTTCTCAAACACCATGCTAAACTGCTGCTTAAGTTCAGCAAATTTTGAAAACTGAGATTGATCGGACTTATACTACTCCAGAGTACAACTAACCTCCATCACTTGTATAAGACATAACTGAACTACTGAATCAAAGATTTTGTCAGATGGATTACCCTCCACAACTGCTAACTTCTTAGTAGGAATGCCCTTCAAGAAAAATTTCTCATTTTCAACACAAAATTCCATTCTCAATTTCTCAAAATCCTAGTATATAGGTCCCAACATCCTCTACCATTGAATACCCATCAACATATCACAGCTTCCCAATGGAATTAACAAAATATGAGCACCAAATTTATGTCCTTGCATATCCCAAGTAAATCCCTTACACATGGACTAACAAGGAATATGATTCCCATTAGCAACTGAAAGTGTCTAAAAAGGAATTTGATCTAACTTACACCCTAATTTATTTATTTATTGTCTATTGTTAGGATATTCATGTTAGTGTGATTATTCCTATTGGTGTATATGTACTCAGCTTTTGTTGATTCGTACTTTTGTGTTGTGTTTGGCTTTTTTTTTGTATTGGCCCTACTATGACCCATTTTATATGGCGAGTAGTGAGGTTGAAATAAAGAGAAGTACAGGTAGAAGGAGCATATCAAGCATGATGGGATTGAGCGAAGAGGATTATATGTTTCTTTGTTTATTATTTATTGTATTGGATTACTTATGTAATTGTTAACACTAACCTATAAATATTGTTTATATTTTAGTTTGAATTTAAAAAGGGTCTTTAATGGTTCTAATTTATTGGTTTAATGTAAGTTGGTTTTAAAGTTGAGTTTGATTTTATTAAACTTTATTTTATTTGATTTTTTGAAAGTTAGTCTTCTGATGTGTGACTTTGAAAATAGCCTTAGCCATTATCACAGTGGCGGTAATACTCTAGATATTTCCTAAAAATGAGTTTTATTTAGAGTTAGAAGGTATTTCAAAGAAAGGGAATTTTCGAGGTATTACAACGGTACATGTGCGCTGCAGCATTGCCACTACCGTGCCACAACACCCTTCTTCTTGGCGCGGTACGCAACTGCTGGCTTCAACTGATGTGTGACACAATGCAGCTAGATTTGGGCAGACAGGGGAGCTTAGGCAGGAGGCTAAGTGCGAATGCGGCATTCTCCTACCCAATACAGACTCATTTCTTCATTATTCAACTTTAATGAATTGGGGTAACACGTGATCTTGCCCCCGCAACTTGCCCAAGTCACTATGCCTTGACTTCTAACTTGACTCGCTTGCGTTCTTACTTCCCGAACTTGGTTTTGTTAACTTCCAAAGCTCATGTTGTGCTTCCTCCTCGACATTTGAGTCTCTGAAAAACCCAACATACCTACAAAAAAACCAAGCAAACAGGAAAGCGAGAGAATAGCCAATAAATGCATAAAAAGAGTAATAAAACCATTAAACACACATTTCTTTAGACTAACACACAAGAACGCAAAGCAAGCATTATTCCAAAAAACACGACTAAAGAAACTAAACAACGATCATATAATAGGAAGAAAACTACCCTATGAGTGCCACAAATGACACCACCATGTACTCCCCACTGATTGCCCTTAATTTTTTGGGCATAGATTTACTCTCTTGCTTTTATCCTACCCCACAACTTGCAATTACCAAAACTTTTAAATATAATACTGATGATAATTTACTATAAATATTTACCCATCATATATTAAATTAATAAATAAGTACTAATGCAAAGTGTGACGTTAATTTAGAAGAAAAATATATGATAAACAATTACATATGATATGATAATCTTAAATTTTCAATGATACATTGGATGCTTAGATGCCACAACATTTTCAAAAAAAAAAAAGAAAGTTGTTTATCTAAATAAAGATAATTAAAATTATATTTATACATTTATTTCGGTGTTTTTTGGATGTCCCCCATGAGAGTTATAGAATTGAATATGCCTCACTAGGTTTCATGGCGCTGCCTTGGCTGTAAGTTGGGATATCTTGCTGCGCAAGCTCGTGGACTCCTCGTGTGTGTGAGTCCATTGGAGGTAATATATTTTTTATAAATACCAATGATTATTAGATGATCATACATAAGAGTTCTTTAAAATTAGTGTTTCATAGGCTGGAAATAGCCAAATCGAAAGAGAAATTTGGCTATTTTCGACCCTTTCCCTTTAGTTTCTGTAGACACCAAATTGTGTCTCCCCAAAACCAAACCCAGTGATAAGTACTTTACACGTCATTTGATTATCGAACGAAGTGAAATGTGATAGAGTCTCGTGATTATTCTATTTTTAATAAAAAAAATACTTCTTTCTGTTTTCGAAAATATTTCTTTTCGTACCTTATCTATGAAAAAAATGTCTAATCCAATTTAGCTTGGTTCATAATATGGGCCCAATAATAGTGTAGTTGGATGGGGCTCGAAAAGAGTTTTCCAACAATATATTATAAGCCTAATTCTGATGAATAATAAGGAAATTATGACCCAAATATTAAATTGGATGTTAAATAAGTTTTATGGGCGACTCAATGATCAAATGGAGGGTCTATTGATTATATTCCTAAAGTCATTAGGAATTACTTTAATTTTCTATAATAATATAGAATGTTATTTTAAGTTCTAAGGAGATTATGATAAATAATTATATTTTTAGAAAAGATAAGGAATTTCTGTTTTTTTTTTTTTTTTTTTTTTTTTTTTTTTTTTTTTTTTTTGAGGAATAAGGAATTTCATTTGAAATAAAACAAGTGTTTTAAAGAGATTTAATCTGATTTTAAATGATAAAGAACAAACTCTAATTATCTAATTATATTGGAAAAATGACTCCATATTGCCAGTTTTAAAGAGATTTAATCTGATTTTAAATGACAAGTCCACCGCGCCACGACAGCTCCATCGCATTGTGATGGCCTTGTCGCGTCGCAATGGGAGTTGTTTTACTTCGATTGGAATTCGATCTTCTCTGATCGTTTCCGGATACTTTTCTCTATAAATAGGGTCGTATTTCCCCGTTTTTAAATCATCAACAATCATCTTTTCTCTCTCAAATCTAGAAGCATATTCTTTCCCCCTATTTCTAAGCCTTCCCTTTTCAAAAATACACCATTCGTCCATCACGAGACTTAGACACACCTAGCCAAGCTCGAAGTTGCCTTCGCCCTAGACGTGAAAGGTTGATAATTTCTGAGGATTTGGTCCTTAATCCCTATCTCAATTATTTAAATTAATTGTTTGATTTAATATTTTTATTGAAGTTACTAACGTGTGTATTGTTTTGATAGAAAGAGATACGAGGAAACAAAGTGAGTAATTTCATTGCTATATCTTTAGAAGGCATGCTTAGTTTATTTTAATTCCTAGTATCATGTTAGGATGTCTTTTATTGCTTTCTAGTATTTTGGTCTTTATTGTTTAGTGACATGCTAGGATTTGTTATTAATCATGTTAGTATCATGCCTAGGATCTTACTAATAATATTATGCTTTGATGAGATTGAGATTATTATGATGATGATGATTTGTTGTATCTATAATATTATTATGTTGCTTGATAGTATTGTTATTGCTTGATCACGCGCTCTCTTGCAGATTTAAAGGGAATTTGTACTTGAAATCACGCTTAATAAGATAATTAATAATTTTATTTAGGCTAATATGATTTTAATTCAAGTGATTGCCAATAATAGGTTTGTTTGTGCATTAATAATCAATCAACATAGATTAAACAAGGTTAGGATTAATATATTGATTGTATGTTAGTCAGAAAACACACATGAATATGAGAAGAATAAAGTAGAGGCTATTTTTAGGACAGGTTTAATCTCTTTTAGGTTGGATTTGTACACTCATCCCTGAATATCCAGTCATGATTACAGACCACTATAGAGTTAGCGATCTCATGGATCATGAAGGGGTGTAACCTTCACCATGTGAAGTTCCTAAAACTTGTTGGCGACTCTTTTGCTCTACCTTCCTTCTCTTTGGACGCCACCATGCTTAAGTGTATGATCACAGTGGGGCTCAAGTGTGGGATGCTTGAAATATTTCCTATAGTTTCCTTATGTTTTTGTTATTGAACTCAATAAAACTACACTCTTTGAAGGTAGTAAGTACCTCTATAGTGGGTTTGAGTGTAGTAAGTGCTCCTATGGTGGGTTTTGTTTTAGTTTTGTTCTTTGAGTTTATTGTAGTACAAGTTGTTTCATGGGTAAAGATTTGTACGGGGTCAAAAAGAGGTTAATCCTTCGATTACAATCTGATGAATCAGACAAAAATTTCTATACGACTATAATAGTTTGATAGACCTACTTATTGAAGAAGGCTGTAAATCACAACGATATGAACTCGTAAGAAGAATGTACGATTTGCAACAACGATTGTAGCTCTAAAAGGATGTTTTTATTTGATTCAATTGTCATGTATTTGTTAGGTTTAAATCTCTTTGCAGATGTCGTATGACTTTTTTTTTATTTATGAATAAATCTTTATTAAAAAAAAATAGATGATCATACACAACAATTAATTAATTAAGAATTATTGTATCCTCCTTTAGAGCTTGCACCACAACCTAGTGGCAAGACTCCCTGAAAACTTCTTGACTACGGTTTTACCAACCTTTAAGGTTACAATAAACCTTGAACTCAATTAATGAGCTTTCTTAGATTTATGGCATTGAATTGAAAGGGGTCGAGCATAGCTTATATGCAATTACTTTTTCTCTTTCGTTGGACCCAACTGCTAGATCATGGTTTTACAACCTCGATGCAAAACTAACTTTCACTTAGGATGACGTTGTAAAAGCGTTTTTAGCCTAATATGGAGATGACATCGAGCTTACAACTACCTTCCGCGATCTACTTAAGCAAGAGGAAGAAGCAGGTTTCATTAACTTCTTTTCCAAGTGGCAATTTAAAGTTGCTCTTCTTACACAAAAACATTCTGATCATGAACTTGTCCCAAATTTCATAAACAACATGTATCCACCATGCATATAAGTTGTTCCATTTGCAATACCTTGGTTTAAACACATTTCGTAAAGTGGGAACACTAATTAAATGGGACCTGATAAATGAAACCATGTATCATACGAATGGACTAGATCTTTAGAGAGGATCTCACCTACGCTAGAAAAGAACAAAACTCAAAGACGCAATCTTAAGAAGTTGTCGACAATTCAAGATATAGCACCCTAGGTCTTGTTTTGTTTTTTTTTTCTTTATGATAGAATAAGAGATTCATGTTGTCGAATCTACTTATTATGTACTCTCATTAATTATAAATAAAAAAGTACATTTTCAAGTACATTTATCTTGTTCAATCACTTTGTTGTCATTAGCTCAAATTGAATAAAATACAGTACACATACAAAAAGGTGATATCAATATATATATATATATATATATATATATATATATATATATATATATATATATATATATATATATATATATATATATATATATGCTCAACACTTTAAGAATAATCTTGATAGGCTTTGGTTTACAAGATTTGCCAAATGAAAAGAGGCCCATCCTTTTGTCCTACTAATAAAGGATATAATGATTTAGAGGCACATTACACCAACACAAGAGGCAATTTGAAACTCCACAAAGATAATCCCATGTTTTTTTTTCCTTAAAATAAAATCTATCGTTTTAGTAGCCCTTTTGACCCTCGTTGATTGAGCCTTATCTTTTCAACCTACATTAGTCATCTAAATTAAACCTTGGGATAAGAATGGTGCAAAGAAACATAAATGAAGAAATTGGGGGAACGAAACATAAAAGTGTGACACAAAGTTGGCCTAAACACAAAAGTGAAAAGTCTAAATTAAATAAGCCACATCAACAAAGCAAAAGAAAAAATAATTGTTCTAAACCCAAAAACAAACTTGTTACAAGTGACAAAATTAAAGGAAGAAAAAAGCAACAAATGTAGGAGTTGTCAAACGAACCATAAAGATTTTAAAATTGTATAGCATAAATATTGGGAAATTTTGTCAAGAACTACGAATTAAAACGCGCGTTTTGAAAACAACTACCTATTAGTTTTTTTTAAAAAAAAACTACCACAAAGTTGTAAAAAGTTTAAGTAACACTACCACTCTAATAATTTCAACTAGAATATTCGGCATGTAGATTCCACTTTTTATAACTAGAATAAAGGTAAAAAGTGGTAGTTTATATCCATTTTCCACCGATAAAGTATATATAAATTTTCATCATCGGGCAATGTATCATCCTCTATGTAATGGTCAACTTCACATCTCACGCTCACCTTCCCCTTTTTTGTTTTCTTTGCTTGAGCATACTCATCCTCATCACCATCACAAGTATTTTTAGAAGTTATATTACCTCTAGATCTAAATAGTAATCTTTGATCATTCGATGCATCATTCATCCTTTGATACTCAACAACAACATTATCAAGAATCTGCCTTATTCTTGCTATTTCAAAGTCGACTCCATCATTATAAATCTTACTTAAGTAAGACTCCACACAATCCATTTTATTCCTTGGATTATGGTGGCAACACCCAAAAGTCCATTAATATCTTACCAGTACCTGTCAAATTTTTCAAGGATACTTTTGGCCATCATTCTAATATATAATCTCAACATCACTATTTAACCAACGCTTAAAAGCAACTTTAATCTCACATATTCTTCGAAAAAACAAGTTCACGTTAACAAATTTCCTTCCAGAAAAAACATTAGTTGCTTTGTAAAAAATTTCCAACTTTTCGAAAACAAAATGAGCTAACATCCAATCTTGTTCACTTGGATACAACAAATTTCAGCTTTTAATTTAAACATTTTAACCTTGTAAAGACCTCCTTATAAGGCAAAACAGTAAGAAACATTAAATAGGTGAGTTCTACCTTGTTTACAATCAAGAACTAACCTTTTTGAGTTAGATAAGTTGAAAAATCGACAAGTGATATGTCTAATTTATGTAGTATTTTACCCCCGTCCCTTGGTCATTATTAGTAGTGTTTTGGCTCTTTAGAGCCACTTTAATTACTAATATGTGTTTTCTAGTGTTTTCGTAGTTTTGGTTGAGTTTTGTAGGGAATTGCACCTTTAGAGCATTTTCCTGGGATTTTATGGAGCAACTACAAGCATTGGAAGAGCACGACCATCTTTTGTAGCCCAAGATCGGTTAGAGTAATCAAACCGGTGAATAAGGGCTTGACGTGTGTGAAGACGAGGCATTTGGACCGAATGATTAAAGCCCCAAAGAGGATATATATTTGGTTTGGGCCAAGTTACGAGCCTAAACGAGGAGTTCAAGCGGCCTAAGGGTATCCGCCCGATGGTCCGCCCGATGGCGCGCCCGATTGGGCAAAGAAAACTTATATCGCAGCAGCCCTTCGCCCGATTAAAAAGGCGCGCCTGGTCGGGCGCGTGTGTTTAATGAGGACGTTCTAAGCGTCGTTTAGTTTGTTTTAGTTTAGGATTCTTGCTTATTATAAATATGTGTTAAGCAAGTTTAGTATTTTTTTACACTTCCTTATTCTCTGTTTACTTTTGTAATTCTTTCTCTTAGATTTTCTCTCTACTTAAGCTTATTTTCTCTCTACACTATATACTTTGTTGTTTACTCAACTCTTTATTCTGATTACTTTGGTAACGATTTATTTTCTCTTAATCTCAATTATTTATTTTATTCCTTCGATCATGTCTTATTTTATTGATTTGATTAATTTAGATTTAATTATGTGTGAGTAGTTCTCTTTCTAGGGTTTATGGGGATCCATAAATAATATAAAGAGGTAATTTATTGTTGTTAATTATCAATGCTATATTAATTTTCTATTGATTGATTTAATGCTCTGTGACTAGATTAGGCCTGATCTTTTATGCATGAGTTTGACAATATTGATTCGAGATTCCAAAGATGAGAATTGATGTTTAGGTTTAGTTTCAATAGGCAGGTTAATTTATAAATGGTGAAGTCGAGATTCGAGAGATGAGATTTAATACCGGTAGATTAATTCTATGATTGTAATACGTAGCGAAAGCCCTTTATAATCTGGTTAATTGATGCATTGATGATTGATTATTATGTTTTACCCTAGAGTATTATTTATTGGTGAACCTATGCCCTAGGTCTTTAATTCATTGATTTTTCTCTATCCTTTATTCTTCCCTACTTTTATCCTCCGTAGTATAGTGATCCCTTTTACAATAATACTTTGGTTACTTAATAATTTAGATTATAAAAATTAATTAAGAATAGTAAGACCAGTTTTCCTGTGGATTCGACCCTACTTCCCTATCTATTATTAGTTAGTGGTTTTAGGAATTACTTTTGATTAGGGGATACGACTTTACCCTGTCAACAAGCCTCTTCAAATTTCTCAATTCTTTTGGAGTCAACATCCAAAAAGAAACACACTCTCAAACTTTTTCAATACAAGATTTAATGACATCCAATCTATCTTGAACAACCAAGTTCAAAATATGAGCACTATAACGCATATGTAAAAAATCACCACCTAGCATAAGAGACATTTTTTCAAACTTTTCCAACAAAATCTTCATCATTGCATCATTAGTGCTATAATTATCCACAACAATAGAAGAAATTTTGTTTTCCAACGAATATTGAGACAAACAATCCATCAAAACCTTAGCAATAATCCCTTAAGTATGTGGACTAGGCACATAACAAAACCTATCAAAAACATAATATAAACACAAAATGAGTTCACTTCAACAAGCACAACATAACTTTAATTAGATAAAGAATGCAAATGTATAATTTATAAGAAGTTTTTGTCTTACCTCAAAGTTCGATTTTGTGGATTCCATTATGGTCAATGAAGTGTGAAGTCACGACCATATAACCCTTCTTTTGATTAGAGGCGGTCCACATATCGTGGTGATTGAAATCCTACTCCCATTATTCTCCAACAATGCCTTGAGAGATTTCTTATCTTCAAATATTTTGAGAATATTAACTTTAAAGTGTTCCTTAAAATAATCTTACATGATGGATTGAGGCCATTAATAAACTTCCTAAAGCCAATGTGTGTGATCCACTATGGATAGTTGATACTCATGCATCGCAACCATACAATTAAAGTCCTTCTTGAAATTTTGGTTGAGTGCTTTTTCTTTGGGAGGTTTGAATTCTAAGATATTTGACCCAACAACCTCGGCTTTGATTTTCAACTGTGTTTGTCCTTGTGCAAATTTAAAATGTTTTCCAGGATACACTTTGTTTGCATGTTTGAGAAAATGTGAAGTTCCACTTTTAATATCGGTAGAAAGTATATGTAATACTTACACTTTGCTTTTGGGACACCATTCACATCAAACTTGTCAAAGAACTCCCAAGCCTTCGACGTTTGCTTCTTACTTGTATTTTTTTACACACTTTGATTAGATCATCATCATCATCGTCCATTAAGTTCACAAATGGCCCACCTTGATCCAAGTCATGAACAATAGGTACACTAGGTTGGTTGTTTGAAGAATTTGTACGCATATGGGTACTTTGACTACTCTTTGACTGCTCCCCATCCATTGTCTACATATTAATACAACCAAATTATGCACTCACAAAATGAAAAGGTCATAAAATTATACCAATTTATACTAATTATGCTATCACAATTTCACAAAGTCAAAAGCTCACAAATTATTCTACTGTATTCATTTTTTTACAAGAGAACAATGTTTTTTGTATATCAATTTCACTAAATTATTTAAGCTCTAAGAACTTCATTGTTTATACACAAGTACACAACATACAGTTAAATCAAACCCATAGTTTTTTAATTAAAAAAATAACCAATCTAATTTTGTAGACCGAGATTGACAAATTGGTAGTGTAAAACGAAATTCGCAAGCAACTCATTTCTTAAACTATAATCGGATTTATTATAACTTATACAAATGAATAATTGAACATCTCAATAAAAATTAAGCAAAATCTAAAAATAATTAAACAAAGGATGAACAAATTGTTGTTGGTTGATAAAGGTGTAAATGAACATGCAAGTGAACAACAAGAAGTGTAAGAGAATTAAGAAAGAGAATACATGTGAGTACTTGCCGAGTTGCGGAGAAATTGAACAGTCGCGGTGAGCCGGCGAAGGGATAAGACGGAGCCACGGATGACGGGATGAGTAAAGAAGCTGTAAGAGAGGGGAAGGCGGCTGTTTTATTGCTTTTTTAGGGTTTTTTGTTGTTTGAACTTCCAGTACTATTACGAATTGAATAATCTGATTAAGGTTGTCTTTTACTTATTTCTTATTTTTTTTACAATATATATTTTTTATTAAAATATAAAACGGGTCCATGGGTCGGATCTGAGTCTACACTTAATGGACCCAGACTCAGACCCGACCCATTACACTTAGACCCAGATCCAATGACCCAGACCCACCGGGTCTAAAATTTAAGGACCTAGACCTTAAAATATGGGTCGGGTCCAACCGGATCTATATCGGAATACTCTTCAACCGTAATCTTTTCTTTTGAAATCCTTGGGGTACGAAGAAGGAGGAATGTCCATAAACGCCTAAAACAGAGATCTAGCAAACAAAAGAGAATAGTTAGTTTCCTGAGCACTTAAATCAATCTCCTCTTTTATTTTTTTATTTTTTTTTTGAATAAACCATAATTAATTAATTAATGTTATTTGATCATTTTTTAAAAAACTTTAATTAGTTAATTTCACATAGTATATCTTGCGTTACTTAAAAACTAGAGTTGAAATAATTAATTAGTTTTTTTTATCAAAAAAGTTAAGGTGAAAATTGTTTACATTTGTTGTTTTCACGAATTGAAATAAAAAAAAAAAAATAACGACATTCATTGCAATATAGACTTTTTTGTGTTAAATGCTTTAAATAAAATCAAGTAACTTAGTTTTAGGTCTCATATTGCATGTATTATTTGGTAATTAATGAAATTGTGAAACGAAGAGCTAATAGAGGTCGCACTAGGGCTAAGATTGCGATTCTCAAAAGAACGTTTTCCTAAAACCCTCACTCCCGAACTCATTTCTGGTTTAGTACACCAATTTGGGCATGGGTAAACTTATGATTCATGCTAATTATCCCTTGAACTCTACTTGGGAGAAAGGTGTGAATGAGGTTTATGAGTTTTCCTAAAACTCATTGGCGACTCTATTGGTTTCTTAAAAGAAGAGATATTGATTGGCTCATCTCAAATTTAAGATCTACGGTTAAGAATTTAAATCCTAATACACCCTAAAAAGTGTAAAGTCTTAGGCTGTTAAAGGGCCAAGGACATAGAGAAAATGGGATCCCTAAGGACGGGCTACCCACCTCACATAAAGTATGCGGTAGCACAAGGGAGGAAATTGACTTATGTGCATAAAAAGGGGGGGGGGGAGCAGCTGGTGGTGAAATGTGTCTTAAGTTGTCCTTTTACCTTGTATACTCAGCAAAGGGCCCACACACATCTATATCTATATAATAATTAAAACTCCAAGGCAAGGAGTGGCCTATTGCCATATGTCAATTTTTTTGTCATTTTGCCACATCACTTTTAAGTTTTTGCCACATCACTTTTGCAATTGTATTATTGTATTTAAATGTGCTTGATTTATGCCTTAGAATAATGATCAACTGTATAATAAATTAATTAATTCAATTGTTTAAAAAAAATATAAATCAGCTTTTATTACCCAAATTAAGTTTTCAACCTATCGTATTTAGACACAATTGAAGTTATTAATTTCAACTTTAAAGAAAGAGAAGGTGTTACTTGCAAACCAGTAGACTAGCAATTATTAGTATTTATTTTTGTCACAATTGAAAAGTTGAATAATTACAATGTTTTAATTGCTTTGACACAATTAATTTCTAAAATTATAACCGATATGTATTCAATATATTTATCCCTATAAATTAACTATCCAAGGAAATGATACATACATTGTACTAAATGGTCTAAACCCTCTTAGAGAAACATTTTATTGGGTCATGAGTATTGTGTTAGGTGAGTATTTGTTTACTATACCTAACTTAGCATGCATTAGGTATATTTTGCATGCTTAACTCATATGTTTACACTTTTAATAAATCACCCCAAATTAAGTATGGCCTATATAGTTGGGTTTCGAGATGTCCGACATCACGCGGAACTAAACCCTCCCAAAATCCGCACACAAATTAAAGTAACTAAACATGCATATTAATTAATAACCACATAATTAATTAACTATGAAAGACAAAGAAGAACAGACGATCATACCCTTGATGTGTGCTTCGCTCTTTCTAAGAGCTCGTACTTGAAAGCGTAGAGCCTCGCAAATGCGCAAGTCTAATATTCCATATTTTTATGTATTTTATAAAGTATTTAAGTATTTATAAAATATATTTTTAAGGGTTCAAGTATTTAATTAAATATTTTAAAGGGTTAAAGTATTTTAACTATAGGGTTTTATAAAAGTAAAATATATGTTGGGGCGAAACGTTTACTAATTATTGGGCCTTGTTTAAAATATCACATGTGAATTAGTCCTACACACTCTTATTGGAATAATTCATTTCATTTATAAGTCCAACCCTTTATTTGAACCCTTGTGGGTCAAATATTTTATAACTCAAGTCCATTTATTTATTGAGCCCAAAGTTAAACCCTACTCTCCAATCTATAAATACCTCTCAAAACCCCAAAATTTCCCACACAAAGAGGCTCAAGAATCATATTGGGGTAAGTATTATTTTCTTTTCTTTTTTCCTTTTTTCTTTTTCTTCTTTTCTTTTTCTCTTTGCCTTTTCTTTCTTTCCTTATTCTTTCCTTTCTTTTTCCTTTGTTTTGGTGGTGTACGTGAGATACATGGGGAACAAACCCACCTTACGCACACTTGCGCTCCACCATTCAACGTCACCCACCTTGCCGCCAACCAGCTGCCACCCACGGTGGTCATCCTCCCTTCTCTCTCCTCCTTGTTTTTAAATTGTTATTTATGTAATTATATATATTTTGGGTACTAATTTTGGTGTTAAATTATTACTAGTATGTTTGTAATTATGTTTTGATGATTAAAGATAGTAAATTTTAGAATATAAAGTATTTTAAATTATGATTTTATAAAGTATTGAAAGCTAGGGTTTTAATTATAAAAGAGTTGATTTTTAAGGTTCTAACTTACAATTGATTTGGGGTTTTTATATACCCATTGATTGTAAGTGATAATAAAGCTTAAATATTGTATCTTTATGGAGTTTTAATGAGTTTTATTTAAAATAAATTGCTGGAATTTTATTATAAAGTACTACTTTTGTGTTTTAATAAAAAAGGGTTGATTACTCATAAGTAGAGAAGGTTTTATGTGGTTTTAATGTAATTTTTAGATTTATTTGAGGGGTTTAGACCTTAAAAAGTGTGCTGGAATTTTTATATAAGCACTATAACTATGTTTTTACTTTGTGGTTTTAATTAATCACTTAAAGAAAGAGTTTTAAAGGTTTTAAACTAAAATTTCAGCTTGTTAGAGAGGTTTTAAAGTGTTTAAAAGTTGCTGAAAATTTTTGTAATCAAGGAACTAATTGAGTTTATATACTTGGTATTGTAGGAGACTTTAAGTTGAGTAATTTCTAGCATTGTGGCTAGATGGAAAGACGAATTGAGGTATGTACGTATGCGCGTAGGATATTTAAATTGCATAGTACCATGTTAGGAAGTTAAATTGGAATCAAGTAAGAGATTAGTATCATGTTAAGTTGTGTTGTGATACTTGAATTGATTGATTGGTTATCTATGTCTTCACTACTACAAAAAACACAATATAGAACGCCTAAAATAGGTAATATAGAACACTTTAGAGGCGTTCTTCAACTAGGGTGCCTTGTAAAGTTTACTAGGCGCCTCTAAGAGGCGTTCTATATTCTATACAATATAGAACGCCTATCTAAGATAGCAGTTTCCAATTCAATGTACAAAATGAGTAGAAAACGAAGAAAATAGAGTTGTTATCTTATGTTAGGCGTTATGTATTCTTATAAAAAAAGAACGCATATCTTAGCTGACTGTCCTCTTTTCATTATTTTTTTATTAAAAAAAAAAAATTGTATCCAGCAGCTACAATTACAATATGTCGGTTTCATACAAAAATTAAATATAAATTTATTTTAAAAAAAAATTAAGTGAAACAAAAATTATGATAGTAGATCTAAGTATCAAACAATATCCGCATTAAAAATTTCATCAATTCAGAATTTACAAAATATAAAATTAAAACAAAAAGAGGTACATAGTATTAGACGAAGTTATACGAAGTATTAAAAACAAAGTATTAAAATTCAGAGCTTTGTTTTAGAATCCTACACGACACCAACTCCAAATTTTCAATCTACGTTGTATTGGAAAGCTCCTTTACTTCAAAATCTTGTCTTGAAATCTCTGTAACAACAAAAGAGTACTTCATAATTAATAAGATTTCATTACTTACGAATGCAATCAGATTAGGTGATTTTGAAAGAGTAAGGTTTAACTTATAGGTGCAATCAGATTAGGTGATTTTAAAAGAAAGATCAATTGTTTTGTTATCTTATAAAGAACTGCAGTATAATAAGTAAGTACGAAGTACTAGATAGATTATCCACATTGTAGACACTCAAATGTGTCTCCCCAAAATCAAACCCAGTGATGAATACCTTTCGCGTCATTTGATTATCGAACGAGGTGAAAGTGTGAAAAGTCTAATGATGAGGATATTTTTATTAAAATATTTCTCTTTCTGTTTTCAATCCTTTTTTTTCTTACTCCTATTTTATGAAAAATGGCCAGTCTAATTTGGTTTGGTCTATAATAAAGGTCCAATAATAGTGTAGTTGGATTGGGCTCGAAAAGAGTTTTCCAATGATATATTATAGGCCCAATTCCGATGAATTATGAGGAAGTTATGGATTAAATTAAATTAGGCCCAATGATTTTAAATGTGGCCCGATGATCTAGAGGAGGGCCTATTAACTATTATCTTAAAAATGATGTTTTATTTAGAATTAAATATATTAAAACTGATTTCGAAAACTGCTCGGACGCTTAATTACCTGCAACCGGTGTTGAAGGTAATTACGCATGGAAAAGCGCGTTGACTTTTGAACCAGCGCGAGACGACGGCGTCGTCGCCAGGCGCTGACCTTCATCGCCTGACGTTGGCCTTCGTCGCCTGGTGACAGAGTTCGTCGTTTGGCGCTGGCTTCGAGTTTTATTCCGAATACGATTTTCTTTGATCCCGTGCTATTTTTCTTATAAATAGGAGTCGTATCTCCCTGTTTTAAAATCATCTACAATCATCTACAATCTACAATCAACAATCATCTTTTCTTTTTCTCTAAAGCTAGAAGCTTTCTTTCTCTCTATTGAGTTCATTAACTTCTTCCTGAGACGTCATTATCTTCTTAGCCTTTCTTTTTCGACTAATTTGTTTGTCAAAAAGGAGTACTTGAACGAAGGTGTTGTCCTTAATTAATCGCCCTTCTCTCCTTGACCAAGTGCTATGGAAAGGGATGTTAAGGGTAAGTTTTTCATTTTTGACTCAAGCTCTATTCAGCATGCGATAGATGGGAAGAGATCATGGAAGAAAGGGGAGAATGATGGGTATGAAAAAGTATGTAGAGAGTGAAAAATTGATGTATATGAGAATATATAGAAGAATTTAGGAATGAAGTGGACCCCCCAACTCAAATGACGGAAAAGACGCGCATACGAGACTCTCTAGACATGGCCAAGATGTGACATATTATGTATGTGCTTTGACAGCGAATGTGAGTGGCATTCTTTGACACTTTTGTGAGACCATGGGACTATATGCCTAGACTCGATTAAGGACTTAACATAATTATCGCCATTAATAAATCGATTAAACCGTTTTAGCCAATTGATTAGACTGACTCGTCGTGAAGACTCGAGCAAAATACAAGCTGTCGTCAGACGACAGTACCGTCGCCAGACGCTGGCAGCCAACGCCAAACGACGAAATCGTCGCCTGGCGCCGGACACTAGCGTGTGGCGCCACAGCCCAGATCTTTGCGTCGTTATGGGACATCGATCTGGGACTGTTTCCAGTGTTTTGCTCTAAAGGGATTAGCCTAAAAGTCGTACTAAGTCCAGTTTGACCAATTTATTAGACTTCAATCATTATTAAATTAGTAAAGTCCTTTTAGTCATTATTTTTATTTATTTAACTCATACACAAGTCAAACAAACGGTTAGGAAAAACACATAGAGTTTGCACAGCAAATAATGCACAAGTAGTCATATAGTCACGATATGATGCAATGAGTTTGCAATCTAACCATGGCTCTAGTTCTCTAAAGTTCAGGATATGGGTTAGTCAAAGAGGGTCCATGGTTATGAGTCCGGATGCACCACGCGGAAGCCTTACCTTTGGAAGGGTTAGCGCATGTGGGGACCTCGCGAGTTAGACTCGCTTCCATGGTTTGGTGAATTCAACATTCTCGGATGTACCCTTCGTTGCCAAGAGCGTTCGATTGGGTAGATGGAGCATGAATTCCCAGAGGGTTATGTCCATATATAGAACACATATGGGTTTCAGAAAATAGGAAAAAACTTAATCAGGAAGTAGAACCGAGCAAACAATACTAGAAAACTAGTCGAAATAAGAAGGTAGATTTCTGGCTCGGTAGTGGAAGAATTTGGCGCGAGAAAATAGCGTCGTCGCCAGGCGACGACGCCAACGTTAGGCGCCAAAGCTGTTTTCTCAGCGCTAATTCCTACATGCCTCAGCAGCTTTCTGTTCTTGAATTTTCTAGTTTTTTTTTCGTAGCATTATTTCGATTCTAGTTGTGAAAGATATTTCCCTAGATTCCTGTGTAAAAATCCTATGTTTTTGACTCATTACGAATGGTCTTTCCAATGAGAACCTTTTTTATGTTTATGCCACAATGTTAATCAAAATTACGCACACGAAATACTTAGATCTTTTCGAGTCTCATCCACTCATTCTAAATCATTGCCAAAATAAATTTTAGGAATTAAAATAGAAATCCTCCCCAGCGGAGTCACCAAAAGACTGTAGGGAATATTTCAAGCATCCCACACTTGAGCCCCACTGTGATCATACACTTAAGCATGGTGGCGTCCAAAGGGAAGGAAGCTAGAGCAAAAGAGTCGCCAACAAGTTTTAGGAACTTGTAAACCATTCACAGGGTGAAGGTTACACCCCTTAACGATCCAGGAGATCGTTAACTCCAATAGGTCTGGAACCAAGACTGGAAGTTCGGGGATGAAGGTACAAATCCAACCTAAAAGAGATTGAACCTGCCCTAAATAGGCCTCTACTTTATTCTTCTCGTATTCATGTGCACTTTCTGACTAACATGCAATCAATAGGTTTACCCTAAACCTGTTTATCTATGTTGGTTGAATATTAATGCCCAAACAAAACTATTGTTTGGGGTATTTTTACCCTTGACAAGTGGACCAATGAGGAGGTGCCACGTGTCAGAGGCTGGCAGGTCACCCTTGACCAATCCCCAGCTGACACGTGGCCTCTCCAGATATTCCCTTAGAGTTGCGGCCTTCAAGGGCCCAATTCCCCAAAAATCCGCTATTTGGCGGCGCAGCCCATCAGTCCTAGGTTAAAATAACCTAGGAAGGGGCACCTTTCCCAAGGACCCTATAAATAGGGAGATATTCCCCCGAAATGGGGAACAATTGAAACAATTCAGAAATTTACTATCATTTATTACATCCTACTCTCTCTCTCATCAGAGAACACCTGAGCTTGGAATCCAAGCAGATCCCCACCTAAATTTCCGCACTTTTTATTCTCCTTCAAGTTACTAACTTGAGCGTTGGAGGCGGAGCACCACCCAACCGGTGTCTCCGTTGTTTTTGCAGGTACAGAGTCAGCAGGACCAGTCTTCGAGTTGTAACTCTCCCAAGGGACAAAAACACCCAAAACATTTGGCGCCGTCTGTGGGGAGAGTACCTCAAGATGGTTCAAAATTCTGTACCAATTCTCAATTCTACCTCTCTACGTCCGGGTACTCAGACGGGTAACCCGGAAGACCTGCAACCGGTAGGGTTTGAAATCCCTCAGCCTCAGCCTCAGCCTCAGCCAGAGGTATTCACAGAGGAGGAGGAAGAAGAAGAAGACAATGATGTGGAGACCTATATGACTAAAGATAGTTCTCTCATCTCTAAATCCATCCGTTCCAGAGACCAGCTGGAACGAAATCTGGATCAGGCGGGCCCAAGCCGGCCCCCTGGGAGGTCAGACGGGGAAACCCGGAAGACTAGAGGAGAAGCTCCAGTCACCCGGAACGAGCTCATGAAATTCATGAACTCCTTCAAGGGTGAAATCAAGAAGATGATCAACAACAAGGCAGGCTCTTCCAAGAGTCAGCCGGCTAAAAAGACTCCCAATGATGGGAAGAAGAAGAAGCCGGTCAAGGACAGGCAGCCAACTCCCCATCCAAAGGAGAAGGCAGCCGCAACACTTGACTGGTCTAAGATTCTGATGCCCCGGCGACCCCAGCCGGAGGCTAGAAAAACGTCCACCTTCGATGCTAGAGAAGTCATCAATCGAAGGAGGCAGCAGCAGTCTGAGTCAGCTTCTACCTCAAGCTTTCCAGACAGCTTCAAGGAAGCTTCTACAAGGAACTCTGAGTCCTTGCATGAGAGTCGGACAGGCGGTAAATCCGTCAACACCGAACCTCAGCTGATGATAGGGTCTATGCCATACGCACCCCAGGCACAGTATGGGCAATATGGCCTCCAATTCATGCAGCCACCTCCATTCGGAGGTCAGGCGGCATATACTAATGTCTATCCACTGGACTGACAGCTCCAGCTGATGAGGCTAGGCGAACAGCCGTCTGCCTTTGCAGCCAATATAACCGAGGCGGCTCGGCCGGCCAAGGTTAAAAACATTTTGGTTGGTGCTTATGACGGCACCACTAACCCTGAAGATCACCTGATGGCATACACCAACCTAATGTGTTTACAAGGTTGGGACGATGCCACCTGGTGCCGTTGTTTTCCGGCTACATTGAAGGGCATTGCCCAGCAATGGTTTGGCAACTTGCCAGCCGGATCTGTTGACTGCTTCAAGAAGCTAGCCTTCTTGTTTGCCACCAACTTCTCAATGAACATCCCTGCTAAGAAAACAAGTTTAGACTTGAGCACCATTAAGCAGGGAGAGAGAGAAGGGCTACGCTCATATGTCAGACGGTTCAACCTGGTCAGAATTCAGATCCAGGGGCTGTCTGACGAGGTAGCATTCATAGACTTTTTTCAAAGGTCTGAGAGACGGGTCGACTTTTAAGTTCGACCTTGTCAGAAAAGGGGCATTTACGCTACAGGCGGCCCTGAGGGAGGCGGAAAGCTATATACAAGCAACCGACCTCTGTACGCCTGGTAGCCTGTCAGACTCCAAGAAGTCTGACAAGCAAAAAGAGGGTCGGTCTGCTCAGCTGGCGAAGAAAAAAGAAGAGAGCAAGAAAAGAAAAGAAGTCTGGGCGGTCAGTGATTCTGAGCAGCCGACCTAGAAGAAGAAGAAAGAGTTTAAACCGTACGTTCCCCGGTACGAGTTTAACAAAGATTGTAACTCCATCCTCATGGAGGTGAAGGACCGGCTGTCCATTGAGAAGCCGAATCCACTGAAGAGTTCCGTCCAGTCACGGAACAAAAATAAATATTGCCAATTCCATGAGGAGGTTGGCCATGACACCAACGATTGCTTCAGTTTACAGCGGACGTTGGACCGTCTGGCTGACAAAGGGCATCTGAAGTCATATATTTCCAAGTCCCCAGCCGGGACAAAGAAGAAGAACAAGGGTCAGTCCTCTAAGGCTACCCCCCAGCCTGCTAGTAGTTCGGAAACCGACAGGGATCCGGTCTTCACCATAGCAGGCAGATTTTCTTGTGGTGGCCCTACCATCCGGGGCACCAAAAGCCATCTTTGAAAGATGGATAAGGATGATGAGGAGCAGGCGTCTGCCAGCTCCACTTTTCCTGATGTCCTCATTACTGAGAAGGACAGGGGCAGCGTCCGCCGCCCGCATGACGACCCGGTTGTTATTGAATGCAAGGTCTCCAACCAGCTAGTTGGGCGCATCCTTATTGACACCGGCAGCTCGTCAGACATCATCAGCCTCCGGTGCTTGCAGAAGCTGAAATACAACTCCAGCAGCATGCATCCGGTCACCCACCCTTTAGTTGGTTTTGGGGGTGGGATGGTCTATCCAGCCGGAAGAATTGACCTACCCATCCGGCTGGGGGAGAAGGGCCAGGGACGACATATTGTCGTCAGATTCTTGGTCGTTGAGGAGTTGACTGCCTACAACATTATTCTTGGGAGGCCAACCCTCAACGAAGCCAAGGCTGTAATCATCCCTGCTCTCATGCTTATCAAGTATGAGAGGGATGATGGTTCTGTTGGTTCCCTGAACGGGGATCAGAAGACGGCCAGGGAGTGTTACCTCTCAGCTGTCAAAGATACTGTGGCCGCAGACGGCCAAGGGAAGGAACCAATAGACCTTGACAACGTCAAGGATGCTCCTTCACCTCCACCAGCAGCCGAAAAAAAGAGAAAAGCTGCAGAGCTGGTGGTGGTGAAAAAAGAAAAGAAATAGCAATCACTGACCGGTGAACGGTCAGAGGAGCTCCGTCCCCAACCGGCTGGTGAAAGTATTGATCTTGTTCTGGACGACAGCCGTCCAGAGCGAACTGTTAAGGTTGGGACGGTTGCTAATGCGGTTCTGGGTGCAGACTTGCACCTTCTGCTGAAAGAATTCAAAGATGTGTTTGCCTTTGAAGTGGAAGAGATGCCAGGCATCAGCCCGGATCTCGCTGTCCACAAGCTCGCCGTGGATCCAAAAATGAAGCCCATCCGGCAAAAGAAGAGAAACCACGGTGAGGAAAGAAGTCAGGCGGCAGCTGCCGAAGTAAAGAAGCTGCTAGATGCCCGGTTCATTCGGCCTTGTAATTTCCCCGACTGGGTGGCAAACGTTGTGCTTGTAAAGAAGCCGAATGGTACTTGGCGGATGTGTGTAGATTACACAGATCTCAACAAGGCATGCCCAAAGGATAGTTATCCACTTCCTAAAATCGACAGCCTGGTTGATTCAACAGCCAACCATGTTTTGATGAGTTTTATGGATGCCTATTCCGGCTTCCATCAGATACCTCTGTGGAAAAAAGATCAGGAAAAGACGGCCTTTGTCACTGATCAGGGGTTATTCTGTTATATTGTGATGCCGTTTGGCTTGAAGAATGCGCCGGCTACATTCCAACGGATGATTAATACAGTCTTCATTAATCAAATTGGGAGGAATGTAGAGGCGTATATCGATGACATGATAGTCAAATCCAAGCAGCAGGCGGATCACCTTGCTGATCTCCGAGAAACCTTCACCACACTCAGGCGGCATAAGGTTATGTTAAATCCTAAGAAATGCGTCTTTGGTGTTGAGTCTGGGAAGTTTCTCAGATTCCTGATTGATCAAAGGGGGATAGAGGCTAACCCTGAGAAGATACAGGCGGTAATTGACATGAAGTCACCCCGCACTGTCAAGGAAGTTCAGAGACTCACTGGTTGCCTGGCCGCCTTGGGGAGGTTCCTCAGCCGGTCAGGTGACAAATGCCTTTATTTCTTCCAAGCAATCAGGAAGAAGACTAGATTTGAATGGGGGGATGATGCTGAGGCGGCATTCCAAAAATTGAAAGAGCACTTGCACTCTTTGCCAAGGCTTGTTAGTCCTTTGCCAAGAGAGAAGTTGTACATGTACCTAGCCGTCTCAGACCATGCTCTCAGTGCCGTTCTCCTCGCTGAACGAGACGGCACGCAGCTCCCGGTATATTTCATAAGCCATGTGTTAAAAAATGCTGAACTCCGGTACCCCATGGTGGAAAAATTTGGTCTTGCTCTATATATGGCCTTCAAAAAATTGAAGCCATACTTTCTGGCACATCCGGTGGTAATCTACACCGGGGAGCCCCTCAAGCGGCCAATGTCCACTCTAGAGTCATCCAGCAGAATGTTGAAATGGGCTATTGAAATGCAAAGTCTTGAAATCTCTTACAAACCAAGGAAAGCAGTGAAAGGTCAGGCGTTTGCCGACTTCATTGTTGAAATGACCCGTCCGGTCTTCCCGGATAATGTTGATCAGGTTTGGAAGGTGTATGTAGATGGGAGCTCTACAAAGAACGGTTGTGGTGCAGGCATTGTTTGTGAATCTCCAGAAGGAGATAGATATGAGTATGCACTACGGTTCAAGTTCCAGGCCTCGAATAACGAGGCGGAGTATGAAGCCCTGCTAGCCGGAATCCGTATGTGTAAGGCAGCAGGGGCAACAAAGATTGACGCCCATTCTGATTCTCAGTTGGTTGTTAGCCAGTATGAGGGCACTTATGAAGCGACCCATCCGGCAATGATCAAATATCTTCAGGCTGTCAAAGATGAGGCCGGGACCCTTGAGGAATTCAGGTTGAATCAAGTGCCCCGGTCAGATAACCACCCGGCGGATGCATTGTCAAAACTGGCATCATCCGCCTGCCATGATACGCCTCGGTCAGTCTTTTGGGAAGTTCTTGAAAAAAGAAGTATTTATGAAGAGCCCATTGGAATTCTGGATCGAAGTTCTACTTGGATGGATGGCATCCGGGCGTATCTTGCAGACGGCACGCTCCCTGATTCACCTCAGGAAGCAGCCGTCATGAAAAAGAGAGTAGCAAACTTCGAGTTGAGGAACGGAGAACTCTTCAAGGCTGGATTTCTCAAGCCCTTGTTGAAATGTGTTACCCCAGAAAAGGGGAAGGAGGTACTCGAAGAGCTGCATGCGGGATTTTGTGCCTCCCACATAGGCGGCAAGTCCCTAGTCGTTAGAGCCAGGCGGCATTATTTTTGGCCTACTCTTGAGGCAGACGCCAAGGAATTTGTGAAGAAATGTGATAAATGCCAGAGGTTTGGCAAGCTAATACATCGCCCGGCTACTGCTCTGACGGCAATCCACAGCCCAGTCCCGTTTGCTAAGTGGGGCATGGACATATTGGGTCCTTATACGCCTGCTCCAGGCAGGAAGCGCTATATCTTGGTGGTTGTGGATTACTTCACCAAATGGGTGGAGGCAGAGGCAGTCAAGAATATCAAGACAAAGGATGTCATCTCTTTCATATGGAAGAATATTATCACCTGGTTTGGGGTACCTATGTCTATGGTATTTGACAATGGCCCTCAGTTTGAGACGCCCCAGCTCAAGATTTGGTTAGGAGATCAGGGTATCTCAAGTTACTTTGCCTCAGTCGGCCGTCCTCAAGCAAATGGTCAGGTTGAGGCATTCAACAAACTCATCTCAGACGGCATAAAAAAGAAAATTGAAAAAGCCGGTGGTCTTTGGGC
Organism: Chenopodium album; assembly: GCF_948465745.1. Lineage (NCBI taxonomy): Eukaryota > Viridiplantae > Streptophyta > Magnoliopsida > Caryophyllales > Amaranthaceae > Chenopodium > Chenopodium album. The sequence goes on along the minus strand of NC_137850.1, from coordinate 28,060,164 downwards.
TGAAGAGTTAATTCATGTTCTTTGGGCCATCCGGACAACTGCCAAGGGATCAACCGGAGAAACCCCGTTTCTCATGGTATACGGGGCTGAAGCCGTTTTACCCATTGAACACTATGAGCCTACGCTCAGAGTGATGCTCTATGATGAAGAGGCAAATTGGGAGGCCATGCGGCTGGCATTGGACTCCCTCCCGGAACGCAGGGGCAATGCTGCCCTACGACATGAGATATACCGTTTGAGAATGACGCGAGCCTACAACAAAAGAGTGCACAAACGTCCTTTGAAAGTGGACGATTTTGTGTTACGGAAAATGGAGGCAACTGGTAGGGCCAATGAGCTTGGAAAGCTAACTCCTAATTGGGAAGGCCCCTACCGGATCTATGAAGAAGTTAGGGACGGCACATACCGCCTGGAAACCCCAGACGGTAGACGCCTGCCTAGAACTTGGAATGTAGACAACTTAAAAAAGTACTACTTCTGAGTAATGTAAAGTTTTTTTTTTTTTTTGTAACAAGTATTAATGAGAGATGCTTTTTGTTTCATTTATCGTCTTTTTATCCGTCTGGGTTTACCCATACTAATGATGAAAGGTTCAGTAACAAATGAATAGCCTGAGGCCAATGGCCAGATAACTAAGTTTGATACTTAGTATATGAAATCAAAAGTCCATAAAGACAAGAGGCTAACAGCCGGATTCTTAAGCTAAGCACAAAACCGTTTAGTGGCTATCAGCCGGTCTACAACAAGACCTGAGGCCAAGGGCCAGATGGTTGTCCATTTTCACAAATTCGTCTGTCCCAATATGGATATAGGCGTCCGGCGACACCCCTCCGGGTGCAATCGTCGCAGAGAACAGCCACCTTGCTTGTTCTACAAACCCATGCAGGCGGCAAAGATTGAGTGGTCAAAACAACCAACTCATAGCTGTCTGACTGTGTTATTTCTACTAAGGAATATTTGGTTGTACATGCTCCGGCTACCTACCAGTATCAGCCGGAGTACCATCATAAGTTTTTACTTAGTTAAATTTTCTCCAAGTTGCGCACTTTTAGGGCAAACCCTTTTTTGCGTAATGGCTATAAAGAATACCCAGGCGGTTTGATACCGACTGGGGCAGAGGTTGTATGTCTGTCATTTGTCCGGCTGTGTACTTGGTTTGGGGCAATCACTGTTGTGATTGATTGCCTTACAAACATCCCATACTCTTTGAAGCATGAGAAGTTTCCAAGGCAATCAATCCTTTTTCAGATTAAACCAACCACACAGCCGCCCAGGGGCAAGGACAGCCGGATTTGTACCTGCCGCATGCTTTTCATAAGATAGGCAAATTCACAAGTATATATATTGAGTATATATGCAAAAGTGAAAAAATTGAAAAATTGAAAAATTGTGCAAGTATAAGAAAAACCGACTGAGTCGGTATACTTCATCAAATAAATTGGCCCAAGGCCAGGAACCATTGTTAGCCGGATCAACATCCGGTGTACAGAGAATATAGGGAAAGGCTACATAATTACTCGGCACGCAGGCCGGAAAAGCAAAAGGTTGGCATACTGCCGCAGAGAAGTAGGGGAGCTATGCTGCTGGCTGTTCCGGCTGGGCTGGAGTCGTTGAAGGAACATCATCCGGAACCACAGCCTCTTCAGGCTGGCTGTCCTTGTTCACTTCCTTTATAATCTCATCCAGGTCCGGCTCCTCTGTGTCCGAAACCTCAGCACCGTTTTCCAGGGCCCATTCCTTGAAGCGAGCCGGAGCAGGATCCTGGAGAACCTTGGCATCGTACACCTCAGTGGCGTAGTTGTACCTCAGCTTGTAGACTTCAAAGTCTACTTTAGGATAGAGAAGCCCCCAAGCGTATCGGAGGCGGATCTCATTGTCCCGCTCATTCTCTTTGATGAGCCGGGCCTGCTCAACTTCGAGGTCCTCAGCATGCTTGCCCTTCAGAGTGGCAAGCTCAGCAGTCAGCCGGGACTTTTTTGCCCTTAGGGCAGTGTTCTCCTGATCAGCCCCCTCCAAGGCCTTGAGGTTGGAGCCGGCAGTTTTCAGCTTTAGCTCCAAGTCGCTGATCTTGTTGTTGGCTTCATCATTAGCAGCCGTCAAAGTCCTGACCAGCTCCTCCTGTTTCAACTCGAGGGCTTTAATCTCAACATCAAAATTTATATAGGCATATTCAGTAGAGTTGAGATTGGCTTGAGCCCTTCTCTTGGCATCAGTTACCTCTTCTTGCTTCTTCCGGAAGGGCAACCGGAGCCCATCCACCCGGACCATAACCTGAGCAAGGTCATCCGGGAATCTAAGCACTCATTAAAATTGAAAGACAAAATGAAATGGAAAGAAATGAAAAAGATAAGGGGCAAGTTTCACTTACCTCCGCCAGCTGCCCCAGAATCTGGTCGAAGTCGACCTCGTGGCGGTTGGGTATGGAGTTCTTCTCCGACTGGGTGAGAGTTCTCACCATCCGTTTGCCAAACCCCGCCAGGTCCGGGGCAGAAGTAGCATCTGCAGCATAAGAAGGACTTGGTGAGAGGCTAGCAGCGTATTTGGCATTCATTCTTTGTCGGCTACTTACAGACCCCCCGGAAGGGTCAGTCATAGTCTTGACGCGCATAAAGTCAAGCGGCCAAGGAATTTCAATCTTACCTTTGGAGTCGACCCTCGCCGGCTCCTCCTCTGCGGCTGCAGCACCACCTGCAGCCCTGGATGGCTCGCCATCCTTCGATGCTTCATGAGCATCCGACTTTTTCTTTGATTTCTCTGAGTTTTCACTCAGAGTTGCCATGGCTTCGGGGCCCTTTCCCCCGGTTGTAGGGAAACCTTTGGCGTTAACGCCAAAGGCCGTTGGGGTGGCCTTCCTCCCGATTTTAGCAGCCGATTTTTGAAGGTTTTCATCCCCAGGTCTTTTTAAGACCTTTGTCATGGAACGGGGGAGGATGCCTGTTGAAGCCTGCAAAAACACAAGGAAACCATAAGTCATCCGGAATCAAAGGAACTTGGAAAATCTCAAGGGAAGTTGGAATTATCTTACCCCTCCTTTTTTGGCCTCCTTGGCCTCAATGTTGGCCTTCTTGGCCAAAATATTCTCTTTGCGGAGCAGAGCCGCAGATTTTTGAGGGGTCTTAGCCGGATCGACCATTTTCCTTGCTTCCTCTGTAGAAAAATATAAAAGAGTTAGAGCAAGAGAAAGTTCAAAGCAATGAAATTTAAATTGCAGACGGAAGACCGCCGGGTGGGTGAGTGTATCTACCCTTTGGAAACATAGGGCTCAACCCGCAGGCGGACAAGAATCTCTCATCCGCAAAGAAATCCGGGTGGGGGATCCAGTTTCTTGGAACAACTATGTGAGTCCCATCCCCCAAGGGCTCAGTTGTTGTCTTAAGGAGCTCCGACTCTATTATTTGCTCCCGGGCTTTGGTAGTAAGAGCTGGGTGTACACAATTCTGGCCCACCAAAGCCGGCTCTTTGTTATAGCGCCGGAGAATCTTGTTTATCCTCACTTGAGGGGAAGAGACCAAGTACCATTTATCTTTCCAACCTCCCCACTTGGACACTTTGTCCAAGGTCATCAAATATTCCGGGAGCATGGAAATAGTGTACCACGCTCCATATCCGCCTGGGGCACTCTTGAGGTAGTGCATATGAGCAAAGGCGGTGAAGCTGGGCTCAATGTCCTGGAGCTCGCAGGCGGCGATATAGCTAAGGATATTGACCCAAGAGTTAGGCGTTAATTGCCACACTCCCAAGTCATATCCCTTCAGAATCTTCCGGATGCCTCTATGAAGGGGAAAGCGGAGGCCGGCTTCTATTACCGCCTCATAGCAGACAAAGTAATTGTATGCATTGTCAATGTCATCCCCCCAGGCTAAAACAGCATCAGCCGGAGGGACCATGATGTCCCAGTCTTCCCCAAAGGGGTGTAGTTGTTTGAAAGCCTCAAAGCTACTTTCAAGAAGGGCCCTGTCCCCAGGCTTCATCCGGGTTTTAGTAGGATCCGGGTTTGCTTCTTTCTTTGCTGTTTGGCGATAAGCCTCAGCAAGGTTCTCTCCCTCCGCCCCGGATCCTTCCTGCTCCTCAGCCGCTTCTTCAGCTGAGTTACTTCGGTCTGAAGAGGAGGCGGTTTCCTCACCGTCTCCCCTTGAGTCGTTGTTGCTGGAGGTAGACGGGGTGTCCTCAGCTGAATTACTTTGCTCAGCCGCCTCATAGTCCTCCTCCCTCACTACTTCACTTGCGGGCACTTCCCTAGTGCGCCGCCTGCTGGGCTTTGTAGCCGTCTGTTTAGTTCTAGCCATTGTGTCATGCACAGACACAGAGAGGGAAGAAGCCGGAGATGAGCAAAGCACTCCAGAAACTCCAGACAAGGCACCCCCGGTTCTAGACTCAACCGTCCCTGGTGACCGGCTGAGCGTCCTAGGCAGTGCCGTGTGTGCAAATGGAGAGTTCATTTTATTTTTTTTGAAAAGTTAATGTATACAGCCGGAAATGAGTGTATACAGGCTAAAGAAAAAGGAAAAAGAAGAAAACTTAAAGAAGGAAACGGATGGTTACCTTACTTTGAGTTCTGAAAAAATCTGAAAACGGCAAAGCAACCGGTGACCGGGTGACTTCGAAAGAGCACACGGAAATCTTGAACTTGCTTAAACGCAACCGGAATCAGAGCACCTCTCTCTAGAAAACTCTTTTTCTCTCTCTAGAAAGTCAAGATTGTGAAAAGTGAAGAGGAGAAGGAGGGGGGTAAATCCCTATTTATAGGGGGTGAAACGGCACGAATCCCCGTCACCACTGTCAAAAAATAGCCGTTTTCACTGTTCACCCTTCATGGGCTGACACGTGTCACAGGCGCCACGTGGCCTGCCACGTGCCACCTGTGAGGGGCAAATGTTTGGGGTATTTTTACCCTTGACAAGTGGACCAATGAGGAGGTGCCACGTGTCAGAGCTGGCAGGTCACCCTTGACCAATCCCCAGCTGACACGTGGCCTCTCCAGATATTCCCTTAGAGTTGCGGCCTTTAAGGGTCCAATTCCCCAAAAATCCGCTATTTGGCGGCGCAGCCCATCAGTCCTAGGTTAAAATAACCTAGGAAGGGGCACCTTTCCCAAGGACCCTATAAATAGGGAGATATTCCCTCGAAATGGGGAACAATTGAAACAATTCAGAAATTTACTATCATTTATTACATCCTACTCTCTCTCTCTCATCAGAGAACACCTGAGCTTGGAATCCAAGCTGATCCCCACCTAAATTTCCGCACTTTTTATTCTCCTTCAAGTTACTAACTTGAGCGTTGGAGGCGGAGCACCACCCAACCGGTGTCTCCGTTGTTTTTGCAGGTACAGAGTCAGCAGGACCAGTCTTCGAGTTGTAACTCTCCCAAGGGACAAAAACACCCAAAACAACTATTATTGGCAATCACTAGAATTATAATCATATTAATTATCTTATTAAGCGTGATTACAAGTACAAATTCCCTTTAAACCTGCAAGAGAGGGCGTGATTAAATATCAAGCAACATAATAATCACAATCATCAATCATCATAATCTCAATCTCAATAAAGCTTAATAATAATAGCAAGATCCTAGGCATGATACTAATAAGATTAATAACGAACCCTAGCATGTCACTAAACATTAAAGATCAATTAGCCCTAACATGACACTAACATGATATTAGGAAAGAAATAAGAAACATTATAAAAACATACATGGTATTAGAAATTTTAATTAACCCTAAACATGATACTAGGAAGCAATAATACATCCTAACATGATACTAGGAATCAACAAAATAATCTAAGCATGATTTCTATATCAAAAGATCAATAAAGCAATTAAATTACTTACTTGGATGCCTCATATCTCTTTCTAATAACAAAATACACGCGTTAGTAACTTCAAGGAAAATAATAAATAAAACAATTAAATTAAATAGTTGAAATAGGGATTTGGGACCAAACCATCAGAAATTATAAACCTTTCATGTCTTGGGCGAAGGCAACCTCGAACTTGGCTAGGTGTGTCTAGAGCTTGTGAATGAGAAATTTTGTGAGAGGGAAGGTTTAGAAAAAGAATAGAGAGAGAGAGAGAGAAAGAAAGCTTCTAGCTTTAGAGAGAAAGAAGAGATGATTGTTGATTGTAGATGATTATTGTAGATGATTTTAAAACAGTGAGATACGACCCCTATTTATAAGAAAAATAGCACGGGGTCAAAGAAAATCATATTCGGAATAAAACTCCTCTTGTCGCAAGCGACAGAAGCCAGCGCCAAACGACGAACTCCGTCGCCAGGCGACGAAGGCCAACACCAGGCGACGAAGGTCAGCACCTGGCGACGACGCCGTCGTCTCGCGCTGGTTCAAAAGTCAACGCGCTTTTCCACGCGTAATTACCTTCAACACCGGTTGTAGGTAATTAAGCGTCCGAGCAGTTTTCGAAATCAGTTTTAATATATTTTATTCTAAATAAAACATCCTTTTTAAGATAATAGTTAATAGGCCATCCTCTAGATCATCGGGCCAAATTTAAAATCATTGGGCCTAATTTAATTTAATCCATAACTTCCTCATAATTCATCGGAATTGGGCCTATAATATATCATTGAAAAGCTCTTTTCGAGCCCAATCCAACTACACTGTTATTGGACCTTTATTATGGACCAAACCAAATTAGACTGGTTGTTTTTCATAAAATAGGAGTAAGAAAAGAAATATTTTTGAAAACAGAAAGAGAAATATTTTAATAAAAACATCCTCATCATTAGACTTTCCACACTTTCACCTCGTTCGATAATCAAATGACGCGAAAGGTATTCATCACTGGGTTTGGTTTTGGGGAGACACATTTGGGTGTCTACAGAAGCCCCCACTTTGACTGAGTTTGGAGAAAAGCAAGTTTCGAAAATGAAAGTCAAAGTAGCGATAAGGACGGAGAATGATTCAGAACGTTCTGCGATCCTAAATTATTTTTGTAACGCCGATACCTACAAACTAGCGTTAGTTAAAACAGATAAAAGATTTAAGAAACGCGTATCTTGCACCGTCGAGCACACGTCTCTGGAGTAACCGATTTTTGTTGTTGCATTGTTGTTGTGATAACCTTCCACAAGCTAGGGAACGCCATCTTGCCGTTGCTGATGTTGTGGTCGTGCTTTGTCGCCGTTGATGTTCACTCGTCTTTGACACAAAAGAGCTTCTTTTTTAGGAATATTCACTCGTCTCTGAACAATGGAGCTTTTAGAGGGATGTTCACTCATCTCTGAACAAAAGAGCTTTTGAATGATATGTCCACGCGTCTCTGAGCAAAAGAGTTTGAAAGAAATGTCCACGCGTCTCTGAACAAAGAGATTTTGAAAGATATGCCCACGCGTCTCTGAGCAAAAGAGCTTTTTGATAAGTCCACGCGTCTCTAAACAAAAGAGCTTGAAATGATATGCCCACGCGTCTCTGAGCAAAAGAGCTTTGATACTTGAATGTTTGTTGTGATCGTTCGGTTGGCTGCGAACAGGAGCTTAGTTGAATGGTTGTATCCTGTAAAAATCAAAAGATTGCAAAAGACTTTGCTGGTGTTTTTCTTAGGGTTGACCTAAGATGATTGACTGACTTGAGGTTGACTCAATGTGTTTTGACACGTGTGTGACTCTTATGTGATTTAATGTGTTTTGACACATGTGTTAGACTCAATTCGAGGTGACATGACTTAACGTACATGACTCGTGTGTGCATTATAATGTGATTGTGCGGCTCAAAAAATGCAAAAAAGCAAAAATTTTCCGTCATTTTTGTGGAGGGTACCGACTTTCTCCTGAAAAAGAAAGACATAAAAAAGAAAGAAGTGAAGTGTTGGATGGTATGTTGAATGAGCATAGTTAAATGTATGCGCCCACGTTGTATCTCATAGTGAAAGGATTAATTCATCCTAGGCTATCTGAATTGTTGACTTTATGATGAAATTATTTGGGTAACTTAGGCACGGAGGCTAAGTACTTCATACTTTGTGATGCAATAAGAATTATGAAAATGAGTGATCTTGATATGACAAGGCGTGTTTCATCGTTGTGTTAAGATTTCATGACAAAGGGTTCCTATGGGGAGGATTATTTGTCTATGTATCTGTGATGTGTGTGAAAGTGATACTAAAGTTAGGCTGCAAAGGCTAAGTGTATAGAGAAATATTTTGAGAAGAGTCAAATGATGGTGACTCTTAGGCTAGGTAAGCTAATAATGTAGGGATCAAGCCCCCAAGTCTAGCTTCTAAATGGATATGGATGAGCATAGGAGATCCCTTGATATGATCAATTATGAACGTAAATATGAATGCATTTTTATTACGTCCGCACCCCAATGTGAGGTTGCCTACGTATCCGTTAGGAATCAGGCCGAACGTAGCTCTAGCCGAACCTCGCACAAGTATGTGTATACCTCAAAGAAGTCTTTTAAGGGTTGTAACGTGGTTAGGCTAAAGGTTGAAGAAGAAGGGGATAAAGGCTCAAGATCCTAGATAAGCCCCCAAGGTGTGCAACCTTGCTTTTGAATATTTGTATTATTATGCTTGAGGTTTCTCACTTTTGAGCTCTTTCTTTTTTTTTCGCTTTATCATTTTTTATTTGGATAAGTGTGGGCAATCCCGATCATGCGGTTTATCACTCACTTGGCATTCATGTTTCTCAGACACAGTATTGAGCACTCGATAAGAGACGCAATCTGAGACGTGTTCTTATCTGTGACATGTTTATATCAAAGACATTGGAACACTTTCCCTTTTGTACACTTTTATTGCTATTTTTGCTTTTTTGAATTTTTAAGATCTAGGTAAAATCACTCAAGCTTTTGTTCTTTGAAAATTGCATAAATTGCACACCATCCCATCCTAAGATTAAGTAGATGTGGGTCAAAGAAAGAAAGGTCTATCGTTAGACGAGGCTCAAAGTGGTTTATCAAGAAAGGATTGCATATTTAAAGGGTGAAAGGTGATATGATGTGGCTACAAGGGGTGCCTCAAATCATTGGTATATCTTGTGCTTAGTTCGACATGGATTTTTTTTTAATTTTTTTTAATGCAATGTAATGAAATGATCATGTGCAAGAGAAGAAATGCTCATTTTTATTAAAAGGTAAAAAAGAGAAAAAAAAACCTACAAAGTAAATCTAAAAAATAAAAGGTGCCTATGCTAGACTTATTGGGGAAAGGAAGAATAAAAAAGGAATAGAAAAAGAGGTTACGAAATCTTGTCGTTGAAGCTCGCCTCTTGTCTTGTGATTATCATCACCCAGTATACTTGTCATTTAGAGGTGTGGGAAGCTTGTTATTATCAATTAGATATTGGATGACCTCTTTTAGCTTCCAACAGCTCTCAGTAGTATGACCCCTATCTTGATGGTACTTGCAGTGTGCATCTGGATTCCAACTAGGTAACCTCTTCTTAGGTGCGGGATCTTGAATACGTCCAATGGGAGTTATGAGACCTTTAGCATGAAGTCGATTGAATGTTGTGTCATAACTTATGCCAATAGGTGTAAAGATTCTCTTTTGCTCTCGTTTGTTCATGGCAAGGATCTCATCCAAGTTAAGTGTGCTAATGTTGTTTGAGTGGGTAGTTTTGGAAGAAGAAGGATTGTCGTTCCTCTTTCCTTTCCAGCCACTGTTATTATTGTTACTATTCTTGGCCTTCCTGTTGCTAAGAGGAACATTAAGGTGATTTGAATCAATGAGGTCTTGAATGCGATCCTTGAGGGTAAAACACTTTTCGGTGTTGTGACCATGGCCTCTATGATATTTACAATAAGAGTTTGGATCCCAATTGGGAGATCGTTTCTCAGGTGGTGGGTCTTGACTGGGGCCGACATGAATGAGACCTTGATCATGAAGATATTCAATAGCTTCATCATAAGTTATTCCTATTGGTGTGTATTCTTCAATGGTCCGTTTTGCCCGTGGCTTAGGAGCATTGAGTTCTTCATTAAATCCCTGGTGGGAGTTCCGTTCGATAACCATCATCCGATTTGCTAGTCCTTCTACCACATTCAAGAGCATGGCAATGACATCTTGCAGTTTTCGAACGTCTTCTTTTAGACTTGACAAATTTTCCCCGGTATTATCTAAGAAAATTCTTTCATCCTCCTCAATCATGGCCACTTCATCAATAGAGGTTATATAAGCTATCTCGATCATGGGCTAACCTATAGGTGTGATAAATCAATTACATAATATAAAATAAATCATCAATCACACGTTTTATAAGATGAAGAACTTACATTGAAAGTGCCGGAAATGGAGTTGCTAACGGAGGAGAGAGAAAGTGAAAACCTCTCGATTGTGTTGGAGATCTGAGGGAGGCGGAAAAAGAAACTGTATAAAGAAGAGAGCGAATGGAAATGAGAGGCGGTGGAAAGGATGAATTAGGGGGGTTAGGTTTTCAATAGGGGAGTACATGATGGATAAAATAAATAAGTATTAAAAAAAGCTTAGTAAAGTCTTTTTTTTTTTTAAAAAAAAAAAAAACCTAAAAAAAGCTGATAAATTAAATAGATCGGTCATCACCTAACACTGATATATATTGTAAAGCTCTATTTAGCCTCTTATTATAATAAATTATGGTTAAATCATATGGAACGGATCACAATGCCTGGGTGGAGGCCGCTTCCAATCAGTAATATTAATGCATAATTAATATTACAGCATAATCTTGACTGAACCGTTCGGGTCACACCCAAGCAACTAACGAGCTGAAGTGACGAATTAATTCGGAAGGAATTAATGAGTCGACCGAGTTATAAATATTTAGACGTCGGAAATTCGAGCGTAGAGCGTCGAAAATCTAGTCGAGAATAGTAAAAGACGAGACGTGCAAATAGTAATAAATCAACGTATTTCCCAAAATACCCCTAGCATCGGAGTGCCCCGAGCAAACCGAATGCTAGGGGCACAATGCGTAGCATGGTGGCTAGCATGCGCACCAAGTCGAGCCTTGGCTGGCTGGTGCGTGCTAGCGCACCAATGCTAGCATGGGTGCCGCAGCCAAGTGCACGCACGAGAGCAGCAGCAGCGCGCACAGATCATGCGCGGCTTGCTGGCCGAGAGCAACAGCAGCCCGCACGCTTGTGCTGGGCCTGCTGTGCGTGACAGCCGCAAGCATGGCAGCCCTTGGCTGCCTTGGTGCCCAAGTGGGGTTGCCATGTGGCGCGACATGATTGGAGGAGTTTTGATGTGTTGGCCAGTTTTGGGGAGAGGGAGTGGGGAGCAAGTTTGGTCCCCCCCCTCTCTAAGTGGTCCTCACTTACTCTCTCATGCATGGTTGACACTTATTGATTTATTACTAGTTTGCTTAAATAATTTTATTTTAGCTTTAAAATAAAAAGTGAAAATCTCATTGTCCCACATTGATGGGAGAGATTATCATACTCTCATCATTCCCTATAAATACCCAACTTGGGGCTTTCGGAATGATGCTTGAGTAAGAGTTGGAAAAGGCATCACTAGTAGTGAAAACCTTTGAACTCAAGAGTTGAAAAAGGCATCACCTTTGTGAAAACCTTTGAACTCAATTACTCGGGTTTTCGGTCGGGCCTTGCTAACTCCAAGGCATTGGACCTAGTCGGTGTTCGAGTTGTGGGTGGACATCCGTTGGAGGTCGTCGTATTTTCGAGGCTAGCTTTCGAAGTAAGAGCCCCTCGAGGTCAGGCGAAGCACGCGTCAAAGGTATTATTATTATCTTAATCTTGTCATTAAGTTAATTATATTTATGGTTTTATTTATTGCGAGTGCGGTCTTGGTTTTGGGTTTGTTTCCGCAATGAGTCGGACTCACCAAACCCCAACAGCGGTATCGGAGCCTCGCTCATTTATTTTAAGATCATATTATTTTTCAAGGTGTTTTATGGCTTAATTTTTCTGGTTTTACGTTGCTAATTAGATTAGTAGCTCGTTTTATTAATTTTAATCCCGTATTATAGCTTACTTCAGCTCCCGAACCCAGATTTCGACCCAAAAATAGTGAATTTTGGGTGGAAAAGGCGTTCTGGAAATGGTTTAATCTTTATACGACTCTGTTTTTAGCCAAAAAAACGACTAGAAATGCACTTTTTGAGGGATTTTTCGTTTTTACGAAAAATTTTAAGTCTTTCTAACCTTGAAAATTAATTGCATATTTATGGTGGTTATGTAATTGGTTCAATACATATTATATATGCAATTTTAAACCTCTTTAGGCATGATTACTTGGTAGTAATTTGTGTTTGAAAGCTTGGGTTTATTTTTCACATAATTGCAAATTAATTGCATTAAGTGTGAAATTGTTGTTCTTTGAGGCTTCAAAGTACTAAAGATTCAATCTTTAATTATGTTAAGTGATTGAAGCTTTAAAGTTACTAAATTCCATAAATTTTTGTTAAACCTTGTTGATTTAATATTTTCTAAGTTGATTGGAATCATAAAGTTTTAAACTTGTGATAGAAATTTGTTTATCTTCATATTGGAAGATATAATTTTTCAAGGATTCACAAGTATTAAAGTTGGAGTCTTTATTGAACTTATGTTCATTTTTCCCAACTCCCTTTTATTTTGTCAAAATCTCAAAGTTAATTTAAATTAATTAAATTAATAGTGAGTAATTGCCCTATTTTATTTTGTTGCACCAAGTTAAACCAATTTTATTAAAGAATGGTTCTTGGAAATAATTTTGGTTACATGCACTTGGATGATTTTTATTTAAGTTAGACTTGTTTAAATTTTCAATTTTTTCTCATTAAAATTAGTTCTAAAATTAATTTAGAATTAATAAATTGTCACGCAAAATTTGGGATTGAAATCCCGAGGCTATGGCACGCAAATCGAGGCAAAGCCTCCCTTGGCTAGCCGGGCTGCATAGCAGCCCGCATGTGGCCGCCAAAGGGGCTGCTCGATGGTTGCGTGCAGCCTTGTGCGTGGCATGCGCGCCCAGCCACAGCAGCACCAGCCAAGCAGCAGCATGCTGCGGCTGTGCTACGTGTGTGCGTGCTGCTGCCGTAGCGCAGCACATGGCTGCTGTGGTGCGGTAGGGTGTGCGAGCATTATGAGTGTGTGGCTTAGTGCGACAGGGGTGTGCGTGTGGGTTGTGCTGCGAGCTAGCAAGCTTGTGCGGCCCCGTGGCTTGTGTTCTTGCACGCCCCGTAGAAGAGTCGACGTGTATGCGGTATTCTAAGCTATGGGTGTGACGCTTAGCATGAGTCACGGCTATGTGCACCTCCCCTTAATTAGCACATATACCCCGGTTTTAAGGCGATATTATTTTGCATTTTAGCCGTTTTATTTATTTTAATTAATCTTGTTTATTTTAATTAAAATTTTGGAGGCTAGGCTTCAGTTTTGAGCGGCATTGGCAAAATTTAATTTTGGCAAATTTTGGGCTTAATTAATTGGATTAATTAAGTTGGATGCTGAATTTAGTGGGAGCTTCAGTTATTAATTGCGCTTATTTACATAATCGGTTAAAACAACTTTGACTAGTTTTAATTAGGTGTGTTAATTGGATTAACCACCTAGATTAGTTACTAGTTATCGCGTGTTTATGCGTTGTTACTTGTTTTATTGTTGTAAATTGCATGGGCCATTCACAAATAGTGAATGGATGAATGGAATGTATATTATCTCACAGGTTTAATAAAATGGCAACTAGTGGGGCCCGATAAGGATAGAAAATACGGACTGCGATCCGTGATGTATTTTTGTAAATCTAAATACGGTCTGCGTACCGTTGAGTATTTTTGTACCTTAATATTTAGATTAGTCCTAATCGTAGATACTAGTAATTGCATAATTTTGGTCAAGTCTTGAAGACGGAGGCTCTTGGAAGACAAAGCCATGAAGTTGCAAAAGAAGACCTTTTGAAGACTTGAAGAATTCAAGGGGTCATGCTAGCTGCCAAATATGCATCAAAATGCTTATGCTTTACATATTTATGATCATTTATATATGAATTATATGTTAGATGCACGTTTAGGATTTCGAATGTTGTGATGATTAATTAAGTTCACTTAAATCAACCAACATAGAAACCCTAAGTCCCTAAATATTGAGTTAAATTGCCATTCCAAAACAACACTTATCGACCTATTGAGAGTAGTGATGGGCTACGCCAAAGCGAGGCATCACTACTACTCCCTTGACTCATAAGGCATACCGGGTATGCAAGTTGGTTTTGGTTGTACTCAACAATATGAGTGATGGAGTCCTAACATGTCGTGGAAAAGTGAATAAATTATTGAGAGAGCATTAGATGCGTTATTCAACCAAGAGTGGCTTGGAGCCATTAGCAAAGTGTTGCTTACCTTGGGAGATTGAGTGCTAAGACAAGCCAAAGCATGCTTAGTCACTCTTTGTTTTCTTGGATCTTGGAATCGACTTATTTTCACAAAATAGGGACAATTTTATGTGTAAATAAGACGTTAAATAAGTTTGAAATATGCATGAATTAAATTCAATCTTATTTAAGCATCATGAATGGTTTTTCATTAAAATTCTTTCAAATGTAGAATCATGTCTTCAACTATCGACAACAATCTAATATTCCCAGATCTTCCCGAAAAGTTACCATTTAGCTTGAATTTGGTGAACTTCAAGGAATGGGAGGAAGAACTCCGTATGACCCTCCGCAATTTCTACCTAGAGCATATCTTGGATACACCCATCCCGATTTTCTACTCAAAAGGGGTTATGAGCATTGAAGCTCATGAGGAGTGGAGTTATGATTGCAAGAGAGTCTCTCGACTCATGGCAAACTCCATTCCGGAACAGTGGAAGAAGAAATTCTCCAACTACCTTCTGGATGTACTCCTCAAGGCTCTAGAAGATGTGGTCAATCTGAGGGTCACAAAGAGCGACAGGGGCAACTATAATGGACTTGTGGAAGAAGTGACTAGGTCACTTTCTAACATGAGGATCAACCCATCGCAAGATGGGTGTCTCAGCAAAGAGAGGCAAGAAGTATGGGCCAGGGTCTATAGTGTAAGACTTAGACCAGGGATGCCACTTCAAGCCCATGTGCAAAAGATAACAAGGTTATTTAACCATCTGGAACTGATTGGTAGGCCGGTGGAGGATGAGCAAGCGGCTCATATGCTTTTAAGCTCACTCCACTCGGGGTACATTGCAATTAAGATGCAACTTACCAACAATCGGAACAATCTATCCTACAAGGAAGTTGTCCAAGAGCTCCAGAAAACCTGTTCTTGCAAGGCGGCTAAGTTTTCTCTAAGGCCCAAGAAGAAGGAGTTTAAGAACAAGGCTAAGATGCGCTGCTTCTATTATAGTAAGCAAGGTCACTACAAAAGAGAATGTAGTGAGTATCTGGAAGATAAGGCAAGAGGAAAAGCAGCCTCAATCTCAGGTATCATCTTAACACTTGAATACAAGCAATTTATAAGGTATTAGATACCGGAAAATTGACTCACTTTGTGCTCCTATTTCAGGAACAAAGTGAGCTGCGCTTTTCAAGTGGACATGAGTACACAAGTGGAAGATGAAGATAATCTATCCAAAGAAAGCTTGTAATCTCATGTGTTTTGTCTAAATTCTAAAAGTTGTTGAGTTTTATCTACCATACTTTGATCTTGTGATGTTGGACGTCATTTTAAGCTTGATCGCAAGACTTTTGTTTTATGTCTTGTTTATATTTATGGAAATGACACTTTTTGTGTGTTTAGACAAAATTGTTTATTATGATACCAAAAGAGCTAAGACCATGGAGTCAAATCAAACTTACTTGTGGCATTGTCGTCTTGGCCACATTAACATCAAACGCATCAAGAAGCTTCTACAAGAAGGCGTTCTTGACTCTTTCGATTTAGAATCTTTTGAGAATTGCGAAGGATGTTTATTAGGCAAGATGATAAAGCAGCCATTCTCCAAGTTGGGAGAAAGAGCAGACGACTTATTGGGTCTAATACATACCGATGTATGTGGACCAATGAGCTCCGCCACAAGAAAAAGGACATCGATATTTCATCACCTTCACGGACGACTATAGTAGATATAGCTATGTCTACCTCATGTCGCGTAAATCTGAATTGTTTGACAAGTTCAAAGAATTTCAGAGTGAAGTGGAAAATCAGCTTGGCAAGAAAATCAAAGCCCTTCAATCGAATCGAGGTGGTGAATATTTGAGCCAAGAATTCGATGACCATCTGAAAGATCATGATATACTTTCATAACTGACACCTCCGGGAACTCCACAATGGAACGGAGTATCCGAATGGAGAAATCAAACCTTGTTAGACATGGTACGATCAACCATGGGTCTTAGTGATCTTCTTATCTCTTTCTGGGGACACACACTTTTAATTGCGGCACTAACACTGAACCGTGCTCCATCGAAAGCTGTAGAAAAGACTCCATACGAGTTATGGACGAAGAAACCTCCTAGGTTGTCTTTTCTAAAGATACGGGGATGCGAAGCATATGTCAAGAAATTGATTTCTAACGAACTTCATCCCAAATCTGATAAGGTTTACTTTGTGGGCTACCCAAAAGAAACCAAAGGGTATTACTTCTACAACAAATCGGAGAACAAAGTGTTTGTTGCTCGCGATGGTGTCTTTTTGGAGAAGGAGCACCTTTCCAAATGACAAGTGGGAGGAAAATCAAACTCGACGAAGTTCGTGAGGATGAGCAACAAAATCAGAATGACAGTCAAAGTGCTCAAACAACATTTGTCGACGAAGGTCAAAGTGATCAAAATATGCAAAGTCGAACCGGCAATGCAAATGCTCAGTCCGTTACCCTACGTAGGTCTCAGAAGCCGAGATCTCAACCTGATAGATATCTTGGTTTAGTATTAACCGAGAATCAGGATGAACCGGCAACCTACAAGCAAGCAATGGCAAGCACCGACTCTGCTAAATGGCAAGAGGCCATGAGATCTGAAATGGACTCCATGTTTGAAAATCAAGTTTGGGACTTAGTTGACTTATCTGAAGGTTACACACCTATCGGATGTAAGTGGATTTTCAAGTTGAAAACCGACAAAGATGGAAATGTATTCATTTACAAAGCTAGATTGGTAGCAAAAGTTTATAGACAAGTTCATGGTATTGATTACGATGAAACCTTTTCTCCAATCGCAATGCTTAAATCCGTTCGGATTCTCCTAGCGATTGCTGCATATTACAACTATGAAAAATGGCAGATGGACGTCAAAACCGCCTTCCTAAATGGTATTTTGGAAGAAACTGTGTATGACACAGCCTGAAGGTTTTGTCGACCAAAACAATGCTGACAAGGTATGCAAGCTTAAGAAGTCCATTTATGGATTAAAGCAAGCAAGCAGAAGTTGGAATATGCGATTCGATGAAGCCATCAGTAAGTTTGGTTTTATCATGAATCCAGATGAATCTTGTGTTTACAAGAAGGTCAGTGGGAGTGGCATCGCCTTCCTAGTCTTATATGTCGATGACATATTACTCATTGGAAACAACATTCCGTTATTAGAGTCTGTAAAGGCTTGGCTCGGAAAATGTTTTTCAATGAAAGACTTGGGAGAGGCTCAGTACATACTAGGCATCTAGATCTATAGGGATAGATCGAAAAGGATGATAGGATTGAGTCAAAGTACTTATATTGATAAGGTACTAGCTCGTTTCCAAATGGAAGAGGCCAATAGAGGTCACCTACCCATGTCTCATGGCATAACCCTAAGCAAGAAGCAGTGTCCAAAGACACCTGATGAGCGAGAAAGGATGAATCAGATTCCATATGCTTCTCTTATTGGAACGATCATGTATGCCATGATATGTACTAAGCTAGATGTATCGTATGCCTTAAGCGCTCCGAGCTGATACCAATCAGACCCAGGAGAGGGGCATTGGACTGCGGCCAAGAATATCCTAAAGTACCTGAAAAGGAACAAGGATAAATTCCTGGTCTATGGTGGCAGAGATGAATTAGTTGTTGAGGGTTATTCCGACGCAAGCTTCCAGACAAACAGAGATGACTTCAAGTCACAGTCTGGGTACATATTCTGTCTCAATGGAGGAGCGTTTAGTTGGAAGAGTGCTAAGAAAAGCACAACTGCAGATTACACAACTGAAGCCGAATACTTAGCAGCATCTGAGGCAGCTAAGGAGGCAGTTTGGATTCGCAAGTTCATTGGTGAACTTGGTGTGGTGCCCTCCATCAAGGGTCCAATAGACCTCTATTGTGACAACAATGGAGCTAATTCTCAGGCCAAAGAGCCAAGAGAACATCAGAAGGTCAAACATGTCAAGCGGCGGTTTCACATGATTAGAGAATGGAAATTAGAAGGTGAAATCAGAATTTGTAAAGTTGGAACGGATGACAATGTAGCCGATCCACTGATTAAACCTTTGCCTCAAGTGAAGCACAACAAGCACGTTGAGGCAATGGGAATCAGGCACATCGGAGATTGGCTTTGATTTCTTTATTTTAGTGTTTTAATTAATTTTGGACAATTTTAATGTAAATCACTATGATGAACCATTCAGTTTTGGAGTAATTAAATTTTTCATGCGATTTAAATCACTCCGTTGGCTATTTAATTGTGGTTTAGAATTAAATAATGAGTCCATTCGATTCTTGGAATATTCAAAATAGGGTATCAAGACCAGTCTTGGTAAGGAAACACCTATTAAGTGAACATTGAATATTATAATCGAAAATTATCCCTAATCGAGGTCATTTAAACAATGGACAATTAATGACCATATGAGATTAGTGTGTAGTTTGATTTATAGCACCATTTCTTGTGCTACAAGGACATGATCGTCACGAATCATTTGCACAGGTATTGGTTTAGAACCATACTGGATCGACCTATGAGAATACTTTAAGAGATTAAAAATCGTCATAAGTATACTTCTCATTATTGCTATCGGAACCTTTTTCCTCGACCATGAGTATTGTGAGCTTTCTTGTTTGAGTACTAGTCTGCTTTGATGATTGTCAAACGTCTGCCGTAATAGGGGATTATAACGGCATCACTCGGGTGGCTAGGTCCTCTCAGTAAGAAAAGCTACATTACAAGACTGGAAATGTCCTCCTATTAACGATAGGGAAGATGTCTTTGTTGTTTAAAAGGCCTCTTTTTGAGCGAGACTGTAAAATGCATGGCCGTGCTCGGATGGATTTTAGAAATCATTTGTTTATTGACAGTCGGACTCGGAATCGAGAAACACTTCTGGACGTAATAAGGATGACAAATTACTTACCTAATAGTTCATGAAGAGGCATTAAGCGACATAGGAAAAGGGTTGTACACTAAAAGCACACTTGTCCGGAAGGACAAGTGGGAGATTGAAAGGAATAGCGTCCTTCGAACAAGTGTATTATTCGATAGGGGGTTCAGAATTATTAGAAAGCTAATTTTTCAGTGAGGTCAAGTGATCGGAATGCCTGGGTGGAGACCGCTTCCGATCAGTAATATTAATGCATAATTAATATTATAGCTTAATCTTGACTGAACCCTTCGAGTCACACCCAAGCAACTAACGAGCCGAAGCGACGAATTAATTCGGAAGGAATTAATGAGTCAACCGAGTAATAAATATTTAGACGTCGGAAATTCGAGCTTAGAGCGTCGAAACCGAGCGTCGGAAGTCGAGTCGAAAATAGTAAAAGACGAAACGTGCAAATAGTAATAAATCAACGTATTTCCCAAAATACCCCTAGCATAGGAGTGCCCCAAGCAAACCGAATGCTAGAGGGCACAATGCGTAGCATGGTGGCTAGCATGTGCACCAAGCCGAGCCTTGGCTGGCTGGTGCGTGCTAGCGCACCAATGCTAGCATGGGTGCCGCAGCCAAGAGCACGCACGAGAGCAGCAGCAGCGCGCACATAGAATGTGCGGCTTGCTGGCCAAGAGCAACAGCAGCCCGCACGCTTGTGCTGGGCCTGCTGTGCATGGCAGCCGCAAGCATGGCAGCCCACTTGGCTGCCTTGGTGCCCAAGTGGGGCTGCCATGTGGCGCGACATGATTGGAGGAGTTTTGATGTGTTGGCCAGTTTTGGGGAGAAGGAGTGGGGAGCAAGTTTGGTCCCCCCCTCTCCAAGTGGTCCTCACTTACTCTCTCATGTATGGTTGACACTTGTTGATTTATTACTAGTTTGCTTAAATAATTTTATATTAGCTTTAAAATAAAATGTGAAAATCTCATTGTCCCACATTGATGGGAGAGATTATCATACTCTCATCATTCCCTATAAATACCCAACTTGGGGCTTTCGGAATGATGCTTGAGTAAGAGTTGGAAAAGGCATCACTAGTAGTGAAAACCTTTGAACTCAAGAGTTGAAAAAGGCATCACCTTTGTGAAAACCTTTGAATTCAATTACTTAGGTTTTCGGTCGGGCCTTGCTAACTTCAAGGCATTGGACCTAGTCGGTGTTCGAGTTGTGGGTTGAGGTCGTCGTATTTTTTAGGCTAGCTTTCGAAGTAAGAGCCCCTCGAGGTCGGGCGAAGCACGCGTCAAAGGTATTATTATTATCTTAATCTTGTCATTAAGTTAATTACATTTATGGTTTTATTTATTGCAAGTGCGGTCTTGGTTTTGGGTTTGTTTTCGCGTTGAGTCGGACTCACCAAACCCCAACATTTTATTCTAGAGAACGCCTGTCCAACTTGACAGTTGTGTATTGCGCGTTACTTTTTCCTATTTTTGTGGTAGTGCTTCTATGTAAGCATGTGAATATATTGGAATAATTATTATGAGCTTGATACAAGTTGAAAGTAATTGAATCATGTTATATTATTTACTATTCATTATCAAGAAGGCATGTAATTAATAAGCAAGGCTTATGTTTATTGAAAAGAGCTAAAGTTATATTTATTGAGCATGATTCATGATTTTATTCTCACCCATTTATTATTGGAGTTGAGTCAAAAAGTTAGTTTATTTATTTACTCTCCCACATAGTTGAAGTCGAGTCAATAAGTTAGTTTATTACTCACTCATATAAGTTGAGATTGAGTCAAGGAAGTTATTAGTGCATTTTATGCACCAAGGTAGTAATCGTACAATTTTGTACACAAAACTAGGCATGGAACCTTAATTAAAATAAATAGTATGTGCTCACTAATTTATTCAAGAATTAATTGGAAGTGTGTGTTGATTATTGTTATGTATGTTCTTGATTGATTGGTTGGAGTCATCACAAGTTAAATTGGTAAATCACGTAAAGTGTAAGAGGATACGCACCAAAACTCTTGGAACGTATATACCTTGAGTATGACCATATGGGGGGAGTTATGTGACTTTATATTTGAGCATAGCTTCTACAGGGGTACAGGACACTGTACTTTCTTATTATTAATGCACTGGAATTCCGTCACAAGGTGACATAGTAGGTGCCAATTGGGGTAGCTACCTAATTGGAAGCTCCATTTTTAATAGGCTATTTTAAGGAAGGAAACTCGTTCAATGCGTTATGCAAAGCTATATATTAATAAAGTAAAGTAGAGTCATGAGTCAAAGGTAAGTTGACTTGTGTTGTATGACAAGCATGTTTTATTTATTTATTTATTTATTTATTGTCTATTGCTAGGATATTCATGTTAGTGTGATTATTCCTATTGGTGCATATGTACTTAGCTTTTGCTGATTCGTACTTTGTTGTTTGTGTCTGGTTTTTCTTTGGATTGGCCCTACAGTGACCCATTTATATGGCGAGTAGTGAGGTTGAAATAAAGAGAAGTACAGGTAGAAGAAGCATATCAAGCATGATGGGATTGAGCGAAAAGGGTTATATGTTTCTTTGTTTATTATTTATTGTATTGGATTATTTATATAATTGTTGACACTAACATATAATTATTGTTTTGATATCTTAGTTTGGGTTTTAAGGGCCTTTAAAGGTTCCAAGTTAATGATTTAATGTAAGTTGGTTTTAAAGTGTTGATTTTATTAAACTTTATTTTATTTGAGTTTTAAAAGTTAGTCTTCCGCTGTGTGACTTTGAAAATTATCCTTAGTCGTTATTACGGTGGCGGTAATACTTTGGATATTTCCTAAAAATGAGTTTTATTTGGAGTTAGAAGGTATTTAAAGAAAGGGAATTTTTAAGGTATTACATCAAGCCTCCAACGACTCTCACCCTCAAGTCCCGACCCGAACGGCCCCTACCCCGAAGCTTAGTCGGGGCCAGACCAAAAGAACTAAGAGTATTAGAACGAAAATGTTCTCGCTTGTGGAGATCCTTTCAAGTTCACAACTCAAGTGCCCTTTCCCAATGCCAAATGATTGGTATTTATAGGGAAAGGAGCCCTTGAATTCCAATCTCCCATCAATGTGGGAGAGTTGGTAAAAAGGCAATTTACAATTTAATTCAATTCAAAAATCTAATTAAAATGCAAATGAATCAACGAACAACAAGAGTCAAGTGGAAAGCAAAGGGTTGGGTGAGGACCACAAGGGGGGACCACCATCCCCTTGCTCCCCAAGAAAACCCTCAAAAAACCGGCTCTCCAAGCCCACCTACCGCGGCGTGCCAGGTAACGCCCAGCCTTGGGCACAAAGGCATGCTGCTGGCAGCCTGGTACTTGGCTGGGCCAGCCCACACGAACGTACAACAGGCATCGCACGCAATTCGGGCTGCTATTGTTGTGGTGTTGCTCGCGCTAGTTGTGCCCAGCCAGCTTGTGCGACCATTCGTGAGGCCCAGCGAGCATTGGCTTGCTGCTGGCCTTACGACGGTGTGAGATTGGCTGCCGGCTTGCCTAGAAAGTACGGCCAACCATGTTGGCCTTGCGATGCATACAAGGCATGCTCGACCAGCATGCTCATCCATGCTAGGCATATTGAGCTTGCGGCCGAGCCTTACCTTGTTTCTCTAGATATTGCTAGCTATATTCCCCTAGCCCTTGGATTGCCTGGGCATTTTGAGGCAAGGGCTATACTTATAACTTTTTGTTTGCTTGATTTCTCGCCTCGTCGATTCCTGAATTCGACTCGACTTACGACGCTCAGTTTCGACGCTCGGTTTTGACGCTCTAAGCTCGGAATCCGACGTCTTTGTTCGTAATACTGCATTGACTCATTTAATCCTATCGGATTAATTCTTCGTTTCGGTTCAGTTACTCGATTGGGTATGACTCGAAGGGTTCAGTCAAGATTAAGTTGTAATATTAATTATGCATTAATATTACTGATCGGAAGCGGCCTTCAGCTAGGCATTCCGATCACTTGACCTTACTGAATAATTAGCTTTCTAATAATTCCGAACCCTCAATCGGAATAATACACTTGTTCAAAGGACACCATTCCTTTCATATATATGTTTTAAGCTGTAAGTAACATTCTGATTCGATGATTGTGTAATATGTATGATTTGCTATATCTTAAAATAAGATTTTGTTGGTTGATTTGATTTAATTTGTAGTTACTCAAAGCTCTGAAGGTTAGTCCGTGTAAAATTTTTCATTATTCACTACTTATGATCGGTGGTTGAATAGTGCGTGGTTTAATGGTTCATTTGTGCATCCAATTTAGAAAGGGTATTATATTTATTTTTCTTAAAAAAGGATATAATGTATGTAATTATTTGTCATGTTATCTATATGAAGAAGAGAAACAAACCCAGGTCCGGGTCACTAACTAGTGTTCATTTAAATTGCAAAAAGCCATTTGTGAACCAACCCCTATATCTCAAATAAAGAGGAAGTAATAATGGAGTATTGTTATGTATTTGCAAATACATAAGAAACATTAAAATATAGGAAAAATTGAAAAGAATAATCCCACCTTTCGCCCATCTGTTCAAAATAATCCCACCTTTTCGAATTCCAGAAATAATCCCACCGTGTAACCCCATCTTCTTAAAATGATCCTTTTACCAGTTTATGATATTAGTAACCTGTTTTAGAAAGTGACTTGACACGTGTCACCTTCTAATTGGTCCTAATTTTAAATAATTTAAAATAAAAACAAAACAATTAAAAAATAAAAAATTCTCCTAGCCCCACGACCACCCCCTTTATCACCACCATCACAACCCCCTGTCGCCGCCCCTTACCACCATCACAACAGTCTCACCTTCCTCTACAGTTGCTGCCACCACAACACACCACCACCGAACCCACACACACCAAATCGCCACCAATCACAACCCCTCTTAACTCCCGGGCTTCGCCTAGCCATACCAACAACCCCACCGCACCATCTCCAAATCAGTTGTTGCCGCATAAATCAACCACTGCACCACCTCCAAATTCACCCAACATACCCCACAACAACACCACTGCACTAACTCCACAATTACCCCAACCTCCCAGCGCAACAACCTTCAAAATCGCAGCCAGCAACATCGCTACCACCATCTCCAACCACCATGATGGGCTATCCCCACAAATCGAAGCCACAAGCTCCAATTCAACCCCAAAACAACACATTGGTGATGTCGTTGCCGATCCCAAACATCGACTAATTTAGGTGGGGTTTCGGGTGGTATTTGCGGTGGTTACAAGGTGGGATTATTTCTGGAATTCGAAAAGGTGGGATTATTTTGAACAGATGGGTGAAATGTGGGATTATTCTTTTCAATTTTTCCTAAAATATGCTTCCTCCGTTCTATTAATATTGCAACAATGGACTATTTGCACTATTCATCACTCTTGTTTGACCAAATAATATGATTTATACGTTAATCAAAATATAGTCATGTGGGATCTTGTTGGATTCGTCTCATAAAATACTTTCACAATATCAACTTTTTATAATTTTTACTCTTACACAATTATAGATATTTAGCATATAAAATGTGTTTTGGGATGCGTAATTTCATCCTTGTTGCAATATTAATAGAACGGAGGAAGTAGTTAAATAACATGGAAGAGAGAAAGGAAGAAAAAGATAGGTGAGTGGAGTAGGTGACCCCACATAATTTTTTGTCACATTGTAATCACATGATGGACCACACTTTAATTACACTAGTAGCTTATGTCTCGTGTTTGTTTCATATATATGATCACTATCATGGAATTGGTCAAAATTCAAATTAGATAAAGTGAATAGTGGAAAAAAATTCAACATAACACTTAAAAGAAGAAGCTAAGAGTAATAGTAATAATAACAATAACTAGTGTTCTTAATCAAATGGAACTCTTTATGAATTACGAGTATTAAATTACACGCACATTTCAACAATATTATACACACAATACTATACTGTTTAATTTAGGTTAATTTTGATAAGTGTATATTTGGGTAAAGTAATTAAGCCCTAAATCAGTTAGGTCGTTTTGAGTATGTATTTAATTTTGGATCGGGTCACTTCGGGTTTCGTGTCCGTTCGGGTCAATCAATTCGGGTCAAAATCGTGTCGGGTCATTTCGGGTTTCGGGTCCGGTTAATTCGGGTATCGGGTCGGGTATTCGGGTATCGGATCAAGTTTGGGTCAACTCCCCTTTGGGTCAGGTATGAGTCGGGTCGGGTCAGCTTTGTGTTCGGGTCAACTTCGGGTCTACGTTTTTGGGTCAATTTCGGGTCACGAGTCGGGTCAGGATTGCCGGCTCTACTCGTATGTATGTAAAAGATAAATTGAGATGGGTAGGTGAATGGTAACGTGAACAATTTTTTTTTGGTTCATGATTAAGAGGAAGATGTCGGAAATTATTTGATTGGTTGATGTATATGGGAGAGAAAATAATTTTTTTTTTTAATAGTAATGTAAACAATTTTCTGCTAGTGGGGCCCAACCATCATCGAGCCACCTCATTGCCACCTTCTAGCCACCCAAGTCACCACACTGCCACTGCTCCATCTTCAGCCATCCTCATTGCCACCGTGGCACCGTCCAACCTCCCTTTCCCCAACAACGCTGCCCCGAAACCTCACTGCCACCCCCCTCCCCTCCCCGACAACCGGCCAACCCCTTCCCCTCGACGTCGCTAAGCCTTTCCCCTGGCGACTACCACCACTACATCCCCCACCCATCCCAAAGTCGCCATCAATTTTTCTCTCTTCTTTGGTACGACCCCAGCCACCGCGTCGCACACTATCGCCTCTCCTCCTTACCCCTAACCACAATCCCAAAGCCCACGAAACCCTAGAAAAACCCATCCCCTACCTTTAAAACCCCCAAATCGTTCCTCCTCCACCCTCGAAAATCCTGTTTCGGGGATGTGCGAGGAGCAATTGGGAGGTTTCAAGGGTAGGAGAGGGGTTATATTAGGATTTCTTGGGAGGGAAAGGAGTTAGGGGCTAGGGCAGAGCAACGGTGTCGCGCAAGGGATTCTGGTGCGTCGGCCGAGGTCTGGGGTTCGCTGGCGTCGAGAGAACGACGTTTGGGCGCCGGCACGGGGAGGGGGGAGGGTGGCTGACGGGGATGGGAGGTGGCTGGGAATTTTTTTTTAAAAGGTTTTTTTTTATTTATTTTTTATTTTTTTTTATTTAATGAAATAATGGGACTCACTTAACGGAATTCGTTATGAAATAATGGGTCTTACTTAACGAAATCCGTTAAGTGGTATCAATATGTATAAATTTGGGATTTGGGTATTAGTAAGATAAAATAAAAAATTAAACCACTATTAAATGTGAAGCAAGTGCTTTCGCTGGTAGCAGGGGTGTTTGCAACATGGATCGATATACCATAATTGCAACATAGATCGCCAAAATTTCTTTTTTCTTTTGAAATTATAATATTTCATGCAAAAATTTCTCATTTCTTATTGACATGACTGTGAATCAATCTTAATCTAATAATCTTCCTCCCTTGTTGGAGTAGATTCAACACTGCTAAAACCCTAACTTTTTCATGGTTTAATTTGCTGAATTTTGCATAATTTTTGGGGCAAGAGTGATTTCGAATAATGGGGCTTTACTCAACTGCGACGATCTCAGCTGACGCCGTGAAATTGTGTGTGTTTGACCTGCGAAGGGGTCAGCGAGAAGGTGAAGAGGTTGAAAAAATTCTGTATTTCTATCCCTCCGAATTGCCATTGACTGATCAACTCTCTGTGATTGGGCTTAGTGAAGGTTTGATCACCTTCACAAGGTTAGTTATTGCTCTTGCATTTCTTGTTTGCTTCAACCTAATTTGCTTTGGTTTGCGGAATTGATATGTGTATTGTATTTGATGATTGTTACCTTGTGTGTTATGATTGTAATTACGATTGTAATTACTGGGGAAATTGCTGTGTATAATTTAGAGGGTATTCTTTTCGAAATTGCAAAGTAGGCAATACTGTGCTAGTATAATTTAAGAGGGGTATTCTTTTTCTACAAATAAAAGGGGAATTGCTAAGTAGGCAATACCTTGTATAATTTAGAGGGGTTTTCTTTTTCTACAAATAACTGGGGAAATCGCAAAGTAGGCAATACTGTGTGTAATTTATAGGGGTATTCTTTTCTACAAATAGCTGGGGGAATTGCGAAGTAGGCAATCCTGTGTATAGTTTAGAAGGGTGTTCTTTTCTACAAATAATTGGGGGAATTACGAAGTAGACCACATCGTGTATAGTTTAGAAGGGTATTCATTTCTGCAAATAATTTGAGTTTGTTAATGGGTATAGGCTGATTGTTAAAGTTGTTTAAGGTTTGATGTTTTTTTTTTTTTTTTTTTTTTTTTTTTTTTTTTTTTTTTTTTTTTTTTTTTTACTTGTGGAGTAAAATGGAAATGGAGTTTGTGTTTGCTGATGTCTGCACTGATTTGTTCAAGAGTTTTGTTTTTTTACATTCTTTTTGAGATTGTATGTATGAAGTTAGTGTAGTCGAATGCATGTACATGCTAACTTGATGTGATGAGTGTTAATTTTTTGGTATGATCTGATCGTATGCATAGAGTTTTCTGCTCACCAGTAGCAAAATTTCTATCTTTTCTGTAGAATCTTCTCTCCAGATGCTGCTTGTGAAGTCATCGAGGCTGAGAGGCATTCCCATGTTTTCTATGAAGCAGAGCCTGACGTTTGGATGGTGATGGTATGTATATTGTGTTTTTACTAATAAATATCCCTTTCAATTGACTTGTATGACTTTTATTATTGTGAGGTGGGCCTTTGTTTCTGCTTGGGTGATGAGGAATCTATCTCTAGAAGCTTGTGGTAGGCTAAGAGCTAAGACTTGATTTGTTGTTTGTTATAAACTTAATTGTTGTGTACTGATAATAATGCTTAACTACTTAAGTTGAATACAAATATACCAGTATTGGGTTTAGAGCTTGTACCCTGTAGATTGTATTTTGATTGTTGGAGATGCTGGTGATGACAGATTGTACTTAGATTGTTGGAGATATTGGGGAAAGGGATATGAGTAAGAGAGGAAAACACTCCCTCTATCATGGTTTATAGTCAATTTGTCCCATCTTTCCACAATTGAGAATATATATGATTTCACTTGGTGCCTTTTTTCATTTTTTTCTCCACCCCTTGGTGTAATGTTACAATTTTTTTGAATATTTCTTTCTAATAGTGGAAATGTGTTTTATCAAATTAATTTATTATACATGCTTATTATTATTATCATATGGTAGACTTGTAGATTAAAAATAAAGGAAAAGCTGACATTACTGCCATTTTACTTTAGCATATTATAAATACGTAACTTTACCATCATATATGGGTTTCATTGGGGCATTAAGAGAAAGGACAATGAATTCATCCCACGATGAGGCCAACAGAATGGAAATTTGAATATCCAACAGCTTCATATACTATGTGTGTTCAGTATCCACTATATTTATTCTGTGGTTTTGTCTGTTCTAGGTAGTGGAAAAGAATAAGGAGTTGGAAGGTATATGGCGTATCGAGGCCCTAAGGGGAATGCTTAAAGAAGTGCATTCTCTGTTTGTAATGTTCAATGGATCCATAAGAGCAATGCTTGACAAGGAATCTACTGGAGCACTTACCCGCTCACATTTATTCTCCTTTATCACTGATTATCTGTTTGGTAAGGCCTGATTCTTTTATAAAATTGAGATTGTCTTTCTACTGTCTTAAGTTGTAAAAATTTATTTTAAGTTACTAATTGTCAGCATGTCAAAAACGGTATGCTTTGGATTTCTGCTGCTGGGGTAATGCTGAAGTTCCTGTGTCATTCTTCATTGGATTTCTGCCATTGTGGCATAGTGCTGAAGTTGCTTACCTCGTGCCTCACTTAAAATTTTCTCTTTGAGGCAGATTTCCTTGCTGGAAAGAAACTCCAACTACCATCCTTCCATGATTCTTTACAAGAAAGAGGAACTGTGCAGATGTTGACTGTAGGACGTGAGGCTGCAATAGAAATTCAGGTATGTAATTGGGTTATTTATTTTTTATAGTTGAAGAGATTCCTAACTCTTTCTTAATTATTGCTTCATCTGATGCGTCCTAGATTGATATAATTGAATTATTTTGTTCATTGGTGGTGATGGATTTTAAATGTAGCTTATCTTATTCTGAGTTATCATCTGTCTCAGCCTTAGGATCAGAAATTGGTCCTGAATCAGTGACAGGTGATGTGTACTGCATCATCTGGCAGGAAAAGCTCACCTGTTATTTTCTAGGACCTAGGCAGTGACAAATCAATTCTCTTATATCATCGTAATCCTAAAATTAATTAAACCTGATTAAAGAAGTCTTAAAAGAAGCCCAATCTTTACTTCTAGTTCTAGAAATACTGCTATAATGATTTTTGTGAAAAACTGGCCATATAGTGCTACTTGCCTTAGTTGCCTACTTCAATCTTTTGTAAATGTTTGGATGTATCATAACATGTATAGTGTTTGAGTAATACTGTAATAGGATGTTCAATGAGTGGGGGGATGTCTGCAATGGCTGGTCTTCCTCACTTTTTCTATTGATTCCATCAGTAGTGCTTAGTTTTATCCTTTTACCCAAAAAATAAATGGGGGATAACATTCATATGGAATACAGATGGAAAAACAGGTTAATAGTAGATGAGAGATTGAGAGATGAGGAACTTTGATCGGTTAAGGTGAAGGTAAGAATGAAGATATGTAATGTGGAGTAAAGCCCAAGGTTTCTTTAACCTGGACCAGTGTGGCGGATACAAGTGATGGTTAGGACTGTATGCGACCCCGATTGAAGGAATAGGTATTTTGGGGTTGTAGTAGGTGGCCTCATGTGCAGTTGTTCACTAAGGTTCTTCTAAAGTTGTAAGAACCCGAGCCATTGATTACCAATCTCTTATCTGAACTGACACTTGAACGACACTTCTTGTTGTCTGTCTTTCTTTCTTTCTGTCTTTCTGTCATACAAAATCTCCTATACCCATCCAATCCGTAAAGTCTGCCAACCCCCCTTGCTCCCTGTGGAGCCTCTGATCTGTTTCTTCCGTCTTTTCAGCTTAGGAACAGTTTCTGCTCTCCCTGTGGTCTCTATTGTTAAGTGGTGACAACAATAGGGGTCATTAAAGCCTTCCCTCTTCATTCAAAAGCTCTAATTGTAGTCCTGTCTGCCCTAACTTTGATATGTGTTCAACCATGAATATATTAAATCCTTTTGTATATCTTTCGTATCATCATCAATTAGTATTTCACCGTGCAGGAACTGGGATAATCATGCCTGTAAGCACTGACAATTTCTTTTCTATGAAGCTAAAGATTATCTAGTTCTTCTACCAAAGAGGAAGTATATCCTGGTTGTAGCCGATCCCATTTCTGGGATTAAGGCTTTGATTGTTGTTGCTAAGGATCCTCTGGATATATCTTTCAAATTCTATTTTTTATTAAGGGTTCTCCAGAAAAGTTATGCAGGACATGTTTCTTGTGCCCAAGGTTCTAACTGTTCTTTTGGCTGTTCCTTTCTCGAATAGTTCCAAATGCTGGGAAACTCTTATCCAAATTTTTTTGAGGATTATATGCTATACCGGGAACTTCTCCCCATGCATTTTGGTCTAGCTTGAAAAATGACCAGCTTGTCAAATCTTAGGTGTGTTGATTACAATGGACAAAATTATTATCATAGTGACCTAGCTTTGACTTATTCTCTGTTTAGTAGCTACTAGCTAGTCAGTTATTTGCAATTTTTATTCTATGCTTTAGGCGTACAAACTGTTTGATTGGTAGGTTTATTGGTGCATTAATTTTACCCTACGCCTTTCCCTTGTTGGGCCCCTTGCTTGAAGCATCAGTGCTATCAGATGGTATGATGCTGTGACTGATCCTCGTTTGCGCATTTGCTTGCTGCGCTCACCTGTGGGACTGAGTTTGCAGGATGTTATGATCGGTTGATTCTGCTCAACCGAACCATCAATAACTTATGCTATATGTACATGAAATTGCACACTGGATGAGGTGGCCTTGTAATCTATAAAGCAGTCAGGCATGTTTATATATGATCAATGGCACTTGTTACCTATGGAGTGGCCTTGTAATCTTTAAAGCAGTCAAGGCATGTAAATTATTGTCAATGGCAATAGAGTGGCCTTGTAATCTGTAAAGTAGTCAGGGCATGTAAGTTTATGATCAATGGCACTTGTTACCTATGAAGCATGAGTACGCCTGTTATAGAGTGTATCCTGTACTGTAGACGGGGAAGGGACAATTACGTTGAAAATACTTCCCCAGGACGTCCCAAAGAGTATGTAGATCCCATTACTTCTTGGGGATGGTAATTGGGTGTATGTGTGTCCCCAGGTACTAAATTGAACTGTTTACCCATAAAAGAAATCGATAACTTATTCATTCCAAACTCCCAAGTATTCATCAAACATTGAGATTAGGGTTGAGTAGTGAATCCAACATTTTTTTTTTTTGAGGCTCTATCTTTCTCACCCCCCGTGGGAATACCGATTACTGAATAAATGTAAAAATTTCACACTTGAATGCAACACAGCTTGTATGTAAGTAGTACACCTCTTATTGTCTTTGACTCTTTCACTACCCTCTTGGCCTCTTTGCCTGTTGTTATGTAATCTCAAATTATACGAGTTAATGGGTAACTCATCAATTATTTATTTATTTACTTTTTACTTGTCTAATTCTAAAGCTTTGGCCTTTAACCCTCAAATATTTTTAGCGGTTTAATTTCTGCAATAATTGTAAAAAAAAGGAAAAATTCACAGACTTATTGTTTGAGAAACTTTAAGTAAGAATAGATAGATATTAATAATCGATATGTTTTTTAAATTTTGGATTTGCTGTTTTTTCATCAGCTTTCTCGTTTATCTCTGTTGTCTGTATTGATGCTACATGGCTTGTTACTTAGTTGAGTTCCTGAAATTTCTTAATTTGACCTGGAACTCTGACTTTTAACTTTCAAGAGAAATGGGCCTACTGTCCTTGAGTTTCAGAAGATTTTCAGAAACTTCTTGCAGCCAATGAAAAAAGATGGGGTCAAATAGGTAGATCTGCAACCTGCAAGTATAAAGGCTGTCCATGTTGGGCCATACATTGTAAAATTCTTGATTGGTCTATTATTTCTTAAAAAAAGTAGAAAGGACATTGAACCCTTGCAATAGTTTTGGAATGCTATAATTCTAAGCTTAAAGTAGCAAACCCTTTGGCTTCGTTGACAAGTGGTGCAGGTTTTACTTGCGTGCAAAGTGTTGTGGTAAAGCAAGTATGCAGACCAAATGACCAATGCTACATGGTTTGCGGTATGATATGATTTGAATACGGGAACGAGAACACTAATTGGTACGCGTAACAAATTGAGTACACCTAGGAACGGAAATGAATCATAAATAAAAATCTTCATCAATGCAGGTCATAGGCTTGTTGAACCTGGTCGCAGGGTTCACCTAATTGGGTTGTATTATCACTTAGTCTATCAAATTTGGTTCAAAATCAGGGGTCCATACCATGTTTGTGGTTACACTGATGCAGACTGATGTAATAATGGCGTGCATGGAAAGTGTTTTTTGATTTCCCTTTATAAATGAGGTATGAGATGCTATAGATAGTCTTCTATAATTTTGTTCAATACTGATCACCTTACTAATTTGGTTGTTCCATGTGGGAACTAC
This sequence comes from Chenopodium album, assembly GCF_948465745.1. NCBI lineage: Eukaryota > Viridiplantae > Streptophyta > Magnoliopsida > Caryophyllales > Amaranthaceae > Chenopodium > Chenopodium album. The sequence continues at coordinate 28,027,290 of NC_137850.1, read as the reverse complement.
ATACACTTTCTGGTTTTGGGTGTCAACTTCTTCACAATTATTACTGTATATGCAGGTTTCAAGACTTAGGGATTATCTTTTTTTACTCCTCCTGTCTTCAAATTATCTTCCTGTTAGATTTGGACACACAAATTTAGGATTTAGTAGAGTGGGTTGATTTTTTAGTATATGGTGGGAAAATAAAAAGTAAATAATAGGTAGTGGGTAAGAGAAGCCGCATAATGTAGAATGTAGAGTATGAATAGAGTTCCAGAGAGAGAGAGTGGAGAGGTCCACATCACATGGATTGAGAGGGTATAATAATAATTTTAAGTAACTAGAAGATTTTTTGTAGACATTCTTAGAAGGAGCACAAGAAGATTATGTGGCTGGAGGGAGTAACTATCAATTCGTTCATATTTGGTTTGTTTGTTGTGGGTATTAAATATTGTTTTTGATGCTGGAGTATTGGCTTGTTTATTTATATCATCAAATATGCATGCTTCTGCCGATAAATGCGAAATAAATTTGAACAATGGGTTATTGTTCCCTTTTTCTTTTGTTTTTTAAATTTCCCCTTTTGATGTAACTACCTACTCTTACCTAAATGAAATGGGCAATTTGCAGTCACTAGTACGAGTGCTTGAATCATGTGCTGGAAGTGCAGGGTGCCATTCCCTTGTCTTGTTTCATGATCTGTTGGTGTCAACTTCTGTTTGTCCGGTATTTTCTGATTCCAATTTGTTTAGTTTTATCATTTTCAGTAAAAGTTTTGTTGGGTACATCACAGCACGCCAAATATATTTAGAATGCTAATATCTAACGTGATTTTCCAGGATGACACTGTCAACTTATATACTTATGCTGTTTTGAGGATGACTCCTCGTGCTTTATCTGCCAGTGGTAGCTCATGGTCCTATTTACGTAAAGGAAATACTGCTGCTCATCTTACAGCAGGATCCATCCTTCCAACTTCATCCACTTCTACAGAACTAGTTCAAGGATCACGAGATACCTCCCCTGGTGGAGAAAGTAGATATCTCATTGCAAGGCCTTTGCAGCAGGGCAAGTGGTCAAAAGGGAAGGATGGTTTTCTTGTAACTAACCAATGGGGATCAGATATGAATGCTTCATTCCCCACTGTTTGGCTTCAGCAAACAAAAGAGAGAATGTATCTTTGTGCACATCAGCACAAAAATGTCACCATTATTCTTCTGATTCCTGTCACCTCTATTAATAATGCAGAAAGAGAGATACCTGTGCTGAAGCAGCAGCTTTTGGAGAATGTTAGTATCTATTTCTGCTCCGTATTTTAAAAGAATATGAGTATATCTTGTGTCAGTTGCCAAAAAAAAAAAAAAATGCTAGCAACTATACTGCATTATACAATCAGTGACTCTTTCCATATCTTTTGGTAGTTTGCTTATTATTATTTTTCTCTATTTTTGTTTGGTATTAATTTATTGACTGTGTCTGTGTCTGTGTCTTTGTTCATATGCAATTTTCCATACATATATGTAGATCTACTCCTAAGTTATTTTTTTTATTTAATCCCCTATAATTTTGTTCCTTCTGGTCCTATTTAGCTTGGTAATCTTATAAAATTTTAAATCTAGTGCTTTTGACTTGTCCTTCTTTAAATATATTTTGTTTAAAGGTCATTCTTATGCTGATATTGTCGAAATTCTTTGTGTTTAATGTTGTTTATTTTATGTTAAAAATCTGATAGGCATCATTAAAGATCTTGAAAGTTGAAGAAAAACTTGCAAAAGGTTGGGGAGGTGAGAATGCTTACCATGTCAGTGGTTATCGGTATCTGTTAGTGGATGGTGATAGATGCGTGTCCAGGGCTTCTCCTGCAGCAAAAGCTGCAACCTTAGCAAAGGTAGATTCCGATGCTAACAAATTGTGCTACATTCACTTAAATTGAGTATTTTTTACCCATAACTTTTACTTTGTCTTAAGTTACCTCCCCCCTCCCCCCACCCAATAAATAAAAAAATAATATAACACCCCAATCAAAGCTTACAATATGAGTAACAGTGGAATTCATAGCATCTGTCCATTATGCATAGCGTTATATATGAGGTTAGTTTTGATTGTAATCATACTGTTTCGTTTAATTCTATCTGGTATTTCCAGGAATCTTTGGTTGCAATGTGCAAGCTGAGGGAAGAGGTTGACATGGAAATGAGTAGAACTAAAGATGATGATGTAAATCATGATAAAGACCTGGAAGTGTGCATCAGGGCCAAAAATAACTCATGGGTTGTTGCTCGGATATTGAGAGGAAAAGAGCTCTATGTGGTTTTGGAGAAAGCCAACGAAACACTTCTTTATGCATCTGATGCCATTGAAAAGTTCAGCAACAGGTAATTTTTTAATTATTATTTGGAAAAACTGTCAAGAATAATACGACCTTTCGACCATCTTCCAAAAATAAAATGAGCTTTTGATTATCCCAGAATAATATGACTTTTGATGGACATATACTCAAAATAGAACATGACCGTTTGGTAACCTGTTCAATTGTTTAACTAGGACACGTGTCATATATTGATTGGTTAGAGTTTTTTTTATAAAAAAATAGCATTTAAATTTAATTTTAACAATTAAATTCTTAAAAAAATAATTTAAATTTTTTTTACTACTATTAAAAAACTGATTCCACCTTTCCCCTTTTCATCTTCTCCTTCCATAAATTCTGGCAGGAGCACCACCCAACAGCACCACCAAGTGCACCATTTTACGCACAACTTTCTTGCCCCCAGCCACGATTTTGCCTAGCCTTCATCACTGTCATACATCCTTCATTCATCACCACACAAACGACATCCCACAAACACCCACAAGCAGCCTCCCCCTCCGTCAAACAAAACTACCCACCATTAAAAACCCTCCTAATGCCACCCTCGAAAACCCCAAAACAGATTCACCAACGAAACCACCCCCTTACGCTTGAAATCCTTAAACCACTGTTTAAGGGAAAAAAAAACTAAGAAAAGGAAGGGGGTGATTATGAGGGAAGTGCTAGTATTTGGGTGAGGAGTGATGACTGATAAGTTATGAGTAGGTAGGGGCCTAGGGGGAGGTGTATGACAGTTGACGGGAAAGGGGAGGGGTTGATAGGGGAAGTTTTTTTTTTTTTTTTTTTTTTTTTTTAAATTGAAAAAATAAAGTTAAAATCCATTTTGTTAAAAAGGAAATTTAAAAATTAAAATATTACTCCCTCCATCCCCAAAAGTTCGACCCTTTTGGCCTAATTTTAGTTCCAAAATGATTGACCCATTTGCATTAAAATACCTACCAATTTACAACAATATTTGTGCAAAATTAGATTCTCCATATAAAATTTTGTTTTTTCATGTACTTTTATTACTTTCTCTCTCTACTTTTTTACAAACTCCATGTAAATTTATCTTTCCAATACACTTTTACTTCTTTTTATTTAACTTTCTTAATACCCGCGAAATCAGGCCAAAAGAGTCGTTCTTTCGGGGACGGAGGGAGTAAATCCTAACTAATCACAACGTGCCATGTGTTATGGTTGACCCATTAAACCGGTTACCAATTTTTCATTCTATTTTGAGCGGATGCCCATCAAAGGTCATATTATTTTGGGATAATCAAAATGTCGTTTTCTTGGAAGATAGGCGAAAGGTCGTATTATTCTTGACAGTTTTTCCTTATTATTTTAGATTTAGCTTCATGTCTTACTATTTTCAAAAGCAGGGTATTAGCTTTCGGCCACCTTACTGTGAATTACATAAATATTTAGAACATCGGATGTGATTAATCAATTCGCACATTTTTTCAACCACTTAGCGCATAACAAATCATTGAAGGTACTAAATGGTAGGCAAGTAAGCTTAATTTTACCTTGATGATCTTATCTGGATGATAGAGTTCAAGGATGCATTTTGGTTTTAGTTTCATATGTATTACTTAATAAACTATCCTAGCATCATCAGTATGTTACTTGGACTCCGGTTATTATGTCAGATGTATGATTCTAGTGTGCATACCCATGGTGGGGCACATATGTATTACTTGATAAACTATCCTAGCATCATCAGTATGTTACTTGGACTCCGGTTATTATGTCAGATGTATGATTCTAGTGTGCATACCCATGGTGGGGCACAGATACTTGAGGTGAAAAGAAGAATCTACATAGCATAGACTCGATGAGTAGTGCTTTACCATTTTGTATTAAAGCGTCCTTCCAATGCATCCTAAAGTAGGCAAGAAACCTGTATGTCTTGCTGCTTTAGTGTGGCTCATAATATAGAAATTTTCTGTGAGAGGGCGGCTAAAACAGTTGAAATGATCAGGCGAAAATTTTTAACCCATGGAGACTGGTATTTTTCATATGTTATGATTCTCAAACTTGTTTCAATGGTTGCGTTATCAGGCTGTCACTCCCTTCTCGGCTTACCTTGGTTTTTAGTTTGTTTTTCTCTCTCTGCTACTTGGGACATATTCTCATTCTTTTTTGGGTATTAAGTTATTTTTGGTACAAGTTAGGCAAAGGTTGGAGTGGATATATTTTGTCTTTCACGAATCATTAAGTATGTTATACCCTCAGCTAGTCAGCCCTGTTCTGGTTGTCTTGTGTAGACTTCTCAGTGGTTCATCAGCATTGGCTGCTTACTTTTGTTGGCCATTCATTGGTCATGGTGATAGTTCATTGTAGTGTTGTAGGGCTTCTCTAAATTTAACTAACAGCAGAACTAAATACTTTAGATAAAATTCCTCATTTTCAAGTCCCATATTTGCACTTTCATGTTACATTAATGGGACTTGTAGTGATACATTGCTATAATGTTCAATTATTCATGTTCTTCACTTGAAATTGTAGGTATTGCAATGGAACTTTCTCATAGAGTTCATATTCATGGAAGCTAAATACAAAATGAGGCGGAGAAGAAGCTTGTATCATTCTTTAGACTTTTGCTTAGAATCATGGCACCATATTTTGTACATTTTTGTTGAATATAGGTGGATAAATGTCCAAATAGTTTCTAGTTTATTGTAAAATGTCCACTTCTGTATTTGATGGTATCTATTCGCATTGTTGGATCAATATTATTGCTGTTTTAATTGTGCATATATCTGTGTTTTTATTTTTAATAAATTGGTACATTAAACGCCGAAAAGTTGTTTATTTCCATCCTCGTCATTTTTGAACACCATCGTTCTTGGCACAGCTACAAGGCCTGCAACAAAGGTAAAAGAGTACGAGTTCGGCTCAGCAAGTCGTAAACAGTAAACACATACTAATCGCAATTAACAATTACCAAAGAAAATTGCGGTTTCTTAATGTAGCATATTTGATGTGGGAACTGCCCATTAATTTAAGTCATTAAGTTTATGGAAACAACGATTTTGGTGGGTTTAAAGGAAGAATTTTATCCTTTTCGTTATTTTTATCTTTTATGGTGATTTAATTTAGTGATAATAGAATAAACACAGATAAAAAAAAAAAAAAGTAATCCTCGTGGAAATCGACTTGTCGGGCCGTCGTAGCGGGACTTCTTTGGGAAAAAAAAAAAAAGGGGTTTGACGAATAGAAACAAGATAATGATTTTGGGTTATATCAGTATCATACAACATCCAAAATCTTGTGTTTTAAAAAAAAAAATCCTTATATCTTGATATACATAGTAATATATAAAGTGAAAGGTGGTTTTGGGTGATAAATTTTACTTTCCTAAAATACCCCTTTCATCTAAAAAAATTACCATCCTTATTTTTTATTTTTTTTAAAATGTAACTACCATCTTAGTTCAAAAAAAAAAAAAAACTTCCATCTTTTCTTTTTTTTTTTTTTAAATTTTTTTTAAGGGAAATCAAATTTTATTATTTAGCGTATATGAAATCATCAACAATTCTTAAACCTACTAATATTTTTTTATTAGAACAATTAAATAGATAATTTTGTGGAAAAAAAAAAAGAATCGAGTTTGATATGGAGTAGATTACTTATATTGCACACGCACACATTGTGTGCGTCTCTTAGCTTGTACGGATTAATAGCAATTGTTGCAAACTTGAAACTATTAAAATAACGGAAGAATTAATAGCCAATTGCCTAATATAGCCAACAAACAAAGTAGTTTTGAATATGAAGATACGTCAATGTTTATATTCACATTAATATTATAATTTCTGTCAAAAAAAAAAAATTATAATTATCAAAACTAGAGTAACAAAGTACTCCCTCCGTTTTTAAAGTACTTGCTCCACTTTTTTTTGCGGCTGTTTTTAAATAGTTGCTCCATTTTCTTATTTGTCCGTATATTAAAAAATCAGAAGACTGTTCAATGGCTACAATAAAATTGTAGCTATTGTAATTAGTTTTAATCTTGACCCTTTATTTTTAATGAGCAATCTTGTCCATCCATTTACTTGACTTAAATATTTAATAAGAAATAAAAAAAAATCTAGAATTTGATTAAAAAAAACAGTTTTCGATCAGTTTTTAAAACAAAAAACTGAACTTTGCCATTGACGCCTATACCTGCAATTTCTAAGTTCAAAGGATTCTCCAATATCCTTTAAAAACAACATTTGATTTTATTTTATCAACAATAAACCTACTCAATAGTACTACTCTAGTCTCTACAGCATTACAAAATCCATAATATTTCCATTGAATTTATTAAAGAAATAATCATCCTCTATCTATGTTAATCTTTAAAGGGAACTCCCTTTTTTGGTTGGGAATTTTTGCTTTGCCAAAATTACCCTTCTAATAAAAGTACAAATAAAAAAAAATTTATAAAAAAATAAAAGAAAACTGCTACAAACTAACTTTACATTCAAATACATTTCTAATTTTCTATTAACTATTTTTTAAAAAAAATTAGTTTACCCTACGTACAAAAACTGTTTTTAGTTTTTTGGAATACAAATAACTACTGTATCGTTTTTTCAATATATATATATAGATTCAATCAATCTACAAATTATATTTTTAAATATAAATTCTTAAAAAAAAAATCATAGTAGTATTTTTTAGGAACAAATCAATCTATCTATATCTTATCTTTTAGCCATGGACAGTTTTTAAAATTAGGAACAAAATCTACATTTTTTCTTTTTTGACGAGAGGAACAAAATCTGCTTACTATTGAAAAAAAAATCAATCTTAGTTGTTCATCCTTACTAATTTTTTTTTTCCTCTTCAATCTCTCCATAAATTATTTTCATCAATTCTATGTATCTATAATTTTTCTTTAAGTTCCTCTTTAAACAAATAGGTATTATTTTGTCTAATTATGAAAGTTAAGTGCCATGCCTTCCGTAAGTAAAAATCATCGGCTCTATCAAGTAGTCATCTATTTTTTGAGTTTAATTTAATTGTTTTCATGAGATTGATTATCATAATATTGGTTGAATATGTAGGGATTTCTTATATATTGTTTGACGGTTACATCATCAATTCTACTATGTTGGAAGATTACTGATTCATGAAAGTTCATTTTTTGCAAAAAGACTTGCGTGGACCTGGTCCACAATAATATTATTGTGGACCCGAGATTTATATACACGCAACTGACATTATATTAAACATAGTGACCCTTATATTTAACATAGTAACCTTATTTTTAACATAGTAACCTTTATTAAAACTTGTATAACGTTTAATATTATTGTGAACTTGAATACGACGTTATGACTCTAATTTTAACATAGTGATCTTTTTTATTCATATTGACCAGTATATAAAATATTTCATTAAAAAATTAACCTCTTATAGCCTATATAGTACTAAAATGAATTTTATTTCAACATAGTGACCTTATTTTTATTATAGTGACTTTTTTTTTTAATTAATAAAACAACTATAATTTCTCTAATATTAGTGGTCCACAATAAATTAGTGTGAACCAAGTTCATTTAAGAATTTGTGCATTTTTTGATGATTGGCATTATCTTCTTAAAGGTAAATCATCTACTGCAATTCTTGGTTAATTTACATTTTTTCTTGGTTGAATTGGGTTTGTTGTCCCTTTTTAATTTCATTTAATTTAATTTAATTTTTTAATTTTTTATTTTTTTTGCATTACTCTTATGAAAGTAGACCACATATTCCACTATATAATATGTTACATTTGAGCGAGGTCTTTAGGGTCACTTTTAACATTTTTTATTTCCATATTTTGTTAATAATTTAAAGTTGTAGACAAATCAAGTTCATCAAATATGTAGTTACGATAGTTGTAAAATTGAGTTGTTATAGATAGATTTTAGGATAAAGTCTAATGATGTAAGGGTTTTTTTTTTTTTTGGGCAGATTAATATAGAACCAAGTTCATCAGATATGTATGCTACGATAATTGTAAAATTGATTTGTTATAGATAGATTTTAGGATAAAGTCTAATGATGTAAGGTTTTTTCTTTTTTTTTTTTTTTTTTTTTTTTTTTTTTTGGGCAGATTAATATAGAACCAAGTTCATCAGATATGTATGCTACGATAGTTGTAAAATTGAGTTGTTATAGATAGATTTTAGGATAAAGTCTAATAATGTAAGTTTTTTTTTTGTGCAAATTAATGTAGTTTTTGCTAATAGTAATTTGTATTGTATAAGATTCAAAAATATCATAAATTATTAAATTATTTTAGTTTTAGGCAATTTAATTCAATTAATATAGTATTTATTATATGAAACGAGAAGCTAAGTATCTTTCTTTGTTATAGTGAATGGGTAAAGAAGTAATTTTTTTCATATTTATAGTGTGGTCATTTGGGTAGTGAGACAATTTTTTTTTTCCTTGCTATATAGTGACTTATGAGTCAAAGAGAGAAAATTAATGTATGAGTAAAAAAAAAGGTATTGGAACAATGTCATTTATGCATGTCAAGTAATATATAAACCTTTAAATTAAAAAAAAAAAAGTATAGACATTTTTATAAGAAAAATGTGTCAAGTAAACAGAAAGCAAAAGGAATCGTGCACGCATTGCGTGCGCCTCTAAGCTTGTGATACATAAAACAAACCAGAAAAAAGGGAGAAGAAGATGAAGATTATAAAATGTGAGATTTGTCTCTAATTTCAAGAAACCAATTATTTGACATCAAAAGTAAAAAATTAAAAATCCTCCAATAAGATTAAAATCGTCCAATAAGATAAAATACATAGGTTTAATCATGAGACCAGATTTTCCAATATTAAAAATAGTTGAAATCTTTTTCGGTAGATTTTTATTTGAAATCTATTTGATTGTAATTTTTGTTGGATACAATGTATAAATTTTGATTAAATGATCTATATGGATTTTTGTTTTTGAAAAACTAACTTTTTATTATGTTTAAGTCAACTAAATAGATGAATAAGATGAATTTTATTAATTGGAAGGCTAAGATTTATCCAATTATAATGACTACAATTTCATTATAACCATTTGGAAATTGTCCTAAAATACCCCCCTACAAGTATTTATACGCAAGGAGTAGTAAAAAGCCAGTATTAGAAATATCTGAACTCTAAGATCGAATCAAATAATCACAGCACAAGCCAAGTTCACAAATTTAATTACCAACAAACAACAATAATTTCCTAAAATAAGTTGTGCTATTTTTTTTGGAACTAATTAATAAACTGTACTAAATAGATATCCTAAACATGCTTGAACAACAGACAACAGCTAAATATCCCGATTAAAACTTGATTAGCTCCAAAGACCTTTCCTTCCCCAAGTAAGAGAAGGCCTCAGCATTTCACCCCCTTGGCTAAGCAAAGACAACCATCTTCCTTTGATCGATTCGCGACGACGGTAATCACATCTCCTTCCTCTAGCCCAAACTCTCTTCTCAAAGTATTCAAGCTTGGTTTAGCCCCATTCAACACATACCTATATCGGCATTGATCTGGATAATCCCATCGAGTCAGAAACATGTTATGCGACTTTACCGAGTTACACCCTCTAACCTTCACCGGTATCTTGCACTTTCTATCATATTCATCCACCTTTTGAAGGAACCTCTCTTCTTTGTTACTCAAGAACTTGTTACAACATTTCGATTTTGGGATTGATAGACGTGCCTGGTGAGGGTTCACGTCGGAATTCTCGAGCTTTTTAACAATCACTACCATTACATCATCGTCAATATTAGTAGTTGTAGCACGATAATATTGCGGATTAATAGCAGCATTATCATACTCCAACTTCAAAGATGGTAGCCTTTTTAGTTTCTTTATACCCTTCGAATAATAATCAACCGATGACTTCTTCCTCTTCTTCTTGTTCTTGTAATTGTTACTACTGTCGTTGTCTTTCTTTTTAATGTGCTCCTTCTCTTCGTCTTGCATTACTCGATAAGAAAGGCGTTTCTTAGAAGGTTGAGAATTCTGGTTCATGGTTAAACAAGAGGGAGTGTTATACTTCATATATCCAAATAACGGAAGATTACATGCAATGGCAAGTTTGCAAATGCCAAAGATCGTAGTGTTACTTTGCGATCCCAGGGAAATATACTCCATATTCAAAGGAAGAAATAGACTGGAATTCGGAAATTCAAGTATCAAAGAGAAAGGAGGAGAAAAAACTAATTGAAATTGAGACTGAAAAAATTAAGTAAAGCTTGAAAATAATGAAAATTGGCAATGAAAGTGCATCTTATATAAGAAGAGAAGAGTCGGTGTTATAGTTTCCTAATCTAAGTCGATCTCCAACAAATTGTATATTATTTTACTTGCGGCCAAATTTTACAACTTCCTCTAAATTTTATCTTTTTTATTTTTTATTTTATCAAATTCGATCTTTTGTTAGATTTTATTTTGTCTAAGATATGCAATTCAGTAGAAGAAGTAGGCACTAGGCACTACTAATTACCAGCTCACCCGTTAATTAATACCAATTCTTAAAAAAAATTAATAATTGAAAATAAAAAAGGAGTAATACACGAGTTAAGATTATAGTTGGGGTCCAACTTTTTGGAAAATATTGTTTTTGGAGTCTAACTTTTTTCTACTCAGTGTTTGGGGTGTAGAATAGTTTTTCCGGTGAGATTTAGTTAATTGTGTGCAAAAAAGTTAGATCCTTAGTTAAAAAACTTGGACCCTTCTAGTTAACCAATAAAGTTTTTTTTTTTCTTTTCTTTCTTTTTTCAAAAAAATAAAACAACCAATTAGAAAAATTGAAAAACTTGGACCCTTCTCGTATTTTTTTTTTAGTTATAGTGATATCATGGGCTTTTTGTGAGAAACTACCTAATAAAACCCATATTTAAACTACCTAATAATAAAAAAAAATTGTAGTAAACAACTTAATAAAGGTAAAATGTTGTAAGAAACTACCTAAGAAAAGGTAAAATGTTGTAAAATACTACTTACACCGAATTTCCACCGATGATCGACCTCAAAACACTTCCAAAACCACCGCTTTCATTCCCAAAACTAACACAACTTGTTTGAAATCGTCTACACCACATCTAAACCACCTTTCAACCCCAAAACCACCACCTCGAACCCTAAAAGCACTATCCCAAAGCACTAATCTACCCTCACCAACTCGGAATATCCTCCAACCACCCCGAAAATAACTTTGCCACCTTGAAAACCAACCCTCACGGTGGTTTCGGCGGTTTTCTAAGGTGGATCAACATGCTAAAATTAAGTCAACGGTGGAATTACAACATTTTATCTTTTATTAGGTAGTTTTTCACAAATTTTAGGCTTTATTAGGTAGTTTCTCACAAATTTTAGGCTTTATTAGGTAGTTTCTCACAAAATGTCCTTTCCTATATGATACTTTTTATTATTGATAACAATTTAACTTTTTTTTTTATTTATTTATTTTTTTTAAAATTTTTTTAATAGTGTAAGCAAAATACATAATTAGCTAATTTGTTCATTAATAATAATTCATGTTTCATTTCAATAAATATGTAATAAGAAGGGAATCAATAAATTTTGTTATATTTTACAATTTTTAAGACAATTTTTCACTAATTAAAAGTGTAAAATTGATAATAATACTAACAATTAAATTAATAGTAAAATCTTTTAATATAAGTAAGATTTGAAACAATTTAATAAAATATGAATCTTATTTATTAAACTTAAATTCAAATAAAAAAATATTATGCATAATTCACATATCGTATTAGGGCCTGTTCACATTTATTGAGCTGAACTGAATTGAACTGAGCTGAACTGAATATTTTATGAGAGAAGGAAATTAGGAGGTGAACTGAACTGAACTGAATTGAATTGAATTGAACTGAACTGAACTGATTGGAGTTAAACTGAACTAAACTGAACTGAAATTAAGCTGAAGTGAATAGGCCCTTATTGTGAAATTTTTTTTTGTAGATTTTATCGCACCCTTATTTTAGAGAATTCAGATACAACAAAAAATTTAAAATTATTTTGTTAATAATTATGATATTAATTTTTTTTGATGAAAAATATTTATTTTCATAAATTACTAAGTCTTACGAAGTATTACTAAATTATTTTATTGTTTGAAATAAATCAGATAATTTTTGTCACCCGTAAAATAAAAGAAGTGTTTTTGTCAAATTTAATTTTTTTTTTTTAAAAGCATCTAAATTATTCATAGTAATTTAGAGAACCAAATTAATTTGAAAAGTGGTATATGTATTCCACATTGTATTAACTTTTATTATTAATTTGGAATCTTTGTATAAAATTTATTAGTTATTTCTATAATTAAATTAAATGCATTAAGGGTATAACTTTATTAGATAAGGGGTCTAACTTTTTTACAAGAGTCTAACTTTTTTATCTAAGGTTAACGGTGAGATAAACTAAGGTTAACTCACCAGAATTTCTAACCTAGACCCCAAAAACAAAGTAAAAAAAAGTTGGACCCCAAATACAATATTTATCAAAAAGTTGGACCTTATTTATTATCTTAACTTAGTAATATACTCACTTCTCTCAAATTATTGTCTTGTAAGGTTTGGGCATCCATATGTGGAAAAATATAATTTTTTTAATTTCTATTTTGCATGTTGTTAACGCTAAATTTTGTGGAATAAATCTTAATTATCATTATTATGTACAAAATATAACATAGAAATTGTTTATTTTAGAAAACACTATTTAGATTTAGACAATTATAACAAGATCTCACATTATTATGGTTGTTCTTATGTATAAATCACCAACAATGGTCATCAAGTCAAACTATGACACTTAAATTCCCAAAAAAATAAAAATAAAGGTAGTGTGGAGGCCTAATCACATAATTAAGGTTGGATGAGACGAGTGATGAGGTGTATGTTTCGGTTTAGTTACTATAACAAACGCTACCTCCGGTTTTTTTTTTCCTTCTTCTTTTAATGTATAACAAAGAAATATTTTATATATATCTAATAAATAATACCCTTTTATTGCACAAAATCAGAAATAAAATAGAGGTAGTATGCTAGTATCCAAACAAATTTTTTTACATGACTATTATAAAGGACATATAAGGAAGAATAAGTAAATAAAGAAGGGTGTGTTTGACATTATATTGTTTGATAACAATAATTCTATGCTTAATTACATAGTATTCCTTCCGTATTACTTGCTCCATTTTTTCATGTATGGCGCAACTTTTAAAGAAACAATAAAAAGTAGGAAATTTCGCAAAATATCACCACAAAAAAGCCACGATTTTGATTATAGCACCACAAAAATAAAAACTTTTATTATAACACCACATAAAAAACCGAAAATTTGATTTCACCACCACATAACGGATTGTTGGATGAAATTCGTTAGTAGGGCCCTAGAAGACACTTGTCAAGTGTCTATTAGTTTAAATGAATAAATTAATAAAAAGAAAGAAAAAAAAACTTACCCCTAACCCAGCCAGCCCCACCACCGACACCACCTGCCCTAGCCGCCGCTGGAACCTCTTGCCCCCACTAAAACCGGCGGACCAGTCCAACTTGCACCCTATAACCGCCGACTCCACTGCTTTTCCCCTTCCCCATCCCCGAAAACCACCCCAAACCACCGTAAACCAACTTGACCACCGCACAAACCCCCCTTTCCTCTACCCTTGAAACGGCCAAATCGGCCATGAAAATTGACCATTCTGGGTTTCCATGGTCGATTTCGCCCGTTTGAGGGTGAAGGGTTCCCATGGTCCCTTTTTTTGGTCAGTTTCCCAATCGATTTCGGTGGTGTTCGATCGTTGTTTTTAGCTTCCATGGGTTTTAGCGTCGGTTTTGCGGTGGTGGCTTGGGCTGGGGTGTTTCAGGGTCGGCTCGGGTGCTGGTGATAGGCTGGAGATGCCGGTGGTGGGTATGGGATCTGGATTGGGGTCGCCGGCGGTGGGTGTTAGTATTGCCGGTTGTGGTGGTTGGGTTGGGTTAAGGGTTTTTTTAAATTTTTTTTTATTATTATTTTATTCATTTAAACCAGTAGACAATTGACATGTGTCTTCAAGGGCCCCACTAACGGATTCTTGGATGGAATCCGTTAAGTGGTGGTGAAATCAAATTTTTGGTTTTTTTTTTTTTCAGTGTTATAATAAAAGTTATTTTTTTTGTGGTGTTATTATCAAAATCGTGTCTTTTTTGTGGTGTTATTTTGCAAAATTTCCTAAAAAGTACTCCCTCTATTTTTAAATACCTACTCCAATTCTATCTTTTGCACTATTTACTTGTCCTACTTTGACTAATGTTTGTGATTTATACATAAGAAAAAATATATTCTTGTGTGTACTTGTTAGCTAGAATCGTTTCAATGAATAGATTATTAATTTCAATTATTAAAATTTATGCTTATTGAAAATCATATATATTACTGATAAAAGATTAACATTAACATACGTGCCCAGGAGAAAATGGAGGAAGAATTTAAAACAGAGGAAGTAATAAAATATGAAGGAAGTCGGGTTGGTGGAAGAGTAAAGTATGATAGTTGTGAGGAGAGAGAATTTGAAAATATTAAAGTATGATAGTTGTGTGTCCACTAGAATAGATTAAATTAATACTCCCTCCATTTTAAAATACTTGCTCCATTTCTCCATGCGCGGAGTTTTAGATGAAATTAGAGAAAGTAATACTCCCTCCGTCCTTTTATTAGAGTCCACTATTCCTTTTTGGGCAAATCAAAATTAAAGTCCCATTGTTAGAATCTTTCCCTTTTTAGTAAGTGGCTTTTTTTTTTTTTTTTTTTTAACAATTTAAACCTCATTCTCCTAATTTAATCCCCAAATTGTCCTCGATTTTTACTAATTTTTTGTGTCAAATATTTTTGGCATTTATTAATCCACCAACATATGTTTCTTCTTTCTTCTAGGTACTTCTTCTTCTTTTTGGTATTTATTAACCTCTTTTTTATTTTTCTCTCACTTGTTATTTAATGCACTTAATGTACTTTGGTACTTCCAATCACATAGTTTAATAAATCTACAAAAACCTTAATTTCGGTGAAAAATGAGAAATGGAACTCTAATAAAAAGATGGAGGGAGTAAAATATGGAGGTAGTGGGGTAGGTGAAAGAATTAAAATTGTAAAAAACAAAAGTAGGTGAGAGAAATCAGAGAATTGGATGACATAGAATATGAAGTTAATAAAATATGATTTATGTTGGGTCCACTAGTTGAGAAAAATGAATTAAATACTGTAAAAGCGTTCCAAATAAGGAAATGGAGCAAGTATTTAAAAACGGCCGGAAATAGAAAGTAGAACAAGTATTTAAAAACGGAGAGGGTTAAATATTCTAGAAGATTTCTAAAAAAAGGGAAATGGAACAAGTAATAAAATACGACAGCAAAAGAAAAGTGTACGGACGTAGTAACTAATAAAATAAGGAGGGAGTGTAGTTTATTGTTCGGATATCATATTATTTTAGTGTTTATTTTATTAATCAAACTTCTCTCTTATCTTATTGTACTACATATTTATATCTATCCCTACCCTATAGAAGCCGGGGATCACAAATAAGAGATTCAGCTGAAATGAGGGATTGCTTATGAACAGTGCACGGGCGAATTTGCCCCTGTATTTTGTTCTTGAAAATCCTTATCTACAGTGGCGTGACTATATTACCCTCCATACTTTTCAGTCTCTCTCCTCATTTTTCTTTTTCCCTAATTTACTCTCAGCCTCTCAATCCCGTTCTCTCTCTTCCTACTCTCTTTCTCTTTCCTCCTCTATTTTCCTTCCAGTTTTCCATTGAAGCTTACTCCGATTTTTCCATTGAAGCGTGCTCTGACCTTTCTATCCACCATTGAAGCTAAGGTAAGATGGATTGATTGTGAATTTTTGTATTTCACATTAATTTCTTCCCCTTTTTCTATGATCTGGAATTGATTTATTTTTAGTTGTAGGGTTTTAAATTTCTTTTGGTTTATTTGGGAATTTTTATGGGTTTAATGATTATTATAGTTGGGTTGAATTTGAATTATACTTTTGCAATTGATTTAATTTATGATGATGATGATGATGGGTTTTCGATTATTGGAAGTGGGGTTGAGAATTCGTATCAATTTCATGGGGATTACTCTCCTCCGACGCCGCCACCTCCGGTGCTTCCGCCGTTACCGCCTTCGGCGTCGTGTGAAGGTGATCTTAGGGGTTTTGGATCGCTTGAGAGTGTTTGTAAGCTTAATTCTAGCATTATAATATTAATTTCTACTTGAGCTTTGTCATTCATTTTGAGTTTATTATACATTTTAGGGGTTGAGAGTGTTGCTCGTAAAACTGGTGCATTTGCCACTTCAGCTGAATAGAGTAAGTATACAATATCTGATTAATTCATGCTGCTCATTTAATATTAGAGACAGTTATTGATAGGGATAGAGTCGTCCTTCAGTTTTCAATGGGTTGCTAATTCGCAAGACCCGCATTTCTTGCCGTTCCTACAATTGGTCTTCAGGTAGCCTTCCCTCATTTGTTTGATTTTAGATCAGTATAATTTTTTTTGTCAGATGAGCACAAGTCTAGGATTTTCAACAAGTTAGGTGAAATAGATAAGGTGAGTATGCATAGTACATAGTTTTTTGTTGCTGGAATGGCTGGGTTTCATGTCATATATAAATATATTCTCAGGCCTTTTTTGTGGGACTCTCATTCAAATTGCTAGAATGCCTTCCTAACTTCTGCTTCTTGCTCAAAGTAACTGTATACATTTCTCCTGTATCTGAATGTAGTAGGATCCCTTTTTCTGCTCCTTTCTTGCTACTGGTTTTAACATTTTATTACATTGTAGAATGTAACTTAGCGGTCAACAATAGAAATTGGAGGCAATATTGTCCAAATTAAATTATAAAAATTGATTTCAGATTTTATTTTTCATAAAATATCTCTTTAATTAATCAATAATCAGATGAAAAAATTAATTAATGACAAGCAGTAGTGACTGATTGTATTGCTGATTTGATGAAACATTATCATATATTAGTTGTAATACGACAGTAATTCAGCATGATAATTTATTATTTTATTTCACTTTATTTTGATTGTTTAATTACCTTGTGCTTTATGACATTATGGTAAACCTTAATCTGGTATGTTTTGTAGTGTCTTGTTGATGGAGCAAACAAGTATTTGTAGTTGCTAGATGTTGCAGGTAACATCATGCGCACCTTCTGTAACATGGCTCAAGATTTCTCCAATTAGACCTGTTAGATGCAAAGTATACAATAAACTTTCTGATGTATGAAATGAAAGTCAAATGAAATTTTTTGAGACATTGTGATAGAAAGATTTTCGCAATCCTTCCTCTTGGTTTAATCTATTACTCATCAGTTTAGTCAATTTAAGGTTAGTATATTGAGTAGAATATTTTTGGGTCATAGAGTTTTTTTCGATTTGATGCAATTGAGCTGTAGACTGTCAAATTTTACTCTAAATTATCTTAAATTTCCTCAGATATTGTTGGGTTCGCAAGCTCAAATCTACTATAATCCTATAGAAGAAACCAAATCTATAAGAGCTGAAGCAATGACGCTGATTTATGCCACTTCTCTATACGATACGTTTAAGCAGGTCATTTGAGTTCTCAATAGCATATATACGTATAGATTTCATCATTGGCTCAGTACTACTTTTTTATTTATTTGAACAGTGAACATCGAATAACATTGTTGTTTAAACTTTGCCATGGGTTATAGTCATCAAGGGGCACTAACAGCGGTGTTCACATTGTGTAGTTTTAGTTGTGGTTTTTGCCACAATCAAGGTTTCAGGTTGAGTATGCTATTGAGGCTATCAAGGTATGCTATTCATTTTTACAGCTTCCGTGCTATGTGTGATATTTTATTTTACTTACTTTTTGTGTGTGTGTATGTGTTGGGGTGGGGTGGGGGGGTTGTGGGGGTGGGGGGTTTAGAGGATTTTTATAGCTAACTTGGAAACTCCATTGTCTTCCAAAAGTCAGCTGGGTTCTACTGCGGTTGGGATAAAGACCAAGGTGTGTGCTTGCTGTGGAAAAACGTATCACATCTCCATTGCTGGTATCTATTCCATCTAAAATTAGCACCTCTTCCTTTTCTAGCTGTCAGAATTTATACAAAAATGGTCAACTTAAGTTTTATCACTCTTTTCCTCCATTTTACATTTTTCTAGGCATAGCTGACATCGCAAGAATGGAGCAGCACCATGTGAGAAACACTATATCTCATTTAGAGGAATCAGGTGCAACAGCAATGGCATCACTGGCTCAAATTAAACCTCAGAAGCAAGTTTATGACTTCCCTTCTCTTCCTCTTACTGCAATGTTTAAGGGTGTAGCTAAAATGGTTGAGAGCCATCCTAAGTGTTATGAAGGCAACCCTGACTGCGAAGATGATTTGAAGATCTATGCTGGACTAGCTTTGTGATTTCGATTAGATGAAACTCTCTTTTTGATAATTTGATTCAGGAGTTTCTTTCAAATTTTATGCCATAGTATAGTACTACATCCTACATGTTTCTTTCTTTCCTTTTTTTTTATTTATTAATTTTGCAGCATTTATGAAATTCAATAGAAGGTATATGCTAGAATTTTGTAAATTAGCATCATATTGTTGATACAATAGGTGGTAGGCCAAACACGGGTGACTTCATTAAGGTTACCCACCTAAATAATTAGTAAATGATTTTCTATACTTCATTACTTTGTTTAATGTTCTTATTTCAAGAGAAAAATAGTAAACATTTCTTGTTATGAAGAAGTTGGATTTGAACATTAAATGGTTTGATATGTAATGCATGTTTGTTCTTTGTCAATTGGAGAAATTTGACATTAATAATAATGTATGCTTCCTATGCTTGCAATGTAAATCGTCTACATATCAGATGTCACGCATTAAGCTTAGTGAATACGCTGCTACACATGGAAACAACTCTAAAAACTATTGCAGCACAGAGTAGCAACAGCAGCGTTGCGGCAGCCCCACAGCAGCAACAGCTACGTTGTAGAAGCACTGCAACAACAGTAGCGTTGCGGCAGCACTGTTGCAGCAAAATCTGCGTTGTTGCAGCACTGTAGCAACAACAGCATTGCGGCAGCACCACTGCAGCAACAACATCGTTGCGGCAGCACCATATAGCAGCAACATCTGTGTTGTAGCAGCTTTAAAGAAGCAAAGGTTCGATTTCATTTTTTGTTCATCTTAACAGATGATTGACATTGTAGGGAGAAGATTACTCTTGTGATCACGCTCTATTCTCTGATGAAGTGTGGACTTGGAAAAAGAAAAAAGTAAAGGAATTAATAAATAACAACATTGTTAAGTAGTAAGACTTACATGGTGAGGTGATATTATAGGTGACAATCAATTAAAAAAATCATTTTTGAAAATAAGGTCAATTGGCTTTGGAGAGGTGCGATATCAATTAATAAAGATCATACGCAAAAATCGAGGCAATTAGCTTATAAGAGAGAAATAGAGAGAGAGAAATTAAAGAGTCATCTAAAGAAATATCACTTAAGGAAAATGAGGCAATTAGCTTAGCAAACACAATTAGCTTAGAAAAACAGTTACTTAAATTAAAGAGAGAGAGAGAGAGAGAGCACGCTAGCAAGAAAGACCACTAAGGAAAACCACTTAATAGGTTAAAATCACTGCAATTAGCTTAGGAAGCGACCTACTAGAGAGAGAGAGATCAATTACGAAAAATCCTCACTTGAGAGAGAGAAAGGGAGAGAGAGCATTTACGAAAAATCATTTGAGAGAGACCACTTTAGAAAAATCACTTAATAAAAAGAGGGAAGCATCTTGAAAGATTACTTATAAAAACATCACTCCAGAAGAAAGATCACTAAAAAAAAAAGAACGGTAACTTTAAAAAATCAAGACAATTAGTTTAGGAGGAACTTAGGGCAATTAAGGACAATTAGTTTAGGAGAGAAATATAGGGTAGTTAGCTTAGGAGAGGGAGAGAAAGAAACCATGAGTGAGAGAGAGAACTAAAGAAAGGTCCATCACCTAAGAAAGTTAGGTTGATTAGCTTAAAAAAACGTAATATCTTAGGGAAAAAGCTTACTAAAATGCGATAGCAAAAGAGACAACATAAAAGATCACTTACGAAAATCAAGGCAATTACCTTAAGAGAGAAAAAGAGAAAGAAGCCACTTAAGAAAAATCATTTATGAAAATAAGGTCAATTGACTTTGGAGAGGTGACACACCAATTAGGAAAGATCACATACAAAAATCGAGGCAATTAACTTTGGGGGGGGGGGGGAGAGAGAGAGAGAATGGGCACTTATAATAAAGACCACTTGAGAAAATTGAAGCAATTAGCTTAAGAAAAAAAAATTAGCTTAGAAAGAGGGTTATAAAATTAGAGAGAGAGATAGAGAGAGAAAAATAGAGAGAGAGACCAATAAAGAAAACCCACTTAAGAAATTAAAATCAGGGCAACTAGCTTAGGAAGTGACTTACCAGATAGAGAGAGACCATTTAAGAAAAATCATATGAGAGAGACCATTTAAGAAAAATCACTTAACAAAAAGAGGGAAACCATTTGTAAGATTACTAAGAAAAATTAGCTTAGGAAATTTTTTTTTACTACAATGCTAAAAAGTAAGAGAGTCACATAGGAAATATCAATTAAGAAGAAAAATGACTCAAGAAGAAAGATCACTAAAGGAAAAAAAAGATAGCTTAGAACTCGGGGCAATTAGTTTAGGTGAGAATATTAAGGCAATTAGTTGAGAAGAGTAAAAGAAAGAGACCATTAGTGAGAGAGATCACTTTAGAAAGAAAAATCACTCAAGAAAAAGAAAAATCACTCAAGAAAAAAGGTTACTAAAGAAAGAAAGATAACTTAAGAAACTAGGGCAATTATAAAAAAATTAGTTTAAACTAGGGCAATAAGCCTAGGAAAGGGAGAGAAGAAATAATGAGTTAAAGAGACAACTTAAGAAAGGTCTATCACCTAAGAAAAGGGCAATTAGCTTATAAAAATATAATTAGATTAGGAAAAGATTTACTCAAATGCTAGAGAAAAAAGAGACTACATAAAAGATAACTTAGGAAAATCAAGGCAACTATCTTAAGAGAGAAAAAGAGAAAACATCCACTAAAGAAAAATCATTTATGAAAATAAGGTCAATTGGCTTTGGAGAGGTGAGACACTAATTAAGAAAGATTAGATACAAAAATCGAGACAATTAACTTAGGGGAGAGAGAGATAGAGAGAGAGACCACTGAGAAAAAACCATTTAAGAAATTAAAATAAATGGAATTAGCTTAGGAAGCGACCTACTAGAGTTACTAAAATGCTAGAAAGCAAGAGAGACCACTTAAGAAGAAGCAATTAAGCATAAAAATCCCTCAATAAGAAAAAGAAATCAAGGAAATTAGTTTAGGTGAGAAACTTAGGGCAATTACCTTAGGAGAGGAAAAGAAAGAAACCATTAGTAAGCGAGACCACTTAAGAAAGAAAACTCACTCAAGGAAAAGAAAGATCACTCAAGAAAAAAGATAACTAAAGAAAGATAGATAACCTAAGAAACTAGGGTAATTATAAATAAATAGTTTTGGATAAAACTTAGAACAATTAGCTTAGGAGAGGGAGAGAAAGAAACCATGAGTGAGAGAAACAACTTAAGAATGGTCCATCACCTATTAGGATGATTAGCTTATGAAAACACATTAGTTTAGGAAAAAGACTTACTAAAATGCGAGAGAAAAAATATAGTACATAAAAGATATTTTAAGAAAACCAAGGCAACTATCTTAAGAGATAAAAAGAGAAAACAACCACTTAAGAATTATCATTTTTGAAAGTAAGGTCAATTGGCTTTAGAGAGGTGAGAGACTAACTAATAAAGATCATACGCAAAAATCGAGGCAATTAGCTTATAAGAGAGAGAGAGAGAGAGGGAGGGAGAGAGGATCCTCTTAGAAAGATCACTTAGGAAATTGAGGCAATTAGCGTAGGAAAACACAATCAACTTAAATGAGAGAGGGAGAGAGAGAGAGAGAGATCGCTAGCAAGAAAGACTACTAAGGAAAACCCACTTAAAATTAAAATCACTGTAATTAGCTTAGGAAGCGACCTACTAGAGAGAGAGAGAGAGAGAGAGAGAGAGAGAGAGAGAGAGAAATTGGGCACTTATAAGAAAAGATCACTTGAGAAAATTAAGACAAGTAGCTTAAGAAAAAACAATTAGCTTAGAAAAAGGGTTACTAAAATTAGTGAAAGAGATAGAAAGAGAAAAATAGAGAGAGACCACTAAGGAAAAACCACTTAAGAAATTAAAATTAGGGCAACTAACTTAGGAAGTGACTGACTAGAGAGAGAGAGAGAGAGAGAGAGAGAGAGAGACCATTTAAGAAAAATCATTTGAGAGAGACCACTTTAGAAATCTCACTTAACAAAAAGAGGGAAACCACTTGAAAGATTACTTATGAAAATAAAAAAAAATAGCTTAAGAAAAAATTGTTACTAAAATGTTAAAAAGAAGAAAGCCACTTAAGAAATATCAATTACGAAGAAAAATGACTCAAGAAGAAAGATCACTAATGGAAAAAAAAAGATAGCTTAGAACTCAAGGAAATTATTTTAGGTGAGAATCTTAGGTCAATTAGTATAGGAGAGTAGAGAAAGAAACCATTAGTGAGAGAGACCACTTAACAAAGAAAAATCACTTAAGAAAAAGAAAGATCACTCAAGAAAAAAGGTCACTAAATAAAGAAAGATAACTTAAGAAACTAGGGCAATTATAAACAATTAGTTTAGGAGAAAAACTTAGGGCAATTAGCCTAGGAAAGGGAGAGAAGAAACAATGACTTAGAGAGACAACTTAAGAAAGGTCAATAACTTAAGAAAGATAGGGCGATTAGCTTATGAAAAAACAATTAGGTTAGGAAAAAGATTTACTAAAATGCTAGAGAAAAAAGAGACTACATAAAAGATCACTTAAGAAAATCAAGGCAACTATCTTAAGAGAGAAAAAGAGAAAACATCCACTAAAGAAAATCATTTATCAAAATAAGGTCAATTGGCTTAAGAGAGGTGAGACACCAATTAAGAAAGATCACATACAAATATCGAGGCAGTTAACTTAGGAGAGAGGAAGAGAAAGAGAAAGAGATAGACCTCCGTTTGTATGATTAGTTTATTGAATTCATCAAATATACTATAGCTTAGATGTGATTTTAAAGTATCAAATACGTGCGCTTTTTAAGCGAATGCCATTGTAAGTATCAAAATTTTAAAAAAAAATTGCCTAACTCATATTGTAGATCAAACCAATTCCACAACACCTATCAACTAACCAACATAGTAACCATAACACTACTTTTGTCCCTTCAATAATGAGCCCAATTCACAACCAAAGCCCAATCAATATGCAATTGCCTACAAACCTACAAGCCTTTTCATTTCTACTAAAAAAACATTCTACAATTAAAAATAATACTAATCCCTTTGAATAACTAATATACTATATTTACTTATAACACAACCTATGTGACACTTTACATTTAGCAACATTATTATCACTTAATTAAAACAACAATGCAAACTTCCAATCCAACATCATAACATATACGCAAAACAATACGTTATTTTCCCACATTGCCTCACCTCTAAACGAGCATTACACGCTAAGCGTCAGACTAGCATCGCGCGCGTAGCGCGCATAAAGCCCCCTAGTAACTATTAAAAGTGAGAACTTGCAAAGTTTGATCACCTTAGTAATAGTGTGGTGACTATATTAACCCTCAAAATATTTAATTACACTTTTGCCCTTATTTTAGCATTTGACTTGCATGTTGTTATAGGTGGTTTGACCTCTTTTTGCCCATTTTTCTTTCTTCGCACCTTCTCCCTCCCAAACTGCTTAGCTGGTTCTCTATTAACCGTTAATTGTTGCTGATTGTGCTTTGTTTGTTGTGTACAGGTGTTTATTGGATGGCAATAGGTGTTGTATAGATGGTGTTCCACATGTATAGAGGGATGTGATTGTTGTAGGATTATGATTGTTCTTAGGAATTTGTATTAGTTTGTGGTGCTAATTTTTGTTGATTTGGGAATTATGTGTTGTAAGCAATATTTTGAACGGTTTAAATTCAAGAGAGCCATGTGTATTAAGGCTAATTGTAATCTAGCTGGTGGTGATTGCAATTAAGCTGATAGTGTTTATTGTCCACTGATCTTTGTGCTTGAGGATTTACTTTAAATTAGTTATTTGAGTTTGTAATAATTTGAATCGCAAATTGTGCTAAATTTTAAGCTTAACTTGTATTTGTAGTTAGTGTGATATATTAATTTGCTAATTGTATTGAATTTATGTGGTAGAGGATTTAGTCTAATTCTGTTTTTCTTTGTTGTTTGCTTTTGGTTTGGACGGTGTTGTTTCTGGGTTTCTACAGAGGTCATTAGTGGCATACTCAGGCTAGCAGTTACCAATGTTTTTTTTTAAAGTTTATTGTGTTGAGTTTGACATTCAACACCTGGGGATGTGATTTGGTTCGTTGGAGTCAGCTAAAAACCCAGCGCTTACTTCCTTTGTCAACAGCTTATGTGGGTGATTTTGTATTGGTAATGATAACAATAGCTTAAAACTCATTTAGTGTGTTAAAGACTCTTGCTTTATGAGCCTTTTTTATAATCTTAAGGCCTTTGGTATGCGGAGATTATATGTTTTGCCTTTTCCCTTTAGCAGAACACTTTTTTTTAATTATGTTATTAAATACATTTTAATTTTTCTTGATTTTATAACCAAAAAAAAAAAAAAGAATTATTAGTTGTGGAGTCTATAAATAGGGTGTATGTTTAGTGAGCCCAGGCGGGAAGAAAGGAAATAAGGAACATTCTAAAAAGTGGGAGCATACCTTGAAGTTGAGCTCTGAGGTATAATTTTTAATTTTATTGCTTATAAATTTGTAGACACCTAAAAATGCTCCCCAAAACCAAATCCGATGATGAACAACCTTTCACCGCCATTATTGGTCGGGTTGATTATTTAATCTTTGGAGTGCTTAAATCCATATTTTTATTCAATACACCAACTCAATTTTTAGCCCATTTCCCCAAACCATAACTTATTTTCCACTTTTTGTATCCATATCACAAAACCGAGCTGAAATGATTTTATGGCCCTATAATTTTAATCTAATTATTATTCAGTTGGATAGGCCTTTCAATAAGCTTTCCAACAATATATCATAAGCCCAAATTTGATTTAAAACGAAGAAGATATGAGCCAAACACTAAACTCGGCCCAAAACCCAATCCCTTTCACTAAAACGGCCATATCTTAAAATTTACAAATGATTTTGACTGATTCTAATTGTGTTGGAAAGTAGACTTGATAACCTTTCCAAAAATATATTATATGCCTTATTCCAAGTTACGGATCAAAAGTTATCATAGTTTTAAGAATGCGTAAAAAAACTAGAATTACCGCGCGACAGTTAAAATGTCGCGTCGTGGCAAAGGTTGACGTGTCACGGTGCCTTGTACCCTGACACGGTATTCTGTACCGTGTCGCAATACACGTACCGTGACACAGTGCTTTTTTGTGCCTTTTTCGCGTTTTTCCTCGCATTTCTGGAAAAACTGTACACCGTGACACAACGCCACTTCCCGCATCACGGTGGATAGTGCCGCGTCGCGGTATCCTTTTCCGTTCCACGGTACGCATAACATGACACGGGATTTTGTTTGTGTACTCTCCGCGTACAATTTTCACGCGCTTTATCAATTTAGGGCAAAACTGCGCATCGAGACACGGTAATCTGTACCGTGTCACTACACCCATTGTCGTGTCGCGGCAGACTTGCCGTGTCACGGCGCCCAAATTAGGGTTTTTATCTTTTCTAGTGTTCCGTGTGATCCCCCTACTCATTTCCCCTATAAATACGAGCCTCATTTCTGCAGTTTGGGGCACTAAATCATTCTCTCTTCTTCTCTTCTACACAAAATAATTCTCTTTTCTCTCTTCTATGCTCTAGCCTAATTTCTAGCCTTCCATATTCTTCCATAATACTTCCCTTAAGAATTCCAAGGAGTCCATACTTGACTCGAGGTTCCGTCCTTAAACCAAGGCGTGAAAGGTAGAATTAACTGAGGGTTTGGACAAAATCAACTCTACTTTTTAATTTAATTGTTTCAATTTGATTTATATTTTTATTGAAGTTACTAACAATTTATTCATGATGTAGCAATTTAAAGGTGCTTGCAAAATGTGAGTAATTAATTAATTTAATTACTTATTTTATTATTTTTAATATTGCTAGTATCATGATTAGGTTTATTATTATTATTTGATTTGACTAATGATATTATTGTTAATTGCTTCCAATATTAATGTTTATTCTATTGTTATTATGATCACCATATTGCATGTTAAAGGGAATATGTAATTGAAAATCATGCCTAATAACATAATTTGGATGACCGGTTTAGGTTCCTTTTCAATCTTGTTATATAATGAAGTGATCACAATATTTTAGAATTATGTGTTGCATTAATATTTAACCAATTTAGCATAATAATAGTTTGGAGCAAATTGAATCTTTGTTTGCATGCCTTTGAGATCGCAGGAATCACTTTTCGCTATATGAATTGAGTAGAGGCCAATACGGGCGAATGTGACTCTATGACTCACTTCGCACCATCATTCTCGATCCTCCTTTCGTGGTTCCGAGTCATATGGACTTAGTAATCTCATGGATTATGAATGGGGTGTAACCTCACGGGTCAATCTGATGAGTGTCATTTATGACACTCAATTAGCTTCTTTTAGGATGATTTTCCATTGTTTTTACACCTCTTTTTCTTTAGCTTTACTTGTATTTTCTCTTCTTTGAATTTTCTTTAGTTGCTTTCTTAATTTCTTGCTTTACCTAGTTTATTTTGCATTTTCCTTTTTACTTGTTCTCTTCTCTTTGATTCTGGGAAGTTGGTGATGTTTGAGAGTCTCAATGGCATTCTCTTGGGGTTTTCAAGCCAAAGATGTGTCCGGTCCCTCCTTTTGAAGCCTAAAAGCAAAGGTGTGCAAGAGTCAAGTGCTCAAGGATGCGCTCTCATGCCGCGTGGGCATGAAAAGGCGGTGTTGAACCCACTAAGATGGCTCCTAGAAACTACCACTATCATCATGCATCATCTGGAGCTCACGAGGTCATCTTCGAGTACACCATAGGAAATCCCCTGCTCCCATGGCGCGGCTGCGCGCGAGGGAGGAGCGGCCGCGCCTCTCCCCTCCCTCTGTCTCCGTACCCATTTTGTTGCGACTGCGCTAAGGAGTGAGAGGCCGCGCCTTTTGAGGTCTCTTTTGGACGTCTAACTAACTTCCCCCTAGTTAGTTTTACTATATATAGATTTCTCTTCATTTTTAGAGAGAGAATTCATCATAGAATATAATTAGAATTGGTTTTTAGAAAGAGAAGCTCTAGATTTTGTGATATTGTTCTTAGATTTTAGAGAGAGAAACTTGGTGTTTGATGATTGTGATATTGAGATCTTCATTTCTCTTTGATATTGATTAAAGTTTTGTAAGAATCCTTTACTTTTCAATGTAATTTTATGTTTGATTTTGATATATTGTTGAATTTTTATTGTTTAGCTTGATTTTGATTGTTGATATTTGGATTATAATGTTGATGATGAGATTGATGATTACTTTTTTTTATGATTTTCAATTTTACGATGAGTAGTGAGTAATTCCTTTGCTAGAGAATGTGGTGAAACATGTATTGGTGATAATCTATAGCTAATTTGGGGTTTTTGATTGATTTGATGAAGTGATTAAATTGGTTGATGAAATTTGTGCATGTGTTTGATTTGAAAAGGAGTAGCTAACCTTGATGATCATGCTAGATTGCATAATAGCTTTAAATGACACGAACAATTGATTTGGATGCTATAATTATCGATTGATCTTGATTTGCAATTTTCCTTTGAAGTCATTTGTAGAGACATCTAGCTTGACCCTAGGCAATAACTTATTGAGTGATTTTGATTGCATATTTCGTTTTCCCTCGCATTTCTTAATTGATTGGATTCCCTCGAATTAGCAAGTTTATCATTAATGCATGTGGATCCTAAATTACCTAGTGTTTTGATAATTGATTTTCATTTATTGATTGATTTGATTTTATTAGCATAGACCAACCCATTCTCTTTAAGTTTTTGGAATAGCTTAGCTTTGACTTTAGCGAAACTGCCTTCCCTTGGGTTCGACCTAGACTTGTCCTTATACCTAGGGTTGGGTTTAGTTTTACAAATTTTGTTTTGACCGGGAAATCTAGTTTCCAACGACCTAGGTTTATCCCTCGTCAAAAATGGCGTCGTTGCCGGGGAGGGCATGGTGATTGCTATTGTTGATTGAGTCTATTCCATTTTATTTGAAAAATAAAAAAAAGATTTTCTTCCTTTTAGGCTACATTTGTAGTCGTGCTATTGATATTTTGCTTTGAGTTTTTGTATGCGTAGGGCACGAGATTGAAATTTAGTGCCATTTGATCCGAAAATTGAGAGGACCATAAAAAGGATAAGGGTTTCCAATCGTTCCTCAAGTCCAAGTTCCCCAAGAGAGGAAATCCATCAAGAAGAAGAAGAAGAAGAACGTGAAAGCATGGGAGCCAATCCGAGAGTAGCTTTGAAGGAGTTGGGAACTCCCGGAGCTTATCAGTTTGAAAGTGGGATTGCTCCTCCAACGACACCGACAAATGATTTCGAGATAAGACCGGCGATGATCACTTTGATAGAGAGGCGTTAATATAGTGGGGCAAAGCATGAAAGTCCCCTAAATCATCTTTAGGAATTTGAGAAGTATTGCAACACAATCAAGGTGAACGGGGTTTCTCAAGAGTTTATTCAACTTAAGTTTTTCCTTTTCTCTCTTATTGGATGTGCCTTAGAGTGGTTAGACAAGGAGGTGAAGCCAAACTCTTTGAGAACATGGGATGAAGTGACTAAGGAGTTTCTATCTCGGTTCTATCCACAAAAGAAGACTGCTGAAGCAACATCCCTCATTCAAAGCTTCAAGCAAAAGCCGAATGAAAGTCTTTATAAGGCATGGGAAAGGTATAAGGAGTATCAAAGAGAGTTTCCACACCATGGGATTCCTACCTATCAAATCATCCAAATCTTCTATGGAGGTTTAAGTCCTCAAGGCAAGTCTTGCTTTGATGTCGGTGTCGGAGGCCCTATCATGAAAAAAATGGAGGACGAAGTGGTG
Source organism: Chenopodium album (assembly GCF_948465745.1). Classification (NCBI taxonomy): domain Eukaryota; kingdom Viridiplantae; phylum Streptophyta; class Magnoliopsida; order Caryophyllales; family Amaranthaceae; genus Chenopodium; species Chenopodium album. The sequence goes on along the minus strand of NC_137850.1, from coordinate 27,997,704 downwards.
GACTTAATTGAAGATGTAGTGAGATATCACATGGATTGGCAAGAAGGTGAGAGAGAGTCGACAAGCAAAAGTGGTTCAACGGTTTATTCAATCGACCATCTCAATGCCATCAACAATTTGTCCTCATAAATCTCAAACTTGGGAAAGCAGATGACCTCAATTAAGGCAAAACTTGAGAGTGCTTCTTCACAAGCACCAATTCTTCCCTCCCACAATAAGGGGAGAGGTACATCTTCTAACTTTACTCCTCCTTACACTTCAAGTAATATGCCAAATGGATGTGTGTTTTGTGATGTATGTGGGTCATATGACCATGACTCTTCTAATTGTCCACATGCATTTGAGAGTTGTGATGATGTTGATAATAATGATTGTGAGCAAGTGAATTTTGTTTCAAATAACAACAATGGACAAAGATTTGATGGTCAAAGAAACTTTGGGAATAGAAATGTTCACTAACAAGGGAATTTTGATAATTATAAAAATAGTGGTTATAGAAACAAAGGAAATCAAAATTTCCGAGGGAACTATAATAATCAAGGCTATAATAATCAAAACCAAGGCCAAGGGTATGGAAATAAAAGCGAAGGTCAAGGCTATGGTAAACAATACCAAAACAATGGCCAAAATCAAAATCGGGGTAATTGGAGAAACCAAATCGAGGGAATTTTCAAAACAATAATCAAAGGGGACTCCCACCCGGATTTGCTCCAAGAACTCAAGGAAATGGTAAGAATTTCTACGCTCAACCTTCACCTTCTAAGACTACCTTGGAAGAGATCATCGAGAACCAAACTAAAATTTTGAACACTTATATGTCGGTAAGTGATAAAAAGTTCAATGAGATGATGACACACAATAAGATGCTTGAAACTCAAATCACTCAATTGGCTAATACCTTGAAAGAGAGTGTGAATGCTAGCCCTTCTTCTTTACCCTCATAAGGAGTTGAAGCTAAGAAACCCGTGTATTCTATCACCACAAGGACAGGGAAAGTGCTTGAAGAGAGAGTTTCTAGGAAGAGTGTGGAAGATGAGAATATGAGTGATTCAAGTGAGGAAAAAGAGATTAATGTGTCAAAGAAGGTGGGTAAGGAAGCCCAAGAGGAAAAGAAGAGTGATGAAAAAGTGTAAGAGGAGGTGATCAAACCCAAACTTTCATATCCCTAAAAGTTTTTGAGAAACAATTGATGAACAATTTGGGAGATTTCTTGATATGCTTAAGGAAGTTCATCTTTCAATCCCTCTTACCGAAGCCATGACCCAAATGACAATATATTCTAAGTTCCTTAAGGAAATCTTGAGTGGCAAGAGAGAGTGCAATGAGATTGATTCGGTAGAGGTTGGGGAATGTTGTAGTGCTTAGATTCATAATGACTTACCTAAGAAAATGAAAGATCCGGGTAACTTCTCTATCCCTTGCAAAATCAATGGAAAGTTGTTCCAAATGCTCTATGTGATCTTGGTGCTAGTGTGAGCATCATGCCTTATTCGGTCTTTAGGAAGCTTAAGCTAGGTGAGCTTCTTCTAACCAACATGACTTTGCAATTGGCCGATTGATCTATTAAGTTTCCAAAGGGAAGAGTTGAGGATGTTCCCCTCAAGATAGGAGAGTTCACAATTCCGGTTGATTTTATTGTGCTTGAGATAGCGAAAGATGATATCATACCTATTATTTTAAGGAGACCTTTCTTAGCTAATTTGGGAGCTTTGATAGATGTGAAAGGAGGTCTCATTATTTTGAGAGTTGGTAACAATAAGGCTAGTTTTGGGCTTAAACCGATACATGAATCTTTGTCTCTTATTAATGGAATTATGCGTGTCAATTCCCCTCAATCTAATGATAATATATGCATGATTGCTTCTTCTACTAACAAGGTCTTGAGGTTTGTGATGATGTGCCTTTGAGTGTTGAATGCAAGAAGGTTAGTGAAGAGAACAAGGAGCCATCTAAGCTCATGGATGAGGAGGTGATTGATATTCCTCCATGGTTTGAGCTCTACTTTCAAGAAGACGAGGTTGACTCCAAGAGTGTTGATGGTGAGAAGTCGTCCACTAGAATGAGTAAGAAGACAAATAAGAAAAAGAGAGCTTTTATGAAGAAGAAAATGAAGTTGAAGCAAAATAAGCTTGTTTCGGAAGTTCCATCAAGTGAGAATTCATCAAGCAACGATGTGAAGTTGCTAAGGAATAAGAAAGAGTTTGTCCCCTCTACCACTTTGAACAAGGTGGCGTTCTTTGAACCTCCATGATTTGGAGGAAGGGTCGAGCTAAGGACCTTAAGCAAGCGCTTCCCGGAAGGCAACCCGGTTTTCTAACTTTTTCTTTTGATTCTATTTTTCTTAGTTTTCTTTCAATTGTTTTTATTTCTTTCACTTGTTTTGTATTTGGATTAATAAATTGAATTCATCGGAATTGGACTACCTCGAACGAGCATGAGCACAATTGGGAAGGTGTTTTGCGGTATTTGGCGAGAGTATGCTCGATATTATTGAATTTTGAGTTGAATGGGTAAGGTAATTTAGGAGGTAAGTTAGGAAAAGTTGAGCTAAAATTTGAAGCAAGTTTGTGCTTGGTGGGTTCATTATGGTGCTTTAATAAATTTGGGATATTGAACCCACTGGAAATGGATTTAGAAACTGATTGGTGTAGCGGGTTCAATAATTCCGGGATGATAAAGATCATTAAGCCCATGTATGAACGCACCAAGAAGCAAAAATCAAGAGAGAAGGGGAGCAGTAGGGGCGCGGGCGCGCACCCCTGCTGTGCGGCCGCGTGTTTGCCCAGCCGAGGCCATTTCTTTCTTTCCTTCTCCTTTCTTTTCCTCATTTCTTCTCGATATCACACACATCCGTACCCCTTGTCACTCTAAACAACATAGCAACAAAACCCTAACCCCTAAAAATCAGAAATCACCCTCAAATCATCAAAACACCTTACAAATTCAACAATTTCCTACTCAAAATTCATCATCTACATCAAAAATTATACTACCTTCTTCCATTTCTCCTTCTCCAATCTCTCTCCTCCATTGAAGAGCAAATTGGGGTTTTTCGGTGTAGTGGAATTTGGTGCCTAATTCTTGGTCATTCTTGCTTCTAGTACGGTATAATCATCTTCTTTACCTATATTTTACATTATTATATTATCTTGTTGCAAGAATTTGATTATTTGTTATTGTGAATAGTAGTAGTATCAATTTTGATGAATATGGTGATTGATTGAGTAATTGTGTTGATTATATGTGTTGTTGTTTCTTGATTATGCCTCACATTGTATTATTGTTGATTGTGTAGCCCATTTGTGCAATTTGGTTGCAATTTGTGAAAGGTTGATTTGGTAGTAGGTGGTAGTAAGTGGTGCTTGGTGTATTTGGTTGGTTGAACCAATTTTGTGGTAGTGTTGTGTTTGTGGTGATTTGAAGTGATTTGTGGAGTTGTGATTGTGAATTTGGTGAAGTAAAAATGTCTAAGATCATGAAAGTCCTCACCTCTAAAAAGAGAATGACAAACATCACCATTGAAGAACCCTCTCCATCAAACACTACCTCCTCCCAAACACAATATGAAGAACCTCTTCCTCTACCAAAAGTCCGTTTTACCAACCCTAGCCATAAGCCACATTGGTCTAATTTCAAGAAAAGAGCCATAAAGCCCTCACGGCATTACCATCAATTTAGCATGATCAAATTGGGCATTGATGAGGACTTATGGGTTCTATTCGACAACCTTGGGTTGGGTACCTTTGTCACAAAGAGCTACCAGACCTACCTTGAGCCAACTTGGGAGTTTTTGGCCTCCTTGACTTCTACTCCGGTTAGTGATAAGGACTTCGAAATCACCTTCCAGCTTTTCAATCATGTGCATACCATGTCTTTGGCCGAGTACAATGTGGCTCTTGACTTTAATCTGGGGGCGGATATTCTCTTCTCCGAGCATGACTACTTGGAGGGTTATTCCCAAAATTCTTGGTGGCAAGCATGATGGGATGAAGAACAGTAGGTCGTTGGGCTACCACCCCACCCAATCAAACAAAATTTGTAACTCAACAAACCCCTATTAAGTGTAGTGGTAAGTCAAGGTCGAACCCAAGGGAATGGAGGTCGAATGCACAATGCCTAAGTCAAGCTATTCCGAAGTCAAATAAAGGGGTTTATGAAGGAAACTAGAGCTAGAGCTAAATGATGCAAGAACTTGTATGAAATCAATCTAAAAGACACTAGGGCAATGGATCCACATGTAATTGTTACGGAAAATGGTAATTTGGGAGGTCAAACCGACTAAGTCAACTCTTCTTCGGTTTTGTTCATGATTGGACCACCGACCCCTCCATCAAGACATGCCTTGCCTTGAGGACTCAAACCACCATAAAAGATTTGGATCAATTGATATGTTGGAATTCCGTGGTGAGGACATTCTCTTTGGTACTCCTTGAATCTTTCCAATGCTTCATAAAGACTCTCATTTGGCTTTTGCTTGAACCCTTGAATTAAATCCCTTGCCTCCGCCGTTTTCTTTTGAGGATAGAAACGGGACAAGAAAGCTTTAGTGACATCATCCCACGTTCTCAATGAATTGACTTCACCTCTTTGTCTAGCCATTCCAAAGACCTTCCTATGAGGGAGAAAGGGAACAACTTAAGGCGGATAAATTCTTGAGACACTCCATTACCCTTGATTGTGTTACAATATTTTTCAAACTCCTTAAGATGGTTCAATGGGCTCTCGTTCTTTGCCCCACTATATTGTCTCCTCTCAATTAGGGTGATCATTGCCGGCCTAATTTCAAAATCGTTTGCCGGTGTTGTAGGTGGAGCTTTGCCGCTCTCGAACCTATATGCACCAGGCACTCCCAATTCTTTCAAGGCAACTCTTGGTTGTTCTCCCATGACTTGCTCTTGTTCAATCTCTTCTTCGTTTGAGGAACTATAATCCAATGTCTTGTTTGCTACTCTCCTCCTTGAGAGAGTTCTTTCAATCTTCGGATCAAAGGGAACAAATGAACGATCTCGGGACCTATGCATACAAAACTCAAAGAAAATTTAAGTAGCACGGCTACAAGTGTAGCCTAAAGTGTAAAATCTTTTTTATTTTGCAAATAAAGTGAAATAGACTCAACAACAACATGCACTCAAAGCACCATTCCCCGGCAACGACGCCATTTTGATGGGATGAAGAACGGTAGGTCGTTGGGCTACCACCCCACCCAATCAAACAAAATTTGTAACTCAACAAACCCCTATTAAGTGTAGTGGTAAGTCAAGGTCGAACCCAAGGGAATGGAGGTCGAATGCACAATGCCTAAGTCAAGCTATTCCGAAGTCAAATAAAGGGGTTTATGAAGGAAACTAGAGCTAGAGCTAAATGATGCAAGAACTTGTATGAAATCAATCTAAAAGACACTAGGGCAATGGATCCACATGTAATTGTTATGGAAAATGGTAATTTGGGAGGTCAAACCGACTAAGTCAAGTGATATGAAGGAAGATCAATCATGTATCCAAAAGAGCATACCAAGTTAGTTCACCTAGAGGTCTAACTAGCGTCAACTACGCTAAACACTACCTAGGGAACGTCACAAAGCACCTCAATCGTGAAATTGCAAGTTACTAATCAATGGTCCGTATCATAGCAAGCTCCCAATGCAATCTAGTGCAATAATCAAAGATGGCCAAACTTCAATCAATCACACACATGCACATGAATTATCAACCAAATTTAATCATATCATCAACTCCATCAATGATCCCCAAATTACTCTAATCCATCACTCAAACATGCTTCACCATTTCCCTAGCTAGAACACTACTCACTAGCCATGGAAATCAAGATCAAAACTACACTAATCATCAATTTCATGATCAACATAATTGAAATCAAAGATCAAATCAACAATCAATCAAAAAATCAATCATCAATCAATCATCAAACAAACTTCAATCAATCAACAATAACATGGAAAACAAATGAAATCAACTAGAATCAAACTTGTATTGAAATCAAGAAGAAGATCCTTACAAAACTTTGATCTAAAGATCAATTACAATGAAGAATTCTTGAACAATCACCAAAAACCATGAGTTTCTCTCTCCTCAATCCTTGAGTTTCTCTCTCTAAAATTCTAATTAAAAACTAACTATATGAAAATCCAATCTCTCTCTCCCCAAAAAAAACTCTTTTTTTAAAAATAGAAAGAAAATAACTATATATACAAAGAGGAGGTCGGTATTGACGCCCAAAAATAGACCCACGTCGGTGCGGGCGCTTGGAGGAGAGAGAGTGGCGCGCACGGGAACACACCCAGATTGGTGCGCCCGCTCGCACCAGGTGTGCGGCCGCACCCGACCAATGTGCGGCCGCACACTCCCTGGGTGCGCCCGCACCTAGCTGGGTCTTTCCCCCTTCTTCTCTTTGTCCTAGCTCAAGTGGTGCACACATCCTAGATGATGATGATGGAAGACAAGGTAGGAAGAAACTTTCTTGAATTTCTTGAAGAGTATAAGCCATGAGAAAGGCATATACAAGGCCTTGAAGCATGCCCCTTGGATCCACCTTAGACTTGAAACTTCTTGCACAAGATTTAGGCATGAAAACAATGAAAGATCATAGAGAGGAAGCTCGGGAATTCTTGGACAATCAATCACCACCTACAAACAAATGATAAAAAGCAAGTAAAAGAGAAAAATAACAAGTAAACTAGAAAATGCATAAAATAGAGAAACTAACTACAAAAAGCATAAAAATGAAGAAAACAAGAATAAAACTAAGGAAAACTAAAGAAAAGAGTGATAAAATGAAATAGAATTCATCTAAAAAGGGACCAAATGAGTGCCATAAATGTCACTCATCAAATTCCCCCAAGCTAAACTTTTGCTCGTCCTCGAGCAAAACAAAGCAAGAAAGATAAAGGATGAAAATTTTATTTGAAAAAGAAAAAGAAAAAGACTCAAGATAAGAATATACACTAAGACTCACTGTCGTAGGAATCACGGTTGCTTTTAGCTACAACAAGCCCTTTAAACTCCAAAGTCGCCTATGAGGACGAGTGAGGTCTCGTAAGGGTATCCTAAGAGTTTGACCCATAACTCTCCACCAAACATCAATGAGGCAAACCATAAAAAGGAAGGAAAATAAAATGAAAACAAACCTTTGCGAAATGAACCAACATAAAGACTATAATGCAAATGAATGACAATCTTTCTCAAGTAGTTAAGGTATGCACTTTTCAAGATATCTAAGGTTCATTGAAACATAGGGTATGCTAGGCATAGGAACTAGTCATCACAATCCACGTTCATCCCAAACAATCTTACCGCGTTCTCCCCACTAGTCTCAAATCTCCCCTTAGTGAGTGTCCCAATGATTCCTCGAAGGAACCGGAAAAAGAATTATTTTTAGGCCACTCGACAATCTTGACTATGCATCCCCTTTCCTTAGGCAATGACCCATGATGCCCTCCCCCGAATAGTGACTCAACTATCTAGGTCGAAAGGTCTTTCCCAAAGGTTGTAACGTAAGGCATAAAGGGTGAAGGTAGGCTAAAATTTAAAATTTGGTGATTTTCCTAAAAAGTGAAGAAAAAGGGTGATCAATCCTTAACACCACAATCAAGAAATTACCAAACAAAAAACAACACCCCCAAGCTTACTTGAAGCTATACTCACAAAAATATATACAAAAAGCGTACACGCTTCTCCCCCAAGCTAAAATGAGCATTGTCCTAATGCTTAGAAGGAGAAAAGAATACATCAAAATAGTTTTGAATTCATCATTTTTTCAATTTTTTTGTTTTTGTTTTTTTTTTTTTTTTTTTGGTTATGAATTTGCAATGTCCTTGCCTTTTACTCAATTCGGACGGCTTTTTCTATATGCAACTTATTGGTCCATGCCTTTTATGAAGTAGGACGGCTTTTTCACAAATATTTGCCATTGTTCACAAAGAAAATGATATCACAAACTTGCATTCATAAAAACCAAAATTCCAACTTCATTCACCACAAAGTCTACCACAAATGATCAATTTGCTTCACAAAAACCAAGATTAGAAGAAAATGAAACAAAAGGTCAAATAACTAAAGATGTGGCTTGAAAAGAAGGGATAAGGCTCAAATGGTTGCAAGAAGGCAAATGTAAACCCAAAAATAAAGAAAATAACAAAATATAACAAAAATGAAAAACACCACCCCGAAAAATGTGCCTTTGTCCTTCCTAGATAGTTCGGTCTCGAGTTTGAAAATCATACATCAAGCTTTATTAGATTAGGTTTGCATAGTCAAGGATCCACGCCGCTCATACAAGAAATGTTGAAGGCTTGAAAAAAAAGTAACCTCACAAGGATGTGGCAAAAACTCACTAATGGTGTCAAATTGACTATAGGGAGCAACTACCAACATGCCAAAAACAAGTAGAATCCGGCTTCATGATCCTCCTAGTTCAAACCAACTACCCTAGCATACACCTATCCTAGAGTCAACCGAACATAGTCTCAAACCGTGCATACCTTTACAACCTAGGAAGAAAATCATGCAAAAGATAAGACCAATGTACAAAGTTCATTTCATAAGAAAAATGAAAAATAAAGCCTCAAAATCAAAAATAAAAAGAAAAATAAAGGAAAGTAAAAGAAAAGGAAAATAAAAGAAAACAAAGTAAAAGAAAAGGGAGACATAGAAAAGGAAATATAGGAGAAATAGCATGCAATGGACTAGAAAGCAAGTTAAACACATAAAAATCCCAATCGACAAACAAGTGATCGATCGACATCAACGTCATCGATCCCAAACACATTACGTGTTAACAAGCATTCATCCTTGAACCATTCAACTTCCCCTAAACTAATTCTATTCTATGCAACCAAGGAAAATAAAAAGAAAAATAAAAAAGGTCTCACCGGGCTTCCAAGCTTAGCAAAAATAAACGAAGCAAGTAGAAACCACCTCGTTGCATTCCATATCCAAAAGCTCTTTAAGGAACCAAGTGAGAAAAAGAAATAAAAAAAACTATGAACAAAGAAAATGGTTAGTAACTTCAAAACAAAGAAAAGAAAACAACAAATTAAAGGAAACTAATCTAAACAAAAAGTATATACAACCAAAGGAAATAAAAGCTAAACTAATCAAAGAATAGAAAGAATAAAAGAAATAAAACTAAGAAAGCAAGAAAGTCTAAACTAACTAAAGAACTACACTAAACTACAAGATTTGGATTCAAGGGATTTGGATCAAAGGGTTTTGGATTGAAGGGATTTGGATATTATGGATCAACAACAACAACATCATAAGCAAAGCATCATCACAAACAACAAGCATCCAAACAAATAGGGCAAGCAAGCTAGCTACAAGGAAGGTAGCCTAGAGATCAAGAAAATGAGGAAATCAAACAAGAGGAATAAAAAATAAGCATGCAAACAACTAAGGTATGTACACAACAACAAAATTGGTCACCGAGCAAATTATTAGTTACCCCAAGCTAGATAAAAATACATCTCAACATCCCAAGCAAAACAAAACATGCATAAAAAATATAAGGGATGGAGGCAAAAAGCACGAAAAGCAAAAGGGAACTAATAACTACTACCATCACTACCACCACTACCACTCGGCCCGGCCCCATTGGGGTCCTTGTTGCGCTCGGGGTCATCGAAGGGATGAGGGTAAGGCTCCCATCCTCCGGTGTACCCTCGGGCCACCCATAATGCCCCTTGAAAAGATCTTGTTGCCAAGAAGCAAGAGGGGTGAAGTTATCTGGCAAAGTGAGTTCGAAGGGGTGGTTGGGATGGACATGAGGGTAGTTAGGATCACCCCTATAGTCACTACCACCCGGAGCCTTGTAATCATAGTTACTGTGCTCATCCGGATAGTAGCGACTCTCGGTATCGGGGTTGGAAGGCCCCGACCAATATGGATGCCCATACGAAGGTAAAGGACCTTGTTGGGGCGGGAAATACGGATAGTTAACCGGGGGAGTAATGTTTCCACGGTTAACTTCTGCATCATAAATTTGTTGTTGTTGAGCAAACATACCTTGTTGCATTTCTTGAATACCTCTTAGTTGTTCATAGAAAGCCCCAAAGTCTTGATCATACATGCCATCCACGTGGATTTTCAATCCACTCATTTGCTCACTAAGAGCCCTCAAATCGGCATTGGCATAAGCATGTTGCCCTAGTTCTTGTTCTTGAGGAGCTTGTTGTTGTGGAAATTGTTGTTGTTGTTGTTCTTCTTCTTCATCATCTTCCTCATCCTCATCGGAGTCGAAGTTAGGACACCGAAAGGACTTGGGGACATGCCACACATTGTTGGCGATCCGGGCCAAAGAAGTCAAGCCGGGGTTAGGCAAATAGCACCAATGCTCATTGCCCCTTAGCCATTCATATCTCCCTTCACTATAGCCCTTGGAGATGAATTGGATTTGACCCAATTGTTGCATGTCAAGGTAGAGGGAGGTGCTATCCCCAATCTCCTTACAAAATGGGAGATATGCATCAAGGCGAAGGTGAGTCAAGAGCCTAGTCACCATGCCCCCGCATGGGATCTCTCCCAAACTCCGGCCACGAAGGTCCACACAATATTGGGCAAAGATATACCCCAAGTTCAACCGGCCTACATACTCCGGGCGAGTAGACAACCACAAGACCTTGAGCTCCATCTTGCTCAATTTCCCCAACTCTTGTTTAGGGAACACCACATAGCCCAAAAGACGATGCACAACCCTAAGGCAAGGTTGGTACACCGATGAAATCTTAGCCCTGTTGGTGATAAACTCGTTACCACCCGAGATGTCTTCCCACCATGAGTTGTGATCGTACTCCGGGAAGATATAGGGTTCAACGTTCAAAATATCCCCATGGGGATCAAAGTCCAATGCCGCGTTGAACTCTTCCAAGGAATGATCGAAGATATGGTTGAACAATTGGAATCGCACCCGATATACCCCTCCTACGGGTACAAGCTCCAAGGTAGCCAAGAATTCCAATGTAGGCTCCTTGTAGGTGCGATAGGCATCGGTGATGAAAGAACCCAACCGAAGGTTTAAGAGCAACGACCGCACATCATCATCAATCCCCAATTTTACCATGTCAGGTTGGAAATAATGGCGGGTTTGTTTGAGGGTTCTCTCTTCCTTCAACTGTTGGTAGAAGGTCTTTTGTTTGTCGGTGAAATTTTTCTTTTTGGGTAGAGAGGTTGGAGGTCGTGTTTGAGAGGAAGAGGGGTTGGAAGTACTCGGCCTAGAAGATGTACTCGGCCTTGAGGAGGTACTTGGGCGAGGCTCATCGATGATAACATCGGTTTTCTTTTCTTGGTGAGTTTCTTTATGTATTTAGACATGTTTGAGAGTTTGAGAAAGGTCACCAACAATGAACAATGAGCAAAACCAATGAACCAAGAATACCACACCCAAATTCACCACTTACTACCAAAATCACCAAACTCCAATTTCACACTTCCTTTCAATCAAAATCAATTCCAAACTAATCAACAACACCAATAATCCAAGAAAAACTCCTTTCAACAATTCAAGAACAACCACAAGACCAATACCAACAATCACAACAAACTACCCATATTCCAAAAATCCAACTCACAAGATATCAACCAAAAATGATGAGAATCACTACAAAATCAACAAACAATACAATGTTATGCAAAATCAATCAATAAACATCACCAAATCACAACCAATATCAAGATCAAGCATCAAAAATCACAAAACCAATACTACACTATTCATGCTCATACAATTTTTCAATCTATGCAAAATTATGATATATTTGGCAAAATTAAAGCAAGGATTAGTGATTATACCATAAAAGAAGCAAGATTAACTAACTTAGAGCAAGCAATTTCGACTCCTTACAAAAGCCCCAATTTTCGGCCAACAAGAGTAGGAGAGAGAGTGAGTGAAATTTGGGTCAATTTGTGAGGAATTTTGAGTGTAGGAAGGTTTGTGAGTGATTTTGAGTGAAAATGGAGTGATTTTAGTGAGGATTTGAGAGATTTTTGATGGTGAAAAAGGGGGTTAGAGGTGCGCACAAGAGGGTTTGGAGGAGGGTTATGCGTGAGGAAGATAAGGGGAAGTGATGAAATGAAGGGAAGAAGGAGGAGGAAGAAGATTTATTGCACGTCCAGCTATGTGCGGCCGCACAAAACTGGTGTGCGCCCGCACACGCAGGCTGTGCGCCCGCACAAGCCTTGTGTGCGGCCGCACACCCCTGTGCGTCTCCAAATCTTCCTTTTTCTCATATTTTTGATACTTACTGCCTATTTGGGTGCGCACATGAATCATGATGGTGATGAGGAACAACATAGGCAGTAGCTAAAATCATTTTCAAAGACCTCAAAGTTGAAAATTCATGTGCTCACCACAAAAATTCACTAAGTATCAAATTCCTCCAACTTTTAAAACATGGATTTCCTATCTTACCTCTCTAAAATTCTTACCCTTTTTTCCTCATATTTCGATTAGAATCGAACAAAATATAGTTTGTGCCACGAACACCTTCCATTCACCATGCATTCTGGTAGAATTCCAATCCCGCAAAAGTCATCCTAAAAATCCAATCAAGTAGAAAAGTAAAAGAAAAGACAAAGTAATAAAAGAAACCAAAAATAAGAAAATTCAAAAATCAAAAGGAAAAGTTAGAAACTCCGGGTTGCCTCTCGGGAAGCGCTTGCTTAAGGTCCTAAGCTCGACCCTTCCTCCAAATCATGGAGGGTCAAAGAACACCACCTTCTTCAAGGTAGTTGATGGAGCAAAATCTTCTTCAATTTTGAGCAACTTCTCATCGTTGCTTAATGAAACCTTCACAAAATTCTTTTCAAATTCTTCCTTCTCTTTTCTCAATTTCTTTCTTTTTCTTGATTTCTTCGAGTCACGGGCCTTTTTCTTCGGCCCCTCCATCAAGACATGCCTTGCCTTGAGGACTCAAACCACCATAGAAGATTTGGATCAATTGATATGTTGGAATTCCGTGGTGAGGACATTCTCTTTGGTACTCCTTGAATCTTTCCCATGCTTCATAAAGACTCTCATTTGGCTTTTGCTTGAACCCTTGAATTAAAGCCCTTGCCTCCGCCGTTTTCTTTTGAGGATAGAAACGGGACAAGAAAGCTTTAGTGACATCATCCCACGTTCTCAATGAATTGGCTTCACCTCTTTGTCTAGCCATTCCAAAGACCTTCCTATGAGGGAGAAAGGGAACAACTTAAGGCAGATAAATTCTTGAGACACTCCATTACCCTTGATTGTGTTACAATATTTTTCAAACTCCTTAAGATGGTTCAATGGGCTCTTGTTCTTTGCCCCACTATATTGTCTCCTCTCAATTAGGGTGATCATTGCCGGCCTAATTTCAAAATCGTTTGCCGGTGTTGTAGGTGGAGCTTTGCCGCTCTTGAACCTATATGCACCAGGCACTCCCAATTCTTTCAAGGCAACTCTTGGTTGTTCTCCCATGACTTGCTCTTGTTCAATCTCTTCTTCGCTTGAGGAACTATAATCCAATGTCTTGTTTGCTACTCTCCTCCTTGAGAGAGTTCTTTCAATCTCCGGATCAAAGGGAACAAATGAACGATCTCGGGACCTATGCATACAAAACTCAAAGAAAATATAAGTAGCACGGCTACAAGTGTAGCCTAAAGTGTAAAATCTTTTTGTATTTTGCAATTAAAGTGAAATAGACTCAACAACAACATGCACTCAAAGCACCATTCCCCGGCAACGACGCCATTTTGATGGGATGAAGAACGGTAGGTCGTTGGGCTACCACCCCACCCAATCAAACAAAATTTGTAACTCAACAAACCCCTATTAAGTGTAGTGGTAAGTCAAGGTCGAACCCAAGGGAATGGAGGTCGAATGCACAATACCTAAGTCAAGCTATTCCGAAGTCAAATAAAGGGGTTTATGAAGGAAACTAGAGCTAGAGCTAAATGATGCAAGAACTTGTATGAAATCAATCTAAAAGACACTAGGGCAATGGATCCACATGTAATTGTTATGGAAAATGGTAATTTGGGAGGTCAAACCGACTAAGTCAAGTGATATGAAGGAAGATCAATCATGTATCCAAAAGAGCATACCAAGTTAGTTCACCTAGAGGTCTAACTAGCGTCGACTACGCTAAACACTACCTAGGGAACGTCACAAAGCACCTCAATCGTGAAATTGCAAGTTACTAATCAATGGTCCGTATCATAGCAAGCTCACAATGCAATCTAGTGCAATAATCAAAGATGGCCAAACTTCAATCAATCACACACATGCACATGAATTATCAACCAAATTTAATCATATCATCAACTCCATCAATGATCCCCAAATTACTCTAATCCATCACTCAAACATGCTTCACCATTTCCCTAGCTAGAAAACTACTCACTAGCCATGGAAATCAAGATCAAAACTACACTAATCATCAATTTCATGATCAACATAATTGAAATCAAAGATCAAATCAACAATCAATCAAAAAATCAATCATCAATCAATCATCAAACAAACTTCAATCAATCAACAATAACATGGAAAACAAATGAAATCAACTAGAATCAAACTTGTATTGAAATCAAGAAGAAGATCCTTACAAAACTTTGATCTAAAGATCAATTACAATGAAGAATTCTTGAACAATCACCAAAAACCATGAGTTTCTCTCTCCTCAATCCTTGAGTTTCTCTCTCTAAAATTCTAATTAAAAACTAACTATATGAAAATCCAATCTCTCTCTCCCCAAAAAAAACTCTTTTTTTAAAAATAGAAAGAAAATAACTATATATACAAAGAGGAGGTCGGTATTGACGCCCAAAAATAGACCCACGTCGGTGCTGGCGCTTGGAGGAGAGAGAGTGGCGCGCACGGGAACACACCCAGATTGGTGCGCCCGCTCGCACCAGGTGTGCGGCCGCACCCGACCAATGTGCGGCCGCACACTCCCTGGGTGCGCCCGCACCTAGCTGGGTCTTTCCCCCTTCTTCTCTTTGTCCTAGCTCAAGTGGTGCACACATCCTAGATGATGATGATGGAAGACAAGGTAGGCAGAAACTTTCTTGAATTTCTTGAAGAGTATAAGCCATGAGAAAGGCATATACAAGGCCTTGAAGCATGCCCCTTGGATCCACCTTAGACTTGAAACTTCTTGCACAAGCTTTAGGCATGAAAACAATGAAAGATCATAGAGAGGAAGCTCGGGAATTCTTGGACAATCAATCACCACCTACAAACAAATGATAAAAAGCAAGTAAAATAGAAAAATAACAAGTTAACCAGAAAATGCATAAAATAGAGAAACTAACTACAAAAAGCATAAAAATGAAGAAAACAAGAATAAAACTAAGGAAAACTAAAGAAAAGAGTGATAAAATGAAATAGAATTCATCCAAAAAGGGACCAAATGAGTGCCATAAATGTCACTCATCAAAGCAATCTCATGGAAGAATGATTTCACCGCTCGCTATTCCCTTGCAAGTGACATATTCCAGCCATGTTTAAGAGTGCTTCATCTGTCATTGGGGTACTCGGTATTCCCTAAGCAAGATTTGGGCAAGATATCGTTAGCTGAGTTGTGAGTTCTATGGATGGCAACTAGGGATGAGTTTCGGGGGAGGTTGAACTTCGGGCGAATATTTTTGGGGAATTGTGTAGACATGAAGGGCAGTAGGTCGGGAGACATCCCTTGTGGTAGTATGGTCACAAGGTTGGCTACTAAGCTTGGTTATGGGAGGTATCTTCTTTCGTGCACTCCGGTGGAGGATCTTGACACCCTTTACCTCGACATCGATCAACTCAAGCAAGTACAGTTCATAGCAAGGAGTGATGATGATGAGGTGTTTGATTGGCTTGTGAGGAACTCTCATCGATGCTATCTTCCGAACTCCTCCTTGACCTCCCTTCACCAACATGCCCCTAATATTTGGTTTGTGCCCGTGAGTAACCGCATCCCCGGGGAGGATGAAGACGTGGAAGATGTGCTCAATTAAGAGTAACTAATTCAGAGGAATCATCATCAACAACATCATCATCAACAACAACAACAACAACAACAACAAGAGCAAGAAGTGCCTCAACCTCAACCTAGACGACATCAATTTGCCAACCTCGACATGGAGGCGTTAAGTGCCCAAATGGCGGGCATGAAAGTCCGCATGGATGGGATGTATGACCAAGATTTCGAGGCCATCTACAGCCAAATGAGAGGCATCACCGAAATGCAATAAGGTATGTTTCTCCAAAAACAACAACTATATGATGCGAGTGTTAACCGTGGGGAGATCACTCCCCCGGTTAACTACCCGTACTTTCCTCCTCAACTTGGTCCAGTACCTTCTTGGGGAGAAGATAGGAGGGCTACCTACCTATATTGGTAAGGACCTCAAGGGTCCAACACCGAGACTAGGTCATTCCCGGATGATCACGGTAACTATGATTACCGTGTGCCCGGTGGGAGCGATTATAGGGGTGATCCAAACTACCCCTATGTCGATCCCACTCATCCATTACCTCTAGAGTTGCCTGAGCAATATACTTCCTTGATAACTTTCGGGGCCATTATGGTTGGCCACCAGGCTATACCGGGGGATGGGATCCTTATGGTCCCCCATTCGGCTTCTCATACGATAGGGATGATGGCAATGATAATGCCGTGCCTAGTGGTAACTAGTTCCCCCTTCTTTGTGCTTTTACCTCCATCCCTTTATCATGTGATCTTTGTTTTGTATTGATGGGATGTTGAGATGTATTTTTGTTTAGCTTGGGGGGACACTACTCTAATGAAGAGTCTCGATGATTTTTGTTGTTGTTGGATGTCCTTGATTTTCTTGTCTTGATGGTGTATGATTGCTTATCTTAATCATTATTGATGTTGTTGAGAGTTGTTGTTGTTTCCATGATCATCTCATGTTATTTCTTGCTGAAAATCTTTTGTTGATTGATTTTGATGATGATTGTTTTTCCATGTTGTGATGGTGATTTTTGCTCCCACTAATCCAAATCCCAAAAATCCAAAACCCTTGAATCCAAATCCCTCTAATCCAAATGATTTTTGCTTAGGTGTATAGTTTTTTTTTGTTATTTTAGGTGTATAGTTGATTTTGTTAGTTTGATTGGTTTGTTTTGATTTGATTTGATGGATTAGTTTGATTTTGTTTCTTTGTTTTTCATTTTTGATTTTGTTTTCTTTTTCTTTTGTTTTGAAGTTACTAACCCTTTTTTTTTATATATAGTTCATTTTATCTTTTTCATTCTCACTCGGTTTTGCAAATTCTTGCTATGCTTGTGGAGTTTCATGGAGATGGTATTTTCTTTACCACGCTTTTCTTTGCTTAGCCTGGATTCCCGGTGAGATCTTTCTTATTTCCCTCTTTTCTTTATTTTCTCTCATTTTTTGCATAAAATAGAATTAGTTTAGGAAGAGTTGAATGGTTTGAGGATGTTTGCTTTGTAACACCAAGGGTGTTTGGGGTCATTGGTGATGTTGTCGAATGACCACTTGTTTGTCGATTGAGATTTATATGATATGCATGCATCTTTGCACTTATCTTTTCCTTTCTTTTCCTTTTCTTCTCTTTTTTACTTTTCTTTTTCACTTTATTCTTTTAAAAAATGCAAAAATCCAAAAATATGATTTTGAGGCTTTCTTTTAGTTTTCTTTTCATGTTATGCTTTTGTTATGGACATAATATCATCCGAACTTTTGCTTTTGAATGAATGGTTTCCTATGTGGTATTGGTATGCACGGTTTGAGAGTATCTTTGGTTGATTCTAGGATAGAGTATGCTAAGGTAGTGTCTTTAGAACTTTTGGGACCTTGAAGCCAGATTCTATTTGTTTTTTAAAAAATTGCAATTGCTCCCTTTTGGTGAATATGAATCTAATAGTAAGTTTTGTCTACAACCATGTGAGGTTTTATTCTTTTCAAGCCTTCTACATATTTTGCATGAGCGGCACATGGATCCTTGACTATTGTATTCTTTATCTAGAATTTGACTTTCATCTCTCGAGATCGCGACCGAGCCATTTAGGAAGGACAAAGACATCTTTTCGGGGTGATGATTTTTCCTTTTCTAGGATAGTATTCTATTTCTTTATTTTGGGTTTTCATTTGCCTACTTGCTAACCATTTGAGCCATAAACCTTCTTTTCGAGCCATATCTATAGATTTTGAGCCTTTTGTTTCATTCTTGTTTCCATTATTGGTTTTTGTAAAGCAATTGATCATTATTGGAGTATATGGTGGATGAGTTGTATATTGGTTTTTATAATGATTGCAAGTTTTGTATTGTATATATCTTGTGAATAAAAGGCAAAATGCAAAGTTTAAAAAGCCGTCCATAGTTAAAAGAGGCGAGGACAATGAAATAAAGTGAAAAAATGAAAAAATTGAAAAAAAGAAAAATGAGAAAAAGCAAAGAAAATTCAAAAAGCTTTGGCAAAAGTAATAAAAATTGAAAGATGAAAAAGTTCAAAAATATTTTAATGTGAGTGGGTTTCTCCCTAAGCATTGAGGACAATGCTTCATTTTGGCTTGGGGGGAAGCGTTCTTACGCTTTTTGTATATATGTTTGTGATTTTGGCTTTGAATAAGCTTGGGGGTGTTGGTGTTTTTGTTTGGTGATTGCTTGATTATGGTGTTGAGGATTGATCACCCTTTGCTTCACAATTTAGGTATACCACCAAATTTCAAATTTTTAGCCTACCCTCACCCTTCTTGCCCTTACATTACAACCCTTCTCAAGACCTTTTGACCTTTGTGGTTGAGTCACAAGTCGGTGGAGGGAGATGTGGGTCAAGCCTATAGAGCGGTGTGCCTCAGTCAAGATGTCGTTATGGCACTCATTTAGCTTCTTTTAGGATGATTTTCCATTGTTTTTACATCTCTTTTACCTCTTTTTCTTTAGCTTTACTTATATTTTCTCTTCTTTGCATTTTCTTTAGTTGCTTTCTTAATTTCTTGCTTTTCCTAGTTTATTTTGCATTTTCCTTTTTACTTGTTCGTTTTTCTTTTATTCTAGGAAGTTGGCGATGTTTGAGAGGCTCAATGGAATTCTCTCGGGGTTTTCAAGCCAAAGATGTGTCCCGGTCCTTCCTATTGAAGCCCAAAAGCAAAGGCGTGTAAGAGTCAAGTCTTCAAGGATGCACACTCATGCCGCGTGGGCATGAAAAGGCGGTGTTGAACCCACCAAGATAGCTCCTAGAAACTGCCATTATCATCATGCATTATCCGGAGCTTACGGGATCATCTTCGAGCGCACCATAGGAAATCCCCAGCTCCCATGGCGCGGCCGCGCCTTTCCCCTCCCCCTTGTCTCCGTACCCATTTTGTTGCGGCCGCGCTAAGGAGTGAGAGGCTGCGCCTTTTGAGGTCTCTTTTTGACGTCTAATTAACTTCCCCCTAGTTAGTTTTACTATATATAGATTTCCTTTATTTTTAGAAAGAGAATTCATCATAAAATAGAATTAGAATTGGTTTTTAGAGAAAGAAGCTCTTAATTTTGTGATATTGTTCTTAGATTTTAGAGAGAGAAACTTGATGTTTGATGATTGTGATATTGAGATCTTCATTCCTCTTTTTATTGATCAAAGTTTTGTAAGAATCCTTTACTTTTCAATGCAATTTTATGTTTGATTTTGATATATTGTTGAATTTCTATTGTTTAGCTTGATTTTGGTTGTTGATATTTGGATTATAATGTTGATGATGAGATTGATGATTACTTTTGTTATGCTTTTCAATTTTACCATAAGTAGTGAGTAATTCCTTTGCTAGGGAATGTGGTGAAGCATGTATTGGTGATAATCTATAGCTAATTTGGGGTTTTTGATTGATTTGATGACATTATTAGATTGGTTAATGAAATTTGTGCATGTGTTTGATTTGAAGAGGAGTAGTTAACCTTGATGATCATGCTAGATTACATAATAGCTTTTAATGACACGAACAATTGATTTGGATGCAATTATTATCGATTGATCTTGATTTGCAATTTTCTTTTAAAGTCATTTGTAGAGACATCTAGCTTGACCCTAGGAAATAGCTTCTTGAGTGATTTTGATTGCATATTTCGTTTTCCCTCACATTGCTTAATTAATTGGTTTCCCTCGAATTAGCAAGTTTATCATTAATGCATGTGGATCCTAAATTCCCTAGTGTTTTGATAATTTATTTTCATTTGTTAATTGGTTTGATTTTGTTAGCATAGACCAACGCATTCTCTTTAAGTTTTCGGAATATCTTAGCCTTGACTTTAGCGAAACTGCATTCCTTTGGGTTCGACTTGGACTTGCCCTTATACCTAGGGTTGGATTTAGTTTTACAAATTTTGTTTTGACCAGGAATCTAGTTTCCAACGACCTAGGTTTATCCCTCGTCACAATCGTTGTTGCCTATCGTTGTCTGTTATCGTGTTGCCTTTTATGGTCCGTGAACGGTTTACAAGTTCCTTAAAAACTTGTTGGCGGCTCACTACTTTCCTTGTCCTAAATCATATATGTCAATTCTCACTTCCTATGAGGGTCAAGCATATTCATACATACTTAACGTAGGCGCACTTCAAACGACGCCTACAAAATTAAACATTATAATTATCAAACTTCTTTATTACACGAGCTCATTGTCCACACTTTCATTACTTTAATTGGATTACATAGATGGATATAGCGAATATGTCTTCTGCTGCCTTTGTGTGCAAGTTATGTTACCTTTGTTTGTTGGTGAAGTACTGTGGCTTTCTTTTCCTTTGCTGTTGGGTAAACTTGCTGAGTATTGGTTACACTGTCTGAACTTGCTACACAATAAAAACATGCTTTTTGAATGTGCTACTGTTTTGGTTTGGTGGTCTGTTATGTGGAGTGTGGATTTATTTTACATGCAGCTTGTGAACACTAACGTTATATTGTATGTTACTTTTTTTAAAACAGCTTCAATTGTTTCATCTTTCGGGAAAAAAGTGCTTCTGTAAGTATTACCGTAATCTTTTTAATTTCATGATCCTTTGCATGCAGCATGTTGGTTCATATTTTCGTAGTCTGTTGCTGTAGTAGAAAATTGTGGCCTTTAGTACTGTTTTGTGGTTCATGTTGAGCATTTAAATGTTGTGATTTATGCAATATTATGTGCTTCTTTGTGGATATGGCTAGCTGTTGCCATTTTGTTGTTTTATGTTTAATGTGAGGTTTTGACTATGGTTACATCTACATAGGCTATGTAATTATCTTGTTAGGGTGTGCATGTGGAGTTCAGTCTTCAGTTGTAGAGTCTTTGAGCTAGGGAAAAGATTTCTCCTTAGATGTTGACTTAGTTTAGGCATGGAGCTTTTTCCTGTTTACTTGTAGTTGAGAGTTGGGTTTTCTACTTTTCTTATGTGTTGTCATTGGTGTTAATATCTACATTAGAGGCATGAACGATTCATTGTGCTCCTTATTCATATGAATAGGTGATGGACAGCCGGCCTCGGGATATATCTATTTCATACGGACATGTGATGGATAGCCGGCCTGGGGATATATCTATTTCCTACCAATTAGTACTCCCTCCGTTTTTAAATACTTGCTCCATTTCTTCATTCGCAGAAGTTTAGGTGAAATTAGAGTAAGTAATAAAATATGGAGGTAGTGGGGTAGATGAAAGAATAAAATTGTAAAAAGCAAAAGTAGTTGAGAGAATTGGATAAGAAAGAATATGAAGTTAATAAAATATGATTTATGTTGGGTCCACTAGTTGAGAAAAATGAATTAAATATTGTAAAAGCTTTCCAAATAAGAAAATGAACACAAGTATTAAAAACAGCCGAAAATAGAAAGTGGAGCAAATATTTAAAAATGGAGGGAGTAAAATATTGTAGAAGATTTCTGAAAAAAGGAAATGGAGCAAGTAATAAAATACGGCTGCAAAAGAAAAGTGTAGCAACTAATAAAATATGGAGGGAGTGTACTTTGTAGTACTTGATAATTGATATCATATTATTTTAGGGTTTATTTTATTAATCAAACTTCTCTCTTATCTTATTGTACTACGTATTTATATATCACTAAAACTCTATTTATTTTTAGTTGGTGATGTATTTTAGTGTATATACAGTACTTCTTTTATAAACAACAGAAATTACCTACCAGAGTTGAAATACTCCTTATTTTAAATGTATTTTATAAATTATTTAGTTATCTATAAAATATATTTAGGGTCAAATTATCTTAATCATGGGATTTAAATAATACAAGGTTTAATTTTTGGGTCGATATTTATTCAATCCGAATGTAGCCATCTTCATAATAAACTCAATCATTACAATTTTTTACCTACACCCCGGGGTAGGGAACACTGCCTGCACCCCCCCCCCCCCCCCAAACACCCTCCGTGAGTGTCCCGTCCTCCCCTTTTCATTTATGAATTTCCTGTAAATTTTTATAACATGTTCATTTATGTATTGATAAATGTTCATTTTTATATTATTAAATGTTCATTTTTTAGAAAGGCGTTTTTTGTTCTAATTAATACTTCGTATATTTTCTGAATTGTATTTTTAGAATTTTCTATAAAAATTGAGGACAAGTTTATTTATAAGGGTTACTGAACTCAAATCATTTTTATTATAATTAAGAAGTATTATATCATCAAACATTCATTTTTGTTTATTTATGTTTCAACAAATGTTCATTTTTGTATCATCAAATGTTCATTTGAAGAGTTATGTGTAACTGTGTAAGTAATACAAGTATAATAAGATGTATGCAAGTACATACATCTAAGAAATTGATTTATTTAAATTAAACGTTGTTAAGAAATAATTTTCAATATAAAATAAATTTAATCTAATTATAATAATAACACATTTCTATTCTATTTCAAGTAATGGTTTCATAAACATGAAAGTGAACCATTAGATCCTAAATATACATGTGTCTTGTTTAATGAACAAATTTATTGTTACATTTGGTATAATAAAGTGTCTATATAGATATATTCTCCTTATTTCACCTCTATTCATATGATATTAGTGTGTTTTCCATGAAAAATATAATCCAATGAGTACAATATATATTTGTCGCCTTCAACTTCCTTACTTGAAATCCTGTACAATAAGATATCTTATTTTTTAAAAAAATAAAAATAAAAATAATTACAACCATGAACACATTTTAAACAAAGTATGTGAAATCTAAGGATTTAAAATTGAACATGTACTAATGAATAACAATAACAAATTCGAAAATAAACACATTGTAAAGTAATAAAATAGTACATTTTCTACGATGAATGAACAATATGTGATTTATTTTTGAACATTTTCTAATATGTGAATGAACATACATTAATATATGTGTGAATATACACATATCCAAATGAACATCTTTGTAAATTAGGGTAGTCTTCTCTCAAGGCTGGACCCTAATTGATATGATCTAAGGTAAGAATGTGAATGATTATATACTATAATGAACATATATTAAAAGGAAAATGAACATTTATCCAAAAGTCATTTTCACTAAAAACTAATTCAAATCTCAATAATTCTACAAAACCTCAACTAATTCAGAAAATATGCATAATTATACTCTATATTAAATTTTCAGTGGCAAATAATTCATATTTCCTTATGAGTTTTACAAATGAACATTATATAAATATGTGACTATACATATATCCAAGCAAGGATGAATAATTTATGTATTAATATTCGAATAAACATCTACCAATAAATAATTTACATATATGTAGTATCAATATCCAAATGAGACTCATGAGCATTTCTAAATATGTGAATGAAATGAACGTGCGTTTAAATCTAAGTGACAATTTTTCAATATGAAAATATGTTGGGTTTCGATGAGTCCGAATCACCGCAGAAAATAAAACCCGAGCCCAAGAACAAACTCACAATTAATATAACAAAATGCATAAATAACAAGATTAGAGAAAAGACTAAATTCCCCTTGTAGCGTTCTTCGCTCAACCGGATGGAGCTCTTACTTGAGAAAGCCAAGCCTCACAAAAGGCGAGGACCTCCGACGAAGTCCACCCACAACGCGACCCGACCGGTCTACTACTTGGAGGTTAGCCAAGTCTGACCAAAAAGACTACCCGAGTAATTAATGAGTTTATAGGTTTTCTCTTAAGTGGAGATGCCTAATTGAGCTCTTACTCAAGTGAATAATCCCAACTCCTAAGGTTGGTATTTATAGGCAAAGACTCTCCAAATTTTCCATCATCTTTCCATGTGGGAGAAATGATAGTGTGAGAAAAATAAGTAATTAATTTGATTCTAAATTAAATTAAATAGCAACACAAATAATCAAACAACACTTGGCACACACATAGGAGAGGACCACAAGGAGGACCACATGGTCTCCTTGATCCCCAAGCCACCAAACATACCAATCATAAGAGGACATGACCAGTCAACCTCCTTGTTCACCAAGGAAATAACCGGTCAAGGCCCCTTTTGACATGGTTGGGCCTTGCACCCACACGCAAGCCACATGGGTTATGCGCTGCTAGGCCTCGGCCATCCAGCAACCACCGCCAGCCTGCAAGGCTGTTGTGCGCTGCTTGGCTTCAGCCAGCCAGCACACACCGCAATCGACTAACGCGCCCAGCTCGCCCATGCCGGCGGCTTCCGGCTAGTGCTTGCGATAGCACGCGCTAGCCTAGCCCTTGTACGGCTAGGCCGATATGAGTCTAGAGCTACGCATTTTGATTTTATTATTTGTTGTTTGACTTATTTGTTATGTCTCATTAATTCCTATAATTTAACTCGACATGCGACGCTCGGTCTCGACGCTCCTAGCTCGATTTCCGATGTCTAAATTCATATTAATCGAGCGACTCATTAATTCCTTCCGGATTAATTCGTCATGTCGGATCGTTAATTGCTTGGGTGTGACCCGAAGGGTTTAGTCAAGATTAAGCTGTAATATTAATTATGCATTAATATTACTAATCAAAAGCGGCCTCCACCTAGGCATTACGATCACTTGAACTAACTAAATTATTATCTTTCTAATAGCTCCGAACCCTCTATTGGAATAATACACTTGTTTGAAGGACACAATTCCTTTCAGAATATACATATATAATAATCCAAATGAACATTTATCAAAATTTGAAGGGTCATAAATTGATATATGAATGAATGTATATACAGATCATAATAAGCATTTATCAATATGTGAATGGATGATATAAAAAAACATTTCCATTATTAGTCATAACAACATAAAAACTAGAACAAATTGTACACAGTTTTTAAAATTCTAGACTAACAATTAATAATATAAAATTACACCTTAACACAAAATTAGAGAACATCAAACAATAACATAATTCAACTACAATTATAAGTATCACTTACTTTCACAAAAAATTATAAGAAGTCACAAAATCTTACTCAAAATATTTAATTCAGAGAAAAAATTTGATGAAGATGACAATAATATGAACATATATCATAAATCTAATGCTCGTATATTAATATGTGAATGATTATTTACTAATACGCTAATGAACATCTATAATAGCAAAAGTGAACATTCTTCAACAATTATTTTCCACACTAAACTAAATTTACATCTCAATAAACCAAAAAAAAAAAAAAAATTACATCTCAATAATATGACGAAATAGATCAAACTATCCAGAAAATTAGGAGAACAACACTCTGTATTCAATTATTTATGTTTACTACTTATATAATATAATAACAATACCAAAACTAATTCAACACAAGAGTACATTAAATATTGATATAATTTAACCAACATATTAATTTTTTTTTCCCTATGATTTGACAATCGATTTGAGGAAAAAATTTAGAGTAATCAAATCAATATTTAAAAATTATATCAAACCATTGAAATGAAAAAAAAGGAGAGAGAAATTAGTAGCTCATCAATGGTTTGCGTTAATAATGAAGCTCCCATAAGAAGTGACATAAATAGATGATGATGAAACTTCTATGATGAAAAATATGAAGGTTTTTAGGGAGAGAAAACTAAGAATGAACATTTTTGGGGAGAGAAAATTGATATGATGAATTTTTTTGGAGAGAGAAAATAAAGGATGATGGTTTTTAGAGAGAGAAATAATAGAATGAAACTTTTTAAAAGATAACAATGGTAAAATATATAATCTGTATTTTTTTGGGGGAAGACTTTATTTGAGAGGGAGGTAAATTGGTGGAGGGGGGGGGGTTTAGGTATAATTACCTACACTAGGGTATAGGCACGCTTAATTATCCAATCATTCTATTTTTATATTTGGGCTACCTATTTTATTATTCAAGTCCACAATTTTATAAAGCCCAAAACCTACCCAAATCTATTATACACTATAAATACTCATTCAATCTCCAAAATTTGCCCACACAAGATGACAAAGAGGTAAATTTATTTTCCCTTTTCTTATTTTCTTTTCTCTTCTCCTTTTTCCTTTCTTTTCCTTTTTTCCTTGTTCTTTTCTTTCTTTTGGGTTTGACTTGCCGTGAACATGCACGGAGGGATTTGGGGGGGGGGGGGGGGGTGGGATTTTAATCCCACTTGCTGTCCACGTGAGTCAGCTATCGCCATTCCACCTACTGTCGCCACCTACCGCTACTTTCGCCGGTGGTCGACCAACCCAGCCGTCGACCACCCACCACGCCAATAACCTTTCTCTTCTCTCTTCTCTTTTTATTTTGATTAGTTTGATGATTTTTAATTATGGGTATGATTTTAATTGTTCAAAATATATTTAACTAATATCAAATCATGATTTAGTGAATTAAAATCATAATTTCATACTTTAGTATGGATTAATCTTCAGATTTTGCAAAGATTACAAAGTTAGGGTTTTTAATTATTAAAGATGTGATTTTTTTAGGGTTCTTGTATAAATTAATTTGGGGCTTTATATACCCATTGATTTTAAGTATTAACCAAGTATAAAGATAAAGTTTTGATGAGTTTTTAATGGGATTTTAATCAACGAATATTGCTGTAATTTTATTTATAGTAGTGGTATTGTGATTTTAATTAAAGGGTCTAATTAGTCATTAAAAGAGGGACTAATTAGGGATTTTAAAATAATTTTCAAATTATTATAAGTTGTTTAAAGTGAGTTTAAGTTGCTGGAAATTGTGTATACAAGGGTAATTGATATAGTTTTATTGTCCCTTTATGTAGGAGACTTTATCTGGGAAGTGTTCTAGGTAGTATGACTATTCTAGTAGCATTTTCGAGGTATGTTCGTGTACTTGGTAAATATTTGAATATATAGAAGCATGTTAGGCTTTGATTAATTAATTCCAAGGTATTATCATGATAAATATTGATTGGAATTGTTGATTGGATTGATGTTGGTGATTGATTTGTGAAGTATGGATTATTTGTGGTGAATTAATGAATGTAATTAATTATATTAGCATGTTGAATATGAACCACACTTTTATTATTGGCATGATTGAAGACATGTTTAGTTAAGCTAAATGTTTAATGGAGTTTGGAATATTAAAAGGGAATTTTGTTATAGTTCATATATTTTTTATTGATGTTATAAGCATGATTAAAGAGCTATTAAGTGTCTATGTACACGAGGATGAAATTATATTTTTGGTGCCTTAGTGCACTTAAGGTGTTTCCAACACCGAGTGATAGGATTTGTGGCGCACTATGCGTTAAAGGTGTCTTTGACACCAAGATAGATTAAAAGGGTTTCAACATTAAAAATTATGTGGTCACTAATTATTCAAGAATGAAATGGGTATGTTTGATTGCTTGAATGATTATAATGATTGATTGTGTTATGGTTTGAGAGTCATCACCAAGTCTAAAAATATGTAAAACAACATAAAGTGAAAGAGATTATGCACCAAAACTCTTGGAATGTATATACCTTGAGTATGAACATTTGGGGGGAGTTATGGGGTTTTATATTTAACCATAACTTCTACAGGATTACCGGACGCTGTACATTCCTTTTTATTATGCTTAGGAATTCCGCCACTTATGAGTGGTTCTTTTATACTGGCACGGTTAGCTCCCGTGTTAGTACCCCTTTATTGGGGCAGGTTAGGGGGAAAACTTGTTCGATGCGTAATCAAATTAAATAAGAAAATTATTTGTTTATTGGTTAGTGTGTCTTATGTTGTATGCTTATAAACAGGTGCAACAAGGTAAGTTGTGTGATGATTGGATGAAAGCATGTTAGAGTGTACTGTTCACGCTTATTGTAGGGAATATTTCAAACATCCCACACTTGAGCCCCAGTGTGATCATACATTTAAGCATGGTGGCGTTCAAAGGAAGGAAGCTAGAACAAAAGAGTCACCAACAAGTTTTAGAAACTTGTAAACCGTTCACAGGGTGAAGATTACACCCCTTCACGATCCATAAGATCGCTAACGCCATAGTGGTCCGAAACCATGACTGGATATTCGGGGATGAAGGTACAAATCCAACCTAAAAGAGATTGAACCTGCCCTAAATAGGCCTTTACTTTATTCTTCTCATGTTCATGTCCGCTTTCGGACTAACATACAGTCAATATATTTACCCTAAACCAATTTAATCTATGTTGGTTGAATATTATGCACAAACAAATCTATTATTGGCGACCACTTGAATTAAAATCACATTAGCCTAAATAAAATTACTAATTATCTTATTAAGCATGATTTCAACTACAAATTCCCTTTAATCCTTTAAGAGAGGACGTGATCAAGCAATAACAACAATATATTAAGCAACATAATAACAATAACAATCTCAAAAAAGCATAATAATATTATTAGCAAGTTCCTAGGCATGATACTAACAAGATTAATAACAAATCGTAGCATGTAACTAAACATTAAAAATCAAAGCTTTTACCCTAACATGATACTAACATGATAGAGGAAATAGGAAGCAACCTAAACATGATACTAGAAAGCAATAAAAGACATCCCAACATGATACTAGGAATCAAAATAATCTAAGCATGCTTTCTAAACATTTAGCAAAATAAAACTACTTACTTTGTTGCCTCGTACCTATTTCTATCAAAACAATACACATGTTAGTAATTTCAAGGAAAATATCAAACAGTAAATCTAATCAAAGAATTGAAATAAGATTTAGGACCAAACCCTCAGAACCATCAACCTTTCACGTCTAGGGCGAAAACTTCGAGCTTGGTTAGGTGTGTCTAAGACTCGTGAATGCGGTATGATGTTTTGGAAAGGGTAAGGCTTAGAAAGAAGGAAAAAGAACAAGCTTCTAGCTTTAAAAGAGAAGAGAATAGAATTCGATGATTGTTGATGATTGAAAATGGGAAAATACGACCCTTTTTATAGAGAAAAACATCCGGAAACGATTAGAAAAGAGTTATAATTCGAATCGGAATTAAATTCCTATTGACGCGACAAGATAAGAACTATCGCGGTGCGATAGAACTTTTGCGTCGCGATAAAAAGGTTTTTTATGGATTTTGTTTTTATCATAACTTTTGATCCTGAAGTCCAAATAAGGCATATAATATGTTGTTTGAAATATCTTCCAGTCTACTTTCTAACCCAATTGCAATAAGATTAATATATTTTTTAGAATAAAAAATATGGCTGAAATAATGGAAGGGTGTCAGTTTTGGATAGAGTTTCGTATTTCTTTCATATCTTTTTCGTTATAGCTCGTAATTAATATAATAATATATCATTGGAAAGATAATTTCAAGAGCTATCCAACCATGTCAGATTTGGATAAAAATTATAATGCACAAAGATAATATCTGATCATATTTCATTTTGCACAGAACAAGGACTCTCAAAAATAGGAGTTTTATTCAATTTCAAATTCTTTAATCTTTATCTTTCAAAAAAGGATAGTTAAGATCTTTTACAAACTTATAGAAGCTTCTAATTAATCGTAATTGGTTTAGGAATGGGATTAAACCTTTGGATCATCCACATGACCATTGAGTCGTAGGTAAAATTCGGTTTGGACCCAGTTTAGTATTTTGGCAATAACTTCCTCATTTTTCATCGGAATTGGGCTTATAATATATCGTTGGAAAGGTCTTTTCATGCCCCATGAAACTAAAAAATTATTGGACCCATATTATAGACTAAAATGAATTGGACTGAACTTTTTTCATTAATAGGATACGAAATGAATGATTTTCGAAAACAGAAAGAAGTATTTTTATTAAAACTTTTTAGAAAACAGAAGAATTCACGAGACTCTTCAACATTTCACCTTGTTTGATAATCAATGATGTGAAAATTACTCATCACTAGGTTTGGTTTTTGGGGAAACACAATCAGGTGTCTACACTTATGTACTCAGCTTTGCTGATTGTGTGTTTGTATGTTTGTTTGGCCTTGTCTTTATCTTGTCCCTACGACGACCCATTTCTAATGGTGAGTAGTGAGGAGAAGTAAAGAGGAGCTTTTTAGGTGATGAAGCATATTCATGATGGGCATGATTGAATAGTAAATTATGTTTAGTTTCCATAGGAATATGATGTGGTTTATTGCTTTAATTATTATATTATATTATATTATGCTTATGAGACTAACGCAAAGGTTTTGAGTATTGTTCGGTTTTAATAAGGGCGTACAATGGTTCCAAGTTGTAGGTTGACTTTGTTTGACTTTGGGTTGACTTTACTTTTGTTTGGTTTAACTTTTAAGTTAACTTGTTTTGAGTGGTTTTAAGGATAGTCTTCCGCTGTGTGTCTTTGATAATTGCCTTAGCCGTTTTCTCGGTGGCGATAATGTCTTAGATTTTCCTATTTCGTATTTTAAGAGCAAAACAGGTATTTTAAACGAAAGGAATTTCTAGGGTGTTACAAGAGTTTTACCGTAATATTGGAGAACGAAGATTAAAACTAGAGTTTATAAAATCAAAATTATTAGACTTTTATAGCTTTAATTATTATTTATTATATTAGTCTATCCCTAAATTTTTGCCTCATCATATTTTATAATTGTTTAAAGTCTTTGATACATTGTAAAACATGAATTTTCTATACACGCTAAAATTATGAAAATTTTGTATGTTTAGGGTGGACTTTGTAACGAATCTAACAAGATTTCATTTTTTTTAAGAAAAAGGGAAATACATTACTTAGTTAATTATAATCTAGTAGTACAAGTGACAGGGGGGAAACTAGGTCATTGACTAATCCTCCCTAAGCCTAACAAAATTTATAATCACTTAACAAACCTAAATACAAGTATAGAGGTAAGTGAACGGTCGAACCACTAGGAACGGTTGTATTCAAGTGTTTCAAATTAATGCCTAAGCTAAGTCGAAGTCAAAGGTAAAGAAGGTAACACTAACCAACTACCAAAACAAAGAATCAAACAATAAAACACTAGGGAATGAGAATTAACAAGTAATCATGACAATTGCAACAACTTGGGAAGAACATGCTAATCAATGGTTGTGAAGACTAATGATAAGAGCTATCAATTAGAATCAAAGAACTATCTCCTAATTGTTAAGCTAGTGGTCTCTACGAATAACAAACTAGGAGAATCACAATCCAAACCAATCGACAATTGCAATTTCTAAATCAATGGGTCGTGTCATTAGAAATTACAATGCAATCTAACATAATTCTCAAGGCCTAATCAAATTACACACATGCAAACTTACATTAATCACTTTATTCTCAACAATTAATCAACATAATTCCCAAATTAATCACAATCAATCAATCATACAAGTTTTACCCAATCCCTAGCAAAATAACAACTCAAGAATCATCATCTAATCAACAAACAACTAAAGAAATCAAGAATCAACAAAATATGAAGAACAATTAAACTAATAAAGAATCAAACATCAAAATAAAATCAAACAAACTTGATATTAAACAAAGCAATAAAATGAGATAGATTTAGAAATCCTCATTGATTGATTATGAAAATCTTCAATACAATTATCACCTTGAATCTTCAATCTCTCAAATCACCATTGAAATCTCTCACTTTCTCTCTCTAAATCTACTTCTAAACTAACCCTAAAACTAAAGAGAGAAACTCTCAACTAAGCTAAAATTATGAGGAAAATTATGTCTAAAAACTCGTTACAAAAATTGGTTGAATAGGTATTTATAAGAGGCGTGAAAACAAAAACGAGCAAATCCAAAACCCCAAGGTGGCGCGCCCTCGCACGGGGCTGCGCGCCCGCGCACTTCCGGGTTTCTTCGACTTCTTTGTCGCCTCGTGCGCTCGCAAATGAGTCTTTGCGTATGCACATAATATCTTCATGATAGTCACTGAGTATGGCAGATTCAAATGGACTTGACGGTGGGTTCAACACCGCGGTTTCATGAGAGCGCGGCTTGAAGTGCAAGAGCATGCCACTTTCTTACATCTTGAACTTTTCCAATGCTATAAGCTTGCTCCAAAGGTATCTTCCAACTTCGTAAGCCGGCAATATCAAGACCCGAACCTCATACAATACCAATAACCACAAAAAGAGGAGAGAAGAAAACACTAGAGAACCACAAAACACAAAATAGGGGAGAAAAGGGAAACTAAGGAGGAAATGTATAAAACTAAGCATTTATTATTGAAAAAAGCTATGAAAAGAAGGTAAAAACAACCTAAATACTCATCAAATGAGTGGCATAAATGGCACTCATCAAATACCTCTAAGCTTAACTTTTGCTCGTCCTCGAGAAAAACAAAAAACAAGCAAAGGGAAATGATGAGCTTATTCAAACAAACAAGAGAAAAGGGGAGATGAGAATATACACTAACTCACTTTCATAGGAACCACGGTTGTTTTTAGCTACAACAAGCCCTTAAAACCCCAAAGTCACCTATGACGACGAGTGAGGTCTGGTGAGGGTTTCCTAAGAGGTTAACCCACAACTCTCTCAAACCAAACAAACAAGGCAAAGCATGATAAATAAACCAAAAGAAAAGAAAAGAAAATAAATGTTTATGAATGGACTTTTGCAAATGAACAAGCACAAATGAATTGTTTAAAGGCGATGTTATCCATTTGAATGCATCTTGCGTCTTTTTCTTTTTTATTCTTTTTGTCTTCTAAACAAGCGTATCAGTTTCCTTAACCTTTAGTACATCCTTTAGGGCCGGTTTCCAAGCTTGGGAACGAACACTCCCGGGCACTCGCATTCTACGTTTACCATCAAACCATCTTCCCTCAACAACTTAATCTAGTCCAACAACAATGTCAACCATAGAGCAACTCCAAGAAGAGATTGTTCGCTTGAGAGAGGAAAGGGCCCAAGAGGCCGAGGAGTGAAGAATTAAGAAACTAGAAAAAGCTGAAAAGAAAAATGTCGAAGCTTTGGCTTTGCAACAAAAGATAGATGAACTGTCCATAAAAGAAAAGTTATTAGAGAAGATTGTCCTTAATTCCACAATGGGGAACAAGTGCTTTTGATGCAGAAAAGTTTGCTCCTCCTACAGGACTCACTTTACCAAAAAAGTTCGTAGCTACGGACTTGCCAATATTTAAGGTGACCAATAATCCAAAAAATTATTTAATGAGTTTTACTGGCACCATGGCTTTAAAGGGAGTTGATCCTAAGCTTTATGCTTTGAATTTACCTTAATCTCTAGACCCAGTCGCAAGAGAGTGGTACTAAGGGCTAGATGCTAAGTTTAAGACATCATGGGAAGATGTAGTTTCGGCTTTCATCACCCAATATGAGAGTAATGTAGAGTTCAAATCAACTTTGCGTGAACTTGAAATGCTTAAGCAAGGCGACGGTGAGGGTTTCCTTGTTTTCTATGGTAGATGGCGAGAAAAGGCGGCCCACCATGCCCAAGGGCCACCTAAACTCGAGTTAGTACAAAAGTTCATTGACAATTGTCATTAAAAGTACAATAAATATCTACGCTACCTTGGTTTAGACACTTTTCAAAAGGTCTATTCTGTGGCTACTAGGATTGAAGATGATATTGCTAAAGAAAAGGCAAATAAGCCTCATCATCATCAACCTAAGAACAACTACAAAAAGGGGAATGATAACACTTCATCTTCCATTGATGTATTTGCGACTTCCACGCAATATAATAGCACAATGCAATATCATAATAATGACCCTCGGAAAAGATGGACAAGTAAAAGAAGATTTACAAAATTTCCCGTGAGCTATAAAGAGTTGCTAGAAAAATTAAACGAAAAGGATTGCTCGCACCAACACGGCCAACGCCACCCACTTCTCCAGAAAAAAGAAACTCTCAATGGGATGGCAATGCCTATTGTGCTTATCATAGAGGTGTTTGGCATGATACTGAACGTTGCTTTGTCCTAAAGCACAAAATTCAAGATCTAGTAGACGATGGAAAAATTCCCACGCCTAAACCTAACAACAATGTATCCCCATTGGGGACATTTCACATTGATGAGGATCATGTGGGAAGTGATACATTCGATCCTTTGAATTATATCACTTCCATAGGGAAGCCTCTAACCACAACACTCATAGGGGCAACTAATGAAGTGTGTGGGTTATGGGACGACGACTTCCAAGACTTATATGTCTCTAAGTATGCCGCCGTCCCACCTCCACCTTGTCTATAAAAAGAAACAAGTAGAGCGCTTGATTGGGATCATTTCTTGGGGAGATCATAAGATTTATCAAATCTCTCCTTAAATGAACAATGACATCAAGCACAACTCATGGAGCATCTTGAAATGGAGGCACACTCAAAGCCTCTAGAAGAAAGTTGGTTCACGAGTCCTATAACTAACAAAAACGAGATAGATCACCTAACTCGTTCTTGGCGAGTTTATCAAACACAACCAAATGGATCTTCGACCACTCAAGATCAATTTCAAATTCTAGTACCACCTCCACCTGAGGTGGAAAATCCATTGGTCAAACAATTTCGCCAATCTAAGGCGAATGTTAGCATTTGGGAACTCCTAAGTACCTCAAAAGAACATAGGAATTCTCTCATGAATGCTCTAACGGCTTTGTTTTTAAGTATGGACACAACTCCACAGGATCTCATTATCTTGTTTATTAGCGAGAAATCCGACAAATCAATCACCTTTACTAGTGATGATTTTCCCTCGAAAGAAACTACCCACAACAACGCATTATACCTGACTGTGGGGTGCAAGGGATACAACATCCCTTTTACTTTAGTTGACAATGGGTCTGCCGTAAATGTATGCCCATTACAAACTGCGAAATACTTAGGCCTTAATCCAGAAAAAGACTTTCAATCAACAACACAAAGCATTAGGGCCTATGACAATTCTAAGAGATCGGTGTGTGGAACTGTCAAGCTACCAATTACCACAGGCCCAATATAAAAGATGGTTGAATTACCACAGGCATAATGGACGTCCTTGGATACATGAGCTTGGAGCAATACCATCCTCGTTCCATCAAATGATTAGGTTGAACTGTCAAGGTCTTCCTATGACTATACTTAAAGGAATGGTGTCCTTCGAACAAGTGTATTATTTTGATAGAGGGTTCGAAATTATTAGAAAGCTAATTATTCAGCGAGGTCAAGCGATCGGAATGCCTGGGTGGAGGCCGCTTCCGATCAGTATTCCTTTTCAATTCTCTTTCCCTTGTCCTTTGTATTTATTGGAGCCTTTTTGCGAGGATTTAGTGAAGGTTCCTTAATCTTCAAGCCTTGTTGCGCGGGTTTAGGAGGAGCCTTTCTTTTGGGTTCCCTTGAATGAGCCTTAGGTGATGAGGAGAAGTCTAACTTTCTTCTCACTACTTTATTTTGGCCATTGGGAGAAGTAGTAGTGGCCGAATGCATCGAAGGCTTTGGTGGATTGCGAGCCGAGACGGCTTGATTTTGTGATCGAGCCTTATTTAACTCCCCTTTGTCCGCCGCATTCATCCAAGCCTTGTAAAAGGAAGATATTACTATGCTCGCCGTGGGATTTTGCACCACACACTTAGGAAGACTAGACCAATATTCCATCCAACGGGGAATTCGTTCAGGTTTAAAGTTCACATCCTTAGGGGCATCACAATCTTGTGGGAGAATAATTTGTTTCATCCCATACTGTCTTATCACTCTGTAAGGTAAGATATAATTAGTGCTAGAGAGGCCTAAAAGCCTTATGTAGGGACAATTATAACTATTCCCAATCATACTACTTATGTTCCACCAAGGAATCACAAAGCGAATGTTAGGAACCCCATGACAGAAAAAAGACGTCCATTATTCCTCATTCTTATGTTTGTAAAGAATGCGACGACCAGGGAACGTTCTCACTCCGTTAGCCTCAAGGTTTTGTGGCTGATCAACAATTCGCAAACGCTCCATGAGCCAAATCTGAAAAAAAAATTCATTTGCGATATTACACCAACAGGTGATGCGGGTATGACAAACAGTCACGCGCGCCATTTGTGCGCATCCTAGAAGATTGCGCTGGTAAGACCAGCGCAACTTTATAGGTTGCGCTGAAATACGAGGTTAAAAAAAAATGTGCGTGTAATAGGAGTGGAATTCCCGTGAAACCGTTCTCGTTAGGGTCTCCTCTAAGGCCATTCAAGAGCAGAACAGTTTTTGCCATAGCTAAGGGAGCGGGTGATTGACACCCCTCTATTTGCTCCACTATGGACACCATAGAATAATCTTCGTATTCTTTACCTGTCCTAAGCAAACAATTGACAACAAGACAAAAACATAAAGCACGAATCTTAAAACGTTGTTTAGTCAAGTTATCACGAGGGCGACGAAGTGTTTAATAAATTGAATTAAATTCACGCCTTCTTCTATCCCAATTCTGGCCATATCATTGCCATTCTAGTCAAAAAATCGTTGAAAAACAGGTTTGGAATCTGACAAGGTAGGGGTATAAGTCACGGGAAGAGTTTGCAGGGAAGCCTAGTAGAGCCTCAAACTCGCTAGGTAATGGGACAATTTCATCCCCTTCAACGAGGAAAAGATGGTGGTTCGAGTCCGAATGATTAACTGCAGCATGGAGAAAATCAAAATTTATATTAAGTTGCATATAGCTTATAGGGGGTTAAGGTGGTATATTTTATAAGCTAATTTATCCTCGATTGAAAGGGAAATAACCCATTGTTTCAAACCTAACGTTGCTCAAAGGTTTTTACCATTGTTAAAAAAGAAAAAGAGAATGAGTAGAAAAGAGAGCAATAATTTTCTTGATACTATTACTACCGAATGAATGTGAGATGATCAAAAGCCTACACGAAACCACGTTTAAATAGACCCAAATGGGTAATTTTTTGGCAATTTTCACCCAAAGGAAAGCTCACTCGCCGGTGGCGCGCGCATCTCACGAGTTACGCGCGCCAATCGCGCGCAACCAAATTACATGAGCGCGACAGTCGCGCGCGACCCACCCTGTTGTGCGCACTCTGCTCTGTCGCGACATGTTGGTTGGTGTCACGGGATATTTTGTGGACTAAATTTTTTTTTTCTAAGTTAAGAACTTAGGAGGTTCTCATGATGGTGCCTAGACCAGCCTACACTCAAGCAACAAAGGATACACGCACACAAGCAAAAGACAAAGCAACATAACGTAAACACTTTATTATTTTCGTGGCTTCCAAATTACAAGGAGTTTCTCTCTCCAGAATCTCTCTCTAGAGCTCCCAAATTCGATGCCCAGCAAATGAATGCCTTAGCCTATTCATACGCACTGACTACAGCCCAGTCAGATAGGATAACTACTCACTATGCCCACTACACCCATGATTTAGTAATTTCACACTACTTGGATGCTTACTTGGATGTATCTGGCCTTGTCCATGTACATGAGGAGTTTATCCACGTTCAACATGCTCCCATAACTGCTTGATAACCGCCACACCCCACCATGCCATATTCCTACACTTTAGGAGACATACATCAGTGTGCATATGTGGCGCTCAACCGACTGATTTGAAAGGAATGGTGTCCTTCGAACAAGTGTACTATTCCGTTAGCGGGTTCAGAATTATTAGAAAGCTAATATATTCAGTAAGGTCAAGTGATCAGAATGCCTGGGTGGAGGCCGCTTCCGATCAGTAATATTAATGGATAATTAATGTTACAGCTTAATCTTGACTGAACCCTTCGGGTCACACCCAAGCATTCAACAAACCGAAACGACGAATTAATTCGGAAGGAATTAATGAGTCGACCGAGTAATATTTATTTAGACGTCGGAAATTCGAGCTTAGAGCGTCGAAACCGAGCGTCGGAAGTCGAGTCGAAAAATAGTGAAAGACGAGACGAGAAATAGTAATAAATCAACAAAAGACCAAAATACCCCTAGCATCGGAATGCCCAAGCAAACCGAGTGCTAAGGGCGTATAGCCTAGCATGGTGGCTAGCATGCGCACCAAGCCGAGCCTAGGCTGGCTGGTGCGTGCTAGCGCACTCATGCTAGCATCGCAAGGCTAGGCGCTGCCTAGTGCGTGCTAGCATGCTAGGCGCAGCCTTGTGCGCGCAATGGCTAGCAAGCCATGCCGCAACAAGCTGCTGGAGCTAGCACGCTAGGCGCGCCAGCTCGCCACAGCTAGCAGCAGCATGGCTAGGCCATTGCTTGCTGCCTAGCAGCGCTGGCCAAGGCACAAGGCCAGCAGCAGCAGCCCGCACAAGCATGCTGGGCGTGCTGGCCAGCAGCGGCTGGCAGCCCGCATGCGAGTGCTGGGCTTGCTAGGCTTGCTGGGCTTGCTGGGCGTGGCTGCCACGGACAGCAGCACATGGCAGCCCACCTTTGCTGCCTTGGTGCCCAAGGGTGGGTGCCATGTGGCTTGTGGTCCTTGAGTGTGTGGGGAGTGAGGTGGCCGGTTATGGGAGAGGGAGTGGGGAGCAAGTTTGGTCCCCCCCTTCTCCAAGTGGTCCTCACCTAACCACTCACATGAGCTTGCCACTTGTTGATTTATTACTAGCTTGATTATTGATTTTATTTTAGCTTTAAAATAAAATGGAAAAATCATACTATCCCACATTGATGGGAGAGTAAATGATACTCCCATCATTTCCTATAAATACCCAAGTATGGGCATTGGGAAAGATGCTTGAGTAAGAGTTGGAAAAGGCATCACAATTAGTGAAAACCTTTGAACTCAATATAATTACTCGGGTTTTGTTGGTCGGGTCTTGCTAACCCCAAGACATTGGACCTAGTCGGTTTTGTTGGTGCGGGTGGACTTCGTTGGAGGTCTCCGTGCGAGCGGGACTTGAAGCTTTCAAGTAAGAGCTCATTTGGAGCGAAGCACGCGTAAAAGGTAATTAGCTTATCTTAATCTTGTGATTAATTTAATTATGTTTATGGTTTTATTTATTGCGAGTGCGGTCTTGGTTTTGGGTTTGTTTCCGCGGTGAGTCGGACTCACCAAACCCCAACAGCGGTATCGGAGCCTCGCTCGTTTATTTTAAAATCATAATATTTTCAAGGTGTCATTAGGGCTTATTTTTTCTGGTTTTAAGTTGCTAATTAGATTAGTAACTCGTTTTTCAAATTTTACCTCGTATTAGAGCTATCTTCAGCTCCCGAACCCAGATTTCGACCCAAAAATAGTGAATTTTGGGTGGAAAAGGTGTTCTGGAAATGGTTTTACCTTACAGGGCTCGGTTTTTAGCCAGAAAACGACCGGAAATGCATTTTTTGAGGGATTTTTCGTTTTGACGAAAAATTTTAAGTCTTTCTAACCTTGAAAATTGATTGCATATTTATGGTGGTTATGTAAATGGTTCTTTCCTTATTTTATATGCAATTTTAGACCACTTTAAGCATGCTTACTTGGTAGTAATTGGTGCTTGAAAGTTTGGTTTTATTTTTCACATAATTGCAAATTAATTGCATTAAGTGTGAAATAGTTGTTCTTTGTTGCTTCCAAGTATTAAAGATTCAATCTTTACTTATGATAAGTGATTGAAACTTTGAGTTACTAAATTCCATGAATTTTGGTTAAACTTTGTTGATTTAATCATTTTTTAGTTGATTGGAATCAAAAAGTTTAAAACTTGTGATAGAAATTGGTTTATCTTCATATTGGAAGATATAATTTTTCATGGAGTCACAAGTATTAAAGTTGGAGTCTTTATTGAACTTATGTTCATTTTTCCAACTCCCTTTTATTTTGTCAAAATCTCAAGATTAATTTAAAGTGATTAAATTAATAGTGAGAATTGCCCTAATTTATTTTGTTACACCAAGTTAAACCAATTTTATTAAAGAATGATTCTTGGAAATAAATTTGGTTAATAGCTTTGGATGAATTATTTAAGTTGGACTTGTTATTTTTCATTTTTCCTCAAAATTGATTCTAAAATTAATTTAGAATTGATTTATAATGTCACACACAAAATTCGATAATTTTCGAAGCATTAGCACGCAACACGAGGCCTAAGAGCCCCGAGCTAGCTCTCGGCCAGCTGGGCTGCTCACGCAACCCATATGTGGCTGCCGAGGCTGCTGGGTGCTTCGTTCTTAGGTGCGTGGTGCTGTGCGTCTGTGTGTGCGAGGAAGGGCGTGGGCTGCTGCTCGCTGCCAGCAACATAGCGCACCAGCCAGCAGCAAGCAGCAGCATGGCGCAGCAGCAACATAGTGTTGTGCGCGCTGTGCGTGCTGCTACGCTTGGCTTGGCTGGGCGTGGCGTGTGCGAGCACAAGCAGCCCATGGGCATGCTTGGTGTTGCGGGGTGCGAATGGGTATGTTACGAGCTTGTTGTACGGTACGTACGATCCCATAATTGGCACAATAACCCCGGGTTATTAAGGCGATGCTATTTTAAAGTTAATTTTAGCGTTGCTTAATATGTAAATAAGGGTAATTTTGGGTTCCAAGTCTTAGTGCTAGGCACTTAGACATTATGGAATACGTAATTTTGCTTAGATTGTCGTTTTTAATTATTTTAATTATTTTGTTTATTTAATTAAAATTTTGGAGGCTAGGCCTCGGGTTTTTGAGCGACATTTGCAAAATTAATTTTGACAAATATTTGGGTTCACCGACTTAATTAATTGGATTAGTTAAGATTGGATGCGGAATTTAGTGGGAGCGTCTCTTAGTTATTACCATAACCGGTTAAAACAACTTTGACTAGTTTAATTAGGCGTGTTAATTGGATTAACCACCTAGATTAATTACTAGTTCTCGCGAGGTTTTATGCATTGTTACTTGTTTGATCGTTGTAAAATGCATGGGCCATTCACAGATAGTGAATGGATGAATGGAATGTAAAATTCTCTCACAGGCTTTATGAAATGGCAACTAGTGGGGCCCGATTAGGATAGAAAATACGGATTGTGATCCGTGATGTATTTTTGTAAATCTAAATACGGTCTGCGAACCTTTGAGTATTTTTGTACCTTAATATTTAGATTAGTCCTAATCGTAGATATTAGCAATTATATTATTTGGTCAAGTCTTGAAGACGGGGTTCTTAGAAGACGAAGCCATGAAGTTGCAAATGAAGACCTTTTGAAGACTTGAAGATCTCAAGGGGTCATGCTAGTTGCCAAATGCATCTCTATTTATGTTTTCGATATATATTTATGATTATATATTTGAATTATATGTTAGATGCATGGTTAGGATTTCGAATGTTGAGATGATTAATTAAGTTCACTTAAATCAACCAACATAGAAACCCTAGGTCCCTTAAAATTGAGTAAAACTTGCCATTCCAAAACACACTTACCAACCGAACGAGGGTAGTGGTGGGCTACGCCAAAGCGAGGCACCACTACTTCTCCAAGGAACGTAAGGCATACTGGGTATGCAAGTGGTTTTGGTTATACTCAACGATATGAGTGATGGAGTCCTAACATGTCGTGGCAAAGTGAATAAATTGTTTAGAGAGCATTGGATGCGACGATTTATTCAACCAAGACTGGCTTGGAGCCATTAGCAAAGCGTTGCTTACCTTAGGAGATTGAGTGTTAAGACAAGCCAAAGCATGCTTAACCACTCTTAGTTTCTTTGGATCTTGGAATCGACTTATTCTCACCAAAATTGGGGACAATCTTTAATGTGTGAATAAGACGTTTTAAATAAGTTTGATTAAAATGCATGATTTCAATCTTATTTAAGTATAATGAATGGTTTTTCATTACAAATTCTTTCAATTGTAGAATCATGTCTTCAACTAATGACAACGACCTTATGCTCCCGGAATTGCCCAAAAAGTTGCCAATTTCTCTGAACTTGGTAAACTTTAAGGAATGGGAAGAGGAACTCCGAAAGACCCTCCGAAATTGCTACCTAGAGCACATTCTGGACACTCAAATCCCGAGTTTCTACTCAAAGGGGATTATGAGTGATGAGGCACATGAGGAATGGAGTGAGGATTGCAAAAGAGTTTCCAGACTCATGGCAAACTCCATCCCGGTACAATGGAAGGGGAAGTTCTCCAACTATTTTCCGGACATGATGCTCAAAGCTCTAGAAGACGTAGTCAATTTGAGAGTCACCAAGAGTACCAGAGGCAACTATGATGGACTTGTGGAAGATGTGACTAGGTCACTCTCGAACATGAGGATCA
Organism: Chenopodium album; assembly: GCF_948465745.1. Lineage (NCBI taxonomy): Eukaryota > Viridiplantae > Streptophyta > Magnoliopsida > Caryophyllales > Amaranthaceae > Chenopodium > Chenopodium album. The sequence goes on along the minus strand of NC_137850.1, from coordinate 27,955,286 downwards.
AGCCACCGCAAGATGGATGTCTCACCAAAGAGAGACAAAAAGTATAGGCTAAGGTCTATAATGCAAGACTTAGACCCGGGATGCCACTTCAAGCTCATGTGCTCAACATGACAAGGCTATTCACCCATCTGGAGCTAATTGGCAAACCAGTGGAAGATGAGCAAGCAGCTCTCATGCTACTAAGCTCACTCCACTCGGGGTATGTTGCATTAAAGATGCGACTTACGGCCAAGCGGAACAAACTTTCCTTGATGGAAGTTGTTCAAGAGCTCCAGAAAACCTATTCTTGCAAGAAGGCTAAGGTTGCCCTGAGACCAAAGAAGAAGGAGTTCAAGAACAAAGCTAAGATGCACTGCTTCTATTGTAGTAGACCCGGACACTACAAAAGAGAATGTAGCATGTATCTAGAAGATGAGGCGAAAGGAAAAGTAACCTCGATCTCAGGTATCATCTTTACACTTGAACATAAGCAATTTATGAGGTATTAGATACCGGAAAATTGGCTCACTATATGCTCCTATTTCAGGAACAAAGTGAGCGGTGCTTTTCAAGTGGATATGAGTACAAGTGGAAGAAGAAGATAATCTTTCAAAGAAAGCTTGTAATCTCATATTTTGTCTAGATTTAAAACTTGTTTAGTTTTATCTACCATATTTTGATCTTGTGGCGTTGGACGTCATTGTAAACTTGATCACAAGACATATCATCTTGTTTATATTTATGGAATGACACGTTTGTGTCTTTGGACAAATTGTTTATAATGATACCAAAAGAGCTAAGACCATGGAGTCAAATCAGACTTACTTGTGGCATTGTCGTCTTGGCCACATTAACATCAAACGCATCAAGAAACTTCTACAAGAAGGTGTTCTTGACTCTTTCGATTTAGAATCGTTTGAGAATTGCGAAGGATGTCTATTAGGCAAGATGAATAAACAGCCATTCTCCAAGTTGGGAGAAAGGGCAAGTGACTTATTGGGTCTTATACATACCGATGTATGTGGACCAATGAGCTCAACCACAAGAAATGGACATCGATATTTCATCACTTTCACAGACGACTATAGTAGATATGGCTATGTCTACCTCATGTCGCACAAATCTGAATCATTTGAAAAGTTCAAAGAATTTCATAGTGAAGTTGAAAATCAGCTTGGCAAGAAAATCAAAGCCCTTCGATCGGATCGAGGTGGTGAATACTTGAGCCAAGAATTCGATGACCATCTGAAAGAAAAGGGTATACTTTCAGAATTGACACCTCCAGGAACTCCACAATGGAACGGAGTATCCGAAAGGAGAAATCGGACCTTGTTAGACATGGTACGATCAACAATGGGTCTTAGTGATCTTCCTATCTCTTTCTGGGGACTCGCACTTCTAACTGCGGCACTAACACTGAACCGTGCTCCATCAAAAGCTGTAGAAAAGACTCCATATGAATTATGGACGAAGAAACCTCCTAGGTTATCTTTTCTAAAGATATGGGGATGCGAAGCATATGTCAAGAAATTGATCTCTGACAAACTTCATCCCAAATCTGACAAGGTTTACTTTGTGGGCTACCCAAAAGAAACCAAAGGGTATTACTTCTACAACAAATCGGAGAACAAAGTGTTTGTTGTTCGCGATGGTGTCTTTTTGGAGAAGGAGCACCTTTCCAAAATGACAAGTGGGAGATAAATCGAACTCGACGAAGTTCGTAAGGATGAGCAACAAAATCATAATGACAGTCAAAGTGCTCAAACAGCATCTGTTGACGCAGGTCAAAATGATCAAAAAGTGCAAAGTCGAACCGACAATGCAAATGCTCAATCCATTACCCTACGTAGGTCTCTGAGGCCGAGATCTCAACCTGATAGATATCTTGGTTTAGTATTAACCGAGAATCAGGACATCCTGATTATGGATGGAGATGAACCAGCAACCTACAAGCAAGCGATGGCAAGCACCGACTCTGCTAAATGGCAAGAGGCCATGAGATCTGAAATGGATTCCATGTTTGAAAATCATGTCTGGGACTTGGTTGACTTACTCGAAGGTTATACACCGATCGAATGTAAGTGGATTTTCAAGTTGAAAACCGACAAAGATGGAAATGTATTCATTTACAAAGCTAGATTGATGGCAAAAGGTTACAGACAAGTTCATGGTATTGATTACGATGAAACCTTTTCACCAGTCGCAATGCTTAAATCCGTTCGGATCCTCCTAGCGATTGCTGCATATTACGACTATGAAATATGGCAGACGGACGTCAAAACCGCCTTCATTAATGGTTATTTGGAAGAAACTGTGTATATGACACAGCCTGAAGGTTTTGTCGACCAAAACAATGCTAGGAAAGTTTGTAAGCTTAAGAAGTCCATTTATGGATTAAAGCAAGCAAGCAGAAGTTGGAATCTGCGTTTCGATGAAGCCATCAGTAAGTTTGGTTTTAGCAAGAATCCAGATGAATCTTGTGTTTACAAGAAGGTCAGTGGGAGTGACATCGCCTTCCTAGTCTTATATGTCGATGACATATTGCTCATTGGAAACAACATTCCGTTGTTAGAGTCTGTAAAGGCCTGGCTTGGAAAGTGCTTCTCAATGAAAGACTTGGGAGAGGCTCAGTACATACTAGGCATCAAGATCTATAGGGATAGATCGAAAAGGATGATTGGATTGAGTCAAAGTACTTATATTGATAAGGTACTAGCTCGATTTGGCATGGAGGAGGCCAAAAGAGGTCACCTGCCAATGTCACATGGCATAACCCTAAGCAAGAAGCAGTGTCCACAGACACCTGATGAGCGGGTAAGAATGAATCAGATTCCATATGCTTCGCTTATTGGATCTATCATGTATGCCATGATATGTACTAGGCCAGATGTGTCGTATGCCTTGAGTGCTACGAGCCGTTACCAATCAGACCCAAGAGAGGCGCATTGGACTGCGGCCAAAAATATCCTAAAGTACCTGAAAAGGAACAAGGATAAATTCCTGGTGTATGGTGGTGCAAAGGATTTAGTTGTGGAAGATTTTACCGACGCAAGCTTCCAGACAGACAGAGACGATTTCAAATCGCAATCTGGATATGTGTTCTGTCTGAATGGAGGGGCGTTTAGTTGGAAGAGCGCAAAGCAGAGTACAACTGCAGATTCTACAACTGAAGCCGAATACTTGGCAGCTGCTGAAGCAGCTAAGGAGGCTGTTTGGATTCGTAAGTTCGTTGGCGAACTTGATGTTGTACCCTCTATAAAGGGTCCAATAGCCCTCTATTGTGACAACAATGGAGCTATTGCTCAGGCCAGAGAGCCTAGGGAACATCAGAAGGTCAAACATGTCAAGCGGCGATTTCACATGATTCGAGAATGGAAATCAGAGGGTGAAATCAGAATTTGCAAAGTTGGAACGGATGACAATGTAGCCGATCCACTTACTAAACCTTTGCCTCAAGTGAAGCACAACAAGCACGTTGAGGCAATGGGAATCAAGCATGTAGGAGACTGGCTTTGATTTCCTTGTTTAGTGTTTTAGTTAATTTTGAGAAAAGTTAATGTAAGACACTAAGGAAAACCATTCATGTTTTGGAGTAATATAAAACTTCATGCAACATTTTATTACTCTGTTATGCTATTTAATTGTGGTTTAGGATTAAATAATGAGTCCATTCGATTCTGAGAATATTCAAAATAGGGTATCAAGACCAGTCTTGGTAAGGAAACACCTATTAAGTGAACATTGAATATTATAATCGAAAATTATCCCTAATCAAGGTCATTTAAACGATGGACGATTAATGACCAATTGAGATTAGTGTGTAGTCTGATTTATAACACCGTTTCATGTGCTACGAGGACATGATTGTCATAAATCATTTGCACAGGTATTGGTTTAGAACCATACTGGATCGACCTATGAGAATACTTTAAGAAATTAAAAATTTGTCATAAGTATACTTCTCATTATGGCTATCGGAACCTATTTCCTCGACCATGAGTAGTGTGAGTTCTCTTGTTTGAGTACTAGTTCGCTTTGATGTTGTCAAACGTCTGCCGTAATAGGGGATTATAACGGCAACACTCGGACGGCTAGGTCCTCTCAGTAAGAGGAGCTACATTACAAGACTGGGAATGTCCCCCTAGTAAAATAGGGAAGATGTCTTTGTTGTATACAAGGCCTCTCGTAGAGCGAGACTGTAAAATGCATGGCCGTGCTCGGATGGATTTTAGAAATCATCTGTTTATTGACAGTCGGACTCGGAATCGGGAAACACTTATGGACGTAATAAGGATGACAACAATAAATCTTACCTTATAGTTCATGAAGAGACATTAAGCGACATAGGAAAAGGTTGTACACAAAATGAGCACTTGTCCGGAAGGACAAGTGGGAGATTGAAAGGAATGGTGTCCTTCGAACAAGTGTACTATTCCGTTAGCGGGTTCAGAATTATTAGAAAGCTAATATATTCAGTAAGGTCAAGTGATCGGAATGCCTGGGTAGAGGCCGCTTCCGATCAGTAATATTAATGGATAATTAATGTTACAGCTTAATCTTGACTGAACCCTTCGGGTCACACCTAAGCATTCAACAAACCGAAACGACGAATTAATTCGGAAGGAATTAATGAGTCGACCGAGTAATATTTATTTAGACGTCGGAAATTCGAGCTTAGAGCGTCGAAACCGAGCGTCAGAAGTCGAGTCGAAAAATAGTGAAAGACGAGACGAGAAATAGTAATAAATCAACAAAAGACCAAAATACCCCTAGCATCGGAATGCCCAAGCAAACCGAGTGCTAAGGGCGTATAGCCTAGCATGGTGGCTAGCATGCGCACCAAGCCGAGCCTAGGCTGGCTGGTGCGTGCTAGCGCACTCATGCTAGCATCGCAAGGCTAGGCGTTGCCTAGTGCGTGCTAGCATGCTAGGCGCAGCCTTGTGCGCGCAATGGCTAGCAAGCCATGCCGCAACAAGCTGCTGGAGCTAGCACGCTAGGCGCGCCAGCTCGCCACAGCTAGCAGCAGCATGGCTAGGCCATTGCTTGCTGCCTAGTAGCGCTGGCCAAGCCACAAGGCCAGCAGCAGCAGCCCGCACAAGCATGCTGGGCGTGCTGGCCAGCAGCGGCTGGCAGCCCGCATGCGAGTGCTGGGCTTGCTGGGCGTGGCTGCCACGGACAGCAGCACATGGCAGCCCACCTTGGCTGCCTTGGTGCCCAAGGGTTGGTGCCATGTGGCTTGTGGTCCTTGAGTGTGTGGGGAGTGAGGTGGCCGGTTATGGGAGAGGGAGTGGGGAGCAAGTTTGGTCCCCCCCTTCTCCAAGTGGTCCTCACCTAACCACTCACATGAGCTTGCCACTTGTTGATTTATTACTAGCTTGATTATTGATTTTATTTTAGCTTTAAAATAAAATGGAAAAATCATACTATCCCACATTGATGGGAGAGTAAATGATACTCCCATCATTTCCTATAAATACCCAAGTATGGGCATTGGGAAAGATGCTTGAGTAAGAGTTGGAAAAGGCATCACAATTAGTGAAAACCTTTGAACTCAATATAATTACTCGGGTTTTGTTGGTCGGGTCTTGCTAACCCCAAGACATTGGACCTAGTCGGTTTTGTTGGTGCGGGTGGAGTTCGTTGGAGGTCTCCGTGCGAGCGGGACTTGAAGCTTTCAAGTAAGAGCTCATTTGGAGCGAAGCACGCGTCAAAGGTAATTAGCTTATCTTAATCTTGTGATTAATTTAATTATGTTTATGGTTTTATTTATTGCGAGTGCGGTCTTGGTTTTGGGTTTGTTTCCGCGGTGAGTCGGACTCACCAAACCCCAACATGATTAGTGTAACCGCCCACTCCCTTAGTGTTCCTATTTTCTAGGGCCACTAAGAGAGTGGTGTAACTTCCACATGACGTGGAATTATCCTCTCAGAATAACTACCCACGTTTATGGTTACACCCTACTACTCTAGTGTTCCTATTTTATAGGAACCGCCCCCGTAGTGGCTTAACCGCGTTCCCGTCTGACCACAGTCATAGGCACAGTTAAGATAACCGTTCGTCAACCTACTAACATCATGGTCCTATATTTTAGGAACCACACTGAGCCACATTACACCTCAGCATAACCGTCCTAACAATGTAAGGAGAATGGTGCAACGTGGGTGGTTACCTCAACCGCCCACTAGCCCCACTAGTTAGCCAATCCTTATATTCAAGGCAACCGCATGCAATGTTAGGTCACTTTTGGGTCAACCTAGGCAAGGCCGTCGACCACCCCGCATAGGCGCGCAAGGCCTTCGGGATCCTTCTTTCCCACGCGAGCAAGTGTGTGCTCTGTTCGGGAAGAACGAGCCAAGTAAGGCTAGATTTTCACACTACCATGTCTAAGGCTTGTGAGGTTATTAGGGATAACCCCCGAGTTCTTAGACCATGGTGCTAGCAAAGCATTGGTTAGCTAGGCCTTGGGCCTATGGATAGCGCGCGAGCGCACTAAAAAAACCTCGGAGTGTTTGGTTGAGCAAAACTCCATAACAACCTTTGATACTTATTGAAGGGACTTATTAGGACCCTAAGAGATCATACATGGACATAGGGCAAAAGTTGGGTTCAAGGATCGGGCTTGAAAACCCATTATTGTGTTATTGTCAGTTGGGTGTTAATTAGTATTTCATGGCCAGATCAAAATAAAGCTCTTTAAGGGGCGACTGCTCACTCAAGGGTCAGGGGATGACTTAAGGGTGGCCTTAGGGCTAGGGGCCTTGGGCATAGTCATGGTCATAGGATGGTTTATGGGGACTATAGCACACTTGGATGACTATGGTGGACACTCGATAAGACAAACTGACATGATAGTCCCGACTAGGGTTTGGGGCTTAGTACGGGCATGCTTACTAAGTGGTGCGTGGTTTGGCTAAGGGATGCTCTTGGGACTATCTTGGGACTATCATGTCAGTTTGTCTTATCAGATCAATACTTCCACCATGTACCTCAGAGAAGATGCCATACTTTGGTGGAGGCGACGTGAGTTGGACATCAAGAAGGGGATTTGTTCCATCAGCACTTGGGACGAGTTCAAGAAGGATTTCAAGCGACAATTCTATCCAAAGAATGCCAAGAAGCTCTCAATGATGAAGCTGCGTGATCTAAAGCACAACAACACCCTCAAAGAGTACATCAAACAATTTTCCACGTTGATGCTTGAGATCGATGATCTTTTGGAGGAGAACCAACTCATTTATTTCATCAGAGGGCTACAACGATGGCTCAACAGGAAGTAGAACGGAGAAATGTGCAGACACTTGATGAGGCCATAACCGTCGCCGAATCCTTGCTGGAGTTCAAGGATTCAAAGAAGGATGGTAGAAGTGGTGGCAACAAGGGGAAAGGTGGGGGAGCCAAACCCACCGACCGAAGCAGCAGCTACAGCAATCGGTTCGAGAAGAAGGACAAGGATAAGGGCAAAGGCTAGTCATCCGCTTCTTCGTCGGACAAGAGCAAGCATCGAGACTGCTTCTTATGCGGAGGGCCGCATTGGGCTAGGGAATGCCCAGGAAGACAAAGGCTCAATGCCATTATCTCTTCGGGTGGCGAGTCGACGGGCTATGAAGCGCGGATGGGATCATTGCGTATCATGGGGAGTGTGATGGCGACATTCGAAGCCGATGGGTGCAGCGATGTGGTCAAGGTAAGCACACTACCCCATCCGAAGGGAAAACTAATGTTTGTGGAAGCATTAGTTAATGGAAAGGCTTCTAGGGAACTTTTTGACACGGGTGCCTCACACAACTTCATCGCCAAGGAGGAGACAAGCAAGCTGGGTGTTGAGTACGCTAAGGAGCCAGGCACGTTGAAGACCGTCAACGCTTCACTTGTGACTATCCTTGGCATAGTTCGTCAGGTGCCACTTAGTTTGGGAGAATGGAGCGACACCGTAGATTTCACCGTCGTCAACATGGACGACTTCTCGCTGGTGTTGGGTCTAGAGTTCATGGACTCGGTGAGACCTTTTTCATTTGAAAGGGACGGGTCAATGACTATCGTGAAGAATCAAGGAGCATGGTCCATCTCCATAACCTAAGAACAGGTCGAGGCTAAAATGATCTCGGCCATTCAGCTAGAAAAAGGGGTAAAGAAGGGTCAAGAAACATACTTGGCCGCCCTAGTCGATGACGAGCCTTATGGGGGCGAGGTTCCGTTAGAAATTTCCTGAGTGCTCAAGGAGTTTGATGATGTTATGCCTCCGGAATTACCCAAGAGACTTCCCCCTCGAAGGGAAGTAGACCACGAGATAGAGCTGAAGCCAGGAGCTAAGCCTCTAGCCATGGCACCATATCAGATGGCACCACCGGAGCTTGAAGAGCTAAGGAAGCATCTTAAGGAGTTGCTAGAAGCAGGGTTCATCAGGCCATCCAAAGCACGGTTTAGAGCACCTATGGTATTTCAGCGCAAGCACGATGGAAGTCTTCGCATGTGCATCGATTATCGGGCTCTCAACAAGGTAACCGTGAAGAACAAGTACCCGATCCTATTAGTCGCAGATCTTTTTTATCGGCTCGGCAAAGCCAGGTATTTCTCCAAACTAGACTTGCGTTCGGGGTATTGGCAGGTGCGCATCGGTGAGGAAGATGAACCCAAGACGGCATGCGTCACTAGGTATGGGTCTTATGAGTTTTTGGTGATGCCTTTCGGTCTCACCAATGCCACAGCGACCTTCTGTACGTTGATGAATAAAATTTTTCGGCCATTCCTAGATGATTTTGTAGTTGTCTATCTCGACGATATCGTCGTGTATAGCAACAATTTGCAGGACCATGTGCAGCATTTGAAGAAGGTGTTCCAGATCATTCGGGAGAACGAGCTATTCGTGAAAAAGGAGAAGTACTCGTTCGGACAAGAGGAGGTGTCATTCTTAGGGCACCGAATCAAAGCCGGAAAAATCATGATAGAACACGACAAGGTGAGTTCCATCAAGGAGTGGGGCGAGCCCAAGAACATGTTGGAGCTACGTTTTTTCCTTGGGCTTGCAAACTACAATCGGCGGTTCATTAAGAGCTACTCAGCAAGGGTAGCACCACTGACCGATCTTTTGAAGAAAAAGGTGCAATGGTGTTGGAGCGACAAGTGTCAAGCAGCCTTCGATAATTTGAAACAAGCAGTTCCCGAAGAACCTGTCTTGGCCTTGCCAGACTACTCAAAGCCTTTCGAGCTACTCACAGATGCCTCCGACTTTCCTATCGGAGGAGTTTTCATGCAAGAGGGGCATCCGATTGCCTATGAGTCGCGTAAGTTGAATGACACCAAGAAGAGATATCTTGTGCATGATAAGGAGATGACGGCAATCATTCATTGCCCGCGCATATGGAGACATTTTTGCTTGGGAGTCAGTTTACCATCATGACCGACAATGTGGGGACAAGTTATTTTCAAAATCAGAAGAAACTTAGTCCCAAGCAAGCTCGATGGCAAGACTTTCTAGCCGAGTTCGACTATATGATGGAGTATAAGCCGGGCAAGGTCAATGTAGTTGTTGATGCTCTTAGCCGCAAGGAAATACTTGCTAGCATAAGTAGTGTTGCTAGAAACATCCTTGGACGGATCAAGGATGGGTTGGAGCATGATTCCATGGCAAAGGGGCTCGTAGACTTGGCCAACAAAGGGAAGACCCGACGGTTTTGGGTAGAAGATGGGGTACTCTTTCACCATCGGAAGGAGCATTTACATGCCTAAGTGGGACAACCTTAGGCGCGATGTGATGAAGGAGTGTCATGACTCTTTGTGGGCGGGACACCCAGGCATTCAGAGCACCATGGCACTCTTGGAGGAGATCTACTATTGGCCTCATATGAGGGATGACATTGAGGCCTATGTCAAGACTTGTCTTGTGTGCCAACAAGACAAGGTGGAGCAACGTGTACCGGCAGGTCTATTGCAACCCTTCCTAGTACCAGAAAGGCCTTGGGAAAGCGTCTCAATGGATTTCATATCGGCCTTGCCCAAGTCAAAAGAGTGTGGCTCAATCATAGTGGTTGTCGATCGCTTTTCCAAGTACGACACTTTCATTCCGCCACCAAAGGATTGCACCGCGGAGCAAGCCGCCAAACTATTCTTCAAGCATGTGGTGAAGTACTGGGGCTTGCCACGGAGCATCATCAGCAACAGAGACTCAAGGTTCACAGCCAAGTTTTAGACGGAGTTGTTCAATCTCCTCGGGTCGGGACTCCATTTCTCAACAAGCTTTCACCCGCAATCAGACGGCCAAAAGGAGAGGGCGAATGCCTTGTTGGAATTGTATCTAAGGCACTATTTGGATGCTAATCAGCGAGATTGGGCAAAGTTCATGGATATAGCTCAATTCTCCTTCAATTTGCAGCGGTCCAAGGCTACACAACAAAGCCCTTTTGAAATAGTCATGGGCCAATAACCCTTGACACCACAAGTCATTGCTTCGGGCTACACGAGTAGCACCCCCACTTCCTATAAGCTAGCAAAGGGATGGCACGAGCAACTCAACATCACCAAGGCCTACCTAGACAAAGTCGCTAAAAAGATGAAGAAGTGGGCGGACAAGCACAGACGCCCATTGGAGTTTGCAGAGGGCGACTTAGTCATGGTTAAGTTGCTGCCCCAACAATTCAAGGACTTCCGCAAAGTGTATAAGGGGCTTGTGCGGAAGTACGAAGGGCCTTTCCTGGTTATTAGGAAGGTCGGGAAGGTTAGTTACAAGCTTGAGCTACCACCCAAGCTTAAAATTCCCCAGTGTTCCATGTAAGTATGCTCAAACCCTACCATGATGCCAAGGAAGATCCATTTAGGGGCGAGTCACACCGTGCACCGACAGCGGTATTGACCTCGTTTGATCGGGATATTGAGGTCATTGAGGCCAAGAGGGCCATAAGAAAAAGGGGTGTGCCAACCTACAACGAGTATCTTGTCCGATGGAAAGGACTCCCGGACAGCGAGGCATCATGGGAAAAGGAGGAGGACCTTTGGCAATTTAGAGACAAGATATCCGAGTTCGAGGATCGGCCTTGACGAGGTCGTCAAGACTTGGGTAGGGGAGCATGTCACGACTCAAGTCCCACATCCACCAAGGCAGCAGCAACATCAATTGGGCACTAGGCAACCATTCGGACCAAGGGAGATGCCCATGGGTGCTAGGAAGCACCTTCTCTCTAAAGAGCTTTATTTTGATCTAGTGCTGTTTTCCAAGTGAACACCCGATTGACAATAACACAATAATGGGTCATTTGGGGGACCAAATGAAACCCAAATGAGCCCAAAATTTGGGGTCTACCGTTTTTGAGCCCAAGGAAGACAATGGTGCAGCCGAATTCTCAAGGAGAAGTCAGAAACATTCTAGAACGTGCTAGGAGTCTCAAGATGCGTCCGGAAACTTCTAGAACTTTCTAGGATACTCTTGTACATTCATGTAGACCTAGAGTATTATAGAATACTCCGGAATGTTGTAAATAAGAGATGTAACTCAGAATTGTATAGAAGTCTCTAGAATAACCAAGTTCTAGGACCCTCCATTTGAGGAGGTTAGAATAATGTAGAGTAGAACTCTTTAGGCACTTGGGAAGCCTATAAATAGGGACCTTCCCTTCATTTTGCAAACCATCCAAGCATTTTCTAAACACTCTCTCTCAAGCAATACAAGTTCTCTTAACTTACTCTCTCTTGTGCTCTTACTTACTTTCTCACTTACTTAGCTTTCGTTGCCTTACTTGCTAGGAGCAATACTCGGGGGTAAGCCTTGACTAGCAATCTTTGGGAAGGAAGTTAGTGGGAGCGCGAGCATAAGACTAGGGGAGTTAGTCCGCACGTGACAACTCGCCCCCTAAAGAGCTTTATTTTGATCTGGCCATGAAATACTAGTGAACACCCAACTGACAATAACACAATAATGGGCTCTCAAGCCCAATTCTTAAACCCAACCTTGGCCCTATGGCCATGTATGATCTATTAGGGTCCTAATAAGTCCCCTCAATAAGTATCAAAGGTTGTTATAGAGTTTTTCTCAACGAAACACTCCGAGGTTCTTTTAGCGCGTGCGCGTGCTAGCCATAGGCCCAAGGCCTAGCCGATCAAGGATTTGCTAGCACCATAGCCTAAGCACTTAGGGGCTATCCCTGATAACCACACAAGCCTTAGACATGGTAGTGAGTAACTCTAGCCTCACTTGGCCCATTCTTCCCGAATCGAGCACGCACTTGCTCGCATGGGCAAGTGGGATCCCGAAGGCCTTGCGAGCCTATACGGGGTGGCCGACGACCTTGCCTAGGTCGACCCAAAAGTGACTGTGACTGTTGGTTTATTTCCGTATTTCGGACTACCAAATAATAGAATATCAACAAAATCTTATGACTACTCCATACGCTTGCCTTTGTTAGTTTTGTTTCCCTTCTTCATCGTTTTTATTTTATTTTTTCTTTTTCTTTTCTTTTTTTTTCCTAACTTCCATTTTTCGTTTTTCTTTTAGGTTCTTTTTTTTTATTATTTATTATTTTATTTTTCCTTTTTTCTTTCCCCTTTGATTTTCTTTTCCTTTTTTTTTCCTTTTCTTTTATTTTTTTGGTTATTTTTTCAAGGGGGAGTAAGTCGAGAACCCTTTCCCTCCCTCGAAAATTTTTCTTTTTCGCTTATTAACACTTATGGAAAAAATATGATACATACAAAATATGTGTCATATGTACAACAATAAAAATAAAAAAAAATGTGTATATGTACATTTTCCATAAGCAAAAAAAAAATTAAATAATATATAAAAAAAAGAGAAGTCATGATGCTCGGCGACCCTCGGAGGGCTGCTGTACTTCCTGCAAAATCCAAAACAAAGATTAATACACGAAATTTGTAATATCTTTGAAAAAAAAAGCTTACCGAGACTATCCGATGATCACGGCATGACAAAGCCACGAGGGCTCTCCGATAAGCAGCTCGAAAAGCACGCATAGTCCTCACCATGCCATTCACAGTCTCCCGCGGAACCTGTTCCAAAAAACAAATATAAAGGACAATTATAAAACAAATTGTATATGATATATAAAATAATAATAATAATAATAATAATAATAATAATAATACACATGTACAGAATAAACATACCGACTCAACCGTCTCCAGTACGAACGATATGTCCTCATCCTCGGCCGCTGAAAGAATCTCACGAATTACCGACCCAAAAGCAACGGTATACGTGATCTCTGCCGTGGGAGGCACCCAACCACCCAGCTCGACTCGCTAAAAATACGATAACAAAGGAGTCAAGGTTCCGCAAAATAAACAAAAAATAAACGAACTTACGAATCCAAACAGCCTCCTTAGCTCTTCAGCAGCTGCCAAGTATTCGGCTTCAGTTGTAGAATCTACAGTTGTACTCTGCTTTGCGCTCTTCCAACTAAACGCCCCTCCATTCAGACAGAACACATATCCAGATTGCGATTTGAAATCGTCTCTGTCTGTCTGGAAGCTTGCGTCGGTAAAACCTTCCACAACTAAATCCTTTGCACCACCATACACCAGGAATTTATCCTTGTTCCTTTTCAGGTACTTTAGGATATTTTTGGCCGCAGTCCAATGCGCCTCTCCTGGGTCTGATTGGTAACGGCTCGTAGCACTCAAGGCATACGACACATCTGGCCTAGTACATATCATGGCATACATGATAGATCCAATAAGCGAAGCATATGGAATCTGATTCATTCTTACCCGCTCATCAGGTGTCTGTGGACACTGCTTCTTGCTTAGGGTTATGCCATGTGACATTGGCAGGTGACCTCTTTTGGCCTCCTCCATGCCAAATCGAGCAAGTACCTTATCAATATAAGTACTTTGACTCAATCCAATCATCCTTTTCGATCTATCCCTATAGATCTTGATGCCTAGTATGTACTGAGCCTCTCCCAAGTCTTTCATTGAGAAGCACTTTCCGAGCCAGGCCTTTACAGACTCTAACAACGGAATGCTGTTTCCAATGAGCAATATGTCATCGACATATAAGACTAGGAAGGCGATGTCACTCCCACTGACCTTCTTGTAAACACAAGATTCATCTGGATTCTTGATAAAACCAAACTTACTGATGGCTTCATCGAAACGCAGATTCCAACTTCTGCTTGCTTGCTTTAATCCATAAATGGACTTCTTAAGCTTACAAACTTTCCTAGCATTGTTTTGGTCGACAAAACCTTCAGGCTGTGTCATATACACAGTTTCTTCCAAATAACCATTAAGGAAGGCGGTTTTGACGTCCGTCTGCCATATTTCATAGTCGTAATATGCAGCAATCGCTAGGAGGATCCGAACGGATTTAAGCATTGCGACTGGTGAAAAGGTTTCATCGTAATCAATACCATGAACTTGTCTGTAACCTTTTGCCACCAATCTAGCTTTGTAAATGAATACATTTCCATCTTTGTCGGTTTTCAACTTGAAAATCCACTTACATCCGATCGGTGTATAACCTTCGGGTAAGTCAACCAAGTCCCAGACTTGATTTTCAAACATGGAATCCATTTCAGATCTCATGGCCTCTTGCCATTTAGCAGAGTCGGTGCTTGCCATCGCTTGCTTGTAGGTTGCTAGTTCATCTCCATCCATAATCAGGATGTCCTGATTCTCGGTTAATACTAAACCAAGATATCTATCAGGTTGAGATCTCGGCCTCAGAGACCTACGTAGGGTAATGGATTGAGCATTTGCATTGTCGGTTCGACTTTGCACATTTTGATTATTTTGACCTGCGTCAACAGATGTTGTTTGAGCACTTTGACTGTCATTATGATTTTGTTACTCATCCTTACGAACTTCGTCGAGTTCGATTTTCCTCCCACTTCGTCGAGTTCGATTTTGGAAAGGTGCTCCTTCTCCAAAAAGACACCATCGCGAGCAACAAACACTTTGTTCTCCGATTTGTTGTAGAAGTAATACCCTTTGGTTTCTTTTGGGTAGCCCACAAAGTAAACCTTGTCAGATTTGGGATGAAGTTTGTCAGAGATCAATTTCTTGACATATGCTTCGCATCCCCATATCTTTAGAAAAGATAACCTAGGAGGTTTCTTCGTCCATAATTCATATGGAGTCTTTTCTACATCTTTTGATGGAGCACGGTTCAGTGTTAGTGCCGCAGTTAGAAGTGCGTGTCCCTAGAAAGAGATAGGAAGATCACTAAGACCCATTGTTGATCGTACCATGTCTAACAAGGTCCGATTTCTCCTTTCGGATACTCCGTTCCATTGTGGAGTTCCTGGAGGTGTCAATTCTGAAAGTATACCCTTTTCTTTCAGATGGTCATCGAATTCTTGGCTCAAGTATTCACCACCTCGATCCGATCGAAAGGCTTTGATTTTCTTGCCAAGCTGATTTTCAACTTCACTCTGAAATTCTTTGAACTTTTCAAATGATTCAGATTGGTGCGACATGAGGTAGACATAGCCATATCTACTATAGTCGTCTGTGAAAGTGATGAAATATCGATGTCCATTTCTTGTGGTTGAGCTCATTGGTCCACATACATCGGTATGTATAAGACCCAATAAGTCACTTGCCCTTTCTCCCAACTTGGAGAATGGCTGTTTAATCATCTTGCCTAATAGACATCCTTCGCAATTCTCAAACGATTCTAAATCGAAAGAGTCAAGAACACCTTCTTGTAGAAGTTTCTTGATGCGTTTGATGTTAGTGTGGCCAAGACGACAATGCCACAAGTAAGTCTGATTTGACTCCATGGTCTTAGCTCTTTTGGTATCATTATAAACAATTTGTCCAAAAACACAAACGTGTCATTCCATAAATATAAACAAGATGATATGTCTTGTGATCAAGTTTACAATGACGTCCAACGCCACAAGATCAAAATATGGTAGATAAAACTAAACAAGTTTTAAATCTAGACAAAATATGAGATTACAAGCTTTCTTTGAAAGATTATCTTCTTCTTCCACTTGTACTCATATCCACTTGAAAAGCACCGCTCACTTTGTTCCTGAAATAGGAGCATATAGTGAGCCAATTTTCCGGTATCTAATACCTCATAAATTGCTTATGTTCAAGTGTAAAGATGATACCTGAGATCGAGGTTACTTTTCCTTTCGCCTCATCTACTAGATACATGCTACATTCTCTTTTGTAGTGTCCGGGTCTACTACAATAGAAGCAGCGCATCTTAGCTTTGTTCTTGAACTCCTTCTTCTTTGGTCTCAGGGCAACCTTAGCCTTCTTGCAAGAATAGGTTTTCTGGAGCTCTTGAACAACTTCCATCAAGGAAAGTTTGTTCCGCTTGGCCGTAAGTCGCATCTTTAATGCAACATACCCCGAGTGGAGTGAGCTTAGTAGCATGAGAGCTGCTTGCTCATCTTCCACTGGTTTGCCAATTAGCTCCAGATGGGTGAATAGCCTTGTCATGTTGAGCACATGAGCTTGAAGTGGCATCCCGGGTCTAAGTCTTGCATTATAGACCTTAGCCCATACTTCTTGTCTCTCTTTGGTGAGACATCCATCTTGCGGTGGCTTGATCCTCATGTTCGAGAGTGACCTAGTCACATCTTCCACAAGTCCATCATAGTTGCCTCTGGTACTCTTGGTGACTCTCAAATTGACTACGTCTTCTAGAGCTTTGAGCATCATGTCCGGAAAATAGTTGCAGAACTTCCCCTTCCATTGTACCGGGATGGAGTTTGCCATGAGTCTGGAAACTCTTTTGCAATCCTCACTCCATTCCTCATGTGCCTCATCACTCATAATCCCCTTTGAGTAGAAACTCGGGATTTAAGTGTCCAGAATGTGCTCTAGGTAGCAATTTCGGAGGGTCTTTCGGAGTTCCTCTTCCCATTCCTTAAAGTTTACCAAGTTCAGAGAAATTGGCAACCTTTTGGGCAATTCCGGGAGCATAAGGTCGTTGTCATTAGTTGAAGACATGATTCTACAATTGAAAGAATTTGAAATGAAAAACCATTCATTATACTTAAATAAGATTGAAATCATGCATTTTAATCAAACTTGTTTAAAACGTCTTATTCACACATTAAAGATTGTCCCCAATTTTGGTGAGAATAAGTCGATTCCAAGATCCAAAGAAACAAAGAGTGGTTAAGCATGCTTTGGCTTGTCTTAACACTCAATCTCCTAAGGTAAGCAACGCTTTGCTAATGGCTCCAAGCCATTCTTGGTTGAATAAATCGTCGCATCCAATGCTCTCTAAACAATTTATTCACTTTGCCACGACATGTTAGGACTCCATCACTCATATCGTTGAGTATAACCAAAACCACTTGCATACCCAGTATGCCTTACGTTCCTTGGAGAAGTAGTGATGCCTCGCTTTGGCGTAGCCCACCACTACCCTCGTTCGGTTGGTAAGTGTGTTTTGGAATGGCAAGTTTTACTCAATTTTAAGGGACCTAGGGTTTCTATGTTGGTTGATTTAAGTGAACTTAATTAATCATCTCAACATTCGAAATCCTAACCATGCATCTAACATATAATTCAAATATATAAACATAAATATATATCGAAAACATAAATAGAGATGCATTTGGAAACTAGCATGACCCCTTGAGATCTTCAAGTCTTCAAAAGGTCTTCATTTGCAACTTCATGGCTTCGTCTTCTAAGAACCCCGTCTTCAAGACTTGACCAAATAATATAATTGCTAATATCTACGATTAGGACTAATCTAAATATTAAGGTACAAAAATACTCAACGGTTCGCAGACCGTATTTAGATTTACAAAAATACATCACGGATCACAGTCCGTATTTTCTATCCTAATCGGGCCCCACTAGTTGCCATTTCATAAAACCTGTGAGAGAATTTTACATTCCATTCATCCATTCACTATCTGTGAATGGCCCATGCATTTTACAACGATCAAACAAGTAACAATGCATAAAACCGCGCGAGAACTAGTAATTAATCTAGGTGGTCAATCCAATTAACACGCCTAATTAAACTAGTCAAAGTTGTTTTAACCGGTTATGGTAATAACTAAGAGATGCTCCCACTAAATTCCGCATCCAATCTTAACTAATCTAATTAATTAAGTCGGTGAACCCAAATATTTGTCAAAATTAATTTTGCAAATGTCGCTAAAAAACCCGAGGCCTAGCCTCCAAAATTTTAATTAAATAAACAAAATAATTAAAATAATTAAAACGACAATCTAAGCAAAATTACGTATTCCATAATGTCTAAGTGCCTAGCACTAAGACTTGGAACCCAAAATTACCCTTATTTACATATTAAGCAACGCTAAAATTAACTTTAAAATAGCATCGCCTTAATAACCCGGGGTTATTGTGCCAATTATGGGATCGTACGTACCGTACAACAAGCTCGTAACATACCCATTCGCACCCCGCAACACCAAGCATGCCCATGGGCTGCTTGTGCTCGCACACGCCACGCCCAGCCAAGCCAAACGTAGCAGCACGCACAGCGCGCACAGCACTATGCTGCTGCTGCGCCATGCTGCTGCTTGCTGCTGGCTGGTGCGCTATGTTGCTGGCAGCGAGCAGCAGCCCATGCCCTTCCTCGCACACACAGACGCACAGCACCACGCACCTAAGAACGAAGCACCCAGCAGCCTCGGCAGCCACATATGGGTTGCGTGAGCAGCCCAGCTGGCCGAGAGCTAGCTCGGGGCTTTTAGGCCTCGTGTTGCGTGCTAATGCTTCGAAATTATCGAATTTTGTGTGTGACATTATAAATCAATTCTAAATTAATTTTAGAATCAATTTTGAGGAAAAATGAAAAATAACAAGTCCAACTTAAATAATTCATCCAAAGCAATTAACCAAATTTATTTCCAAGAATCATTCTTTAATAAAATTGGTTTAACTTGGTGTAACAAAATAAATTAGGGCATTTCTCACTATTAATTTAATCACTTTAAATTAATCTTGAGATTTTGACAAAATAAAAGGGAGTTGGAAAAAATGAACATAAGTTCAATAAAGACTCCAACTTTAACACTTGTGACTCCATGAAAAATTATATCTTCCAATATGAAGATAAACCAATTTCTATCACAAGTTTTAAACTTTATGATTCCAATCAACTAAAAAATGATTAAATCAACAAAGTTTAACCAAAATTCATGGAATATAGTAACTCAAAGTTTCAATCACTTATCATAAGTAAAGATTGAATCTTTAATACTTGGAAGCAACAAAGAACAACTATTTAACACTTAATGCAATTAATTTGCAATTATGTGAAAAATAAAACCAAACTTTCAAGCACCAATTACTACCAAGTAATCATGCTTAAAGTGGTCTAAAATTGCATATAAAATAAGGAAAGAACCATTTACATAACCACCATAAATATGCAATCAATTTTCAAGGTTAGAAAGACTTAAAATTTTTCGTCAAAACGAAAAATCCCTCGAAAAATGCATTTCTGGTCGTTTTCTGGCTAAGAACCGAGCCCTACAAGGGTAAAACCATTTCCAGAACACCTTTTCCACCCAAAATTCACTATTTTTGGGTCGAAATCTGGGTTCGGGAGCTGAAGATAGCTCTAATACGAGGTAAAATTTGAAAAACGAGTTACTAATCTAATTAGCAACTTAAAACCAGAAAAAATAAGCCATAAAGACACCTTGAAAAAAAAAATTATGATTTTAAAATAAACGAGCGAGGCTCTGATACCGCTGTTGGGGTTTGGTGAGTCCGACTCACCGCGGAAACAAACCTAAAACCAAGACCGCACTCGCAATAAATAAAACCATAAACATAATTAAATTAATCACAAGATTAAGATAAGCTAATTACCTTTGACGCGTGCTTCGCTCCAAATGAGCTCTTACTTGAAAGCTTCAAGTCCCGCTCGCACGGAGACCTCCAACGAAGTCCACCCGCACCAACAAAACCAACTAGGTCCAATGTCTTGGGGTTAGCAAGACCCGACCAACAAAACCCGAGTAATTATATTGAGTTCAAAGGTTTTCACTAATTGTGATGCCTTTTCCAACTCTTACTCAAGCATCTTTCCCAATGCCCATACTTGGGTATTTATAGGAAATGATGGGAGTATCATTTACTCTCCCATCAATGTGGGATAGTATGATTTTTCCATTTTATTTTAAAGCTAAAATAAAATCAATAATCAAGCTAGTAATAAATCAACAAGTGGCAAGCTCATGTGAGTGGTTAGGTGAGGACCACTTGGAGAAGGGGGGGACCAAACTTGCTCCCCACTCCCTCTCCCATAACCGGCCACCTCACTCCCCACACACTCAAGGACCACAAGCCACATGGCACCCACCCTTGGGCACCAAGGCAGCCAAGGTGGGCTGCCATGTGCTGCTGTCCGTGGCAGCCACGCCCAGCAAGCCCAGCACTCGCATGCGGGCTGCCAGCCGCTGCTGGCCAGCACGCCCAGCATGCTTGTGCGGGCTGCTGCTGCTGGCCTTGTGCCTTGGCCAGCGCTGCTAGGCAGCAAGCAATGGCCTAGCCATGCTGCTGCTAGCTGTGGCGAGCTGGCGCGCCTAGCGTGCTAGCTCCAGCAGCTTGTTGCGGCATGGCTTGCTAGCCATTGCGCGCACAAGGCTGCGCCTAGCATGCTAGCACGCACTAGGCAGCGCCTAGCCTTGCGATGCTAGCATGAGTGCGCTAGCACGCACCAGCCAGCCTAGGCTCGGCTTGGTGCGCATGCTAGCCACCATGCTAGGCTATACGCCCTTAGCACTCGGTTTGCTTGGGCAATCTGATGCTAGGGGTATTTTGGTCTTTTGTTGATTTATTACTATTTCTCGTCTCGTCTTTCACTATTTTTCGACTCGACTTCCGACGCTCGGTTTCGACGCTCTAAGCTCGAATTTCCGACGTCTAAATAAATATTACTCGGTCGACTCATTAAGTCCTTCCGAATTAATTCGTCGTTTCGGTTTGTTGAATGCTTGGGTGTGACCCGAAGGGTTCAGTCAAGATTAAGCTGTAACATTAATTATCCATTAATATTACTGATCGGAAGCGGCCTCCACCCAGGCATTCCGATCACTTGACCTTACTGAATATATTAGCTTTCTAATAATTCTGAACCCGCTAACGGAATAGTACACTTGTTCGAAGGACACCATTCCTTTCAAATATTCCGTTGGAAAGCCCATATTCCGACGGATTTATATACCATCGGAAATTTCCGAAGGATCATTAAAATCCGTCATAAAAAAACGATTCGTCGAAACCAGTCCGTCGGAAATAGTCCTATTTCTAGTAGTGTTATCTCTTTTGCCACGACATGTAAGGACTCTTTCACTCACATCGTTGAGTCTAACCAAAACCAACATGCATATTCGGTATGCCTTACGTTCCTATGAAAGTAGTGATGCCTTGCTTTGGCGTAGCCTATCATTATTCTCATTAGTTCAGTAAGTGTTGTTTTGGAATGACAAGTTTTACTCAATATTTTAGGGACCTAGGGGTTCTATGTTGGTCGATTTAAGTGAACTTAAGTAATCATCGCAACATCAAAATCCTAAGCATGCATCAAACATATCATTCATATATATAAGTATAAATATATATCGAAAATATAAGTAAATGATGCTTTTGGCAACTAGCATGACCCCTTGAGTCTTCAAGGGTATTCTCTTGCAACTTTATGGCTTCGCCTTCCAAGAAACTCCGTCTTCAAGACATAACCAAAATTATGCAACTACTAGTATCTACGATTAGGTCTAATATAAATATTAAGGTACCAAAATACGCAACGGTTCGCAGACCGTATTTAGATTTACAAAAATACGTGACGGAACGCAGTCCGTATTTTTTATCTTAATCGGGCCCCACTAGTTGTCATTTCATAAAACCTGTGAGAGAAAATACATTCCATTCATCCATTCACTATATGTAAATGGCCCATGCATTTTATAACAAAAAACAAGTAACAATGCATCAACACGCGTAAACTAGTAACTAACTTAGGTGATTAATCCGATTAACACGCCTAAATAAAACTAGTCAAGGTTTTTAACCGATTATGTGATTAAGCGCAATTAAAATAGCTCAAATAAATAATGAAGCACCCACTAAATTCTGCATACAACTTAATTAATTTGATTAATTAAGCCGGTAAACCTAAAATTTTTGCCAAATTAAAATTTGCAAGTGGCGCTCAAAACCGAGGCCTAGCCTCAAAAAATTAATTAAATTAAATGAACATAAAAAAGATAATTAAATCGTCAAAACGCAAACGAAAACACATAGCCCTAAAACCCCAAGTGCCTAGCATTAAGCCTTTCGGATTGGTGTGTTAGGCACCGTGGGCATGGGTGCCTTGTGAGGGCTCGCGCGCACAGCCATTGCCCGCGCCAAGCGATACCCCGTAGCCTACAGCATCGCACTAGGCGTTATACTGCCTACAAGGCGTGCTCACGACGGCATGGCCATGAAGGCCACTCGGGCTTGCTGCTGTGCCCGCCCCTTGCTGCCTCGCAGCAGCACATCGCACTCACATGCGCACCCAAAGCCGCACCAAGCTGCTACCCCACACACACCTAGATCGAGCATCGCACACACGAGGCATCAGCCAGCATCCTTTGGCAGTCACACGTGGGTTGCGCAAGCAGCCCAGCTAGCCAAAGGTATGCACGTGGCTATTGTGCCTCGTTTTGCGTGCTCGTGCGTCGGGAAAATTTCCGTTTTTTGTGTGACGTTTCTAATCAATTCTAAATTAATTTTAGAATTACTATTTTGAGCAAAATGAAAATTAAAACAAGTCCAACTAAATAAAATTCATTTAAGTCCACAAACCAAATTAATCCAAGAACTATTCTTTAAATAAAATTTGGTTCAACTTGATGCTACAAAAATGAAGGGCTATTCTCACTATTAATTTAACCAAGATAAATTAATCATGAGATTTGACAAAATTTAAAGGGAGTTGGAATAATAAACATAAATATTCAATAACAAATTCCAACCTTAAATTGTGAATCCTTGAAAAAACTACATCTTCTAATAAAAAGATTAATTAAATTTCAATCACAAGTTTGAAACTTTATGACTTTAATCAACTTAATAAATGATTAAATCAAGAAATTTCAATAAACACTCAAGGAATTTAGTAACATAAAGTTCCAACAAACAAAAATAATTAAAGGTAGATCTTTAATAGTTAAGAGCCTCAAAAACACAAACTTTTCACACTTAAAGCAATTGATTTGCAATTATGTGAAAAATTGAGCCAACCATTAAGCACCAATTACTTAATAGTAATCATGCTAAAAAATGGTCTAAAATTACAGAAGCTTAAAGGAACGAACCAAACACATAATCACAATTAATATGCCATTAAGATTCAAGGTTCAAAAGGTTTAAAAATTTCTGTCAAAACGAAAAATCCATCGAAACAGGCATTTAAGGGCAGAATTTGGCTTTTTCACAGTCCTAAAAGGGTTGAATCTCTTCCGAAACGTTGTTTCCACCCAAAATTCATTAGTCTTGGGTGAAAATCAAAAGAAAAAACAATGCAATAATTAATCAACAAGTGTCAAGAAAGGAGGGAGAGAGTAGTTGAGGACCACAAGGGGGGCAAAGCCTTGCTCCCTAAGCTTCATAACCCGCCTTCCTTACTCTCTCGGCTCCAACCAGCTGGCGCGAGCTAGCGCGCCTGGCCTTGGGCGCCAAGCCTGCCTTGCTGACGCTTGGTGCCCTTGGCTGGGCCTGCTGGCAGGGCCCTAGCTTGCGCGGGCTGCTACTGCCTCGGCCCAGCATGTCTCGCATGCTTGCATGCTACTGGCCAAGGCCTTGCGCACCATTGCTAGGAGTGTTAGCTTGCTCGTGCTGCTAGCTTGCTAGCCTTTGCGCGCGCTAGCTTGTATGCTAGCCTTGTGCTACTAACAATGCTAGTTATGCTACCTTGTGCGTGCTAGCTTGCTACGCCACGCACCAGCTAGTGCTGCTAGGAGCCTCGGCATAATGCGACATGCATGCTAGCTGCCATGTTAGCACCTTGTGCCCCTAGCACTCGGTTTGCTCGGGGAATTCCGATGCTAGGGGTATTTTGGTAATTGTTGATTAATTGATTTTTACCGTCTCGTCGTTTTATTAATTCAACTCGACTTGCTACACTCGGTCTGAACGCTCCTAGCTCGATATCCGACGTCTATGTTCATAATACTAGAGTGACTCATTAATTTCTTTTGGATTAATTCGTCGTGACAAATCATCATTTTGCTTGGGTGTGACCCGAAGGGTTCAGTCAAGATTAAGCTGTAATATTAATTATACATTAATATTCCTGATCGGAAGCGGTCTCCAACTAGGCATTCCGATGACTTGACCTCACTGAATAATTAACTTTCTAATAATTTTGAACCCTCTATCGGAGATATAAGTCAAATTCTAAATACAGTAAGCAATAGTCAAGGATCCATGTGCAGCTCATGCAAAATATGTAGAAGGCTAGAAAAGTGAAACCTCACATGGTTGTAACAAAAACTCACTTTTGGATTCAAATCCACCATAAGAAGCAACACCATCTTACCACAAACAAATATAATAGGGCTTCAAGGTCCCAAAAGTTCTAAACAACAACTACCTTAACATATTCTATCCTTGAATCAACCAAGCATATTCTCAAATCGTGCACACCGTTACCATTTAAGAAGAAAAGCATTCAATTATACAAGTCAAAAAGTATTATGTCCAAATCAAGAACAAAACAAAGACAAATTGCAAAATTTGCCTTATTAAAACAAAAAAAAATAAATAAAATAAAACAAAAAAACAAAATCTTTTTGGAGTTTTTAAAAATAAAGAACATGGGAATGCGTATACAATCGTGCATGGCATATATGAATCAACATCCCATCAAACATGATAGAATACCCTCCCCCAAGCTAGAATGAGACAATACACTCAAATCATAAATCAAATAATCCATGGGAGGGGGAAGAGAAAGAAATCAAACCAACAATACCAACACATGTCCAACAAGTCACTAACCATTAGAGAAAGAACAAGGAAACATAGTACCGAATATGGGTGGGTGTAAATATCCGCAAATGACC
Source organism: Chenopodium album (assembly GCF_948465745.1). Classification (NCBI taxonomy): domain Eukaryota; kingdom Viridiplantae; phylum Streptophyta; class Magnoliopsida; order Caryophyllales; family Amaranthaceae; genus Chenopodium; species Chenopodium album. The sequence continues at coordinate 27,930,288 of NC_137850.1, read as the reverse complement.
CAACCAAACCTTTCAGAGCAAATTTCCTCTCGAATTGAATCTCGCCTTCCATATGCTAGCAATTGTGGTGCCAAAATTCCTTGATTATTGATCCAAACCATTTCACTAAATTATATCAAGTTATGTACCTAGAAAAAGGCACACAAACATTTCTATGAGAGAAAGCTATTCTAAAAATAAAGGAAAATAAAAGCAATAAAACACGGGTTACTTCTCTAGAAATGCTTGCTTAAGATCCAAGCTTGACCGCTCAAGTAAATAATATTGCAACGATCGCAAGAGTTTGTCAAATGCACTACTACACATTTTGTAAGATAACAAGTAGGCAAATGAGGGAAAGAGGACGTGCAACAAGGATAGTGCACGCAAATGAGGAGAGAGATGCCAAGAAAAGGAAGAAGAATCAAAAACAAATTCAACAAAATAAGAAGAAGAAGAAGAAGAAGAAGAAGAAAAGAAAGGAAAACTCTCCTCAAAATATTTTTGGCTGGCAAAAACACCCTTTCCCTCAATAGAAGACGAATGATGGACATGTAAATCATCATAGACAAGGGGGTCTCCAATAAGCTTATTGACAAAAGAAGGGAGAGATATAGGAGTGTAGGGGATATGGTTAAATTTCCTTGAAAAAGGGATTTAAGAAGAGGGAATAGGGGCAATGGTCTCACAAATGAACTCTTCCTCACCACCATGCCTCAAATCACCAATAAGAGCATGAAAATCAATCATAGATTCCTTAAAAGAAGAACACTCATAATCTCCATCTCCCTTAAACATCCAACTTCCAAGAGGAACTATATAATCCCCTCCATCACAACAATGAACAACAACTCCCTCAACATCCTTAAATCCCAAAGTCCCAAAACCATGCATGAATGGATGCAAATTCATTTCAAACTCATCTCTCTCCCATGAAGCATCTTCAATGAACTCATTCAAAAGGCTATGGGTTTTCATTTGACTCTCAAATAACACATAGGACATAAACTCAAACGAGTCAAATACTCATGGATAGAAGAATCACAATCATGCACTTAAGACTCATCACAATCAACAAAGGAAGGGGGAGTTTAAATTCACAAAATCATCCTCATCATCATCACTCTCAACTCCCTTTCCTTCACTCCTATGCTCACTAATAGGATCCTCACACACTCTTGGTTGCTCAAAATCATCATCATCATTCTCAACACACACATTAGATTGGGGTTTTTCACAAACAAGCATCAAATATGACAATTGGCTTTCTAGATCTCCACGTCTCCTTCTTTCCTCCTTAAGACACTCCTCACTCTTTTTCATCATCTCCAATTAACTTCTCATAGAATTAAGGATCAACTCCTTACTAGGCCCAAGCTCATTATTAAGCCCAATATGCCTAATTTGAGTTTCAAAAATAGCAAATAGAGATTCAAAATGTATAGAAGATTGAGGTTCAACAAGAAAAGAAGAAGTACAACCAAGATTGGAAGAATTAACATGAAAATCATGAGCATATTCATCACATTGGGGAGTGGGGGCACAATCTAGCACATGAGATTCATCATCGGGGGAGCAAAGCACATCACAAGATGGCATGGTAAATAATGAAGAATATTGAAACACACCATTAGCATCAACTTGAGCATGTACATCATCATCATGAACAATAGGGGAAATAGAGTTGAAATCATTTGTTCTAGGTTCACTAGTAGGATCATGTGACAATTCATGGGAATTCATGCTAACATAAGAAGAATCAACACATTGCACATCAACATTAGAATCATGATTACTCCTATTATAGACATCCCAAGAAAACCAAACATAAAAATCCCAAGCATCATCAATTAACAATGCTTTAAATTCACCATTATGCATGCAATTCAACTTCATCCCTAGTTTTCTCATTCAAACCAAAATAACAAATCTCACAAGCCTCCCAAAGATTACAACAGTTATAATCAAGAAATCCCTCAAAGTTATTGTAATATTCACAAAAAGGCTCATTATCATATTGAGAAAATGAGATACATGTCATTTTCTTTTTCTTTACGAAACACACAAAAATCAAATAAAAGAAAAGTATATACAAAGACCTAGACTCAAGCAATCAAAAACACTCAAACATAGACACCGTTTCCCGGCAACGGCACCATTTTGGCAGCTGGAAAACTAGTTCGTTGACTAATACTCACTAAGCCAAACAAAATGTATAATCACATAACAAACTTAAATACAAGTATAGAGGTAAGTCAAGGGTCGAACCACTAGGAAAGGTTATATTCAAGTGTTTCCAATTAACGCCTAAGCTAAGTCAAAGTAAAAGGTAAAGAAGGTAACACTAACCAACTACCAAAACAAAGAATCAAACAATAAAACACTAGGGAATGGGGATCAACAAGTAATCATGACAATTGCAAAACCTTGGGAAGAACATGCCAATCAATGGTTGTGAAGACTAATGATAAGAGCTATCAATTGGAATCAAAAAACTATCTCCTAATCGTTAAGCTAGTGGTCTCTACGAATAACAAACTATGAGAATCACAATCCAAAACAATCGACAATTGCAATTTCTAAATTAATGGGTCGTGTTATTAGAAGTTACAATGCAATCTAGCATAATTGGCAAAAATCGATCAAATTACACACATGCAAACTTACATTAATCACTTTAATCTCAACAATCAATCAACATAATTCCCAAATTAATCACAATCAATCAATCATACAAGTTTCACCCAATCCCTAGCGAAAAAACTACTCAAGAATCCCTTAAATCACCATTAAAATCTCTCACTTTCTCTCTCTAAATCTACTCCTAAACTAACCCTAAAACTAGAGAGATAAACTCTCAACTAAGCTAAATTATGTGGAAAATTATGTCCATAAACTCGTTACAAAAATCGATTGAATAGGCATTTATAAAAGGCGCAAAAACGAAAACGAGCGAAACCGAAAACCCAAGGTAGCGAGCCTTCGCAAGAGGCTGCGCGCCCGCACAAGAGTGCTGCGTGCCTGCGCGTATAGCCTGCGTGCCTGCACACTTCTGGGTTTCTTCGACTTCTTCGTAGCCTCGTGCGCTCACAAATGAGTCTTCGTGTATGTACGCAATATCTTCATGATAGTCACTAAGCATGGCAGATTCAAATGGACTTGATGGTGGGTTCAACACCGCGGCTTCATGAGAGCGCAGCTTGAGAGAGCAAGAGCTAGAACTTGGAGCATGCCACTTTCTTAAATCTTGAGCTTTCCTATTGCTATAAGCTTGCTTCAAAGTTATCTTCCAACTTAGTAAGCCACCAATATCAAGACTCGTACCTCGTACAATACCTACACCCACAAAAAGAGGAGAAATAAAGGAGAAAACACTAGAAAAACCATAAAAACACAAAATAAGGGAGAAAAGGGAAATTAAGGAGGAAATGCATAAAACTAAGCATTTATTATTGAAGAAAACTATAAAAAGAAGGTAAAAACAACCTAAATACTCATCAAATGAGTGCCATAAATGGCACTTATCAACAAGCTAAATTCAAAATAGGTCTGCTAGCAAACCAATAACGGAGGCCCTTCCACCAAATCCAAAACAATTAAACCAAAATCTAACAAGTTTACATCCAATCTATTAAAGAGAGGGTTAGGTAGAGGTAACACTTCAGTTTATGCTATCAATGATGTCATTTTCATAAGCAATCCTTGTACAATGAGGAAAAACTTGATGGGCACCTCCATATCCACCACAAGCTTGGCTAAGTAATGAGCTACTTCGTTAGTATCTCTTGGGACATAGCTGAATTCGAACTTGCACGGATTGTTGAGCAATTCCCTTATGTCTTTAAGGATTACTGCTAACCCGTGGGTTCCTTGTTAGCCAATGTCTTCAAGTGTGCTTCTTAGGGATTGTGCGTCCATCTCGACAGTGACCTTTTTTAGCTTCGTTTACATAGCCATCATCTAATACCATCCCTTATTTAATTGCAATGAGTTCAGCTTCAACAGGATTCCTAGTCTTAATTTTCCAAGATCGTCCTCCAAGCCATGCTCCATCGTTAAACCTAATAACTCCACCTGCACTAGCTATCTCAGAACTTCTCCAAGCCCCGTCCACATTCAGTTTCACAAGGCCATTTACTGGACTTTTCCATATAGCTTCGTTGCTTCTCTCCATCAGTTCTTTCCCTATTCCCTGAAAAGCATTTAAGGTCACAACCTAATTCACCATAAATCTGTTAAAAAGGGTGACTGGATGGAGCATAGCAAGCTAGAAAGCAAATTGATTACACACCCTCCAAATGTGCTACAATGTTATAGAAAAATATTTTTCCAATTGTTACTCAAACTAAGATTATAATTGATCCAATCAACCAAATAGCATTATAAAAGGTGTGATAGTTGAAGCCTTTGTCTAATTTATTTCCTCTTAAAATTCTCAACCAAAGAACCTTAGAGTTAATTCAATCACGAAAAATAATGTAAAGATGATTCTCATTTGATAGATTGCACCTGGTACTAATAGCATTTAAATTTGGAATGCTCAAGCTAAGGACTAAGGCAGAAGGAAAGATTTGATGGGTGGCATTCATAGCATCATTCTATATTTGTATGTGGCTTGGATATGCCATATTTTGTTCCAACTACCAATGGAAAAAGAAGGGTCAGAGGAGAAATTTGAGTAGAGACAATAAGCACTTTTGATGGAGAATTGGCCATTGACCTCTTTTCCCCAACAATCAAATAAAACCTTTACAATAGCCACGGTTGGGAGAGGAATGCTTTCAATATGAGTGCATAAAACATCAAGAAGAATGTGTTTAATTCTGTTAATATCCCATCTCCCATTTCTTATTATGTTGTTAACCCGCTTATATATGAGCAATTGAATCCGGAATGGGAGTGTCAATTATAAGATAGATGGGTTTCTGACCCACCTAATAATGGTACAAAAGACAAATGTCATCCACATTGCCCACTCTATAAGAAATACCTTGCAAAAGAAGATTATTTCCTTTAAGAATATCCTTCCAAAGAAGGGACTTCGAAGAATTGGGACAATGAAACTAAGAACTTTTGAAGTAACGCACTCTAAGAATTCTAACCCAAAGTTTATTAGGATCATTAATGATTCTCCATCCCAACTTTTCCATGAAGGCAATATATTCCAAGTTCTAAGGTTATGAATACCCAGACATCCTAACCCTAAGGGAAGGCACACTTTATCCCAACATGTTCTATCAAAATAATGTGAACGGTCAACTTTATTCCAAAGAAACATTCTACAACTGCTTTTAAGGTCATCAAGAATAGAACAATGAATAAGAGAAGTTTGCATAGCATAAAGGGGATAAGAATTTAAACAACTTTTATTAAGGTGCTCCTCCCCGCCATATTAAGAACGAAGTTTTGCTTGCCAACCCTTAATATTATCCTTAGTTTTTACAAGAAGATAATATAGTCGGCTCTCTTCAATCTATTAGGGCTAATGTTCACTCTAAGATACTTGCCAAAAGAAGGGGCTCCCTTAATTTTAGAGGCATTGAGAATAGCTAGCTTCAGGGAGAGACACATTTTAGGAGGGAAGATAACCTTAGATTTAATAGGGCTAATAAAAAGACCGAACTGAGATCCAAACTCCAAAAAGGTATCCTTAATGTGTCGACAATCTTAATTGTATGACCAGGGATGAAACTAAGGCCGTTAGACTAGCTTATAACCAAATCTATGCATAGTATAAGGGCAAGTCCAAGTCGATCCATGGAGAATGGGTGGAAGGTTACTATAGTTTCGTGTCAAGCTACTTTGAAGCAAAAGTATGATGAATGTAGTATGAGCTAAACTAATCAAGCAAGCAATAAATCGAGAAAGAATCAAAGACGCTAGGGATTAGGTTCCACATATAATTATGATAGAGGTGCCAAATTGGGGGTAAATCGAAGCAATGGAGTGTTGCAAAGACTAATGATCTGACATTTGCAAACAAAGAGTTTAAAAGGCTATCTAGACTAATTGTCAATCTAGGTTTCCTCTATGAATGACAAACTAGTAGAGTCACAATTCAAACCAAATGATAAATAAAAATTCTAAATCAAGGTCATGTCATTAGAATTAACAATGCAATCAAGTTTAAAAATATAGGGTTATCAATCCTATTAAACTAAACACAAGCACAAATTCATCAATCAATTTAATCACAACAATCTATTGATCAAAATCCCCAAATTAGCAACAAGCTATCAATCATACATGCTTCCCCAACACCCTAGCTAAGAAATCTACTCACGAATCATTATAAATTGAAGAAAAAAAACATAGTTATTCATCATCATCATCATAATTGCAAATAAAATCAAAACTATATAAATCAAGCTAAAGCAAGTTTAAACAAGGAAAATCAATTTGAAATTTCATCAACAACAAAACTTAAATGCAATGATTGAAAGCAATAAGAAGAAGAAATTTTAAAAACTTGAAGATCAAAAGGAAATTTAGCTTGAACTGAACTAAAGATTAAATGTTGAAATCTACATTTTCTCTCTCTAATTAGCCTCTCTAATGTCTTTCCAAAAATTTTGAAAATGAAGTCTAGCCAAAAGTAGAAGGTCCGTACATATTTATAGTTACAAGTGAAAAAGGGGAAAATTAGGCAAAAACCACAAAACGGGGCAGCTCAGGCAGCTTGACCGAGCAGCCTTGCTTGCCCTTCCCGAGCTGTTAGGCTTGTGTGAGGAGTGCTACAGCTGTGCTCTGGGCTGCTCGGCCCAAGTAGGGGTTTTCTCCCTAATACAAACACATATCTCCTTCAAGGCTCTGGAGAAATTCTTTAGTGCTTGGGCGTGCGCAAAATAAGCAAACTTGCCTTGTCTTCTAACTTGATTTGCTTATGTTCTGACTTCTCGGACTCGTTTTTGTTGACTTCTAAATATCGTGTTAGGCTTCCTCCTCGACATTTGAGCCTTGAAAAATCCTGACACACCTACAGAAAAAATCAAACCAAAAAGAAAGTGAGAGAATAGCAAAGAAATGCATAAAATGATAATAAAACCATTAAACCATGCATTTCTCTAAACTAACACACAAGCACGCAAATCAAATATTATTACCTAAAAACACGACATAAAAGGCTAAAAATGAGCATAAAACTATGAAGAAGACTACCCTGTGAGTGTCATAAATTACACTCATCATTTTAGCTTTTCCAAAAAGGAAGACATCATCCGCAGAAAATGTAATACCCTAGAAATTCTTTTCTTTTAAAATACCTGTTTTGCCCTGTCTAAAACTTTAAATAGGTAAATCTAAGATATTATTGCCACCGTGAAAACGGCTAAGGCAACTATCAAAGAAACACAGCGGAAGACTGTCCTTTAAAATATTTAAAACGACTCAACTTAAAAAGTCAACTCACGAAAGTAAAGTCAAACCCAAAGTAAAATAAAGTCAAACCTACAACTTGGAAACATTGTACGCCCTTAACAAAACCAATTTAATTTAAAAACCTTTATGTTAGTCTCGCAACAATAATAACATAATATAATAAAAGCAATAACACATCATAATCTTATGGAAACTAGCATGATTCGCTCTTCACTCATGCCCATCATGAATATGCTTCATCACCTGAAAAACTTCTCTTTACTTGTTTCCACTACTCTCCATTAAAAATGGGTCATCATAGGGCCAAGGTAAAGACAATGCCAACAAACACACAATCAGCAAAGCTGAGTACATAAGCGTAATTAAACACACTAACGTGCTTTTACCTATCAACACACAACTTACCTTGTTGCACCTGTTTTCAAGCACACAACATACAACAAAACTTCTCAACTAAGTAACTAGATAAATTATTTAATTTTGATTACGCATCAAATGGGTTTTTCCCTAACCTACCTCAATAAAGGGGTACTAACACGGGAGCTAACCATGCCAGTATAAAAGAACCACTCGTAAGTGGCGGAATTCCTGCGCATAATAAAAAGGAAAATACAGCGTCCTGTACTCCAAGTAGAAGTTATGGTCAAATAAAAAGTCGCATAACTCCCCCCATATGTTCATACTCAAGGTATATACGTTCCAAGAGTTTTGGTGTGTAATCTCTTTCACTTTACGTTCTTTACAAATTATTAAACTTGGTGATAACTCTCAAATCATAATAACATCAAATATTATAATTATTCAAATAATTAAACACTCCAATTTAATTCTTGAATAATTAGTGACCACATAAAATTTAATGTTGAACCCTTTTTAAATCTACCTCGGTGTCAAATATACCTTAAACGCATAATGCGCCACAAATCTTATCCCTCGGTGTTGAAAACACCTTAAGTGCACGGAGGCACCAAAATATAATTTATTCCTCGTGTAGAAAGACACTTAAATAGCTCTTTCCTCATGCTTATAACATCAATAAAAATTATATGAACCATAATAAAATTCCCTTTTAATATTCCAAACCAAATTAAACATTTAGTTTAATTAAATATGCTTTCTATCATGCCACAAATAAAAGTGTAGTTCATATTCAACATGCCAAATGACTATTTTCAAATCATTAATCCATCACAAATAAATCATGCTTCATAATTCAATCACCAATATCAACCAAATCACAATTTCCAATCATAATCTAGCATGATACTAGTTGGGATTAATTAATCAAGCCTAGCATGTTACTACATCATCAAAATATGCTAAGTACGCGAACGTACCTTGAATACGATCTTAATATCGCCATGACTAATGGAAATCACTCACTTCAAAGTCTCCTACAAATTAAAATAATAATAGAGCATTAAAATCTACTCTACACAAATTTCTAACAATATATACTCTTATTAAACCACTCATAATTTGATTTTAAAAAGCTGAAATTTTATTTAAAACCTCATACTTTAATCCCAATTAATGGGTAATTAAAATTCCTTAAAGAAACTTGATTGTTAATATACTACCAAAAATTCCAGCAATATATATTAATAAAAACTTGCTGTAATTAGGCTTTAAAACACTTAAATTAAAGGTTTAAACCACCCTAAATCATAATCCTTCAATAATTAATTATTTATGAATCTAGGGTTTTAAAATTGGGGATTTTTAATTAAAATTAAAATTTGAAAATTAAATTACACCATACATAATATCAATCATCATAATATTAACACAAAACCCTTAATTTATAATTAGATCTAAGGTTTAAACAAAATTTAAAAAGAAAGATTAAATATTTTTTTTCGTGAATAGGAGAAGGTTGGACAGCAGGTCGGCGCCACTGCCGGTCGCCGCCGCTGCCGGCTGGTGGCCGGCAGTGGTGATCCGAAAACAAGGGGAAGGGGAAAAAGAAAGAAAGAAAAAGAGAGAAAAATAAAGGAGAAGAGAGAGAAAGTTTACCTTGGGTTTTCTCCACTCTGGGCAAAGTTTAATTAGCCCAAGTGTTGAATATTTATACCCTTTTCTCTAGAAACCCTTCTTACCTAAACTTTCCCTTTTTACTCTTTCCTAATCCCTTTCCTAAACAAACTTTATTAAAATAAAACTTTCCTAAATTAAATTCCAACTTAATAAAATAATTAATTTAAATAAAACTATCCTTTTATAAAATATTTCCAACATTGTTTAAAAAAAAATAATTAAAATATCATAAATAATTCATTTCAAATTATTTAAATACCCCACAAAATACTTATTTTAAATAAAATACGTATAAAAATACGGGGTATTACAGAAAAAAGAGGAGAAATGCTAACCTCATTATCAATTTTGATCAGTTTTCAAAGACCTTGTCCTACTTTTTACTCAATCATAATAGAAAGTCTTTCAAGACAAAGAACAAAGATATATGAGCAAAGGGATCTCCTTATCTTATCTCTCTTGAAAGTGCAAAACTTTCAATGATTTCACCATTCCAAAGAATAGAAATGGTAGGGGTAGTAATGCAACTTAAGGTGAGTTTAACAAGGTTTTCAGGAAAATTAAAACCCAAAAGGTTTTGACGAGCAAAACCCCATTCAATGCTATCATAAGCCTTCGAAATTTCAATTTTAAAGGCCATTATATTTTTCTTGCTAGCCTTTTTGAAAAGATGAGCGATTTCATTGATAACAAGAATGTTTTCATTTGAAAATAGTATAGTACACCTAGGTGCACCATGCACACCCGGTAAAACTAAAAAGGCGGATGAACATATTAGTGTTTGAAAAAGAACATACTAGTGTTTGAAAAGAATATACTAGTGTTTGAAAAAAGAACATGTGTGTGTTTGACAAAGAACATGGCATTACAAAGAATATAAATTATGTACAAAAAGAAAATGATAATACATTTAAGAACATACTCTTTTTCATGGTTACTCAAGTGGTTGAATGTGTTTGAAAAATAACCCTTTGTTTGACAAAAGAACATGTTTGTGTTTGACAAAGAACATAAAGTCTTTACAAAAAGAACATGATAATACATTAAAGAACATGTTCTTTTTCATGGTTACTCAGGTGGTTGAATTTAACATTTTTTTATGTACATACATTAAACAACATATTGTATAAGGTAAAGAACATATAGTTCAAACTCAAAGCACATATTATGCTCGTGTTCTTTATAAATGTCTGTAATGTTCTTTATTTCACCCATGTTCTTTATTTACATCAATCGTTCTCCCTTCAATGAAGCTAGATTGAACAGGGCTGATAAGCTTATCCAAAGTTTTTATGTTAGGAGAAACCTTTTGTGTAATACCCCGTATTTTCATACGTATTTTTCTAATTAATTAATTAATTATTATTTCCCAGGGTATTTTAGTAAATTAACTTACTATTTGAATTTTGGAGCCAAAATGGTATTTGAATTTTGGCGCCAAAAATATTTTAAAACGTAATTATTATTTTTAGATTTTGGATAAGATTTATCATCCATTTATTTTATTTTAAAAACTAGATAATTTACATGTATTTCAGATATTTTAATTAAATAAAATTATATTTTATTATGTAATATAAAGGGCCAAAAATTCCTAATTAATTGGACAAGAATTTTGAATTTTTCTAGTATGGAAAATCTGATTTTCTAGGTTAATTTAATTGGTGAATAATTGGTATTTTATTAATTAATTATTTTTTACAATAAATATTATTTACACAATTATTTTTAATTCCTAAAAACTAGCAAAATAACTTCCTAAAATACTATAAGGAGGTCCAAAATTTTGAGCTAAGGAAGCTCAATATTTTCAGCCCTCTTGGGTGATTTTTGGGGGAATTATTTTGGTAATTTTTATTTTTAATTATCTCCTTAAAATCTCATATTTTTCTTAATTCTATTTTTTCATCTCCTAAATATTTTATCATCTTATTTTTCCTACAATATATTTCCCTTGATTATTTCCCAAGTAGTCTCTCTTACCATGTTATTTTTCATGACAATACACCTTCAATATTTTTATTACGTACAATCACCTTAATATCAAAACTTTCCATATTTATTTATTCACTTCTCCAAGTATTTCCTTAACTCTTCTTGCCATAATTCTTCCTACGTTTTCTTACCATAATTCATGCCCATGTAGCCTATAAATACCCCTTTATTTCATGATCAAACACTCACACAAATTCTCTTAATTCTCTCTTATTCTCTTCTCTTATTTTTCTCTTCTTTTTCTTCTCCTCCTTGTGCACCACCACCTCCTTCGGCGCCACCTGCCGTTACTAGCCACCACCAACAGCTGCCCCTTGCGCCACCTCTCCTCTTCTTTTCCTTTGGTTTTCTACCTTTTCCACTTCTCTTCTCTTATTTAATTAATTAATTATTATTATGGGAGATTTATAAAAATTATTATGACTAGTTTTAATTAAATAAAATCAGATTTTTTAATGGTGTTTATAAGAAAATAATTTAAAAGGTTCATGTGTATATAGTTGGGGTTTTTAATTTAATTATTGTGATTATATGTTAACCTTATATTAATTAAGGTTATATTTATTTGTAGGGTGTGTTCAATCAAGGTTCTTGAGGTTCTTTTTGTGTGGTTTTTGCTAGCAAGGATCGAGGTACGTTTAGGTGGCTAGGTACCTTTGAAAGTGATTGGTTTGAATAACATGTTTTACATGATTTTTATTGGTGATTAAATTAATTTGATTTGAATTATGATTTATGAAATAAAGAATGATTTTTAATAAATTGATCTTGATATTATGTCTTGAATGATTTTTCATAGAGTTGTGATTTATGAAATAAAAGTATGTTTCGATGATTGGTTTTAATAAATAAATTGAGGATTGATTTTATATCATGTTTTGATTAATTAAAATTATTAATCATGTTTTAAAGGTTTGATTTTGAAAACATGAGGAATTAAAAGGAGTTTGAATTATATTGGAATTATTGGATTGAAAAGGATTTATTGAATTATTGAATAATTATTATTAAAGCTTTATAAGAATGTTAGTAATCCCACTATGCGGATTTGGTTTGATAAGGTCTTGGACTTTGTATGACCGGGTCTTTCCTCAAGAATAGCCTTGCAATATAAGGAGACTAGCTTGAGGGTGTGCACACTTGGGTGAGGAATTAATAAATTTAAAAAGGAATTGGTTTTATTAATTATTATTGAATTATTGGAATGGTTTGAAATATTTGAATTGGTTTTGATTCATGGATTGAAATTATTAGTTTAATTATGAAAAATTGGCCGCAACTACACCAACTATGATAAAGGTGCGTGTAGCAACACAACCTTTTAAGGGTGTGGTCTACAGCACAAACTATGTGACACTAATAAACTAAGGTTTTATGGAAAAAAATGGAATCTTTATTATTTTATATAATTGTTTAAACATTATTTAAACTTATATGATTTTCCATCACGCGTGACTAAATTAGCTTTACCTTCTATTTATTTTTTTAATTTAAACATTTCTTAACCTCCACCATTATATTAAGTGGATTCCTTCAAAAAAAATTGTGCTATTATTTTCCTTCGTTCGCTTCTCCAATTACTTATTCTAGTATCGATCTCACATGATTGACTTAGTTTCCTATCCCTTTCCACTTAGTTAAATACTAAATTGATAAATAAAAAAAAATTCATTTGAATACCTTTATTCTACAAGATTTCAGGATACATAGATAACTTTCTAATACCAAACCCCACAAAATGATTTTAAATACTTAATTCAAAAAATAATTTTAGAATTGGATTTTAGGATATGTCAAATTGATTTTCTTGTTTTGATGTACAACACTTAAATTGTGGAGGTTAAGAGAGAATAATTTAAAGGGAAAAAATTAATTATAATGGAAGAGGAAACTAAGTCAATCATCACATGAGATGTAAAAAAAAAGTAATTGAACAAACAAACGATAGAAAATAATGGCGAAAACTTTTTGAAATAATTCAATGTAATGGTTACTTAATTACATGAAATGGAAAATGGAATAATAAGTAGAATGAAATTTATCAAAAGTAAAAAGGCATTAAAAATATTTAAGATTTTACTTTCAAAAGAAAGCTAAATTTTGCCAATGTCGTTGATGTTGTTATGTGCACCCAAGTGCATAGTTTCTGATCTTGAGTGCACCCAAGTGCATAGTTTGTGATGTTGGGTGCACCCTCGAAAGGTTGTGTTGCTACACGCACCTTTGTCATAGTTGGTGTTGTTGCGGCCAATTTTTCCTTTAATTATTGGAATTGATTTCAAAAGCATGTTTGCTACTAAATTGAATTTAATTATCGTGCACTTATTGTACTTAGTATATTTTCCTAATTCGTATTTTTTATTTGTTTTAGTTTGCCCTGTTTACCTTAATGGTAAGCAGTATTGACTAATTTCAGGTGAAGTCAATATGTGAGCGTATGGAGTCCCGGGAGTGTCTTCATCTAGATTAGGAATGTCGGTTCTTGTTTTTAATTATGAGTACTCATAACAATGGTTACTATTTATGATTTTATTAATAAAAGAATATTGAAATTTCTGCTACAAAGTATTGGTTTTATTTAGTAAGTTTGGTAGCCTTGCGTAGTCACGCGGCGGTAATACGTCTAAGTTTATCTGTACGGTATAATTATACGTATTTACTGGTATTTTTGTAGAGGGGGATTTTGGGGTGTTACATTTTTATCCTGATAGGTGATTGGATTAGACATTAATTCGGCATTCAAATATACTTAGTTTGTGATCATTCCGATTTTATTCTTATGCATGTTTAAGTGAAGTTTAAACCAACCCATCTCGTTGGCATTTTAGCTTTTGTCTTAGTCTAGTCTAGCCTTGTAGTGTTAGTTGTCATTCCTTACCCCTTATCGGCCTAGCTTGGTTGCTGGTAATGTTGGTGGTAATTAGTCGTTTTCCGAGATCGACCCTCGACGACTATCCACTAGACTCATTTTTAGTGTTAGGTTTAGGTTTTATAAATTTGTGTTTGATTAAAGGTGTTTTAGAATTCAACAACCTAAAATATCCTTTGTCATCTAACAAAATCTGAAAACCTAATCTAATTAGGCGCAACTTTTAACCAATCTAATTGTTAAATTTCTAGATTAAATTCCAATTTTGATTTAAGCCTTAATTAAAATTAATCAACTGAATTCAATACAAGAGGATCTTAATACCGCTATTGGGTTTTACTCTAATCTAATTATGAGTGCGAAAACAAACCCTATACCCGAATCCATGTATTATTCAAAAGATTAAACACATCAAATAATCTACTCTGAAGATTATACCTTTGAATCTTGCTTATTTAACGAACAGAGCCAAGAACAAGAACCGTAAGTGTAAAATCTCTATTGAAAGTCCACCCGCACAATCAAACCCGCCTTGAGTGTATTAACTTAGAATATCAGATAATCCCACAAGGTAGAGTGTTTAGATCTAGGTTCTCACATTAGTGGAGGAAAATATTAATTCCTGACTAATTATATTATCATCTAATGAGTCATGGTCTATTTATAATAATTAATAAACCTCCTTAAAGTAGAATACCATTAGGAATAGAATTAGTTAATTAATTAATTAATAATTAAACCTCCTTAATTATGTGGTTTCACCACAATTGTCTTACTTCACGGAGTAACTAAACCCTCAAAGTGACTCAAAAGTGACTACAAATACTTAGAGTCACTTCAGTTAAATTTCTCTATCAGGCTTTATTCAATAACTCTCTAAAAAACTAACCATCACGGTTTTTCTCTCTTTCTCTCTCTCTTTAAAAATAAACTCTCATTTTCAAATCCCAAGACGTTATTTCAATGGATGAAGACTTGCCTCCCATTGAAATTTTGCATATTGGTGATGATAATGAATTCCATGGAATAGAAATTCTCTTCATGAATGGTGTGCTGCAAGAAGTGGGTGCTTTGGAGTATCTTTGTGAATGTCTTAACCATGGAATAGAAATTATGACATGATAGTAATCGTAATTAAACCAATGTGTAGTGTCATGTGTTGGTGAAGATTTGAAACTACTCTGTAAGGCTTTAACTATTACTATCATGTCATAATTTCGATTATTTCCAAAACTTCTAAACTAGCTGCTTATAGGCTTATAGCAACTTAGCAAGGGATATAAAGTAAAAAATAAAAAATAAAAAAAAAAAACCACTTGACCTAAAAAGAAGAAGCAGTCAAGGTCTCATAAAAAATAATATAAAAAAAGGAATCTAAAGAGCAATATGTCCTTGGCTCCTTGCATATAGAAAGTAGTAGGGGATTATGGAAAGAAATGAGCAGCAGTTAAGTTGTGACATCCTTGTCAATAAACATCAGTACATTATCTAAGGAACTTATGTATCATCTCTCTAGAAATCCTATTTATAGAGATAATATATTTCAACATTATAGTTGCTTCTTGCAGATGTTCTCTTGGTCACTGGAGATAAATTAGATGGCAAAATGCTTTAGTTTGCTTGGGTATCCCCTCAATTTCAGGCAATACCAGATCTCAACTGTTCCAATTACTAGCATCACCCCTTCATTGACTTTCCAGTACTCCAGCTCTTTCAATTTCCAGAGTTCTAAGAAATAAAGTTCTTTAAAGCTTGAAGGGGGACACATCATAGTCTTTTTAGTATAAGATTCAGAGAACAAATCAAGGTTTCTCAACTTTGGAAGCATCTCTAATATGGGCATTGTGTCTTATTCTAACTTGGACAGAGACAAAGTAATCTCCAGAGGGTTTTTGAAAGCGTGGTGAGTACGCTAGCATGTTTAGATTTTATCTTTCCAAACAAATAAAGACTAGTGAGATTTGCAAGACCTGAATAATTCTCGAGATAGAGGCTAGATGGTTGGACTACTTGATCAATTGACCTCAATATCAAGGATTCAAGGCAAGGCATTTTAGCAATCCGCTATTTCTAAGGCCTTTTGTTTGGAAGCTGTCATTTGACATGTCAGTGCTAGTTTTTTGAGATTTCCTAGTATATCTATACCATATTTAATTAGACTCTGATCATCAATGTACTCACCCCGCAATGTATGGAGGTCAGTCACAGAGATTGCTGTTGCACTGGAGGGAGATGGTATCCTAGTACGGTAGTCTTGACTCAGTTACAAGTCTTAGCTCCTTCAACTTCCAGATTAAGATTGCCATATTGATGTAGCATCTATTCCCAAAAGAGCTTCTGAATACTTTCATATATATATATATAAATGCCTATTTGCAGACCTTATCCTTGGCATTGAAGAGCTTGAGATGAGCCAATCTTTTTTCCTACACAGTGAATGGAAAGAGGCGTTTAGTGTTGTTGAAATTGAGCTTGCCCTTGTCTTTGATTCTTTTTCCACAAAGGCTTCCATACACTACACAAGATGGGGTTACATATTACGGCCCATCACTGTATCTTCGACTTTTGCCACATTGGCAGCCTACTGCTTCTCACAAAAGCACAAGTATTCTGAACATGATGCGATTATAACTGACATTTTGTTGGTTGGAGCTGACACTTTGGCTTTGCTCAGATTGGGCCCTGATAAGGCTGGACCATCATGAGAAGATGCCAGTCAAGCAAATCTATAAGTCCATTTCATGCCTTAAAATTAATAGCGACAGTAAGTGGTCTAATCACATGATGCAGTACAATCTGATAAATTCTTGCTTTGAAGTGGATCTGAGTAAATAATGCATACTGCTTCCCTTTTATTTCTATCGCAAACTCGAAACGAAGACCAAAACAGAGTTAACAGAAAGAGTTCTGGACATGCTAAAAAAATACATTTTTAAGCAGCTTCTTGAGCATACATACATCAGATTTGAAGGAAGATAGTGCATTTTACACTTCCTGAGGTTCATAGGTTCTAGATAGATACCAATCACAAGATCTCAATTGGAGCATTGAGAAAGAATTTGATCAAAGCATCCTTCTTTGGCATATTGCCACAGATTTATGCTATCACACAGATGAAAACTCGGGACCTGAATCAGCTTGCTATGTTGAATGTCAAGTGAGCAAGCTGTTGTCAAATTATTTGTTGTACCAACTAGTAAAAAGGTCATTCATGCTGCTAAATGGAATAGGTAAAATCAGGTTTCAGGATATACTTGTGCAGAGGCAAAGGATTTTATTCAGGAAAGATCTGTGAAGGATGCTAAAACAGCCAGAGAAAGGTTGCTCACTATAAAAACTAACATATTGCCTGGTGATATCAAAGGTGATAGATGCAAGTCTGTCTTGTTTGATTCTTGTCGCCTTATAATATTTACAAAAAAAAGATTGGAAATGGAAGATTATTGTTTGCGTATGGGTGGAGATGCTAGTGTATGTAGGTCAGATCACCCATGACTCAAGAGCTGGCTCAAGGAGGGGAGCTTCTCACTAATGTATGATTGCTGCTGTCACACGTTGGGTTGAGTTTCATCTACTGCAGATTTCATGTATAATTTATATTCCCAGCTGATCTGAATGATTCCTGAGGTGCCAGCCTTTGTTTTCAACTCATTGAAATTTTATCTAATTTTATTAAAGCATAAAATTATAGACTTATCTGGACTTGGATAGTAACAGGGTCTGTCATGTTATTGATCTCGAGTATATTTGTCAGTACATTCCCTCCACAGTTTCAGAATACCCATTGTCATATTTCAATATTGTTTACCTATCGTAACACCAAAAAACTAATTGGAGGTAGCACACAGATTAATTCATGAGTATGTAAAGTCATATTCAACGTTTAAAAAAAGAAAACATTAAATGCAAAACCCTGTAAGATCTTGGCCATAGTTGAAGTTTCACTTTTCACTAAAAGGTCTAACATATATATAATTATGTTAATAAAATGACTTGAGTAGATTGAGCACTTGTGAATTTGTGATGATTGACCAATACTCTCAGAAAATGTGGTAATAGACATACTCATGTTTTTATTTTTACTTTCTTTTTTTGTGGGTAGAATACTCAACGGGGAAGGCCGGACGGCAGACACAAAGCTCCCTGGTCGGTACCTTAAGTCACATTATCACATACAGCTTCTATGATGAAAAATTATTTATTTAAAAGGATATATTGCAAAATTTGTGCAGGAAATCATAAAAGATTCTGCTATTATTGATGCATGAAAAACTTATAGGGTAGCTAAACATTCAACAAAGTGACAAGGTATGTCTGGTAGAAGTTGTATCTAATTCATACCCGAAACAATATTGTAGGATCCTACATCATCTCTCTTGTTTGTTAATTCTTTGAGGTCATTATCTGCAGAACATTTTTGATTTTTTTGTTCTGCAGCTGTATTTCATTTAGTCATTGTTACCTGACTATAAACAACTGTACAAGTATGTATCTTATCTTTTAACATTAAAGAATAAACAAAAGATAAGTTTGTCTACAAAAACATGCTTATATTTGCTAGTTTCTGTGACCTCGAGTCCTAATTTAGTTTGTCAATAAGATTTGTTATTAGAGTGAAGGTGGACAACACTAGGAAGTGTGATCTCAGCTAATGTTGAATAGTCTTTGGCAAATTGGGTAGATGAGAAGCCTACATTAAAGATTGAGAAGGATGTCCTTTAATTGTTTTCGCTTGACTCGACTTGATAAAAATACATACGACTTATCAAGTCTATTGGTAACTTCTGTCGAGGTCTTTGTTTCTACTTTTCATTGGAAATTATGAGGTTTTACATTGACTGTATTCATTTACACGGGTTAGTTATGTGTGGTTTTACGGGAAATATCGTATATATGGAAACTTTCCAATTTAAAGGTCATTATAGTCTTTCTCCAAATGAAGTTGACTTTGTGTTTGGTGGTGTAGAAAATTAAGACTCCCTACATCCTTTTATTACATGCCTATTTCTCATTTTGTACGGGAATTAAGAAAGTTAAAGATTCCGTAAAACTAATAGTTGGGAGTAAAAATATGTATGTGGGGTTAGAGAGATAGAGAGAAAGAAAAAGTGGTTGAGAATTAGGAGACAGAAAGTATTGAGAATTGATGTTAAAGTACAAAAAAGAAAAAGAAAAAGAAAAAGAAAAATGATGACAAATCATTAAAAAGAGAATAATATTGGCAAAAATTACAACCTGTAAATAGAAACAGACACTTAATTTTGATGACCTAAAAAAGAATACAAGCATATAATAAAAGGACGGAGACTAGTTGTTTGGGGTATTTTTACCCTTGACAAGTGGACCAATGAGGAGGTGCCACGTGTCAGAGGCTGGCAGGTCACCCTTGACTAATCCCCAGCTGACACGTGGCCTCTCCAGATATTCCCTTAGAGTTGCGGCCTTCAAGGGCCCAATTCCCCAAAAATCCGCTATTTGGCGGCGCAGCCCATCAGTCCTAGGTTAAAATAACCTAGGAAGGGGCACCTTTCCCAAGGACCCTATAAATAGGGAGATATTCCCCCGAAATGGGGGACAATTGAAACAATTCAGAAATTTACTATCATTTATTACATCCTACTCTCTCTCATCAGAGAACACCTGAGCTTGGAATCCAAGCAGATCCCCACCTAAATTTCCGCACTTTTTATTCTCCTTCAAGTTACTAACTTGAGCGTTGGAGGCGGAGCACCACCCAACCGGTGTCTCCGTTGTTTTTGCAGGTACAGAGTCAGCAGGACCAGTCTTCGAGTTGTAACTCTCCCAAGGGACAAAAACACCCAAAACATTTGGCGCCGTCTGTGGGGAGAGTACCTCAAGATGGTTCAAAATTCTGTACCAATTCTCAATTCTACCTCTCTACGTCCGGGTACTCAGACGGGTAACCCGGAAGACCTGCAACCGGTAGGGTTTGAAATCCCTCAGCCTCCACCTCAGCCTCAGCCAGAGGTATTCACAGAGGAGGAGGAAGAAGAAGAAGACAATGATGTGGAGACCTATATGACTAAAGATGGTTCTCTCATCTCTAAATCCATCCGTTCCAGAGACCAGCTAAAACGAAATCTGGATCAGGCGGGCCCAAGCCGGCCCCCTGGGAGGTCAGACGGGGAAACCCGGAAGACCAGAGGAGAAGCTCCAGTCACCCGGAACGAGCTCATGAAATTCATGAACTCCTTCAAGGGTGAAATCAAGAAGATGATCAACAACAAGGCAGGCTCTTCCAAGAGTCAGCCGGCTAAAAAGACTCCCAATGACGGGAAGAAGAAGAAGCCGGTCAAGGACAGGCAGCCAACTCCCCATCCAAAGGAGAAGGCAGCCGCAACACTTGACTGGTCTAAGATTCTGATGCCCCGGCGACCCCAGCCGGAGGCTAGAAAAACGTCCACCTTCGACGCTAGAGAAGTCATCAATCGAAGGAGGCAGCAGCAGTCTGAGTCAGCTTCTACCTCAAGCTTTCCAGACAGCTTCAAGGAAGCTTCTGCAAGGAACTCTGAGTCCTTGCATGAGAGTCGGACAGGCGGTAAATCCGTCAACACCGAACCTCAGCTGATGATAGGGTCTATGCCATACGCATCCCAGGCGCAGTATGGGCAATATGGCCTCCAATTCATGCAACCACCTCCATTCGGAGGTCAGGCGGCATATACTAATGTCCAGCCACTGGACTGGCAGCTCCGGCTGATGAGGCTAGGCGAACAGCCGTCTGCCTTTGCAGCCAATATAACCGAGGCGGCTCAGCCGGCCAAGGTTAAAAACATTTTGGTTGGTGCTTATGACGGCACCACCAACCCTGAAGATCACCTGATGGCATACACCAACCTAATGTGTTTACAAGGTTGGGACGATGCCACCTGGTGCCGTTGTTTTCCGGCTACATTGAAAGGCATTGCCCAGCAATGGTTTGGCAACTTGCCAGCCGGATCTGTTGACTGCTTCAAGAAGCTAGCCTTCTTGTTTGCCACCAACTTCTCAATGAACATCCCTGCTAAGAAAACAAGTTTAGACTTGAGCACCATTAAGCAGGGAGAGAGAGAAGGGCTACGCTCATATGTCAGACGGTTCAACCTGGTCAGAATTCAGATCCAGGGGCTGTCTGACGAGGTAGCATTCACAGACTTTTTCAAAGGTCTGAGAGACGGGTCGACTTTTAAGTTCGACCTTGTCAGAAAAGGGGCATTTACGCTACAGGCGGCCCTGAGGGAGGCGGAAAGCTATATACAAGCAACCGACCTCTGTACGCCTAGAAGCCTGTCAGACTCCAAGAAGTCTGACAAGCAAAAAGAGAGCCGGTCCGCTCAGCCGGCGAAGAAAAAAGAAGAGAGCAAGAAAAGAAAAGAAGTCTGGGCGGTCAGTGATTCTGAGCAGCCGACCCAGAAGAAGAAGAAAGTGTTTAAACCGTACGTTCCCCGGTACGAGTTTAACAAAGATTGTAACTCCATCCTCATGGAGGTGAAGGACCGGCTGTCCATTGAGAAGCCGAATCCACTGAAGAGTTCCGTCCAGTCACGGAACAAAAATAAATATTGCCAATTCCATGAGGAGGTTGGCCATGACACCAACGATTGCTTCAGCTTACAGCGGACGTTGGACTGTCTGGCTGACAAAGGGCATCTGAATTCCTATATTTCTAAGTCCCCAGCCGGGACAAAGAAGAAGAGCAAGGGTCAGTCCACTAAGGCTACCCCCCAGCCTGCTAGTAGTTCGGAAACCGACAGGGATCCGGTCTTCACCATAGCAGGCGGATTTTCTTGTGGTGGCCCTACCATCCGGGGCACCAAGAGCCATCTTCGAAAGATGGATAAGGATGATGAGGAGCAGGCGTCTGCCAGCTCCACTTTTCCGGATGTCCTCATTACTGAGAAGGACAGGGGCAGCGTCGGCCGCCCGCATGACGACCCGGTTGTTATTGAATGCAAGGTCGCCAACCAGCTAGTTGGGCGCATCCTTATTGACACCGGCAGCTCGTCAGACATCATCAGCCTCCGGTGCTTGCAGAAGCTGAAATACAACTCCAGCAGCATGCATCCGGTCACCCACCCTTTAGTTGGTTTTGGGGGTAGGATGGTCTATCCAGCCGGAAGAATTGACCTACCCATCCGGCTGGGTGAGAAGGGCCAGGGACGACATATTGTCGTCAGATTCTTGGTCGTTGAGGAGTTGACTGCCTACAACATTATTCTTGGGAGGCCAACCCTCAACGAAGCCAAGGCTGTAATCATCCCTGCTCTCATTCTTATCAAGTATGAGAGGGATGATAGTTCTGTTGGTTCCCTGAACGGGGATCAGAAGACGGCCAGGGAGTGTTACCTCTCAGCCGTCAAAGATACGGTGGCCGCAGACGGCCAAGGGAAGGAACCAATAGACCTTGACAACGTCAAGGATGCTCCTTCACCTCCACCAGTAGCCGGAAAAAAGAGAAAAGCTGCAGAGCTGGTGGTGGTGAAGAAAGAAAAGAAATAGCAATCACTGACCGGTGAACGGTCAGAGGAGCTCCGTCCCCAACCGGATGGTGAAAGTATTGATCTTGTTCTGGACGACAGCCGTCCAGAGCGAACTGTTAAGGTTGGGACGGTTGCTAATGCTGTTCTGGGTGCAGACTTGCACCTTCTGCTGAAAGAATTCAAAGATGTGTTTGCCTTTGAAGTGGAAGAGATGCCAGGCATCAGCCCGGATCTCGCTGTCCAAAAGCTCGCCGTGGATCCAAAAATGAAGCCCATCCGGCAAAAGAAGAGAAACCACGGTGAGGAAAGAAGTCAGGCGGCAGCTGCCGAAGTAAAGAAGCTGCTAGATGCCCGGTTCATTCGGCCTTGTAATTTCCCCGACTGGGTGGCAAACGTTGTGCTTGTAAAGAAGCCGAATGGTACTTGGCGGATGTGTGTAGATTACACATATCTCAACAAGGCATGCCCAAAGGATAGTTATCCACTTCCTAAAATCGACAGTCTGGTTGATTCAACAGCCGGCCATGTTTTGATGAGTTTTATGGATGCCTATTCCGGCTTCCATCAGATACCTCTGTGGAAAAAATATCAAGAAAAGATGGCCTTCGTCACTGATCAGGGGTTATTCTGTTATACTGTGATGCCGTTTGGCTTGAAGAATGCGCCGGCTACGTTCCAACGGATGATTAATACAGTCTTCATTAATCAAATTGGGAGGAATGTAGAGGCGTATATTGATGACATGATAGTCAAATCCAAGCAGCAGGCGGATCACCTTGCTGATCTCCGAGAAACCTTCACCACACTCAGGCGGCATAAGGTTATGTTAAATCCTAAGAAATGCGTCTTTGGTGTTGAGTCTGGGAAGTTTCTCGGATTCCTGATTGATCAAAGGGGGATAGAGGCTAACCCTGAGAAGATACAGGCGGTAATTGACATGAAGTCACCCCGCACTGTCAAGGAAGTTCAGAGACTCACCGGTTGCCTGGCCGCCTTGGGGAGGTTCCTCAGCCGGTCAGGTGACAAATGCCTTTATTTCTTCCAAGCAATCAGGAAGAAGACTAGATTTGAATGGGGGGATGATGCTGAGGCGGCATTCCAAAAATTGAAAGAGCACTTGCACTCTTTGCCAAGGCTTGTTAGTCTTTTGCCAAGAGAGAAGTTGTACATGTACCTAGCCGTCTCAGACCATGCTCTCAGTGCCGTTCTCCTTGCTGAACGAGATGGCACGTAGCTCCCGGTATATTTCATAAGCCATGTGTTAAAAAATGCTGAACTCCGGTACCCCATGGTGGAAAAATTTGGTCTTGCTCTATATATGGCCTTCAAAAAATTGAAGCCATACTTTGTGGCACATCCGGTGGTAATCTACACCGGCCAGCCCCTCAAGCGGCCAATGTCCACTCTGGAGTCATCCGGCAGAATGTTGAAATGGGCTATTGAAATGCAAAGTCTTGAAATCTCTTACGAACCAAGGAAAGCGGTGAAAGGTCAGGCGTTTGCCGACTTCATTGTTGAAATGACCCGTCCGGTCTTCCCGGATAATGTTGATCAGGTTTGGAAGGTGTATGTAGATGGGAGCTCTACAAAGAACGGCTGTGGTGCAGGCATTGTTTGTGAATCTCCAGAAGGAGATAGATATGAGTATGCACTACGGTTCAAGTTCCAGGCCTCAAATAACGAGGCGGAGTATGAAGCCCTGCTAGCCGGAATCTGTATGTGTAAGGCAGCAGGGGCAATAAAGATTGACGCCCATTCTGATTCTCAGTTGGTTGTTAGCCAGTATGAGGGCACTTATGAAGCGACTCATCCGGCAATGATCAAATATCTTCAGGCTGTCAAAGATGAGGCCGGGACCCTTGAGGAATTCAGATTGAATCAAGTGCCCCGGTCAGATAACCACCCGGCGGATGCACTGTCAAAACTGACATCATCCGCCTGCCATGATACGCCTCGGTCAGTCTTTTGGGAAGTTCTTGAAAAAAGAAGTATTTATGAAGAGCCCATTGGAATTCTGGATCGAAGTTCTACTTGGATGGATGGCATCCGGGCGTATCTTGCAGACGGCACGCTCCCTGATTCACCTTAGGAAGCAGCCGTCATGAAAAAGAGAGCAGCAAACTTCGAGTTGAGGAACGGAGAACTCTTCAAGGCTGGATTTCTCAAGCCCTTGTTGAAATGTGTTACCCCAGAAAAGGGGAAGGAGGTACTCGAAGAGCTACATGCGGGATTTTGCGCCTCCCACATAGGCGGCAAGTCCCTAGCCGTCAGAGCCAGGCGGCATTATTTTTGGCCTACTCTTGAGGCAGACGCCAAGGAATTTGTGAAGAAATGTGATAAATGCCAGAGGTTTGGCAAGCTAATACATCGCCCGGCTACTGCTCTGACGGCAATCTACAGCCCAGTCCTGCTTGCTAAGTGGGGCATGGACATATTGGGTCCTTATACGCCTGCTCCAGGCGGGAAGCGCTATATCTTGGTGGTTGTGGATTACTTCACCAAATGGGTGGAGGCAGAGGCAGTCAAGAATATCAAGACAAAGGATGTCATCTCTTTCATATGGAAGAATATTATCACCCGGTTTGGGGTACCTATGTCTATGGTATTTGACAATGGCCCTCAGTTTGAGACGCCTCAGCTCAAGATTTGGTTAGGAGATCAGGGTATCTCAAGTTACTTTGCCTCAGTCGGCCGTCCTCAAGCAAATGGTCAGGTTGAGGCATTCAACAAACTCATCTCAGACGGCATAAAAAAGAAAATTGAAAAAGCCGGTGGTCTTTGGGCTGAAGAGTTAATTCATGTTCTTTGGGCCATCCGGACAACTGCCAAGGGATCAACCGGAGAAACCCCGTTTCTCATGGTATACGGGGCTGAAGCCGTTTTACCCATTGAACACTATGAGCCTACGCTCAAAGTGATGCTCTATGATGAAGAGGCAAATTGGGAGGCCATGCGGCTGGCATTGGACTCCCTCCCGGAACGCAGGGGCAATGCTGCCCTACGACATGAGATATACCGTCTGAGAATGACGCGAGCCTACAACAAAAGAGTGCACAAACGTCCTTTGAAAGTGGACGATTTTGTGTTACGGAAAATGGAGGCAACCGGTAGGGCCAATGAGCTTGGAAAGCTAACTCCTAATTGGGAAGGCCCCTACCGGATCTATGAAGAAGTTAGGGACGGCACATACCGCCTGGAAACCCCAGACGGTAGACGCCTGCCTAGAACTTGGAATGTAGACAACTTAAAAAAGTACTACTTTTGAGAAATGTAAAGTTTTTTGTAACAAGTATTAATGAGAGATGCTTTTTGTTTCATTTATTGTCTTTTTATCCGTCTGGGTTTACCCATACTAACGATGAAAGGTTCAGTAACAAATGAATAACCTGAGGCCAATGGCCAGATAACTAAGTTTGATACTTAGTATATGAAATCAAAAGTCCATAAAGACAAGAGGCTAACAGCCGGATTCTTAAGCTAAGCATAAAACCGTTTAGTGGCTATCAGCCGGTCTACAACAAGACCTGAGGCCAAGGGCCAGATGGTTGTCCATTTTCACAAATTCGTCTATCCCAATATGGATATAGGCGTCCGGCGACACCCCTCCGGGTGCAATCGTCGCGGAGAACAGCCACCTTGCTTGTTCTACATACCCATGCAGGCGGCAAAGATTGAGTGGTCAAAACAACCAACTCATAGCTGTCTGACTGTGTTATTTCTACTAAGGAATATTTGGTTGTACATGCTCCGGCTACCTACCAGTATCAGCCGGAGTACCATCATAAGTTTTTACTTAGTTAAATTTTCTCCAAGTTGCGCACTTTTAGGGCAAACCGTTTTTTGCGTAATGGCTATAAAGAATACCCAGACGGTTTGATACCGACTGGGGCAGAGTTTGTATGTCTGTCATTTGTCCGGCTGTGTACTTGGTTTGGGGCAATCACTATTGTGATTGATTGCCTTACAAACATCCCATACTCTTTGAAGTATGAGAAATTTCCAAGGCAATCAATCCTTTTTCAGATTAAACCAACCACACAGCCGCCCAGGGGCAAGGACAGCCGGATTTGTACCTGCCGCATGCTTTTCATAAGATAGGCAAATTGACAAGTATATATATTGAGTATATATGCAAAAGTGAAAAAATTGAAAAATTGAAAAATTGTGCAAGTATAAGAAAAACCAACTGAGTCGGTATACTTCATCAAATAAATTGGCCCAAGGACAGGAATCATTGTTAGCCGGATCAACACCCGGTGTACAGAGAATATAGGGAAAGGCTACATAATTACTCGGCACGCAGGCCGGAAAAGCAAAAGGTTGGCATACTGCCGCAGAGAAATAGGGGAGCTATGCTGCTGGCTGTTCCGGCTGGGCTGGAGTCGTTGAAGGAACATCATCCGGAACCACAGCCTCTTCAGGCTGGCTGTCCTTGTTCACTTCCTTTATAATCTCGTCCAGGTCCGGCTCCTCTGTGTCCGAAACCTCAGCACCGTTTTCCAGGGCCCATTCCTTGAAGCGAGCCGGAGCAGGATCCTGGAGAACCTTGGCATCGTACACCTCAGTGGCGTAGTTGTACCTCAGCTTGTAGACTTCAAAGTCTACTTCAGGATAGAGAAGCCCCCAAGCGTATCGGAGGCGGATCTCGTTGTCCCGCTCATTCTCTTTGATGAGCCGGGCCTGCTCAGCTTCGAGCTCCTCAGCATGCTTGCCCTTCAGAGTGGCAAGCTCAGCAGTCAGCCGGGATCTGCCCTTAGGGCAGTGTTCTCCTGATCAGCCCCCTCCAAGGCCTTGAGGTTGGAGCCGGCAGTTCTCAGCTTTAGCTCCAAGTCACTGATCTTGTTGTTGGCTTCATCATTAGCAGCCGTCAAAGTCCTGACCAGCTCCTCCTGTTTCAACTCGAGGGCTTTAATCTCAACATCAAAATTTATATAGGCATATTCAGCAGAGTTGAGATTGGCTTGAGCCCTTCTCTTGGCATCAGTTACCTCTTCTTGCTTCTTCCGGAAAGGCAACCGGAGCCCATCCACCCGGACCATAACCTGAGCAAGGTCATCCGGGAATCTAAACACTCAGCAAAATTGAAAGACAAAATGAAATGAAAAGAAATGAAAAAGATAAGGGGCAAGTTTCACTTACCTCCGCCAGCTGCCCCAGAATCTGGTCGAAGTCGACCTCGTGGCGGTTGGGTATGGAGTTCTTCTCCGACTGGGTGAGAGTCCTCACCATCCGTTTGCCAAACCCCGCCAGGTCCGAGGCAGAAGTAGCATCTGCAGCATAAGAAGGACTTGGTGAGAGGCTAGCAGCGTATTTGGCATTCATTCTTTGCCGGCTACTTACAAACCCCCCGGAAGGTTCAGTCATAGTCTTGACGCGCATAAAGTCAAGCGGCCAAGGAATTTCAATCTTACCTTTGCAGTCGACCCTCGCCGGCTCCTCCTCTGCGGCTGCAGCACCACCTGCAGCCCTGGATGGCTCGCCATCCTTCGATGCTTCATGAGCATCCGGCTTTTTCTTTGATTTCTCTGAGTTTTCACTCAGAGTTGCCATGGCTTCGGGGCCCTTTCCCCCGGTTGTAGGGAAACCTTTGGCGTTAACGCCAGAGGCCGTTGGGGTTGCCTTCCTCCCGGTTTTAGCAGCCGGTCTTTGAAGGTTTTCATCCCCAGGTCTTTTTAAGACCTTTGTCATGGAACGGGGGAGGATGCCTGTTGAAGCCTGCAAAAACACAAGGAAACCATAAGTCATCCGGAATCAAAAGAACTTGGAAAATTTCAAGGGAAGTTGGAATTATCTTACCCCTCCTTTTTTGGCCTCCTTGGCCTCAATGTTGGCCTTCTTGGCCAAAATATTCTCTTTGCGGAGCAGAGCCGCAGATTTTTGAGGGGTCTTAGCCGGGTCGACCATTTTCCTTGCTTCCTCTGCAGAAAAACATAAAAGAGTTAGAGCAAGAGAAAGTTCAAAGCAATGAAATTTAAATTGCAGACGGAAGACCGCCGGGTGGGTGAGTGTATCTACCCTTTGGAAACATAGGGCTCAACCCGCAGGCGGACAAGAATCTCTCATCCGCAAAGAAATACGGGTGGGGGATCCAGTTTCTTGGAACAACTATGTGAGTCCCATCCCCCAAGGGCTCAGTTGTTGTCTTGAAGAGCTCCGGCTCTATTATTTGCTCCCGGGCTTTGGTAGTAAGAGCTGGGCGTACACACTTCTGGCCCACCAAAGCCGGCTCTTTGTTATAGCGCCGGAGAATCTTGTTTATCCTCACTTGAGGGGAGGAGACCAAGTACCATTTATCTTTCCAACCTCCCCACTTGGACACTTTGTCCAAGGTCATCAAATATTCCGGGAGCGTGGAAATAGTGTACCACGCTCCATATCCGCCTGGGGCACTCTTGAGGTAGTGCATATGGGCAAAGGCGGTGAAGCTGGGCTCAATGTCCTGGAGCTCACAGGCGGCGATATAGCTAAGGATATTGACCCAAGAGTTAGGCGTTAATTTCCACACTCCCAAGTCATATCCCTTCAGAATCTTCCGGATGCCTCTTTGAAGGGGAAAGCGGAGGCCGGCTTCTATTACCGCCTCATAGCAGACAAAGTAATTGTCTGCATTGTCAATGTCATCCCCCCAGGCTAAAACAGCATCAGCCGGAGGGACCATGATGTCCCAGTCTTCCCCAAAGGGGTGTAGTTGTTTGAAAGCCTCAAAGCTACTTTCAAGAAGGGCCCTGTCCCCAGGCTTCATCCGGGTTTTAGTAGGATCCGGGTTTGCTTCTTTCTTTGCTGTTTGGCGATAAGCCTCAGCAAGGTTCTCTCCCTCCGCCCCGGATCCTTCCTGCTCCTCAGCCGCTTCTTCAGTTGAGTTACTTCGGTCTGAAGAGGAGGCGGTTTCCTCACCGTCTCCCCTTGAGTCGTTGTTGCTGGAGGTAGACGGGGTGTCCTCGGCTGAATTACTTTGCTCAGCCGCCTCATAGTCCTCCTCCCTCACTACTTCACTTGCGGGCACTTCCCTAGTGCGCCGCCTGCTGGGCTTTGTAGCCGTCTGTTTAGTTATAGCCATTGTGTCCTGCACAGACACAGAGAGGGAAGAAGCCGGAGATGAGCAAAGCACTCCAGAAACTCCAGACAAGGCACCCCCGGTTCTAGACTCAGCCGTCCCTGGTGACCGGCTGAGCGTCCTAGGCAGTGTCGTGTGTGCAAATGGAGAGTTCATTTTATTTTTTGAAAAGTTAATGTATACAGCCGGAAATGAGTGTATACAGGCTAAAGCAAAAGGAAAAAGAAGAAAACTTAAAGAAGGAAACGGATGGTTACCTTACTTTAAGTTCTGAAAAAATCTGAAAACGGCAAAGCAACCGGTGACCGGGTGACTTCGAAAGAGCACACGGAAATCTTGAACTTGCTTAAACGCAACCGGAATCAGAGCACCTCTCTCTAGAAAACTCTTTTTCTCTCTCTAGAAAGTCAAGATTGTGAAAAGTGAAGAGGAGAATGAGGGGGGGTAAATCCCTATTTATAGGGGGTGAAACGGCACGAATCCCCGTCACCACTGTAAAAAAATAGCCGTTTTCACTGTTCACCCTTCATGGGCTGACACGTGTCACAGGCGCCACGTGGCCTGCCACGTGCCACCTGTGAGGGGCAAATGTTTGGGGTATTTTTACCCTTGACAAGTGGACCAATGAGGAGGTGCCACGTGTCAGAGGCTGGCAGGTCACCCTTGACTAATCCCCAGCTGACACGTGGCCTCTCCAGATATTCCCTTAGAGTTGCGGCCTTCAAGGGCCCAATTCCCCAAAAATCCGCTATTTGGCGGCGCAGCCCATCAGTCCTAGGTTAAAATAACCTAGGAAGGGGCACCTTTCCCAAGGACCCTATAAATAGGGAGATATTCCCCCGAAATGGGGGACAATTGAAACAATTCAGAAATTTACTATCATTTATTACATCCTACTCTCTCTCATCAGAGAACACCTGAGCTTGGAATCCAAGCAGATCCCCACCTAAATTTCCGCACTTTTTATTCTCCTTCAAGTTACTAACTTGAGCGTTGGAGGCGGAGCACCACCCAACCGGTGTCTCCGTTGTTTTTGCAGGTACAGAGTCAGCAGGACCAGTCTTCGAGTTGTAACTCTCCCAAGGGACAAAAACACCCAAAACACTAGTCTTTTGACCCGTGCAATGCATAAGCTGTTGAAAGTAAAATCAAGATAGAAACTCTACACCAAGTATGTTTTTTCTTCATATATTTATTGATTAGAAAATGAAGTTTTAAAGAGAGGAATAATAGAAGTGAATGTTAAACTGTCTAAATTACATATATTAAATCATGAGGAATTTGAAAAAAAATAATAATATATCATTACTTTCATTCAAAGAGTTAAATATATAAATCGTTATTTATACCAGGAGTCTCGCTCTGGAGAATAGGGTTTCATTCTCGCGGGAGGTTAGAGGGGGTTTTCTCTTACGCGTTCAAGCTTGATTACCCTATTCTGGGGTCTGCTCTTACGATAGAATGGCGGAGGACATTGTAGAGAAGTGATCGAACCTGAAAATCACAGCGGAGGAGGATGATATTGCAGAATTTGGGGACTCTGTATTGGGTGCCCAAGAAGGCAAACTTGCTCTCTCGATGATTGTAAAACTTTTAACGGTGAGATCGTACAATTTTGATGCTACGCAAAAACTCTGAAACAAACCTGGGCCCTAAAACGTGAAGTAGTTTTTCGTAAAATTGAAAATAATCTGTTTATAATCCAATTTTTCCATTGGCGTGATAAGGAGAAAATACTTGACGGAGCACCGTGGAACTTTGATATAATCAATTGCTTTTGTTGAAGGAAATTGTTAGTAATGAACAACCGGAGGCTATTGAACTGAAATTCTGCCCTTTTTGAGTTCGATTTTATAACTTACCATTGGATAGAAGATCGAATATGGATGTTAAAATTATTGCTGAAAAATTAGGCGTGGATATGGAGGTGGAGGAGGACGAATTGGGGTGGGATAAATCTCGTAGGGCTAGAATTGTGATTGACACCTCTAAACCGTTGCAGCGAGTTCAGAAAATCAAAAACAAACAGGGGGATGTTACTGTTGATCATCTCAACTATGAATGGTTGTCTAATTTTTGCTTCATGTGTGACATTATTGGCCACACTGAGAAGGATTGTCCGAATAATGTTGGGGAAGATGAGGAGCCAGAGGAGAAACAATAGGGCCTTTGGCGCAGAGTGTCTCCTCGTAAGGGTCAAGCAAGGCTCACGAAGGAAGTGGCTAATCTTCAGTCTGCTTCAAAAACGGTGCTTGTTTTCACTCACAAGCCTTTAGACTCAAACCTGATTAATAAGAAAGGAGTGGAGCAGGGGAGTATCTCGAAAGGGGTGTTGGAGAAGGAGCCTATTTCTTTAGGCTTGGTTCTAGTGAGTGAGGTGGGCGATGGACTGGATGAGGTGGTAGTGGGGGGGGGGAATGTGAGTGTGGGAAAAGGTGTAGGTGGGACTGATCAGGGAGTGGGGAGCGTTGTGACACATCTTGGAGAGGGGGAAGGGGATGCTGTTCTGATTTTTAATGCAGGGGATGGGGGTCTGGCAGGAAAGAATTCGAGGAAGAGGGTTAGGAAGGGAGGGAAGGGAAGGTGAAAGAAAAGGGTGAAGTGAGTAAGATTGATTATGAAGGGGAGGTGTTGCTGGAAAAAAGAATCAGGGAGGGGAATGATAATAGGATGGAGGTGGAGGGTGGTTCTAAGAAAGCTATGTTGGAAGGTGACTTGAATGGATGGCGAACGGCGGAGGTAGCGGGTGAGATACCCCGCCAAGCCCAATGAGTATTCTAAGCATTAATTACGGGAGGTATGGGCAATACCGATGCAGTTAATAATCTCCGGAACTTAGTATAGACGGAGGCCACGTCTTTTATTTTTCTTATGGAGACGAAATTGAGTGGTAGAGAGATGGTGAAAATCCGTTCGAAGCTTGTAGGATATGAAGGATTAGCAGTGGACAGTCGGGGTCTCTCGGGTGGGGTGGCTTTATTTTGTTTAAGGGTATCGAGGTAGTGTTGCGCTCTATGTCGATTCACCACATTGATGTGTTGGTTATGAAGGGGCTAGGGTCGGCTACTTGGCGTCTCACCGGCTTTTATGGGTGGCCGAAGGTTCAAAACCGCCACCTATCTTGGAGTTTGTTGAGTGAGTTGGCTCTGGAGTGTGAAGAGACCCTGGTTTTGGTGATTTCAATGAAATTCTTGCTGACTCAAAGAAGAAGGGGAGTAGAGATAGAGCTCTTTAGCAAATGGATAACTTTAAAGATGCTGTGGATGTTTGTAATTTGAGAGATGTTCCTTTTTCAGGCTATGCTTTTACTTATGATAATGGCTAGAGTGGGGATGATAATGTTCAATGTCGGCTTGATCGAGCTCTTGCTTCTCATGGTTGGACGGATTTTTTCCCTAATGCAAAAGTATTTCACTCGGAGCGTGAGTGGTCAACTCACTTATTAACTTAGTGTTGGAGGAAAAAGGGGATAAGTGGGATAGGAAGGAGGAGAAAATTTTTAGATTTGAGCAACTTTGGGTGGAACACGAGGGGTGTGAGGGAGTAGTGGCAAATGCGTGGCGGGGGGTTTTCTTTAGAGCATAAATTATCTTTGTGTGCGGCCGAGTTAAAGAAGTAGAGTGATAAGAAGTTTGGTAAGATTTTTAGGGAGATTATGAAGAAAAGAAAGAGATTGAGTATTTTAAATAAGGGGGATAGGTCCGCTGCTCGTGTTAAGGAGAGGAATAAGGTTGTGAAAGAAATAAGTGAGTTGCATTGCTTCACCAGGAGGAAGTTTATTGGAGGCAGAGGTCGAGATCGTTATGGTTAGAAGCGGGAGATCGCAATACCAGTTTACTAATCGCGGAGAGTAGGTCGTTGGGCTACTACCCTAATCAAATTAGAAATTTATATACTTAAATTTACACCAAACTAGTTAGTAGCAAGTAAAGGGTCGATCCACGAATACTAAGTATCAATGATTCTAGTCGATTAAACAACTAGGTCGGAAAGGAAGTTTGGAAAGAAGTTTAAAGAACACAAGTAAGACAAATAAAATCAAGCGTTAAAAACACTAGGGATAGGGGAATCGAGGCATATTGATGAATTCAACTAACCAACTCAGCACAAATTATCAAGGGCTTAATTAGGAGAAATCTACACATTTAATTCACTTCCTCACAATCAAACATGCTAATTAACTCGACTAGATCAATTCACTCCCGTGCAATTTAACTAGCCCAAACATGGATGAAATTAAACCCCTCAATTAACTCACTCCCACACAATTAATTAAGAGCACGATAAAAATATAGGGACAATTAGCTAGAAAGTCCCTAAGCAATAAAGTCATCATCCATGTTCTCAAATCAAGCCTCAATCACAATTCAAACACAATTAATCAATTAAAAACATCAACATCCCCTTCGTCCATATCCCTAGAGCAAAATCTAAGCAAACATAATGAACAAAAACATGGAAAACAAGCTAAAACAAGAATTGAAGGAAGAATAAGACTAGTAAACTAATTATCAACTCAGATCAACAAACAATTAAGCAAAAACAAGAATTAATGAAAGCAATAAAGGTGAGAGAAAGTTAGAAAAGCTTAATGAAAAATTGAGAAGAGAATCCACTAATTTGTTTTTTCAAAACCTCAAATCTCCATTGAAATCCAAGCTTTCTCTCTCTAAAACTACTCCTAAACTAGAGAGAGAAAATCCTAATGTAACTAAGAGAGAGAAATAAAAGAGGGGCTCAACTAATCTAGGGTGAATTCCAGTTAAAATAGTATTAAACCCAAAATGGGTATTTATATTACAAGTTAAATAAAATAAGAAAAGAAAAATAAAATAAGAAAAGAAAAATAAAAGAAAAGAAAATAATGAAAAGAAAAGGAAATAGAAAAAGAAATAAATTAAAATTAAAAGAAAATAAAACCAAACCCCCCCCCCCCCACCCCCCCCCCCCCCCCAAAAAAAAAAAAAAAAAAAATCAATCAGACCCACTTATTCCTCATTCTGTGGCTGCTCTGATCATCACAATCACCATCATCATCGTGGATCCCCTTCAATCAGCAATATCATCAATGAGTATACAAAATTTCCACTATTGGATTAATTGAAGCAATCTCAGCCATCGTAACTAATTAATCCATACGATTAAGCTCGATAAAAACTGGAACGGCCGCTCATACCCATTGGAGCGGACGCTCTCTGCTTCTGCCCAAAGTAGATGAAATTTGAGTATTGAGGAGCGTCTGCTTCTTTATACAAAGCGCCCGCTCTAAAGGGGTTTTGACTTTTTGGGCTGAAATGGGTGTTCGATTGAAGCGGCTTCTCTGATTGGATTGGTGGTGCGATGGTGGGGCGGCTAATATGTGGTGGTCGTGGGTCTGGTTGTGGGATTTGTTGCGTTGCTGTTATCAGTTTTATGGTGGTTGCCGCTGTTGTTATTGACGGTGGCTATTAGAGGTGAATTGGAGCTTGCGGCTATGGGCTGCTCTGTTGCTGCGATTCGAGGGGTTGTTGGTGCGTGGCTGCTAGTTGCGTGGGAGTTGGCTGTGAGCAGAGGTGGTGCACGCAGTTCTGTGAATTGTGGGAATGCGTGGCTGGTGGGTGATAGTGGTATTGTGAGTGGAGGGAAGGAAATGGAGCAAGGGAGTTTGTGTGTGGGTGAAGATGCAGGGGAAGTGTGGTGTAGGTTTAGTGAAGTGTGGTGTAGGATAAGGGGCAGCAACACGAGTAGGAATTAGAGCGAAGGGCATTGCACATTTGACTCGAACCTCGGACCTCCGAACACGATCCTACACAACCAAATATACATAAGGGGGAATAGGGACAAAGACTAAAATAATAAAATAAAACAATGTAAAATAAAATACAAAACTAAAATAAATATGAAAATGAGAGAAATGAGAAATTATTAACTAAAATTACGAAATTAAGCTAATAACTAATAAAAATGCAAAAATCACCAAATTAAAGGGTGAAAGACGAGAATAAGAAAATAAGCGAGATAAAGATAAAAACGAGGAAAAATAATGGAAAATAAACCGAAAAACGACTCTAAAAACACCCCTAAAAGTGACATAAATGTCAGTTATTAAATTCCCCCAAGCTAATCTTTTGCTCGTCCTCGACCAAAATTCAATGAAACACAAGGAAAGGAGAATGATTTATTCAAGCAAGATAAACTAAAAAGAGAAAGAATATAAACTAACTCACTTTTGTAGGAATCACGGTTGTTTTTAGCTACAACAAGCCCTTTAAACCCCAAAGTTGCCTATGAGGACGAGTGAGGTCTCGTGAAGATTTCCTAAGACTTTAACCCACAAATCTTGACAAAAACCAAGGAAAGGCAATAAACAGAAAAGAAAAAGAAAAAGAAAAACACGAGTTCATATTTGGACAAGAGATAGGAACAAGCATCAATTAATGCAAACCTTTCTAAATAGACAAATGTATGCACGTTCCAAGATGTCAATGGTTGATTGAAACATAAAATATGCTAAGCATAGAGGACTAATGAGACTCAATTCACCCTTGTCCCAACCAATCAGTCCGCGTTATCTCCACTAGTTTCAAATCAACCCTTAAGCTAACTTCTCATGATTCCTCGAAGGAACCGAAAAAAGATAAAGAAATGAAAAACTTTGAGAAGTTAATCCCAACGTCTTAGCCATGCACACTCTCTCCATAGGCTTGAAAACTATCTCCCTCCACCGATGTTGACTCAACCCTCAAGGGTATAAGGGTCTTTTATTGGTTGTAACGTAAGGCTAAGGGTCAGGGCAGGGCAGGGCAAAAATTTTAAAAATTTGGTTATAATTCTTAAGTGAAGCAAAAGAGTGATCAAACCTCAAAAACAAACTTAAGAACTCACCAAACATCAAACAAAAATACCAATAAAGCCATCTCCCCTAAGCTTATTCAACACCAACACACGTACTATATAAACAAAAACGAAGGAACGCTCCCCTCAAGATTGAGCGAAGCATTGTCCTCAATGCTTGAAATAGGGAAGAAAACGAAAACAACTAAAATATTTTGTTGTTTTTGTTTCTTTTTTCAATTTTTATGGATTTTTTTTTTAAAATTGAAAATTGGTGTCCTTGCCTTTTTTAACTATGGACGGCTTTTTCTTGAATGCATTTGCTTTATTACACACAATATATACAATTTACTTTCTTGCTTGGTCCAAAGAGCATAATACTTTCTCATTTTCATTCAAACCATCACAACACAAAACAAACTCTCAAACCAAAATGCTTCACAAAACTAAGGGTTAGGGAAACGAAAGGTCAAAAGGCTTGTAATGTGGCTCATAATCAAGAAAGGGAATAGGCTCAAAGGGTTGGCAAGATAGGCAAATGCAAAATAAAAAACAAAATTTGTAACAAAACAAAAAGAAGATAAAGAAAATGAACAATGCCCTTGTCCTCCCCTAGAGTGGCTCGGTCACGGTCTCGGGAAGCTAGAGGTCAAACCAAGGATTAAGACATGCACAGCTAAGGATCCTAAATTGCCGCTCAACAAGGTGATGAAGGCTATAACAAATGAAGCTCACAAGTGATATATAACCAAGCAAATACCAATCAAGGGTTTCAAATCCACTATAGAGAGCAACTCCACCTTACCACAAGTAATAAACTAAGGTTTCATGAAACCCAAGAGTACTAAACCGGTTGTCTTAGCATATAATATCCTAAAATCAACCAATGACACTCTTAAACCGTGCACACATTCACCACTTAGGAAGATAAACATTCAAGGATATAAGTCCCAAAAAAAAAAAAAAGAATGCCCAAAACAAGAACTAACAAAACACAATTTGCCAAAATTACCTTGAAAGTAAACAAAAATCTTTTTGGATTTTTCGAAACATAAGAAAAGACATGGAAATGCATATACTCAAGCGCACAGCATAAATGAATCAACATCCCACCAAACATGATAGAATACCCTCTACCAAGCTTGAATGAGACAACATACTCAATATAAACCAAATAATCCATGGGAGGGGAAAAGAAAGAAATCATTCCAACAAACCAACACATGTCCAACTAACAAGTCACCAACCATTAGAAAAAGAGCAAGGAAAGATATTACCGAATATAGAAGGGTGTAAATACTCGCAAATGACCCAATTAAACCTTTCAAAGCCAGTTTCCATATGCTAGCAAAAATAGGAGTCAAACTTCCTTGATTCTTGATCCAATACCAATGCACCAAAGTATATCAAGTTATGTACCTAGCAAAAGGCACACAAACATTTCAATAAGAGAGAATCTATACTAAAAAGAAAAGAAATTGAAAGCAATAAAACACGGTTTACTTCCCGACAAAGGCTTGCTTAAGGTCCAAGCATGACCGCTCTAATAAAATAATATTGCAATGAACCAAAAAACTTATCAAATGCACTACTACACATTTCATAAGATAAACGGTAGGCAAATGACGGGAGGAGAAAGTGCAACAAGATTATTGCACGCAAGTGAGGAGGGAGATGCCAAAAGAAAGAAGAAAAATCAAGAAAATAAGGAGGCGGCAAAACCTCCTCAAAATCTTTTTGGGCGGCATAATCACCTATTTCCTCAGTTATGGAAGGATGAGAAGGGAAAAGCTCATCAAACAAGAGAGTGTCCTCAATAGGCTCTATGACAAAAGAAGGGAGGAACATAGGATAGTAGGGGATGTGGTCAAATTTCCTTGAATAAGAGACATAAGAAGAAGGGATAGGAGCAATGGTTTCACTAATGAACTTTTCCTCACCGCCATTCCTCAAATCACCAATAAGAGCATGGAAATCAATCATAGAGTCCTCAAAAGAAGAACACTCATGATCTCCATCTCCCTCAAACATCCAACCTCCAAGAGAAACAACCTCTTCCTCTCTATCACAACGATGCATAACAACTCCCTCAACATCCTCAAAGCCTAGAGTCTCTAAACCATGCATGAAAGGATGAAGGTTTCTCTCAAATGCATCTATTTCCCATGAAGCATTGTCAGTGAACTCTCTTAAAAGGCTATAATGTTTTGTTACACCTTCAATGAACATACTAGTCATAACCTCAAATGAATCCAAAGACTCATGGATAGAAGGGTCACAAACATGCAAGGTAGACTCATCAAGATGGGGAAGGGGGTTGGAATCCTCAAACTCGACATTTTAATCATTCTCAACTCCTCCAACATCACTCAAGGTACTCTCAATCTCTCTTTGTAGCTCAAACTCATCATCATCCTCCTCCTCATGAATTCCCTCAACCAAAATTGAAGATGGCTCACTTACATCCTCACCAAGGGAAGCTCTCAAAGGGGGTTTATTAAGGGGAAGGATGACACTCAAACTCAAAAGGGGAATGAGAAGGATCAAAATCCTCAAAAATCCTTTCATCACAAGAAAATCTCCCCTCACCTTTACACCCTTGGCCCATATCATCCTCAAAAACACTCTCACACTCCAAATGAGGTGTCTCACATCCATTTACATCAACCCTAGCACTCATCACTTGCGCAAGTCTTTCTTCTCTCAATTTTTGTTCTTCTTGAAGTTCATGCACTTGTTGGGTGAGATTTTGTATTTGGGAAAGAATTTGGGTATCAATGTTATTGGGTTGAGGTTCATGGTCAAAATCAAATTGCATATCATCAAAATTATCACAAACCTCATCATAATGAGCATAAGAGGGGAAGGGTTAACATGCATATTTGGATAATCACAAGGCATATTAAAAGAATCAAGAGAATTCATCCAAAAATTAAAGAATCTTGACATTGAGAATCAAAATAAGATACATGGCATTCCCTATCATAAGAACCTCTAGCAAGCCATGTGAAGAAATTCCAAGCATCATGCATAGACAAATGACGGAATCTACCATTATACTTGTTCTCAACCATTCCCCTAATATACTCATTCACACTAGTAGAAAAACGTTCATTTGCGTGGCTCATTTATAATGTATTTGTGTCGCTTCTATGAGCGAAGCAACTGCTTGCGATGCAAATGACTTTTAATTTGCGTGCTCCTAGGCGCGACGCAAATAACTCTTATTTGCGTCATTCCTATTTAAACAAGTGACGCAAATGAAAGTTATTTGCGTCTCTATTTTATGATGGAGTGACGCAAATAACTTATTTGAGCAACTTCTTGTTTTTAATTTGCGTCACTTGCTTAACTATTGAGTGACGCAAATGGCTTGGTAGACAATTCAAAATCGAGGTATTTGCATCACTTGTTTGTTTAATGAGTGACGCAAATGATGTAAATTTGTTTTGTTTTTAAAATTATATCAATTGCTTGTATATGTTTGTAGTACATGTTTCCCTTGGTAGTGGTATAACGTATATGTTAACACCAAGAACTGAAATTAAAATGCAATATTAATGAATTCAAATGTAAATTTCGGCAAAGTTTCCTTTGTATTTTAGCCTACCCATAAAATTGGGAATGACGACATTATATTAACAACTTGTCCAATAAGTTTACATCTCAATATCATTAACATTATACTCATCACCCAATACAATCACCAATTAACCAAATTCATTCATGTCAAGCCTAAGATATGAAACAAGAGTCCAACATTTGCTAAGTGTAAATCTAAAGTTCAACATTACATATAAAATACTCTGCCCAAATATCTCGAACCTCATTTATCTCCTCCTCGGTATATGGTGCAGTTCTTGAAAAATCCTATCAACACAACAAAAATACAAGAGGAAAGTTTTAATTCAAGATTATAGCTAACATCAAATTGTATTTATCAAATAAAATGAAATATTTGACGACTCATACCTTAATAAAATCCTCACTGCTATGATGATGTTCAAATATTTCGTACATATAACATATGACGTAGTAGCCACACTCACGTCCACCCAATTGTTGAGGACACTACATGCATTATATTTATAAGTTGAATTAAATTTCTATACTTAAATTATTAAGAAACTAGAAGTTTGGGCAAGGAATTAAGTTAACTTGTCCCAAATGCCATGTCAATTTACTTCCCCTAGATTGTCCACTTAATGCCTTGTATCTAGAAATCAATTAAGAAATTAACTAATACCTCAAATTATAGAACAATTAAACCAGAAAATTCACTGAATAACAAAAAGATTAGAGTTAATCTAAATATAAAAGAGAGAAACCTTGACATTATCCCTTGCAATTCACAAACAACTTAACAACAAAATAGCTCTTCGTAACAAATTGCCCGCTGCACCAGGCCACACCACCGCACTCACCACCAACCATAAGCCACCTGCTGCACCTGCACCAAGTAATTCACTAATCTAACTCTATATCTTCTAGATACAAACACTCGATCAAACAAGAAAAATTGCTCAAAATACGTGAAATTGTGATAGATTTTGTGAAGTCAAGGTTTACATAAAATGAGAAATTAAAAAACTCACTCACGAACCTCCATTTTCTTCTCGATCTCCTCCTCTTTCGCCCATCAAACTCAACAAAGCAGAAAGAGTGAGAACTCTAGCAACTTTTGAACAAATCTTCAAGTTGACGACCTTAGCCACTCCACTCCACCCAAACCCCACACCGACACACTCACCACAAACTACCAGCCATCTTCCTCGCATATTCACCACTGCAGCGGCATCCAAATCTCCACCAACTTAGTAGTGTTTCCACCGCATAAATCGTCAGTTTAATTAAGCAAATGAAGATGATCAAAAAGGTGAAAAAGAATGGCAAAAAAATTAATTTCCTTTGTACAAAAAGACAATATAATTAATTTAAGCAATACTCTAGAAGTGATTAACTCCAACAATTCCTCAAAATAATTATAAAAAATTTACTTATGTTTTCCCAAAATTCACACCATACTTTTGCACCACCTTTTTTCTAATACAGAAACAAATACTTCATTTTTATTATGAAAAATCTGATACAGAAACAAATACTTCATTTTTATAATGGAAAATCTACTAATTTTGTAATAAGAATCTATTATTACACTAAATCAATAATCAGACAAAATTCCAATCAACGGATATCAAACTAAACAGAATTCAACTATAACACCAAATTAATTTTTTAATTTCACGCCAAAATCAATACACACAATCATAAAATTAAATTTTGACCCTACATCATCTACTAAATTAAATTCCTCATAAATTAAAACCATTTCGCACCTCTAATTACAATAAAATTAAATCATTTCGCACCTCTTATTACCTAAAACAGCATATAAATCAATAGAAAAAAAAGATAATTTAATAAAATAGTTTAAATCAATTGAAATTAAATCATTCGCACCTCTTATTACCTAAAACGATAGTTTCGCACCTCTTATTATCGTCAGCGTCTCCACTGCTGCCCCTGCTAACCATCAATAGCAACACCAACAAGCAACAATCCCCTGCTATCCTCGATGTAGGGTATTTCATCTAGAATATTAGCGGTTTTAATAGTTCGAATTTCGTGGGGGGGGGGGGGGGGGTTTGGGTCGATTTTTGCTCATAAATGGGGTGTTTTGCCTCAGATTTGCTTGAAAATGGGGGGTTTTGGCTTGGATATTCTGGGGTTTTCAATTAGTGGTTGAATTTATTGATTTTGGGGTCGAATTTGTTGGTTTGGGGTCGAATTTATCAGGGTTTTGCTGTTGAATTCGCTAGGATTTTGCGGTACGAACGACAACAAGGCAGCACTGGGGATTCGGCTAGTTGGACGAATTTCTTGAGGTTTTGATGTTGAATTTTTGGGGATTTTTGCAGTTGAATTTGCTAGGGTTTTGAAGTTCGAACGGCGACATGGCAGCGAGTGTTTTATATTGAATGTGAGGAAGCGCTGAGTGGGTCGTAATCGTAATAGTCATTTGCGTCACTCAATAAAGAAAGAAGTGACGCAATTTACTCACAAAGCTATTTGCATCACTTGTCAATCAATGAGTGACTCAAATAACATTATCGTTTGCGTCGTTTCTATTTATGAAACCGACGCAAATATAAGTAAGCTGAAATATATCACACTTTTGCTTCGCTTTATAGTTAATGTCCGACGCAAATTACTTATAGTGAAGCTAAAATATATCATTTGCGTCATTTGTTTCTACGAGTGACGCAAATAAGGCGACGCAAATAAGAATTTTTCTACTAGTGTCATGCCCCAATAAGTTATACCACAAGCATCACTAAGAGAACACCCATGGGAACTAAGGAAACCATCTAATCTATCAAAGTAAGCATAAAAGGGTTCATCATCAAATTGAGGAAAAGATAAGCATGCCCTTTTTTTTACACAAAATAAAGAAAAATAACCAAAAATCAAACTATACACAAGAACGTAGCTAATCAAATCAACACAAACTAATGAACGCCTTAGTACCCGGCAACGACGCCAAAATTTGATCGCGGGAGAGTATTCGTTGGTCTACAACCCTAATCAAATTAGAAATTTATGTACCTAAACTTACACCAAACAAGTTAGTAGCAAGTAAAGGGTCGATCCACGAAGACTAAGTGTCAATGATTCTAGTCGATTAAACAACTATTTTTAGGTCGGAAATGAAGTTTGGAAAGAAGATTAAGGAACACAAGTAAGACAAATAAAATCAAGCGATAAAAACACTAGGGATAGGGGAATCATATTGATGAATTCAACTAACCAACTGAGCACAAATTATCAAGGGCATAATTAGGAGAAATATACACATTTAATTCACTTCCGCACAATCAAACATGCTAATTAACTCGACTAGATCAATTCACTCCCGTGCAGTTTAACAAGCCTAAACATGGATGAAATTAAACCCCTCAATTAACTTACTCCCGCACAATTAATTAAGAGCACAATAAAAATCATAGGGGCAATTAGCTAGAAAGTCCCTAAGCAATAAATTCATCATCCATGTTCTCAAATCAAGCCTCAATCACAATTCAAACACAATTAATCAATTAAAAACATCAACATCCCCTTCATCCATATCCCTAGAGCAAAATCTAAGCAAACATAATGAACAAAAACATGGAAAACAAGCTAAAACAAGAATTAAAGCAAGAATAAAACTAGTAAACTAATTATCAACTCAAATCAACAAACAATTAAGCAAAAACAAGAATTAATGAAAGCAATAAAGGTGAGAGAAATTTAGAAAAGCTCATTGAAAAATGAGAACAGAATCCACTAATTTGTTTCTTCAAAATCTCAACAGTTACTTCCATCGAAAGGCGTCTCACCATAGCTCTAAAAGCATAATTTCACACTTGACGACGGA
The DNA here is from genome assembly GCF_948465745.1 of Chenopodium album. NCBI lineage: Eukaryota > Viridiplantae > Streptophyta > Magnoliopsida > Caryophyllales > Amaranthaceae > Chenopodium > Chenopodium album. The sequence goes on along the minus strand of NC_137850.1, from coordinate 27,886,267 downwards.
AGATGGGACTAGACATGAGGGGCCGAATGAGTTACAACAAGTGGCGGTTGGGTATTTTAAGAACTTGTTCACTTCGTCAGTCCCGTCGAGTTGTGAGGAAGCTTTGGTTGGTATCGATAATAGAGTCTCAGATGAAATGAATGCGACTCTCTGCGTCAATTATTCCACTACTACAATTCCCTTGCTTTTTCGACGCTTTTGGGTTGACGCTGTGCATAAGGCGTCAATGAATAAATTTATATCCCGTGTCTTCTCGACGCTTTTTGGGGTCTTCATAATGTCTTGACATTAAAAAGCGTCTAGAAAGTCATATCCTTGCACGTGCTTTCAATTGGAAGCTACTCGGGTAAAAGCAATTCGCCCACTGTACATTACTCACTCAACACTATAACTTCTTCCATCAGCCTAAACCTAATTACCGAATACCTCTTCGTCAATTCCATCAAAACTTCTTCAATTCAGTTGGATTTGCTTCACAAGACTTTAAAAGTTCAGCGAATTAGGCGAATTGGGCGAAAAATGGTGGTAATTTCTTTCGTTGCTCTTCAATTTCTAGTAATCTTCTTGCTCTTTATAAATTTGTTGGTTATTTTGCTAATATATCATTCGAATTCCTCTATCAAATCACTTTTTTTAATTTCCTTGGTAGGATATAAATTTTCTTTGATTTCGATCTCCATGCCTTCTCTGTCTTGCATAACTTCCAGATCTACCCTAAATTGAGGTAACAAGTTTGAAAAAATTAAGGGTAAATTCTTCTCCCTCTGTAGATTATCGATTTTTTGGGGTATTTTTTTGCCCATCTATTACATTTTTCGATTGGTTATTAAGGGTTTCATTTGTTTAATTTTGTTTTCAAATATGTAATTACCGAAATATTAAATAATTCATTTTTTTCAAGGGTTTCGGGATTCATGCCAAGGTATCTTCTTCCCTTTTTAGTTCATTTGTTAATTGATTTTCTGCCATTTTTTTTTTTTTGAAACTAATCAGAATACCGGTTTTTCTTTTAATTGTTCTATGATTTTCGTTTCTATGAGTTTGATTATATACTTGAATGAAATTAATGGATCTTTAGGATGAATTCAGCAAGCTAAGTTAAGAGTAATTGATATCTCTTAACAAATTATTTGTGGGAATGTAGTTAACAGTAAGATTTGCATGTCTTAGCTAGTTTATTATCAGTATGACAATATCATCCTTTTGAATCTTATACTGAAAAATATGACCCAAAAATTCTCCTTTAACATGTACTGTCAGTGGTAAAGAATTAAATCCTCTCCGTCAAGAATACTTGGTTGTAATTGAGCACATAATTCTCAATAGTTTTAGGAACTTGGGCTATGAATGTATTATTTTTTGACATTTTCCTTGCATTGTATGATGAAAAAGCTTGATACCCTTGTAATTTGATAAGTGATTAGTACAATGAGTGGTTTTTTTAAAAAGAAAATGAATCCGGTTCTTTGAAGAGCAATGTAATGTCCTGTTTTCATTTTCTTTTCCTTTATATTTCTTTGTTTTTTAAATCCAGGATTCTTATTAGTTCTTAATATTTGTATTTCATTATAGGGCTTTTGTGTCTTAGCTTGTATTATAACCCAATAACCCCATACTAATCACTAATCAGATAACTATTGTTGAACCTTGTTAAAATTTTTAGAGTACACGAAGGTTTTATTTTTTAAAAATTTGATATACTACCTCCGTTTCGTATTAGTTGCAACTTTGGAATATTTTATATCTCACAAATAATACCCCAAAGTTGCAACTAATAAGAAACGGAGGTAGTACTTATTTTATCTTGGTGAATTTCTTTTTTTTTTGGTATTTTGTTGAAAATTTTTTGTTAGAGAGAGTTAAATTATCAATTTCAAATCAGAATACTGAACTTCATCTCTGCCTTTCTCAAAGAGTAGATCAATTGAAAAGGTGAGATGCATGCTTCTAAGTAAAATTCATATCTTTATCTCTCTTTGAATGAATTTACAGAACTTGACCCAAAATTGTAATCTATGTCGTCCCTCTTAGTGCCGATCGATAATATTAAGGTACATGCTTTCTCTTTGAATCAATTAATAGATCTTGGTTTAATTTAATGTTTTATTTTTCAATAATCTCACATATTATGTTTAGATATGGGTTAGCTTCATGAGTAATTGAGATTTTAGGGTTTCTGTTATGTTTCATTTTATGCTTTTGGTTTAATTTAATTCAGAAAATTAGGCTTTTGTTTCATTTTTTGAATGAGCATGATTGCATTGTTTTTCGTCTCACAATACCATCACAATTCGCATTGATTTTTGTAGGAGCTATTGTAAGTGCTGACTTCATTTGGCTCGTTCTCCTTCGTTACAGAAGCTTTTTAGGTGATTTTTTTTGAATTTGGGTGTTTTTCTGTCTACTTTCTTACTGTAAAATTTCATTATTTTTGGAGTTTATTTGCTATTAAACTGGGCTGTTTCTTTTGGACTGGTTTGTTTCTCTGTTTTGTTCGAATTGGTTTATTCTTGTTGTTTGGGTGGTATTTTAATAGAGTTATTCTGTAAATTCTCTAGGGATTTCCTCTTTGATTTAGGGTATATTTGAGGGTGTTTGAAAATATTATTGCACTCTTTTATTCCCGTGTTGCCTATGTTTTTGTTGCCTATAGAATTAAAGCAGGAATACTTTAGGATTGCTGCTCATATTAGTGCTCTTCACTGCTAATCAATTCTTGTTTATTGCTTTCTCTAAGGTAATTGCCTAACATCTTTAACAGGACTCAAGCATCGTCTTGCTCTCGTTATGATTTGCTTATCTTTTCTTTTTATTTGTGCAACTCTGTCGTCGTCAAGTTGAATTTGAAACTTTGTTAACTCCAGAGTTCTTCTGTACATAATATCCTTGTCTGCTTTTGATCTATATGCTAAAAAATATGAAAAATGCAAGATATGTTGATGAGTTTGTTGTAGATTACGAGGGTTGTATATTTAATTAGATTATGGATTATTTTGTTGACATTTTGTTCAATGCAGGAACTTGACTTTCATTTAACAACCTCTATTTTTTGCCTTGAATTGTGATTCTGTGCTAAATAACACTTCAATTATGAATGTCAGTCAAGAGGTGATTATGGAAATCACTTGAATGGAGGCTATTACAGAGGACACATATGTGATGGTGGTTACGGATACGTACCACACCCCCATGACCCAAGAATGTATGCAGCAGCAGCAGCAGATTACAGAGCCTACCCTGTGTACGGCAATTAGCAACAAGTAAGTTGATGACAAAGACACGAAAAGAAGAAGTAGCGCGCATGAGGAGAAGCCTCAAGATTATCGATAAGCTTATCTTTATATGTTTGCTGGAAGTATTATCGATAAACTTAGTAAGAAAAATTACCTTCCTGTTAGTAATTGCTTTGTCAGTATTGTTTAAATATTTGATTCATAGACAGTAGATATTTTAAGGTTTTTTCATTCATGTATACAATGTCTTATTATGTTTTATTGTGCTTCTATGATATGTATTCTGTGCTAATGTCATGTTTGTTTGGTTTTTATTTTTTATTTTTTTTTATTTTTCCTTACTGCATCATGAGATCAGATTTTGAGACACACATATGATATGTGTAGCATGCTTTCTTTTTTGATTCAGTACATGCTAATTCTATAACTGAAATCAGAACTAAAATTCAAATCTGAAATCAGTTCTGGATTTCAGTTTTGATTTCAGCTCTGAACATCAGAAATGAATTCTAGAACTGAAATCAGAACTGAAATTCAACTCTGAATTCAGTTCTGGATTTCAGTTTTGATTTCAGCTCTGAACATCAAAAATGAATTCTAGAACTGAAATCAGAACTGAAATTCAGATCTGAAGTTCAGTACTGGAAATCAGACTTGAAATCGCAACTTCAATCCTAAAATGCTTGTGTGTGTGTGTGTGAAATTCAAAGCTTGTGTGTGTGTGTGTGTGTGTGTGTGTGAAAGTCAGAGCTTGTGTGTGTGAAACTCCATATTAATGCTACCAGGGCACTGACCATGCAGCTTAAACTTAAGGTAGATATAACAGTGAGACAATAGACAGGCATAGGTTTTTTTGTTCATTAACAGTGAGACCTTTTGATGAAATAACAGTGAGACAGTAGACAGTAGACAGTAGACGTCCACTAAGAACTCTTGATGAAAGACCTTTTGGCTTTTTTTGTTCATTTATATTTTTATGTTTAACTCACAATTCTATGTTTAAATACAACATGTTGAATCTTGAGCCTATATTGTGTAATGTACTAATTTATACTTTGTTATTTTTTTTTTTTGAAGATTGGAAAAGACAATGTAGGTGCAACAAAAGAATAGGCCGGGACACTTGAGCATCAACAAGCGACTGTATCGATCAATATGGCCATCATCTATCTATTTTGGTTTTTAGTCTTATATTAGTGATGTATTTATTTAGGGACAAGCTACATACTATAATATGCGACCTTTTTTTTTTTTAATGATTGTACTGTGTTGATGTTTTCTTTTCTAAATTTGGTAATTAACTACGTACTCTTTTTATTGTTGATTAATTATTGTTTTTTTTTAATCTAGTTATATAGAATATTTGTTTATTTTTATTTTAATGTTATTAATTTAATTTATGATAAATTTAAATAATTATAATGTATGTATGATGATAATAATTTGATAAAAGAAAAAAAAAGCTTAAAAAATAAATCTAGACGGTTTTTAATGTCTGCATAATTGCACATTTTAAAATTTCAAAGACTTTCCCGCCATACCATAGGCTGACATGAATAAACGCAAGACAACAAAAAGCGTCGCTAAATTTGATTATGTGGACAGGAAAAAGCGTCGCTAAAAAACTACACACATTTGGGATAATGCGCGAAATACGTAATTTTCGACGCTTCGTATATTAGTTTGGACACTAAAAAGCGTCGAGAATCTCGACGCTTTTTTGTGTCCTTGAAAAATTTTCGACTCACGGATTTGCGACGCTTTTTTACAGCGTCGAGAAATAATTTTTCGACTCTTTTTAGCATCGAAAAAAGGCCTAAAAAGCGTCCAAAAACACGCTTTTTGTAGTAGTGTTCTAGAGAGGAGGTGTTTCTAGTATTGAAACAAATGCATCCTTTGAAAGCCCTGGGCCCTAACGGTATGTGTCCTTTATTTTTCCGGACTTATTGGCATATTGTTGGTCCTGCTGTTTCTGGGTTAGTTCTTGGTGTGCTTAATGGTGGGGTTATTCCAAAGAAAGTTAATGATATATTTATTGTTTTAATTCCGAAGAAGAAAGACCCTAATAATATGATCGGATTTACGCCAATTAGCTTGTGTAATGTGGTCTACAAATTTATTACTAAGGTGTTAGCTAGCCGTCTGAAAGGTTTTTTGTCTGAAATCACCTCTATAAATCATAGTGCTTTTATTCCAGGGAGATTGAATTATGATAATATTTTGGTTGCCTTTGAGTTATTTCATCACATGAAAAATTCTGGGAGTGAGAGTGGTTCGTTGGCTCTGAAGTTGGACATGGCGAAAGCCTATGATAGAGTGGAATGGGGTTTTCTGAGAGTAATAATTACTAGAATGAGGTTTGCTGATCAGTGGGTAGACCGAGTAATGCATTGTGTTTCAACGGTCTCTTTCTTAGCTATGATAAATAGGGCACCTTCAGGAGAGTTTACTCCAAATAGGGATTTACGGCAAGGTGATCTTCTTTCCCCATATCTTTTTATTTTATATGTTGAGGCTCTGTCGGGACTTTTGAGAAGGGCGGTTGAGTTGGGTCAGTTACATGGTATTAGAGTGGCTCCGTCGGCACCTTCTATCTCTCATTTATTATTTGCCGATGACAATTTGATTTTTGCTAAGTCTAGTGCGGAGGAGGTGGGTACTATTAGAGAGATTTTACAAACTTATGAGGTTGCGTCGGGCCAAATGATGAATTTGGGGAAGACGAATGTGACCTTTAGTAGAGGTGTTCCGATGAATAGGAGAGTTTAATTGGTAGAGTTGTTGAGGGTGAAGATTGTGGATGTGCATGACAAGTACCTTGGTTTGCCTACGGTGATAGGTCGACCAAAAAAGGTACTTACTAAAGGGGTTAGGGATAAGGTTTGGAATAGACTCTAAGGGTGGAAAGGGGGATATTTATCTAAGGCGGGGCGGGAGGTTTTGATTAAGGCAGTGGCTCAATTTATCCCGACCTATACGATGAGTGTGTTCAAATTTCCCTCTACTTTTTGTGACAAATTGCGTTCGTTGGTGGCTAATTTTTGGTGGGGTCAAAAGAAGGGAGAGAGAAATACTCATTGGGTAGCTTAGAAGAAGTTATGTGAGCCTAAGGCTGCGGGAAGGGGGGAGGGGCTCGGATTTCGAGATTTTAAGTCTTTTAACTCGACTTTATTAGGAAAGCAAGCTTGGCGGCTTATGCAATTTCCCACTACCTTGGTGGCTCGGGTGTTGAAGGCCAAGAATTTTGCGAATGGGGATTATTTGAGCTCTGAACTAGGAAATTCTCCTAGCTATACTTGGCGTGGGATTTGGGGGGTTAAATGGATGATTCAAAAGGGGATGATGTGGCGAGTGGGAGATGGTATGGACATCTCAGTGTGGCATAGTGCTTGGATTCCTGGCACTCAAACAAGGAGAGTTAGGGGCGATGCAGCGGCTGATCTTCGAGTTTGTGACTTAATTCACTTTCCTACGGCATCTTGGAATGTGGAGAAGATTAATGGAATTAATTTTTCTGCCCTTTGAGCGGGTTCGTGTGTTGAGTATCCCAATTAGTATGTGACTTTCGGAAGACTCGTTATGTTGGGACCTTGAGAAGAGTGGTGAGTATTCGGTCTGCTCGGCCTATAGAATGATCTATGGGGAGTGGGATGCGGATACTGTGGCATCATCGTCTTGTTCTATAAAATTTTGGGGTAAATTATGGAATGCTACGACTCTTCCTAGGGTGAAGGTATTTTTTTGGAGGGCGTGTAGGGGTGCTCTTCCTACATTATTGAGGCTAACACTACTACAAAAATGGCCAAAGAGACCCAGATTAAGAGACCGGTTAAGTGCATAACAGGTCTCTTATAGAGGAGAGATCGATTATCTTGGATGACAGGTCTCTCAAAATATCAAAGAGACCCGTCATTTGAGAAAATAGGTCTCTTGAGATTTTTAAAAAAATCGAGGAATATAGAGATGACAGGTCTCACGTAATATCCAAGAAACCGGTCAATTATAATAACCGTTCTCTTGAATGTAGTTTTTTTTTTTTCAAAAATATGAGAAATTAGAGAGACCCATTATTCTAAATAACAGGTCTTTTGAATTGATTCTCCCATATATGTAGGCAGCCATAAGCCCATTAAGTCCTAAACCCTAGAACCTTTTCATTTTCTCTCTCTTGTCCTCTACCGCTCTTCACTCTCATTTCATTTCTTATTTTCTTTCTCTTTCTTCTCCCTCCTCTCATCTAGATTTGTCTTCCTCAGCTCATTTTTTCTGGTTTCTCATGCGAATCTCGCACAAAATAAAATAAAAATTACATCATTTACTTCTTTCTCGATCTTCACTTTATTGTTTCGAAATTTCAAGATCTATTTCCAAGGTGAGTTTTGTTTTATTCTCGTTATTAAGTGTTGATCTTCACTTTTTTCGGTTTTTCTTAAAGAAAAATCTTAATTTCTTATAATTATTTCTTTTTAACATCCTTTTTATTGTTAAAAAAACAATAATTTGTCCGATTTTCCGTTTAGCCATGTTAGTAGATTGTTTGTTTGCTTGTTAATGTTTTCGTTTCAAAAACTATTTTCACCATTTTATTATGATTTTTTCATTTAAAAACACCTTTCAAAGTCAGATCTAGTAATTTTCATCTTTATTAATTTCGCATTTGATTTTCTATTTCTGTTTCCATTTTCAATTTCGATTTCAGCGCTTTAAATTTAAGTTCTAATATATTTTTTTATTCCTTTGAGAATTTCTTGACGAATTGTTCTTTATTAGGCTATCTTTGAAATTAGTATATTTTTTCTTGCTTTTGATTTTGTGTTCAATATCATTTTAAACGAATTTTACTTTTAGATCTCGTATTTCATTAGTTTAAATTGAACAATTTCTCAATTTTTTATTTTAAATTGTTCAATATCATTTTAAAAAGCAAATATTATTATTGTAAACGAATTTTATTTTATATCTCGTTTTTAAAATTTTTGTTTTTTCATTTTCAATATGTTCATTGTTATGATTTATTTTCAGGATAATAATATTTGCTTTTTTAATTTTTTTTTTTTTTTACATGTCTATATTTGTGGTTGCAGGTAACGATCTCTCAAGTTTCAAGTTTGAACTGAAGAAAACTGTAATTGAAGATCTGGGAAGTTTATAGTCATCATTTCCGAAAATTTTATTTTTATTTATGTATTGAATTTTCATTCATTTGTACTATGTACATAATTTTTGAGGTGTATGAAATACAAGAATTATTTTTTTACTTTTTATTTAATAATGGAAAAAATAATTAAAATTAAAAAAGTTATTATTGATGTTAATATCGATGAATTGTACGAGTAATTATAAAAGCACCTTTTTTTTTATTTGAAACGAGACCAAAGAGACCCGTTAAGTTAAAAAGCGGTATCACTTCTCTCAAAAAAGAGGCTGCTTATTTAAGACATGCGGTCTTAGTTTTCTGAAAACAGAGACTGCTTTTATTATTAAGGCAGTCTCAATTTCCTAAAAATTGAGATCGCTTAAAAAGAGGCTGCTTATTTAAGACATGCGGTCTTAGTTTTCTGAAAACAGAGACTGCTTTTATTATTAAGGCAGTCTCAATTTCCTAAAAATTGAGATCGCTTATATATATTTAAGAGGCGGTCTTAGGTTTCTCATCCTAGAGATCGCCTCAAATAAAGCAGTCTCTTACCAAAGAGACCACTACGCTAGAGACCGCCTCAGAGAAAGTCTCTTTGGCTAATTTGAACGGGTCTCTTTGGCCAATTTTGTATTAGTGTAAGCAAGCAGCTGCCAGAAAGGGATCCTCTTTGCTCTTTATGTGGGGTGGAAGGCGAGTCGGAAATTCATTGCTTGAAGGATTGTGTAATTGCCCGATTGTTGTGGGATGCGAGTGGCTTAGGTGGTGATGTGCAGGCCTGCTTTAATTCCTCTATTGACTTTGCATCAGTGTGTTTTGATTGACTATCACAACGTGAACATGGTCTTTTCATGACTATTTAATTTGTTGGGCAATTTGGAATACTAGGAATAGATGGATTTTCGAGGGGGAAGCTTGCAATCCTCAGAGTTCAATTGAGTATGTGTTGAAGCTGATGGGTGAGCTTAATGGGGGGGGGGGGGATGAAGGAGCTGCAAAGGTGGGTGGAGGGGAAAAGGTGCGCTGGCAGCCACATATAGAGGGCTGGATGAAGCTGAACGTGGATGGTGGAGTGTGTGAAGGCCTGGGATCTTGTGCAGGTGCGGTGGTTTGGGACTGCAGGGGTGAAGCTAAGATGGCTGCTGTTTGTATGTCTGATGACAGGTGGCTGACTAAAATTGCTGAAGCGAAGACCATGGTATTTGGTTTGCAGGCTGTTGTTAATTCCGGGTTTCGAAGGGTAGTGGTGGAGAGCGATTGTCTAGGTCTTATTAATGTAATTGAGTCACAAGAAGCAGGAAGGAGTGATTTCCATTTAGTTTTGGATGATATTTATCATGTTAGTAAGTTCTTTGAGTCGATTTTATGGAAGTTTGTTCCGATGGAGGGGAATAAGGTAGCCTATGCGCTTGCTCATAGCTTGCCATGGAGCGTGGGTAGTAGTGTGTGGTTGGCCGATTTTTCGTCTTGTATTGTTAACTCTTTGTGCATTGATCTCCCTATGAATGATAATTAGCACACTTTGGAGTGTTTTCTTTAAAAAGAAGAAAAAAAAAAAAGAAAAAAAAGAGAGTTAGATATATAAGATTTCTTTAAAAAATTAGAGAGGTGGGAGATCAAAGGAGGAGAGACAATTGTTGTTGATAGTTTGTATTTTTAAATAGTATAGATAGATATAGATTATAAAGTCACTATTTTTCATCCTTTCACACATACTTTGTATTTTACAAGTGACAAGGACATTAGGTGTAGATGGATAAGTAAGATTTGATCCCATGAACATGATTTCATACGCAAAAATTCTGTTTCAGTTTTTATTTTATTTTATTTTAAATTTTCAAATTGGCATTTTCATTATTAATGGTTTTGATCATACTCTTCCATAGGACTTGAATATCATGAGAATATAAGTAGGGTTGTCAAACGGGTCGTATTGTGTCGGATTTGTGTTCGTGTCGATGTTAAACAAGTTGAAAAACCCTTGACCCAAACCTAACCCGTTTATTAAACGGGTTACCCGTGTAACCTTTTACCCACATATACTAATTAATATTTAATTTAAAAATAAAAAAGTCTGACATCATTAATTCATTAAAATACTAGAACAATTTAAAGCTACTGTTTTACAAAAAGATACCACAAGGGTTTATAGCTTTTTGCCAAATTAACCGCCAAAAAATTACCAAAATGTATAAATGGAGTCAAGGTAATTTACAAACTTATAAGTTTTGAATAAAAAATATTCAATTTTTTTCACTACTTAATTAATAAGCGTGTCGGGTTCGAATTGACGAGATGTCGTTCAACCCATTTATATATTGGGTTATGCGTGTCGGATTCGGGTTGAAAATTTCAACCAAACCTTACCTGTTTAATTTCGTGTCGTATTCGTGTCGACTCAATTATGTAAACGGGTCGAGAATCCTTAACCCAAACCCACTTATTTCGTGTCGGGTTCGTGTCGAATTATTGTGTCATGTCAGCTTTTGACAGTCTTAAATATAAGATGAAGCACAATAATTGTTTCATTACGTTCCTCTATATATAACTACGCTTTTTTAAGGTAGATTGAGAGCGTATTATGATCGAGTAATAGCAATCTCACTCAGAATCCGTATGTATTTCCTTTGCAGCCATTTTCATATAAAGGTATAGGATGATAACATTTCCCAAAAATAAAAATAAAATAAAATAAAAGAATTGTTTAGGAGAATTTAAAAGGAAATTACATTGTAATGACTTTATATATTCTCCTTTTATTGTTCAATCCTTAGTTCATTATTAGCTGCAAAAAGGGTGACTTGGTATTTATTTTGGTACGACAATTATTCTGATCTTATCATGAACTCATGGTTGCTAATGAAATGTAAATAGAGCAATTTGTCTCAAACATAATCAAGGAACAAGAACTGATCTGATTATACTAGGAAAATTACAGTAGTTACTTTGATGCACGTACTTCAAGATGAAATATAGGAAATTGAAAATGAACTACTTCTATTGGTGCTGATATTGAAATCATTTCTGCTGGTATAGGCATGCGCAGAACATATCTAGAGTGCCAAGATGCTTAGCTTGCTATAGAATTAGGAAGGCGAGGCCAATTGTATCATGTAATGCTCAATCACTTGTTCCTGCAACCAGGTATTAATATTTTCATCATTATCTGAAATAAGTAGTATTGACTAGTGGCATTACTGGCAGAAACAGTGAAAAATACAAGTAGTTATCTGGACATGTTTTATATTTTTGTACCTCTTAGCAAGTTACGACTATATCTGGGTTTGCAAAGGATGTTTCTAGCATGTTGTAGCTCGCTTATAGCTTCTCCTATCTTCATTCGGTCTTTTGGAAATTGACTTGAACAAGCAATTCCAATCTTTACAATAAACACCATGCACTCCTCTCGTTTTTGAAGCATCACTTGAGTTCTTGGGCTTGTATCATTTGTTTCGTCACTTTCATCCTCCAAAAGTGTCCAGTCAACAGTATGCAACACCTGATCAGGCAATGCTTCCTTTGCATACATATGGAGGTTGAAGTCTTCCTTGAACATATCGTCAGTGGGTCTCTTTCTTGTCATAATCTCCAACAATAAGATTCCATAACTGTACAGATCAGCTTCAGGGGATGCTTCACCTCCCAATCCATACTCTTAAAACAAAAAAATTCATCTGAAGTTAAAATTTAAGAATAAACAAATGAAAATTTTGGATACAATTCATGCCTATATTTGTTAAGTTAGTTTCTGTATGCTTGAATCATTGGTCAGTTTGTCTTAATTATATCAGCTAGTACATAATGTTAGGAGCTAAGCGAGTAGTGAACTAGTGATAGGGTATGATCACCTGGAGCAGTGTAGCCAATTGTCCCCCTGACTCCAATTGAGCTGCTTTGGTTTGGGTGGACGGGTAGATCAAGAACCCTTGCTAACCCAAAATCTGCTACATGGGCAACCATGTCATCATCAAGTAGTATGTTGCTTGGTTTTAGGTCGCAGTGCACAATTGGACTTTCACAATCATGGTGTAGGTAATTGAGTGCATGAGCCACATCAATGGCTATTTCCACCCTTTGGAGAAGAGTCAGCTTTACATCTTCGTGTAACCATCTATTTAGACTTCTATTGGGCATGAACTCGTAAACAAGAGCTTTGAAATCGTGTCTTTGGAAATCCATACTCGAGCAAGCTGTTAATATACCTACAAGATTACGATGACGAATATACCTCAATGCCTCACATTCTGCCATAAAGCTCTTAGATCCACCTCGTTGTTCCAAGTTGAGAACTTTTACAGCAATAGTCTTTCCATCCAGAATCCCTTTAAATACAGATCCAAAAGTCCCTGAACCAAGCAGGTTACCCGGATAAAAGCCATTGGTTGCATTGCGTAGCATGTCATAGGACACTTTCAAAAATGGCTCCTTCACTAGTACCTCAAATGAAGTAGATCTTTTGTTCTTGCTATGACTTTTATAGTACAACCATATGCATGTCACCACAACCAGTATCCCAATTAGTGCACAAATCGTTATTATTGTCAACTTGAGAGGATGAGACAATTTTTTTCTCTTCCTTTTCTCCACACATCTTGGTAGATGAAGCTGTGGGATTCCTCCACAAAGCCTTTTATTGCCAACAAGAGATGTTGCACTTGCATTTGCGAAAATTCCTTTTGTTGGAACCATTCCCTCAAAATTGTTGTAGGACAAGTTCAAGTATATGGAGGGAAAAGTAGAGAAATAGTCTGGAATTGAGCCAGAAAGATTGTTTTGAGAAAGATCAACTTTCAAAAGGCTTTTTAATACGGAGAATGATGGAGGGATTGGGCCATGAAAGAAATTATCTTCCATATACAAAATCTGAAGATCAGGGAAGTTGCCAAAGACATTAGGAATCTCCCCTACAAGTTTATTTTTAGACACAACAAAACCTTCCAAATTTTTCTGCATGCTAATCTCTTCAGGTAGGGACCCTTCTAAATGATTTTGAGACAAATCTAGTTCAATCAATTTGGTAGTTCCTACAAAAAGCTCATAAGGCAAGGTTCCGCTGAAATTGTTACAGGACATATTCAAGTATAACAGGCTCTCACAACTCCCGAGGCTTGGAGGTATTCTTCCTTGCAATCTGTTGTCAAGTAAATACAGGCGGGTCAAACGAGTTAGATTTCTGAACGAATCAGGAATATTACCTGTGAGCCTGTTGGAGGTTAAATCTACCCACTGTAGCCGCTGGAGCTTCCAAAGTTCATGAGGAATGGTTCCCTTGAGTCCATTTACGCCAATAGATAAGAAAACAAGCCTGAAGAGATTACTGATACCTATAGGGATTTCTCCGCTTATTGGATTATTAAAGGTCACTATGTAGGCTAAAGTGTTTGAAAGATTGGCCACAGCTTTGGGTAATACTCCTGTAAAATGATTGCCTCGCAAGTCTAGATGCTGTAATTTACTACAATTTACAAGTGTACTGATCAAATTGATGTCACCTGTTAGATTATTATCAGCAACATCTAGAATTTGTAGCTCATTAAGGTATCCGAAATGAACCGGAATTTCTCCTGTGAAGTAATTACCTGACAGGTCGATTTCTTGAATATTTGTGAGGTTAATTAAGGAAATTGGAAATGGACCTGACAAATTGTTATTTCCTAGGCCAATTTTTTGTAGGTGAGGAAGTTTAAAAGCTATATCTTGTGGTACATGCCCTTCAAGTTGGTTAAAATGAAAGGCCAATATTTGAAGGGAGGAGAGATTGAAGATTGATAGGGGAATAGTACCAGAGAGTTTATTTAACAAGAGTGAAACCCAAGCTAAGTTTTTCATTCTAGAAATACTCTCCGGAATGATTCCCGTAAATTCGTTGTAGGCACCAGATAAGGTTTCCAATGATGTAAGATTTCCAATCGCCTTAAAGAAAGGTCCATAGAGGTTATTGGAGTGAACCAATAATTGTTTGAGATTAGGCAATGCTCCTAATCCCATCGGAAGTGTTCCCTGTATATAGTTGTTAGCTACATAAAGAACTTGTAGGCTAATGCAACCCGAAATGTTGGTTGGAATTTCTCCATTTAAGCTGTTGTTACAAAGATACAGTAATTCCAGCCTGAATAGACGGCCAATCTCAGGGGGGATCGGGCCATTCAGGCTATTATTAAAAAGACCGATTGTTCTCAGGAAGCTGAGGTTCCCGATGAAGGGAGATATGCTCCCCGCCAAACCTCTTTAATGTAGGTCTAACACAATCACTCTGTTATGTTTGGACCCACAGATAACCCCATCCCAAAAACAGTGGTGAAGAGAGTGATTCCATGAGCTTAAAACACCATCAGGGTTATGATCAATAAGCTTGCTCCTGATGGCCAATAATGCCATATAATCTGTTTTGTTACCGGAGGCATTAGTGTCTCTAAGATGTTGCATTCCAAATACAGCAAGCAATAAAGAAAGGAATGTTTGTAATTGTATGAACAACATAGGATGGCTTTGCTTCATTTTGTATGCTTTCTTTCTTTTTTTGTTTTGTTTTTTGTTTTGTTTTGTTTTGTTTTGTTTTGTGTTTTTTTTTTTTTTTTTTTATAGTATTTGTAGGTTTTGTTTTGTGTTGAGTTATAACATCCTTTACCCATTTCATTATATACTTCGTGGATATAACGATAAGTCATTAACTTATTGTAGTCTCACAACATGTAAGACTTGATTTAAAATATTGTGCACTGTCCGATATGTTGAGCTGTTGTATTTATTTCTACTGTGTCTAACATGGCTTCAAGATTTTGGAATAGTCTTTGGCCAGTTGTGGACAGATGAGAAGCCTTAAACATTCAAAGAAGACAACCTTTACATACTGATTGAATAGTCCAGCAGGTCACTTAATTAGTGTCAAGGTCTTTATCTAATGTAATTTTCAATTGAAAGTATGAGTTATTACATTTTGTGGGTTAACATTTAAGAATATACAACTATACAAGTAAATTGTATTTCATTTAGTCATTGTTACCAAACAACTATACAAGTATATATCTATCAGTTAACGTTAAAGAATAAACAAAAGATAGTTTTGTCTACAAAAACATGCTTATACTAGTTTCTGTGTCCTCGAGTCCTAAGATAGTTTGTCAATAAGATTTGTTATTAGAGTGAAGGTGGACAACACTAGGAATTGTGATCTCAGCTCATGTTATTGAATAGCTTTGGCAAATTGGGCGGATGAGATGCCTACATCAAAGATTGAGGGAAACGTCTATAACTGTTTTCGCTTGACTTGACTTAAAAATAAAGATGACTCATCAAGTCTATGCTTTCACCTCCAGGTCACTTGTGTCAAGGTCTTTGTCTCTACGTTTCACTAGAAATCATGAGGTTTACATTGAGTCTTTGAGTGCATTCATTTCAACAAGTATGTGGAATAGTTTTCAATATAAAGGTCATTATCAATTTTGTCTTCCCCAAATGTAGCGTGGAAAATTAAAGATTACGGAGTATTATTTACACATATTTTCTTATAAGTGAAAAGTTCAAGATTTGATTCAATGAACATGATTCAGATGCTAAAACACTGTTTCTGCAGTTTTTTTTTTCCCTTTTCGACTTTGCGTTATCATCATACTCTTCCATAGGACTTGAAAATCATGAGATCGAGCACAATAAATATTTCTTTACGTTTCTTTAAGTGACTAACATGACTTTAGTTACCCCAAGTAGATTAAGAGGTTGTGATGTTTTATTAATAGCAATCTTACTCTAACTTAGGTATAGTCTGTTAACACTTAACAATCACCATCATATTTATGGAAAATTTGTAAATAACCACCCTCAAATCACCTAAAATTGATCTTTCCACCCCTTTTTTTTTTGTATCTTTTAAATAACCACCCCTTAAAGTAAAAAGAATTAGAAATCACCACCTCTTAACTAGAAGTTCAATTTTTTAAAATAAAAACATTATTTTTTGTGTCAAAATTTGGTATATTAAAGTTTTGGGAGTCACTTTGACCCTATGGTTTCAATTTTAGGTCCAGAATTGAAAAAACATTATTTGAAATGCCTCATTTTGCATGTTGAAATTACCTCGTTTTGCGTGAAACTCTCCAAATGAGGCATTTACGATACTTTTTTGGGTGTTTTGACCTCAAATCAGGCCCAAAGGGCTAAAGTGATCCCCAAAACCTTAGTAGACAAATGTAAAGCTGAGTTACAAATCCCGAAGTTACTTCCACCAATGATCTAATCATCCAATGGGTCAGCATTATCCACGCACCATCCCATCCTAGCTTGTTGAGAACCTTTGAACAAGGACCCGTCTATTTGGAGAGCGAGAAAGTAGAGTTGGTCCTTGGGTACCCAGTCCAAGCTGAGCTATGTAAAACCCATGTGGAGGAGAGACACTGTTTTGGGTAAAAATTACCCATGCCATGTGGTACAGCCAGAAAACGACATGTGTCAGCCTTGGATAAGGCCAAAGTGGACCTATCGCTATTTGACACGTGGCGCTCCCAGAGTTCGGGAGAAAAGACGGCCTTTAGGGCCCAAATCCCGAGAAAGCCGCAATGCGGCGCAGCCCATCAGAATTAGGTCAGAGTGACCTAAGAACGGGCACAATTACCAATGACCCTATAAATAGGGAGATTCCCCCATTTTGGGAATACCTACAATTATTACAACAACCCTACATTCTCTTACATCAGAGAAAAACACTTGATCTCGGAATTCGAGAAGATCTCACTTTTACCTTTTCCGTACCTTTTCATCTTCTACGACCAATACTAATTTGATCGTCAGAGGCGGATCTCCTACCAACCAGAGTCTCTGTGTTTTGCAAGTACAGACAGCGCCGTACCAGTCTTGGTGACGTAACTCTCCCGAGAGACCAAAAAACACCCAAAACATTTGGCGCCGTCTATGGGGAGAGTACCTCTAAGATGATTCAAGATTCTGTACTGTCATCTAAACCCAACCGGCCTACGGTCGATAGGGAGGTCCTTACGGACCATGATACAGATAACAATTGTGACGTCGAAACTTATGTGGCCCCTAATAGGTCACTCATTTCTAAGCGCATCCGTCCTAGGGATATACTGGAAAGGAGCAACAACGAAGCTGGTCATAGTAAGTCTACTGGACCACTGCCTGGGAAAACCCAGACGGCAAGGGGTCAGGCTTTAGTCATCCGAGACGAACTCGTGAAATTCATGACAAGTTTCAAGGGTGAAATCAAGGACCTGATCAACAAAAGGACGGTTGGCTCTTGCAAAGGTAAGTCGGCAAAGAAGACTCCTCAAGCTGAGAGGAGAAAGCCAGTCAGAGACAGGCACCCTACTCCACAGAGAAGGCCATACCTGCCATTGACTGGTCCAAGATCCTTTTGCCTCAAACGGGTAAAAGGAAGGTCATCTGAGCTGTTCAGCCGGTGGTAACAAGAAAACCTTTTTCGATGCTCGACACATCATCGAGCATAACAGGAGCCAGCAGCTGTCTGAGTCAACCTCCACATCGAGGTTTCCAGACATCTTTAAAAATACCTCCACAAGGAATCCCCAATCCTTGCATGAGAGCCATACAGGCGGCAAGTCCGTCCATACTGGCCCTCAGATGATTGGGTCAGTCCCATATGTGCCTCAGATGCCATATGTGCAATACGTCCCTGTAGTGAATATTTCAAGCATCCCACACTTAACCCCCACTATGATCATACACTTAAGTATGGTGGCGTTCAAAGGGAAGGAAGCTAGAGTAAAAGAGTCGCCAACAAGTTTTAGGAACTTGTAAACCGTTCACAGGGTGAAGGTTACACCCCTTCACGATCCATGAGATTGTTAACTCCATAGTGGTCTGGAACCATAACTGGATATTCGGGGATGAAGGTACAAATCCAACCTAAAAGAGATTGAACCTGGCCTAAAAATAGGCCTCTACTTTTTCATGTGCGTTTTCTGACTAACATACAATCAATATATTAATCCTAAACCTGTTTAATCTATGTCGATTGAATATTAATGCACAAACAAATCTATTATTGGAGATCACTTGAATTATAATCACATTAGCCTAAATAAAATTATTAATTATCTTATTAAGTGTGATTACAAATACAAATTTCCTTTAATCCTGCAAGAGAGGGCGTGATCAAGCAATAACAATAATATATCAAGCAACAATAATTACAATCATCATCATAATAATAATATTCTCAATAAAGCATAATAATATTAGCAAGATCCTAGACATGATACTAACAATATTAATAACAAATCCTAGCATGTCACTAAACAATAAAGATCAAAGCTTTAGCCCTAAATGATACTAACATGATAGAAGAAAATAGGAAGCAACCTAATCATGATACTAGAAAGCAATAAATAATATCCTAACATGATACTAGGAATTAAAATAATATAAACATGCTTTCTAGAGATATAGAGCAATGGTTCTAGCATGTAGAGAGAGGAGAATAGAATTAGATGATTGTTGATTTTTGGTGATTAAAAACGAGGAAATACGACCCTATTTATAAGAAAAATAGTCCGGAAACGATATGGTCCAGCGAGGCGCGACAGCTTTGTCGCGGCGTGCTAGTTCTGTCGTTTCGCGATGGTTCACGCGTTTTCTAAAATCCGTACGGAATTCTTAATCTAATTCAATTTGATTAATTAAAGTCTGTACTTATCTTTTAAAATCAGATCTAATTCTTTTAAAAACACTTGTTTTAATCCAAATAGAATTCTTTATTTTCTAAAAACATAATTATTAATCCTAATTCCACTAGAATTCAAAGTAACCTTCTAGATTATTCTAATAATTTTAGGAATATTAATTAATGGGCCCTCCACTAGATCATTGGGCCGTATAAAACCATTTCAGGCGTAATTTAGTATTTTTGCTATAATTTCCTCATTATTCATCGAAATTGAGCTTATAATATATCGTTGGAAAGCTCTTTTCGAGCCCAATCCAACTACACCATTATTGCCCTTATCATGGACCAAACTAAATTGGGCTGGACATTTTCATAAATAGAGTACATTTCGAAAACAGAAAGAAAGATATTTTTATTAAAACAACCGAATCACAAGACTTTTAACACTTTTACTTTGTTCGATAATCAATGACGTGAAAGGTATTTATCACTGGGTTTGGTTTGTTGGAGAGACACAATTAGGTGTCTACATTCTCACCTTTCATGCAGTCTAGAGGGCCGGGCGGCACATAATGTCCAGCCCCTGGACTGGCAGCTCAGACTGCTCAGACTTGGTGAACAAACCTCTGCGTTCACTAGGGAAATAACCGAGGCGGCACAACTGGCCAATGTTAAGAATGTCTTAGTTGGTGCCTATGATGGTACCACCAACCTTGAGGATCACTTCATGGCTTACACCAACCTTATGCACATGCAAGGGTTGGATGATGTCATGTGGTGTAGATGCTTCCCGGCTACCTTGAAGGGCATAGCCCAACAATGGTTTGACAACTTGCCAGCCGGATGTATTGACAGCTTTAAAAGGCTTGCTTTCTTGTTTGCTTCAAACTTCTCGATGAACATCCCTGCCAAGAAAACAAGTCTTGACTTGAGCACCATTCGGCAGGGGGGGGAGAGAAGGATTTCGCTCCTATGTCAGGCAGTTCAATCTGGTGAGAATCAAGATTCAAGGGTTGTCTGACGAAGTAGCCTACACAGACTTCTTCAAGGTTCTAAAGGACGGGTCAACCTTTAAGTTTAACCTCGTAAGGAAGAGGGTCTTCACCCTTCAAGAGGCGTTGATGGAGGCGAAGAGCTTTATTCAACCCATCGACCTCTGCTCGTCCAGCCATCAGTCGGACTCCAAAAAGTCAGACAAACAAAAGGGGGGTTGGTCTGCTCAGCCGGCTCAGAAAGCCGAAGAGAGCAAAAAGAGAAAAGAAGTCTGGGCGGTTGATGAATCTAATAATATATCGTTGGAAAGATCTTTTCGAGCCCAATCCAACTACACTATTATTCGACCCTTATCATGGACCAAACTAAACTCGACTGGACATTTTCCATAAATAGAGTACGAAAAGAAATATGTTCGAAAACAGAAAGAAATATTTTTTATTAAAACAACCACATCACAAGGCTTCTCACATTTTTCCTTGTTCGATAATTAAATGACGTGAAAGGTATTCATCACTAGGTTTGGTTGTTTGGGGAGACACAACCAGGTGTCTACAGAAGCTAATAGCTTGTTATTTCTCCCTCTTTCTAGCCTAGCCTTTTTACAAACACAATATCGCATTCACGATTTCAAGACACACCTAGCCAAGCTCGAAGTTGCCTTCGCCCTAGACGTGAAAGGTTGATGAAATCTGAGGGTTTGGTCCCAAAACCCTATTTCAATTTAAATTAATTGTTTGATTTAATATTTTCCATGAAATTACTAATGCGTGTATTGTTTTGGTAGAAAGAGATACGAGGCAACAATGTAATTTCTTTTATTGCTATATTTTTATAGAAAGCATGCTTAAATTATTTTAATTCCTAGTATCATGTTAGGATGCTTTCTGTTTCTTCTATCATGTTAGTATCATGTTATGGATAAAGCTTTGATCTTTATTGTTTAGTGACATGGTAGGATTTGTTATTAATCATGTTAGTATCATGCCTAGGATCTTGCTAATATTATGCTTTATTGAGATTGAGAATATTATGATGATGATATATTGTATCAATTATTATTATTGTTGCTTGATATTATATATTATTGTTATTGCTTGATCACGCCCTCTCTTGCAGAATTAAAGGGAATTCGTACTTGAAATCACGCTTAATAAGATAATTAATAATTTTATTTAAGCTAATATGATTTTAATTCAAGTGATCGCCAATAATAGATTTGTTTGTGCATTAATATTCAACCAACATAGATTAAATAGGTTTTAGGTTTAATATATTGATTGTATGTTAGTCAGAAAGCGCACATGAATATGCGAAGAATAAAGTAGAGGCCTATTTTTAGGGCAGGTTCAATCTCTTTTAGGTTGGATTTGTACCTTCATCCCTGAATATCCAGTCATAGTTCAGGACCACTATGGAGTTAGCGATCTCATGGATCGTGAAGGGGTGTAACTTTCACCTTGTGAATGGTTTACAAGTTCCTAAAACTTGTTGGCGACTCTTTTATTCTTGCTTACTTCCCTTTGGACGCCACCATGCTTAAGTGTATGATCATAGTGGGACTCAAGTGTGGGATGTTTGAAATATTCCCTACAGTATTTTTCTTATAGAGGGTTTGAAATTATTAGAAAGCTAATTATTCAGTGAGGTCAAGTGATCGGAATGCCTAGTTGGAGACCGCTTTTTATCAATAATATTAATATATAATTAATATTACAGCTTAATCTTGACTTAACCCTTCGGGTCACACCCAAGCAAACTAACGATCCATCACGACGAATTAATCCGAAAGGAATTAATGAGTCATCGAGTATTACGAACAAAGACGTCGGATTCTGAGCTTGGAGCGTCAAAGCCGAACGTCGGATGTCGAGGTAAATTCTAGGAATATAAGAGATGTACAAACAACGAGTCACAAGTTAAAACCCAAAGTCATAGTCTCACAATGGCACAACCAAGTGCTAGCATCCGAGGGTTAGGCTCGTGGGAGCTGGGCAGCAGCATAGCCTAGCAGCCAAGCAATTGTGCTAGGCATACTGGCCATGCGGGGCAAGCATCGCTTTTGTGCGAGCATGCTTGCGGGGCTGGCAGCGCTGCTACCACAAGTCTGCTAGCAAGCTCGCACAAGTAGTAAGCAGCAGCGCAACAGCTAGTAGAATGCTAGCACGCTGACGCGCACCAGCCCAGCCCGCTAGCAGTGAGCAATAACCATATGGGCTTGTTGCGGCTAGCAGGCCCAACCTAGGCACAAGGCTGCCACCTTAGGATGCCTTATTGCCCAAGGTCTTGACCGGTCTAATATGATTGTGATTGCTGAAGGATTTGGCTTGGGTAGTAAGGAGACCATGTGGTCCTCACCTAACCACTCCCATGTGTGTGCCAAGTGTAGTTTGATTATTTGTCTAGCAATTTAATTTAATTTAGAATTAAATTAATTGCTTATTTTTCTTACACTATCATTTTCTCCTACATGGAAGGATGATAGAATTTTTGAAAGCCTTTGCCTATAAATACCAACCTTTGGAGTTCGGAATTACACACTTGAGTTGAACTCAATAAGGCATCTCCAAAAGTGAAACCTTTAAATTCATAAAAACTCGAGTAGTCTATTTTTGGTCTAGCTCGACTAAACTCCGAGTAAGGGCCAGACGGGTCGTGTTGCGGGTGGTGGATTTCCGTTGGAGGTCTTCGCACTTGCAGGACTCGTAGCTTTCGAAGTAAGAGCTCATAAAGGGAGCAAAGCACCCGACAAGGGTAACATTGTCTTTCTCCTTATTTTGTTAATTATGCTTATTAGTTATATTAATTGTGAATAGATCTTGGGGTCGGGTTTTTTTTTCTGCGAAAAGTCGGAATTTCCAAAACCCAACATAAACAATCCCCTCAAACTCCCACAACCACGAAACACATTGCTGACCCACTTAGTACCTCCCCTATTCTACCTCAAACTACACAATCCCACTCCCTCACGTAACAACAACAGCCACCAATCACATCCCACATCAGCTCTCATGCCACCTTCCACCACAACACCAAACAACCCCGCAACTCCCCTATCAACTACTCTCCACACTCAAAATCGCACACCACTTGTTCCCTATTCAGCCGCAACAGCATCGGCAGCCACCAATAACCCTAAACAGCCAGCTCACCACCCGCATCTCAGCACTACAAACTCCAACCACCAACACCACCGTTGTCTTACTACTCACCAGCCTGCATCACCAATAGCAGCCATCACGCGCAGCTCCTTAATCTCCTCGCTATCGCCCAGCACCGCACTAATTGCAGTCGCGATTTAGCCCTTAAAAGCCCCAATTTCGATCAAATTTTGTTGCGGGCGCCCAACCCTTTGAGAAGACGCACAGTCGAAGTACATAAAATAGATTTTAAACCTTGCGCGACCGTTGGGCGATGTCTTCGCGGGCGCGTAAATCTAGGTTCAATCACGAGCTTTGCACGAATTTTAATAAAATCATGTGGCCTTGATTTGATGCTCGATAATTGCTGTTGAGGGTGAACGGTGGTGATTGAAGATGATAATTGCTGATGATGATTGATGATGGAGTATGAACGGCGGTGATGAAGATTCAAGAGCAGCTGAAATATCGAAGAGGAAGTAGATGGGGTTTGATGGTTTGTGGGATTTGGAATTTGGAAATTTTCGATCTCTTTTCCTTTAATTTTTCCATTTTATTTTTCTTTTTCCATTTTCCTTTCTTTTCTTCCTTTTATTTCGTTCTTTATTACTTTCCCTTCTTTTATTTTTCTTTTCCTAGCTTAGTGTAAATACCCATTTTTGGGTAATTAGACCATCAAGTATTATTCTCTCTTAATGAGTTTTAACACACTCTCTCACTCTCTCTAGTTTTAGGGTTAGCTTTAGGTAGTTTTTAGAGAGAGAAATTGAGAAAATCAATGGTGGATTTTGGTTGTTGAAGATTCAAGAACACTACATGTATTGAGATTTCCAATGTCAATCATTGAGCAATTTCTTACCTTCTCTTCTCTATTTTGTTTATTGTTTTTTTTATTATTTCTTTAATAGATAGTATTGCTTATTAATCACGTTGACGCTTGTTAATTAGCTGATTAATCTTGTTATTAGCATGATTAGTGAGTAACTCCCTATTAAGGGGATGGTTGTGGTTTAGTTGGATGTTGAGCATGTTTTAGGGTTTGAAATTGATTTGTTTGTGATTTAAATTCTTTGTCTTCCATCTCTTACCAATTATTTCATTTGAGAGGCTTATCAATTGTTGTAGTTGGGTGGATTGAACTATATTATGGCGATAGCGTGATCTAGGAAGTCCATTGAATGATTTGCTTGATTTGTACCTTAATTCGTGTGGCTTATGACAATAGTGTAAGTTGTGCTTGAGTTGAGAAATAATTAACCCCGATAGGTGGTTATATTGTGCTTTAAATCATTGACATGAGCTGCTTAGTTCGTATTTCGATTTAATTTCATGCCTTGTTTATGCTTGAGTGAATGTTATACCTAAATCGTTTCCCTTAGTGTTCCATTTCTTGTTTTAACATCTTTAGACTTTAGTTTACATATCCCCTATTCTAGACTAGCTTAGTTGTTGGTAACATTTGGTGGTGTTTAATCGGTCCCTTTGGTTCGTCCCCTATGCTTGCCTTATACTTGTATTAGGTTTGTTTAGGTTGTATAAATTGTATTTGATCTATGGATAGACAATTGACGACACGTTTATTCCTTCATCAGAACCCCCAGATACCTAAATGGAATAGCACCTAGAGAGACCCCTAGAACATAGAGGAGAATAGCTTGGTCAGCATTAGACACCCCACCAAAATAAGCTTCACTTTTATCCAAGTTTCAGACAGCCCTAAAGCCTCAGAGAACTTAGAGAAAGCATGAAACAGAAGTTGTACAGAGATCTTATCAACTCTAAAGAACATAAGCAAGTCACTAGCAAACATTAAATGAGTAAGCTGTATCTTTTCACACCTAGGGTGATAATTGAAATCAGGAATATCATTCAACTCATATAAGCACCTTGATAAATATGCCATTCTAATGGCAAATGGGAATGGAGACACAGGATCTCCTTGCCTAAGCTTTTTTTTTGCAAGAAAAGGAGGAGAAGGAACTTTATTAATAAGAATGGAGAATGAAAATGTAGACAAACAACTCATGATCCAAGAAACAAAAGTATCATGAAACCCTAACTCTTCCATAACCTTTCTCAGAAAACTCTATTCAATGGAGTCATAAGCCTTTTTAAGTTCAACTTTGACCATACACGTTGGGGTGATAAAAGTATTTGTTTACCCCTTGATGAGCTCAGTTGCAAGCAGAATATTGTTATAAATATGCTTTCCAAGAATGAACCCTACCTGAGCATCATCCACCACATCTCCAGTGACCTTAGTCAATCTTGCTGTTAGGATTTTAGAGATAATCTTATAAAGAACAGAACATCAAGCTATAGGCCTAAAATCCTTAGCAAAAGATGGATTTTGCACTTTAGGAACAAGAGTGACAGTTGTGCAATTCCACTCTCTCTGCATAATACCAGTAGCAAAGAACTCCAGAATAGCAGCATATATGTCATGTTTAACAATGCTCCAGGTCTTCTGAAAAAAGAAAGAGTTAAACCCATCAATACCAGGAGCCTTAGAATTATCAATTCCCTTCAAAGCAATATTAATCTCATATAAGGAAAAAGGAGTAATCAGAATTTGCTGAGCTTCTCTAGATAATTTCTTCCCTTTCCTCAGAGTAACCAGATCAACAACACGCAGAGAAGTAGCCTTAGAACCCATCAATCTCTTATAGAAACTAGTAATCTCTTGTTCCTCTTTTGGTTTCTTCAGCAGAACCTAATTCTCATTGAAAATAGAACCTATCCTGTTCCTGTTATTCCTAGTCTTCATAACAACAAAGAAATAGTGAATGTAAGAATCACCCAATTTCACCAAATCAACTCTAGAGTTCTGCTTGTATATACTTTCTTGAATATTTCCCCAATATTTGATATGCTAAGTACATTCAACTTCCTTAATAACCAGAGCTAGATCATGATTTCTAGCAAGCAAACTTTGAACTTCAAGAAGAGAGTGTTGAGCATTGTCAATTCTAGAATCAATATTGCTGAAATGTTTAATATTAAGCTTTTTCATATGTTCTTTGACCACCTTAAATTTAGTCCATGTACACTTTATAGTTCCTCCAGAAAAAGAAGTCTATAGGCAGTTTTAACAGAAGCTTCAAACTGCTCATGAGAAGCAAGATAGTTCAGAAATCTAAAAGGTCTGGCTTTGCCAGGAGAAGAAGGAAAAACCTCAAAAAGAAGAGGGGTGTGATCAGATAAGGAAGGAGGAAGATAAATAGTTTCAACATGGCCATACTGATCAATCCAAGCTTGATTAACCAACCCTCTATCAATCTTGGTACAAGTTCTAGGCCCATCATGAGCTTTATTAGGCCAAGAGGAAGGCAGCCCTTTACTCTTAATCTCAACCATCTCCGTATCATCAATAAAATGCTAAAAATCCCTTATCTCATAATCAATAACAATATTGCCATGAATGCTATCTTCAGAGTGAAGAACAGAATTGAAATCTCCAGCACATAACCACGGAATAGTAGATTTATGAGAGCAAGATAGATTAGTAATCCAAGACCACCCAATACCAATCTTCCTCTATATAGAGACAACATCATCCATTTTATTGAGGTCATTTAGACCCTTTATATTCCATGTAATGATAATAATGGCACCAAAGGGGGATTACCATCACCCCAGATAGGATTAATAGTGAAACCTCTAGCTCCTTTAATGTCATCATTCATCAGAGCAACATAAGCATTTGAAGTATAAGCAGCTGTAGCTTGAGTTCTAGTACCCTGATTCTTTGGCTTCCTACCAACTATTCTCCACCCATCATCAGAATTATGTAGGGTAGAGGTGGAAGCTAGTGTAACAATTGCTCCATGAACGAAGAACCTTTGTTACATCAATTTCAATCAGCACCCTAGCAAAACAGACCCTAAGCTGCCTTGTTGTACATTCATTTACACACATAGGCACCCTAAGCAGGCAACCAATTCGACTTACAATTTCAGCTTCCCAGCAATTTAATGGCAGATTAAAAAATTTAACTTATATGGGAACAGTCCTCAGAATCTCAGCAATAAAATCAAATTTTGCATTAAAAGGTTTAACAATTGCAGGTTTTCTAGAGAAAATGTGAGGACCAGCATAAATAATATGTGTTTGACTTTCATTTTATTCAATTAGCTTTGTTAAATGCATTTGACTCTCCTTTGATTCAAAAAGTTTTTTTTGAATGTGTTTGCCTTTCATTTGATTCAATTAGCTTTGTTGAATGCATTTGACTTACATTTGATTTAAAAAGATTTGCTTGAATGTGTTTGACTTTAATTTGATTTACAAAGCTTTGTTTGGATGTATTTGACTTTCATTTGACTACATTTAGCTTTGTTAAATGCATTTAACTTTCATTTGAATCACAAAGCTTTGTTTAAACGCGTTTAACTTTCATTTGACTCAATTAGCTTTGTTGAATGCATTTGACGTTCATTTGATTCAAAAAGCTTTTGTTTGAATGTGTTTAACTTTCATTTGACATATTTAGCTTTGTTTAATACATTTGAATTTCACTTAATTCAAAAAGATTTGTTTCAATGAGTTTGACTTTCATTTGTTTCAGTTAGCTTTGTTGAATGCATTTGACTTTCATTTTATTCAAAACGCTTTGTTTGAATGTGTTTGAATTTTTTTTTTATTCAGTTAGCTTTGTTGAATGCATTTGACTTTCATTTTATTCAAAAAGCTTTGTTTGAATGTGTTTGACTTTCATTTGATTTAATTATCTTGGTAGAAGGCAATTGACACTAATTTGATTCAAAATGCTTCGTTTAAATGTGTTTGTCTTTCATTTTATAGAATTTTCTTTAATGAATGAATTTAACTCTTATTTGATTCAAAAAACTTTATTTGAATGTGTTTGACTTTAATTTGATTCAATTGACTTTGTTAAATGCATTTGACTTTCATTTGATTTAAAAAGTTTTATTCTAATGTGCTTGACTTTCATTTGATTCACAAATCTTTGTTTGAATATGTTTGACTTTCATTTGATTCAATTAGCTTTATAGAATACATTTGACTTTCATTTGATTAAAAATTCTTTATTTGAATGTGTTTGACTTTCATTTAATTAAATTAGCTTTGTTGAATGCATTTGAACGTTTGTTGATTCAAAAAGCATTGTTTGAGTGTGTTTGAATTTAATTTAATTCAATTAGCTTTGTTAAATGCATTTGAATTTCATTTTATTCTAAAAGCTTTGTTTTAATGTGTTTGATTTTCATTTTATTCATTTAGCTTTGTTGAGTGCATTTCAATTTCATTTTATTCAAAAAGCTTTGTTAGAATGTGTTTGACTTTTATTTGACTCATTTAGCTTTGTTTAAATGTGTTTGACTTTCATTTGATTCAAATAACTTTTTTGAATGCATTTGACTTTCATTTTATTTAAAAAGCTCTATTTGAATGCATTTGACTTTCATTTTATTCAAAAATCTTTGTTCGAATGTGTTTGACTTTTATTTCATTCAATTAGCTTTGTTGAATGCATTTGACTCTAATTTGATTAAAAAAGCTTTTGTTTAAATGTGTTTGACTTTCATTTTATTTAATTAGCTTTGATAAATACATTTGCCTTTCATTTAATTCAAAAAGTTTTGTTTGAATATGTATGACTTTTTTTTTTTTTTGTTGGTAAATAAGGAATTTTATTACTAAAGAGATAGGAAACAACTTACAACAAGCTAAGTTGAGACCAACTCAAAACTCCAGAAGACTAAAAAGAGGCCACACAAACACCACAAGCCCCTATAAAGGGACACACAACCCAAGGGGCAAAAGAACAGTTAAGCCATCTTCTAGGAAAGGGTTCAAAACTGCCAAAAGCCCCAACTCTCCTTAACTTTTTAACATCTATAAGTAACACCTTCTAAGAAGGGCCCACAAACAGAGTAAAAAGAAAAGGAGAGGGAAACAAAGACAAACCCAAAGAAACAGCAAAATTGGACTCAAAGTTGGCAAACACAGACTACCAAACTATGAACCAGAACATCAAAGATATAACAGCTTTCTATCAGAATCATTACGTCTAATAGCAACCTTGTACACAATATCTCTAAAAACTAAATCTGCAGGTTGAAAGTTGCTAGTAAACATCAAACTATTCCTCAGAAGCCAAATACTGTGAATAGCCTCAGCAAAACACATTATATAAACTCTTCCCTTGCTGCTTGATCTCCTACAGTTCTAGATAATCCATTGTTGCGCAGTTTGGAAATCTTGAGTTGTCCTCTGAATCATCAGTGAAGAAAAAACCTGCTGCCAGATATCTCTAGAGTAAAGACACAAATAAAACAAATGAGAGACACACTCATTTCTGTTTAGACAGAAGAAACAAGTAGGGTCACAGTAAAAATTCCATTAAATAAGCTTATCTTTAGTAACCTGCCTGTTCATCAAAGTCAACCAAGTGACAAAGATGCTCTTAGGGGAAACAGAATTGTTACAGACAATCCTTTTCCAACTCACCTTAGCAGCCTGAGGTCTGATCTGAGCATAAACTTTAGCAATGCTCACCTTACTAGAATGCATAGCAGAAGACCAACCTCCAATATTATCAATGCTCACCTTACCAGAATGTGTAAGACTTTAATTTGATTCAATTAGCTTTGTTGAATGCATTACAATTTCATTTGATTCAAAAAGATTTGTTTGAATGTGCTTGACTTTCATTAATTAGACTTATTTAGCTTTGTTGAATTCATTTGACTTTCATTTGATTCAAAAATTTTTGTTTGAATGTGTTTGACTTTCATTTGATTTAATTAGCTTTGTTGATGCATTTTACTCTCTTTTAATTCAAAAATATTTGGTTGAATGTGTTTGACTTTCATTTGCTTTAGTTAGCTTTGTTGAATGCATTTGCCTGTCATTTTATTCAAAAAGCTTGGTTTGAATGTATTTGACTTTCATTTGATTCACAAAGCTTTGTTTATATGTGTTTGGGTTTTATTTGACTCAATTAGCTTTGTTAAATGCATTTGACTTTCATTTGTTTCAAATAGCTTTGTTTGAATGTCTTTGACTTTCATTTCACACATTTTGCTTTGTTGAATACATTTGACTTTCATTTGATTCAAAAAGCTTTGTTTGAATGTGTTTGACTTTTTCATTTAGCTTTGTTAAATGCATTTGACATTCATTTGATTCAAAAAGCTTTGTTTAAATGTGTTTGACTTTCATTTAATTCACAAATATTTGTTTAAATGTGTTTGACTATCATTTGACTCAATTAGTTTTGTTGAATGCATTTGACTTTTGTTTTTTTTTCTTTTTTTTTTGTAAGCAAGAAATTTTATAACCAAAGAGTAAAGAACAACTTACAAAAGCTAAGTTGCACCCCCAAACTACAAAACTTGGAAAACCAGGAAACTAAAACTCCAAACAGTTCCTATTACTATGAAGCCACCTTCTAGGAAGGGTTCAACATAAGAACGGGAACTAACCTATCCCTAACATATAAACACCTTCTAGGAAGGGTGTTATAAGAAAGGAACAGGGCAAACAAAGAAAACAAAGACCTCCTCCTAGTGTCAGCAGAAGAACAGTCCCAGCTGGACTAGATAAAAGAGGCAGAACACACAAACAACACTTAAGCTTACAATAACAGAAACTTCCTTTCATCATCACTACATCTACAAGCAACATTGAAAACTATATCTCTAAAGCAATCAGTTATAGATTTACAGCTGCCTGTAAACATCACATTGTTCCTCTGAATCCAAATGCAATGGACTGCTTCAGTAAAGCACATGAGATATAACTTCCTTCTCTTAGTAGCTTTCCTGTAGAATTAAAGAACCCATTGCTGCTCTTGCTCAAACTACTGCACAGGCTTCTAATAGTGCAGAAGCTTCAAAATCTGCTGCCAAATACTGCTAGAAAAAGGACAGTCAAAAAATAAATGAGAAACACTTTCATTTTGAGCTTGACAAAGAAAACAGATTGGATCACAGTAAATCTGCCATTTGATAAGTCTGTCTTTAGTAACTAGCCTGTTCATCAAAGCTAACCAAGTTATAAAGATACTTTTGGGTGAAGCATGGTTATTGCAAATGATTCTCCCCTAAGGAACTTTAGGAGCTTGGGGTATGATCTTGGCATATAGTCTGGCAATGCTCATCTTCCCTTTATGCATAACAGAATCGCAGCCACAAATGTGATCAATAAGCTCCTTACACTTCAGAATCTTTCTAAGGACCCAAGAACAATTTTTAGGAATAGAAGCAGTCCAAAAGTGCTTGTTCTTGAAATAATAAATGTGAACCTATTTAACCCACATATTATCAGATTTATCAGCCAAATCCCACAAGAATTTGCAAATAGCTGCCTTACTCAAGTCACCAAGCATAGTGATATTCCAACCCCTGCACACCTTAGGAAGGGCCATATGCTGCCAAGAAACAAAGCCTTTCCTTGAATAGGTATTCTTACCAGTCCAAAGAAATACCCTAAACTTAGATTCAATCTCCCTAAGGATCCTTTTAGGCAATATAAAGATTTGAGACCAATAAGATTGGATGCCAAAAAGAACACTTTTTATAAGCTGTAGCCTGCCATGATAGGATAGATTGCTAGAAGTCCAAGACTTAATTCTAGCAGTAATCCCTTCAACAGAAGACCTACATTGAGCAATGGTTAATTTCTTGGATGAAAGGGGTACACCCAAATATCTAAAAGGAAGAGACCCAATAGAAACTCCAAGGATGTTCTGTAGACAGACCTTATCATTCTTAAGAACAACCCCAAAGTACAACTCACTTTTACTAAGATTTGCAGCTAAGCCAAAGGCACCAGAAAACTTCTAAAAAGCTTGAAAGAGAAGCTGGACAAAAATAGGGTCAGCTCTAGTATAAAGTAACAAGTCATCATCAAACATCATGTGAGTGATCTTAAGTTTTTCACACCTAGGATGAAAATTAAAATCAAGATTCATAGTCATTTCCAGCAAGCATCTAGAAAGATACTCCATACAGATAGCAAAGAGAAAGGGTGACATATGATCACCTTGTCTAAGCCCTTTCTTAGCAGGGAAAGGCTTAGAAGGGTAACCATTCACCATAACTGAGTAGGAGACAGAGTTAACACATTTCATAAACCACCTAACTACCTTATTAGGAAAACCAAGCTCCATGAGAACAGTTTGCAGGAAGCTCCATTCAACAGAATCATAGGCTTTCCTTAAATCAATCTTCAACATACTTCTTGGGGTAATATGAACATGGGAATAACCCTTGATAAGCTCAGTAGCAAAAAAGATGTTGTCACCAATATGTTTCCCAAGAATAAACCCAGCAGGAGAATCATCAATCATAGAACCAACGACTTGAGAAAGTCTTTTAGTGATAACCTTAGAAATCAGCTTATAGACCATAGTACAGCAGGCAATTGGCCTATAAGCTTTAACATAGGAAGGGTATTGCACTTTTGGAACAAGAGTAATAGTGGTATTTCCACTGATTAGCAATCTGACAATAATTCAAGAAATAAAAAATAGCAGCATACACATCCTGTTTTATAATAAACCAAGCCCTCTTAAAGAAGACTGCATTAAACCCATCAATCCCAGGAGCTTTATCATTGCCAATCATAGTAAGGGCATGATCAATTTCATCAGTATTAACATCAGCAGATAAATACCAATAGCCTTAACATCAAGCTGCTTACCTGATCTCATGGTCTTAAGATCAATAACAGGTAGAGAAGCAGTCCTTGACCCCAACAAATCCTTATAGAATCCAACAAATCCTCAGCAAGCTGCTTACCTGATCTCATGGTCTTAACATCACTTTCATTATAAATGGAATCAATTTTATTCCTACTTTGTCTTTGTTTCATTACAGAAAAAATAAATAATGAGTGTTAGAATCCCCAAGCTCGATCTAGTCCACTCTAGATTTCTGTTTATAAATGATTTCCTTGATATGAATCTAATGCTTCCTGAGAGTGCAAGTCAGCATTACTAAAATTTATAGCAAGTTTGTTCTGAATCTGAGATAAGATAGAATGAGCTTCATCCACCTTCTCAGCAATATTAGCAAAGTGCTTGGAGTTTAATCCTTTAAGGCCTTGCTTAACAGACTTCAAATTCATCCAGACATTCATCTTAGCAGATATACCAACATTCTTATTCCAGCAAGCTTGAACAGTTGCCTCAAAATCAACATGAGAAGCAAGATAGTTCAGGAACCTGAAGGGCCTACCCCTCTAAAACTACTGCCTATATAGCTCAACAAGAATGGGACTATGATTAGACAAATAAGGAGGTAAGTAAACAGCTTCAACATGACTATAACAACATAGCCAGTCTTGATTTAAAAGACCTCTATCAATTCTAGTGGCAATCCTAGTATCACCATGCCCCTTATTGTTCCAAGAGAAAAAGGAACCCTTACTCTTAATTTCATCAAGGTTCAGATTCATCACAAAGTCTTTGAAGTGTTTAACCTCATAGTTAGTAACAGGATTACCATTAAACCTATCACTGTCATTCAGGATAGAGTTAAAATCAGCAATAAGAAGCCAGAGAATTCCAGCCACCCAAAAATTAGAGATCTCACTCTAGAGAGGCAGCCTATCATGAATTGAATGTAAACCATATACAAAAGTGCACATAACATGATTCTAAGAATCAATATTAGTATGAATGTACTGCTCATGAAATGAGAGAATAGTCAGATTCACCTTGTCCTGCATATAACCAATCCAAATTCTCCCTCTATGAGAAGAAGAGTAATTACAAAACCAAGACCAAGCTAAACCAAATTTCTTCTGCAGCTTAACATAGTTCCTAACCTTAACTTTAGTCTCAAATATACTAACAACATCAACAGAATGTTCAGCAAGCAGCTTTTTAATAGAAACTACTTTACTAGGGTCATTAAGACCCCTTTTGTTCTAAGAAAGGACAATCATGATCCTAGAGGGGGATTACCATCACCCCCGTTAGGAAAAAGAACAGTAGTATTACCCAAGGCAAAGAAAGAATTAGAATTAAAAATACCAGTAGCTTGAGCATCACCATGACTCTTGTGTTTCCTACCCACAACTCTCCAATCATTAGAATTGTGCTGATGAGCAGCAACGACAGGAGTAATAACAACAACACCATGTATAGAAACATCAGCAGCTGCAGGAATAGTAGTTTCATGAGCAGGAACAGCTGGCTTAGGAACCCAAACCTTAGCTGGTTCTTTGTGAGAATGCTTCCCTGCAACAACCTTCTTCTAAACTGAAGGCATCATAGGCTGATCACAGTTATGACCTACCTTGTTGCATTACTTAAAAAGGGGGGGGCATTCAAATATAACCTTTTGTTCAACCAGATCCCCTGTAGGACTCTCCACCCAAACACTAGAAGGCAATGGCTTAGTAACATCCACCTCAATGAGAAGTCTGGGTAAAGAAACTCTCATTTGTTTGGATGGACATTCATCTGCACATATTGGAACACCAATAACATTGCCTAATCTACTTAAGGTCTCAATACCCTAGCAGTTGAGAGGCAGGTTAGGGAATTTAACCCACAAAGGAACAGTTCTAAGAACCTCATTATGAAAGTTAAACTTATCAAACCAAGGTTTAACAATGGCAGGTCTGCCTAAGAACATGTGAGGCCCAACAGTTGAAATAGTATTCAAATCATTAGAGTTTTGCAATTTAATCAGGAAATAACCATCATCATGCCAATATATTTCAGGTTTCAAAACAGATTTCCAGTTTTTAACAATGTACCTGTGAACAGCATCAATTGTTGGGTAATACCCCACAACATAAAACACTATCGCATTCTTACATTTGCTATTGCTCTGCTTCAGCTCTAAACTCTGCAACTAAGCCACTGTCTTGCCATACTTAATGACAGGAGCCACAAAGGACATATTGAGTCCTGTTGTAGTGAGTTTCCCTTGAACCCCCTTACTCCATGGATTATCTTTTTGAGCTTGATTATCCTCACTAGTTTTCTCTCTAGGCTGCTCAGTAACACCAACAAGGGCATCAGGCAAAGAATCGAGTCTGGATTCCAGTGGAATAATACCCGATTTTAATGAAACAGTAACCCTAGGCACTGTTCTATTAAGATCCTGTGTAACAGATCAAAAATTGAGCTCAGTATCATTCCTATTTTGTTCAGCATTCACTCCTGAATGACTATTATCTTTATTCCCAACTGAATCAAATGAAACAGTAGATCTAGCTATTATATCATCAATTTTCTTCAAGTGATCTGGCCAAATCGATTGATGATGTTTTTCAAGAGCTATCAGATCTGCTCTGGTAACCATCCCAGCTGAAGGATGAATCAGATGAGGTGGAGGAGTGACCAGCTCTTGAAGATAGTCCTCTGGAATTGCAGATGCAGATCCAGCTAAACTCTGAGTTTTCGACTAATTCTGTTCATTATTCGAAGTAATCAAAGAAGCTAAAGTATTCTGATTATTATGATGTAGAGTATTTTGTGGTATGGGGTGGATTGTTTCTTCTTCCTGCTCATTGCAATCAATTCCAAATGAAAGAAACCAGCAAAGCTCAAATCGCCATGAGAAGAGAGAAAAGAGAGAAAACTAAATAAAAGCCAACGCCCCTAATAATGTAATGCATTTGACTTTAATTTGATTCACAAAGCTTTGTTTAAATGCATTTAACTTTGACTCAATTAGCTTTGTCGAATGCATTTGACGTTCATTTGATTAAAAAAGCTTTGTTTGAATTTGTTTGACTTTCATTTGACTCATTTAGCTTTGTTTTAAATGTGATTGAATTTTATTTGATTCAAACAGCTTTATTTAAATGTGTTTGACTTTCATTTAATTAAATTAGCTTTGTTGAATGCATTTGACTCTCTGTTGATTCAAAAAGCTTTGTTTGAATGTGTTTGAATTTAATTTGATTCAATTAGCTTTGTTAAATGCATTTGACTTTCATTTTATTCAAAAACCTTTGTTAGAATGTGTTTGACTTTCATTTGACTCATTTAGCTTTGTTTAAATGTGTGTGACTTTCATTTGATTCAAATAACTTTGTTGAATGCATTTGACTTTCATTTTATTCAAAAAGGTCTATTTAAATGCATTTGTCTTTCATTTGATTCAAAAATCTTTTTTTGAATGTGTTTCACTTTCATTTGATTCAAATAGCTTTGTTGAAAGACTTTGACTCTAATTTGATTCAAAAAGCTTCGTTTAAATGTGTTTGATTAAAAACTCTCTATTTGAATGTGTTTGACTTTCATTTTATTAAATTAGATTTGTTGAATGCCTTTGACTCATTGTTGATAAAAGCATTGTTTAAATGTGTTTGAATTTAATTTAATTTAATTAGCTTTGTTAAATGCATTTTAATTTCATTTTATTCTAAAAGCTTTGTTTGAATGTGTTTATCTTTTATTAACTCATTTAGCTTTGTTGAATGCATTTGACTTTCATTTTATTCAAAAAGCTTTGTTTGAATTTAATTTAATTTAATTATCTTTGTTAAATGCATTTGAATTTTATTCTAAAAGCTTTGTTTGAATGTGTTTGTCTTTTATTGACTCATTTAGCTTTGTTGAATGCATTTGAATTTACTTTTATTTAGAAATCTTTGTTTGAATTAGTTTGAATTAGTTTGACTTTTATTTGACTCATTTAGCTTTGTTTAAATGTGTTTGATTTTCATTTGATTCAAATAAATTTGGTGAACGCATTTGAATTTCATTTTATTCAAAAATCTCTATTTGAATGCACTTGACTTTTATTTTATTCAAAAGTCTTTGTTCGAATGTCTTTGACTTTCATTTGATTCAATTAGCTTTGTTGAAAGCATTTGACTTTAATTTGATTCAAAAAGCTTTGTTTAAATGTGTTTGACTTTTATTTGATTTAATTAGCTTTGTTAAATACATTTCGCTTACATTTGATTCAAAAAGCTTTGTTTGAATGTGTTGGACTTTAATTTGATTCAATTAGCTTTGTTGAATGCATTACAATTTCATTTAATTCAAAAAGATTTGTTTGAATGTGCTTGACTTTCATTAATTAGACTTATTTAGCTTTGTTGAATTCATTTGACTTTCATTTGATTCAAAAAGTTTTGTTTGTATGTGTTTGACTTTCATTTGATTTAATTAGCTTTTTTTTTTTGAGGGACGATTTAATTAGCTTTGTTGAATGCATTTGATTCTCTTTTAATTCAAAAAGTTTTGGTTGAATATGTTTGACTTTCTTTTGATTTAGTTAGCTTTGTTGAATGCATTTTCCTTTCATTTTATTCAAAGAGCTTGGTTTAAATGTATTTGACTTTCATTTGATTCACAAAGCTTTGATTAAATGTGTTTCGCTTTCAGTTGACTCAATTAGCTTTATTGAATGCATTTGACTTTCTTTTGTTTCAAATAGCTTTGTTTGAACGTGTTTGACTTTCAATTCACACATTTTGCTTTGTTGAATACATTTGACTTTCATTTGATTAAAAAAGCTTTGTTTGAATGTGTTTGAGTTTTATTTGACTCATTTAGCTTTGTTTAATTGTGTTTTACTTTCATTTAACTCAAGAAAGATTTATATGAATGTGTTTGACCTTCATTTGATTAAATTAGCTTTGTTGAATGCATTTGACTCTCTTTTGATTCAAAAACCTTTGTTTGAATGTGTTTGAATTTAATTTGATTCAATTAGCTTTGTTAACTGCATTTTACTTTAATTTTATTCAAAAATCAATGTTTGATTGTGTTTGACTTTCATTTGACTCATTTAGCTTTGTTTAAATGTGTTTGACTTTCATTTGATTCAAATAACTTTGCATGTGACTTTCATTCGATTCAAAAACCTTTATTTGAATGTGTTTAAATTTCACTCGATTAAATTAGCTTTGTTGAATGCATTTGACTATCTGTTAATTCAAAAAGCTTTGTTTGAATGTGTTTGAATTTAAATTGATTCAATAAGCTTTGTTAAATGTATTTGACTTTTATTTTATTCAAAAGCCTTTGTTTGAATGTGTTTGACTTTCATTTGAGTTATTCATCTTTGTTTAAATGTGTTTGACTTATATTTGATTCAAATAACTTTGTTGAATGCATTTGACTTTCATTTTGTTCAAAAAGCTCTATTTAAATGCATTTGTCTTTCATTTGATTCAAAAATCTTTCGTCGAATGTGTTTCACTTTGATTTGATTCAAATAGCTTTGTTTAAAAAATTTGACTCTAGTTTGATTCAAAAAGCTTCGTTTAAATGTGTTTGATTAAAAATTTTTTTTTTGGCAAATAAAGATTTTTATTGCCAAAAGAGAATTATTACAACTTTCATAGCTATGTTGCAACTCCAAAGCTACATAAGCCTGGAAACCAGGAAACCACACACCCAACACAGTTCCTATTACCGTGATGCCACCTTCTAGGAAGGGTTCATCACAGAAACAAAGAACCAACCTGTCCCTAACACCCTTAACCACCTTCTAGGAAGGGTGCCAAAGGAGAGGAACAAGACAGACAACAAGAACACAAAAGCCTCCCCTAGACTTAGCTGTAGAACAGATCAAATAGTAGGACCAGACAACAGAGGCAAAACAACAAAAGATAGCAGAAACATCTTACAGAATATGCAAGTTCCTATCACTAGCATTACACGTACATGCAATAGCAAACAAAATGTCCCTAAAAACAGCATCTACAGGTTTACAGCTACCAGTGAAGATTAAAGCATTCCTCTGCATCCAGACATGGTAAACAACTAGACTTTCTGCAAAATTTTGAAATCCATAGAACTTCAGCATCAAAAGCCCAAGCAGTTTTGTTAAACCCAAAAAGATGAAGCAATTTCATCCAAATACACTTAGCACAATCACAGTCAAAGAAAAGATGTCGAACATCTTCCAAATTCTGATTACACAGAAAAAATGGGATCACAATGCATGTTCCAGGAAAGTAACCTTTCCTTAGTAACCAGTTTATTTCTCACAGCAAGCCAAGTGATAAACAGGCTTTTATGGGAAGTAACATTATTGCAAATGATTCTTCTCTAGGCAACTTTGGGAGCTTGAGGAATGATTAATTGATAAACCCTTTTGATTTTGACTGTACCACCATGCTGAAAAACATCCCATCCACTAATATTATCAATAATAGCTCTACACTTCAAGATCTTACTAAGAACCCAAGAACACTTCTTTGGGGCAGGATTAGACCACCAAGCTCTACTTTTGAAATAGTGATATGCACCCACATAACCCAAAGGTTATCAACTTTGTGGGAAAGATCCCACAGAAGCTTAACAATAGCAACAGTATTCCACTCAGGGAGAAAGATAAGGTTTTACCCACCACTGACCTTAGGAAGATAGACTTGAGATCAGGACACAAACGATTTCTTTGAAGGGTTGGCCTTCCCAGTCAATAAAAGACTCTGAATCTACTTTCCATTTCTTTAAGGTTATTCTTGGGCAAAACAAAGATCTGAGCCCAGTTGGTCTGGATGCCAAAGAGAACACTTTTCACTAACTGCAATCTACCATCATAAGAGAGATGCACAGCAGCCCTGCCATTGATCCTGGTAGTAACTTTATCAACTAAAGATTTATATTGAGAAATAGTAACCTTCTTTAAAGATAAAGGAACCCTTAAGTACTTAAAAGGGATAGAACCAGGAACTACCCCAATCAAGCTTCTTAAAGCATCTTGCTCAACAGCAGGAAGTCCACCAAAATAGAATTCACTCTTGTCTAAATTTGCAGAAAGACCAGAAGCTTTAGAAAATTTTGTGAATGCTTGAAAGAGCAAAGTAACAGAATCTTTATCAGCTCTGGAGAACAGTAATAGATCATCAACAAACATTAAGTGAGCTAGCATCATTTTCTCACACCTTGGGTGATAATTAAAGTTGGGGTGAAGGTGCAGCTCAGCAAGGCATCTAGAGTGATACTCTATACCAATTGCAAAGAGAAAGGGGGACATAGGATCACCCTGCTTGAGCCCTTTCTTTGTAGGGAAAGGCTTAGCTGAAATACCATTTATCAATATGGAGAAAGAGACAGAAGAAAGACATGCCATGATCCAGCCAATAAACTGATCAGGGAAGCCAAGCTCAGACATAACAACCTCAAGGAAACTCCATTCCACAGAGTCATAAGCCTTCTTTAAATCAATTTTCAGCATATATCTTGGTGAGAGAAACTTATGACTATAACCTTTAATAAGCTCAGTAGCGAGGAGGATATTATCCCCTATATACTTCCCTGGGATAAAACTAGCCTGAGCTTTATCAATAATTTTAGCAAGAACACTAGCAAGCCTAACAGTAAGGATTTTAGAGACCAATTTGTAAAGAACAGAACAACAAGCAATAGGTCTAAAATCCTTTGCATAGGATAGGTTACTAACCTTAGGAACTAAGGTTATAGTAGTGCAATTCCATTGTTTTAGCATGGAACCAGTATTGAAGAACTCTAGAACACCAGCATAAACATCATCCTTAACAATATCCCAAGATTTCTTGAAGAAATAGGAGTTAAAACCATCAATCCCAGGGGCTTTGGAGCTGTCAATACCATTTAAAGCAATATCAATCTCCTCAGTTGTAAAAGGAGCAATAAGCAACTGTTGGGAATTCCTAGAGAGCAGGTTGCCTCTTCTAACAGTGCTAAGATCAATACTAGGGAGAGAATCAACTCTTATATCAAGAAGCTTCTTATAGAAATTAACAATTTCAGCTTCAATATCTGTAGGAACTTTTAATAAAACATCATGATCATCAAAAATAGTGTCAATTCTGTTCCTACCTTGCCTATGCTTCATGACAAAAGAAAAACTTATTATTACTGTCACCAAGCTGTAACCATTCAACTCTGGATTTCTATTTATATATACTTTCTTGAACACTAAGCCAATACGTAATGTTCTTAATAGCTTCCATTTCCTGAGTGTACAAATCAACATTATGTAGATTAAAATTAATCTTGGTTTGGATATCAGAAAGAGAGTTCTGAGCAGCTTCAATTTTTGCAGTAATGTCCCTAAATTTCTAAATATTCAAAATTTTTAAAGCTGTCTTTACTGTTTTGAGCTTTAACCAAACTCTAAACATTGCATTACCAGAGACAGAACACTGCCAGGTAGTATCAACAATAGCAAGGAAATTTTCATGATCAGCTAGGCAATTGAAAAACCTAAAAGGTTTTCCTTTACCAGGCTGAGAGTGAAAAACATCAAAAAGAACAAGGCTATGGTTAGAAAGAGAGGGAGGCAGATAGACAACTTCCACCTGCCCATACTGAACAATCCAATCCTAGTTCACAATCCCTCTATCAATCCTAGAATAAGTTCTAGGACCAGTATGAGCCTTGCTACACCAAGGGAAAAAGGAACCCTTACTTTTTATTTCAGTTAAGGTTAAATCATCAAGTAAATTATGAAAGTCCCTAGTTTCATAATGAGTAACTTCAGCTCCATTGATCCTATCCTTAGTAGACAAGATAGAATTGAAATCACCAGTACATAACCAAGGTCTAGAAATGCCAGATAAGTGTCTGACACAAGTCCATAGTTGTAACCCAGTCATGAACAGTGTGCAAACTGGAGACAAAAGTGACAAAAAATTGACTTTGAAGGTCCTTAGTAGCAAGGTGACAGTGCACAAATTGCTCCTGAACAGAGAGAATGGTGAGATAGATAAGGTCAGCCTTCCAACCCACCCAAATTCTACCTTTTAAGGAGCAATTGTAATTATCAGACTAAGACCAAGCACCACCAATTTTTCTCTGAATTTTGGTACAATTATGTTGTTTCACCTTTGTTTCAAGAATAAAAATAATGTCACATTTCTGATAAGAAAACAACTTCTTGATTGCAGCCACCTTCCCAGGTCATTAACACCCCTAATATTCCAAGATAAAATAATTATGTCCCTTGAGGGGGATTACCATCACCCTTAATAGGATTATCAGTTTCATCAGCAACATAAACCACATCATTAGCATTACTCATCAAAGGAAGATAGGTATTTGAGCTAGACACAGGGAAGTTAATTTGCCTGTTAGGTTATTTCTTTGTTTTCTTGCCAGGAACTTGCCACTCATCTTATTCCTTAATAGGTTGCTGAACTTGAGGAGCTGGAGTAACCTCCTTAACAAGTTCAGTAGC
This sequence comes from Chenopodium album, assembly GCF_948465745.1. NCBI lineage: Eukaryota > Viridiplantae > Streptophyta > Magnoliopsida > Caryophyllales > Amaranthaceae > Chenopodium > Chenopodium album. Next base: position 27,844,007 of record NC_137850.1, on the reverse strand, counting down.
TTTATTACCAGTAGCAGGATTGGCTTTCTTGGGAACCCAGAATTTCTTAACTTCTAGAGATTGCTTTGCATCACCAGATTATTTTTGCCTCTGAGCAGGCTTCTGGGGTGCAGCACAGTCATGCCCCACCCTGTTCCACTTTTTACAAAATGGTGTTGTCCACTCAAAGTGCACTTTTATCTCAATCAATTAACCAATAGGGCTTTCAACCCAAACAGAACTAGGCAAGGGTTTAGTAACATCCACCTCAATAAGAAGCCTTGCAAAAGACAGCCTAAGCTGCCTAGAGGTGCATTCATCAGCAAAGACAGGGGCTCCAATTAAACTACCAATTCTACTAAGGGTATCAGTAACCCAGCAGTTCAAAGGTAGATTTAGAAGTTTGACCCATAAAGGGATAGTTCTTAAAACCTCAGCATGAAAATCAAATTTGTCAGTCTAAACTTTAACAATGGCAGGTTTGCCATAGAACATGTAAGGGCCAGAACATAAAATGGCATTCTTATCACCATCAGAAGACTGGTTAATTATAAAATAACCCTCATCATGCCAAAAGATGTCTGGCTTAGCTATATTACTCCAATAATCAGCAATGAACTTATGAATATCAGAAATAGTTGGAGAATAGCCTATAACATAGAAGATAAGAACGTTACCCCATTTTTTGTTTCCTTCCATAAGTTCTATTGTATTAAGCTTAGCAATCGATTTGCCATCTCTAATCAATGGTGCAACAAAAGACAGAGCAGCCCCTTTTGCATAAGCTTCCCTTTGAACAAACCTTTCCAATCCTCAGTACGAGCTTCAGAAGGTTGATTATCAGCACTAGACCCCTTCAGAGGCATCAAGAATATCATCAGAAGTAGTTTCAGAGCTTTAATTTTGCCTAGAAAGCAATGGAATAGTAACCACAGAAATCGTAGTTACTATTCCATTGGATTGAGCTGGAATCTAAGCAATCGAGCTTCTACGAAAGCTCTTAAGCTTCCTCAAATCCCCCCTAGATATCATTCCAGCAGATGGGTGCACCAAGTGAGGAAGAGGAGTAACCATTTCTTCATCTTCAGCAATTGATTTGGGATTTGAAGAAACCCTAGATTTTCTCAGATCATCTAGGATATTTTCAAATAGAGGATGAATAGTAGTTTGCGGGAGAGGTGTAGACCGCTTTTTCTTACGAGGCATGGTGGAGAAGAAGCCAGATGAAGATCTCGACCTAGCTTAAACCGCAATGGAAATCACTAGAGAGAAATGTCAACGGAAGTCAATGCAAATCTGATTAAAAAAGTTTTGTTTAAATGTGTTTTGATTCAAAAAGATTTTGATTAAAAAAATCTTTATTTGAATGTGTTTGACTTTCATTTAATTAAATTAGCTTTGTTGAATGCATTTAACTCTTTGTTGATTCAAAAAGCATTCTTTAAATGAGTTTGAATTTATTTTAATTTAATTAGCTTTGTTAAATGCATTTGAATTTCAGTTTATTCTAAAAGGTTTGCTTGAATGATTTTGTCTTTTAATAACTCATTTAGCTTTGTTGCATGCATTTGACTTTCATTTTATTCAAAAAGATTTGTTTGAATTTGTTTGACTTTCATTTGACTCATTTAGCTTTGTTTAAATGTGTTTAACTTTCATTTGATTCAAATAACTTTGTTGAACGCATTTGACTTTCATTTTATTGAAAAAGCTCTATTTGAATGCATTTGACATTTATTTTATTCAAAAATCTTTGTTCGAATGTGTTTCACTTTCATTTGATTCAATTAGCTTTGTTGAAAGCATTTGACTCTAATTTGATTCAAAAAGCTTTGTTTAAATGTGTTTGACATTCATTTGATTCAACTAGCTTTGTTAAATACATTTAGCTTTCATTTGATTCAAAAAGCTTTGTTTGAATGTGTTGGACTTTAATTTGATTCAATTAGCTTTGTTGAAGGCATTATAATTTCAATTAATTATAAAATATTTTTTTGAATGTGTTTGACTTTCATTAGACTTATTTAGTTTTGTTGAATACATTTGACTTTCATTTGATTCAAAAAGTCTTGTTTGAATGTGTTTGGCTTTCATTTGATTTAATTAGATTTGTTGAATGCATTTTACTCTCTTTTAATTCAAAAAGCTTTATTTAAATGTGTTTAACTTTCATTGGACTTATTTAGCTTTGTTTAAATTTGTTTGACTTTCCTTTGATTCAAATAACTTTGTTGAATGCATTTGACTTTCATTTTATTCAAAAAGATCTATTTGATTGAATTTGTCTTTCATTTTATTCGAAAATCTTTTTTTAAATGTGTTTCACTTTCATTTGATTCAATTAGATTTGTTAAATGAATTTGACTCTAATTAGATTTAAAAAGCTTCGTTTAAATGTGTTTGACTTTCATTTTATATAATTTGCTTTATGGAATGAACTTGACTCTTATTTGATTCAAAAAACTTTGTTTGAATGTGTTTGACTTTTATTATATTCAATTAGTTTTATTGAATGAAATTCACACTTATTTGATTAAAAAATCTTTTTTGAATGTGTTTGACTTTCATTTGATTCAATTAGATTTGTTGAATGCATTTAACTTTCACTTTATTTAAAAAGCTTTGTTCGAATGCTGTTTGACTTTCATTTGATTCACAAATCTTTGTTTGAATGTGTAAGCCTATCATTTAACTCAATTAGCGTTGTTGAATGCATTTGACTTTTATTTGATTCACAAAGATTTGTTTAAATGCATTTAACTTTTAGTTGACTCAATTAGCTTTGTTGAATGGATTTGGCGTTTATTTGATTCAAAAAGCTTTGTTTGAATTTGTTTGACTTTCATTAGACTCATTTAGATTTTTTTAAATGTGTTTGACTATTATTTGATTTAAAAAGCCTTATTTGAATGTGTTTAACTTTCATTTGACTAAATTATCTTTGTTGAATGCATTTGACTCTCTGTTGATTCAAAAAGCTTTGTTTGAATGTGTTTGAATTTAATTTCATTCAATTAGCTTTTTTAAATGCATTTGACTTTCATTTTATTCAAAAAGCTCTGTTTGAATGTGTTTGACTTTCATTTGACTCATTTAGCTTTGTTTCAATGTGTTTGACTTTCATTTGATTCAAATAACTTTGTTGAATGAATTTGACTTTCATTTTATTCAAAAATCTCTATTTAAATGTGTTTGTCTTTCATTTGATTCAAAAATGTTTTTTCGAATGTGTTTCACTTTCATTTGATTCAAATAGCTTTGCGGAAAGAATTTGACTCTAACTTGATTCAAAAAGCCTCGTTTAAATGTGTTTTATTAAAAAAATCTTTATTTGAATGTGTTTGACTTTCATTTAATTAAATTAGCTTTGTTGAATGCATTTAACTCTTTGTTGATTCAAAAAGCATTGTTTGAAAGTGTTTGAATTTAATTTAATTTAATTAGCTTTGTTAAATGCATTTTAATTTCATTTTATTCTAAAAGCTTTGTTTGAATGTGTTTGTCTTTTATTGACTCATTTAGCTTTGTTGAATGCATTTGACTTTCATTTTATTTAAAAAGCTTTGTTTGAATTTGTTTGACTTTCATTTAACTCAGTGAGCTTTGTTTAAATGTGTTTGACTTTCATTTGATTCAAATAACTTTGTTGAACGCATTTGACTTTCAATTTATTCAAAAAGCTCTATTTGAATGCATTTGACTTTTATTTTATTCAAAAATCTTTATTTGGATGTGTTTGACTTTCATTTGATTCAATTAGCTTTGTTGAAAGCATTTAACTCTAATTTGATTCAAAAAGCTTTGTTTAATTGTGTTTGACTTTCATTTGATTCAATTAGTTTTGTTAAATACATTTTACTTTCATTGATTCAAAAAGCTTTGTTTGGATGTGTTGGACTTTATTTTGATTCAATTAGCTTTGTTGAATGCATTATAATTTCATTTATTTCAAAAAGATTTGTTTGAATGTGTTTAACTTTCATTAGACATATTTAGCTTTGTTGAATACATTTAACTTTCGTTTGATTCAAAAAGTTTAGTTTGAATTTGTTTGACTTTCATTTGATTTAATTAGCTTTGTTGAATGCATTTTACTCTCTTTTAATTCAAAAAGTTTTGGTTGAATATGTTTGACTTTCTTTTGATTTAGTTAGGTTTGTTGAATGCATTTGCCTTTCATTTTATTCGATATGTTTGGTTTGAATGTATTTGACTTTCATTTGATTCACAAAGCTTTGTTTAAATGTTTTTTGCTTTCATTTGACTCAATTAGCTTTGTTGAATGCATTTGACTTTCATTGTTTAAAATAGCTTTGTTTGAATGTGTTTGACTTTCATTTCACACATTTTGCTATGTTGAATACATTTGACTTTCATTTGATTAAAAAAGCTTTGTTTAAATGTGTTTGACTTTTATTTCATTTAATTAGCTTTGTTGAATGCACTTGACATTTGTTTGATTCAAGAAGATTTGTTTAAATGTCCATGAATCCTGAATTTTGAGTTGTTCGAAATCACTCCCAATCCACAATATCAATTTTGTAACCTGTGATGATAACACTTTTCATCCTTTTCTCGCTGTTACACAAGCCTCCAGCTAAGGCTTTTCTGAACTTTCCTTCAATCGTGCTATCATCTAAATTATGAACCTATTATTCGAGAATAATAAAATTAGACTAAGATAGTTGTATAAAATAAAAATAATAATAAAAAAAATAAAAACCTAAATGTAAAGGCAAATAGCCTGGCTTTGCAACAATCTGCAAATTCATTAATTAAGCACTGATTTTCAATAGATTCATTATCTTGACATTCTCCAACATCATTCTCTTGCAAATTCTGTTTTTTGAACTCACTATCGAGATTGAAAATGTTATGTTAATAACAAGTAAATAATGAACGCTTTAAAGAAACACATAATGCTACTTACTTAAGCACCGGTGTCAGTTCATCATAATGAAATAAACATAGCGATGTGCTTGCTTTAAACTTCTATCAACTAAACGAACGTTTTCTTTCTTTCCAACAACACGACCACAAGAGTTATAAGGATAGTTGTCACTGTTTGACACACTGTCTTCATTCCTTCTAGGCCTACTGAATTTAGTCTCAACACTTTCTAAATATATCGAACAGAATACAATTGTCTCCCACAAAAGGTAACCTTTAGCTATAGATCCTTCCTGTTGCACTTCATTGCTTACATGAGATTTTAAAAAGGCCTAGTACCTTGAATTGTAATTATGATTATGTATGTGAATGTGAAAGAATAAGGAAAATTTTGGGAAAATTATTATTTTAAAATAATAATAATAATAATAATAATTAGTTAAAAAATCACCTTTCAATAAGATATATCCATCTGTAATGAACTGGTCCGCCAAGTCTGACCTCATCCACTAAGTGAATTAGTAGATGAACCATGATTGTAAAAAATGTTGGTAAAAATTCTTTCTTTAACTTACAAAGAGTCAACACGAGCTTTGATTGAATTGTATCTAATTCTCTTGTATCTATAGCAGTTGAACATATCTTTTTAAAAAAGTTTGACAACTTCTCAAGCAAGTTAGTAACTTTTGTGGCATTCAAAACCCTTAAAGCAACTAGGAGGATATCTTGCATAAGAATACGAAGGTCATGACTTTTCATATTAATAAGTTTTCGCTGCTTTAGATTCACACATGTTTGCAATTTAGATCCATATATATCCACCTAGAACTTTCATCTTTTTCAAGACCTTTAAAAATCTTTCTTTCTCCTCATTAGACATGGTATTTGTAGCTGGCGGGATGTAACCTTGAATCTTGATCCATAAATGAAGCTTTATATTTAACTTCTTTAGGGCTTCTCAGCCACTCTCATCATCTCTACTATTATCCATATCTAAAGGAGTTCCTAATAAAATATCGGGCACATTATTTTCAATGTGCATAACATCTAAATTATGTCTAAGAGGATTATGCTCCCAATACTCTACTTCAAAACATGTACTTTTTTTTTTCCACAAAACATCATCACCATAGGGATCGCAATCATCATCAAGTTCATTGGCAGCTTTTCTCCCTCTTTTTTTAGGAACTTTATTTTAACTTCCTATATACATACTTTACCCCTTCTTGGTTCTTCAAAACTTTGGTCCTGCTAGTATGAATCGGAGTAATACCATATTCTTCTTTCCCATCAAACAAATTAGCTTGTAAACGATATGGGTGATCGATAGGCAGCCATTTTCGATACCTAAGGTAGATAATTTTGCCACCAAATCTATCTGAATTCGTAGAATGCGTGCAAGAAGGACAAGCTTTGTAGCCTTTTGTACTCCAACTTGAGGGCATAGCATACGCCGGAAAGTCATAAATAGTAGAGTGTAGGGTTGCTCGCATTTTAAAGTTGCTTCCACTATAAAAATCAAAAGCATTAACACCTTCCCACAACAATTTCAATTCATGGATTAGTGGTTGCAAGTACACATCAATATCCATACCGGGACCAAATTTACCAAGAATAATTATAGAAAGAATAAAGGATGATTATTTCATGGAAAGCCATGTGATAGGAATTGTGTCCTTCGAACAAGTGTATTATTCCGATAGAGGGTTCGGAATTATTAGAAAGCTAATTATTCAGTGAGGTCAAGTGATCGGATTGCCTAGGTTGAGGCCGCTTTTGATCAGTAATATTAATGTATAATTAAAATTACAGCTTAATCTTAACTGAACCCTTCGGGTCACACCCAAGCAACAAACGGACCGACACGACGAATTAATTTGGAAGGAATTAACGAGTCACTCGAGTAATTAATATTTAGACATCGGTAATTTGAGCTTGGAGCGTCGAATTCGAGTGTCGGAAGTGGAATCGAAATAATAAAGGACGAGACGGTAAAATTACTAATAAATCAACAATTTACCGAACTGCCCGTAGGATCGGAATGCCACGAGAAAACCAATGCTTAAGGGGCATTTGGTAAAAGCCGGGGTGGCTAGAAAATGCACCAAGCCGAGCCTAGGCTTGCTGGTGCATGCTAGCACACCACGGCTAGCATGGTGCTAGCCACGGCAGCCGACCAAGGGCAGCAGCCGCAACCAAGGCCAGCAGCTAGCTAGGCCGAGGCTACAGCCGTAAGCCGCGCCTTGGCCGTAGCTGCTGGGCGGTGGCACCATCCCAAAACCGGCTGCCTTGGTGCTCCTCTTGGGGTGCCATGTCATTTTAAACCGATATCTTCTCATAACATGAAATCACCCAAGACAACCTTTACTTGTAAAAGAGTTCTACACTTGCAAAAGGGTTAATCTAGATTCTTTAGCGCACTAAATCTGGAAAATACTTTTTCTAGTCTTAGCAGCTATTTGTCTTGAACATTTAGCGAATCGAGGATAGTTTCGACATTCTCAACACTACTGAAAGATTCCTTATTTTTATGGAACTTCGCAGAATAAGTCTCATATTTATTTCAATGGCTACTTTGATCTTCGTCTATTCTGCACTTGATCAAAGTGGGGGATACTGTAGACACCTACTTTTGGTCTCCTGTCCTGACAGGAAGTGCAATGATGTTACAAAAACCTAAACTTCATGCTAGATCAAAGTTGAAGTGTTTATGGACTATGAAATGCATTATGAAGTAATTTAAAACCCATATTTGAGACCAAGTTATCTTAGAGCCTTTTTCGATTACTAATTAGGCCTAAAACATGCTCATACACATTTAAACTTGATTAATAACGGACCTAAATGCGTCAAATGCAATGATTGGATCCAATGGATCTTACATTGATGAAAACCGAGCCAAACAGATAATCCAACCATAAAATTTCCATGAAAGGCCTATATATATGGATAGCCCTTTCAAAGAGCTTTCCAACGGTATATTATAAGCCCAATTCCGAGTTAAAATAAAGAAGTTATGATCAAAACACTATATGGGGCCCTAAAACCGACACCCTTGCACTCCAACAGCCATATCTTTTGAACCATAATAGATTTTAACCTAATTTTAACGGAATTGAAAAGCAGACATTCATAGATTTCCAATGATATCTCACACGTCTTACTCCAACTTCACAATCAAAAGTTATGGAAGTTTTAAAAACACGTTTTTGTATAAGGCAAACCGCACCGAGCGCAACTCAGTGAGTTGCGCGAGCCAGTGCAAGTCATTGAGATGCGTGCGGCACCCAGAGCGAATCCTAGAGTTGTGCGCACCACCTAACGCCGTGACTATAAAACTCTAAACCTAGATTCCTATGCCTATAAATAGGGGTTTTCGTTCAACCCTAAAGACGGGAGAAAAATCAGAATTCTAAACCCTAAATTCCGAAATCCCTAATCTCTCAAACCCTCTTACTATCATACTATTTTTCCTCTTTCTTCCCAACTACTCTTCAACGCTAGTCCATCCATTGAAGCCCTTAGAGGTATGAAGAAGAAAAAAGGTCCATAAACATCTAAGACAGAGATCTAAGCATACAAAGAAGAACGGTTAGTTCCTGAGCACTTAGATAAATCACTTTTCTTTTCTTGTTTAAATAAATTTAATTGAATAAATAGTGTTGTTTGATCACTTTAAACAAAATTTTAATTACTTTAATTCACATAATATTCTTGTGTTAATCAAGACTAGAATTTGAATAATTAATTGATTGTTTTATCACCTAAGTCAAGGTGAACATTATTTATTTTTTGTTCTTTTCACGAATTTGAATAACAAAAGAATAACGACTTTTGCAATGTAATTCCTATGTGATTAATGCTTGTAAATAAAATCAACTAACTTAGTTTTAGGTATCACGTTGCATATATTGTTCGGTGATGAAATTGTGAAAAAGGAAGAGCTAGTAGAGGTCGCACGAGGGCTAGAATAGCGATTCCTCCCTAGAACGATTGTTATTTTAGTACCCTCGCTCCCAAAATCATTTCTGATACAAGTAGACCAATTTGGGCATGGGTAAACTTAAGATTCACGCTAAAATAAACCTTACTTCAGAGAAAGGCATGAATGAGGTTTATGAGTTTTCCTAAAACTCATTGGCGACTTCTTACTAGTTTCTTACAAAAAAGCATAATGATAGGATCAAATCTAATTCAAAGATCTCCCAAGCAGTCAGGAATTCAAATCCTAAAACACCCTACAAAGTGTAAATTCCTAGGATTTTAAAGGGCCATGGGCATAGAGGAGAAGGATCCCCTACGATGGGCACACCCTCCTTATAACATCTGAAATTTTTTTTAGGATGTCTTAAATTTTTTATATTGGATGAATATTTTGGCCTTTTTTGGGGCTTATTTTTGAAAAATATTTTTTTAAAGAGGAGTCAAAAATATTTTTAGTTTGTTCATTTTGCAGGAAAGCGAGGATTAAGGTAAGAATTATGTGTTAAAAGCTTTAATAAAGCATGTTGGTGAGCTTGGGTAGGAAAGAATTTGGGCACATAATTTAGAAATAATCATGCTCTTGTATGCATTAATATTTAGGTTGTTATGTTTGATCATGTGAGTTCATTGATTAGGAGCATGTAATTATGTGATTAGAAATAAGTGAAATTGTTTAATTGAACATTGAACCTAATTCACGCAAGAACTGTATTATTTTTATTTTCTTTGGGAAGGGAATTCTCTTCTAAGTCTTTTCCTTTATAGGATGCCGATCTTTCCTAGCAAACATTCTCAAATTGGTACTCTAATTAAGAAAGAAATTAAACTTCCCTTTGACTATGTCAAGAAAATTCAATTCATCTGTTCTCATTAAGCGATGTCTTTGGAGACAAGCATTGTGCCCTTCTTTATCGTGTTTCAGCTATGATAATTCACTATCTTCTAGACGAACCCCCATATCTTGCTCTGAAAGCAAAGTTTTATAATTTTTACTTACATGGGGACATCCCAAATTATTCTAAATACAAAGATTACTATGGGCAGTGGTACCCTGATTACAGATACTTGATTCTTATCTCGTTCGAGTTGAGAAATACCACTGCGAATGCTTACACATTCCATATCCTAATTATTACTATGATAATCCAGCCGTGAATGAATCCCCTTTTACTAGTCATCAATCAGGAATTCTTCTTCACCATAGGCCTATAAGGTTGGAATAGATAAAAGGGCAAGAGGAAGGAGAGCTAATGGATGAGAGTAACCATACTTTCAATAGTTCTATTATGGAGATCTTAAATCCAAATCCACCTCCCAACTCCAATTATAATTGACTTTGCATCTAGCAATGAAAGAGGTGAAAATTTTATTCAAGTAGAGCAAAATTCTGAGACATCTGAACCAATGGAGGAGGAAGATGACCTTGAATTCGATCCTGGAAGCTACAAACAATAAAAGGACGAGAAGAACAATGTTTGAAAGGACTAGATTTTTGTAGTTTCATTTCTTCTAGGATTCTTAGTTTCATTCCCGTAATTTAATTACTCCTTTTTTCAATAAAGTAATAAGTGGCATGGCCACAGTTAGTCAATAAACCTATTAAGTTGCGTTCGAGCTCATTTCATTTCATTTCTCAGTCATTTTCTTTCTCAGCAATAAAATTTTGTTCACTTCCTTGCCAATTAATTCGTTTTACTTTTAAATAATTCATTTCATTTCCAAATCATTCATTTTGTATTACGACTCCAATGAGCCGTTTCTTACTCAAATATTCCAATAATTCATCTCTAAACACTGGGAAACCATGGGAATTATTCTTATTTATTATTGTGATGCTTTACTAAATGTATGGTTGGTTAACAATCAAAATTTGATTGATTAAGCTGCAAAATTTTAGAGTTGTAATTATGCAATCACAATTTTCTAGCTTATAGAAAAGGTGTGTATAAATGGTCTAAGTTAGTTAGATGGGTGTCTAGCTAGAGAGCTAACCATAGCCAAAATTAATAACGACCCCTTGGGAGCTAATGCAAGGGAATGAAAGAACAGTGCAGTGATGGACACATCCAATTGTAATTGGCAAGCTTTGAGGCATAACTCAGAAAATGGTTGCTTGTCCATGATTGTTATAAGAAAAGATATATAAGTTGTTATGGATTTGGAAGTAAAGGATTGTGTTTGACAAGAATAACAGTTGGAGTTTATTGAGTTGCTTAGGGTACACTTGAGCAGGTGGTGTATATTAAGGTGGCTAGGATGAACAAGCGAATAAACTTGCTAGAGGGTTGAATATGGATTTCAATTGATAAAGTTGTTAAGAGTATGTCTTTATGACTAGAATGATTTATATGAAGAAATATCTTGTTTATATATTCTTGGAAGTACAGGTGTTAAGTTTAAGGATGGAATATGTAAGAAATAAGGCGTTTGAGAAATCAAATGGTAACGACGAAGAAGATGGACAAATGAATTTTAAGAATAAATATATGAGCGTTGTATTTTCAGGGCAAAAATAAGGCAGAGTTGGCGTGAACTATTCTTGAATTTTGGGAATTTCTTGAATTGATAAGTTGTTTAAAGTGAGTTTAAGTTGCAGGAAATTGTGTATACAAGGGTAATTAATATAGTTTTATTGTCCCTTTATGTAGGAGAATTGGTTCGGGAATTATTGTAGTGTTTTCAGCTACTTTAAGGGCTTATTTGAGGTACGTATGCGTATTCGAAAATTTATTGAGCATGTACAATCATGCTAGGGTTTATTTAATTGATTCCAAGTTAGTGTCATGCTAGGAATTGGTTGGAATAGTTGAATTGAAATGAGATTAGTGATTTGAATTGGAATGAATTGGGTGGAATATTTGGGAAGCATGATTGGTTGAAATAAATTATTTATTGGAATTGGTGATGTTGGAATATTGTTATTGAACCATATTTATATTATTGGCATGATTGGAAGTATGTTTAATTAAACAAAATATTTAATTTGGCTTGGAATATTGAAAGGGAATTTTATTATGGTTCATATAAATTTTATTAATGCTATAAGCATGGGAATTGAGCTATCAAGTGTCTTAGTACACAGGAATGAATTATATTGCGTGTGCACTTAAGGTGTTTCTAACACCGAGGGATAGAATTTGCGACGCATTATGCGTTTAAGGTGTCCTTGAAATTGAGGTAGATTAAAAAGGATTCAACATTAAAAGTTATGTGGTCACTAATTATTCAAGAATTAATTTGGTGTGATTGATTGCTTGTATAATTATAATGTTTGTTTTGTTATGTTTTGAGAGTCATCACTAAGTTGAATAATATGTAAAACAACGTAAAGTGAAAGAGATTACGAACCAAAACTCTTGGAACGTATATACCTTGAGTATGAACATATGGGGGAGTTATCGGGTTTTATATTTAACCATAAATTCTACTAGGAGTACAGGATGCTGTATTTCCTTTTATTATTATTATGCGCAGGACGTCCGTCACTTCATGTGAAATTTTCCTACACGGTTAGCTCCCGGTGTAGTTTACCTCAATTTATTTGGGGCATGGACTTGGTAGGAAACCCGTTCGATGCGTAATCAAAGTAAACAAGCAATTTAGTTGTCTATTGTCTAAGTGGTATGTTGTATACTTGCAAACAGGTGCTATAAAGGTAAGTTGTGTGATGCTAGGTTGTAAGCATGTTAGTGTGTTTCGTTTACGCTTATGTACTCAGCATTGCTAATTGTGTGTTTGAATGTTTGTTTGGCCTTATCTTTATCTTGGCCCTATGACAACCCATTTCTAACGGCCAGTAGTAGGGACAGTTAAAGAGAAGCTTTTCAGGTGATGCAACATATTCATGTTGGGGTTTAAGTGAAAAGGGAATCCTATTCTAGTTTCGTTTTGATTATACATTATTACTCCCTCCGTTTTTAAATACTTGCTCCATTTCTCCATGCGCGGAGTTATAGGAGAAATTGGAGAAAGTAGTAAAATATAGAGGTAGTGGGGTAGGTGGAAGAATAAAATATTGTAAAAAAACAAAAGTAGTTGAGAGAATTAGAGGAGAGAGAATATAAAATTAATAAAATATGATTTAGGTTGGGTCCACTAGGTGAGAGAAATGAATTAAATATTGTAAAAGATTTCCAAATAAAGAAATGGAGCAAGTATTTACAAACGACCGAAAAAGGAAAGTAGAGCAAGTATTTAAAAACGGAGGGAGTATTATTTTTTGTTGGATTGTTATTATTGTTTGATGAGACTAATGCATTGGTTTAATATTCATTGGTTTTGAAAGGGCCTACAATGGTGCTAAATTGTAAGTTTGACTTCATTTGACTTTGGTTTGACTTTACTTGCGTTTGGTTTAGACTTTTAGTTGGCTTGTTTTGAATGGTTTTAAGATAGCCTTCCGATGTGTGTCTTGATAATTGCCTTAGACATTTTCATGGTGGTAGTAATGTCTTAGATTTTCCTATTTTGTATTTTAAAAAGAGCAAAACAAGTATTTTAAAGAAAGGAATTTCTAGGGTGTTACATCCTTAGAGTAAATTGGGCAGTTGATGGATGCTATTATTATACTCTATTTAAGACACTTTTAGGCTTTGTTTGGATAACAAAGTGGGGGGGGGGGGGGGAAAGAAGGGGAAGGAAGAGAAAGGAAGGGGGGGGGGGGGGAAGATGAGTTTTTCTTCTAAATCTCTCTATTGTTGGAGAGATCAATTTCCCACAAATTAATTCCTCCATTTCTCTCCCCTTCAATTCCCTTCATTCCTAATTCGTTATCCAAATGAAGGATACTCCATCCCTCCATTTCTCTTCCCTCCCTTTCCCTCTATTTCCTTTAATCCAAACATAGGGTTAAGATCACATTTAAAGTTAAGTTGAGGAGGAGATATTGAGCGTATAAAAATAAAAGTATTAATTTGTAGGGTATGTTCATGGAACAAAAAAAGTGATAAGAAAATAAAGTTTTTGGGAAAACGACTATCTAAAGAGCTTTACAAAGCATCTTTGAGGCTTTTGTTAAAAAAATATGATATATAAATATATCTAATAATTAATGCTTTAATATTTTGGTAAAAGTCTAACTTTAAATTTTCACTATTTATAGTTATTTTGGGTAACGCGTGGCCCTATCAGAAGCTGACACGTGTCAACCGTTGAGAGGTCCAAATGGATCTCTCACCTAATGACACGTGTCCCTCTAAACAAATGGGAGAAAAGGCTGCCTTATTGGCCAAATTCCAAGAAGGTCGTAATACAGCGCAGCCCACCAAACTTAGGTCAGAATGACCTAATAAAGGGCACTTTTTCCCATGACCCTATAAATAGGGAGATTTCCCCCCATTTTTGGGACTGATACATTTATTACAACTACCCTACATTCTTTCACATTAGAGAAAACACACGATCTCAGAATCCGAGAAGATCTCGCTTTTACCTTTGCCGCACCTTTTCATCTTCTACGACTAATACTAACTTGATCGTCGGAGGCGGAGCTTCTACCAACCGGAGTCACTGTGTTTTGCAGTTACAGATAGCACCGAACTAGTCTTGGTGACGTAACTCTCCCGAGGGACCAAAAAACACCCAAAACATTTGGCGCCGTCTATGGGGAGAGTACCTCTAAGATGATTCAAGATTCTGTACCACCACCTGAGCCGAACCGGCCTACGGTTGATGAGGAGGCCCATACGGACCATGATACAGATAACGAGTGTGAAGTCGAAACTCATGTGGCCCCTGATAGGTCACTCATCTTTGAGTGTATCCGTCCCAAAGATAGACTTGAACGGAGCAACAATGAAGCTGGTCCCAACAAGTCTACTGGACCACCGCCTGGACGGTAAGAGGTCAGGTTCCAGTCACCCGAGACGAACTCATGAAATTCATGATAAGTTTCAAGGGTGAAATCAAGGACCCGATCAACAAAAGGACATTTGGCTCTAGCAAGGGTCAGTCGGCCAAGAAGACTCCTCAAGTTGAGAGGAGAAAGTTAGTCAGAGACAGGCAGCCTACTCCACATCCAAAGGAGAAGGCCACACCTACCATTGACTAGACCAAGATCCTTCTGCCTCAGACGGGCAAAAGGAAGGTCATCCGCACTGTTCAGCCGGATGGCAGCAAGAAAACCTTCTCCGATGCTTGACACATCATCGAGCACAACCAGAGCCAGTAATTGTCTGAGTCAGCCTCTACATCGAGCTTTCCAGGCAGTTTCAACATACATCCGCAAGGAATTCTCAAACCTTGCATGAGAGCCACACAGGCGGATAGTCCGTCCATACTAGCCCTTAGATGATCGGGTCAGCCCCGTATGTGCCTCAGATGCCATATGAGCAGTACACCACTCCTTTCATGCAGCCGGCCCTCTTTGGGGGACAGGTAGCATATAACGTCCAACCCTTAGACTGGCAGCTCCGTTTGGTCAAACTTGGTGAACAAACTTCTGCGTTCACCAAGGAGATAATCGAGGCGGCACAGCCGGCCAAGGTTAAGAATGTGTTGGTTGGTGCCTATGATGGTACCACCAACCCTAAAGATCACCTTATGCCCTATACCAACCTTATGCACATGCAGGGGTTAGAGGATGCCATGTGGTGCAGATGATTCCCTGTAACATTGAAGGGTATAGCCCAATAATGGTTTAACAACTTGCCAGCCGGATGTATTGATAGCTTCAAGAGGCTTGCCTTCTTGTTTGCTTCAAATGTCTCGATGAACATCCCTGCCAAGAAAACAAGTCTCGACTTGAGCACTATTCGGCAAGGGTAGAGAGAGGGACTCCACTCCTACGTTAGGCGGTTTAATCTGGTGTGAATCTTGATTCAAGGACTGTCTGACGAAGTTGCCTATACAGACTTCTTCAAGGGTCTGAAGGTGGGTCAACTTTTAAGTTTGACCTTGTCAAAAAGAGGGTTTTCACCCTTCAAGAGGCATTGATAGAGGCAGAAAACTTCATACAAGCAACCGACCTTTGCACGTCCAGCAATCAATCAGACTCTAAGAAGTCTGACAAGAAAAAGGAGAGCCGGTCTGCTCAGCCGGCTCCCAAGGCTGATCAGAGCAAACAGAGAAAAGAAGTCTGGGCGGTTGAAGATTCTGATCAACCGTCCCAGAAGAAAAAGAAGTAATTTAAACCGTACGTCCCTAGGTACGAGTTTAATAATGACTGCTACTCCATCCTCATGGAGATAAAGGACCGGGTGACTATTGAGAAACTCGCAGCCATGAAAGGTTCTGCTAAAAACAGACCAAAAATTAATACTGTCAGTTCCATGAGGACATCGGCCATGACACCAATGACTGCTACAGCCTCAAGCGGTTGTTGGACTGTCTGGCTGATTAACCAAACCTCGAGAAATCTTGAAATAACACCAAAATTGTTGGAAATTGTCTCTGAACCAATCTCATGGTACCTAAAATCAAGAAAACAAATAAAAAGAAAGAGAAATAAGAAAAATCTAAAAGATAAAATAAATATAGAAAAATGTAAAATCAAAAGAAAAAGGTTAGAAAACCGAGTTGCCTCCCGGGTAGCGCTTGTTTAACGTCATAACTCGACGTCCTCCACCAATTAAGGTGGTTGCCGGAAAAGCAATGAGTGAACAAGGCCAACAAAAGCACCATCAAAATACTTATTGAGACGATGGCCATTGACCTGAAATGGAGAAGAAGAATCCATCATTGAGACCTCTACAACACCGCTTTGAAAAACATTCTTGACCAAATAGGGACCGCTCCATCTTGACATGAGCTTTCCGGGAAACAACTTCATTTTTGAATTGTAGAGAAGAACCTTATCGCCAACACAAAAATCTTTCTTCTCAATAATCTTGTCATGTGTTTCCTTGGAACGAGCTTTATACACACTAGCACAATCATAAGCATCAAACAGAAGCTCCTCTAACTCATGAAGATCTAACCACCTTTTCTCCCCCGCACTTGCCAATTCAAATTTTATCTTCTTGATTGCCCACAAAGCACGGTGTTCAATTTCAACCGGGAGATGGCATGACTTGCCGTAGACTAGGCGGTATGGAGTGGTACCTATGGGGGTCTTAAAAGCCGTTCGATAGGCCCAAAGAGTATCATCCAACTTATCCGACCAATCCTTTCGATTTCTCGCAACCGTCTTTTCAAGAATAAGTTTGATTTGACTATTAGAGACTTCCACTTAACCGCTTGATTGAAGATGATATGGGAGGCCGAATCTTTGGTGGACCCCATGCTTTCTCAACATCTTTTGAAAGGCATGGTGAATAAAATTAGAACCGTTGTCGCTTATCACCGCCTTGGGAACCCCAAATCTTGGAAAGATTATCTTCTTAAACAACTTCATAACCACCTTGTGGTCATTAGTTGGGGAGACAATGGCCTCAACCCACTTAGACACGTAATCGACCGCCACAAGAATATATTGATTTCCGAAATATGAGGGGAATGGTCCCATAAAATCAATACCCCACACATCAAACACTTCCAACTCAAGTATGGGTTGTTGAGGCATTTCATTTCTCTTGGAGATGTTCCCAACTCTTTTACATCGGTCATATGTCTTGACAAAGCCCCATGAATCCTTAAAGAGATGTGGCCACCATAATCCGCATTGAAGGACCTTAGTGGCGGTCTTAGAGACACCCATATGGCCCTCGCTTGGATCCGAATGGCACATTTTCAAGACACTAGGCACTTCTTCGTTTGGCACACAACGTCTAAGTAAACCATCGACCCCACGCTTGTATAAGATGGGATCATCCCACACATAATGCCTTGCCTCTCTCTTGAGCTTCTTTCTTTGATTCTTAGAAAAAGAAGGAGGAAACTCCCCACATGCAAGAAAGCTCACTAAATTGGCAAACCATGGGAGTTCCATTGCTTCAATAGCATATAAGAAATCATCAAGCATTCTATCCTCAATTGGAGAACCATCATCTTGAATTTGAAAATCTTCCAAACGAGAAAGATGATCAGCCACAACATTTACGCTCCTCTTTTATCCCTAATATCAATGTCAAAGGTTTGGAGCTCAAGAACCCACCGAATCAACCTTGGCTTGGACTCTTTCTTGGCAAAAAGATACTTGAGAGCCGCATGATCCGTGAAGACAATGGTTTTCGAACCCAATAGATAACAACAGAACTTCTCAAAAGCATGAACTATAGCTAAAAATTCCTTCTCCGTTGTAGTGTAATTCTGTTGAGGTCCATTTAGAGTCTTGGACATATAATAGATCACATGAAGTTTCTTGTCCACTCTTTGACCCAAAACACCTCCTATTGCCGAATCGCTTACATCACACATCAACTCAAATGGTAAATCCCATCTTGGAGCTTGAACAATAGGAGTAGAGATTAGAGCTTTCTTCAACTTATTGAATGCCTCCAAACACTTATCATCAAACACAATTCCGGCATCTTTTTGAAGAAGATCATTAAGAGGCTTTGCAATGAGGGAGAAATCGTTGATGAATCTTCTATAAAACCCGGTTTGCCCTAAGAAAGATCTCACTCCCTTTACGTTCACCGGAGGTGGAAGATTTTCAATGACTTCAATTTTAGCTTTATCCACCTTTATCCCCTTATGAGAGATCTTGTGGCCAAGGACTATGCCTTCCTCCACCATGAAGTGACATTTTTCCCAATTCAAGACCAAGTTCACCTTCTCACACCTTGCAAGGCATTTTTCAAGGTTTTCAAGGCATGCCTCAAATGAAACACCTCCTACGGAAAAGTCTTCCATAAAAACCTCCATCTCCTCTTCCAAAATATCTCCAAATATACTCATCATGCATCTTTGAAAAGTAGTGGGAGCATTGCAAAGGCCGAATGGCATTCTCCTATAAGCAAATGTACCATATGGACAAGTGAAGGTTGTTTTCTCTTGGTCATCCGGGTGGATAGGGATTTGGAAAAATCCGGAATAACCATCAAGAAAACAATAGAACTTGTGCGTCGTTAGTCTTTCAAGCATTTGATCAATAAAAGGAAGGGGGAAATGATCTTTCTTTGTTGATGTGTTTAGACGTCTATAGTCTATACACATCCTCCATCCCGTGACCGTCCTCGTCGGAATGAGCTCACCTTTCTCATTCTCAACGACGGTCATACCTCCCTTCTTTGGGACAACGTGAACGGGAGAAACCCACCTAGAACTAGAAATGGGGAATATGATTCCTGTTGGGGTTTGGTGAGTCCGACTCACCGCGGAAACAAACCCAAAACCAAGACCGCACTCACAATAAATAAAACCATAAACATAATTAAATTAATCACAAGATTAAGATAAGCTAATTACCCTTGACGCGTGCTTCGCTCCAAATGAGCTCTTACTTGGAAGCTTCAAGTCCCGCTCGCACGGAGACCTCCAACGAAGTCCACCCGCACCAACAAAACTGACTAGGTCCAATGTCTTGGGGTTAGCAAGACCCGACCAACAAAACCCGAGTAATTATATTGAGTTCAAAGGTTTTCACTAATTGTGATGCCTTTTCCAACTCTTACTCAAGCATCTTTCCTAATGCCCATACTTGGGTATTTATAGGAAATGATGGGAGTATCATTTACTCTCCCATCAATGTGGGATAGTATGATTTTTCCATTTTATTTTAAAGCTAAAATAAAATCAATAATCAAGCTAGTAATAAATCAACAAGTGGCAAGCTCATGTGAGTGGTTAGGTGAGGACCACTTGGAGAAGGGGGGGGACCAAACTTGCTCCCCACTCCCTCTCCCATAACCGGCCACCTCACTCCCCACACACTCAAGGACCACAAGCCACATGGCACCCACCCTTGGGCACCAAGGCAGCCAAGGTGGGCTGCCATGTGCTGCTGTCCGTGGCAGCCATGCCCAGCAAGCCCAGCAAGCCCAGTACTCGCATGCGGGCTGCCAGCCGCTGCTGGCCAGCATGCCCAGCATGCTTGTGCGGGCTGCTGCTGCTGGCCTTGTGCCTTGGCCAGCGCTGCTAGGCAGCAAGCAATGGCCTAGCCATGCTGCTGCTAGCTGTGGCGAGCTGGAGCGCCTAGCGTGCTAGCTCCAGCAGCTTGTTGCGGCATGGCTTGCTAGCCATTGCGCGCACAAGGCTGCGCCTAGCATGCTAGCACGCACTAGGCAGCGCCTAGCCTTGCGATGCTAGCATGAGTGCGCTAGCACGCACCTGCCAGCCTAGGCTCGGCTTGGTGCGCATGCTAGCCACCATGCTAGGCTATACGCCCTTAGCACTCGGTTTGCTTGGGCATTCCGATGCTAGGGGTATTTTGGTCTTTTGTTGATTTATTACTATTTCTCGTCTCGTCTTTCACTATTTTTCGACTCGACTTCCGACGCTCGGTTTCGACGCTCTAAGCTCGAATTTCCGACGTCTAAATAAATATTACTCGGTCGACTCATTAATTCCTTCCGAATTAATTCGTCGTTTCGGTTTGTTGAATGCTTGGGTGTGACCCGAAGGGTTCAGTCAAGATTAAGCTGTAACATTAATTATCCATTAATATTACTGATCGGAAGCGGCCTCCACCCAGGCATTCCGATCACTTGACCTTACTGAATATATTAGCTTTCTAATAATTCTGAACCCGCTAACGGAATAGTACACTTGTTCGAAGGACACCATTCCTTTCAATCTCCCACTTGTCCTTCCGGACAACTGCTCATTTTGTGTACAGCCTTTTCCTATGTCGCTTAATGTCTCTTCATGAACTATAAGGTAAGATTTATTTTTGTCCGCCTTATTACGTCCAGAAGTGTTTCCCGATTCCGAGTCCGACTGTCAATAAACAGATGATTTCTAAAATCCATCCGAGCACGGCCATGCATTTTACAGTCTCGCTCTACGAGAGGCCTTGTATACAACAAAGACATCATCCCTATTTTACTAGGGGGACATTCCCAGTCTTGTAATGTAGCTCCTCTTATTGAGAGGACCTAGCCGCCCGAGTGTTGCCGTTATAATCCCCTATTACGGCAGACGTTTGACAACATCAAAGCGAACTAGTACTCAAACAAGAGAACTCACAATACTCATGGTCGAGGAAATAGGTTTCGATAGCCATAATGAGAAGTATACTTATGACAAATTTTTAATTTCTTAAAGTATTCTCATAGGTCGATCCAGTATGGTTCTAAACCAATACCTGTGCAAATGATTTATGACAATCATGTCCTCGTAGCACATGAAACGGTGCTATAAATCAGACTACACACTAATCTCAATTGGTCATTAATCGTCCATCGTTTAAATGACCTTGATTAGGGATAATTTTCGATTATAATATTCAATGTTCACTTAATAGGTGTTTCCTTACCAAGACTGGTCTTGATACCCTATTTTGAATATTCTCAGAATCGAATGGACTCATTATTTAATCCTAAACCACAATTAAATAGCATAACGGAGTAATAAAATGTTGCATGAAATTTTATATTACTCCAAAACATGAATGGTTTTCCTTAGTGTCTTACATTAACTTTTCTCAAAATTAACTAAAACACTAAACAAGGAAATCAAAGCCAGTCTCCTACATGCTTGATTCCCATTGCCTCAACGTGCTTGTTGTGCTTCACTTGAGGCAAAGGTTTAGTAAGTGGATCGGCTACATTGTCATCCGTTCCAACTTTGCAAATTCTGATTTCACCCTCTGATTTCCATTCTCGAATCATGTGAAATCGCCGCTTGACATGTTTGACCTTCTGATGTTCCCTAGGCTCTATGGCCTGAGCAATAGCTCCATTGTTGTCACAATAGAGGGCTATTGGACCCTTTATAGAGGGTACAACATCAAGTTCGCCAACGAACTTACGAATCCAAACAGCCTCCTTAGCTGCTTCAGCAGCTGCCAAGTATTCGGCTTCAGTTGTAGAATCTGCAGTTGTACTCTGCTTTGCGCTCTTCCAACTAAACGCCCCTCCATTCAGACAGAACACATATCCAAATTGCGATTTGAAATCGTCTCTGTCTGTCTGGAAGCTTGCGTCGGTATAACCTTCCACAACTAAATCCTTTGTACCACCATACACCAGGAATTTATCCTTGTTCCTTTTCAGGTACTTTAGGATATTTTTGGCCGCAGTCCAATGCGCCTTTCCTGGGTCTGATTGGTAACGGCTCGTAGCACTCAAGGCATACGACACATCTGGCCTAGTACATATCATGGCATACATGATAGATCCAATAAGCGAAGCATATGGAATCTGATTCATTCTTACCCGCTCATCAGGTGTCTGTGGACACTGCTTCTTGCTTAGGGTTATGCCATGTGACATTGGCAGGTGACCTCTTTTGGCCTCCTCCATGCCAAATCGAGCAAGTACCTTATCAATATAAGTACTTTGACTCAATCCAATCATCCTTTTCGATCTATCCCTATAGATCTTGATGCCTAGTATGTACTGAGCCTCTCCCAAGTCTTTCATTGAGAAGCACTTTCCGAGCCAGGCCTTTACAGACTTTAACAACGGAATGCTGTTTCCAATGAGCAATATGTCATCGACATATAAGACTCGGAAGGCGATGTCACTCCCACTGACCTTCTTGTAAACATAAGATTCATCTGGATTCTTGATAAAACCAAACTTACTGATGGCTTCATCGAAACGCAGATTCCAACTTCTGCTTGCTTGCTTTAATCCATAAATGGACTTCTTAAGCTTACAAACTTTCCTAGCATTGTTTTGGTCGACAAAACCTTCAGGCTGTGTCATATACACAGTTTCTTCCAAATAACCATTAAGGAAGGCGGTTTTGACGTCCATCTGCCATATTTCATAGTCGTAATATGCAGCAATCGCTAGGAGGATCCGAACGGATTTAAGCATTGCGACTGGTGAAAAGGTTTCATCGTAATCAATACCATGAACTTGTCTGTAACCTTTTGCCACCAATCTAGCTTTGTAAATGAATACACTTCCATCTTTGTCGGTTTTCAACTTGAAAATCCACTTACATCCGATCGGTGTATAACCTTCGGGTAAGTCAACCAAGTCCCAGACTTGATTTTCAAACATGGAATCCATTTCAGATCTCATGGCCTCTTGCCATTTAGCAGATTCGGTGCTTGCCATCGCTTGCTTGTAGGTTGCTGGTTCATCTCCATCCATAATCAGGATGTCCTGATTCTCGGTTAATACTAAACCAAGATATCTATCAGGTTGAGATCTCGGCCTCAGAGACCTACGTAGGGTAATGGATTGAGCATTTGCATTGTCGGTTCGACTTTGCACATTTTGATCATTTTGACCTGCGTCAACAGATGCTGTTTGAGCACTTTGACTGTCATTATGATTTTGTTGCTCATCCTTACGAACTTCGTCGAGTTCGATTTTCCTCCCACTTGTCATTTTGGAAAGGTGCTCCTTCTCCAAAAAGACACCATCGCGAGCAACAAACACTTTGTTCTCCGATTTGTTTGTAGAAGTAATACCCTTTGGTTTCTTTTGGGTAGCCCACAAAGTAAACCTTGTCAGATTTGGGATGAAGTTTGTCAGAGATCAATTTCTTGACATATGCTTCGCATCCCCATATCTTTAGAAAAGATAACCTAGGAGGTTTCTTCGTCCATAATTCATATGGAGTCTTTTCTACAGCTTTTGATGGAGCACGGTTCAGTGTTAGTGCCGCAGTTAGAAGTGCGTGTCCCCAGAAAGAGATAGGAAGATCACTAAGACCCATTGTTGATCGTACCATGTCTAACAAGGTCCGATTTCTCCTTTCGGATACTCCGTTCCATTGTGGAGTTCCTGGAGGTGTCAATTCTGAAAGTATACCCTTTTCTTTCAGATGGTCATCGAATTCTTGGCTCAAGTATTCACCACCTCGATCCGATCGAAGGGCTTTGATTTTCTTGCCAAGCTGATTTTCAACTTCACTCTGAAATTCTTTGAACTTTTTAAATGATTCAGATTTGTGCGACATGAGGTAGACATAGCCATATCTACTATAGTCGTCTGTGAAAGTGATGAAATATCGATGTCCATTTCTTGTGGTTGAGCTCATTGGTCCACATACATCGGTATGTATAAGACCCAATAAGTCACTTGCCCTTTCTCCCAACTTGGAGAATGGCTGTTTAATAATCTAGCCTAATAGACATCCTTCGCAATTTTCAAACGATTCTAAATCGAAAGAGTCAAGAACACCTTCTTGTAGAAGTTTCTTGATGCGTTTGATGTTAATGTGGCCAAGACGACAATGCCACAAGTAAGTCTGATTTGACTCCATGGTCTTAGCTCTTTTGGTATCATTATTCACATTATAAACTTGTTTGTCTAATGAAAGCACATAAAGACCATTTTCAGAATGTGCAATACCATATAAAACATTATCGAGATAAAATGAACATTCAAAACCTTTGGCGTCCAACGCCGAAATTGAAATAATGTTTTTGGTAATGTTAGGAACATAATAAACATTATCGAGTTCCAAAACTAGCCCGGTGGGCAAAGACAAACTGAGAGTTCCTACGGATACGGCACCAATTCTGGCTCCATTGCCGACCCGGAGTTCAATCTCTCCCTTCTCTAGCCTTCTAGCGTTCCTTAGTCCCTGAGAATTGGAACAAAGGTGTGAGCCACATTCGGTATCTAATACCCATGATGTTAAGCTAGTGAAGTTAAAGTCTATAACGAATATACCTGATTCAGAAGCAACGGTTCCGTTCTTCTTATCTTCCTTGAACTTGAGGCAATCTCTCTTCCAATGTCCCTTCTTCTTACAGTAGAAACATTCGGAATCAGATTTAGAAGACGCTACCCTCTTATCCTTGGTAGCTTTAGACTTAGGCGGAAAAGTTTTCTTCTTACCTTTCCCCTTAAAGCCTTTCTTCTTCTTGCCCGAAAATTTGAACGGCTTGCCCCTTTTAATCATGAGCATATCATGCTTTCCCTCATCCTTGAGCGTTTGCTCAGCTTGCTTCAACATACCATGAAGCTTGGTGAGGGTTTTCTCCATGCTATGCATATTATAGTTCATCTTGAACTGATCATAGCCTTTGTGCAGCGAGTGGAGAATGATGTCAATTGCCATCTCGGTTGAATACCCCGCATCAAGCCTTCCCATGTTTTCAAACAATCCAATCATTTTGAGTACATGTGGGCTGACTGGCTCTCCTTTCTTGAGTTTGCTCTCAAGAATCTGCCTGTGGGTTTCAAACCTTTCAGTTCGGGCCTGCTCTTGGAACATATTCTGCAATTCAGAAATGATCTCAAAAGCCGTCTCCTTTTCAAAGAAAGTCTTTTGAAGCTCAGGAGACATTGTGGCCAACATGATACATTTGACATCTCGATTGGCACTTTGCCATCGATTTAGGGCAGCTTGAGTTACCTCCTCATTGGGAGTCTCGGGCATTTCCTCATCAAGGACATATTCCTTTTGCTCTTGCATGAGAACAATTCGCAAATTCCTTTGCCAATCAAGAAAATTTGGCCCACTCAGTTTCTCCTTGTCGAGAATTGAGCGTAATGAGAATTGGTTGTTTGAGTTATTTGAAGACATGATTCTACAATTGAAAGAATTTGAAATGAAAAACCATTCATTATACTTAAATAAGATTGAAATCATGCATTTTAATCAAACTTATTTAAAACGTCTTATTCACACATTAAAGATTGTCCCCAATTTTGGTGAGAATAAGTCGATTCCAAGATCCAAAGAAACAAAGAGTGGTTAAGCATGCTTTGGCTTGTCTTAACACTCAATCTCTTAAGGTAAGCAATGCTTTGCTAATGGCTCCAAGCCACTCTTGGTTGAATAAATCGTCGCATCCAATGCTCTCTAAACAATTTATTCACTTTGCCACGACATGTTAGGACTCCATCACTCATATCGTTGAGTATAACCAAAACCACTTGCATACCCAGTATGCCTTACGTTCCTTGGAGAAGTAGTGATTCCTCGCTTTGGCGTAGCCCACCACTACCCTCGTTCGGTTGGTAAGTGTGTTTTGGAATGGCAAGTTTTACTCAATTTTAAGGGACCTAGGGTTTCTATGTTGGTTGATTTAAGTGAACTTAATTAATCATCTCAACATTCGAAATCCTAACCATGCATCTAACATATAATTCAAATATATAAACATAAACATATATCGAAAAAATAGAGATGCATTTGGCAACTAGCATGACCCCTTGAGATCTTCAAGTCTTCAAAAGGTCTTCATTTGCAACTTCATGGCTTCGTCTTCTAAGAACCCCGTCTTCAAGACTTGACCAAATAATATAATTGCTAGTATCTACGATTAGGACTAATCTAAATATTAAGGTACAAAAATACTCAACGGTTCGCAGACCGTATTTAGATTTACAAAAATACATCACGGATCACAGTCCGTATTTTCTATCCTAATCGAGCCCCACTAGTTGCCATTTCATAAAACCTGTGAGAGAATTTTACATTCCATTCATCCATTCACTATCTGTGAATGGCCCATGCATTTTACAACGATCAAACAAGTAACAATGCATAAAACCGCGCGAGAACTAGTAATTAATCTAGGTGGTTAATCCAATTAACACGCCTAATTAAACTAGTCAAAGTTGTTTTAACCGGTTATGGTAATAACTAAGAGACGCTCCCACTAAATTCCGCATCCAATCTTAACTAATCCAATTAATTAAGTCGGTGAACCCAAATATTTGTCAAAATTAATTTTGCAAATGTCGCTCAAAAACCCGAGGCCTAGCCTCCAAAATTTTAATTAAATAAACAGAATAATTAAAATAATTAAAACGACAATCTAAGCAAAATTACGTATTCCATAATGTCTAAGTGCCTAGCACTAAGACTTGGAACCCAAAATTACCCTTATTTACATATTAAGCAACGCTAAAATTAACTTTAAAATAGCATCGCCTTAATAACCCGGGGTTATTGTGCCAATTATGGGATCGTACGTACCGTACAACAAGCTCGTAACATACCCATTCGCACCCCCGCAACACCAAGCATGCCCATGGGCTGCTTGTGCTCGCACACGCCACGCCCAGCCAAGCCAAGCGTAGCAGCACGCACAGCGCGCACAGCACTATGCTGCTGCTGCGCCATGCTGCTGCTTGCTGCTGGCTGGTGCGCTATGTTGCTGGCAGCGAGCAGCAGCCCATGCCCTTCCTCGCACACACAGACGCACAACACCACGCACCTAAGAACGAAGCACCCAGCAGCCTCGGCAGCCACATATGGGTTGCGTGAGCAGCCCAGCTGGCCGAGAGCTAGCTCGGGGCTTTTAGGCCTCGTGTTGCGTGCTAATGCTTCGAAAATTATCGAATTTTGTGTGTGACATTATAAATCAATTCTAAATTAATTTTAGAATCAATTTTGAGGAAAAATGAAAAATAACAAGTCCAACTTAAATAATTCATCCAAGGCAATTAACCAAATTTATTTCAAAGAATCATTCTTTAATAAAATTGGTTTAACTTGGTGTAACAAAATAAATTAGGGCATTTCTCACTATTAATTTAATCACTTTAAATTAATCTTGAGATTTTGACAAAATAAAAGGGAGTTTGAAAAATGAACATAAGTTCAATAAAGACTCCAACTTTAATACTTGTGACTCCATGAAAAATTATATCTTCCAATATGAAGATAAACCAATTTCTATCACAAGTTTTAAACTTTATGATTCCAATCAACTAAAAAATGATTAAATCAACAAAGTTTAACCAAAATTCATGGAATTTAGTAACTCAAAGTTTCAATCACTTATCATAAGTAAAGATTGAATCTTTAATACTTGGAAGCAACAAAGAACAACTATTTCACACTTAATGCAATTAATTTGCAATTATGTGAAAAATAAAACCAAACTTTCAAGCACCAATTACTACCAAGTAATCATGCTTAAAGTGGTCTAAAATTGCATATAAAATAAGGAAAGAACCATTTACATAACCACCATAAATATGCAATCAATTTTCAAGGTTAGAAAGACTTAAAATTTTTCGTCAAAACGAAAAATCCCTCAAAAAATGCATTTCTGGTCGTTTTCTGGCTAAAAACCGAGTCCTATAAGGGTAAAACCATTTCCAGAACACCTTTTCCACCCAAAATTCACTATTTTTGGGTCGAAATTTGGGTTCGGGAGCTGAAGATAGCTCTAATACGAGGTAAAATTTGAAAAACGAGTTACTAATCTAATTAGCAACTTAAAACCGGAAAAAAAAGCCATAATGACACCTTGAAAATATTATGATTTTAAAATAAACGAGCGAGGCTCCGATACCGCTGTTGGGGTTTGGTGAGTCCGACTCACCGCGGAAACAAACCCAAAACCAAGACCGCACTCGCAATAAATAAAACCATAAACATAATTAAATTAATCACAAGATTAAGATAAGCTAATTACCCTTGACGCGTGCTTCGCTCCAAATGAGCTCTTACTTGAAAGCTTCAAGTCCCGCTCGCACGGAGACCTCCAACGAAGTCCACCCGCACCAACAAAACCGACTAGGTCCAATGTCTTGGGGTTAGCAAGACCCGACCAACAAAACCCGAGTAATTATATTGAGTTCAAAGGTTTTCACTAATTGTGATTCCTTTTCCAACTCTTACTCAAGCATCTTTCCCAATGCCCATACTTGGGTATTTATAGGAAATGATGGGAGTATCATTTACTCTCCCATCAATGTGGGATAGTATGATTTTTCCATTTTATTTTAAAGCTAAAATAAAATCAATAATCAAGCTAGTAATAAATCAACAAGTGGCAAGCTCATGTGAGTGGTTAGGTGAGGACCACTTGGAGAAGGGGGGGACCAAACTTGCTCCCCACTCCCTCTCCCATAACCGGCCACCTCACTCCCCACACACTCAAGGACCACAAGCCACAAGGCACCCACCCTTGGGCACTAAGGCAGCCAAGGTGGGCTGCCATGTGCTACTGTCCGTGGCAGCCATACCCAGCAAGCCCAGCACTCGCATGCGGGCTGCCAGCCGCTGCTGGCCAGCATGCTTGTGCGGGCTGCTGCTGCTGGCCTTGTGCCTTGGCCAGCGCTGCTAGGCAGCAAGCAATGGCCTAGCCATGCTGCTGCTAGCTGTGGCGAGCTGGCGCGCCTAGTGTGCTAGCTCCAGCAGCATGGCTTGCTAGCCATTGCGCGCACAAGGCTGCGCCTAGCATGCTAGCACGCACTAGGCAGCGCCTAGCCTTGCGATGCTAGCATGAGTGCGCTAGCACGCACCTGCCAGCCTAGGCTCGGCTTGGTGCGCATGCTAGCCACCATGCTAGGCTATACGCCCTTAGCACTCGGTTTGCTTGGGCATTCCGATGCTAGGGGTATTTTGGTCTTTTGTTGATCTATTACTATTTCTCGTCTCGTCTTTCACTATTTTTCGACTCCACTTCCGACGCTCGGTTTCGACGCTCTAAGCTCGAATTTCCGACGTCTAAATAAATATTACTCGGTCGACTCATTAATTCCTTCCGAATTAATTCGTCGTTTCGGTTTGTTGAATGCTTGGGTGTGACCCGAAGGGTTCAGTCAAGATTAAGCTGTAACATTAATTATCCATTAATATTACTGATCGGAAGCGGCCTCCACCCAGGCATTCCGATCACTTGACCTTACTAAATATATTAGCTTTCTAATAATTCTGAACCCGCTAACGGAATAGTACACTTATTCGAAGGACACCATTCCTTTCAATTTCCGCATCCAAAAGTTTGGTAATCTCCTTTTTCACTACCTCTCCCATTTGGGGGTGTAGCTTTTGTTGCCTCTCACTAGAAGGTAAAGCACCCTCATCAAGAGTTATGTGATGTGTACATAAAGCGGGGCTTATACCTTTGAGGTCATCAATGGTATAACCCAAAGCACTTCGATGCTTTTTCAAAACACCACACAACTTTTGAGCTTGATTCTCACTCAAAGAAGAGCTAACAATCATGGGAAAAGTGGAGTTGGGTCCCAAAAATTCATACCTAAGGTGTGATGGAAGAGGTTTGGGCTCAACCATTGGAGCACCTTTACGTTCCTTCGATGTTGCCACTTGCAACGCTTCTTGGCTAGAAATGCTCAAACACATTTGCCCTTCAACATCCTCAAAGCTTCCATTGAGCAAATCTTCATACAAACCCATCTCCTTGTTTGGGGTACCTATCTTCTCCTTGTTTAACAAAACATTCTCAAGAGCATCGTTAGAAGTGAGCAATTGCTCATGCATGGAAGACACAACATGATCGAGAGAATCAATTAACATACAATTTTCTAGAGAAGAACTTGGATACTTCATGCTATCATTCAAATCAAATTCTATCACTTCATCCCCTACTTTGAGCAAAATTTTAGCACTTTTTACATCTATCAAAGCACCCGAAGTAGCAAGGAATGGTCTCCCTAGAATGATGGGGATATTAGCATCTTCATCCATCTCAAGCACAACAAAATCCACCGGAATAACAAATTTCGCGACCCTTAAAAGAACATCCTCTACCTTACCCTTAGGGAACTTAATTGACCTATCGACTAATTGCAAAGTGATGTTAGTAGGTAAGAGTTCTCCTAGCTCAAGTCTTTGGTACACCGACTATGTCATAAGGCTAACACTAGCTCCTAGGTCACACAAGGCATTCTCAATTTGCATTTTATAAATGGCACAAGGGATAGAAAAGTTTCCGGGGTCTATTAGCTTAGGTGGCATCTTGTTCATTATGATAGCACTACAATTCTCGGTCAAGTTCACCGTCTCTACACCATCACATGTCCTCCTACTGCTCAAAATGTCTTTGAGGAATTTTGCGTAGTTGGGCATTTGGGTGACAACTTCGGTAAATGGTAAAGAGAGGTGAATTTGCTTAAGCATGTTTATGAATCTTCCAAATTGTTCATCTAACTTGTGTCTCATGAATTTTTGTGGATAAGGAAGCTTAGGTTTTACAATCTCTTTCTCCACTATCACCTCACTAGGCTTCTCAATCTCTACCTCACTCAAAGATGCACCATTTCTCTCATCTTCAACCAAAGTCCCTTTTGTGCCCTCTTTAGTATAACTCATCCTAGGCAAACTCTCCTCAAGGATCTTACCACTCCTTGTGACAATAGCATTAACCGGTCTCTTAGGATCTAGGCCTTGGGAAGGTAAAGAAGAAGGACTAGCATGGTCTTTCAAAGCATTAGCAAGTTGAGAAATTTGATTTTCAAGCATCTTATTATGAGTCATCATTTCATTAAATTTCTTATCACTTACGGTCATGTAAGTGTTCAACAACTTTGTTTGATTTTCAATGATTTCTTCCAAATTTGTTCTATGTGAAGAAGAAGAGGATTAAACATAGGAATTATCATTTTGGGCCTTTGCCGGGTGGAGGGCCTCTTTGAGCATTGTTTTGAAAATTGCCTCTACCTTGATTGTTCCAATTACCCCTACTTTGATTTTGACCATAACCTTGATTATTGTTACCACTACCTTGATTATGATTCCCTTAACCTTGGTTTGGATTACCATAATTGTGGTTTTGATTTTGGCTACTATAACGTTGATTGTTATAGTTACCTCGAGAACCTTGGTTCCCTTGGTTCCTATAACCACCACCTTGGTTATAGTTGTCAAAATTGCCATGATTGTTGTAATTCCTATTCCATTGACCTCTTTGATTCTCAAACCTAAAATCATGATTATTTG
This sequence comes from Chenopodium album, assembly GCF_948465745.1. Lineage (NCBI taxonomy): Eukaryota > Viridiplantae > Streptophyta > Magnoliopsida > Caryophyllales > Amaranthaceae > Chenopodium > Chenopodium album. Next base: position 27,812,552 of record NC_137850.1, on the reverse strand, counting down.
ACACATAGTTCACATGCTCCTTCACATTTCCATCTTGATCATCACAAACATCCATACATGCATGAGGGCAACTAGAAACATCATGCTCATACGACCGACAATCATCACAAAACAAGCATCCACTAGGCATGTTACTAGAAGAAGGAAGGGGTTGAGAATTAGAAGACGTACCTCTCCCCTTAGTTTGGGAGGGAAGACTTGAAACTTCGTAGGTAGCACTTTCCAACTTTGCCTTGATAGCGGACATCTCCTTCCCCAAGTTTGTCATTTGAGAGGATAGATTGTTGATTGCAATTAGATGATCAACCGAGTACACCGAAGAGCTACTCTTGCTAGTTGACTCCCTTTCTCCATCTTACCAATCTCTATAATACCTCACTACATCCTCAATTATGTCCACCACTTCCTCTTCCGTTTTGTTCATGATAGGACCTCCGGCTGCTCCATCTAAACATGATTTTCTTTAAGGGCTAATACCTCCATTGAAGATTTGAATGATTTGATAGGTTGGAATTCCGTGATGAGGACATTCTCTTTGATACTCCTTGTATCTCTCCCATGCTTCATAGAGGCTCTCATTTGGCTTTTGCTTGAAACCTTGAATCAAAGATCTAGCTTCCGTCGTTTTCTTTTGAGGATAGAAACGGGATAGAAATTCCTTGGTGACCTCGTCCCATGTCCTTAGAGAATTCGGCTTTACCTCCTTGTCTAGCCATTCCAAAGCACGACCTAAGAGAGAAGAGGGAAACAGCTTGAGGCGGATGAATTCTTGGGAAATTTCGTTCACCTTGATAGTATTGCAATACTTCTCGAACTCCTTGAGATGGTTTAGTGGGCTTTCATGCTTGGCCCCACTAAATTGTCGCCTCTCTATCAAAGTGATCATTGCCGGTCTTATTTCAAAATCATTTGCCGGTGTTGTAGGTGGAGCAATCCCACTCTCAAATCTATATGCACAGGGAATCCCCAATTCTTTCAATGCCATTCTCGGATTTTCTCCTATTCTTGCTTGTTCTTCTTGTTGTGGCTCTTCTTCACTTGAAATTCTAGGGCTCAAAGATCGTCTAGCACTCCTCAACCTTGCAATAGTTCTCTTCCGGATCAAATGGCACTAGTGAATGATCACGTGCTCTATGCATAAAATGTCAAAAGAAATGGTTAGTAGCACGGCTACAAATGTAGCCTTAAAGAAAATCTTTTTGTATTTTTAATTAATGGTGAAATAGACTCAACAACTATAACAAAGCACCAATATCATTCCCCGGCAACGGCGCCATTTTTGACACGAGGAAAATGTAGGTCGTTCTCTACCCTTTCCTAGAGCCAAAGAAAATTTATAAACACTCGACCAACCTAATACGAGTATATAGTAAGTCAAGGGTCGAACCCAAGGGAATGAATAGGTGTAAGTTATAGCCTAGGTCAAGCTACTTCGAAGTTTGTGGGAAGATGCGGTTGGTAACTAAGGTATCAAGAAATCTAGATGAATCGAGAAATTCAATATACTAAACACTAGGGATATAGGTTCCACATGCAAGCTCAATGATTATGCTAATTGAAAGACCACTCAATAAATTCAAACATTGCAAAGGACAAACAATAGTTGCAATCAAAGGAATTCAAGGGCTATCTACTATAAGCCAAGCTAGGGATCACTATGAATGGCTAGCTAGGAAAATCACAATCAAATTGAATCAATTAAAGCAATTCTCAAATCAAGGGTTCATGTCATTGAAATTTGCAATGCAATCTAGATTAATCTTATAGGTTGATCACTCCTAATCTAATTAATCACATGCACAACTATGTCAACCAATTTAATTGCACCATTAAAATCAATTTAGCATCATCAACTAGCAAAAATCATCAATCAAGCATGCTTCCCCTTCTCCCTAGAAACTAATCTACTCACTAAACATGGTGAAATTAAGAAACAAAACAAATTCAATCAAATTCATATTCATTTAAAGCTAAATCAAAAGAAAATCAATCAATCAACGATTTCTAAAACAAGGAATGTAATCTCAATCAAAATCCAAGAAACTAGAGGAAATTGCATTAGAAGTAAATCAAGGGAAAGAAATCTTACAAACATTCATTGAATTGAAGAAGGAATTTCAAAATTAAATTGAAATCTAAGATCAAATTCAAGAAAAACAAGTAAATCTTAAGCTTCTCTCTCTACTTTCTCTCTCTACTATTTCTGGAAAAATTCTCTCTCTAGTACCAAGTTAAGTCGTCCTTCAAAAAGAAAGTCAAAAGCTATAAATAAGAAAAATTGAGCGAAGAGGGCCGCACAGGCCGTGCGCACGCACAGCCCAGCGGCACGAGCTCACAGCTAGGTCTGCGCGCACGCACCCCTATGCCGCGCGCGCACACCCCTGTGCGATGCATAGGCTTTGGCTCCTTCGCTTGCTTGATCAAACTCCGCGCTCCCGAGCATCCCCATTATCAGTGCACTCGAGATGATGTCCGCGAACATTGCAGTCCCAAAATGAGCAAATTGACTTGATTATTCACCTACAAAACACAAATAAAACAAAGAGAGGAAGCGTAGCAAGGTAAAACTAACACTAAAATTATGAATTATCAACTAAAAATATGAAAAACTCGTAAAAACCAATCGAGAACTAAAGTGAATTATAAAAAAATGGAAAATCAAATAAAACTAAAAGAATTATATGAAAATGATGAAAGAAAATAAAGAAAATGAACCTAAATCTTATTCTTTTGAGCGCCATAAACGACACTCATCAAATTGATCTTACAAGCATTCATTGAATTGAAGAAGGAATTTCAAAATTAAATTGAAATCTAAGATCAATTTCAAGTACAAACAAGTTAACCTTAAAAAGAAAAGAAATGCTTATATAAAGGCCTTTTGCACATGATCAAGGCACAAACGATATCAAGCTTTCTAAAACAACAATGGTTTGCACGGTTTGAGAGTATCTTTGGTTGATTCGAGGATAGGGTATGCTAAGGTAGCGGTTTAGACCTTTTGGGACTTGAAGCCGGAATCTTTTGGTTTGTGGTAAGACGGAGTTGCTTCCTTTGGTGGATTTGACACCTTTAGTAAGTTTTTGCTACAACCGTGTGAGGTTTCTCTTTTTCAAGCTTTCATCACTCTTGATTGTGCGGCGTGGATCCTCCACCTTTGCATCCCTAATCTTGAATCTTGACTCATAATTCTCAAACACGAGACCGAACCAACTAGGAAGGACAAAGGCCATTTTTCGGGGTGGTAATTTTTCATTTCTAGGATTTTCTTCTTTCTTTTTAGTTCATTGGGTTTACATTTGCCATCTTGCTAACCATTTGAGCCATTTCCCTACTTTTCAAGCCACATCTTTAGAACTTTGAACCATTTGTTTCTTTTCGTTTCTTAATTGGTTTTTGTGAAGCAAATGGTCATGCTTTTGGAGTTTGTGAGCTATAAAGTTGGGAATTGGTTTTATTTGTATGCGAACTCGTCTTTTATACATATTGTGAATAATGGCAAATGAATATAATCGAAAAAGCCGTCCATAGTTATAAAAGGCAAGGACATAATAATTGCAATATCAAAAAAGCCGTCCAAAGTTAAAAGAGGCGAGGACAATTGCTTTAATATAATGAATATTACATAAAAAAAAAGAGAGAAAATGAAAAATTCAAAAAATAGTTTGATATGTTTCTTTTCCCTTTTCTCGCATTGAGGACAATGCTTCCTTTTAGCTTGCGGGAGAAGCGTTTACGCTCTTTGTATATATGCTTGTGGATATAGCTTTGAATAAGCTTGGGGGTATTAGTTTATTTTTGTTTGGTGACTTCTTGGTTTTGGTGTTGAGGTGTGGCCAACCTTTGCTTCATAATCTAGGTGTACCACCAAATTCTAAATTTTAAGCCTACCCCTAACCTTTTTCCCTTACGTTACAACCTTTGGGAAAGTCCTTTCGACCTAGTGGTTGAGTCATACACCGAGGGAAGGCATTATGAGTTAAAGCCTAATGAAAAAGGATGCAAGGTCAAGATGTCGAGAACCCTCAAATTATATTCTTTTCCGGTTCCTTCGTGGAACCATAGAGACGCTTACTAAGGGAAGATTTGAAGCCATTAGGGAGAACGCGGTTAGACTGGTTGGGATGAAAGTGGATTGCGCCTCATTAGTTCTCTACGCTTAGCATACCCTATGTTTCAATCAACCCTCGATATCTTAGAATGTGCTTACCATTGTTGTTTTAGAAAGCTTGATATCCTTTGTGCCTTGATCATGTGCAAAAGGCCTTTGTATAAGCATTTCTTTTCTTTTTAAGGTTTTAAACTTTTTCTTTTCTTTTCTTTTTACTTTGCCTCCTTTTTAATAAAAAGAGTTATAGGTTAACCTCTTTGGAAACCTTTAAGAGAGCATCACTAGTCCTCTAGAGCGATCTAGGGGTTTAAATGGCTTGTCTTTAGTTGCTAAAATTGACCGTGATTCCTACGAAAGTAAGTTAGTGTATATTCTCATCTTCCCTAATTTTCTTGTTTCTTTCTTTTGTTGAGTAGTGTCATCATTTTCCATTGGGTTTGATTTTGTTTTGCTCGAGGACGAGCAAAAGTTTAGTTTGGGGGAATTTGATGAGCGTCGTTTATGGTGCTAAAAAGAGTAAGATTTAGGTTCATTTTCTTTATTTTCTTTCATCATTTTCATATAATTCTTTTAGTTTTATTTAATTTAACATTTTTATAATTCACTTTAGTTCTCGATTGGTTTTTACGAGTTTTTCATATTTTTAGTTGATAATTCATAATTTTAGTGTTAGTTTTACCTTGCTACGCTTCCTCTCTTTGTTTTATTTGTGTTTTGTAGGTGAATAATCAAGTCAATTTGCTCATTTTGGGACTACCATGTTCGCGGGCATCATCTCGAGTGCACTGATGATGGGGATGCTCGGGAGCGCGGAGTTTGATCAAGCAAGCGAAGGATCCAAAGCCTATGCATCGCATAGGGGTGCGCGCGCGCGGCACAGGGGTGCGTGCGCGCTGACCCAGGGGTGCGCGCGTGCGGCATAGGGGTGCGTGCGCGCAGACCCAGCTGTGCGCACGCGCGGCTTGGCTGTGCGTGCGCACGGCCTGTGCGGCCCTCTTCGCTCGATTTTTCTTATTTATAGCTTTTGCCTTTCTTTTTGAAGGACGACTTAACTTGGTACTAGAGAGAGAATTTTTCCAGAAATAGTAGAGAGAGAAGCTTAAGATTTACTTGTTTGTACTTGAATTTGATCTTAGATTTCAATTTAATTTTGAAATTCCTTCTTCAGTTCGATGAATGTTTGTAAGATTTATTTCCCTTGATTTACTTCTAATGCAATTCCCTCTAGTTTCTTGGAATTTGATTTAGATTACATTCTTTGTTTTAGAAATTGTTGATTGATTTATTTTATTTTGAATTAGCTTTAAATGAATATGAAGTTGATTGAATTTGTTTTGTTTCTTAATTTCACCATGTTTAGTGAGTAGATTAGTTGCTAGGGAGAAGGGGAAGCATGCTTGATTGATGAGTTTTGCTAGTTGATGATGCTAAATTGATTTGAATGGTGCAATTAAATTGGTTGACATAGTTGTGCATGTGATTAATTAGATTAGGAGTGATCAACCTATAAGATTAATCTAGATTGCATTGCAAATTTCAATGACATGAACCTAGGCTATAGCTTAGTTACCAACCGCATCTTCCCACAAACTTCGAAGTAGCTTGACCTAGGCTATAGCTTACACCTATTCATTCCCTTGGGTTCGACCCTTGACTTACTATATACTCGTATTAGGTTGGTCGAGTGTTTATAAATTTTCTTTGGCTCTAGGAAAGGTTAGAGAACGACCTACATTTTCCTCGTGTCAAGATGCCAAGCGTACTGCGACTTGGCAAGATGTCACCGACAGTTTCATGAATCGTTACAAGTGTAACATTCAAACTAAAACTTCTTAACGTGAACTCTCCATTCTCAAACAGAAAGAGAATGAAGGCTTCACCGCTTATCTGAATAGGTGGACGGAAACGGCTTTACTCTTGGTAGATCCTCCCAAAGAAATAGAGATGGTTCGCCTCTTTATTCGAAATTTCGAGGATGAGCTAATAAAGACTGCTGGTAGTAACAATAATAACTCTTGGAAAAACAAGAAGAACGACCATCCTTCTTCTTCGTCTTCTAAGCACAAAAATACTACCAACAATATAAGCCAAGTTGATCTCAATGAAGTGTTAGCTCTTGATGCTCCATTGCCCAAGAAGAAAAGAACTTATACTCCTTTAGGAATGACTTATGATGCGGCCTTTGATCGCCTTTACGGTCAAGGCTTGATCACACCTATTGGGCCATTTCCAGAGCCAAAACCTGAAGAAAGGAGCGCCAAATGGAATCTCAATACCCATTACAAGTACCATCAAGGAAGGGGCCACACTACGGAGCAATGTTGGAATTTGAAGGACGTCATTCAAGACTTGGTGGATGCAAACAAACTTCTTGTCCCTCCAGGCGGCAAGAAGTAATGAACACAAGGCGTACATCAAATCCTTCGTACAAGATTTCATGATTTATTTTTTTCTTTATCATTAATCTCCATTCACCCATTCATGTCTAGCATAGGTTTTCCATTTCGAATTTTTATATGTTTCATGTGTTTCGTTCACCTTTTCTATTAATAAAATGAGCAAATTTCCTTTATAGCATTTTCATTCATTCATTTTTTTTAATAAAAAAAAAATCAAAATCAATTACCGAATTAAACACAAGGTACACCAATGACTTGAGTCACCTTTGCAACCCTGTCATTCCCTGTTAACCGTTCAATCACATTCCACTTCTTCATCAACCACTTTGAGCCTCGTCTAACGTTTGGCCTTCATTTCTTCAACCCACATTCACTTAACCCTGGGATTGGAAGATGTGTAATTGTATAACATTCAAAAAGCAAGTAAAAAAAAAAGGCAGCAAAGCAACAATAAAATAATGTCTAAAGGTAAGTGTTCCAATGTCTTTGATACGAACACGTCTCGAATTGTGTCTCTTATCGAGTGCTTGGTACCGTTCCTGAGAAACATGAATGCTAAGTGAGTGATGGACCGCATGATCTGAGATTGCCTGCATTGATTTAAAAGAATAAAATAAAAAAAAATGAAAATAAACTTGCAAAATTGAAAATTGAAAATTCACAATTACACATCTTGGAGATTCTCTCGGGTCTTGAGCCTAGTACCCTTTTCTTCTTTAAACCATCAGCTTAACCATTACAACCCTTGAAAGACCTCTTTGAGGTGTACATACACTTGTGCAAAGTTCGGTTAGAGCTACGTTCGGCCTGATTCCTAACGGATACGTAGGCAACCTTACATCAAGGTGCGGCCACAATCACATTCATGTGCATGATCGAATTGAAGAATATCCAATGCTTACCCCTATGACCCCTATCCATCTAGAGCTAGACTTGGGGGCTTGAACCCACATCACTTAGCCTACCTAGCCTAAAGGGTCAACATTTCGACTCTTCTCACATCTATTTCCTTCACCATAGCCTTTGCAGCCTCACCTTGGTATCACTTTCACACACTTCTTTCACACATACATAGCCATATCATATTTCCCTTAGGGACACTTTATCATGGAATCTTGTTTCAACACTGTGCATGTTTCATTGTCTTTCAGGACAACATTCATTATAAGAAACATTGTATACTTGCTTAGCTTCCTAACCTGAGTAATGTTCATTGTTTCACGCATCGCATAATATGCTAAGCCACATTTATATATCAATGATTTTTAATCATACAAAGCATATCGTGAGCTCCTTGACCTAAGCAACATTCATCATGCAACACTCATCAATCACTTCATCTATATACGTGCTTAGCTTCCAGACCTAAGTGACGTTCAAGATCGCTTCTTTACACCATATATGACGCTTAGCTCTATGACCTAAGTTCATTCATCTATCGTGTCACATGATGTAATTAACCTTAGCCTCCTGGCCTATGAACATGCATCATGCATACATTATTTTCAAGACAAGCAATTTAACTCATGCGATTCATTTTTGTCTTGCTCAACGAGGAAGTTCAAAACTTCTTCCCTTTTTCATGTCTTTTCTTTTGGGGAAGTTCAAAAACTTTTTCAAATTTTTTTATCGAGAGAAGTTCGAAAACAAAACTTCATTTTTCACGTCTTTCTTTTTCGGGAGAAAGTCAGTACCTTCCACTCGTCTCATGACAAAAATGATGGAAAATTTTTGCTTTTGCATTTTCTGTTGCTTGTGACTGCACACACACCATATACACACACAACCACAAGTTATATACATGTCATGTCGTGTCAAGTCAAACTTGGTCAAGTTAGTTGGTCAAGTCAATCACAGTCTATGCGAGTCCCTTGGCAAATTTTATTTTGCAGGTCTCAATTACAGCCCACGTCCGGGGACAAGCGGACCATCTACAGCCCACGTCCGGGGACAAGCGGACCATTTACATCCCACGTTCGGGGACAAGCGGACCATCTACAGCCCACGTTCGGGGACAAGCGAACCATCTACATCCCACGTTCGGGGACAAGCGAACCATCTACAGCCCACGTTCGGGGACAAGTGAACCATTCTCATCATCTCCCAAGCGAAGACGATTCACAGCGCAAGGTTCTCGATACACAGAGACTTGCAATTTCATCATCTGTCGACTTTCCTCAGGCATGGAAATTATTATCCGGTGGATTTCTTCAAGCATAGAAACCTACCAAAATCATCTGTCGACTTTCCTCAAGCATGAAAAGTGTCATCTGGTGGATTTCTTCAAGCATAGAAAGCTGCCAAAATCATCCGTCGACTTTCCTCAACCATGGAAAGTATTATCGGTGGGTTTCTTCAAGCATAGAAAAACACCAAATTCATATGTCGACTTTCCTCAAGCATGGAAAGTATCATCCGGTAGGTTTCTTCAGGCTTAGAAAGCTACCAAACTCATCAGTCGAATTTCCTCAGGCACGGAAAGTATATCAACAAAACGCCATCCGGTGGATTTCTTCAAGCATAGGAAGTTACCAAACACATTTGTCACCGTACACTGGTGTCAGATAAGCATTCTGTCCCTTTACTCTTTTATCTGCCGAACTAACACTTTTTTGCAGGTATCGGCGTATACAGAGTGATTTAGGATCGCAGAACATCTTAAATCATTCTCCGTCCCTATCGACTAATTTTTCTATTGTTTTCGAAACTAACGTTTCTACAAACTCAGTCAAAGTGGGGGCTTCTATAGCCACCTAAAAATGTCTCCCTAAAACCAAACCCGATGATGAACACCTTTCACCGCCATTATTGGTTGGGTTGAGTATTTAATCTTTGGAGTGGTTAAATCCATTTTCTATCCAATGCAATTCATAAACCAATCCATTTCCTAGCTCATTTCCCTAAACCATAACTTGTTATTCACTTTTCGTGTCCACATCGCAAAATCGAGAGAAACTGATTTTTTGGTCCTATAATTTTGATCCAATTATTATTTTTTTGGATAGGCCTTGAAATAATATTTCCAACCATATATCATAAGCACAATTCCGAGCTATAACGAAAACGATATGAGCAAAACACCAAACTCGGCCCAAAATCGACACCCTTTCACTAAAACGGCCATATCATAAAATCTACGAATCATTTTAACCTGATTCAAATGGGGTTGGAAAGTAGAATTGATAAGATTTCCAATGACATATTATCGTCTCTATTCCGAGTTACAGATAAAAAGTTATGATGATTTTAAAAACGGGTAAAAAACTGGAATTACCGCGCACAATATAAAAGCACCGTGTCACGGCGGCTGCTGACATGGCACGATGCCTGGTTCTGTGACACGGTAGTTTACGTCGTGTCACGATGCTATTTTCAAAGCTTTTTCGCTTGAAAATCCATAGTGGCACGGTACCTGTTGCCGTGACACGGTACCTGCTGCCGTGACACGGTATTTCTCACCGTGTCACAGTGCTTTCCCGTGTTTTTTCCGCGTTTCTTTCCCCATGCGCCTGAGAATCTAGACACAAAACTTCCCCGCGTCACGGGAAACTGTGCCGCGACACGGGGAGAACTGCCGTGTCACGGTAGGAATTCCCGTGTCACGGTGCCTGTGCTATGACACGGGGCAACTCCGTGTCCTTTCCGTGTAAACCCTTCACGCGTTTTATCTCCCGTAACCTAATTATTTGCCGCGTCACTCTGTTTTTCCCCGTGTCACGGGATTTTCCCCCGTCAGACGGTGCCTTGCACCGTGTAGCGATGTTCCCTGCCATGTCGCGATATTATTTTTAAGGTTTTTATCTTTTTAGGGTTTCGTGTGTTCCCTCTACTCATTTTCCCTATAAATACCCCCCCTCCTTTCTACAGATCGGGGCACAAAATCATTCTCTCTTCCTCTCTTTTACACCAAAAAACATTCTATTCTCTCTCTCCCATATTCTAAGCCTTAAAACCTATATTCCTAATTACACCATTCTTCCCTTAAGCACCCCAAGGAGTCCATACATAACCCGAGGTTCCGTCCTTAAACCAAGGCGTGAAAGATACATATAACTGAGGGTTTGGACCAATTCAAATCTCCATTTATTTAATTTAATTTCAATTTGATTTATTATTTATTGAAGTTACTAACAGTTTATTCATGATGTAGCAATTTAAAGGAACGCGCGGAATATGAGTAATTAATTAATTTAGCTACTCTTATTTTTTTTTAATATTGCTAGTATCTTGATTAGGTTATTTTATATTCGATTTGACTATCGCTATTATTGTTAAATTGCTTCCAATATTAATGTTTGTTCTATTATTATTTCTGATCACCATATTTCATGTTAAAGGAAATATGTAATTGAAAATCACGCCTAATAAGATAATTTGGACAACCGGTTTAGGTTCCTTTTTAATCTTGTTATTAAATCAAGTTATCACTAATATTTTAGAATTATATGCTGCATTAATATTCAACCAATTTAGCTTAATAATAGTTTGGAGCGAATTGAATCTTTGTTTGTATGCCTTTGAGATCGCAGGAATCACTTTTCACTACAAGAATCGAGTAAAGGCCAATACGGGCGAAGGTGACTCCATGACTCACTTCGTACCATCATCCCCGATCCTCTTTTTGTGGTTCCGAACCATATGGAGTTAGTAATCTCATGGATTATGAATGGGGTGTAACCTTCACGGGTCAATCGTTGTTGCCTATCGTTGTCCCTTATTCATGGTTGCCTTTTATGATCCGTGAACGGTTTACAAGTTCCTTAAAAACTTGTTGGCGGCTCCCTACTTTATTTGTCCCTAATCGTATTATGTCAATTTCCACTTCCTATGAGTACCAAGCATATTCACAACATGCTTTAACGTAGGCACATTTCGAGCGACGCCTACAAGCTCTGTAGAGCTTAAATAAGCACAAATATGACCATGGGACGGGAATAAAAAATATATATAATATAGACTTATCAATGCAGGCGTAATATGTCAATCTCCTGAAGGGGACAAATATGAGTACGCACTATGGTTCAAGTTCCAAGCCTAAAATAATGAGGCAGAGTATGAAGCCCTGCTAGCCGGCACCCGCATGTGTAAGGCGGCAGGGGTAACCAAAATTGACGCCTGCTCCGATTCGCAGTTGGTCATTAGCCAATACCAGCAACCCATCCGGCTATGATTAAAAACCTTCAGGCGGTCAAAAATGAAGCTGGGACACTTGAAGAATTCCATCAGAGTCAAGTGCTCAGGTCTGAAAACAACCAGGCAGATGCCTTGTTAAAGTTGGCATCCTCCGCCTCTTGTGATACGCCTCGGTCACTCTTCTGGGAAGTTATGGAAAAACGAAGTATTGTTGAAGAAGACCCCATTAAAGTACTTAACCGAAGCTCTACCTGGATGGATGGCACGCTACCTGATTCACCACAAGAAGCGGCCGTCATGAAAAAGCAAGCTGCTAACTTCGAGATGAGAAACGGAGAACTCTTCAAAGCGGGTTCCTTAAATCCTTTATTGAAGTGTGTTAACCGAGAAAAGGGGAAGGAAGTTCTCGAAGAATTGCATGCGGGATATTGTGCCTCTCACATAGGCGGTAGATCTTTAGCTATCAAGGCCAGGCGACAGGGTTATTTCTGGCTCACTCTTGAGTCAGTCGCTATGGAGATGGTAAAAAAATGTGACAAGTGCCGAAGATTTGGCAGGCTCATCCATCAGCCAGCCACTGACCTGACAGCAATTCATAGCCAAGTCCCGTTTGCTAAATGGGGCATGGACATTTTAGGTCCGTATACGCCTGCACTAGGTGGAAAGCGTTACAATCTTGTGGCTATGGATTATTTCACCAAGTGGGTTGAGGCAGAGGAGGTCAAAAATATCAAGATTAAGGATGTCATTTCTTTCATTTGGAAGAACATCATCACCCGGTTCAGGGTACCTATGCCTATGGTTTTCAACAATGGCCCTTAGTTTGAGACGCCTCAGCTCAAAAATTGGTTGGGAGATCAAGGGATCTCATATTGTTTTGCATCAGTCAGTCGACCCCAAGCAAACAGCCAAGTTGAAGCCATCAACAAACTCATCTCAGATGGCATCAAAAAGAAAATAGAAAGGGCCGGTGGTTTGTGGGCTGAAGAATTAATTCATGTCCTATGGCCCATCCGGACAACTTTAAAAGGGGCAACTGGTGAAACCCCATTTCTCATGGTTTACGGTGCTGAAGCCGTCTTGCCCATCGAGCATTATGAGCCGACTCTTCAAGTCATGATATACAACGAAGAGGCAAACTGGGAGGCCATGCGGCTAGCGTTGGACTCACTCCCGGAATAGAGGGGCAATGCTGCCTTGCGTCATGAGATTTACTGTATGAGAATGACCCGTGCCTACAACAAGAGAGTACACAAACGGCCTTTGAATGAGGGGGACTTTGTGTTACGGAAAATGGAAGCAACCAGTAGGGCCAACGAACAAGGCAAGTTGACGCCCAATTGGGAAGGCCCCTAAAAAATCTATGAGGAAGTAAGAGGCGGCACCTACCGCCTGAAAACTCCAGACGGTAGATGGCTGCCAAGAACATGGAATGTAGACAACCTTAAAAAAAACTACTTCTAAGACTTGTAAATTTTTGTAAATATTAAACTATCTATGAGAAATTTGATTTTTATTTTCAAAATTGAGTATTTATTTGCTGTAGACACGGACGTCCCTTGATGAGTATACCGCCTGTGAACATTACAGGTGTCCAACTTTAAAATGAAAACAAGCTAAGAATCTTAGCGGCTAAACAATAAAAAGGCCAATGGCCGGATGACTTTATATTTATAAATTCGTCTGCTCCCAAATGAGTATGGCGTCCGACGACGCCCCTCCGGGTGAATTCGTTGCAGAGAGCATCTCCCATTTGGGTGGCATATTGCTCTATAAACGTATACATACGGTAAAGATTGAACGACCAGATTGGTCAACTCATAGCTATCCGACGTAAGTAATCTAAAGGGAACACAATCGGACATAGAATGAGGTTGTGTCTTGGGATTGACGGATTACGGCTTGAAATTATTAGCCTATACAAAGTCTTCCCAGTGGGATTGACGGTTTGTAATACATCCGGGTGGCTTCGACGCAATAAGTTTCATTTCGATTAACGTGACTCATTGCTCCTAATATACACAGACGGCCAAGACTGATTGGCCTAATTGGCTCACTCATAGCCGTCTGGATTAAAATTTTGGGTGGGACAAGTCCGCGCAAAGAACCTGTTTGAAACAGGGCAAGCGGCGTCAATAAAACCACCTGGAAATATCTCAGCGCTATAAGGCTGTCTGTTCTTGCGACAAAGCAAAGCATGCGGGCGGAAGCAGATTGAACATTCTGATCCGTCTGCTCTTTTTGGGCAAAACGGTCAGAATACAAGACCTAAGGCTCGAGCATATTAGCCATCCGGCTACCTAGAAGAGGTCAAAGACTGCTTGTTTATATTACCGGATGCTCAGTGGCCGGTTGCACGCTTGGTTTGGGGCAATCACCATAGTGATTGATTGACTTGGAAATTAGTCATACTCTTTTAAGTATAAAAAATTTCCAAGTCAATCAACCCACTCTTGAACCCAAGCATACAGCCTTCCAGGGGCAAAAACACCCGGTATACCGCCTGTATCAAATAAGATGTAATCATTCAAAAAACATAACTTTTACACATAAGTTTTAAAAATCGGCCTAATGGCTGGATGATTCATAATTAAAAAAGCTAACCCCTTGGCCAGCCAAAGTTAAAATTAAAATTGTTTCCCATAATACAACTGGTGGAAACAGTGATATTGTTGGAAGAAACCCGACTCCTCAGTCGGTAAAAACAAAGATACTCGGCACGCAGGCCTGAAATGTATTTGAAATGGCCATTCGGCCGCAAAAAAACTTAAACTTAATCAACTTTGGGGGAGGACTCTGCTTCATTCTCATCTTCCACATTCTCTTCGTTGGCTGGATGGTGCTCGTTTTTCTCATCGTCCTCGTTCCCTTCATCCTCATCTAGGACCTTCATTCCATCACCCTCAGCCTCTAGGTCCGCTTGCTGCCGTTCGCTATCCAGTGCATCTGTGGCTTAATCAAAGCACTACTAACTGCGTGCCATTTATGGCACTCTTAGGCTAGGTTTTCTTCTTATTTTTATGATCGTTTTAAGTTTTTTATGTCGTGTTTTTGCATAATAATGCTTGTTTTGCGTGTTTGTGTATAAGTTTAGAGAAAATGTGTGCTTTTGATGGTTTTCTTAATATTTTATTCATTTCTCGGCTATTTCTCTTGCTTCTTTGTTTCTTTAACTTGTTTTGTAGGTGTTCCGCGTTTCCCGGGATTTAATTATTGAAGAGGAAGCTCAAGCGCATTCAAGGGACTCAATGGAGCTAATTTTGCGTGCACACGGGGTGGCTGGTGCGTGTGCATGGACTGCTCTACACCTTGTTGTGCGTGCGCACAGACTTCTCTGCTTCCCTTCGCTCGTTTTTATTATAAATAGCCTAGACCTTTCTATTTAAAAGGAGGATGAACTTTAGACTAGCTTAGACTTTCTCTCTCATAACTTGGCTTAGGTTGAGAACTTCTCTCTCTCGTTTTAGGGATAGTTTAGGAGTAGTTTTAGAGAGAGAGAAAGTGAGGGATTTCAATGGTGGTTTGAGAGATTGAAGATTCAATGGTGACAATTGTATTGAAGATCTTCTTAATCAATCAATGAGCTTTTCTCACTCTATCTCATCTTATTGCTTTGTTTAAGTTCATGTTTCCTTGGTTTGATTTGAATGTTTGATTCTTGATTAGTGATTTTGTTCTTGATATTTTGTTGATTCTTGATTTCTTTAGTTGATTGTCGATAGATGATGATTCTTGAATAATTTTTTGGCTAGGAATTGGGTGAAACTTTTATGAATGATTGATTGTGATTAATTTGGGAATTGTGTTGATTGATTGTTGAGATTAAAGTTAGGAATTGCAATTATCTATTGGTTTGGATTGTGATTATTTTAATTTGTTATTCATAGTGAACCCTAGCTTAACAATTAGGAGATAGCTCTTTCATTCCAATTAATAGCTCTTATCATTAGTCTTCACAACCTTTGATTGGCATGTTCTTCCCAAGTTGTTGCAATTGTCATGATTACTTGTTGATCCCCATTCCTAGTGTTTTATTTGTTTCATTGCTTATTTGTTAGTTGTTAGTGTTCCTTCTTCACCTTCGACTTTGACCTAGCTTCGACGCATAATTGAGAGTGCTTGAACATTACCGTTCCTTTGGGTTTGACCCTTGACTTACCTCTATACTTGTATTTAGGTTTGTTAAGTTTTTATAAATTTGTTTGGCTCTAGGGAGGATTAGATAACGACCTACTTTTCCCTACGTCAATACTCCCAGATGGAGTAATCGTCCTTGGGGAAGAGAGCCTTCCACGCCATCTTCGAGTTCTCGTTCTGGCGTCTAAGACTGTCTGTGTCACTGCCAACGTCTTGTGGCTTGCCAAGCTTAGTCCCGGCTGTCTTCAGCTCCGCCTTCAGCTCCGCCTTCAGCTCAGTTGTTTAGGGTAAAAATACCCTAGCCACGATGTCCAAACATAGAGGGACACGTGTCTATCTTGGATGGGTCCAACGTGGACCACTCCTTGGCTAACACGTGTCAAGCCTCAGATAACAGCTGGAATTGCGGCCTTCAGGGACCGATTCCCAAGAGCGCTTCAAAACGGCGCAGCCCATTAGGTCATCTTGACCTAATGAAGGGCACTTTTCCTAATGACCCTATAAATAGGGAGATTTCCCCCATTTTGGGGACATAATTCATTTATTACAAACAACCCTACATTCTCTCACATAAGAGAAAGCACCTGATCTCGAAATCCAAGAAGATCTCTCTTTTCACCTTTTCTACACCTTTTCATCTTCTACGACCAGACTAACTTGATCATTGGAGGCAAGGCTCCTACCAACCGGATTATCCGTGTTTTGCAGGTACAGATCACGCCGGATCAGTCTTGGTGACGTAACTCTCTCGAGGGACAAAAAATACCCAAAACATTTGGCACCGTCTGTGGGGAGAGTACCTATAAGATGATCCATGTTGTTGGTGAGGGGCTGGCGTCTGCCAGCGGTACCTTCCCGGTCGTCCTCATCATTGAGAAGGATCGAGGCAAAGTCCCCCAGCCGCATGACGACCCGATTGTCATTGAATGCAAGGTCGTCAACCAACTGGTTAGTCTGATCCTTATAGACACGGGTAGCTCCTCTGACCTCATCAGCTACAAGTGTTTGTCCAAGCTGAAGTACAAGCTGGACAACCTGCGCGACTTCTCCCATCCTCTTGTTGGTTTCGGGGGAGGGGTCGTATACCCAGTCGGGCAAATTGACTTACTCATCCAGCTGGGGGGGAAGGGAAAAGGGTGACATATGATCATTCGGTTTTTAGTTGTTGAGGAACTGACCGCCTACAACATTATTCAGGGTCGTCCCACTCTGAAAGAGTGCAAGGCCGTCATCATCTCAGCTCTCATGTTTCTAAAATATGAAAACGATGATGGCTCTGTTGGCTCCCTGAACGGGGATCAAAAGACGGAAAGAGAGTGCTATCTTTCAGACATCTAACCAACGGCTACTGCAGCCAGTCATGTAAAGGAGCCAATAGACCTTGACGATGTCAAGGACTCTGACCAAGCACCACCAAAAGCCGGAAAGAAAAGAAAAGTTAATCCCAGCATGTAGAGGTGAAGAAGGAGAAGAAATAGCAATCACTGACCGAGGAACGGTCAGATGAACTCCGTCCCCAACCAGCTGGCGATCACATTAATATTCCTCTGGATGACAACCATTCAGAGTGATATGTTAAGGTGGGGACGACTTCTTTTGAAAAGTTGGGTGCAGACTTGAACCCTCTGCTGAAGGAATTCAAAGACATCTTTGTCTTTGAAGTGGAAGAGATGTCAGGCATCAGCCCGAATCTCGCTGTCCACAAAGTAGCCGTTAATCCTAAGAAGAAGCCCATCCGGCAAAGAAAAGAAATAACAGCGAAAAAAGAAGTCAGGTGGCAACTACCAAGGTTAAAAAGCTGTTAGACACTGGATTCATTCGGCCATGTAACTTCCCTGATTGGGTTGCAAATGTCGTGTTTGTAAAGAAGTCGACTGGTACCTAGAGCATGTGCGTCGATTACACTAACAAGAACAAGGCATGTCCAAAGGACAGTTACCCACATCCAAAGATCGACAGCTTGGTCGACTCTAAAGCCGGGCATGCGTTGATGAGTTTTTTTTGGATGCCTACTTAGGTTTCCACCAGATACACCTGTGGAAAAAGGATCAAGAGAAGACGGCTTTCGTCACGGATCGGGGGTTATTCTGTTATACTATGATGTCGTTTGGCTTGAAGAATGCGCCTGCTACTTTCGAACGGATGATTAATACTGTCTTCATTAGTCAGATAGGAAGGAATGTAGAGGCATACATCGATGACATGATAGTCAAATCCAAGAAGCAAGCGGATCACCTTGTTGATCTCTAAGAAACATTCACCACACTTAGGCGGCACAAGATCATGCTCAAACCTAATAAGTGTGTCTTTGGTGTTGAGTCTGGGAAGTTTCTCGGATTTTTAATTGATCAAAGGGGGATAGAGGCCAACCCAGAGAAGATACAGGCGGTGATTAACATGAAGTCACCCCGTACTGTAAGGGAAGTTCAGAAACTTACCGATTGTCTAGCGGCTTTGGGGAGATTACTCAGCTAGTCAGGTGACAAATGCCTCTATTTCTTCCAAGAGATCAGAAAGAAGACAAGTTTTCAATGGGGAGATGATGCTGAGGCGGCCTTTTAGATTTGAAAGAACATTTACACTCTTTGCCAAGGCTTGTTAGCCCTCTTCCCAAAGAGACAATTTACATGTACTTAGCTGTCTCAAATCATGCCCTCGGTGCTGTTCTCCTTGCCGAGAGAGACGGCATACAGCTCCCAGTCTATTTTATTAGCCATGTACTCAGAAATGCCGAACTACGATACCCCATGGTTGAAAAATTTTTCCGTACTCTTTACATGGCTGTCAAGAAGTTGAAACCTTACTTCTTGGCACATCCGGTTGTGGTCTACACCGATTAACCTCTCAAGCGGCCAATGACAACCTTTGAGTCATGTTGTAGGATGCTCAAATGGGCTATTGAAATGCAAATCTTGAAATCATTTTCGAACCGAGAAAGGCAGTGAAGGGTCAGCCGTTCGCCAACTTCATTATCGAAATGACAAGGCCGATTGCACCGGACAATATTGATCAGGTTTGGAAAGTGTATGTAGACGGGAGCTCTATCATGAACGGCTGGGGTGCAGGCATAATCTGTAAGTCTCCTAAGGGGGACAAATATCCGTATGCACTACGGTTCAAGTTCCAAGAATCAAACAACGAGGTAGAATATGAATCCCTGCTAGCCAGCATCCGTATGTGTAAGGCAGCAGAGGCAACAAAGATTGACGCTTGTTCTGATTCATAGTTGGTCGTAAGCCAATACTATGGTGACTATGAAGCCACTCATCCGGCTATCATCAAATACCTTTAGGCGGTCAAAGCTGAAACTAGGACACTTGAAGAATTCCATCTAGTCAAGTGCTCAGGTTTGAAAACAATCAAGTGGATGCACTGTCAAAATTGGCATCCTCTGCCTCTTGTGATACGCCTTGGTCAGTTTTCTAGGAAGTTATGTGAAAACAAAGTATTATTGAAGAAGAGCCCATTGGAGTACTTGACCAAAGCTCTACCTGGATGGATGGCATTCGAGCATACCTATTAGACGGCACGCTGCCTGACTACATACAACGGCTGTCATGAAGAAACGAGCTGCAAACTTCGAGATAAGAAACGGAGAACTCTTCAAAGCAGGTTTCTTAAAACCTCTATTGAAATGTGTTACCCCAAAAAAGGGGCAGGAAGTTCTCGATGAATTACAAGCCGGATACTGCGTTTCACACATAGGCGGAAGATCTTTGGCTATCAAGCCCAGGCGGCAGGGTTATTTCTGGCCCACTCTTGAGTCAGACGCCATGGAGATGGTAAAAAAATGTGATAAGTGTCAAAGATTTGGCAAGCTCATCCATCAACCGGCCACTGACCTGACAGCAATCTATAGCCCAGTTCCATTTGCAAAATGGGGCATGGACATCTTGGGTGAGTATACGCCTGCACCAGGCAAAAAACGGTACTTTCTGGTGGTTGTGGATTATTTCACCAAGTGGGTTGAGGCAGAGGCGGTTAAAAATATCAATACTAAGGATGTCATCTCTTTCATTTAGAACAACATCATCACCCGGTTTGGGGTTCCTCTGTCTATTTTTTTTGTCAACAGCCCTCAGTTCGAATGCCTCAGCTCAAAACTTGGTTAGGAGATCAAGGGATCTCACATTGCTTTGCATCAGTCGGCCGACCCCAAGAAAATGGCCAAGTTGAAGCCTTTAGAAACTCATCTCAAACGACATTAAAAAGAAAATAGAAAGAGCCGGTGGTTTATGAGTTAAAGAATTAATTCATGTCCTATGGGTCATCCGAATAACTTAAAAGGGGGCAATTAGTGAAACCCCATTTCTCATGGTTTACGGTGATAAAAGCCGTCATGCTATGTGATGAAGAGGTAAACTGGGAGGCAATGCGGCTAGCATTGGACTTACTCCCGGAATGCAGGGGCAATGCTTCCTTGCATCATGAGATTTACCGTCCCAGAATGACCCGTGCCTACAATAAAAGAGTACACAAACGGCCTTTGAAAGAGGGTGACTCTATGTTACGGAAAATGGAGGCAACCGGTAGGGCCAATGAGAAGGGAAAGTAAACCCCTAGTTAGGAAGGTCCATACCGGATTTATGAAGAATTAAGGAACGACACCTACCGACTGGAAACCTCAGATGGCAGGCGGCTGCCCAGAACTTGGAATGTAGACAATCTGAAAAAGTACTACTTCTAAGAGATTGTAAATTTTTGTAAATGAAAAGCCTATCAATGAAAAGTTGCTTTTTATTTTCAGTTCGTTTATTTACTACTTTAATTAAATGCATACTATGGGAAAGCGCAGCCTGTAAAAAACACAGACGGCCAATTTCACATGTTAAATCTAACTAAATTGAAAACTTAATGGCTAAATAAATGTCTAAGAGACGTGAGGCCAATGGCCGGAGGATAATTTATTTTATAAATTTACCTGCTCCAACATGAGTAAGGTGTCCGGCGACGCACATCCGAGTGGAATCGTCGCAGAGAGCATATCCCATCTAGGTGACACATTGCTCTAAACGCATACAGGCGTCAAAGATTAGGCGACCTAATTGGTCAACTCATAGACGTCTAACCTGGGAAATCTAAAGAACAACCAAGTCTACGAGAACCAGATGTCTAAAGACATCAGACGGTGATCGGCCGAAGTTCTAACGTAGATTATTTTTCGAAATTGTACAAGTCCTCCCAACGGGGCAAACGGATATAGAGTACAATTGTATTGCCAGTACCCCAGACGGTACGAAACCGGCTGATTCGCTTGTTGGACGGCTGTGTACTTGGTTTAGGGCAATCACTAATGTGATTCATTAACTTAGGAACATCTCATACTCTTTAAAGTATCAAAAGTTCCCAAGCCAATCAATTAAGTTTTGAAACCAACCACACAGCCGCCCAGGGGCATGTACTTCCGGTTGCTGCATGCTTTTGATAAGTTAGGAAAATTCACATACATACGCAAGAAAAAATCAAAACTGCAAAAATTCAAAAAACTGAAGTGCAAATTGAACAAAACCGACTCAGTCGACATATTTCATAAACTTAAACACAACCAAATGCCTGGGTGATAATGTTAACCGGGTTAACATCCGAAAAAAGACAATAAAATTGTTGAGTTACTCGACTCCTTAGTCGGTAAAAATACAAAGATACTATTGGCATACTACCGCTGAAAATTTAAGGCTATTGAGGAGGAGGCACTGCGTGGGTTTAGCTAGGCGGAAGGTCAGTCGCAATCTGATCAGGTTGAGCATGGATAGGGTCAACCGGGGCCTGATCCTTGGGCTCTTCCTCTTCATCTTCCTCATCTAAGGCAATGAAGATGCCTTGGGAAGAGGCCCACTCCTTGAAGGGAGGCGGCGTCGGCTCAGAAAGCTGCTGGGCATTGTAAACCTCAGAGGTGTACTGATACCTCAAATTGAAGTACTCCCAATCAGTGTGCGGATCAACGAGACTCCAAGTTAGCTTCATGCGCTCCTCGCAATCCTTCTCGTTTTCCGCCACTAGCCGCTCTTACTCCTTGTTGAGCGCAGCACCATGCTCCGCCTGCATGTTGGCCATTTGCACCTTGAGCTGCTTGACGTCTGCCCTCAACTGGGTGTTCTATGTGTCAGCCGCTTCCAAAGCTTTGAGGCTAGACTTAGCATTTTTTAGCTCGAGCTCCAAAGCAGTAACTTTGTTATTGGTCGTCTCCACCGCAGTCGTGAGTTCCTTGACAAGTTCCTCCTGTTGCATCTGCATGGCTTTAGTTTCAACGTCACCCATAATAGATCGATATTCAGCAGAGTTGAAGGCATGAGTCACCTAGTTTTTGGCGTCTCTTACCTCCTCCTGCTTCTTCCTAAACAGGGTTTTTAACTCGTCTACCCTCAGCATTGCCTAAAAAGGCACAGGTTTTGAAAAAGAGTAGCAAACTTTCTTGTAAATTATACATCAAGAGAAGGGTACGAATTGCCTCATCCAGCAGGGCAAGGATCTGGTCAAAGTTGACCTGTTGCAATCCAAGGACCCGGTCCTTATCTGACCGGGTGAGGGTCCTTAACATCCACCTGGCATACCATTGTATGTCTGGCCATCTCTAGGATGTATCTGCAAAAGAAGAAGGGTTTTGTGAGGAAGCAACATAGGCGGCACCAATATCGTGATGGCTGTCGTCGAATCTCCAGACTACGAAGTTTGGGATTTTACTCGCACCAAGTAGTCAATCGACCATGGGAGTTCTAGACTATTCATACCTTGGGCGCCAGAATAGGGTCCCTAGTGCCCACAACCGTTGCAGAAACGGATGTTGAATCGGGTGGCATGCCACCCTTTGGCGTCTTAGAGACGCTCGGCTCTTTACTACCAATCTCAGTGCTTTCGCTGAGAGCCTTCAACGCAACCGAGCCTTTACCCCAGGTCGTTGGTCTTTCCTGCCCCGGTGGCACAAACGATGCCATCTGGGTTGTTTGAGTCTTTGCTGCCTTGGCAGGGGTTTTCTTAGGGTCATCCGACCGATTCTGTTTGAGCATCTTGGTAATCAACCGGGGAAAAACCTTGCTCCCACTCTAAGATAGGACAATCGGCAGAGCTTAGTTCAATAAAAAGAAAAAGAAATTTTACAAGCTAATAGGTCAGGCGGAGCTTACCCCATCCTTCTAGGCCGCCTATGCCCTCTTCTGCTCCAAAAGCTCCTTTTGGGTACAATTATTTCACTCCCATCGTCAAGCGGCATTGTGGTCGTTATAAATAGGCCTGACCCCATTATTTCATCCCAAGCCTTCTTAGGGAGATGCGGGCGGGCGCAATTTTTTCCCAGGAGAGGGTCCTTATTATATCGTCTAAGAACCGGTTGTGACGCAGTTTTGGAGAAGAAACCAAGTAAAACTTTTCTTTCCAGTTGCTCCATTTGGATGTCTTATCTAGCGTCATCATGTACTCCGGGAGTGTTGTTAGAGTATACCATGCTCCCCAACCGCCTGGGCGCGGCTCATATAATGCATATGAGCAAACGCCTCAAATCCTGGCATCACGTTCTGAAACTCGCAGGAAGTGATGTAACATAAAATATTAACCCATGAGTTGGGAGTTAGTTGCCAGACGCCTAGCTCATACCCCCTTGGGATTGCCCTTATTCCTCGGTGGAGGGGGAAGCGGAGGCCGTCTTGAAAAGCCACCTCACAAAAGCCGAAGTAGTTATCAGCATGCTCTATGTCATCATCCCAGGCAACTGTCGCCTCCTCAGGTGGTACCACTATGTCCCAGTCGGCCCCTATTGGGTGTTTATCTTGAAAAGCTTTGAAGCTACTCTTCAAAGTAGCAATGTCCTTAAGGGAAATACCAAACTTTCAAGCACCAATTACTACCAAGTAACCATGCTAAAAAAGGTTTAAAATTGTATATAAACCAAGTAACCACCATAAATATGCAATAATATTTCAAGGTTAGAAAGACTTAAAATTTTTCGTCAAAATGAAAAATCCCTCGAAAAGTGCATTTCTGGTCATTTTTTGGCTATAAACACAGAACTAACAGGGTAAAATCATTTCCAGACCGCCTTTTTCACCGAAAATTAACTATTTTTGGGTGAAAATCTGGGTTGGGGCTGAAATCAGCTCTAATGCGGATTTAAAATTAATAAAACCGAGCTACTAATCTAATTAGCTACTTAAAACCAGAAAAATTAAGCCATAAAAACACCTTGAAAAATATGATTATAAAAATAAATGAGCAAGGCTCCGATACCGCTGTTAGGTTTCGGTGAGTCCGCCCCACTGCGGAAGGAAACCCGACCAAAAACCAAAGTCACAATAATTATAATCTTAAAGCATTATTAACATAAACACAAGACCAAGTAAGAGATTATTACCTTTGTAGCGTGCTTCGCTCACTTAATTGAGCTCTTACTTCGAAAGCTCTTAGCCCCGCTCACACAAGGACCTCCAACGAAGTCCACCCGCAACGCGAGCATCGAAATTGGTCCTATTGCCTTGGAGTTAACAAGGCTAGACCTAAACTCGAGTAATTAATTGTGTTCAAAGGTTTTCACACTGTGATGCCTTTTTCAGCACTTACTCAAGTGCTTTTCCTAATATCCCAAGTTAGGTATTTATAGGTAAATGCAAGAGTGAGAAATGCTCACCCATCAATGTGGGAGATTTGATTTTTCCATTTTATTCTAAATCTAAAATAAAATTAATAATCAAGCTACTAATAAATCAACAAGTGTGAAGCTCACATGAGAGGTTAGGTGAGGACCATTAGGAGAAGGGGGGACCAAAACTTGCTCCCCACGCCCTCTCCCAAAACCGGCCAACACAACACCCCCAACTCCTTATTAGCTTGCGCCACATGGCAGCACTACTTGGGCACCAAGGCACCCTAAGTGGGCTGCCATGGCTACTGCTACCTTCGGCCAGCAAGCCCAGCACTTGAGTGCGGGCTGCTGCAGCCGTGGGCTGCAAATAGCAAGCACACATGGTGCGGCCATGCTACTGCGGGCTGGCGCGCCATGCGTGCTGGCCCTTGCAGCTGGCTGCTGCGGCATGGCTGCTAGCCCTTGCGCGCACATGTTCGAAATAAATAGCTTATCAACAGCTCCGAACCCTCTATCGGAATAAAACACTTGTTCGAAGGACACTATTCCTTTCAATCTCCCACTTGTCCTTCCGGACAAGTGCGCATTTAGTGTATAGCCTTTTTCTAATGTCACTTAATGTCTCTTCATGAACTATAATGTAAGGTTTATTGACGTAGGGAAAATGTAGGTCGTTATCTAATCTTCCCTAGAGCCAAACAAATTTATAAACACTTAACAAACCAAAATACTAGTATAGGTAAGTCAAGGGTCGAACCCAAAGGAACGGTAATGTTCAAGTACTCTCAATTATGCGCTTAAGCTAGGTCGAAATCAAAGGTAAGAGGTAACACTAACAACTAACAAAACAAATAACCAAACAAATAAAACACTAGGAATGGGATCAACAAGTAATCATGACAATTGCAACAACTTGATAAGATCATGCCAATCAAAAGTTGTGAAGACTAATGATAAGAGCTATCAATTGGAATCAAAGAGTTATCTCCTAATTGTTGAGCTAGGGTTCACTATGAATAAAAAACTAAAAGAATCACAATCCAAACTAGTCAATAATTTCAATTCCTAAATCAATTGGTCGTGTCATTAGCAATTACAATGCAATCTAGCATAATTCTCAAGGCCTAATTGAATTACACACATGCAAACCTTCATTAATCACTTTAATCTCAACAATCAATCAACACAATTACCAAATTAATCACAATCAATCAATCATACAAGTTTCACCCAATTCCTAGCCAAACAACTACTTAAGAATCATCATCTATTAACAATCAACTAAAGAAATCAAGAATCAACAAAATATCAAGAACAATTCCACTATCAAGAATCAAACATCAAAATTAAACCAAAAAAACATGAAATTAAACAAAGAAATCAGATGAGATAGAGTGAGATATGCTCATTGATTGATTAAGAAGATCTTCAATACAATTGTAACCATTGAATCTTCAATCTCTCAAACCACCATTGAAATCCCTCACTTTCTCTCTCTAAAACTACTCCTAAACTATCCCTAAAACTAGAGAGAGAAGCTCTCAACCTAAGCTAAAATATGAGATTGAAAGTCTTAGATAAACTTCAAAATCTTCCACTAAAATAGAAAGGTCAAGGCTAATAAAACGAGCTAAGGGAAATAGAGAAGACCGTGAGCACGCACTAGCTCCATGTGTGCACGCACAGCAAGGTGCAGAGTAGTCCGTGTGTACGCACCAGCCCACCCGCGCGCGCGCACAGCAAGGTGCAGAGTAGTTCGTGCGCACGCACCAGCCACCCCGCGCGCACGCACAGCAGGGTCTGCGCGCACGCATAGTGAGGTTTGCGCGCACCCTTGATGAGGTGCTCGTGGCTTGCCTCCTTGCTTGGTTGATCGATCTTCGCGCTCCCGAGCATCCCTATCATCGGTGCACTCGAGGCGATGCCCGCGAGGAGGGCAGCCTTTTATTCTTCAAGCACTTGTACACTCCGGACCTCTTCATTGCTTCCTTGGTGCTCGTACTTGCGGAGCTAGCTTGGTTTGCTTGAGTTGCATGCTTGGATTCCCGAAACTCATTGACTTCCTTGAATGTGCTTGAGCTTCCTCCTCAATAATTAAATCCCGAGAACTCGGCACACCTACAAAACAAGTCAAAGACACAGAGAAGCGAGAGAAATAGCCAAGAAATGAATAAAATAATAAGAAAACCATAAAAAACACACATTTCTCTAAACTTATACACAAATACACAAATCAAGCATTATTATGCAAAAACACGACATAAAAGACTGAAAATGATCATAAAAATAAGAAGAAAACCTAGCCTAAGAGTACCATAAATGGCACGCATCATTTATTCGTCGTCCTTATTATGTCCAAAAGTGTTTCTCGATCCTGAGTTCGACTGTCAATAAAGAGATCCGAGCACGGCCATGCATTTTACAGTCTCGCTCTTCGAGAGGCCTTGTAAACAACAAACACATCTTCCCTATTTTTAGAAGGGGGACATTCCCAATCTTGTAATGTAGCTTCTCTTATTGAGAGGACCTAGCCGCCCGAGTGTTACCGTTATAATTCCCTATTACGGCAGCCGTTTGACAACATCAAAGCGGACTAGTACTCAAACAAGAGAACTCATAATACTCATGGTCGAGGAAATAGGTTCCGATAGCCATAATGAGAAGTATACTTATGACGATTTTTAATCTCTTAAAGTATTCTCATAGGTCGATCTAGTATGGTTCTAAACCAATACCTGTGCAAATGATTTATGACGATCATGTCCTTGTAGAACAAGAAACGGCTATAAATCAAACGGGTATTAATCGTCCATCGTTTAGATAACCTTAATTAGGGATAATTCTCGATTATGATATTCAATGTTCACTTAATAGGTGCTTCCTTACCAAGACTAGTCTTGATACCCTATTTTGAATATTCTCATAATCGAATGGACTCATTATTTAATCCTAAACCACAATTAAATAGCAAACGGGGTGATAAAATATTGCATGAGATTTATATTACTCCAAAACTTGAATGGTTTTAATTAGTTTCTTACATTATAATGTTAATATTTAACTAAAACACTAAACAGGGAAATTAAAGCCAGTCTCCAACGTGCTTGATTCCCATTGACTCAACGTGCTTGTTGTGCTTCACTTGAGGCAAAGGTTTAGTAAGTGGATCGGCTACATAATCATCCGTTTTAACTTTGCAAATTCTGATTTCACCTTCTGATTTCCATTGTTGAATCATGTGAAACCGCCGCTTGACATGTTTGACCTTCTGATGTTCCCTTGGCTCTCTAGCCTGAGCAATAGCTCCATTGTTGTCACAATAAGGGGCTAGTGGACCCTTGATTGAGGGTACAACAACAAGTTCACCAACGAACTTACGAATCCAAACAACCTCCTTAGCCGCTTCAGCAGCTACCAAGTATTCGGCTTCAGTTGTAGAATCTACAATTGTGCTCTACTTGGCAATCTTCTAACTAAACGCTCCTCCATTTAGACAAAACACATATCTAGATAGCGATTTGAAACCGTCTCTGTCTGTCTGCAAGCTCGCGTCGGTATAACCTTCAACAACTAATTCCTCTAAACCACCATACACTAGGAATTTATCCTTGTTCCTTTTCAGGTACTTTAGGATATTCTTGGCCGCAGTCCGATTGGCCTCTCCTGGGTCTGATTGGTAACGGCTCGTAGCACTCAAGGCATATGATACATCTGGCCTAGTACATATCATGGCATACATGATCGATCCAATAAGCGAAGCATATGGAATCTGATATATCCTTACCCGCTCATCAGGTGTCTGTGGACACTGCTTCTTGCTTAGGGTTATGCCATATGACATGGGCAGGTAACCTCTATTGGCCTCCTCCATGTTGAATCGAGCCAGTACCTTATCAATATAAGTACTTTGGCTCAATCCAATCATCCTTTTCTATCTATCCGTATAGATCTTGATGCCTAGTATGTACTGAGCCTCTCCCAAGTCTTTCATTGAGAAACACTTTCCGAGCCAGGCCTTTACAGACTCTAACAACGGAATGCTGTTTAGAATGAGCAATATGTCATCGACATATAAGACTAGGAAGGCGATGTCACTCCCACTAACCTTCTTGTAACCACAAGATTCATCTAGATTCTTGATAAAACCAAATTTACTGATGGCTTCATCGAATCGCAGATTCCAACTCCTGCTCGCTTGCTTCAGCCCATAAATGGACTTCTTCAGCTTACAAACTTTCCCAGCATTGTTTTGGTCGAAAAAACCTTCAGGCTGTGTCATATACACAGTTTCTTCCAAAATACCATTGAGGAAGGCGGTTTTAACGACCATCTTCCATATTTCATAATTGTAATATGCAGCAATCGCTAGGAGGATCCGAACGGATTTAAGCATTGCGACTGGAGAAAAGGTTTCATTATAGTTAATACCATGAACTTGCCAATAACCTTTTTCTACCAATCTAGCTTTGTAAATGAATACATTTCCATCTTTGTCGATTTTCCACTTGAAAATCCACTTACATCCGATAGGTGTGTAACCTTCGGGTAAGTCAACCAAGTCCCAAACTTGATTTTCAAACATGGAATCCATTTCAGATCTCATGGCCTCTTGCCATTTAGCATAGTCGGTGCTTGCCATCGCTTGCTTGTTGGTTGCCGGTTCATCTCCATCCATAATCAGGATGTCCTGATTCTCGGTTAATACTAAACCAAGATATCTATCAGGTTGAGATCTCGCCCTCTAAGACCTACGTAGGGTAATGGACAGAGAATTTGCATTGTCAGTTTGACTTTGCACATTTTGATCATTTTGACCCGCTTCAACAAATGCTGTTTGAGCACTTTGACTGTCATTGTGATTTTGTTGCTCATCCTAACGAACTTCATCGAGTTCGATTTTCCTCCCTCTTGTCATTTTGGAAAGGTGCTCTTTCTCCAAAAAGACACCATCCAAGCAACAAACACTTTGTTCTTCGATTTGTTGTAGAAGTAGTACCCTTTGGTTTCTTTTCGGTAGCCCACAAAGTAAACCTTGTCAGATTTGGGATGAAGTTTGTCAGAAATCAATTTCTTGACATATGCTTCGCATCCCCGGTCATATCTTTATATTAGACAACCTAGGAGGTTTCTTCGTCCATAACTCGTATGGAGTCTTTTCTACAACTTTTGATGGAGCACGGTTCAGTGTTAGTGACGTAGTTAGAAGTGCGTGTCCCCAAAAAGAGATAGGAAGATCACTAAGACCCATTGTTGATCGTATTATGTCTAACAAGGTTCGATTTCTCTTTTCGGATACTCCGTTCCATTGTGGATTTCCTGGAGGTGTCAATTATGAAAGTATACCCATGTCTTTCAGATGGTCATCGAATTTTTGGCTCAAGTATTCAACACCTCGATCCGATCGAAGGGCTTTGATTTTTTTGCCAAGATGATTTTCATCTTCACTCTGAAATTCTTTGAAATTTTCAAATGATTCAGATTTATGCGACATGAGGTAGACATAGCCATATCTACTATAGTCGTCTGTGAAGGTGATAAAATATCGATGTCCGTTCCTTGTAGCGGAGCTCATTGGTCCACATACACCAGTATGTATTAGACATAATAAGTCTCCTGCCCTTTCTCCCAACTTGGAGAATGGTTGTTTAATCATCTTGCCTAATAAGCATCTTTCGCAATTCTTAAAAGATTCTAAATCGAAAGAGTCAAGAACACCCTCCCTGTAGAAGTTTCTTGGTGCGTTTGATGTTAATGTGGCCAAGACGACAATGCCACAAGTAAGTTTGATTTGGCTCCATGGTCTTAGCCCTTTTGGCGGTATTATTCACATTATAAACTTCTTTTCTAAAGAAAGCACATAAAGACCATTTTCAGAATGTGCAATACCATATAAAACATTATCGAGATAAAACGAACATTCATTGTCCTTTACTCGAAATTCAAAACCCTTGGCATCCAACGCCGAAATTGAAATAATGTTTTGGTAATGTTGGGAACGTAAAAACAGTTTTCAAGTTCCAAAACAAGCCCAGAGGGCAAAGACAAACGGAGAGTTCCTATAGATACGGCTTTAATTCTGGCTCCATTGCCGACCCGGAGTTCAACCTCTCCCTTCGCTAGCTTCCTAATGTTCCTTAGTCCATGAGAATTGGAACAAAGGTGTGAGCCACATCCGGTATCTAATACCCATGATGTTGAGCTAATGAAGTTTAAGTCTACAACAAATATACCTGATTTAGAAGCAACGGTTCCGTTCTTCTTATCTTCCTTGAACTTGAGGCAATCTTTCTTCCAATGTCCCTTCTTCTTACAGTAGAAGCATTCGAAATCAGATTTAGAAGACGCTACCTTTTTCTCCTTGTTGTTCTTGGTAGCTTTAGACTTAGGCGGAAAGGTCTTCTTCTTACCCTTCCCCTTAAAGCCTTTCTTCTTCTTACCTGAGAATTTGAACGACTTGCCCTTTTTGACCATGAGCATATCATGCTTCCCCTCATCCTTGAGCGTTTGCTCTGTTTTCTTCAACATAACATGAAGCTCAGTGAGAGTTTTCTCCATGTTATGCTGATGCGTGCCATTTATGGCACTCTTAGGCTAGGTTTTCTTCTTATTTTTATATTCGTTTTTAGTCTTTTATGTCGTTTTTAGGAAATAATGCTTGATTTGCGTGTTTGTGAGTTAGTTTAGAGAAATACATGCTTTTAATGGTTTTCTTTTTATTTTATTCATTTCTCGGCTATTTCTCTCGCTTCTCCGTTTCTTTGACTTGTTTTGTAGGCGTGTCGAGTTTCCCGGGATTTAATTATCAAGGAGGAAGCTCGAGCGCATTAAAGGAGGTTGATGGAGCTAAGGTCGGGAATCCAAACATGCAATTCAAGCTAGCTCCGCAAGCACAAGGACCTTGGAAATAATGCTTTGGTTTAAATGTTCAAGTGCTTGGAAGATAAAGGAGCTGCCCTTCTCACGAGCATCGCCTCAAGTGCACCAATGATAGGGATGCTTGGGAGCACGGAGATTGACCGAGCAAGCGAAGGAAGCAAGGTCACGAGCACCAAGCAGGGGTGCGCGCGCGTGGCATAATGGTGCGTGCGCGCAAACTCTGCTGTGCGCGTGCTTGGAGTGGTGCGTGCGCATAGACCCAGCTGTGCACGCGCGCGGCCTGGGTGGTGCGTGCGCATAGATCTTCTGTGGCCTGCTGTGCGTGCGCACGGTTTGCCCTGTTTCCCCTCGCTCGTTTTATTATAAATTAGCCTTGTCATTTCTATTTTAGACGAAGATTTTTTGGATTAGTTTTATGACTTTCTCTCTTATATCTTAGGTTAGGTTGAGAGCTTCTTTCTCTAGTTTTTAGGGATAGTTTAGGAGTAGTTTTAGAGAGAGAAAGTGAGGGATTTCAATGGTGGTTTAAGAGATTGAAGATCCAATGGTGACAATTGTATTGAAGATCTTCTTAATCAATCAATGAGCATTTCTCACTCTATCTCATCCTTATTGCATTGTTCAATTTCATGTTTGTTTGGTTTAATCTTGATGTTTCATTCTTGATAGTGTAATTGCTCTTGATATTTTGTTGATTCTTGATTTCCTTAGTTGTTTGTTGATAGACAATGATTCTTGAGTAGTTATTTGGCTAGGAATTGGGTGAAACTTGTATGATTGATTGATTTTGATTAAATTGGGAATTGTGTTTATTGATTGTTGAGATTAAAGTGATTAATGGAGGCTTGCATGTGTGTAATTCGATTAGGCCTTGAGAATTATGCTAGATTGCATTGTAATTGCTAATGACACGACCAATTGATTTAGGAATTGCAATTATCGATTGGTTTGGATTGTGATTCTCTTAGTTTGTTATTCGTAGTGAACCCTAGCTTAACGATTAGGAGATAGCTCTTTGATTCCAATTGATAGCTCTTATCATTAGTCTTCACAACCTTTGATTGACATGATCTTCCCAAGTTGTTGCAATTATCATGATTACTTGTTGATCCCCATTCCTAGTGTTTTATTTGTTTGATTGTTAGTTTTTTAGTTGTTACTATTCCTTCTTCACCTTCGACTTTGACCTAGCTTAGGCGCATAATTGAGAGTGCTTGAACATTACCGTTCCTTTGGGTTCGACCCTTTACTTACCTCTATACTCGTATTTAGGTTTGTTAAGTGTTTATAAATTTAGTTTGACTTAGGGAGGATTAGTAAACGACCTAGTTTTCCCCTAGTCAAAATGGCGCCGTTGCCGGGGAACGGTGTCTATGTTTGAGTGTTTTTGATTGCTTGAGTCTAGGTCTTTGTATATACTCTTCTTTTATTTGATTTTTGCTTGTTTTGAAAAAAAAATGGCATGTTTTTCTTTTCCTCAATATGATGATGAGTCTTTTAATGTCTACTTCGATAGACTTATAGGGTTTTTGAACTATAATTGTTGTAGTCTTTGGGTGGCTTGTGAGATTTGTAATTTTTGTTTGAATGAGCAAACTAGGAATGAAGTTCAAAGCATGCATAATGGTGAATTTAGAGCATTGTTAATAAATGATGCTTGGGATTTCTATGTTTGGTTTGCTAGGGATGTTTATAATAGGGATAATTATGATTCTAATGTTGATGTGCAATGTGTTGATTCTTCTAATATTAGCATGAATTCCCATGATTTGTCACATGATCCCATTAGTGAACCTATAACAATGATTTCAACTCTATTCCCTCTTTTGCTCATAATGATGAGGTACATACTCAAGTTGATGCTAATGGTGTGTTTCAATATTCTTCATTATTTACCGTGCCATCATGTGATGTGCTTTGTTCCCTTGATAATGAATCTCATATGCTTGGTTTTGCCCCCACTCCCCAATGTGATGTATATGCTTATGATTTTCATGTTGATTCTTTCACTCATGGTTGTACATCTTCTTCTCTTGTTGAACCTCGACCTTTTACACCTTTTGAATCTCTTGTTGATATATTTGAGTCTCAAATTAGGCATATTGAGCTTGATAATGATCTTGGGCATAGTAAGGAGATTATTCTTACATCTATGAGAGGTCAATTAGAGATAATGAAAAAGAATGAGGAGCGTATTGAGGAGGAAACAAGGAGAGGTGATGAGTTAAAAAGCCAATTGTCATCCTTGATGCTTGTATGTGAAAAACACCGATCTAATGTGTGTGTTGAGGATGATGATAATGATTTTGAGCAACAAAGAGAGGGTGAGGATCCCTTTAGTGAGCACTTGAGTGATGGTGAAGGAGTTGAGAATGAAGAAAGTGTTGATTTTGAAAATCCCAATCCTCCTTCCCATCTTGATGAGTCTTTTATGCATGAGTGTGACTCTTCTATCCATGAGTATTTTGACTTGTTTGAGGTTATGGCCAATAAGTTTTTTTTGAGTCAAAGGAAAACCCATAGTCTTTTGGATGAGTTCATTAAGAATGCTTCTTTGGAGAGAGATGATATCGAAATGAATTTGCATCCATTCATGTATGGTTTTGAGACTTTAGGCTATAAGGAAGTTGAGGAAGTTGTTGTTCATGAATGTAGTGGAGGAAATTATGTAGTTCCTCTTGGAAGTTGGATGTTTGAGGGAGATGGTGATCATGAGTGTTCTTCATTTGAGGATCCTATGATTGATTTCCATGCTCTTATTGGTGATTTGAGGCATGGTGGTGAGAAAGAGCTCATTTGTGAGACCATTGCTCCTATCCCCTCCTCTCATGTCCCTTTTTCAAGAAATTTAAACCATATCCCCTACACTCCTATGTATCTCCCTTCCTTTGTCAATAAGCCTATTGGGGACCCCTTTGTCTATGATGGTTTATATGTGCCTCATTCGTCCCCTATTGAAGAAAAGGGTGATGTTGCCACCCAAAAATATTATGAGGAGAGTTTGCCTTCTTCTTCTTCTTTTTCTTTTTCTTCTTCTTCTTTTTCCTTTTCTTATTTTGTTTAATTTTCTTTTGATTCTTCTTCTTTCTCTTGGCATCTCTCTCCTCATAGATGTGCACTAAGCTTGTTGCATGCCTTCTTTTTGTCATGTGCACACTTACTTTCTTATGAAATGTGTAGTAGTGCATTTGACAAACTCTTGCGTGCGTTGAATTATTATTTTCTAGAGCGGTCAAGCTTGGACCTTAAGTAAGCCTTTCTCGGGAAGTAACCTGTGTTTTATTACATTCATTTTCTTTTCTTTTTAGAATAGATTTTCTCTCATGGAAATGTTTGTGTGCCTTTTGCTAGGTACATGACTTGATATACTTTGGTGCATTGGTTTGGATCAAGAATCAAGGAAGATTGACTCCTATTTTGCTAGCATATGGAAAACAAGACTCAATCCTAGATGAACTTGTCTTTAAAAGGTTGAATTGGGTCATTTGTGGGTATTTACACCCACCTAAATCCGGTAATATCTTTCCTTGTTGTTTCTCTTATGGTTGGTGACTTGTTGAACATGTGTTGGTTTGTTGGATTGATCTCTTTGTTTTCCCCTCCCGTGGATTATTTGATTTATGTTTGAGCATGTTGTCTCATTCAAGCTTGGGGGAGGATATTTTATCATGTTTGGTAAGATTTTGATTCATATATGCCATGCACATTTGTATATGCATTTCCATGTTCTTTATTTTGAAAAATCCCAGAAAGATTTTTGTTTCTATTAAGGCAAATTTGCAATGTGTTTTATTTTGTTCTTGCTTTGGACATAATACTTTTGGACTTGTATAGTTGAATGCTTTCCTTCTTAAATGGTAACGGTGTGCACGGTTTGAGAGTATGCTTGGTTAATTCTAGGATAAAGCATGCTAAGTTAGTTGGTTAGAACTAGTGGGACTATGAAACCGGATTCTACTTGTTTGTGGCGTGTTGGTAGTTACTTCCTATAGTCGAACTGACACCAATAGTGAGTTTATGCTACATCTATGTGAGGTTTATTATTTTTCAAGCCTTCAACATATATTTGCATGAGCGGCATGGATCCTTGACTATTGCGGACCTAATCTAGAATCTTGACTCATAATTCTCAAACTCAAGACCGAACCTTCTAGGGAGGACAAAGGCATCATTTCGGGGCAGTAATTTTTCTTATTTTTGGTTTTTGGGTTTACATTTGCCTACTTGCTAACCATTTGAGCCTTTTCCCTTCTTTTCAAGCCACATCTTTAGAATTTTGAGCCTTTGTTTCATTTTTGTTCCATTTTTGGTTTTTGTGAAGCAAATGATCATTTTATTGGAGTATGTGGTATATGAGTTTTGATATTGGTTCATATTTGTAAGCAAGCTTATGTTTTGTATATTTGTGTGAATAATGGCAAATGAATAAAAAAAACCGTCCAAAGTTTTTTTAAAAAAAAAAGAGGCAAGGACAAAGCAAGTGCAAAGTTGAAAATTCGTCCAAAGCTAAAAAAGGCGAGGACAAAGCACTAATAAAGAAAAAAAAAAGAAGAAGAAAAAAAAATAAAAAAAAAGAGGTGAGAAATGAAAAAATGCAAAAATATTTTGATGTGAGTATCCTTCTCCCTATTTAGAGCATTGAGGACAATGCTCCATTTAAGCTTGGGGGGAAGCGTTCTCACGCTTTTTGAGGATCTGTTTGTGATGTTAGCTTTGAATAAGCTTGGGGGTGTTGGTGCTTTTGTTTAGTGCTTACTTGATTATGGTGTTGAGGATCGATCACCCTTTGCTTCACTAATTAGGCAAACCACCAAATCCTAAATTTTAAGCCTACCCTCAACCTTTTGCCCTTACGTTACAACCTTTGAAAACCCTTTTGACCTAGAGGTTGAGTCACATTTCGGGGGAGGGAATTATGAGTCATAGCCTAAGGAGAGGGGATGCATTGTCAAGACTTCGAGTAGTCCAAAATTATCTCTTTTTCCGGTTCCTTCGTGGAACTTTTGAGATGCTCACTAGGGGAAGATATGAGACTAGTAGGGAGAACGCGGTAAGACTGTTTAGGATGAAAGTGGATTGCGAAAACTAGTTCCTATGCTTAGCATATTTATGATTCAATCAACCTCGGGTATCTTAAAACGTACACTCCCTTACTTGTTTAGAAAGATTTGCATTCATTTGTCCTTGTACATTTGGAAAAGTCCTTTCATGAACATGTGTTTGCTTTTCTTTTCTTTTGATTTCCTTCTCATGCTTTGCTTTGTTTGTATTATTATGAGAGTTATAGGCTAATCTCTTAGGAAACCTTTACGAGAGCATCACTCGTCCTCTAGGGCGATCTAGGGGTTTAAATGGCTTGTCTTTAGTTGCTAAAATTGACCGTGATTCCTACGAAAGAGAGTTAGTGTCTATTTCCATCCTCTCTCTTTCTTGTTTCTTTCTTTGCTTGAATAATTTCATCATTTTTCCCTTGGGTTGGATTTTGTTTTGCTCGAGGACGAGCAAAAGTTTAGCTTGGTGGGTTTGATGCGTGCCATTTATGGCACTCTTAGGCTAGGTTTTCTTCTTATTTTTATACTCGTTTTTAGTCTTTTATGTCGTGTTTTTAGGGAATAATGCTTGATTTGCGTGTTTGTGTGTTAGTTTAGAGAAATACATGCTTTTAATGGTTTTTTTTATTATTTTATTCATTTCTCGGCTATTTCTCTCGTTTATCCGTTTCTTTGACTTGTTTTGTAGGCGTGTCGAGTTTCCCGGGATTTAATTATCAAGGAGGAAGCTCGAGCACATTCAAGGAGGTTGATGGAGCTAAGTTCGGGAATCCAAACATGCAATTTAAGCTAGCTCCGCAAGCACAAGGACCTTGGAAGCAATGCTTTGGCTTGGAATATTCAAGTGCTTGGAAGATAAAGGAGCTTCCATTTTCACGAGCATTGCCTCAAGTGCACCAATGATAGGGATGCTCGGGAGCACAGAGATTGATCGAGCAAGCGAAGAAAGCAAGGCCACGAGCACCAAGTAAGGGGTGCACGCGCGCGGCATAGTGGTGCGTGCGCGTAGACCCAACTGTGCACGCGCGGCCTTGTTGGTGCGTGCGCACAGATCTTCTGTGGCCTGCTGTGTATACGCACAGAAAGGTGGTGCGTGGGCACGGTTTTCCCTGTTTCCCCTCGCTCGTTTTATTATAAATTAGCCTTGTCATTTCTATTTGAGGAGAAGATTTTTAGATTAGTTTGGTGACTTTCTCTCTCATATCTTAGGTTAGGTTGAGAGCTACTCTCTCTAGTTTTTAAGGATAGTTTAGGAGTAGTTTTAGAGAGAGAAAGTGAGGGATTTCAATGGTGGTTTAAGAGATTGAAGATCCAATGGTGACAATTGTATTGAAGATCTTCTTAATAAATCAATGAGCATTTCTCACTCTATCTCATCCTTATTGCTTTGTTTAATTTTATATTTGTTTGGTTTAATCTTAATGTTTGATTCTTGATAATGTAATTGTTCTTGATATTTTGTTGATTCTTGATTTCCTTAGTTGTTTGTTGATAGCTAATGATTCTTGAGTAGTTATTTGGCTAGGAATTGGGTGAAACTTGTATGATTGATTGATTGTGATTAATTTGGTAATTGTGTTGATTGATTATTGAGATTAAAGTGATTATGAAGGTTTGCATGTGTGTAATTCGATTAGGCCTTGAAAATAATGCTAGATTGCATTGTAATTGCTAATGACACGACCAATTGATTTAGGAATTGCAATTATCGATTGGTTTTGATTGTGATTCTCTTAGTTTGTTATTCATAGTGAACCCTAGCTTAACGATTAAGAGATAGCTCTTTGATTCCAATTCATAGCTCTTATCATTAATCTTCACAACCTTTGATTGGCATGATCTTCCCAAGTTGTTGCAATTATCATGATTACTTGTTGATCCCCATTCCTAGTGTTTTATTTGTTTGATTGTTAGTTTGTTAGTTGTTACTATTCCTTCTTCACCTTCGACTTTGACCTAGCTTAGGCGCATAATTAGGAGTGCTTGAACATTATCGTTCCTTTGATTTCAACCCTTGACTTACCTCTATACTCGTATTTAGGTTTGTTAAATGTTTATAAATTTAGTTTGACTTAGGGAGGATTAGTAAACGACCTAGTTTTCCCCTAGTCAAAATGGCGCAGTTGCCAGGGAACGGTGTCTATGTTTGAGTGTTTTTGATTTCTTGAGTCTAGGTCTTTGTACATACTCTTCTTTTTATTTGATATTTGATATTTGTCTTTTAATGTCTACTTCCATAGACTTATAGGGTTTTTGAACTATAATTGTTGTAGTCTTTGGGAGGCTTGTGAAATTTGTTATTTTGGTTTGAATGAGCAAACTAGAAATGAAGTTAAAAAGCATGCATAATGGTGAATTTAGAGCATTGTCAATAAATGATGCTTGGGATTTCTATGTTTGGTTTGCTAGGGATGTCTATAATAGGGATAATTATTATTCTAATGTTGATGTCCAATGTGTTGATGTGCATGTTATAGCTCATCTTGAACTGATCATAACCTTTGTGCAGCGAGTGGAGAATGATGTCAATTGTCATCTCGGTTGAATACCCCGTATCAAGCCTTTCCATGTTCTCAAACAATCCTATCATTTTGTGCACTTGTGGGCTGACTGGTTGTCCTTTACTGAGGTTACTCTCAAGGATATGCTTGTGGGTTTCATACCTTTCAATTCGGGCCTGCTCTTGGAACATATTCTGCAGCTCAGAAATGATATTAAAAGCTGTCTCCTTCTCAAAGAAAGTCTTTTGAAGCTCGAGAGACATTGTGGCCAACATGATGCATTTGACATCCCGATTGGCACTTTGCCATCGGTTTAGGGCAGCTTGAGTCACCTCCTCATTGGCAGTCTCGGGCATTTCCTCATCAAGGACATATTCCTTTTGCTCTTGCATGAGAACAATACGCAAGTTCTTTTGCCAATCAAGAAAATTTGGCCCACTTAACTTCTCCTTGTCGAGAATTGAGCGTAACGAGAATTGGTTGTTTGAGTTATTTGAATACATGATTCTACAATTGAAAGAATTTGAAATGAAAAACCATCCATAATACTTAAATAAGATTGAAATCAAGCACTTTAATCAAACTTATTTAAACGTCTTATTCACACATTAAAATTGTCCTCGGTTTGGTGAGAATAAGTCGATTCCAAGATTCAAAGAAACAAAGAGTGGTTAAGCGTGCTTTGGCTTGTCTTAACACTCAATCTCCTAAGGTAAGCAACGCTTTGCTAATGGCTCCAAGCCACTCTTGGTTGAATAAATCGTCGCATCTAATGCTCTCTCAACAATTTATTCACTTTGCCACGACATGTTAGGACTCCATCACTTATATCGTTGAGTACAACCAAAACCAACTTGCATACCCGGTACGCCTTACGTATCCTAGGGAGTAACAGTGATGCCTCGCTTTGGCGTAGCCCATCACTACTCTTAATAGGTCTATAAGTGTTGTTTTGGAATGGCAGTTTCACTCAATATTTTAGGGACTTAGGGTTTCTATGTTGGTTAATTTAAGTGAACTTAATTAATCATCACAACATTCGAAATCCTAAGCATGCATCTAACATATAATTCATATATAAATGATCATAAATATATATGGAAAACATAAATAAAGATGCATTTGGCAACTAGCATGACCCTTTGAGTCTTTAACTCTTCAAGGGACGGCTTTTGCAACTTCATGGCTTCGTCTTCTAAGAACCTCCGTCTTCAAGACATGACCATAATTATGCAAATACTAGTATCTACGATTAGGACTAATCTAAATGTTAAGGTACAAAATACTCAACGGTTCGCAGAGCGTATGTAGATTTACAAAAATACATCACATATCGCACTCCGTATTTTCTATCCTAATCGGGCCCCACTAGTTGCCATTTTAAAAAACCTGTGAGAGAATACACATTCCATTCATCCATTCACTATTTATGAATGGCCCATGCATTTTACAACGATAAAACAAGTAACAATGCACAAAACGTGCGTAAACTAGTATCTAATTTAGGTCGTTAATCCAATTAACATGCCTAATTAAAACTAGTCAAAGTTGTTTAATTGATTATGTAATTTAACGCAATTAATTATTGAAACTCTCACTAAATCCCACATCCATCTTAATTAATCTATTTAATTAAGCCAGTAAACCCAAATATTTGCCAAAATTAAAATTTTGCAAATGCCGCTCAAAAACCGAGGCCTATCCTCCAACATTTATTAAAATAGTTAAAACCAAATTAAATTAATAAAATAATTAAAACGGAAAATTAAGCAAACACGAAGCCAACCGCACTCAAGTGACTCACGCACTACTTGCGTGCCATATGCAAGCCAAGGTCGTATGGTAACCCCGGACTATGCGGCTTGGTGCATGTGCCTCCACCACCCCACGTAGCATTAGTTAGGCCGAGCCTAGCAGCGTTTACTACGGGTTACCTCGTGCTAGGCACACGCCCCATGGCTGCTTGCCCCTTCGCACCAAACACCAAGCTTGCACATGCTACCCACGACCCACGCATCACAACAGCTCTCACGCATGCACGCACATCAACAACGTGATGTTGCTTGGCTTGTGCTACTGTGGCTAGGCACACAGCCACGCTGCCTTTGTGTGTGGTGCGCACCAGGCAGACTTGCCTCGGCAGCCACATGTGGGCTGCAAAGCAGCCTAGCTAGCCGAGGGGTGTTGCTTTGTTTGCGTGCCACACTCTCAGGATTTAAAACCGAGTTTTTGCGTGACTAATTAATTAATTCTAAATTAATTTTTAGAACCAATTTAGTGAGCAAAAATGAAAAATTAAATAAGTCCAACTTTAATTAAAATTCATAAAAAGTGCATACAACCAAAATTATTTCCATGAACCATTCTTTAATAAAATTGGTTTAACTTGGTGCAATAAAATAATAAGGGCAATTAGTCACTATTAATTTAATTAATTTAAATTAATCATGAGATTTTGACAAATTAAA
Organism: Chenopodium album; assembly: GCF_948465745.1. Lineage (NCBI taxonomy): Eukaryota > Viridiplantae > Streptophyta > Magnoliopsida > Caryophyllales > Amaranthaceae > Chenopodium > Chenopodium album. The sequence continues at coordinate 27,771,307 of NC_137850.1, read as the reverse complement.
ACGGGATTTGGAAACATGAACACAAGTTCAACAAAAATTCCAACTTTAATACTTGTGAAACCTTGAAACGTTATATCTTCCAATATGAAGATAAATGAAATTTCTATCACAAGTTTCAAACTTTATGATTCCAATCAACTTAATACATGATTAAAGCAAAAGTTCAACAATAATTAATGGAATTTAGTAACTCAAATTTTCAATCACTTAAAACAATTAAAGATTGAATCTTTAGTACTTGGAAGCAACAAAGAACAAACTTTTCACACTTAATGCAATTAATTTGCAATTATGTGAAAAATAAAACGAAACTTTCAAGCACAAATTACTATCAAGCAATCATGCTTAAAGAGGTTTAAAATTGCATATAAATTAAGGAATGAACCAAATACATAACCACCATAAATATGCAATGAATTTTCAAGGTTAGAAAGACTTAAAATTTTTCGTCAAAACGAAAAATCCCTCGAAAAGTGCATTTCAGGTCGTTTTTTGGCTAAAAACACAGATCTAAAAGGGTTAAACCATTTCCAGAATGCCTTTTCCATCAAAAATTCACTATTTTTAGGGCGAAAATCTGGGTTCGGGGATGAAATCAGCTCTAATACAGCTTTAAAATAATAAAATCGAGCTACTAATCTAATTAGCAACTTAAAACCAAAAAAATTAAGCCATAAAAACACCTTGAAAAACAATATGATTAGAAAAATAAATGAGCAAGGCTCCGATACCGCTGTTGGGTTTCGGTGAGTCCGATCCACCGCGGAAAAAAAACCCGACCCAAAACCAAACTCACAATAATTATAACCATAAAGCATAATTAACATAAACACAAGACTAAGTAAGAGATTATTACCTTTGTAGCGTGTTTCGCTCACTTAATTGAGCTCTTACTTCGAAAGCTCTTAGCCCCGCTTACACGAGGACCTCCAACGAAGTCCACCGACAACGCGAGCACCCAAATTAGTCTATTGTCTTGGAGTTAGCAAGGCCCGACCTAAATCGGAGTAATTAATTGTGTTCAAAGGTTTTCACACTGTGATGCCTTTTACAACACTTACTCAAGCAATTTTCCCAATACCCCATGACGTAGGGAAAAGTAGGTCGTTTTCTATCCTTTCCTAGAGCCAAAGAAAATTTATAAACACTCGACTAACCGAATACGAGTATATGGTAAGTCAAGAGTCTAACCCAAGGGAATGAGTAGGTGCAAGCTATAGCCTAGGTCAAGCTACTTCGAAGATTGTAGGAAGATATGGTTGGTAACTAAGGTATCGAGAAAACTAGATAAATCGAGAAATTCAATGTACTAAACACTAGGGATATTGGATCCACATGCAAGCTCAATGATTATGCTAATTGAAGGATCACTCGATCAATTCAAACATTGCAAAGGACAACAATAGTTGCAATCAAAGGAATTCAACAGCTATCTCCTATAAGCCAAGCTAGGGTTCACTATGAATGGCTAACTAGGAAAATCACAATCAAATTCAATCAATTAAAGCAATTCTCAAATCAAGGGTTCATCTCATTAAAATTTGCAATGCAATCTAGATTAATCTTATAGGTTGATCACTCCTAGTCTAATTAATCACATGCACAATCAATCAAGGATCATCAACTAGCAAAAATCATCAATCTAGCATGCTTCCTCTTCTCCCTAGCAACTAATCTACTCACTAATCATGATGAAAATGAAAAACAAAACCAATTCAATCACAATCATATTCATTTCAAGTTTAATCAAAAAGGAATTCAATCACTCAACAAATTCTAGAGCAAAGAATGAAACTCAAATCAAACATTCAAGAATTAAAGGAAATTGAAATGAAAGTAAATTCAAAGGAAAGAAATCTCACAAACTTTCATTGATGAGAAGAAGAAATCCAAGATCAAGTTAAAATCAAAGATCAAATTCAAGTACAATAAAGTATTCTTAACCTTCTCTCTCTACTTTCTCTCTCTACTAAATCTGGAAAATAAGTGTCAAGTACAAATTAAGTCGTCTCCCCCGACAATGGAAAAGTTTAAGGGTATAAATAGAAGAAACGAGCGAAGGGGGCGGGGCGCGCGCACAAGTGGCCTTGCCTCCTTCGCTTGCTCGATCAATCTCCGCGCTCCCGAGCATCCCTATCATTGCTGCACTCGAGGCGATGCTTGAGAGAAGGGCAACTCCTTTATCTTTCAAGCACTTGAATGCCTCAACCCAAAGCATAACTTCCAAGGCCCTCGAGCTCGCGGAGCTAGCTTGAATTGCGTTTTCGGAATCCTTAACTTTGCTCCATCAACTTTATTGAATGCGCTCGAGCTTTCTCCTTGGTGATCATACCTCGGGAAACTCAACACACCTACAAAACAAATCAAGGAAACAAAGAATCGAGAGGAATAGTCAAGAAATGAACAAAATGACAAGAAAACCATTAAAAGCATGCATTTCTCTAAACTTACACACAAACATGCAAAGCAAGCACTATTATGTAAAAACACGGCAAAAAGGACTAAAAATGAGAATAAAACTATAAAGAAAACCTAGCCTAAGAGTGCCGTAAATGACACTTGTTTTGGGTAAAATTACCCTGTCCACGTGGACCAATCAGAGAGGACCACGTGTCAAGCCTAAGCAGGTCCATTTGGGCTCATTCCCAGCTGACACGTGTCAACCTCAGATGCTTCCTGAATTGCGGCCTTCAAGGCCCAATTCCCAAGAACGCCGCAAAACGGCGCAGCCCACCTAATCTAGGTCAAATGACCTAGAAAGGGCACGTTCACCAGCGACCCTATAAATAGGGAGATATTCCCCAAATTTTGGGGACAATTCAATCATTTATTACACCAACCCTACATTCTCTCACATCTGAAAAACACCTGACCTCATAATCCGAGAAGATCTCATTTCCTTTTCCGCACCTTCTCCTACTCACATTCAAGTAATAACTTAATCCTCGAAGGCGGAGCTCCAAACACCCGTAGTCTCCGTTGTTTCGCAGGTACAGGCGCAGTCAGATCAATCCTCGAGCTGTAACTCTCCTGAGGGACAAAAATACCCAAAACATTCGGCACCGTCTGTGGGGAGATTACCTCAAGGATGGTTCAAGAGTCTATACCGCCTCCTGACCCCAAGGCTAACCAGCTGGAGGTCTTTATAGATGATGAGGATGACGATCTTGAGGTCGAAACATACATAGCCAAAGAGGGCTCTCTCATCACTAAACGTATTCGTCCCACAGACACTCTAGAACGAGGCGAAAGCCAAGCGGGTACCAGTAGGTCCCCTAGTAACCAGAAGGGGAAACCCAGTCGGCAAGAGGTCAGGCTCCAGTCACCATGGACGAGCTCATGAAATTCATGACGAGTTTCAAGAGTCAGCCGGCCAAGAAGTCTCCTCGAACTGCGAGGAAGAAGCCAGTCAAAGACAGGCAGCCAACTCCGCATCCAAAGGACAAGGAAGCCGCAACCCTTGACTGGTCCAAGATCCTTCTGCCCCAAAAGGGTCCAAGAAAGCCCAGCCGGGAGCAACAACCGGCGGGTAACAAAAATTCTACCCCTGACGCTCGACGAATTATCGAGCGCAGGAGAAGTTAGCAGCTGTCTAAGTCAACCTCTACTTCGAGCTTTCCACACAGCTTCAAAAACACATAAGCAGGGAATATTCAATCCTTGCATGAGAGCCATACAAGCAGTAATACCGTCCATTCTGGCCCTCGGATGATCGGGAATACACCGTACGCACCCCCCATAATCTACGGTCCGTATTCTCCTCACTTCATGCATTCGGTCCTCTTTGGGGGTCAGGCGGCATATAAATTCCAACCTTTGGACTGGCAGCTTCGTTTGCTCAAAATTGGTGAACAAACTTCTGCCTTCACCAAGGAGATAACCGAGGCCGCGCATCCGGCCAAGGTTAAGAATGTGTTGGTGGGTGCTTATGATGGTACCACCAACCTAGAGGACCACCTCACGGCCTATTCTAACCTCATGCACATGCAGGGGTTGGAGGATGCCATGTGGTGCAGGTGTTTCCCGCCTACATTGAAGCGCATTACCCAACAATGGTTTGGCAACTTGCAAGCCGGGTGCATTGATAGCTTCAGGAAGCTTGCCTTCCTGTTTGCCTCCAACTTCTCAATGAACATCCTTGCCAAGAAAACCAGTCTCGATCTGAGCACCACTCGGCAAGGAGACAAAGAGGGGCTTCGCTCTTACGTCAAGCGGTTCAACTTGGTAAGAATCCAAATCTAGGGGATGTCTGACGAGGTAGCCTATACAGACTTCTTCAAGGGTCTGAAGGATGGGTCGACCTTTAAGTTTGACCTAGTCCGAAAGAAGGTTTTCACCCTTCAAGAGGCGTTGATAGAGGCGGAGAGCTTTATTCAAGCTATCGACCTCTGCTCGTCCAGCCATTAGTCGGACTCCAAGAGGTTCGACAAGCAAAAAGAGAGTCGGTCTGCTTAGCCGACTCAAAAAGCTGAAGAGAGCAAAAAGAGAAAAGAAGTTTGGGCGGTTGAGGAACCTGATCAGCCGTCCAAGAAGAAAAAGCAAGAATTCAAACCGTACATCTCGCGACATGAATTCAATAAAGACTGCTACACCATCTTTAGTGATGTGAAGGACCGGCTGACCATTGAGAAGCCGAATCATATGAAGAATTTCGTTCAGTCACGGAACAAGAATAAATTCTGCCACTTTCATCAAGAAGTGGGCCATGACACCAAGGACTACTATAGTCTCAAGCAGACGTTGGACCGTCTGGTGGACAAGGGCTTGCTGAAGTCCTATGTCTTGAAGCCCAAAGCGACTTCTAAGACGAATCCTGCACATTCGTTAAAAATTGTCCAGCCTACTAGTAGCTCGAATACTGAAAAGGATCCGGTCTACACTATAGCAGGCGGATTCGCATGTGGTGGCCTGACCATCCGAGGCACCAAGGATCACCTGAAAAGGATGATCCATTCAGTTGATGATGGACAGGCGTCCTCCAATGAGACATTCCCAAACGTTCTCATCACTGAGAAGGACCAGGGCAAAGTGCGCCGACTGCATGACGACCCAGTCGTCATTGAATACAAGGTCGCCAACCAGTTGGTTGGCCGGATCCTAATTGACACAGGTAGCTCCTCTGACCTCATCAGCTACAAGTGTTTGTCTAAGCTTAATTACAAATTGGACAATCTGCGCGACGTCTCCCATCCATTAGTTGGCTTTGGTGGGGGGTCTTGCACCTAGTCGGACAAATTGATATACCCGTCCGGCTGGGGGAGAAAGGAAAAGGGCGACACATGGTCGTCCGGTTCCTGGTGGTTAAGGAGCTGACCGCCTACAACATTATTCTCGACCGACCCACTTTGAATGAGTGCAAGGCCGTCATCATCCAGCTCTCATGCTTCTAAAGTATGAAAGGGATGATGGCTCTATTGGCTCCCTCAACGGGGATCAGAAGACGGCAAGAGAGTGTTATCTCTCAAACGTCAAGCCGACTGCTGCAGCAGCCGGACAGCTTAAGGAGCTAAAAGAAAAACCGAACAGCTGGTGGAGGTGAAGAAAGAGAAGAAATAGCAATCACTGATCGGCTGGAGAGCATGTAGATATTCCTCTGGACGACAGCCGTCCAGAGCGAACTGTTAAGGTGGGGACGGCTGCTTTTAAAAGGTTAGGTGCAGACCTACACCTCCTGCTGAAAGAATTTAAAGACATCTTTGCCTTTGAAGTGGAAGAGATGTCAGGCATTAGCCCGGATCTTGCTGTCCACAAACTCGTCGTGGATCCAAAAAAGAAGCCTATTCGGAAAAAGAAAAGAAATCACGGCGAGGAAAGAAGTCAGGCGGCAGCTGCTGAAGTTAAAAAGCTGCCGGACGCTGAGTTTATTCGGCCATGTAACTTCCCAGATTGGGTGGCGAATGTTGTGCTTGTAAAGAAGCCGAATGGAACCTGGCGCATGTGTGTTGATTACACAGATCTCAACAAGGCATGTCTAAAGGATAGTTATCCACTCCCAAAGATCGACAGCCTTGTCGATTCTACAGCCAGCCATGCCTTGATGAGATTCATTGATGCTTATTCTGGCTTCCATCAAATACCCTTGTGGAAAAAAGATCAAGAGAAGACGGCCTTCGTCACAGATCAAGGGTTATTCTGCTATACTGTGATGCTGTTTGGTTTAAAAAATGCGCCTGCTACTTTCCAGCGAATGATTAATACGGTCTTCATTAATCAAATCGGAAGGAACGTAGAGGCGTACATTGACGATATGATAGTCAATTCCAAGCACCAGACGGATCACCTTGCTGATCTCTAAGAAACCTTCACCACACTCAGGCGGTATAAGGTTATGTTAAATCCCAAGAAATGCGTCTTTGGTGTTGTGTCTGGGAAGTTTCTCGGATTTCTGATTGATCAAAGGGGGATAGAGGCTAACCCCGAGAAGATACAAGCGATCATTGACATGAAGTCACCCCGCACTATCAAGGAAGTTCAGAAACTAACTGGTTGTCTGGCGGCATTGGGAAGATTTCTCAGCCGCTCAGGTGACAAATGTCTTTACTTCTTCCAAGCAATCAAGAAGAAGACTAGATTTGAATGGGGGGATGATGCTAAGGTGGTCTTCCAAATATTAAAAGAACACTTGCACTCTTTGCCAAGGCTAGTTTGCCCTCTGCCCAAAGAGACATTATACATGTATTAGTCGTCTCAGACCATGCCCTCTATGCCGTTATCCTTGCTGAAAGAGATGGCATCCAGCTCCCGGTATATTTCATTAGCCATGTTCTCAGAAATGCTGAACTCCGGTACCCCATGGTTGAAAATTTTGGCCTCGCCCTGTACATGGAAGTCAAGAAGTTGAAACCATACTTCTTGGCGCATCCGGTTGTGACATACACAGATCAACCTCTCAAGCGGCCTATGTCAACTTTGGAGTCATCCGGTAGGATGCTTAAATGGGCTATTAAAATTCAAAGTCTAGAAATCACTTACGAACCAAGAAAGGCAGTGAAAGGTCAGGCGTTCGCCGACTTCATTGTCGAAATGACAAGACCGGTTCTACTGGACAATACTGATCAGGTTTGGAAAGTGTACGTAGACGGGAGCTCCACTATGAACGGGTGTGGTGCAGGAATTATTTATGAGTCCCCTAAGGGGGACAAATTTGAGTATGCACTGCACCGGTTCTACTGGACAAATTTGAGTAGGCCTCAAACAATGAGGCGGAATATGAAGCCCTGCTAGCCGGCATATGCACGTGCAAGACGGCAGGGGCAACCAAAATTGACGCCTACTCTGATTCGCAATTGGTCGTTAGCCAGTACCAAGGTGAGTATGAAGCCACCCATCCGGCTATGATCAAATATCTTCAGGCGGTCAAGGAAGAGACTGGATCACTTGAAGAATTCCATCTGAATTAGGTGCCTAGGTCTGAGAACATTCAGGCGGATGCATTGTCCAAACTGGCATCCTCCGCCTGCTGTGATATGCCTCGGTCACTCTTTTGGGAAGTTCTGGAAAAAAGAAGTATACATGAGGAACCTATTGGAATGCTTGACCGAAGCTCTACCTGGATGGATGGCATACATACTTACCTGACAGACGGCACGCTCCCTAATTCACCACAAGAAGCAGCCGTCGTGAAAAAGTGAGCTGCAAACTTTCAGATAAAAAATGGAGAACTCTTCAAAGCATGTTTCTTGAAGCCTCTACTTAAGTGTGTTACCCCTGAGAAAGGGAAGGAAGTTCTCGAAGATTTGCATGCGGGATACTGCGCCTCTCACGCAGGCGGAAGATCATTAGCCGTCAGAGCCAGGCGACATTACTTCTGGCCTACTTTGGAGTTGGATGCCATGGAGATGGTAAAAAAATGCGACAAGTGTCAAAAATTTGGCAAGATAATCCATCGTCCGGCTTCTAACCTGACGGCAATCCACAGCCCAGTCCCGTTTGCTAAATGGGGCATGAACACCCTAGGTCCTTACACGCTTGCTCCAAGCAGAAAGCACTATATCCTAGTGGATGTGGATTACTTCACCAAGTAGGGGGAGGTAGAGGCGGTCAAAAACATCAAGACCAAGGATGTCATTTCTTTCTTATGGAAGAACATTATCACCCGGTTTGGGGTACCTATGTCTATGGTGTTTGATAATGGACCTCAATTAGATATGCCTCAGCTTAAAACTTGGTTAGGAGATCAAGGGATCTCGCATTGTTTTGCATCAGTCAACCGACCCCAAGCAAACGGCCAAGTTGAAGCCTTCAACAAACTCATCTCAGACGGTATCAAAAAGAAAATTGAAAGAGCCGGTGGTTTATGGGCTGAAGAGTTGATTCATGTCCTATGGGCCATCCGGACAACTGAAAATGGGGCAACTGGTGAAACCCCATTTCTCATGGTTTACAGTGCTAAAGCTGTCTTGCCAATCGAGAATTATGAGCCGACTCTACGAGTCATGTTATACGATGAAGAGGCAAATTGGGAGGCCATGTGGCTAGCATTGGACTCACTCCCAGAGCGCAGGGGCAATGCCGCCTTGCGTCATGAGATTTACCGTCTGAGAATGACTCGTGCCTACATCAAGAGAGTGCACAAACGGCCCTTAAAAGTTGGGGACTTTGTGTTACGAAAGATGGAGGCAACGAGTAGGGCCAATGAGCAAGGAAAGCTAACTCCTAATTGGGAAGGTCCCTACCGGAACTATGAAGAAGGAAGAAACGGCACCTACCGGCTAGAAACTCCAGACGGCAGGCGGCTTCCTAGAACTTGGAATGTAGATAACTTGAAGAAGTACTACTTCTAAGACTTGTAAATTTTTGTAAATAAAAAGCCTATCAATGCAGAAGTTACTTTTTGTTTTCAATGTTAATTTAATTGCTTTGTATATATACATACGCAAAAATATGCTACCGCCTGTTGAAAACACAGACGGTCTATTGAATAAATAAGCTAGGTTAAAAACCTAACGGCTAACCTAATATTTAAAATTGGTGGACCATCATCAGTGTAATGCACAGACGACCCCTATAATGAATAAAACTAAGCTAAGTTAAGAGACTTAGTGGCTAAAATAACATTTAAACCGAGGCCAATGGCCGGATGCAAACTTATTTTATAAATTCGTCTGCTCCTATTTGAGTATGGCGTCCAACGACGCCCCTCCAGGTGTTATCGTCGTAGAGGGCATCCTATCGTTTGCTCTACTAGCATATGCAGACGGCAAAGATTGAACGACCAAATTGGTGAACTCATAGCTGTCTGACCAAAACAGTCAAAAAGAATGATTAAGCTTAACACCGGATGTCAAGTGACATCAGCCGGTTAATTACTGAAGTTCTCTGTTAGGCTGTTCATCGAAATTGTACCAGTCACCCCAATGGGGCAGACGAACTAGATGCAATGGATTGCAGGTATCCCACACGGCCTTTAAGCTGTCTGGGGTCCATCAGACAAGCGGACAATATGTTCCTTGTTCCATTAACTGTCAGGCGGTAATTTCTTGTCTGGGTCACAAAGAAGTTATATGCGAATACCCAGTTGGTTAAAACGGCTGTCGTCGACGGCTATGTACTTGGTTTGGGGCAATCACTACTGTGATTGATAGGCTTAGTAATATTTCATACTATTTAAAGTATAAAGCATTCCAAAGTCAATCAATCAAAGAAGTACTGAAACCAACCACACAGCCGCCAAGGCCAAGAGTAGCCGGTATACTATCTGAATTGCCGCATGCTTTAAAAAGTTAGGCAAAAATTCAAAAATTGAAACAAAATAGCAAATTCACTAAACCGACCCAGTCGGCAAATTTCATTCAAAACCAGATAACATTATTAACCGGATATACATCCGGGATGAGAGAAAGTATAATTGTTACCCGACCCCTCAGTCGGTAAAACTACATAAATACTCGGCACGCAAGCCGGAAAAGGACAAAGATTGGCATACTGCCGCTGAAAGAAAAGGGAGGAAGCTGAATCATGGCTGCTGGGCCTGCTCCGGCTGGTTCTGACCTGCGGGGAGGCTTGTTTCAGTTTGAGCATCCGGGACCTAACCATCCTGGACTTGATCAGCTTGAGCTTCATTAGCCTGGATCTGATCATCCGGGTCCAGAGCCGGCTCCTCCTCATCATCAAAAACCTCGTAGCCTTGTTCAAGGGCCCATGCCTTGAAGGGTGGCGGGGCCTCCTCGTTGAGCTGTTGTGCATCATACACCTCAGTAGCGTAATCGTATCGAAGCCTAAGCACATCAAACTCAAAATTAGGATGGAGCAGACCCCATGCAATGCGCAGCCGGGCTTCAGTGTACCGCTCGTTCTCAGCAACCAACCGCTTCTGCTCTTGGACAATCTCGTCCTTATGTTTATTCCTTAGTTGGACGAGTTCGACCCCTAGGCGGCTGACGTCTGCCCTCAGCTGGGTGTTTTCTGTGTCAGCTCCCTCTAAGGCCTTGAGGTTTGACTAGGCAGTCTTCAACTCCTCTTTAAGCTTGGCTACCCGCTCGTTTGCGGCGTCATTAGCAGCCGTCAAGTTCTTTATCAGCTTGTATTTTAATTTCAATATCACATTGTATTTTACTGTATTCAGCTTATCGAACCTTCAGACGGATTAACCCGAGTACTGACTCGCATATAGTCAACCGGCCAGGGGAGTTCGACTCGTGTCTTACCTTGGACGCGGGGCTGAGGAGACTCCCCTTCAGCCACTACAACGCCGACTGTAGCAGTGAGTGGATCGCCACCCTTCAATGCCGTTGAGACATCCTGCTGTTTTCCAGTAGATCGCCCTGACATTCACTCAAAGCTTTCATTATAGTCGGGCCTTTGCCCCCGGTTGTAGGCAATCTGGGTTGGCTGAAGAGGGAGTAGAAGGGTTTTTTCTCCCCGTCTTAGACGGAGTTTTGGCCAGCTCTTCCCCTGGGCGCTTGAACAATTTGGTGATGGAGCGGGGGATTGACTTGCTTCCGCCCTGCAAACAATAAAATATAAGATACAAGCGGAAATTCATAAGTTGAATGAAAGGGGTACATCCAGAAGTTTGAGTTTAACAGGCAGCCTACCCCTCCCTTCTTAGCTTCCTTAGCTTCCAAGGCCGCCTTCTTCTCTAGAAGCTGCTCCTTTCTCAGAAGAGCAGCCAACTTAGCAGGCGTCATCTCAGGAGGAACCATATTCTTTGCTTCATCTGCAGTAAGAAAGGAAACAGTTGGTCAAAAAGATTAACAAAAAAACAAATAAGGCATTACTATAGACGACAAATTGCCGGGTGTGTTATAAGTCTACCCTACTTGAACATAGGGCTAAGCCCACAAGCGGAGAAGAAGGCCTCGTTCATAAAGAATTCCGGATGAGGTATCCAGTTCCAAGGAACAATTATTTGAGTCCCATCCTCCAAGGGCATAGTTGTTGTCTTAAAAAAGCCCGGCTCCATGATCTGCTCGTAAGCCCTAGAAGACATCCGGTGCAAGGCGCACTTATTTCCGAGCAACACCGGATCTTGATTGTACCGGCAAAGGAACCGGTTGTGCCCCAGAGTTGGAGAGCAGATCAAATAAAATATGTCCTTCCACCCGGACCATTTGGATGGCTTGTTAAAGGTTATTAAGTATTCCAGGTGTGTGGTTAGAGTGTACCACGCACTGAACCCGCCTGGGGCCTTACTCATATAATGCATATGAGCAAATGCAGCAAAACAAGGCTCTATGTTTTGATACTCACTGGCGGCAATATAGCCTAGAATGTTAATCCACGAGTTTGGGGTAAGCAGCCAGACACCCAAGTCATACCCCTTCAAAATTCTTTTAATCCGTTTGTGAAGGGGGAAGCGAAGGCCGGCTTTAATCACGGCCTCATAACAGCCGAAACAGTTGTCGGCATTCTCAATATCATCCCCCCAGGCAATCGTTGCCTTAGGCGGAGGAACCTCTATTCTCCATCCCTCTCCTATCGGGTGCGCATCTGCAAAAGCCCTAAAGCTGCATAGTTTAGAGGCATCGTCCTCGCCGTCTGCCCCTTCCAATATTGTGTCACTGGGGTTGAAGAGGTGCCACCCGGAGAAGAACCCGCCTGCTCTTGCTCTTCCTCCGAACTTTCATGTTCCTCATATTCTTCATCCGAAATAACTTCATCAGCGGGCACTCTTCTAGCGCGCCGCTTGCTCGGCTTGACAGCCGTTTGTTTAACTCTGGCCATGTTGTCCTGCATAGACACAGAGACGGAGGTGTTCGGGGATGAGCAAAGCAGGTCTGAATTTCCTAAAAAGGCACCCCCGGCGTACCCAGGAGACCGGCTGAATGATCTAGGCGGCGCCGTGTGGGTCGATGGAGAGTCCATTTTATCTTTGAAGCCTAACTACACAAGCGAAAAAGTATAAAAATCTTGAAAGAAGTATAGGCGGTTACCTTTAAACTTTGCTCTGAATATCTGAAAACTGCTACACGTGGTGACCGGATGTGTTCCTTGAAATGCATCCGGAAAAACGCAAAATCACAGCAGACAGATGCAGAGTTTCTCTCTCTTAGAAGCTCTCTCTTTCTCTCTCTAAGAAGTCAAAGGCACTGGTGTGAAACGGGGAGAGAGAGAGGGTAAAACCTTCTATTTATAGAAGGGTAAAAGCAAGGGCATCCCCGTAAAACCCTAGAAGGTGAATAGTTTTACTATTCACCGTTTACTTTAGGTCGCGTGTCACAGGCGCCACGTGGCCTGCCACGTGCCACCTGTGAAGGGCAAAATGTTTTGGGTAAAATTACCCTGTCCACGTGGACCAATCAGAGAGGACCACGTGTCAAGCCTAAAAAAGTCCATTTAGGATAACTGCCAGCTGACACGTGTCAACCTCAGATGCTTCCTGAATTGCGGCCTTCAAGGCCTAATTCCCAAGAACGCCACAAAACGCCGCAGCCCACCAAATCTAGGTCAAAAGACCTAGAAAGGGCACGTTCACCAGCGACCCCATAAATAGGGAGATATTCCCCAAATTTTGGGGTCAATTCAATCATTTATTATACCAACCCTACATTCTCTCACATCTGAAAAACACCTGATCTCGGAATCGGAGAAGATCTCATTTCATTTTCCGCACCTTCTCCTATTCACATTCAAGTACTAACTTGATCGTCGGAGGCGGAGCTCCAAACACCCGGACTCTCCGTTGTTTTGCAGGTACAGGCAAAGTCGGATCAGTCCTCGAGCTGTAACTCTCCCGAGGGACAAAAACACCCAATACAACACTCATCAAATTCCTCCAAGCTAAACCTTTGCTCGTCCTCGAGCAAAACAAAATCAAGCTTAAAAGAAAATGATGACATTAATTAGGCAAGCAAGAAACGAGAAAGACTAGAGAATAAGAGAATATACACTAACTCACTTTCGTAGGAATCACAGTCAATGGTAAGCACATTCTAAGATATCGAGGGTGGATTGAAACATAGGATATGCTAAGTATAGAGAACTACCAAAACGCAATTCACCTTCATCTAAAAACAATTTTAGCACATTTTCCCAATTAGCTTCAAATCTTCTTTTAGCGAGCATCTTAATAGTTCCTCGAAGGAACCGGAAAAACAATAGATTTGAAGTTTTCTCGACATCTTGACTTTGCATCCCCTCTCCTTAGGCTTTAACTCATAATGCCCTCCCTCGGTATATAACTTAACCACTAGATCAAAAGGGCTTTCCCAAAGGTTGTGACGTAAAGGAAAAAGGTTGAGGGTAGGCTTAAAATTTAGAATTTGGTGGTACACCTAAATTGTGAAGCAAAGATTGGCCAAATCTCAACACCAAAACAAAGAGATCACCAAAAAAAACAAACTAACACCCCCAAGTTTATTCAAAGCTATAACCACAATCACATACACAAAAAGCGTAAGACGCTTCCCCCCAAGCTTGAACAAAGCATTGTCCTCAATGCTTAAAATAGGGAGAAACATTTACATCAAAATGTTTTTGAAGTTTTTCATTTTTTACTTTTTTTTTCAATTTTTGCCAAAGTTTTTTGAATTTGCTTTGCTTGTTCTCATTTTTTCAATTTTTCATTATTCACTTTATTCATTGTCCTTGCCTCTTTTAACTATGGACGGCTTTTTTCATTTATTCACTTGCCATTATTCACATAATATACAAAACACAAGCTTGCTTATAAATAAGAACCAATATCCAAACTTATATACCACAATCTCCAAGAACATGATCATTTGCTTCACAAAAACCAAAAATGGAACAAAAAGAAACAAAAGGGCCAAAGTTCTAAAGATGTGGCTTGAAAAGAAAGGAAAAAGGCTCAATGGATAGCAAGTAGGCAAATGTGAACCTAAGAACTATGAGTCAAGATTCAAGATTAGGTCCGCAATAGTCAAGGATCCATGCCTCTCATGAAAGTAATTGTAGAAGGCTTGAAAAACAATGAAACCTCACAAGGATGTGGCGAAAACTCACTAAAAGCTTCAAATTCACCAAAGGGGAACGATTGCGAGTTTTCAAAAACAAAAGAATCTGGCGTCAAGGTCCCAATAGTTCTTAAACGACTACCTTAGCATGTTCTATCCTAGAGTCAACAAAAGATACTCTCAAACCGTGCAAACCATTATTTTTAGGAAGAATAATAGCCAATGTGCAAGCTCAAGTGGCGCTAAGTGTAAAGTAAAAGCACAATTTTAAGAAAGAAAAGCAATGCCTGAAAAACATTTTATTCATATTTACAAAATCCTTTTTGGTTTTTAATTTTTTAATTTTTTTCTCTTCTTTTCTTTTTTTCTTCTTTTTTTTTTCTTCTTTTTGCAAAGGAAAGCATAAAATCAAAATGTATGAAAGCAAAGTGTAAAAAGGAAAGTAGAAGAAAATAAAAAAGGGAAACAAGAAGAAAAAGAAAAACATAAGAAATAGAAAAGGAGGAAAAAGAAATAAAATAAGAAATAGAAAAGGAAAGGAGAAGTAGAAATAAAACAAGGAAGTCATACTAACACACATAAGTCCCAATCGACAAACAAGTGAACATTTGGCTACAACGCCAATGTTCCCAAACACACTAAGGTGTTAGAAAGCAAACATCCTCGAACCGTTCAACTTCTCCTAATCTAAACCTAAACTAAGCATCCAAGAGAAGAGAATAAAAAGAAGATCAGAAGGATCTCACTAGGCGTCAAAGCTATGCTACATTAAACAAAGTGAGAGAGCACCTTAATGAAGCATCAATATCCAAAGCATAAGCGACAAAGCAGGGTGAGAGAGAATATAGACTATATACAAAGAAGATTGTTAGTAACTTCAATACAAAAGAAAAGAAAAATATAAAAGATAAAATGTATGTAAATAAAGAAAAAGTAATATATGATAGCATCAGGAATAGGGTCAGCAATGAAATCAGGAAGCAGAATCATCAGACAGAAGCAGAGTCAGGAAACAAGATATCAAACAATCATCATCAGGAATCATAATCATAGAGAAACAGAGATACACAGCAGACATCAATCAGCAGAACAAACAACAAAACAAATAACTGGACAGAACCAGAGAAGCAAGAGATACACAGAGATCAATACCAAAAGCAGAAGAGACCAGCAGTGAACTACAATAGCGAGGAGGGAAACAGTGAAGCACACAAACGACATAAATCACCCCCAAGCTCAGAATGAACTACCCCCCAAACTCCAAACCTAATAACACATAGGCAAAAGAGAACATCATATAAAGCACATAGGAAAAGGGGGGGGTAGCCACAATAGTCTCACTCCGCACTATGGTAAGGGGTAGAATGAGAACTCCCTTCACCGGTCTCTAAGACATGAACCGAGCTAGCCATCTCACTCACCTCAATAGGAGCTTTTACCTTTAACCTCCCCTCCCGCCTAGCACGGTCTATCTCAAAGAAATGAGACCAATCATCCAAAATCGGCTCTCCCAATAATCCCCACCTACTAAAAGTCTCGGGGTTCGGGAAAGGCATAGGGTTCGCAGGATCATATGCATAATCGCATCCACCGGGCCGCTTATAGTCGTAAGTGGCCGGGGTGGTGCCCATGATAGCACTAGGAGGGATATGAGGACCCTCCTAATAGGGGTAACGAGGTCTAGGACCCACGATAAGGTCAAAGGGTTCCCATTGAGGGATAGGTCCTTGTTGGACCGGGAGGTATGGGTAGTTCAAGTAAGGTTCAATCTCCCCCCTCCTCACATGGTAGTCATACAATTGATTAGCATGAAAATCATAGCCAAGAGAAGAATCACGCCCCAAAGGCATGGAAAACAAGACATTAGTGATGGAATCTAACTTGGCATGAATAATAGATAAATCAAATGTAAAAGAAGAAGTAGAAGGAGGGATAGGAGTACCTCCCCGTTCAATCGGGGGTAAAGCTTGGAAATCCGTCGAGAGAGCATCATTGGAGGCGGCTCTTGTATGATTTGACTTCTTCCGAAGGGAGGGGTCGATGTTGCATCTTGGAGGTCTCCAAGTCAAAGAATCCGTCTTTGACTTACGGTTTGTAGCCTCCTTACTCGGATTCAATAACCAATCCTTCACTTGGGACACCTTCTAAATGAAAACATTATGCTTCTTGGTACGATCAAGGAACTTTTGGTTTACAAGGGCATAGACATTGAGGAAATGAGAAGGCGTCCTCTCCCTAGGGTCAACTATCGGAGGGAGCTCGCATAGCAAATCTTTATATGAATCATTGAGGCAAAGAGCGAGGATAGAGATCATGCCTCCAATTTGGATGCTCCTCGAAAGCGAAACACCATCTCGGATATCTAAAAATCGGTTGATCAGATGCTGAGTGAAATCCACAAGCTCGATCTCATGCGACTCTTGGTCGGCAATCCATAGCCAACAAAGCTCCTCACGGGAGATAGCTCCCAAAGAGTCCTTAGAGCATAGGGCATAAGTGAGAATACGATTAAAGTATCTCATAGCCGGATGAACGATCTATGTGGATTTAGAAGTTTGAGGCTCATATTTCCTTTCATCAGAGATACGCCGCCACCACCTGAGTTCATCATATTCATGGTCGCTAGTCATTTTCCCATTGGCCGGATAAACAAGATGGTCTTCATTGACGGCCCAAGGAAACCGAAAGTAGGAACAAAGTTGTGACTCCGACAACCGATGATCATTATTGAAAAGTTAAAAGGTCAAAGTTCTTAAAGAGTCACCACTTGACTCTCAGACCACTTCAAGGGATGATAGAAACTCATACGTCACCCTAGCATAGGTAGGGGCGCTCAAATCAAAGAACTCTAAGAGACCGAGGTTCTTGACTAGGTAGCGAACGTCATCATCTATTCCAAGTAGCTTAGTTGTTGTTTGATCGTAGAATCTTGTTGACTTGAGCTTCCGCTTGGATAGTTGCTTGAACCTATCCCAATGTAATTCCTTAGAGAATTCAATGCCATATGTCTCTACCATCTCAGGGGGAGGTGGAACAACGTGCCTAGCTTTGCTTAAACTTGTTCTAGCACGCTTCTTATGACGGATGGGAGCCATCTACAAGAAGCAAAGCAATTCATGAGCAATTCATTTACAATTATCATTGTTCAAGAATATTCAAAAGAAATTGCTCTAAAGTTAAGCACAAACATTATTCAATCAAAAATGAAACAAGAGATGGTAACACATGAACTATGCCATGAATATTGAGACATAAGCTTAAAGCAACTAGTCATGAAGTAAAGGAAAAATTGGACACACAGACTAAATCATGAATCATTATGAGCAAATTAATCCCAAAACATTGAATTATCAAAGAAATGAAACTATCATAAAAAATACTGAGAGAGAAAATGACCAACAATGGTGAATCAAGGATTCAAGCAGTATACAAATTCATCATGAAAAAGCTTCAGTTTAACATCCAATAACATCATTCAACACAAATTACAAGCTAAAAGAACCAACAATGGAGTTCTACCATGAAAGCAAAAACAAGAGTTTCAAGCTTCAAAATTGAGGAAGAAGATGACTAGAAAGTGAGAAATTATACCTCAATGAAGCTTTGAATTACTTGTAAATTGCACAAATTGAAGAATATAGAACAATTAGAACACCCAAAGTTAAGATTCAAACACCAAAACAAACCCTCAAAAATTCGAATTTTAGCCCCAAATTTTCGAAAATAAAATCGAAAATTTCAAATTTTTTTAATTTTTTTTTAATTTTTGAAAGATTTGAATGAGGTTAATGTAATTTTGTGATGAATTGAAATTAAAAAGGATGAATGTGCTTGAATATTCAAAGAGATTGAGAGGGTTTTATGAGAAATGAAAGAGTAGAGGAATGAAAGGGAAGTCGGGGTAAGAGAGAGGAGTGAATAAGGGAGGGTTTGGGAAAGAAAGGGGCACGAAAAGGGGGCACTGCTACTGTCGATGGTGCGTGCGCACAGCGAGGTTGGTGCGTGCGCACCAGCGACGGCAGGGGGTAGGGCTTGTTGCGCGAACTTGAGGCTGCAACACAGGCCACAAACGCTGCCTACCTGGTGCGTGCGCGCAACCTATGATGCGTGCGCACCAAACAAGAAAATTCTGGCCATGAACATACTCTCGTGCTTGGGCTAATGAGATAGGTGAAAACGCACTCGAAAAAGAGTAGAAAATCAATGAAAATGCAAACACGAGAGCATAAAACCCCAACAAACTTCTTCACCTAAGCTTAACCAAACCTCTTGAAACCTTGAATTAACACCGAAATTGTTGAAAATTTTCATCGATCCAATCTCATGGTACCTAAAATCAAGAAAATGAAGAAGAATAAGATAAGTTCTCAACAATAAAAGAGATAGAAAAATGAAAAATCAAAAGAAAAGGGTTAGAAAACCGGGTTGCCTCCTAGGAAGCGCTTGTTTAACGTCATAGCTCGACGTTCTCCACCTATTAAGGTGGTTGTTGGAGAAGCAATATGCGAATAAGGCCAACAAAAGCACCATTGAAATACTTCTTGAGTCGTGGCCATTGACCTTAAATGGAGACGAAGAATCCATCATTAAAACCTCTACAACACCACTAGGAAAGACATTCTTAACCAATTAAGGACCGCTCCATCTTGACATGAGCTTTTCTGGAAACAACTTCATTTTCGAATTGTAGAGAAGAACTTTATCACCAACACAAAACTCTTTCTTCTCATTAAGCTTATCATGAGTTTCCTTGGAACGAGCTTTGTAAATACTAGTACAATCATAAGCATCAAATCGAAGCTCCTCTATCTCATGAAGATCTAACCACCTTTTCTCCCCCGCACTTGCCAAATCAAAGTTTATCTTCTTGATTGCCCACAAAGCACGGTGTTCGAGCTCTACCGGGAGATGGCATGATTTGCCATAGACTAGGTGGTATGGAGTGGTACCTATATGTGTCTTGAAAGCCGTTCTATAAGCCCAAAGAGCATCATCCAAATTGTCCGACCATCCTTCCTATTTCTTACAATCGTCTTTTCAAGGATTAACTTGATTTGACGATTGGAAACCTCGACTTGGCCGCTTGTTTGAGGATGATATGGAAGGCCAAATCGTTGATGAACTCCATGCTTTCATAACATCTTTTGAAAGGAATTGTGAATAAAATGAGAACCATTATCGCTTATCACCGCCTTTGGAACACCAAACCTTGGAAAAATGACCTTCTTGAACAACTTCATTACCACCTTGTGGTCATTAGTTGGGGAAGCAATGGCCTCAACCCATTTAGACACGTAATCCACCGCCACAAGAATACCTCCAATTCAAGAATAGGTTATTGAGGTATCTCATTTCGCTTGGAGATATTCCCAACTCGTTGACAACGGTCGCATGTCTTAACAAAACCCCATGAATCCTTGAAGAGATGCGGCCACCATAAACTGCTTTGAAGAATCTTGGTGGCGGTTTTAGAAACACCTATATGGCCACCACTCGGATCTGAGTGGCACATTTTCAAAACACTAGGCACCTCTTCATTTGGAACACAGCGCCTAAGTAAGCCATCAACTCCTCGCTTGTACAAGATGGGATCATCCCACACATAGTGTCTTGCCTATCTCTTGAGCTTCTTTCGTTGATTCTTAGAAAAGGGAGGTGGAAACTCCCCACATGCAAGAAAGTTCACTAAGTCGGCGAACCATGGGAGCTCCTTTGCCTCAATAGCATATAAGAAGTCATCAAGCATCCTATCCTCAATTGGAGAACTATCATCATGAATTTCAGAACCTTCAAGACGAGATAGATGATCCGCCACAACATTTTCCGCTCCTCTCTTATCCCTAATCTCAATATCAAAAGTTTAAAGTTAGAGCACCCACCAGATCAACCTAGGCTTTGATTCTTTCTTGGCAAAAAGGTACTTGAGAGCCGCATGATCCGTGAAGACAATGGTCTTGGAACCTAACAAATAACAACAGAACTTTTCAAAAGCATGAACAATAGCCAAAAACTCCTTTTCCGTTGTGGTGTAGTTCCTTTGAGCACCATTTAGAGTCTTGGACATATAATAGATCACATGTAGGTTCTTTTCCACTCTTTAACCTAAGACACCTCCAATTTCCTAATCACTCGCATCGCACATCAACTCAAAAGGTAAATCCCATCTTAGGGCTTGAACAATAGAAGTAGAGATTAGAGCCTTCTTCAACTTATTAAATGCCTCCAAACACTTATCATCAAATACAAACTCGACATCCTTTTGAAGAAGATCATTGAGGGGCTTTGCAATGAGCGAGAAATCCTTGATGAATCTTCTATAAAACCCAGCATGTCCTCAAACCTCAATTTTTGCTGTGTCCACCTCTATCCCCTTGTGAGAAATCTTCTATAAAACCGGAGGTGGAAGCTTCTCAATAACCTCAATTTTTGCTGTGTCCACCTCTATCCCCTTGTGAGAAATCTTATGGCCGAGGACTATGCCTTCCTCCACCATGAAGTGACACTTCTCCCAATTCAAAACCAAGTTCACCTTCTCACACTTTGCCAAACATTTCTCAAGGTTTTCAAGACATGCCTCAAATGAAACACCGCCCATAGAGAAGTCATCCATAAACACTTCCATTTCCTCCTCCAACATATCTCCAAATATACTCATCATGCATCTTTGAAATGTTGCGGGAGCATTACAAAGACCAAACGACATTCTCCTATAAGCAAATGTTCCATATGGACAAGTGAAGGTCATTTTCTCTTGGTCGTCCGAGTGGATAGGGATTTGGAAAAATCCCGAATAACCATCAAGAAAACAATAGAACTTGTGCCTCGTTAGTCTTTCAAGCATTTGATCAATGAAAGGAAGGGGGAAGTGATCTTTCTTGGTGGATGTGTTTAGACGTCTATAGTCTATACACATCCTCCATCCCGTGACCGTCCTTGTCGGAATGAGCTCACCTTTCTCATTCTCGACGACGGTCATGCCTCCCTTCTTTGGGACAACATGAACGGGAGAGATAAACCTAGAACTCAAGATGGGGAATATAATTCCCGCATCCAAAAGTTTGGTGATCTCTTTCTTCACTACCTCTCCCATTTGGGGGTGTAGCTTTCGTTGTCTCTCAATAGAAGGTAGAGCACCCTCCTCAAGGGTTATGTGATGTGTACATAAAGCGGGGCTTATACCTTTGAGGTCATCAATAGTATAACCCAAAGCACCTTGGTGCTTTCTCAAAACATCACACAACTCTTGAGCTTGGCGCTCACTCAAAGAAGAGCTAACAATCACGGGATAGGTGGAGTTGGGTCCCAAGAATTCATACCTAAGGTGTGATGGAAGAGGTTTGAGCTCAACCATTGGACACCTTTACCTTTCTTTGATGTAGCCACTTGCAACGCTTCTTGGCTAGAAATGCTCATACACATTGCTCTTCAACATCCTCAAAGTTTCCATTGAGTACATCTTCATACAAAACCATCTCCTTGCTAGGAATCCCTATCTTTTCATTATTCAACAAAACATTCTCAAAAGCATCGTTAGAAGTGAGCAATTGCTCATGCATAGAAGACACAACATGATCAAGAGAATCAGTCAACATGCAATTTTCTAAAGAAGAGCTTGGATACTTCATACTATCATTCAAGTCAAATTCTATCACCTCATCCCCTACTTTAAGTGAAATTTTAGCACTTTTCACATCTATCAAAGCACCCGAAGTAGCAAGGAATGGTCTCCCTAGAATGATAGGAATGTTGGCATCTTCGTCCATCTCAAGCACCACAAAATCCACCGAAATTACAAATTTTCCAACCCTCAAAGGGACATCCTCTACCTTACCCTTAGGAAACTTAATTGACCTATCGGCCAATTGCAAAGTGATGTTAGTAGGTAAGATTTCCCCTAGCTCAAGTCGTTGGTACACCGAATATGGCATAAGGTTAACACTAGCTCCTAGGTCACACAAAGCATTCTCAATTTGCATTTTATAAATGGCACAAGGGATGGAAAAGTTTCCGGGGTCTTTTAGCTTAGGTGGCATCTTGTTCATTATGATTGCACTACAATTCTCGGTCAAGTTCACCGTCTCTACACCATCACAAATCCTCCTACCACTCAAAATGTCTTTAAGGAATTTTGCGTAGTTGGGCATTTGGGTGACAACTTCGGTAAATGGTATAGAAAGGTGAAGTTGCTTGAGCATGTCAATGAATCTTCAAAAAATTTCATCTAGCTTGTGTCTCATGAATTTTTGTGGATAAGGAAGCTTGGGTTTCACAATTTATTTCTCCACTCTCACCTCACTAGGCTTCTCAATTTGAACCTCACTCAAAGATGCACCATCTCTCTTATCTGCAACCAAAACCTCTTTTGTGCCCTTCTTGGTCTCATTCTTCCTAGGCAAACTCTCCTCAAGAACCTTACCACTCCTTGTGACAATAGCATTGACCAATCTCTTGGGATCTAGGCCTAGGGAAGGTAAAGAAGAAGGACTGGCATGGTCTTTCAAAGCATTAGCAAGTTGAGAAATTTGGTTTTTAAGAATCT
Organism: Chenopodium album; assembly: GCF_948465745.1. Classification (NCBI taxonomy): domain Eukaryota; kingdom Viridiplantae; phylum Streptophyta; class Magnoliopsida; order Caryophyllales; family Amaranthaceae; genus Chenopodium; species Chenopodium album. The sequence continues at coordinate 27,748,411 of NC_137850.1, read as the reverse complement.
TATTATGAGTCATCATTTGATTAAATTTCTTATCACTTAAGGCCATATAAGTGTTCAACAACTTTGTTTGATTTTCAATGATTTCTTCCAAATTGGTTCTATGAGAAGAAGAAGAGGATTGAACATAGGAATTATCATTTTGGGCCTTTGGAGAAAAACCGGGTGGGGGACCCCTTAGAGAATTATTTTGAAAACTTCCCCTATTTTGATTGTTCCAATTACCTCTACCTTGACTATGGTTACCATAACTTTGGTTATGATTACCATAATTTTGGTTATGATTTTGGCTACTATAACCTTGGTTGTTATAGTTACCTCGGGAATTTTGGTTCCCATAGTTCCTATTACCACCAACTTGGTTGTAGTTGTCAAAATTGCCATGGTTGTTGTAATTCCTATTCCATTGATCTCTTTGATTCTCAAACTTAGAATCATTATTATTTGACACATAGTTCACATGCTCATTCACATTTCCATCTTGATCATCACAAACATCCATACATGCATGAGGGCAACTAGAAACATCATGATCATACGACCCACAATCATCACAAAACAAGCATCCTCTAGGCATGTTACTAGAAGAGGGAGGGGGTTGAGAATTAGAAGACATACCTCTCCCCTTAGATTGGGAGGGAAGACTTGAAACTTGGTAGGTAGCACTTTCCAACTTCGCCTTGATAGCGAACATCTCCTTCCCCAAGTTTGTCATTTGTGAGGATAGATTGTTGATTGCATTTAGATGATCAACCGAGTACACCGAAGAGCTACTCTTGCTAGTTGACTCTGTTTCTCCATCTTGCCAATCTTTATAGTACCTCACTACGTCTTCAATTATGTTTACCACTTCCTCTTCAATTTTGTTCATGATAGGACCTCCGGCTCCTCCATCTAAACATGATTTTCCTTGAGGACTAAGGCCTCCATAGAAGATTTAAATAATTTGGTACGTAGGAATTCCGTGGTGTGGACACTCTCTTTGATACTCTTTGTATCTCTCCCATGCTTCATAGAGACTCTCACTAGGCTTTTGCATGAAACCTTGAATCAAAGCTCTAGCCTCCGCCGTTTTCTTTTATGGATAGAAACAGGATAGAAACTCCTTGGTCACTTCATCCTATGTCCTTAGAGAATTCGGCTTGACGTCCTTGTCTAGCCATTCCAGGGCATGCCCTATAAGTGAAAAGGGAAAAAGCTTGAGGTAGATGAATTCTTGGGAAATTCCATTCACCTTGATAGTATTAAAATACTTTTCAAACTCCTTGAGATGATTTAGCAGGCTTTCATGCTTAGCCACACTAAATTGTCGCCTCTCTATCAAAGTGATCATTGCCGGTCTTATTTCAAAGTCATTTGTCGGTGTTGTAGGTGGAGCAATCCCACTCTCAAATCTATATGCACCGGGAATCCCCAATTCTTTCAACGCCACCCTTGGATTTTCTCCCATTCTTGCTTGTTCCTCTTGTTGTGGTTCTTCTTCACTTGAAATGCTAGGGCTCAAAGATCGTCTAGCGCCCCTTAACCTTGCAATAGTTCTCTAAATTTCCGGATCAAATGGCACTAGTGAATGACCACGTGCTCTATGCATAAAATCTCAAAAGAAATGGTTAGTAGCACGGCTACAAGTGTAGCCTAAAAGAAAATCTTTTTTGTATTTTCAATTAAAGGTGAAATAGACTCAACAACTATAATAAAGCACCAATATCAGTCCCCGGCAACGGCGCCATTTTTTACGTGGGGAAAAGTAGGTCGTTTTCTACCCTTTCCTAGAGCCAAAGAAAATTTATAAACACTTGACCAACCTAATACGAGTATATGGTAAGTCAAGGGTCGAACCCAAGGGAATGAGTAGGTGCAAGCTATAGCCTAGGTCAAGCTACTTCGAAGATTGTAGGAAGATATGGTTGGTAACTAAGGTATCAAGAAAACTAGATAACTCGAGAAATTCAATGTACTAAACACTAGGGATATTGGTTCCACATGCAAGCTCAATGATTATGCTAATTGAATGATCACTCAATCAATTTTAACATTGCAAAGGACAAACAATAGTTGCAATCAAAGGAATTCAAGAGCTATCTCCTATAAGCCAAGCTAGAGTTCACTATGAGTGCCCAACTAGGAAAATCACAATCAAATTCAATCAATTAAAGCAATTCTCAAATCAAGGGTTCATGTCATTAAAATTTGCAATGCAATCTATATTAATCTTATGGGTTGATCACTCCTAGTCTAATTAATCACATGCACAACCATGTCAACCAATTTAATTGCAACAATTCAATCAATCAAGGATCATCAACTAGCAAAAATCATCAATCTAGCATGCTTCCCCTTCTCCCTAGCAACTAATCTACTCACTAATCATGGTGAAAATGAAAAACAAAACTAATTCAATCACAATCATTTCAAGTTTAATCAAGGAATTCAATCACTCAACAAATTCTAAAGCAAAGAATGAAACTCAAATCAAACATTCAAGAATTAAAGGAAATTGCAATGAAAGTAAATTCAAAGGAAAGAAATCTCACAAACTTTCATTGATGAGAAGAAGAAATCCAAGATCAAGTTGAAATCAAAGATCAAATTCAAGTATAATCAAGTATTCTTAAGCTTCTCTCTCTACTTTCTCTCTCTACTAAATCTGAAAAATAAGTGTCAAGTACAAATTAAGTTGTCTCCCCCGAAAAAGGAAAAGTTTAAGGGTATAAATAGAAGAAACGAGCGAAGGGGGCGGGGCGCCTAGTGTGTGCGTACTACCAAGTCATGCGCATGCACAGGTGGGTCTGCACGCACGCACCCCCTGTGCCGCGTGCGCGCACCCCTGCTCGGTGCTCGTGGCCTTGCCTCCATCGCTTGCTCGATCAATCTCCGCGCTCCCTAGCATCCCTATCATTGGTGCACTCGAGGCGATGCTCGTGAGAAGGGAAGCTCCTTTATCTTCCAAGCATTTGAATGCCTCAAGCCAAAGCATAACTTCCAAGGCCCTCGAGCTCGCGGAGCTAGCTTGAATTGCGTTTTCGAAATCCCGAACTTTGCTCCATCAACTTTCTTGAATGCGCTCAAGCTTTCTCCTTTGTGATCATACCTCGAGAAACTCAACACACCTACAAAAAAAATCAAGGAAACAAAGAATCGAGAGGAATAGTCGAGAAATGAACAAAATGACAAGAAAACCATTAAAAGCATGTGTTTCTCTAAACTTACACACAAACACGCAAAGCAAGCATTATAATGTAAAAACACGGCAAAAAGGACTAAAAATGAGAATATAACTATAAAGAAAACCTAGACTAAGAGTGCCATAAATGACACTCATCACCCTAACTTGGGTATTTATAAGGAAATACAAGAGTGAGAAATGCTCACCCATCAATGTGGGAGATTTGATTTTTCCATTTTATTTTAAATCTAAAATAAAATAATTAATCAAGCTACTAATAAATCAACAAGTGTCAAGCTCACATGAGAGGTTAGGTGAGGACCATTTGGAGGAGGGGGACCAAACTTGCTCCCCACTCCCTTTCCCACAACCGGCCAACACACACCCCAAACACCCAATAAGATCGCGCCACATGGCAGCCCCACTTGGGCACCAAGGCACCCCAAGTGGGCTGCCATGGCTGCTACCACCTTCGGCCCAGCAGGCTTATGCGTGAGGGATGTTGCTGGCCGAAAGCCGCTGCTAGCAGGCCTCGCACCATGTGCGGGCTGCTAGCTGAAGCATGCTAGCACGCCACGCCCTAGGTGCGGGCTGCTAGCCGCAGCTTGCTAGCAAGCCTCGCACTTGGTGCGGGCTGCTAGCTTCGGCTTGTTGCTTGTGCTGGGCATGGCACGCCATGCCACATGCATCGCTGCCCCTGGGCGCCAGCATGCACACGCTGCTAGCACGCTAGCGCGCTGCTAGCTAGCTAGCATTGCTAGCTTGCGCTGCTGCTCCTAGAGATGGTGCACTAGCACGCACCAGCCAGCCTAGGCTCGGCTTGGTGTGCTTGCTAGCCACCTTGCTAGACCATATGCCCCTAGCACTCGGTTTTCTCGGGGCATTCCGATGCTAGGGTATTTTGGTAATTTTGTTGATTTATTAGTAATTCTCTCGTCTCGTCTTTCATTATTTTCGACTCGACTTCTGACGCTCGGTTTTGACGCTCCAAGCTCGAATTTCCGACGTCTAAATATTAATTACTCAGTCGACTCATTAATTCCTTCCGAATTAATTCGTTGCTTCGGTTCGTTAGTTGCTTGGGTGTGACCCGAAAGGTTCAGTCAAGATTAAGCTGTAATATTAATTATACATTAATATTACTGATCAGAAGCGGCCTCTACCTAGGCATTCCGATCACTTGACCTCACTGAATAATTAGCTTTCTAATAATTCCGAACCCTCTATCGGAATACACTTGTTGGAAGGACACCATTCCTTTCACAGGTAGTCAAGACTGAAGCTGGGACACTTGAAGAATTCCATCTGTGTCAAGTGCCCTGGTCTGAAAACAATCAGATGGATGCATTATCAAAACTGACATCATCCGCCTCTTGTGATACGCCTGACAAGAGGAAAACTAGGTCGTTTACTAATCCTCCCTAAGTCAAACTAAATTTATAAACAGTTAACAAACCTAATACGAGTATAGAGGTAAGTCAAGGGTCAAACCCAAAGGAACGGTAATGTTCAAGCACTCTCAATTATGCGCCTAAGCTAGGTCGAAGTCGAAGGTGAAGAAGGAATAGTAACAACTAACAAACTAACAATCAAACAAATAAAACACTAGGAATGGGGATCAACAAGCAATCATGATAATTGCAACAACTTGGGAAGATCATACCAATCAAAGGTTGTGAAGACTAATGATAAGAGTTATCAATTGGAATCAAAGACCTATCTCCTAACCGTATGCTAGGGTTCACTATGAATAACAAACTAAGAGAATTACAATCCAAACCAATCGATAATTGCAATTCCTAAATCGATTGGTCGTGTCATTAGCAATTACAATGCAATCTAACATAATTCTCAAGGCCTAATCGAATTACACACATGCAAACCTTCATTAATCGCTTTAATCTCAACAACCAATCAACACAATCCCCAAATTAATCACAATCAATCAATCATACAAGTTTCACCCAATTCCTAGCCAAACAACTACTCAAGAATCATTATCTATCAACAAACAACTAATGAAATCAAGAATCAACAAAATATCAAGAATAATTACACTATCAAGAATCAAACATCAAGATTAAACCAAACAAACATGAAATTGAACGAAGCAATGAGTATGAGATAGAGTGAGAAATGCTCATTGATTGATTAAGAAGATCTTCAATACAATTGTCACCATTGGATCTTCAATCTCTTAAACCACCATTGAAATCCCTCACTTTCTCTCTCTAAAATTACTCCTAAACTATCCCTAAAAACTAGAGAGAGTAGCTCTCAACCTAACCTAAGATATGAGAGAGAAAGTCACCAAACTAATCTAAAAATCTTCTCCTCAAATAGAAATGACAAGGCTAATTTATAATAAAACGAGCGAGGGGAAACAGGGCAAACCGTGCCCACGCACCACCTTTCTGTGCGTATACACAGCAGGCCACAGAAGATCTGTGCGCACGCACCAACAAGGCCGCGCGTGCACAGTTGGGTCTACGCGCACGCACCACTATGCCGCGCGCGTGCACCCCTTACTTGGTGCTCGTGGCCTTGCTTTCTTCGCTTGCTCGATCAATCTCTGTGCTCCCGAGCATCCCTATCATTGGTGCACTTGAGGCGATGCTCGTGAAAAGGGCAGCTCCTTTATCTTCCAAGCACTTGAACATTCCAAGCCAAAGCATTGCTTCCAAGGTCCTAGTGCTTGCGGAGCTAGCTTAAATTGCATGTTTGGATTCCCGAACTTAGCTCCATCAACCTCCTTGAATGCGCTCGAGCTTCCTCCTTGATAATTAAATCCCGAGAAACTCGACACACCTACAAAACAAGTCAAAGAAACGGAGAAGCGAGAAAAATAGCCGAGAAATGAATAAAATAATAAGAAAACCATTAAAAGCATGCATCTCTCTAAACTAACACACAAACACGCAAATCAAGCATTATGCCCTAAAAACACGACAAAAAAGACACGCATCAAATTCCCCTAAGCTAAACTTTTGCTCGTCCTCGAGCAAAATAAAATCCAACCTAAGGGAAAAATGATGAAATTGTTCAAGAAAAGAAAGAAACAAGAAAGAGAGAGGATGGGAATATAAACTAACTCACTTTCGTAGGAATTACGGTCAATTTTAGCAACTAAAGACAAGCCATTTAAACCCCTAGATCGCCCTAGAGGACGAGTGATGCTCTCGTAAAGGTTTCCTAAGAGATTAACCTATAACTCTCATAATAATACAAACAAAGCAAAGCATGAGAAGGAAATCAAAAGAAAAGAAAAGCAAACACATGTTCATGAAAGGACTTTTCCAAATGTACAAGCACAATTGAATGCAAATCTTTCTAAACAAGTAAGGGAGTGCACGTTCTAAGATACCCGAGGTTGACTGAAACATAAATATGCTAAGCATAGGAACTAGTTTTCGCAATCCAACTTTCATCCCAAACGGTCTTACCGCGTTATCCCTACTAGTCTCATATCTTCCCCTAGTGAGCATCTCAAAAGTTCCACGAAGGAACGAAAAAGAATAAAATTTGAGGGTTCTTGGCATCTTGACCTTGCATCCCTTTTCCTTAGGCTTTAACTCATAATGCCCTCCCTCGGTATATGACTCAACCACTAGGTCAAAAGGACTTTCCCAAAGGTTGTAACGTAAGGGAAAAAGGTTAGGGTTAGGCTTAAAATTTAGAATTTGGTGGTTTTCCTAATTAGTGAAGCAAAGGGTGATCAATCCTTAACACCATAATCAAGTAAGCACCAAACAAAAGCACCAACACCCCTAAGCTTATTCAAAGCTAACATCACAAACAAATCCTCAAAAAGTGTGAGAACACTTCCTCCCCAAGCTTAAATGGAACATTGTCCTCAATGCTCTAAATAGGGAGAAGGATACTCACATCAAAATATTTTTGCATTTTTTCATTTTTCACCTTTTTTTTCCTCTTTTTTTTCTTTATTAGTGCTTTGTCCTCGCCTTTTTAACTTTGGACGGCTTTTTTAACTTTGCACTTGCTTTGTCCTTGCCTCTTTTTTTTTTAACTTTGGACGGTTTTTTTTTCTCATTTATTCATTTGCCATTATTCACACAAATATACAAAACACAAGCTTGCTTACAAATATGAACCAATATCAAAACTCATATACCACATACTCCAATAAAATGATCATTTGCTTCACAAAATCCAAAAATGGAACAAAAATGAAACAAAGGCTCAAAATTCTAAAGATGTGGCTTGAAAAGAAGGAAAAAGGCTCAAATGGTTAGCAAGTAGGCAAATGTAAACCCAAAAACCAAAAATAAGAAAACTATCCTAGAAAGAAAAATTACCGCCCCGAAAAGATGCCTTTGTCCTCCCTAGATGGTTTGGTCTCGAGTTTGAGAATTATGAGTCAAGATTCTAGATTAGGTCCGCAATAGTCAAGGATCCATGCCGCTCATGCAAATATATGTTGAAGGCTTGAAAAATAATGAACCTCACATGGATGTAGCAAAAACTCGCTATTGGTGTCAATTCGACTATAGGAAGTAACTACCAACACGCCACAAACAAGTAGAATCCGATTTCATGGTCCCACTAGTTCTAACCAACTACCTTAGCATGCTTTATCCTAGAATCAAACAAGCATACTCTCAAACCGTGCACACCGTTACTATTTAAGAAGAAAAGCATTCAACTATACAAGTCCAAAAGTATTATGTCCAAAGCAAGAACAAAATAAAACACATTGCAAATTTGCCTTGCTAGAAACAAAAATATTTTTGGGATTTTTCAAAATAAAGAACATGAAAATGCATATACAAATGTGCATGGCATATATGAATCAAAATCCCACCAAACATGATAAAATACCCTCCCCCAAGCTTGAATGAGACAACATGCTCAAACATAAATCAAATAATCCACGGGAGGGGAAGACAAAGAGATCAATCCAGTAAACCAACACATGTTCAACAAGTCACCAACCATTAGAGAAAGAACAAGGAAAGATATTACCGGATTTAGGTGGGTGTAAATACCCACAACTGTCCCAATTCAACCTTTCAAAGCCAAGTTCATCTGGAATTGAGTCTTGCTTTCCATATGCTAGCAAAATAGGAGTCAATCTTCCTTAATTCTTGATTCAAACCAATGCACCAAAGTATATCAAGTCATGTACCTAGCAAAAGGCACACAAACATTTCCATGAGAGAAAATCTATTCTAAAAAGAAAAGAAAATGAAAGCAATAAAACACGGGTTACTTCCCGAGAAAGGCTTGCTTAAGGTCCAAGCTTGACCGCTCTAGAAAATAATAATTCAACGCACGCAAGAGTTTGTCAAATGCACTACTACACATTTCATAAGAAGGTAAGTGTGCACATGACAAAAAGAAGGCATGCAACAAGCTTAGTGCACACCTATGAGGAGAGAGATGCCAAGAGAAAGAAGAAGAATCAAAAGAAAATTCAACAAAATAAGAAAAGGAAAAAGAAGAAGAAGAAGAAGGCAAACTCTCCTCATAATATTTTTGGGTGGCAATATCACCCTTTTCTTCAATAGGGGACGAATGAGGCACATATAAATCATCATAGACAAAGGGGTCCCCAATAGGCTTATTGACAAAGGAAGAATAAGATAGAGTGGGAAATGCTCATTGATTGATTAAGAAGATCTTCAATACAATTGTCACCATTGGATCTTCAATCTCTTAAACCACCATTGAAATCCCTCACTTTCTCTCTCTAAAACTACTCCTAAACTATCCCTAAAAACTAGAGAGAGAAGCTCTCAACCTAACCTAAGGTATGAGAGAGAGAGTCACCAAACTAATCTAAAAATCTTCTCCTCAAATAGAAATGACAAGGCTAATTTATAATAAAACGAGCGAGGGGAAACAAGGCAAACCGTGTGCACGCACCACCTTTCTGTGCGCACGCACAGCAGGCTACAGAAGATCTGTGCGCACGCACCACCCAGGCCGCGCGCGCGCACAGCTGGGTCTGCGCGCACGCACCACTATGCCACGCGCGCGCACCCCTACTTGGTGCTCGTGGCCTTGCTTCCTTCGCTTGCTCGATCAATCTCCGCGCTCCCGAGCATCCCTATCATTGGTGCACTTGAGGCGATGCTCGTGAAAAGGGCAGCTCCTTCATCTTCCAAGCACTTGAACATTTCAAGCCAAAGCATTGCTTCCAAGGTCCTAGTGCTTGCGGAGCTTGCTTAAATTGCATGTTTAGATTCCTAAACTTAGCTCCATCAACCTCCTTGAATGAGCTCGAGCTTCCTCCTTGATAATTAAATCCCGGGAAACTCGACACACCTACAAAACAAGTCAAAGAAACGGAGAAGCGAAAGAAATAGCCGAGAAATGAATAAAATAATAAGAAAACCATTAAAAGCACGCATCTCTCTAAACTAACACACAAACACACAAATCAAGCATTCTTCCCTAAAAACACGACATAAAAAACTAAAAACGAGTATAAAAATAAGAAGAAAACCTAGCCTAAGAGTGTCATAAATGGCACGCATCAACACCTCCGTCAGTATTCTGGGAAGTTATGAAGAAACGAAGCATTACTAAAGAAGAGCCCATTGGAGTACTTGATTGAAGCTCTACCTGGATGGATGGCATCTGGGCATACTTACAAGACGGCACGCTGCCTAATTCACCACAGAAAGCGGCTGTCATGAAAAAGCGAGCTGCAAACTTCGAGATGAGAAACGGAGAACACTTCAAAGCCGGCTTCCTAAAGCCTCTATTGAAGTGTGTTACCCTAGAAAAGGGGAAAGAAGTTCTCGAAGAATTGAATGCGGGATACTGCGCCTCTCATATAGGCGGCAGAAACCTGGCTGTTAAGGCCAGGCGGCAAGGTTACTTCTGGCCAACCCTTGAGTCAGATGCCATGGATATGGTTAGAAAATGTGACGAGTGCCAAAGATTTGGCAGGCTAATCCATCAACTGGCCATTGACCTAACAGCAATCCATAGCCCAGTCCCGCTTGCTAAATGGGGCATGGAAATTCTAGGTCTGTATACGCCTGCACCAGGCAGAAAGCGGTACATTCTGGTGGTTGTGGATTATTTCACCAAGTGGGTTGAGCCAAAGGCAGTCAAAAATATCAAGACTAAGGATGTCATCTCTTTCATTTGGAAGAACATCATCACCTAGTTCGGGGTACCTATGTCTATGGTTTTTGACAAAGCCCTCAATTTGAGACGCCTCAGCTCAAAAATTGGTTGGGAGATCAAGGGATCTCACATTTTTTTGCATCAGTCGGCCGACCCCAAGCAAACGGCCAAGTTGAAGCCTTCAACAAGCTCATCTCAGACGACATAAAAAAGAAAATAGAAAGAGCCGGTGGTTTATAGGCTGAAGAATTAATTCATGTCCTATGGGCCATCCGGACAACCGAAAAAGGGGCAACCGGTGAAACCCCATTTCTCATGGTTTACTGTGCTGAAGCCATCTTGCCCATCGAACCCATTATGAGCCGACTCTTCGAGTCATGCTATACGATGAAGAGGCAAAGTGGGAGGCCATGCGGCTGGCATTGGACTCACTTCCGGAACGCAGGGGCAATGCCACCCTGTGTCATGAGATTTACCGTCTGAGAATGACCCGTGCCTTCGACAAGAGAATGCAAAAACGGCCCCTGAAAGAGAGTGACTTTGTGTTACGAAAAATGGAGGCAACCGATAGGGCCAATGGGTAAGGAAAGTTAACTCCTAATTGGGAAGGTCCCTACCGGATCTATGAAGAAGTAAGAGGCGGCACCTACCACCTGGAAACCCCAGACGATAGGTGGCTGCCCAGAACTTGGAATGTAGATAACTAAAAAAAATACTACTTCTAAGAGATGTAAATTTTTGGAAATGAAAAGCCTATCAATGAAAAGTTTCTTTTTGTTTCCAATTCCTTTATTTATTTCTTTATATACATCCGGAATGTTTGAAATGCCGCCTGTACAATGTACAGACGGTGCACTTTTAAGTACTAAAAATAATAAACTAAGTCCAAAAACTTAATGGCTAAATGAACATCCTGCGAAGACGTGAGGCCAATGGCCAGATAATATTTGAATTTATAAATTCGTCTGCTCCAATATGAGTAAGGCGTCCGGCGACGCCTATCCGGGTGGAAACGTCGTAGAGAGCATCTCCCATTCGGGTGGTACATTGCTCTATAAACAAATACAGACGACCGAAATTAAACGGCCTAATTGGCCAACTCATAGTCGTCTGACCAAAGTAATCTAAAAAGAACAACCAAGCCCATGAGAATCAGATGTCTAAAGACATCAGCCGGTGACCGGTTGGAATTCTTACTTAGATTATTTTCCGAAATTATACAAGTCCTCCCAATGGGGCAAACAAACATAGAGTATAATTGGATTGCAAACATCCAGGCGGTGGAGAAATAGTTCGATTTAACCATTTAAACTGCCGGGTCAACGGCTAATCCGCTTGTGTTAATGGACGGATGTGTACTTGGTTTGGGGCAATCACTGCTGTGATTGATTGACTTAGGAACATCTCATACTCTTTAAAGTATCAAAAGTTCCCAATTCAATCAATCAATTAAACTTTGAAACCAACCACACAGCCGCCCAGGGGCAAGGTGCAGCCGGTTCATCAATTGCCGAATGTTTTCAATAAGTTAGGCAAAATCAAGTATATATATGCCAAAATCAAAATGCAAAATCGAAAACTTGAACAAAATCAACTAAGTCGACACATTTCATAAACTTAACTCGACCAAATGGCTAGGCGATAATGTTAATCGGATATCCATCCGGGCAAAAGACAAGCAAATTGTTCAGTCGGTAAAAAGAACAAAGATACACGACACGCAAGCTGGATAAAAACATATGGCATGTTGCCGCTGAAAACCTAAGTCTGCTGGGGAAGAGGCACCGCCTGGGTTTGGTTGGGCGGGAGGTCTTCTACAGTTTGCTCGGGTTGGTCCTTGTTAAGGTCAACCGGAGCTTCATTGTTTGGTTCATCTTCCTCGTCCGAGGCAATCTCAATGCCTTGGGCAAGGGCCCATTCCTTGAAGGGAGGCGGCACCGTCTCCTTTAGCTGCTCAGCATCATACACCTCGGTGGAATACTGATACCGTAGGTTGAAGTACTCCCAAACGGCGTTAGGGTGGACCAGATCCCAAGCCAGCTTCAAGCGAGCCTCAGTATCCCTCTCGTTCTCCGCACCAGCCGGTTTTACTCCTTGGAGATTTCTTCTTGGTGTGCGCTCCTCATTTGAACAATATCAAGCTTGAGCCGGCTGTTCTCGTCCCTGAGCTGGGTGTTCTCCTAGTCCACCCCTTCCAAAGCCTTCAGATCAGATTGTGCATTTTTAAGCGCCGACTCTAAGTTAGTGGATTTGGTGTTCGCCTCCTCCACTACAGCCGTCAGAGTCTTGATCAGCTCCTCCTGTTTCAACTCTTGAGCTTTAATTTCAATTTCACTCACTGTATTTTGGTATTGAGTAGAGTTGAGAGCATCCTAGGCCCTCTATTTAGCATCATTTACCTCCTCTTACTTTTGCCTAAACAGAGTCTTGAGCCCGTCCACCCTTAGCATAGCCTGCTCGATACATACGACAAATCAAACCAAATCAAGTCAAATCAAATAACAAAAACAAGGAAAAAACTTGAGATAAACTCTAAGTTACCTTAGCCAACATCGCTAGTATTTGGTCAAAGTTGACCACCTGCAGCCTAGGCACCTTGTCCTTCTCTAACCTAGTGAGGGTCCATCCGGTTGGCGAACTGCTGGACATCAGGCCGGCTGCTAGAGGCATCTGCACCATAAAAAGTACATGGTGAGAAGGCGGCATAGGCGGCACCTATCTTGTGCCGGCTACTAAGTGAATCTTCAGACGGGCTGGCTCGAGTTTTGACTTGCATAAAGTCAAGCGGCCAGAGAGTTTCAAAGCAATTACTCTTACCTTGGTCCCTAGGCTGGGAATTTCCTCCTTCCCCAGCCGTTGCATTACCTGTTGCGGCATCGAGTGGCATGCCACTTTTCGACTCTATAGAGGCATCCCGCAATTTCCTAGCCGGTCCTGAGCTTTCGCTCAAGGCCTTCACCACAGCCGGGCTTTTGCCACCGGTTGTGGGGTGTGTGGGATTCAGCTAGGCAGAAGAAGTTGATCGGAAGGGATTGCAGGCGGGCCTTACCCCGTCATTTTTGGCGTCCAAGGCCGCCTTTATCTTTTCAAGCTGCTCCTTCCTTAGTAGAGTAGCCGATTTAGCAGGCGTCTTATCGGCGTCCACCATACTTAAAGCTTCTTCTGCAAAAGAGAACCGGTTGGTTAGACATGTTATAAAAAGTTAGTTTAAAACAATCAAGAAAATGACAGCTGAAGTAAGTAACATACGTCTCTCAAACGTGGTACTCAGACCACAGGCAGAGAGAAACGCCTCACCTTTCAGAAAGTCCGGGTGGGGTACGTACCCAATTCTTTGGTACAATTATCTAACTCCCATCATCCAAAGGAGTGGTGGTTGTCTCAAAAAATCCCGGCTCCATTATTTGTTCCCAAGCCTTATATGGAATGCGAGGGAGGGTGCACTTCTTTCCGAGCATGGCCGGATCCTTATTATACCGGCGTAAGAACCGGTTGTGGCCTAGAGTGGGCAAGGAGATCAAGTAAAACTTCTCCTTCCAGCCGGTCAACTTAGATGGCTTGTCTAGTGTCATCATGTATTACGGGTGTGTGGTCAAAGTATACCACGCCCCCCATCCGCTTGGAGCCCGGCTCATGTGGTGCATATGAGCGAAAGCCTCAAAACTAGGCTCTATGTTCTAGAACTCACAGGCGGCAATGTAACTTAGTATATTTATCCATGACTTGGGGGTGAGTTGCCAAACGCCTAACTCATACCCCTTCAAAATTCTCTTGATCCCCCTGTGCAGAGGGAAGCGAAGACTGGCTCTGATTGCGGCCTCATAGCAGCCGAAATAATTGTCAACATTCTCAATATCATCGTCCCATGCCGCGGTCGCACCCGCAGGCGGGACGCTAATCACCCAATCAGCCTCAATGGGGTACTTGTCCTTAAAAGCCCTAAAGGTAGACTTTAGGGTCTGAATGTCCAAGGTGGACATGTGCACCTCAGTGGGTTTGGATGTGGACAGGCCTCTTGCCGTCTGCCAGCCTCCGCCTGACTAGAGCTTGAAGCTTCGGATCCAGATCGGTTGGAGGCTTCTAGGCCCTCTTCTGGATCCAAGTCATTCTGATCAGAGGCAGAAGCAGGTTTTTCACCGTCTGCCTCTTCTAAGATTTTGTCGCTTGGGGTTGAAGGGGTGCCACCCGGCAAAGAGCCTGCTTGCTCTTCAGATCCCTCATACTCCTCATCCGAAGTAATCTCATTGGCGGGCACTTCCAGAGCGCGCCTTCTTTTATGCTTAGTAGTCATCTGTTTTACTCCAGCCATCGTCTCCTGCATAGACACAGAGACGGAGGGATTCGGGGATGAGCAAAGCAGGTCCAAATGCCCAAAGACGACACCCCCAGTTCTAGACTCAGTCGTACTAGGAGACCGGCTGAATGACCTAGGCTGTGCCGTGTGTGTCGATGAAGAATCCATTTTATTTGAAAAACTATATATACAAACGGAAAAAATTTGAAAGAGTTGAGAAGAGAAGAGACGGTTACCTCTGATTTAAATTCTGAAAAATTGCCTCAAACATTGGCCGGTTGAGTCCACGAGGCTGCAGCCGGAAAATTTCTGAAAAGTAGCTACAGGCGGTAACAGAGTGTGTCTCTCTAGAAAATTATCTCTCTTTCTCACTATAGATTTTTTGAAACGGTCAAAGATGAGGGAGAAAAGGGGGGTAAAACACTATTTATAGAAGGGTGAAAATGGGGGCATCCCCGTCACTTTAACCGAAGGTGAACCGTTTGTTACTGTTCACCACCTGCAAGGGAACGCGTGTCACAGGCGCCCCATCGCTTGCCACGTCACCCTTATGAGGGGCAAATGTTTGGGGTAAAAATACCCTAAACATGTGGCCCAATTAGAGAGGGACACGTGTCACTCTAGGATGGGTCCAACGTGGCCCACTCCTCAGCCGACACGTGTCAGCCTTAGATGACAAATGGAATGGCAGCCTTCAGGGCCCAATTCCTAAGAACGCCGCAAAACGGCGCAACCCATTAGGTCATCCTGACCACCTAATGAAGAGCAAATTTTCCAACGACCCTATAAAAAGGGAGATTCCCCCATTTTGGGCGTTCATTTATTACAACAACCCTATATTCTCACACATCAGAGAAAACACCTGATCTCAGAATCCGAAAAGATCTCACTTTTACCTTTTCCGCACCTTTTCATCTTCTAAGACCCATACTAACTTGATCGTCGAAGGTGGAGCTCCTACCAACCGGAGTCTTCGTGTTTTGTAGGTACAGACCGCGCCGGACCAGTCTTGATGACGTAACTCTCCCGAGGGACCAGAAAACACCCAAAACATATATATTCATGATTTACTATAATTAATCATTATACAATTAAAAAGTAATTAATTATGTAAGAATTTAAGATATGTCTAGATCTAAGTGGATAAATATAATTATTATTTTTTGATTTTTTCCCTTAATTTTGGAAGAAAATATTTTGCATATATTATATATCTATTTTTTCGAATTTTTTTTTTTAAAAAAAATATACTAAGGACACAGCAGAAATTGACACGTGTCATTGTCGGTGTGTCTTTTAGTATATAACTAGTATAGTACCTGTGCTATTGCACGGTTTAAAAAGCTCTATATCAAATCTCACAAAATCAACTAAAGTAAGCCTAATACATAATTATAATGTGTACCAAACTTATCACATTACCCCGGCCATGTCATAAATTTAATTTGATGTTGATCAAATAAAAAAATTTAGGAATAATAGAGATATCAAAAGGTTTATGATCATTACATACTTTACCTTTTAGATCATAGTGACTCATTCTCATTCATATGTTACCCTTCAATTACTTTTAGTTTTATCAACATAATAAAACATGTGTAAAAAAAAAAAAAAAAAAAAAAAAAAAGAAGAAGAAAAAAGAAAAAAAAAAAAATTCTATTCCATACTCCATTCCATAATATGGTCACAAACTTTAAAATAAATTGGGTATACAATGGATATTGTAGATTCATTGTTAAGTCCGTTGTCCTAAAACGATTAAAAATTACACCTAAGATAAATAAAATTTAGCATCATATTATTATAAATTCATCCATTTAATAGAGACTGACAGTCATTTTTTAGCATCATTTTTTTCCCTAAAAAAAATTGTAACACTACTTAATTAATAAACAATTTCTAGTTACCTCTCGATTTCTGGAGATCCCGGGATATGAAAATCTCGATCCAATTCTAGGTAATTAAGGTAAGTTTTTTCTCTTTAAAATTTCTTAGTATTGAATTGAGAATTTTTTTTTTTAAAGGGAAGTATTGAATTGAGATTTAATTATGAAATATGTTATTGAATGTTTTCAAAAGAAATTAGATATCTTGATTTTTTTTTTATTTTTTTTGAAAAAGAACTATTTCATTGGACAAGTTATAGCGGCTTGTACACATTAGATTAGCAAATCAAAACAAAAATACCAGAGGATGATTAAAGTTTTTCAAAGATGAGATTTTTTAATTTATTTATTTTAGACAATAATTTATCACATAAAATTAACATTAGTTACGAACTATATTATTTGGCAAAAATATTACATAAGATCAATATTTACATATATGTAGATTCTTAATTATATTTTAGTTGACCTAAAATAAAAAAGTTGACTAATAGTTAGTAGACTAATATTCTTAAGTACATTTTTAGTTAAATAATAATCTTCGATTTTATAGATTATAAGATTGTTCTATATTATGCAATATCATTATCTTTTCATAATTCTTTATTAGGAGTATATAATATTTATATTACCTCATTTCATATAATATTTGATTTAGTTGATATATTTAGAGGTGAAAAATTAAGCGGGAAAATTTTTAACATCAAAGTGACACGTGTCAAGGTGTAGTTCGAGTGTCCCTATTTTAGTATAATTATTATAGATAGATAGATAGATAGATTATTGAATTGATGATTATTGATTGATTGATTGCTTTTAATGTTTGGGCTTTAGCAAATGCAATAGAATATGGGGTTGGTTCATTACTTGGGCTTTCTAGTTTCACGGATAAGTAATAGTTTTAATTCTTTTAAGCTAAACTTTTAAGGGGGGCCAAAGCCTTGTCTGCCCTTAAAAGATCCGTCTCTGTATATAATGATATAGTTAAAATAAAGCATGGTATTTTCCCTAAAATAATTAAATTTATTATTAATTACAATTGATTAAAATAAAGATTAATGAAAAAAATGGAATTGATTCTTCATTTCAATAATTTTCAAACCAAACATGTAAGACGATGAGATTTCATTCTAGAATTCACAAGCTATTAAGTATCAAGTTCCAACTTATAGTCTCATACCACCTTAACATCAATGATTCCAAACATATACCACTCTCCAAACCACGGGTTTACTCCTTTCACGTTTTCACCCGTTAAACATGGGTTTTCTCTTTTTAAAACAAATCCAAAGTAATTTGATAAGTTTGACTGTTTGATTTGTGTTTTTCTCAGTCTCACTAACCACCACCACCTCTTTCACCTTCACTATCAACTCTGTCTTACTTCATTTCCGACTAATGTTGATTCGAATCCTTGCTAGAGCAAAAACTCCATTTTTATCCCCTCTAATTCTTCATCAATTGAACAGAACATTGCCCATTAATCAGCCTTTAACCTCGTTGTTAAACCCTAATTTATCGAGCTTGGATTCGAATGATATAGCAAAACCAACAAATGGGTTTTCCTTAATTTTGGAGAGAGAATACCACGATGGTAGACCAAGAGGTCCTCTTTGGAGGGGTAAGAAGTTAATTGGAAAAGAGGCTCTTTTTGTAATTCTGGGTTTGAAGAGGTTTAAAGATGATGAAGAGAAGCTTGATAAATTTGTCAAAAATCATGTGTTGAGGCTTCTGAAGATGGATATGATTGCTGTTCTTTCTGAACTTCAGCGACAAGATGAGGTTTCTTTGGCCCTCAAGGTTTGTCTTACGATTTCGAATTCTATTTTTTTGTGTAAATTCTTGAGCTTTATTCTTTATTTGCGCATGATTGTGAAGTTTGTGTGGTTATTTGCGCTTGATTCTGATGTTTGGGTTTTTAATTTTGCATGATTCTTGAATCATTTATTCTTTTATACAGCTTTTGCAATCGCTTATACAGCTTATGCATAATTCTTGATTCTGGTGTGGGTTATTTTTAAGTTGTTGAGTTTAAAAATCGTAATTACTCATGATACAATTTGGTTACAAGCATCTTATTATGGTATTATTGCTTCAAATTCTAATAATGGCTAGAGCTGGGAATTTTCATATTAACTTAGTCCCTGTTTGGTTTGATGTAAAATATGAAAAATTAGCTTTCATGAAAACATATTTTCTAGGAAAAGTACAATTGGCAGATAAGTTATCTTTTGTTTGGTTGCATACGAGAAAAGTTCAAGAAAATTCATAATTAGGAGTGGAAATGTGAGAATGGATGAAAGGGAAGTAAAAAGGAGGTAAGGAAGAAGGAGGAAAATATGGTTTCCCTTGTTTTGTAAAGGAAAATGTTTTCCATCATCAAGGATGCAATATTCCACCATTGGTAAAATTGTTTTCCACCCCTTCAAAAACCAAACAAAGGAAAATGGGAAAATCGTTTCTATAAAAACATTTTACATTAAACCAAACGGGGCCTTAGTGTAGTTGTATAGTGGCCTGTATAGTTTGGGACATCCTTTAGTTGAGATGCGACCTGTTGAAGATTTGGTTAGATTTTTATTTGTAAATATGTTTTGTGCTATGTTTTAATCATATAAAAACATCTAGTGCTAAAGACTAGTTATGAAAGTGCTATCCAAATTATTCATTTGTCACTTTGTTTCATTTGTCATCTTTTATTCCCTCCGTTTTTTAGTACTTCTTCCGTTTATCAATAATTGCAACAAGTTGACTTGTAATGAGTTAAAAATAGAGTCAACTTGCTGCTTGTATTAAGAATTGAAGCAAGTATATGGTGACTTTTACACAAGGAACCTGTAGAACATTTCAGGTGGGTTTAGCTGAAAGTCAAATGTGGTGACTTGAGTTAGAAAACTGGTTGGTAGAATTACTATTTGCTAGGGTCTGTTTCCAGCTTTGGAAATTTATTCAACTTTGAGAAGCACGGATGATCATTCTGATAAAGTCGGCCATTCTTTGTCTGTCAAATTCTTGTAGCAACTTCGAGAAGTATCTTGACTTCCCTGACCCAGTTTTTCGATCCTACCATTCTTTTGGCTATGAATAATGATGACTTTAGTGTGAATCTCTTCTTCGAATGTTTCTTTACCACATTATGAAGAGTGAACAAGAAATGATTTTAAAGTTTAAACAGGCTGTTCCTCCTTTGCATAATTTTATCAAAGCTCAATGAACGAACAATCATTGACTTTCTTTGAGATCCTGAATATATATATTTGAAATTTGAAGTACTATTATTCCCAACAAAAAAAAAAAAAAAAAAAATAAATAAATAAAATAAAATCTAATAGGGCCAAACCTTTTTTGAGTTAAACTTCTGTTAATTTCAATGCTTTATTTGTGAGTAGTTTTGCGCTTTTACAAGACACTTAGATCTAGTGATTTATGAGGGAATTTATTTTTTCCCATTTTGTGAACTTTTCATTTCTAATATTTTGAAAAGTGAAGTTTTGCAAGTATAATATTTAAGATGCTGACAGCTATATCACTATATGCTAAGTCCTAATAAATGTTACAAAGATTTGCAGATGCAATTGGATGCTCTGCAAATCTGTGTCTCTCTGTTAGTGGTTGGTATGTGGGAGTTTAGGGTAGAAGTGGGACTTGATTTCAATTGGATGAAACTCCCCTCCCTTATTAAATTCTTGGGTTTGGGAATAAAGCTTGGAAACGGCTATATGTCCTCTTTATTAAAATTAGTTGCATTTACCTCTTACAACCAAACAAGGCATTGATCCCTTTTTTCTTTCCTTAAATGAATTCCCAACAACAAATCCCATTCCATATCCCAGTCTCTATTGTCCAATTTCCCGTTCCTACAAACGCCCCATCTATGTAGGGAAATGACTACTCTCTTTCTAGGAAGTTTGCTCTTTCTATACAACTAGCAGTGTTTATTTCATTCTATGTGACCTACTCAATCATGTATACAAATGGCCATTGGAAACTTTTGAAAAGAAATTTTTCTCCCCAATAGCTATCTTAATGGTTATCTTCTTGAACCAGGTGTTTAGAGTAATTCAAAAGCAGGACTGGTATCATCCTGATACCTATCTTTATAAGGACTTGATTATTGCAATGGCGAGATCTAAAAGAATGGATGATGTGACGACACTTTGGGAAGACATGAAAAAAGAGAAGTTGTTTCCTGATTCTCAAACATATACTGAAGTCATCAGAGGCTTCTTAAGAGATGGTTCCCCTGCAGATGCTATGAACATCTACGAGGACATGCTGAAGGCTCCAGAACTTCCAGCAGAACTGCCATTTAGGATTTTAATGAAAGGTCTTTTGCCACATCCACTTTTGAGAAACAAAGTTAAGAAGGATTTTGAGGAACTTTTTCCTGAGCATTCTGTGTATGATCCACCCCAAGAGATATTCGGAATGCGCTGAGGTTTGTAACTTGGATACCTATTTTGCTGTCAGATCTACGTCTCCTTTTTCCTTTGTACAAAATGTCATACTGTGATTTGTGTCTTTTGTATATGTCATGCATCAGAGAGCTTGATATTGTTGCTGTTGTGTTTGCATGTGTGCTCTTTGTGCTATATAACTGTTGAAGTGTTGGATTCTGTTTGACAATATGTGTGGTATGCTGGAGGTAAATTGGTACACTGGTATGCCAAATACTTGTATATATAAATTTTCATATCCGAAACAGATTAAATTTTTAAAAGCACAGAGAATTTTTAGTTCTATACATGTGTAACATATTTATTGCGGAATAATTTAGATATTTTATGTTGTGAAACATATTAGAAAAGGATTGCCTTGTAACGTGGCCGAATTATTTGCTACTTTTGGGAAATATTGAGTTAATTTCAAATTGGTGTAATATATGTGTGTGATTAGCTATACGGAAGGAAGTATTATTTGCGTAGTAGGCTGTTAAAAGCATTAAATTTGTGTGTGTAAGGAAGCTTTGACCTCGACTTTTTTTTTAAAAACTAATCTAAGGCTTTGATTGTTTGATTGAAAATATTTTTCATGGAAAATCATTAAGAAACAATTTTAATGGAAAACATTATTGTGAAAAGAGTTTTCCTTTGTTTTTTTTATTATAGGAAAACTTATGGGAAAAAAGAAATATGAAAGTAAAAGGGAGGGGAAGGATAAAGGAGAGAAATAGAGAAGTGAGGAGTAACGTGGAAAATGTGGCATACGCCACATACATTTTTTACAAAAGGTTATTAGTTTTCCTTCTATAATAAGTAACTTTTCACCTATGACAAATCGATTTCCCCCTTTAACAAAACAAGCAAAAGAAAATGGAGAAATGAATGAAAAAATCATTTTCTAGTCTAATAATTTCCATTAAAACAAATAGAGCCTAAGTGTATAATCTTGTTGAGTGAAATTTTGGTGGCAAGGGTGTTTATGATGTGAATTAACAAAACAAGCAAAAGAAAATGGAGAAATGAATGAAAACAATCACTTTCTACTCGAACAATTTCCACCGGAATAAAAAGAGCTCAAGTGTATCTTGTTGAGTAAAATTGTGGTGGCAAGGGTGTTTATGATGTGAATTAGACTCGAGCTTGTCTCAAAAGCTCCAAACTTAAGCCTCGACTCTCCTTGGTTCAAATAGAGCTCGACTCTAGAATGGCTTGAAAATGATTGGCTGTTTGTTATTAACTGTTTTTTTTTTTGCTAGTTAAAGTTTAAAAAAGGAGTGCTCCAATAGTCTAATGATGTGACTCGAAATAAAATAACATTAGGAAATTTGTACCTTGTATGTGGATAGCCTTTTAGGGAAAGATGATACACATACATCTTGGATGTTACGTGAGGCCTGATATTGTGACAACTCTGCACTTGAGTTATTTGATAAGCTGGAAACAAACTTATTTTATTTTATTTTTTCATTTGGGCGCGGGGGGGGGGGGGGGGGGGGGGGGGGACTTTTTGCTTCTTAGCACCAGATTGAGTAATTGAGGGCTAAAATTCCCAATAAAATTTCACTTACACTGTTGGCGCTTAACATTTTAGGATTCTTGACTCTAAAAAGCGAATCACCCATTATTTTCCATGAGATTAAAGAATTCTTTCTCCACCCAAAACCCTATTTTTTCTGTAGATGCAAGCGAATCAACTATTGAAAGCATAAGCGCTTAAGGTTTTCTCTCTCCACCCAAAACCCTAATTTTTTCTTGTAACTCCTTTGCCCCTATGCTTTCAATAGTTGTCGATTGCAGCTAATCCATTTGATGTTAGGTACCTTTTGTTTCATGTTCTTCATAATTTTATTTGTGGGTGATTTTCATGTAAAATATTAGGTTTTTGGGTTTAATTTCAATTTCTGATAAATTAGAAAAATCAGTCAAAAACCACCTTTTAAAATTGGGTTTCTGTCAAAAACCACCTTCAAATTTTACTTATTTATTTATTTCTGTATGAAGTCAATAGACCACCTTTGCCTAGATAGGCCCGGATTTCACCCTTTGACTCACTATTTTTGACATTAACTTCGCTCAACCCTTATTTTTTCTCGTTCCTTGGCTGGACTACCACCTCTTCTTTCCTCTCCACCATCACTATTTCTCTTTCTCCCAAGTCCCACCAACATTGCCACTGCCCTCTCACTACCCCTTTCTCTCTCTTCTCCTTTTTTATTTTTATTGCTATTTATTTATTTATTTATTTGTTTATTTATTTTTATCTCTATCTATTTTAATTCTAATTGTTTGGTGGGTTTTTCTGTTGATTGAGGTTGTTTTTAGGGTAAGTGTTAGTTTTCAAGTTTTCCAAGTTGTTTTGGGAGTGGGTGAACTTGATTTCGAAGTAGATGACGTGGTTTTCTTGACGTTGTTTTGGACGTTAGGGTTTTTTTATTGGAGTGATTTTTGGAGGTAGGTGGGTGGTTATGGTGGTGGTTAAGTGGTTTAAAGGGAGTTAGGGGGTTTTTCTGCGGTGTGTAATTGGTTTTAGAGGTGTTTGGGTGGTTTTAAACTTTTGAGGGAGTTGGATGGATTATGGAGAGGTTCGGTGGGCCGACATTTGTGGGTCGGGTGGTGATGCAGTTGAAAAGGGTGTTTTTAGTGGTCATGTGCATGGCACGTGAGTGGTCAACACCAGAAAAGAAATTTCAGAATTCGGCTTAAGGTGCTAATTCACAAAAAAAAAAAAAAAAAAAATAAAATAAAATAAAATAAAATAAATAAAATAGAAGTTTCAAACTAGGGGTCTAAATGATTTGGGTTTAGCTCAAATTTTTGTAGAAAATCAAAGGTTTATGAGACCGAATTTATCAAATTGGATTCACAATTAATATAGGTTTAGCTCGATTGGTCAGATACTTATTTTTTGTTCTTCCTAATTTAATTTAATTATATTTAAAAAAAGTAAATTAAAAAATAAATAATTTTTTTGTGTGTGTGTTCATATCTGTTGATTTTCTTGTTTCATAGTCTCTCTTCTACTCTCTTGCTTTGTCTCAGTGCATGCCCCTTTTTGCTATAGCATGCCAGCCATATTGCTATTGTAATTGATTTTAAGTTACATTTAAAAAAAATCGATGTATTTTAAGTATATGGGACATGGATTATTTGAATCTAACATCAACTATTTACTGTATTTTCTTTTCCAGTCTCACTGATTCTCTTCCTTCATCACTAATTTTCTTATCCTCAAACTGTTAATCTGTATCCTCCAAGCTTTACCTTTTACTTCCTGGCATAACAAAAAAGAAAAACACTTTTCCCAACACCATTATTTCGCCCAATTCAAAGAACATTACCCTAATCTTTGCTGTAATACTCATAAAAATGTCATTGCTAATTTGCCATTACACCACTGACTTACCTATTTACAGAGACCGCCAAACTCATCCCTTGGGCCCAAAGTCTCATTGCAAAAAAAGAAAAAAAATACATCAGCACAAACTGCGATCACGCTGACAACAATAGCCCAACTGAGCATATGGGCTGATTGCTCATGAAACATGGACCCAAGGCCCAAAATTGATAGGGACACAACCATACCAGCCGAGCTCAATAAGAGAAGAGGTCTCCTACCATACTTCGCTTAGAAAAGAGCTGAGATCATAACAAAGGTAGCTTTTGGCTGCTCCCATGATTAGCTTATTGTGACAAAGTACAGGCTATGTATTATATACTAGTGTTGACAACAAAATATAGTATTGAACCTACTAGGTAAATGAGGACATAGTCTCTTATGGTAACCAACTAGACTTGGCAGCATTATCTTCAACAATCACTTATAACAGATGCATTAGTATATAAATACTATGAATATTTTTGTTCAGGAGACTATGAATATCTGTGTATCTGCTGCAGTGGGTAAGGTGGCATCCAAAAGAATGTTTCAGTATTTTACTTCTGCATGGACTCTAACCTGGCTTTAGATCTTTCACATCTAACAATTTCTGTATTATTGAGTAACTTCAGAGTCTTCAATGTTTTTGGTTGAACATTTTGCACTGAACACTCTCAAATTTGATTTGAGCCTAACTTTATCAGTCGTACTGATCAGCATGGCATTGGTTAATATCTTCTCATTGGGTTTTAGTTAAGGCTTTCTGATTGGTACTGCTCCTTTGGTTAAGTTCTTTCTGATTTGCGCTACTTTGGTTATGTCCTCAATTATCTGAAATAACTTGTTAGCTGTTTCTCTTTATTATGTTGGGGTATTGGATTTCTTAATTTAATTTTGTTTCTTAGATTCTCGTTAGGTTTACTCTTTTTGTCTTTCTCTTTTTTTAATCCCTGAAGGCTAAATTTTACTTGAATTTAAATAAGAGAAGTTTGTTCAGCTTTGCATCATCTGAAAGTCTGATTACCCTATTTTATGCTATAATATCATAATAAAATAGCATGATTCTTCTGAAATCAAACTTGACATTTAGCTTGGTTATATGAATAGTTGTTATGTTCCAAGATGAAAAATTATACAGTGGCCTTATACAGCCACTAGGTGATCAGCTTGCTTATACAAGGCACAATAATCCTATGAACGCGTTTCGGGAGCCTGTTAAATGTCAGGTACTTTTAAGTTTTTAGTTAATTATCTGTCGAAGAGATTGGTCTTTTATTCCACAACATCTTGGTGTAACACTAGTATGGTTAGGGACTTGATGCACTCATGAAAGAACCTGAATAAGGAATCAAGCAGGATCTGCATTCCCAAACAAGTTTTATGGGTTGTTACTTGAGTTACTTTTTTTAAAACTAAAATAAATCAATTTACTTTTTTGGGTTCATATTTGTTTGTCTCAATGCTTGCCCCTTTTCTAATTCTCGTACTCTCTTTGTTGCAGAATGCTCCTACGTATATTGTTAGTCCAATTGTCATCACTTATTACACCCTCCCAGTCTAACATGCTCTGCTTTACCTGTAACCTTGCCTTTTGATCTACTCAATTGCCATTGGTTGTCACAATTCGATTTATTGTCGTGCATATGCAGGGCCATATCTATTTTCCAATGATCCTGAATCTATTTTGGGTTGGATCAGATTTTGACTGAAGTGAAGAGGCTAAAAAAGCCATGGACAAAATTGGCATCGGAGGTACAGTGAAAGCAAGCATCAGGTCTTCATGAGAGGGATATGATTTTGGCTCTGGGAGGAGAATGATTGCCTTCGACAAGGGGCATTAAGTTCTGCATTTGTTGTTTTTCTGTATGAACATCCTGTTAGCTGCTCCTGTTTGTGCCCTAGATGATCTGCATATCTCAGTGGTGGGGATCTTGACAAATTTCTTCAAGGGCGCTGAAAATACTTTAGTCTTTATTTAATATTTACGAAGTATTTAATATTCAATGAAGGATATATGAAAAAAATATTTATTTAATGAAGGATATATGAAAAAAATTTATTCCTATCTTTAGAGTTATTCCATTTACTTTTACAAGGTTGAATTTTGCGACTTTTACATAATTAATTATCATTTTTATGTAAATTTGAAAGCGTAAAATTATTAAGTGAAAATTTATTAATTTTTTAGGATGATTATGTTTTATTGTCAATTTCTTAATCTTTTTAATATTGAATTGAACATTATATTGATCAAGGAATTGAAGGATACAGCTTGATTAATATCATACATACAGATAAAAAAAAAAAAAGGTAAACAAGAATGTGAAACCAGAGCAAAATAAATAAATTTGTAAGTTCTCCTCCAAAAAAAAAATAAAAAAATAAAAAATAAATAAAAAAAATTGTTCATATGGCTTCACACTATTTTTTTTTTTTTTTTTTTTTTTTTTTTATTTTTTTTTTTTGACACAAACCAAACAAACACCATATTATTACTCCATCAAAACAGCATTGTCTTTACAAATAGACTCAAAAATCTCCATTGGATACTCTTCAAGCCATATACGGCTCTCACTAAAATTAAAACTTAAACTTGCTAAACTATGGGCTACGCCATTTCCCGACCTCTTGACAAAAGAGTAAGACACCTGCTGACATCCTTGGGTAATTCGAAAGATATTCCCTTACCATGTTTCCAAAGGCTGTTGGAGGGATGATGCCTTTCTTCAAGGGATGGAAGAGCTTTAGATTATCTGTCTCGAGAATCAGCTTGCTAAAACCGGCTTCTCTAGCGATAATTACACTTTGCCTCAAAGCCATAGCTTCCCCCACGTCTACCTCAAAGGCACCTTCAGTCACACAGCAGCACGCCATCACCAATTAAATCCCTCAAGAGCCCTCCCAAACCCACCTTCTGCTACCCCGAAAATGCTGCATCAGAATTGAGCTTATAAGAGCCTTCCAGCGGTGGTTTCCAAGATGAACTCAGGGGTTGAATAGGCTGGTGAATTGCAAGCTTCTCATTTGCGTTTTCATATTCCCCAACAAGACTAACAGCCTTGTGAATGACATCGAGGTCTAGTCTTCTTTTTCCTTCAAAACACCAGCAATTTCTTCTCAACCAAACTGACCATGCCAAACACCAGAATATATCCCACCAATTTGAGTCCGTGACTTTTTCCTTCATCCCCACACACCACATTCAAAAATTGTTCTGTTCTTCAGAGAGTGTGTCGAGGCGTAACACTGAGTGTTTCCAGATTGTATACACAGTTGGGCACCACAGAAGCATAAGCTCGAGACTTTCCTCCTCCTCGCCACACATTGGACATCTATTATCAATGCTCATTCCTCTTTTCACCAAGTTGCCTCTCACAGCAATCCCATTCCTAACACACCTCAAAGCAAAAAGTTTCACTTTGGGTGGAATACGGGCCCGCCAAATTGTTTTCTAGTTAAAAGGTGCACTAATTATTGAGGTAGTTGCTTTCGCTCTTTCCTCCTCTTCTATTAACAGATTATACGCACTCTTAACACTGTAAGTACCATCCTTAGAGAAATGCCAAGTCCATCCATCATCTTCATCATACATTGGAATAGTTATGCTACATATTTCCAGTACCTCCCTTTGTGTAAACAACTCCCTCAGAGTATCCATACGCCAGGTTTTTTCCTCCCACAACTCGTAAAACAAATTCAGGGATATGTTCACTATTCTCTTTGCTCGAGTATATACGAAAATCAGGCAGTTTAGGGACCCAGGGGTCATTCCAGATGCTTATCGAGCTCCCTCTTCCCACCATCTTCCTTGCACCCTTCGTGATCACCTCATGAACACTTAAAATCGAGCGCCAAGTAAAACTCATATTTGACACCGGTTTTTCCTTGAAATAATTTGAATGAGGAAAGTACTTTCCCTTCAAGACACGGGTCATGAGGGAGTCTTCATTTGTCACAATTCTCCAAGCTTGTTTTGCGAGCATTGCCCTATTGAAAGCCTGCATATTGCGGAAACCCAAACCTCCCTGATTCTTTGCACGGCACATTTTATTCCAAGCCACCCAACAAGTCCTCCTTTCCTCCCCCTTTTGACCCCAAAAGAAATTTCTACACAATTTTTCCACCACATTTAGGATACTCACGGGAATAGAAAAACATTGCATTGCATAAGTAGGAATTGCTTGGGCAACCGACTTAATAAGGATTTCACGACCTGCTTGTGATAAAAAATTTTCCTTCCACCCCTTGAGTTTCTTCCAAACCCGATCATGAATATTCTGAAAAACAAATTTTTTAGAACCTCCCATGTACGTTGGAAGCCCCAAATATTTTTCATGTCCCTCGACAGCCTTAAAAGATAACTTCATCTGAAGCATATTTTTCTTTTCATGGTCTATATTTCGGCTAAAAGACACTTTTGATTTCTCCATATTCAGTTTCTGACCTGACGCCATCCCATAAGTAGAAAGAATTTCAAGGACCTTTTCCGTTTCATCCTCATTTGCCTGAACAAACGGAAGACTATCATCTGCAAAAAATAGGTGAGAAATTGGCTCGACATGTCTCCCAATTTTAACACCATGTATGAGTTTTTTCTTCTCTGCATCACGAAGGAGAGCTGATAAACCCTCCGCACACATAATAAAGAGGAACGGGGATAGGGGATCACCCTGTCAGAGCCCCCTAGAAGGCCTAAATTTCCGAGACGGTTGTCCATTCACCAACACATCAAAAGAGGCCGATGACATACAATTCATAATATTTTTCACAAAAGTCTCCGGAAAGCCAAATTTATTCATCATTTTTTCCAGAAAATCCCATTCAACTCTGTCGTATGCTTTGCTCATGTCAAGTTTCAAACCCAAAAAACCTTTCTTTCCAGTCTTTTTTTTCCGCAGAAAATGAAATCATTCATAAACAACCAAAATGTTATCTGTGATTAATCTACCCGGAATAAAACCACTCTGAGACTCACTCATAGTAGTAGGTAGAACTTTTTTAAGTCTGTTTGCTAACACTTTTGAGACAATTTTATACAAGACATTACACAGACTAATAGGTCTATAATCAACGGGAGACTCGCACTCTTTTTTTCGGAATTAAAACAATATGAGTCTGATTAAAATCACATATATCCCCTACATTATTCAGAATGTTCAAAGTATTATTAATCACATCAGGACCAATGACATGCCAAAATTTCTGGAAAAAAATAGCAGACATACCATTAGAGCCGGGGGCTTTTGTTGGATGCATTTGAAATAAAGCATCACGGACTTCATCTCCAGTAAAAGGTGCTGCCATATCGGAAAATTGAGAGTCCGAAATCTTCGTAACCACCTTGTCTACTACACAATCAGCATCTATTTGGCCACCCGACGAAAACAAGTCATCAAAATGCTTGACTAACACCTCAGAAATCTGCTCTTCCTCTGTGTAAACGTTCCCTGCGGCATCTTTAATTTCTCATATGTGATTTCGAGCCTTTCTCTGACTAGCCTTTTGATGGAAAAAAGAAGTGTTCTTATCCCCATTTCGAAGCCAATCTTGCCTACTACGTTGCCTCCAATATAAGTCCTCTCTATTCTCCAACTCATCCATTCTATCATCTAGAGCTCTCATTTGCGCTATAATTTCATTAGTTTGTTGCTCACTCATCAAAGACTCCATTCGAGCTCTACAATCTTGCATTTCTTTCACGAATTCTCCAAATTTATTACGGCTCCAAGCACTTAGATTTAAAGAGGTATGAGCAATTTTCGAGCATAAATCACCACCCCCATCCCACCCATTCGCAACTATATCTCCACATGTTTCATCTCTAAGCCACATTTCCTCAAATCTGTACCGTTTTCTTTTGTTCTTTTTTTCATTTTTCCCACACCTTCATTAATACACAAAAGAATAGGTAGATGATCGGACTTTCTCTTTGAAAGATGGGACACAAACGCTCTAGAGAACCTCTCCTTCCATTCTCTATTTGCCAAAAAACGATCTAGTCGTTCTTGGACATTTTTATCACCGCCCCTATTATTTGTCCACGTGAAATCGTGGCCAACATAACCCAAGTCCTCAAGATCACAAGTGCTAATTGCTCTTCTCAAAATGTCAGCCTCTTCAATATTAAATTCCGTTCCACCTTTCTTCTCATTCGATGTAAGCATCATATTTAGGTCCCCTCCACAAATCCAAGGGCCCTTAGAGTTTCTATGTAGAGTCTCCAATAACACTCCAGTTTTTTGTTTATTTTCCTCTTCCGAGTGTCCGTACAGCCCCGTGAATCTCCATCCTTCCTCTCTCCCCTCCTTCACCCATACATCAATATGATTTAAAGAGAAAGATTTCAACTCAACGTCAAAATCATCCCTCCACATTAAAACTAAACCTCCACTTCTCTTCCTTCCCTCCCCTACACAACTAAAGCCCAGCATGTTGCTAAAATTAAGCTTTTGTTTTATTTTCTCCAACTCATGACACTTCAATTTTATCTCCGACAGGAAAATCATTCGGGGTTTTTCAAGAATCACAACATTTTTTAACGCATTAACCGCGGAGGTACTCCCCAAACCTCTACAATTCCAACTGAGGATGTAAATCATTGGCCACCAAGAGCCCATGGAGTGGGGATCGCCACATTCAAGTTAAGAGCAGCAACTTTGCGTTTTTTATTTTGATCTTCCTGATTTTCCTCATCAACCAACATCTCCTCATCATAGCTATCCTCATCACACATAGACCTTTTACTCCCTACTAATTGTTTTTCTTCCTCTCTTATATTTCCATCCCCCCTAAAAATCTTTACTTTTCTTAGCTTTCTGATCAGAGTGACATTGTGATTTGCCTCCTTCATATTTTCATCAAAACCTCCCTGCTCCACACTAAGGCCTTCTTTTTCCACCTCATCATTTTCCCCCTCAATTATTTCTTTTACATTCCCCTCCCCTGTATTTATTTTTTTATCACTCACATCTCCTGCTATTCCGGACTTTTTTTATGTCATCTGCCCCCATTACTTCCCCTTCCCTCAAAATCTTTTCCTTCTCACACCTTTTCTCGCCTCTAAACACCCCTACAGTCCGCAGCACCACCTTCATTCCACTTTCATCTTTTACAGCTACAAGCTCGGCTTCTCTGCTCTTTGTAGTTCCCTTCACATCCCCTTTGGTGCTACTCTGTGGAGATGCAAAGATCAGTTTTCTTGCAGCCCCAATTGGTCCCAGTTTAATCACGTCAGGGTCATTATATGTAGGAGCTTTCTTCAACTTTGTTAATTTTCTCAGAAGTTCCATCCAAGATTTCTCATATTCTCTTCCGGCTAGGTCCACCCTTACTCTTTTCCTTGGTGATGCACGCAACCACGGTCCATATTAGTACACTGTCTTCACCTCATCACCCTCTGCTTTCTCCTTGTATTGGCACTCCTTTTCCGTATGATCAAGTCTCCCACAGAAGAAACAAAAGTCTGCCAGACGTTCATATTTCAAATCAATCCATTGAGATTGCTTTTGACCGGTAGCCAAGAACAATCCTCTTCGCAAAGGCTTGTTTATGTCTACTTGAATTTTTATTCGCATACACTCACTCCATCCTAGAGGATCCGATTCATCAACCTCCACGAAACCCCCGAGAAACTCCCCGACATCATACAAAACCTCCAGCGATCTTTTATTTAGCGGCACATCTAGGAGACGAGAGTGTATTTGAAGATTATATCAGACGGTTGTTCATCTCCATTCACCTCTTGTAACAGAAGTAATTTTTCGTCAAAGAACCATGGTCTCCCTTCTAGAACTCTTTCCTTATCCTCCTCGCAAAAAAATTGAAAACCAAATAAATTTGATTCAACAACCCTAATTGCAAATTTCTCCTTTAACTTCCACACATTCATTAAGGTTCGTTTCATTGCTTCCATATTGTAAGGTTTGACTGTCCACAACTTTCCCACGAGCGTGAGTTTTATTTTCGTTTTTGTATCATCACTAACAATTTCAACATAATCGCCTCCTAATACTACTCCTTCATCCTCTGTTAACTTAAGTTTCTCCCATTCTTTCAGTAACTCGTCTCCCATAGTTATGAGAAGCACACACAATCGAACGGATGAATTGATTTTGGTGAGAAATTCAGGAATTTGAAGCAAAATCGATGAGCAAACTCACAAACCCTAGCACGGGACTCACTCACCCTAACGAGGGACTCCTGTCACCATGAATAGAGAATTTTGGCTTCACACTATTTGAAGTGCAATCTTTTTGATAAAAAAAAAAGGAAATGTAAACATAACTCCCTGCGTTTACAATAATCTTTTCATTTAAGTTCTTTTGATTAATAAAAATGAGAAATTTTTTTAAATTTATCTTCTGAAAAAGCAAAGTTATATGGGTCTAATTTGATTCGTCTTGGTAAGTACAATATCAATGTCTAATTTTTATAATTTTTGTCTGTGTGAGATTAAAGATATCTGCAATAAAAGATCAGCTCGTCTTGTGTGCGGCCGACCACACCGTGTAACTACTTAAAGTAACTCCTATAACTTTGATTAAGTAACCCCTGTAATACCGACCGAATAACACCTATAACACTAACCGAATAACTCTATAACAATGACGAATTAATCTCTTTAACACTAACCAAGTAAACCCCACTAGTGAAGTAACCCTTAAAGTAGTTGGTCATACAGTGTGGCCAGCCACATATAAGACTTTGTGATAAAAGATTTGCATGGCTTTCACAAAAAAAAAAAGATTTGCATTGATATAGGTAAATGGGAAGATCAATTTAAACGGAAAAAGAAATTAATATTCATAAAATGGTATAAACTTTTGAATTCATGATAAAATCATGCTTTACATCGGTGTAATGAATGTTTAGTTTATTCTTATTATTTCCCTTTTTAACTTTTTATATGTATATTAACATTAACGAACTGTTCACAAGTCTATGTCTTGCACTTAAATTTAGGCTCCATGACCATTACCACTTCTAATGGTAACATCCTTTAACTAATCTGTTTGGATGAGTCAGTCACTGAAATTCTAGTTTCACTTCTCATTTTTGTCAAAAGAAAGGAAACCTCCAGCTAAACTTGACTTATGAACATGAATTGAGAAATATGTTCACCTACATCTCTTCTTATTAGGCCAAGGTAGCATTAAATCCTGTAGTTGAAATGTTGTAAGTGCTCTCATTAAGTACTATTTAAACTTTGATTAATTACTCATTAGATACCTTTCCTAAATCTATATCACCCCACGCTTGAAGTGCTAGCAGACGACATTTCTGTTTTAGTTTGCATTTTAGATTTAAAGAAACGTAATACTTGTGTATACATATTTTTTTTTTTTTTTTTTTTTTTTGGGTGCGAATGAAGCATAAAGACATTACAAATTAGAAATAAGGGAGGTAGTTTTGAGTTTTGAACATGCGACGTATTAGGCTATGTTTTTTACTTCATCTTATTTTTTCTGATTTGAA
The DNA here is from genome assembly GCF_948465745.1 of Chenopodium album. Taxonomy (NCBI): domain Eukaryota; kingdom Viridiplantae; phylum Streptophyta; class Magnoliopsida; order Caryophyllales; family Amaranthaceae; genus Chenopodium; species Chenopodium album. Next base: position 27,714,675 of record NC_137850.1, on the reverse strand, counting down.
ATTATTTTTGCTGAACTGAAATTATTATTAATAATTCTTCTATTATATTTTCATCTTTAAACTTATTAATTTTTACTGAATTAAAATTATTTTTACAAAACTGAACTAACTATCCAAAACTGGAATTATTTTTACTGAACTAAAACTATTTTTACTAAATAATAAAGTGAATAGAGTCTTAGGCACAAGCCCTCACTCTTCGCTGCTAGCCCGACCCAATACAACATTGGTCACTTGTATTGTTAAGTTGTATACATGTAGTTAAAGGTGTCAAAAACTAACCCGACCGACTCGGTCTGAAATCGACCCGAAAAATATTTGATTTAGATTTCAATTATATGGACACAATAATTTAGCATGACTCATGTTTTAAATTAGACCCAACCCGACTCAAACTCACTAACCCTGTTCGACATCCGAATGGACACCTCTACATGTAGTGCTAAGGAACAATTTTACGAATGGAACACTAAAACAAAGTAGAGCAGAACAACTCAAAAGAACAAGCCTAAAACAGTTTTGGCAATTATTGTAATAAAATTACGTGATTACTTTGGTATATCCCGTGTGGTGGAGAACTAGTCAACATTTATGTACAATAATGTGCACAGCTTGAAACTTTGTTTGGTTCAGATTTGAGTTTTATTAGGCCTTATTCACTTCACTTTAAAAAAATAATATTCAGTAAAATTAATTTCAATTCAATAAAAATAATTTCAGTTCAGCAAAAATAATTTCAGTTCAGTAAAAATCAGTAAACTTAAAGAAGAAATATAATGGCAATTCAGTAAAAATAATTTTTGTTTTGGGCAAAATTACCCCAAAGCGTGGACCAATCCCCTAGAGACATGTGGCCCAATCAAAGGGCGACACGTGTCACTATAGGAAGATACCACGTATGTAAGCCCTATTAAGAGCACCTGAACTAGAGAGAAAAGGTCCTCCTTACATCAGGAGGCCCAAATCCCAACAAAGCTGCAAAACGGTACCCCTCGAGGACACGTGTCCATACCTGATTGCGCCGCCAATCAGAAAACGTCATTCTAGGGTACTAACCCTAGAATGCATAGATCCTCACCCCTATAAATACCCTAATCATTTATGATGAGAGGGGTAGATTATGACATAACATTCAATAGAGCATTAAAAATAGCTCCAACTTCTCTCCACTTTCTTTCTCTAGTTTTTCCGATTTCAGGTTACTAACTTAACCGTCAGAGGCGAATATTCCGTCACCGAAATATTTGTGTTTTGCAGGTGTCCGGGCCATTTGTCATAGGAACGTGACCAGTGTCTCAGGGGAAATCACAAAATCACCCGATACGTTTGGCGCCGTCTATGGGGATACTCGTCCGTTTTGGCAATAGATGCTCAGACACCGAACACAGGTCCCGGTCCTGGTGAGGACGGACATGTAGAGGACATAGTTGCAATAATCAATTCTAGTGATCCTCTAACCGCTTCATTTCATGAGGCCGAGGATCCTCCAGTGACTGCTATTTCACTTAAGCTCGCCTTGAGCAAGCTCCGAAGGGAGCTTGAGGGTAAGATACCTTCTTCCTCTAGGCAGCTGCCCAGGAGAGGAGGAGAGGGCACTCAAAAGAAGACCCAAAGCAACGCGACCAATGCCAAAGATGCTGGAAACACCCCTTTCAGACGACCTGGAAGATCTCCTAGGGTGTCACGGACGAACGTGTCCAGGTTCCTTGAGAAAACACAATCGGCTGGGGGGCAAACCAGACAGCCTCAAAGGGAAGAGCCTGAGTCGTCTCGGCGCTGGAAAGACGTAAGGGAATAAATCCGGCACAAGCAACGGGAACGAGCAGCCTACTCGAACATTGCCTATACTCCTATAATGCCGGATGAATTCTCAAACCCCTCTCTTTCCAAACATACCAGCTCGGCCAGGACCAGCAGAAGTCAAGCTCATCATACTCAAACTCTTAATCCAGTTGTTCAACCGTTTCAATATCAGACCCCCCAAAATTTCAATGTAATCATGTTGCCTAACCCCCTGTCTTCAGACAGTATGGGCATTATGGCCAGCCGTTCGACCAGGCTATGTACCAGGCTGGACCGGCCGCACAACCTTAGCCCATTGATTGGCAGATGCGTCTGTTAAGTGACAAGCCACCTTCGTTTTCTTAAGAAATTCTCAAATCTCCTCAACTAGTTAAGGTGAAGAGTGTACTTGTGGGTGCCTATGATGGTACGAGCAACCTAAAGAACATGTCACCTCGTACAGGAACTTAATGTATCTTCAAAGTGTGGATGATGCCACATGGTGTCAATGCTTCCTAGCCACCCTTAAGGGGGTGGCGCAGGACTGGTTCAATATTTTGCCTGCCGGGTGCATCAACTGCTTTACCACTCTCAGTCTATTGTTTGTTGGGAACTTCTCGTAGAATATTCCCCCAAGGAAGACCAGCTTGAAGTTGGCAACGATCGTCCAAGGGAAGAATGAAGGGTTGCGTTCGTATGTGTGTAGGGAATATTTCAAGCATCACACACTTGAGCCCCACTGTGATCATACACTTAAGCATGGTGGCGTCCAAAGGGAAGTAAGCTAGAGCAAAAGAGTCGCCAACAAGTTTTAGGAACTTGTAAACCGTTCACAGGGTGAAGGTTACACCCCTTCACGATCCATGAGATCGCTAACTCCATAGTGGTTTGGAACCATGACTGGATATTCAGGGATGAAGGTAAAAATCCAACCTAAAAGAGATTGAACTTGCCCTAAAAATAGGCCTCTACTTTATTCTTCTCATATTCATGTGCGTTTTCTGACTAACATACAATCAATAGGTTAATCCTAAACCTGTTTAATCTATATTGGTTGAATATTAATGCACAAATAAAACTATTATTGGTGATCACTTGAATTAAAATCACATTAGCCTAAACAAGATTATTAATTATCTTATTAAGCATGATTACAAGTACAAATTCCCTTTAAACCTGCAAGAGAGGGCGTGACCAAGCAATAACAATAATATATCAAGCAACATAATATTATTGATTCAACAAATCATCATCATCATCATCATAATAATGTTCCCAATCTCATCAAAGCATAATAATAATAGCAAGAACCTAGGCATGATACTAACAAAATTAATAACAAATCCTAGCATGTCACTAAACAATAAAGATCAAAGCTTTATCCCTAACTTGATACTAACATGATAGAAGAAATAGAAAACAACCTAAACATGATACGAGAACGCAATAAAAGCATCCTAACATGACACTAGGAATTAATAAAATATAAACATGCTTTCTATAGAAATAAAGCAATAAAACAACTTACTTTGTTGCCTCGTATCTTTTTCTATAAAAACAAAACACACGTTAGTTACTTCAAGGAAAATATTAAATAAAACAATTAATTTAAATAATTGAAATAGGGATTTGGGACCAAACCCTCAGAAATTATCAACCTTTCACGTCTAGGGCGAAGGCAACTTCGAACTTGGCTAGGTGTGTCTATGACTCGTGAAGGAGGTATTTTGTTTGTAAAAGGCTAGGCTTAGAAAAAGGGAGAAAGAAATGCTATTAGCTTGAAAGAGAGAGAATAGAAGTAGATGATGATTGTCAATGAATAAAAACGGGGAAATATGACCCTATTTATAAGAAAAATAGCTCGAAAACGATCTGAAAAAGACCGAATCCTATTAGTGAAAGGAATGGTGTCCTTCGAACAAGTGTATTATTCCGATAGAGGGTTCGAAACTATTTGAAAGCTAATTATTCAGTGAGGTCAAGTGATCAGAATGCCTGGGTGGAGGCCGCTTCCGATCAGTAATATTAATGTATAATTAATATTACAGCTTAATCTTGACTGAACCCTTCGGGTCACACCCAAGCAACTAACGAACCGATGCGACGAATTAATTCGGAAGGAATTACTGAGTCGCCCGAGTAATTAATATTTAGACGTCGGAAATTCGAGCTTTGGAGCGTTGAAAGTCGAGTCGAAAATAATGAAAGACGAGACGAGAAAACTACTAATAAATCAAGAAAATTACCAAAATACCCCTAGCATCGGAATGCCCCGAGCACACCGAGTGCTAGGGGCATATGGCCTAGAAAGGTGGCTAGTAAGCGCACCAAGCCGAGCCTAGGGAGCTGGCTGATGCGTGCTAGCGCACCATTGCTAGCAGCTGGCCAAGGCTGGCAGCCCGCACCATGTGCGAGGAATGCTAGCAGGCCAAGGCTAGAAACCCGCACAAATGTGCGAGGCATGCTAGCAGGCTGCAGCTAGCAGCCCGCACATTGATGTGTGGCATGCTGGCAGCAAGCCTCGGCCAAGCAACCAGCACAATTGGTGCGTGGCCTGCTGCACCGAAGGTAAAGCAGCGGCTGGCAGCCCACCTTGGGTGACTTGGTGTGCAAGTGGTGGGGTGCCACGTGGCGCGAAGTAATTGGCTTGAGGGTGGTGTGTTGGCCGGCTATGAGAGAGGAGTGGGGAGCAAGTTTGGTCCCCCCCCTTCCCCAAATGGTCCTCACCTAACTTCTCTTGTGAGCATGCCACTTGTTGATTTATTAGTAGCTTAATTATTAATTTTATTTTTGATTAAAAAATAAAATGGAAAAATCAATTCTCCCACATTGATGGAAGAGCAAATCTGACTCTTGTTTTCCCTATAAATACACAAGTTGGGGTATTGGGAAAATAGCTTGAGTAAGTGTTGAAAAAGGCATCACCATTGTGAAAACCTTTGCACAAAATTAATTACTCTGGTTTTAGATCGGGCTTAGCTAACTCCTAAGCATTGGACCATTTTCGGTGCTCGGGTTCCAGGTGGACTTCGTTGGAGGTCCTCGTGCGAGCGAGGCTTAGAGCTTTCAAAGTAAGAGCTCTTTTAGTGAGCGAAGCACGCGCCAAAGGTATTAATCTCTTTCTTAATCTTGTTGTTTAAGTTAATTATGCTTTATGGTTATAATTATTGTGAGTGTGGTCTTGGCTCGGGTTTCCTTCTACGATGAGTCGGACTCATCAAAACCCAACAACGGTATCGGAGCCTTGCTCATTTATTTTTATAATCATATTTTTCAAGGTGTTTTTATGGATTAATTTTTCTGGTTTTAAGTTGCTAATTAGATTAGTAGCTCGGTTTTATTAATTTTAAGCTCATATTAAAGCAGTCTTCAACCTAGAACCCAGATTTTCGCCCAAAAATAGTGAATTTTAGGTGGAAAAGGTGTTCTGGAAATGATTTTTCCTGTTAGGCCTGTGTTTTTAGCCAAAAAACGACCAAAAATGCCTTTTTCAAGGGATTTTGCGTTTTGACAAAAAATTATAAGTCTTTCTTGTTTTGGGTGTTTTTGTCCCTCGGGAGAGTTACAGCTCGAAGACTGGTGAATGCGGCCTGTACTTGTAAACAACGAAGACTCTGGGTGGTTGGAGCTCCGCCTCCGACGATCAAGGTAATACTTGAATGAGAGTAGGAAAAAGGTGCGGAAATTTAGGTGAGATCTTCTCAGATTCCGAGATCAGGTGTTTCTCTGATGTTAGAGAATGTAGGGTATGCTGTAATAAATTGTAGGTGCCCCCAAAATGGGGGGAATCTCTCTATTTATAAGGTCACCAGTAAATGTGCCCCTGATTAGGTCACTCTAACCTAATCCTGCTGGGCTACGCCGAATTACGGCTTTCTCGAGATTTGGGCCCTTGAAGGCTACCTTTTTTCTCCCAGATTCTGGGAGTGACATGTGTCAAATGGAGATTGGTCCGATTTGGACCAATCAGGGTATGACACGTGTCACGATCTGGTTGGCCCACGCGACATAGGTAAAATTACCCAAAACATTTGCCCCTCACAGATGTGACGTGGCGTGTCACGTGGCATCTGTGACACATGTCACTCTGCCACCTAAAACAATAAAATAATAATTAATTAATTTTTAAATATTATTATTTCTTTTTATTTTTTTTACTGTAAAAGTTTAACTTTTCACATTCCGGGGAAAATTACATGATTACCCCTGCTTTTTTTACCGCTCTATAAATACACAATTTACCCCCCTTATTTTGGACGTTTCCAAAACATTTTAGGGAAAGAAAGTTAAAAGTTTAGAGAGAGTGTCTGACTTCCGTCTGTGTGTGAACACAAACCTTGCTTCTTTTCCTCCTATCCCTGCCGGTTTGACAACCGCTTGTACCCCACTCAAGCAAGGTCGTCTTCAACAGTATTTCTAAGCCGGTCATCACCGCTTGCCCCTCTTTTAGAGACAAAGGTACCGCCTCTACCTTCTTCAGCTCATTCTTTACATTTGTATCATTTCATTCAATAAATGGGCTCATTACCAACACACACGGCACGGCCTAGGTCAGTAGTTAGCTGGTCTCCTGGTACGGTTGAGTCTAGGACTGGGAGTGCCAGATCAGGGTGCATGGAGCAATTTTGTACTCCCCAACCAACCATCTATGTGTCTGTGCAAGACACGATGGCTAGAACTAAACAGACAGCCACCAGACGGCGTCGAAGAGACGGTACACTAGAAGTGTCGTCAAATGAAATAACCCCGATTGAGGGATTAGAGAGGAGTGAAGAGTCCAGGGAATATTCCCTGTCTGGGATCCCTAGAACCCCAAGTGATACAATCTTGGGTGAAGTTAAGGGTAGAGACGGTGAGGAAGTCGTCTCCCAAATGGAACTGGATGAGGCTGGCCCCGAAGACATAGATGGGGAAGAGTCTGCATCAGGCTCGGGGTCAGCCGGCGAGGAGGTCTCCCAAGAAGGAGACAGGGAGATATGCGCCTCAGGGTCTAGCTTTGAGGATGATAGCGATGTCCCTCTTTCGCCGCTTGAGGATAGCGAGGCTGAAGAGAGGAAAAAATGGGAGGCTAAGGATGATCTCTTTAGAATCCATATCTCTGCCAAGGATATGAGGATCATGCTAAAAGGAATTGAAAGCTTTGTACAAAAGCGGCCTTTAGGAGAAGGATACATCATCCGGGTGCCGCCTCAGATTGGCACCATTTCATGGAAGGATAACCAGGAGAACGCCAATGCCTATTTTTATTGTTACGAGGCGGCGTTCCTGGCTGGTCTTCGGTTTCCGCTTCACAATGCTGTGAAGGCCATACTTAGGGGTTATGGCCTAGGAGTCTGGTAGTTATCCCCAAACTCATGGGCTAACATTCTTGGATATGTTGCCGCCTGCGAAATGCAGAATTTGAACCCCGGCTGGGAGGCATTTGCTCATATGCACTACCTCAGTCGCAACCCAGGCGAGTGGAGAGCGTGGTACACATTGACCCCCCCCCCCAAATCACGAAAATCGGGAGTTTCGCCGGTATAATAAAAGTCCCGACCTTTTGGGTTATAAATGCACCCTTCCCCGGATCCTAGGGGATGATTATGACAAAATTATGGAAACCAAGTTCTTTAAGCTCAGGCCAGAGAGTCTCTCAACCGGGGATGTAATAAAGGTTCCCAATAACTAGATTCCCATGTGCGCATGGTTTAGAGACGAGGCGTTCTTGTCCGCCTGCGGGCTAAGCACGATGTTTTCAAAGCGTATGTTTGCTACACATCCGGCGAAATGCCGCTTGTACTATTGGTCCGTTAACCAACTATGATTTTGTACTTAAGTGTTTGTTTATTAATTTTGCAGAAGAAGCTTTGGAAATGGTCGCAGACAAAAAAACCCCCAAACGGTCTTCTGCCCAAATCCAGAAGGATTTGGCCGCCAAGCTAAAGGCTGAGGTAAAGAACCGTCTAGCCTCCTGATCTGATTTTCAAACAGGTATTGCCGGTTGTATGCTTAACACATCTTTACTTGCAGGGTGGAGAAGCTCCTAGGTCTTTCACCAAGAACCTTTTCAAACGGGGAAGAAATGACACCGCCTCCACTCCAATTAAGCCTGCAAAGTCTGCCAAGGCAGCTTCAGGTAAGACGGGCCCAGAAGGCTCTTCTGGGAAACACCGCCTGCGCATCGGGGGGAGGAATGTTACTGTTGGAGGCTTCGGAGTGGGCTTTGACATGGTTCCATCCGGCCTCTCTGCGCCTGTGGGTAGTGCAAACCCACAGGTTTCTGAAGGTATATACAATCCTTTCGAATCTCCGCCTGAGCTGGGATGGCCCTTGCGAGTGAAATCTCACTCTCAACAGACAGCCGACATCAAGCTAGTGCCGCCTATATAGCTCACTCACCCCCTTTCACATATGGTGCAGATCAATCCCCCTGATGGCCGGACTTGCAGGCGCATGCCAAGGCCATGCTAGCAGCTGTCCCCAAGAAGGAGAAGGATGCCATCCTTGGCATTGAGACGTTTAATATTGAATGGATCACTGCACTCCTGTCTGAGGTATGATTGATTCCTTTTCGATAAATATTAAGTATATAAATTTTTCCCGCATGGTTCACACCGTTTGCTTCTGCAGGCTATGCTCAGAGTTGATGGACTCAAGCGGCCATACGCCCGGAAGATAGATGAGGTAAAGAGAGCCACTAGATCAGCTAGGGATTCTCAAGATGTTGCTGAATATCAATGTACAATTAATGAACTTGAAACTAAAGCCGAATTGATGCAAAAGGCAGATCAGATCAGAGGTCTTACTACAGCCCTGAATGAGGCTAAGAAAAAGGCCATTACGGGTGAGACCAACCTCAAGAAGGCGCAAGACGACCTCAAGGCCTTGCAGGGTGTTGCCCAGGAGAATACTGATCTCAAGGCGGAGGTGGAGCGCCTGAAAAAGGATGCGGAGCAGGTCCAAATGAACATCAAAGCAACAATCGAGGTGGAGTAAGACCGCCTGATTGCTGAGAATGAAGAGGACTCCGACACCCAGATGAAGATTGCCTGGAATGCGCTCTACCCAAAAAGGGATTATGGCATTTGGGCTCTGGCTTTCCAACACGCTGAGGACATTGTGTATAGGAGAGAAAAAGGAGAGCCGAAGCCCGAGTCCTTTGAAGCCTGGGCAAACAGTGAGCTTGAGGAGCCTGCCAAGGAGCTACCTAAAGAAGGAGATGCAATTGATCTCCAATCTGATGGGGAGGATCCCAAGGAGGACCAAGCGGCCCAGCCACAGCCTTAACTTTCAGCGGCAGTAGCCAACTTTTAGTTTTTTCCGGCCTGCGTGCCGAGTCTTTAGATGTGAATCAACAATTTTTTTAAATTTTCCACCGGATAGTTGTCCGGTTAGACAATTCTTCCTGGCTCTTAGTGGCCGGGTTTATATATGAAAATACCGACTGGGTCGGTTTGCTTTGCAGTTTTAGTTATTTTAAATTTTGCTCTTTAAATTTGTCTATGTATGTCTGAGTTTGCCTATCTTATTAAAAGCATGCGGCAGTTAATACACCGACTACTCTTGCCCCTGGCGGCTGTGTGGTTTGTTTCAATACTTTGATTGATTGACTTGGGAAGGTTTGATACTTTAAGGAGTATGAAAAGTTCTTGAGTCAATCAATCACAATAGTGATTGCCCCAAACCAAGTACACAGCCGTCCACATGACCAATATATAGTTGTCTCACCCAGCCGGGGAATCAGCTAGACTGTAGCCAAATCCTCCGTCTGGGGGTATTTGCAATTTTACTAAATTGTCTTGTGATAACGCATGCGGTATATTTCCGCCTGGCAGTTAATGAAGCAAGGGACAAATAGTCCGCCTTACATATGGTCTTTAGATGACTTAGAGGCCGTCTGAGGTACCCGCAATCCATTGCACTTGTCCCACTGCCCCATTGGGGAGACTTGTATAATTCGTCGAATAGTCTAACTCAAAATTTCAGTTATCAAACCGGCTGGTGTCTTTTGAGATCTGGTTTTAAACTTAATCATTCTTTAGACTATTTTGGTCAGACATCTATGAGTTGACCTATTAGGTTGTTCAATCTTTGCCGTCTGCATATGCTTGTAGAACAAATGATAGAATGCCCTCTACGACGATAACACCTGGAGGGGCGTCGCCGGACGCCATACTCATGTTGGAGCAGACGAATTTATAAATTTTCACCCGGCCATTGACCTCAATTTAAATATCGATTTAGCCACTAAGTTTTTAACTTAGCTTAATTTATTCAATGGACCGTCTGTGTTTTGAACAGACAGTAAATTTATTGTTGCACATGTATATATACGAGATAATTACACGATTTGAAAACAAAAAGCAACTTTTTTCATTGATAGGATTTTCATTTACAACAATTTACAAGTCTCAGAAGTAGTACTTTTTCAAGTTGTCTACATTCCAATTTCTGGGCAGTCGCCTGCCGTCTGGGGATTCCAGGCGGTAGGTGCTGTTTCTCACTTCCTCGTAGATCCAGTAGGGGCCTTCCCAATTAGGAGTTAGCTTTCCTTGCTCATTGGCCCTACCGGTTGCCTCCATTTTTCGTAACACAAAGTCCCCAACTTTCAAGGGCCGTTTGTGCACTCTCTTGTTATAGGCACGAGTCATTCTCAGACGGTAAATTTGATGATGCAAGGCAGCATTGCCCCTGCGCTCCGGGATTGAGTCCAATGCAAGTCGCATGGCTTCATAGTTTGCCTCTTCATCGTATAGCATGACTCGTAGAGTCGGCTCATAATGTTCGATAGGTAGGAAGGCTTCAGCATCGTATACCATGAGAAATGGGGTCTCACTGGTTGCCCCTTTTTCAGTTGTCCGGATGGCCCATAGGACATGAATTAACTTTTCTACCCATAAACCACCGGCTCTTTCAATTTTCTTTTTGATATCGTCTAAGATGAGTTTGTTGAAGGCTTCAAATTGGCCGTTTGCTTGAGGTCGGCCGACTGATGCAAAGCAATGTGAGATTCCTTGATCTCCCAATCAAGTTTTAAGCTGAAGCTTCTCAAATTGAGGTCCATTATCAAACACCATAGACATAGGTACCCCAAACCGGGTGATAATGTTCTCCCAGATGAAGGAGATGACATCCTTTGTCTTGATGCCCTTGACCGCCTCTACTTTCACCCACTTGGTGAAATAATCCACAGCCACCAAAATATAGCGCTTTCCGCCTGGTGCAGGCGTATAAGGACCCAGAATGTCCATGCCCCATTTAGCAAATGGGACTGGGCTGTGGATTGCTGTTAGATCAATAAGTCGGCTAATGGATTAGCTTGCCAAACCTTTGACACTTGTCACATTTTTTAACAAACTACATGGCATCTGACTCAAGAGTGGGCCAGAAATAGTGCCGCCTGGCTCTAACGGCCAAAGATCTTCCGCCTACATGAGAGGCGTAGTATCCTGCATGCAATTCTTCGAGAACTTCTTTCCCTTTTCTAGGGTAACGCACTTCAAAAGAGGCTTCAAAAACCCCACTTTAAAGAGCTCTCCTTCTCTTATCTCGAAGTTCGCAGCACGTTTCTTTAGTACAGCCGCCTCCTGAAGTGAATCAGGGAGCGTGCCGTCTGTTAGATAAGCCCGGATGCCATCCATCTAGGTAGAGCTTCGGTCTAATACTCCAATGGGCTCATCATCATATATGCTTCGTTTTTCCATCACTTCGCAGAAGACTGACCGAGGCGTATCTTAGGAGGCGGAGGATGCCAATTTTGACAGAGCATCCGCCTGATTGTTTCAGACTTGGGTACTTGACTTAGATGAAATTCCTCAAGTCTCCCAGCTTTAGCTTTTTGACCGCCTGCAGATATTTGATCATTGCCGGATGGGTGGCTTCATACTCACCATGGTATTGGCGAACGACCAACTGAGAGTCAGAGCAGGCGTCAATTTTTGTTGCCCCTGCCGCCTTACACATGCGGATGCCGGCTAGCAGGGCTTCATATTCCGCCTCATTGTTTGAGGTCTGGAACTTGAACCGAAATGCATATTCATATTTGTCTCCTTCAGGAGACTAACGTATTATACCTGCACTACAACCGTTCATAGAAGAGCTCCCGACTACGTGTACCTTCCAAACCTGATCAAGGTTGTCCGGAGCAACCAGCTTTGTCATTTCGACAATGAAGTCGGCAAACGCCTGACCCTTCACTGCCTTTCTTGGTTCGTAGGTGATTTCAAAAGACTGCATTTCAACAGCCCATTTGAGCATTCTACCGGATGACTCTAGGGTTGTCATTGGCCGCTTGAGGGGTTGATCTGTATAAATTACCACCGGATGTGCCAAGAAGTATGGTTTCAACTTCTTGGCAGCCAGGTAAAGGGCAAGGGCGAACTTTTAAACCATGGGGTACCGGAGTTCAGCATTTCTGAGTACATGGCTAATGAAATAGACCGGGAGCTGAATACTGTCTCTCTCAGCAAGGAGAACGACACTGAGGGCATGATCTTAGACGGCTAGGTACATGTAAAGCGTCTCCTTTGGCAGAGGGCTAACAAGCCTTGGCAAGGAGTGTAAATGTTCTTTCAACTTTTGAAAGGCTGCCTCAGCATCATCTCCCTATTCAAATCTACCCTTCTTCCTGATTACTTGGAAAAAGTAAAGGCACTTGTCACCTGATCGGCTGAGGAATTTCCCAAGCACAGCCAGACAACCGGTAAGCCTCTGAGCTTTCTTGACGGGGTGACTTCATGTCAATCACTGCCTATATCTTCTCGGGGTTAGCCTTTATCCCCCTTTGATCAATCAAGAATCCAAGAAACTTTCCAAACTCAACACCAAAAACACATTTTTTTGGGATTTAACATGACATTATGTCACCTGAGTGTGGTGAAGGTTTCTCGGAGGTCAGCAAGGTGATCCGTCTGCAGCTTGGATTTGACTATCATGTCATCAATATAAGCCTCTACATTCCTCCCAATCTGATTAATGAAGACTGTATTAATCATCCGTTGGAAAGTAGCCGGCACATTCTTCAAGCCAAACGGCATCACTGTATAACAGAATAACCCCTGATCAGTGACAAAGGCCATCTTCTCTTGATCTTTTTTCCACAAGGGTACCTAGTGGAAGCCAGAGTAGGCATCCATAAAACTCATCAAGGCATGCCCGGCTGTAGAGTCGACCAGGCTGTCGATCTTTGGAAGCGGGTAACTGACCTTTGGACATGCCCTGTTCAAGTCAGTGTAGTCTACACAAATGCGCCAAGTACCATTCGGCTTCTTTACAAGCACCACGTTTGCAACCCAATCAGGGAAGTTACATGGCCGAATGAACCCGGCGTCTAACAGCTTTTTGACTTCAGCAGCTACAGCTTGACTTCTCTCCTCGCCATGATTTTTGAATTCTTTCAGCAGGAGGTGCAAGTCTACACCCAACCTTTCGAAGGCAGCCGTCCCCACCTTAACAGTTCGCTCTAGACGGCTGTCGTCCAGAGGAATATCAATGTGCTCACCAGCCGGCTGGGGACAGAGATCATCTGACCGTTCCCCGGTCAGTGATTGCTATTTCTTCTCCTTTTTCACCTCCACCAGCTGATCAATTTTTCTTTTCTTTGCGGCTACTGGAGTGGGTGAATCAGGATCCTTGACATAGTCAAGTTCTATTGGCTCCTTCGGGGGTCCAGCTGTAGTAGCCGTTGGTTTGACGTCTGAGAGGTAACACTCCCTGGCCGTCTTCTAATCCCCGTTGAGGGAGCCAACAGAGCCATCATCCTTTTCATACTTGAGAAGCATGAGAGCTGGGATGATGACGGCCTTGCACTCGTTCAGAGTGGGTCGGCCAAGAATAATGTTATAGGCGATCAGCTCTTTAACCACCAGGAACCGGACGATCATATGTCGCCCTTTTCCCTTTTTCCCCAGTCAGATGGGTAGATCAATTTGTCCGACCAGGTGCACGACCCCTCCCCCAAAGCCAACTAGTGGATGGGAGACGTCGCGCAGGTTGTCCATCTTATAGCTAAGCTTGGACAGACACTTGTAGCTGATGAGATTAGAGGAGCTACCCGTGTCTATAAGGATTCGGCCAACCAGTTGGTTGGCGACCTTACATTCAATGATGACCGGGTCGTCATGCGGTCGGCGGACTTTACCCCTATCCTTCTCAGTGATGAGGACATCTGGGAATGTTTCGCTAGTAGACGTCTGTCCATCATCAACCGAGTGAATCATCTTCTTCAGATGATCCTTGGGGCCCCGGATGGTCGGGCCACCGCATGCGAATCCGCCTGCTATTGTGTAGACCGGATCCTTGTCGATGTTCGAGCTACTAGTAGGCTGGACAGTCTTAGACGACTGCCCCGGATTCGTCTTAGAAGCCGCTTTACATAGGACTTCAGCAAGCCCTTGTCTGCCAGACGATCCAACGTCCGCTTGAGGCTAAGCAGTCGTTGGTGTCATGGCCTACTTCCTCATGGAAGTGACAAAATTTGTTCTTGTTCCGCGAATGAACAGAACTCTTCATAGGATTCGGCTTCTCAATAGCTAGGCGGTCTTTATTGAATTCATACCGTGAGACATACGGCTTGAATTCTTTCTTTTTCTTTTTGGACGGCTGATCAGGCTTATCAACCGCCCAAACTTCTTTTCTCTTTTTTCTCTCTTCGGATTTCTAAGCCGGCTCAGCAGACCGACTCTTTTTTTGCTTGTCGGAATTCTTGGAGTTTGACTGATGACTGGACGAGCAGAGGTAGGTAGCTTGGATAAAGCTCTCCGCCTCTATCAACGCCTCTTGAAGGGTGAAAACCCTCTTTCGGACAAGGTCGAACTTAAAGGTCGACCTGTCCTTCAGACCCTTGAAGAAGTCTGTATAGGCTACCTCGTCAGACAGCCCCTGGATCTGGATTCTCACCATGTTGAACCTCCTGACATAGGAGCGGAGTCCTTCTCTCTCTCCCTGCCGGATGGTGCTCAAGTCAAGACTTGTCTTCTTGGCAGCGATCTTCATTGAGAAGTTGGAGGCAAACAGGAAGGCAAGCTTCCTAAAGCTGTCACTGCATCTGGCGGGCAGGTTGCCAAACCATTGTTGGGCGATGCCCTTCAATGTAGCCCGGGAAGCACCGACACCACATAGCGTCTTCCAACCCTTGCATATGCATGATGTTGGAGTAGGCCATAAGGTGGTCTTCCGGGTTAGTGGTATCGTCATAGGCACCTACCAACACATTTTTAACCTTGGCCGGCTGTGCCGCCTCGGTTATCTCCTTGGTGAACGCAGAAGTGTGTTCATCAAGTTTGAGCAGACGAAGCTGCCAGTCCAAAGGTTGGACATTGTATGCCGCCTGACCCCAAAGAGGTTCGGCTGCATGAAATGCGGAGAATACGAACCCTAGACCATAGGGGGTACGTACGGTGCATTCCCAATCATCTGAGGGCCAGAATGGACGGTATTACCACCTATATGGCTCTCATGAAAGGATTGAGTATTCCTTGCAGATGTATTTTTGAAGCTGTTTGGAAAGCTCGAAGTACATGCTGACTCAGACAGCTGCTGACTTCTCCTGCGCTCGATGATTTCTTGAGCGTCAGAAGTAGATTTTTTACTACCCCTCGGTTGATCTTGCTGGCGGGGTTTCCTTAAACCCTTCTGGGGCAGGAGGATCTTGGACCAGTCAAGCGTTGCGGCTGCCTTCTCCTTTGGATGTGAAGTTGGCTGCCTGTCCCTGACTGGCTTCCTCCTCTCTGCCTGAGGAGTCTTCTTTGCCGACTGACCCTTGCTTGGGCCAGCCTTGCTTTTACTGATCAGATCCTTGATTTCACCCTTGAAACTAGTCATGAATTTCATGAGTTCGTCCCTGGTCACTGGGGCTGATCCGTTTGCCATCTGGGTTTCCCCTTCCGGCTGCACAGGGGGCCTGCTTGTACCCGCCTGGCTTTCACCTCATTCCAGGTTATCTCTGGGATGAAGACGCCTGGTAATGAGTGACCCATCCTTGGCCACATGTGTTTCAACCTGAAGCCCATCATCCTCCTAGTCTGTATAGACCTCCGACTGATGACTATTAGGGTCAGGAGGCGGTACAGACTCTTGAACCATCTTTGAGGTACTCTCCTCGCAGACGGCGCCAAATGTTTTGGGTGTTTTTGACCCTCGGGAGAGTTACAGCTCGAGGACTGGTGAATGCGGCATGTACCTGCAAAACAACGGAGACTCCGGGTGGTTGGAGCTCCGCTCCAACGATCAAGTTAGTACTTGAATGAGAGTAGGAAAAAGGTGCGGAAATTTAGGTGAGATCTTCTCGAATTCCGAGATCAGGTGTTTCTATGATGTTAGAGAATGTAGGGTATGCTGTAATAAATTGTAGGTGCCCCCAAAATGGGGGGAATCTCTTTATTTATAGGGTCACCAGTAAATGTGCCCCTGATTAGGTCACTCTGACCTAATCCTACTGGGCTACGCCGAATTATGTCTTTTTCGGGATTTGGGCCCTTGAAGGCCACCTTTTTCTCCCAGATTCTGGGAGTGACACATGTTAAATGGAGACTGGTCCAATTTGGACCAATCAGGGTATGACACGTGTCACGATCTGGTTGGCCCACGCGGCATGGGTAAAATTACCCAAAACATTTCTAACCTTGAATCTTAATGGCATAATTATGGTGGTTATGTATTTGGTTCTTTCCTTGATTTATATGCAATTTTAAACCTCTTTAATCATGGTTACTTGGTAGTAATTGGTGCTTGAAAGATTGGTTTTATTTTCACATAATTGCAAATCCATTGCATTAAGTGTGAAAAATTTGTTCTTTGTTGCTTCTAAGTACTAAAGATTCAATCTTTAATTGTTTTAAGTGATTGAAACTTTGAGTTACTAAATTTCATGAATTTTTGGTTGAACTTTTGATTTAATCATGTATTAAGTTGATTGGAATCATAAAGTTTGAATCTTGTGATAATTTCATTTATCTTCATATTGGAAGATATAATTTTTCAAGGATTCACAAGTGTTAAAGTTAGAATCTTTAAATTGAACATTGAGTTCATATTTCCAACTCCTTTTTATCTTGTCAAAATCTCATGATTAATTTAAATTAATAGTGAGTGATTGTCCTTTATTTATTTTTTATTGCACCAAGTTAAACCAATTTTATTAAAGAATGGTTCTTGGAAATAATTTTGGTTATATGCACCTTAATGAATTTTTTATTCAAGTTGGACTTGTTTAATTTTTCATTTTTTGCTCATTAAATTAGTTCTAAAATTAATTTAGAATTAATTATTTAGTCACGCAAAAACTCGGATTTTAAATCCCGAGAGTATGGCACGCAAACCAAGGAAACACCCCTTCGGCTAGGTGGGCTTCTATGCAGCCCGCATGTGGCTGCCAAGGTTAGTGATGTCTGGTGCGCGCCGCACACTAGCAGCGTGGCTAGTGCACCCAGCCGCAGCAGCAACACAGCAGCACCAGCAAGGCAGCAGCGCGCTGCGGCTGTGCTGTGTGCGTGGCTGCTGCTCGCTGCCAGCAACATGGCGTGCCAGCCAGCAACGAGCAACAGCATGGTGCGACAACAGCATCGTGTTGTGCGCGCGCACCATGCGTGCTGCTATGTGGCTAGCCATGGCTGGTGCGTGCATTGAGCATGGTGTATGTGTGTTGCTTGGTGCTTGGTGCGAAGGGGCAAGCGGCCTTCGTGCGTGTGTCTAGCACCAGGTAACCCGTAGTAAACGCTACTAGGCTCGGCCTAGCTAGTGCTAGTAGGGTGGTGGAGGCACATGCACCAAGCCGTATAGTCCGGGGTTGCTAGACGATCTTGGCTTGCATATGGCACGTAATTACTACGTGAGCCACTTGAATGCGGTTGGCTTCATGTTTTCTTATTTTGCCGTTTTAATTATTTTAATTAATTATTTTGGTTTTAATTAATTTTAATTAAATTATGAGGCTAGGCCTCGGTTTTTAAGCAGCATTTGCAAAATTTAATTTTGGCAAATATTTGGGTTTACCGGCTTAATTAATTGGATTAATTAAGATGGATGTGGAATTTAGTGGGAGCTTCAATTATTAATTGTGCTAATTTACATTATCAATTAAACAACTTTGACTAGTTTTAATTAGGTATGTTAATTGGATTAACGATCTAAATTAGTTGCTAGTTTGCGCGCGTTTTATGCATTGTTACTTGTTTTATTGTTGTAAAATGCATGGGCCATTCACAAATAGTGAATGGATGAATGGAATGTATATTCTCTCACAGGTTTTATAAAATGGCAACGAGTTGGGCCCGATTAAAATAGAAAATATGGACTGCGATCCGTGATGTATTTATGTAAATCTAAATACGGTCTGCGAACCGTTGAGTATTTTTGTATCTTAATATTTAGATTAGTCCTAATCGTAGATACGAGTATTTCCATAATTATGGTCATGTCTTGAAGACGGAGGATCTTGAAAGACGAAGCCATAAAGTTGCAAAAGCCGTCCCTTGAAGACTTGAAGACTCAAGGGGTCATGGTAGTTGCCAAATGCATCTTTATCTATGTTTTCGATATATGTGAATATTTATATATGAATTATATGTTAGATGCATGTTTAGGATTTCGAATGTTGTGATGATTAATTATGTTCACTCAAATCAACCAACATAGAAACCCTAGGTCCCTAAAATATTGAGTGAAATTGCCAATTTAAAATAACACTTATCGACCTATTGAGTGTAGTGATGGGCTATGCCAAAGCGAGGCATCACTATTACTCCCTAGGATACGTAAGGCATACCGGGTATGCAAGTTGGTTTTGGTTATACTCAACGATATGAGTGATGGAGTCCTAACAGTATATGTCGTGGCAAAGTGGATAAGTTGTTGAGAGAGCATTAGATGCTACGATTTATCCAACCAAGAGTGGCTTGGAGCCATTAGCAAAGCGTTGCTTACCTTAGGAGATTGATTGTTAAGACAAGCCAAAGCATGCTTAACTACTCTTTGTTTCTTTGGAACTTGGAATCGACTTATTCTCACCAAACGGGGACAATTTTAACGTGTGAATAAGACGTTTAAATAAGTTTGATTAAAATGCATGATTTCAATCTTATTTAAGTATTATGAATGGTTTTTCATTTCAAATTCTTTCAATTGTAGAATCATGTCTTCAAATAAATCAAACAACCAATTCTCGTTGCGCTCAATTCTCGACAAGGAAAAGTTGAGTGAGCCAAATTTTCTTTATTGGCAAAGGAACTTGCGTATAGTTCTCATGCAAGAACAAAAGGAATATGTCCTTGATGAGGAAATGCCGAGACTCCCAATGAGGAGGTGACTCAGGCTACCCTAAACCGATGGCAAAGTGTCAATCGGTATGTTAAATGCATCATGTTGGCCACAATGTCTCCCGAGCTTCAAAAGACTTTCTTTGAAAAGGAGACAACTTTTGAGATCATTTCTGAGCTGCAGAACATGTTCCAAGAGCAGGCCCGAACTAAAAGGTTTGAAACCCACAGGCAGATCCTTGAGAGCAACCTCAAGAAAGGACAGCCAGTCAGCCCACATGTACTCAAAATGATAGGATTGTTTGAGAACATGGAAAGGCTTGATGCGGGGTATTCAACCAAGATGGAAATTGACATCATTCTCCACTTGCTACAGAAAGGTTATGATCAGTTCAAGATAAACTATAACATGCACAGCATGGAGAAAACCCTCACCGAGCTTCATGGTATGTTGAAGCAAGCCGAGCAAACGCTCAAGGATGAGGGGAAGCATGACATGCTCATGATAAAAAAGGGCAAGCCGTTCAAATTCTCAGGCAAGAAGAAGAAAGGCTTTAAGGGGAAGGTAAGAAGAAGACCTTTTTGCCTAATTCTAAAGCTACCAAGGATAACAAGGAGAAGAAGGTAGCGTCTTCTAAATCTGATTCTGAATGCTTCTATTGTAAAAAGAAGGGACATTGGAAGAGAGATTGCCTCAAGTTCAAGGAAGATAAGAAGAACGGAATCATTGCTTCTGGATCAGGTATATTAGTTATAGACTTACTAGCTCAACATCATGGGTATTAGATACCGGATGTGGCTCACACCTTTATTCCAATTCTCAAGGACTAAGGAACATTAGGAAGCTAGCGAAGGGAGAGGTTGAACTCCGGGTCGGCAATGGAGCTAGAATTGCAGCCGTATTCGTAGGAACTCTTAGTTTGTCTTTTCCCTCTATGCTTGTTTTGGAACTTGAAAACTGTTTTTATGTTCCCAACATTACCAAAAACATTATTTCAATTTCAGCATTGGACGCCAAGGGTTTTGAATTTCGAGTAAAGGACAATGAATGTTTGTTTTATCTCGATAATGTTTTATATGGTATTGCACATTCTGAAAATGGTCTTTATGTGCTTTCTTTAGACAAACAAGTTTATAATGTGAATAATACCGCCAAAAGGGCTAAGACTATGGAGTCAAATCAAACGTACTTGTGGCATTGTCTTCTTGGCCACATTAACATCAAATGCATCAAGAAACTTCTACAAGAAGGTGTTCTTGACTCTTTCAATTTGCAATCGTTTGAGAATTGCGAAGGATGTTTATTAGACAAGATGATTAAGCAGCCATTCTCCAAGCTGGGAGAAAGGGCAAGAGACTTATTGGGTCTAATACACGTCGATGTATGTGGACCAATGAGCTCCGCCACAAGGAACGGACATCGATATTTTATCACCTTCACAGACGACTATAGTAGATATGGTTATGTCTACCTCATGTCGCACAAATCTGAATCGTTTGAAAAGTTCAAAGAATTTCAGAGTGAAGTTGAAAATCAGCTTGGCAAGAAAATCAAAGCCCTTCGATCGGATCGAGGTGGTGAATACTTGAGCCAAGAATTCGATGACCATCTGAAAGAAAAGGGTATACTTTCATAATTGATACCTCCAGGAACTCCACAATGGAATGGAGTATCCAAAAGAATAAACCCATACCATACCAACCTTATAAGCCAAACTAAATCGCAAGAAAGGAAACCCCTAAAACACTCGATCCCATGTACCCAAAGTCATGAATAAACTTATCATGTAATTTTCTTTTTGTGAAATAACCAAGAGTTTGATGATTTTTAAAAGATTTTCTAATCTCAAGACCAAATCTTTTGGAAGTTTGAGCATTCAATAATTCAAAATGAGTAAATAAAGGGTATAAAATCCAGATATAATCTTATCGCATACATTAACCACAAAATGCAACAAGAGTTTTATTCTAGGGCTCTAGATCAAACACAAAACTGAGCAAAGATTAAGAGGGGAATCACAAAGATTATAAGTAGAGAGAAGATCACAATCAAATTCAAAATAAGGTAAAATAAAGATTGTTCATATCAAACATTACTCTATTTACACATAAACTAGATAACCCTAAAAGAGCATATAATAATAGCCCTTAGATAACAGCGAATGACAAAGATTGAAGGTTTTTTTTTTCTAATAAATGGAGCTTAAATTTGCCAGCTAAAACTCGACTTCTTTACAACGGACGAGATGGGTTGATGCAATCGTGCAAATGGGTGGGAGTAGCCACTTTAATTCAATTGTTCACAGTGACGGATCCAGGATTTCCGAAATAGTGAGTCACCATCAATTATTGATCATTTGTGAAAGTACAATTTTTTTCCAAATCTTGTTCATAATTAATTTCAATTCAAACATTATATAAAAAAATTATATTTCTTCAAATTGATTTCAATCTAAAAAATAGGACAATACAATCCATACTACAACCAAATACTCCGTAGTATTTAAAAATTCAATCTAATAAGTTGAAAGTACTACAAAATTACAAATAACATGTTACAAACTAATAATACTATAAAACTATTACATTAACTTTATGATTTTTTACTTAATTGATAAGCTTTGTGGGAAAATATTAAAATTGGTAGCTTAAATATAGGATATAAATAAAAGCAAAAATTAATTAAAAAAAAAAGGTGAGATAACTTAAGAGACCGGTTATTAATCTTAATTGGCCTCTTTAATGAAAAAAGCATAACTTGTGTTGTTTCAATGAATACTACAAGAAGGGGGGGTTGAATTGTAGTATGACAGTTTAGTCAAACTTTTTGCGGAAATAAAACTAAGTAAGCTAAAGGAACTGAAAGATAGCTAAAGAAACTGAACGTACAAGAGAGATTTTTACGTGGAAAACTCCTTGGCCCTAATCAAGGAGAAAAACCATGACCACTTGGGATTTTAGGAAAAGAATCTTTACTAGAATAGGGAAAACAATCCTATTACAAACTAAAGACTCTAAGTTTGAGTTCCTCAACGAACCCAAAGCCCCGAGGAATAGTCACCCAACTTGTTACTCTTCTCTTTCTCTTCTCACTTCTCTTTCTCTTTCTCTTCTCACTTCTCTTTCTCTTCTCTTTCTCACAAATAGAAGTTCACTTTAACTTCCCAATTCCCCAATACAACTCGAAAAGATCAACTCTAATATAAGGACATTAGAACACTCTATTACTCTAGTGTGGAATTGACTTTTGACTCGATTAAAGAGAACAAAGATTGAAATCTATTTGAGCAAGGGTGAGTTTTTCCAACTGAAATCAACACCTATTTATAGACCAAAATCCATCTGGGAAAAACCTCTTTGTACAGCAAATCCATAACGCCACTACTCCAACCCACTAAGAAGATCATGTGCTAAATTCAAGGAACACGAACTCCTCAATGTGCAAGACCATGACTTGAGAAAGATCATGGGGAATATGCCGCAAGTTTTGGAAAACAAAACAGATTTTATTTGTTTAACTAATTTTTAAAAATAAATAAAATAAAATCCTTTTCATTAAGATAGAATTTAAAATCAACTGTTTTCCTAAAAACTAGCTTGCACAATATTATCTTTTTAGACAAATTCCACACAGATATTTTTGAGTGTAATATTATCCTTACACTTACATAAATCCTTAAATATAAAAATATCTTAATATTCATGATTCTCTGATGAAGTTTCTACTCCGAGGCTTCTGTTCCTTGAAAGTAACTTCTCTTCTCTGACGAAGCTTCCACTCTGAATCTTCTGTTCCCTAAGGGAAACTTCTCTTCTCATGTCTTCATTTCTAAAGCACCAGTTCCTGTGAGGGAATTCTTCTCTTTTGGATTGCTTTGTTCCTGGCTTTCCTGTTCCTCATGGAATCTTCGCAAGACACTCAATTCTCCTAGTCATTGCAACTGATCACACACTCAAACAATCAAGCTCTTATTAGTTTGTAAATAAGTTAGGTTGTGTCATCATCAAAATCATTAAGTCCAACAACTAGTCTCTTTGATATTTTTTAAAAGAAAAACGTTGACGCAGTGCAAAGCTTTTGTAACGATAGCAACATCAAAGAGACCGCCTATACATAAGCGGTCCCTTTGATATTTTATTTTTTTAAAAAATCAATTTTTTTTCCTTTTTACTGCTGAGTCACGTGACTCAGTGTGCACCTTAATACATCCGCCAATGATTGTTCATAACTTTGACGTTTCTCAGATTACTAAATTGGACATTTAACCTTTCAATGTAAAAAGCTCTTGAACTCAATTTTCATTTTCAATTTATATCCCTTGAATATGCCATTTAATGAAAATGATATTTATATTCAATGTAAAATAGTGCATATTGATCATGTACCAACCTTTCTTTCTTTATATGTAAAAATATGAAAAGTTGTACATTTTTATGTCAATGTATACATTTTAGAGTCTACTTTTCATTTATATTTACATACAAGTTAATAACTACATTACATTAGGAATTCCCCTCGTGAGTATGAGAGTGTCCTATGTTTATATTTGTCTTACCTTTCAAAGAAAAAAAAAGGTAATTAATCACATGTTAGAATTTCCTAAAAAAAACACATATGTTAGAATTTTGCATCGACAAATCTATCAATTAAATTACTCCCTCTGTTTTTTTTTTTAATTATTTGCATCAGTTTGACCGGCACATTTGCCAAGACACAACTTTGACCATTAATATCTTTAATTGTTAATTTGTAAAAATTATAACAAAATTATATTATGAAACAAGACATTATGACGAATCTAATGATATATTATATAATAATATTTATCTATTTTATAGAGTTGGAAAAATCAAGTCAACCATGGTATATAAATAGTGCAAAAATCAAAGTGATGCATTTAAAAAAAAAACGGAGGGAGTATTACATTTAACATGAAACAAATGAGATCGGTAAAAGATAAATACTCATAGAGATAGAGTCATAGATGACACTAATTTTTTTTTCTTTTTTTCATACCCTCTCGTCTATTGTTGTTGGTCAAGCTTTCATTTTTTAGTGTACTGAAACATAATTATAATTTTGAATAATGCCTTTATTTATTTTAGTATCTTCTATAATGCCTTTTTTTCATTTTTTAATTGATCGATTTGCCCAATTGGTGTTAAAAAATAAATAAATTACTAAAATAGTGTTAACTTAAAAACATTTCTCAAAGTAGTGTTTATGTAGCTTCGGAAATTACAAAGCTAGGAATTAGAAATTAATGGCTAATACAATCCAAATATTTTTTTATTTTTAACGCTTATGGTATCTTGACCAGAGTATGAATTATGAATACGAAGTAATATAAATGTTTAAAAATTTCTAGCATATTTTTTTTACAACAGATTCTAGCATTTTTGTTAACCTTGTAAAAAAAACGTATATGTAACATGATACATAATGCATTATTTAGTCGGATTTAAATTATCAAAGGGCACTCAATCACCATTCTAACCAACTGCTAGTTTTACAATGCAATATCAATTTGGAGATGGTATTACTTTGTTACAAAATAACTCAAAACATGTCATACTAGCTAAATAAAAAAAAAAAAAAAAAAAAAAAAAAAAAAAAAAACAAAACAAACAAACAAAAAAACTCAATTTAGCACCATTTTTTATGAATTTGGAGATGATGATCGAACAGCCTTAAAGGTACAGATGTGTGCTCATGCAATGAAAATTTGAAGAGTCGGGTTGGCCAAGAAGTAGAGTTGGAAGCTCCATTTGATCTATTAAAAAGTAGACATGCAACATTATTAGTAAGAAAATTAATTCCGTTTGAACAAATATATATACCTACTAGTTTTGTGCCCCATGCGGTGCCCGAGTTGTTTATTAAAATTTGAGATAAATTTTTAACCTATATGTCAAATTTCAAAATATATCTCTAATATAAAATTAGTTAGGAATTGATGTACTATGTAAAGGCATGTAAATGACTAATAATAATATTAGTATTTTTTTTAGAGTTATAATCTAATAGTTTTTTTGAATAAAATTATAATTCAATTTATACATATGAAATATTGGTATTTTATCGAAAATAAAACTCTCAACTAATAATTTTATCCTAAAATTCTATCAAAATTTGATTGAAAATAGAATTCTAAACTAATTTTTTTTATCCTATGAAGTCTATCTAAATATATCCAACGTGGCGCGACACTTGGCGAAAAGTTGGAATGCCAAGTGTCGCTGTCTCATGACCTGACTAAAAGTTTAGCTTTATATATTAGTTATATGATAAGAAATAAAATTATCTTAGAAAAAGAGAAAAATTATTGTTATTAAAATAAAATTGTTAGTAAGAAAAGTAATTCCGTTAAAAGTTTAATCTAATTGTTATGTAAGCCCACATAAATTTTAGTTGAATTTTAATTAGAAAAGAAGGAAAACATACCTGATTATAGTGATGCCAGAGATTGACAATGTTTTCTTCTCAATTGCATCTAACATCAACGTCTATAACAATAGTGAAGTAAAACCTAAGAGAACTAGTTTTGGCCGTCAAAGAAAAAAAAAAGAAGTAGTTTTGAGACTCTAATTTTTAATTTAGACTTTAAACGAAGCAATATTAACTCCTAGCTTTGTAATATCCGAACCTACATGAACATTATTTTGAGAAATATTTTTAAGTAAAGACTATTTTAATAATTTATTTATTTATTTATTAACACCAATTTGGCAAATCGTTCTTTTTAATTTCCAAAATAAAATATTCTATTTGTTAAAATCCCAAAAAAAAAAAAAAAAATAAAATAAAATAAAAGCCCTTCTTTAAGTTCTTTAAGTAGATTGATGAGAAATTTAGGAGTATATTTTATGACAAAATAGAAGACAAATGATAAATTGACTAATTGAGTGGTATGGTATACAAAAATGATAAATATATAGGAGTCCAAAAAAATATCAGCATTCCGATTTCTGACCGTTAATCACGTGAGCCTCACATCACATTTGATCTGATTCTCCCATCCCGCCGTCAAACTATTCAAAAAAAAAAACTCTAAAAAGCCATAAAGAAAAAAGAAAAGGAGACATTCGTCCATGTCTCCCCAACGGCTACTCCAATTGACGTTGTATAACCCCCTAAAATCCTTCAATCATTAACTCCAACAAAATAAAATCTCATCAAAAATTTTCCGATTTTACAAACAATCAAACATTCAAATCTCTCAACATTCAATGGAATCAATCACACCTCCTGAATATCACAAATCAGAGCCAACCCACAAAATTAAATCAGCTTCAAGATTAGCTTTAATGGCTAATAACCCAGATTATAGGAGTGATACAGATAATCAAATTCCCCATTTTTCAGTAGAATATGCTCCTTCTTCGTCACCGCCGAAGCGTCAAAAGACGCCATCATCTACACCTTCAAAACCATCAATTAATGAGCCGAAAAACTTCCTACCTCTTCATGAACACCTGCTTCTTTCTCCTTCCCCTGTGCGAAAGTCCCGAACCCGGCTTTCGGACCGTCTCGAAACAGCGGATGATTCTACTGAACATAGGAGGCGGTGTAAGACAAGGACTAGCTCTAATGGGTTACCTGCTTGTTATTCGCCTCGTAATCTTAGGAGATCAAGGAGAAAGATGATTGATACTGAGGAAAGAGAAATTGTTGGTGTTGATGAAGTTGTGAAACCCAGAAGAAGAAGAATTAGTGGAAAGTCTAAGAAAGAGAAGATTACTTCACTTCCTTCTCTTACTCCTTCAAGTAATTAACTTCCCCTTTTCTTTAATTTTTTTATTTCTCTTTTGTAATTTGTATAATTATTAAATTTATCAATTGGATTTTGTGAATTAGAAGGCAATGTTGGAGAAGAATGTGCATTGGATCATCTTGGACAGATAATATGGGAATTGATTATGTGGAGAGATGTTGCTAAATCAACCCTTTGGTTTGGTTTTGGGTGTCTTTGTATCTTATCTTCTTGCTTTACTAAAGGACTAAACATTAGGTAACAAAATTTTTAATATTTTTAATTGATTGTAGTTATGTCTTCCAAAATGGTTTAAAATTTTGTTGTTAATTGGGTATACATTATATGTCATCATTTGCTTCGCAATTTGAAGTATAAGGTACGGGTTTAGAATATCATTCAGCAAACTAACACATTATATAATTGTGTTTTTTATAGCCTTTTCTCAGTGATCTCCCAACTTGGTCTTCTACTTTTGGCAGCGTCATTCATTACAAATTCTTTGCATCAAAGGTAAAATAATGCAATTCAATTTAGAAAATTACACAAAAAATTACTAGTACTACGTTTACTTATCTAAAATGTTGTCATTTATGTAGGGAAAGCACGCCTAGAAATGTGGAAGTAAGCTTGAAAGAGGATGACATATTGAGAGTAATTAGAGTGCTGCTGCCAGCTCTTAACCTCGTAATTTCGAAAACAAGAGAGCTTTTCTCTGGAGAGCCATCAATGACCCTTAAAGTAAATTATAATTACAAATACTTTCTAGTTTTTACTCAACTACCCAAATTATTTGGAAAGGAAATTTTCATTGTTTTCAGATGTTTCTTTAGGCATTCACATTTGCTATGATGATACAGGTAGCTTTGTTTCTCTTGGTTGGCTCGGCTTATGGTCACCTTTTAACACTTTGGAGACTTTGTGCACTTGGTACAAACATTTAAAGCTGTATAGTTTTCCTTGAATGCAATTTTATTAGATACCTTAGTTGAGTTTTTACCCTAAATTGCAGGATTTTTAACTAGCTTTACGGCCCCGAAGCTATATTTCTCGTATGCTGCTCAGATAGATAGAAAAGGTACTAATAAAAAAAATAAATAAATAAATAAATAAAATAAAAGATTGCCCTCTAATTAACAAGTCAATTGTTGTTATTGAGGCATTGACAGAATTTTCCTTTTTTTCATTCACTAGCTGAGCAATGCAAGTCAAGGGTACTTGAAGCATGGCGAGCGTGTTACCACAAGAAGATTGTAGCTGCATCAGCAGTTACAGCCTTCTGGATTATGTCAAGTGTCAAAACCCGAATCATTGCAGGTGATGCCTCTTATCTTGTATTAGGCACAACATTCGTAGCAAGAATAAAGTCACAAGTGCTATGTTGAGTAATCATTTGAGTTTGTTCCCTGTAAATGACCTGCTTGATGTAAAAACTATTTTGTTCAAATTGGTTTATGATCACTGGTCTTGAAAAACCAGTGCATTATGGTAACATCTTTGCGAAGAAGTGATGTCATATGTGTTGTCCTAAAGTAAAGGGTCACTTGTTGGTTTCACATTATATAAACCACCTAAATTAGGAGTAGAGCCATTTTTCGTTTCATTGCTTTACCCGGCAGAATGTTTAACTGAGCTGATATTCCTGTTGAGGTCCTGTCAGGTTTCGATAACAAGCTGAGAGAGGTTACTAAGCTTTGTGGCATTGACTACACATTTGAACTTCGAGATTTTATCTGGAAAAAAGCTTTTGAAACAGGGAAATACACTGAATTGAAAAGCTGTCAAGTGTGAGATAAGAGTCATAAAACCAAGTAGCTAATGGAAGCATGATTAATGCAAAAAATTTAAAATTGCCAGTTTTTAGTAAGGCTTGGGTTTTTGGAAATACTCTGTGATATATATTAGTAGTTAAGTCAAGGAGTATTCTATCTGATAAGTGCCTGTTCTGCTACTGTTGCCACTTATAATAAAGTAATCTGTATTTAGATAAGAGGAAGAAAAAAATATGGCGAAATAGGAGGATGATTAAGTAGCAGCAGGTTCCTCAGATTTTTCCATGGCTGGGTGACCCAATCCTAATGCACTTGTCCCTATTCTGGTATCTGGCAACCACATTTTGGGCTGCCTAACAGTTTAAGAGATTGCTTCTCAAGTACAATCAGCATTCAGTTGGGTGGCGGTCAGAGGGACGTCAAATTATGCTTGTGAACATTAGAACAAATCAATTCCCATAACTTTATAAGCAACTCCTATAAATAAACGCATAGTGTAAATTTCAAGAATTGATTTCTTAAAACTTGATTGTATAGTGTAGCATA
Organism: Chenopodium album; assembly: GCF_948465745.1. Taxonomy (NCBI): domain Eukaryota; kingdom Viridiplantae; phylum Streptophyta; class Magnoliopsida; order Caryophyllales; family Amaranthaceae; genus Chenopodium; species Chenopodium album. The sequence continues at coordinate 27,685,587 of NC_137850.1, read as the reverse complement.
TGCTGCTGTTTGTTATCTACCTCATTAACATGTGTTAATAATTATGGTTAGATTGTTCAGCTGCTAGGGCATCTATTGAACTTAATCTGTTTTTTTTTTTATTTTGTTTGCAGCTTTCATTGCCTTAGTGATACTGCGATACTATAGGCAACTCTCAGAAACCAAATTTGAAGAACCTTCACCAACAGAAGAGGAAGTGCAGCCAGAAAAAAACGAGCTGTAATAGATGAAGAAGAAAAGGAGCCAGAAAAGGCATTGGTTGTGGCTGACAGAAAGTCTTAACAAATAAGTGATACTTTCAGAAACCAAGTAAGCATGTCCCAATCAATGTGAGAAAAGTAGGAAAAGTGACTGCTAAAACCATATGAGTTAGAAGTTTATTCTTCTTCCACATTCATGTACAAATGTAACTTTCATATATATATATATATATATATATATATATATATATATATATATATATATATATATTTTGCTTGTAATAAAGAGAACGTTGATTCAAATTTTATAAATTCACTTCTTCAGTCAATTTTTCATCATAATGCGGAGTATATAGAAGGTTCATTAGATCTTGAACTTCAGGGTTTGACATTCTACCAGAAGCGAACTCTTGAACTTCCCCATTGATTTCAATGGAACTACATCCCTTTTCTTTTAGAACTTGCTTCTCTTTCATCTCAATTCGCTGTTTGATGGCATGTTTAAACTGACCTGAGGCTGCATAGACATTAGACACAAGTATATATGCAGAACTATCATTAGGGTCAATCTCACGGATATGATTTCCTGCCCGTTCTGCCATCTCAATATTTCCATGCTTCCTACAAGAAGAGAGCAACGATCCCCATATGATAGCATCCGGTTCTATTGGCATCTCTCTTATTAGCTGTTCTGCTTCATTTACAAAGCCTTCTTGACCTAACACTTCAACCATGCAGTTGTAATGCTTAATTGATGGCTTAAGTTTGTATCTTTCAGACATTAACAAGAAAAGTTCTCTGGCTTGTTTGACATAACCCTTGTTTATACAAGCTGTCAAAACTCCAAGGAAAGTGACATCGTTAGGCTCTATGTTTGAGGAGATAAGCTGTGAGAATAACTGGAACGCTTCCTCTTCACACCCATTATTGGCTAAGCCTAAAATCATAGAATTCCAACTTGATAACCCTTTGATAGTAGCCTTCTCAAAGAATCGGCGTGCCTTGTTGATGGCACCACACTTGCAATACATGTCCACAATTGCAGTAGTCATAAGGACATTAAACTCAAATCTGTTCTTACTTATATAATGGTACATCCAATCTCCTTGTTCAAGGGATCCCAAATTTGCACAAGCGTTTAATAAGCTAACCATAGTGAATTTACTTGCCTTGATCCCCTCCTCTCGCATCCTCTCAAAAAGCTCCATAGCTTTCGTAAATTTATCATTCCTTACATACCCACTTATCATAATATTCCACGAGATGGCATCTCTCTTCGACCCCATCTTGTTAAATAATCTCCTTGCTTCATCAATCTCCCTCTTCTTTGCTAGGCCCATGATCAGTGAGTTCCAAGCCACCACATCGAAATCCTCCTCCCTGTCAAAGAGCTTATAGGCTTCACTCAAACTTCCGGAGTTTGCATACATATGAATGATAGTATTCCTTACGAACGGATCAAACTCAAGGCCTAATTTTATTATTCTTCCATGAAGCTGAGCTCCATAGTCAGGAAGTCCTAGTTGAGCATATGCTTTAAAGAGAGAAGGGTAGGTGAGCCTTTGAGGTTCAATTGTTGAGTTGTTTAACATGTCCATGAAGAGTAAAATCGCATTTTGAGGTACTGAGCTTTGGGAGAAACCCCAAATAATGGTATTCCACATAAAGAGGTTTGGATTATGGATACGGGAGAATATCGAATAAGCATAGTTAATGTCAGCTGCAGGGGATGTAGCAGTAAAAGCTAATACACGACTAATGGCTATTGGATGCTTAGATAAGCCGGTTTTTACGAGGTGGGCATGGATTTTCTTAAGGTCATGCATTGTGTTGCAGTGATTTTCAAGCATTGTGAGGTGATAATCATTGGAAATGAACTTTGAAATGTTGGTTTGCGATGGAGTGAGCATGCAAAGGCTTATTGTTCCCATGTTTTTCAGCTTATTTTCTTACTTATTGTGATTTGAAGGTTGTGTTTGATTCAGGTAGGAAAGAAAGAGTATTTTGGGAATGTGTGGTCATCACAACAGCGTAGAGGATAGTACTGATGAATATTCTGTAAATTTTAATCCCTCCCAAAACCACTGGATTATGTTTTAGTGCAGCCCCAACTTAACAACCAATAGATACATGTTCTTTCTTTCGGTTTTTTTTTTTTTTTTTTTTTTTTTTTTTTTTTTTTTTTTTTATTTTTTTAATTTTTTATTTTTTTTGGTTTTTCCTTTTTTCCAAATACTTTTGGGGTAGGCTGGCCCAACCGGGTTAAAACCTCACATGTCAAACAAGTCCAACTTAACTTGTTTAAACCCTTTAGGGGTTGATAAAGGGAATTTGTTTAGGTATAATGTAAATAATTCCTACCTTCGAAGCTTTTTAATTGTAACAAAACAGTATTATTTGTGAGACAGAAATTTCATTTGAAGTTAAAATACCACTTGTCAGTCCGGTAACCAGGACGCGAGGCAACCACTTGGCACTCACCAACATGTCCTAAAAACTTGTTCATTTGATAATATTGAAGCAGATGGAAGCAACGGAGTCACTGATACACATCCCACCCCCCATATTTCTCTTCTAAGAATGAACATTGGATATATCAAATATTTACAAGGCAATATGGTTAACAGCTTTAACTACACATTGGCCATGAGAAAATCAAACGGGTTAAATTTTAGACCACAGCAAAAAAAAAAAAAAGGCATTATATATGAATACAGAGGCAATGCTTCTTCAATGATAATTTTGTGAAACTCATGAAAGTTGCAAAGCAATAACAATAATAATTCACAAACCAAAAAAGATATTAAGAAATCCACTTCAAGCTATTGACCTAACAACTTCTAATTTTCGTCAGCAATATTCACCAACTCATATTCCACGTTGGAGAGATTGTTAGCTTCCTTGACCTGGAAGCTAGCAGGATCGGTGACCTCAACACGTCCCCATTTGTCAACTGCAAGCCGCATAGAACCTTTGAACATATCAATTTTTGCATTACGCAAGATTACTGTAGCATCAGGCTGCATGAGGTCAACTACAAGAGCAAAAAATCGATCAGATCCAGTCTGATGGAGATACAACAGAAGAAACAGGATCCAATTGCAGAAAACAAAAAAGAATTATCATTGTTCTAAACAGAGCAATGAGAAGATGCATTACATAGCATCCAATATGATAAAATAGTGGAGATCATAATCTAGCCAAAACTGTATTAAACACTTCATAGTAAGATTAAAGATAACTATGAAAATCTAGTAGTTGAAAATGGACCAAAATACAAATATATGAGGTCACGACCATTATCAACCACTAGAATCTCACGGGCATCACTAAGATGACCATAGAAGTGTTTTTATTCTTTCACTCGTACCTTTTTGGGTCAATGCTGCTACATATTATCAAATCACTTTATTTATTAGCCAGTATATAACCAATTATGACCCTAAACACTTCCCTACAGCGGCTAGCAATCATTTCAACAATTGTTTTATCTATTATAAAACTAGTATATCAACACATCTCCTTATATCACCATGTTCCTATAGGGTGATCATAGCTTCATTAATACCGTCTTTCAAGAAAATTACAGCTTTCAATCTGAAGAAGTAAATACTGACCACAGATGTTGTACATAGATGGGAAATGGATAGCATGAATTGGGTTTGACTTGAAATAATTTGATTCAGATAATATTTGAACTTTGCTAGACCTACTTATCTCCTAGGTGCATGAGTGCATCTGCACTCTCTCGCAGCAAAGCCTACTGAGTAGTACTAAAAGAATTATAAATAAAGGATGCAACCATAAACTACATATGAATGACTTCTATATATGCAAAATCTATAACTAATACTAAAACAAAAGCCATTGACATTATCATTGTTCACACGTCAGCTTTTTCATCAATTCTTCATTTTCAATTTAAATAGACTTTTACTCTAAGTCTATTTAAATATTCAATATATACTTATGGTTCTACACTTTTCCACATACATTCATTACAAAACTTTTAACTTCCAAACACTCTCAATTGATTTTGCTTATTTGATTGATAGGAGTACTTCATTTATATATTCGGTATATTTTTCGTTCCATAAACCTTCATCTATATTAAATTTGTGAAAACCGTGCCCGGGAGACTGGGAGTACTAATCTAGTAAGATCTTGCCTTCATGTTGTCAGATCAATATATCCATCCAGAAAAAGAAATGATATGCTAATATCTCCCATGGGCAGAAATCAATCAATGACCAGCAAAAGACTGAAAAAAAAAAAAGGTAGGGCTTATAGCATAACAAACAACTTATTAGTTATCTTTTGCTAGTCAATATTGATTAACACATTTTGCCAATAATTGTTACTAATAAACGATTTCCCAAACCTTTCATAGCCGGTAAAGATAACAAACCATTGGATACAAACAAAAATGGCAGCAAGATGCTAGAAACACCAGCAAAAACAAATTATTGACCCCCCTCTAGAATTGAATTACTTCCCTTTAACATCCCCTTCACTTTCATCCCTTCAATTTTCATAGTTCAAAATCAATAAAGAAAAAGAACAGAAAGGAAGAAAGGGGAAAATGGAAGGAGGAGAAGGGAAAGGAAGGAGATTTTTTTTTTTTAATGTTTGTTTAATGAAAGGAAATGAGGGGAAAGAAAGGAAATTTGATTTATAACTTTTATTAATCTCTTTCCATTCAAATTCCTCCAATTTTGGGAGTAAAGGAAAGCTAAAAAATTGTAAAGGGGCATTCCTTCCTCCCACTTCCTTCCTTTCTTTTCAATTATCATGTCATTTATTAAACCAAACATGGGAATATGATTAAATCCTTTTCCTTTCTTTTCTTTTCCCCCCAAATCCATTCAACCAAAACAGTCGTAAAAATTGATAATGACCCGACCGGTACGAAGTACAAAACCAAATGTCAACAAGTAGACAGCTGCAAATAGTCACCATGAATCAAGTTACAATTTTAACACAAATCAACCAATGACAAAACTAAATGATACCCATGAAATACATATAGCCAAAAACCACAACACATTGACCTATTATTAATCATCGAATCAAATACCGCCGCCAAAGGAAGGAGATGGATTACAAAAGCCCTTAATTTTGTTTGAAACAACAAAAGGAATCTTTTGGGTCCAAAATGGCTAATCACAAGAACAGAGCATCAATTCAAAACCAAAAAATCAACCAATAAAACTAATAAAATTCTCTATTTCATACAACTGTAGATTTCATAAACAAAACAACAAAATTAAATCAACATATTAAATGCAAAATTAGAAATAAACGGGAGAAAGTTTTGCATACTTTGTTCGTTACGAGCGGTGAAGATGATAACGCCGGTTTCATCACCAACAACGCATTCAGCGATGCGAGTTGGACGAGGATTAAGGGAAGCAGAAGGAGCGGATCTTCCTTTGTTTAACACAGTTTTGGAGCTCACAACTTTGACAGTCAATGTATGGCCAGTAGTACCGGGCTTTAGCTGGTCAACTTTGATGAACACTGGCTTTCTCTTTGGAGTTGGAGTTGCAGTTGTAGGAGTTGTCGCCATTGACGGAATTCAAGAAATGAGATAGAAAGAGAAAGTGGAATGAAATGAAAAAAGGATAAAAAAGCTTAAACCCTAACCCTAAAATAAATGGGAGAACAATGAATACAGGAAAGTGTTTAGGTGAAATGAAACCCTAGTAAAGATGGAGGAGGTGGAGGTGGAGGTGGAGGTGGAGTTGGATTTGGGTGAGGTCGTGTTCACTAGACCTGGCAAATGAGTCATTCAGGTCGGGTCACTTTTGAGTCGGGTCATTTTGGGTCAGCTAACATTCAGGTCGGGTTGGATGGATTCGGGTTTCGGGTCAGGAATCAGGTCCAGTTCGAGTCGGGTCAATTTCGGGTCAAGTATGTTCGGGTCAGGTCAAAATCTCTTCGGGTCATGTTCGGGATGTTTCATTTGTGAATCAAGCTCAAATCAATAATTTTATACGGTGTATATATTTTGTTATTGTTATAACAACACTACCAATTCAGTTTATGAGCTTATCTACTATTAAAGATGAACAATTTAAGTTATTTTTGGTACAAGACATTTTAAGTTCAATTATAAGGTAATTTTAGTTTAGGACATTTCGGGTATCAGGTTTGTTCGGGTCAATTTCGGGTATCGGGTTTGTTCGGATCAAACAATTCGGGTCAATTTCGGGTCGGGTCGGGTCAGTTAGAGTGTCGGGTCAGGATCGGGTCAACTCCATTTCGGGTTGGGTATGGGTCGGGTCGGGTCATTTTCGGGTCAATGTTTTTGGGTCAATTTCGGGTCATGGGTCGGGTCATCGGGTCTGGGTCAGGATTGTCAGGTCTAGTGTTCACTCTTATTTTTGTTGAAATAATTATTTTGGAAAATTGTCCAGACTAATCCTACTTTTAGGACGTTCACTAAAAATAATCTTACATTTGGGTTATTTTTAAATTACCAATCTTTATACCTAATCCATTTAAAATAGTCCCGAGTGATCTGTAACCGATTGGGTAGGTAATTTTTTTTTTATTAAATTTAATTTACACAGTGCACAACTTGATTTGTCCAACATTAAAAAAAAAAAAAAGAAGAAAAGTAAAATCGAATAAAAAAAACCACCACCGCTTCAGCCACCACCATCCCCACCACCACCCAAACCCAAAGCCCAGAACCACTGCCCCACCCAGACCCAAAACCACCGCCACCATGCTGATCGGGATCCCACCCTAGCCAACCCAACCCTAAAACCCCCTTCGAAAAATTTAAAACCCACCAAACCAGGCCCTAACAAATAGATTAGGGAGGTTAGCGCGACCTGAATTGAGGTCAAGGGAGGATGGCACGGTCAGAATGGGGGACATGGAAGTTCGGCACGGCTACTGGCACGAAGTTAGCCGGGGCTTCTTCCTTGAGTCCTATCATGATCGTGCACTCAATGAAAGAGCTGGGACAGGGGAGGTTGGCACGACCAGAAAAGGGATAGGGAGGGGGAAGGGGCCTGGGATCAAGGTGAAAAATGGTTTTCGAGGGTAGGGGGATGCCTGTGTTTTCGTGGGGGAAAGAGGGAAGGGGTTAATGGTTTAGGGGAGGAGGGTCGATCGCGCCGAAGCCGACGTTGGGGTTGGGCGCTGGCTGGCTAGAGCCGCGTGGCACGGGACTCAGGCGGCAGGGCAATGGTGGTTTGGGTGGTGGGTGATTTTTTGAATTTTTTATATTTATATTTTTTCCTTAAACAAAAATTTTAACTTTTTTAAAAATTAATTTTATTTTTGTTACCAATCACAAGCCGCCACGTGTCTGTAACTTGTTATAACAAGTTACATGACCGGTTGGGATCATTTTGAGCGGATTGGGTATAAAAGTTGGATTATTTAAAAATATATCCCAAAGGTGGGATTATTCTGGGCAAGTTTTCCAATTATTTTTATTACTCCCTTTGTTTTTTTATTTACATCACTTGTAAATGCACGGAGTTTTAGGAGAATGAATTTATTATAATATAATAATATGAGTGGATCAATAGATTTATTATAGTAAAGTAATATTTTTTTATATTTTTTGGTGAAGGAGAGGGGTAAAGCAACAAACAAACAAGGAAAGAAAAACGAAAGTAAACAAAGGAAAACAAACAAAACAGAGAGTACAGCCAAACAAAGCAAAGTTCATATGGGTTTTTTGGATGAAAATTTTATAAATTGGATCTCCTTAACCGAAGATTCTTGTCAGAAAACCAAAAGTGGAAGTTTTTTCAAAAAAAAAAAAAAATATCCCGTAAAAAAAAAAAGTAGTTGTTTTCAAAAGTGGTCATTTAAATGATAGTTGTTAACAAAATTTCCCTGAAATGCTAGTTGTTGGAAAATTTTCGTTGAAATTATTATCACTGAATATTATTTTTTGAAGATGAAGTGAACAGAGTGTTACGCATAGATGTAGCTGGTTATTTTTTTAGAGATTGTGAATGTTTGATTTGGTGTAAAATGTATTTTATAATTTTTTTTTCGCTTTTCAATCAAAATTATGGTAATATAGGGTTATAACTTGATTTTTATAACTATTGTCTTTATTTAAAATAAAAAAAAAAAAAAAACTAATCCATATACCAATTTTATAACGTAATTATAATCAAATTAGAAAAGGTCGATATTTATACTTCCCAAAACTATATACATGCCCTTTCTCATGCAAAATTTTCTTGCCCGTAATTTACTGATGATGTCATTTTTTTTTCTTTTGTCTGTTTTCACTTTAATTCGATCAATTTCTTTGTTTCAGTCTATTGAAGTGTGGCTACATGTTTCCCAACAAAAATGGAATTGTGAGGCTGGGGGCAATTATTAATCACCTTCTTTACAAAAAGAAAATATTAGAAACCCTTGCACGACTTTTCCTTTTCCATTTTTCAGTTATTCTGCCTCTTCCACTACCAAAAATTCTCCTCCATTATTCCTCCATGTTTGCAACCTCCCTGATTTATCTTCCCTTTCCCTTTCTTTTTTCTACATACACCTTTCCTTTTTCGTATTGATGTTTAGAAGGAAATATTAGTCAATTAGTCAAGGTTTGCATGGCTTCATCCTAGATTTTTTTTTAGTTTTCTAAACATATTTGTGATAATACTGGATTTTTAAGTTTTTCTTAGACATATTATTTTTCTACATTTTCATTTCCTTATTCTCTCTAATCCATGGCAGTCTCGTTATGAAAAACAGATTAGTATCAGTTCCTCCGTTATTGTTTATTTATTATTTTATTTTATTTATTTTTTTTTGAAAAAATTGTTCATTTTAATTTATTTCCTTTTGAGTTACTGAAAATTTAATTTTTAAGGCTGAATTGAAATTGCACCATTTAATAAGGTGATTGATCGGGATTTCTGTCTAAATTTTAACATTAAAACTGCATTATTTAATGAGGTGGATGATCATGATGTAGAAGATGGACAGTACAAACCTAGATAACAATAATGGCAATGGTAGATATTGTTTGGATCCAATTTACTCTAATTGGACTGGTCCACAAATGATTCAATTACAAAAGCCCAAGGCTAAGGTTCTCCAAACACATGCCAAGCCAGTCAAGGCCCAGTTAACGTGGCAAGCCCACTTAATCAATGGCCCATTTATCTATTGAACAAAGATATAAAAACCTTCAATCTTCTCTCTCTACATTCATACACATTAAGCCTCAAGCAATTAATACTTTTACATAGCTTTCTCTCTCTAAACACTATACTGACTTCAGCATCGGAGGGGCCTTCCTCAGCACAACCCCCGAGGGCAGTTTACGTGTGTTTGTTGTGTAGGAAATCCTATCCGAAAGTCCCATTGTTTACACCGTACCCGAAATAATTTGGCGCCGTCTGTGGGGAAGACATTAAAAAAAAGCTAAAAATCATCCAACCATAGCAAAAAAAGACTAAGAGTGGTAAGAGTGCCAAGAGCGCCAAAAAAAACGGCCCTTTTTCCTCGAAGAAAGGTCCAATCCCATTGAGGAAAAATCCGCTTTCTCCACCGTCATCGCAACCTTCTTCTTCTTCTTCGGAAGCTCCTTCTTCAAAAAAGGTTGCATCCGAGAGGTCACCCTCTCATCACACTCAACAGCCGACTAGTTCTTATTGGTCGAGTAAATCAAACGCTAAGAGTCAACCTCGAAGTTTACATTCTCGGTCTTAATCGAGAACCACTCTTCAAACGGGGCCCTGTACGAAGGAAGTGGCAAGAGCCGTCGCGGTTTTCATGGACCTCATGAAGGCCCAAGGAGGCAACTTTCCACCACCCCGTGGCCATTCACCTCTTCCATCGAGAAACCTGAGAAGGAGGATTGGCCAAGAGGAGAGCAGACGAGCTCCATCCTTCAAGGAGTTAGGGGACAAATCGGAAGAGGACACTTCGAGGACTAAACGAGAAAGAAAAAAGAATCCTTAGTTCTTCGAGGATTCCGAAACCCAGAATACACGAAGCTACAAAAGCAGCAACACCACCTCTGCGTGGTAAGAGCCTGCTCGCCGAAACGTTCACAAACGTCTTGGCTCAAGGGAGATGAGCGTGCATAATAGCAGCCTCACCTACCCCGAAGGGATTGCACCTTATCCCGCACCGTCCCAATCGAGGACAAAAACCAATTATACCTCTCTAAGAGGGCGGAGCGAGGTCCCATCAACTGGGAACAAGGGAAAGGCCATGATAGTCCCCACCAGTTCACCCTTCCAAAGTTGGATTTTGGAAGAGCATGTGCTGACGGTGAAAATCCCAGCACACATCACATATGATGCCACTTCGGATCCGAAGGACCATATCGTCTCTTACGAAGGGAACATGTATCTAAACCCCAGGTCTGAAGCGACCTGGTGCAAATACTTCCTAACCACTCTCAAAGGTGTTGCACAAGCATGGATCACCAAGGGAGTGAAGGAAGGCTCGATAACTAGTTAGAAGGACTTCTCTAACAAGTTCAAGAGAAAGTTTTCCAATACAAACCGCCGAGAGAAGACGACTGCAGAATTGATGAGTTTGTAATAAGGGGAGGATGAGAGCCTCCGAGACTATCTGACTCACTTCAGCAACGAGTCGTCCAGACTTACAAGTCTGGACCAAGGGTTAGCTGTTTTCGCATTACGGAACGGGCTTCAAGCTGGAAAGTTATTTGATTTCATGGTCATGCATCCCCCACAGACCTTGGAGGAGGCTTTGAATGCTTCGGATAAGTACATCCGAGCCGAAGAGCGGAATAAAACCAAGTCCCAATCTCATTCCGGGACTGAAAAGACAAAAGGACAACAGTCCCAAGGCCAGGGCCAGAGGAAAAGGAAGGCGAAAGCCTCAGAACCATCCTCAGCCATCGAGCCGAAAAAAGACAAAACCCCATTCGTAGGGAAATACGAATCATGCACTCCTCTCGCTCATCCAGGTGCTAGAATCTATAGCATAACGAAAGATCGATGAACAGAAGGGGAAAAAGTCGAGGCCACTACCATCGTGGCATCAGCACAAAAACAAAGACCGATGGTGTGAGTTCCATAAATCCCCGGGACATCACACTGAGGATATGGTCCGAAAAGGTTATCTGAAAAAATACCTTACGGATCGCCGTGAGGAGAAGAAAGCCGAGAAAGTTACTCGACAAGAAATAGACTTCCCTTGGAAAAAAGATAAGCCGCATTATAAAGAAAATCAAGACATCCTTGTCATTTTTAGGGGAACGAGTTCTCAGAACAAGCGAAAATGCCAGTTGAGGGGTCTGACCCATCATGTAAATCACGATGACATTCGAAGTCCTCAGTCTACGGTGTCGAACTTTACGTTCACAATCGAAGAATAATGGGGGGTAGCATACCCCCATGACGACCCACTGGTAATCATAACGAGAATTGCAAACCACAACGTCTGGCGAACCCTCGTCGACGATGGGAGTGAAGCAAACATCCTCTTTCAGGAGGCATATGACCAGTTGAAGACCAAACACTTGACTCTGGTACCCTACTCGATATCTGGATTCAATGGGTCTGCAACATATCCGAATGGAAAAATCACCATTCCTGTCACCATTAGACGAGACCGAGCAGCTCGAAACGTCATGGCCGAAATTTTGGTCATAGACGTTCCATCTGTGTATAACGTGATTATGGGGAGACCCATGATTCACCAGATCCAAGGAGTAGTCTCTACGTACCATCAAATGATGATATACGTTTTAGATGAGGGACACTCTGAAAGAATCAAGTCGCTGAAACGATGAGGATGAGGAGGAGAAAGAAAAAGAGAGGGACTGAAGTACAAAAAAGCAAAAAGGCTTAAGTGCTTTGGCCCAAGGCACCCTAGTACAAGAAAAGCCTCTAGGGAAAGAAAAGACTGGTTCTTCGTCCGAGCCGAAGGACTCGGAGTGCCAGCCGAAGTCTGTGAAGCCTAGTGATATTGACAGCAGGCCGGATTATGAAGAGTCCGGTTCCAAGGCAATGGAGTTAGACTAGCAAACTAAGTCAATTGAGTTGACCGAAGAAGACCCACAAAAAGAAGACGAGAAGCTCATCTAGGAAGACGAGCAAAAAGAAGCCTTTAAGAACCTCTGTGAACATTTGGCTCAACTTTCGACACTGACACGCCCAGCAGAAGGAGAAACGTTGTACTTATATGTGGCAGTTAGCCCAACCACTATAAGCGCGGTTCTACTAAGGGAGGAAGATATAATCTAGCAGCCGATCTACTTCGTCAGCCACACTCTAACGGACGCCAAGACCCGTTACCTATTTTTCGAAAAAGTTGCACATGCAGTAGTGGTAGCTGCTCGGAAGTTGAGATCCTTCGATTATCATCAAATAGTGGTCTTGGCTGATCAACCACTGGAAAAAGTACTTGGCAAAGTTGAAAAATCTGGTAGACTGGCGAAGTGGGCCTTCGAGCTTACTGATTTCAGCATTAGTATTAGCCGAGAACAACCATCAAGGCTCAAGCTTTAGCGGACTTCCTGGTCGAGTGTTCTTATTAGGAGACGCTGGACGAAGAAAAGAAAGTCTGGATCATTTTTACGGATGAATCCTCCACCGTAAATGGTTCGAGGCCACACAGCAGTAGTACTGACCTCACCTAAGGGCGAATCCTTCGAGTATGCACTCAAGTTTTCATTCCAAGCCTCGAACAACGAGGCAGAGTATGAGGCCGCAATTGCCGGTTTAGAATTGTGCATATCATTGGAAGCCGAACATGTCTATTTAAACACAGACTCTTAACTCGCCGCAAATCAGATCCGAGGTGAATATGAGGCCAAACTTCGGGGAGAAATTCCCGAGGATTGTGAACGAAGCACCTGAAGTCCGCTGCGTCACACACGAGCCGAGCTGGATGGATACCATCCTAGCTTACAAACTTCGGGGAGAAATTCCCGAGGATTGAAACTTAGCCTCCAAACTGAAGCGAATGAGCTCAAGATTTGTCGTCTTTAGAGGAGAGCTGCTAAAAAAATCTTTCTTAGCCCTACTACTGAAGTGCGTGAGACCAACAAATCCTAATTACATCCTTCGAAAGATTCATCTCGGCATTTGTGGAAACCATATCAAGGGGAGAACTTTGGCCCACAAAGCACTAAAGGAAGGGTATTATTGGCCCACCATGATCCTAGATGCTAAGGAACTGGTTAGGAAATGCGAAAAATGCTAAAAATTCGCACTGGTAATCCATCAGCCAGCCCGAGATCTTCAGCCAGTCCTAAACCCGCTTCCATTTGTTCAATGAGGGCTGGATATCTCAGGACCCTTTCCTGATGCTCCATACAAGAAAAAATGGCTGATAGTCGGCATTGACTATTTTAGCAAATGGATTGAGGCCAAAGCAGCCTCGAACATCACAGAGCAAAATGTCCGAAAATTTATCTGGCAAAACATCATCACGCGCTTCGAAATTCGGAGGTTTTTGTCTTCAATCATGGGAGGCAATTTGATTATTTACCGCTGAAGCGGTACACTGACCAGTTCGGCATCAAATTAGCATATTCCGCAGTATGCCATCCGCAAAGTAATGGTCAAGCAGAAGCTGCAAACAAGCAGATTCTCAACGCTCTTAAGAGGAGGGTTGAAGATCAAAAGTCCAAGTGGATAGAGGAGCTTCCAGGAACCCTTTAGTCACTTCGGACAACCGAAAAAGAGGGTATGAGACATTCACCTTTTGAGCTGGTGTATGGATCCGAAGCTGTCATTCTAGTGGAAATCGGTACAAAAAGTTTGCAAGTAAACCTATTCTCAACCGAAGAAAATGAGCAACTCTTTAAAGAATCCCTCAATTTTCTAGATGAGGTTAGAGATTCGACTTGAGACAAAATGGCTGCATACAAGCAGAGAATCAACAAGTATTACAACCGAAGAGTCCATGCAATACTTATCAAAATTGGGGATCTTGTTCTTTAGAATGCTGCAGCTGTGCAAAAAAGAATGCATTCATGGGAAACTCTTAGCCACTTGGGAGGGCCCCTATGAAATTTATGATGAACTTCAGCCTGGAACATATCAACATCGTCAATTGGATGGAACTGAGCTGAAAAACCACTAGAAAGCTGATGTACTTAAGAAATATCGTATGTAAACCCTTCGGGACAGAACAATCTATGTAAAAGCATCTTTTTAATCAATGAAAGGCCTTTGAGCCACCATTTCTATCAAATTTACAAGTTTCTATTTTCTGTCTTCTTCAATTTTTGAAAAGAAAGGTTTCACCTCGGCACTGTTTGAAATATAGCCCAACAGTGGCATCGTACTTCGGATTACCGTTAAACATGCCCAACAGGGGACAATGACTTTACCACCTAAGTATAGCCATTTTTAGGCATTGTACTTTGGATAAGTCAGTTCCTTGGGGTAAAGAGGCCGTGGATGAATCTGAAGCATAGCCTAACATTGGCATTGTACTTCAGAGGAGTTATATCTGAAACTTTGCTAGAGTGACGGCCTTGTATTTCGGATAACCATTCCCTCGGATAAAATTCTAAGGATCGAGAGAATATTGCTCTCGGAGTCTAAGACTTCTCAGCAGCGAACTCATAAATTATTCAAAAAATTAGAAAAGAAAAGAAAAGGCAGAAACTCCGAAAAATTTTCAACCACGGAAATTTGGCCGAGACAAACTTTCGTCTACCAAAAAGTTCAAGCAAGCACCTTAGAAACCTGAAGAGTACAACTTTAGAAATCTGGGGGGAAAGATGCACTCAACTATGAAAAACTTCCAAGCCGAAGCTCAACACTTAGAATTTTTTTGAAAAACTTTGAAGAAAAAGGTAAGAAATCTAAGTAAAAAAAGCAAGGCAGGGAGGAAGTCAAATGTTGCATTTATAGCAAGTCAAGTATGCTCATATCTCTAAGCTACATTAGAAATTAAAAATTTAAGAAAGACATTGAAAGCAATCTAAATCGGCAACCACCCATAAGCGGAAAATTACAACTGCCGGACTAAGTACAACTACTTAAAAAACAAAAGCAAATTAGAGTTTGTTCATTAAGGCAAGCTAAAGCAAAAGGTTTAAGGCAAAAACACATGCGACAAATTTTAAAAAATTAAGCGCAAGTTGACTCCATAGAAGACTGCCAGAGTTCTTATGCTTCGGCATTAATAGGGTCAGGCTGAGCAGTTTTGCTGGAACTTTTGGAAACTTTGGCACCGGCAGAAGATGAGGCTGGTTGAGCAAGAGCCTTTTCAAACTCTTTTTTCTTGGCCTCCTCCTTTTCTCTCTCTTCAGCCTCTTCCTTTTCTCAGGCCTCAACTTCAGCTTGACGAGCTAGGAAAGTGACTTCAGCAGGGTGGGCCTAATGTAAATGAAAGTTCTGCGAGTCTAGATACCACTCCTTAGCTACGACCTAGTTAGTGTTGGGATCAACATGGAAAGCTAGGCGCCGATCCACCTTGAAGTCGTTGTCAAAACCCTTGCCATATTTGTCTTGGGTGTAGATCTTAACTTCCAGCAGCTTTTGGGCAGCCTCAAGGCCAGCTTGAGTCTTTGTAGCCTCCTCGCTTTAAGCTTTAAGCCGATCTCAGGCATCCTTGAACTCAGATTGGGCCTTGAAAAGCTCGACATCTTTGGCATTCGGCTCATTCAGGCCTTGGAAGACTCTGCATCCCTCACATCCAGCTCGTTCCTGAGGCGCTAAATCTCATCCTGAATCTTAGAATGCTTCCTGCTAGACTCAGCCTCAGCCATGGTAGCCATCTGCTTGTAGTCCTCGGCCATCATGTGCCGAGTCTTAATTTCCCGCTGCACTATCTGTTCAATTCGAGATGTAAGACTAGGGATGTCTTCAGCTCCATATTTCCGAATGAGCTTGTATCCCTCGTCCAACCAGGGGAAAACGATTTTCTCTAGATTTTTGAAGACAATCTGGTTATTTTTCGCCATCGTGTTTAAGTGTACATGCAGCAGCCTCCTCTTCAGCATTCATCCTCTACAGCTCTGCAATATTAGCTCGGCATCCGGCTTGCTCGGCCTTCTCGGCCTTATATCTCAGCTCCTCCTTCATTTCCACAGCCAAGTAGTGGTTATGAACAACCCCTAGAGTCAAGGGTCGAATTAGCTAAAGTAAAATAATAATAATAATAATAATAATAATAATAATAATAATAATAATAATAATAATAATAAAACTTAAGTTAAAAAGCTCAAGTATCGAAAAAAAAATTTACCTGCATTAGCAGCCTCTGGTTCTCAGCAAAAGGATCTAGGACCTTCACAAATGGCTCAAATGCGCCAGCAGCAACTCCAAGGGACCAGACCTTGGCCCTTTCCATCTCAGACATGCTAGATAGGTTGCTGAAGTATTCCATGGTCGAGTTGCACAAAGATCCAAGGACGTTCCTAGCAGCATCTAGAATCGCTACTAAGGAGGTAGACCCAAATCTTATGTCTGCAGATTGAAAGGTCTTGAAGGAACCCTCCGCTGAGGTTAAAGGTTTTTCGGAATATTTTATCTCTTCAACCTTCTTCTCATCCTTGGCCTCCTTTAGCCCATCAGCATTAGAATCCTTGCGCCCTTCACCCAAAATCTACAACTCATCATCCTCGGGCTGGACTATCAAATTATCCAGCGCATCAGCTTCTTGCTGAATCTCTTCAGCAAATGGCTCGGCTACGTGCCGAGGAGACAGCGGAGGAGCCAAACTTGAAGATTCAGCCTCATGAGTCTCTGCCGACTGCTCAGGAGGGGGAATGTCCTTCAAAACCTCTTCCTTAACAAAGATTTCGAGAAGAGGAGTCTTCTGCAGAACCTCTTCCTCGAGACGAACCTCAGGAAGGGGAGTGTTTCTTTGAGCTTCACCCTCGGCAGGAGCCTCGGGGGGAGGAGGAGGAGTCTCCTTCTTTTCCTCTGGCTTTTACTCCTATAGCCAAGGTTTCTTAGTAGGAATAGGAGCAGGTTGAAACTGCCCTGGATTTATAACAACCCTCTTCCTCTTCGGCCCAGACATCTCTTCTTCTTCCTTTGAAGACAAGGAGTCCGAAGTCGATTCAACTTCAACACCCTCAGCTGGCTCTCCTCTGCTTCTTTTTCCTTCGTCAGACTGCATCAGAAAGAGCAGGGGGAAAAGAGTGGTATGAGCATCAAGCCAAAAAAAAGAGAGAAATAAAAGTGAGAAAACATTAAGACAATGTCTCAAAGACTCACTAAATTCTTCAGCAGGCGCTCGTCTTCAGCTTTCCCATCTTCTTCCTCTACAGCTTTCTTCTCTTCTGCTTGCGGTTCAGTAGCAGGAGAATAAGGTCCGACACTGCTTCCAGAAGCCTCGGTAACCCTTGATGCTCTAACCGCAACAACAACAACAACAACAACAACAACTGTAGTAGCTTGTTCTTCGAAAGAATGAACGAAGAAAAGGTCATCCTTCTCGAAACAAGGCCTCTACGTCTCGTACTCAACAACACTAACTATCTGAGGTTTCCTTTTATGCAAACAAAGAGCTTGATCTTCTGAATTTGTAATCTTAGGAGCATTTGTCGCCGGGACTCTTGCCTCACTGATCTCGAGTACTTTGTAGTCAAGGCCGGAGTTTCCCTCGTACAGTACTGAAAAGATGAAAATCAATGGGTAGTCAGCATAGAGGAAGCAAACAACAAAAAAGAAAAGCAAAAAACGATGTCCTCGGCCCCAACCGAGCTCCTTACCGCCTTGTTACTTTCGGTTGAGGCCGATAGCAGCGAGCATCTTCTCTTAAAAGATATAGTGGTAACATGGCAGCCAGGTTGAGGGCACATTGGTCATTCAGCCCGTGCCCCCAGGATTCCTCTTCTTGCCGAAGAGAGTCAGCTGCCTCTTATCATTCTCATCGAACTCATCAGGTTCGATGCTCTGCATCTCATGGTCAGGTTCACTTAAGTATTGCAGACCGCCAAAGTAGTTAGGATGGTTCTCATCCGAAGGTGCTCGAACCCAGATCCATTGATCTCTCTAGCTTTATCCAAACTATCATCGACTAAGTAGTGAGATAACCTCTCACACTCTCAATCTCCCACCAGCCAATGCCATGCTATTCCATTGACTATGTGTTCCGCACCAGCTTATGAAGTTTTCGGAAACAGTGCAGGCTTGGCACAAGATTGTGAAAGAGACACACCTATAGGAGCGTCTCATCCTTCGGATGCTGACAAGGGTTAATTAGCACAACGCAACATTGTACCCGTTTAGCACCTTAATAACAAAAGAGTGCGCAGGGAACCGAAGTCCGTATTGCAGCTGCCGAGTATACACCCTAATATACCTAGGAGGAGGGCAATGGATTCTATCTTCGCCTGTGGGAATTCAGCACCAATACCCATCTTCTTCCATTATGCCGTAGAAGATCTCAATTCGCTCGGCAAAGTGGTAGGTGGGGTTCACTGCTACCCACTAGTCGTAAGGCGCGGTTGTCATTAACCCATAGTTCTCCGGGACGTTGTCGCATTTCCTTACTCCGGGAGGAAAATCCCATGGGCTAGGGGCCGAACTCTCACCTCGACTAGAGGTGCTGGCACCCCTTGAATATCGGGGAGGCACAGACGACAGCGGCACGGCGTGAATTGCAGCGCCGTGTGAAGAGGCAGTATCCCTAACCCTAGGACGAGAGTTCTGATCGGTCAAGGGAAGCATCATTGTTGGAGGACGATTACGCCGTAGAATTAACTGAGGAATTTCCTCTTCCTCATCGACTTCCATAGGTTTTTTCCCTCAGTCTCGAGCCATCTTTGTTGGTGGAAGTTTGAGAAATCGGGAAAAAGGGGGGGTACTCTAAAAAGCAATGAAAACCGAAGGGAATTTCAAGAAAATTACCTTTATTAGACACGCCGATCTATAAGCTAGGAGCAATGAGTTTCAGTTTAAAGCTTCGGATTGCTGAGTATAAGCAGAAAAAGGATATCGAGTTAACGGAGGTGATTAGAGAGAAACGAAATGAAATTAGCAAAGAAATGAGGAGAGAGAGTGGGATGAGTGGCTTAAAGACTTTTTGGAAATAGGAATTTTAGGAGTCCGCGCCACTAAAATTTCCACTAACTCCATTTCAATGCTTCACTGTTCATATGTTTCTCCAATTAACTACCCACTAAACTATCCAACTTCCTAATTACTCTCAAAATAACCGTTGTTGCCTCAATAACCACCCAAATTCAAACACTAATTAAATCATTTATTTCCCTCCATTTTACAAGTCAAAACCCGACCTGTCATGCTTCCAAATCGGGTCTGGGGGGCAAGTTGTTTGGGTCTAATTTACTCTAATTGGGTCGGTCCACAAATGATTCAATTACAAAGCCCAAGGCTAAGGTTAAACTCTCCAAAAAAATGCCAAGCCAGTCAAGGTCCAATCAACGTGGCAAGCCCCACTTGATCCATAGCCCATTTATCTATTGAATAAAGGTATAAAAGCTTTCAACCTTCTCTCTCTACATTCATACACATTAAGCCTCGAGCAATTAATACTCTTGCATAGCTATCTCTCTCAAAACACTGTACAGACTTCGGCATCGAAGTGGCCTTTTTCAGAACAACCGTCAAGGCCAGTTTACGTGTGTTTGCTGTGCAGGAAATCCTCGGTCCAGTCATAACTTGGATCGAGATCAGTCTTCAGCCCACTGGAAAGGACCTATCCGAAGGTCCCATATTTTACACCTAAAACAGATATATTTTCAAAGATTTGTCGGAAGTAGTCGCTCAATTCATTTTTTATTTTTTTATTTCTATACATTTTGATTAAATTTGAAGGAATTGTTGTTGAATATGATAATTACTAAAGTAGAAACCGTTAATATACGGGAACAATTATTTCACTGATAATTTATGGGATTACAACTCTCATAAATCTCTTGATTCCTCTCTCCAAAAGGTTAAGATTTTGTTATATATATTGTACATGGTCTTGTTGGCTTATTCCATACTATATACCTACAATGTTTGGTATTTGGGAGGAGATGGAGCCTTTGTGACTTATTCCATCTGAGCCTCTTTAAATCCTAGAAACGACCCTCTTTATAAAAAGCGTCGTAGAGTAGTAAACAAGATATTCCGTAATAATCATATATTCTACGAGATTTTGAAGATAAATATCTTATATTTTTTAATACTATCTCCTTATTTACATATATTTAACACCTAAAAATTAACAAAATTTTGGTGTCAACACCTATATAAAAGGTTAAAACCGGACATGTGTTGAATTGTCATTGATTAGGATTTTTTACTTAAATTTTTAACATATTTCTTTTCTAAAACTTTGATTTTATTAAAAAATTGAAAAGAGAAAAAAAAAAGTTCTCTTTCCTCCTGTCCCCTTCCCCGTGACTAATCAAGTTTTCAAGGATGTCGTCTTCGCCAACTACCACCTCGCTACTCACTCTGTGTATATGTTATAGCAAAATTAATTCTAACAAAAATTAATAATCTTTTATTTAATTGGCTACAACTAAAATATATAATCTTACATGGCGCGCTAAGAAAATTAAATCCTACGTGGCTCTCTAAAAACTCGAGAAAAAACTCCCCTATATATATATATATATATATATATATATATATATATATATATATATATATATATATATATATATATATATATATATAATTGTATTTAATAATTTCAAACAAAATTACAAAAGGTTTAATTTTAATTTTATTAATGTAATTTATAATACGGCTTTATTCATTAAAATTGAATTTATTAAATATAGGAAAAATTGCCTAAAATAATACAACATTTGGCCTGATTTTTTAATCATACAACATTTGGATTATTTTTTAATAATATAACCTTTGAGGGGTCTCAATTTTAAACGGGACAAAAAACTTGTAACCGATTAAACTGGTTGGCCACGACACGTGTCGTCATATAGATGGTTGGATTATTTTTTTTCCTTTTTCTCTTTCTTCTTCTTATCTTTTTCCCCTTCCATACTTATGGCTACCTTCCCCTCTCCGCTGCACCTCATCTGTTTCCGGTCACCCCCGCCCCTACCACCCCCCGCCCCAGCCTACCTCTCTACCCCGCATCGCTGATTTCCCCTCATTCCCTATCACATTCCGTTGCAACCTAGAAAAAACCCCACCACCTCCTTCAAAAATAACTAAAACCTCCTCCTTTCTCCTTTGCGATTGCTGCCTAGTGGTTGTTGCTACGGTGACACTTGTTGTTGCTATTGTTGATGTTGATTTGAAAAGGCAAAAAGAAAAATTGAAAAGAGGCACCGAAATTGAACCCTTTAGAAGCGTTTTCGGTAAGAAGGTGATCGATTGAAAGGTAGGGGATGGTCGTTATATGAGAGAAGAATGGGGGATGAGAGAGAAATGAGATGGTGGTGGTGGTACAAAGAAGTAGAATGGTGGTGTTGGATGAGAGGACAGAGAAGGTTAACCAGCCGGCGGTGGGGGAGTTGGTCCCTGCCGTACCGGCACGACGGAGGGCTGCGTGTAGTGTATGAAGTGGTGGTTGGATATTTTTTTATAAAATAATAACAATAAATCAATAATAATAATGATAATTAATAATTAAATTGACATAACCAATAAAACAATGACACGTGTCATAGTAACCTGTTTTAATAGGTTACCAACCGGTTACGTCTTGTTTAAAATTGAGAACCCCCAAAGGTTGTATTATTCAAAATAATTCAAAGGTTGTATTATTAAAAAAGAATGGGTCAAAAGTTGTATTATTGTTGGCAATTTTTCCATAAATGTGAATAAATTGTATATATGATATTTCATCTATTACATAAAAATCATTAATGTGATAAATAAATTTTTAATATATTGTTATTGTTATTAGGCAAAAGCTAACAAACGCCCTAGGGGCATTGGATAACATTAATTACAGTGATCGCCGCGTGATTTTGACATACATTCCCAAATTAATACCATTTTATGGACTATTTCAAAGGGTTATCCAATGCCCCGAGGGCGTTCGTTAGTGTAGGGAATATTTCAAGCATCCCATACTTGAGCCCCACTGTGATCATACACTTAAGCATGGTGGTGTCCAAAGGGAAGGAAGCTAGAGTAAAAGAGCCGCCAACAAGTTTTAAGAACTTCTAAACCATTCAGAGGGTGAAGCCTACACCCCTTTACGATCCATGAGATCGCTAACTCCATAGTGGTCCTGAACCATGACTGGATATTAGGGGATGAAGGTACAAATATAACCTAAAAGAGAGTGAACCTGCCCTAAATAGGCCTCTACTCTATTCTTCTCATATTCATGTGCGCTTTCCGATCAACATACAATCATTAGGTTAACTCTAAACCTGTTTAATCTATGTTGGTTGAATATTAATGCACAAACAAATCTATTATTGGCGATCACTTGAATTAAAATCATATTAGCCTAAATAAAATTATTAATTATCTTATTAAGTGTGATTTTAAGTACAAATTCCCTTTAATCCTGCAAGAGAGAGTGTGATCAAGCAATAACAACTATATATCAAGCAACATAATAACAACAATCATCATAATAACAATCTCAATAAAGCATAATAATATTATTAGCAGGATCCTAGGCGTGATACTAACAAGATTAATAACAAATCCTAACATGTCACTAAACATTAAAAATCAAAGCTTTAACCCTAACATAATACTAACATGGTAGAAGAAATAGGAAACAACCTAAACATGATACTAGAAAGCAATAAAAGACGTCCTAACATGATACTAGGAATCAAAATAATCCAAGCATGCTTTCTAAAGATATAGAGCAATAAATTACTCACTTTTTTGCCTCGTATCTCTTTCTTTCATGTCTAGGGCGAAGGCGACTTCGAGCTTGGTTAGGTGCATCTAAGACTCGTGAATGCGGTATTGTATTTTTGAAAAGGGAAGGCTTAGAAAGAGGGAGAAAGAACAAGCTTCTAGCTTTGAGAGAGAAGAGAATTAGATGATTGTTGATGATTGAAAATGGGGAAACAACGCCCCTATTTATAGAGAAAATATCCGGAACTCTTAGAAAAGAGTCAAAATTTGACTTGAAGTAAAACAACCCTTATTGCGATAAGCCTATTGCGTCGCGATAGACTCCTCTCAGCGCGATGGTGCGGGTACGATAAAACAGCTGTACGGAATCCTTCCCCTAATATAATTAAACGATTAAACTCCGTGTTTATCATTAATTTAAGACCAGTTTATCATTAAAATATTTGTTTTATTCCAAATTAAAATTCATTATCTTTTCTGAATAATATAAAAGTATAATTATTAATCCTATTCCATTAGAACTTAAAATAACCCACTAGATTATTCTAGAAGATTAAAGTCAATCCTAATAACTTTAGGATTAATAATTAATGGGCCCTCCACTTGATCATTGGGCCATATAAAATCATTTTGGGCCCAATTCAGTATTTTGGGCATAACTTCCTCATTATTCATCGGAATTGGGCTTATAATATATCGTTGGAAAGCTCTTTTCAAGCCCCATCCATCTACACTATTATTGAACCCATATCATAGACCAAACCAAATTGGACCGCACATTTTCCATAAATAAGGTACGAAAAGAAATATTTTCGAAAACAGAAAGAAGTATTTTTATTAAAAACAGATGCATCACGAGACTCTTTCACATTTCACCTCGTTCGATAATCAATGACGTGAAAGATATTAATCACTGGGTTTGGTTTTTGGGGAGACACAATCAGGTGTCTACAGTTAGCAAGGTCCTTGTTATTGTTATTATTATTATTATTATTATTATTATTATTATTATTATTATTATTATTATTATATTTTTGGTATCAACATGATTTAAGAATTGAGAAAATTGGTAGTAATTTGAAAGGAGAATGCACGGCTGGAAGAGGGGTCTATGAGAACTTACTCTAATTCTTCTATGAGAACTTACTCTAATTCTCCTATCCTCTTGTAACTGCAAGCAATTTGGTGGGGGATATGAAAATCAAAGGCCTACTCCACTTGTGTGGAAATTAGGAATTCAAGTGTGATACGAAAAAGAAGAACAAGGATCGATTTGTGATGAATTTGTGAGTATTTGAGCACAAAACTAAATCTAGGGAATGATTAATGATTATCTAGCAAAAATAACTTGATTTACTAGTCACAAAGTCTAGGGAAACAAGGGTTTCAATCTTTTTAATCACAAATTTTTATAAAAGAGAAGGGATTTATCACAAAGGAAATATCACAAAGAACTTAACAAGGAGAAAAATTCTCATATTTTCAATAATAAAAACAAGTCTGTTTTTTACATCATAAAATTACTTCTTTTATAAAAAGGCATTAGTATATGAAATGAAACCCTCAACCTCATTAAATTTAAACCATACATAATAAAAGGCTAGGATTATTACAAGATAATAATTCAAAAATGAAAATAACCTAAGTCGCATCCCACATAAGAAGAAATTCATCCAAATAACTAGTATCAAGCCCAAATATTATCAGACCTTGATCAAGTCAACATGAGTCAAATACCGCTAAAATAGTGCCAATACTCTCACATCAGGGTGCATGCGAATGAGAGATAAGAAGTATGATCAAGAATATCATATAGGTAAGGTAGACGTGATCAAGTTGAGCTCGGCCTGCTGGCCTAGCCCAATTTTAGGTGGGCTTTCAGTAGTTTTTCGTGACTCGGTCCGATCTTTTAAAAACTTTGGGCGAGCTTGGGAAATCGATTTTACGCAATTTTAGTTGATTTTTTTTGCTCGTCCCGAAATTGGCCCAAAAAGCCCGCACGACGCGCGCTAGTTTGGGCACACATTTTCCATCCTAAAGTTTGGCCCAGCTCGCCCGGTCCGTTGAATGGGCGGATTTTTTTTTACTTTGGCCCGCCCATTTAGTCACCTTTAAGGTAAGGGATCTAAGTTATTTATGTTGTAAAAAGTCCCAAGAGATATAGTTGATAGAGCACATGACCTAGCCATTAGGGCAAGAAGAGATTCCTACCTTATGTGTTGATTTGCTTCCCTTCTGACGCCAAAAAAAAAAAAAACAAAACATTTTCTTTGCTATATAAAAATAATATGACAAAATGAATTATCTTCTCTATATCTTTTGTGCAAATTCTTAAATAGTCCTTGTTTGCATTAATGTACTGTGAACCACTAATATCAGGGACACTATGATTGCTATATTAATTTTTTAAAAAAGGAAAAAATTGTCAAAAATAAAGTGACCTTTAGGCGATTTTCCAAAAATAAAACGACTTTTTGATTATTCCAAAATAAAACGAACTTTGACATACATCTGCTCAAAATAAAACGTGACCGATTGGAAACCTATTCAATAGGTTAATAGTGACACATGTCACAATATGATTGGAGGTTTTTTTAAAATTTTTACATTTTGCGTGTATAAAAAAATGGGAAATTTTCAACGGTGACCCCCAACTTCTGCTACGCACCAATAGGGATGAGCAAAACTATCTGAAAATCCGATGATCCGATCCGCATCCAATCTGAAAATTATGGATAACCGATCCGAAAACTCGGATATCCAAAAATTAGATTTCGGATATCCGATATCCGAAAAAAAACACCTAGCTACAAAGTACTCTATTACAATTTCATATGTATTACATACTCCCAAGCCCAAACACTCCCAGGCCCAAACCCAAACCTAAACCTAACCCTTATTTTACTCCCTAACATGCCCCCCACCGCCACTCTCTTTCCTCTCTCCTCCCTCCTCCCTCCTCTCTCATCTCTCTATACTCTCTTTTTCTTATCAGATCACAAACCCAATATTACCACTATAGAATTCTAGAAATCATCAAATCCCACACTAAAGTTTTTAATAACAATAATTATTTCCATCACCGACAATAGTAACTTCCTTCCTCACGGATGCTCCACGGCTCAACCAACAACAACTTCTCAGCGGTGGCTTTATCTCACTCACCTCGCCTCTCTTTCTCATCCCTACCAACGAACGTCGCCTCACAAGACATGACATTTACACTTTTTAAAAATATTTTTTCTCATTTAATTTTTTATGTATATTACTGTTACAATTTTCTGGGTTTTTTTAGATTCTGATTTTATACCAAATTAATCTTTGGTTTTCGTTAGTTAACTTTTTTTCTTTCATTGAAATGGTATGTGTTGTTCTTTAATTGCTATATTCTGAAATTTTTGGGATTATTAGATTTAAAATACGAAGTTTATGAATAATTGTGGCTTGTAAATGTTGTAATTATGTAATTGATTTCACAGTCATGAATGTTAAGATACAGGAAAAATATGAAATGTATTTAGTTTTATTTTTCTTGGCAATTTTTTTCAATTTTGACATAAAATATGAAGTATGAATTTGGGTCGGGTATTGGATATCCGAACTATCCGATCCGAAATTTTCGAATATCCGGATTTCGGATGTGCAAAAAATTTCGGATCGGATACGGATATCAAATATTACAATTTTCGGATACGGATATTCGATCCATGCTCACCCCTACGCTCCAATGGTGACCTCCTTCTTTTTATTATACAAAATGACCTTAATTAAGAAATTTATCTCACATATGATATTAATGAGTGTTATTGATTTAAAAAAAAAAAAAAAAAAACCTAACTATGATTAGCTTAGAAAAAATAAAAGATAAATAAAAACTAAAAAAAAATAAAAACCACTAACCCATTGAAGTGATCGCTCCTAGTTCGATCTACAAAATCCAATTCGTGTTTGGGTTCGGCGGTCCGGGGGTGGTCGGGGTTCTGAGTTCGGTGACCTAGTGGTGGTGACGATGAGAAGGACAAGATGGAGGGAATGAGGGTTGTGGGCCGGGATTTGGAAATCTGGCTTGGCGGTGGTCGAGGTAGAGTTGGCGTAGTGTCATCAGTGGTCTAGGAAGTCTGGGTAGTGTCGCCGGCGATCGATGGAACCTAGGGTAGTGTCACCGAAAGGGCAATGGTGGCTGGTTTTTGGTGGTTAGGGTTAATTTTTTGTAATTTTTTTTTATTATTATTGAATAGAAATCTAACCATAGTTAATATTTAATGAAATAAGGTTATGAGTGAGATGAAATTTTTAACTAAGGTCATTTTGTATAATAATAAAAGGGAGGTCACCATTGGTGCGAAGCAGAAGTTGGGGGCCACCGTTGAGAATTTCCCTAAAAAATAGATTTTAATTTCAAAAAAAAAAAAAAAACACGTGTACATCACCTCCACCATGAAAAACCTCCTTTCTCGGCAGCCCTAACCCAGACCCCCTCCCCTGCCGGTTGCAGTCCCTTTTTCCCACCCCGCGTGACACCATCCCACCTCCCTTTTCCCCCTCCATAGACACTAGAATCCGACGCAATATGTGTCAATTTCAAACCTCTATTTACACTTCCTTTTTTAACAATAATACTATAATTATCACTCGAACCAGACAACATATGGGGAAACCGAAGAATTCAATATAGTTTTGATTGGAGGCGGAGGTTTAGGGACATGGGTAGCAGAGGAATTGGAGGAGAGAGAAAACATTGGTTTGAGTATTGAAGGAATTCGATTATTCTAAGAATGGTTAAGGAGAACTAAAGGGTTTAAGGGGATACCACAAGGAGGTAACGCGGAGTGAGTAGCGATATGGTGGTTGGCGAAGACGACATCCTTAAAAACTTGATTAGTCACGAGGAGAGGGATAGGAGAAAAGATAATTTTTTTTTTCTCTTTTCAATTTTTTAATTTAATCAATTTTTTAGAAAAGAAATATGTTAAAATTTAAATAAAAAATCCTAATCAATGACAGTTCAATACGTGTCCGATTTTAACCTTTTATACAGATGTTAACACCAAAATTTTGTTAATGGGTGGAAGGAGAAACTTTTATCGAAGTCAGGAAAGGAAATCTCATTAAAGCGGTTGCCCAAAATATTCCTAAATTTATGAAGAGTAATTTTAAAATACCGGATGGATTATTGGATGAAATTCACACTCTCCTATGCAGATTTTGGTGGGCTCGAGAGAAGACGCAAAGAACCTACATTGGCAAATTTGGAAAAAATTATGACTTTCGAAGGCATTGGGGGGTCTTGGCTTCCAAGACTTTAAATGTTTCAATCAAGGTTTACTCGCTAAGCAAGCATGAAGGTTGCTCAATGGGGATAGTACGTTGTTACACCACATTCTAAAGGCCAGGTATTATAAACAGTCAAACATATTGGCTGCGAATAGGGGTTATATGTAGGAGTGTATAGGTACTATATACGGAAAAACATGAATCATATTCATTAAGCACCTATCCCAAGATCACATGCATAACACACAAGTCACATAATCATACCTTTGAAGCGTGATCTCCACGAAGCTATTCGACTGGCAAATCAGGGAGAGAATAGAGCCCCAAGCGTTGCTCCTCTACTTAGTCCATGGGATTTGAACGAGCCGTCCACCAATACTAGATTGGTCGAGTGAAGGAGGAAAACCACGATCACCACCTTTAATGGACAACTGACCACCGCACGAACCACCACCACCACCAACACACCACCGACGCTGAGGGGAGAAGAGAGACGTGAGAGAGAGAGTATGAGAGGGGTAAGGTTTCATGTTTGCTAATTAGGGTTTGATCTTACTGATCACTGAATTGTTATGTTCAAACCCTAAGCACCTAGTTTATATATAATCCTATTATAATTAGACTAGGTTACGAAGCCCAAACTCCTCCATACCACTCCATATGGCCGTCCATACTATGGGATGAGGCCCATCACGGGCTTCGTCCTCTCGTGCTTAATCTAGGCCTTTGTGTGACCTTATAGGATCCGTCCAATTGGGCTTTGGCCTATTTTACTAGCCCAAAGATTGTTAGTACCTCTAACTATGATATAACGACGGCCCAAATGAATGAACTTAATTATCTCCATAATTTGATCCATTTATATATCTAGTAATTGCACGTGACGAAGACATAAATCCTTCAATCTCCCATTTGTATGAGAAAAGTGTGCAATATTCAAATTCCTTAAGTCAATGTGTGTCGATTTTATAATATGATAGCATCACATGTCGAGATCATATTAATCTACAAATCGTTTCTTGAAATCTGAGTTCGAATTACAAAACCAAATGATTACTGAGTTATACATTTGAACGCGGCCACGTATTTCTGAATTCTCCCTCTTCAAGCGGCCATGACACATTCCCTAATTTAATAGGTAGACTCAATCCAATCTTGCAGCAATAAAGCTCCCACTCAATTTTTGAAATAACCAGGTAACATCCTTTATAATCTCCAGTTACGGGAAGACGTTTGAATGTACCATAGTTAAATCAATCATTGCATGAAATCAATGTTCCACTCATGTAAAAAAAATCCACTAATATATCCGGAAGCTCTATACTTGAACTTCAGAGTAGATCAGTAGTTCGATCATGCATCATTCATGCATATCCAAGTGATTAATCGAGCATCACTGATGAGTGCCATTTGTGGCACTCATTTAGCCTCTTTTATGATGGATTTTAATCGCTTTTATAGCTCTTTTATCTCTTTTTCTTTAGTTTTATTTGTCATTTCTCTAGTTTGAGTTTTTCTTAGTCATTTTCCTGCTTTCTTGCATTTCTTAGTTTATTTTGCATTTTCTCCTTTATTTGTTTGCTTTTCTTTGATTTCAGGAGATTGGTGATGTTCGAGGAGCTCAATGGCTTTTTCTCGGGATTTGTAAGGCTCAAGGTGTAAGTCGGTCTCTCCCTTTGAAGCTCAAGTGCTAAGGAGTGCAAAGTCCAAGTCTTCTAGGCCGCGCTCTCATGCTGCGTGGGCATCAAAAATGGTGTTGAACCCACCGTGGAGACCTTTGGAAACTGCCACCCCTAACATGTATCAAGTGGACCGCACAGAAGCATCAACAGATGCACGAGAATTCCTCCCCTGCTCCGAGACGTGGGCAAGAACGAAGGTGGCGCGGGCGCGCAAGTCTTGTGTACGGTCGCACAGGTGGTAGGTGCGGCCGCGCAACTCTTCTCCCCCTATTACGTACCCATTTCATTGCGGCCGCACATTTTGAGGAGAGGGCGCGCCTATTGTGGTTCTTTTTGGATGCCTAACTAACTTATCCTTTGTTAGTTTTACTATATATAGATTTTTCTTCTTTTTAGAGAGAGAATCAATTTTAGAAGGAATTTAGATGAAGAAGAATTAAACTAGTTTTAGAGAGAGAAGCTCAAGATTTTGGAAAGCTTTGTTCTTAGATTTTAGAGGGAGAAACTTGGTAACTGATGATTGCTACATTTTGATCTTCATTCACTTTGATATTGATCAAAGTTTTGTAAGAATTCTTTTCTCTTTAATGCAATTCTAGTGTTTGATTTTTGATATATTATTGAATTTCTATAGTTTGTTTGATTTGATTGTTGATATTTGGATTGCAATGTTGATGATGAAATTGATGATTGGTTTAGTTATGCTTTTCAATTTTACAATGTGTAGTGAGTAGTTCCTTTGCTAGGGATGTGGTGAAGCATGTATGAATGATAAGTTATTGCTAATTTGGGGGTTTTTGATTGATTAGATAATGTGATTAAATTGGTTGATGGAATTTCTACATGTGTTTGATTTGATGAGGAGTAGCTAACCTTAATTATCAAGCTAGATTGCATAGTAGTTTTCAATGATACGACACATTGATTTGGAAGCTATTATTATCGATTGATCTTGTTTTGCGATTTTCCTTTGAAGTCATTCGTAGAGACCTCTAACTTGACCCTAGGAAATAGCTCTTTAAGTGATTTTGATTGCAAATACCGTTTTCCCTCGCATTGCTTGATTGATTAATTTCCCGACAAATTAGCATGTTTATCGTGAATGCATGTGGATCCTAAATCCCTAGTACTTTGATATTGATCTCTATTGTTAACTTTGATTGTGTTGATTTTCTAGTTTATACCAAACAAATTGCTTAAGATTTTGGAATAGCTTAACTAGAGACCTTAGCTTATACCTCATTCTCTTGGGTTCGACCCGGACTTACCCCTATACTTAAGGTTGGGTTTGGTTATAAATTGGTTTGATCAGGGGATTCTTAGAACTCAACGACCTAGGTTTTCCTCCCATTAAAAATGACGCCGTTGCTGGGGAATGGCATGGTTATTTGCTATTGTTGATTGAGTCTACTCCATTTTATTTGAAAAATACAAAAAGATTTTCTTTCTTTTAGGCTATATTTGTAGCCGTGCTATTGATATTCCTTTGAGATTTGTATGCGTAGGGCACGAGATCGAAATTTAGTGCCATTTGATCCGAAATTGGGAGGACCATAACAAGGATAAGGGTTGCTAATAGTTCCACAAGCTCAAGTCCCTCAAGAGAGGAAAACCATCAAAAAGAAGAAGAAGAACGAGAAAGCATGGGTGCTAATCCGAGAGTAGCATTGAAAGAGTTGGGTACTCCGGGAGCCTATAGGTTTGAAAGCGGAATTGCTCCTCCCACGACACCGGCAAATGACTTTGAGATAAGAACGGCGATGATTACTTTGATAGAGAGGCGTCAATTTAGTGGAGCCAAGCATGAGAGTCCCCTAAACCTTCTTAAGGAGTTTAAGAAGTATTGCAATACCATCAAGGTGAATGGGGTTACTCAAGAATTCATTCGACTTAAACTTTTCCCTTTTTCTCTTATTGGACGTACTCTAGAGTGGTTGGACAAAGAGGTGAAGACAAACTCTTTGAGGACATGGGATGAAGTAACTAAGGATTTTCTATCTCGATTCTACCCACAAAAGAAGACAGCCGAAGCAAGAGCTTTTTTTCAAAGCTTCAAGCAAAAGCCTAATGAAAGTCTTTATGAGGCATGGGAGAAGTATAAGGAATACCAAAGAGTGTGCGTGCCCACATCATGGGATTCCCACCTATCAAATCATCCAAATCTTCTATGGAGGTCTAATCCCTCATGGAAAATCTTACTAAGATGCCGGTGCCGGAGGCCCTATCATGAACAAAACGGAGGATGAGGTGGTGGACTTAATTGAAGATGTGGTAAGGTATCACATGAATTGGCAAGAAGGTAAGAGAGAGTCGACAAGCAAGAGTGGTTCTACGGTGTATTCAATCGAACATCTCAATGCCATCAACAATTTGTCCTCACAAATTTCAAACTTGGGAAAGGAGATGGCCTCGATCAAAGCAAAGCTTGAAAGTGCTTCATCACAAACACCAATTCTTCCCTCCCACAATAAGGGGAGAGGTACATCTTCTAACTCAAACCCTCCTTCTACTTCAAACAATATGCCAAATGGATGTTTGTTTTATGATGTATGTGGATCATATGACCATGATGCTTCTAATTGTCCACATGCTTTTAATAATTGTGATGATGTTGATAATAATGAGTGTGAACAAGTGAAATTTGTTTCAAACAATAATAATGGGCAATGATTTGATGGACAAAGGAATTTTGGGAATAGAAATTATCACCAACAAGGGAACTTTGATAATTATAACCAATATGGTGGTTATAGGAACCAAGGAAATGAAAATTTCCGAGGAAACTATAACAATCAAGGCTATAATAATCAAAGTCAAGGTCAAGGGTATGGAAACCAAAGCCAAAACCAAGGCTATGGTAATCATCACCAAAACAATGTCCAAAATCAAAACCGGGGTAATTGGAGCAACCAAAATCGGGGTAATTTTCAAAACAACAATCATAGGGGACCCGCACCCGGATTTTCTCCAAGAACTCAAGGTAAAGGTGACAATTCCTATGCTCAACCTTCATCTTCTAGGACTAATTTGGAAGAAATCATTGAGAACCAAACCAAGATTTTGAACACTTACATGTCGGTGAGTGACAAGAAGTTCAATGATATGATGACACACAACAAAATGCTTGAAACACAAATCACCCAATTAGCAAACACCTTGAAGGAGAGTGTGAATGCTAGCCCTACTTCTTTACCCTCTCAAGGAGTTGATTCTAAGAAACCGGTGTATTCTATCACCACAAGGAGTGGTAAAGTGCTTGATGAGAGTGTTTCTAGGAAGAGTAAGGAGGGTGAGAAGGTTAGTGATTCATGTGAGAAAAAAGAGCTTGATGTGTCAAGGAAGGTGAGTCAAGATGCCAAAGAGGAAGAGAAAAATGATGAAAAATCGCATGAGGATGTGATCAAACCCAAACTTCCATATCCCCAAAAGTTTTTAGAAAAAAGATTGATGAGCAATTTGGGAGATTTCTTGATATGCTTAAGGAAGTTCATCTTTCTATCCCTTTAACCGAATCTATGACACAAATGCCAAGATATTCTAAGTTCCTTAAGAAAATTTTGAGTGGCAAGAGAGAGTGTAATGAACTTGACTCGGTAAAAGTTGGGGATTGTTATGGTGCTTTGATTCACAATGACTTACTCGAAAGATGAAAGATCCGTGTAATTTTTCAATCCCTTGCAAGATTAATGGAAAAATGTTTCAAAATGCTCTTTGTGATCTTGGTGCTAGTGTAGCATAATGCCTTAGTTGGTTTTTAAGAAACTTAAGATAGGTGATCTTCTCCCAACCAACATGACCTTACAATTGGCCAACCGTTCTATTAAGTTTCCTAAGGGAAGAGTTGAGAATGTCCCTCTCAAGATAGTGAGTTTACAATTCCTGTTGACTTCATTGTGCTTGAAATTGCGGAAGATGACAATATACCTATCATCTTAGGGAGGCCATTTTTAGCTACTTCGGGTGCTTTGATTGATGTGAAAGGTGGCCTTATTACATTACGTGTTGGTAACAATAAGGAAAGTTTTGAGCTTAATTCGACGCATGAATCTTTGTCTTTTGTGAAAGGAATTATGTGTATTAATTCACCTTGTTCCAATGATAATGTATGCATGTTTGTGTCTTCAACTAACGATGTTCTTAAAGATTTTGATGATGTTCCCTTAAGTGTTGAATGCAAGACAGTTAGTGAAGATAACATGGAGCCCTCAAAGCTTGTGGATGAGGATGTGATTGATATACCTTCATGGTTTAAGCTCTACCCGAGAGAGGATGAAGATGACTCCAAATGTGTTGATGGTGCGAAACCGTCCACTAAAAGGAGCAAAAAGACAAAGAAGAAAAATAGAGCTTTCATGAAAAATAAAATGAAATTGAAACAACACAAACTTGAGTCGGAATTTTCAAAACAAGAGAATGCATCTAACAAGGAAGTGGAGTTGCCAAGGAATGGCATGAAGTTTGTTTCCTCTACCGCTTTGGACAAAGTGGTTTTCTTTGACCCTTCGTGATTTGAAGGAAGGGTCGAGCTTAGGACCTTAAGCAAGAACTTCCCAAGAGGCAACCCATTTTTCTAAATTTTTCTTTTGATTTTATCATTCTTATTTCTCTTTTAATTGCTTTTCTTTCTTTCACTTGATTTATGTTTGGATTATAGGTTGTTTTCATGGGAATCGGATCCCTCAAACGAGCATGAGCATAATGGGAAGGAGTTTCATGATACATGATGATAGTATGCTCGATTTTCTTGAATTTTGAGTTAAAAGGGTAAGGTAATCAAGGAGATAAGATTAGGAAAAATTGTGCTTAAATGAAAAGGGAATTTGTGCTTGGTGGGTTCATTATGGTTCTCTCATTAATTTGGGATGTTGAACCCACTATCAAGGGGTTTTAAAATTGATGTGTTTAGTGGGTTCAATAATCCCGGGATGATAAAGATGCATATAGCCCATAGTCGAACGCACTAAGAGAAGAAGCAAAGCAAAGAAGAGAAACAGCAAGGGCGCGGGCGCGCACCCCTGCTACGCGGCCACGCAGTAGCCCAACCTAGGCTATTTCTTCTTCTTTTCTTCTTTCTTTCCCTCATTTCCCTCATAACCTCACCCTCGTCTGCACCCATCTCCTCTCTTCACTCAAAACCCCAACCTCCATACTTCAATTTCATCACTCAAATCCTCATAATTCCTCACAAAATCACCAAATTCATACTCAAATTTCATCAATTTCACCAAAATTCATACTACTTTCCTCCATTTCATTTTCTCCATTCTCTTTCCTCCATTGAAGAGCAAATTGGGAATTTTCGTTTTGGTGGATTTTAGAGCACGAAAGTTAGTCAAATTTGCTTCTTGTATGGTATAATCATCTTCTCTACCTTTATTTTGCATTATTACTTCAATTTGTAGTGTGTATTCATACTTGTGAATAGTAGTAGTATTGATTTTGTTGAATATGATGATTGTTTCGATAATTTAGATTGTTGATTGAAATTGCCTCATATTGTGTTGTTGTTGATCGTATAGCATGATTGTGAAATTTGGTGGCTCTTTGAGAGAGATTGAAATTTGGAATTGTTGGTAGTAAATTGGTGATTGAGTGGTGGTTTGCTTGAATTAAGTGGTGTGGTAGTGTTGTGGTTGAATTGTGATTGTGTTGGATAGTGGAGTTTGTGATTGAATTTTGGTTGTGATCATTGAGAAGCAAACATGTCGAAAATCATGAAAGCCCTTACCTCCAAAAAGAGAAAAACTCAAGTAACAATTGAAGAACCTTCACCCACAAATTCACCCTCATCTCAAACACAACCGAACAATGATCCTTTACCATTGCCAAAAACACGATTTGCTAATCCAAACCACAAACCACTTTTTCCCGACCTTAAAAAATGAACCATAAAGCCCTCACGGCATTATCATCGAGAGAGTATGATCAAATTGGGGATCGATGAGGAATTATGGGTTTTGTTTGATAACCTTCGGTTAGGTAGCTTTGTTAACACATGCTACCGAACCTACCTTGAGCCTATTAGGGAGTTTCTAGCTTCATTATCTTCCACTCCGATTGGTGACAAGGATTACCAAATTTCTTTTCAACTCTTCAATGTCGTGAGGACTATGTCTTTGGCCGAATTCAATGTGGCCCTTAATTTTAATCCGGGAGCGGATATCCTCTTTCCCGAGCATGAGTTCTTTGATGGGTTTTCCCAAAATGCATGGTGGCATGATATCTCGGGATTGAATGAGTTCACCGCTCGCTACTCTCTAGCAAGTGATATTTTCCAACCGTGCCTTCGTGTTCTCCATCGACACACACGGCACAGCCTAAGACTGTCAGCCGGTCTCCTGGTACGGCTGAGTCCAGAACTGGGGGTGCTGCTTATGGATGTTTGGACCTGCTTTGCTCATCTCCAAACCCACCGTCTCTGTGTTTATGTAGGACTCAATGGAACGAGTAAAACAACGGCTAAAAGGCCAAGGAAAAGAAGGCACGATATGGAAGTGCCAGTTGATGAAGTCACTCTGGATGGGGTTAAGAGGAATCAAATGAGCAAGCAGGTTCTCCGCGTAGGGGTGCCCCCTCCACTCCCAGCAATGGGATTTTGGAGGAGTCATACGGTAAAGGGTCCATCTCCACCTATTCCCATAGTGAATCAGATCAAAGGGACGAAGCCACCCAACGATCAGGAGCTGAGGCTTCTAGGTCTGGTCAGGCGGAGGCCGGCTATGAAGTTGAGCGGCCGGCTAAGGGGTCATCTATGACCAATCCCACTGAAACACATATGACCGCCAGGGACGTCGCTGCCCTGGAATAAAGTTTTAAAGGGTTTCAAGACAAGTATCCCATTGGGATCAACTGGGAAATAAGAGTACCACCTATGGAGGCGACTGTGGTTTGGGAAGACAATGTTGAGCACGCCGACAATTATTTCGGCTACTACGAGTCGGCAATCAAGCCGGACTCTGCTTCCCCCTCCACAGAGGAATAAGGAGGATCTTGAAGGGGTACGAGCTAGGCATCTGGAAGCTCACCCCTAACTCATGGATAACTATCCTAAGTTATATCGTCATCTGCGAGTTCCAAAATATTAAGCCAAGATTTGAGGCTTTTGCACATAAGCATTACATGAGTCGAGCTCCAGGCGGCTGGGGAGCATGGTATACGTTAACCACTCATCCGGAGTACATGATAACTCCGGACGAGCCATCTAAGTGGACAGGCTGGAAGGAGAAGTTTTACCTAATCTCCTCTCCAACTTTGGCACAGAACCGGTTCCTTCGCCGATTCAATAGGGACCTGGCTCTCCTTGGGAAGAAGTGTGCCCTCCCTTGCATTCCTAAAAAGGCTTGGACACAAATAATGGAGCCGGAGTTTTTCAAAACAACCACTGCCCCCTTGGACGATCGTACTCAAATAATAGTGCCTAAAAACTGGGTACCCTATCCGGACTTTCTAAAGGATGAGGCATTTCTCTCCACTTGCGGTTTGAGTACCATGTTTTAGAAACGTATGCAGCTGTCTTTTGTAGACATTTTAATTCTTGCGTTTTATGTATCTCTATACTTTATCTAACTATCCAGCTTCCTTTTGTAGAGGACGCCTTGAAAATGGTGCACCCAGACAAAACACCGGCTAAGTCGGCTACTCAACTCAGAAGGGAACAGTTAGAGAAGAATAAGAAGGTCGTAGATGCCAAGGATGATGGGGTAAGTCCGCTTGCCCTTTGACGGCTACTTCATGTCTTATTTATTTTGTGCCGGTTGTAACCCTTTTGCATCATTTGCAAAGTGGGAGCAAAACTATTCCCCGCTCCCTTTCCGAGATGTTCAAACGACCTAGGGGCGAGCTTGGGAAAACCCCGACTAAGGTAGAGAGGAGAAATTCTACCCAGTCTTCCCAGCCAAAAGACCAAGGTAAGGAAGATTGCTTTGAACTCCCATGGCCACTTGACTTTATGCGAGTCAAAACTCAAGCCAGCCTATCGGGAGAATCGCTCAGCAGCCGGCACAATATGGATGCCGCCTATGCTGCTTTCTCACCACATCCTTCTTATGGTGCAGATGCCTCTTCCAGCCAGCCTGATAATCAGCAGTTTGCCAAAAGGATGCTGAGGACCCTCACCAGGTCAGAAAAGGACCAGGTGCCTAGACTGCAGACGGTCAACTTTGACCAGATCCTAGCCCTGCTGGCTGAGGTAACTGAGTTTATCTCAAGCATTATTTATTTATTTATTTATTATTTTTTTTAAATCTCCCTTCCACCGTCTGTATTCTACAAGCGATGCTAAGGGTAGACGGGCTCAAGACCTCGTTTAGGAGGAAGCAGGACGAGGTAAATGATGCCAAACAGAGGGCCACGAATGCTCTCAACTCTACTCAATATCAAAATACCATGAATGAAATTGTGATTAAAGCTGCGGAGTTGAAACAGGAGGAGCTCATCAAGACCCTGACGGCTGCGATGGAGATGGCCAACAATAAGGCCAACACCCTGGAGCTTAAGCTTAAGAATGCACAATCT
Organism: Chenopodium album; assembly: GCF_948465745.1. Lineage (NCBI taxonomy): Eukaryota > Viridiplantae > Streptophyta > Magnoliopsida > Caryophyllales > Amaranthaceae > Chenopodium > Chenopodium album. The sequence goes on along the minus strand of NC_137850.1, from coordinate 27,647,214 downwards.
GACCTCAAGGCCTTGGAGGCGGCTGACACAAAAAAACCAAGCTGAGGGCGGACGTCGTCCGACTCCAGGTTGAAATGGCTAACATGCAGACGGCATATAGCGCTGAGCTCAGGCAGGAGTAGGAGCGGCTGGTGGCGGAAAATGAGAGAGACCGTGAGGAGTGCATGAAGCTATCCTAGAAGCTCATTCGTCCAAACGCCAACTGGGAGTACTTCAACCTGAGGTATCAATATGTCATTAAGGTATATGATGCCCGGCAGCTAAACCAGGCGGCGCCGCCTCCTTTCAAGGAATAAGCCTCCACATTGCCTCAAACGAGGATGAAGGGGAAGAACAAGATAGGCAAACCCCGGTTGACCTTAACCAGGTTCAACTTGAGCCAACTGCAGCTGACCTCCCACCTAGCACAAGCCAGACGGTGCCTCCCACTCAGCCATCTCAGCAGCCTTGATTTTCTACGGCAATATGCCAAGTACTTTCTCCTTCTCCGGCCTGCGTGCCGAGTAGCTTTGTATTTTTACTGTCTGAGTCGGGTAATTCAACAATCTTGCTTTATCTTGGCCTGGATGCGTATCCGGTTGATATTATCGCCCGGCCATTTGGTCGGGTTAAATTTATGAAATATGCCGACTGAGTCGATTTTGTTCAATTTTCTCCAATTTTTTTTTCAATTTTTGCGTTTTAAATCTTTGCATATATATTTGAACTTTTGCCTAACTCGTTAATAGCATGCGGCGACTGGCAAACCAGCTGTGCTTTGCCTCTAGGCGGCTGTGTGGTTGGTTTCAAAGTTAAATTGATTAACTTGGGAACTTTTGATACTTTAAAGAGTATGAGATATTCCTAAGTCAATCAATCACAGTAGTGATTGCCCCAAACCAAGTACACAGTTGTCCAATCGTACATGCGGATAAGCCATTAACCCAAGCGGTTTAGGTAGCTGTATTGAACTATCTTCCACCGTCTAGGGTGTTTGCAATCCAATTATACACTCGATGTCCTTTGCCCCATTGGGAGGACTTGCATAATTTCAAGAAATAATCTAAGTTAGAACTTTGCTTGGTCATCGACTGATGTCTTTAGACATCCGGTTCTCGTAGACTTGGTTGTTCTTTAGATTACTTAGGTCAGACGACTATGAGTTGACCAATTAGGTTATTCAATTTCGGCCATCTGTATGTGTTTATAGAGCAATATGTCACCCAAATGGGAGATGCTCTCTGCGATGAATTCACCCGGATGGGCGTCGCCGGACGCCATACTCATGTTGGAGTAGACGGATTTATAAATTTGGATATCATCCGGCCATTGGCCTCATGACTTTTTAAGATGTTCATTTAGCCGCTATGTTTTTTTACTTAGCTTTTATTCAGTACGTAAGAGTGGGCCGCCTGTACATCGTACAAGAAACTCTTCAGTCATATTACGCATGTATATAAAGTAATAAATAACAGAATTGAAAACAAAAAGCAACTCTTCATTGATAGGCTTTTCATTCAAAAAAATTTACAACTCTTAGAGGTAGTACTTTTTCAAGTTGTCTACATCCCAAGTTCTGGGCAGCCGCCTACCGTCTGGAGTTTCCAGACGGTAGGTGTCGTCTCTTACTTTTTCATAGATTCGATAGAGACTTTCCCAATTAGGAGTTAAATTTCCTTGCTCATTGGCCCTACCGATTGCCTCCATTTTTCGTAACACAAAGTCATCTACTTTCAAGGGCCGTTTGTGTACTCTCTTGTTGTAGGCACGGGTCATTTTTAGACGGTAAATCTCATGACGCAAGGCGACATTGCCCCTGCGCTCCAGGAGTGAGTCCAATGCTAGCCGCATGGCCTCCCACTTTGCCTCTTAATCGTATAGCATGACTCGTAGAGTCGGCTCATAATGCTCGATGGACAAGACGGCTTTAGCACCATATACCATGAGAAATGGGGTTTCATCGGTTACCCCTTTTTCAGTTGTCCGGATGGCCCATAGGTCATAAATTAGTTCTTCTGCCCATAAGCCACGCCCTTTCTATTTTCTTTTTGATGCCATCTGAGATGAGTTTGTTGAAGGCTTTAACTTAGCCGTTTGCTTGGGGTCGGCCGACTGATGCAAAACAATGTGAGATCTCCCAACCAATTCTTGAGCTGAGGCGTCTCAAACTGAGGGCCATTGTCAAAAATCATAGACATAGGTACCCCAAACCGGGTGATGATATTCTTCCAAATGAAAGAGATGACATCCTTTGTCTTGATTTTTTTGACTGCTTTCACCTCCACCCACTTGGTGAAGTGAGCTACAGCCACGAGGATGTACCGTTTTCCGCCTGGTGCATGCGTATAAGGACCCAGAATGTCCATGCCCCATTTAGCAAACGGAACCGAGCTATGGATTGTCGTCAAGTCAGTGGCCGGACGATGGATTAGCTTGCCAAACCTTTGGCACTTGTCACAATTTTTTACCATCTCCATAGCGTCTGACTCTAGAGTGGGCCAGAAATATCCTTACCGCTTGATCCTGACAGCCAGCGATCTGCCGCCTGTATAGGAGGCGCAGTATCCCGCGTGTAAATCTTCGAGAACTTCTTGCCCCTTTTCTAGGGTAACACGCTTCAATAGAGGTTTTAAGAAACCTGTCTTAAAGAGTTCTCCATTTCTCATCTTGAAGTTTGCAGCACGCTTCATGACAGCCGCTTCTTATGGTGAATCAGGCAGCGTGCTGTCTTGTAAGTATGCTCGGATGCCATCCATCCAGGTAGAGCTTCAGTCAAGTACTCCAATGGGCTCTTCCTCAACAATACTTTATTTCTCCATTACTTCCCAGAAGACTGACTGAGGCGTATCACAGGAGGTAGATGATGCCAGTTTCGACAAGGCATCCGCCTGATTCTTTTCAGACCTGAGCACTTGACTCGGATGGAATTCTTCAAGTGTCCTAGCTTCAGCTTTGACCGCCTGCAAGTATTTGATCATAGCCGGATGGGTAGCCTCATAGTCACCATGGTATTAGCTAACGACCAACTGTGAATCAGAGCAGGTGCCAATTTTGGTTGCCCCCGCCGCCTTACACATACAGATGCTGGCTAACCGGGCTTTATACTCTGCCTCATTATTTGAGGCCTGGAACTTGAACCGTAGTGCATACTCATACTTGTCCCCCTCAGGGGACTAATAGATAACGCATGCACCACAGTCGTTCATTGTAGAGCTCCCGTCTATATATACTTTCCAAACCTAATCAGTATTATCCGGTGCGACCAGCTTGTCATTTCGACAATGAAGTCGGAGAACACTTGACCCTTCACCGCCTTTCTTGGTTTGAAAGTGACTTCAAGACTTTGCATTTCAATAGCCCATTTGAGCATTCTACTGGAGGACTCCAAGATTGTCATTGGCCTCTTAAGAGGTTGGTCTATGTAGACGACAACCGGATGTGCCTAGAAGTAAGATTTCAACTTCTTGACATCCATGTAAAGAGTAAGGCCTTTCAACCATGGGGTACCGTAGTTCAGCATTTTTTAGTACATGGCTAATGAAATAGACCGAGGGCTGAATGTCGTCTCTGTCAACAAGGAGAACAGCACTGAGGGCATGATATGAAACAACTAAGTACATGTAGAGCGTCTCTTTGGGCAAAGGGCTAACAAGCCTTGGCAAAGAGTGTAGATGTTCTTTCAATTTATGAAAGACCGCCTCAGCATCATCCCCCTATTCAAACCTTGTCTTCTTTCTGATCGTTTGGAAGAAATAGAGGCACTTGTCACCTGACCGGTTGAGGAATCTCCCTAATGCCGCCAGACAACCGGTAAGTTTCTAAACTTCCTTAATAATGCGGGGTGACTTCAAGTCAATCACCGCCTGTATCTTCTCTAGGTTGGCCTCTATCCCCCTTTGATCAATTAAAAATCCAAGAAACTTCCCAGACTCAACACCAAATACACACTTCTTTGGATTGAGCATAACCTTGTGCCGCATGAGTGTGGTAAAGGTTTCTCGGAGGTCAGCAAGATGATTCGTCTATTGCTAGGATTTGACTATCATGTCATCAATGTACGCCTTTACATTCCTCCCAATCTGATTAATGAAGACAATATTAATCATCCGTTAGAAAGTAGCAGGCGCATTCTTCAAGCCAAACGGCATCACAGTATAACAGAATAACCCCTAATCAGTGACGAAAGCCGTCTTCTCTTGATCTTTTTTCCACAGGGGAATCTGATGGAAACCTGAGTAGGCATCCATCAAACTCATCAAGGCATGTTCGGCTGTAGAGTCGACCAGGCTGTCGATCCTTGGAAGCGGGTAACTGTCCTTTGGACATGCCTTATTCAAGTCAGTGTAATCTACAAACATGCGCCAGGTACCATTCGGCTTCTTCACAAGCACAACGTTTGCAACCTAATCAGGGAAATTACATGGCCGAATAAACCCTGCGTCTAACAGTTTTTTGACCTCGGCAGCAAACGCCTGACTTCTTTCCTGCCGTGATTTCTTTTCTTTTGCCGGATGGGCTTCTTTTTCGGATCAACGGCGAGTTTGTGGATAGCGAGATCCGGACTGATGCCTAGCATCTCTTCCACTTCAAAGGCAAAGATGTCTTTGATTTCCTTCAGCAGAAGGTGCAAGTCTGCACCCAACCTTGCAAAAGCAACCGTCCCCACCTTGACAATTCGTTCTGGACGGCTGTCATCCAGAGGAATATCAATGTGATCACCAGCCGGCTTGGGACGGAGTTCATCTGACCGTTCCCCAGTCAGTGATTACTATTTCTTCTCTTTCTTCACCACCACCAGCTGATCCGCTTTTCTTTTCTTTTCAGCTGCTGGTGGGGCTGGGTCGGGATCATTGACATCGTCAAGGTCAATTGGATCCTCTCCCTGACCGGCTGCGGTCACAGTAGGCTTGACATCTAAGAGTTAACACTCTCGAGCCGTCTTCTAATCCCCGTTTAGGGAGCTAACAGAACCATTATCCCTTTCATATTTTAGCAGCATGAGAGATAGGATAATAACTGCCTTGGATTCGTTCAAATTTGGACGGCCCAAAATGATACTATAGGCGGTCAAATCCTCAACGACCAAGAACTTGACGACCAGATGGCGTCCTTCCCCTTTCTCTCCCAGCCAAATAGGTAGGTCAATCCTACCGACTAAGTACACCACTCCACCCCCAAATCCTACCAAGGGATGGGTGACCGGGTGCATGCTGCTGGTCTTGTACTTGAGTTTTTTCAAGCACTTGTAGCTGATGATATCAAAGAAGCTGCCCGTGTCAATAAGGATCCGACCAACCAGCTGGTTGGCGACCTTACATTCAATGACAACCGAGTCATCATGTTGCCGACGGACTTTACCCCGATCCTTCTCAGTAATGATGACCTCTGGGAAGGTGCCACTGACGGACGCCTGCCCCTCATCAACAGTATTGACCATCTTTCTCGGATGGTCCTTAGTGCTCCGCATGGTTCGGCCACCACTCGCAAATCTGCCTGCTATGGTGTAGATCGGATCTTTGTCAATGTCCGAACTACTAGTAGGCTAGATAGTCTTTTTGGATGACTGCCCTGGATTCGCGCTGGGAGTCACTTTGGAATTCTGAACATATGTTTCAGCACCCCTTTGTCAGCCAGACGGTCCAACATCCGCTTGAGGCTATATCAGTCATTGGTGTCATGGCCAACATCCTCATGGAAGTGGCAGTATTTATTTTTGTTCCGAGACTGGGCGGAACTCTTCATTGGATTCGACTTTTTAATGGTCAGCCGGTCCTTTATCTCCATGAGGATAAAGTAGCAATCTTTATTAAACTCGTACCTTGGGACGTACGGTTTAAATTTCTTCTTTTCTTCTGGGTCAGCTAATCAGATTCATTGACCGCCCAGAGTTCTTTTCTCTTTTATATCTATTCAGCTTTCGGGGCCGGCTGAACAGACCGACTCTCTTTTTGTTTGTCAAACTTTTTAGAGTCTGACTGATTGCTGGACGAGTAGAGGTCGGTTGCTTGTATAAATCTCTCCGCCTCCATTAGCGCCTCTTGGAGGGTGAAAACCCTCTTCCTGACAAGGTCAAACTTAAAGGTTGACCTGTCCTTCAGACCCTTAAAGAAGTCTGTGTATGCAACTTCATCAAACAGTCCTTGAATCTAGATTCTCACCAGATTGAACCGCATGACGTAGAAGCGCAGTGCCTCTCTCTCCCTGCCTGATGGTGCTTAAGTCGAGACTTATTTTCTTGGCAGGGATGTTCATCGAGAAGTTTGAAGCAAACAAGAAGGCAAGCCTCTTGAAGCTATCAATACATCCGGCTGGCAGGTTGCCAAACAATTATTGGGCTATGCCGTTCAAGGTTTCTGGGAAACATCTACAACACATGGCATAATCCAACCCCGTAGATACATGAGGTTGGTGTAGGCCATGAGGTGATCTTCAGGGTAAGTGGTACCATCGTAGGCACCAACCAACACATTTTTAACCTTGGTCGGCGAAGCCGCCTCGGTTATCTCCTTGGTGAAAACAGAAGTTTGTTCACCAAATTTGAGCAGACGGAGTTGCTAGTCCAAGGGTTAGACGTTGTATCCCGTCTGTCCTCCAAAGAGTGTCAGCTGCATGAAAAGTGGGGCAAACTGCCCGTATGGCATATATGGCATATAGAGGGCTGACCCAATCATTTGAGGGCCCGTGTGGGCGGACATGCCGCCTGGATCTCATGCAAGGATTGAGAATTCCTTGCTGAGGTGTTTTTGAAGCTGTTTGGGAAGCTCGATGTAGAGGCTGACTCAGACAGCTGCTAGCTCCTATTATGCTCGATGATGTGTCAAGCATCGGAAAAAGTCTTCTTGCTGCCATCCGGCTGAACTTGGCGGATGACCTTCCTTGTGCCTGTTTGAGGCAAAAGGATTTTAGACCAGTCAATTGCAGGTGTGGCCTTCTCCTTTGGATGTGGAGTGGGCTGGTTGTCCCTGACTGGCTTTCTCCTCTCAGCTTGAGGAGTCTTCTTGATCAACTGACCCTTGTTACAGCCAGCCGTCCTTTTGTTGATGAGGTCCTTGATCTCCCCCTTGAAACTGGTCATGAACTTCATGAGTTCATCCCTAGTATCGGGAGCAGTCCCTCTGGATGATTGGGTTTCCCCAGCTAGTGGTCCAGTAGATTTACTTGAACTAGCTTCATTGTTGCCCCATTCCAATTTATCTCTGGGACGAATGCGCTTAAAGATGAGTGACCCATCAGGGGCCACATGGGTTTCGACTTCACAGTCGTTGTTTGTATCTTGGTCTGAATAGACCTCTCTATCGACTCTAAGCCGACTGGGTTCAGGTGGCGGTACAGACTCTTGAACCATCTTAGAGGTACTCTCCCCACAGACGGCGTCAAATGTTTTAGGTGTATTCTGGTCCCTCTGGAAAGTTACGTCACCAAGACTGGTCCCACGTGGTCCTGTACCTGCGAAACACGGAGACTCCGATTGGTAGGAGCTCCGCCTCCGACAATCAAGTTAGTGTTGGTCGAAGAATACAAAAAGATGTGGAAAAAAGTAAAAGTGAGATCTTCTCGGATTCCGAGATCAAGTGTTTTCTCTGATGTGAGAGAATGTAGGTATCTTGTAATAAATGAACGTGTCCTTGAAAAGGGGGAAATCTCCCTATTTATAGGGTCGTTGGAAAATGTGCCCTTCATTAGGTCAAGATGACCTAATGGGCTGCACCATTTTGCGGCGCTTTTGGGAATTGGGCCCTGAAGGCCGCAATTTCCTGAGGTTATCTAAGGGTGACACGTGTTGACTGGTGAGTGGTCCATGTTGGACCTTTCCAGGAATGACACGTGTCTCTCTCTGATTGGGCCACGTGTCTAGGTTATTTTTACCCAAAACACTAATTACTAGCAAATCAAATAATTTTTTAATCAATTATATCCTAATCTAATTATGGGATAATCACATTATTTAAATCAATTATTATCCTTTTAAAATATGCTCGGAATATCCTAACAAATCTTATCAAAAATTAAACACTTTAATTATGGATAATCATCAAATTTAACTTTAAATATGGATAATATCAAATAAATCAAATTTTGAAAGATTTGATTTTATCCTAAATCAAAAAATTTTATCTCAAATCAATTTTATTTTATCCCAAAATAAATTGTATTTATCTTGAAATATTTTAAAAACAAAATAATTTTTTTTTGTTTTTTTTTTAAATCGTGCGCCACCCACCGGCCACGGTGGTTGGCTAGCCGAAGCTAGCCACGGTGGCTGGCTGCCTTTTAAAGCAGTCACTGCCGCAAAGGGCAGCAGTAGGCGGCATCCTTGTTGTGGCTGCAGGCCACCATGCGCGGCCAGCATGGGCTAGCCACGGTGGCTGGTTGCGGTTAGCAGCCACTGCCGCGCAAAGGCAGTAGCAGTAGCAACCCTAGCGTGGCTGGGACCGTAGCCGTGTAACACTTGCACGCTGCTGTCCAGCCACTACGGACCACCTGCCCTTCCTCCCTCCCTCTTGGACTAATCCCGGTAGGCAGCCACCGTGGCTGCCGGCCACAAAATAAATTTTTTTTTGTTTGTTTTTAATTTAATTAGAATAAAATTTATTAAAATTAAATTAAATCAGTCCAAAAATTTAAAATTAAATCCCATTCAATTTTAAAATTAAGATTCATCATAAAATTAATCCCAATTTAATTGTAACTTTTAAAATTAAATTGATGATCATACACAAAAAAAAATTATGCATAAATCAATCCAATTCAAATTATGAAACATAAAACAATTCGAATTAAATAAAAAATCAAGCATAAAATCTATTTCAGGGCTTTGAAATCCGAAATTAGGGTTAGGGTGTTTGAAATTTTTGAACAATTTAGGGTTTAATTCAGTCCTCTTAATGGCTATTTTGAGCATAATTAAATCACATTTAATCAATTCCAAAAGTTCAATATCATTAAATATAATAATAATTGAACCATAATTAAATTAATTTCTCCCTCTTAATTGATTGTAAAATTAAGAACATGGACTTCAAATAATCGTATTATTATCATCAAGAGTGTTCATGCAAGAGGCTAAGTGATACCACTGTAGGAGTTTACAGGTACTATATGCGGAAAAACATGAATCATATTCATTAAGCACCTATCCCAAGATCGCATGCATAACACACAAGACACATAATCATACCTTTGAAGCATGATATCCACGAAGCTATGCAACTGGCAAATCAGGGAGAGAATAGAGCCCCAAACGTTGCTCCTCTACTTAGTCCACAGGATTTGAACGAGTCGTCCACCAATACTAGATTGGTCGAGTGAAGGAGGAAAACCACGATCAGCACCTTTAATGAAAAACCGACCACCACACGAACCACCACCACCACTAACACACCACTGGTGCCGAGGGGAGGAGAGAGACGTGAGAGAGAGAGAGAGTATGAGAGGGGTTAGGTTTCGTGTTTGCTAATTAGGGTTTGATCTTACTTATCACTGAATTGTTATGTTCAAACCCTAGGCACCTAGTCTATATATAATCCTATTATAATTAGACTAGGTTACGAAGCCTAAACTCCTCCATACCACTCCATATGGTCGGCCATACTAGGGGATGAGGCCCATCTTGGGCCTCGTCCTCTCGTGCTTGATTTAGGCCCTTTGTGTGACCTTATAGGATCCGTCCAATTGGGCTTAGGCCTATTTTACTAGCCGAAAGATCATTAGTACCTCTAGCTATGATATAACGACGACCCAAATGAACGAACTTAATTATCTCCATAATTTGATCCATTTATATATCTAGTAATTGCACATGACGAAGACATAAATCCTTCACTATAATCCTAGCTTTTCGTGGAGAAGCATATGGGGTGCGAAGTCTTTATTGCATAATGGCCAGGTTTGGCCTGTGGGATGCGGGCAAGATGTCAGGGTGTAGTCTGACCCTTGGATTTGTGATGATTAGAAAGTCAAGTATCCAACGCCACCTTCTGACAATAATGGAGATGAGGGTGAATGAGCTTCTGCTTGAGGGTAATGTGGGGTGGAATAAGGAGCTGATTTTTAGCATGTTTCCTAATAATATCAATGCTGCTATTTTATCCACTCCCTTATCTAAGAGACACACTAATGATGCTCTGTTCTGGTCTTAAACAAAGGATGGAATATTCACGATTAAATTATGTTATTGGCCAACACATAATAGTGGCTGTGTGCAAGTGGAGGGGGGTTCTGTTGGGGAGGATGTGAAGTTATGGAGGGGCATTTGGCATATGAATGGTCCTCCGAAACTTAAGCATTTCATTTGGAGTGCTTGCAAAGGCAACCTTGTTGTCAAGGAAAGACTAGTGTATACGCATATGATAGAAGACTCTTCATGTCAAGTATGTGGTGCTAAAAATGAGTCAATACTTTATGCTCTATTTCACTGTGAGGCTGATGCATAGATATGGAGATATAGCGAGTTGGCTAGACATTTGGAGGGTGCTCCTGGTTCATCTTATAGGGAGAGATGGGAGTGGTTATCAAGTAGATTAAGGGTGAAGGAGCCGAGAATTGTTGGTGCTTTAATGTGGGTTGCCTAGTTTTGCAGAAACAAGAAAGTTTTTGGCTTTGAAATTTCGAATGTGATACTCGTTACAGCTAGTTTTGTGAGGTTCGTGGAGGAGTACTGTGAATATGCAAAAAAAAGGTGATGATTGTACCCCAATTGTGTAGTCACAAGACTGCAAGCAATAGTACTTCCTAGGTTTGTCCGAGCTCGAGGATGGTAAAGATCAATGTTGATGCTTATGTTTGCGAGGGAAGGATGGCTGGGTTGGGGGTTGCTGTGAGAGATGCTTCGGCTTTGCTTCTGCTGGCTAGTGCTTGTCGCGTACTATTTATAGCCCCGCAACTGCAGAGGGGCTTGATGCTAGATATGGTATGGAACTTTCGATGAGGTATGGGCTTTAGGAAGGTACACATTGAGAGTTATGCAACAAGTGTAGTCCAAGGAGTATTATACAAGAGTGATGGGCTTACTTCGATCCACCTTACTTATGATGATATTAGGCATGATAGCTTGTTTTTTTATGAATTTTTATTTTCTCATGTTAGAAGAACACGTAATACGATCGCCCATCATATTGCTAGATGGGATACCCGTACGAATGATGGACTAGTTTGTGTGGGTCTGTTCCCCTAGAGGATAGAGATTGATTTAACTTAATAATATGCTAGTGCTACCTTTTTCTAAAAAATAATTTTTTTTTTTTTAAAAAAAAAGGAAATTCTCTTTAGTGAACTTCAACTTTTAATTTTCTTAGTGATAAATGTTTTAATATTTAATTATCAATGGTAAAGCTAAAATTTTTATATTAAATCAACTATAACATTAATGATTAATTTGACTAAACATTTAACTATACTTAGTTTATAGTTAGTTTTTATTTATTTATTTTTTCACATTTATCTTAGAAATATATTTTTTTTAAATCACCTATTCACCCAATTCTTCCCTCCCCCCCCCCCAACCCACGCCGACGCACCAGCCGCCTAGCCTACTTCACCCGTGTGCCGGCCTCCCCCTATGCACCTCTCCTCCCCCTTACCACTAGCCGCTTCCCCGAAATCAACACCCTCAGCCCCAAAATCCCCTCCTCGAAATCTCAAATTCTTAATCTCTCCTCCCTAAACAAAATCAGATAATTAGGGTTTCGGGATAAAGGTTGAAAATCATGGGTTTCTTCAATTTTCAAAGCTTTAGGGCTTGATTTCTCTCGATTTCAGGGTTTGATTTCGCTGGGTTTGATTTCGCTCGATTTAGGGTTGATTTTGCTCGGTTTTAGGGTTTGAAGGAGGCTTTTTTGCCGGTAAAGAGGGGGTCACCGACGGTGGGAGGAGAGTGTTCGTTAGAGGAAAGAGAGGAAAGGTCGTGGGTGGTGTATTTGCGAATTGAAGGAGGAGGAGCAGCTAAAGCGCTGCTATTTCGATGGTGCTGGGGTTGGTGGTTGTTGAAATCGGGGAGGAAAGGGAGGGGAGAGGCCCAGAAATGGGGAGGAGAGGGGAGAGGGGGAGGCTGCCGAAATATGGGTTTGAGAGATGTCGGGATGGGGGAAAGAGAGAAGGTGGGGTGGGGGAGGTTGGGTGTCTCCGGCAGAGGCATGGCCGCCGGGGAGGGGTTGTTGGTAGGTTGGGTGGGGGAGGGATTTTGGTTTTTTCTTTTTTTTTTAAGTATTTTTTATAATGATTTAATTATTAAAAAAATAAAAAATAAAATAAAATAAAAATAAAATAAAAATAAAAAAACTAACTATAGTTATGGATCTTTATTAAAATAACACTTATCCATGGTAATCAATAATTTAAGTTTACCATTGATAATAAAATTTTAAAACGTTTACCACTTAAAAAATTAAAAAGTTGGAGTTTACCAAAGAAAATTTCCCAAAAAAAAAAAAAAAAAAAAAAAAAAAAAAAAAAAAAAAAACTCACATTATTTTTTTTCTTGAAATATTTTTAGGTGAAACCCTAGCCTTGATTAATGTAAGAGTCTAATCCGAAATCTCGAGCTCCGAATGTTTCAGCTATCATGCTTCTTACATCAACCCTAATCTACTTATATATAGTGTAACCCGTCAAATTGTAATTAAAGGTTGTAGCAATAAATCGGCAGTGTAGAGTTTTGGGTAAACACTTCAAACTGCAAGGTTTGCTACACCAACAATCAGGTATAACAAAAATCAGCAATTTATCCTAATCACAAATTCCATTTATTTGATATCTTCAATAGGCTGCATATATCTGAAGGAGCTAACTATAATGTTTTCCTGATCCATCCTTCCCAGATTAGTCTGCATTTTGGGTTCAGTAAACTCTGCTGCTCTCACTAAGCACTAATAGATTATGAGTACGCCAATTTCATCAGACTAACAGCAAGGGACTAGTAGAATAGCATCTTTCTTGGTTTATCAGAAACAAGAGACTGGTCTGCTAGAATTTCGATGGAATAAACTCAAAAACTGTGTGTAGGCATAATTCAAAGTTACCACATGAATGAGAAGGGTGAGGAGATACCATAGGAAAACACCCGCATATTACTTCTAAAACAGGTGATACAAGTCGACCCAATACGATGAAATGGGAGAATAACAGAAATGGAACAAAACTAGACAGAGGGACCTTGGATAATTTGGTAATATGTATAGAAACATACCATGTACTTGTAAATGGAAAACATGGTTGGCTAAGGGTTTTGCCACACAAATTCCAACTAATGACAGAGAACTAATCAACTAAATCACAGGTAACTGCAAGCATTTCAATACAAAATAAAATAAAATAAAAAGTGATTGAATCAATATGCCTTGGATGCAGCAGTTCTATTATTAAAGCTAGCACGAGCCAATGAGTTGGTAGCGGAAAATTTTGCTACATGTTCACAGCGGGTGACAAAATTCATTGACAATACACAGGAAAACATAGAGTACACATATCATACCACAATCAGTCCCCACATCTTACAACTGAAACTGAGACTTATTACGAAATTATATTATAATAATAAACTAATCTCCTCAGCAAACCTCCCCAGCAGCTCAAAGATGATTAATTACAGCCCTAGAAAATGAATAATATTGTCAAATAAATGGGAATGTATGTCAAATTTTGAACAATCTCATACATTATTGCAGTAAAAAAGGAAGGTAATCCACATTTCTAACATGAGACATGAAGCAATATTCATATGTAGGTAAAAGAAAAGGAAAGGGGATAGGGTAACAAGACATGGACATTTTATAATAACATGTCAATTCCTTCGAAGGATGGCCTAGAAATCCCAGTTAACCAGACACCAAAGGTAGCAACTCAATTAAATGAAAACTAAAGACAGACAAACAGACTCACTTCAAGACGACTGCTGAAATTTTCACTTTTTCAAAAGAGCAAGCTTATGCACCCGGACCATCTCAAATAGATTGGATGCATTAGAAATTTATTTTAAAGCATTTACATCACATTATAATAGGAAAATTATCATCAATGATATTACAATAGCAAAATGTGCAGCAGCTAATTCCCATCCAGCTTACACTGAGCTCCACCTTTATATAAAGAAAAAAGTTTTGCCTAAGAACCCATTGATCACACAAAATAAAGCTCCACCTTTAAGTCAAGGTTGCTTATCAACATGATGATGCACAAAAAAAAAATAAAAAAAAAAAAATAAATAAAAAAAAAATAAAAAAAAAAATAAAAAAAATTATGAAAAATATTGCAGTAATCTTGCATTAGTTGATCAGGTGAAGGTATGATACCAAAAAAATGAAATATCAGCAGTTACAGTGTAACAAGGCGATTCTGTTCAAGACTCTGGTTGAATCTTCTGAGCATTTTCACACGTCATCATTGCAAGCTGATTGAACACGCATAGTCAGTCAGCCTGCTCAATGTTTATGTTAAATTTAGTTTGTAATAACAGAAGTTGAATACAAGATGCAAATAAGACAAACCCTCAGCACCAAATATTGCAAGAAAGGTGAAGACTATCTACATAAACAGTAGGAAAATAATAGGAGCAGAAATTGTAAATTAAATTCTTAAATACCAAATAATGACTAACAATACATGCAGAGGTGAAACTAATTGATCCCAAGACCTTATGGGCAATGGGGTAGAGAGTTATCGCTCATCTAAGTGGTGAAGAAGGAACAATGAAGAATAGAGATGTCAGCAAGACTAGGTGTGTGACTTTTTCCCCATCCAAACTACCCAGAAGAAATTGCTTCACGAGCTTCACAATGGAAGAAATTACTAGAGTTCCAACGGCATACAAATTACAGATATATATCTATATCCTATATCCACCTAACCTGTATTGATTTCCTAACAAACCTTAGGGATCAATATTCTTGTCACATCCGTTCCATTCTGACTTAGAAAAATGATTTTACTCTAATCTTCAATTATTTGATTTAAATGAACGAAGAATAAAAAAAAGTTGTGCAATGAATTTGCTAATAGAATTACAATTCTAGACAAAGGACCTTTTTCATATAGATAGTCAAAAAATTTTGGGACTATCCTTTAATGAACCATTAATCAATTAGTTGCATCAGACATGGGAAGTTCAAACATGGGTATAAAAACATACACAACACTTCAATTATCATTAAGACACATCATTGTTTTTTACCAAATTGCAAGAAAGAAAGATAACAAGGACAGAACATGTTAAATAGCTCATAAATATCAAATCGACAGAAACAGTTTTTTTGAGCAACATCTCCATACAACAGTTTTTTTGAACATGTTTTTCCTCTCTTTTTATCTTCCTTTAAAGCAAATCCTATTGTTGTAGCTAGGGGCTTGCCTTAAATTTATATAAGTCTTAAGCTAATTGGTGATAAAGGGATGGAGAATCAATCAATCAATCAAAGTTTTACAGCCCGTAATAATCAATCAATTTATATAATAATAATAATAATAATAATAATAATAATAATAATAATAATAATAAATGAAAAGCTTCAAATTGTTACTTATTTTTACAGCCCGTAAAAGTTGTTTTTGCCCTTTTGGGTTTCTTAAGGAGTAGAAACTACTCTATAATCAATGTGGTTGCCTAGAAGTTAATGAGGATCCTAGAAGCTTGAACAAACATCCTTAAAGTCCTAAACATAAAAAATTGTTTTACAAAATGTTGAGTCCACGCATTTCCCATGGCATGTGTACAACATAAAAACATGTCACTACATAGCACAAAATCGATCAAATAAAAACTACCACTATTTCAAGCAACAATTTAATATTTGTTAAGGTGGTGTTCTCATCACTAAAATTTCACTATCTTATCTTATCGACCATTAACTTCTCTTATCATTTTTTTTTAGGTTGAAAAGGAAGGCTTTATCTGCACATTATGAGGAACATCAAAAGAAGTTACATCCAAGAGCCATGACAGACTCTCATTAACCTCTCTTATCTTATATGAACTAATTAGCCCTTGTCTTATCTTATCTTCCTAGACCTTATTATTAGGCCTTACTAGACCTTATTGGAACTCTAGAGTCCTTATCATATCTTATTTAAGTTTATCAATCCATACCTTATACCTTATCTAAACTAATTAGTCCTTATAGACCTGAAATAAGCAAAAATAACAGGAGAATAGATATTTAGTCTAATATAGATCTGACCTAACCATGTTGCAAGTTCGCATTTCAATGAACTATAAGACAAACAAGACCTTAAATGAGATAACCAACAGATTGCCAAAAAGCCTAAAAGCACATCAATTGTAGAAGAGCTTAGGAATTAGGATAGAAGATGCAAGAAGAGTAACATAAAGCATAAAAGGAAACATGAAAAAACCAGTGAAACTGGCATCACAGAATATGTTTCAATTACAAACCAAGCAAAAATGAAATGCTAGAAGCCACACTAAACTCTTCTGTGGTTATAATTCAATACTAGATTTAAGGTAAAGGAAAACACCAATTAATGAAAAAACAAATCTTCAAGAAGAAAGCATTTCTAGCATATAAATTTTAAAACTACGGTAGATGGGGAATTCTTCAAATGCTATGTTTTCTTACAGACACTACAAGCCTACGAAAAATAGTAATAATAATTAAAAGAAGCTAGCAACAGCATCGATAAGAAAAACACTTTTAAAACACTCCTTGAGCGTGGAGAGCATCAGGATAAAATCAAAAGAGAATACAAGGTAGCATATGTTACTAAAAATGAATGTAATCACTGAAGCAATTTAGAGGATTCAAAACCGCAAAAGGGAAAATGATCCTTGCATCAAGCATATGGACCTTCAAAGGAACAAAGAAGGAAAGGGAAAACAATAGAATATATAAGTTTTTGATGAAATCTATGCATCAATACCACTGCTTTTACAAGAAGCAGCACATAATTTACTATAAGACAAGACAATATTGTTATTTTAAGTGGACTACATAGCACATCGTTCTTTGCTTCTGTCTCTTCATCTAGTCTTGATACAGCCTACAAAATAAGGAAAAAGGAATTCGCTGAGGAGGAAAGAAATAATCGCAGAGTGATGTTGAGAGAATAGCAAGGATGGTGAAAAAGAGGAGGCTTCCTCAACTAAATAGGTTGAAAAGTTAGAAGTTTAAGCTTTAAGGCATGTGAATTAAATGAACTTGGAGATTCATAGATGATATGTAGATCTGCTATGAATTCTGAGATGATTTTGGTGACTTAATTCAACATTTGGTGAGCGTTGACTTACCACATGGTCCAAGGTAAGGAAAGGGCATCAAGGGGCTTTAGAATGTGGGTTAGATACCTAGATCAAGAGAGAAGAAAATAATACATTAGGAAGCTTATTTGGAGATTGATGCTTTAGAATTTTTAAGTCAAGAGAATAACCACACATGGACATGTAAAAACACCTATTCCAAACCCAGTTGGAAGGTAGTATCACCTAAAATCTTACAAAAGACAATTGTGAAAAAGTTAAGTTAATATGGAAAGGCTAGTTATTAGACATAGCTCTCCAAAATTTTTGTGTGTGTGTGTGCGCGCGTGCACACAATATAAGTTTTACACAACAATTGAAAAGGATGAGTGATACTATTGAAGTCAACTTTGCTGCACCTACAAATGACAAAGACAGATTAGCCAACCAAAATGGCTAGAATTTTAAGGAAAACAAGAATCTTGGCGAACAACTTCACATATTTTGAATTTTGA
The DNA here is from genome assembly GCF_948465745.1 of Chenopodium album. Lineage (NCBI taxonomy): Eukaryota > Viridiplantae > Streptophyta > Magnoliopsida > Caryophyllales > Amaranthaceae > Chenopodium > Chenopodium album. The sequence goes on along the minus strand of NC_137850.1, from coordinate 27,629,538 downwards.
TAGTAAAGTTAATAACATAGAGCACATGAGTGGATGGTGGAAACACTTTTATTACGAAGTAATTAGTAACAGTAGTCTTATGTTGTGATATGAGTGACCAACTATTTAAAAACCCACATGAAGGGAGAATTAACTTTAATTGTCAACCTCCCCACTCCGAACTCCTCCTAACACTAATCTTAGTACTCTATATGGCATGCTATTCTCGCTGATGACCACAAATTAATGGCTTCCAAATAAAATATAGCTTCAATATATCAATCCTAATTCCTAAGACCTTTTATGAATATAGATGAAATTCCGTCAAAAGCCTGCATTTATAAACTTTCAGATTTTCCACTCTTGACCTTAAAATAGTAAACCAAATATATAAACTGCTATTCACTATACTTACAATTTCAGAATTTCAGTAATTTTTTCATCTTTGTTTAAATGATACATCTATAGTATTTGAACCATCAAAAAGTTCGATGTAGATCCTCTAACACTTAAAAAAATATGCTTACCCCTCACTTGCAACCATATAAACACACATAAAACTGAAACAGAAATCCATATTACTAGATTATATCTATATATCTATGTAGCACAAATAAGAACAGTTATCAATAATATCCCGAATTGGTAACTACATAAAGAAAAGTTTTCCATGTAAACGGCGTTTAAAGTAGTAAAAAGTTTTTGGCAACTTGGTAGTGAAGCAAATGAATAGCAGTGCCTGCTAGCTTATATCAAAAGGTTTATTCGGCTTCATAAGTTGACAAGTATAACATTCACCTTTGAGAAATCATTAAATTAATCAGTAGTTCTAAGGTATCATGAATAATGTTCAAATCTCCCCCATACAAACCCATTACCACTGTCCACCCACTTACCCAGAACCAGAACTAGTACCACTGATAGGATCGTAAAAGTATATTATTTATATATATTAAATTCTTTGAGTTTATATCGACATTTGATAATTTAAGAGTATTATAAATATTTTCTTTCCCGGACACGAGATACTAATATTTTTATTTATTTGTTTGTAGGAAAGAAGATTATGGTAGCAAAATGCATTTAGCCACTACTTGGATCAAAAGAAGCGGAGCTCACAAGACTAAATTAAGTCACATATTTTAAGCCCAGTGATGTTTGAGTGCAAATAGCCACATGGGCCTTGAGGTACACCAACGTTTCACTCAGCAAAACAAAAGAAAAGAGGGAAACTGAGAGTTTCACTCACTGTTCTTGCGGGTAAGATACAAAGTAAACCATTGAGCGATTTTTGCGAGTATCAATCATAACAATAGAGAAGATAGAGAGGGAATTGGATAATTATTGGAGCGAAAAACTCGGATTTGCTGGGGATCGAAGACTCCTATGGATATACATGGGGATGCCGAAGTGGAGGGATTATGAGAGTTTTATTTTGAGGATTTTCTGGGCTAGGTTCAGAGCAGCAAATTGATGAGCTTCATCAGAATTTTGCGTGGTATCTAGCGAACAGGTGATAAGCAAGACGGACTAGAAGGCGACTCGGTTCAGCTTGTGTTCACTCTGATTCTCACCGGAAGATTTGGTACTGTATTTATGTTTTCATTTTCTTTTCATTCGATTGTCAGTCTTGGTTTATCTTGGATAAGTAGTAGTATTAGTTTTGCTTTAGGAGAATAAAAATGAGAGTCAATGCTTTCACTTTGTTATTTTTGCTTGAATGCGACAGTATACTTAGCTGGTATACAATTTGCTAGATTAATTTAATTATTAGTTTTATTTTCATTTATTTGTTTTGTTAATTAGTGTGATTATGATTTTTATGCATTATATTATAGTTACCTCAATATTTGTTACGTCAGCCTAAATTATTAGTGGGGTAGGGAGATCAATTATGCATTGGATTATTGGATTGTGAGAATTTATATGTTGTAATTCTTGGGTATTATGTTTATATTCTTAATTGGTTTGGTAATCCGTTTGAATATTACGAACTGGTTGATTATATTTGAGACCGGCCATCTTTAATATAATTTGCCGGTTTGACGACTAGAGTATTAACTTGTGATCCGTAATTGTCCTAGTTGATACCATTATCAGTGATTAGGTGTTTGATTGGTGACTAAAACTTGTCGTAATACCTAAGATTATCAATCCTTTGAGTTGCACAAGTCCGAACTTGTGAGATTTGTGGCTTAAGTTAACTACTTCCTTGTGATTAATTACTGAGTTGCACAAGTCCGAACTTGTGAGATTTGTGGCTTAAGTTAACTACTTCCTTGTGATTAATGTTACTAATTAATCGAGTCTAGAGAACTTGTTCTAGATTATTAGTTGGTAAGACAATATTCCAAGAGCTTGTTTGGTCTATTTGCAATTAAGGGAAGTTTTGAATGCTTATTTGTGTTCATTGGTTAACATTAAGATATAATCACGATTATATATGATTCGATGATCAATTGATACTCCAATGCTATAATACGTCTCCCACTTCCCTATTTCATTATTCTTGGTTTTATCGTATTTCAATTTTATTAGTTTATATCCCGTATTTTATTCGTTTTCTGGCTGTAGCTTATTTATTAGATCATATCATTATTTCTTCAAAACAGGGGTTTCTAACTTACTCAAATAATAATTTGATAATCCAATTCTATGTGGGATCTGGCAATTTTGACCCAGACCTAATGACCCGACCCGAATGACCCGACCCATGACCCGAAATTGACCCAAAACCCGAATCAACCCGACCCGATGTGGAATTGACCCGACCTTAACCCGAAACCCGAAATGACCCGACCTAAGATGACTCGACCCAAAGTTGACCCGAGACCCGAAATGACCCGACCCGAAGTGATCTGAGATCCGATGTTGACCCGACTTTTAACTTGAATTAATTGACCCAAATAGACTCGAAACCCAAAGTGACTCGAACAAAAATTATCTTATACCTTAAATGACCAGAAACTATTTAAGCTAAAGACTTGACCTGACCAAACGAATATAGAAAAAAATCGCAATTAAACTGACTTAATTTTTTTTATTAATTAGTAATGTGTAACAGTGTAAATAATTTACATATTTTGAGCATTACTTTTCTCGATTTTTTTGGCTTTTTATCTCTATAAGTTATTTAAAAAATGTAAAAAGATTGAAATTTAACGACTATACTACAGAGTTTTGTCCATAAGATTAAAAAAATTAACTAAACCTCGAAATAAAAGTCACAATTCTCAAAAGTCTAGAAAAAAAATAGTACAATAATAATGCGTACATAACATAATTTTCAATACCAAATGAAATTACAAAATAATAAAGTCAAACAATTACTGTATTCCATGAAAAAAGTAGCCTTAATAAATATAGTGAGTTTCTCGTCAAAAAATATATAAATATATACTGTGTATATAGAGTTGAATTTAACCAAATGCATCGAGCCGAATATGACCCGACCTGAAGTTGACCCGAGAATTGACCCGACCCGAAGTGACTCGACCCGAAAATTGACCCGACCCGAACTGACCTGACCCAAACTTGACCCGACCCGAACTTGACCCGACCCATACCCGACCCGAATGACCCATTTGACAGGTTTAGGATAGACCCTAGCTTACCCTGGTGCATTTTAGGAGGTTTTAGTTAGGTTTATTTTTGGTAGACACACGACAGTCGTACCAACCACCTCATTGCATCAACGAAACTATTCATGAACAAGCTATCACTAACATCGTACAGTATTAATCTAATTCATTTATAAGATTGCTACTTTATTAAAATAAATATTTATTAAGAAACTAAATTACCTGATATGGTAACAGCATAAATCAATTCAAAGACATAATTTCCAGAGAGTATCAATATAATAGCAATCAAACCCACTAAAATAACATATTGACAATCCATCACTCATCAAACACACTTAATTCACATCAAATATACCATATACTGTATAACCAATATTCTGCACATAATCCATTGAAAAATGTACATAAAATTCAACTGAACTTACCATCAGGAACCCAACCATAACAACGGGGAGATATCGAAAGCATCGAAGTCATCAACGCCGAAGCAGTTGCAGTATGAAACGGCTGCATTGTCTCCAAACAAACACTCAATTCAGCAGGGCACCTACACAAAACAACCAAATCCTTTTTTATTAGTTCTCCCAAATCAACGATAAAAAATCCGTAAATTTTACCACCAAATTTCCAAAACAACACTAAAATGATTCAAATTATGATTAAAAAAAATTGACAACAAATTTTCAGTGCAATTGGAGGAAAAAAGACATGCCTGAAGATGCGCTGAGAGAGGGAGTTATTGACGGGAGTGCGAAAGGCAGAGCGAGCAGATTTGGTGCCAGAAGCGAACTTAGCGGCGGCGCTGCGGGCGGAGGTTGATCGGAAAATGGATCTTGCGGCAGCAATGGTGGCCATTTCGCCTTGTCTTCTTGTTTTGGCAGAGTATGTCAGTTTCTCAGCTTTCTCTGTTCGTTCAACAGAGGTTTTATTTTCGAAGGATTTTTGGAATACAGCTTAAACCCTAATTCGTATTCTAATTATACAAAGGTCCCTTCGATTGGTACAATTGTATCACCAGCCCCTCTTCGAGTCTTCGTTCTACTGATGACTTTGACTTTTTTTTTTTTTTTTTTATCGTTGCAAGGAAAGATGTTTGTCATCTCCCGGCAAAATTACAACCATTGACACCAACTTTAAAGGATGTTACAATTATTGACACCGACTTGTAATACTAATTAGATTAGATTGACACCAACTTTGATATAAAATATAAAAAAAAACGTAAATAACATTAATGATACTTGAGTGGGTCTACTTGCCAAAAATTTATCATTTACTGTATTAAAATCATTTTTAGTATTATAAAACGGATTATTAAAAAAGTAATTAAGTTTCATGTGTTAATTACTCCCTCCGTTTTTAAATATTTGTTCTACTTTTCTTTTTCGACCGTTTTTAAATACTTGCTTTATTTCCCTATTTGGAAATATTTTACAATATTTAATTCATTTCTCTCAGACCTAACATAAATCATATTTAATTAATTTCATATTCTCTCTCCTCCAATTCTCTCAACAACTTTTGCTTTTTATAATTTTTTATTCTTCCCTCTACCCCACTACCCTCCATATTTTATTACTTTTTCCAATTTCTCCTAAAACTCCGCGCATGGAGAAATAGAGCAAGTATTTAAAAATGAAGGGAGTATTGTTTTACAAAAAAAATCCCCAATTTAAAATAACAGAATCCCAATTTTTTCTCTCTCCTCCTTTCTTCTGTCAGTCATCTTCTTTGTTGATTCTTCTTATGTTTCCTCTTCATTGCTTATTTTTTCCCATCCTTCATTGCTTATTTTTTCCCATCCTTCATCATCTATTGGTAAAGATTTAAAGTCAATGGTAGATTATTGTAAATTAGTATACTATTTTTACCAAATTGCGAAGACAAACAATTTTTTTTGAAGCTGATTATTAGGCTCTACTTAGAGCGGAGTGGGTAGGCTTTAAGGAATAAGGATTAAGTTTTGTGTTTTTAGTTTACATTTTTTAATTCATTAAACATTGTTGAAAGTTTGGTTATTTTAAGTGCAATTGTGAATCTAGCGTCCTAAGTTTAATTTGCAGCCATTTACTTCTTTTTTTTTTTAGGAAAAATTAAAAATAATAATCCCAACTTTCATCAATTTTGCTACAACAATCCTAACTTTTGATTATTATGGAATAATTCGAACTTTGGGGGGGTCTTTTTTTTCTTCAATCCCAAACCGGTCAACAAAAGTCAATGACCTATTATGTTATATTACTTGACACGTGTCAAGCCCTGATTGGTCCAAAAAAAATTTAAAAATTAAAAAAAAAACGAAAAACCCAAAAATCACCAACCACTAACCAGCCTCTCCTTCACCCACCGGCCCACCCTAACAACCACCTCACTGCCCGCGCGTGCCGCCCCTTAGTCGCCGGCCATCCGAGTGAAGCAACCTCCACCGCGTCGCCGTCGTCCTCCCTCCCCGAAACACCCCCAATTCCCCACGAAACCACCACCCTGAAAACCCGAATCTGTAGACACCAAATTTTGATCTTATTGTTGTGATTAATTATTATTATTATTATATTATTATACCATAAATATTATTCTTTATTATTTTTATCGTTATAATTGTTATTTTTGCAGCAATTATCATTATTTTGCTTCTTGTTTTTTAATTATGTGGTAAGTATATGCTTAAATATTTTTTATAACTTAATAAAATTTTTTTTAAAACGAAAAAAACGAGTAATAATAATGATTTTATTTCATAATTTCCAAAATACATGTTACAATTGTACTTCTAAACTACTAAATTACAAAACTTTGAAATACAGCTAACATCATATGTATTTTTACCCTGCTACTCCGATGTAATTTCGGGCTTCACTTGTGGATTACCAAGTAAATTAATGCAGCCATTAGGAGAACCACTAACCCCACAATGTACATAAATACACCCGTATCATCCTCATGTCTTCCTCGAAGGAGAAGACCTGCTAATCTTTCTGGTTGTCTTGGAGCATGGTGGCCGAAATTAATGGTGGTTTTGTTTGGTTTTCCGGGTAAGGAGGGAGATAGAAGAAGATAAGAAATAAGTGGTGAATATGGAGATTTGAATAAGGGTAATCTTCTTTTTATAGTAAAAAGTGGGTATTTTATACCGTATTTTTTGTATATGTATAACAATCGTATAGTATAAAAGTACATTTTTTTTATGTCTCGTCAGGGGAATATGTCATTTTCGTTATAAACAAGTATTGTTTAACACTTTTAAAGTATAGTAATTATATTGGTATGTTCACTTAGAGTATTAGATTACTTTTTTATTTTATCTAGTGATTTTTACGATTTAATTTGTGCAATACCCCATTATTTGGCCCACTTAGCTATAAAAAGTCCACTAATCCAAAGACTCATGCCCAACCAAGGTAGGAAAATGACAAACATTCCTTTTCCTGCAACAAAGTTTGTCACACCTGAAAAAGTATTACATGTCATAGTATTAAAGGGACCTCCTTTTATATACACTTGTTTTACCGCATACCAAAATAACATTGTCTTTTTGTTCCGCAGTTAATACTTGATCCGATAAGTACAAGTTCGAATCAAACACATCGATATTTATCTAAGGATAATTGAGTATTGTATGGACGAGAGTAAAAGAAAAATACTTGTGGGATGTATGAATACAACGTGTATAAGAATAGTAATAAGTATATGGGAATAGTGAAATCAGCGCAAGAATCGGATCTTGGATCAGTTACATTTCATGTATTACTGAATTTCCCTTAGTCTTTGGTGGAAAGTGTAATAAGTTGGAATTTCTGACAATTTTTTTCGTTTGGTTTTGTTTTGTCCTTTTTACTTTTTTTTTCTTTTTCTTTTTTTTTTATTTATCTTATTTATTTTTTATGTCTTGCTTATTTCGGTCTAGCTTTTGTATCCTTTCGTCAATTTTGATGAACAATTGTCAATAGTGAAATAATGTTACTTTCTTTTATCTCCCGCGACTAATTTTGGATCCGATAAATTTTAATTTGGACAATTGTACTGATAATATCTAACAAATCAAACACGTAAATTTAATTTATGAAAGGCAACTCTGCCATACTTTCACTAAATCAATTGAAATCTTCTACAATTCAAGTGGAGGAGCTAATAATAAAGATTCTTGTCTTCCATGGTATGCATTTGTGTGGCTATAGGTAAGTTCACGTAACTTTTCTATTGTGTATTTCACTATTTAGCTATTTCCACTTACCTGGTTTCATAATTGTCAATAGTGCAGAAACCGTTAGCATTATTACTTCTAGTGGCTTGGAGCATAAAATTACCTCCACTTTATTCTCACCTAAAAAGCATGCAGCAAGAATATAGGATCTTGTTTCTTATTTCAATATTTTTTTTTTTTTTTTTTTTTTTTTTTTTTTTTTTTTTTTTTGCTTTTGTTTTTGTATGTATGTATAGTTGTCAATAGTGAAGTTATATGACCCTGATAAATAAATTTGTGTTTTAATAGGGTAAGATAGTTTAAAAGTTTATACTTTTTAAGGTTGTTCAGTTAAGGGAATAATTTTTACTCTTAACCAATGGCTGATCTTCTACACGGGCCAAACAATTTCAATTTAATAAGCCCAAAAAACTAGGAAGAAGTTACAGGAAGTAAAAAAAAACTCTAACGAAGCTTAAGTTACTAAGCTACCCACATGGCCACATTACACATTTACGCGCTTATTGCTTTTGCAATTTGGATGAACCATCTGACATGTTTCCCCAAATGTCATTTAAATTTTTCTTTATTTATTTTCTTAGACAAGTATCATTTCTACTTTCTAGGTTTTATTTTTCTTTTTCTTTAGTTTAATAAGAGTACTCATTAGTTTGTACTCCGTATTATACAGTGCATAATATTCCATACTATTGTAGTGTTATCTTTTTTAAGTATAAAGAGGGGTTAATAATTTCATTGAACCTTTTTTTTTATATATATAAATGTTACGGAATAAGTAGTATCTTATTTTTTTCCCTTCTGCTACAAGATTGATTAATATATTAGTTTTAACATAAGTTGTTTATTAAGAACTAAATTTTTTATGTGGCTTTTTGAATACTAAAAATCAACTTACACTATATACACAAAATTGATAGAAAATCCAAAATTATAGTATATATATTAAAAAATTTAATATATTGGCCCCTAGAAGAATTATCTTCAAGATCCGCCACTGCTCTTAAATGTGTCAACTTTGTGTTGTATGGTTTCACATAGTTTTTTTTTTTTTTTTTTTTTTTTTTTTTTTTTTTTTTTTTTTTTTTTTTTTTTAACCATGTCAATTTCATGACTTTATATAATTTACCTTATTGTATACTTTTTAGTAAGGGTCATTGTTAAAATGCTCGTGCATATAAGATTTTTGACGTATGGTTAGATGTTATTTGGTAAATTTATGTACTATCTAATAAGGGCAAAGGTTAATTTTTGCTTTTATATATAAACTCTGAAAATATTTTGTCCGACCCTACAAGTATTGTAACTTTATGTCTTTGAGTAACTTTCAGAGCTGACATCTTAGGGAGTTATTTATTTTATAAGTGTTGTTTTAATACCTTGGTGAGTATAATAATTACTTAGTAGGTTTAGGTACTCTGTCATATATATACCGCATGAGTATTTTTGAGTTTTGACATGACTTAGTTATATACATTTTTCTTTTTTGTAATGTCGTGGCATTTTAGAACCTTTTTTTTTATATTATTATTAGAGTATGATTTAGTTATGGTTTTCTTTATTTTATCAGTTTAAGTGTTGTAAAACTGATTAATTAGTTTGTTACATAAAAAATAAAAGAATTTAATATCAAGATCTTCATTATTACCAAAATCTTGATATTTACCATTTAAATCCTTGAATTACCTTTTATTTATTTTATTTTATTTACAAAATAACCCCTTTATTTTCCTATAAATACCCCCCTAATTTTCTCATTTGAACACACCAAAAAAAAATCCTACTAATTCTCTCTAAAATTTCTCTCTAAAAATTCTCCTCTAATCTTTTGTTTTAGTTAAAATCTCTCTAATTTAGCTTTAATTTTTAAGTTATTAGCTTATAAAAAACATCATCTAGTTAAGTTGTTATTATCTCTAATTCCTATAAAAAAAAAACACACACACAAAAAAATATTTTAACTTCAAATATTATTGTTATTTATTACCTTTGTTAAAAAAAATATATAATTTAATTGCATAAGTGTTCCTAGTCCATATTAAAACCCAAAAAAAAAGTTTATTTCTCAAGATCTAGTTTTATTAATTCAAGTTTATTTTCTATAATCGAAAATCCAAAAAAAAAAGGTTCATCAGTTTTATCTTCACTAGCTTCTCTTAATATCTCAAAATTCTAAAAATTATCACTTAGCCTCTTCTATTTCATTTTAATTTAGGAAGACTCATCTTTTAATCCTTGGTAAGCAAAAGGAGTCATCTAAAAATAACTACATCTAGCTCCAGGTATTATTTGCTACTTTTCTCAATTTCCTTAATTATTATTATTATTATGCTAACTAATGTGTTTGTTTTCATGTGGTGCTACCAACAGGAGTAATGACGATATTAGGTGCTAAATTATCCCTAAATCTTTCATCACTCCATATTAGAAAGCCAAGCCTACTAGTGAGGTGATAGGTTATAAAAGGGGGGGGGGGGGTTAATTGCATTTTGCATTTCATTTTTTTATGCATTTAAAATATAAAGTGTTAATGTATTCATGTGTTTGTCTAAGATAAATATTAAGAATAATTTTCTTTTTAAGTGAGTCTAAAAACCTAAGGAAGTAAGAGTTTATGTTTAAGGATAAAGTGTAACTTATCACGTCCTAAAGATGGTCTATGCAACATCCCTTACGCCCAGAAACAATTCCTTTTTTTTTTAATCTCAAGTGATGGAATGTTTCAAGAGCTTTCCAACCATATCTCACAATAATTTTTACGATTTTTCTATGATTTTTAATGATTTTTTTCGTTCAATATATCTAAAACGAGAAAAAAAGGCACGTTTTTCTTATTTACCTTCTTTTTAAAAAATTGAATTAATTTGTTTTTAAGAAACTAATGGTATGAAACCTATATTACACTATAGCATGTAATTTTAACTTATGGAACTTTATTATTATTAGGATGTCTTAATTTAATCTAAAGATGACTTTTGAAATAAAAGAGTTTTAAGGAACTTTAATCTAGAGGTGACTTTAGAAATAAGAGTTTTAAGAAACTTTAATTTTTGTTCTTAAATGATTGTTTTTGAGGAAACTTAATCTTATATTAAGATGACATCGGAAATAAATGATATTTTAAGAAACTTTAACTTTATTTTAAGACTTTTGTAGAAATGAAAACTTTTATAATTTTATGAACTCTTTTTTTTTTATCTCAAACCCTTTTCATAACACAAGAATGAATCATAACTTTGCATACTTATTTTTAATAATTAATGATAGTTAATATAAGGTTATGACCTCATTTCCAAACATGAGGTTAATATTAATTATTTAGTTGTATAAGGTTGTAACAATTATCCATCTCCATAAAAAAAGCCCGGTTCCATTATAATTACCCGATGGATTAATTGACAATCAGATATGATTAAATAGTTTATTGTTCCCTTTTATTTGGAAGTAAGGCCTTGACAGATGTCGTGTTTTATTTGGCCAATTCTATTAAGCCTAAACACATAGCCCTTAAAACCTTACAAAAACTACCCTTGAGTGATTTTAAAACCTAAAGTGAGATTACATAGTGAACCCTTTGACAAGCTGAAGTCGTAGTCACCCAATAAAAAATAATACCTAAATCCACTAACTATGCAGATAGGGAAGAAGGGTCGAACCACAGGGAAACGAGTTAATTTATTCCTAATTAATCAATATAATCTAAATTATCAAGTAACCAATTTGTTATTATAAAAGGGAACTAAACTACTAAGAGTATAATATAAGTGGGAAGGAATAAAAGTAGGAGGAAAATCAATGAAATAAAATCCTAGGGCATAGGTTCACCAATAAATAATATTTCAGGGTAAAACATAACAATCAATCATCAATGCATCAATTAATCAGATCATAAAGGGCTTTCGCTACGTATTACAATCACAGAGTTAATTTACCGGTATTAATCTCATCTCTCGAATTTCGACCTAACCATTTATAAATTAGTCTGCCTATTGAAACTAAGCCTAAACATCAATTCTCATCTCTCGAATCTCTAATCAATATTGCTAAACTCATACGAATTAAATTTGGCCAAATCTAACCGTATAGCATTAAATCAATCAATAGGAAATTAATCAAGCATTGACAAACAATTAAATATAAACTACTCACACATAATTAAATATAAACTGAACAAAGAAATTAAACAAGTCATGATGAAAGAGAGAGAATAAATAACTAAGATTAAAGGAGAAGAAATCGTTACCAAAGTTGAAGGAAACAAGAGATGGAATTAAACAAGGGGTTGTAGAGAGAGAAAATAATACTAGAGTTTTAGAGGAGAGAGAGAAAAGTTAGAGAGAGAAAGAGAGAGAGCAAGGGAAGGGAGAAAAGAATACTAAACTCGCTTAACAAAAGCGTATATAAACTAAGCTCGAAAATCCTAAGTTAAAACAACTTAAACGACGCTTAAACTTCTCCTCAGAAACACGCGCCCGATCGGGCGAGGCACCGCCCGATCGGGCCCGCCTTTTTCTTCGCCCACTCGTTCTGGGCATCCGCCTGATCGGGCGAAAGCTCGCACGATCGGGCCCGGCTATATGCTGGACTTGGATTGGGCTTCACTCTTGGCCCAATTCGAATCTCCACTTCGGGTCTTGAATACTCGGTGTCCAAATGCAATCGGTCATGCCTTCAAATGCTCGTAGTTGTACCGCAATAATCCCGGGAAAAAGCTCCAAAGATGCAATTTCCTACAAAACTCAACCAAAACTACAAAAACACTAGAAAACACCAATTAGTAATAAAAGTGGCTCTAAAGAGCCAAAAACACTAATAATTATGACCAAGGGACGGGGGTAAATCACTATATAAAATGGACATATCAAACTCCCCCAAGCCGAACCTTTGCTTGTCCCTAAGCAAAGAGCTCATCAATGAATAAATAAAACAGCCTCACCCCAAATAATCAAAGTCAAGACCAAACAATTCAAGGAAAATCTAATAAACATGCTTCAACATCAACCAATCTCATCCATCCAATCACTCGTCCTCCCTAACAATTGTGAAATAGAGCAAACCACAAGAGCATATAGAATTCAAGATAGTGCTCACACACTCAACTCTCATTTATGTGGCGAGTAAAAGATGTACTCGATCGCTCTCCATCCCAACCCCTTTATGTGAACAATGCCCTCCCAACTCACACTCTCGTGTGTTTAAAAAGACAAGCACTCAACCTAGTAGTCGACTCGAAATATGTCAAATCATTCCTTGCATTGATAGGCAACACTTTCACATCTACACAACTCTATGAACAAGGTCGGAAGGTCTTTAAAGCTTGTAATGTAAGGCTAGGGTAAAGGGTAGAAATTATTTGGGAAATGTAAGAGAAAAGCCATGCTTAAGGGAGCAAATCCTAATAAAACCAAGGTCAAAAATAAATAATGACCAAATCATCTCCAACATACTCAACTCCAACAAAAGTTCACCGAATATAACTCCAAACATATCAAACAATCCCAACACTTACAAATTTCACTCATAAAGATATGATGATATAGAACTAGAGTGAATAAACAAACTTTGAACTCAATTTTGATACTTTTTTTTTTCTTTTTTTCTCTTTCTTTTTTTGAATAACCCTCACATAGAACACTTGATCATTGAAACATTTTTTTTTCTTTTTCTCTTTTTTTTTTCCCTTTTTATCTCACATTGGAATTTAACTTTGAAACACAAATTCTTATTTTTTCCAATCACAAAACCCAAGAACAAATTACTCATCTTATATTCCCACATTGTGCAAATTATATGCACACTACAACTCCCTCACCTCACTAACTAGAAGCTCCCCCAAGCTAAGCTTAGGACTAGTAACCAATGGGGCTAAAAAAAGGCTTGTAATGTGGCTAATAAACAACAAAAGGGCATAAGCAACAACATGGGTAGCAAGAAGGGAACAAATGTATCTAATATCGTCTGAAGGCTACCTAAAAGAATGAACGCCTTCGTCCTCCACAATGTGCATAATGGTGAGCCTTATAAATATTACTCATAGTTGCAAACCAATACTCAAGTTCATTGACATACTAGGAACTATCATACATTCCTAACCAAATCAACTAGTCAAGCACTATATTCACAACTAGTTGGACAAAATTGACGCATGTTAAGGTATCTAAGCAATCAAACTTCAAATCATGATCAAAAAATCCACAATGCTCATCGTCATATACCAAGAATCAAAACAAATTTTTTCAAGTATGGGGTACAGGGAAGCATGATTCATAATTCATTGGAACGCATTTTTGGATTTTTTTTTTGATTTTTCAATTTTTTTGTATTTTTCATATAGGAAATCAATAAAACTATACTAGAAAGCAATAAAAGAAAGAAACCATACCTCAATCCGAAAACTCCCCCAAGCCAGAATCAGACAATGTCCTCATTGGCTCAAGAATTAGCCTAGCATGGCTAAACGCCATCTGGCTTTAAGAAAGAGACAAGGCAAAGAGGGAAAAGATAAAAAGAAAAAGGAAAGAAAAAGGAAAAAGAGAAATAAAACGGGAAAAGGGGGGGTATGGCGCGCCCGGTCGGGTGAAAATAAGGACATAAACTCGTTAACCTCGCGCTCGATCGGGCGGCACTTTGCCCGATCGGGCGATTTTATGTCCTCGATAAAGTTCTTTCACGCGCCCGGTCGGGCGCCATCTCGCCAGGTCAGGGGAAATTTGTCGTATACAGACCTCTTCTCCCGCCGATCGGGCGAAATTAAGGCCACAATCTTTCTTCTTCTCGCTCGTGCCCGATCGGGCGGATCTTCCGTAGCTTGTACTGGGGGTTCACTATCTTTAATTGTAAGGGGCACCTCCTTAGGCTCAAATTGCCTTGGTTCCCCACTCGACTGAGCCACTACTACTTGATCAGGTAGGACTCTCATTAAGGGCTCAATTATCGCAACCTGTTCACCTTGCTCCTCGTGCTCATCATCAAAACCAAGCCCTTCAAAATATAGAGCTCGTTCTATTGCATCCACTTCTTCCTTCCATGTCTTAGTTTTACCTGTAGAAGAAGCAACACAAGATACCGTCACCAAGGGATCTTTAATAAGAGCTTGGGGCTCATTAGAACAATTATTTTCAACCACATCAATCCTTAAACACTTCTCCTCAATCATGGGGCTTTCAGGGGCATTATTTAAATTAAAAACAATATTTTCATCCCCTACTGATAGTGTCAATTTTCCACCTTGTACATCTATAATTGCTCCCGCAGTATTAAGGAATGGTCTACCCAAAATGATTGGAGTTTGCAAATCCTCAGCCATATCAAGAACAACAAAGTCAACATGTATAAAAAATTTACCTACTCTAACGGGAACATCCTCTAAAATACCTAGGGGGTATTTAAAAGAACGAACGACCATTTGCAGAGTAATATTAGTAGATTTTAATTTACCCATATTTAGCTTTGAACACACAGACAATGGCATGACACTAACACTAGCACCCAGATCACATAATGCATTATCAATCTTCAGATTGCCAATATGACAAGGAATAGAAAAACTACCGGGGTCTTTTAGTTTAGGTGGAGATTTATTTTGTAGTACGACACTAGATTCTGCAGTAAAAGCGACAGTCTCTACCTCACTAATAGACCTTTTCCTAGTCAATATTTCCTTCATGAATTTTGCATATGCAGGAATTTGTGTAATTAATTCTGTGAAAGGAACTGTTACCTGCAAATCTTTCACATCTCCAAGAACTTACCAAACTACTTATCCACTTTAGTTTTCAAATGTCGATTGGGGAATGATAGTTTGATAGTTGGCTTTTGAACATTATTACTCTTATCTTGAATTGCAACCTTCTCTGGAGATTTACCCTACAATGTAATATCAGAAATATTAGTACAACCTTTTAGCCCTGCAGGGCTATTAACATTGTTAGGTTTAATGGAATCAAGATTAGCATTATTCATTAAAACAGGTTCATCATCTCTGGGCATAGGGGGCCCTTCATAGTGTGAACCACTCCTTAGAGTAATTGCGAAAGCTTGATCCGTAGGCCAGGTTGGCTGTGCCGGCAGGGCTCCCTGTTGACGGGCTTGTAGAGTAGAAGAAATCTGCGTAATTTGATTATCCAGCATTTTGTTATGTGCTACGATCGAATCAATTTGGGCATCTCTACTCTCCATGTGCTTTTGCATACTAGCCAGTATCGCTCCAATTTCTGCCAAAGTAGGGTTCGAAGATGAGGAGGGTTGTTGTGGTTAGTTCTTCTGGCCAACATTAGAGCGGTAGTATTTCTGCTGTGGTTGTGGTTGTGCTTGTTGTGTTTGTTGTAGAGGTGAAGGATTTTGTATATTGGTGCTCCGGTAGGAAAGGTATGGATGATTCCGGAACCCAGGATTGTAGGTGTTGGAGTATGGGTCATTCTGCCTATAAGCTTGAAAGGCATTGACTTGCTCCACGGAACTCTTGTAATCTTGCTCCCAATAATGACCTACAATTCCACAGTTTTCACAGAAAGCCTCATTAACATTATTATTAATTGCAGAAACATTAGCTATATTTGCAGTACTAAGATTATCTAGTTTTTGACAAATAGAGGTTAATTGAGCTTGTAAAAAGGATACAGAGTCGAGACTATGTTTCCCTTTGTTAGCAAAGCCTCTAGGATTCCCATATTGGGAATTGTGGATTGCCATATCTTCGATAACTTGACCTGCATCATCAACATTAAGGTTCATAAACCTCTCACTAGCTGCAGAATCTAATATTGTTCTTGATAGATTTCCAATCCCATTATAAAAGGCTTGGATCAACTGTCACTGTGCCAAATTATGGTGGGGACACTCCCTCTGCAGATCTTTAAATCTTTCCTAAGCCTCATACAAAGTTTCATCTGGCTCTTGGGCAAAGTTTTGAATTGCGCTTCTTAGCAAAGCTGTCCTCTCTACAGGGTAATATTTATTATAAAATTTAAAACAAGAGTCTCCCAGTTAGTAATGCCAAGTGCAGTTCTATTTAATCCATTATACTATAATTTGGCTTTTCCACATAAAGAAAAAGGAAAGAGAATCTCCCTGATTTGATCCTGTGTGACCCCAGCTTGCCTGATGGTATTACAATATTGATAGTAGTCTGCAATATGAAGATTTGGGTCTTCACCCTTAGCTCCACTGAATTGCTTCCTTTCTATCATCGTGATAAATTGGGGTTTAATCTCGAATTGTACCCCATCAAGAGCCGGAGTGGGAGTAAGATGTGGAAAATCTGTAAGCGTTGGCTGCGAATAATCACTGAGCTTCTTAGGTGCCGTCATCTCTGATTCTAAATCTGAAGGTAATTCTGAATCACTTAAATAAAATGGAGGGCCGCTAGGAATATTACCACCAGAACTTGTCAGTATTCTCCTGTATAAATTCTTTTGTCTATGAAAAGAGCGCTCGATCTCAGGATCGAAAGGAATGTAACCTGATCTGGAACACCTGGGCATAAACAAAGAACTAGACGACAAATATGAGAACTGTCCTAAAGAACCTATGTTCTCTAGGACGAAAGAAAATAATCTAGACTATAAAAACAATCAGAAATTAAAAATAAAACCGTTTCCCCGGCAACGGCGCCAAATTTTGACAGGCTGAAGTCGTAGTCACCCAATAAAAAATAATACCTAAATCCACTAACTATGCAGATAGGGAAGAAGGGTCGAACCACAGGGAAACGAGTTAATTTATTCCTAATTAATCAATATAATCTAAATTATCAAGTAACCAATTTGTTATTATAAAAGGGAACTAAACTACTAAGAGTATAATATAAGTGGGAAGGAATAAAAGTAGGAGGAAAATCAATGAAATAAAAGCCTAGGGCATAGGTGTAATCCCCCACATTTTAATTTAATTATAATTTAATTATATGTTATTCTTGTAATTATATTTATGGTAGTTTTATTAAAAAAATTATTTTATGGAAGTTTTTTTTTTAAAATAAAGTAGTGTTTTTTTTTATATTTATTATTAATAATCCTAGCCTATTTAGGAATACCACTCCTAATTTAATTAGGAGATTAAAAAGCCCAAAATAAAAACCCTTATACCTCTCCTCCCTCAAAACTCACGTACAAAAAAAAAGAAAAAAACACTCTCATTCCTACTGCTTTCACGAAGAGAAGAGAAAAGAAAAAAAAAAAAAAAAATTATTACCTGCTACAGTGCTGCCGCCAGCAGCACCGCCGCTGCCGCCACCGCTTGCCGCCACTGCCTGCCGCCGACCACAGCAGCCCAGCCCAGCAGTTTGCCTCCTTCCTCCCTTTCTCCTTCCCTTATTTCCCCTTCTCTTATTCTTGTTTTTTTTTTTAATTAAAGTTTTGATCTTTATTAAATTTTGTTTATGAATTCTTATTCTTATGGTTTGATATTATATTTGGGTTATTAAAGTTTATAAATTTATGAGTTTTGTCATGTTTAATTTATTTAATAAATTTTCAGATTTGGTTTAATTATAAATTTGGGGTTTAAATGTTGATTTTTCATGGTTTTAGGGTTTAAAACGTACTAATTAAGTTATCTAACTATATTATATGTAAATTATGTTTAAGTTCAATTATTTTGATTATTATTAAATTTTCAGATTTTGTATCTTCTATTTTGAAGCCTCTAATTGCGTTGAATTGATGTATTTTTGGGTTTTTAACACTCTAAATTACTATATGATGGCTTTTTCAAATAATTATGCTTATGGGATTATTTTATATGCTTAAACCAAATTTTCAGATTTATTTTACCACTTTAAAGTTGCTGTAATTTATTATTAAACACTATATTTTCATGATTTTAACACCTAAACTTGTAGTTGGGATGTTGTACTATTAGTTTTGGCTAATTGGATTAATTTAAGGACTTTATTTTAATGGTTTGAGAGGTTTTTAAATACTTTAGTATTGCTGTAATTTTAATTGCTTTGGTATTGATTTATTCCTTATTATTTGGTTTAGGAGAGGACTTTGTAGAAGGCGATTTCTAGTCTTTAAAGTGGCCAATCGAATTGTTTACTCAAGGTACGTACAAGTTACAAAACCTTGCTTTTAGGTGCATGTTTAAGGATGGATCGAGAACTTAGTACCATGTCTAGGGATGACTGGGTTAAATTGTTTGGTTATACATTGTGAAATTCATTTGATGTGCATCATTTATTGTTGCAATTATTGGTTATGTACTAATTATGCAAGGTATGCTTAGAGGCAAAGGTATGTGATTGGTGAAATGATTCAATTACTACTCATTCATGATTTAATGAAATAGGATGAGTAAAGGAATGGTTCATGTCTTATAAGACAAGGTTAAGAGTTTGGGGTGCCTTATGCACTCAAGGTGTTTATACACCGAGGTAGTAAAGGAATAAATAATAAATGTTGCTTGCCACTAATAAATCAAGAATTGAAATTGAAAAGTTGTTTTACTTGATTGAATTGATATTGGATTGATTGAATTATTATGCATGTGAGTCATCACCAAGTCTAAACCTGTAAATCACGTAAAGTGCAAGATGGATGAGCAATAAAACTCTGGATTGGTGCACTTCTGGAGTAATGACAATCAGGGGTTGGGGTACATGGGGTATTAGCCGTGTACTTTTCTCGAGGCCGTCTGATCTACGAGTCTCTTATTTCAAATATTTTTTTTTATAAAACTAGGAGTTAGGTGAGATCTCATACTAACTACGGTCACGGAGTCGCGCCCGTGGTCATTGGATGTTTATTGATGTTTCCGAAAGGAGGCATGGGGTCTTTCTTTATTGATGTTCCAAATGGGACATGGGTTGGACAACCTTGTCTATTGCTAAATCCAAAGAATAAATTGAAATGAGTTAGCTACTATTAGCTAGTGGAGTCTTAATAAATTAAATAATCGAGTCGTGTGTTGAGTTTGTGATTTAATTATGCGTATGATTGATTATTAGTAGCATGTTAAGTACTTCCTTATTTTACTTTGCAGCTTGTATGTACTCAGCTTTGCTGATTGCGTGCTTTTGTGTGTGTGTCCTTCTTTGGTCATGGCCTTCGCCTTCAAATGACCCTGTGACGATCCAATTTTTACACTTGTAATATTGGGGAGCAGATTAACCACAGGTTCTCTCACATGCAGCATTCATCAGGGTTGTGGGATCTTGAGTAGAGAGTTGGTTGCTTATTTTCGCGTTTCTTGCAAGTTTGATTTTATTTAACTCGATTTTATTTGACACTATTTCTCTTGGTTTAAGTTTGTTTTAACACTGAATTTTAATTACTTACTTTTACTTTTGGGTTTTGAATAAGGGCCTTAAAGGTTCCAACTTGTAATACTCATTTTGATTTAAATACTTTGCTTTGAGGTTTATTTAAACTGTTTGGTTTTCCGCTGCTAACTTCTGAGATAGCCTTAACGTTTGAACACGTGGCGGTAGCACACCAGTAATTCTCTTGGATTTGTTCAGGTTATTTACAGGTTTCTCACAGGTTTTTAAGAGAGAATTATTAGGGTGTTACAAAGTGGTATCTGGGAGCTTAGGTTTAGATTTAATTACCACTAAAACCAATTAGCTTAACATGTCTTAGGCGCCTAACTAATTAACATTGAGGATTTAAGTTCAAAGGCTAAAGTGATTTTTCGAAACTTGGTATGTTTGAAATGTTTTATCTAAAATGATTTTGAAGTTTATTTTGTCTACTTGGTGAGCTTTGGGTAGACTTAAGAAGGGAATGCATGCATATTCCATACATATCTTTACATTTTATTGTCATTTGGAGTGTCATTTTTCTTATTTATCTAACATTTAGTAATTAATGTCTTAATTGATGTGTTTTGTGATGTGCTTGTGTTATGCTTTTGTATGTTCGTTGCGTTGGGATGACGTAGAAAGGAGATGAGTGATTCAGTAAGCACGTCTGGAAGCACGAATAATGCTACTAGGAACAACCCTATTGTTGTGTCTGAGGATGAGAATGATGTGCGAAGTGAAGATACCTTAGAGAGGTACGAAAGGATTATGACGCCAGATAACCCTGATGAGGAAGACTACCAATATATACATGAGTTTAAAACTGCGAAGAATAAGAAGCATAAGATTAACACTTATAAAAGAATGTTCCATGACTATACCCTTATTGACTTTCCAGATGAGGATGACCTTGAATGGCTACAACCACCACTGGAAGATCCAAATGCGGGAAAAAGAGCTACTAGGAATCCTAATCCGCTTCAAAAGTACATAACTATTGAAGATTCAGATGATGAAAAGGATCCCGATTTTGATGTCAATAACTATGATGAAAAGAAAGATAGGAACAGCAATGTGATACCTTGAGATATTTTTTTAGAGTAGAGTTAGCATGAATAAGGCAACTTGCCATTAATAATAGTTATTAGAACTTTATTATAGTATGCTTTAGATGATTAATTTAAATAAGTAGCTAAAGCTATAGAGTTATTGTTCTTTGGGATTCATACTTTTATTTAAGTTATAATAAAGTCATTATTATATTAGAAGTTTCATTTTACTAATATTTGTGAGCCAAAGAAAGTTAAAGTTGGTGAAATAAAGATTTTAAGATATTTCCTTTGGTTATTATTAAGCTAGTAAGAGTGACGTGGTATGGGGATTATTTTTCTTAACTTTACTTGAATTTGGGTGTGAATTGTGTTTATATTTGTATGATTCTACTTGGGACAAAGGGGTGCAAAGCAAGGTGCCCTTTTGAACCAATATATGTGATATTTATTATGATGATTCTGTGAGTATATGCGTATAGTATTTGAACTAGAGTATGATGTCCCTATATTTTCAGGCGTAAAACTACCATGGCCAATAACGCCGCCCTTGCTGAAGCCATCCGAATGTTGGCAGAGAATCTGAACCAAAACCGAGGGGATCAACTTGACCCCCAGGCAGAAATGTTCAAGAAGCTAGCACAAGTGAGACCCCCAGTGTTCAAGGGAGGTGCTGACCCCACCTTCTTAGAGAACTGGATACGTGAGTTTGACAAATTATTTGTGGCACTGAACTGCCCTGATAATTTGAAGGTGGATCAGGCAGCCATGTATCTTAAGGACGAAGCTGACATTTGGTGGAGAGATAACTGTGAGCTAGTGAAAGCCAAGCCTAACTTTGGGTGGGAGGTATTCAAAACCGCTTTAAGAGACAAATTCTACCCTCCTTTCCTAAAGAAACAAAAAGCCCAAGAGTTCATAAACCTGGAAATGGGGCAGATGACAATCTCTGAGTATTATAATAAGTTTATGGCACTTGCTAGGTTTGCCCCTGAAGTAGTACCCACTGAGGAGCTGAAGGCTCAGAGGTTTGAGCAAGGGTTAACTAACCAACTGCAAAAAGACCTAGCGGGGAAGGTATTTAAAACCCTAGACAAGGTATATGAAAGAGCTGCCCACATGTACCACCTAAATTCTAAGAGTGTGGGAGAGACTGCCAAGGCCGGGGAGAAGAGGAAGGACTTTGGGAGACCAGAGCACCAAAGTAGCTATAAGAGGCCTAGGAATGGGAACTCATTTGATAGAGGTGACCAAACTGCTAGCAACTCTTCTACTGTTAATAATGGAGAGAGAACCTACCATTGTAAGAGGTGTAGGAGAAACCACCCTGGGAGAGATTGTGATGGGAACTTAGTGACTTGTCGGTTCTGTAACAAGAAGGGGCACAGGGAATATGAGTGTTACACCAAACAGAAACAACAGGGAAATGGTGGGAATGGTGGGAACACTCAACAGAGGCCTAACAACTTCAACAACCAGGGGAACAGGGGAAATGGTCAGAATGGGAAGTTTGGAAATGGTCAGAATGGGAAGTTCGGCAATGGTAGCAACAACAACAACAGATCTGGCAACGGCAGCAACAACTCAGGCAACAACAACAATGGTTACCAGGCAAGAAACAACACTCCCGGACGCTTGACTGTGATGAGCAAGGGAGAAGCTGAGAGGTCCTCAGATGTAGTTACTGGTACTTTTTCTATTCATTCTGCCTCTGTCAACACTTTGTTTGACTCTGGAGCAGCTTACTCTTTCATTTCTACTTCTGTTGTGCGCAAATTAAACTTAACTGAGTCCAGTCATGTTGATGTGTCGGTTAGTCTGCCTACTGGCAAACTTGTCCATTGTAATAGAATATTCAAAGGCTTGCCTTTGAAAATAGGAGAAGCTATCTTTCCTTCGAATCTTATTGAGTTTAATCTAGGGGATTTGGATGTAATTCTGGGGATGGATTGGTTGAGCTCATACAAGGCCAAGATAGACTGTGAGATGCAGAGGGTGCAGTTGAGAGATCCTTTGGGTAAGACGGTGTCATATAGACATTTAGGGAAGCCTAAGGGTTTTGGGATTATTTCTGCTTTGAAGGTCAAGAAGCTAGTGAGTAAGGGATGTCCATTGTACTTTTGCTGTGTCCAAGATTTGAGTATGAGTGAGAGTAGGCGGATGGAGGATGTACCCATTGTGAATGAGTTTTTAGATGTTTTTCCAGAAGAGATTTCAGGAATGCCACCTAAGAGGGAACTTGAGTTTACCATTGATTTAGTCCCAGGAGCTGCACCTACCTCAAAAGCACCTTATAGGATGGCACCAGCTGAGATGAGTGAGCTAAAGGCTCAATTACAGGAGTTGTTAAACAAGGGGTTCATTAGGCCTAGTGCATCACCTTGGGGAGCACCTGTGTTATTTGTGAAAAAGAAGGATGGAAGCTTGAGGCTATGTATTGATTACAGAGAGCTGAATAATGTGACTGTGAAGAATAAGTACCCTTTACCTAGGATAGATGACTTGTTTGACCAACTAAAGGGGGCAAGTGTGTTTTCGAAGATTGATTTGAGGTCGGGGTATCATCAGTTGAAGGTTGCAGATAAAGACATTCCAAAAACAGCCTTTAGAACTCGATATGGGCATTATGAGTTTACTGTCATGCCTTTTGGGTTAACCAATGCACCAGCCATATTCATGGACTTGATGAACCGAGTGTTTCATGAGTATTTGGATAAGTTTGTGGTTGTATTCATCGATGACATTTTGGTGTATTCGAAGAATGAGGAAGAACATGCTGAGCACTTGAGAACTACCCTTGAAACCCTTAGAAAGAACAAGTTGTATGCTAAGTTTTCTAAGTGTGATTTTTGGTTGGAGAAAGTTGCATTTTTGGGGCATTACATTTCGAAAGAGGGTGTATCTGTGGATCCTGCGAAGATTAAGGCAGTAAGTGAGTGGCCAACACCTAAGAATGTGACTGATGTTCGTAGTTTCTTGGGATTAGCTGGGTATTATAGAAGGTTTGTTAAGGATTTTTCGAAGATAGCTAGACCCATGACTACCCTTATGAAGAAGCAGAGTAAGTTTGAGTGGAATGAGAGTTGTGAGTCAGCTTTTCAAACCCTCAAAGAGCGATTGACTACTGCACCAGTGCTGGTATTACCTGATGGGAGAGAAGGATTCGAAGTGTATAGTGATGCTTCGAAGCATGGTTTGGGATGTGTATTACAGCAAAATGGAAAGGTGATCGCATATGCATCGAGACAACTGAAGAAACATGAGGTAAATTACCCTACCCATGACTTGGAGCTTGCAGCTGTTGTGTTTGCCTTGAAGATTTGGAGGCACTACCTTTATGGTGTTTCTTGTAAGATTTTCACAGACCATAAGAGCCTAAAGTACATCTTCACCCAAGATCATTTGAATATGCGGCAACGTAGATGGCTAGAGTACCTCACAGACTACCATGTCCACATTCAGTATCATGAGGGAAAGGCAAATGTAGTTGCTGATGCCCTTAGCAGAAAGTCGAGTCATAATGTCAATGCTTTAATTGTAGCCAATGAGTTGTGTGAAGATATGAGGCGATTGAACCTTGAGGTTATCAATCAAGGAGAGTTAGAGGGATTACTGAGTGCTTTAACCATCCAACCTACCATATTTGAGGAGATTAGAGAAAGGCAACTGGAGGATGAGTCGTTTCAAAAGATTAGGGATCGAGTGACTAGTGGTGCGGAGACTGAATTCAAGATTCATGAGGATGGGAGTCTGAGATATAAAGAGAGATGGTGTATACCACAGAAGTGCGAGGAGATTAAAAGGAAAATCATGGAGGAGTGCCATAATACACCTTATTCAGTTCACCCCGGGGGAGATAAGTTGTATAAGGACTTGAAAGAGTTCTATTGGTGGCCGAATATGAAGAGAGAGGTAGCTGAGTTTGTATCCAAGTGTCTGACGTGCCAGAAGGTGAAGATAGATCACAAGAGACCCATGGGAAAAGTACAACCCTTGGAGATACCGGAATGGAAGTGGGATTCTATATCCATGGACTTTGTGACAGGCCTACCCAAGACTCGTTCTGGGAATGACACGATTTGGGTGATTGTGGACAGACTTACTAAGTCAGTGATGTTCATTCCTATCAAAGAGACCTGGAAAAAGAAGCAGCTAGCAAGTGTCTATGTGAAGAATGTAGTTCGGTTGCATGGAGTTCCTAAGGACATAGTGTCAGATAGAGATTCGAGGTTTCTATCAAAGTTTTGGCAAAAAGTGCAGGAGAACCTTGGGACAACATTGAAGATGAGTACTGCTTTTCACCCTGCAACAGATGGTCAGACTGAGAGAACAAACCAAACTATGGAGGATATGTTACGAGCTTGTGCTTTAGATTTCCAAGGAAATTGGGAGGATCACCTACCTTTGATAGAATTCTCCTACAATAACAGTTACCATGCAAGCATCAAGATGGCACCTTTTGAAGCACTATATGGAAGGAAGTGCAGAAGTCCAGTTTGCTGGAATGACTACAGTGAACGGGTTACTTTGGGTACAGATTTCATTGAGGATATGGTGGGCAAGGTGAGACTAATCCAGTCGCGTATCAAGGCAGCACAAGATAGACAGAAAAGTTATGCTGACTTAAAGAGAAGAGATGATGAATTTAATGTTGGGGACAAGGTCTTTCTGAAAGTTTCTCCAACAAAAGGTGTGATGCGATTTGGCAAGAAAGGGAAACTTAGTGCTAAGTATGTAGGGCCATATGAAATCCTCCAACGTGTGGGAAAGGTGGCTTACAGATTGGCTTTGCCAATGGAGTTTGAGAAAATGCATGATGTGTTCCACATTTCCCAGCTAAAGAAGTATGTGCCTAGTGAAACTCATGTTTTGCAACCAGAGACTATTCAATTAGATGAGTCTCTAACTTATGAGGAAAGACCAGTAAGGATACTAGATCACAAAGTGCGCAGTACTAGAAACAAAGATGTGAAGATAGTGAAGGTCCTTTGGTCTAATCAGGAATATGAAGAAGCCACTTGGGAGGCCGAGGAAGAAATGAGGAACAAGTATCCCGAGTTATTTGACGAGGTGAGTTACGAGGGCGTAACTCTTTTCTTTTGAGGGGGGAAGAATGCGATGTAATTTCGCGCTTTTACCTTAATTATACCATTTATTGCTTGATTTTGCACGTTTTTGCATGTTTTTGGTTATCATTATGCATTATTATTGCGTTTACATACAATAAAAGTATGTACACTTAAGCCAAATATGAGTTCATTGAGTACAAAGTCCGATTTGTTAAGTATGTTTGTTAAGAAGCAAGCAATTTACAGCAATACAAAACACAGAAGTTTGAGCGATTTTGAAAAATTATGGTCTTTGGGTTAAGTTTCGAGGGCGAAACTTCTTTTAAGAGGGGTAGATTGTAATCCCCCACATTTTAATTTAATTATAATTTAATTATATGTTATTCTTGTAATTATATTTTGTTAAGAAGCAAGCAATTTACAGCAATACAAAACACAGAAGTTTGAGCGATTTTGAAAAATTATGGTTTTTGGGTTAAGTTTCGAGGGCGAAACTTCTTTTAAGAGGGGTAGATTGTAATCCCCCACATTTTAATTTAATTATAATTTAATTATATGTTATTCTTGTAATTATATTTATGGTAATTTTATTAAAAAAATTATTTTATGGAAGTTTTTTTTTAAAATAAAGTAGTGTTTTTTTTTTATATTTATTATTAATAATCCTAGCCTATTTAGGAATACCACTCCTAATTTAATTAGGAGATTAAAAAGCCCAAAATAAAAACCCTTATACCTCTCCTCCCTCAAAACTCACGTACAAAAAAAAAGAAAAAAACACTCTCCTTCCTACTGCTTTCACGAAGAGAAGAGAAAAGAAAAAAAAAAAAAAATTATTACCTGCTACAGTGCTGCCGCCAGCAGCACCGCCGCTGCCGCCACCGCCTGCCACCACTGCCTGCCGCCGACCACAGCAGCCCAGCCCAGCAGTTTGCCTCCTTCCTCCCTTTCTCCTTCCCTTATTTCCCCTTCTCTTATTCTTGTTTTTTTTTTTAATTAAAGTTTTGATCTTTATTAAATTTTGTTTATGAATTCTTATTCTTATGGTTTGATATTATATTTGGGTTATTAAAGTTTATAAATTTATGAGTTTTGTCATGTTTAATTTATTTAATAAATTTTCAGATTTGGTTTAATTATAAATTTGGGGTTTAAATGTTGATTTTTCATGGTTTTAGGGTTTAAAACGTACTAATTAAGTTATCTAACTATATTATATGTAAATTATGTTTAAGTTCAATTATTTTGATTATTATTAAATTTTCAGATTTTGTATCTTCTATTTTGAAGCCTCTAATTGCGTTGAATTGATGTATTTTTGGGTTTTTAACACTCTAAATTACTATATGATGGCCTTTTCAAATAATTATGCTTATGGGATTATTTTATATGCTTAAACCAAATTTTCAGATTTATTTTACCACTTTAAAGTTGCTGTAATTTATTATTAAACACTATATTTTCATGATTTTAACACCTAAACTTGTAGTTGGGATGTTGTACTATTAGTTTTGGCTAATTGGATTAATTTAAGGACTTTATTTTAATGGTTTGAGAGGTTTTTAAATACTTTAGTATTGCTGTAATTTTAATTGCTTTGGTATTGATTTATTCCTTATTATTTGGTTTAGGAGAGGACTTTGTAGAAGGCGATTTCTAGTCTTTAAAGTGGCCAATCGAATTGTTTACTCAAGGTACGTACAAGTTACAAAACCTTGCTTTTAGGTGCATGTTTAAGGATGGATCGAGAACTTAGTACCATGTCTAGGGATGACTGGGTTAAATTGTTTGGTTATACATTGTGAAATTCATTTGATGTGCATCATTTATTGTTGCAATTATTGGTTATGTACTAATTATGCAAGGTATGCTTAGAGGCAAAGGTATGTGATTGGTGAAATGATTCAATTACTACTCATTCATGATTTAATGAAATAGGATGAGTAAAGGAATGGTTCATGTCTTATAAGACAAGGTTAAGAGTTTGGGGTGCCTTATGCACTCAAGGTGTTTATACACCGAGGTAGTAAAGGAATAAATAATAAATGTTGCTTGCCACTAATAAATCAAGAATTGAAATTGAAAAGTTGTTTTACTTGATTGAATTGATATTGGATTGATTGAATTATTATGCATGTGAGTCATCACCAAGTCTAAACCTGTAAATCACGTAAAGTGCAAGATGGATGAGCAATAAAACTCTGGATTGGTGCACTTCTGGAGTAATGACAATCAGGGGTTGGGGTACATGGGGTATTAGCCGTGTACTTTTCTCGAGGCCGTCTGATCTACGAGTCTCTTATTTCAAATACTTTTTTTTTTATAAAACTAGGAGTTAGGTGAGATCTCATACTAACTACGGTCACGGAGTCGCGCCCGTGGTCGTTGGATGTTTATTGATGTTTCCGAAAGGAGGCATGGGTTTTTTCTTTATTGATGTTCCAAATGGGACATGGGTTGGACAACCTTGTCTATTGCTAAATCCAAAGAATAAATTGAAATGAGTTAGCTACTATTAGCTAGTGGAGTCTTAATAAATTAAATAATCGAGTCGTGTGTTGAGTTTGTGATTTAATTATGCGTATGATTGATTATTAGTAGCATGTTAAGTACTTCCTTATTTTACTTTGCAGCTTGTATGTACTCAGCTTTGCTGATTGCGTGCTTTTGTGTGTGTGTCCTTCTTTGGTCATGGCCTTCGCCTTCAAATGACCCTGTGACGATCCAATTTTTACACTTGTAATATTGGGGAGCAGATTAACCACAGGTTCTCTCACATGCAGCATTCATCAGGGTTGTGGGATCTTGAGTAGAGAGTTGGTTGCTTATTTTCGCGTTTCTTGCAAGTTTGATTTTATTTAACTCGATTTTATTTGACACTATTTCTCTTGGTTTAAGTTTGTTTTAACACTGAATTTTAATTACTTACTTTTACTTTTGGGTTTTGAATAAGGGCCTTAAAGGTTCCAACTTGTAATACTCATTTTGATTTAAATACTTTGCTTTGAGGTTTATTTAAACTGTTTGGTTTTCCGCTGCTAACTTCTGAGATAGCCTTAACGTTTGAACACGTGGCGGTAGCACACCAGTAATTCTCTTGGATTTGTTCAGGTTATTTACAGGTTTCTCACAGGTTTTTAAGAGAGAATTATTGGGGTGTTACAATAGGTTCACCAATAAATAATATTTCAGGGTAAAACATAACAATCAATCATCAATGCATCAATTAATCAGATCATAAAGGGCTTTCGCTACGTATTACAATCACAGAGTTAATTTACCGGTATTAAATCTTATCTCTCGAATCTCGACCTAACCATTTATAAATTAGTCTGCCTATTGAAACTAAGCCTAAAAATCAATTCTCATCTCTCGAATCTCGAATCAACATTGCTAAACTCATACGAATTAAATTTGGCCAAATCTAACCGCATAGTATTAAATCAATCAATAGGAAATTAATCAAGCATTGACTAACAATTATAAATTACCCCTTCATATTATTTATGGATCCCCATAACCCTAGAAAGAAAACTACTCACACATATTACTAAACAAAGCAATTAAACAAGTCATGATGAAAGAGAGAGAATAAATAACTAAGATTAAAGGAGAAGAAATCGTTACCAAAGTTGAAGGAAACAAGAGATGGAATTAAACAAGGAGTTGTAGAGAGAGAAAATAATACTAGAGTTTTAGAGGAGAGAGAGAAAAGTTAGAGAGAGAAAGAGAGAGAGCAAGGGAAGGGAGAAAAGAATACTAAACTCGCTTAACAAAAGCGTATATAAACTAAGCTCGAAAATCCTAAGTTAAAACAACTTAAACGACGCTTAAACATCTCCTCAGAAACACGCGCCTAATCAGGCGAGGCACCGCCCGATTGGGCCCGCCTTTTTCTTCGTCCACTCGTTCTGGGCATCCGCCCGATCGGGCCAAAGCTCGCCCGATCGGGCCCGGCTATATGCTGGACTTGGATTGGGCTTCATTCTTGGCCCAATTCGAATCTCAACTTCGGGTCTTGAATACTCGGTGTCCAAATGCAATCGGTCATGCCTTCAAATGCTCGTAGTTGTACCGCAATAATCCCGGGAAAAATCTCTAAAGATGCAATTTCCTACAAAACTCAACCAAAACTACGAAAACACTAGAAAACACCAATTAGTAATAAAAGTGGCTCTAAAGAGCCAAAAACACTACTAATTATGACCAAGGGATGGGGGTAAAACACTATATAAAATGGACATATCACCCTTACAGTTTCACTCCAAAAAAATGCCTTGACCCACTAAAAAGTCGTCAATTTGGACGCATTCGTTGAATTGTCTTTTTCATAAGACATTTTTGCTAATAAAAAATCGGGGTGATTTTCCTCAACCAAGGTGGTTCATTTTACTTTTATGAGTGAATCCGTCAAAGATCACTAAAATTCCACTTACAAAAATGACGTTTATGTCAACTACCCAAATTAAAAAACCAATGGAATTGATTAATTAAAATACAACATCTGTCCGAACTACGAAGGTTTTGATCCGTGAGTGAATTCAAAATCCCACTATGATCGGTACATAGTGCAACTTTGGTGCTCAAACCTACCTTATATTAATTATTATATCATTTTATGTGACTTACATGCCTTAAAACTTGACTTTAAACAACGCATTAGTAAGGGCCTGTTCTTTAGAATGGAAAAGAAGACGAGTTCCAGACGTTCGATTCTCTTAACCTGAATCCTGAACCCAAGACTGTGCCTTAAAATTTCCTTTTTATGGAGTTAGCAGTTAGTTTTAGTACCATTTCTTAAATTGACTGTTTTACAATCTGTCTATTTGGGTAAAAATAAGGTGGCACTCTAAGTTTTTAATTAAAAGTCTTATCAGACACTTAAGTGGAACCTCTATAGAATAATTTGTTCACTGAAAACCAAGTAACACAGAATCCACCACCCCGAAACCCCAAATCCACCAACGAAACCCCTCCCCATTGCCAAAAACCCCCAATCGTTCCTCCCACCACCCCGAAATCCTAAGCGGCTAGGGTTTTCGATGGTGGGGAGGAGTTTTTAGGGGTTTTCGGGAGTGGGAGAGGTAAGCAATTAGGAGATTAGCGAGTGGGGAGTGGGAAAGCAGCGCAGGGGGAGGGGGGGGGGGGGAAAGCGGCAAGTGGGAAATCGTTCCTGGGGGAGGGGGAAGGGGAAACCGACGCAGGGGGAGGGCAATTAGCACCGCCGTTTAGGGTTAGTGTGGTGGTTGTTGGGGTTAGCCAGTGGTTTTTGTGGTTGGTTGGCGGCTGGGATTTTGGGGTTTGGTTGTTTTTTTTTTCCTTAACTTTTTAATAAATTATTTTAGCCAATTCAGTTGTGACACGTGCACTGTAAAAAAAAAAATTAACCCATTCAACCGGTCACCGGTTTTTGGGATTGAAGAAAAAGAGGAACCCCCAAAGTTTGGATTATTCCAGAATAATCCAAAGTTGGGATTATTCTAGTAAAATTGATGAAAGTTAGGATTATTATTTCTAATTTTCTTTTTTTAATTAAAAATTATGTTTTATTTGAATGGATTATAATGTGTTGTTGGGTTATGAAAATCTATATTATGTGTTGTTAGGTTTGATTTTGTTTCAATTTTGTGTAGAATTATGCCTTCGTAGGTTGAGATAGGGAAAAATGAGAGCCCAAGATGATGAAGATAGAAACAACACATAAGCAAAAAAAATGGCTGAAGAAAGGAGGAGAGAGAAAAAATTGGGGTTTAGTTACTTTAATTTGGGGAATTTTTTTTTAAACACTAATTAACTCATAAATATTTTTTTTTACTGATTTTATAATCTATTTCAAAATACTAAAAAAGATTTTAATACATAAATTTTAGGCAAGTGAATTCCACTCAAGCGTCATTAATGTTATTTACATTTTTTTTTTATCAAAGTTGGTGTCAATCTAGTTAGTACTACAAGTTGGTGTCAATAATTGTAACACCCTTTATATTTGGTGTCAATGATTGTAATTTTGCTCCATCTCCCCTAACAGGGACGGGAATGGCCTTCGGGTTTTTCCTATTAACATACGCATACTCCCTCCGTTTTTTAATACTTGCTCCATTTCTCTATACATGGAGTTTTAGGAGAAATTGGATAAAGTAATAAAATATGGAGGTAGTAGGTTTCGTGGAAAAATAAAAAATTGTAAAAAAACAAGGAAAATTTGCCTTAATAATAAAACCTTTTAGCCATCTTCCATAAATAGAAGAACCTTTTGTTTATTTCAAAATAATACCACATTTCACATGGTTCTTTTATTTTTTAACAATTTTGATTTAAAAAAATTAAAAAAAAATCTTTAAAAAATTTATAAAAAAAATCTAAACCCATACACAGCCGCCTGCCAGTTACCTCCCTCTTTCACCAAAAACCCTAACCTGTCGGAAACTACAAAACCATCTCCCCGAAACCCTAATCTACCAAAAATTATGGTTGCGTGAAGGGGAAGGGGAAAGGGAGGAGAGGATGAAATCAAAAAGAGGAAGGGAGGAAGGCCTGAAATTAGAAAGGGGAAGCGAAAGGGAAAGGGGAAGGGGAAGGGTGGTTGAAATCGGAAAAGAGGAAGGGGAATCGGAAAAGGGGAAGGTTGTCTGGTGGAATTAGAGGTCGGCCGACGCGATAGGAGGCGGTCTGGTGGAGGTCGGCCAGCGCGATGGGTAGGGTCTGGAGAGCCGGCCGACGGTGGGGGAGGGGGAAAGTGTGGCTGCCGGCAAAGGCTGGGTAGGGAGGGTTTTTTTTTTTTTAATTTCAGTTTTTTTTTTTAATTTCAGTTTTATTTTATTTTATTTTATTTTAATTTTAAGTTATTTAATTTTTTAATTTAAAATCACAATTATAAAAGAAAAATGTTTTTTAAAAATCTTAACTGATCAAAATGTGGCATGTGTCAATCATAACCTATAAAATAGGTCACCGATTTTTTGTTCCATTTATAGCAGATAGGCATCAAAGGTGGTATTATTTTGAAATAAATGAAAGGTTGTTCTATTTATGGAAGATGGTTGAAAGGTGCAAATTTTTCAAAAAGCGAAAGTAGTTAAGAGAATTAGAGGAGAAATGATATAAAATTAATAAAATACGATTTATTTTGAGTTCACTAGTTGAGAGAAATGAATTAAATATTGTTTTGGGTTAAAAATACCCTTGCTACGTGGCCCAATCAGATAGGGACACATGTCATCCCAAGATAGGTCCAACATGGACCACTCACCAGTTAACACGTGGCACCCTCAGATGGCAAAGGAAATTGCAGCCTTCAGGGCGCAATTCCCAAGAACGCCACAAGACAACGAAGCCCATTAGGTCAGGGTGACCTAATAAAGGGCACATTTTCCAACAACCCTATAAATAGGGAGATTTCCCCCATTTTTGGACACATTCATTCACATCATTTATTACCACGCCTGAATTCTCTCACATCAGAAAAAACACTTGATCTCGGAATCCGAGACGATCTCACTTTTACCTTTCTGCACTTTTTTACATACTCCGAACACGTTCTAACTTGATAGTCGGAGGCGGAACTCCAACCACCCAAAGTCTCCGTTATTTTGCAGGTACAGACAGCAGGATTCCAGTCTTGGTGACGTAACCTCCCAAGGGACCAGAAAAACCCCAAAACGTTTGGCTCGTCCATGGGGAGAGTGCCTCTAAGATGGTTTCTCAAGGTTCTATACAACCTCCTAATGAGAAACAACCTCGGGCTGAGGTAGAGGTCTATTCAGACCATGATACAGATAACGACGTTAAAGTCAAAACGCATTTGGCCCTTGATGGGTTACACATAACTAAACGCATCCGTCCTAAGGATAGATTAGAGCGGGGCGAAAACCAGGCAGGTATGAGCAAATCATCCAGACAGCCAACTGGGGACACCCAAGCGACAAGAGGAAAAGCTCCCGTCACCAGAGACGAACTCATGAAATTCATGACTAGTTTCAAAGGGGAGTTTAAGGACCCGATCAACAAGAGGAAGGTTAGGACCTTGATGGACTAGTCCAAGGTCCGGCTGCCCTAAACGGCACGAGGAAAGTCATGAAAATCCAGCCGGATGGCAGCAAAAAATTATTCTCTGATGCCCGACATATCATCGAGCAAAAGAGAAATCAACAGCTCTCTGACTTGGCTTCCAAGTCTAGCTTCCCAGACAACTTCAAGAATACCTTGACAAGGTATTCCCAGTCAGCACATGAGAGCCTGACAGGCAGCCAGTCCGTCCATACTGGCCCTTAGATGATTGGATTAGCCCCGTATGCGGCTCAGATGCCATACGGGCTATATGCCCAACCTTATGTGCAGCCGGCCTTCTTTAGAGGTCAGGAGACATTCAACGTCCAACCTTTGGACTGGCAGCTCTGTCTGCTGAAGCTTGGTGAACAACTCTCTGCATTCACCAGGGAGATAACCGAGGCAGCGCCGCCTGCCAAGGTTAAGAACATCATGGTGGGTACCTGTAGGGAATATTTCAAGTCACCCAACTTTGAGCCCTACTGTGATCATACACTTAAGCATGGTGGAGTCTAAAGGGAAGGAAGCTAGAGCAAAAGAGTCGCCAACAAGTTTTAGGAACTTGTAAACCATTCACGATCACAGAGATCGCTAACTCCATAGTGGTCCTGAACCATGACTAGATGTTCAGGGATGAAGGTACAAATCCAGCCTAAAAGAGATTGAACCTTCCCTAAATAGGCCTCTACTTTGTTCTTCTCATACTCATGTGCTCTTTCCAATCAACATACAATCAATATATTAACCTTAAACCTGTTTAATCTATGTTGGTTGATATTAATGCACAAACAAATCTATTATTGGCGATCACTTGAATTAAAATCATATTAGCCTAAATAAAATTATTAATTATTGTTCCAAGTGTGGATCCAAGGGTTCTGCTGGTACGAGCTGAGTCCCGTTGATGACCTGCGCAAGGCAACACACGTGAACTGCCCTCGGGGGTGGCTCGAGGAATCCCCCTCACATGCTTAAGTTAGAATGCGTTTGAGAGAGAAAGTGTACTCAGAGAGATGTAGAGAGTGTAATAACTTACGTGTCTAACCTCTTTTCCGTTGTATTTTGTCCCTTATTTAGAGGTGTACGATCTCCTTTGTGGAGAGTCTCACTTGGTCAGCCTACGGGCTGACTCTGTCGGGTTGGTGAGCCCTTTCGATTATTCTTCTAACGGTGAGTGCGCACCTTGTGGGCCAGCCTGGGAGCCCAGTGATAGCTCAGAAGGAGCTATCCTATACAACTAGCCCCTCAAGAGGTGGTATGAGGTCACTCATGCCGGCTCTTGTTTGCGCGGTGTAGCCTTCTTAATGATTCCAGCTAGAAGGAATAGCTTAGCAGGAGCTATCCCCTACAACTAGCCCCTCAAGAGGTGGTATGAGGTCACTCATGCCAGCTATTCTAAGCGTATGGTCTTATCGGCGGTTGCTCAACGGGTCGTCTGGCTGAATTACCTCGTGTACCACTAGCCCCTCAAGTCTTTGGATTGACTACGCGATTCTGAGACTTGAGTGGTCATGCTGTAGGATGGTGGAGACGTGTTGTGCTTATTCTTGGTGATAGTGGCTTTTTTATGCTTGGGACGCGTATGTCTTTCTGTATCTAAGGACGTTTCATTTATTCCTGCTGATGCTAGAGGAACAATTTTCGCCTTGAAAGGGACTTTAATTGTTTTGCCTGGAATTTGAGACATGACGAGCCTACGGGGAGGAATTTCGATTACTCCCGCTAAAGTCTGAGAAATGACGAGCTTGTACGGAGGAATTTCGATTACTCTCGCTGAAGTATGAGAAATGACGAGCTTGCAGAGAGGAATTTCGATTACTCCCACTGAAGTGTGAGAGATGACGAACTTGCAGGGAGGGATTTCGATTACTCCCGCTGAAGTCAGAGAAATGACGAGCTTGCAGGGAGGAATTTCGATTACTCCCGCCGAAGTCTTTATTTCTATATATTATTCATTATTATTATTTATTTTTATTATTTTTTTATTTTTTATTTTATTTATTTTTTCGTCGGAACAATGTTTTGCATGAGTGGGACACGTGTCAGCCATCTAAGTGGTCAGTTTATTTTTACTGAAGTGACATGGCTGTTTGGCTTTATTGCTTGACTCAACCGCCTATTATTTCCCCATTAAATTCACTGTCTCCCTTTCTTTCTTTTTACCTTCTTCATTTTTTCATCTTCCTCTTTCTTTTTTCAAATTTCTCGCCCTTCATCTCCTTCACAGACGCGCGTCGTTCCTCCATTGTTGCTGTAAGTTTTCGTCTTTCTCATGTTCTCTCGTTTTTGCTTTTGTCCCACTTTTTGTTTTGTTTGTTTATTTTCTCTTATTTCTTCGTTTTTGCTGAGGTTTCTTGCTTTCTTGGTTGCAGTTTGAAACCTTGCTCTTCGTTTGGCTCTTTGGTGTCGCCATTGTTGTTTGTGCTTCGTTGCGTCTGCAACTTTTTATCATAAAGGTACTCTTTTTTTGTGCCTTTTTTATATGTATGTACCTAATTCACTTCTCTTTGCGTTTTTTCTTCGCAACATTACGTCTCTTTAATCAATTTTGACTGTCTTTGTCTGATTATTCTTCCCCTTCTGCCGTTGTACTTATACTCGCAATTCTTTTCCCCCAATTCTTGCGTTGCCTTTTCTTCGTTTGCTCATTTTTTAGGATTTGACTGATCCTTGATTTTTGGCACCCCTTTTCTTTGTCTTCTTGGGGAGCTTTTTTTGTCTTTGTAGATTTTAGAATGTCCGACGCTACTGACAGTCAAAATATGAGTGAGCCTTCTGTGGCCATTGAGTCCGGCTCTCCTTCTGAGTCATCTCACTCAGGTGAGCGCTCTACGGACACTTCCTTTACCTCTCCCGCTTCTCCCCCTCTTCTTTTGCAAATGGTAATGCCTTTCGATCGCGCTCCTGCTGAGAGCAGTACGAGTACTGCTGTGACTCCTCCTCTTGCACCTGGATCGGGTAGTAGTCGCCCTGTTGAGGGCAGCGCTTTTCGTCCTTTTCGGCCTATACCTCGTCCTGATTTCTTTGACCCTTATTGCGAGCGGGTGCTTATTCAGGATGGGATACCTATATCTCATCTCACCCGTTTAAGGAGGCGCACGATGCGTCATAAGCTATTAGCTGACCAGGTCAAGGCT
Organism: Chenopodium album; assembly: GCF_948465745.1. Taxonomy (NCBI): domain Eukaryota; kingdom Viridiplantae; phylum Streptophyta; class Magnoliopsida; order Caryophyllales; family Amaranthaceae; genus Chenopodium; species Chenopodium album. The sequence continues at coordinate 27,592,232 of NC_137850.1, read as the reverse complement.
AATCCCCCTAATGTTTCTCTTGTTAGCCCTATTCCCCATGTTAAGCCTTTAAATAGTTTTGCTTGGCTTGATGACATGGCTGATGTGAATCGATTTGACCATTATGTAGTGCGGGGTGGCAGCGCTGCAACTTCTTCACCTTCTCCTTCTCCTGTTGCTGCGAATATGAGTGGGGTGGCTGAATCTCCCGGTGAACATGCTTTTTACGACTGCCAGCCTGTTAAGCAGGGTAAATTTGACTTTTTCCTGGACGAAAGGTGCCATGGCACTAAAAATTGCGTGCTGGATTCCAACTGGCATAAGGACGTAAGGAAGTTGGATCTTGCTGTTGTGGGGTAGAAGTTTTATGGGTTTGGCCAGGGCTACAAGCTAGTTTTGCCAGCTAAGGGCTCTAAGCTGTCTGCTCCTCCTGCTGATCATATTGCTGTCTTTGCTTCTCAGCTAGACTTAGACTTGAGGTTCCCCCTTGACCCTACTTTGAACAAGGTCTTTCGGGCTTTCAATCTTTGTATTGCTTTGCTGCATCCTGCTTCTCTGCACACTTTGATATGTTTACTGTGGTTTCTGCGATTTCGGAGGTACCTAGAATTGCTGTATCTATTCAAGTCCCTGATGAGCTTGAAAAGGTCATCTTCTGGTTCCGAGTTTGGGTAGTATTACGTGGCTCCCAAAGAGGGCAGAGTCTTGTCTTACCCTAAGCTTGGGCGCTTTAGGGACTGGACTGAAAAGTTCTTCTGGGTTGCAGTGCCTTCCTCTTTTGCCGTGCAACGTAATTTTAGGGAGATTCGCACTAATATGGCTAGGGTTACTGTTTCTCCCACTGAATCTGCTCGCGAAACAGATGCTTTTGACATGCTGCGGGGAGTAGGCACAAGTGATGCCAAGTTTCCCAAGTTTTTGCTGCCCAACTCCTTGTACATTGTGGGCAAATGCGCAGCTTTCTGCTATGCACTTGTGTTCTACCCATGAGCCTGGTAAGCCTTGTCTTCCTTTTATGTTGCCTTTTATTAGTAAGAGTTTTTCTTTCTTTTCCTTTGCCTATGCTGTACTCTTATGCCGTTTGTTCTGTCTCCTTTGTTGTCTGACTTTCAGGTTATGACAAATAGGATAGAGGCATTCTTAGGCTGAAAGACAACTGGAAGGACCCTCTTACTACCACTCTTGATAATCCTCTAGAACTTTTTGAGACCTTGGAGGTTTATGCTGGGTCTTTGAAGGGTGAAGTTCGCTTAGCCCCTGCTGAACTGTGAGTTGTTTTAGGCACTGTGACCGCTGCTAATCGTGCAGGATCTGGTCGTGCTGAAGCTGAGCCTTCGTCTTCTACTATTGGGGGGGCGACGGGAAACTCGCCCTTCGTCCAAGGAAGTTACTTTAGGGTCTGAGGCGTTAGTGGCGCCGGGTGCTTCTCTTGAGAAGCGTCCTTCTACGGCTTTCGGCCAGGTGGCAACTCAGACCTCTGTGGTAAACAAACCATTGAATCAAGCTTTTGGGGGATCCAAAAACGATAATGCTGATGACTTTGTCGACAGCGTCCTTAAGTTTCCCACCGAGGAGGCTGGGGCTGACGCTGTGGTGGGTAAGAAACCCATAATTTCTGCTGAGCATGTTTTGCTCTATTCTCCCAGCATAGCTACTACCGTTGCTGCTAAGGGCGCTACTGGTCCTTCTACTGAAGCTCTTGACTTCCAACTGGCTGATGAGGCTATTATGGAGCTTCCAAGGATTCCCCCTCGCCCTTCCGGACTGCGAGGCCGTCTTTGAAGCACTAGCAGGGGAGGGCACTTTCAGCCTGGGAGTTCACACAAGCAGGATCATCCAGTTATTAATCTTGAGGATGATCTTGTGATCTCTCCCTCAAGTGATGTCGATCAGCCTGCTGCTAAATGGGCTTGCACTTCTTCTACTCTTGACCCTTTTGCTTCTTACTCTGCCAACACTAGGCTTCTTGGTGAGAATGCTGCTAAGGAGACTGGCACCCAAAACTCTAGTGAGCTTAATCGCTATGTTCACCAGTTCTTGGGTGATGCTCTTGAGAACCCCTTTTCTACGACCTCAATTTCTGCTGGAGGCACTTTCCGTCCTACTGGACCTATAGAGTTTGGGAAGGTTCCCATTGATGCTACTCTTCGTCCTCTACTGTGCCCTGCTGGGGCTGAGAACGCTCCATTCCGCCCTTTTGATGAATGTTCGGGCTGACGAATCTCTATTTGTAAACAACCCGCAGAATGGTGGCACTTTGGGTTATCGCCTAACTCAGGGCATTCGTCTTCTTGCTGACTCTACCAGCAGCTCAGTTAGTCTCCCCGCTGCCACTGCATGCCATGATTTGCAGAAAGTTAGCTTTTATATACTTAGCTTTTCTTCTTTGTTCTAGCTTCCTCCTTCTGCTTATTTTCTTGCTTTTGCCTTAGCCTGTTTTCAACGTTTTACTTATCCATTTCAGCTTGCTTGCTTTACTTTGCTTTCGCCTTAGCTTATCTGCCTTAGCTTATCTTTACTTTTTTGTTTGTTTGCAGCTTACCAAGTCTGTTGGCGACTTGGCTAATGCCTTGCTTACAGTGGAGAAAGAGTATCAAAATCAGGGCATGGCCATCGCTCAAAAGGATAAGGAGATCCAACAGGCTCGGTCTGAGAGGGATGCGATGGCTGGTGAGGTGGCTCCATTGAGAGAGAGAGCAGATGCCCTACAACTTCAGCTAGGAGAATTCCAGCTCACCAAGACCAAGCTGGCTGACTGTGAGGGATAATTGGGAACTTCTTAAGCCAGGGTGCAAGCATTGGAAGCTGAGATGGCCGATCTGCGGGCTGGGAGAGAGAACGAGCTTGAAACTATCAGGAAAGAGGCACTTAGGTCTTTTGTGCTTTCTCTAGCTTTTGCCAAACTGCTCGCTGATCGCCATGATGGGGGCTGGGAAGCCGCAGCTCGCTATGTGAGTAGTCTTTATGGCGAGGGTGAGGAGCAGGAGGCTCGTTTCAACGCCTTTTGGGCTAAGGTTGAAGCTGCTGGGGAAGCCGGCTTTTTCGATCTGCCTGTTGACCATCCTCGTGTTGCTAACTATAGAGTCCCCAACCATGCTGTGCTAAATCTGGAGGTGCCTTCATGCACTGACATCGCTGCTGCCATTAGAGTGTAGACTCTGGCTAATGAGCAATAAAGGTTTTGGCGGCTGTCTCCCCCTTCCTCCAGCGGTTCATCGGATTTTCCCTCACCTAGGTCTGTAGTTACTAGGTAGCTTTTGTTATTGTCTTTGGGGTGTATAGCCGCCAAAGATTGTATTTTTCTACGTGCTTTCTCATAACACTTTACTTTTTGACTGATGTGTTTATCTAGCTTAACTTGTATTCTATATTTCTCTGACTTTTTTGCTAAATGTTTCCTCATCCTGGTGGATGGGGGTTCAGCTTTAGAATGTTGTAACTTTTCTACTGAATGTTTACTCTGTCTTGGTGGGCAGAGGTTCAGCTTGTTAGTATATGTATTTAATAACTCTTTTGTTATTTTATTTACTATTTATCTTGTTGTTAGTATGCTTGCTCAGACCTATTGCTGAGTCATGGTGTAGTGGTACCTAAACCTTAACTCAGCAGCCCCTTTGCCATACTAGGTGAAGCCTCGTAGGTTGGGCTTTCCTATTGCGCTTATTTTTACCGCTTTCTAACATTGCTCCCTGACCTGGCTGCGTAGGGCCTCCTTATCTCTTGGCCCTTTATTGCACTTGGTAGGAACTTGTCAAATTTTATGCCACTCGTATTTTTTATGATGAAGGCTTGTGTGTTATGTCATCTACTTAGCTTTTGTAGAGACTTATTTGCATGTCATTTAACTTACTTGGTTGTGACTTATTCGCATGTCATTCAGCTTATTTTGCTGTGACTTATTTGTATGTCATTCAGCTTGTTTGACAGCGACTTATTTGTATGTCATTTAGCTTGTTTTGCTGTGACTTATTTGTGTGTCACTCAGCTTGTTCTGCTATGACTTATTCGGATGTCACTCAGCTTGTTTCGCTGTGACTCATCATTTTATGCTCCTTACTTATCTTTTGTAAGAGCTTATTGCTGGCCTATCTCCTCTATCTCCCCACAAAAGAGGTGAGCTGGGTAGGACCAAGAGAACCTTGGTGATGCCTGCTCAGCCTGCTCTCTTGTCTTTCGTTCACCTTTCCCTGCTCAAGTTGAACGTGCCAGTCCTCCCCCTCAGGCGTCCCCGAGTAGGTGCCCTGTTTTAGTTTGAGCAGGTAGATTAAACTTAGGGAAGTGTGATCTTCCTGCCTAATGAGGTCTTGCTGCACCTTATTGTGATGCTTTCTGCCTTGACTTTAATGTTTGTATGGCATTTTCTGCATGTTAGTGTGCAATGCTAAAGCATAACTTAACATGTAAACGTGTTTAGACAAGCTCATACAATATACTCCTCACGTAGAGGCTCATATTTCATTGAATTCAAATGGATTAAATTGCCTTGATTAACTTAGCATAGTCTTAAACAAAGTTCTTGCATAATTTAAACAAAGTTTTTCAACTTCTACTTAGCCATTTAAATAAAATATTTCTTTAACACCTCTGCGTTGAAACTATTCCTTAAGACCTGACCTTCTTGATCTACGAGGAGGAAAGCGCCTGGCCCTACTTGCTCATGGATGATGAAAAGGCCTTCCTAGTTGGCTGACAACTTTCCATGCTGTTTTCCCCTTCCCACTGCTGCAGTCCTTCTGAGAACCAAGTCTCCAGACAGCTGTTCTCGTTGCTTAACTCTTTTGTTGAAAGCTTTTGAGATTTTACTTTTCTGGGCTGCCAGCCTGAGGGCTGCTTTTAGCCGTATCTCTGGAAGGAAATCCAGTTCCTCTAGCTGGCGCTTCTCATTTCCTTGCTGCTCATAATGCTGGATTCTCAGGCTGGGGATTTGCACCTCTACTAGAACTACTGCATCTGCCCCATAAGCCAGGGTGAAAGGGCTTTTTCCGGTAGATTCCTTCTCTGTTGTTCTATTTGCCCATAATACCTCTGGGACTAGGTCAGCCCAAAGGCCTTTATGTTCTTCCAACTTCCTCTGCAAGGCTGTTAGGATCAGCTTGTTTGCTGCCTCTGCTTGGCCATTGCTCTGTGGGTGGCAGATTGAGGCGATTGCATACTTGGTACCCATCTCTTCCAGGTAATCTTTAATGGTGTCACGGTTAAACTGGCACCCGTGGTCGAAGACTATGCATTGCGGCACCCTAAATCTTGTTATGATGTTCTTCCATATGAACGTTCTTACTTGGGTTGCTTTTATGTACTTGGTGGGCTCACCTTCAATCCACTTGGTGAAATAGTCTACTTCCACTATGAGATACTTCCTTCCCGCTGACCCAGTGGTGAAAGGTCCTAATATGTCCATTCCCCACTAAACGAACGGGATCGAGCTAAGAATTGGGGTCAGATCATACTTTTGGCACTTTTCACACTTTTTAACGTATGCTAAGGCATCTTGTGTCAGAGTTGGCCAGTATGCTCCCTTACTAAGCACTTCAACTCCCAGGGCTTTCCCACCGATATAATTGGCGTAGATCCCTGAGTGTGCTTCTTCCATAATTTTTTCATGCTCCCATTCTAGGATACACCTCAGCAGTGGCTTGGAGAAGCCCTTTTTATTAAGCTTCAGTTCATCACCATGTACTAATTGGCATCCTTTTTGACTTTTTTTGGCTTGTGCCTCGTCATCAGGTAGCGAGTCATGTACCTTATAGGTTAGTATGTCTGTGAACCATGCTCACTGCTGCATGGTGCAATTTACCTGCTTACTTTCTGCAATGCCGCTCTCCTCCAAGACTTCCACCATGAGTGTCCTTGTGAGGCTTTACAGAGTGGAACTTGCTAACTTTGATAATGCGTCAGCTTGAGAATTTTCCGCTATGGGGACCAAATCTATTTGAAAGTGCATTAGCTGGGCCACGAGCTCTTCACTTTGGTTGTGTACTTTAGCATTGTAGGCTCTCTAGCCTCATACTCCCCCTTCAGCTTGCTGGCTACCAGCTGAGAGTCAGTCTGCAGGTGCACCTTTTTTTGGCTCCTGATGCAATACTCATTCTCAAGCCCGCTAAAGTTGCTTCATACACTGCCTCGTTGTTCGATGCCTTGAACTTGAACTTAATGGAATACTCGAATACGTTGCCTTCAAGCGATGTTATTATTATTCTCGCTTCGCTTCCTGTTTGAGCTGAAGATCCATCCACTACCACCTTCCAAACTCCAACTTCATCCTCCTCCTCGTTTGAGGCCTCCACTATGAAGTTTGCTTAGGCTGGAGCTTTGATAGCTGCCCTAGGCTTGACCTCGAACTCGTACTCAGAGAGTTCAATCGCCCACTTCAAGAGTCTGCCTGAAGCGTCCATTTTCTGCAGAGCTTTTTCTAGCGGGTGATTTGTAAGGATTTGGATCGTGTGTGCGTCGAAATAGGGTTTCAGCTTTCTTGCCGTTGTTACCACTGCGAAGGCCAGCTTTTCTATCAGTCGGTATCTCTACTCAGCCTCTGTCAGCACATAGCCTACAAAGTATACCGGCTTCTGCTATTTTTGCCTTTCGACTAGGAGAACTGATGCAATTGTCTGAATTGAGGCGGAGATGTACAACTGGAGTTAAAGATGGGCATGGGCCGTGTCGGCACGTGGGCGGCACGGGCCCGATACGATTCCGGCACGGCACGGCGGCCCACTTGTGGGCCGTGCCGTGAACAAAAAAATTGAAAATCGGCATGGGCACGGCGGGCGGCACGGTGGTCTGCCCGTGGGTTGGCACGCCGGCACGACCCACTAGCCCGGCACGTGGCACGACCAAGCACGACCTGGCACGGTACGCGGCCCGCCAGGCACGGCCCACCAATTATTGTACGATTTTTAATTATCATTTATTTTTTGTATTATCGATTTATCGTACCGACTATCGGCATATAATAAAATAAGTTATTCATCAACTTTTTGTGTTATCGGCTCATCGCACTCGTAAATTTTTTTTTAATTATATGCATTATTGTTTTTTGCTAAATTAATAAAATTATTTATATAAACTTAAACATAAATTATTTATATAAACTTAATTAAATTATGGTTATTAAAAAAAATATATATTAACATTAACATAAACATAAATTAATAAAATTATTTATATAAACTTAAGTTGTTAAAAAAAAATAAATTATATATCGATTTTTTTTTAATATACATATATATTAGAAAAAAAAAATTCGGGTTAGCCTACAGCCCGGCACGGCACGGCCCGCCAGGAACGTGGGCCATGCCGTGCCGTGGGCTGGGGTGTGCCAAAACTTGGCACGGCATGGCACGGCCCGGTACGAGCCCCACCCAGGCACGACCCGTTACGGCCCGGCACGACAAGATGCCCATCTTAAGCTGGAGTTTTTCATTCTGCTCCGGGCTGATCATGGTTGGGAGCTTGGTCGAGTGCTCCTTGATCTCCTCGAAAGCTTCTTTTTCCGCTTCACCCCACTTGAATTCCCTGTTTCCTTTTAACAACTGATAGAATGGTAGGGCTTTGTTAGCTGACTTGTTGATGAATCGACTCAGCGCTGCCATTCTCCTTATCAACCGCATGATATCTTAGTGCATTTGGGTTCTGGGAGGCTTAAGACTGTCTCCACTTTTTCTGGGTTGGCATCGATTCCCCTCTCACTGACCAGGAAACCTAGGAATTTCCCAAAACTTACCCTGAAAACGCATTTCTTTGGGTTGAGCTTGATATTGTACTTGTTCAGCGTGGCAAATGTTTCCTCTAGATCCATGATATGCCTTGCTTGAGTGACGCTCTTAACAATTGAGTCATCAATGTATACTTCAACATTTCGCTTCTTTTGGTGCATGAACACTCTATCCATTGTCTTCTGGAAAGTAGCTCCCGCGTTCTTCAGCCCGAAGGGCATGACTATGTAATTATACACCCCCCTTCAGTGATGAACGCGGTCTTCTGTCTATCTGGCTTGTGCAGGCTGATCTGGTGATACCCTGAGAAGGCATCCATGAAGCTTAGCAAGGCATGGCTGCTGGTTGTGTCTACTAGCTGATCAATCCGCGCAGCGGGTAGCAGTCTTTTGGACATGCTTTGTTGAACGTACATCCTCCACTGGCCATTTTCTTTCTTTACCATGACCACGTTGGCTAACCATTCTTGGTAATCACAAGGCTCGATGAACCCAGCTTCTAGTATCTTGTCCATCTCTTCCTAGATTGCCTGATTTTTCTCCGTGGAGAAGCTTCGCTTTTTCTGCCTAACTGGCTTGATGTCTTCTTTTACATTCAGCTTGTGGACCATAACTGCCGGGTCAATTCCTGGCATCTTGTCTACTGAAAATGCGAAAATGTCCTCATTCACTCTTAGCAACTCTATGAGGTGCACTTTTACTCCAGGGTCAATATCTTCCCCAATTTTTACCGTCCTTGAGTTGTCGCCCTCTATAAGCTCGACGGTTATATGCTCCCCGCTAGGCATTGGCCTGGCTATCTATTCCTTCGCGGGCTCAAAGTTTTCCATTGCTAACCCCGCCTATTTTGTGAATGAGCGGTCTTCCCATGATCACGTTGTAGGGTGATGGAAAGTCTATCACTAAGAATTTAGCTCGAACATCTCGTCGTCTTGACCTCTCTTTGACTCGGACTGACAGCTCGATTATACCCTCAGGGATCAGTCCGGACCCGTTAAAGCCGGTGACTTCATAGCTCACCCTTTTCAGGTCTTTTTTTTTATCTAGCTTTAGCTCTTTGAACGCGCTGATATATATGATGTTGGCTGAGTTGCCACCATCGATTAGTACTCTATCCACCTCCCAGTTCACAATTCTCATCATCACTACTAGAGGGTCGTCATGAGGGTAGATTATGCCTTTCTGGTCATACTCGTCAAATGTAGCTCGTGGATGTGGGGGAAGTGGTGGCCATCTGTGCTTTTCATTGTAATTTATCTGGGGGATCATTGCTCGCAAGTCAGCCCTTGCTCTATTCACATTTCCACCATGTACTGGTCCACCATTGATTACATATACCCTGCCTTCTGGCTTGCTGTCTCGGTCTCTACCCTTCGCTGGGTCTCTGTGACCTCCTCTGCGGTCATGGCCAATCCTGTCCTCTTCCCTTCTCCTGGAGGAGTTAGAATGTTTCTTGAATTAGTTCAGGTATCCTCTCCGGACTAAGTCCTCTATATTGTCCTTCAAGTCTGTGCATTCATCGGTTGTATGTCCATGGTCCTTATGGAAGTCACACCAGTTGTTGGGATCACGGTTTCTATTCACCATCTTGGGTGGTCTCTACCACTTATCATCAGCTTTGTTCACACTGAAGATATGGGACCACGAATGAGTAAGCGGGGTGTATTGATCAAACATTCCAGGCCTGCCTCCCCGTTTCTGGTCTGATCTTCTGGCTCATACCGCCCAGTCTGCATCCCTGCGACCTTGCTCAGCCCTGCTGGGCTGGTCCACCCTGGCTGTATTTTCTGCTCGAGTGGTTTTATCCCGCTTAATTGGGTCGCTCGGTGCTTTTGTGTTCATCATTGCCCTGTCAATCTTATATGCTTTTATGAACTCATGCGCTTTTCCCAGCGCTTCGGCCAGTGTTTTGAGGCTCTTTCGCCCCATATACGCTTTGAATGGTGAGCCCGGTAACAAGCCGCTCTACATTGCCAGCAATGCTACCTCCTGGCTCATATTTGGGATGGTTGCCGCTTCTTTGTTGAATTTGGTGATAAACTATCTTAGGGGCTCATCTTTTCCTTGAACCAATGGCATCAGCTCAATGGTCATTTTTGTACGATCCACCAGGATGACAAAGTGCTCCATGAACATTCTCTTCAGCTGATTGTAGGAATAAACGGATCCTTTTGGGATGGCTCCATACCACTCAGCTGCCAACCCCTCTAAGGTCGGTGGAAATGCCTTACACCAGACTGATTCTGTCATAGTGTACAGCACCATGTGGTTCTCAAACGCTGAAACATGGTTCTTAGGTGTTGTGGTTCCATTGTACTTGCAGCTGGGCATCTTTATTTTCTCCATCGACTCTTCCAAAATCTCCTTGCAAAATGGGGAATCATCTGGGATCACTTGGATTCGCACTCGCTTCTCCTGGTCTAGGCTCAGTCCCCGCTCAGAGGCTGGTGACCTACTGCGAGTGACTCGAGTCCCCGGGCTACCCTTATCTTAGGCTGCCTCTTCTACACTCCACTCTCGATTCAGGTTCCGAGCTTCCAACTCCAGCACCTTCTACCTCAGCTGGACTAGCTCTTTCTGCTTCGGGGTGAGAGTTATAGGTGTCGCCTTCTTTATAGCTAGCTCTGTAGCTGTAACTACTGGTGAGGAGCCTGTTCCTTTACCGAAATTGGTAAAGACTGCTGTCATGGCTGCCAACTGCTCTTTACTGCACTTAGTGAGGTTCTGCCGTAGGGAAAACTAGGTTGTTATCTAATCTTCGCTAGAGCTAAACAAATTTATAATCACTTAACAAACCTAAATACAAGTATAGAGGTAAGTTAAGGGTCGAACCACTAGGAATGGTTATGTTCAAGTATTTCCAATCTATGCCTAAGTTAGGTCGAAGTCAAGGGTAAAGAGGTAACATTAAACAACTACTAAACAAGTAAACAAACAAATGAAACACTAGGGAATGGGGATCAACACGTAGTCATGACAATTGCAACAACTAGGGAAGAACATGCCAATTAATGGTTGTGAAGACTAATGATAAGAGCTATCAATTGGAATCAAAGAGCTATCTCCTATAAGTCAAGCTAGGGTTCACTATGAATGACTAACAAAGAGAATCACAATCCAAACTAATCGATAATTACAATTCCTAAATCAATGGGTCATGTCATTAGCAATCGCAATGCAATCTAGCATAATTCTCAATGCCTAATCAAGCTACACACATGCAAACTTTCATTAATCACTTTAATCTCAACAATTAATCAACACAATTCCCAAATTAATCACAATCAATCAATCATACAAGTTTCACCCAATCCCTAGCCAAACAACTACTCAAGAATCATCATCTAATAAACAAATAACCAAGAAATCAAGAATCAACGAAATATGAAGAACAATTACACTAATGAAGATCAAACATTAAAATCAAATCAAAAAAACATGAAATTAAACAAAGCAATAAAATGAGATAGAGGTAGAAATCCTCATTGATTGATTATGGAGATCTTCAATACAATTGTCACCTTGAATCTTTAATCTCTCAAATCCCCAATGAAATTTCTCACTTTCTCTGTCTAAATCTACTCCTAAAACTAACCCTAGATCTAGAGAGAGAAACTCTCCACATAAGCTAAAATATGAGAGAGAAATTCTAAGCTAGTCTAAAGTTGTCCAAAACTAGAAAGGTCTCAAGTAAATATAGCAAAGAAAACAAAAGAGACGGAGAGCCACTGTGCGCACGCGCAATAGGCCTGTGCACGCGCATAGAGGGGCCAGCGTGCACGCACAGGGAGGTCTGCGCGCACCCACCCCTGCTGCAAGCATGTGGCGTGGCTTCTCTCATTGCTAGCTCGTGGCCTCTTTGCGTGAAGCTTCGATCCTAGCGCTCTCATGCATCTATATAATCAACGTTCTCATGTGATGCCTGCGAGAAGGGTGGCCTTGAAAACTTCATTTTTGCGCGTTCATGACTAAGGCATGCGATGATGGTGATGCACGAGAGCGCTAATGCCAAGAATAGGAGCTTGCTTCTTATCTTGAACTCTAGCCAACCGAATGATATGAGGTCTTGTCCCGAGAATCCAAAAACCTTGGAGAACCTTCCAAAGTAGATCCCGAGACCCGAACAAAGCCTACAAAGAAAGAAAGAAGAGCAAGTAAAAAGGAAAAGATGAAAATACCCTTATTTTCACAAGAAAGCACAAAATAAGAGAAACGAAGAAAGTAAAGCATAAATGAATGAACTAAAGCATTATTTAAAGAGAAAAGCTATAAAATAGAAGGAAAACGTCCTAAAATGCTACCATATGAGTGCCATAAATGACACTCATCACTGGCATATTGACGGGCTGCGGTTTCTGGGTTACTGGTGTTGAGATGATGGGTTCATTGTTCGTGCTTGTCAGTGGCATTCCGAACTTAAAAGGAGAACTAGAACCTACCGGATCTACTAGTTTCGCCGTCGTTTTAGTTTTAGCAGACGTCGATCCAGTTGGGTTAGACTTTTAGGAGATATTGGATTTGGGTTTTTCAGTTGATCCTTTTGGATCGAAAGTTACTGACGTTGTTTTTTGTGGTGTTTGGTTGGTTTCGATAGCCTTGGAGACTGGTGTTTGTACAGTTTCTTCTCCGGCCATGGCGGTCCGTCAACTAGTCCCTTGCTCAGCTGGTGAACCTCAAGATTGATGATCCTACCTTCCTTCTAGCGCCAAATGTTCCAGGTGTGGATCTAAGGGTTCTGCTGGTACGAGCTGAGTCCCGTTGATGACCTGCATAAGGCAACACACGTGAACTGCCCTCAGGGGTGGCTCGAGGAACCCCCCTCCGATGCTTAAGTTAGAATGTGTTTAGAGAGAGAAAGTGTACTTAGAGAGATGTAGAGAGTGTAATAACTTATGTGTCTAACCTCTTTTCCGTTTTACTTTATCCCTTATTTATAGTTGTACGATCTCCTTTGTGGAGAGTCTCACTTGGTTAGCCTGCGGGCTGACTCTGTCGGGCTAGTGAGCCCTTTCGATTATTCTTCCAGCGGTGAGTGCGCACCCCGTGGGCCAGTTTGGGAGCCCGGTGATAGCTTAGTAGGAGCTATCCTATACAATTATCTTATTAAGCGTGATTTCAAGTAAAAATTCCCTTTAAACCTATAAGAGAGGACGTGATCAAGCAATAACAATAATATATCAAGCAACATAATAATATTGATATAACAAATCATCATCATCAAAATAATCTCAATCTCATCAAAGCATAATAATATCCATATTAGTAAGATCTTAGGCATGATACTAACAAGATTAATAAAAAATCCTAGCACGTCACTAAACAATAAAAATCAAAGCTTTAACACTATCATGATACTATAAAGCAATAAAGGCATCCTAACATGATACTATAAATAAATAAAACAATCTAAGCATGATTTCTAAAGAAGTAGAGCAATTGAATTACTCACTTTGAAGCCTCGTACCTCTTTCTATACACACGTTAGTGTTTCGGGTATTTTTTGGATTTCCTCGGATACTGGTCACTCTCTTCAGGCAACGAGACTCGGACACCTGCAAAATGAACGAATATTCCTTTACCGGAATATTCGCCTCCGACGATCAAGTTACAGATCTAAAACGGAAAGGCTAGAGAGAGAAAGTAGAGAGAAGTTGGAGCTATTTTATGCTCTTTTTTATGTATTGTCGTAATCCACCCCTCCCATCATAAATGATTGGAGTATTTATAGGGGTGGGAGTTTGTGCCCCTTTAGGGTTTGTACCCTAAAATTCCGTGACGTGATTGGCTGTGCAATCAGGCGATGCCACGTGTAGTATGGGGGCGCCGTTTTGCGGCTTTCATGAAGATCTCTCGGGATTTGGCCCATGATGTAATTAGGCCTTTTTAATGCTGGTTTCAAGGGCTTTTTATGCCTTGGACACGCGTCATCTTCCCATAGCGACACGTGTCGCCCTTTGACTGGGCCACGTGTCGCTACGGGATTGGTCCACGTACATGGGGTACTTTTACCCTAAACATTTGCCCCTTAGAGGGGGTGGCTCGTACGATAACGACCGCCTCCTCTGATTTTTCACTTGCCTTGAGTCGTACGGGTATACAGAGATTGGGCGGACGGCTAAGGTGCATAGATCTGTCCGCCCCATTCGAAGTTGGCCGTCTTAGGCTGGCATGCTGCTTTCGTCCGCCTAAGGATCTAGAGGACGCCTAGCTCTGAGAAGGAAGCGAATAAGGTACGCCGCCTAGATTTTCGGGGGAAAGCGGGCGTTTATTTATTGAGATCAAAGGTTTAGTTCCGTCTATTTTGTCCGTCATTTCGGACGCGCCGTTATTTGGCCGTCTCTTTTTCCGTTCATTCTAACATCATTGTCCTTTTGCCCCCTTAAATTCTAGGTTAAATTTTCAAATTATAATCGTTCAGCTTCCTTAGGCGGGAAAGATGAATTTACCGATATGCCCCCATAAATTTTGCCTATATATACAGGGGTTTTGACCTCGTTCTCACACTTTGGGACTTTGAGATTTTTAGAGAGAGGTCAGAGCTTTTAGAGAGAGAAAGTGTTTTTTCTTTGAATCTTCAAGAGCTCCGCCGTGTTGTTGAGTTTTCCGGGCGTATTTTTGAGTTTTCCGGTCAACTCTCAAGACTTTTCAAGAACTCTTCGAGTTTTCTACACGGACAGAGGTAGGTCGCCTGTTTTCTTTCCCTTCACCTTTACTTATATTATTATTTTTCCTTTGTGTTATTTATTTTCTCAAATCTGGCTCAACAATCTCCTTCATCCGTTTCTCCTCATGAGGTCGGCCGTTCGCCCGGGACTGAGGAGTCTAGAGTGGACGGAGACGAGTTGTCTCCTTTAGGGAGTGGGTCCATTTCTAGTGCGTACCTACTCACCTCCACCTATTCTTTTCTGTCCCTGCAGCCGGACATGGCAAGGACAAGGCAAACATATGATCTTCATGCGGCCAGAAATCCAGATGGTAGTCTGGTCAATCCTAGGAATCCTTATGACCCAAATAACACGGACGTAGAAACCGGGTCTACTACCTATATAACCGCTTCCACGGGTACTTATTGCTCCGTCGTGGAAGTACCTTCTTCTTTTGAAGAGCGCCAACGTGCACAGGGCGTCTCTTCTTCTACGGGAGTGTTCGGGCCAACCCCGAAACTCAGGTCCTCACAACATGCCAACTCGGCAATGCAAGCAGCCGAGTTGCTATCTCGTGAGAGGCCTCCTTCCCTTTCTCAGGCGGCCATTGCTGGTCCGTCTGTCTTAGTACCTGCACCATCCCATCTCCAACATAGCAGAATGGATAGGCCTAGGACTGGGGTCATCATTAATGAGCCGTCCGACCTGGCACCTCGCAGCAACCCTTCTTCGACAAATCAGGCGGCCGCTGCAAGGGACAAGGGCAAGGGTCTCTTAGTTCCTGAAGAGGCAGAGGTCTCTAGGGGCGGCCACGGCTCCAGAAGTAGGAGCTCGGCCGAGGCTGCTGATCTGGACAGAGTTCTGTCCACTGACTTTGGATCTGATGCTAACCCTAGAGAAGAGGAGGCAGTGGATACGGTCGAAGGCGGGAACGCAGCCGAGGGTGAGGCAATGGCCTAGGAGGTCGTTGCCAATGCAGACACCTTTAAGGACCCGTACGCCTGTACGGTGGGTAACACGGCCTTAGCCTACTTGAATGATGGCTTTGACAAGTACAAGGCGTTTCTCCAGCTGGGAGAAGGATTTGAACTTAAAGCCCCGAAAAGGTCTCTTTTGGTGGCCGCCTGGGAGGATGAGCGGCAGTGCCGCAGATCATTCAGCGTCTACCAAGTTGCTTTAGATGTTGGACTTCGTTTCCCCCTTCACCCCTTCATTCGTACAGTACTGGACGAGTACGATATTGCCCTCTTTGAGCTGGTGCCAAACAGATGGTTGAACATATTTGGGTACTTGGTGACGTGCATCCGTAAGGGCTTCAAGCCGGATTTCATGGTTTTCTGCGAGATGCACGCAATGATCCGCCTTGAGAAGCACACGGACGGATGGTTCATACTTAGCTTCACAAAGGATTATATGGTGGTGATGGACCGTGTGTCGAAGTGGCGTGATTGGAAGAATCGATTCTACCGCATCACAACCAAGGCTACAAAGTTCAGTTTGCGGATGAATCGGTTTAATGCCAAGCTGATCCAACTCGACTGAGGGGATCATAGACCATACAAACCATCCGTCTACCCAAACCAGGATCACCAACTTGAATATTTTAAAGTCAAGAAGGTTAGACGGGATGGAAAGTTGGTGGCCGTGCCCCAAAACTAGATCCCCTTGGCCGGCTGGCTCTGGGACCCAATTTTTATGTCCGCATGTGGCCTGTACACAAACATTCCCCAAGGTGGGACTTTAGCTCTCTCTAGCGTCCGAACTCATTTCGTGTTGGAAATTATTCTAACTGTTGGTTAAATATTGTTTTTGCAGAGAAGCGTACGTCATGCTGGACAAGGCAGAAGGGGGAAGCTGACATGTCCGAGATTGATCTTGCTCGGGACAAGGCTCTTCAGAAGATGTACGAGCAAACCAAGGAGGTATAAAGCTTTTCGAGGTCTATCGTTCGTGTTGCTAGGTTGAAAGGAGACTTCTACCTGAGTCTACATGGACGCTGTTCCAAATATATATATATATATATTTTTTTTTTCTTTTTTTTGTTTTTTAACTTTTGCTTGCTTTTTTCAGCTGGCCACTCCTACCCCCAGAGCTAAACAAAAGCAGTCGTCCTCGGATGCTAAGGATGACAAGGACGGAAAGGCGTCCAAGCAAAGGAAGACGGTCGCATCCAAGACCCCTTCCACCACGGCGGCAAAGACTAAGTCGCGGACTGCTTCTGAGCAGTCTAAAGGAGAGCAACCCCGTCTGGGTGATAGCGGGGTCTCCAAGTCCGTGGATCTGGCCGCCAAGCCGCTCCATGATGAGTCCGTGAGAACGGACGATAGGGGTAAGTTGACCCCGGCAAGACCGACTGGACCCATCTTGACTCCGCCCGTCCAGAGAGTCCAAAAATCTGATTGGCTCGAGGCCTCTTAGTTGGCCGATGACCAACCCGGCCGCACAGGTGAGGAGGGCGACGAACCTGCACCGCCTCCTCCATTTACCTTCAACCCTCTTTCTCCTCCGAGCTTCTCGGACGGTTAGTTTAGACAACCTTGCACAATTTTGTCTTTTTATGTCTTATTGCTCAAACTAAACTCCTTTACGCCCGTGTGCAAATATTACGGAGGAGTTAAATATGAAGCTGCCCGGCCAGTCTCTTACTGGGGCGAACAGAAAGGTCATGAGGGAAGCCATGGCCAAGGCTGTCCCTGCTGAGTAGCGAGATAAGCTGCAGGGGATTCATGAGGGCTTCCTCGGCCCTATGATTAACTGCAGCGCTGAGGTAGCATTCCGCAACTTATTCATACTTAGAATACTTTCATTTTTATTTTGCTAACTCACTTTGTCTTGTACGCAGCTCTTCCTGCGGCTGAACGCCTTCCTTGAATGGAAGGATAAAGAGAACGAGAAGCTGAGAAGAGCTTGGGAAAAGGTTCTGAAAGCCCAAGACGCCGTTATCGGGACGGCCGCTGTCCAGCGCACCTACTTCGAAACTCAGATCAACGCGCTATCCGATAAGGCGGCGCGATAAGCTGAGGACCTGGTCAAGCTAGGCAAGGCTCTTGAGCAAGAGACCTTGGCCAGGGAGACCATTAGGCAGGAAAGAGATATGGATGTCCTGGACGACCAGCGCTGGAAGGAAGGGTTTGAGGCCTCCGAAAAGCTGAAGAGCGACGTGGCCCTAGCCCAAAAGAATCTCAAGGAGGCCTTGGATGAGGCAGACGCTCTCCAGGCCGAGGTGGAGACTTTGAAGAAGTCCGTTGAGGACTTAACTAAACAGCTGAAGGCACCTCGGCCACCTAGCGCAGACGAGGTCGTCTGCATCGAGCAAAATGCCGAGGACAGGATGAAGAGCCACTTCTTCGAGGCATTTGAGCTCATGGTGGATGGCGGAGAGGTCGCCTATTATCAGTGCGCTTTACCAAGCGTCTAAACTTCGTCTGCCTCAGGGAAGAGGCTAAGAAGGCCGGTCAGCCTTCTCCTGAACTGGTCGTTACTCCGGCCACTTCGAAGGATGAGGAAGATGAAGAGGAGGCAGACGAAGCCGAGGGCGAAGAGGAAAACAACGAAAAGCCTGCTGATGGTGCGTCCGCCCTTGTCTCCGAGGAGCCTGTCCAAGACAATGATCCGGCTAAATAGAGCCCAGGTCCTCCTCCAGTCATCCCCTGATTTTAGCTTTTCAGTCTTCTTTTGTTGAACAATTTTTCTTTTTATTTAGTGCTGCTTGTTTTGAGTGGCTTTGTAAGATATTTTGCTGCCTTTTGAGCGGTTTTAATTAATGCAAATTTTTCCGCCTTCTGAGCGGTTTTCCATTTTATCTATTTTATACTTAGCAAATTTTGAGCACTTTTACGTTTAGCACTTTTTACATTTTTAGGCTTTTATGCTCTTATGCTTTTGTACAATGGGGGGGGGGGGGTATGCCCCTTTATTCGGTGTTTTCCTAGTCCATACTATGAATGGTTTGATTGACTTGGTAGTTTTTATACCTTAAAGGGTATGACTACTAGCAAGTTAATCAAATCATAGTAATGATTGCCTTTGGACTAGGTGCAACGCCGAATCAACAACTATTGCGGCCGTATTACGGGCTTCATGTGAGCCGTCCGTTGAATCTATTGCTCGGACATACTCAAGAAATTTCAAGTAATATCTCAACTTTAAAATTTCTAAGTTTGGCTGGGCTACTTTGCCTAGGTATGCTCTTGCCCCCATTTAAGGAGGTAAATGTCCTTGACGGATTTAGGGTACCTCGTGCCTTTCTCCGTCCGCCCCAATAGGAGGCGAACGTTTGCCTGTACTTATGAAAGTATATATTATTTATTATTTTTTTTTGCAGTCCTTTGTGACCGTTTTGCCATGTCTTAAGTAATTTTGTTTGGCTTTGATAAGCCGTGTTGCTATGTTGCAAGCAGCATGGTTATGGCTTCTACTCGTCCTTTTATTCAAAAAACAGAGACATACGCATGCAAAAACAAATAACTAAATAAGATAACAATGCCTGAATTTCATTAACTTTGTCAAGATTACATTGTTGGGCCATACGGCTTTAATTACAGGGCTCGGTCAGCAAGACCTAGCTGTATATACAGCTTTTTGGCTAAGTACAAAGACTTCTAAACATAATATTTTTTGAGATTGTCCGTGTTCCATGTACGCGGAATTGGACGGCCATTTAAGGTTTTGAGACGGTATGTGAGCTTGATGCTCACTCAAAGAAGAGCTAACAATCACGGGAAAAGTGGAGTTGGGTCCCAAAAATTCATACCTAAGGTGTGATGGAAGAGGTTTGAGCTCAACCATTGGAGCACCTTTACCTTCCTTCGATGTTGCCACTTGCAACGCTTCTTGGCTAGAAAGGCTCAAACACATTTGCTCTTCAACATCCTCAAAGCTTCCATTGAGCAAATCTTCATACAAACCCATCTCCTTGTTTGGAGTACCTATCTTTTCCTTATTCAACAAAACATTCTCAAGAGCATCGTTAGAAGTAAGCAATTGCTCATGCATAGAAGACACAACATGATCGAGAGAATCAATTAACATACAATTTTCTAAAGAAGAACTTGGATACTTTATGCTATCATTTAAATCAAATTCTATCACTTCATCCCTTACTTTGAGAGAAATTTTAGCACTTTTCACATCTATCAAAGCACCCGAAGTAGCAAGGAATGGTCTCCCTAGAATGATGGGAATATTAGCATCTTCATCCATCTCAAGCACAACAAAATCCACCGGAATAACAAATTTCCCAACCCTCAAAGGAACATCCTCTACCTTACCCTTAGGAAACTTAATTGACCTATCGGCCAATTTCAAAGTGATGTTAGTAGGTAAGAGTTCCCCTAGCTCAAGCCTTTGGTACACCGAGTATGGCATAAGGCTAACATTAGCTCCTAGGTCACACAAGGCATTCTCAATTTGCATTTTATAAATGGCACAAGGGATAGAAAAGTTTTCGGGGTCTTTTAGCTTGGGTGGCATCTTGTTCATTATGATAGCACTACAATTCTCGGTCAAGTTCACCGTCTCTACACCATCACATGTCCTCCTACCACTCAAAATGTCTTTGAGGAATTTTGCGTAGTTAGGAATTTGGGTGACAACTTCGGTAAATGGTAGAGAAAGGTGAAATTGTTTAAGCATGTCAATGAATCTTCCAAATTGTTCATCTAACTTGTGTCTCATGAATTTTTGTGGATATGGAAGCTTGGGTTTCACAATCTCTTTCTCCACTCTCACCTCACTAGGCTTCTCAATCTTAACCTCACTCAAAGATGCACCATCTCTCTCATCTTCAACCAAAACCCCTTTTGTGCTCTCTTTGGTCTCACTCTTCTTAGGAAAACTCTCCTCAAGAATCTTTCCACTCCTTGTGACAATAGCATTAACCGGTCTCTTAGGATCTAGGCCTTGGGAAGGTAAAGAAGAAGGACTAGCATGGTCTTTCAAAGCATTAACAAGTTGAGAAATTTGATTTTTTAGCATCTTATTATGAGTCATCATTTCATTAAATTTCTTATCACTTACGGTCATGTAAGTGTTCAAAAACTTTGTTTGATTTTCAATGATTTCTTCCAAATTTGTTCTATGTGAAGAAGAAGAGGATTGAACATAGGAATTATCTTTTTGGGCCTTTGGAGCAAATCCGGGTGGAGGGCCTCTTTGAGCATTGTTTTGAAAATTGCCTCTACCTTGATTGTTCCAATTACCTCTATTTTGATTTTGACCATAACCTTGATTATGGTTACCACTACCTTGATTATGATTCCCATAACCTTGGTTTGGATTACCATAATTTTGGTTTTGATTTTGGCTACTATAACCTTGATTGTTATAATTACCTCGAGAACCTTGGTTCCTATAACCACCACTTTGGTTATAGTTGTCAAAATTGCCATGATTGTTGTAATTCCTATTCCATTGACCTCTTTGATTCTCAAACCTAGAATCATGATTATTTGACACATAGTTCACATGCTCATTCACATTTCCATCTTGATCATCACAAACATCCATACGTGCATGAGGGCAACTAGAAACATCATGATTATACGACCTATAATCATCACAAAACAAGCATCCACTAGGCATGTTACTAGAAGAAGGAAGGGGTTGAGAATTAGAAGACGTACCTCTCCCCTTAGATTGGGAGGGAAGACTTGAAACTTGGTACGTAGAAATTTCTAACTTTGCCTTGATAGTGGACATCTCCTTCCCCAAGTTTTTCATTTGAGAGGATAGATTGTTGATTGCATTTAGATGATCAACTGAGTACACTAAAGAGCTACTCTTTCTAGTTGACTCTCTTTCTCCATCTAGCCAATCTCTATAATACCTTACTACGTCTTCAATTATGTCCACCACTTCCTCTTCTGTTTTGTTCATGATAGGACCTTCGGCTCCTCCATCTAAACATGATTTTCCTTGAGGGCTAAGGCCTCCATAGAAGATTTGAATGATTTGATAGGTTGGAATTTCGTGATGAGGACATTCTCTTTGATACTCCTTGTATCTCTCCCATGCTTCATAGAGGCTTTCACTTGGCTTTTGCTTGAAACCTTGAATCAAAGCTCTAGCCTCCGCCGTTTTCTTTTGAGGATAGAAACATGATAGAAATTCCTTGGTGACCTCATCCCATGTCCTTAGAGAATTCGGCTTAACCTCCTTATCTAGACATTCCAAAGCACGCCCTATGAGAGAAAAGGGAAAGAGCTTGAGGCAGATGAATTCTTGGGAAATTTCGTTCACCTTGATAGTATTGCAATATTTCTCGAACTCCTTGAGATGGTTTAGTGGGCTTTCATGCTTGGCCCCACTAAATTGTCGCCTCTCTATCAAAGTGATCATTGCCGGTCTTATTTCAAAATCATTTTCTGGTGTTGTAGGTGGAGCAATCCCACTCTCAAATCTATATGCACCAGGAATCCCCAATTCTTTCATTGCCACTCTCGGATTTTCTCCCATTCTTGCTTGTTCTTCTTGTTTTGGCTCTTCTTCACTTGAAATGCTAGGGTCAAAGATCATCTAGCACCCCTCAACCTTGCAATAGTTCTCTCAATTTCTGGATCAAATGGCACTAGTGAATGATCACGTGCTCTATGCATTAAATCTCAAAAGAAATGGTTAGTAGCACGGCTACAAATGTAACCTAAAAGAAATCTTTTTGTATTTTCAATTAATGGTGAAATAGACTCAATAACTATAACAAAGCACCAATATCACTCCCCGGCAACGGCGCCATTTTTGACACGAGGAAAATGTAGGTCGTTCTCTACCCTTTCCTAGAGCCAAAGAAAATTTATAAACACTCGACTAACCTAATACGAGTATATGGTAAGTCAAGGGTCGAACCCAAGGGAATGAGTAGGTGCAAGCTATAGCCTAGGTCAAGCTACTTCGAAGATTTCGGGAAGATGCGGTTGGTAACTAATGTATTGAGAAAACTAGATAAATCGAGAAATTCAATATACTAAACACTAGGGATATAGGTTCCACATGCAAGCTCAATGATTATGCTAATTGAAGGATCACTCAATCAATTCAAACATTGCAAAGGACAAACAATAGTTGCAATCAAAGGAATTCAAGGGCTATCTCCTATAAGCCAAGCTAGGGTTCACTATGAATGGCTTACTAGGAAAATCACAATCAAATTCAATCAATTAAAGCAATTCTCAAATCAAGGGTTCATGTCATTGAAATTTGCAATGCAATCTAGATTAATCTTATAGGTTGATCACTCCTAGTCTAATTAATCACATGCACAACTATGTCAACCAATTTAATTACACCATTCAAATCAATTTAGCATCATCAACTAGCAAAAATCATCAATCAAGCATGCTTCCCCTTCTCCCTAGCAACTAATCTACTCACTAAACATGGTGAAATTAAGAAACAAAACAAATTCAATCAAATTCATATTCATTTAAAGCTTAATCAAAAGAAAATCAATCAATCAACAAATTCTAAAGCAAGGAATGTAATCTCAATCAAAATCCAAGAAACTAGAAGGAATTGCATTAAAAGTAAATCAAGGGAAAGAAATCTTACAAACATTCATTGAATTGAAGAAGGAATTTCAAGATCAAATTGAAATCTAAGATCAAATTCAAGTACAAACAAGTAAATCTTAAGCTTCTCTTTCTACTTTCTCTCTCTACTATTTCTGGAAAACTTCTCTCTCTATTACAAGTTAAGTCGTCCTCATAAAGAAAGTCAAAAGCTATAAATAAGAAAAATCGAGCGAAGGGGGCCGCACAGGTCGTGCGCACGCACAGACCAGCCGCCCGCGCGCACAGCTGGGTCTGCGCGCACGCACCCCTGTGCCGCGCGCGCGCACCCCTGTGCGATCCACTAGGCTTTGGCTCCTTCGCTTGCTTGATCAAACTCCGCGCTCCCGAGCATCCCCATCATCAGTGCACTCAAGATGATGCCCGCGAACATGGCAGTCCCAAAATGAGCAAATTGACTTGATTATTCACCTACAAAACACAAATAAAACAAAGAGAGAAAGCGTAGCAAGGTAAAACTAAAACTAAAATTATGAATTATCAACTAAAAATATGAAAAACTCGTAAAAACCAATCGAGAACTAAAGTGAATTATAAAAATGGAAAATCAAATAAAACTAAGAGAATTATATGAAAATGATGAAAGAAAATAAAGAAAATGAACCTAAATCTTATTCTTTTGAGCACCATAAACGACGCTCATCAGTATGTACCATCTCGAACCTCTTCATTGACTCGATACGGCCCTTCCCAGTTTGGGGTCAACTTGCCATATTCATTTGCTCGGCCTACAAAGCCTCCATTTTTCTCAGTACCAGATCTCCCATTTTTAGCTGACGCTTTGACACTCAGCGATTATATGACCTAGTCATCCTCAAGCGATAAATTTCGTGCCCAAGTGCCGCATTGCCCCTGGCTTCTAGAAGGAAGTCTAGGGCGGTCTTCATGGCCTCCGAATTGGCCGCTTGATCATATAGCTTCACCCTGAGGGTAGGCTCGTACATCTCAATTGGGAGAACTGCCTCAGCACCATAGACCAAGAAGAATGGGGTTTCTCCTATGGAACTCTATGTTGTTGTTCATATGGACCATAGTACATTAACCAGCTCATCAGCCCATAGGCCGCCTACTCTTTCAAGCTTGCGCTTGATACCGTTGGAGATCAACTTGTTATAGGCCTCTACCTGGTCGTTGGCTTGTGGTCGGCCGACTGAGGCAAAGTAATGAGCTATGCCCTGGTCCCCCAACCATTCCTTGAGCTGTGGTGTTTTAAACTGAGGTCCATTGTCGAACACCATTGACTGAGGTACACCAAAGCGAGTAATTATGCTCTTCCATATGAAAGCTGACACATCCGTCCACTTAATGCCCCGGACGGCCTCGGCCTCGACCCATTTCGTGAAGTAGTCTACTGCTACAAACACATATCGCCTTTGGCCAGACGCTGGCGTATACGGATCCAAGATGTCCATCCCCCATTTGGCAAAAGGGAGCGGACTACTTATGGCCGACAAACTATTAGCTGGGCGATGGATTAAGGTTGCAAATCTCTGGCAGTTGTCACATTTCTTCACCATTTTCATGGCGTCCGACTTCAAGCTCGGCTAGTAGTACCCCAGATGGGTGGCCTTTTCAGCCAGGGCTCGTCCTCCAATGTGGGAGCCGCAATGCCCCTAGTGAAGGTCGTCCATCACATCATGTCCCCTCTCAGAGGTAATACACTTCAGGTAGGGCTTCACAAAAGCTTTCTTAAACAACTCCCCACGCTTCATTTCAATCCAGGCTGCCCTCTTTTTCATCAGCCAGCTCTCCTTGGGATCGGCCGGGAGCAATCCATCCCTTAGGTAGGAGATGATTCCGTCCATCCAAGTAGAGCTTCTATCAATGATCTTGGCTCGGCATCAATACTCCTCTTTTCTTTTACTTCCCAAAACACCGATCTGGGAGTATCACATGATGCCGAGGATGCTAATTTGGAGAGGGCGTCCACCTGATGATTAGACGAACGAGGAACTTGTTGCAGAGAAAAGTGCTCTAGGCCCTTCGCCTCCTCTTTGACTATCTTCAAATATTTCATCATGGCCGGCTCCCTCGCCTCAAAGTCACCATTCACTTGGCCGACTACCAGCAGGGAGTCCGAGCTCACATCCACTTTTGTTGCCCCTACCGCCTTACACATTCTAAGGCCGGCCAAGAGGGCTTCGTACTCGGCCTCATTGTTAGAGGCTTGAAACTGAAATCTCAGCGCATACTCAAACTTATCTCCCTCAGGAGATTGACAAATGATTCCAGCGCCATATCCGGTCGCTGTTGCACTACCATCTACATACACCTTCCAGTTTTGGTCTCCGGCCGGCTGTAAGTCCGGCCGTGTCATCTCAGCCAAAAAATTAGCAAAGGCCTGCCCCTTTATGGCTTTTCTAGGCTCGAATGTGATGTTGAAGCCTCTCAGTTAAGGAATGCTCTGAGATAGTGAGATAGATATACAAATTCTCATCCTTGAGTGGATTGACGAGCCGAGGCAATGTATGTAGATGAATTTTTAACTGTACGAGTGCTTCCTCTGCTTCCTCCGTCCACTCAAACATAGCTTTCTTTTTTATAGTCTGAAAAAAGTATCGGCATTTGTCCCCTGATCTTGACAGAAACCGACCGAGTGCTGCCAAACAGCTGGTCAGTCTTTGCACTTCTTTAATTGTTCTTGGAGACTTCATGTCCAAGACCGCTTGAATTTTTTCAGGGTTAGCCTCAATTCCACGTTGATCAATAAAAAAATCCGAGAAATTTACCGGACTCAACACCAAAGACACATTTCTTCGGGTTTAACATCATCTAATGCCGCCTAAGTTCGGTAAATGTTTCTCGTAGATCCTTCAGATGGTCGACCGGCTCTTTTGACTTGACAATCATGTCATCAATGTAAGCCTCCATATTCCGGCCGAGCTGATCCCTAAAGACCGTGTTGACTAGTCGCTGAAATGTTGCAGGGGCATTCTTGAGATCGAACGACATAACCTTGTAACAATACAACCCCTGCTCAGTCACAAATGCGGTCTTTTCTTGATCTTCTTCCCATAGAGGAATTCGATGGAAACCGGAGTATGCGTCCATAAAGCTCATTAGGGCATGCCCGGCCGTAGAATCAACCAAAAGGTCAATTTTAGGCAAGGGAAAGCTATCCTTAGGACATGCCTTTTTTAAATCCGTATAGTCCACGCACATTCTCCAAGTTCCATTCGGCTTCTTTACGAGTACTACATTAGCCACCCAATCAGGGTAATAGCATTGCCGAATGAAACCGGCGTCCAGCAGCTTTTTCACCTCAGCTGCGGCCGCATGATTCCTCTCTTCCCTATGATTTCTTTTCTTCTACCGGACAGGTTAAACTGCTGCGTTCAAAGCTAACCTATGCATGGCCAGGTTAGGGCTTATGCCTGGCATTTCACTGACTTCGAACGCAAAAACATCCTTGAATTCTCTCAACAGCTGAACTAACTCGTCTCCAAGTAGACCCATAGACTTAGTGCCGACACTGACTGTCCGACCTGGTTGATTGGGGTCAAGCACTACAGCTTGATGATTGCCGGTCGGCTGGGGTCTCAGCTCTTCAGGCCGGCTGACAGTCATTAGTTGCTTTGCTTGGTCGGTCATGACCTGCTTTCGCTTCTGGCCGACCTGGTATGTTTGGAGTGGGGGTTCATCCCCCTTCAACTCGGACGGCTTTCCATGTCCGCGAGTCGTTGGCTTAACAGTTAACTGGTTGCACTCTTTTGCCATTTTCTGGCTCCCCTGAATCGAACCAATCTTTCCGTCCGAACGTTCAAACTTCATCAACATTAAACGGGGGACGATCACAGCCTTTGCAGCATTTAGGGTGGGACGGCCGAGTATGACATTGTAGCCAGTCAATTCTTTCACTACCAATAATCGAACGACCATATCCCTCCATTCTCCTTTTTTCCCGAATCGAACTGGCAGATCTATCTGTCCGACTGGGTGAATGATATTTCCCCCAAATCCTACCAAGGGGTGAGTGATGTCCTTCAAAGCATCTTCTGGGAACTTTAAATTCTTCAGGGCGGCCAAGCTGATGATATCAGATGAGCTGCCCGTATCTATCAGTATTCGGCCCACTTTCAAATTGGCTATATTCATAATAAACACCACAAGATCATTGTGCAGGGCTTTAACCTCCCCTCGGTCAGCTTCAAACAAGGTTACTTCGGGGAAAGGTTCAGCCTTCATAGCGTCCGCCTGCATCACCTTTCCCAAGTTCCAGGCATTCTGCTTAATTCCCTTCATGGTGGGGCCGCTTGAGGCAAATCTCCCCGATATCACGGCCACAAAGCCCGAATCGGTATTGTTCCCATCATCTTCTTTATCATTTTTCTTCTTCTTCTCGGATGTGTTGTTTGTCCGTGTATATGTGAACTTGGACTTCGTTACATAAGAATTCAGCATGCCCTTCTCGGCTAGCTTTTCCAACAATCTCTTCAAATTAATGCAGTCGTTTGTGTCATGCCCCACGTCCTTGTGGTAATGAGAATACTTGTTTTTGTTCCTGTACTGAGCCGAGCCTCTTAACGGCTGGGGCTTTTCAAATTCAAACTTATCTTTGATCTCCATCAGGATGGAGTAACAGTCCTTGTTAAACTCATACTGGGGCTTGTACGTCTTGACTTTCTTTAATTTCTGCTGCTGGCCGTCGGCCACCTAGACTTCTTTCTGTTTGTTTCCATCTTTCTTTTTTCCATCTAAGTCTTGCTGAGTAGATTGTTTCTTCTCAGCTCCCTTAGCCGGTGCCTCTACTTTTGTAAGAGAACAAAAGTCGGCTGCCTTAATATAGGCTTCGGCTTCCCGCAAAACACTTGCGTATGTCCGAATCTTTTTTCTTACCAGGTCAAACTTAAAACCATTATGCCTTAATCCCCGGAGAAATTCAGAGTAAGCCATTTCATCCGGCAGATTATGAATTTGGGCTTTTTCTTGGTTAAATCTCTAGACGTACGACTGTAGGCCTTCATTTTTTTCCTGTACAATTTTTGCCAAATTAAGACTTGTCTTTCGAGGTGGTATGTTGTAAGAGAAATTTCCTACAAAAAGCAAATTGAGAGTTGTAAAGCAATTGATACACCCGGTCGGAAGGCTATTGAACTAATCCTGCGCCACACCCTTTAAAGTGTCCGGGAAGCATTTGCACTAGGTAGCGTCATCTATGCTTTGTAAGTACATCAGGTTTCTGTACAAAGTGATATGTTCCTCTGGGTTGCCCGTACCATTATAGGCTCCCACGAGTACACTTTTTACCTTCGGCGGCTGAGGAGCAGTGAAAATTTCTTGTGAAAATAGAGGTGGCTTATCTCAGAGAGTCAGTAAGCGCATCTGCCAATCAATTGGCTGAGGTTGCATAGGCTATCCGGCCAAATAGGGAGTCTGGCCGAGCGTCTGACCGAACGGCCCATATTGTTCGAAGACCTGGGGGCTCGGCTGCAAAATGTCGTTGAAACCCTGGGGGGCTGAAGCAATTGCACTAGAATAGGGGTTTGAGTACACACAGCTTGACTCCTGCCGGAGATGGCCGATTTGCTATGCTGGGAAAGAGAGTGGTTGGAGAATTCATCCAGCATTGTGGGAGTGGAGGCCGTGTTTGAGTAAGCGGCACGTTCCCGTTGTTTATGCGGAAGGTAGTCTCTCGCGTCCTTCCAGCGTCGAGACGGCTCTGTCTCCTCTCTTCGAGGCTGTCTGCCCCTCCCCCAGCCGACTGGGTTTTCGCCAATAGACTAGACAAATTCGTTCTTGGCACCCTAGGAGACCTTCCATTCGGCCTGCGAAATGGGGTGTTCCCAGCATCTGTTGCATTAGTTACTCTGTTCTGAGTTTTCTTTGGAGCTCTTTCTCCCTCTTTTCTAGGCGGCTGCCTAGAGGTAGAAGCTCGGATGCTCTCAAACTCCTTCCGAAGTTTGTTGAGTGCGGTCTGCAAGGAAGCATCAGTAACTGGAGGATCATCGGCCTCTTGAAATGAGGCGGTCAAAGGGTCTCTTGAATGAATTGTAGGGACTATATCCTCTACATGACCGTCCTGGCCTGAACAAGGGCCGGTATTAGGTGTCTGACCATCTACTGCCATAACGGACGAGTATCCCCACAGACGGCGCCAAATGTTTCGGGTATTTTTTGGATTTCCTCGGATACTGGTCACGCTCCTTAGGCAACAAGACTCGGACACCTGCAAAATGAATGAATTTTTCTTTACCGGAATATTCTCCTCCGACGATCAAGTTAGAGATCTAAAACGGAAAGGCTAGAGAGAGAAAGTAGAGAGAAGTTGGAGCTATTTTATGCTCTTTTTATGTATTGTCGTAATCCACCCCTCCCATCATAAATGATTGGAGTATTTATAGGGGTGGGAGTTTGTGCCCTTTTAGGGTTTGTACCTGTAGACACCCATTTGTGTCTCCCCAAAACCAAACCCAGTGATAAATACCTTTTGCGTCGAACCATAATCGAATGAGGTGAAAGTGTGAAAAGTCAAGTGTTGCGGTTAGTTTTTATTAAAATCTCTTTTTCTGTTTTCGAAAACCCACTCTATTTTATGAAAACGTCCAATTCAGTTTATTTTGGTCCTGGATAAGGGTCCAATAATGGTGTAGATGGATGGGGCTCGAAGAGACCTTTCCAACGATATATTATAAGCCCAATTCCGATGAATAATGAGGAAGTTATGGCCAAAATACTAAACTGGGCCCAGTTATTTATTTTAATACGGCCCAATGATCTAGAGGAGGGCCCAATATTAATTATTATTCCTAAAATTATTAGGATTAATTATAGTTTTCTAGAAGTTTCTAGAAAGTTCCTTTTAATTCTAGTATTGTTAGATTTAATAATTAATTATCTTTAAAAGATTTTTATTTGGAATAAAATATTGTTTTGTTATCTTAAAAATATGTATTTTATCTTCTGTACGGATTCCGTAGATCAAGTTGATTAAAGATCGGATTCCGCGTGAAAAAAAACGCGCTAATACAGGCTGTCGCCAAACGACAAGTCTGTCGCCACGCGACAGACTCTGTCGCCGCGCGACAGACATTGTCGCATCGCGACAGAGTTAATTCCTGGCGACAGCGTGGAGTTTTATTCCTTATCAAATTCTATGTTTTTCCGGATTATTTTCATTATAAATAGCGTCCGAATCTCTGTTTTCAAAATCATCTACAAACATCAATTCACAACCACTTTTCATTCACAATTATCAACTCTTCATCAACTTTCATGATCTCTCATTAACTCTCATCTATTCTCCCAATCAATTCTCTCTATTCTCTCTCTTGAGCAATATATGCTTTCTTTCTCCCTCTCTTTCAAAACTAGCTTTTTACAAACAATATTCCGCATTCACAAGATCTTGAAACACCTAGCCAAGTTCGAAGTTGCCTTCGCCCTAGACGTGCAAGGTTGATATTTTCTGAGGATTTGGTCCAAAACTAGTCTAAACTTTATTTAATTTGATTTCAATTTAATTCTTTAATTCTTTAATTATTGTTTATTATTTTCATTGAAGTTTACTAACTTGTGTATTTTGTTATTAGAAAGAGGTACGAGGCTTCAAAGTATGTAATCTTATTACTCTCTTTCAATGTAGAAATCATGTTTAGATTTGTTTATTATTGTCTTATAATTCCTAGTATCATGTTAGGATGTTTAATATTCCTAGTATCATGTTAGGATGTTATTTAATGCTTTCTAGTATCATGTTTAGGGTGCCTTTAATCTTTTCTAATATCATGTTAGTACCATGTTAGGTTTGAAGCTTTGATCTTTATTGTTTAGTGACATGCTAGGATTTGTTATTAATCTTGTTAGTATCATGCCTAGGATCTTGCTATTATTATTGAGCTTTATTATGCCTTATCGTGCTATTATCATTATTGTTTCTTGATTATTATTTATGTTGCTTGATATTATTTATGTTTTATTGTTATTGCTTGATCACACCTTTTATGATTGTTAAAGGGAATTTGTCCTTGAAATCACGCTTAATAAGATAATTAGTAATTTGGTTTAGGCTAATGTGATTTTAATTCAAGTGATCTCCAATAATAGTATTATTTGTGCATTAATATTCAACCAACATAGATAAACAGGGTAGGTTTAATATAATGTTTGTATGTTATTCGAAAAGCGCACATGAATACGAGCAGAACAAAGTAGAGGCCTATTTTATAGGGCGAGTCCTTTCTTTTGTAGATTGGATTCGTACCCTCATCCCCGGACCCTGTTTGGTTCAAGACCTTATGGAGTAGTTGATGGTCCTTTTGGATTGTCTTTTGGGTTTACAAGTTCCTAAAACCTGTTGGCGACTCTTTTTGCTCTTTTTTCTTTCCGTTTGGAACGCCACCGTACTTTAGTGTATGATCACAGTGGGGTTCAAGTTTGGGGTTATCATAATGCTTGAAATATTCCCTACAGTTTTTGGCGACTCCACTGGGGAGGATTTCTATTTATATTCCTGAAATTTATTTAATTTTGGCAATTATTTAGAATGAGCGGATGAGACTCGAAAAATTCTAAGTATTTCATGTGCGTGATTTGATTAACATTATTGTCATATGAATTAAAAGTTCCTCATGGGAGTACCCCATGAGTCAATCCATAGGAATTTTACACGTAGGAAATTTGAGAAATATCTTTCATGACTAGAATCGAAAAGATGATGCGAAATCTGGAAAATTCGAAGAACACAGAAACTTGCCAAGGCATGTAGCAACTAGCGTCTAGAAAACAGGGCTTGTCGCCCGTAAAAAGTTTCTGTCGCCTGGCGACAGGAGCTTTTTTGCGGCGACAGTCCCTGTAGTCTGGCGCCAAGTTCTTCCAATACCGAGCCAGGGGTCTGCCTTCTTGCTTTGACCATTTCTAGCATTGTTGGCTTGATTTTGCTTATTGATTGAGTCCTTTTCTCACTTTTCTGAACCCATATGTGTTCTACATATGGAAATAACCCTATGGGGGTTCCTGCTTCACCTGCCCAATGGAATATCCCACTATCATGTGCAAAGTTCAGATTTAGGTACGTGTAATGTTTGTGAATCCACCAAACCATGGAGTCGAGTCCGATTTCATCTCGCACTCGCGGAATCCTGTCCATTCGCTCCAACCCTCCCGGTAGGCTTGTGTGCAATGCATATGGATTCTTAACCATGGACCTTTTTGACTTAACCCATATCCTCGAACTTTAGAGAACTAGATCCATGGTTAGGTTGCAAACTCATCTTGTGACTATGTGAACTACTTGTGCACCCTTGCTTGAATTTATTATATATGTGCTAACCGTTTGTTTGACCTGTGATTAAGACTAAATAAATTGAGTAATGACTAAAAGGACTTTGTCTAATTAATTAATTAATTTTGAATTAATTAAAGGCTAATAAATTAATCAATTCGACTTAGTACGACTTTAGGCATGTCCATTTAGAGTAAAATTACTGGAAACAGTCCAGATTAATGTTCCAGCAATGGCACAGAAATTTGGACTGTGGCGCTGCAGTTTAGTGTCTGTCGCCTGGCGACAATTTTGTCGTCTGGCGACAGGCTTTAAACAGTGGCGACAGTCCTGTTGTTTTAGCGACAGTCCAGTTTTTCTTGCTCGAGTCATCACGACGAGTCTAATTCACAGTCTACTAATCAGTTTATCATTTTATTAATGGTTCAAACCATGTTTAAGTCTTTAATTGAGTTTAGGCACTTAAAGTCCAATGGTCATACACTAAGAGTCAAAGACTTTGTTTAATTAATTAATTAATTAATTTGAACTAAAAAAAAGGCCTAAAGTCGAGTCATAGTTCCTTTTAGTCAACCCGGATTTTTATTCCCGTATACTGCACATGCGTCAACTTGTTTTGGTCATAGCCAGAGTTCTAGGAAGAACCACGAGTCGTATAACCTATGGATCTGTAGCCCCGAGTTTTATCTTTAATTTGGCGTTGGTTTCATCCCAATCAGAGTCACAGATTAAAAATTATGACTAAAATACCACAGCCTGTCCAGTTTAATGCACATACGTGAAGTCTTAATTTAGTCTTTGCTTAAGTCTAGTCACATAGTCTAGCCACATGGTCATGACACAAGTCTTAACATGTCACCTAAACTCACTAGTCTTAGCACACACTTTGTACAGGTTACCATGACCATGTCTTAGGTTCATGCATGAGTCGATTTTTCCGTCATTTGAGTGGGGGTCCATTCTATTCCTATTTCTTCAATATTTCTTCATCTACATCATCTTCCTACACTCCACATACTTTCTCCACACATATCATTCCCTTCATTCTTTCATGATCTCTTCCCATCTATGCATGTTGAATCGAGTTCGAGTCATGTGATTGACAATAATAATAGTAAAAAAAGTAATCATGAGATAAAACACAAGGCAAGATTCTCACTAAGATTTCATGCTTTCTTCTTCTTTTTTTCAAACCCTTCCCCAATAAGTCTAGCATAGGCACCCTTTGTCTACCTTAGATTTATTACATAGGTTTTTCCTTTTTCCCCTTTAATGAAATGAGCATTTTATTCCTTGCATATGATCATTGCATTGTCAAATAAAATAATAAAAAAAATTCGCCGAATTAAGCACAAGGTATACCAATGATTTGAGGCACCTCTTGTAGCCATATGATATCTCTCACCCTTTAAATATATAATCCTTTTCTTGATAAAACACTTTGAGCCTCGTCTAACGATAGACCTTTCTTTTTTCAACCCACATCTACTAACCTTGGGATGGGATGGTGTGTAACTTATGCAAGTTCCAAATATGAAAGCTTGAGTGATTTCAAAAGAGTAAAATAAAAATAAAAAAATATAATAAAAGTGTACAAAAGGGCAAGTGTTCCAATGTCTTTGATATAAAAATATCTTTGATAAGAACATGTCTCAGATTGCGTTTCTTATCGAGTGCTCGGTACCGTGCCTGAGAAACATGAATGCCAACTGAGTGATAGACCGCATGATCGAGATTGTCCACACTTATAAAAAAAATGCGAATATGAAAAATGCAAAAGCGAAATAGAAGAGCAAATAAAAAAAAAGAAAAAAAGCTCAAAAATGAGAAAACTCAAGCATAAAAAATATAAAGATTCAAAAACAAGGTTGCACACCTTGGGGGCTTATCTAGGGTCTTGAGCCTTTATCCCCTTCTTCTCTAACCTTTAGCCTAACCACGTTACAACCCTTAAAAAGACCTTTTTGAGGTATACACATACTTGTGCGAGGTTCGGCTAGAGCTACGTTTGGCCTGATTCCTAACGGATACGTAAGCAACCTCACATTGAGGTGCGGCCATAATAAAAATGCATTCATCTTCACATTCACACACTTACACCATGATCATATCAAGGGATCTCCAATGCTCATCCCTATTCACTTAGAGCTAGACTTGGGGGCTTGATCCTTACATCATTAGCCTACCTAGCCTAAGAGTCATCATTATTTGACTCTTATCAAATAATACTTTTCCATACACTTAGCCTTTGTAGCCTAACTTTAGTGTTACTTTCACACACATCACAGATACATGACTAAATAGACTTCCAATTAGGAACCTTTTGTCATGAAGTCTTAGCATAACGTTGAAGCATGCTTTGTCATATCAACATCACTCATCACTTATAATCATCATTGTATCAAGAAGTATGAAGTACTTAGCCTCCATGCCTAAGTTACCTAAATACTTTCATAATCGAGTCAACTAAGATAGTTTAGGATGAATTAATCCTTGCACCTTGAGGGATAGTATCAAATGCATATACTTGATTAAGCTCATTCAACATGCACCATCAAACACTTCGATTCTTTTTCACGTCTTTCTTTTTCGGGAGAAAGTCGGTACCCTCCACAAAAATGACGGAAAATTTTTGCTTTTTTGCATTTTCAAGTCGCACTTTACACACGAGTCATGTACATTGAGTCATGTTGTGTCACATCACATCGAGTGGAGTCTAACACATGTGTCAAACTATTTGAGTTAAGTCATGTCAAATCAATGAGTCAAGCAACACTAAGCCTTAGGTCAACCCTAAGATAATAAAAGATGAGCAAAGTCCTATAGTCTGAAATATAGATGCAGGTACATTCCAGTGAGCAAGAATATTCCCGGATTTTTTCGAAAAAACCGCGAATATAGATATATGAGATTCTTCCAAGATGAGAGAAGTTTGAGCAAAATTTCCAAAAGATTTGAGCAGATTTGGTCGTAAGGAAACGACCAAATTGAAAGTTCGGAACGAAACCGAGCAATGAACAGCAGCAGCAGCGGTAGAAATGAGAAAGAAGAAGAAGATGGGTTTTAAAACCCCGATTCTGTCGCCAAACGACAGAATTGTCGCGTGGCGACAGATGCAAATGCTTGCGACAAGTGTCTCCGGCCAACGCTGGAGAGGCGACAGAATGCTGGGCCCTCTTTATGACTTTGCGGGTTTATTTTAGTAGTTTGGGTTCCTTGGTACGCCAGTTAGCCCCTCCAAGCAATTTGACATGATTTAGTAATCGGCTCGATTACAATCAACAATAAGTGATCGACCTGACAAAAGATTGTCTTACTTAGCTTAAAGCGCCTAAGCATTGGCTCATCGCAAGCACCAAAGTAATGGTTCACAACGATTTCCTAGGATGGAAGAAGATTTGAAGATTCGAGATGACGAAGCCTTCAACAGGGGGCTTTAAGATTAAAAAGAGTCTATTGCTTGGATTTGAGAAGGGCGGTTTGAGATGAAGCGACCTCCAATAGCTTTCACTATGATTGGGGAGGTTATTATTGAGAAGAACGATTCAAGATGAAGCGGTCTTTGATAGCTTTCGCTAAGATTGAGGAAGTTATCACTTGATTTGAGAAGATAGCACGAGATGGGCGATCTTCGACGACCTTCGCTAAGATTGTGGAAGTTATCATCAAGATTTGAGAAGATAGCACGAGATGGGCGATCTTCGATGACCTTCGCTAAGATTGTGGAAGTTGTCATCAAGATTTGAGAAGATAGCACGTGATGGGCGATCTTCGACGACCTTCGCTAAGATTGTGGAAGCTGTCACCTAGATTTGAGAAGATAGCACGAGATGGGCGGTCTTCGACGACATTCGCTAAGATTGTGAAAGTTGTCACCATGATTCAAGGAAAAGCTCGAGATGTAGCAGCAATGATAGACAGCGTTCCCTAGGATGTGGAGAGTTGTCAAAAATTCTGAAGATGGCGAAGCAAGGTCAACTTCGATGGTCCCTCAAGGTAAAGAAGAGATTGTCTATAGCGGCGATGCACTGCCGTGGCGACATACGACCACACCTAGAAGATGACGACATACAGTTATTTTCGACGATGTTCCCGAAATACTGTGGAGGATTGTCACCAAGAATATTGAAGACGACGACATATGGTTATCTTCAACGATGGCGTTCACAAGGCACTGTGGAGGTTGTCACAAACAACAAAAGCAGCAACAAAGATGGTTACTTTCAGAGACGTGTGCTCGACGGTGCAAGATACGCGTTTCTTAACTCTTTTATCTGTTTAACTAATGATTGTTTTACAGGTATCGGCGTTATAAGAATGATTTGGAATCGCAGAACGTTCTGAATCATTCTCCGTCCCTATCGATACTTTGACACTCGTTTTTCGAAACTTAAGTTTCTCCAAACTCAGTCAAAGTGGGGGCTTCTGTAGACACCCATTTGTGTCTCCCCAAAACCAAACCCAGTGATGAATACCTTTTGCGTCGAACCATAATCGAATGAGGTGAAAGTGTGAAAATTCAAGTGTTGCGGTTAGTTTTTATTAAAATCTCTTTTTCTGTTTTCGAAAACCCACTCTATTTTATGAAAACGTCCAATTCAGTTTATTTTGGTCCATGATAAGGGTCCAATAATGGTGTAGATGGATGGGGCTCGAAGAGACCTTTCCAACGATATATTATAAGCCCAATTCCGATGAATAATGAGGAAGTTATGGCCAAAATACTAAACTGGGCCCAGTTATTTATTTTAATACGGCCCAATGATCTAGAGGAGGGCCCAATATTAATTATTATTCCTAAAATTATTAGGATTAATTATAGTTTTCTAGAAGTTTCTAGAAAGTTCCTTTTAATTCTAGTATTGTTAGATTTAATAATTAATTATCTTTAAAAGATTTTTATTTGGAATAAAATATTGTTTTGTTATCTTAAAAATATGTATTTTATCTTCTGTACGGATTCCGTAGATCAAGTTGATTAAAGATCGGATTCCGCGTGAAAAAAAACGCGCTAATACAGGCTGTCGCCAAACGACAAGTCTGTCGCCACGCGACAGACTCTGTCGCATCGCGACAGAGTTAATTCCTGGCGACAGCGTGGAGTTTTATTCCTTATCAAATTCTATGTTTTTCCGGATTATTTTCATTATAAATAGCGTCCGAATCTCTGTTTTCAAAATCATCTACAAACATCAATTCACAACCACTTTTCATTCACAATTATCAACTCTTCATCAACTTTCATGATCTCTCATCAACTCTCATCTATTCTCCCAATCAATTCTCTCTATTCTCTCTCTTGAGCAATATATGCTTTCTTTCTCCCTCTCTTTCAAAACTAGCTTTTTACAAACAATATTCCGCATTCACAAGATCTTGAAACACCTAGCCAAGTTCGAAGTTGCCTTCGCCCTAGACGTGCAAGGTTGATATTTTCTGAGGGTTTGGTCTAAAACTAGTCTAAACTTTATTTAATTTGATTTCAATTTAATTCTTTAATTCTTTAATTATTGTTTATTATTTTCATTGAAGTTTACTAACTTGTGTATTTTGTTATTAGAAAGAGGTACGAGGCTTCAAAGTATGTAATCTTATTACTCTCTTTCAATGTAGAAAGCATGTTTAGATTTGTTTATTATTTTCTTATAATTCCTAGTATCATGTTAGGATGTTTAATATTCCTAGTATCATGTTAGGATGTTATTTAACGCTTTCTAGTATCATGTTTAGGGTGCCTTTAATCTTTTCTAATATCATGTTAGTACCATGTTAGGTTTGAAGCTTTGATCTTTATTGTTTAGTGACATGCTAGGATTTGTTATTAATCTTGTTAGTATCATGCCTAGGATCTTGCTATTATTATTGAGCTTTATTATGCCTTATCGTGCTATTATCATTATTGTTTCTTGATTATTATTTATGTTGGTTGATATTATTTATGTTTTATTGTTATTGCTTGATCACACCTTTTATGATTGTTAAAGGGAATTTGTCCTTGAAATCACGCTTAATAAGATAATTATTAATTTGGTTTAGGCTAATGTGATTTTAATTCAAGTGATCGCCAATAATAGTATTATTTGTGCATTAATATTCAACCAACATAGATAAACAGGGTAGGTTTAATATAATGTTTGTATGTTATTCGAAAAGCGCACATGAATACGAGAAGAACAAAGTAGAGGCCTATTTTATAGGGCGGGTCCTTTCTTTTGTAGATTGGATTCGTACCCTCATCCCCGGACCCTGTTTGGTTCAAGACCTTATGGAGTAGTTGATGGTCCTTTTGGATTGTCTTTTGGGTTTACAAGTTCCTAAAACCTGTTGGCGACTCTTTTTGCTCTTTTTTCTTTCCCTTTGGAACGCCACCGTACTTTAGTGTATGATCACAGTGGAGTTCAAGTTTGGGGTTATCATAATGCTTGAAATATTCCCTACAGTATCCTAAAATTCCGTGACGTGATTGGCTGTGTAATCAGGCGATGCCACGTGTAGTATGGGGGGCACCGTTTTGCGGCTTTTATGAAGATCTCTCGGGATTTGGGCCATAATGTAATAAGGCCTTTTTAATGCTGATTTCAAGGGCTTTTTATGCCTTGGACACACGTCATCTTCCCATAGCGACACGGGTCACCCTTTGACTGGGCCACGTGTCGCTACGGGATTGGTCCACGTACATGGGGTATTTTTACCCTAAACAGTTAGTAATTTCGATGAAAATATTAAATCAAACAATGAAAATAATTGAAATTAGATTTGGGACCAAATCCTCAGAACTATCAACCTTTCACGTCGAGGTCTAAGGCAACTTCGAGCTTGGCTAGGTGTATTCGAGACTCGTGAATGAGGAATGGTGTATTTTGAAAAGGCTAGGCTTAGAAATTAAGGGAGAATAAGATTTAGCTTAGAGAGAGAAAGAATGGATGATTGTTGATGATTTGAAAACAGGGGAAAAAGACCATATTTATAGAGAAAAATCGACCGTAAACGATAGAAAAAAGTTAGAATCAAACTCGGAGTAAAACTGGCTCCATCGCATGGCGATAAGCCCATCGCGGCGCGATGGTTACTGCATGATAAAATTCCCGTACGGAGTCCTTCTTCTAATCAAATTAGGTTACTTGGAGTCCGTACTTATCTTTAATTAAACCGGATTTAATCTTTTAAGAACACTTATTTTATTCCAATTAGAATTCTTTATCTTTTCAAAATCAAATATAATTATAATTGATAATCCTTACCCCATTAGAACTCAAAATAACCTTCTAGAAGATTTTAGAAGATTAGGATAAATCCTAATAACTTTAGGAATACAATTAAAATTAATGGACCCTCCACATGATCATTGGGTCGCCCACAAAACTCATTTAGGACCCAATTTAGTATTTTGGTTATAACTTCCTCGTTATAACTCGGAATTGGGCTTATAATATATTGTTGGAAAGATCTTTTCAAATCCCATACAACTACACAATTATTGGACCCATTCCATGGACCAAAACAAATTATATTGTACGTTTTTCATAACTAGGATACGAAATTAATGATTTTTGAAATACGAAATGAATTATTTTATTAGAAAACAGAAGAATTCATGAGACTCTTCAACATTTCATCTTGTTCGATATTAAATGATATGAAAGATACTCATCACTAGGTTTGGTTTTGGGGAGACACAATCAAGTGTCTACAGAAGCCCCCACTTTGACTGAGTTTGGAGAAACATAAGTTTCAAAAACAAAAGTCAAAGTAGCGATGGGGACGAAGAATGATTCAGAACGTTCTGCGATCCTAAATATTTCTGTAATGCCGATACCTACAAACTAGCGTTAGTTAAACAAATAGGAGAGTTAGAAATGCGTATCATGCACCGTCGAGCACACGTCTCTGAAGTAACCGATTTGTTGTATTTTGTTGTGACGATCTTCCACAATGCCTCGTGAACATCATCTGAAGGTAACAGTGCCTCGCTATCTTCATTCGTTGTGATAATCCTCCACAGTGCCTCGGGAACATCGTCAAAGGTGACAGTGCCTCGCCATCTTCTATTGTTGTGGTCGTGCTTCGCCACGGTAGTGCCTCGCCGCTGTAGACAACATCGTCAAAGACCGCTACTTGTAGACATCTTTAAAATCTCGTCTGTGCTGTGACTCGATCATTTGATTGACAATTTTCACACTCTAGTGAAAGTTGTCGAAGACCTCGATGCCTTGTGATTCTCAGTTTGCTGATGCTTCGTTTTGTTGAATGCGTGTTGTGCCAATGCTTTGGTGTAATTTGCTTCGCTAGTACCTCGTCGCATTTTAGACGTAATGAGCCGGTACCTTGGCACTTGTGCTTGCTTGTGAACCTATACCTTGGTGCTTGTAATGAGTCAATACTTAGGCGCTTAAATCAGATGAGATGATCGTCGTCAAGCCGATCACTAATTGCGATTGTAATTGAGCTGACTACTAATCATGTCAATTGCTTTTAAGGGGCTAAATGGTGTACCAAGGAACCCAAAATGCTGATTAAGGTCCACAAAAGCTCCTTATGAGGCCCAGGATTTGCATCGCTGAAGAAAGGAGAGCCAACGCGTGTTGCCACGTACTATCGCGGAGCGATAATTCTATTGCGTCGCAATAGAGTCGCGTTTTTCCGGATTTAAACCTTTCTTCTTCCCCATTTCATTCGTGCCTCTTTTCACTAGGTTTTCACTCGAAACTTCACATCACTCGTTCTTGCTCATTTCTCATTTGAATTCGCTCAAATTTGTTGCAAATAGACGCTCTTTATCTCTAGTTTGCCGATCTATGTAAGTTTTGCTTCAACTCCCCTTAGTTTAGAAGAATTTCGTGCATGTTCTTTGTGAATTTCCGAAAAATCCAAAAATAAACTTGCTTGTTTTGCTTTGTTTGTTGAATTTCTTGTCATGAAATTGCTTGTTTGTGTTTGTATATTGATTTGAGAGTGTTTTGAAACTTGTTTGGCTTGATTTGGTGAAGAAATGAGCAATTTGCCATTGTTGAAAACCTTGAGTTCGTGAGCACAATGTGACTCGTTCTACATGTTTTTGCTTTATTTTTGTGCTTAATTTGTCACAATAGTTGTCATAGTATTGCAAGAAATTGTTTGATTGCTCAAAAATCTTGTTATTGCTTGAATAAAAAACATGCTCTGTTTTAGTACTACGTACTCTTTTTTTTTTTACGAACATAGTATCATACGTCTAGAGAACTTTAGATACTATAGAACCTTTAATTTACTGTTCTTATGTGTTCAACATAATTAGTATGGCTCGACGTCGAGGTTCCGGCTCACGCTCTCGTAGGGCTCATTGAGAGGACGAGCCCGTCGACGCGGGTGAGGGTACTTCCACCAGCTTGGGGGAGTTTCTTGAGTGGGACGGGCATACTTTGTACTTTTCACCCATCCATCATATCTCGGAGCGCGTTCGTCGAGGCATCGCCGACGATCGAGTTCGTTGCCACGGCTCAGGTAGCAGCGACATCAGGAAGTTGTACGAGCTCCACTTTCGTAACAACGTAGAGTTGTCTGCGCTTTGGGAGTCATGTGGCTTCACTCCTCTTTTTGAGGTTGCGGTGGCTCTTCAGCCTATGCAATTGAGTTGTTATTTGGTTTGAACCTTAGTGGAGTTCTTTTGGGACACCACTAACACGTTTCATCTTCCCTGGGGTGAGATGACTGTCACTCTTCTCGAATTCTCCACCATCACCGGTTTGGAGTTCCGGTCGACTACAGTTCCTCTCGGTAGGGACCTTACTCTTTCCTCCCCGGAGGTTTACGAGCTGCTAGGCCCTATCATTGTTCAGGCTAGCGCTGAGACTAGGTCAGTACAGACCAGTCGACGATCTATCCTCCAGTCCTTGATGGTGGAGGCTTTTCGAGATGATGCGACCACTCCAGAGCAACGGGTGTGCATTTTTGTTTTAATCCTTGTGTCAGGGACCTTTTCTCCTGACAAGGGTAGTCGAGCGCTGCTCTACTACCTCCCTGCTCTCCGCGAACCTTCGGTTGGTCGGGACTTTTGATTGGGCTAGCTTGGCCTATGCCGACTTTCTACTTGGGCTGCGACTTATCTGTCGCCACCGGAACCTTGAGGAGGAGGTCACACTTTCTAGCTTCTGTAGGATTGTAGAGGTATACTCTATTTACTAGAATTAGGTGTCTTGTATGTATCGGCATTCACTGATCTTTAGCCTTTCTCTATCATCCAGATTTGGTTCTACGAGTAATTCCTGACTTTGGTACCTGCCAGGTCTTTGCCCAGAGGGCTCCACATTGCTGCTAGTTCGGGAGGTCGCTATCCTGGTTTGGTTGCTACTGCGCATTTGAAAGAGGCGCTTCTCGCGGTACGGATCGTTGTTATCTCTCTTGATCTTTTTATAGGAATTAGAATTATGGGTGCTCTTTTTACAGGCCCCTGAGGTCTTCTACCGTCCATGGGTGGGGCTGGACGGTTCCGCCCTGGCTTACTAGTACACAACCCAAAGACATTACTTCAAGGGCACGTATGATGCAGTAGTGTAC
Source organism: Chenopodium album (assembly GCF_948465745.1). Taxonomy (NCBI): domain Eukaryota; kingdom Viridiplantae; phylum Streptophyta; class Magnoliopsida; order Caryophyllales; family Amaranthaceae; genus Chenopodium; species Chenopodium album. Next base: position 27,549,581 of record NC_137850.1, on the reverse strand, counting down.
TTGGGTAAGAGGGTTGCAGTCTAGTACTCCTCGGATGTGTTTATCGTTCCGTCCTGTCCTCCAGCGCATATGATGGACCAGACCAGCCTTCAGACTCACATGGGTTCGGCGCCGGTCGACGTGGATTGGCAGAGATTTAGCCATCCAAGCTGATCGTATGCTGAGCGGCTTTTGCCGCGGTTGGCTCCACCACCTTGCATATTAGAGGAGGAGGAGGTGCATTTTTATTTCCTTTAATTAGTCCTTTTTGGTAGCCCCTAACGATTTTTAATTGTCGAAGTTTATTTTTGCAGGTTGCAGCAGCGACTGCAGAGTTTGTGCCTCCGACTATGTTTATCACCTATCGGGGCAAATATGGGCCGATCGAGGAGATGGTGCCCCCGGCTTCTGAGGAGTGGTGTTTGGTGGAGAGGTCGATCCCTCGACGTAAGACCTGGGTAATTTATTTCTTGTTTTCTTTTTTTAGCATGAGTATCTTGATTATCTCTAACCTTTTTACTTTTGCAGTTCTCACGTGAGGTGGTGATGAGGATGGCGGCAGCTATGGATGCCTTTCGTTACCAGCTGGTGAGGCTGAGTCACCGAGCCTCGTGCCGTCATGATAGGCTGATTCACCAGTATATCTCTTGACTTGTATTATTTTTGTCTATTTGTTTCTTTGAATTTGACTTGGCTTATTGTCTCATTTCAGCCTGCTCCTCCGACGCGCACTCGCTCGAGGTCAGAGGATAGGAGAGAGAGATCTTGGTTGAGACGCCGCCGTACCTTGGTTGAGAACTAGGAGGGGCAAGAGGGGTCGGATCATACTACGGTATTAGATGATTCCGGTTCTTCTTCTGAAGGGGTGTCAGTAATTCCACCTGGTCGGGGTAATCCGACGTTAGCTCCTTTCATGGCTGGCAAGACGTACGAGGTGGGTTTGTCGTCACGGCAGCCGCAGCAGGAGGAGCCGTAGCAGGGTCAGACGGGATGGGATGGCCCCACACTCTCGATTCCAACGCTCGGGGGCGCAGATGATGGCCTGGCCAGGGAGTGACCCCACGGACCTTGTAGTTTTATGATGCTCTGGGTATCCGTCCTTCGGGACCATAGCTTTTGTACGTGTGTAGATTCATTTATTTATGTATATTTGACTATGTAGTGTTTTGGGTGTTTTCTGGTCCCTCGGGAGAGTTACGTCACCAAGATTGGTCTGGCACGGTCTGTACCTGCAAAACCGAAGACTCCGGTTGGTTGGAGCTTCGCCTCCGACAACCAAGTTAGTATTGGTCGTAGAAGATGAAAAGGTGCGGAAAAGGTAAAAGTAAGATCTTCTCGGATTCCGAGATAAGGTGTTTTCTCTGATTTGAGAGAATGTAGGGTTGTTGTAATTATTGAAGATATCCCCAAAATGGGGGAAATATCCCAATTTATAGGGTCGTTAGGAAATGTGCCCTTCATTAGGTCAGGATGACCTAATGGGCTGCGCCGTTTTGCAGCGTGCTTGGGAATTGGGCCTTGAAGGTGGCCATTCTATTTGTTATCTAAGGCTAACACGTGTCAGCTAAGGAGTGGTCCACGTTGGACCCACCCAAGATTGACACGTGTCCCGCTCAGATTAGACCACGTGTCTAGGGTATTTTTACCCTAAACATTTGCCCCTCACAGAGGCCACGTGGCGTGTAGCGTGGCACTTGTGACAGATGTCACCTGCTTATTAGCTAACGGTTATTACCGTTTTACTTTGAGGGAAATTACAGGGGTGCCCCCGTTTTAACCTTCTATAAATAGCAACCCCCCCTTCTCCCTCATCTCTGACTTTCTAAAAAATCTAGAGAGAGAAAAAGAGAGAATTTTTAGAGAGAGAAACTCTAAGCTCTTCCTGCAGCAGTCTATGAGACTTTTCGCCTATATACAGCCGGTCAACACTTGATATTTTCTACAAGCTCCGTTTAAGGTAACCGTCTCTTCTTTTCTCAACTTTTTCAAACTTTTTTCCGTTTGTGTACATAGTTTTTCAATAAAATGGATTCCCCATCGACACACACGGCACAGCCTAGGACTGTTTGACGGTCTCCTGGTACGGCTGAGTCTAGAACTAGGGGTGCCGCCTATGGATGTTTGGACCTGCTTTGCTCATCTCCGAACCCCACCGTCTCTGTGTCTATGTAGGACACAATGGCAAGAGTAAAGCAAACGGCTAGAAAGCCCAGGAGAAGAAGGCACGATATGGAAGTGCCAGCTGATGAAGTTATCCCAGACAGAGAATATGGGGAGTCAGATGAGCAAGCAGATTCTCCGCCTGGGGGTAGCCCTTCCACTCCCAGTGATGGGACATTAAGGGAGTTAGACGGTGAAGGATCCATCTCCGCCTCTACTTATAGTGAACCTGATCAAGGGGACGATGACGAGGCCTCCCAAAGATCAGGGGTGGAGGCTTCTAGGTCTGGTCAGGCGGAGGCCGGCTATGAAGTTAAGCGAGGCCGGCTAAGTCTCCGTCTATGACCAACCTTACTAAAACACACATGATTGCCAGGGACGTAGCTGCCCTGAAAACAAGTTTTAAGGGATTTCAAGATAAATACCCCATTGGGTCAAATTGGGAAATAAGAGTTCCGCCTGTGGAGGCAACTGTGGTTTGGGAGGATGACGTTGAGCACACCGACATCTTCGGCTGCTATGAGTCAGCAATCAAAGCCGGAATCCGCTTCCCTCTTCACAGGGGGATAAGGAGTATCTTAAAGGGGTACAAGCTACCATCTGGCAGCTCACCCCTAACTCCTGGATAAACATTTTGAGTTACATCGCCGCCTGCGAGTTCTAGACATTTGAGCCAAGCTTCGAGGCTTTCGCTCATATGCATCACATGAGTCGGGCTTCAGGCAGTTGGGGAGCGTGGTATACTTTAACCACCCATCCAGAGTACATGATGACTCTGGATAAGCCGTCTAAGTGGACTAATTGGAAAGACAAGTTTATCTCATCTCTTCCCCCACTTTGGCAATGAACCGGGTCTTACGCCGGTACAATAATGATCCGGCTTTGCTTGGAAAGAAGTGCACCTTCCCTCACATTCCACCCAAGGCTTGAGAACAAATAATGGAGTCGGAGTTCTTCAAAACCACCACTGAACCCTTAAACGATGGGACCAAAATAATAGTGCCAAAGAACTGGGTACTCCATCTAGACTTCCTGAAAGATGAGGCATTTCTTTCCGTCTGCGGCTTGAGCACTATGTTTTTAAAATGTATGCAGCCGTGTTTTGCAAACGTCTCAATACTTGCGTTGTTTTTTTTTTATTTTATTTTTTTTACCCATCAGGTTTTCTTTTGCAAAGGACGCTTTGAACAGGGTGAATCTGAATAAAACACCGGCTAAGTTGGCTGCTCTTCTCAGAAAGGAGCAACTGGAGAAGAAGAAGAAAGCCTTGGATGCCAAGGATGATGGGGTAAGTCCGCCTGCCATTTGAAGGCTAGCTTGTCTTTCTTTTTTACGTTGTGTCGGTTGTAACTCTTTTACCTCATCTGTAGAGTGGGAGCAAAACTATCCCTCGTTCTCTTTCCAAGATGTTCAAACAGCCTCTGCTTGAGGGTAAGCTAGGAAAGTCCCTCTCAGTCTATCTCGGCTGCTACACCCGACCAACCGAGACCTACAACCGGAGGGAAGAGCCCGGCTGTACTGAAGGCTCTGAGCGAAAGCTCTGAGCGGGCAAGAAAAATGTTGGATGCCTCTACAGCGTCGAAGGGTGGAATGCCACCCAATACTACAGACGGCACTACAGCGGCTGGAGAGGGAGGAACCTCGCAGCCTAGAGACCAAGGTAAGGAAGATTTCTTTGAACTCCCATGGCCGTTTGACTTTATGCGAGTCAAAATACAAGCGAGCTCATCAGGAAAACTGCTCAGCAGCCGGCACAATATGGGTGCCGCCTACGCTGCTTTCTCATCACATCCTTCTCATGGTGCAGATGCCTCCTCCATCCAGCCTGATGTTCAGCAATTTGCCAAACGGATGTCGAGGACAATTACTAGGTCCGAAAAGGATCGGGTGCCAGGAGTGCAGTCGGTTAACTTTAACCAAATACTAGCCTTGCTGGCTGAGGTAGCTGAGCTAAACTCAAGTACTCCCTCCGTTTTTTTTATTTACATCACTTGGTGATGCGCGGAGTTTTAGGAGAGTAATATTATATTGTGAGTGGGTTAATAATTTATTATTGTAAAAGTAAGATTGGGACCATGTAAAAGAAAGTAGTAAGGAAGAGTAGATATTTTTATTATATAAGTAAGGACTATGAAAGAGTGAGAAATGATAAAATAATTTAAGTGGGGTTTGAAGTAGGAGAGAAAAATGATAAAATATAGTATAAAGTTACTAAATAAGGAAGTGATGCAATTAAAAAAAACACCCATATAAAAGGAAAGTGATGCATTTAAAAACAACGGAGGGAGTATATTTTTATTCTTTAGACTTATCTTCTAACCTTTTTTTTACCGTCTGTATTCTACAGGTGATGCTGAGGGTAGACGGGCTGAAGACTTCGTTTAGGAGAAAACAAGAGGAGGTAAATAATGCTAAATAGAGGGTCACAAATGCTCTCAACTCTTCTCAATACCCAAATACCATGAGTGAAATTGAGATTAAAGCTGCAGAGTTGAAACAGGAGGAGTTGATCAAGACTTTGACGGCTGCAGTGGAGGAGGCCAACATAAAAGCGACCAACTTAGAGTTGGCACTTAAAAATTCACAATCTGATCTAAAGGCTTTGGAAGGGGCAGACTAGGAGAACACCCAGCTCAGGGACGAGAACAGCCGACTCAAGCTTGATATCGTTCAAATGAGGAGCGCACACCAAGAACAAATCTCCAAGGAGCAAAACCGACTGGTGGCGGAGAACGGGAGGGATACAGAGGCCCGCTTGAAGCTGGCTTGGGATCTAGTCCACCTTAACGCTGACTAGGAATACTTCAACCTGCGGTACCAATATGCTACCGAGGTGTACGATGCCGAGCAGTTAAAGGAGACGGCGCCGCCTCCCTTCAAGGAATGGGCCCTGACCCAAGGCATTGAGATTGCCTCGAACGAGGAGGATGAGCCGAACAACGAAGCTCCGGTTAACCATAGCCAGGCTCAACCCGAGCAAATTGTAGAAGACCTCCCGCCTAGCCAAACCCAGGCGGTGCCTCCGCCCCAGCAGCCTTAGGTTTTCAGCGACAATATGCCATATGCTTTTCTCCGCCTGCGTGTCGTGTATCTTTGGACTTTACCGTCTAAGGAGTTGGGTAATTCAACAATCTCTTTTTTTTTGTCTTTCCCGGATGCGTATCCGGTTAACATTATCGCTCGGCCATTTGGTCGGGTTAATTTATGAAATATGCCGACTGAGTTGGTTTTGTTCAATTGTTCTAAAATTTTCAACTTTTGCATTTGAATCTTTGCATACATATATACTTGAAATTTTGCCTAACTCTTTAATAGCATGCGGCAACTGACGAACAGGCTATACTTGCCCTTGGGCGGCTGTGTGGTTGGTTTCAAAACTTGATTGATTGATTGACTTGGGAACTTTTGATACTTTAAGGAGTATGAGATGTTCCTAAGTCAATCAATCATAGTAATGATTTCCCCAAACAAAGTACACACCCGTCCAACACAACAAGCGGATCAGCCATTTGCCTAGGCGGTTTGAGTAGTTTTATTGAACTACTTTGCCACCGTTTGGGGTACCTGCAATCTAATTACACTCTATATCCGTTTTCCCCATTGGGAGGACTTGTATAATTTCGATAAATAATCTAAGTTAGAACTTCGGCCGGTCACCGGCTGATGTCTTTAGACATCCGATATTCGTGGAATTAGTTGTTCTTTTTAGATTACTTTGGTCAGACGACTATGAGTTGGCCAATTAGGCCGTTAAATTTCGGTCGTCTGCATATGTTTATAGAGCAATGTGCCACCCAAATGGGAGATGTTCTCTGCGACGGATTCACTCGAATGGGCGTCACCGGATGCCATACTCAAGTTGGAGCAGACGGATTTATAAATTTTAAAGTCATCCAGCCATTGGCCTCATATCTTCTCAAGACGGTTGTTTAGCCACTAAGTTTTTTTTTCTTTAAACTTAGCTTATATTTTGTACGTGAAAGTTGGCCGTCTATACATTGCACAGGCGGTGCTTAACACACTCGCATGAATATAAGGAAATAAATAAAAGAATTAAAAACAAAAAGCAACTTTTCATTGATTGGCTTTTTATTTACAAAAATTTACAACTCTTAGAAGTAGTACTTTTTTTTAAGTTGTCCAAGTTCAGGGTAGCCGCCTACCGTATGGGTTTCCAGGCAGTAGGTGTCGTTCCTTACTTCTTCATAAATTCGGCAGGGACCTTCCCAATTAGGAGTTAACTTTCCCTGCTCATTGGCCCTATTGATTGCCTCCATTTTCCGTAACACAAAGTCACCCTCTTTCAGGGGCCGTTTGTGCACTCTTTTGTTATAAGCACGGGTCATTCTCAGACGGTAAATCTCATGACGCAAGGCGGCATTGCCCCTGCGTTCCGGGAGTGAGTCCAATGCTAGCCGCATGGCCTCCTAGTTTATCTCTTCATCGTATAGCATGACTTGAAGAGTCGGCTCATAATGCTCGATGGGCAAGACGACTTTAGTACCGTACACCATGAGAAATAGTGTTTTACCGGTTGCCCCTTTTTCAGCTGTCCGGATGGCCCACAGGACATGAATTAATTCTTCATCCCATAAACCATCGGCCCTTTCAATTTTCTTTTTTATGCCGTCTGAGATGAGCTTGTTGAAGGCTTCAACTTGGCCATTTGCTCGGGGTCGGCTGACTGATGCAAAGCAATGTGAGATCCCTTGATAACCCAGCTAATTTTTGAGTTAAGGCGTTTAAAATTGAGGGCCATTGTAAAAAACCATAGACATAAGTACCCCGAACTGGGTGATGATGTTCTTCGAAATAAAAGAGATGATATCCTTATACTTGATATTTTTGATCGCCTTTGCCTTAACCCACTTGGTGAAATAATCCACAGCCACCTGAATGTACCGTATTTTGCCTGGTGCAGGCATATACGTACCCAAGATGCTCATGCCCCATTTAGCAAACGGGACTGGGCTATGAATTGTTGTCAAGTCAGTGGCTGGTTGATGGATGAGCCTGCCAAATTTTTAGCACTTGTCACATTTTCTAACCATATCCACGGCGTTTGACTCAAGGGTTGGCCAGAAGTAACCCTGTCGCCTGGCCCTGACAGCCATGGATCTGTCGCCTATATGAGAGGCGCATTACCCCGCATGCAATTCTTTGAGAACCTCTTTTCCTTTTTTTGGGGTAACACATTTCAATATAGGCTTTAGGAAGCCTGATTTGAAGAGTTCTCCGTTTCTCATCTCGAAGTTTCCAGCTCGTTTCTTCATGACATTCGCTTCCTGTGGTGAGTCAGGCAGCGTGCCGTCTTGTAAGTATGCCCGGATGCCATCCATCCAGGTAGAGCTTCGGTTTAGTACTCCAATGGGCTCTTCTTCAATAATGCTTCGTTTTCAAACCTGATCAGTATTGTTCGGTGCAATCGGCCTTGTCATTTCGACAATGAAGTCGGCAAACGCCTGACCCTTCACTGCCTTTCTTGGTTCAAAAGTGATTTCAAAACTTTGCATTTCAATAGCCCATTTGAGCATTCTACCGGATGACTTCAAGGTTGTCATTGGCCGTTTGAGAGGTTAGTCTGTGTAAACCACAACCGGATGTGCCAGGATGTAAGGTTTCAACTTCTTGACAGCCATATAAAGAGCAAGGCCAAAATTTTCAACCATGGGGTATCGTAGTTCAGCATTTCTGAGCACATGGCTAATAAAATAGACCGGGAGCTTAATGCCGTCTCAATCAGCCGGCTGGGGACGGAGTTCATCTGACCATTCCCCGGTCAGTGATTGCTATTTCATCTCCTTCTTCACCTCCACCAGCTGGTCAGCTTTTCATTTCTTTTCGGCTGCTGGTGGGGCCTGGTCGGGACCCTTGACGATTCAAGGTCTATTGGCTCCTCTCCCTGGCCGGCTGCGACCATAGTAGGCTTGACGTCTGAGAGGTAACACTCTCGAGCCGTCTTTAGATCCCCGCTTAGGGAGCCAATAGAACCATCATCCTTTCATATTTCAGCAGCATGAGGGACGAGATAATAACCGCCTTGGATTCATTCAAAGTTGGCCGGCCTAAAATGATGCTATAGGCGGTCAACTCCTCAACGACCAAGAACTTGACGACCAGGTGGCGTCCTTCCCTTTTCTCCCCCAGCCGGATAGGTAAGTCTATCCTGCAGACTAGGTATATCACTCCACCTCCAAATCCAACTAAGGGATGGGTGACCGTGTTCATGTTGTTGGGCTTGTACTTGAGTTTCTTCAAGCATTTGTAGCTGATAAGATCAAAGGAACTACCCGTGTCTATAAGGATCCGACCGATCAGTTGGTTAGCGACCTTACATTCAATGACAACCGGGTCATAATGCGGCCGGCGAATGCTGCCTCGGTCCTTCTTAGTGATGAGGACGTCTGGGAAGGTACCGCTAGTAGATTCCTGCCCCTCATCAACAACATAGATCATTTTTTTCAAATGATCCTTGGTGCCCCAAATGGTCGGGCCACCACTCGCGAATCCGCCTGCTATGATGTAGATCGGCTCTTTGTCAGTGTCCGAACTACTAGTAGGCTTGGAAGTTTTGGACGACTGTCCAAGATTCATCTTGACAGTCGCTTTGGACTTCAAGATGTAAGATTTCAGCACCCCCTTGTCAGCTAAACGGTCCAACGTCTGCTTAAGGCTATAGCAGTCGTTGGTGTCATGGCCAACTTCCTCATGGAAGTGGCAGTTTTTATTTTTGTTTCGTGACTGGATGGAACTCTTCATTGGATTCGGGTTCTCAATGGTCAGCCGGTTCTTTATCTCCATGAGGATGGAGTAGCAGTCTTTATTAAACTCGTATCTTGGAACGTACGGTTTAAATTCTTTCTTTTTCTTCTGGGTCGGCCGATCAGATTTATCAACCTCCCAAACTTCTTTTCTCTTTTTGCTCTCTTCTGCTTTCTGAGTCGGCTGAGCAGATCGACACTCCTTTTGTTTGTTAGACTTTTTAGTGTCTGACTGATTGTTAGACGAGCAGAGATCGGTGGCTTGAATAAAGCTCTCCGCCTCCATCAACGCCTCTTGGAGGGTGAAGACCCTCTTCTTGATGAGGTCAAACTTAAAGGTTGACCCGTCCTTCAGACCCTTAAAGAAGTCTGTGTAGGCTACCTCGTCAAACAGTCCTTGAATCTGGATTCTTACCAGATTGAACCGCCTAAAATAGGAGCGGAGTCCTTCTCTCTTTCCCTGCCGTATGGTGCTCAAGTCGAGACTTGTTTTCTTGGCAGGGATGTTCATTGAGAAGTTTGAAGCAAACAAGAAGGCAAGCCTCTTGAAGCTATCAATACATCCGGCTGGCAAGTTGCCAAACCATTGTTGGAGTATGCCCTTCAAGGTAGTCGGGAAGCATCGGCACCACATGGCATCATCCAACCCTTGTAGGTGCATAAGGTTGGTGTAGGTCATGAGGTGATCATCAAGATTGGTGGTACTATCATACGCACCAACCAAGACATTCTTAACCTTTGTTGGCTGTGCCGTCTCGGTTATTTCCCTGGTGAACGCAGAGGTTTGTTCACCAAGTTTGAGCAGCCGGAGCTGCCTGTCTAGTGCCACCTGACCTTCAAAGAGGGTCGGCTGCATGAATGGTGGGACAAATTTCCCGTATAGCATCTCAGGCACATAAGGGACTAACCCAATCATCTGAGGGCCAGTATGGATAGACTTGCCGCATGTATGGCTCTCATGCAAGGATTGAGAATTCCTTACAGAAGTGTTTTTGAAGCTGTCAAGGAAGCTCAATGTAGAGGCTGACTCAAACAGCTGCTGGCTCCTATTATGCTCGATGATGTGTCGAGCATCGGAGAAGGTTTTCTTGCTGTCATCCTGCTGAACAGCTCGGATGACCTTCCTTTTGCCCGTCTGAGGCAGAAGGATTTTAGACCAGTTAATGGAAGGCGTGGCCTCCTCCTTTGGGTGTGGAGTAGGCTGCCTGTCTCTGACCGGCTTTCTCCTCTCAGCTTAAGGAGTTTTCTTGGCCGAGTGACCCTTGCTAGAGCCAGCCGTCCTTTTGTTGACTAGGTCCTTGATTTCACCCTTGAAACTTGTCATGAATTTCATGAGCTCGTCTTGGGTGACTAGAGCCTGACCTCTTGCCGTTTGGGTTTCCCCAGGCAGTGGTCCAGTAGATTTACTCGGACCAGCTTTAGCATTGCTTCGTTCCAGGTTATCCCTAGGATGGATGCCCTTAAAGATGAGTGACCTGTCAGGGGCCACATAGGTTTCGACTCCATAGTCGTTCTCTGTATCATTGTAACACCCCGTATTTTCGAACCACTATTTTATGTGCATTTCAACATATTAAACCTAATTTCTTATTTAAATATTATCCCCAGCTTTTGATATCCTAATGTTTTGACAAAACGATTCAACGTTATTATTTAAAAGGTTTCATATTTGAGTTTTAATCATTTCAACTATATTTGACATGTCTGAATTGATATTAGCCTTAAAGGGGGATTCCTTAAGCTTAAGCGTCAATTCAGTTTGTGTTACCAAATTATATGTAATTTTAATATTTAACCTATTGCGATTGATACGGGTCATCATGGGTGATTCCTTGACTGATGTGCCAATTTGATAGGTATAAAATGATTCTATGGTTTTAAAGATGTTTTACATTTAATTGTATCAATATCGATATATAAAGTTGTATTGGGTGATTACGTCAACTTATTTATCAAATTGATATTATTTATAAACTATTCTTTTATTTTTTATAAAACTCATTATAATGCCCTTTTATTATCTAGGTCATTATGGATGAATAATATTATTGGTTTCACTTTTCTTATTTCTTTTATGTCGTTTTTTTTTTCCTGTGAATAAGAACTTTATCTATTTTTGTATCATAATTTAAATTATTGTTTTCATTATTATTATTTTAATTACGAGATATCAATAATATAATCTATATTGTTGTTTTTAAACATATTTTCAAAACGCCTCTCGTTACATTCCTTTCCCAGTCTAGTTTCGGGCCAACTTGAATTTATTTATGGGTCGGGTATTGCCATACAACTTTCATGACTAAATAGATTAAGATAAGCTTGTTTATTAGCTTCCTTAATCCCATTCTTAAGCCTCAACTAATTATTCAATCAAGCCCATTAGTGTAGCTTAAGTTAGGGTTTGCATGGGAGCTAAATTAGCCCATTTTCTCCTCACTCTTCACGGTAGCCACAAGGCTTTACTACTGTCCATATTCCACCTAAGTAACCCACCATATTCACCTTTATTAAGCCTAATAAAACCAATAAATTTTCTGCCTAAACCCTTTCACTTCCTCTTCTCATTTCACGTATAAAGAAGGCCAAAACACATCACTTTTTCTCCACCAAAAGATGCAGAAACTCACCCCTCTTCTCTTCATCTTTTTCGTGGGAATCAAAGGGAAATCAAAGCGTAACTTTCTGCTTAAATCTACTCCAATTCGTGCCCAAATTCCCCCTCTTTCGAAGTGTCAAATTGAAGATGAAATTTGAGGGTTTTCAAGGGGCTGCTTGTGCGTGGGTTTAAGGGCTGAATTCGTGGCTTTCCTCACCTCTTTCTAGTCTATAATTTGGTCACTCTTCAAGAGGTAACTAGCCTTTCTCCTTTAGGTTAGAATTACGGGATTTTGGGGTTGGATTAATAGGGTAGGTTTATTTTCTGATTTTCGTTCATGGTTATATGACAGAATTTTGTGTGAATTTGATTGAGTTTTATGGGTTTAAATCATGTTTTTCATGCTTTGATTTAATTGATATAAAATCCTAATTGTTGTATGATATTATCATGACGTTTTATTAGGTTTTTATATGATTTTTAGGGCTTTAAAATCTGATTATGAGTGCTGCCATGTTTGAGTGTTTACAGCATGTTTATTAAAGGTTTTACCATGATTTCTGCTCTAACATTGTTAGTATTATGTTGGGAACATCCCTAATTTATATAATCATGTTTAGGGGCAAGTTTTGGTGTGATTCCATGAACAAAGTTGAGGTTGAGGACTATTGTGTATCCAGGTTAAGGAGCTGTACGAAAATGACAAATTAGAGATTGAATTGCATAATTTTTATGTTCAAACTTGTGCCTATTATGTCCTACTATGTGTTATGGTATTGTATAATTATTGGCTAAGTTAAATTATGAGTTTTAGTTTGGTTTTAAGTGATTTAATTACACTTACAGGCTGCTGCCATGTCAGTTTATGTAGGGTGTAAGTAGAGCTAATTATTTATATGTTTTGCCTAATTTTAATGCTTAAACTTATGCTTATTAGGTCCTATTATGTTTTAGAGTGTGTACTATAATGGGCTAAGCTTAGTTTCATGTTTAAGGTTGGTATTTGGGTGATTTGGTATGATTGGTACTGCTGTACATTAGTGTAGGGGCTGCTGTAAATATAATTTTATTTGGGCATGTTCTCTCTTGAGTTTTAAGTCCGAAATGGTTTTATATGATGCCTATTGAGTATATGTATGTTCCCTAATTTTTATTTCGCATTTGAAGTATGTTTGATTGGATTTTTATGATGATTTTTGGACTCGTATCTTGCTGCCCTGTTTTGGTTATTTTATGAAATTGTAGTTTGGATTTTTGGTTTTATCAAATGAATTTACGGAATTTTTATTATAACTATTATATATTAGTTGAAATTATATTTTGAATAAGTGATGTGTGAATCTTTGGGTACTATAGATCCCTAAGGTAAAATATTTTGATGTGTGTTTGAATATGTGTGAGTTGTAATTGTAATGTCGACGTCGTAATGCTTTAGAGAAGAATAACATTGTCTTTAGCATTACTTCGCCAAGAGTTGTGAATGCAGTTAATTGTTGATTTCCGATAATTAATTATATTCCCGAACTCAGATGATACCTTCTGTAGTTTATTGAGTTGAAATGTGTTTTGAAATGGAATTTCAATTGAATTTCAGAAATATGATTTTCTTTTGCAGTTTGAATTGAGTGTAAGACCATTTGAGCTTCTCTACAGATTTCTGAGTGAAATATATTATATTAAGTATTTAAATGATTTTGAATTGTGTGTGGGGCCATAGTCGGGTGTGAGGCCGAGTTGCTTCCCGATGGTTAATGAACATGCTAACTACCTGGATTGTGAGTCTTAGGTAGCTCAACCTGGGTTAATTGTTGTCGTCCGGGGGTGTGTAAGACCTTATAGGCATCTACCCATAACTGAGAGTTGGCAATCTTAGACACGGTCTCTGCGAGACGATCGGGGGTTCGTCCTGACAAACCTTAGGAAGTGGATTGCGAGGCCACTAGCGTTCCCTCCATGCCAGTTCTGCTGTTTTGAATGTTTTGAGTTTGAAATATTGAAACTATGAAATTATTACTTATTTTGAAGCTTATATAAATTATGACTGAAACTAAGTGTTTTAATATCAATTTCTTATTTTAAGTTTATAGCGAAGTATTTTATAGTTTTATGGTTTGTTGGTTTTAAGTGATTTCATTTGAGTTTACAAGTTGTTTGTGATTGTGGTTTCTTTCTATTAATTTAAGTCTAAAATCTTTTATTTCTGATTTGAGGGAGAACTGCTAGTTGCTCCCCATTGATTGTGGAACGTTGTTATAATTTGCAGGTTCTATTTGTTTATTTTATCTATGTGACGATGGATTGGGAATTGAGAGTTTAGAAACCAACCTTTGGGCTTGTATGCCTTTGTTGTTAGTTGATTGTTTAAGTACTTTGAAATTGGTTTTAGTTTGATTTCAATTTGGCCGATAAGGGTTGTTCTGCCCTTGGCTTTTGAATGTAATTGATTCGTCTATGTTTATGTTCTTTTGTTTATTTCGGTTTCATCACTTAGTTCGCGCTTAAGTTAAATAACTTAATTTGGATGTTTGAATGACTTAAATTTAACTTTTAGACCTAGGTAAAGCTTGACTTTGCCAATCGAAGTTAAGTAGCCTCCTGTTCAGGCGTATTTCGCTAACGCTTCCAGTTCTAAAAGGACGGGGTGTTTCAATAATGGTCTGTATAGACCTCCCCCTCGGCCTCATGCCAGTTGGGTTCAGGCGGCGGTACAAACTCTTTAACCATCTTAGAGGTACTCTCCCCACAGATGGAGCCAAATGTTTTGGGTGTTTTCTGGTCCCTCTGGAGATTTACGTCACCAAGACTAGTTCGGCGCGATCTGTACCTGAAAAACACGAAGACTCCGATTGGTTGGAGCTCCGCCTCCGACGATCAAGTTAGTATTGGTCGTAGAAGATGAAAAGGTGTGAAAAAGGTAAAAGTAAGATCTTCTCGGATTCTGAGATCACGTGTTTTCTCTGATGTGAGAAAATGTAGGGTTGTTGTAATAATTGAAGGTGTCCCCAAAATGTGGGAAATCTCCCTATTTATAGGATCGTTGGGAAATACGCCCTTCATTAGGTCACGGTGACCCAATGGGTTGCACCGCTTTGCGGCGCTCTCGGGAATTGGGCCCTGAAGGCCGCCATTCTATTTGTTATCTGAGGCTGACAAGTGTCAGCTGAGGAGTGGTCCACGTTGGACCCACCCAAGATTGACACATGTCCCTCTCTTATTGGAGCACGTGTCTAGGGTATTTTTACCCTAAACATGTAGAACTTTGCTTTCTCGTGGATTTATGACTCTGTTAGACATGATGTATATACACTAGACTTGCTATGTACATTTTTATTCTATTTTATTTTTTTCTTTTTATTTTTACATTATGTGCATATTAGTGTGTGAAATTAGTGACAAATTTGCGCAAAATTTCCGTCATTTTTATTATCATTGGAGGGTATCCGACTTTCTCCCCCAAAAAGAAAAAATGAAAAAAATGGAGTTAACTATAATAAGCTTAAAATAATTTTTTTTCAAATCATAAATGTGTGAGGATTTGTATTTTCAAAATAATGTTGGATAAAATTTCAAAATTTAAAATTTCCCTGAAAATTCGAAGTACAAATCCGAGTCAAAGTCGAATTAACACGCTTTGGATTACGCGTTGTCAGCGCTGGCCCCAGAAATTTATCACGATGCAATAGTCCTATCGTGGCGCGATGGTCTCAATTTCTCCGAATTCGAATAGAATTTGGTTTTGTGTCGATGTTTTTATAAAAAGCCCCCAAATATGCTGGTTCCAGCATAATTTTGAGCAAATAGTATCGTCGCATTACCTTCCTTCGCCGTTGTGATAGTTAGGCTAATGTAACGGCTCTAAACAGTCGTCGCAATAGCTCTACCTCCTACAGTTCTAAAAAAGTGTATGTCCCATTAGCTTAGCTATTGTGACGGTAATAAATTGTAGTGTTGCATTAGCCTTTTCTCGCCCATTGCATTTGGTCAAAAATGTGGTAGTGATATGATCACTCAAATTCTTACCTTAGATCAAGTAAGGTTGGTCTTGAAAGAAGACTACCCAAGTTCTATTTACCTTCTACTTTAAATAAAAATATGATCATTCACATATTAATAATTATTTATAGTGATTTAAACAAATGCTCATTTGAATTTAATTACATACATGTTCATTCTCAATTTCTCATATTGAAGAGATTCACATAGACTATAATAATACATGCTCATCTTCATATTAATATATGCTCATGCGTGTCATTTGAATATTATACTACATACATTTTAACTCTAATATTGATAGACAAAATGTTTATTCGAATATTGATACATAGACGTTCATTTATTATTTTGTTTGATAAGACATAGATGTTCATTTTGATATGTATATTCACACATATTTAAATGAATGTTCATTCACATATTAGAAAATGTTCAAATACAAATCACATATTGTTCATTTATCGTAGACCTTTGATGATTCAATTTCTAAATATAATAGAATATTATGGTATTTCATTTACATATAATATCAATACATATTAAATTATATTTTGACATATTGGATTATAAATTAATGGTCATTCACACATTAATAAATATTCATTTGGATTTTGATGAATGTTCTATTTCATACTAATAAATGCTTATTTAGAATTTAAACACATGTTCATTTATACACTTCCTCCGTTCCAAAAAATATTGCAATATGGATGAAATGATGCATTCAAAAGCACGTTTTATACGTTAAATATCTATAATTGTATAAGAGTAAAAAAATATAAAAAGTTGATATATTGTGAAAGTATTTTATAAGACAAAGCTAACAAGAACCCACATGATTATATTTTGTTTAACGTATAAATCATGTTATATGGTCAACACAAGAGTGATGAATGGTACAAAAGTCCAATTGTTGCAATAATATTGGAATGGAGGAAGTATTATATATTCATTTAGATTTTGTACTTTTTCATTCTCATATTGAGATATTTTTTATTAATTTATAGTGTTTTTAGTTTTGAATTAGTAATTGTTATTCATGCGTAAATGTTCAATTTTGAATCCTTAGAGTTCACGTTTATTTATTTATTTATTTTATTTATTTATTTATTTTTTGTATTGTGTTCATGATTGTTATTAACTTTTTTTAAAAAAAAAAATTAACCTCTTATTATACATGATTTTCAAGTAAGAAAGTTGAATGCGACATATATTATGCTCAGATTATATTTTTCAAGAAAAAGTACACAAATATCATATGATTAGAGGTGCAACAAGGAGGATATATCTCACATCAATTCTTGTTTGAATTTGTTAAATATGTTTTCATTATCATTAATTGTCAATTGTAGATGTCGTATGACTTTCATTAATGAAATTTAATGTCCTTTAGGACTTCATTCAAAAAAAGAGGTGCAACAAGGAGGATATATCTATAGACACTTTATTATACCAACTGTATTAAAAAAATGTTTATTTAACAAGACACATATGTACATTTAAGATTTAAAGATTCACTTTCATGTGTTATGAAACAATTACATGTAATAGTATAGAAATGTATTATTTTTGTAATTAAACTAAATTTATTTTATATTGAAAATTATTTTTTAAAAAACGTTGGACGTATGTATTTGCATATATCTTACTACACAAATCATTTGAAATGGACATTTGATGATATAAAAATGAAAATTTGATGATACAAAAATGAACATTTGTTGAAACATGAATAAAACAAAATGAACGTTTATTGATGCAATATTTCTTATCATAAAAATGGTTTGAATGGAGTAATCCTTATAAATAAATTTTCTAGCGATCTCTCATTATTGTTTATTAAAAATTCTAAAAATACAATTCAGAAAATATATTATGGAGTAATTTGAACAGAAATTCCTTGTTAAAAAATGAACATTCATTGATACAAAAATGAGCATTAACTAATACAAAAATGAACATATTAAAAAAATTTACAGAAAATTCATATATGAAAAGAGGAGGGGGTTGGGAACGCACGGAGGGTGGGGGGGGTGTGGCAATGTTCCCTGCCATGGGGTGTAGGTAAAAATTTGCAAGTATCTACATGTTCAAAGTTGTAGACCTAATCAAAGTAAGTTGTGCCCGATTTTGGGCAGGTTTTGGGCAGAATTTTCCGACTCGTCCCAATTTTTAATTTTTTTTGGGCGTGTTTGGGAATCAGATTTTATGCAATTTTAATTAATTTTTTTTGGCTTGGCTCGAAAAGCCTGCATAACCCAGCCAATTTGGGCACATAATTTTCGGTAGGGGTGAGCATGAGTCGGGTACCCGTATCGTTAGCTTTATTGGTTCAGGTACCTAATGTAGATACCTACTTTTGGCCTCTTGTCCCAACAGGAAGTGCGATGATTTTACAAAAATTCGTTCTTCATGCTAGATCAAAGTTGAAGTGTTTGTGGATTATGAAATGCATTATGAAGTAAGTTAAAACCCATATTAGAGACCAAGTTATCTTAGAGCCTTATCCCATTACTAATTAGGCGTGCTCATGCATGTTTAAACTTGATTAATAACAGACCCAAATGCATCAAATGCAATGATTGGATCCAATGGATCTTACATTATTAAAAACCGAGCCTATTAGATAAACCAAACATCAAATTTCTATTAAAGGCCAATAAAAATGGATAGCCCTTTCAAAGAGCTTTCCAACGGTATATTATAAGCCCAATTCCAAGTTAAAACGAAGAAGTTATGATCAAAACACTAAACTGGGCCCTAAAACCGACACCCTTGTACTCCAACGGCCATATCTTTTGATCCATAACATATTTTAACCTAATTCTAACGGCATTGGAAGTAGACATTCAGAAATTTCCTATGACATCTCACATTCCTTAATCTGACTTTGCAACCAAAAGTTATGGAATTTTTAAAAACGTATTTTCATTTTAGGCAAACCGCACCGAGCGTAGCTCATTGAGTTGCACGCGCCTAGCGCGTGCAAGTCATTGAGATGCGTGCGGCACCCAGCGTGACTCAGAGATTTGTGTGCCCCACCTGACGGCGTGGCTCTAAAACCCTAAACCTAGATTCCTACGCCTATACTTAGGGGTCTTCGTTCAACCCTAAAGGGGACGGAAAATCAGAACTTTAACTCTAGCATTCTCAAAACCCTAATCTCTCAAGTTCTCTTACTATCATACTACCTTTCTTGTCTCTTTCCAAATACTTTCCAAGCCTAATTGAATCCATTGAATTCCTTGGAGGTAAGAAGAAGAAAGAAAGTCCATAAACGCATTAAACGGAGATTTAACTTGAAAGAAGAACGGTTAGTTTCCTGAGCACTTAGATAAATCACTTTTATTTTTTTTATTTGAATAACTTTAATTGAATAAATAGTGTTGTTTGATCACTTTAAACAAAATTTTAATTAATTTAATTCACATAGTATTCTTGTGTTAATCATAACTAGAATTTGAATAATTAATTGATTGTTTTATCACCTAAATCAAGGGAAACATTGTTTATTTCTTGTTCTTTTCACGAATTTGAATAACAAAAGAATAATGACTTTTGCAATGTAATTCCTACATAATTAATGCTTGTAAATAAAATCAACTAGCTTAGTTTTTAGGAGCCACGTTTCATATATTGTTTGGTGGTGAAATTGTGAAAAAGGAAGAGCTAGTGGAGGCCGCACTAGGGCTAGAATAACGATTCTTCCCTAAAAGGAACGTTATTTTAGTACCCTTGCTCTCGAACTCATTTCTAGTACACGTAGACCAATTTGGGCATGGGTAAACTTACGATTCGTGCTAAATATCCCTTGAACTCTACTTGGGAGAAAGGCATGAACGAGGTTTATGAGTTTTCCTAAAACTCATTGGTGACTCTTACTTGTTTCTTACAAAAAAGCGTAATGATAGGATCAATTCTAATTCAGGGTCCCCCACACAGTCAGAAATTCAAATCCTAATACACCCTAACAAGTGTAAAGTCCTAGGCTTTTAAAGGGCCATGGGCATATAAGGAGAAGGATCCCCTACGATGGGCACACCCTCCTTACAGTGGCGACTCCACTGGGGACTTAGAGTTTACAAGATTAGTTCTTAGTTATGGTTCAAGGTTTCTAACACTAGGTTACCTATGGGTTGTAACGAGAACTAACATGGATAATCTCTAGTTAGAGAGCGAGACTTGAACGCATAATATCTTCCTTTTTCACAAAAGTAAAAGCCAAACAAGCAACATTGCATCATGCATAATCATAGTACACTTTAACCATTGGGGATTGGCTCATTGACTAGGGATTGCCAATACTAGGCTTCTATCTCGAAATCAATAACAATCATCCCACCCATATCGCCAACAAAATGTTGGGAGGGCTATGTCATGGGTCAACACGTTGAGTGATTGATTCGTGCATTGTCCCTTAAGATATGGTACCTTTGGACACCCAAGCCTTGACCTTATAATAGCATTTTAGGCTTTGATGGTTTCTTTTATGTGCTTATGTGACTATATGGATATGTGTTAAATTATATGCTTCGTGTCTAATCTAATTAATTCCAACTTGTTACCTAGAGATATTAAAAAATTTGTAAAAACATTGTGGTTCGACACAAAAAAAAAATATCGTTCTTTTTGCGTTTCCGGAAAAAAAAAAATTCAAACCTACCAGGAGGCGTGGGCAACCATCAAAGTTGCGTGCACCCTCCAAGTGCAAGTCCAGAAGTTGCGCGCAGCTCTTTCGCGCAACTCTGTGACTTGCGCGCGCCTACTGTTCAATGTTGACTTTGACTCGTTATGAGCAATGTTATACGGAGAAAAAGATATTATCGCTTCAAGGTTAATCATTAAGTAGGTGCTAAAAATATCTCTTTGGCTAACAACATTGTTTAACTTAGTTACTTTTACTTTGATCTCCTTTTTCAAAAAATCCAAAAACATGTTTTTTTTATCGTTTTTTTTTTTTTTTTTGCGTATTGGTAAGAAAAACCGCATGTGGAAGATGCTACTCTTGTAGGTGCACTTTCCACCTTAGCGCAAGATGGAAAATTACTCCTTTATAATCGAACTAATGACATTACTCCTTATAAATCTCGTCATTGAAGTTCGCAACCCTGAATAAGACGTCATCAATATTCCCATTCTTAAACGTGTCTATTTTCGTGTTCATCATTTTTTAGTTGTAATTGATCAAACTTGATTTAAGAGTATAATTTATTTACCTCTTCTATGGTTTAGAAAGAAAATCCTGAGAACCTTACTTGGGATGATTACCTCACACGAAAAAAAAATAGAGAAATAGAGCGAAAAAAATAATTTAAAAAAAAATAGTTCTTAAAAAAAAAGTAATAAAAAAAAGAGTATGATACAAAAAATTATTATTCTAAAAAAAAAAGAGAAAATAATAAATGATAAAACCGAGAAAATAATTTAATTATTTTTTGGATTTTACATTCGGAGGCCATCATTGTTTTTAAGCAAATAGTAATATACTATCCTTTAAAGAAGAGCAATATGAGAATCATAATAAGAAAAAAAAACCTAAAGATCTCTATTGTAATCTAAATGATCAATAAAATGACATATTTCTAGTATATTGATCATTTTAAGTAGTGTACTAAGGTTGACTAATATTTCTAAAAATTTGATGAGCATGTCAATCCAACTTTCCCTTTCTTTCTCTTCTACCTTTTTTCAAAAACAATTCATTTAAAGTAAAATCCTTAGATGATTACCTTGTTGAAGTCAACACAAATCATGACATTCCATTGTTCGTGAATTTTTTGACATTTTTTTCATCAACAAACTTGCTTAAAGTGAATTCGTATTACAAGGATTAAAAAAAAGAAAACAATCATTTTGACTTTTGATCGTTGTTTGAATGCTTTGCAGAAAAGGTTTAAGTGAAGGCACTCAATTTCTCATGATACACATTACTAGATCATCTTCCACATTCGCATACTAGTCCAATCATGGGTGACAAAGCAGCATTGGAGAAACTTAGAAAGGAACTCCAAAACTTTAAGGCCCTACGAGAAGAAGAAGCCCAAATGAAGGCTCATAAAAAAGCAGAAAAGGCTAAAATAAAAGCAGAGAAAGAAAAAGAAAACATTCTGCAAGAAAAAGCAAGAGCCAAAAGACTAGAGGCCTTGGAGAAACTTGTCCCGAGCTAGCTCATGGACTAAGTACTTCAATTATGAGCTTGCACCACAACCTAGTGGCAAGACTCTCTTAGAAAAGTTCTTGACTACGGATTTACCAACCTTTAAGGTTACAGACAATCCTAGGACTCACTTAATGAGCTTTATTGGAATTACGACATTAAAAGGGGTTGAACCAAGCCTATATGCATGTACTTTTCCTCTTTCATTGCACCCAACTGCTAGATCATGGTTTCATAACCTCGATGCAAAACAAACTTCCACTTGGAGTGACGTTGTAAAAGCGTTCTTAACCCAATATGGAGATAACATCAAGCTCACAACTACCTTGCGCGATCTTGAATTGCTTAAGCAAGGGGAAGAAGAAGGCTTTATTGACTTTTTTTCCAGGTGGCGATCAAAGGTTGCTCTTCTTTCACAAAGACCTCCGGATCATGAACTTGTCCCAGAGTTCATAGACAATATGTCTCCACCATACAAGTGCCATTTACAATACCTTGGTTTAGACACATTTCAAAAAGTCTATACTGCGGGAACATTAATTGAAAGGGACTTGATAAATGAAACCATGAATCATATAGATGGACAAGATTATTAGAGTGGATTTCACCTACGTTGGAAACGGAAAAAGCTCGAAGATGCAATCTTAAGAAGTTGTCAACAACTCAAGATGTAGCACCCTAGGTGTTGTTTTTTTTTCTTTTTTCATTTGTTTTGTTTATGATGGACTAAGAGATTCATGCTGTCGAATCTAATTATTATGTACTCTCATTAATTAATGAATAAAAATTATATTTTCAAGTACGTCTATCTTGTTCTCTTTTCGATCTCTTTATTGTTATTAGCTCAAATTAAATGAAACATATACATACAAACATGCAATATCAAAAAGGCATACATACTCGACACTTTAAGAATCTTAATGAGCTTTGGCTTACTTGATTTATCGAATGAAAAGAGGCCCATCTTTGGCCCACAAAGAAAGGATATGATGGTTACACCAACACAGGAGGCAACTTGAAACTCCACCAAGACAATCCCATGTTCTCAACCTTAGAGCAAATCCATCTTTTGGCAGCCCTTTTGAGCCTCGTCAATTGAGCTTTAGTTATTCAACCTACATTATTCCAAACCTTGGGATGGGAATGGCGCAAAGATATAAATGAAAAATTGGGGGAACGAAACATAAGAGGGGGACACAAAGTTAGTCTAAACCCAGAAGGAAAGATCCAATGCAAAAAAAAAAAAAAAAAATCGTTCTAAACCCAAAACAAAACTTGTCAAAAAAGAAAAAAAAAAGAGAGAAGATAAGGAAAAGGAACCTAATGTAGGAGTTGTCACACAAAGTAGAAAGGTTTTAGTTTGAGAAGCGCCAAAAGTAAGGGATTATGGGAATATACTTGAACCTGTCCATTCTTCATAACCCCAAGCCTAGCCACGTTACAACCTTGGAAAGGCCCTCCTTGAGGTAGACCATAACCATGTACCAAAATCATCATTCCATGAAAATATGGCCAACCTTAGGCCTTTGCACATATGGACCTACTATTGAGTAGTTATGTCCATACAAAAAATGCATGAAGTGTTGAGTAATGATTACAAAATCATATAAAAAAAATCAAATGATTTGGATGATTTGATAGCCATTGGCTTGATGACACCATTTTAGTAAAACAATCGAATCAAACTAAATTCGATGTTTTCCATATCTTTTGCCAAGAAAAATGAGAGGACTACCACTTTAGAAAAACAATCATCTTATTTTCTTTTAATAATAGGGTAATTTATTACAAAGGTGATTCAAGTTCTATATACATTGCCTAGAAAGAAAAAGAATTAATACAGTAAATTGATTTGATATATCGACAACCTCAGCTCGACGTCAACTTTAGATGTCTTTTACAACTCTAGAGCATTGGTCTTCTCACTTATCATGAGCAACTAATATGTCCGCCTGCGTGGGATATCTTCATCCTCTCTAAGCGAGGAACATTGATTGAACATGATCGCTACATGAATAATTATCGTTATCGCTATCACACGTATACCTCACTTCCAAGTCATCACGATGATTCAACTATTAAGTCAATAATCATTGCTTTCGAAAACATGTCTAATTCTCTTTCTTTATTCTTCTACGAGAAAGTTGGATTTCCCTTCCTTTTTATGCAAATCCGTCTTTTTTTTTGTTCATTTCTTTTTTGGGGGGTAAGTCGGGATGATCCCTCCCATTTGGCAACTAAAATACTTGAAAAATAGCATAATTTTTACATTAACATAGACTATAATTTTTTCGCTTTTTGCCTCAAATTGGGGGCTAAAAAAGCCAGGACATCCCCACTTCTATCTATTTACAAATTTGAACACGCTATTTATGTTGCAAAAATAATGTCATGCAAAGCTTATTACGAACCATTTTAATAACTTTAAATGACAAAGGGAAGACTACCACTTCCTATTATTTAACCAAGATAATTAATTATGTTACTTGATCAAACAATTCATGATAAACATATGCAATATTCTACAAATTGAATATACAATCTTGGGGCTTCAAATAAACATGAGAAACATCCCCTAGCATATGTATACATGAATTTCGAAAGTCACCTAAGTCTACATTTGGGGGATACAAAAATACAGGTTTCACCTTAAATGTCGTTTTGAAATGAGACGATATTTTGAAAAGTGATTCGAATGATTTTATAAATTATTCTAAAACTCCATCAAACCTAAGTTTGATAAATATTCATTTTCAAATTACGGCGCCTATTTAATTGGAAGAAATTCACTTTCAATTAGCAAAATATGACAATGATGACAAACACTATATAAAAAGAAAAAACATAAGCAAAATAAGATATACAAAATTTTGCTCACATTTTCATAGCTTTGCTGAAATTAGTTGCAAATTACAAATTACTTTCATCAATCACGGACAGAAAAGTCACACTTAATTACGAGCTAGACTTTTCTTTCCATTTTGGGTCCAGTTTCGAAAATAACATGATTATGTATTTTACGTACTAGAAAAAGTTGCTTCATTTCATTTTCAAAAAAAAAAATTTATTAAATTTATTTAACCCTCTCCAAATTTTGAATTCTTGTTCGAAATAACATGTTTCTAATAAAAAAAAATAGAATTCAAAATTTCCTTTTTGAATTTTTGTTTCATTTTCACAAATAAATAAATTTTCAGAATTTCAATAACCGTTTGGATAATACATGTATATACATAAATATTTCCAAAAGGAATGAACTAAGATTCGACTTCTTCTTGACTCTAACTTGTTCTCGCCTAGTCATCCTCTGAATATTGGCTTAGGGATGGTAAACGAACCACCTACAAGACCAAAATCAAAAATTTGATAAGAACAAAGAAAATATTTGATGTTCTAAATCAACTTTGGGAATAAAATCACCGCAATGATCTTTACAAACGTTTAGACATTAGGAAAAAATTACTAAACCTTAACTACAATTGTTTTTGGTTTATAAAACTAGCAAAGAACTAATTTGCTTCCTTAAACATGACTTTAGCTAAAATGCATTAGCTATGTCATTATCCTAAAATGTTCTCAAAACACAAAAACATGGGATTCATACATAGGCTCATTCCAACATCATGATGATATAAATGGGCTAAACAAAAGCAAGTCATTAGAACTACCCCAAATTGGGGGCTCCAAGACTTGTAAAATAGCAAGAATGCGCATAACCCGACACATGGGGGCTCCAATATCCACAATAAACAAAATGGTATATTCATACCATTCGAGCTACTTTCGAGAATCGCCTAAACTACAAATGGTTTATGTAGATCTCGAGCCTTATAGTTTTCAAATGCATCACAATGATTTAATAACCATTTTGTTCCTTTGAAGACTAAGTTTGCAACTGAACTTGGCCATTAAACAGGTTACATATTCGAGCCATTTTCAAATTCAATTTCAAAAGCTAATCTTAGTACATAATTGTTGTTTCAATCCTTCAATTTAATCTAGATATTAGAGAGTGTGACTAGTATAGAGCGAAATAAATAAAATCATGAGTATCAAAATAGAGTCCAAACGTATACAACATGCCTGCTCATACGAAAGTTAAATACTCATTCATTATGAAAATTGTATCAAGACACAAACAATTTCATGAGTTAGAAATGTAAACAAAAGACTCCTAAATTCTAAATTAAGGAGTCTTTATTTTAAATTATTCCCTCCATTGTTGCACACATTGGAAAGGAGGATAGCATCTACTTTCTTGAGCTTCAAATCAGTAACAAAATTTGAACTCAAAAGAAATAATTCGAAAGTAGCAAGAATAGAGGCAAAATTTGAACAACATTTCATTTTCTCTCTTACTTATTCTAATGAATGACCAATATTACTAGACTTAGCAAATTTCCTTTGTTAAAACTATGAATGGTCAAAAACGATTTAAACACGCTAGTTTAATCATTTCCAAGATCCTAGTTGTTATCATAATAAGACGAAACACAGGATTTCTAGACCCATTTCAAGCAACATGAAAGGGTCTAATTATTAAAAACAAACAAGTCATCGAAGTCACCCAATATTGGGGGCTTTAATCGAAAACATAAAATGGGGGCTCAAAAGCCCGAAGCATAGCCAAACTACACTAGTTCGATGATGTCTTCAAGAATCTCCTAAACTAACTAGTTTTCTACAAATCTTGAAATCACAGTTTTATAAGTGAATGATAAATAACCATCGGTTATTTTTATCATTGATAAAACCTATTTTGCAATTTACGCATGAAAAAATAAACATGAGTCACAAGAATGATTTCATGCTACTATCAAAGTTCAAAATTTCATTTATAATTTTAATGCATAATTGTTGTTCTAAACACTTCAATTTACATTAAAATTAACAAGTATAGTCTATGTCAGCAAAAAAAAAAAAAAGAAATAAAGTTCAAGCACAAATTTAAAATTAAATGAACAAAAAAAAAACACATATATGCTTGTATATTCTCATACAAGATCAATACTTTACCACTTCACATGAAATTTGTTGCAATTGAAAGCCCCCAACTTCTAAAAGTTAGGGTTCTTCATTTGGCTTTCTCCATTTTACTAACCAAGTTCAAAGTCTAGTACAATAAAAGGAGCAAGATTTACTTTCCTTAGTTTCAAACGACAACAAAAAAATGGAAAGAGATCGAAAATGGCGAAAGAGAATAAGAAGAGAGTGAGCTGCAGATCGTACTTCTCCAACTCTTTCTACTAATTTCAAATGTTGCGCGCAACTAATCAAGTTGCGCGTGGCATCCCAGCGCAACCCGGTTTCTTGTGCACACCTGGAAAGCGTGACCCACTAAGTTGCGCGTAGACACTGGTCACCTAAAAGACCGGTACTCAGATTTCGATCCGTTTTGAATTTTTTTCCAACGGCTTTGTACGTTGTTAGACGTAATATCGCGCGAATTATCGAAATCTTTTAAAATTGCTTTGCATCCAGTAGTTTCTTTTCTTCTTTGATAGTTTTTTTCATCATCCTGCATGCACACCGTGCTTTGTGCCTTCCCTAAGCATACGTTTTGGACGTTTTTCGTAATCGTGTCTTAAAATGTTCTGTAGTGGTGCTTTCCGTGAAAGCCCCATAGATAGGTTTGTCATTTTACTGTATTGACTTTAGAAATGTCACGTTCTTTTCTTTCTTTTTGGCGTCCACAACAAAAAGGATGTCGTATCGTACAACATAAAATTGTATGGCGTAGGTGTTGCGCAAAATTTCACCTCTTCCTAACAATGTAATCTACCTCTCGTAACTAAAACGGTAGAATTTTTGTCTTTAGGCGTTAGCTAAACTAGTCGACAGGTGCGCCGAACCATCGAGGACAAGGCACATTCTCGATTAGAAGCAAATATGGTAGTTAGTGAGCTTACTGGCTTACCGGACAGTAAGGGTGTCCGTCAACCCCCTGTGTAAAGAGCAACGTGTGATGTCGCATCTATTCAGACATGTGCCCCCAGTCCTGAGACACGTGTTCTCATCTTGTGGACAAAAGTGCTGAGAGAGTTGCCAATTTTCTTCTCTCTCACTGGATTTGGATATATGCCTTTAGTTCTGAGACATGTATTTTTATCTTGTGGACACTGAATACTGCGTTTTGGCAAGTGTAGACACCCAAATGTGTCTCCCCAAAACCAAACCCAATGATGAATACATTTCATGTCATTTGATTATCGAACGAAGTGAAAGTGTGGAAAGTCTAGTGATGTGGATGTTTTCATTAAAATATCTCTCTTTCTGTTTTTGAAAACATTTCTTTTCTTACTCTATTTATGAAAATAGCCAGTCCAATTTAGTCTGGCCCATGATAAGGGTCCAATAATAGTGTAGTTGGATTAGGCTTGAAAAGAGCTTTCCAACGATATATTATAAGCCCAATTCCGATGAATAATGAGGAAGTTATGGATTAAATTAAATTGGGCCCAAAATGATTTTTATATGTGGCCTAATGATCTAGAGGATGACCTATTAATATTATTCCTAAAGTTATTAGGATTGATTTTAATCTTCTAGAATATTTAGAAGGTTCCATTTAATTTTAATGGAATTAGGATTAATAATTATATTTTAAAGTGTTTTATTTGGAATAAAATAAGTGTTTTATGATAAACCTGATTTTAATTTGATAAACACGGAATTTGCTGCTTAATCATATTAAGAAGAGGATTCCGTACAAAAGCGCGTTTTATATTTTAATTAGCGCCAAACGACAAAGCCTGTCGCCTGGCGCTAACATCTGTCGCCTGCACGCTGATGTCTCTCGCCTGGCGACAGATTCCAGTTTTATTCCGTATAGAACTTGAAGTATTTTCTATCGTTTCCGGACTGTTTTCTTATAAATAGGGGTCGTATCTCCTCCG
Source organism: Chenopodium album (assembly GCF_948465745.1). Lineage (NCBI taxonomy): Eukaryota > Viridiplantae > Streptophyta > Magnoliopsida > Caryophyllales > Amaranthaceae > Chenopodium > Chenopodium album. The sequence continues at coordinate 27,521,033 of NC_137850.1, read as the reverse complement.
TTATCAATCAACAAGCAATCATCAATTACCAACAATCATCAACAATTCACAATCCATCATCTCTCTCTATTTTCTCTCTAAAAAAAGCTAGAAGCTTTCCTTCTCTCTCTATTCTTTTTCTAAACCTTTCCTTCTTACAAAATTCCACATACATTAGTTCTAGACACACCTAGCCATGTTCTAAGTTGCCTTCGTCCTAGACGTGAAAGGTTGATAATTTCTGAGGGTTTGGTCCAAAATTCCTATTTCAATTATTTAATTTAATTTTTTGATTTTATATTTTCCTTGAAGTTACTAATGCGTGTATTTTGTTATTAGAAAGAGATTCGAGGCATCCAAGTAAGTGATTTAATTGTTATTCTTTTGATATAGAAATCATGCTTTGATTATTTTGATTCCTAGTATCATGTTAGGATGTCTTTATGATTCCTAGTATCATGTTTAGGGTTAACTAAAATTTCTAATATCATGCATATTTTATTATGATGCTTCCTATTTCTTTCCTAATATCATGTTAGTATCATGCTAGGATAAAGGTTTGATCTTTAATGTTTAGTAACATGCTAGGGTTTGTTATTAATCTTGTTAGTATCATGCCTAGGATCTTGCTTTTATTATTAAGCTTTGATTATGATGATTTGTTGCTATTATTATGTTGCATGATATATATTATTGTTGTTATTGCTTGATCACGCCTTCTCTTGCAGGTTTAAAGGGAATTTGTACTTGTAATCACGCTTAATAAGATAATTAATAATCTTGTTTAGGCTAATATGATTATAATTCAAGTGATCGCCAATAATAGTTTTGTTTGTGCATTATATTCAACCAACATAGATTAAACAGGTTTATGGTTAACCTATTGATTTCATGTTAGTCAGAAAGCGCACATGGATACGAGAAGAATAAAGTAGAGGCCTATTATTAGGGCAAGTTCAATCTCTTTTACGCTGGATTTGTACCTTAATCCCCGAACTTCCAGTCATGGTTCCAGACCTATTGGAGTTAACGATCTCCTGGATCGTTAAGGGGTGTAACCTTCACCCTGTGAACGATTTACAAGTTCCTAAAACTTGTTGGCGACTCTTTTACTCTAGCTTCCTTCCCTTTGGATGCCACCATGCTTAAGTGTATGATCAAAGTAGGGCTCAAGTGTGGGATGCTTGAAATATTCCCTACAGCAAGTGAGTGTCAAGAACTTTATTCACGTGTTAGGCTACAAATGCCGAAACACCTCTCTTTTTATCATCTTTTAACTTGTTTAAATCATAGACTAAATTTTCAATGACATATCGAGGGACTTTAGATCAACGATGCCAGAATTGAGAGAATATCATCCTCTTTACTCCTTTTAAACCGATATCTTCTCAAGAGATGACATCACCCTGGAAAGCCTTTACTTGTAAAAGTGTTCTACTCTTACAAAGGATCAATATAGATTCTTTAGCGTGTTAAGACTAGAAAATACTTTTTCTAGCCTTAATAGCTACTTGTCTCAAACACTTAGTTAATCAAGGATCGTTTCGACATCCTTAACATTACCGAAAGATTCTCTATTCTTAGGGTACTTCGCAGAATGAGTCTCGGATTTATTTCCTTGTCTAATTTGATCATCATCTATTCTAGACTCAATCAAAGCGGGGGCTAACTGTAGACACCTACTTCTGGCCTCTTGTCCCGACAAGAAGTGCGATGATGTTACAAAAATTCGTTCTTCAGGCTAGATCAAAGTTGAAGTGTTTATGGACTATGAATTGCATTATGAAGTAAGTTAAAACCCATATTTGAGACCAAGTTATCTTAGAGCCTTGTCCGATTACTAATAAGGCCTAAAACGTGCTCATACATGTTTAAACTTGATTAATAACGGACCCAAATGCGTCAAATGCAATGATTGGATCCAATGGATCTTACATTGTTAAAAACCGAGCCAATCAGATAAACCAAACATCAAATTTCTATGCAAGGCCAATACAGATGGAAAGCCTTTTCAAAGAGCTTTCCAACGGGTATATTATAAGCCCAATTCCAAGTTAAAAAGAAGAAGTTATGATCAAAACACTAAACCGGGCCCTAAAACAGACACCCTTGCACTCCAACGGCCATATCTTTTGATCCATAACATATTTTAACCTAATTCTAACGGCATTGGAAAGTATAAATTCAGAGCTTTCCAGTGATATCTCACACACCTTAATCAAACTTTGAAATCAAAAGTTATGGAATTTTTAGAAACGCGTTTTCGTTTTAGGAAAACCGCACCGAGTGCAACTTAGTGAGTTGCGCGTGCCTGGCGCGCACAAGTCATTTAGATGCGCGCAGCACCCAGCGTGACTCAGAACTTTAACCCTAAACCCTAAACCTAGATTCCTACGCCTATAAATAGCGGTCTTCGTTCAACCCTAAAGGGGACGGAAAATCAGAACTTTAACCCTAGTATTCTCAAAACCCTAATCTCTCAAGTTCTCTTACTATCATACTACCTTTCTTCTCTCTTCCCAAATACTTTCCAAGACTAATTGAATCCATTGAATTCCTTGGAGGTACGAAGAAGAAAGAAAGTCCATAAACGCATTAAACGGAGATTTAACATAAAAGAAGAATGGTTAGTTTCCTGAGCACTTAGATAAATCACTTTTCTTTTATTGTTTAAATAACTTTAATTGAATAAATAGTGTTGTTTGATCACCTTAGACAAAATTTTAATTAGTTCAATTCACATAATACTCTTGTGTTAATCAAGACTAGAATTTGAATAATTAATTGATTGTTTTATCACCTAAGTCAAGGGAAACATTGTTTATTTCTTGTTCTTTTCATGAATTTGAATAACAAAAGAATAACGACTTTTGAAATGTAATTCCTATGTGATTAATGCTTGTAAATAAAATCAACTAACTTAGTTTTTAGGAGCCACGTTGCATATATTGTTTGGTGATGAAATTGTGACAAAGGAAGAGCTAGTGGAGGCCGCACTAGGGCTAGAATAGCGATTCTTTCCTAAAAGGAACTTTATTTTAGTACCCTCTCTCCCAAACTCATTTCTGGTACACGTAGACCAATTTGGGCATGGGTAAACTTACGATTCGTGCTAAATATCCCTTGAACTCTACTTGGGAGAAAGGCATGAACGAGGTTTATAAGTTTTCCTAAAACTCATTGGCGACTCTTACTTGTTTCTTACAAAAAAGTGTGATGATAGGATCAATTCTAATTCAGGGTCCCCCAAACAATCAGGAATTCAAATCCTAATACACCCTAAGAAGTGTAAAGTCCTAGTCTTTTAGCTATATATGTTAGCTCATCTTTGTTTAATTTCATCCTTTTTGCTCATCTTTGTTTAATTTCATCTTTTTTGCTTTTTTTGACCTTATATGTGTCTATGTGCTTTATTAACCTTATTGTAATGCTATACAATCCTTTCAGTAGCTTGAAACTGATATGATAAGTATTTCACAAAGTATTGAACCTAAATTGCAGAATTATGTATATAACTTTGTTGAATTCTAATATGGAGGTGCTTCTAGTGTCTCTTAGTTATTTATGCTTTAAGCCAATTCAAGTATTTTAGAACAAGTGCTTAAACTCTATGTTAGGCAATTGTAGGCAAGTATTTCAAGTAACAATTGAAAGAGTTTTGTATAAGTTAGTTTATCATGTTAGAACAAGTATGTAAAAATTTAAATTTGCTAAAGTAGGAACAATAGTTGTTTTGTTGATTAAGAATACATGTTTTTTTTTTTTGAAGCAAGGAGGATGAGAAAGTCGGTTGTTCGATCCATTGGCTGGAAGAAGGGAGTGGTGAGTTATTCATTTTAAGTACACCCTTATGTCAATGATTTGTGAAGTGTCTACTGTGTTAATGTTGTTTAACTGTATGTGAAGGCTCCTTCAAAGTGTACTGGTGTGAAGGGGGCTGGAGTGAAGGTGCCTGGTAAGGGTCCTGGGGTAAAGGTTCCTGTTGCCAAGGGTCATTCCCCTAGTAACTCCAAGGCTAATGGCCCTAGTAAATCCCATGTGAAGGGGAAATCTAGGCACCAAATAAGTGATGAGGATTATGAAGAGGATGAGTTTGAGGAATATGAAGATGTTGGCCACAACAACAATGACTCGGATGGCGAAGAAGCAGCTTCAGTTAGTAGTTCTGGTTTTATGGAGAACATGATTATGGAGTACATAAGGATAAAGTCAACGAAGAGGAAAGGGGAACCTAGTGTGTACAGGAAGCGTAAGGTATGGAGATATAAAATTTTGTACTAAGTACATCTTACCCATTTGTTGGTTCTAACACGAAGCGTGTTTTTTGTTATGTTGTCACAGGTTCCAAAACTTAAAGATCACAAAGTATTGAGTAAAGGGGCAGTTTTGAAGACCCACCATGAGAATGTAGGGCAGGTAAGGTATCAAAACATGAAGTGCATAGGTAGTTTGTAAAGAATCTGTTTGTGTGCTTTAGGTTGTTTTATTTATTTATGTTAGTTGATATGCCAAGTATATGTTAGTTTATATGTTAGTTGATATGTCAAGTACAGGTTAGTTGATATGCCAAGTGTATGTTAGTTTATATGCCTAGTATGTAAGTTTATACGCTTTGATGATGGTTTTTTTTGCTTTAATAATGTTATGAAATGCATTAGTTTGAGGCTGATTGGATGATTATCTGTTCACAGTATCCGAACATCGTATGCCACGTTGATTCTTTTTGTGATTCTGTGAAGTTGTTTGATCCAAAGAGGGCAAACTTAGTAGGGCAAATGGGTTTTGGTGGATTGCTTGAGCTGGATGTGAAGAATATCCCTCGGCATTTTTGCTACTGGTTAATGGCTAGGGTTCAAGAAGATGGGACAATGGTGTTTGGCGAAGGAGAAATTCTGCCCTTAGGTGCAAAGCAAGTTAGATCTGTTTCAGGCATTCCAATGGGGTCGAGACCCGTGCCAAGGGAACTTGGTGATGATGAAGATAAGATTAACTTGGTGAAATCGTTGTATGATGCATACGGAGTAGGAAGTAAGAAGGAAACTATTTCTTTGAAAGCCGCTTCCGCTGTTTTGTGTCCTTTGGATAGTAAAGACAATCCTGTGTCGCTGGTCACATAATATGATGAGGAGGAGTTCATGATAGCATTTTTAATTATGGTCCTTGGAAAATTGCTATGCATGACGACCAATTCTACTAATTTGGCTGCCTCCCTAATTCCATGTTTGACGGTGGTAACTGAGGCTAAGGAGTATAACTGGTGTAAGTTAACCATCGACTGGCTTTGTGACACAGTACACCGTTTCCAAGAAAATTTCTTGGGCGATGGCTTTAGGTCTGGATGTGGAGGTAGCTTTCTGTTTATGATGGTGAGTCTTTAGGCTTGTTAGTGTGATAACTTGTTATTCAATATGATTTTAGGGCGATTTTGAACCTTGTTTACTTGACAAATTGGTGTTTTGGTTCACTTTTACTTTATTATCGTGCATTTTTGTGTGTATCCTTTGCTTCACGGGTTGTTAGTGTTTTTTTTTTAGTTCTTTGGTCCAAAGACGACCATTTTGGAGCATAAGGATGATAAACCGAGGTTAGAAGCCGAGACATAGGAGCAAAACCGAAGAAAAGGTGAAGAAAAGGGACTAAGAGACCCTGAACGGTCGTGCCACATCCTGCACGTCCGTGCAGGGGTGTTCCAGCAAGTATAATGTTTATGCCAGAGCCTGCACGGACGTGCAAGAGTGAAGCACGTCCGTGCACGACCCCAAGCACGACCGTGCTTAAGGCTGCACGTCCGTGCGTCTTTCTCAGGCCAAATCTGGGCTTCTGACTTGCACTGCACGACCGTGCACTAGGTGGCACGTCCGTGCTTCTTAAGCTGCATATCCGTGCTGAGCCTGGCACGTCCGTGCTGACCTGCAGACGAGCCCGACTCTTGTTTTCTCCGTCCTTTTTATTTGGGGGTCATATAAATACTCCCCTTAGCTCTTTTAAACGGGCATCCAAGTTTTAAATCATTAGTTAGATTTTAATTATTAGCTTGGAAATTTCAATCTCAATCATTGTAGAAGACAAGTTCAACCATTGTTATTCAAAGTTGAAGCTTCTAGTAACTTTTCTTACCCTTCTCTTCCATTTTAATTGCTTTGATTGTTAATTATTTTGCTTAATTCTTATATGCTTAGATTGTTAATTAGCTTAATCTTTAGTTTGAATGTTGTTCATGAGTAGCTTGAAAACCTTAATTGCTTTAATCTCCATGGATTGTGAGTAGTCTAATTTTCTAGGGTTTGGGCAAAACCCTCAATATAGTCACTAATTGCTTGTTGCATGTGTTAATTTGGTAATTTTTGGGTGTTAATTAGTTGAGCTTAAGTGGTTTAATTGCTTAGTTCTTGTATATGGCCATTGCTAGAACTATTATCTAAGCTTCCTCAACGAAGGATCGAGAGATGAACTTGAGTTAGCTCCCTTATGCTTAATTGACTTGAAATGCCATGAGAATAGAAATTTCCAGTCAAGAGAATGTTTTTGTCATCGTGATTATGCTTTAATACTTGTTTTGTTCTTTGTAACCACGAGAGTAGGTTGTATTCATGATTCAAGTAATCCCTCTAGCTTGAGAGAGTAGTTTGGTGCTTTAGATGAATTCCCCTATATTATCCCCTTAATTTACCATTGTTTGCTACATGTTATTTGTGATTTGTGATGAAGTTGAGTGGTATTTCCCGAGCCCTAGAATCCTATAAATATTGTTAATCTCCCCTTAGTTTTAGTTGTTTTGAACTAGTACATGTTACATAAAACCAAACCAATACCGACTTCATTTAGCTTACTTAGACGGTAGTATCTCGGTGGTTGATTCAAGGCCTCTCTTGGGTTCGACCCTTTCTTACCCATGCTATTAGCTAGTGAGACCAAGATAGGACTTTTATATTTGGTAGGCTCGACGACGGCCTATCAAATTTTGGCGCCGTTGCCGGGGAGGCAAAGTCACATTGAATGTATTATTGTTGAATGAGTCTAAGTGTGTATATTTGTATCATAATTTTTCTTATTTATTTTTTCCTTAATTGCGCTTTGAACTTGTGATAGTCATTGCTAACATTTTCTTAGGTTTGTTTGACTTTGCATGACACGAAAGATTAATCAATCACCGCTTATTCCCGTGGATTTAAGAGTTGAACAAGACCTTAAGGAATGTAAGGAGACTCTTACAAGGTACTCTAGAATTCTCCATTGTCTATTTGGATTCCGACTCGAAAGAGGTTCCCGGGAACAACGAAGAAGACAACATGGGTGATAATGATCTTCCTCCTCCTCAACTGTTGCTTCGAGATTATGACCACCCCAACGCATTCCAACTACGGAGTGGCATACGTCTCCCTACTACGAATGCAAATAATTTTGAGCTTTCACCTCAACTCATCCGTATGATCCAAAGTGATCAATTTGGTGGTAGATCTCATGAGTGTCCTTTTGCTCTTTTGACAACTTTCTCGAGTTGTGCACAACCATCAAGAAAAACAACATTACAGAAGAGTTCATCCGTATGCACATGTTTCAATTCTCCCTCCGTGATAAAGAAAATCATTGGTTGAGAATGGTAGAAGAGGGATCATTGACCACTTGGGATGAAGTCACTAGAGCTTTCCTTGGAAAGTATTGTCCCCCCAAAAAGACCGCCGAACTAAGAAGAAAAATCACCAATTTCAACCAAGAGATTGATGAAACGTTGAGTGAAGCTTGGGAGCGTTTCAAGGACTACACTAGAAAATGCCCACACCATGGTTTCACATCATGGATCATTGTTCAAAGCTTCTATGATGGTCTTACTCCTACTTCAAGGGCCAACCTTGAGTCCGGGGCCGATGGTAGCCTTAAAAAGCTATCGGTGGATGATGCATACAAGATGATTGAAGAAGTGGCAAATCACTACGCATATGGAGGTGATAGAAGGCAACCTCAAGCAAAGAAGGGAGGAATCCACGATCTTAGTGTAATAGACCTTATTAAATCAAACTTTGATATGCTAGCTCACAAGGTAGATCAAGCCACCCTTACATCTCCAAGCTCTTCTTCACAAGTCATGTCTTGTGAGACTTGTGGAGGAAATGATCACTTGTCCTCCTATTGCAACTCAACTAACCAAGAACAAGCGACGACCATTGGGGAAAGAAATGATCAATACTCCTAACCCTACAATCAAAGTTGGAAACCCCAACAAAACATGGGTTGAAAGCAACAAAACCAAGGCCCCCCCTCAAAATCAATACAACCAACCCCATCCACAAAACCAACAAGCTCCATACCGTCACGCTAATCAAAGGGACTAAAACCAACAAAGACAACAATATAACCAACCCGCTCCTCCTCCTCCACCTCCTCAAAAGTCTAGCCTTGAAATTGTGCTTGAGACTTTCATTACACAACAAGGAAGAAGCAATGCGGATATGCAGGCGAACATCCAACAACTTCAAGCACACAACAAGATAATTGAGAATCAATTGGCTCAAATTGCGCAACAAGTTCGAAGTTCATCCTCCAATCCTAGTGGTCACTTCCCAAGCTCAACGGTTGTGAACCCAAAGGAGCAAGCCAAGGCCATTACTTTGAGATCGGGGAGAGGTTATGAAGGGCCGGTTATGAGTGAAGAGGAGCCACAAAAGAGAGATGAGGGAGTTGTGGTGAGAAGTGAGGATGATTTTGAAAATGAAATAGTTGATGTTGAGAGAAAGGAGTCACGAAAGAAAAATGAGGGAGATGAGGAAATAATAGAAATCCCCCCATGAAAGTATACAAGCCTCCCATTCCATTTACTCATAGGATTGTAGAGAAGAAGTTGAATGAGAAATTTTCAAATTTTCTTGAAGTCATGAGAGGACTTCAAGTGAATATCCCCTTTCTTCATGCTATGTCACAAATGCCTACCTATGCAAAATTTTTGAAGGATCTTCTATCCAACAAGAGTAGGCTTGAGGAGAGTGCAACCATCTCCCTTCCTAAGGAGGTGAGTGCTATCATTCAAAACAAGCTTCCTCAAAAGCTTGGTGACCTCAGTAGCTATGCAATGTCGGTGAAGATTGGAGATTTGGAAGCTATGGATGCTTTGTGTGATCTTGGGGAAAGTGTGAGCTTGATGCCCTATTCTATTGCAAAGAGTTTGAAAGTTGGAGACTTGAAGCCAACAAGAATGTCCTTATAATTGGCCGACCGCACGGTTAGGCTACCTTTGGGAATTCTTGAAGATGTATCGGTTCAAGTTGGGAGAGTATTTGTGCCTTGTGATTTCGTGGTGATGGAAATGGAAGAAGACACAAGGGTACCCCTCATTTTGGGGAGACCATTTTTGAACACCGCGGGTGTTGTAATTGATATGAAAGAAGGAAGGTTAACATTGAATGTGGGAAATGAGAAAATTTCATTTTCATTCTCACAAACATTGAAAAATCCATTGTTTGATGAAGTTCATAGAGTCGACACATTGGAAAGGGACTTAGAGGAGTTCTATGAGAATTTGATTGAAGGAGATCCTTTACAAGCTATCCTAACGGGAGGCTTAGTTGAGGAAGGTGAAGAAACAAGGGGGTATGATCTTTTGCTCAACCAACCTTTAGTCCACAATGAAATGAAAGTGCAAGTGCTTAATGTGGAGGTAAAAGAGGAGAGGACTACGCCTCCTCATAAGGTTAAACTTAAACCCCTTCACCCTCTACTTAAATATGCTTTTCTTGATGATAGTGAGACTTATCTCGTTATTGTCAATGCCAAGCTCGATGATATCTCTCTTGAGAAACTCCTAGTTGTTCTAAGGGAGTATAGAGATATCATTGGGTACAAAATTGATGACACTAAGGGGATAAGTCCCACAATGTGCATGCATAAGATTTTACTTGATGATGATCATGCTTCTTCAGTTGAGCACCAAAGAAGGCTCAATCCAAACATGATGGAAGTTGTGAAAAAGGAAGTTTTAAAACTTCTTGAAGCGGGCATAATCTACCCTATCTCCGATAGTAAGTGGGCTAGCCCGGTTCAAGTTGTGCCTAAAAAAGGAGGCATGACCATCATCAAGAATGATAAGGGTGAGACCATTTCTACAAGGTCAGTGACTGGGTGGAGGATGTGCATTGATTATAGAAAATTGAATAAATCCACCCGGAAAGACCATTTTCCACTCCCCTTCATTGATCAAATATGGGAAAGACTAGCATCACTTAGTCATTGTTACTTCTTGGATGGATATTCGGGATTCTTCCAAATCCCAATCCAACCCGAGGACCAAGAAAATACTACATTCACATTCCTTTTGGCACCTTTGCTTATCGAAGGATGCCATTTGGACTTTGTAATGCACCTTTCACATTTCAAGGGTGTATGATGTCTATTTTTTCCGACATGCTTGAATCATCAATTGAAGTATTCATGGATGACTTTTCTGTTTTTGTTTCATCTTTTGACATTTGCCTTTCGAATTTGATTAAAGTGTTGAAAAGATGTCAAGAGGTGAACTTAGTCTTGAATTGGGAAAAATGTCATTTCATGGTGGAAGAGGGCATTGTTCTTGGTCATGTGATTTCTAATAGGGGCATTGAAGTAGATCGCGCCAAAATTGAGGTAATTGAGCGCCTCCCACCCTACAAATATGAAGGGGATTAGGAGCTTTCTTGGACACGCGAGTTTTTACTGCTAGTTCATAAAGGATTTTTCAAAAATTGCAAAGCCACTCACTCAATTGTTGGTAAAGGATTCCCCTTTTGTTTTTACTAATTATTGTTTGCTAGCATTTGATAGGTTGAAGGAGGCATTGATTTCGGCTCCTATCATTCAACCCCCTAATTGGGAGCTTCCTTTTGAGCTCATATGTGATGCTTTGGATTTTGCCATTGGGTCCGTTCTTGGACAAAGGAAGGATAAGAAGCTCCATGCCATCTACTACAATAGCAAAACATTGGATGAAGCACAAAGAAATTACACAACCACGAAAAAGGAGTTTCTAGCCATTGTTCATGCAATTGAGAAGTTTAGGTCCTAATTGTTGGGGTCTAAAGTCATAGTCTCACTGACCATTCGGCCTTGAAGTACCTCTTGTCCAAGAAGGAACCAAAGCCAAGATTGATACGGCGGGTCTTGCTCTTACAAGACTATGACATTGAGATTAGAGACAAGAAAGGTGCCGATATGTTGTGGCCGATCATCTTTCACGGTTGCCTATCTTTGTAGGTGATCTTGATAACTTGCCAATCGATGATTCATTTCCGGATGATCAACTATTTTCTATTCTTCAAGAACCGGCACCATGGTTTGCGGACATTGCAAACTATCTATCTTGTTCTATTCTTCCTCCCGATCTCTCCTATCAACAAAAAAGGAAGTTTATACATGATGTTCGTCAATACTTTTGGTATGACCCCTTGCTCTTCAAATAAGATGTTGATGGCCTTTTTAGAAGGTGTGTCCCGGATGATGAAATTGAAGATGTTATCACAATGTGCCACTCCTCACCTTGCGGAGGGCATATGAGTGCTAACAAAACTTTGGCGAAAATCTTGCAATGTGGTTTTTATTGGCCTACAATGTTCAAAGATGTGTGGGGTGTAGTAAAAGCTTGTGACCGGTGTCAAAGAACCGGTAATATTTCAAGAAGAAGTGAGATGCCTTTGAACAACATTCTTGAGCTAGAGATTTTCGATGTATGGGGCATTGATTTTATGGGGCCTTTCCCGACCTCTTTTGGGAATAAGTTCATTCTTGTGGCCGTTGATTACGTGTCAAAGTGGGTAGAAGCGGTTGCATCTCCTACTAATGATGCTAAGGTGGTGGTCAAGCTCTTTAAAAGAGTAATTTTCCCAAGGTTCGGGGTGCCACGTGCCATTATTAGTGATGGAGGTTCACATTTTGCAAAGCGGTCCTTCTAAGCTCTCCTTGAGAAATATGGTGTAAGGCACAAGGTGTAATTGGCTTACCACCCACAAACAAGTGGTCAAGCCGAGATTTCAAACCGGGAGGTAAAAACGATCCTAGAGAAGACGGTGGATAGGTCTAGAAAAAATTGGTCAACAAACTTAATGATGCTCTATGGGCCTACCGCACCGCATTCAAAACTCCCATAGGCACCACACCATACAAGCTTGTTTATGGGAAGTCATGCCATTTGCCGATAGAACTTGAGCATCGTGCTCATTGGGCTATCAAAACATTGAATTTCGACCTTCAAAGTACCGGTGAAAAGAGGTTGCTTGACCTCCATGCCTTGGAAGAATTAAGGTTGGATGCATATGAGAGTGCACGGATCTACAAAGAAAAGACCAAGGCTTGGCATGACAAGCATATTAGCAAAAGGGAATTTAAAGAAGGTGACAAGGTCCTACTATTCAATTCCCGGTTGAATTTGTTTTCGAGTAAGCTTAAGTCAAGATGGAGTGGACCTTTTACCGTAAAGAAGGTGTTTCCATATGGTGCAATTGAAATCTCAAATGACAATGGTGAACCGTTCAAGGTGAATGGCCAAAGGCTTAAGGCATACTTTGACGGTTTTGTGCATGAAGAAGCCAAGGTTGTTCACCTTGATGAGTTTGATGTTCCTTACTCTCATTGATCCCGCAATGTCGTCAAGCTAGTGACATTAAAAGAGCGCTTTCGGGAGGCAACCCGAGTTTCTCAACCCCCTCTCTCATAAAATGTTATTTCCTTTCCATCATTTTTATTATTACTAAATTTTCTCTTAATATCTTTTGTAGGTATTGATGAAGAGAAGTAAGAAAAATTTTTGTAAAGGTGAAGTAGTGCTCTTAATAATAATAATCATAATAATTATAATAATGGTGGTAATAATTTATTATTATTATTATTATTACACCTTATTGTTATTCAAAAAAAAAAAAAAAAGCAGAGTTCCGTACAACATTAGGTCTGCACGGACGTGTAGAACATCGCACGTCCGTGCAGGGGCAGGCAGAAGCTTAAATCTAAAACTCCAAAGTTTGGCACGGACGTGCCAAAACTAAGCACGTCCATGCAGGTAGGCTTGCACGTCCGTGCGAGCCAAGGCAGAAGCAGCCTTCAATCTGTCTGAGGCTGCACGTCCGTGCCAGAGGGTGCACATCCGTGCGGCCTAAGACAGACGACCCATCAGCACGGTTTTAAACGAAAAAATAAATAAATAAACTTTTACAACCCTCATTCTCACTCACGATTTCCTCCTTCTCCTTCTCTCTCTAAACTCCTTTCCTCCTTCTTACTCACTCAATTCCCTTCAAACACCCAAAATCTCACCAAAATTCAACAAATCTCTCAAAAATCTTCACTCCTTTTCACTCTAAATCATAAACTACTACTCCTTTTCCACATTTAAACCCAAAAATCACCCAAATTGTCAAACCCTAACTTGAAAAAAAAAATCAAATTGGGGGTTTTCTTTGTGGGTTGAAATTCAAACAATTGGTTGAGGGAGTAAGCTCAAGCAAGCACAAGGAAGCTTAGGGTGGTTCATTTGCGGGTTTTACACCCACGACACGTTCGTTATATTCGTTCCTTCCTTTCAGTAATTTTATGCTTTCTTGAATTTTTGCATGTAATTGCTCGGGAAAGTTTGTTTGAATTGTTTGTGAGTGAATGATAGTTGATAATTGTCAAGAATTTGTGAATTTAAAGATGTTTGGTGAATGTTGTGAGAATTGAAATTTTGTAAGTAAGTTTGGAATTGAGGGATTATTTTTTGTGAATGAAGAACATGCTTGATTAAGTGAATTGTTGTGTTGATTTGCTTGATAATAGTGCATAAAAATAGTGTTGAAATTGTTGTGAATTGCATTATTGAGGTTATCTTGGTTGTTTAGTGATTTGCTTGCCTTGTTTCAGGTGGTGGACTTGGAGCTTGGCTTGATTGTGTTGTTTTTGTTGGCCTTGTTTGAGCTTTGACTTGTTGTCATAGTGGACCTAGTTTCTTTGTGTGGTTGTGTGGTGATTATCTTGTCTTGGTTTGTTTGATTGCATTGCATAAAGACCGACCATGTGTAGAAGAAACCGACCTAGAAACACCGATGCTAGGTACCGCAACCCTTCTCCTCCTCCCCCCGTTGATCCACCACAAGTGGATACAATGGGAATAATCTTTAATGACCCGACCTTTTTGAACAATTTTATTAGAAATAGTAGGAGGAAAGTAGGCTGACCAAATTTTACAATGATAATGTGGCCAATGAATTAGGGGTAGGGGACGATGTGAGGATGTTGTTTGAGTGCTCTGACCTAGGGTCTTGGTTAGGATTGCATGCCCCGACCTACAAGAGACTAACCCTCGAGTTCCTTTCTACCCTCCAAGTATAACGAAACACCAACAAAACCCCCCGCCGCATTACCTTCTAACTCATGGATTCGCTACATAACTTGATAATAAGGAGGGTAAATCAAGCCTTTGGGTGGCCCACGACCGGAACCATAGGTCCAAGGGATAGGTACCCCCGTAATTATAATGCGGGTGTATTTTGGAGAAAACTCACGGGCCTTTTTTAGTACAACCCTAGGACCGATAAGGCCTCGGCTATTATCTACCCCGGCTTTAGGCTTTCTCAACGGACTACGGCAAACACGACGTTTGTTAGGGGGGATAGCTCTGGGGTAGTGTCCACAAGGGAGCTTTACTTCCTTTGGCACTTGAGTGAGGGTAGCACGGCCTTAGATGTAGGGTCTTGGCTAGTTAACCACCTAGAGGATGTTGCCACAGGGTCCGGCAACATCACCATAGGTGCCATGATCACTATTATTACTGCTGCTCTTAACCTTGATTTTGCAGATAAAGAGGTTTGTCTAGGGCCGACACAGCTTGATATTTAATCGTTGAGGACTATGAGAAAGTCTCACGAAGACATGAGTTCCTCATACGACAACTTGAGGACAAGCTTCGAGGGTCTTCGATCGGAATTGGGTGAATTTTGAAACATCTACCGACATTGGTACCCCGGGGGCTCAAGCTCCCAAGGCGGCCCGAGCCAGTGAGTTAGTATCCCTTTTTCCCTCCTCTTGTGCTTATATTGTTTTAACATTGGTGACAATGTTCATGATAGCTTGGGGGGGGGGGGAGTCATTGGCTCATGTGTTGGTTCATGTATGTTCTTGTGTTGATAATATTGATTTTGCATGTTGTTTGTTCGTTTCCCCTAAAATCCAAATGCCTTAAATACAAAATTTCTCCCTTGAAATCCAACACCCTAAATCCAAATCTCTTAATTTGTGAATACTTCTCCTCTCTCTCTATTTAGATGTATAGTTATGCTTTATTTTTATGCTTAGCTTAGTTTAGCTTAATTTTGTAATTATTATTGTTATTAAAAAAAAGAAAAAAAAACATATGAAAAAAGCCCATGGATGAGACTTAAATGACGATGCTTATATGTTTTGCTTGCTTGACTCTTAAGTGATAAATAAAAGTTCTTTAGAAGGGTGTGTGCAAGAGTTGGGGTCATTTAGAGGTCCATTAATCTTGATTGCATTAGAGTATATGAAATTGTAGACACCCAAATGTGACTCCCTAAAACCAAACCCAATGATGAATACCTTTTATGTCATTTGATTATCGAACGAAGTGAAAGTGTGGAAAGTCTAGTGATGAGGATGTTTTTATTAAAATATTTCTCTTTCTGTTTTCAAAAATATTTCTTTTTAATCTCTTTATTTATATGAAAATAGCCCGTCCAATTTGGTTTGGTCCATGATAAGGGTCCAATAATGGTGTAGTTGGATTGATTTTGAAAAGAGCTTTCCAATGATATATTATAAGCCCAATTCCGATGAATTATGAGGTAGTTATGGATTAAATTAAATTAGGCCCAATGATTTTAAATGTGGCCCAATGATCTAGAAGAGGGCCTATTAATTATTATTCCTAAAGTAATAAGGATTGATTTTGAAGGTTCTCTTTAATTCTAAAAGATTAGGATTGATAATTATATTTTTTAAAAAGATGTTTTATTTTGAATAAAATATATTAAATCTAATTTTAAATCTGCGTCGTAACCGGTTAAAAAAGTGATTTCGCGTGTAAAAGCGCATTGTACTTTTAAACCAGCGCGAGACGACAGAGTGGTCGCCTGGCGCTGACCTTCGTCGCCTGGCGACGAGCTTGTCATCTGGCGCTGACTCCTGTCGTTCGCGACAGGAGGTATTTTATCCCGAATATGATTTTCTTTGATCCCGTGCTATTTTTCCTATAAA
The DNA here is from genome assembly GCF_948465745.1 of Chenopodium album. Lineage (NCBI taxonomy): Eukaryota > Viridiplantae > Streptophyta > Magnoliopsida > Caryophyllales > Amaranthaceae > Chenopodium > Chenopodium album. The sequence goes on along the minus strand of NC_137850.1, from coordinate 27,504,848 downwards.
TAGGGGTCGAATTTCCCTGTTTTCAATCTATAATTCACAATCATCTCTCTCTCTAAAAGCTAGAAGCTTTCTCTCTTCTTTTTCTAAACCTTCCCTCTCTCAAAATTCGTCACTCATTAGTTCTAGACACACCTAGCCAAGTTCGAAATTGCCTTCTCCCTAGACGTGAAAGGTTGATATTTCTGAGGGTTTGGTCCCAAATCCCTATTTCGATTATTAAATTTAATTGTTTTATTTTATTATTTTCCTTGAAGTTACTAACGCGTGTATTTTGTTATTAGAAAGAGGTACGAGGCATCCAAGTACGTACTTTAATTGCTTTATTGATCTTTTGATATAGAAATCATGCTTACGTTATTTTGTTGCTTCCTAGTATCATGTTTAGGGTATTAACTAATATTTCTAATATCATGCATGTTTCTATGATGCTTCCTATTCTTTCCTAATATCATGTTAATTTCATGTTAGGGGTAATTGATCTTTGATGCTTAGTGACATGCTAGGGTTTGTTATTAATCTTGTTAGTATCATGCCTAGGATCTTGCTAATATTATTATGCTTTGAGATTGAGAATATTATGATGATGATTGTTATTATGTTGCTTGATATTATATTTATTTATTGTTATTGCTTGATCACGCCTTTTATGCATGTTTAAAGGGAATTTGTACTTGTAATCACGCTTAATAAGATAATTAATAATCTTGTTTAGGCTAATATGATTATAATTCAAGTGATCGCCAATAATAGATTTTCTTGTGCATTAAATTCAACCAACATAGATTAACAGGTTTAGGGTTAATCTATTGATTGTATGTTAGTCAGAAAGCGCACATGAATACGAGAAGAATAAAGTAGAGGCCTATTTTTAGGGCAGGTTCAATCTCTTTTAGGTTGGATTTGTACCTTCATCCCCGAACTTCCAGTCATGGTTCCAGACCTATTAGAGTTAACGATCTCCTGGATCGTTAAGGGGTGTAACCTTCACCCTGTGAACGGTTTACAAGTTCCTAAAACTTGTTGGCGACTCTTTTACTCTAGTTTCCTTCCCTTTGGACGCCACCATGCTTAAGTGTATGATCACAGTGGGGCTCAAGTGTGGGATGCTTGAAATATTCCCTACAGAAATGAAAATCGATGAATGCTCAATTGCACGTCTAGCATAGGATATTGTCAAATTTGCCCAAAGTAGGATATGTTTGAATCAATTTGCGGTCCTTTGTGCCCTTGATGTGCCCCCTTTCCTTCCCGAAATGAAACTCTATTGGGGAATTGGTTCTATTAGTATATTGTGTAATAAGTGGCATAATAAGCCACATGTTTCGAATAAAAGAAAGAGTCGCTCACATTTAAAAGAGGCGAGGGCAATGTATGTTGAAAAAAAATAAAAAAATGAAAAAGAAAAGAAAAAAGAAAAGGGGAACAAAAACTCCACCAAAATTCTCAAAATTTTCACTTTTTCTAATCTTGAGGTCAACTTGTGGATGCCTCCCACACATTGTCTATTTTGATGTTTCTTGTGTAATTCCCGACTTAGAGTGTAGTTAAAGGGGCTTGGGAGTGCATTTTGGGAGGTGGACTTGCATTTTGAGATTTTATAACGGAAAGAGGGCTTGTTGCAACTTTTGAATATCTAGACGTGCTCTAATGAACTAGTAAAAGGTCTAAAGAAGTATCCTATTGCAACCTTGCTTAGTTCTCCTCTCTACCCCCAACTCATGTGCACATTTGTATGATCGGTAATTCTTGAAAGTCGCTCACTTGTCTTGCTTGTGATTTATAACCCGATGAGTTAACTTGGGCAATAAAAACATTGGTTTTGGTGTGTATTGATTACTTTGATAGTAATGATTTGTCTTGATAGTTTTGGCGTGGTTTGTGTGAGTTGTGGGTTAAGCTCAAGGGAAACCCTCACGAGACAAAAACTTGTCATCTTAGGCGACTTAGGGGTTTAAATTGCTTTTCACTTGTGCTAAAAGTGACTATGGTTATTACCATGCGGATTTGTGTTTTTGTGTTTCCTCTTTAATGCCTCTCCTTGGTTTGATCATTAGCAAGTAATCTTCCTTCTTGTTTTGACATGTTTGTTTTGCTCGAGGACTAGCAAAAGCATAGCTTGGCGGGATTTGATAACTTGTTATTCAATATGATTTTAGGGCGATTTTGAACCTTGTTTACTTGACAAATTGGTGTTTTGGTTAACTTTTACTCTATTATCGTGCATTTTTGTGTGTATCCTTTGCTTCACGGGTTGTTAGTGTTTTTTTTAGTTCATAGGTCCAAAAATGACCATTTTGGAGCATATGGATGATAAACCGAGGTTAGAAGCCGAGACATAGGAGCAAACCCAAAGAAAAGGTGAAGAAAAGGGCCTAAGAGACCCTGCACGGTCGTGCCACATCCTGCACGTCCGTGCAGGGGTGTTCCAGCAAGTATAATGTTTATGCCAGAGCCTGCACGGACGTGCAAGAGTGCAGCACGTCCGTGCAAGACCCCAAGCACGGTCGTGCTTAAGGATGCACGTCCGTTCGTCATTCCCAGGCCAAATCTGGGCTTCTGACTTGCACTGCACGGCCGTGCACTAGGTGGAACGTCCGTGTTGCTTAAGCTGCACGTCCGTGCCGAGCCTGGCACGTCCGTGCTGACCTGAAGATGAGCCCGACTCTTGTTTTCTCCGTCCTTTTTATTTGGGGGGTCATATAAATACTCCCCTTAGCTCTTTTGTTCGGGCATCCAAGTTTTTAGAGCTTTCTCTTAGTTTGTAATCTTAGAAACACAAATATTCTCAAATCATTAGTTAGACTTTAATTATTAGCTTGGAAATTTCAATCTCAATCATTGTAGAAGACAAGTTCCACCATTGTTATTTAAAGTTGAAGCTTCTAGTAACTTTTCTTACTCTTCTTTTCCATTTTAATTGCTTTGATTGTTAATAATTTTGCTTAATTCTTATATGCTTAGATTGTTAATTAGCTTAATCTTTAGTTTGAATGTTGTTCATGAGTAGCTTGAAAACCTTAATTGCTTTAATCTCCATGGATTGTGAGTAGTCTAATTTTCTAGGGTTTGGGTAAAACACTCAATGTAGTCACTAATTGCTTGTTGCATGTGTTAATTTGGTAATTTTTGGGTGTTAATTAGTTGAGCTTAAGTGGTTTAATTGCTTAGTTCTTGTATATGGCCATTGCTAGAACTATTATCCAAGCTTCCTCAATGAAGGATCGAGAGATGAACTTGAGTTAGCTCCCTTATGCTTAATTGACTTGAAATGCCATGTGAATAGGAATTTCCAGTCAAGGGAATGTTTTTGTCATCGTGATTATGCTTTAATACTTGTTTTGTGCTTGGTAACCACGAGAGTAGGTTGTATTCATGATTCAAGTAATCCCTCTAGCTTGAGAGAGTAGTTGGGTGCTTTAGATGACTTCCCCTATATTATCCCCTTAGTTTACCATTGTTTGCTACATGCTATTTGTGATTTGTGATGAAGTTGAGTGGTATTTCCCGAGCCCTAGAATCCTCTAAATATTGTTAATCTCCCCTTAGTCTTAGTTTTTTTGAACTAGTACATGTTACATAAAACCAAACCAATACCAACTTCATTTAGCTTACTTAAACGGTAGTATCTCGGTGGTTGATTCAACGCCTCTCTTGGGTTCGACCCTTTCTTACCCTTGCTATTAGCTAGTGAGACCAAGATAGGACTTTTATCTTTGTTAGGCTCGACGACAGCCTATCACAGTGTTGGATTATTCGTTTTCTTGCACTAAGTGTTAACTTCATAACATAATTTATTGTTGTCTAGATATTTTATCTAGATCCCCTCCACCAGAAACCTGTGCAGTGGGATGTGTTCCCAAGGATCAAGGTGTGGACTTCTCTTGAGATAAGGGCAGCACTTATGGAGGGCAAGATCAACCGGGACGAATATGGAAAGTTGTTAGTAAGTATTTTCCTCATTTTTTATAATTGACAATGTTGAGTCTTGGGCAATGTATCCCCTTTGCTGAGTTAGACTTGTTTGGTGTAGGCTTTGGACATAGCGTACGGGGAGGAGCATTCCCTTGAATCAAGGGATGCTGATTGCTTGCGGAGGATTGTTTATGCAGGCAATCAGCCACAACAGTTGGATGATGTGGTGACTGTAGTTATGGAGAAGGGTACAAAAAATTTGGCATTTGTAACTTGTTATATGTTAAATGGTGTGTACAATGTTATAAAATATTTATCTTGTATGTAGGTCATGACAAAATTGACCCCTAGGTTGGAGACACTCCTTGAGGCTGCGGTTGGAAAAGCTTTTAGCGGGTTTGTCGCGAACATGACCATGAATGCAGCAAATGGGGATGATTTTTACACAACAAGTGGAAGCCACCCAACCTGATGCAAAGCTTAAGGCCAAACCCTCGGATAAGGTGGAAGCAAAAGGCGATAATATCCGATCACCCATACCGGAAGAAGAACCTAGGACTTCGAAGCTGCTTAGCCCTTTGGAGAAGAGGCTTGCCAACTTTGTTCGCGGCTAAAGGGAATTGAAGAATGATAATCAGTAAGTACTTTTTTTTCTCCGGTTAAGTTCTATTTGTTAAAACCTTACTCTTAAGTCTCCATTTTGTTCTGTTGTTGAATATTTGTTTAGGCCCGATCCCTCCATAATTGAATGTGATGGCATGGACGCATCTCAAAGGGACTGTTATCGGGTTGCGTCCCCGAGGTGCCATGTCGGAGATCATTATGTGAGGATGGCTTCTGTCATGTATACCAAAACCTGGTCAACACAACACAAGAGCAAGAGGATTATGATTGATCCTTTCTATTCGTTGAGGGTTATGGTTATTGATTTACGATGTCCATTAATTCTCTTTTTTCGTGTAGTCTAATGTTGGATTATGGTAGCATTTTGTAATTTTAGGGAAAGATGACTTCAAAGAGCTCGGTAGAAAGTATGCGAAGACTTTTCTAAGCTATCCATCGGACCAAATTCAAAGTGTACGTCGACATTTTGAGAAATTGTGATTTCCTAATGATTGATGATTTTAGGTTTTGCCCTTTATTTAATTTGCCTCATTTGTATCAGTTTTAGCATTTACTTGTTCTAGTATAATAGTTGTTTGGTTAGGGTGTGATTTCTTAATCATTGATGATTTTAGGTTAGGCACTTGTAGGCATATATTTCAAGTAACAATTGAAAGAAGTATTTTTGCAATGTCTTGGTTGTGAAATTGATATCTTTGATAAATTGTTTACAAAATGACACAGGTATTTTTCTCGATCTTAAATGCTGATCACTTGTTTTGCCTTGCTGTTGATCTTAAAGTGCAATTGATTTGAATGATCGATTCCCTGTACAATGATTTGTACTTACAACATGAGACAATTGTCTCACAACTAGTAAGCTGACTTGTTTTAGTAAAGTTAATGTGTCCCCCTCCTATGTAAAACTAATCTTGCATGCAGTGCTTTTTCTGTAGATGAAGGCCTTAGGTGAGTTGGTGCACCTTAGTGATCCTACTTGGGAAAAGGGAACCATTTCAAATTAGCTCAGAAGGTCGTTTACTGTGTATCAGTCAGACACGTTTGTAACGTTTCCCTCAGTTTAATATCATATTTGTTTCTTTTATCTTCATATAATCTCATCATTGTATGACTATTAGTTATTAGTAATTGTATGACTATTAGTTATTAGTAATTGTATGAGAAGTTGAATTACTGGGAGGAGGGTTTGATTAATCTCATCATTGTATGACTATCAGTTAGTAGTAATTGTATGAGAAGTTGAATTACTGGGAGGTGGGTTTGATTAATCTCATCATTGTATGACTATTAGGTGCTCTTGCGGTGCAATTATGCTAGCTACTATCAAATATTGTGCACGTAGCTTCGATGCAACTTTTACATGGTGAGTTTATGAGGCTGCTTTCCTATGTAAATGGTTGAACCAATCTGGGTGTGACTTGATGCTTGAACTTATTCTGGCAAGATAAAATATCCACCTTGAGGACCAACTTATTTCTGCAAGATGTGTTAAACGATTTTAACCAACAGAAGCCATATTTGGAGGAGGATGTCTTGCCAAAAGAACGACGAGGCGGTAGGAGGACTGGTTCTTACATCACTTCGTAGGGTTGCTGCCACACACGCTAACTAGTAGATTCAGGGCTAACTTTGGATGATGAACTATTTATAATTCACTTTTTTTTTGCATCACCACGGAACATTAAAGGGGTACCTTCTGTTGGTGCTTGGTACCGTTGTGGTTTGCTACCAGATGAACTTGGTACTGTCATTTTGTGGTTTGTCTGCATTATGCAACAAATCTAACTTTGTTGTGGTAAATCTAATTTAATCTAAGTTAATTATTATGCAAAAGTAAGCATTTATATTATAACATAATGGTTCAAGATCCCAATTCAAAATACTAAATAGGTAGCAAAGTTTAAAACTACATACCATACATCCAAATTCATAATACTACATAAGAAGCTAATGACATAGCAAAGATTAGAACTACAAAGCATATTTGCTTCTTCAACAGAACTTGAAACTTGATTCTGATGTCCATCCATAACCTTCAACGGAGGTGTCAGTTTGCATGTTAGTCTCAAATAGATATTGAGCATGTTGTAGACGATGGACGTATTCAGTGGGGTAGTCATTGTACTGAAAAAGGATCGATCTAACGAGAAAGGAGTTTTCCATTTCATCGAATCCATTTTCGGCAAGCATTTTGCTTCTAAACAACATCTGTTGCTCTCTATCCTTCTCAATAATCTCCGTTTGATCTTCTTTGGAGTACTACAGCCAAGTCCATGTTACCTTTATATCACCTCCTTTTGGGACAATAAACTTTTTTCCAAGTAGCACGATTCCCCACTCTTGACCCTTACCAATAGCTTCATCCACCTCTAACCACCAATCTTCTAAGTAAGCAAATAGCTTGAAGAACTTCTTCAGGTAAATGTGGTAAATGGGGAACGCATAACACTCCGCCAAAGATCTCCTTAGGGTCCGCAAGTTGAAGGAAACGACAATCTTGGCCACATCTACCAAGTACCACATGAAACAAAAGGCCACCTTGCGAAAGTACCTTGCCCGCCCTATTTTGAACAAAGTTAAGAATGGATAGTCGAGATGGAAATATATTCCCTTAACAGGTTCAATCAAGCCTCCTCTAGAAATAGTGGCTAATTGATGACTAAACATCATCATCTTGCTATGCCTTGGCATATACAAATCCTTAATGATACCATTAGGATCATTATATCCCACATTCTTCAATTTCCGGACTTTACGCAATAGTCTTTAGTGATGTTTTTCAGCACGGCGCTTAGCTACTCAAATACAATGCAAAACACACACATATTAGTAATAGTAACAGGACTACCAACAAGTTCATAAATATATATAAATGCTCAAATACACCTATGCTAATTTTAGTTACCCATAACCAGATGCAGTCACATGAATTATAAGTGTAGTAACCTAAAACCAGCCCCCGGCTAAACTACATTTCAATTTCATATGCAAAATACATACACAATGCTATACAAAGTACGTAGGACAAAAAATTTACCTAACGCTACATTTTAAATTTGGAGTAGGTCACAGAATATGCTATATTTTATAACTAGAACTAAAAATTAACTTGCAAACAAAGATCAATTGTATACAAAATAATTTGCTAATTTAGGGGAAGAAGTTTATTTATTCATACCTTTGTTTCTCATGGCGAAATATGAGGAAGTATCAAGGAGAGAATAAAGAGAAGTAGTACGCTAAAATAAAACCTTGAAGGGTTTATTTATTCATTTCAGCTTAGTTATGTGCCATTAATGTAAAAGTACATGTTACTTTGGTTCATTTAAGTTGATACAAAAATCTATATTTTCCTCACTTAGTTAAGCAAAATCAAATGCCAGAGGTGCCTTGAGCCCAACAAAATATTGTACTCCCTTGGCAAATGTATTGTCTTTTCCAGTTGCTCTTTTCATCTAGCTTCTTACTTTTAACTTAATACCTGTCATCCCATCTGGTGGAAGTACTCTTTTTTGTTTTAAACAAGTACATTATCTCTGAAGGCTGAGGATTTCGTGGGATGTTACCTTCTTTTTCCCTGATCAATTAAGAGGGAACTCAAAAAATCACTCTCAACCCCTTTCACTTTCCTTTCACCGGAACTAGAGTTCATATGGTGAGAGGCTAGAGAAGGGAGTCAGTGCCCCATCCAACCTCACCGGTGATGTACTTTAGGCCATTCAACACTACCAACACCCTAGAACTTGATTTCAACTCCACCCCCTATTTTATGAACTAAGATCACTACAACGAAGGGCTAAGGATCCCTCATGCCTTCCTTCGTGATCAACTCTCCAACTCCCTTGACCTTATGACCACAAATTACATCCCAAAAAGTTTGATGCTGATGAGAATTTGGGTTGTTTTTACCTTCTATTCATAGCTTTATTTCTTAATAAATGCTTAGTTTTATGAACTTTCTCCTTAGTTTCCCTTCTCTCTTTTGTTTTGTGTTTCTATGGTTTTTCTTGTGTTTTCTCCTTTATTTCTCCTCTTTTCGTGGTTGTAGGTATTGTACGAGGTTCGGGTCTCGATATTTGAGGTTTTCTAAGTTAAAAGATGCTTTTGGAGTAATCTCATAGCATTGGGAAAGCTCAAGATGCAAGGAAGTGGATGCTCCAAGTTCTATCTCTTGCGCTCTCAAGCCGTGCTCCCATGAAGAAGTGGTGTTGAACCCACCGTGGAGTCCATTTAAATCTTCCATGCTTAGTATCTATCATCATCATACCGCGTGCACTCGAAGACCCCTTTTATGAACGCATTGAGCATAGAAGAAGTCGAAAGAACCCAGAAAGGCTCAGGCGCGCAGCCCACTTGCGCGGGCGCTCAAGCCACGTGCGAGGGCGCGCAAGCGTGGGTTCCCGGTTTCAATTGATTTCAAATTCGCGCCTCTTATTAATACTTATTTTAAACCCGATTTTTGTAAGAAGTTTTAGACATAATTTTGATCATAATTTTAGCTTAGTTGAGAGTTTCTCTCTCTAGTTTTCGGGTTAGTTTAGTAGTAGATTTAGAGAGAGAAAGTGAGAGATTTCAATGGTGATTTGAGAGATTGATGATACAAGGGTGACAATTGTGTTGAAGATCTTCTTTATTATCAATGAGCTTTTCTAACTCTATCTCATATTATTGTTTTGTTTAGATTCATGTTTGTTTGATTTGATTTGGATGTTTGATCTTGATTAGTGTAATTGTTCTTGATATTTTGTTGATTTTTGATTTCTTAGTTGTTTGTTGTTTGATGATGATTCTTGAGTAGTTGTTTGGCTAGGGATTTGGTGAAACTTGTATGATTGATTGATTGTGATTAATTTGGGAATTGTGTTGATTGATTGTTGAGATTAAAGTGATTAATGTAAGTTTGCATGTGTGTGATTCAATTAGGCCTTGAGAATTATGCCAGATTGCATTGTAATTGCTAATGGCACAACCAATTGATTTAGGAATTGCAATTATCGATTGGTTTGAATTGTGATTCTCCTAGTTTGTTATTCGTAGGGACCATTAGCTTAACGATTAGGAGATAGCTCTTTGATTCCAATTGATAGCTCTTTTCATTAGTCTTCACAACCATTGATTGGCATGTTTGTCCCAAGTTGTTGCAATTGTCATGATTACTTGTTGATTCCCATTCCCTAGTATTTGATTTGTTTGGTTGTTTGTTTTGTTAATTATTAGCGTTACTTCTTCACCTTTGACTTCGACCTAGCTTAGGCGCATAATTAAGAGCGATTGAACATAACCGTTCCTTTGGATTCGACCCTTGACTTACCTCTATACTTGTATTTAGGTTTGTTAAGTGTTTATAAATTTTGTTTGGCTTAGGGAGGATTAGTCAATGACCTAGTTTTCCCCTCGTCAGATGCAAGTTTCTAAAGACAAAATTCGACTTGCATATTATCCAGATCTCACAGATTTGGGTGGATATCTCCACAAGGGGTTTGATGATTTTGCTAAGTGGTTATGCACTACTTCAAGCTCTGGTGATGATTTCATTCCAAAAAAAATTGTTCTAGTGTTTGACTTGAAGCCAATTGTTGATTTAAACCAGCTTCCCCTCTATAACCTCTCTTTACAAGAAAGACACGTTTTCCTTGGTGCTGATATCGCTGCAATTCATGTGATGGAGGTGAATGAGGTTGTGAATATAATTCATGTGATTGTATATTCTTGTCTTACCGATAAAAGGAAGGTCAAGTACAATCAAGTTTCTATTTGGGGTTGTCATAAGGCAGTTGATAGCTCTGGTTCTCGTTGCATTCCAGCTAGTTTTGCTGTCATCGTGTAGAATGCAAGGAGCGTTCACCGACCATCTTTTGTGGAAACATTCTACGAGCTTTTCCATTATTATGCACCTGAAGTTGTTGTTGTGACGAAGGCTAGGCTTGACCAGTCCACCCTTGAATTCATCAAATTTGAACTAAATGGCGTTTATAATGTTGAAGGATTTGGTGGCGAGAATGGGTATAGTGAAGTGTTACTAATTTGGGACTTGAATGATTTCAAGCCATGGGTGATTAAGAGGGGCAGTTCTTACTTTGGCCACCAGCTAGGTGTGGAACTTCAGGTAAGTCCTAATTTTTTTTTAAAATTGTTAGTTGATAAATTATAAATTACCATGTTTAAAATTATAAATTATAAATTACCATGTTTACAATTATAAATTAGCATGTTTATAATTTTAATTAATAAATAAAATTATAAATTAGCATGTTTATAATTGTAGTTAATAATTTAAAATTATAAATTAGCATGTTTAAAATTATAAATTAGCATTGTTAATCTAATAAAGTTATACAGTACCATGTTAATAATTTTTTTATAAGATTAAAAACAGAACAAATGGTTATGGAATTGTAGTCATTGAAGCTGGATGACTCACAGCAGTCGTCACAGAAGTCATCATCTAATTCGCCTCCTTCTTATTATAATTCTGGAGGGGATGTGGATGATCCTACTATCCATGATTGGAATGATCACCTGACTCCTCAGACGCCTGAAGTTCCCTTCATTGAAGATGATGAACCAGGACTAGATCTGAACGACCCAACTATCCATGATTGGAACGACCATCTCACCCCCGATGTTGTGCTTTAAGGCTCGTTTTCTAGTAGTATCGGCTATTATGTGTTTATTTATGTCTTATGGATTGTAATTGTTCTAAGTACTTGTTTAATCTTTTTAGAGTTACTTCGAATTTGTAGTAATTATGTTGTAATCGTTTTAGTTATGACTTCTGCATTTATGATTATGTTGAACATAATTAGGCTTATTTTATGATTATGATTTTGTGTGTTATTTTAATGATGCAAAGGTAATCTAAAAAATATTAAACAACCATAAGATAAAGCAAATCACAACAATCTAACTTCTCATAAGGTTACTTTGTTATTAATAATAATATAGAGCAACTCACAACAATTCAACTTCTGATACAATTATTACTAACTACAATTACGCAAGGTTAGGCCTCGCTATAGACATTAAAACTTCATTAAGACTATCCCTTCAAGTGGAAAAACATCGCCACTGCAGAAACAATAACAACAGCCTTCAATAACTTCACAACCAAATGCTCGAGGGCATCCATCCTTTGCCAAAGCATGCCAATGCCATAGTCATTTCGGCTCCGAATGAAATCGACCTCATTTGCCCACTACCAGAAATTGCACACTCTGCACTTGTAGTATGGCAAAGTGGATTCGCTTCGGAATGAGAAATTTGAAACTCGGCTAAGTGTGATCCTACACAGTTACACTTCTTGGCAACAACCCATATAATGTCGGAGATAGGTTGTTCAAACGACCTACGCCTAATTAATGATGTAGAGTTTGAAGACATTATGATCTAAATATTTGGAAAAGTCCAATGCAAATTTACTCTAAAGTAGGGCATTTATAAAGTAAGGACGGAAAAAGTGGAGGGAAATTTCCCGCCAAAACATACATCTATCTATCTTAACGTTAAAAAGCTACATCTGTATGTAACCCATTTCCAGCAAAACATTCGTACTGCGTAGTATATTATTTTCAAAATTGGTATTTTCATAGTTAGTACTCAGAGATACATAATTAAAGTCCAGTGGTTACAAATTACTCCGTAATAATATCCCCATATATCACAACAGTACTACATTTTTCTTTTTCTTTTTTTATTATGTCTTATGTCAGTGACACCTATTAAACTTTCACTAGAGTTATAAAATGTACAATTGAATATAGCTTAGTTTAGAACAAACAATTACATATAAAATCACAATTTATGTAAGTATTTTTTCTAATGTGTCCAATACATAATTCTATTGTTATCACATGATAAAAGGTTGACGAATAATTGTTAAGTACACTAATTGCAAACCCTTACAATCTACAACATTAAACAATGAGCATTACCCTATACAATACTCAATGATTAGTCTTATCTATCACCACATGTAAAAGATAACCAATAAATTCAAAAACGATATGTTCTTGACGAATTTCCCATGCAAACGGATTCTAAAATGAATTACTAGGCACGTGGAAATGATAAAAAGGTTACCATCGGATGTGTGTATGTAATAGTAAATAGATAATAATAAAATATTAGCACCCTAAACCCATGACACCCTAGTAATAGTACCCTTGCGACATTTAGAAAAATCCTTCTATTATACAGTTGAACATTATAAAGATGTTTTCTAATAGTACCCTAGAGACCTTTAACAAAACCCTTATAGTGTACAGTTTTATATAATTTTGACTAAGTGAAAGCATATGTATGTGAAGCTTTTAAGCATGTATATGCAAAAATGAAATATAAAAAAAAAGGTCTATACTTCTTCATGATCTGCATAGCTAGGTCACTTATTACCTTAAAAAATTTCTTATTAATTAGTTATCTTGTACGAATTATTTAATAAGATTAATAACAATCTATAATTAATACGACTGTATGATGAGATCTGTAAGATGACTTGATAGGGTTAGGAGCGAGCTCCATGTAAACTTAATTTGAGCTACCAATGGTACTTGTGTGATGATGCTACGCATAACGGCACAAGTATGATTCTACCATAAATTACTACTTATTTCGGGGAAGTTATAGGTTGACTCTATTAATTTTGTAATTCAAAATGCTATATTTTCAAGTCATTTTAGATAATAATTTAAAAAAAAGATAAACAAAATACCCTTGACACCCTGGTAGTGGTACCCTTGGGACATTTAGCGAAACCCTTTTATTATACAATTGAACATTATAAAGATGGTTTCTAGTAGTACCCTAAAGACCTTTAACGAAACTGTAGACACCCAAATGTGTCTCCCCAAAACAAAACCCAGTGATGAATACCTTTTGCGTCGAATCATAATCGAATACGGTGAAAGTGTGAAAGGTCAAGTGTTGCGGTTGGTTTTTATTAAAATTCTTTCTTTCTGTTTTCGAAAACAATTCTATTTTATGAAAACAGCCAATCCAGTTTATTTTGGTCCACGACAAGGGTCAAATAATAGAGTAGTTGGATGGGGCTTGCAAAGAGCTTTCCAACGATATATTATAAGCCCAATTCCAATGAATAATGAGGAAGTTATGGCCAAAATACTAAACTGGGCCCGGTTTAATCTTTACAAGCGGCCTAATGATCTAGGGGAGGGCCCAATGTTAATTATTATTCCTAGAGTTATTATAATTAATTATAGTCTTCAAGAATTCTCTAGAACGTTCTCTTTAATCCTAATAGGATTAGAATTAATAATTAGATTTTGATAAAGTTTTACTTGGAATAAAATATTATTTTATGAAAAACGCGATTTCAGTTTTCATACGGACTTTACAAATCAATTTTGATTCATATGTGGACTCCGTGTTTGAAAGCGCGTAGAAATCCAGGCTGTCGCCACGCGACAAGCCTTATCGCCTGGCGACAAGGTCGGTTTTGCAGCGACAGAGTGAAGTTTTATTCCTTATCAAATTCTACCTATTTCCGGACTGTTTTCTTAAAAATAGGGTCCTAAACCTCCGTTTTCAATCATCAATCATTCACAATAATCTACAATCAACTCTCATCAAGAATTTCTTGATTCTTTATTCTTTTTCTAAACCTTCCCTCGTACACAATTCCTCATACATTAGCACTAGACACACCTAGCCAAGTTCGAAGTTGCCTTCGCCCTAGACGTGAAAGGTTATAATTTCTGAGGGTTTGGTCCCTAATCTCTATTTCAATTATTTAATTTAATTGTTTGATTTTATATTTCCCTTGAAGTTACTAACGCGTGTATTTTGTTATTAGAAAGAGGCACGAGGCATCAAAGTATGTAATCTTATTGCTCTATTCTTGTAGAAAGCATGTTTAAATTTGTTTAATTCCTAGTATCATGTTAAGATGTTATTATTTCTTTCTAGTATCATGTTTAGGGTCCCTTTTACTCTTTTCTAATATCATGTTAGTACCATGTTAGGGTTAAAGCTTTGATCTTTAATGCTTAGTGACATGCTAGGATTTGTTATTAATCTTATTAGTATCATGCCTAGGATCTTGCTATTATTGTGTTTTAACATGATTATAATTGTTATGATTATGATGATTATTATGTTGCTTGATATATATTATTGTTATTGCTTGATCACGCCTTTTATGCATGTTTAAAGGGAATTTGTACTTGTAATCAAGCTTAATAAGATAATTAATAATCTTGTTTAGGGCTAATATGATTATAATTCAAGTGATCGCCAATAATAGTTTTTCTTGTGCATTATATTCAACCAACATAGATAAACAGGTTTAGGGTTAACCTATTGTTTGCATGTTAGTCAGAAAGCGCACATGAATACGAGAAGAATGAAGTAGAGACCTATTTAGGGCAGGTTCAATCTCTTTTAGGTTAGATTTGTACCTTCATCCCCGAACCCTATTTGGTTCAAGACCTTTTGGAGTTAAAGGTCTCATGGATCGTCAAGGGGTGTAATCTTCACCTTGTGAACAGTTTACAAGTTCCTAAAACTTGTTGGCGACTCTTTTTCTCTAGCTTCCTTCCCTTTGGACGCCACCATGCTTAAGTGTATGATCACAGTGGGGTTCAAGTTTGGGGTTAATGACTTGAAATATTCCCTACAGTTTTTGGCGACTCCACTGAGGAGGATTTCTATTTTAATTCCTGAAAATTATTTCGGCAATGATTTAGAATGAGTGGATGATACTCGAAAAGTTCTAAGTATTTCATGTGCGTAATTATGATTAACATTATCATCATATGCATAAAAAAGGTCCTCATTGGATAGACCATCCGAAATGAGTAAAAAACATAGGATTTTTACACGTAGGAAATTTGAGAAATATCTTTCACAACTAGAATTGAAATAACGCTGCGAAGTCTGGAAAATTCGAAGAACATAGATACCTGCTGAGGCATGTTGGAACTGGCGTCTAGAAAACAAGGCTTGTCGCCTGTAAAGTGCTTCTGTCGCCTGGCGACAGTTCTGTCGCTTGGCGACAGTGGTACTTTTGAGGCGACAGTCCCTGTAGTCTGGCGCCAAGTTCGTCCAATACCGAGCCAGAACTCTGCCTTCTTGTTTTGACCATTTCTAGCACTGTTGGCTCGATTCTACTTCCTAATTGAGTTTTTCTCACTTTTCTGAAACCCATATGTGTTCTACATATGGACATAACCCTCTGGGGGTTCATGCTCCATCTACCCTATCGAACGCTCCTGGCAACGACAGGTACATCCGAGTTTGTGAATCCACCAAACCGTGGAAGCAAGTTTTTAACTTGCGGGGTCCCATCCACTCACGCCAACCCTTCCAAAGGTAAGGCTTCCGCGCGGTGCATCCGAACTCATAACCATGGACCCTGTTTGACTAACCCATAACCTGAACTTTAGAGAACTAGAGCCATGGTTAGGTTGCAAACTCATTGCATCATATCGTGACTATTTGAACTACTTGTGCATTCTTTACTTGTGCATACCTTATATGTGCTAACCGTTTGTTTGACTTGTGTTTAAGTCTAAATAAACCAACTAATGACTAAAAAGGGCTTTGTCTAAGTAATTAATTAATTAATTCGACTAATTAAAGACTAATAAAGTAATTAATCTTACTTAACACGACTTTAGGCATGTCCCCTTAGAGTAAAATTACTGGAAACAGTCCCAGATTAATGTTCCGGAAATGGCGCAGGAGTTTGGGTTGTGGCGCCGCAGTTTACTTCTTGTCGCCTGGCGGCAATTTTGTCGTCTGGCGACAAGCTTTAAATTGTGGTGACAGTTCTGTTGTTCCGGCGACAGTCCAGATTCTTACTCGAGTCATCACGACGAGTCTAATTAACCAGTCTGCTAATCAGTTTAATCAATTTGTTAAGTCCTTAATTGCGTCTAGGCACCTAGTCCCATGGCCATACCCAAGGGTCAAAGCACGTCACTTGCACTCACTTATAAATCACACACTTAACATGTATGTCACACCTTGACCATGTCTTAGGTTCATGCATGAGTCGGTTTTTTTTCCGTCATTTGAGTTGGGGGTACATTCTATTCCTAATTTTTTCATATCTCTCCATCTACATCATCTTTCCATTCTCTACATGCTTTCCCCGAGTCACAATATTCATTCTTCCTACCTTCTTCTATCTATTGAATGTTGAATAGAGCTGAGTCAAATAATTAACAATGAATATCCCTTAATTTTCCTTTCCACAGTACTTGGTCAAGGAGAGAAGGACGATTAATCAAAGACAACACCTTCATTCAAATTCAACTTTTTGATAAGCCAATCGGTAGAAAAAGGAAAGCTAAGAAGATAATGACAAGTCAGGAAGAAGTCAACGAACTCAAGAGACAAGTGGCTAACATTGCTGAAATGTTGAAGAATCTGAATCTCCAAATCAATGACCCTGTGAGACAACAGCAAATGGAGCTCATCTAGGAAAATTTGAGCAAATTGTCCAATGACTATAGATTGCAGGGCATTAGCTCACAAGAGGTCTTGCTTGACAAGGATCTTCTTCCGCAGAAGTTCAATGCCAACGACATCCCGAAATTCAAGGCAATGGATAACCCTTATTTTCATTTAAGAGCCTTTGAAACTGTAATGAATATTTAGGGAATAGATAAGAAAGCTTTTCGTTCTGTGTTTTCTCTATCTTTAGAAACCATTTGTCAGGAATGGTACTTTTCTCTTGATAAAGAGAAAACCTCTACTTGGGATGTTATTGTAAACGCTTTCATTGATAGATCTAAATGTAACATTCAAGTCGACACCGATTATAGACAACTTGAGCTGCTAAGACAAAAAGAGAATGAAGGCTTTACCTCTTTCTTTAATAAGTGGAGGGAAGCTTCCGCTAAGATGATTGAGGTACCCTCCAAAAAAGAATCTGTGAAGATGTTTATCAAGAACCTCCAAGAAAAGTATTCAAAGCACTTAAAATATCAACACAACTTGAATACTTTCAAGGCCGTCTACGACATAGGCATCGAGATCGAAGATGACCTCACAAAGCAAAAAGCTGCTAACAATAGTAACCACAGTGGCTGGAAAGGAAAGAAGAACGACAATCTTTCTTCTTCCGAAAACGCCCACTCTAGTAACAATGTTAGTACCTTTGATCTCAATGAAGTCTTAGCCATGGATAACCAAGGATCTAAGAAACAACTAAGGAAAGACTTCACCCCCATTGGGATGAGCTATGATGCTGCTTTCGACCGACTCCATGCCAAGGGACTCATAACTCCCATTGGACCATTTAGAGACCCACCTGTCGAGAAGAGAACGGCTAGTTGGAGCCCAGATTCACATTGCAAGTACCATCAAGGTAGGGGTCATAGTACTGAGAGTTATTGGAAGCTAAAAGAGGTTATAGAACATTTGATCGATAATAACAAGCTTCCCATACCTCCAGCTAGCAAGAAGAGCGAGTGATGATAAAGCAAACGACACAAGACAAGAGGCGAGCTTCAACGACAAGATTTCATGACCTCTTTTTCTTTTTTCGGTTTTTCCTTTCCCCAATAAGTCTAGCATAGGCACCGTTTTATTCTCCTTAGATTTATTTTGTAGTATCATTATTTCTTCCCCTTTTAATAAAATGAGCATTTATTTCTTGCATATGATCATTGCATTGCATTCATTAAAAAAAATAAAAATAAATAAAAATAAAAAATAAAAAAAAATATGTCAAACTAAGCACAAGATATACCAATGATTTGAGGCAGCCCTTGTAGCCACATCATATCACCTTTCACCCTTCAAATATGTAATCCTTTTTTGATAAACTACTTTGAGCCTCGTCTAACGATAGACCTTCATCTTTTCAACCCATATCTACCTAACCTTGGGATGGGATGGTGTGCAACTTATGCAATTTTCAAAGAACGAAAACTTGAGTGATTTTACATAAAACTCAAAAATTCAAAAAATAAAATAACAATAAAAGTGTACAAAAGGGCAAGTGTTCCAATTTCATTGATATGAACATGTCTTTGATATGAACACGTCTCAGATTGCGTCTCTTATCGAGTGCTCGGTACCGTGCCCGAGAAACATGAATGCCAAGTGAGTGATAGACCGCATGATCGGGATTGCCCACGCTTATAAAAAAGAGATTTGAATTTGAAAAAAATGATAAAGCAAAAAGAGAGAGCAAAATATAAAGAAAAGAGTTCAAAAGTGAGAAACACTCGAGCAAAAAAAATACAAAGATTCAAAAGCAAGGTTGCACACCTTGGGGGCTTATCTAGGGTCTTTAGCCTTTATCCCTTTCTTCTTCAAACCTTTAGCCTAACCACGTTACAACCCTTAAAAGACCTTTTTGAGGTATACACACTTGTGCGAGGTTCGACTAGATCTACGTTCGGCCTGATTCCTAACGGATACATAGGCAACCTCACAAAGAGGTGCGGCCGTAATAAAAATGCATTCATATTTACATTCATAATTGATCATATCAAGGAATTTCAAATGCTCATCCTTTTCCATTTAGAGCTAGACTTAGGGGCTTGATCCTTGCATTATTAGCTTACCCAGCCTAAGAGTCACCACCATTTGACTCCTTTCAATATATTTTTTTCCACACACTTAGCTCTTGCGGCCTAACTTTAGTATCACTTTCACACACTACACAGATACATGACCAAATATACTTCCCTTAGGAACCCTTTGTCATGAAATCTTAACACAACGCTGAAGCATGCCTTGTCATGTCAAAATCAAGATCAATCATCATTGCATCACAAAGTATGAAGTAATTAGCCTCCGCGCCTAAGCTACCTAAATACTTTCATTATCAAGTAAACTAGGATAGTCTAAGATGTTACAATCCTTGTACTGTGAGAGACAACATTAACGGATTAAGCTCATTCAACATGCACCTTCAAAAACTTCACTTTGATTCTTTTTTGCGTCTTTCTTTTTCGGGAGAAAGTCGGTACCCTCCACAAAAAATGACGGAAAATTTTTGCTTTTTCGCATTTTTCGAGTCGCACAATCACATTATAATGCACACACGAGTAATGTACGTTGAGTCATGTCACCTCGAATTGAGTCTAACGCATGTGTCAAAACACATTAAGTCACGTAAGAGTCACACACGTGTCAAAACACATTGAGTCAACCTCAAGTCAGTCAATCACCTTAGGTCAACCCTAAGAAAAACACCAGCAAAGTCTTTTGGCAATCTTTTGATACAACCATTCAGCAAAGCTCCTGTTCGCAGCCAACCGAACGATCGCAACAAACATTCAAGTATCATCAAAGCTCTTTGTTCAGAGATGCGTGGACATAAAAAGCTCTTTGTTCAGAGACGCGTGGACATATAATCAAAGCTCTTTGTTCAGAGACGCGTGGACATATCATCAAAGCTCTTTTGCTCAGAGACACGTGGGCATATTATTTCAAGCTCTTTTGTTCAGAGACGCGTGGACATAAAAAGCTCTTTGTTCAGAGACGCGTGGACATAAAAAGCTCTTTGTTCAGAGACGCGTGGACATATCATCAAAGCTCTTTGTTCAAAGACGCGTGGACATATCATCAAAGCTCTTTTGCTCAGAGACGCGTGGGCATATCATTTCAAGCTCTTTTGTTCAGAGATGCGTGGACATAAAAAGCTCTTTGTTCAGAGACACGTGGACATATCATCAAAGCTCTTTGTTCAAAGACGCGTGGACATATCATCAAAGCTCTTTTGCTCAGAGACGCGTGGGCATATCATTTCAAGCTCTTTTGTTCAGAGACGCATAGACATTTCTTTCAAGCTCTTTTACTCAGAGACGCGTAGGCATCCTGTCAAAGCTCTTTTGCTCAGAGACGAGTGGGCATCCTATCAAAGCTCTATTGTTCTGAGACGCGTGAACATTGCTCAAAAAAAGCTTTTTTGTTCAAAAAACGAGTGAACATCAACGGCGACAAGAATAAATAGCGGCAACAAGCAGTTCCGGTTAGCGCTGGAGCGGCGACAGAGTACAGGGCTCCATAATATGGTTATATGAACCTTGTGTTGCAATTTCGGGTTCCTTGGTACGCCAGTTAGCCCCTATAAGCAATTTGACATGATTAAGTAATCGGCTCGATTACAATCGCAATAGGTGATCGACCTGATGAAAGATCGTCTCACTTAGCTTAAAGCGCCTAAACATTGGCTCGTCTTAAAGGCACCAACACAATGGTTCACAAGCAGCAGAAACGTCGACGTACTGGCATAGTGGAAGCAAAGTTCAAGCGAACTTTAAAGGATCAACAGGCATTGGTCTTCGGTGATATTCTTCGGAATATTGTCGCAACAATTGAAGATGGCTACAAGCAGAGTTGTCTTTGATTGTGTTCCCTAGGATGTGGAAGATGGTCACAAAAAACTGAAGATGACTACAAGTAGAGTTGTCTTCGATCGTGTTCCCTAGGATGTAAAAGATGGTCACAAAAAACTGAAGATGGCTACAAGCAGAGTTGTCTTCGATCGTGTTCCCTAGGATGTGGAAGATGGTCACAAAAAAACTAAAGATGGCTACAAGCAGAGTTGTCTTCGATCGTGTTCCCTAGGATGTGGAAGATGGTCCCAAAAAACCTGAAGATGGCTACAAGCAAGGTTGTCTTCGATCGTGTTCCCTAGGATGTGGAAGATGGTCACAAAAAACTGAAGATGGCTACAAGCATAGCGGTCTTCAACAAAATACAGCAGATCGGTTACCTCCAGAAACGTGTGCTCGACGGTGCAAGATACGCATTTCTTAACTCTTTTATCTGTTTAACTAACGCTAGTTTGCAGGTATCGGCGTTACAAGAATGATTTAGGATCGCAGAACGTTCTGAATCATTCTCCGTCCCTATCGCTACTTTGACTTTCGTTTCCGAAACTTGCGTTTCTCCAAACTTAGTCAAAGTGGGGGCTTCTGTAGACATCCAAATGTGTCTCCCCAAAACCAAACCCAGTGATGAATACCTTTTGCGTCGAATCATAATCGAATAAGGTGAAAGTGTGAAAGGTCAAGTGTTGCGGTTGGTTTTTATTAAAATTCTTTCTTTCTGTTTTCGAAAACAATTCTATTTTATGAAAACAGACAATCCAATTTAGTTTGGTCCACGACAAGGGTCAAATAATAGTGTAGTTGGATGGGGCTTGCAAAGAGCTTTCCAACGATATATTATAAGCCCAATTTTGATAAATAATGAGGAAGTTATGGCCAAAATACTAAACTGGGCCCGGTTTGATCTTTACATGCGGCCCAATGATCTAGGGGAGGGCCCAATGTTAATTATTATTCCTAGAGTTATTAGAATTAATTATAGTCTTTAAGAATTCTCTAGAAGGTTCTCTTTAATCCTAATAGGATTAGAATTAATAATTAGATTTTGATAAAGTTTTACTTGGAATAAAATATTATTTTATGAAAAACGCGATTTCAGTTTTCATACGGACTTTACAAATCAATTTTGATTCATATGTGGACTCCGTGTTTGAAAGCGCGTAGAAATCCAAGCTGTCCCCAAACGACAGGCCTGTCACCACGCGACAAGCCTTGTCGCCACGTGACAGACCCTGTCGCCTGGCGACAAGGTCGGTTTTGCAGCGACAGAGTGGAGTTTTATTCCTTATCAAATTCTACCTATTTCCGGACTGTTTTCTTAAAAATAGGGTCCTAAACCTCCGTTTTCAATCATCAATCATTCACAATAATCTACAATCAACTCTCATCAAGAATTTCTTGATTCTCTATTCTTTTTCTAAACCTTCCCTCTTACACAATTCCTCATACATTAGCACTAGACACACCTAGCCAAGTTCAAAGTTGCCTTCGCCCTAGACGTGAAAGGTTATAATTTTTGAGGGTTTGGTCCCTAATCTCTATTTCAATTATTTAATTTAATTGTTTGATTTTATATTTTCCTTGAAGTTACTAACGCGTGTATTTTGTTATTAGAAAGATGCACGAGGCATCAAAGTATGTAATCTTATTGCTCTATTCTTGTAGAAAGCATGTTTAAATTTGTTTAATTCCTAGTATCATGTTAGGATGTTATATTGCTTTCTAGTATCATGTTTAGGGTCCCTTTTACTCTTTTCTAATATCATGTTAGTACCATGTTAGGGTTAAAGCTTTGATCTTTAATGCTTAGTGACATGCTAGGATTTGTTATTAATCTTATTAGTATCATGCCTAGGATCTTGCTATTATTGTGTTTTAACATTATTATAATTGTTATGATTATGATGATTATTATGTTGCTTGATATATATTATTGTTATTGCTTGATCACGCCTTTTATGCATGTTTAAAGGGAATTTGTACTTGTAATCACACTTAATAAGATAATTAATAATCTTGTCTAGGGCTAATATGATTATAATTCAAGTGATCGCCAATAATAGTTTTTTTTGTGCATTATATTCAAACAACATAGATAAACAGGTTTAGGGTTAACCTATTGTTTGCATGTTAGTTAGAAAGCGCACATGAATACGAAAAGAATGAAGTAGAGACCTATTTAGGGCAGGTTCAATCTCTTTTAGGTTAGATTTGTACCTTCATCCCCGAACCCTATTTGGTTCAAGACCTTTTGGAGTTGACGGTCTCATTAATCGTTAAGGGGTGTAATCTTCACCTTGTTAACGGTTTACAAGTTCCTAAAACTTGTTGGCGACTCTTTTGCTCTAGCTTCCTTCCCTTTGGACGCCACCATGCTTAAGTGTATGATCGCAGTGGGGTTCAAGTTTGGGGTTAATGGCTTGAAATATTCCCTACAGAAACCCTTATAGTGTACAGTTGTATATATTTTTGACTCAGTGAAGGCATATGTATGTGAAACTTTTAAGCATGTATATGCAAAAATGAAATTAAAAAAAAAAAGGTTTATAGTTCTTCATGATCTGCATAGCTAGGTCACTTATTAACTTAAAAAGTTTCTTATTAATTAGTTATCTTGTTCGAAGTATTTAATAAGATTAATAACAATCTATAATTAATACGACTGTATGATGAGATCTGTAAATTGACTTGATAGGGTTAGGAACTCCATGTAAACATAATTTGAGCTACCAATGGTACTTGTGTGATGATGCTACGCATAACGGCACAAGTATGATTCTACCATAAATTACTACTTATTTCGGGGAAGTTATAGGTTGACTCTATTAATTTTCTAATTCAAAATGCTATATTTTCAGGTCATTTTAGATAATAATTTTTAAAAAAAGATAAACAAAATACCCTTGACACCCTGGTAGTGGTACCCTTGGGACATTTAGCGAAACCCTTTTATTATACAATTGAACATTATAAAGATGTTTTCTAGTAGTACCCTAAAGACCTTTAACGAAACCCTTATAGTGTACAGTTGTTTATATTTTTGACTCAGTGAAAGCATATGTATGTGAAGCTTTTAAGCATTTATTTGCAAAAATGAAATAAAAAAAAAATCTATAGTTCTTCAAAACTGCAAAAGCCACCAGTTTAACCATAAGTGTTTAATAATGTACAAATAATAAGTGATCTTTACACTTTATACGGGACTAAAATTACATTAATTAGACAACATGCATAAATTAGGAATAATGGGACTTAAAAACGTTAAATTTATTACTTGAGGAAATGGGCTAGAATAAGAGGTAATAGTTAGTTGTCGACAGATAAATTACACAAATAAGCATATCAACTTACCATTTTTGAACTCCAATGGTACCTTCATTGCTCCGAGTGATATCCTTTTATACATGCATAAATTTTCACTACTAGGGTTTAATATCATCACAAGTAAGGCTATCAACATACCCAGATGTTACGCAAATAATCAGAAATTAAGTTTAATATCGTCACAATTAAGTTCAATGTTTCACTACTAGGTTTAATAGCAACATCCCAGCGCCCAAAAAATTGAAACTCCTTAAATAAAGTAGAAAATTACACCTGGATAGCTTTGAGGTTTGATAAAAAAATTACATCTCCCCAACAACAAAAAATTAAAGCACAGTAACTGTTGTTTACAAAATGTGCGTATATCACACCCAGGTGACTTGATCTACCTTAGTTGCTAGGCGTCTTGTGTATCTGGTTACGGACAGCACGGGTTGCCTTTCGGGAGGTAGCATTATGTTGTTGGTTACACGAATTAGGAGCATTATACTTTTGGTGTGGGTTAGGAAGTTGATTAGGAGCAGTAGGGTGTTGTTTATGAACAGTAGACAATTGGTTAAGATCAACATTTGGGTCCATAAGCTGTTATTTAGGATCAATATACTGCTGATGGTTAGGTTCACTACACTGTTGGTATACAGGGTAAGGAGAAATTGGAATAAACATGGGTTTGGGAGCAATTGGTCTAAAGTTACTTGTAGGGGCTAAACCACCAAGGGGTGAAGCTGACTTAGAGGTTTTCGGGGAGTTAGATGAAGCAACCATGGGTTTTGGAGCAATTGGTCTAAAGTAACTTATACCACCAAGGGGTGAGGCTGACTTAGGGGTTGTAGGGGAGTTAGATGAAGCAACCATGTGACCCTGACCCCTATGCTTACAAGGGTACAACACCCTATACTGATGATATTCATAAGGGATCATAGCTGGCCTATATACAGAATGTACATCGCTCGCAGATAAGTTGGCAGATGGAGTTCGAGGGGTATTCCCGCCAGAAACACCAGTGAAATACCCTATTAATCCATCACCATCCACCATTTGGATTCCTCCGATAGGATGAAGGCTGTAAGGAAAGACAAATCCCTGAGGAGGAGGCAGTTGCGATAACAAATAAGGGAAAGTTAGAACATGGTGTTGAACTTTTCAAGTAAACATAACCGTCATTTGAGGTAAACAAAAAATAAATAGAAATAAATACACATGAGTAAACGTGAGAATTTGAATTTTGAACACACTGATTGTTGGGTTGCGATGAGTCCCACCCACAGTGGAAGAAAACCCAAGCCAAGACCACACTCACAATAAATATAATCATAAAGCATAATTAACTTAAACAACAAGATTAAGAAAGAGATTAATACCTTTGGCGCGTGCTTCGCTCACTAAAAGAGCTCTTACTTCGAAAGCTCTAAGTCTCCTTCGCACGAGAACCACCAATAGAATTCCACCCGCAACTCGACCCCCAAAAATGGTCCAATGCTTAGGGGTTAGCTAAGCCCGACCTAAACACGAGTAATTATATGTGTTCAAAGGTTATCTCAATCGAGATTCCTTTTTCAACACCTTACTCAAGTGAACAATCCCAAGGTATGCATTGGCTATTTATAAGGAGTGCTTCCTTGTGAATTCCACTCATCTTTCAATGTGGGACTTTTTCACAAAAAGATCACACATAGAAAGAATGTTGAATTCAATTCTTAGTTAAACAAACTAAGGAATAACAAAGTAACAAGTGTCACATGGTTAGGTGAAGACCACTTCCTTACTTGCTCCCCAAGGCAACTCACATGCATTGTGATCTAACCATGTGGCACCCAACCTTGAGCCCCAAGTTGGGTTCAGTTGGGCCGCCATCTTTTGGCCCACATCCATGACCCACCACCCCGGTCCACGGCCCGCTGCCACATGGCATTGCCAACGTGGCACGCTGCCACGTGGCGCGCTTCCCTAGCCTTTCGCGCGGCTAGGATTTTTACTTGTTACTTGTTACTTTTAAGATTCGGTTCCGACGCTCTAAGCTCGGAATCCGATGTCTTTGTTCACAATACTCGGGCGACTCATTAATTCCTTCCGAGTTATCGCATCGGTTTGTTAGTTACTTGGGTGTAACCCGAGGGGTTCAGTCAAGATTAAGCTGTAATATTAATTATACATTAATATTACTGATCGGAAGCGGCCTCCACACAGGAATTCCAATCACTTAACCTCACTGAATAATTAGCTTTCTAACAATTTCGAACCCTCTATCGGAATAATACACTTGTTCGAAGGACACCATTCCTTTCACTGATCTAGTTGCGCTTTTGTGGATTTTTTTGGTGCTTTGCGGTTGTTGTTAGTCTTACCGCCCTTTTTTTATTTCTCAACACATGAAGGGAATCTCACACCAGTTGTCCTATGCGCAGGGCTCTTCGACATAGGGGGATCCTTCGATACCTCAGAATAACTCCCTTGCCTCTGTCTGGAAGGGGTAACAGGAGTTCCCTTGTCATCTTTTCCTTGTCCTTCTCCGTTTGTATTCTTCATAATTGAAAGCTTCTCATCGACCTGAATTTCTAGTAAGTGGAGCCTTTGGATTGCAAGATCAGTGGTGACTTTGGAAGAAGATGACTTCGAACACAGGGAACCAAACATAACCATTATTTTATCAAACCTGCAAACCTCTTCAGTCTTTCTTGGATCGTGATAGCAAACCCTCACCCTAGTGTGTTTCCTTATCACATCTTTCCTCTAACGCCTAAGAATGAATTTATCAGGAATCTCAGTCTGATCATTTAACTCATACACCTTGATGATGTGACGACAGATAATACCTTGGCACTCAAAGTGCTTACATTCGCACCAAGCTTCATTAAAGACACAATTAAACGTAATATTGTATTTACGCTTTCGCTTTGACGGTTTCTCCTTCGAAGAGTTCTTGGGCTTGTACCAAATGTACCAAACCCTATCCTCAACAACATGCTCAATGATTTTCTCAGAAAACTGCACTTTCTCGATTGGACTAACATAAAGTAGACGGCTACATTCTCGCTGGACTTCTTTGAATTTCGAATCGGTATAGATCTTTTGGAATATAAGCTCAGCGGGGAAGTCAGTACAAATCTTCCTTACATATCTTGCATTGTTATCATCAGCCTTTTTTTCAATAGTTGCTCTAACCTCAAGCGCCTCTTCATAGCGCTTTACGAATTCATAAAGCAACGTGTGTTTGCTTAAATCTTCGTCAAAGAAACTGTGAATACTCTCTACACTTTGGGTGGTTTTCATGCCTGCCCAAAACAAATGCTTCACGAATGCCGATACCCACATTTCTTGTTCTTCAGAAAATCCTGCCAAGCAACAACAGAACCAATACAGGTACTTCAAATTAATAAAATGGAACCACCAGAATACCCTCAACCAAAACAAAACAACTGAACTTCCTAATACCACTAGAACACCCATTTTAGTATTATCACCACAAACATGTATTATAATTCAACCCATACCAAATAGCATATCAGCATATCATGATACAAATGCAGCCACAACATACAGGACATAAAATAAATTGGAAAACAGAATGACAAGTTGGAAAAAAAAAACTACCAACCATTCTTCATCTTTAGCTTCACATTCCTTAATAACCTTGGGCAAACGTTGTTCGAATTCCTCACGATCCAAGCTATCATAAATTGCCTGCTACAGCCCCTCCTTGAGATATGGATAATTAACATGCTTACCTAGCTTTTTCCCAAACTTATTAATGATGTGCCAAATACACTATCTATGGATTGTTCCTTTCATAACAACCTTTAGAGCTTTCCTCATTGCGGCGTCCTGGTCCGTTAGGATCCCAGAAGGTGCCTTATCGCCCATGCATCAAAGCCAATTTGAGAAGACCCATTCAAAAGTCTCAGCATTCTCATGAGTTACTAGCGCACATCCAAAAAGAATGGTTTGGCCATGATGGTTGACCCCTACGAAGTTGCAAAAGGGAAGTTTGTATTCGTTGGTCAAATAGGTCGAATCAAATACAACAACATCCCCAAACTCTTCATAAGCTGCCCTACTCCTTGCATCTACCCACAAAACATCCTTCAGTCTACCTTCTTCATCAACTCGATATGTATAAAAGAATTTGGAATTGTCATCCACCATTTTCTTAAAGTAAGCGAACATGGCTTTTGCATCTCCATCGTCAAACACCCTTTTCCTTTGCTTTTCCACTTCGTGATGTAAATCTTTTTGCTCAAACTACATCTCTTCCAACTCATTCCTTTGTCGAGCCATAGACCTATAGATGGTCGAAATAGGCACCCCTGCCCTTCGGTCATTAAAAAGCTGCCTCACAATATGAAGATTATCAACCAAATATTTCTTCCTGAATTTACTTATACTCTTCGATTTGCTGGGAGTAGTGTTTGGGGTAAAAATTACCCCAAAACGTGGACCAATCCCATAGTGACACGTGGCCTAATTGAAGGGTGACACGTGTCGCTATAGGAAGATGACACGTATGAAAACCTTACTAAGAGCACCTGAAAAGGGCCTCCATACATCAAGAGGCCCAAATCCTGAGAAAGCCTCAAAACGGCGCCCCCCAAGAACATGTGTTCATGCCTGATTGCGCTGCCAATCATAAAACGTCATTCTAGGATAATAACCCTAAAAAGCACAAATCCCCACCCCTATAAATACCCCAATCATTTATGATAGGAGAGGGGATTATGACATAACATTCAATAGAGCATTAAAAACAGCTCCAACTTCTCTCTACTTTCTCTCTCTAGCCTTTCTAATTTTAGGTTACTAACTTAACCGTCAGAGGTGAATATTCCGTCAATGGAATATTCGTGTTTTGCAGGTGTCCGAGCCGTCTGTCAAAAGAACGTGACCAGTGTCCCAGGGGAAATCACAAAATCACTTGAAACATTTGGCGCCGTTAATGGGGACTCTGGTCCGTTATAGAAATAGATGGTCAGACACCGAACACAGGTCCTGGTCTTGGTGAGGACGGACATGTAGAGGATATAGTTGCAACAATCAATTCTACTGATCCTCTGACCGCTTTATTTCATAAGGCTGAGGATCCTCTAGTGATTGCTGGTTCACTTAAGCTCGCCTTGAGCAAGATCCGAAGGGAGCTTGAGGGTAAGATGCCTTCTTCTTCTAGGCCGCTGCCCAGGAGAGGAGGAGATGGCACTCATAAGAAAACCCAGAGCAAGGCGACCAATGCCGAAGATGTTGAAAATACCCCTTTTAGACGACCATGTCCAGGCTCCTTGAGAAAACACAATCGGCTTGGGGGCAGACCAGACAGCCTCAAAAGGAAGAGCCTGAGCCGTCTCTACGTTGGAAAGATGCAAGGAAATATATCCAAAACATGCAACGAGAACGAGCAGCCTACTCGGACACCGCCTCTACTCCAACAATGCCGGATGATATCTCAAACCCCTCTCTTTCCAAACATACCAGCTCGGCCAGGACCAACAGAAGTCAAGCTCATTATACTCAAACTCCTATTACAGTTGTTCAACCATTTCAGTATCAGACCCCCCAGAATTATAATGCAGTCATGCTGTCTAACCCCCCTGTCTTCGGACAGTACGGGCATTATGGCCAGCCGTTCGACCAGGCTATGTACCTGGCTGGACCGGCCGCACAACCTCAGCCCATTGATTGGAATATGCATCTGTTAAATCTTGGTAACCCCTCTGTTTTCTCAAGAAATTCTCAACTATCCTCAACCAGCTAAGGTGAAGAGCATACCTGTGGGTGCCTATGATGGTACGAGAAACCCAGAAGAACATGTCACCTCGTATAGGAACTTAATGTACCTCCAAAGTGTGGATGATGCCACATGGTGTCGATGCTTCCCGACAACCCTGAAGGGCGTGGCGCGGGATTGATTTAACAGCCTTTCGGTCGGGTGCATCAACTATCACTACTCTCAGCTTATTGTTTTTGAAAACTTCTCATATAATATCCCCCAAAGGAAGACCAGCCTTAACCTGGCTACGATCGTCCAAGGAAAAAACGAGGGGTTGCGTTCGTATGTGCAAACATTCAACCAAGAAAAAGCCCAAATTCATAATCCGCCGGATGAAATGGCCTACTTTGAATTTCTCCGGGGATTAAGGCATAATGGTTTCAAGTTTGATTTAGTCAGGAAAAAGGTTCGGACGTACGCAGGCGTGCTGTGGGAGGCCGAAACCTATATCGAAGCATCTGATTTTTGTTCGCTTACAAAAGCAGAACAACCGGCCAAGGGGGCTGAGAAGAAGCAACCTTCTCAGCAAGACTCGGTCGGGAAGAAAAAAGAAGGAAACAAGCGAAAGGATGTTTAGGTGGCCGACTGCCAGCAGACAAAGTCAAAAAAGGCCAAGACGTACGAACTTAGTATGATTTCAACAAGGATTGTTAATCAATACTAATGGAAATCAAAGATAAATTTGAGTTCGAGAAACCCCAACCACTCAGAGGCTCGGCCTAATACCGTAACAAAAACAAATATTGTCATTACCACAAGGACGTGGGATATGACACGAATGAATGCCAATTTGAAAAGGTTGCTGGATAAACTGGCTGAGAAGGGCATGTTGAATTCATACGTCTTGAAGTCAAAATTCACGTACACTCAGACAGACAACAAACCTGAGAAGAAAAGGCAAAATGACAAGGAAGATGATGGAAATAACACTGATTCTGGTTTTGTGGCCGTCATATCAGGCGGCTTCGCCGCAGCCGGCCTTACCATAAAGGGAGTCAAGCAGGACGCTTAGAAATTAGGGAATGTGATGCATGCCGAGGGGGTGAAGAACGAGTCCTTTTCGGAAGTGACGGTCTACGCAACCGACCAAGGTGAGATAAGAGCCCCTCACAATGACCCTATGGTGTTCATCGTGAAGGTAGCTAACCTGAAGGTCGGCGGGGTGCTAGTTGATACTGGCAGATCGTCCGACATAATCAACCTAGGATGTCTGAAAACTTTGAAGTTTCCAGAAGATGCCCTCCAAGATATCTCTCATTCGCTTATTGGATTTGGTGGGAGTATCACCCACCCGGTCGGACGGATTGATTTACCCGTCCGATTTGGGAAGAAGGGAGAGGGAAGGAACATGGTCGTCCGCTTCCTGGTTGTCAAAGAGCTTACAGGCTACAATGTCATTCTCGGCCGTCTGACTTTAACAGCAGCCAAGGCAGTAATCGTACCTCACTTAATGCTAATGAAGTTTGAGCGGTCGGACAAAAAAATAGGTACCATTCATGGTAACCAAAAAATGGCTAAGGAATGTAATCAGCTGGCCGTTAAGCCAACAGCTAGAGGACGATCACAGTCGTCCGAGCCAAATTCAGATGAAGGGTTACTCCCAACACAGCAGGTTGGCCAAAAGCGCATCATGAAAAAGCAGGCATAGCAACTAATGGTCGTCGGCCGGCCAGAAGAGTTAAGTCCACAGTCGGCTGGCGATCATACGGACATAGTGCTTGATCCGGACCAACATGATCGCACGGTCAAGGTGGGTGCTATGGTCGTGGGCTTGCTTGGAGACGACCTGATAAAGATGTTAAGGGAATTCAAGGACGTTTTTGCATTTGAAGTTCATGAGATGACGGGCATAGATCCAAGTCTGGTCGTCCACAAGTTGGCGGTAAATCCAAGGATAAAGCATGTCCGGCAGAAAAAGAGGAATCATGGAGAATAAAGGAATCAGGCTGCCGCAACAGAGGTTAAAAATCTGGTGTTGCCGGTTTCATTCAGCAATGTTACTACCCTAATTGGGTAGCAAATGTAGTTTTGGTATAAAAAGCCAAATGGAACATAGAGAATGTACGTGGACTACACTTACCTCAACAAGGCGTGTCCTAAGGATAGTTTTCCCTTGCCTAAAATGGATCGCCTGGTCGATTCAACGCCATACATGCCCTAATGAGCTTTATGAACGCATAAACTGGATTTCACCAGATCCCCTTGTGGGAAGAAGATCAAGAGAAAACCGCGTTTGTGACCGAGCAGGTTCTGTACTGCTATAAAGTCATGTCGTTCGGCCTTAAGAATGCCCCTACTACATTTCAGAGACTTGTTAACACTATTTTTAGAGATTAGATTGGCCGGAACATGGAGGCGTACATTGATGACATGATTGTCAAATCAAAGCAGCCGGCATAAGATGATGTTAAATCTAAAGAAGTGTGTCTTTGGTGTTGAGTCCGGCAAGTTTCTCGGATTTCTAATCGATCAACAGGGCATTGAGGCCAACCTTGAAAAATTCCAATCACTCCTGGACATGATGTCGCCAAGAACAATCAAAGAAGTGCAAAGACTGATCGGCTGCCTAGCTACACTCGACCGAATTCTGTCAAGGTCAGTGTTGGGTTTTAGTGAGTCCGACCCACTGCGGAAGGAAACCCGACCACAAAACCAAACTCCCAATAATTATAACCATAAGCATAATTAACATAAACACAAGACTAAGAACGAGATTATTACCTTTGTAGCGTGCTTCGCTCACTTAATTGAGCTCTTACTTCGAAAGCCCTTTAGCTCCGCTCACATGGAGACCTCCTTCGAAGTCCACCCGCAACGCGAGCACCGAACTCGGTCTATTGCCTTGGAGTTAGCAAGGCCCAACCTCAAAACCCGAGTAATTAATTGTGTTCAAAGGTTTTCACACTATGATGCCTTTTTCAACACTTACTCAAGCAATTTTCCCAATACCCCAACGTAGGTATTTATAGGGAAAATCAAGAGTGAGAAATGCTAACCCATCAATGTGGAAGATTTGATTTTTCCATTTTATTTTAAATCTAAAATAAAATTAATAATCAAGCTACTAATAAATCAACAAGTGTCAAGCTCACATGAGAGGTTAGGTGAGGACCATTTGGAGAAGGGGGGGACCAAACTTGCTCCCCATTCCCTCTCCCAAAACCGGCCAACATAACACCTCACTCCCCTCTTGGCTTACGCCACATGGTAGCCCCACTAGGGCACCAAGGCATCCAAAGTGGGTTGCCATGGCTTGATGCCACGTTCGGCCCAGCAGGCTTATGCGTGCGGGCTGCTGCTGGCCGAAGGGCGCTGCTAGCAGGCCGTTTGGTGCTTGCGGCATGGCTGCTGCCTAGCAACGCTAGCCCGGCAAGCTTGCTTGCTGCTTGGTGCTGTGCGTGGCGCGCCATGCCGTAGCTCCCCTTGGCTTGTGCTGCATGCCAGCACGCTAGCACGCTGCTAGCTAGCTAGCATTGCTAGCTTGATGCTGCTGCTGCTAGCGATGGTGCGCTAGCACGCACCAGCCAGCCTAGCCTCGGCTTGGTGCGCTTGCTAGCCACCTTGCTAGACCATATGCCCCTAGCACTCGGGCATTCCGATGTTAGGGGTATTTTAGTCATTTAGTTGATTTATTAGTAATTTTCTCGTCTCGTCTTTTATCATTTTCAACATGACTTCCGGCGCTCGGTTTCGAAGCTCCAAGCTCGAATTTCCGACGTCTAAATATTAATTACTCGGGCGACTCATTAATTCCTTTCCAATTAATTCGTCGCTTCAGTTCGCTAGTTGGTTGGGTGTGACCCGAAGGGTCCAGTCAAGATTAAGCTGTAATATTAATTATACATTAATATTACTGATCAGAAGCGGCCTCCACCCAGGCATTCCGATCACTTGACCTCATTGAATAATTAGCTTTCTAATAATTCCGAACCCTCTATCGGAATAATACACTTGTTTGAAGGACACCATTCCTTTCAGTTAGGGGATAAGTGCCTATATTTTTTTTCAAACAATCAAGAAAAAAGCTATGTTTGAGTTGACCGAAGAGGCCGAGGAAGCCTTTGTACAATTGAAGAACCATCTGCGTACACTTCCTCGGCTCGTCAGTCCGCTCAAATATGAGAAGCTATACATGTATCTTGCTATTTCAAATCAATCTTTAAGCACCGTCCTCTATGTTGAGAGGAACGACCATCAGATTCCCATGTATTTCATAAGCCATGTCCTATACAATGCCGAGCTAAGGTACCCACCCATTGAAAAATTCAGGTTGGCATTGTTCATGGCTTCAAAAAGCTAAGGCCATACTTCCTTACTCACTCAATAATGGTCTACACGGACCAACAACTAAAAAAGCCGTTCACAACATTGGAGGGCCAGTGGCCGAATGCTTAAATGAGCCTTGGATTTAAGAGGTTTTGATATAAAGTTTAAGCCTAGGAAAGCAATCAAGGGGCAGGCCTTTGCTGATTTTCTAGCTGAAATAACACAGCCGGACTTACAGCCGGCAAGGGGTCAAATTTGGAAGGTTTTTATGGATGGAAGTGCTACAGCAACCAGATTTGGTGCTGGTATCATTTCTCAGTCTCCTGAGGGAGATAAGTTTGAATATGCAATAAGATTTCAGTTTCAAGCCTCTAACAATGAGGCCGAGTATGAGGCCCTTCTAGGCGACCTTAAAATGTGTAAGGCGGCTGAGGCAACAAAAATTGATGCTAGTTCGTACTCCCAACTGATAGTCAGCCAGGTTAATGGTGACTATGAGGCCAAGGAGCCGGCCATGATGAAATATCTTCGAATAATGAAAGATGAGGCCGATGGTCTAGAATATTTAACCTTACAACAAGTTCCTCGTTTAGAAAATCATCAAGCAGACGCACTCTCCAAGTTAGCATCCTCGGCATTCTGTGATACTCCCAGATCAATGTTTTGGGAAGTAAAAGAAAAGAGGAATATTGATGCCGAGCTAGTGCAGATCATAGACAGAAGCTCCACCTGGATGGACGAGGTAGTGTCCTATTTGAAGGATGGGACACTCTCGGACGATCCTAAAGAGAGTTGGCTGATGAAGAAGAGAGCGGCTTAGTTCAAAATGAAGAAAGGGGAATTATTCAAAAAAGCGTTTGTTAGGCCATATTTGAAGTGCATCACCCCAGAGAGAGAGCATGATATGTTGGACGACCTCCACCAAGGGCAATGTGGATCGCACATAGGCGGATGGGCCTTAGTAGAAAAGGCTACCCACCTGGGATATTACTGGCCGAGCATGAATTCGGAAGCCATGAAAATGGTGAAAAAATGTGACAAGTGCCAAAGGTTTTCCACCCTTATTCACCGACCTGCAAATAGCTTGTCAGCCATAAGTAGTCCGCTCCCCTTTGCAAAGTAGGGCATGGACATTTAGGGGTCGTATACTCCTGCGTCCGGGTATAAGCGGTATGTCTTAGTAGCTGTTGACTACTTCACTAAATGGGTTGAAGTTGAGGTCGTCCGAGGAATCAAGTGGACAGATGGAATCAAGATGTGTCCACCTTTATCTGGAAAAATATTATCACTCGCTATGGAGTGCCACAGTCAATGGTGTTCGACAATGGAGCCCAATTTGAAACACACCAATATTATCACTCATGGTTTTGCCTCGGTCGGACGCCCGCAAGCTAACGGCCAAGTTGAGGCTTATAACAAGATGATCTCCAACGGTATCAAGGGGAAGCTTGAGAAAGCAGGCGGCCTTTGGGCAGATGAGTTAGTGAATGTGTTATGGTCCATCCGAACCACAGCCAATATTTCAACAGGAGAGACCCCATTCTTTCTAGTCTACGGCGTTGAAGCCGTACTCCTAATTGAGATGTACGAACCTACCCTTTAGGTAATGCTATATGATGAGTCGGCCAATTAGGAGGCTATGAAGACGGCCCTAGACTTTCTTCTAGAAGCCAGGGGCAATGCGACACTTAGACATGAAATCTATCGTCTGAGGATGACAAGGGCATACAACCGCCGAATGTCTAAGCGACCACTGAAGATTGGGGATTTGGTCTCAAGGAAGATGGAAGCGGTAGGATGAGCCAATGAAGATGGAAAGCTAACCCCTAAATGGGAAGGGCCACACCAAATCAGAGAAGAAGTGCGAGATGGTACATACTATCTAGAAGCCTTAGATGACCGTCCTATTCCTCGTACTTGGAATACGAATAATCTAAGAAAGTATTATGTTTAAATCTAGTACTTAGCCAGAAAGTTGTATATACAACTAGGTCTAGACGACCGAGCCTTGTAATTAAAGCCGTATGGCCCCGCAACAATGTAATTTTGACAAAATTAATGAAAAAGTCGAACATTGTTGTCTAAATTTTTTCTATTTATTTATGATTACTTAAGAAGAAATGCAGAATAAAAGTAATAATGATGTTATTTCCAACATAGTAGCTCGGCCCTTACGAAGGTGCTATAGAGCGGCCGAGTAGGTGTATAGCAAGGGCACCCCTTAGCTATACAACTCGGCCACAATGACTGAAAGGCCAACCAGCCTGTCCGACCTCAACATGGTTGGACGACTGAGCATTAGGAAGCTACAAAAATTGCCCAAGGTATTCTCACCTAAATAGAGGCAAGGGCATACCTAGGCGTACAAGCCCAGCCAATATTCAGAAATTTCTAAGTTGAGATATTACTTGAAATTTCTTAAGTTGCGTCCGAGCGATATTGTCAAAGGATAACTCAAACAAACCCAATAAAAGTGGCCATATATGATGTTGATTCGATATTCACCTAGTCCAAGGGCAATCATTATTATGATTTGATTAACTTATTAGTCGTCATACCTTTTGAGTTATAAAACCTACTAAGTTAATCAAACCACCTGGAATATGGACTACGCGAATGTCGAACAAAGGGGCATACCCCCAGTACTCGTACAGGCATACATAAAGAATAAAAATTGCTAAAAAATGCTAAGTATAAAGAAACAAAAGTTGCGTTAATTAAAACCAAGCCGCTCAAAATAAGGCGGCCGAAATCAAATTTATACAAGACCGCACAAACAGGCAGTCAAATGTGAAATTGTTCAATAAAGTGAAACAAAAAACGGAAAAATCTAAGTTCTAAATGAAAGGAATGGTGTCCTTCGAACAAGTGTATTATTCCGAAAGAGGGTTCGGAGCTATTAGAAAGCTAATTATTCAGTAAGTTCAAGTGATCAGAATGCCAAGGTGGAGGCCGCTTCCGATCAGTAATATCAATGCACAAATAATATTACAGCTTAATCTTGACTGAACCCTTCATGTCACACCCAACAACTAACGATCTGACACGACGAATTAATTCAGAAGGAATTAATGAGTCGCTCGAGTATTAAATATTTAGACGTCGGAAATCGAGCTAGGAGCGTCGAAACCGAGCGTCGCAATTCGAGTCGAATAAATGTAAGACGAGACGGTAAAATCAATAATTAATCAACAATTTAACAAAATACCCCTAGCATCGGAATGCCCCGAGCAAACCGAGTGCTAGGGGCATTTGGTATATCAAGGTGGCTAGCATGCGCACCAAACCGAGCCTAAGCTGGCTGGTTAGTGATGCGGCATGCTAGCTGTAGACACCCAAATGTGTCTCCCCAAAACCAAACCCAATGATGAATACCTTTCACGTCATTTGATTATCGAACGAAGTGAAAATGTGGAAAGTCTAGTGATGTGGAAGTTTTTATAAAAATATCACTCTTTCTGTTTTTGAAAACATTTCTTTCTTACTCTATTTTGAAAATAGCCATTCCAATTTAGTTTGGTCTATGATAAGGGTCCAATAATAGTGCAGTTGGATTGGGCTCGTAAAGAGATATTTAACGATATATTATAAGCCCAATTCCGATGAATAATGAGGAAGTTATGGATTAAACTAAATTTGGCCCGAAACGATTTTATATGTGGCCCAATGATCTAAAGGAGGGCCTATTAATTATTATTATTAAAGTTGTTAGGATTGTTTTAATCTTCTAGAATATTTAGAAGGTTCTTTAATAATTATATTTTAAAGAGTTTTATTTGAAATAAAATAAGTGTTTTATTATAAACATGATTTTAATTTGATAAACACGGAATTTGCTTCTTAATCATATTAAGAAGAGGATTCCGTACAAAGCGCGTTTTATCTTTTAATTAGTGCCAAATGACATAGTCTGTCGCCTGGCGCTAACATTTGTAGCCTAGTGCTAATCCTGTCGCCTGGCTTTGATGTATGTTGCCTGGCGACAGATGCCAGTTTTATTCCAAATAGGAATTGATTTGTTTCCGGACTATTTTTCTATAAATAGGGGTCGTATTTCCCCGTTTTCCATCATTAAGAATCAACAATTCACAATCATTAACAATTCACAACCAACAATCAACCAATCATCTCTCTATTCTTTCTCTAAAGCTAGAAGCTTTCTCCCTCTATTCTTTTTCTAAACCTTTCCCTCTTACAAAATTCCACATTCACGAGTCCTAGACACACCTAGCCAAGTTCAAAGTTGCCTTCTCCTTAGACATGAAAGGTTGATAATTTTTGAGGGTTTGGTCCCAAATCTTTATTTCAATTATTTGATTTGATTGTTTGTTTTAATATTTTCCTTGAAGTTACTAACGTGTGTATTTTGTTATTAGAAAGATATACGAGGCATCGAAGTAAGTAATTGCTTTAATTGTTATTCTTTTGATATAGAAATCATGCTTTGATTATTTTGATTCTTAGTGTCATGTTAGGATGTCTTTATGATTCCTAGTATCATGTGTAGGATAATAACTAATATTTCTAATATCATGCATGTTTCTATGATGCTTTCTATTTCTTTTCTTTCTATCATGTTAGTATCATGTTAGGAATAAAGCTTTGATCTTTAATGCTTAGTGACAAGCTAGGATTTGTTATTAATCTTGTTAGTATTATGCCTAGGATCTTGCTAATATTATTATGCTTTAATGAGATTTTGATTATTGTTTTGATGATGATTGTGATTATTATGTTAATTGATATATATTATTGTTATTGCTTGATCACGCCTTTTATGCATGTTTAAAGGGAATTTGTACTTGTAATCACGCTTAATAAGATAATTAATAATCTTGTTTAGGCTAATACGATTATAATTCAAGTGATCACCAATAATAGATTTGTTTGTGCATTAATTCAACCAACATAGATTAAACAGGTTTAGGGTTAATTTATTGATTGCATGTTAGTCAGAAAGCGCACATGAATACGAGAAGAATAAAGTAGAGGCCTATTTTTAGGGCAGGTTCAATCTCTTTTAGGTTGGATTTGTACCTTCATCCCTGAATATCCAGTCATGGTTCCAGACCTATGGAGTTAACGATCTCCTTGATCGTTAAGGGGTGTAACCTTCACCCTGTGAACGGTTTACAAGTTCCTAAAACTTGTTAGCAACACTTTTACTCTAACTTCCTTCCCTTTGGACGCCACCATGCTTAAGTGTATGATCACAGTGGGGCTCAAGTGTGGGATGCTTGAAATATTCCCTACAGTTTTTTGGCGACTCCGCTGGGGACGGATTTCTATTTTAATTCCTAAAATTTATTTTGGCAATGATTTAGAATGAGTGGATGAGACTCGAAAAGTTCTAAGTATTTCATGTGCGTAATTTTGATTAACATTGTGGCATATGCATAAAAAGGTCCGCATTGGAAAGACCATCCGTAATGCGTCAAAAACTTAGGATTTTTACACGTAGGAAATTAAGGAAATATCTTTCACAACTAAAATCGAAATAATGCTACGAAAAAGCTGGAAAACTCAAGAACAAAAAGCTGCCAAGGCATGTAGGAATTAGCGCTGAGAAAACAGCGTCATCGCCGAGCGATGGCTCTGTCGCCTGGCGACAAAGGAATCGTCTGGCGACAGATGCTATTTTCTCGCGCTAATTTCTTCCAATACCAAGCCAGAAATCTACCTTCTTGTTTCGACTAGTTTCTAATACTGTTTCCTCGATTTTACTTCCTGATTGAGTTTTTCCCTTCTTTCTGAAACCCATATGTGTTCTACATATGGCCATAACCCTCTGGGGATTCACGCTCCATCTACCCAATCGAACGCTCCTGGCAACGAAGGGTACATCCGAGTTTGTGAATTCACCAAACTGTGGAAGCGACTTTAACTCGCGGGGTCCCATCCACTCGCGCCAACCCATCCAAAGGTAAGGGTTCCGCGCCGTGCATCCAGACTCATAACCATGGACCCTCTTTGACTAACCCTTATCCTGAACTTTAGAGAACTAGAGCCATGGTTAGGTTGCAAACTCATTGGATCATATTGAGACTACTTGACTATTTGTGCATTATTTGTTTGTGCATAACCTATATGTGTTTCCACTAACCGTTTGTTTGACTTGTGAATGAGTTTAAATAAACTAACTAATGACTAAAGGACTTTGCTAAATTAATTAATTAATTAATAAATGATTAAAGTCTAAATAAATTAATCAAACTTGGCTTAGTACGACTTTAGGCTTGTCCTTTTGAAGTAAAAATACTGGAAACAGTCCCAGGCCAA
Source organism: Chenopodium album (assembly GCF_948465745.1). Taxonomy (NCBI): domain Eukaryota; kingdom Viridiplantae; phylum Streptophyta; class Magnoliopsida; order Caryophyllales; family Amaranthaceae; genus Chenopodium; species Chenopodium album. The sequence continues at coordinate 27,464,372 of NC_137850.1, read as the reverse complement.
TGTTCCAGTGATGGCGCAGAGGTTTGGACTGCAGCACCACGCGCTAATGATTAGCATCAGGCGACAATGTTATCGTCTAGCCCTGGTTCTTAGCGTTTGGCGACAGTCTTGTTGCTCCGGCAATAATCCATGTTTTTGCTCGAGTCTTCACGACGAGTCTAATTAATCAGTTTGCTTAATTGGTTTTATCATTTTAGTCCTTAATTAAGTCTAGTCACATAGTCTAGTCCAATGGTCATGACACGAGTCTAACTTGTCACCTACACTCACTAGTCTTAGCACACACTTTGTGTATATGTCATCATGACCATGTCTTAGGTTCATGCATGAGTCGATTTTTCCGTCATTTGAGTTGGGGGTACATCCTATTCATAATTCTTTCATATCACTCCACCTACATCGTCTTTCCATTCTCTACATGCTTTCTCCATATCACAACCTTCATTCTTCCTAGATCCTTCCATCTACTGCATGTTGAATAAAGTTTGAGTTAAATAATTAACAAAAAGTATCCATAACTTCCCTTTTCACAGCACTTGGTCAAGGAGAGAAGGGCGATTAATCAAGGACAACACATTTGTTCAAGTACTATTTTCTGACAAACCAATTAGTCGGAAAAGAAAAGCTAAGAAGATAATGGCGTCTTAGGAAGAACTTAACGAACTTAGGAAGGAAACTTAACCGAATTGATGAAGGCTATGGCTCTTCAAATCAATGACCTTGTGAAGCAACAACAAATGGAGCTCATGCAAGAAAGCTTAAGCAAACTCTCTAGTGACTATAGATTCAAGGGCATTGGCTCACAAGGGGTCTCGGTGGACAGGGAGCCTCTTCCGCAGAAGCTCAATGCCAACGACATACCTAAGTTCAAGGCAACGGATAATCCTTATTTTTACTTAAGGGCTTTTGAAACCATAATGAATATTAAAGGGATTGATAGAAAAGTCTTTAATTCTTTGTTTTCTTTATCTCTTGAAACCGTTTGTCAACAATGGTTCTTTTCCCTTGACAAAGAAAAAAACCTCTACTTGGGACAGAATAGTAAACTCTTTCATTGATAGATACAAATGTAACATTCAAGTTTAAACTGACCATAGTCAACTTGAAATGCTAAAGCAAAAAGAAAACGAAGGGTTCACCTTTTTCTTTAACAAGTGGAGAGAAACTTTTGCTAATATGGTCGAGGTCCCTACTGAAAAGGAGTCTGTAAGGATGTTCATCAAGAACCTTTAAGACAAGTATTCGAAGCATTTGAAATATCAACATAATTTGAATACTTTCAAGGCCGTCTACGACATAGGTATTGAAATCGAAGACGACCTTACAAAGCAAAAAGCTACTAACAATAGCAACAACAGTGGCTGGAAAGGAAAGAAGAACGACAATCCTTCTTCTTCTGAAAACACCGACTCTAGCAACAACATTAGTACCTTTGATCTCAATGAAGTCTTAGCCATGGATAACCAAGGATTTAAAAAGCAATTAAGAAAAGAGTTCACTCCTATTGGGATGAGCTATGATATTGCCTTCGATCGACTCCATGCCAAGGGACTAAGGTTGTCAGGATCGGGATCTTACTTTGGATCGGTGAGAGGAGTAGGATCAAATCGGTAAAATCGGACGTAGAATCGTAAGATCCTACAAAATTGATAAAAAGAGTAATAAAAAGGTTGCTACATAATTATATAACATTTTTTAAGCCATAAAAATGGTAAAATTTATAGTTTTAGTAGTTAGATAGTAATTTTCTTAGCTTAGAGAAAAGTTTAATTGCTTTAGGCTAATTTTATTAAGTAAAAAGTAGGATCGTACGATCCTGACCGATCCTACTCGATTCTGACCGATCTTGCACGATTTTGTTTGATCCTAACCGATCTTGTACAACCCAATAATAATTTAAGCGAAAAACAAGATCGTCCGATCCTGTACGATCCTGACCGATCCTATGCGATCCTGACCGATCCTGTGCGATCCTGACCGATCCTACAGCGATCCTGCTTGCTCTGCGATTCTGCATCCGATCCAAATTGTTTGGCTAAAATAGGGTCGTACGATCCTACGATCCGGATCGCGATTTTGACAACAATGCAAGGGACTCATTACTCCCATTGGACCTATTCAAGATCCCGCACCTGAGAAGAGATTGCTTAGTTGGAACCCAGATGCACATTGCAAGTACCATCAAGGTAGGGGTCATACTATTGAGAGCTGTTGGAAGTTAAAAGAATCCATCCAATATTTGATCGATAATAACAAGCTTCCCACACCTCCAGCCGGCAAGAAGACCGAGTGATGATCAACAAAAGACACGAGGCGAGCTTCAACGACAAGATTTCATGATCTCTTTTTTCTATTTTCTTTTAGTCTTTCTTTCCCCAATAAGTCTAGCATAGGTACCTGTTATTTTCCTTAGATTTTGTTTTGTAGGATTTTTCTTCCTTTCCTTTTAATAAAATGAGCATTTATTTTTCCTTGCATATGATTATTGCATTTCATTAAAAAAAAATAATAAAAAATATAAAATATAAAAAATAAATAATAATAATAATAATAATAATAATAATTCCATGTCGAATTGAGCACAAGGTATACTAATGATTTGAGGCACCCCTTGTAGCCTATCATATTACCTTTCACCCTTCAAATATACAATCCTTTCTTGATAAACCACTTTGAGCCTCGTCTAACGATAGACCTTTATTTTTTCAACCCACATCTACCTAACCTTGGGATGGGATGGTGTGCAACTTATGCAAATACAAAAGCTTAAATGATTCAAAAGATTAAAATAGCAAAAAGCAATAACAATATAAAAGTGTGCAAAAGGGCAAGTGTTCCAATGTCATTGATACGAACATGTCTTTGATATGAACACGTCTCAGATTGCATCTCTTATCGAGTGCTAGGTACCGTGCCTAAGAAACATGAATGCCAAGTGACTGATAAACCGCATGATTGGGATTTCCTACACTTATCAAAAAATGCAAAAGCAAAAAAAGAGAGCAAAAAAATAAACAAAAGAAAGAGAGTTAAAAAAGTAAGGAAACCACAAGCATAAAAATATAAAGATTTCAAAAGCAAGGTTGCACACCTTGGGGGCTTATCTAGGGTCTTGATCCTTCATCTCCTTCTTCTTCAACCTTTAGCCTAACCATGTTACAATCCTTCAAAGACCTCTTTGAGGTATACACACACTTGTGCGAGGTTCGGCTAGAGCTACGTTCGGCCTGATTCCTAACAGATACGTAGGCAGCCACACATTGATGTGCGGCCGTAATAAAAATGCATTCATATTCACATTCATGCATGATCATATCAAGGGATCTTCTATGCTCATCCCTATCCATTTAGAGCTAGACTTGGGGGCTTGATCCCTACATTATTAGGTTACCTAGCCTAAGAGTAACCATTATTTGATTCTTTTAAAAAAAAAACTCCATACACTTAGCCTTTGCAGCCTAGCTTTAGTGTCACTTTCACACACATCACAGATACATAGACAAATAATCCTCCCCATAGGAACCCTTTGTCATGAAATCTTAACACAACGATGAAGCACGCCTTGTCATATCAAGATCACTCATTATCATAATTCTTATTGCATCACAAAGTATGAAGTACTTAGCCTCCGTGCCTAAGTTACCCAAATACTTTCATCATCGAGTCAACAATTGAGATAGGCTAGGATGAATTAATCCTTGCACTATGAGATACAACATCAATGCATACATTCGACTAAGCTCATTCAACATGCACCTCAAACACCCACTTCGATTCTTTTTTGTATCTTTCTTTTTCGGGAAAAAGTCGGTACCCTCCACAAAAATGACGGAAAATTTTTGCATTTTCGAATCATGTATACATTGAGTCATGTCGTGTCATCACATTGAGTTAAGTCTACAAACACGAGTCATGCACATTAAGTTATGTCGTGTCCAAACACATTGAGTCAACCTCAAGAAAGTCAATCGCGATGAGTCAAGTGTAACAAACCTTAGGTCAACCCTAAGAAAAACATGAGCAAAGTCCTATAGTCCAAAATATAAATGCAAGCACAATAAGTCCCAGATGGACAGGTGATCTTTACAAAAATTTTGAAGCAAAAGGACGCAAACAACTTAGTAAATCAACTAGAGTCAAATGGTCATATTGATTAATTGGGTTCCTTGGTACGCTAGTTAGCCCTTATAAGCAATTTGACATGATTAGGTAGTCGGCTCGATTGCAATCGCAGCAAGTGATCGGCCTGACAAATGATCGTCTCACTTAGCTTAAAGCGCCTAAGTATTGGCTCATCGCAAGCACCGAAGTAATGGTTCACAAAGAAACACATTCATTAAATCTTCGACAATTTTTCCAAGATTGGATTGTTATCTCAAATTGGCAATGTTTCCAAGCATGGATTGTCGTGCTTGCTCTCTGTTTGGCAATTTTTCCAAGTTCGGATTGTCATACATTCATCAAATCGTTGGCAATATTTCCGAGATTGGATTGTCATACACCCAGTTCCCTATGGCAAAATTTCCCAAAGGATTGTCGTAGGTCCCTATTCATCTTAACATTTTGGTAAAGGTTCCCCAACGTGGATTGTCATTCATTTCAGTAGTGGCAAATTTTCCCGAAAGGGATTGTCGATCGACTCTTTTTTGCAAATGTTCCAAGACGCGGATTGTCAATTGTGGCAATATTTTCCCAAAAGGATTGTCGCATAATATTGGCAAATTTCCAAGGTGGATTGCTTTCAAGAGTTATATTCCAAGACGTGGATTGTCGATCGTAGCAAGGTTCTTATGATAGATTGTTACGAAGCATTGGCAACTTTTCCTAAAATTGGATTTTGGCAAAATTCCGAGATACGGATTGTCGCTTCATCGTGGCAACATTTCCTAGGATGGATTGTTACGTGGCATTGACAACTTTCCCTAAATCGGATTGTCGTACATCATTCAAGAGTTGTGTTGGCAACTATTCCTAAAGAAGAGAGGATTGTCATCACCCCCAAGACATCTGCACAACAAATAGCAAAGTAAAGCACTGAGGATCAACAAGCGGTGGTCTTCGATAACTTTCCTGAGAAGGTTATCACCTTAATACTGAAGATAGCTACAAGCAGCAGTCTTCGACGATGTCCCAAGGTATAGAGGAGATTTTCTACATAGGCGAGGTACAACCGTGGCGAGGTATTGCCACAACCCTGAAGACGGCGAGGCACAGCCGTGGCGAGGTACTGCCATAACCCTGAAGATGGCGAGGCACAGTCACCTTCGACGATGTTCTCGAGGCACTGTGGAGGTCGTCACCAACAATAATGCAACAAAAATCGGTTACTCTAAAGACGTGTGCTCGACGGTGCAAGATACGCGTTTCTTAACTCTTTTATCTGTTTAACTAACGCTAGTTTGCAGGTATCGGCGTTACAAGAATGATTTAGGATCGCAAAACGTTCTGAATCATTCTCCGTCCCTATCGCTACTTTGACTTTCGTAATCGAAACATGCGTTTCTCCAAACTCAGTCAAAGTGGGGGCTTCTGTAGACACCCAAATGTGTCTCCCCAAAACCAAACCCAGTGATGAATACCTTTCACATCAGTTGATTATCGAACGAAGTGAAAGTGTGGAAAGTCTAGTGATGTGGATGTTTGTATTAAAATATCTCTCTTTCTGTTTTTGAAAACATTTCTTTCTTACTCTATTTATGAAAATATCCAGTCCAATTTAGATTGGTCTATGATCAGGGTCCAATAATAGTGTAGTTGGATTAGGCTCGTAAAGAGCTTTCCAACGATATATTATAAGCCCAATTCCGATGAATAATGAGGAAGTTATGGTTTAAACTAAATTTGGCCAGAAATGATTTTATATGTGTCCCAATGATCTAGAGGATGGCCTATTAAATATTATTCTTAAAGTTGTTAGGATTGATTTTAATCTTCTAGAATATTTAGAAGGTTCTTTTTTAATTCTAATAGAATTAGGATTAGTAATTATATTTTAAAAAGTTTTATTTGGAATAAAATAAGAGTTTTATGATAAACCTGATTTTAATTTGATAAACACGGAATTTGCTTCTTAATCATATTAAGAAGAGGATTCCGTACGAAGCGCGTTTTATCTTTTAATTAGCGCTAAACGACAAAGTCTGTCGCCTGGCGCTAACATTTGTCGTCTGGCGCTAATCATGTCGCCTAGCGCTGATGTCTGTCGCCTGGCGACAGATGCTAGTTTTATTTCGAATAGGACTTGATTTGTTTCCGGACTATTTTTCTATAAATAGGGGTCGTATTTCCCCGTTTTCCATCATCAAGAATCAACAATTCACAATCATCAACATTTCACAACCAACAATCAACCAATCATCTCTCTATTCTTTCTCTAAAGCTAGAAGCTTTCTCCCTCTATTCTTTTTCTAAACCTTTCCCTCTTACAAAATTCCACATTCACGAGTTCTAGACACACCTAGCCAAGTTCGAAGTTACCTTCGCCTTAGATGTAAAAGGTTGATAATTTCTGAGGGTTTGGTCCCAAATCTTTATTTCAATTATTTGATTTGATTGTTTGTTTTAATATTTTCCTTGAAGTTACTAACGCGTGTATTTTGTTATTAGAAAGAGATACGAGGCATCGAAGTAAGTAATTGCTTTAATTGTTATTCTTTTGATATAGAAATCATGCTTTGATTATTTTGATTCCTAGTGTCATGTTAGGATGTCTTTATGATTCCTAGTATCATGTTTAGGATAATAACTAATATTTCTAATATCATGCATGTTTCTATGATGATTCCTATTTCTTTTCTTTATATCATGTTAGTATCATGTTAGGAATAAAGCTTTGATCTTTAATGCTTAGTGACATGCTAGGATTTGTTATTAATCTTGTTAGTATCATGCCTAGGATCTTGCTAATAATATAATGCTTTAATGAGATTGAGATTATTATTTTGATGATGATTGTGATTATTATGTTGTTTGATATATATTATTGTTATTGCTTGATCACGCCTTTTATGCATGTTTAAAGGGAATTTGTACTTGTAATCACGCTTAATAAGATAATAAATAATCATGTTTAGGCTAATATGATTATAATTCAAGTGATCACCAATAATAGATTTGTTTGTGCATTAATTCAACCAACATAGATTAAACAGGTTTAGGGTTAATTTATTGATTGCATGTTAGTCAGAAAGCGCACATGAATACGAGAAGAATAAAGTAGAGGCCTATTTTTAGGGCAGGTTCAATCTCTTTTAGGTTGGATTTGTACCTTCATCCCTGAATATCCAGTCATGGTTCCAGACCTATGGAGTTAACGATCTCCTTGATCGTTAAGGGGTGTAACCTTCACCCTGTGAACGGTTTACAAGTTCCTAAAACTTGTTAGCAACACTTTTACTCTAACTTCCTTCCCTTTGGACGCCACCATGCTTAAGTGTATGATCACAGTGGGGCTCAAGTGTGGGATGCTTGAAATATTCCCTACAGTTTTTTGGCGACTCCGCTGGGGACGGATTTCTATTTTAATTCCTAAAATTTATTTTGGCAATGATTTAGAATGAGTGGATGAGACTCGAAAAGTTCTAAGTATTTCATGTGCGTAATTTTGATTAACATTGTGGCATATGCATAAAAAGGTCCGCATTGGAAAGACCATCCGTAATGCGTCAAAAACTTAGGATTTTTACACGTAGGAAATTAAGGAAATATCTTTCACAACTAAAATCGAAATAATGCTACGAAAAAGCTGGAAAACTCAAGAACAAAAAGCTGCCAAGGCATGTAGGAATTAGCGCTGAGAAAACAGCGTCATCGCCGAGCTATGGCTCTGTCGCCTGGCGACAAAGGAATCGTCTGGCGACAGATGCTATTTTCTCGCGCTAATTTCTTCCAATACCAAGCCAGAAATCTACCTTCTTGTTTCGACTAGTTTCTAATACTGTTTCCTTGATTTTACTTCCTGATTGAGTTTTTCCCTTCTTTCTGAAACCCATATGTGTTCTACACATGGCCATAACCCTCTGGGGATTCACGCTCCATCTACCCAATCGAACGTTCCTGGCAACGAAGGGTACATCCGAGTTTGTGAATTCACCAAACTGTGGAAGCGACTTTAACTCGCGGGGTCCCATCCACTCGCGCCAACCCATCCAAAGGTAAGGGTTCCGCGCCGTGCATCCAGACTCATAACCATGGACCCTCTTTGACTAAACCATATCCTGAACTTTAGAGAACTAGAGCCATGGTTAGGTTGCAAACTCATTGCATCATATTGAGACTACTTGACTATTTGTGCATTATTTGTTTGTGCATAACCTATATGTGTTTCCACTAACCGTTTGTTTGAATTGTGAATGAGTTTAAATAAACTAACTAATGACTAAAGGACTTTGCTAAATTAATTAATTAATAAATAAATAATTAAAGTCTAAATAAATTGATCAAACTTGACTTTGTACGACTTTAGGCTTGTCCTTTTGAAGTAAAAATACTGGAAACAGTCCCAGGCCAATGTTCCAGCGATGGCGCAGAGGTTTGGACTGCAGCGCCACGCGCTAATGATTAGCGTCAGCCGACAATGTTATCGTCTAGCGCTGGTTCTTAGCATTTGGCGACAGTCTTGTTGCTCCGGCGACAGTCCATGTTTTTTCTCGAGTCTTCACGACGAGTCTAATTAATCAGTTTGCTTAATTGGTTTTATCATTTTAGTCCTTAATTAAGTCTAGTCATATAGTCTAGTCCAATGGTCATGACACGAGTCAAACATGTCACCTACACTCACGCGTGTTTGTGCATTGTTACTTGTTTATCGTTGTAAAATACATGGGTCATTCACAAATAGTGAATGGATGAACGGAATGTATATTCTCTCACAGGTTTTATAAAATGGCAACTAGTGGGGCCCGATTAGGATAGAAAATATGGACTGCATTCCGTCATGTATTTTTGTAAATCTAAATACGGTCTGCGAACCGTTGAGTATTTTTGTACCTTAATATTTATATTAGTCCTAATCGTAGATACTAGTATTTGCATTATTTTTGTTATGTCTTGAAGACGGAGGTTCTTGGAAGACGAAGCCATGAAGTTGCAAATGAAGACCTTTGAAGACGCAAGGGGTCATGCTTGTTGCCAAATGCATCATTTATTTATGTTTTCGATATATATTTATGATTATATATATAAATGAATAATATGATTAGATGCATGTTTAGGATTTCGAATCTTGCGATGATTAATTAAGTTCACTTAAATCAACCAACATAGAAACCCTAGGTCCCTAAAATATTGAGTAAAATTTGTCATTCCAAAACAACACTTACCGACCTATTGAGTGTAGTGATGAGCTACGCCAAAGCGAGGCATCACTATTGCTCCTAGGATATATAAGGAATACCGGGTATGAATGTTGGTTTTTGTTATACTCAACAATATGAGTGATGGAGTCCTAACATGTCGTGGCAAAGTGGATAAGTTGTTGAGAGAGCATTAGATGCGACGATTTATCTAACCAAGAGTGGCTTGGAGCCATTAGCAAAGAGTTTCTTAGCTTAGAATATTGAGTGTTAAGACAAGCCAAAGCATGCTTAACTACTCATTGATTCTTTGGATCTTGGAATTGACTTATTCTCACCAAATGGGAACAATTTAATGTGTGAATAAGACGTTTAAATAAGTTTGATAAATATGCATGATTTCAATTTATTTAAGTATTATGAATGGTTTTTCATTTCAAATTCTTTCAATTGTAAAACCACGTCTGTAAATAACTCAAACAACCAATTTTCGTTGTGCTCAATTCTCGACAAGGAGAAGTTGAGTGGGCTAAATTTTCTTGATTGGCAAAGGAACTTGCGTATAGTTCTCATGAAAGAGCAAAAGGAATATGTCCTTAATGAGGAAATGCCCGAGACTCCCAATGAGGAGGTGACTCAGGCTGCCCTAAACCGATGGCAAACTGCCAATTAGGATGTCAAATGCATCATGTTGGCCACAATGTCTCCCGGCCTTCAAAAGACTTTCTTTGAGAAGGAGACAACTTTTGAGATCATTTCTGAGCTGCAGAACATGTTCTAAGAGCAGGCCCGAACTGAAAGGTTTGAAACCTACAGGCAGATCCTTGAGAGTAAGCTCAAGAAAGGAGAGTCGGTCAGCCCACATGTACTCAAAATGATAGGTTTATTTGAGAACATGGAAAGTCTTGACGCAGGGTATTCAACCGAGATCGCAATTGACATCATTCTCCACTCGCTGCACAAAGGGTATGATTAGTTGAAGATGAACTATAACAAACGCTCAAGGATGAGGGGAAGCATGATATGCTCATGGTAAAAAAAGGGCAAGCCATTCAAACACTCAGGCAAGAAGAAGAAAGGCTTTAAGGGGAAGGTTAAGAAGACCTTTCTGCCTAAGCCAAAAGCTACCAAGGATAACAAGGATAAGAAGGTAGCATCTTCTAAATATGATTCTGAATGCTTCAATTGCAAGAAGAAGGGACATTGGAAGAGAGATAGCCTCAAATTAAAGGAAGATAAGAAGAACGGAACCGTTGCTTCTGGATCAGGTATATTCATTATAGACTTAAACTTCACTAGCTCAGCATCATGGGTATTAGATACCAGATGTGGCTCACACATTTGTTCCAATTCTCAAGGACTAAGGAACACTAGGAAGCTAGCGAAGGGAGAGGTTGAACTCCAGGTCGGCAATAGAGCCAGAATTGCGACCGTATCCGTGGAACTCTCGGCTTTTCTTTGTCCTCGGAGCTAGTTTTGGAACTTAAAAAATGTTATTATGTTCCCAACATTACCAAAAACATTATTTCAATTTCGGCGTTGGACGCCAAAGGTTTTGAATTCCGAGTAAAGGACAATGAATGTTCAGTTTATCTCGATAATGTTTTATATGGTATTGCACATTCTAAAAATGGTCTTTATGTGCTTTTGTTATACAAACAAGTTTATAATGTTAATAATACCACCAAGAAAGCTAAGACCACTGAGTCAAATCAGACGTACTTGTGGCATTGTCGTCTTGGCCACATTAGCATCAAACGCATCAAGAAACTTGTACAGGAAGGTGTTCTTGACTCGTTCGATTTACAATCGTTTGAGAATTGCGAAGGATGTTTATTACGCAAGATGATAAAGCAGCCATCCTCCAAGTTGGGAGAAAGGGCAGGTGATTTGTTGGGCCTAATAGACACCGATGTATGTGGACCAAAGAGCACAACCACAAGAAATGGCCATTGATATTTTATCACCTTCACAGACGACTATAGTAGATATGGATATGTCTACCTTATGTCGCACAAATCCGAATCATTTGAAAAGTTCAAAGAATTTCAGAGTGAAGTTGAAAATCAGCTTGGCAAGAAAATCAAAGCCCTTCGATCGGATCGATGTGGTGAATACTTGAGCCAAGAATTCGATGACCATCTAAAAGAAAAGGGTATACTTTCAGAATTGACACCTCTAGGAACTCTACAATGGAACGAAGTATCTGAAAGGAGAAATCGAACCTTGCTGGACATGGTACGATCAACAATGCGTCTTAGTGATCTTCCTATCTCTTTCTGGGGACACGCACTTCTAACCGCGGCACTAACACTGAATCGTGCTCTATCAAAAGCTATGGAAAAGACTTCATACGAGCTATGGACGAAGAAACCTCCAAGGTTGTCTTTTCTCAAGATATGGGGATGCGATTCATATGTCAAGAAATTAATTTCTGACAAACATCACCCAAATCGGACAAGGTTTTCTTCATGGGCTACCCAAAAGAAACCAAAGTGTGTTACTTCTACAATAAATCCGAGAACAAAGTATTTGTTACTCACGATGGTGTCTTTTTGGAGAAGGAACATCATTCCAAAATGACAAGTGGGAGGAAAATCGAACTCGATGAAGTTTGAGAGGACGAGCAACAAAATCAGATTGACATTCAAAGTGCTCAAACAGCATCTGTTGACGCTGGTCAAAATGTGCAAAGTTAAACCGACAATGCAAATGCTCAGTCCGTTACCCTACATAGGTCGCAGAGGCCGAGGTCTCAACCTGATACGTATCTTGGTGTTGTATTAATCGAGAATCAGGATATACTGGTAATGGATGGAGACAAACCGGCAACCTACAAGCAAGCGATGGGGAGCACCGACTCTGCTAAATGGCAAGAGGCCATGAGATCTGAAATGGATTATTGTTGATGATTACTCAAGGTTCACTTGGGTGTTCTTTCTTATTAGCAAAGATGAAAAGTTTGATGAGTTTGTTGCTTTTGTAAAGAAGGAACATAGAAGAACAGGTAATCCCTTGGTGCATTTAAGGTCAGATCATGGAATAGAATTTGAAAACTCCAAGTTTGATGAATTCTGCATAGAGCATGGAATGGATCACAACTTCTCTACCCCAAGAATTCCACAACAAAATGGAGTAGTTGAACGCAAGAACAGAAGTCTTGAGGACATGGCTAGGACAATGCTGATCTCAAGTGGTCTGCCTAAAAACTTCTAGGCAAAAGCAGTGAATACAGCTTGTTACATCCTAAATAGAGTATCAGTCAGAGTCATCACCAACAAGACTCCCTATGAACATATCAAAGGGAGAAAGCCTAATATTTTTTACTTTATATCTTTTAGTTGTAGATGTTTTGTTCATAAAAATGGTAAAAGAAACTTGGGAAAGTTAGATGAACGTAGTGATGAGGCAGTATTTCTAGGATACGCCTCAAACGATAAAGCTTATAAAGTTTATAATAAGAGAACAATGTGTGTTGAGGAGTCTGTACATGTAATTTTTGATGAAACTGATCATTTGACGGATGTACAGGATGATGATGATGATTTTGAAATAGAACTTGTAAGGAAGAATGATCAAGATGAAGAATCACCATCATCAGAGAAGCAGCACATAGAAAATAAAGGTGAGCAGAACACTGAAGCAAATGATGAGCAAAAAACAGAGAATGTACAAGGAACACCAGCTCAAAATCAAGACCAAGAGCAACCGGAAGTTCCAGAAGAACATCAAGCTGAATCACAAAATGAAGCTCCAACAGATGTACCAGTCAACAACAATCGAGAAAGGTTGTATCCAATCAAGGACTTTGCACCAAAGTCCTGGAAGTGTCAAAAATCACATCCAGTTGATGCAATCATGAGCGATATCACTAAAGGAACTCAAACCAGATCTCAGCTTAGGAACTTCTGTGCATTCTATGCATTTCTTTCCTCCATGGAACCCAGGAACTATGTTGAAGCTTTAACTGACGCTAACTGGATTAATGCTACACAAGCCGAGCTGAATGAATTTGAAAGAAATAAAGTTTGGCATCTAGAACCGAGACTAAGTGATCAAAAGACAATTGGATTAAAATAGGTATTCAAGAACAAACTAGATGAGCATGGTATTATTGTCTGGAACAAAGCAAGATTGGTTGTACAAGGTTTCAATCAACACGAAGGAATAGACTATGAAGAAACATTTGCTCCAATAGCCAGGTTAGAGGTTATCCGCTTACTCATTGCTTTTGCTGCTTATATGGAATTTAGGTTGTACCAAATGGACGTAAAATGTGCATTTCTAAACGGCTTATTGAAAGAAGACATCTATGAGGAACAACCTCCTGGATTTGAAAATCCAGAGTTTCCAAACCATATTTACAAGCTTGACAAAGCCCTTTATGGACTTCAGCAAGCTCCTAGAGCATGGTATGAAAGACTATCTAAGTTCCTTTTGGAAAATGGTTTTAAACGTGGAAAAATTGATAAAACATTGTTTTAAAATCCAATGGAACTGATATTTTAGTTGTACAAATTTATGTTGATGATATAATTTTTGGTGCAACTAATGAATCTTTTTGCAAGTACTTCGCTAACCTTATGAGTGGGGAATTTGAAATGAGCATGATTGGATTGAATTGCAAATTAAGCAAACTGAGGAAGGTATTATGATACATCAAAAGAAGTTCATTAAGGAACTGGTTAAGAAATACAAGCTTGATAATGCAAAACCAAATAGAACTCCCATGGGTATAGCTACAAGTTTAGATGAAGATCTATTTGGAACTTGCATAGATCAAACTATGTATCGAGGTATGGTTGGATCTCTACTTTACTTAACAGCTAGTAGACCTGACATATCTTTTAGTGTAGGGTTTATGTGCCAGGTTCCAAGCTAACCCAAAGGAGTCTCATCTGAAAGCAGTAAAGAGAATCCTTCGTTACTTGAAAGGAACTGATGATTTGGGTCTCTTCTATCCCTATAACTGACTTATTTGACTTAAATGGATTTACTGACGCTAACTATGCAGGTGATTTGGTTAATAGAAAAAGCACATCGGGTATGGCACAATTTGTAGGACCTTGTTTGGTTTCTTGGGGTTCCAAGAAGCAAAATACAGTTGCTTTGTCTACAGCTAAAGCTGAATATGTAGCTGCTGCAGCTTGCTGTTCTCAAATGTTATGGATAAGGCAACAGGTTAGAGATCTTAGTATCTTATTTGAATGTGTTCCTATTTATTGTGACAATACTAGTGCTATATGTATCTCTAAAGATCCAGTTCAACACTCAAAGGTCAAACATATCCACATTAGGCATCACTTTCTAAAAGATAATGTGGAGCAAGGGTATATTAAGTTAGAATTTTGTCCCAATGAAAATCAAATTGCAGATATTCTAACCAAGCCCTTGAACAGAGAAAGATTTTAGAAATTGAGATTGGAACTTGGGATGATCAAGCTGACTTGATTGCTTCTGAAGTTCCAAGATATGGCAAAATCAGAAATAATGTAAAAAGAGCATCTAACACAATTATGGTGTGCTAAACATAGCTGAAGTGTCACCGTTGGTGAATTCCTAGAGGTTAGTTCACAAACACTCTATTGCGTGTGTAATTAGTAATTAACATTACATATGTGTAGAAAGCGTGTTCCAAATACGTGTTTTCTTTTTGGTAATTAATTGTTTTGGAAATAAATTGAATTTGGAAAGAAAATGATTTTTGGTAGATATCCTATTAGAATTTTGCAATCAATTGAACGTGTTCATTAAATGACTAAATGGCACAAATTTTTTTATCTCCCTCACACCGTTTCATTAAATATAAAAGCCATCTTCACCCACCTTACATCATCACTGTCAAATCACATTTACCTTCTGTGAAAAACTTTTTCAAAGCTTCTCAAAACTTCAAAATTTCAATCTCATGGCCATTATCACTTCCCTTAGCTCTTCCGAAAACTTTTAAAATGAGCCAAAATTCAGAACCCGAAATTATCTCACCCCTGACCATGTTTCTTACAAAGAACAAGAAATAACCCAAGTTGAAACTGCACCAACCTCTTCCACTTCAAATAGAAACCCTAGAGAGAAAATTTCTATAGAGAAAAAAGTGGAAACCTCCGACATTTTTGAAAAATTGAAAGAGTGGAAAGAAAAGAAGAACAAAGAGAAGTCAGTAGAGGAACATATCAAAGAGGTTGAGGACTTTGTGGCTGGAACTATGGAATCTGAGGGGGAAGACGATCCAATGGAGGAAGAAATTTCGGCTGATCAATTAGAGCTTAAGGCTCAAGTAGGAAGGTATGTGGTTGGTCATAGAATTGATTTTATCTTGGTGTAGGAAGGCTAGATTTTTGGAATTTTTGGATTTGATTAAGTTCCAAGAGTGGGAGTTCTTACTGTCTAGAGCATCGAACAATTGCATGTACCCAATTGATATGAATGAATTTTGTAAAAATTTTCAAGTGAAACAAGGGGTAATTTCGAGTAAAGTAAATGAAATAAAAATTGAATTTGATGTGGAAACCCTAGGTAAAATTTTGAAAGCTCCAACAGAGGGGTATGAGACTTATGTCAAGGGAAAATCAAGCATAAAAGTGGGTAATTATCTGGGTGGTGATATAGTTGAATCGTTGATAGGAAAAAGGGGGAAGAACACCATGAGTCACAATGACCTAAGCCCCATGAATAAAATATTGTTTAATTTGGTCAAGAAAACTATACTGCCAAGAACTTAGAAAAAGAGTGAGGCTTGTTTGATGGATATGGCTGTCATATTCTGCCTATACAGAAAGATGAAAGTGAACTTTCCCTCCCTAATGTATCAACACTTAGCCCATTGTGTTCCAGGAAAGAACAAGGTAGGCTATGGAGCCATTTTGTCAACTGTGTTTGAGTCACTTGGGGTGATTCTAAAAGGAAACTATGGTGGATTAGCAGAGAAACCAGAGAATGTGATAAATGAAGAAACTCTGCTAGGTATTAGCCTAGAAGTGGTGAATGGGAAGGTACAGAAGGTTGAGGAGAAGAAATCCACTACTAGTGGAAAGAAGAAAGAAGGAGCTGCTTCAGGGGAACCTTTGAGGAAAAGCAGAAGACTGTCAGCAAGCTCTTTTCCTCAAACAAGCATGGAAAAACCCTTGGAGTTGGATGCTGATGAAAATGTGCTTGAAGGGCAGGTGTCTAAGCTTACTGACAGAGCAAAAGTAGCTGAAAAACAACTCAAAGAGGCTATGGGGAAAATACAGAAGCTGGAAAGAGGAGTACAGGGACTTGAGAAGAGTCTTAGGGAACAGAAGGTGGAGTTCCAAAAGGCTATCAAGAACTTGGAAGATAAACTGGAAGCCAGTATTGAGCATCAAAAGGAAGACAACAAGAAGATACTGGAGTTTCTTCAGAGTTGACCAGTTTATATCTCTCTAGCCTATCATAAACCTAGCCTATCCTAGCTTTAATTTCATTTTTTCTCCTTTTGCTGTTTTAGTCATGAACAATTTCAGTTTTATTTTGTGAAATTTGAAAACTATTTTGGTTTGTAATCGGATTAAGCAGGGTTTTTTTTGGTTTTCAATGAATGTTTGGAACTTAGCATATACATTTATGTTTTGTATGTTATGAAAGCATGTGCAGGAATTGGAACTAAATGAAGGGGATTTAGTAGCGCTGCCTTCAGTTTCCCACACTCGATGAATTGCTTGTGGGGCTGTGGCTAGACGCTTAATAACTTGAAGTGCAGGACTTTTTGATAATTCCAAAAGGGGGAAAAGAAGAAGCAAACTTGAAGGCTGAAGTTGTTCTGGGTTCCAGTTGATAAAATATCAAAAGTTTCTCTGATGCTCCTGTGTTTAAGTTTAGCTTAAAGTTTCTGTTCTGTTTTAGTTTTGTTTGTTCTGATGTTTTGTTTATTTTTGCTTTTTTCTTTTGTTTTATTTTCTATCAATAAATCAAAAATACAAAATTACGACCTTCTATATTATTTAACTTTCCTTAGAAGTTTGCTAAAGTTTGTCATCATCAAAAAGGGGGAAATTATTGAAGCTTAAAGGTTTTGATGATGATGAACTTAAACAAAGCAAACTTCAAACTAATAAGAGTTCTCTAAGTGTTGTGACTAGAACAGGTGAAGTTGACTTTGGAAGTGAAAGAGTAACCTAGCTATGAAGACTCATGGAGATTTCAAGGAAAGTTAAGGAAGATAGGAGAAGAGTTCCCTCACAAGAGCTAACTGAGTTCCCTAACAGGAACTTGAAGATAGCAAGTTGGAGTGCGAACTTGGTCTGCGAAGTTCCACTTCAGAACTGGAGTGCAAGTGACGGCAGGAACTTAGTCCTGGACTGCGTGAAGCCCAAGTACCCTACATTACAGAATATTGGCGTAGCAAATTAAGTTTTGTTAAGTTTTATCTTTTAGATTTGCTGTAAATATGATTGTTAGGTTTACGTGTGAGACTTATTAGAAACGTGACAAAAATCTTGGCGAGCTTCTTAAAATAGGAAAATTTAAAAAGATAAGTTTTTGGGAAAAGATTTTCTAAATGATTTATTTCTTAAAAACCGATTATTAAAAAGATATTATTCTTTTTGGTAATTTATCTTTGATAAGTTTTCTAAAAGATTTTCTTTAAAATAGATTTACTTAAAAACCGTGTTTTAGGATTTTGTTAATTTAACAAATTTATCTTTTGAAAACCCTACTTTCTATACAAGCAAGTCTTGTATAAATTGTAGATATCCTAATTCATTATTTTATGTGAGTTTATGCGTGAAGAAATCGAGGTGTGCTTAATTGTGTAAGTTTGCCAAGTCCATAACTTTGTCATATTAGTTTCGGGTTTCATGCATAGCTTGCCTCTCATATACTAAGGGTTTATATTTTGTATTGGTTGGGTTCTTGGGTGTGTGTGTGTAATCTATCTTTGCATACAGCGTTGTAGGCTTCTAGGTTGAAGTTGAGTTTGTAGTGCTCAGGGAGTACGAGTGAATCTAAGTCAGGGACTTATGTTGGGTAGGATAGGGTCCTACTGTGTAGCAAGTTCAGTCTGGAACTTGTGAGTAAAGGTCTGATTATAATAGGTTGTAACTTGTGTGTTTGCCCTATTATAGTGAATTGGTTTGGCTTTGGAAATCCCTTAGAAAGGTCGAGGTTTTACTTCCAGTTGGGCCCTGGAAGGTTTCCTCGTAAAATATTGTGTGCATTGCAAGTTCCTTTACATTCTGTTTTACATTCCGCAAAAAGTAGTCATTAAGAACTCACATACAATTCACCCCCTCTTGTAGTGTTCGTCTCAACTAACAAGTATGCAGGAGGCCAAAAGAGGTCACCTACCCATGTCATATGGCATAACCCTAAGCAAGAAGCAGTGTCCAAAGACACCTGATGAGCGAGAAAGGATGAATCAGATTCCATATGCTTCGCTTATTGGATCGATCATGTATGCCATGATATGTAATAGGCCAGATGTATCGTATGCCTTGAAAGCTACGAGCCGACACCGATCAGACCCAGGAGAGGCGCATTGGACTGCGGCCAAGAATATCCTAAAGTACTTGAAAAGGAACAAGGATAAATTCCTGGTATATGGTGGCTCAGAAGAATAAGTTGTTGAAGGTTATACTGACGCAAGCTTCCAAATAGACAGAGACGATTTCAAATCACAGTCTGGATATGTGTTATGTCTAAATAGAGGAGCGTTTAGTTGGAAGAGTGCCAAGCAGAGCACAACTGAATCCGAATACTTGGCAGCTGCTGAAGCGGCTGAGGCAGTTTAGATTCGTAAGTTCGTTGGTGAACTTGATGTTGTACCCTCTATCAAGGGTCCAATAGCCCTCTATTATGACAACAATGGAGCTATTGCTCAGGCTAGAGAGCCAAGGGAACATCAGAAGGTCAAACATGTCAAGCGGTAATTTCACATGATAAGGGAATGGAAATCAGAGGGTGAAATCAGAATTTGTAAAGTTGGAACAGACGACAATGTAGCTGATCCACTTACTAAACCTCTGCCTTAAGTGAAGCACAACAAGCACGTTGAGGCAATGGAAATCAGACACATTGGAGATTGGCTTTGATTTCCCTATTTAGTGTTTTAATTAATTTCGAACATTTTAATGTAAGACAATAAGATGAACCATTCAGGTTTTGGAGTAATTTAATTTCATGCAATTTTATCACTCTATTTCTATTTAATTGTGGTTTAGAATTAAATATTAAGTCCATTTGATTTTGAGAATATTCAAAATAGGGTATCTAGACTAGTCTTGGATAAAGAAACACCTATTAAGTGAACATTGAATATTATAATCGAAAATTATCCCTAATCGAGGTCATTTAAATGATGGATGATTAATGACCACTTGAGATTAGTGTGTAGTTTGATTTATAGCACTGCTTCTTGTGCTACAAGGACATGATTGTCATAAATCATTTGCACAGGTTTTGGTTTAGAACCATACTAGATCGACCTATGAGAATACTTTAGGAGATTTAAAAATTGTCATAAGTATACTTCTCATTATGGCTATCGAAACCTCTTTCCTCGACCATGAATATTATGAGTTCTCTTGTTTGAGTAATAGCCCGTTTTGATGTTAGTCAAACGTCTACCGTACATGGAGATTATAACGACAACACTCGGGCGGCTAGGTCCTCTTAGTAAGAGAAGCTGACATTACAAGACTGGGAATGTCCCCCTACTAACAATAGGGAACATGTCTTTGTTGTTTACAAGGCCTCACGAAGAGCAAGACTGTGAAAATACATGGTCGTGCTCGAATGGATTTTAGAAATCATCTGTTTATTGACAATCAGACTCGGATTTCGAGAAACACTTCTGGATGTAATAAGGATGACAAATAATCTTACCTTATAGTTCATGAAGAGACATTAAGTGACATAGGAAAAAGGCTATACACTAAAAGAACACTTGTCCGGAAGGACAAGTGGGATATTGAAAGGAATGGTGTCCTTTGAACAAGTGTGTTATTCCGATAGAAGGTTCAGAGCTATTAGAAAGCTAATTATTCAGTAAGTTTAAGTGATCGGAATGCCTAGGTGGAGGCCGCTTATGATCAGTAATATTAATGCATAATTAATATTACAGCTTAATCTAGGCTGAACCCTTTGGGTCACACCCAAGCAACTAACGATCCGACACGACGAATTAATTCGGAAGGAATTAATGAGTCGCTCTTGTATTAAATATTTAGACGTCGAAAATCGATCTAGGAGCGTCGAAACCGAGCGTCGCAAGTCGAGTCGAATAAATATAAGACGAGACGGTAAAATTGATAATTAATCAACAATTTACCAAAATGCCCCTAGCATCGGAATGCCCGAGCAAAACGAGTGCTAGGGGCATTTGGTATAGCGAGGTGGCTAGCATGCGCACCAAGCCGAGCCTATGCTGGCTGGTTGGTGCTGCGGCATGCTAGCGCACCAATGCTAGCATGGCACGCACATAACAGCAGCTGTTGTGGCGCGCCAGCGAGCTAGCAAGGCACGAACATAGCAGCAGCAGCTATGGCGCGCCAGCAGGCTAGCAAGGCACGCATAGCAGGAGCTGCTATGGCGAGCCAAGCAGCCCACGCATACGGCCCATGCAGGCAGCCCAGCCAAGGGCCTTAGTGCCAGCTAGGCTGCCTTGGCACCCAAGGCTGGGTGCGCCACATGGCGCAGCCCGTTTGGCGCATGTGGCCTTAAGGGAGCCAGTTTGGGGAAGCCTTGGGGATCAAGTATTGGTCCTCCCCTTCCCTTATGGTCCTTACCTAACCTCTCCTCTTAGAATGCCACTTGTTGATTAATTAGTTGTTGCCTATTTTCTTTATTTTTGATTTAAAAATAAAAGGGAAAATTGATTTTACCAACTCTTCCACATTGATGGGAGAGTGGATTTCTCACTTGAGTTTCCCTATAAATATCCTACTTGGGAATTGGGAAAACTCACTTGAGTAAGAGGTCAATAAGATATCTCCACTTAAGAGAAAACCTTTAAGCTCATTAATTACCCGAGTAGTGTTTTGGTCCAACTTGGCTAATCTCTAGTAAGAGTTCCATTTGGTCGAGCAAAGCACGCTACAAGGGTAATTTAGTCTTTTCTCTAATCTTTTTATTTATGCATTTTTGGTTATATTAATTGTGAGTTTTTCCTTGGGCTCGGGTTTTATTTCCGCGGTGAGTTGGGCTCATCGAAACCCAACACTAAAAGCTTTAAAAATCTGCTGCTGAAGGACCTAAGCTCTTTACTCAGCCGAGATATCACTTTTGGCAGGCTTCTCCATGGCCTATTTCTTCTCAGCCGCAGCATCAGTGGGCTCCCCCTTAGCCGCCTCCTCTTCGCTAGTGAGCTTGGCCAAAGCGTCTGTTGGCTCCTCCTTGGAAGTCTCCCCTTCACCAGTCGGCTCGGCCTTATTCTCCTTAGCATCATCGTCTTCCTCGTCTTCAAACTCAAACGAGGTAACTTCAAGTTCGGGAGGAGGTGTCCGACCTTCTCGGCTTCCTCTTTGAGGCAGACGTACTCAAGGCGCTTGGTGAAGCGCTCTTCGTGGTAGGCAATCGTCCTTTCCTCGCTCATCAGCTGGAAGGCCTCAAAGAAATGGCTTTTGAGTCTCTCCTCGGCCTTTTGCTCAATATGGACGATCTCCATTGCACTAGGCGACCAAGGGGCCTTCAGCTTCTCAGTCAAGTCAGCCACGGACTTGTTCAGCTCGTCCACCTTGAGCTTGAGGGAGGCCGCCTCGTCTTGAGCAGACTTGATGGCCGTCTAGGACAAGGATAATTCGGCCTTCAATTTCTCAGAGACCTCGAAGCCCTCCTTCCACTGAGAGGCATTTAAGACCACCTCATCCCGCTTCACCTGGAGCGCCTGCCTTGCCAGCTCTTCTCTCTCAAGGGCCTTTGACAGGGTAAAGTCATATCCCCTAATCAAAAGTAAATACCTAAGTCCTCTAACTAAAGTAGATAGGGAAATAGGGTCGAACTCCACAGGGAAATAAGTCTTTCTACACCTAATTAATTATTATAATCTAAATTATCTAAGTGACCAATATTTTTGGGAATAAATTATATACTACGAAGAATAAGGTCGAAAGAAATAAAGTAGGGGAAAAATCAAATATCAAAAGACCTAGGGCGTAGGTTCACTAATAAACAATATTCTAGGGCAAATCATAATAAGCAATCATCAAGCATTGATCAATCAGATTATAAAGGGCTTTCGCTACGTATTATAATCACAGAGTTAATTTACCGGTATTAAATCTCATCTATCGAATCTTAGTCCGCCTATTGAAACTAAGCCTAAACATCAATTCTCATCTGTCGAATCTCGAATTAATATTACTAAACTCATACAATTAAATCTGGCCAAACCTAATTGCATAGCATTAAATCAATCAATAGGAAATTAACCAAGCATTGATAATTAACAATCACAAAATTACCCCTTCATATCATTTATTAGATCCCCATAAACCCTAGAAATAAAACTACTCAAGCATCATTATAACCAAACTAATCAAATGAATAAAGCAAAGCATAATCAAAGAAGTAAATAAAATAGCTGAAATTAAAAGAGAAGAAATTGTTACCAAAAGAAATCAATCAGACCGAGCCCTTAATCATCGGATCTCACCGATCCTGGGCTTCAAGAGTGGCCGTGTCCTTCTAGCCTCCGTAGTTGATCCATAAAAAACCCGGGAAAATGCTCCAAAAGTGCAATTTCCTGTAAAATACAACTAAAACTACATAAACACTAGAAAACACAAATTAGTAATAAAAGTGGCTCTAAAGAGCCAAAAACACCGCTAATTATGACCGTGGGACGGGGGTAAAACACTATATAAATTGGATATATCAAACTCCCCCAAGCCAAACCTTTACTTGCCCCTAAGCAAAGAGCTCATCAATGAACATATAAAACATGCCTCATCCCAATAAACAAAATCAAGCACAAACGATTCAAGATAAATCTAATGAACATGCTTCAATGTCAATCAATCTCATACATCTAATTATCATTCTTCCCCAACAATTGTCAAGTAAAGCAAACCACACGAGCGTATAGAATTCAAGACTAGTGCTCACACACTCAACTCTCATTTATGTGGCGAGTAAAAGATGTACTCGATCGCTCTCCAACCAACCCATTTGTTTGTGAACAATGCCCACCCATCTCACACTCTCGTGTGTTTAAAACAATGAACGCTCAACCTACTAGTCGACTCGAAATATGTCAAATCATAACTTGCATTGATAAACAACACTTTCACATTCACACAACTCTATGCACAAAGGTCGGAAGGTCTTTAAAGCTTGTAATGTAAGGCTAGGGTAAAGGGTAGGATAAATTTGGGAATATGTGAGAGAAAAGCTATGCATTAAGGGAGCCAAATCCTAATCAACCCATGATCAAAATAAATGATCATCATACATCTCCAACAACATAACTAACTCCAACAAGAATCCACCAAATACAACTCTAAACAATATAAACAATCCCAACACTTACAATTTCACTCATAAAAATATGATAATGTAGAACTTAAGTGAAATATAAACTTTGGACTCATTCTTTTTTTTTTCTCTCTTGAACAACCTTTAAATATAACATTTAAACATTAAAAAATTTTCCTTTTGCTCTTTTTTTTTTTAACTCATATTGGAAATTTCAACTTTGTAACACAACATATCAATATTTTCCAATCATAAAATCAAAGAACAATCACTCTTCTTTTATTCCCACATTGTGCAAATAATGTGCACATCACAACTCCCTCACCTCTCCAACTAATAACTCCCCCAAGCCAAGCTTAGGACTAGTAACCAATGGGGCTCATATAGGCTTGTAATGTGGCTAAATAAACAATAAAAGGGCACAAGCAACAACATGGGTAAAAGAAGGGAACAAATGTATCTAATATCATCTGAAGGCTTCCTAAGAGAACATACGCCTTCGTCTTCCTCAATGTGCATAATATTGAGTTATATAGACATTACTAATAGTTGCAAACCAATACTCAAATTCATTGACATACCAAGAACTATGGAACTATCACACATTCCTAACCAAATCAACTAGTCAAGCACTATATTCACAAATAGTTGGCAAAATTGACGCATGTTTAGGAATCCAAACAATTAAACTTCAAATTATGATCAACAAATTCACAAAGCTCATTATCATATACCAAGAATCAAAACAATATTTTCTAAGTATGGGACATAGGGAAGCATGAATTACAATTCATTGGAACGTATTTTTGGATTTTTTTATTTTTCAAATTTTTTTTTTATTTTTTTCATAAGGGAAAGCAATAAAAACTACACTAGGAAAGCAATAAGTAGAGAAGAGAGAAAGAAAGTTACCATATATACAAGAAATCTCCCCCCAAGCCAAATCAAGGCAATGCCCTCATTGACTTGGGAGGGTAGCTAGGAGAAGCTACTCCACATCGTCATCCATCCTCTCATATCCTCCTCCATAACTTGAGCCGACATCACCCTGGCTCAGTCCAGCACCACCATAACCCGAACCACCTGCAAAGTAGTTAGGGTTCACATTCCCCCCCCCATACCCCCAAAAGGAGCGTCACCCCCATATCCATGGACTGAAGAGTAGTCCACATAAGTACCATACGCACCGGGGTGAGAATACCCTCCTTGGGGGTATTGGAACCAATCGGGAACTAATGCCTCGGGGGGAATAGCCCCTCAACGTGCATAATCATTGTACATGGGGTATAGACCCCTCCCGAGGTTCCTCTCTATGTGTCCTACCCGACCATCCAAGGTGCTTAACCTAGAAGTGGGTAGTGTGGTTAATGGTGATGGGGGGATTGTTGGGGTTGTAGTGAAGGGTGAGGTGGTTGAACCTCACCTTGACCGTTAATCTCAAAAGTATAAAAAGGCTTCCCCTTCTCAAATTTGGTCAAGGCGGGGTTGGGTAAGGTGAAGGCTTGATCCCTCCTACCCGATTGTCGGTGGACTATCCACCAAGTGTCACCCCCCACGGGTTGCACCCAGTTTAGACTCCCTAAATAGGCTAGGTCCATGAGGTTTGAGCCTACAACTTTCCTATGCCCATCCGGGTTCCAACCTAGGTGTTTTTTGGCAATGTGGGTCATTAACCCCCCAAAATAAATAGGCGCCTTAGACCTACTTGCTTCGGCCGCATTGGCCACCCTTTGGAAGTAATTTGCTATCCTATGGGGTATGTTCAATTTTTCAGCGTTAGGAATTACATAGGATGCCAATAGTTCCAATTCATCTCTCCTCACATTTGCCGGTTCATGCCTCCCAAAAATAGTGAGGCCGGCAAATCTTTGCCAAAATTTTGGGACGGGATGTTGAATCCACGTCCCTTTGGCATGTTGGAGGTTAACCAAATCCTCCCCGGTTAGCCTCTTGTAGACCACGGCAGTGTGGTCTTGAGAGGGTTCAATTGGTTTATCCGATTTTAAATCAAACAACTTTCCAAATTCTTTAAGAGTTAGTCTCACATCGTTGTTTAATAATCGGAATTGTACATGAGTGATAAATGCATTCATTTTAATAACATTAAAACTTGAAATAAATTGTAATGTTAAATAGTCATACGTATCATGGCACATTTGAAAGAAACCACTCGTTCATATACCTTTGAACAATTTTTCCACATATTTATCTAGACCTAATTTAGCTAGTGCGGGATGATGAACAAAACGGGTTGAGATTACCTGTCGATCAATGAGGTCTAGCATCCTAGCCCGTTGCTCCTCCGAGGTGATGACAACCTCCTCCCATCCCGGTATTTGAAGGTCCGGGTTGACCGTTGGTTGTGGTGCCCTCGAACTTTCACCCCTTTGTGTCCTTGAACGCTTTGAAGCCATTATATGTGGAAAATTGGGTATTTGGAGCTTTCTCTCTCTAAGGGTTTGAAGGAATTATGAGAGAAAGTGGGAGAAAATAGGTGGAAAATGTAGAGGAAGGTGTGAGAATTAAGAATATGTAAGAAATTTGAGGTTTGGATGGGTGAATTTGAGGAGATATTGGGTTGAAGGTGTAGTTGAAGGTTTGAAAATGGAGGTTTTAGAGAGAGAAAGTGTGAAAGAGAAAGAAGAAGTAAGGAAGAAAAAGAAAAGAAAAAGGGAGAAAGGGGTTTAAAACCCCGGATTAAACAGGCGCGCCCGATCGGGCGACCTCCACCCGATCGGGCGCGAACTCGAACCTTTAAATTGCCCTTTTCTCGCCCGATCGAGTGAGCTTCGCCCGATATTTCTTTTTGTGGCACTCGATTTCTCCAAAATTCCGCCCGATCGGGCAACGTCACCCAATCGGGCGAAATTTCCCTCGATTTCTTCCCTGACTTGCGCGCCCGATCGAGACTCCTCGCCCGATCGGGCGAAATTAAGCTCCGATAAAATCAATATTGCGGGCCCGATCGGGCGAAGTTTTCTGCATTTCTAACCTTAGGTGCGCGCCCGATCGGGCAAAGCTCGCCGGATCGGGCCCGTACCCAGGCCTGGAGCTTCTATTTCTTCGCCTATTTTTTTTTTTTTTGAAACCTCCGTACTTTGTGATCTAAAACCTGTACAAAAACACTCATGAAAGGTAAAATTCACTCTCCTCACCTCTCTAAGAAAAAGTAAAAATTAGTCTAGAAAGCAAGAAATATGGGTTGCCTCCCGCAAAGCGCTGGTTTATCTAGGTCCCGCTCGACCCTCTTACCATAAGACTAAAATTTAGGACCTTTGGCCTACCACTTGATCGGGTGGTTTCTCATCCGGTCGAGCGGTATTTAGACCACGACGCGGCTTCCTGACATGCCTCGTGGGTCGCCAATTCACCTTATCTGGTGGATCCTCCTTGTCGTAAACTGGGGGTTCATTACTACTACTCACAAGAGACCTCTTCTTGACCGATGGTTGCTTCAAATTATCACTGGATTGATCAATTGCAACTCGATCTGGTGGAACACTTACTATAGGTTCAGTTTCCACAACTTGCTTGTGTATTTTTACCTTCTCATCTTCAAAGCCAAAACCGACAATGTAGAGGGCTCTTTCTATTGCATCAACTTCCTTTTGCCATTTGTCTATTTCATCTGTAGAAGATGCAACACAAGATACCGCCTCCAAGGGATCTTTTACAAGAGCTTGGGGCTTATTAGAACAATTATGAACCACATTAACACTGAAACACTTCTCCTCTATCATGGGTCTTTTAGGGGTATTATTCAAATTGAAAGTAATTTTATCATCCCCTACTAATAGTGTCAATTTGCCACATTTCATGTCTATCATTGCTCCTGCAGTGTTAAGGAATGGTCTGCCCAAAATAATTGGGGTTTCCATATCCTCAGCCATATCAAGAACAACAAAACCAACAGGTATATAAAATTTACCTACTCTAACAGGACCATCCTCTAAAAAACCTAAGGGGTTTTAAAAGAACGATCGGCCATTTGTAGAGTAATATTAGTAGCTTTTAATTTACCCATATTTAGCTTGGAACACACCGACAATGGCATGACACTAACGCTAGCACCCAAATCACATAATGCATTATCAATCATTAGATTGCCAATATGACAAGGGATAGAATAACTACCCGGATCTTTCAGTTTAGGCGGAGATTTATTTTGTAGTACGACACTACATTCTGCAGTAAAAGCGACTGTCTCTACCTCACTAATAGATCTCTTCCTAGTCAATATTTCCTTCATGAATTTTGCATATGTAGGAATTTACATAATTAGTTCTGTGAAGGGGACTGTTACCTGCAAATCTTTAACCATCTCCAGAAACTTACCAAACTGCTTATCCAAATTTGTTTTTAAGTGACGATTGGGGAATGGAAGTTTGATAACCGGCTTTGGAGTATTACTGCTCTTATCTAGAGCTGCTACTTTCCCTGGAGTTGTACCCTGCAATGTATTTTTAGAAATATTAGTACTACTCTTTAGCCCTGTAGAGCTATTAGCAACATTGTTAGGTTTAATGGAATCAAGATTAGCATTGTTCATTAAAACAGGTTCATCATTTCTGGGCATAAAGGGCCCATCATAGTGTAAACCACTCCTTAGAGTAATTGCGAAGGCTTGATCCGTAGGCCTGGTTGGCTGTGCTGGCAGGGCTCCCTGCTGACAAGATTGTAGGGTAGATGAAAGTTGTGCAATTTGATTGTCCATGATTTTATTATGGGCTAGGATGGAATCAATTTGTGCATCCCTACTCTCCATATGCTTTTGCATATTGGCAAGCATTGCTCTAATTTCTGTCATGGCAGGGTCGGAAGATGATGAGGGTGATGCTTGGCTTTTCTGGCCGGAATTAGGATGATAATATTTTTGCTGTGGTGGGGTTTGCTGTTGTGGTTGTTATGGAGGTGGAGGATTTTGTACATTGGTGCTCTAGTATGAAAGATATGGATGGTTCTTATAACCGGCATTGTAGGAATTGGAATATGGGTTATTCTGCCTATAGGTTTGAAAGGCATTAACTTGTTCCATAGAGCTCCTACAATCTTGCTCCCAATGCCCTACAATTGCACAATTTTCACAAAAAGCTTCATTGTTAGCAACAGCAGAAACGTTAGCTACAGAGTTAGGAGCAACAGTAAGATTATCTAATTTTTTACAAATAGACGTTAATTGAGCTTGCAAAAAGGATACGGAATCGACATTATATTTTCCTTTATTTGCAAACCCTCTCGGATTCCCGTATTGGGAATTGTGTATTGCCATGTCTTCGATAACCTGTCCTGCATCGTCCACATTTAAATTCATGAACCTCCCACTGGCTGTAGAATCTAGCACTGATCTAGAAGAATTTCCAAGTCCATTGTAGAATGCTTGGATCAATTGCCATTGTGCTAGATTGTGGTGGGGGCACTCTCTCTGTAGATCCTTGAACCTCTCCCAAGCCTCATATAGCGTTTCGTCGGCCTCTTGAGCGAAGTTCAGAATAGCACTCCTTAGTACCGCTGTTCTCTCTGCAGGATAGTATTTATTATAAAAATTCAAAGCAAGAGTTTCCCAGTCAGTAATACCAAGTGCAGTTCTATTCAAACCATTAAACCATAATTTAGCTTTGCCACATAAAGAAAAGGGAAAAAGAATCTCCCTGATTTGGTCTTGCGTGACCCCGGCTTGTCTAATGGTGTTACAATATTGGCAGAAATCTGCGATGTAAAGATTAGGATCTTCACCCTTAGCTCCACTGAATTGCTTCCTCTCTATCATAGTGATAAATTGGGGCTTGATTTCGAACTAAACTCCATTTAGTGCCGGAGTGGGAGTAAGGTGCGGGAAATCTGTGAGCTTCGGCTGCGAGTAGTCACTGAGTTTCTTCTGGGCCGTCATCTCTAATTCGGAGTCTGAAGGAATATCTGTGTCACTAGAATCAGAGGGAGGATCTCTTCGACTGTTTTCCTCCTCGGAACCCGCCAGAATTTGTTTATAGATTTTCCTTTGCCTATGAAAAGAGCGCTCGATCTCAGGATCGAATGGGATGTAACCTAATCTGGAACACCTGGGCATAAACAAGGAACTAAAAAACAAATATGAGAATTGCCTCAAAGAACTAACGTTCTCTGAGGCAGAAGGGGATATACAAAAAATAATCATAAAATAAAAATAAAACCGTTTCCCCGGTAACGGCGCCAAATTTTGACAGGGTAAAGTCGTATCCCCTAATCAAAAGTAAATACCTAAGTCCTCTAACTAAAGTAGATAGGGAAGTAGGGTCGAACTCCACAGGGAAACAAGTCTTTCTACTCCTAATTAATTATTATAATCTAAATTATCTAAGTGACCAATATATGGGAATAAATTCTATACTACGAAGAATAAGGTCGAAAGAAATAAAGTAGGGGAAAAATCAAATATTAAAATACCTAGGGCATAGGTTCACTAATAAACAATATTCCAGGGCAAATCATAATAAGCAATCATCAAGCATTGATCAATCAGATTATAAAGGGTTCTCGCTACGTATTATAATCACAGAGTTAATTTACCGGTATTAAATCTCATCTATCGAATCTTAGTCCGCCTGTTGAAACTAAGCCTATACATCAATTCTCATCTGTCGAATTTCGAATTAATATTACTAAACTCATACAATTAAATCTGGCCAAACCTAATTGCATAGCATTAAATCAATCAATAGGAAATTAACCAAGCTTTGATAATTAACAATCACAAAATTACCCCTTCACATCATTTATTAGATCCCCATAAACCCTGGAAATAAAACTACTCAAGCATCATCATAACCAAACTAATCAAATGAATAAAGCAAAGCATAATCAAAGAAGTAAATAAAATAGCTGAAATTAAAAGAGAAGAAATTGTTACCAAAAGAAATCTGGATTAATGAAAGTAATTAAGAACAAAAGTTGAGAGAGAAATATCCTAAGTAGAGAGAGAAAATCTAAAGAAGAAAGTCCTCCAAAATTACGTACATAATTCGTACTTAAACTTCCCTCAAAACAAAAATTAAAACTAATCTAATCAGCTCTGAGAAAAACACGTGCCCGATCGGGCGAAGGGCCGCCCGATCAGGCCTGCCTTTTTTTTGCCTTGCCCGCTGCTGGTATGCCGCGCAGCCGCCCGATCTGGCGTATGCTTGCCCGATCAGGCCCGGTCTTCTTCTTCGAGGCTTGGATTTCGATTGGGCTAAATTCCTCGGCCCAATCTAATTTTCCTCATCGGGTCTTGATTAATCGATCCAATAGCCCCGGTGTCTCATACCGAGCCCTTAATCATCAGCTCTCACCGATCCTGGGCTTCAAGAGTGGCCGTGTCCTTCTAGCCTCCGTAGTTGATCCATAAAAAACCCGGGAAAATGCTCCAAAAGTGCAATTTCCTGTAAAGTACAACTAAAACTACGCAAACACTAGAAAACACAAATTAGTAATAAAAGTGGCTCTAAAGAGCCAAAAACACCACTAATTATGATCGTAGGACGGGGGTAAAACACTATATAAATTGGATATATCAGCCTTCCCTATTTTAACGATGTCCTCCGTTTGCCGAGCTGCCTTGTCGGACAAGACCTTAAGGGTCGTCTCATAATGAAGCTTCAGAAGGGCGACGTTGCTAGTGTTCGCGTCCTCTGCCCTCCTGATTTGGGCCCAAGCCTTCTTAATTTTTTCGTTCTCCTTGTCCTTCCACTCTTAGAAGGCACAGAGACGAAAGAAGAGCTACATTTGGACAAGTAAAAGTTAGCAAGCATGAAAAGATAAAAATATTCTAAGTAAAAACCAAAGGCGGACACAAAAATGGAAAATTAGACTACCTCAGCAGTACAGTTGACCATGGGGCCGAGGAAGCCCTCGTTAATTCTGCGGAACTTGTCTCGCTGCTCCTGAGGGACGGCCGGTTGCATGGCCTCCCTCATAGCCTTCCGATCCGCGCTTGTAAGCGATTGGCCGAGCAGCTTCATATTCATCTCCTCGGCAATATCTGCTGATATGTCTATTTTATATAGTGGTTTACCCCTGTCATTTGGTCATAATTAGGAGTATTTTTGGCTCTTTAGAGCCACTTTTATTACTAATGTATGCTTTCTAGTGTTTTCATAGTTTTGGTAGCATTTTGTAGGAAATTGCACATTTGGAGCATTTTCCCGGGATTGTTTGGAGCAATTACAAGCATTGGGGGAGTGCGACCATCTTTCATAGCCCAAGACAGGTTAGAGTCATCAAATCGGTGATTAAGGGCTCGATATATGAGAAGTTGAGGCAATGGACTGAGTATTCAAGCCCCTTAGAGGAAATTTGGATTAGGTTAAGTATCACGGCCCAATCATTAGTCCATTTGAAGCCCAAGGCATCTGCCCATCCGGATGTGGCCTCGCTCGAAAGCGCGCCCGACCAAGCGGGGCGGAAGATCAAGGAAGGGTATGCTTCGCCCTGTCTCACGCCCGACCGAGCGCGAGAGGAGTTTCAAGGATGAAAAAAGGCGGGCCCGGCCGGGCGAGCTGGCGCCCGACCGGGCACATCTCTTGGAGCAAGGATTCGACGTTTTTCTTACTTAGATTTTATTTAGGATTTTTATGTTTTGTATAAATACGTTTTAGTTGCTTTTGATACAATTATCTCTCTCTCATTAGTTTAATCTTCTCTTAAGCTTAAACTTCTCTCTTGTTTTCCCTCTCTACAACTCTTGATTTAATTCAATTCATAATTTCCGTTAACTTTGGTAACAATTTCTTCCCTTTTTATTTCAGTAATTTATTTGCTTTTGTTCATCATGTTTTGCTTAATTGCTTTTATTAGTTTAGATTTAATTATGTGTGAGTAGATTATTTTCTAGGGTTGTGGGATCCATAAATAATATGAAGGGGTAATTTATTATTGTTGATTTTCAATGCTTGATTAATTTTCTATTGATTGATTTGATGCTATGCAAGTAGATTAGGCCTAGTTTAATTATATGAGTTTAGCAATATTGATTCGAGATTCAACAGATGAGAATTGATGTTTAGGCTTAGTTTCAATAGGCAGGTTAATTTATAAATGGTTAAGTCAAGATTCGAAAGATGCGATTTAATACCGGTAGATTAATTCTGTGATTGTAATACGTAGCGAAATCCCTTTATGATCTGATTAATTGATGCATTGATGGTTGATTATTGTGTTTTACCCCGGAATATTATTTATTGGTGAACCAATACCCTAGGCTTTTATTATTTGATTTTCTCCTTAAACTTTAATCTTCGTAGTTTAGTTCTTTTCATAACAATAAATTGGTTACTTAATAATTTAGATTATTTAATTTAATTAAGAATAAATTGACTCGTTTCCCTGTGGTTTGACCCTTCTTCCCTATCTGCATAGTTAGAGGACTTAGGACTTATTTTTGATTAGGTGATACGACTTTATCCTGTCAAAATTTGGCGTCGTTGCCGGGGAAACGTTTTTTTTTTTATTTTTGATTGTTTTTTTTTTTAGTCTAGATTATTCTCTCTAGTCTAAGAGAACGCAAGTTCTTTGAGACAAATTTCTCATATTTATTTGTTTAGTTCTGTGTTTATGCCCAGGGGTTCTAGATCAGGTTATATTCCATTCGATCCTGGAATCGAATGATCTTTTCATAGACAAAAGAACCTTTACAGACAAGTACGAGACACCTCCGAAGGTAATCCACCTTTGAAACCTGATGCGTGCCATTTATGGCACTCTTAGGCTAGGTTTTCTTCTTATTTTTATACTCGTTTTTAGTCTTTTATGTCGTGTTTTTAGGGAATAATGCTTGATTTGCGTGTTTGTGTGTTAGTTTAAAGAAATGCGTGCTTTTAATGGTTTTCTTATTATTTTATTCATTTCTCGGCTATTTCTCTCGCTTTTCCGTTTCTTTGACTTGTTTTGTAGGTGTGTCGAGTTTCCCGGGATTTAATTATCAAGGAGGAAGCTCGAGCGCATTCAAGGAGGTTGATGGAGCTAAGTTCGGGAATCCAAACATGCAATTTAAGCTAGCTCCGCAAGTACAAGGACCTTGGAAGCAATGCTTTGGCTTGGGATGTTCAAGTGCTTGGAAGATAAATGAGCTACCCTTTTCACGAGCATCGCCTCAAGTGCACCAATGATAGGGATGCTTGGGAGCGCGGAGATTGATCGAGCAAGCGAAGGAAGCAAGGCCATGAGCACCAAGTAGGGGTGCGCGCGCGACCTGGGTGGTGCGTGTGCACAGAAAGGTGGTGCGTGCGCACGGTTTGCCTAGTTTCCCCTCGCTCGTTTTATTATAAATTAGCCTTGTCATTTCTATTTGAGGAGAAGATTTTTGAATTAGTTTGGTGACTTTCTCTCTCATATCTTAGGTTAGATTGAGAGATTCTCTCTCTAGTTTTTAGGGATAGTTTAGGAGTAGTTTTAGAGAGAGAAAGTGAGGGATTTCAATGTTGGTTTAAGAGATTGAAGATCCAATGGTGACAATTGTATTGAAGATCTTCTTAATCAATCAATGAGCAATTCTCACTCTATCTCATCCTTATTGCTTTGTTCAATTTCATGTTTGTTTGGTTTAATCTTGATGTTTGATTCTTGATAGTGTAATTGTTCTTGATATTTTGTTGATTTTTGATTTCCTTAGTTGTTTGTTGATTGATAATGATTCTTGACTAGTTATTTGGCTAGGAATTGGGTGAAACTTGTATGATTGATTGATTGTGATTAATTTGGGGGTTGTGTTGATTGATTGTTGAGATTAAAGTGATTAATGAAGGTTTGCATGTGTGTGATTCGATTAGGCCTTGAGAATTATGCTAGATTGCATTGTAATTGCTAATGACTCGACCAATTGATTTAGGAATTGCAATTATCGATTGGTTTGGATTGTGATTCTCATAGTTTGTTATTCATAGTGAACCCTAGCTTAACGGTTAGGAGATAGCTCTTTGATTCCAATTGATAGCTCTTATCATTAGTCTTCACAACCTTTAATTGGCATAATCTTCCCAAGTTGTTGCAATTATCATGATTACTTGTTGATCCCCATTCCTAGTGTTTTATTTGTTTGATTGTTAGTTTGTTAGTTGTTACTATTCCTTCTTCACCTTCGACTTCGACCTAGCTTAGGCGCATAATTGAGAGTGCTTGAACATTACCGTTCCTTTGGGTTCGACCCTTGACTTACCTCTATACTCGTATTAGGTTTGTTAAGTGTTTATAAATTTATTTTGGCTTAAGGAGGATTAGTAAACGACCTAGTTTTCCTCTTGTCAGAACCCCCATCTGATTCTAGCGATTCGGAAGCTTCTTCAGAACCTGAATCAAAGATGACGGCACCAC
This sequence comes from Chenopodium album, assembly GCF_948465745.1. Lineage (NCBI taxonomy): Eukaryota > Viridiplantae > Streptophyta > Magnoliopsida > Caryophyllales > Amaranthaceae > Chenopodium > Chenopodium album. Next base: position 27,429,327 of record NC_137850.1, on the reverse strand, counting down.
CACCTCCTCTACCTCGCAAGCTTAGCGATTATTCGCAGCCGTCCCTGACGGATGATGAGCGTCGTTTATGGCGCTCAAAAGAATAAGATTTAGGTTCATTTTCTTTATTTTCTTTCATCATTTTCATATAATTCTCTTAGTTTTATTTAATTTTCCATTTTTATAATTCACTTTGGTTCTCGATTAGTTTTTACGAGTTTTTCATATTTTTAGTTGATAATTCATAGTTTTAGTTTTAGTTTTATTTTTTTATGCTTTCTCTCTTTGTTTTATTTGTGTTTTGTAGGTGAATAATCAAGTCAATTTGCTCATTTTGGGACTGCCTTGTTCGCGGGCATCATCTCGAGTGCACTGATGATGGGGATGCTCGGGAGCGCGAAGTTTGATCAAGGAAGCAAAGGAGCCAAGGCCTCGTGCACCACGCAGGGGTGCGCGCGCGCGGCACAGGGGTGCGTGCGCTCAGACCCAGCTGTGCGCGCGCGCGGTTGGTCTGTGCGTGCTCACGGCCCTATGCGGCCCCCTTCGCTCGGTTTTCCTATTTATAGCTTTTGACTTCTTTTTTTATGACGACTTAACTTTGTACTAGAGAGAGAATTTTTCCAAAAATAGTAGAGAGAGAAGCTTAAGATTTACTTGTTTGTAATTGAATTTGATCTTAGATTTCAATTTGATCTTGAAATTCCTTCTTCAATTCAATGGAAGTTTGTAAGATTTCTTTACTTTGATTTACTTATAATGAAATTCTTTCTAGTTTCTTGAATTTTGATTGAGATTACATTCCTTGCTCTAGAATTTGTTGATTGATTGATTTTCTTTTGATTAAACTTTAAATGAATATGAATTTGATTGAATTTGTTTTGTTTCTTAATTTCACCATGTTTAGTGAGTAGATTAGTTGCTAGGGAGAAGGGGAAGCATGCTTGATTGATGATTTTTGCTAGTTGATGATGCTAAATTGATTTGAATGTTGATATTATATTGGTTGACATAGTTGTGCATGTGATTAATTAAACTAGGAGTGATCAACCTATAAGATTAATCTAGATTGCATTGCAAATTTCAATGACATGAACCCTTGATTTGAGGATTGCTTAAATTTATTGAATTTGATTGTGATTTTCCTTGTTAGCCATTCATAGTGAACCCTAGCTTGGCTTATAGGAGATAGCTTTTGGGTTCCTTTGATTGCAACTATTGTTTGTCCCTTGTGATGTTGAATCGATTGAGTGATCTATAAATTAGCATAATCATCGAGCTTGCATGTGGAACCAATATCCCTAGTGTTTAGCATATTGAATTCTTCGATTTGTTTAGCTTTTTGACATCTTAGTTACCAACCACTACCATTTATATTCTTCGATTTAGCTTGACATAGGCTATAGCATCGTTCCTACTCATTCCTTTAGGTTCGACCCTTGACTTACCATATACTTGTATTAGGGTTGGTCGAGTGTTTACAAATTAAGTTTGGCTCTAGGGAGAGGTAGATAACGACCTACATTTTCCTCTTGTCAAAGGATTTTCCACATCTCATTCCTACTCCGGCTCTTGATGGAGTGCAATTCGAGATCAAGCCCCAATTCATCACGATGATTGAAAGAAAGCAATTCAGTGGAGCTAAGGATGAAGACCCTAATCTTCATATTGCAGATTTCTGTCAGTATTGCAATTCTATCAGACAAGCTGGGGTCACGCAAGACCAAATCAGGGAGATTCTTTTTCCCTTTTCTTTATGTGGTAAAGCTAAATTGTGGTGTAATGGATTGAATAGAATTGCACTTGGTATTACTAACTAGGAAACTCTTGCTTTGAATTTCTATAACAAATATTATCCTGCAGAAAGAACAGCTCTACTGAGAAGTGCAATTCAAAACTTTGCCCAAGAGCCAGATGAAACTCTATATGAGGCTTGGGAAAGGTTTAAGGATCTGCAGAGAGAGTGTCCCCATCATAATTTAGCACAGTGGCAGTTGATTCAAGCCTTTTACAATGGGCTTGGAAATTCATCCAGAATAATTCTAGATTCTGCAGCTAGTGGGAGGTTTATGAATCTTAATGTTGATAATGCAGGTCAAGTTATCAAAGATATGGCAATTCATAATTCCCAATATGGGAATCCTAGAGGTTTTGCAAATAAAGGCAAACATAATGTCGATTTAGTATCCTTTTTGCAAGCTTAACTAACTTCTATTTGCCAGAAACTAGATAATCTTAGTACTGTTATTCCTAATTCTGTAGCTAATGTTTCTGCTATCAATAATACTAACGAAGCTTTTTGTGAAAATTGTGGAATTGTAGGACATTGGGAGCAAGATTGTAGGAGTTCCATGGAGCAAGTTAATGTCTTTCAAACCTATAGATAAAATAACCCAGACTCCAACACTTATAATCCTGGCCTCCGAAACTACCCATATCTTTCTTACCGGAGTACTAATGTGCAAAACCCTCCACCTCCACAACAACAACCACCAGCACAGCAGAAATATTACCATCCTAACTCTAGCCAAAAAAACCAATCACAACCCTCCTCATCTTCTGATGCTACTTTGTCAGAAATTAGAGCGATGCTATCAAATATGCAAAAGCACATGGAGAGTAGGGATGCACAAATTGATTCGATCCTGGCTCATAATAAAATTATGGATAATCAAATTTACATGTAACAGTTCCTTTCACTGATTTAATCACTCAGGTTCCTACATATGCTAAATTTATGAAAGATATTTTGACTAGGAAAAGGGCCTTTGATGAGGTGGAAACTGTAGCTTTTACAGAGGAATGTAGTGCTTTATTGCAAAATAAATCCCCTCCTAAATTAAAGGATCCTGGTAGTTTTTCTATCCCTTGTCATATTGGTAATGTCTTCATTGATAAAGCATTATGTGATTTGGGTGCTAGTGTTAATGTTATGCCATCGTCTGTATGTTCTAAACTCATTATGGGTGATTTGAAAGTTACTAACATTATTTTAGGTAGGCCTTTCCTCCACACGGCAGGAGCCATAATTGATGTGAAAAATGGAAAACTAACCCTATCTGTTGGAGATGATAATATCACTTTTAATTTAGAGAAGGTTTTGAAAGGACCTATGCTAGAGGAAAATTGTTGTTTAATTGATGTGATTGATATAATGGATGATATTTATAAAGAAATCTTACCACGGGTACTTGCAAGAGATCCCTTGGAGGAAGTCCTTTGTGGTGAATTAACTACAGGTAATGCGAGTATTTGGAGTACAGAGGTGGATGCCATAGAAAAAGCTCTTGCAATTGAAGAACTTGATCCTATAGAGAGTAAGAAAGTAGTAAAATTAGTTCAGGAATCAAAACCTGCAGAGGTCAAGAAACCTAAACTAAAACCTCTCCCTTCTCATTTAAAATATGCTTTTCTTGATGAGCAGGAACTATACCCTGTGATCATTAGTACTGCACTCGATGACCCACAAACTTCCCAACTCCTAAAGGTTCTTCGAACCCGCAAAAGGGAAATAGGGTACGGTATTGATGATCTCAAGGGTATTAGCCCTGATTTTTGTATGCACAGGATACATCTAGAGGACAACTATAAGCCATGCATTCAACCCTAGAGAAGGTTGAACCCCAATATGCAAGAAGTAGTCAAGAAAGAGGTTATGAAATTACTTGATGCAGGTATTATCTATCCTATTTCTGACTCAAAGTGGGTAAGTCCAATTCAGGTGGTTCCTAAAAAGGGTGGGATGACTGTTATAAAAAATGATAAAAATGAATTGATTATCGTAGATTAAATATCTCCACTAAAAAAGATCACTTCCTATTCCCCTTTATTGATCAAATGCTTGAGAGGTTAGCTAATCATAATTTCTTTTGCTATTTAGATGGGTATTCGGGATTTTTCCAAATTTCAATTCACCTCTGAAGATCAGGAAAAGACTACATTTACATGCCCTTATGGTACTTTTTCTTATCGTAGAATGCCCTTTGGTTTGTGTAATGCCCCTGCCACCTTTCAACGTTGCATGATGAGTATCTTTTCTGATTTCATAGAGTATATCATGGAAGTCTTTATGGATGATTTTAGTGTGTATGGTTCTTCATTAGATGCATGTCTTATTAATCTCACTAAAACTTTGAAAAGATGTGAAGAATGCAATTTGGTCTTAAATTGGGAAAAGTGTCACTTTATGGTGACTGAGGGAGTAGTTCTTGGCCATATTGTATCTGATAAGGGTATACAGATAGATAAAGCTAAAGTTTCTGTGATAGAGCAATTACCTCCTCCAGTTAATGTTAAGGGGGTTAAAGTTTCTTAGGTCATGCGGGGTTTTATCGTCGCTTTATCAAAGATTTTTCTAAAATTGCTAAACCATTAACTCAGCTTTTACTCAAGGATGCCCCATTTATTTTTACAGATGAGTTTCTTGAGGCTTTTAACGGGATTAAACAGGCTTTGGTATCGGCACACATCATATGTGCTCCCGATTGGGATCTCCCTTTCGAGATCATGTGTGATGCCAGTAATTTTGCATTAGGAGCCGTGCTAGGATAGAGAAAGAACAAGGTTTTGCATGCTATTCACTATGCAAGCAAAACTTTAGATGAAGCCCAAGTCAACTATGCCACTACGAGAAGGAGTTTCTTGCTGTGATTTATGCTTTAGAAAAATTTAGATCATATCTAGTTGGCTCTAAAGTTTTCGTTTTTACTGACCACGCAGCTTTGAAATATTTGATAGCTAAGGCAGAATCAAAGCCTAGGCTCCTCCGTTGGGTTCTCTTGCTCCAAGACTTTGATGTGGAGATTAAGGATAAGAAAGGTGCAGAGAACGTTGTGGCAAATCACTTGTCATGAATCAGGTATGATGAGGGTAAGGATTCTTTTTCTATAGATGATTCTTTCCTTGATGACCACTTGTATGCAGTCGTAGAGCAACATCCTTGGTATGCCGATTTTGCAAATTTGGTGGGCGGTACTCTACCTCCTGACTTGTCCTACCAACAGAAAAAGAAATTCCTTTCTGATGTTAACATTATTTTTGGGATGATCCTTTTTTGTTTCGTGAGTGTGCAGATGGATTATTTCGCAGGTGTGTTCCCGAATGGGAAGTTCACGGTGTTCTTACTAGATTCCACAACTCACCTTATGGAGGACATCATGGTCCCACCAAAACGGTGACTAAGATCAATGAGTCAGGATTCTACTGGCCTACCATGTTCAAGGATGCTAACGCTTTTGTGCAGGCTTGTGACTCTTGCCAGAGGACTGGCAATATCGCGCGGCAGCATGAGATGCCCAAATGCCTCAAACAAGTATATTGGAAGTTGAAATTTTCGATGTTTAGGGTGTTGATTACATGGGACCTTTTCCTTCTTCATGAGGGAATCGATATATACTTGTTGCCGTTGATTATGTATCCAAGTGGGTTGAAGTCATTGCCACACCTACCAATGATGGCAAGGTGGTCCATAGGCTTTTCAAGAAAACCATCTTTCCCAGATTTGGAGTACCTAGAGCGATAATTAGTGATGGAGGATCTCACTTTCATGAGCGTAAGTTAGATACCCTTCTCAAAAAGTATGGTGTATATCATAGGACAGGTTTAGCCTACTACCCCCAAACTAGTGGCCAAGTTGAAGTTTCTAACCGTGAGATCAAGGCCATTCTAGAGAAGGTGGTAGCAAAATCTAGGAAAGATTGGAGTTATAAGTTGGATGACACCCTTTGGGCGTATAGAACCGCATTTAACACCGCAATTGGTACCACTCCCTTTAGACTTGTGTATGGTAAAGCATGTCACCTCCCGGTGGAATTAGAGTACAAGGCATATTGGGATATTAAAGAGCTCAATTTGGATGCTAAGCTAGCGGGAGAAAAGAGACTCCTACAACTTAATCAGTTAGATGAATTTAGGTTGATGGCCTATGATAGTGCACGCGTCTACAAGGAGAAGACTAAGAGATCGCACTACAAGATGATCCTTCCAAGAGAATTCAAAGAGGGTGACAAAATTTTGTTGTTCAACTCTAGACTCAAAATATTTCCCAGGAAAGTTGAGATCAAGGTGGTCGGGTCCTTTTACAGTAAAAAGGGAAAATAAGTTCGGTTCTGTGGAATTATACGATGATCATGGTAGTGAATTCAAGGTAAATGGTCAAAGACTTAAGCTATACCATGAAGGGGCTACAGTTGGTGCAGATTAATTACTTCACCTAATCGATTCTGTTCCATCTTGATAAACATATGCTAAGAAGGTCGTGCGGGACCTAGATAAACCATCACTTTGTGGGAGACAACCCGTATTTTCTTGTTTTTTTTTAGAAAATTTTATTTCTTTCTTTTTCTTGTGAGAGTGGAGGGAATTTAATGAGTTTCAGAGTTTTTGTACAGGTTTGGAGACAAAGAGTTAACCATATTTGGAGTAAAGAAAGAAAAAAATCGGACCCTCATTGTTGTAGCGTGCCCGACCGGGCGCGAGAGGAAGCCTAGAAAAGAAGGAATTTTTCCCGACTGGGCGAGTCTCCGCCCGACCGGGTGCGAGAAGAGAAGTCGAAAATCCAAGAAATTCGCCCGACCGGATGAAAGAGCGTCCGACCGGGCGCGAGACTTGACGAGTACGAACACTTTGTTCGCCCGATCGGGCGAGCTGGCGTCGATCGGGCGCGAGAGATGAAAAATTTTAAAGGGCTGGCTTGCCCAATCGGGCGAGCTGGCGCCCGACCGGGCGCGAGAGCGGCAGCATAATCAGAGTTAGATCGCCCGACCGAGCACGACACCAGCCGCCCTTTTCTCCTCCTTCTTTCTTCTTCTTTCTTCTTTCTTTCCTCCTTATTTCTCTTCCTCCATTCTTTCTCTCTCTAAAACCTTAAATTTTCTCTACCTTCTCTCTAAGATCTCCTCTCCATTCCTCACCCAAATCCAAAAATTTCTACATATTCCTTCTCCTCTATTCACCCTCTACAATTCTATACCAATTTTGTTCACTTTTGAACAACTTTTTCAAATACCCATTCTTAAAAATGGCATCAAAGAGGTCAAGAACTCAAGGGGAGCGTGGTTCAAGCTCAAGCCAAGCATATGATCTGGAATTACAACTCGAGGAGTGGCCGACGATCCGAATTACAATACAAACCCAACGGGAACGGCTAATCAAGCTCTACGAGCGCGAGATAATTCCCTCTTGGTGGCTACACCAACCCTCTCTTGAATCACTTGGCTTATATGAACATGTTAGACGATTCATGAATGATATAGGAATGAGAAAATTTGTTGATATGCATTATCCTACATATCGTGAATTAACATGTGAATTCTTATCTTTTTTTGAATGCTGTTAATACTAAAAATGGTCCTAATTTGCAATTTAGGTTGAACAATAGAAATATTAGTTTAACTTATATTAAGTTTTGCAAATTATTTGAATTGGAATCGGAACTCCCCACCATTTGGCATGAAAATTACAAAATATTATCGTGTTCTAACTGGTTAACCGGCCCCAAATGCCCAACATGCTAGTGCTCGGCGTATTCACCATCCCGTCCCTAAAATCTGGCAAAGATTTTCGGGCGCTTGTTTTCTAGGTAGGTATGAACCGCATAACGCTCAAACCAATGAACTAGCTATCATAGGAAATTATAAGTTTGGGTTTGTTAAATTGAACATAGGTAGGTATATCATCCACCATTTGAGTAGACATACCACCGCTAGTACCACCACTAGGACCCCTATCCGATTAGGAGGCCTAATTACTAGGATAGCGGTTAAGAAGGCCGGGTTTAATGAAACTAGGGCTGAGGATTTCACTAACTGTGGGGGGGATACCTACATGAACACTAGGTATTTGCAGAGTTTGGATTGGATAGAGTTAGATCATCAGCAAATCCCCTATTGGTGTGTTAGGGTAGGATCGAGCCCATTGAGTATCTTTGCCCTACCTAGCCCCCAGTTGACCGCTTTTCCCCCTAGGCAAGAGACATACACCTATGACCTTTTAGTTGCCCATGCTTAGGGGCGAGCACCACCACCACCCCATGTGCCACAGCCCGAGCATATGGCACCACCGCCGCCGCCTCACATACCACATCATGCACCTTCACCACCCCTAGGCATGATCCCGAGACCGTTTGGGACTTGCAGAGTATAGGACAGGCCATAGGTAGTATTGAGGGGTCCTATGGGGAGCTTAGGCAGATGGATGGCTCTATAGACCAACGGTTAGGGTACCTTGAGAGGAACCAGGGTAGAGCTTTATACCCTATGTTTGATGACTATGCTCGTCGGGGTGCTATTCCCGATAATGCTCTTTACCCTAATTGGTTTCAGGCACCACCTCAGGGATACATAAATCCCACATCCCATGGCATTTACACTGACTATTCGGCCTTTCATGGATATGGCCAGGACATTCCTTTTGGGAGGCCTCCGGGGGGACTTTTAACCCTAACTATTTTAGTGGTAGCTCTTCTGGTGGTGCATGTGGTAGCGACGGAGGATTTGGTATGATGGATGATGATGCTGAGGATTAGCCGTGCTAGGCTAGTTCCCGAGCCAATGAGGACATTATCTGATCTTGGCTTGGGGGAGATTTTTGGATATTGGTATCTTTCTTCTTCTTCTTCTTTTATTTTTGGTATTCTTAGTGTGTTTAGTATAGTTTTATTGCTTTGAAAAAATACAAAAAAAAATTAGAAAAATAAGAAAAAATACAAAAATACGATCCAATGAATGATAAATCATGCTTCCTTGTATCCCATACATATGAATTTTTTTTTTTATTCTAGGTATATGATGATGAGTATTGTGGATAGGCTAGCTATGATTTGATGTTTGATTGCTTGGATGCCTTAACATGCGTCAATGTTGTCCAACTACTTATGAATATAGTGCTTGACTAGTTGATTTAGTAAGGAATTGTGTGATAGTTCTTGGTATGTCAATGAATTTGAGTATTGGTTTGCAACTTTGAGTAGTGTTTGTATGACTCATTATTATGCATATTGAGGAGGACGAAGGCATTTGTTCTTTTAGGTGGCCTTCAGATGATATTAGATACATTTGTTCCCTTCTTGCTACCCATGTTGTTGCCTTGACATTTAATGTTTATTTAACCACATTACAAGCCGATTCTGCCCCATGGTTACTAGTCTCAAGCTTAGCTTGGGGGAGCTATTAGTGAGTGAGGTGAGGGAGTTTGTAGTGTGCTTATTATTTGCACAATTTGGGGTGGTTATGAGAAGTTGATTTGTTCTTGATTGTGTTTTGTTTTTTATGGTATTGAGAGTTGAAATTCTTGAGAAAAAAAGTATGATAGTGAAAAGAAGAGAAGTTCAAGAAGAAAAAGAAGAGAGAAAAAAAAAAGAGCAAAAAAGGAAAAAATTGTTTGATGTTCAAATGTTCTAAGTGAAGGTTGAAAAGTAAGAAAAAAATTGAGTTTCAATAATAATAATAAAAAAATTCAGATTGAAAAGTTCAAGTTTGTTTATTCACTCAAGTTCTATAATATTATATTTTTATGAGTGAAATTGTAAGTGTTGGGAATGTTTGATATGATTGGATTGGTTGTTTGGTGAATTTTTGTAGTGTTAAGTTATGATTGGAGATGCTTGGTCATTATTTACCTATTACCTTGGTTTTATTAGGATTATGGCTCCCTTAAGCATGGTTTTACTCTCACATTTTTCCCAAATTTATCTTACCCTCTACCCTAGCCTTACATTACAAGCTTTAAAGACCTTCCGACCTTTGTGCATAGAGTTGTGTGAATGTGAAATTAGTTGTTTATCAATGCAAAGAATGATTTGATATATTTTGAGTCGACTATTTAGGTTGAGTGCATGTCTTTCAAACACACGAGTGTTGTGAGTTGGGAGGGCATTGTTCACATAAAGGGGTTGGGATGGAGAGCGATCGGATACATTTTATATCTGCCACATAAATGAGAGTTGAGTGCGTGAGCACTAGTCTTGAATTCTATATGCTCTTGTGGTTTGCTCTACTTGACAATTGTTAGGGAGGATGAGTGATTGGATGGATTTGATTGGTTGGTTTTGATGCATACTTGTTGGATTTGCCTTGAATTGGTTATGCTTGTTTTTTATCGATTTGGGGTGAAGTATGTTTTATTTGTTCATTGATGAGCTTTTTGCTTTGGGACAAGCAAAGGTTTATAGTGGTTTACCCCCGTCAGTTGGTCATAATTAGGAGTATTTTTGGCTCTTTAGAGCCACTTTTATTACTAATGTGTGCTTTCTAGTGTTTTCGTAGTTTTTGTAGCATTTTATAGGAAATTGCACATTTGGAGCATTTTCCCGGGATTGTTTGGAGCAATTACGAGCATTGGGGGAGCACGACCATCTTTCGTAGCCCAAAATCTGTTAAAGTCATCAAACTAGTGATTAAGGGCTCGATATATGAGAAGCCGAGGCAATGGACCGAGTATTCAAACCCCTTAGAGGAAATTTGGATTGGGTTAAGTATCATGGCCCAATCATTAGTCCATTTGAAGCCCAAGGCATCCGCCCGTCCGGATGTGGCCTCGCTCGAAGGCGCGCCCGGCCGGGCGTGGCGGAAGATCATGGAAGGGCATGCTATACCCTGTCTCGCGCCCGACCGGGCGCGAGAGGAGTCTCAAGGATGAAAAAAGGCGGGCCCGGCCGGGCGAGCTGGCGCCCGACCGGGCACATGTCTTGGAACAAGGATTCGACGTTTTTCTTACTTAGATTATATTTAGGATTTTTATGTTTTGTATAAATACATTTTAGTTGCTTTTGATACAATTATCTCTCTCTCTCATTAGTTTAATCTTCTCTTATAAACTTCTCTCTTGTTTTCCCTCTTTATAACTCTTGATTTAATTCAATTCATAATTTCCGTTTACTTTGGTAACAATTTCTTCCCTTTTTATTTCAGTAATTTATTTGTTTTTGTTCATCATGTTTTGCTTAATTGCTTTGATTAGTTTAGATTTAATTATGTGTGAGTAGATTATTTTCCAGGGTTGTGGGGATCCATAAATAATATGAAGGGGTAATTTATTATTGTTGATTTTCAATGCTTGATTAATTTCCTATTGATTGATTTGATGCTATGCAATTAGATTAGGCCTGGTTTAATTGTATGAGTTTAGCAATATTGATTCGAGATTCGACAGATGAGAATTGATGTTTAGGCTTAGTTTCATTAGGTAGGTTAATTTATAATTGGTTAAGTCAAGATTTGAAAGATGCGATTTAATACCGGTAGATTAATTCTGTGATTGTAATACGTAGCGAAAGCCCTTTATGATCTGATTAATTAATGCGTTGATGGTTGATTATTGTGTTTTACCCTGGAATATTATTTATTGGTGAACCGATACCCTAGGCTTTTATTATTTGATTTTCTCCTTAAACTTTACTCTTCGTAGTTTAGTTCTTTTCATAACAATAAATTGGTTACTTAATAATTTAGATTATTTAATTTAATTAAGAATAAATTGACTCGTTTCCTTGTGGTTCGACCCTTCTTCCCTATCTGCATAGTTAGAGGAATTAGGACTTATTTTTGACTAGGTGATACGACTTTATCCTGTCATCTGCACACGGCCAAGAGAAAGGTTAGAATGAACAAAATGAGTTCGCAAAAACACAAGTTAAAGACTATGACAAGAACCTTACCGTCCGAGAAAAATGGTGGGGTGGGAAGGTTGAAAGCAAGAGGAGGTACGGGTTTGGCCCCATCTCCGTCCCGAAGACCGAGCTAATCTTCGGCCGAGTGAGAGCCAGCCGTCTACCAATTAGATTTTTTAACTATCTCGACATGCGGAGTCGAGATTGGGCCGGTCGGTTTTACTGGGGTCGACTTACCCCCGTCGTCCGTTCGGACGTACTTTTCGTGGATCGACTTAGTAGTCTGATCCACGGACTTGGAGTCCCCACTAGGTTATAGCTGGGGTGGCTCTCCTTGGGACTGCTTTGGAGCAGTCCGCGACTTTATCTTGGCCACTTGAGCAGAAGGCGTCCCTTTAGAAGCAGTGCTCTTTCAAGATTTGGACGCCTTCCCCTCTTTTGAAGCAGAGGCCGGCTGCTTCCTCTTCGACCTTGGGGTGGGAGTGGCCAACTGAAAGAAAGCAGTTTGAAGTTAAGTAAAGGCAAAACGGAGCGTCCGAGCATGGGTATAAAGGAAGCCCTTTCCAAAGTTCCAAGTCGGACGAAGGGCCAAAATAGAGTCGTCCGTGTTAAACCCAGAAGGACTCCTCTTCCAACATACCAGCTCGACCCAAAAAAAATATATATAATAATAAGAAAAGCAAATAGACGGCTAATACCTCCTTGGTCTGTTTATACAACTGCTGGCGGGCCTTGTACCGAGCTAAGTCAAGCTTAGACATGTTTACATCCCCCTTTTGCTCTGGGTTCAGCATGGCTAGAGCTTCGTCTGTGCAAGAAAAGGGAAAAGGAGTTAGAAAAATTATGACATAATTTACTTGTAGGTGGCTAAGGTACGAGTCTCCACCTTGGGGAATGTTTCGGTAAAGGCCACATACCGGCATAAATAACCGAGTCCTTGAGGCAGCTGGACAAAGGAATCAAGTTCTTAGGCACGGCCACCGACTTGTCGCCCCTAGTCACCCTCCTAACTCCAAAGTAGTCAAGTTGGTATGCATAGTTAGGATGGACAGGTGGCTTGTACGAACGGTGATGCCCTCGACCAAGCTAGATGGGAGCAACATTGAACCTATTCATCCGCAAATTGAATTCCACGTTCTTTGTTTCAGTGTGGTAGAAACGGTTCTTCTAGTCACGCCACTTAGATGGCCGGCCCATCACCACCAGATAGTCCTTAGTGGTGTAATATATGAACCAATCGTCTGTCACTTTGTCCAAACGGATCAAGGAATGCATCTCGCAAAATACTGGGACGTCCGGCTTAAAGCCCTGCCCGATGCACGCCACCAAGTACCCGAACATGTTCAACCAGCTATTCGGCATCAGCTGGAAGAAGGCAATATTGTACTCGTCCAGGAGCTCCTAGATGAACGGGTGAAGAGGAAAGCGGAGTCCCACTTCAAGGGCAGCGCGGTACACGCTAAAGGATTGCCGGCGCGGCCGCTCATTCTCCCAGGCAGCCACCAAATGAGAGCACTTTGGAGCCTTGAGCTCATATCCCTCTACCAGCATAAGGAAGCTCTTGAACTCCTCCAGCCCATCATTAAGGAAGCCTAGGGCCGTGTCCCCAACTGGACAGGCGTACAGATCTTTAAAATTGTCCGCATTAGCCTCCTCACCTGCCTCCTCGGCCTCTTGATTTTCCGCCTCCCTTTCGTCAAGGTGGGGGGCGGCCCCAAACTCCGAGGACAACACAATGTCCAATTTTGAAGCCTCGGCCAAGCTCCTACTCTTAGAGCCCCGACCGCTTTCGGAGATAAAAACTCCCTCCGGAACTAAGGGTCCTTTGCCCTTATCCTTCCTCCTAGCGTCCTAGGCCTGGCCGACATGGTAGTTTGCGAAAAGGGAAGTTCAGAAGTTCGAGCGGACTCCCAACGTCCGCCTGAGAAGAAGATGGAGGCTCTTTCAAAGACTACAACTTGGCCGGATCTATGACCGAGTTAGCGAATTGGGGAAAGCGAAGACCTGGAGTCTACCCGAACGCTTCCCTGCCAGAAGAGACGCCTTGCCTCTAACGCTCTTCGAATGAGGCGGTCACCTCGACCGCCGAACATTCGCTGCCTCTAACTATGGTGGTGTTTGTGTTGGTGTTTGTGGTGGTAGCAGTATCCCTGTCCGTGTTATTCGGATCATAGGGGACCCTTGGGTGTACCAGACTGCTGTCTGGATTTCTAGCGGCGTACTTGTCGTACGTCTACATGGTCTAAGCCATTTGCGACTGTAGGGACAGAGAAGAATAGGTGGATGTGAGTTGGTACACACTAGAAATGGACCCACTCCACGAGGGAGACGACTCGTCCCCGTCCACTCTAGACTCCTCAGTCCCAGGCGAACTGCCGGCCTCATGAGGAGAAGCGGACGAAGCCGAGTGTTGAGCCAGATTTAAAAACAAAAATAAATACAAAGCAAAGTAAAAGAGGAAGAAAAAGGGGCAAGCGGTTACCTTCGTCCGTGTAGAAAACTTGGGAAAATCTCAAAGTTTAACCGGAAAATTCAAGGACTGACCGAAAAACTAAAACGTACGACGGAGTTCTTGAAGATTCAGGGAAGAAATCACTTTTTCTCTCTAAAAGCTCTGACTTCTCTCTAGAATTCTCAAAGTTCCAAAGTAACAAAATGAAGTCAAACATCCTATATTTATAGGCAAAATTTATGGGGGAAAACGGTAAATCCGTCTTTCCCGCTCAAAAATTCGAACGGTTACTTTTTGAAAAAGTTAACCTATAATTCAAATGGTTAAAAATCAATTCCGACACTTTAAACGGAAGGGAAGGCGAACGGGCTGACGACACGTCAAAATAGACGGCCAGGTCAGCAGAATCCAAACCGTTGTCCCGAAACCCCAGACAACAGGTGTCCTCCCTAAAAAGATAGTCGGCCTGCTGCGTCCGACTAACCTCAAGACCTAGAAAGTGTCCAAATAGAGGGATCACAGGCCAACTAGACCAAGCGTTCGGCCAAAGAAAGAAATCCTCAGATAAGACGGACGGTGATGTCCGTATACCAAAACAATGCTAAAAGATACTCGGACATATCCAGATGGGTAGAAAATCAGAGGAGGCGGCCCATAGAGTACGAGCCACTCCCTCTGAGGGGCAAACGTTTGGGGTAAAAATTACCCCAAAACGTGGACCAATCCCATAGTGACACGGGGCCCAATAAAGGGTGATACGTGTCGCTATAGGAAGATGACACGTATGAAAACCTTACTAAGAGCACCTGAAAAGGGCCTCCTTATATCAAGAGGCCCAAAAATCTCGAGAAAGCCGCAAAACGGTGCCCCCCAAGGACACGTGTCCATGCCTGATTGCGCCGCCAATCAGAAAACGTCATTCTAGGGTAATAACCCTAAAAAGCACAAATCCCCACCCCTATAAATACCCCAATCATTTATGATGGGAGAGGGGATTATGACATAACATTCAATAAAGCATTAAAAATAGCTCCAACTTCTCTCTACTTTCTCTCTCTAGCCTTTCCGATTTCAGGTTACTAACTTAACCGTGAAAGGCGAATATTCCGTCAACGGAATATTCGTGTTTTGTAGGTGTCTGGGCCATCTGTCAGAAGAACATGACCAGTGTCCCAGGGGAAATCACAAAATCACCTGATACAAGTAGGATTATGGCCATCATGTTCCATTTTTGCCTTACGAATCACCCATTGCCCTACATCATTTACATTTCCATATATAAACACATGGCAATCAACTTTTTTCGACTTACGCTTAGGACACATATCTTCATCTTTACTAATTTGAGCATTTGAGACTAAACCCACTTCACTCTATTTCCTCTTCCGAACAAGCCTACCATAACATTCACATGTCCACCTACAATTCCTCTTCGCACCTTTTCCATTATTGGCACAGCTTGCACGTACAACACCAAACCTCCTCTACTGCCCATAATTCCTAAAATACTCATCAACTTCTAACATCGACTTGAACACCATTCCAATAAATGGAGGTGGCAGAGCAACCTCCATCTCCACTTCAGCAAACTCCTCAATCTGAACACTAATTGATGAGACAGTATCCTTCCCTTTAGTTGGAGTCTTAAAGGACTCTTCCCCAATAACAACCTCATGTACACATAACATTCACCTCAAGTCAGCTTGTTATAACATAATTTTAAACAATGATCAATTACGATTACTAAAAAATAAAAAAAAAAAAAAAAATAAAAAACAGAGATTATGCAAAGTTGGGACTTTTGGAAATAATCATAGTAGATTGTCTTAGTATACAGTTGCCGCATTTACTAGTTTGTGAAGTTGAGTGAAAAAATCGTAGTAGATTATCTTAGATTACATATATTGATATATAGTTACTAAATTTAGCATAAGTAGTGCAAAGTTAGGACTTTTGGAAATATTTAAAATATTGATAACTCTTGTATAGTTGCTAAGAATTGTGCAAGAACCAAGAAAGCTAGCTAATGTTCTTTCTTAGCTTGGAGTTTTTAATTGTCATGTATAAAGAACAATGCTATAATTACTTGCTTCTATCAGTTGATGCTTCACTTAACAACCTCTTAAATTACTTGCTTCTAAAATTAACACACATGTAACAACAATTTACTTCTATAATTACTTGCTTCTACCAATTGATGCTTCAATAACAGAGATTAACTTCAACACTAAAGGTGCGCCGTTGTCAATTTAACTCTAATCTACACATCAATCATAACCCTAAATTTTATTCAAACAACACTCTTTAAGACATAATTTTAATCACTCACTTAATTCGGCAGTTCCTCCAACGCTGCTCTGCAGTCTTCTTCGCCACCGTAATCAGCATCGGGAATGGGATCGCATATGCTCAACCCATACTCGCCACCGACGTATCTTTTGATATCCTCGGTGATTTCAAGGTACTCCATAGCTTGTTTAAAATTTTTAAGGTTCCTGCATTAAGGCAAGGATTTTGGAGTTTGCAAGGATTTTCGAGTTTTGCAAGGATTTTCGAGTGAACAATGGTGAAAAAGGTAGTCACCTTTTTCACCAGATTTTTTTAAGGAAGAAGGTTCCCTATGGAGGTCTGCTGAAAGAAGTAGTACAAGTGCAAGTGGGGTTCAGCCTCAATTGTTTTTTAATTAGACATGGGTCCCACCCCATTACAATTTTTTACTATACCATTCAGATTTTCCCTCCAATTGCAAAACCCGCTACAAAAAAGTTGTAAAATATTTACAGAAATTCCATGTTATGCATTTATCCACACATATCAAACCTCCATTTATACTTCCTCAGGTAATGAGTGTCTTGTGATACCATGTGTCATATGAAAAATTTGTGGTTTGTGTTTTTAAATACTAAGACCCTGTTCTTTTGAGCTTCTGGCAGGTGGAGTAGAGCAGATTTTAGTAGAGCAGAGCATAGGAGAGCAGAGCAAGGTTAGGCTTCCACATACTATAGAGCAGATTTTAGAAGAGTATAGTAGAGTAGGGCAAAACAGAGCAGAGCAGGGCAGAGCAACTCTAAAGAACATGACCTAAGTATAGATATTACATGTTCATGACCAAATCACTAATAATTACTACATATTACTAATCATTTGAATTATAAAGTGATTATGAAGTAAAGTAAGAATTTAGATTTTGGATAAATAAATTTAAGTAGGAAAAAAAAGAAAAATTTCTTATCGGATCAAACCGGGTATTCGTCAATTTTAAAATGATACCCAATAGCCGTACCCGATAACAAAATACCGAATCAGATACCTGAACCGTTATGGTTATCGGAACGGATACCCTAATTTTTCGTTCGATTTCGGTTCGGATTTTCAATTTTTCGGATAATTTTGCTCGGCTCTATTTTTCGGCCCAAAACTTGGTATGACATGGCCCAAGAAACGGGCTGGGGGCCTCAGTCCGACCCGAACCCACCCAATCCCGCCCAATGATCTCCTTTACAAAGTTGCCACTTTCGTTTATATCTAGGTGTAAATTTGGTGCTTGCTAGTGATAGGACTTGAAATTTACAGTTCATAGCCAGCTTGAGCAAAAAGAAACCCAAACTCCGTACCTATTAATTCCGCCTCTTTCCCAATTTCTCCACACACACTCTCTCTCTCCTTCCAGAATTCTGAACTCGATAAAGTCTAAAGAGAGAATCTAATCGAACTCAAACTCCTCAAGTTTCCTACAATCGCAATCTTCAATTCGATTCGAACCCTAATTTTCTCTCTCCTAGGGTTTCACTCGCGATCATGGACCCTGAGCCGAGCAATACTGGAGCCGGCAACCCTAGCGCCAATCGCAATGAAGCTTCAACAAAGGTTCTCTCGAAGGACCCCAAAAAGAAGGATGACAAGAAGGAGGAAGATCTCGTAATTTTATTTCTTCAATTGTTGATTTCGCTCTAATTTTGTGTTTTTGGTGTTTGAATTAATCGATAAGTTGTTTTGGGTATTTGTTATTTTGTTGCAATTATTTGATGTTGCTATTGAATGTAGTCGGAGGAGGACTTGGCTTCGAAACAGCAGTTGGAGTTATACGTCGAGCGGGTTCAGGATCCCGATCCCGGGCTGCAAAGAGTAGCTCTAGAGAGTATGAGGTAACTTCCTTTTGCAAATTGTTTTGTAGTTTTCGGTTTCTGGTAGTCGGTACTAGTGGAATTCTATGGAAGTGGAGAACTATGTTTGAAGGAATTACTGATTTCATTATAGTTGGTGTTGTGCTCAAGGATAGATTGTGGGGTTCCTTTGACATAATTAAATTAGGTAGCTTTAGCGAAAAGAGAATGTAATAAATGCATAGGGAATTTCCGTTGAAAAACCGAAAGAATTAGGTTAATGGTTGATTTTGTGGGAATGATGGTGTCTTGATCGACAGTTTCATTATAGTAGGTGTTGTGCTCAAGGATAGATTGCGGGGTTCCATTGACATTATTAAATTATTTAGCTGCAGTGAAAACAGAAATATGAATGTGTAGGGGATTTCCGTTGAAATGAAACCGGAGGAATTAGATTAATGGTTGATTTTGTGGTAATGATGGTGTCTTCATTGACAGTTTCAGCACTGAATTGTCGTTGTAATTGCCATTACGGCCATTGATGACATAGAAACATTATTGTGGGAGAAAGTGGTTCTTGTTGAGTGTCATGTAATCATGTATTTTCTACCTCTGTCCCAATTGAACATATTAGGAACTAAGTAAAGCAAAGAAAGAACTGTACTTCTGTTAAAGTTAGAAATTTAATACATTTCTTCCCCTCTTTTAATTGCAACATACAGCTAAAAGGACTCATGTTATTATGACCCTGAGTTCATCTTTATCAATTCTAATATTTGTTACATCTTAGATCCTCTTAAGGTAGACTCCTTATAAATCTAATAGTTCTCCATTTATTAGAATTGTGGATATAATGAAAAATCAGTATTTTAAAATTTTATTTTAATATCAATTAGTAAGACTTGTAAATCATAAAATCTATACTAATATATTAAAAGGCGTTTCTAAGAATGTCAATGTGCCACGTAATCCCTAACCTTCAACCTCTTATAATAAAGATGACTATTTAACCGTCTAAGCCAACATCATTTATGTTATTAATATGTAAAAAAATTCATATAAGTGCAAACCACAAGGTTCAATAAAAAAAATAAAAAAAATACTCAAAGAATTATTCAATTTTGGTTTGAATGAATGAATGATAGTTGCAGTTTTGAAAACTTTTTTTTAAAAATTATCAATTGCTCGTCTACAATAGTAGCAACCCAGGAATTTCCGGGCTTCTCACTAGTTAAAGTCAATTAAAATAAAGTTAGTTTAAATGGAATGAGTTATATAAATTTTTGTTTTGAAATTTGAATTCATTTAATGCGACACATGATTTATCAAAAGTTCATAGTAACAAACCTTTTATTTTATTTTTTTAATTATAAAAATTGTTTTTTTTTTTTTTTTTTTTTAATAATTTAAGAGATAATTACCAATTTAAAGCAATAGCCAATCATACTGTAACAAACTTTCTTTTAGAAGATAAAAAAAATGTAAAAAACAAATAACAAACTTTGGGCGGGAAATTTTTTAGCTGGGGAAGTGACACGTGTATTAGGAGATAATATTGCTGATTACTTTAGTATAGTAGTATTGATATGAAATGAATTGAAATTCATAGCCCTACTAATAGCATGTTTGGTAAGTTTTTTTTTTTTGTTGCTTGGAAACGGATTCAATTAAACATTAACGTTTCCAAATGCTTGGTTAGAAAATTTGAGTTACAATTACCATTAACTAGAGGTAATGGAATCCACCTATTTGTTATTTCTCTAAAACCTAAGGTAACAACTACCCTTACCCTTCTCAAACAAAAAGAAAGAAAGTTAAGTGATTACTCTCCGTGGTTTAACCAAACAAATGAAAAGCTTAGGGTTAAATGATTCCTTTCCCCCTTTTTTTTGTTTCCTTTCCATTTCGTTTCCAATATTCATACCGATCACCCCCTAAGTGTGAGGAGAGAATAGAGGGAATCCATGCCCAAATTTAGTTATTTGTTATTGTTTGAAACTTTCTATTAAAGAAGTGTTGTATTATATATGTAAAAAAAGAAACGTACATATCACTTAAAAATTGTAGGTTCTGAAAGTAGCTGGGAACAATATTATCATCATCTGGAAAAGAGGTTCTATGTGAATATGTTTTAGCAACTTTCTGTAAATGAATGTGTTGGAGAATGAAGTATATAGCACCAATCGATTTTAGAGTCATCTTCTTTAGATAGATGCTTTTGAAAATAACCGAGAACAAGAAATATCTTTATCCAAATAAGCGCTAGTCTGTCAATATGTTGTAGCAGGTATGATTTGGAAATTCACTATATTTTGTATTGTTGGAATTCACTATATTTAGTATTGTTTTACAATTAACCTATGGTAGGTTATTTTTATTAGTTATTTGATTAAATTAGAGTTATGCTTTGTTCTATATTTTGAACATATTATGTATGGCTTCCAATTTTGCAAGGTTTCAACTTTGTTTTTTTTTTTTTATTTTTTATTTTTATTTTTATTTTTTTATTTTTATTTTTTTTATTGTAATTGTAAATTGTAATTTATTAACTTTAACATTGCCAACATTAAAGTATATTTAGTTACTATAATTAATTACTGAGTAAGTTACTAAATTATATTGAGACAAATATAGCTAGATCCTATGTGATCACATCATAGTGTAGTACACAAATAATATAAAAAGTGAGTATTATGCCACTAAGCAAAATGGAAGAAGCATATGTTGACAGAATTTTGTGATAAGTTATTTGATCTATGTGAAATTTCACTTTTGTAGGCAGGAGATTCGATCCGCGACAAGTTCTATGACTTCTGTCCCAAAGCCTTTGAAATTTCTCCGGCCACACTATGGGACTTTGAAAGCATTTTATGAAACAATGAGTGGTTCTGAATTGAAGGTACTGCCCTATTGAATCTTCGTAGGTCTTTCTTATTACCTGTATGTAGCCTTCATTCTAAAATTGAATGACTTTGCTTTTATTTTGATGAACGCAGGAATTTCTAGCTGATATACTATCTGTTTTGGCATTGACCATGTCAGCAGAGGGTGAACGGGTGAGTGCTTTCTAATCTTTTTTCTTAGTGTTTTGTAAGCAGGGTCTTGACTGGCTTACTAAACTTGTCTTAGGTCCCATTAAGGCCATTATGCATTGTGAGATGTTATACAATTAAGCAAAGATTTCAATAATTGATACTATATCTTATATTCTCTTCTTTTGGATGAGTCAGAAAGTAATATGGCTCATTGGAAATGAGAAATATATATTTGACTGTTTTGATTTATTATACTTTTAATTTTAAATAAAATAAAAATGAAGCTCATCATTCTTCCTTTGTATTAGTGGTTTATGTATATATTTTCAAACTATTTTAAGTTCAATTTTAATCTGTATAATCCAATGTTAATCAGAAAAACTATTTTAAGTTACATATGCCTTTGCCTTTTTAATACGGTGGTAGTGGTTGGTGATTGATTCTTAAAATTATGAACTACAAAAGCATAGGTCAAAATATTGATTTCTCCTTATTTTTTTCCTTGCCATAGAATCCCTTGGGTGGAATAGCTGATTTGGGTTTTCAATTATCCATGGGGTGTGTCATAGGGTAGGATGCCATATGGCAAGGTAGTACTGAATGCAATGCTTATTTAATAGTATAATGTAGAAACAGGTGGCGCCATCTGACTAGTAGTTTATTATTTAATGGTTTTTCTTCTTTCGAAGCATGCTTGCAAATGGACTTTGTATTTAATGAGAGTGCTTATTTGATTTCTGATAATGATGCAATGTAAGCTTAAATTGAAAGTGTTGAGATTTATTTGTTCTTTCATTCTTGCAGGAGAGTTTGAAGTACAGGCTATTGGGATCTGAGGGTGATATTGGTTCATGGGGTCATGAATATGTGAGGTAACATTTTTTGTTTTAATATTTTTATTTGGTTTACTAGAAGTATATCTCTTAGACTGATTATCTAGGGGCTCATGATCTTTGAGCATTTACTATTAGAGATGTGTAGTTTACTGCTCATGTTTTGGTAATAGCATTATTTTCATACATTTGGTGTTTTATGTTAGTGTACTTGACTCTTGGTACATAACATTGGTTGATGCTGTATTTGACTTGGAAACTTTCATGCCGAAGAAGAAAATATTAAATGCTAGAGATAGGTGCAAATGTTTTATTTCAAATGTTGTGTCTTCAGACACTGCAAAAAACCTCCATACCTAGGTTGTATCGCAATCCGGTATGAAATACGGCTTGGACATTTCATGTCATTATTACGAAAAACATGGATCGATAATGCAGGAAAAGGAAATCGGGGATAAGTGGAAGCTGTGATGCTTGGACTCAGCCCACCTCTCCTCTGGCGTCGACATGAAACACATGACTGACCTGGTGCGGACATGAACTCCGGGTCGAATCCTTTGAAGAGAAAGGGGACTCGGAAGTTATGAACCCTAGCTATGAAATAGAATGTCGGATTCAGCAAAACAAGAGCCAAAACCTTAGGTCTTTTGATCGGAAGGGATATACGACCACCAAGAAGACTTTGGTTTTTTTAATCAGGCAATGAGATTATGAATGCTTTGATATTTCTCCATTTTCAATTGTGCGCGTTTACATTTTTCTTTATTTTTTTACGTGGGTAGGTGTAGGTGGAGGAAGAAACACAATTTTTTATGCAGGGTGGGGTTAGGTGGAAGTCCTCACATGGTTCTCTTCACATTATTAATCTTGTGTCAACATTAAATGACAATTGGGAAAGGCTTTCCTTTGACTTTTTCTACTTTATTTACTATCTGATGTTATTACTTAACAACTTAATTACTCTTTAAAAAAAAACAATTTAACTACAAATTCTTAAGTTTGCTTTTACACATTCAAGTCCACGAGTCCATATCTAAAATTTGGACTCTTTAATTTAGTGTCCCGTATCCTCAGTTTTATAAATTTCCGAGTCTGACACTTAAACCTTTACCTGAGTCTGAGCATCCTAGAGTAGAAGCAACTCCATAGAAGTCATTTGTAGTTCTTCTTAACAACAAGGCAGATAGGGGAAAAAAGGTGGGGACTGGGGCGGCTGTAACCCTGAGGTTTATTTTATTCTCTTAAGGTTCACATGTTATGGATTGGTAAGTGGGGGTGGGCTGTAAACCTTTTTTTTTCCCCTTTTATTAACATTACTCGTACAATACTGTGGGTTGTGTACAATTTAAGGGGTGATGGGGATTGGTTGGGGGGGGGGGGGGTTCTTAATATCTTTATTGTTGTATTTACGTTATGTGCCATGTCCAAAGTGATGGCAGTTTCCGTGTCTTAAATTCTGGAATTGACGTACTGGATACTCGGATCCATACCCATATCGTATCCTCATTTTGTAACATAAGACTTCACCCCTCAAAGTTCAATTGGTTCAGCACTCTGGCCCACACCCTTTGCATTTTACAACTGCTTAACAATGTGAATACAATTGTCATGTATAGTCTGTGCTTCATGCTTTTGGTAAACAATATTTCTAAATATCGTATTTTGCCTGGAAACATTTAAGCCAAAGAAGAGTTTGTAATTACTGGAGACAAGTGCAAACATTATATTCTAAATGATGTTAATTTTATTCAATGTTCAGTCCCAACTTAATCACTCTTTGCGCTTCACCATTGCTTAACAATGAGCAGTCCTTGTCATCTGCAGTCTACTTCATACTTCTATGATCTTTAGTTTACTAATGTCTCTTTGTGTTCTTGGTGTGGTGTGTGCAGAAATTTGGCTGGAGAGATTGCACAAGAATACACAAAGCGTCAGGTAAGCTTCTTTGGTTTAATAATTATCTGATGGTGTGATCTCATACTCTGCATTATAAAAGTTTTTGAATTTTTGATCTATAATGGAGTCTACATCTTATTGGCTAGTGTGATCTCATTCTGTGCATTTTTTAGCTGCCCTTATTATGTGGTTTTTAATTAAGGAGCTTCCTGTTGGTGTTTGTGAGCTTGGTGAACTTAATGTGTTAATGGTTTCAGAATGAGGATGCCCCTATTGATGATCTCATGGATCTTGTACAACAAATTATTGCTTTTCACATGAAGGTATTTTCCTGCATGTTTGAAGAAGTATATTTGAATTTGCTATGGCATTTTCTTCAGCAACCCTTTCTAAACATTTTTTTTTTACTAATGATAAATCTTCATTGTATTGCAGCACAATGCTGAGCCTGAAGCAGTTGATCTTCTCATGGAGGTGCATGTTTATCTTGTTTGGATTTGCAGCTGTGCTTGAAAACATTAATACAATGTCGCTCTGTAATGTTTAGGTGGAAGATCTTGATTTGTTGCAAGAGCATGTCGATGATAAAAGTTACAAAAGGACGTGTCTTTATTTGACTGCTGCAGCCAAGTAATATATTTACACCTTCCTCTTTAGTTGTCTCCATACGATTTTTGATTCGAGAGTCTGATCATATTCCTTATATCGTCTATGAAATGATCAAAATGTTGTTTGTTGACTAGAATCATAAGATGTGAGTTGTCTAAACTGTGATTTTAATGCTAATTGATTACCATTTGAGTGTATCGGTGTATGTATCACCTTGGTCCTTAGATTTTGCTTGCACAGCTCCATTGGCCCATTAATTTTGCCTGGATTATGTATGTGGTGTGGACGTGCTTTTATACGTATTTTATTTATTTATTATCTTTACATGTTTTCTTTACTGCTGTTCACATTTATGTTGTTACATTGGCAGATATCTTGCTAGCCCTGATGATATGCTGGTCCTTGATATTGCCCATTCTATATATATGAAATGTGAAGAGTATCCCTCTGCACTCCAGGTTTCATTATTCCTGGACAACTTGCAGGTTTGCCTCCCTTTCCTATCATTTCAAAAATTTCTCTCTATTGTTCCCCTGCCTTTTTCTTTGTGGATTATAAAAATCATTGATTAATGCCAAACTGCCCATAAATTTTCAATTAGCCTAAATAAAAAGTATTTCTTACACTGCAAATTAACTCTTATCAATGTGGATATAAGTGGAAAAACTTGGGCCTTAATTAAATGGCTTGGACTTAGTATTGTGCAACTTATTATTGGGTGCTCATTATTTTCAACAGTCCTTGTGTTTGCTGGTGGAATGTTAATTTTGATTAAGCGGACTAGCAAACCATCAAATGTATATAGGGCCTTTTATGTCTTGACTGGTTTTTAACCCTAAAAGTTGGTATAAGGTTGGATGGCGTATTTGTGTTCCCACTTCGACTGTGTATAGACTCTTATGTCCATTTTGTCTTGCAGTATGTTAAGCAGATTTTCACATCTTGTGAGGACCTCCTGCGGAAGAAGCAGTTTTGTTACATCCTTGCACGACATGTAAGTGTTGAATTCTCCATTATCTTGAAGGCCTCTATTGGCTTTTGTCTGTCGAAGGCAATACCGCTCAAAAGAGTAGTCCAGTATTAGTCTCTTTTTTTGCCAGTGCCTTGTATCTGTGCTCAGGTCCTTATCAGATTCTGTTCCTTGCACTCTACTAATTTGATGTGAATGTCTTGAGTTTTCTACACATCAGATATATAAGATCAGTGGATATGTTACTGATTTGGTTTAATTGCTAATAAAAATAATATTATGTCTTGGTTATTTTGGTCCTTTTGACATCTACGAATGTGCTCTATGGGTTGTTTCAATTTTGGATTCTGTTTCCTGATTCTGTTGTACGGTGATTATTTTGTAGCAATTTTATTTTGTCTTGTACAGTTTTCATCTCACCTATGTTCTTTCTTTGTCATAGGTGTTTAGTGTGGAATTAGTTGATTATGATGTGAAGATACTTATGAGCCTCTTTCAGGCTTTTGTATTTTCTTTGTTACTGAGCAACTTTTTTAACATGCAGGGTGTCTTATTTGAGCTCGATGATGACATGGTTTCAGATGATGATGAAAGGGAGCAAATGCAAGATATTATCAACAATTCTAAGTTGAGTGAAGGTTATTTGACCCTTGCTCGTGATATAGAGGTCATGGAAGCCAAATCACCTGAGGATATATATAAGGTAATATCTTATATGTGCTTTTACATCCATTTGATGCAATATACTCCATTCATTCCTGCTTTGGCTTTTGCAGTCGCAAATTCACGTATTTGACCGTCTATATTTTTAATTACGAAAAGTAAAAACTTGAAATGTTGAAATTTTAAATATTTATATCGAGACGATTCTAATAAGATCCCACATTTTTATTTCCTTCGTTAATATAAATCATAAAATGCAGTCAAAAGCCATAAAGCTTATACTAGTTAATTAGTCATGTGGATTATTCTCTTTCTATCTTTGTGCTTATGGTTGTTATAACTATGCGTTTTAGGTTGCTGCTTCTTATTTTTAAGTAAAAGGGTTCTAGTTAGAGGATTAAATGCATTATATATTTATATGTAGTAAACAAATTATTGTGATGTAAATTAGAAGGATTCCTTTTAACCAAATTGTTTAAAAATAGTGAGGGTATGTGACAATTTGGGGAAAATTAATTCTCAGTTTGACAATTTGGTAATATAAATAAAGCTCTAGTGACATAGGTAGAAAAAGTACTAGCGATGTAAGCCACAAAATGGGCCAAAAGTGAGGTATATGTCAGTTGTTTTTTTTTTTTGTTTAGTAATTAACATTATTTCTTACAACATCTTCACACTTGTTAGTTGTTATAATGATGTGAATTCAATTCACTTTTTTAGTGTAATACATTATTTCATTTGTGGCTTTCTCTATTCCTTTATTTTATAAAAACTTCATGTACTATTGTCTACTACACTCGTATGGCATTGCAATTACTTTTATTATCTCACATCAGCCGTTTATACTCCTCAATATACCATAGTTGCTATTTTTTGATTTTGTTCTTGAATAATCCAAAATGTCCTTAATCAGCAATTAGAAATTGGAAAAATTGCCAAAAATAATACAACCTTTGACCCATTCTTTTTTAAAAACACAACCTTTTGATTATTTTGTAATAATACAACCTTTAGGGGGTGTTCATTTTAAACAAGACAAAATCGAATTTTCAATGGGTTTTGAGGTGGGAGAAGGGGAGGGATATTCCCCCCTTCCCTATCCACACCACCAAAAACTCATCACCTCCCCTTTCCTAACCTCAAAATCCACCCCAAATTCGATTTTGTCTTGTTGTGAAATTAACACCCCCTAAAGGTTGTATTATTACAAAATAATCTAAAGGTTGTATTATTAAAAAAGAACCGGTCAAATGTTGTATTATTTTTGGCAATTTTGTTTATGGTGAATTAGAAATCATCTAATTGTTGTTTTTTATTCCTTATGTCTTCTTCATTGAAGCCATAAATAAAAAATGGGGAATAGGGGGTTTATGTAAGAGCTTATTGACATTAAAAGGGAGGGGTGATAAATTTTTAACTAAAATACAGAAAAAAAGAGAACACATGTTTTGTTTTTTTCATAATTATTTTTTATTATTTTTATTAAAATATAAATTAAATTTTTTGTCAAATCCGTTGATCCAACAAATGGCCCAGTTTTGGCTTAATTGTCACCATCAATATATGTTTCCGGAACTCATATTGTCTTTCTTACCAATGTCACTGAAAAATGTGGTAATCTACCCCCTTTTGTTTCTTTAACTGATATGTCGTTTGAGGTTATTTTACCGAGTTGTCGCTTACCCTTTTCTTAACCAATTTTTTCTTTGAACAAATATGTTGATATTATATCATATCCTTTTATTTCATGCTGTTTAGTGCTGCTCTCTGATATGTATTTTGATTGTGCTATCATAGCATTGTGTGTGAGTGTGTGTGCTTGTCTATGTCTTAGGCAATCTATACATGCATATTTTGTTGCTCTTAACATTTCTTTGGATATTTGCTTAATTGTAGTAAATGCTGATTGTATCCATTTTTTTTTTTTGCTGTAAGGCTCATTTACTTGATGGCCGTGCTAGTGCTGGTGCGACTGTTGACTCTGCCAGACAAAATCTGGCAGCTACATTTGTGAATGCATTTGTAAATGCTGGTTTTGGACAGGTATTGTATTCCATTATTTGGTCTTAACAGCTTTATGCCCTATAAATAGTGCTTAAGGCATGTTGTGGTGGTTGCTACAGGACAAACTGATGACTGGCCCTGCTGATTCCTCAACCGGGGGTTCTTCTGGGAATTGGCTATTTAAAAACAAAGAACACGGGAAAACTAGTGCTGCAGCGAGTTTGGTATGTGCTTTACCTTTTTTTCCTCTTTCTTTATGCATTTGTTTGCCAATTTTCTTTTTTTGATTTAAAAAATTCTTGTATGGCAGGGTATGATCTTGCTTTGGGATGTTGATTCTGGACTTGCACAACTAGACAAGTATTTCCACAGTACTGACAATCACGTTATAGCGGGTGCATTACTTGGTGTTGGAATTGTGAACTGTGGTGTAAAGAATGATTGTGATCCAGTATGTTTAAGCAGAATCATCATTATACTTGAGCAACTTTTGAAGTATCTGCTGTTTTATGATATCCATTTTTCTTGTAGGCTCTGGCGCTTTTGGGGGATTATGTTGATAAAGAAGATCCAGCTATTCGGATTGGTGCCATTATGGGTTTGGGCATTACATATGCAAACACTCAGAATGAACAGGTATGTTCTGTGTGTGTGCACCTGCTGTATTAATACGGAGAAAGAAAATAGAAGACTAAAGGTTGTTTTTGAATTGATGGATTCAGGACATGTATTGAGTCTTAGTGGCTTACTGTGTTCAAACAGAATTAGACTTTCTTTCTATCAATAAAATAGAAATGGAAAAGTCTCACATTGCATCAATGTTGATCATGATTACAAAATGCAAAACTACTTATTCCTTCCAGCCCAGCTAATGTGCTTATAGTTTTGGGTGTTACAAGCTTGTATTTAAAAAATGTGCCTCGTGTGCACCTAGAGTTACCTGCTTTGTGATGTATTTCGTTCGCTGGTGTCATTCATGCAAGCAACGTGCACCTGACAAAGAATATGGAACAATGGATTATCACAGTTGACTAATATGCATTTCTTGAGATGTAATCATCTTTTTTTTTTTTTTTTTTTTTTTTTTTGGGCATAATATTTAGACCAAGAGAATTGCCTACACCAATATAGCAATACTTATCAGAGTTAGCGGCCAGTTTCACCCTACAGTTTATGAACCGAAGCGGGAAATAGAAATGTGGAAATTCGAATCTAAAGAATAGAATAAGAGTAGACTGGCAAAAATTGTACTAACTCGTTACCAAGAACGTGCTGTCATCATAGTTGTCTAACTCGTTATGGCTGTCTGACAGGATACAGGCTGTGGCAGTAATGCTGTCTGGTTGTGATATTGTAGTTGTATTTGTTAGTGTGTCATAGTGCCTTCTATGAATTGATGTGCTTTTATCTATGCTTTAATATCTGATGTTATAGTTGCCATCCGCAGATACGCAACAAGCTGACTCCGATTCTTGGGGACACGAAGGCTTCTCTTGATGTTATCGCCTTCACTGCAATTTCACTTGGTTTGGTTTTTGTTGGTTCCTGTAATGAAGAGGTTGCACAGGCAATTATATTTGCATTAATGGATAGGAGTGAGTCTGATTTAGGGGAGCCACTTGCGAGACTTCTACCTTTGGGCCTTGGTCTTTTGTATTTAGGGAAGCAGGTAACTTTTAATTAGTGCAATTATAATTTAAATGATTTAATTGGTCCCCCTCACCCCTTATACTGAGTAGATGGCCACTATTTTAAACATTCTCTTATGGCTGGTTTGATACAAGGTTACAAATTAAGGTGATTTTGTGTTTAATCTTTACATGCAACACCCCATGTAAAGATAATAGCATCTTAAAGCCCAGGTAGGTAATGAATGGTAGTAGCTAGTAGAAATAAGTTTAGAAAGGTAACCTCCCTTCAGAAGTTGGTGTTCATTATGATTGTCATTGATATATATTTCTAAAAACTTCACACCAATTCCTGACTGTAATCCAAAGATTTATGATTCAGTACCAAATGAGCTGTTAGAGCATATATATTTGATTATTGCTTCGTAGCAATTGACATTTTTTCGAGGACTTGTGCTCCACAAAATTTCACACAATCCCGACTATAATTCTAAGTTTATGTTTCTGTACCCACTCTGAATATCACTAATGACCTTGTGGACTCTGTTTGATCATTTGCTTTTGTATCTCCTTTACAGGAAAGTGTGGAAGCAACAGCAGAGGTCTCTAAGACTTTCAATGAAAAGATCAGGAAACATTGTGATATGACTCTTCTTTCTTGTGCCTATGCTGGAACTGGAAATGTTCTTAAGGTTCTGTTTATAGACATGGCTTCCATTAGCTGTTGTAATGTGTCAAAGAGCTTTCTCAATTTTGTTGTTTTCCTTATTGCAGGTACAGAGTCTGCTAGGTCACTGCGCACAACATCTTGACAAAGGTGAAACGCACCAGGGACCAGCTGTTCTGGGAATTGCCATGGTAGCTATGGCAGAAGAATTGGGTGTTGAGATGGCAATTCGTTCACTAGAGCATCTGCTGCAGTATGGAGAGCAGAATATACGTCGTGCAGTTCCATTGGCACTTGGTCTCTTATGCATATCGAACCCTAAAGTATGTTCTATTAGTTTTGAATTTTTGATTTTGTTTCTGTGTCGTGAGATTCTGAAGTATCACTCTTGGTCTCTTAAGCAAACTCTTGAGGAGTTAGGTGTCTACCTAAAATATCTGAAATGTCCTTGCTATTTATGTGCTCTTTAACAGTGAATGTTGTACATGTTAATGAAATTTGAAGCATGCATTGCTTGCATTTGAATTTTGTCTACATAAGGTAAATTGGACCTATAGTAATTTTCTGGAAGATGGAATACCAAAGAAATACAGACCTTCGGATTTTAATTAGATTTGATATTGATTATACTGGTGTGAGTTGAGGGAAAACATGTATAAATATAGAAGGAAGATATTAGCCTTGGAATTGTTAATTTTAATAATTGGGGATTCTTTTCCATCAGAACACATTGTTAGCACTTAATATCTTTTCCCAAGCATTTCCTGTAGTACATATGAAAAGTTTTTGCCCATGTTACTGATTCATCTTTTAATTACCTATCCTGCAGGTAAATGTTATGGATACCTTAAGTAGACTGAGCCATGATTCTGACTCAGATGTAGCTATGGTAATTGGAAATTTTGTTTCCTGTTTCTTTTCAAGTGTATACTTCTCATCTTGTCATGTCTAATTTAATTTTCACCATGCAGGCTGCCATTATTTCATTGGGATTGATAGGTGCTGGTACCAATAATGCCCGAATTGCTGGGATGCTAAGAAATTTGTCCAGCTATTACTACAAGGATGCCAGTGCACTCTTCTGTGTAAGGCCTCTTAGCACGTCTACCCTGTGTCAAGAGTTATGTCGCGGCTGTTCTGATTGGATAAAACTTTTTTGTGATTAATGCAGGTTCGGATTGCTCAAGGTCTTGTACATATGGGGAAAGGTCTTTTGACCCTCAACCCATATCATTCTGACCGCTTCTTGTTATCCCCGTAAGTGTCTGTTTTTCATATTTGAAATCAGGTCTAGCAACAGATGCTTGCTTCGCCAAATTGGTAAAGCTTTTGCCTGCATTCTAATTGCTGGTTGTAATTATGTAATGTCACTTTGTTTTGACAGGATGGCACTTGCTGGTTTAGTAGTAACGCTTCATGCATGTCTGGACATGAAGGCCATCATCTTGGGAAAATATCATTATATGCTTTACTTTCTTGTCCTTGCGATGCAGGTTAGTTATTTATATCCCAGTTCCTTTAGAAATCTTTGAATTAATTTTACCATGTTTGTTTGATAGGTGAGGAGACCTTGTATTTACAACTCCACCATTTAGTTTTCCATATTATTTCTTTCAAATACAGTGGATAAACTGAGTGGGAATCGTATTAAATTCAAAATTTTCTTCATTAAAATAACCAAACAAAAGCCCACTAATACTTTACTTCAAGCTTGGCCAGACCTTTGCTCATGAAACAATCAAACAAGTGAAAATCAGTAATTTTTATTGTTTTTCATTTCTGAATACTATTTTCTTTAGTTTTACTTATCCATATGTTACTTCAGTAATTAAATTTCCAAACAAGCCATAATATCAGGATGCATTTCTTTTTTCGTTTGGTCCCACTCTTTCCGGCCTCTGCCTTTTTTTTTTATTTTTAGTGGTCTACTTATCTGCTTCGTCTGTTTGTCTGTGATTTTGCAGCCAAGAATGTTATTGACTGTTGATGAAAACCTTAAGCCCCTTTCAGTACCTGTCCGGGTTGGTCAAGCAGTTGATGTTGTTGGCCAGGCGGGTCGGCCCAAGGCCATTACTGGTTTCCAAACTCATTCAACCCCAGTTCTTCTTTCTGCTGGTGACAGGGCAGAACTTGCCACGGAAAAGTAAGAGATTTTATGTATATATGCTTTGGCCATCTATTTTTACTCTGCATGTGTGCTTATATTTTTTTTTTTTTTTTTGGGTTGGTGTTTTATTAGGTATATTCCTTTATCGTCCATACTCGAAGGCTTTGTCATCTTGAAGGAAAATCCAGAATACAGAGAGGAGCATTAACTTGTCAGGCCAGCAAAGGAGTAATCATTCTATTCACGATTAAGCTTTTCCTCAGAGAGGTGGGGTTTAGTTTAGTTGTAGAGGCTCGAAGATTTTCTTTGGAGGTGAAAATGGGCGTCAAGCTGCTACTGGTGCCCTTGAACTGCTGACAAGGCTGTTACTATGTGATTGGCCGGCCAGAAATTCAGTAGCTAAGACTTAGCATGGCTGCTGATGAGGATCAATTGATGTAATGTTGTGACATGCCTTGGGACGTTTTTTGTAGCAGAAATTAGAAGTAGATAGTTAATTATGAAATGCAATATATTGTGTTTTTTCGCATTCCATATGCTTGTTTTATGCTCTCTTGATATTTCCCTTTAAAACATAAAAAGGTGTGGCTAGTCTATTGAGATGTCTTTACTTTTGTAGGATGTCAAAGTAAAGAATCAATCCATCCCTTTGTTTTACCATTGCACATGTTAAATGCTTCAAACAATTTACCCGTGTAGTTTTCATAGAAGCTGTAGGTTGACTTGATGCAAGTTGATCTGACCTGAACTAGAAATGTGTAGCACTTTGACCTGAAAATTGACCGGAATTGCACCTATTAGGACCGGAACCGGACTGGTGGATTTAGGTCTGGTCCCGGTCCCTATAAATCTTTGATTTTGGGTTTCAGGTCTGGTCCGGGTAAAAATCGGTATATACTGGGTCGGACCTGAAACCAAGTAAAGCTGTAGGTTTTTATTTACTCCCTCTTTTTTTTTTTTTTTTTTTTTTTTTTTTTTATTTTTTATTTTTTTTTATTTGTATTACTTTGGATTGTACAAAGTTTTAGGAGAGTAATATAATATTGTGAATGGGTGAATAAATTATTATAGTAAAGGTAAGATTGGGGACCATGAAAGTGAAAGTATGTGAGAGAGGATAGATGTTTTTATTATTTTAGTGGGGACTATAGAAGAGAGAGAAATGATAAAATAATTTGAGTGGGGTTTAAAGTAAGAAAGAGAAATGATAAAATATAGTATAAAGTTACCAAAAATAGAACTGATACATTTAAAAAAAAAAAACACCCTAAAAAGGGAAGTGATGCAAATAAAAAAAAAATGGAAGGAGTATTTATTTTTAAATAGCTTTTATCCAAAACTCAAATCATTTTTCAATTAAATTGCAAAACCCTAACTCCCTCACTCACTCGGCCACACCCCAACCCTTGCCTCACGCAGCCATTCACTCCCCTCAGCCACGTAACCATCGGTCAGTCGGCCACCAGTGCGAATACCCACCACGATCACCAGCGAGTCAGCGACTCCCTAAGACGCAGGCTCCCTCGCTCCCATAGGCGTCGGCCTCACGACTCACGAGCTCACTCACTTGCATCAGAATGCGACAATCGAACTCACCAGCCGGCGTGCGACTACCACCCTGCACCAGCCACCGGCGCGTGACTTCCCTTCCTATGGTCACTATAAGTTCCGTTTTTTTTTTTAATCTAAATCTAATTATGTTTAATTTGGGTATTTTTTTTATTCGAAATTTTGAATTTACTTTAAGAACTTATAATCTTTTTTAAAGAATTTATAAGTTTATTCATGTTCCAACTGCTTATAATGATTTTTTTTATAGTGTATGTATTGCTCTGAATTTTTCTGTGTAGCAGGTTTTTTTATTAAAAAAAAAAAAGAAACAAAGCATAATCATTATTTAAGTCCAAAATCGGACCGGACCTGATTTTCCGAGTCTGGACCGGAACCGAACATGTTGAATCAGGTCCGGTCTCTGGTCTTTAAAAATCATGGATTTCGATTCCGGTCCATTTCAATTCGGTGTACAGCGCTACTAGGAACAACTGGGCCTAAGTTTGAATCATATGTCCGCTGTTTTTTTTTTTTTTTTTTTTTTTTTAATTTGAATTTTACTATTTGGAGTTTCATACATGCCAATATAAAGCATAAATCAAAATAGAATTAATAAGATGCCACTTTCAATAAATTTTTCCTAAAGAATAAAACACAAAAGGCAGTCAAAGAGGGGTTTGTGAATTGTTAAAAGTCTAAATTGTGGTTAATAAGAAAAAGAGGAAATATAACCTAAATTTGAGTCTATCCGAAATTGAACGATAGAAGGTGCTTGGAACAAACTCAGAAAATATCTATGTGCTTGGAACAAACTCAGAAAATATCTATGTGCTTGGAACAAACTCAGAATCTATGGAATGACTTACATATCACAATAAGTTGATTTCTAATAGATTTGGAAATGACATGATACAAACATTTGCAACCACATGTGTCCAAATTGAAAATCTTCTCACATGAATGTGACCTAGGTTTACTTAATATTAGGCCACATTACTTCTATAGTTGTATTGAATTATTTTGGATAAAATAAGTGTTTAAAAGTGAATTTAGTAATACACGTCATCTCTAAATGAAAAAATGCCTAAATTACCAAATGGATTAGGAGTTTACCGCACAAAAACGACCCAATGTTTTTATTCAACCACCCTTTTTAACTTTTTTATTTATTTTTTTATTTTTTATTTTTTATTTATAAATTTACTACCTCTTAAAATATGTTGGTCTCAGCAGTCAGCACCCTTTGCCTGATCCGGTATTGATTCCAATTGAGGGCCCCATTTAACAGCTAGTTTGACCTTTTCTATTTATTACCTTTTCCCCACGATTTTTTCTTGTATAACTACTCTCCCTTAATTAACTTACTTCAAAAATCTCCCAAATTCTCCAAATTTTTGCAGCAATTCGTGAAATTGTTATATGATTCATTTGAATAATTATTTCCATTTAAATACATCATGTATAAGTTTCTTAGAAACTCCATTTGCATGATTCATAATACACTATTAGATCAATACTATATACTTCCTTTGTTTTTTATTTATTGCACCACTTGCTTTTTAAGGAAGTTTCACAAATATTGCACCATTTCTATTTTAGGAAATAAAATATCTACATTCACACTACAAATACCCAATATACCCTTATTTTTGCCACTTGATTCTTTAGTTTATGCTTACATTACATGGATAACTTTGTAATTTTACCCCTCTCTCTTTTCCCTTTTCCCACTATCAAAAAAAAGTGTGCCAACCTATATGGTGCAATAATAAAAGAACGGAGAAAGTACTTCTTTCGCAATCATTAGTCAAATTCTCCTTTCATACATCTCTATCAATGATATACAAGTGAATCTTACTATAGTTTAAATTATGCATATATAAATACATCAGTATTGTCGTTTAGAAACTTGTGCATGCAAAAATTGATTTGACTTGATTTAACTCAAGGTATCTTCATTTTTTTATTGTGTTTTACTAAACCAAACTTAACTCAACTCGATTTCATGACTCAAGTTTGACCCGAGCTAAAAAATGAACAGGTTGATTTTGATTTAATTTATCCAAACATGCCTTGAACCGAGTCTAAGACTAACTCGACCTAAGTTCATCCTACCCATTTTTCGTGCTTTAAACTTTCCGATAACCCAACTTGATGCAAATCGAACCCAATAAATAACCAAATCCAAAATTGACTCGAATCGAAATCATTTTGTAACAAAAAAGGTATAAAGCCTATTATAACTAGAATCGAACTTGACCTAATTCGGCCTGAACTTGATTTGGAAGTTTGAAAAACACGACATGATCCGATTGAATATGATATGATAGCCAGTATACCTGATTGACAAGAACGCAACTTGAATACCTGATTTGACACCACTAGCCTTGTACATAAATTCAACATTATCTTTTTCATTGATTTAATTCTCTAATTGAAAGATATTATTCATCATTTCATCTTAAGATAATTTACATCCTTATCACAGAAAATTACAACACTATCTCCATTTCGTAATAATCGCACATATGATATGCAAAAATTAAAGTCTTAGAAACTTGATATGGTGTGGACCAAAAGAGGATTATAAAGTATATAACTAACATGGTCAAATTTTGCACACGTGTCGATGCTTTAGTTTGACCTTATATTTTTAATATATATATATATATATATATATATATATATATATATATATATATATATATATATATATATATATATATATATGTGAACATTAATGAAAATTATTTTAAAAAAAAAGTTATAGAATTTATTGATAAGAATAATCCCAACTTTGCCTCATTCGCCCTAAATAATCCCAACTTTTGATAATTTTTATTAATCCGAATTTTGATACGAATTTGCTTCTAATTGTCCCAACCGGTCATCCAACTTGTTATAACAAGTTACCTGACATGTGTCGCCTTGTAATTGGTCAAAAAATAAAAATAAAATAAAAATTAAAACAAAATTTACAAAAAAAATTAATTAAATAACTAAAAACCAACCGCCTACTCTTCCACCGGCCAAACCACCTTCTCCAATCATCCATCCATCCCATTCTGCCGCACCCAGACCCCCATCCCTTGCGTAGGCACCGACACCAACCCTCACCTAACCCCCTGCGCCGCCCTCTAAACCACCATTACCCCATCTCGAAACCCCCTTCCCTCCACTGAAAAAGCCCTAAAAAACTCTTCCCACACCGCAAAAAAATCCTGCAATTGAGAGCCTTTCTTTTCTTTGACGTGGGTAGCACTACCAGCGGAGAATGGAGATGATGGATTTTGGGATTGGTGGGGAGCAGAATGAAGATCTTGCCATCGTTGGGTATGGTGGTTTAGGTGGCGACCCAGGAGTAGGGTAAGGGGCAGCTCCGGTGCGGGGGAAGGGGAGACTGGGCGTGGTGGGGGAAGGGAGGTCTGGGCACGGCGGGGGATGGGGAGCCTGGGCACGGCGGGGGCAGGGGCTAAGGCTTGGGCGTGGTAAGGGAGAGTGGCTACCTAGATGGTGGTGGTGGGTTTTATTTTTTTAATTATTTTAAAATTAATTAGTTGTTTTAGTTAGTTAAGTGTTAATTAATATTTTTTTAGTGTTAATTAAAATTGTTGACTAATCACGTGGTGGCACGTGTAAATTAACTTACCTATTCAACTGGTTGCAGGTCACTTGGGACCATCGAGAGTAAATTTGTATTAAAGTTCATATTATTAAAAAATAATTAAAAGTTGGGATTATTTTGGGTGAATGAGGCAAAATTGGGATTATTATTGTCAATTTTACAAAGTTATATTATGAAAATTTGTATCAATTCCTATCTAACAACATATTTAATGATGAAATATGTTGTTATTGTGTTACGGAATAATAAAAAACTATAGTCAAAGTTTATTTTTGAATAGTGAAAAGAAGTTTGATGTGTCATTTATTCTGTGAGAGAGGAAGTAATGAATCTCTATTCATTTCACCTTACAAAAATAATATTCTATAAAATAATTTCGGTTTAGTAAAAAATAGTTTAGTTTAGTAACAATAATTTCAGGGCAGTAAAAATAAGTTCAGTTAAGTAAAAATTAGTAATTTCAAGGATGAAATATAATAGAGAATTAGTAAAAATAATTTAAGTTCAGTAAAAAATAATTTAAGTTCAGTAAAAATAATTTATGTTCAGCATAATGAATTAGTAAAAAAGTAATATAAGTGGAGTTAGTAGAAGAGAAAAATATAGTAATAAATAATTGTGAAAGTGGGATTAGTGGAAAGAAGAAATAATACGGAGTAATATAATAATGGGACTTTACCAAATAAAAAAGTGTTGCAATTATTATGTAACCAACGTAAAAAGAAAGTGTTGCGCTTATTACAAAACAGAATAGGTATAATTTTTGTTAGCATTTAAAGATTATAGGTTAGCCTTGAAGCCATTGATTGGCAAGTGTTGAAAGTTGAAATGAGCATGCCCTTGTTTTGACGAAATAATAATAAAGTAAAAGTTACAACATTCCTACTCAATAGTTTTGATGAAATGAGGATGCCCTTATTTCACAAACGTTTAATAAAGGCGGATTTACAATAACTTTTTGTGTGGTGGAATTTTTGGGAAAGCATTTACTTCCCAAAATTCAACTAACACGTGCCATTTCTTAATTGCCAAAACAAACAATTTTCTCTCTTCCTCATTTATTCAGACTACCACTTTCTCTCTCTTCCTCACTTTCTCTCTCCTCATTTAGGTTTGTTTACTTAATTTTTTTTTAGCATTTTTGTTAGTTTTAGTTGTTTTGATTCTTTTATTTTTAGGTTTTTTGTGTGTGTGTGTGTGTGTGTTTTGTTTCATTTTATTGTAGTGTTTGATTCTGCAATGGTGAAGAAGAAGAGTAAAAATAAGTCGTCACATGAAGAAGGTTTGTATTCTTAATTTTTTCATAATTTTTTTTTCAGATTTTTCAACACAATTTTCAAGTAAATTGCTTATAAATGTATTGTTATATGTCCAATTACTAGTTTGTTTTTTTTTTTTTTTTTTTTTTTTTTTTTTTTTTTTTTTTTTTTTTTTTTTTTAGAGTTTGCACTTGAATTGCTTATTGTTTATGTAGATTATTATAATTGTAATTGAATTTTGAAGTTAATGTGTTTAATCTTGCTTTATTTTTTTGTTTGTTGTATTTAATTGCTTATACATGTGTTGTTATATGTCAAACAACTTTTGCATGTTATTTTCTGAATTTGCTCTTGGATTTTTTTTTGCTTTGTTTTAGGGAGATTATGATAATTGGAATTCAATTTTGAAGTTAATGTGTTTTTTATGTAGAGTATGAGAATTTATAGGCAGCATGTCATTGTGTTTAGAAATCAAAGTAAAGGGGATCGGAGTAATACTATGTGGTATATGGTGACTTAATACATGCATAAAAGGGTAACGTTTGTGCATACAAAGTGTAACTTTTTTGCATACAACCTGAATTTTCCCAAGAGGAATTTGTGAATTTGTAATTTGTGGTAATTTTTATCTCTGTATTAATCATTATGCATAAATATTTGATATAGGTGGTTCTATTGGTGGATATCATTATAAAGCGCCTACAAAGGGAAAACCAATGCCTAAAGAGTTTGCTAAGGTTAATGTAGTACCTAAGAAGGCCAAAACAGTACCTAAGAAGGACAAAACATTGCTTGAAGAGTCTGCTAAGGGTAATCTAGTACCTACCAAGGTCAAAACAGTATCTAAGAATGTCAAACCAGTACCTAATGTAAAGAAGAGAAAGAGGAGTTCTCAATTGGAATTGGTTTCTGATTCTGATTCTGATACTTAAGTGTAAGAGAATATGGTTTCAATTATTCTTGATTTGCATTTCTTTTATTATATTTTGTTTGTAGTCTATATTGTTTTAGTTAATTTTTTTTATAATTATTTAGGGACCAGAGACGTTTGATGACAAGGTGTAAACCACATACCTTGGGAAATTTGGTGAAGAAACTTTAGTGATAAACAAAAACAAGCTATTGTTGTAGTTGGTTTTGGCGGTTTGTTACATTTAAAATAAAAAATTCTATGTCGTAAAATGCTACCTTGGCTTGTTGAAAACTTTATTGCTAGTAGCTGCATGTTTATCGTTGCTAGTGGTAAAGAATTTGTAGTTACTAGGAATGATATATGTGATGTGTTTTGCTTGCCTATGGGTGATATTCCTGTTCCTGAACTCAAGAAAAATGCTGAACTTGCAAGTGTAGACAATTGTATTCTTCAGGCATGGAGATCTGATTTTGATGTTTCTGATAAGCAATCTATTCCTTTGTCAAAATTAAAGTCTCAAATGCAGGAGTTGGTTGATGGAGGCGTAGCATTTAAGAGTTATTTTATGGTTCATGCTATGTCTAGCTTTTTAGCTCCTACTCCTAATAGGACAGTTTCTTTGAAGTTGCTAAAGGTTGTTGAAGAAGTTGATGAAATAAAAACTTTTGATTGGTGTTCTTATGTTTTGAGGAAGTTTAAAAAGTCTGCTGATAAGTATAATAATGATCCAACTGTTCAAAGTGTGAGTGGATGTTTGCTGGTTTTGTGAATTCTGTATTTTCCATTTAAACTTTCAAGGAGAAAAGAAAAGTTGTAGCCTTCCTTTAATTCAACATTGGACAGATGCTAATAAGGTTAAGAGTCGGATTAATTTAGAGGCTAAAGCTAGAGGTTTTGGGAAGGGACTATTGGATACATCTACATATCCTTTGTCACAGTCTACAATTAGCCAAATTGTTGTTAAGCAACCTCTTACTTTTGGATCTGATCTGGGTGGTTTAAATGTTGGTGGTGCTTGTTCAAGTGGTACAATGGGCTGCTTTGTTCAATTTGAGCTTCTGGATGGTGTCTTGACTGATGATGAAATCAAACAAATTTCAATTGATGTAAACTTTTTTTTTCTTTTTGTGTTTAGTAGTTATCCTTTATGTGCACTAAAGTTACCCTAAATGTTTAGTTTAAGTAACTTTTTCATTGTTTTTCTTTGTTACATTTGTTTAGTTTTTTCTTCATTTCTCTATTTGTAGGTTGTTCATGAATCATTTCTTTTGCTTAAAAGAAATGTGGATAGTTTTCAAGCGTTCAGTCAAAGTGTTTTAAAACTTTGATTGATTTGGTTACCAATGTTTTTTCTGAAAGAACTACTTCATTGTCTTGTGAGGATCCTGTAGTAGTTTCATAAACTCAACAATTACTCTATAATCCTCATTATCATAAGCTTTTAGAGGGTATAATTGAGGAGTGTATGAATATGAAGTTCGCACATGAGTTTTTTCAGTTTTGTGAAGAAGATGATCCTGAACGTCGTAATAATGAAGATGTTCCTTACTCTGGTTATAATGAAGATGTTTCTGGACCTCCTATCAGATCCAATAAATCTTTATGTTTGCCAATAATTCAGAAGGTGCCTTTTGTGACACTTTTTATGAGGGGTAATGCTCGAATTTTAGATAGTTTGCCTTAGTTACATTTGGAAGTTCTTGATTATTCTTTGCTGAGGGATGAATCAATGCATAGGAAGTTAAGTGTCATTTTCAGTCATAAATATTCTTTTATCCGTTTTTTTCCTTGATTTTTTTAATGCTTATCTTATTTTTTATCGTTGCAGTGAGAACCTTGTGACTTTTGGGATGAATTTTCTAGTTCCAAGAGAAGATATGGTGTTCATTGCCGCTCCACTTAAGATTCGATGGTGCAGTGTTGATTACTATGCTCTGTATTTGAATGATCGAGGTAGCATGTTTTGAGTCTTTTGGTTCTCGAAGATTCTTTTTTTTTGGTGTGAGGCAAAGTGTATGAAACTTGATTTTTTTATATTTAAACACATTGACTGTATATTTAAATAAACAAGACCTTATACTTTAATAGTTTGCATTGTTGAATGTTTGTGAGCTTGAGAAAGGTGACAATTCTAATGCTGTTAACGATTTGCACGGTATATGGGAAGGAGTGGGTCTGCTACGAGAATCCTGAATGTGATATAATGGATTCTGAACTAGTATATTTCATGCTAAACTAATATCATACCCTTAAAAGAGTTATGTTTGTGAAATGCTCATTACAACACTTTTAATTTTGTTTCAGATCTATGTTCCTATCTTATTGAGGATCACTACGTTTTGTTTGTTGTTGATCATGCAAAAAAGTTGATTTACTATGTATCTTGACAATATAATTTGGCGTGATTCTACTCTTGACTACTTTAGACAATTGTCTTTTCATCTGGTATGTTCCTGTTATTGAAAAGTTATATGCTTTGTGTATATACAAGTTTATTGTTTCAATTTATTTATTTATTTTTTTTTGTATTCAATGGATTCTAAACTTTTATATTTTTTTTATCAGTGTGTTCAATTGGGTGCTTTTCTTGGCAAAAGAAATCATCCAAGGAGTACTCAAATACCTTCCTATAAGTTTGAAGATGTTGATTTGGAATGGAGAAAGACTAAGATTGACAACACTGACTGTGAAGTGTTTGTCATGTATCACATGCTCCATTTTGTTGGTGAATCATTCATATTAAATGAACTCAAATTGATAAGTTTTCATCTATTTGTCTTTCGTTTTTTCCTTTTTGATGTTTAAGTTCTTTCAAATTGATAAGTTTTTTTTTCTCTGTTGTGAGGTTACTAGAAGAAAATTTCGATGTGGACAAATCTGTACCACACTTGTATTGTGTGATATGAATGAATTCAGGGCTGATGTCTTGGCAGAAGTAGCCAAGTTCAACAAGAGGAAGAAAAATGCTGATTATGGAAAGGAAATTGAAGAAAGAAGGAAGGTTAAAATAGTTGAGAAGAAACTTAAAGAAGCACAAGAAAGGAAAGAAGCAAAGGAAAAGGAAAAGGCAGAAAAAAATCCTAAAGAAAAAGGGCAAAAAAGCAAACACAGAAGTACACTCCTTCTAAAGAGTGAACTGAGTTGTTAGTGATCGATTAGGTGGAGTAGTATAATTTGAAAACTCAATGTATGTGCATACATCCAGTATAATGATGTAATTAAATTTTCTATGGTATAGTTTTTGGTGGTGTTTTTTAGAAAATTGAATGTGGTTTTTTTTTTTTAATTTTTTTTTTTTTTAATTTGAAAACTGAATGTTTGTGCATACATTAAGTAATTTGAAATGTTATTGGTATATATTTTTCTTTTAAATTGTGCACAAAATAGGGTCATTCATGCTCCAAAAAGGGTCACTTTAATTTATGCACTAAAATGGGTCACTTCATGCAGTTAAAAGGATCACTTCATACAGTTAAAAGGATCACTTCAGTTTTTTATGAGGTCACTTTTGTGCATTAGGGTAACTTTTGTGCATAAAAGGGTAACTTTTGTGCATAAAAAGGGCATATATTGTGATAGAAAGGGTTACTTTTGTGGATAGAAAAAGTAACTTTTGTGCATATAAAGGGTAACTTATGTTCACCAAACTGTAACCTTTGTGCAC
The DNA here is from genome assembly GCF_948465745.1 of Chenopodium album. Lineage (NCBI taxonomy): Eukaryota > Viridiplantae > Streptophyta > Magnoliopsida > Caryophyllales > Amaranthaceae > Chenopodium > Chenopodium album. Next base: position 27,385,767 of record NC_137850.1, on the reverse strand, counting down.
AAAAGTGTATGCGTTTACTCTGTTCATGTTTCTATTATAACTGCATGTTCTCACTATTGTGCTAATAAGAGTATCATTTAACTTTTAGGAAAAATTGATGGGAATAATCCCACCTTTGGGGAGTCTGCGAAAAATAATCCCACCTTTGGAATACTTTTAAAACCTTTATAACCCAATCCGCTCAAAATGGTCCCAATCGGTCATGTAACCTACATGACACGTGGCGGCCTGTGATTGTTAAAAAAATAAAATAAAATAAAATTTTAAAAATAGTTAGATTTGTTTAAAGGAAAAATAAAAAAAAAAAATTAAAAACCACCCACCAGCTGCCGCTTGAGCCCATCCATTGCCTTGCGGTTTAGGACACCCAACCACAGTGTCGGAAGCGTCGGACCCCCTCCCCCTCACCACCAACCCCCTCCCTCACGAACACCTAGGCGGTTTTTAAAAAACCCCAGGTGAAGCTTCAACGAGCCACAAACGATCCCACATGCTCTTTTTTATCCCGATCCTAGCCCCCTCCCCTTCCCTGGTCCCTTTTCCGGCTACTTCCCCTTCCCCATGCCCCAATTTTGTCCCCCATCCCCTTCAAACACCTCGATTTCGGCCTTTCTACCCTTCCCACACCTTGATTTCGGTCATAGTTATGGTGGTATAGTGGCGCGGAAGAGGGTAGGGGAGGGTTGGCGAATGGCGCGGTGGCCAGTGTGGCTGGAGTTTGGTTGGTGAGGGTATGGCGACGTTAGACATCATCTGGGATGAGGATATAGGGGCGGGGAGGTGGCTGTGGTAGCGGTGGAGCTAGATCTAGGTTAATTTTTAGTTTTTTTTTTTAATTTTTTTAATTTTATAAAATAATTAATTAATATTAATTGCTAATCATTATTTCTTAAAACAAAATTAAAATTAAAACTTATTTTTTTGACCAATCACGTGGTGACACATGTAAATTAAACTTAATAAAAAAATTACCTACTCAACTGGTTACAAGTCACTTGGGACCATTTTCAGCGGATTGAGTATAAAGATCGGATTATTTAAAAGTATCCCAAAGGTGGGATTATTTTTCGTGGACGCCTCAAAGGTGGGATTATTTCTAGCAATTTTTCCAAAATTTTAACCAAACTATTCATAGAGTAAAAAAAGAAAAAATAGTATAACAATACAAAGTATAATAATAATGATAAAATTATGTTCTAACTTTAGTAGTAAAAAATTCTTAAAAGAGTTCGTATGTTAGGTGTCTTTGATCCAAATTCTGAATTTGGAGGTGGCAGTGCTGGTTTCTTTTTTCTCTTTCCCTTATTCAAGCCCTTCTTTTTCTCTATTTCTTCATCCTTTTGTTACAACTCTTTTAGGATCAAGTATAGTTGATACACTTATGCTTGTACTGGATGCTGAAGAAACATCATTATTGCTCTGAGTGTTATCTGCCACATCAGGAATGTCAGAAGCAGCTTCAGCACCTTTTTCTCTCTCAATAGCAGTAGCAAGTAAGTCTTCCACCATTCTTAGAATATTTATGAATCTTTTTTCCATAAATGCTCTTGTCTCTTCATTTTCTTGACTCTTTAAGATTAAATTGTAGTATTTCTTCATCATTGTTTGCCTCCCTAGTATACATGACTGTGTAGGATCTTGAATCCTCCAACCTATTCCATGCCTCTGTTTTTGCAAACTTAGTCCATCTTTTTGTAACATACTTATCTTGTATTCTTGTTATTGAATGTAGATGTAGAATTCTGATGCAATGATAACATAGCCATCTAGATGCTTCAAAATTTTTGCATGTACACCATACACTTTGGCTCCATGTATATGGTTTACTTGATGTGCAGACCATGGCTTGTCTTCTAGGGATACTTGATAAAGTACACATTCTTTTGTTCCCCCTATCATTTGAATAGTTATTGCCATAGAGTATCCAAACTCCTCTTCAAATTCTTTGAAGAAAGACAAAGTGAAAACCTGTGCACCAAAATCATGTAGCTATAGTTAAGTTGCTATATATTTTATGTTATTTATGTACTTTTGAGTATAACTTTTTACCTGTGCAACATACTTTAGCATTCCAAACAGTGGAAATGAAGCGAATGCTATTGACTTGCTACATGTGAACTCATCATATTTTTCTGTGCTTCTCCAACGATTGGTTGTGTTCTTAAATATGGTATAAAATTTTGTCAAGGTAGTTGCTTTACTTGCTTTGAACCCTATTGCATGATTAGTGCTTTCACTCCTTTGTGACAACAAAATTCCTGTTGAAAAGAAATCTCTACTAAGGGCAGGACACCATTTCTCTTTCAATTAATGTATTCTTTTGTACCAAGAGTGTGCTGTAAAGTCATATTTCTGCATCATTGCCTGGCACTTTTCTTCAAATTCTTGTTATGTCACACACCACTTTAAGCACTGGTTGAATGCATGCTTAATCTTTTTATCTTTTTTAAGAGCCCCAAATCTGGTTATTGCATTTTGTTCTACATGCCATATACAAAGTCTATGCCTTGTATTAGGAAGCACTTACATTCATAATATAAGGGTCACTTCATGCACTAAAAAGGGTCATTTTATGGAGTTAAAAGGGTCACTTTATGCACTAAATAGGGTAACTTGTGTTTTGATGGTCAAATATTGTATGTTGTTAGAACTTATTAGTTAGGGTAATATGTAAATATTAATTTTTTACTCGCTCAATTGCATTTGACATTGATTGGTCCTAGTAAGTGAATATTGAGGTTGGTGTTTTATCCTCCATAGCTTTCTTGAAGGTTTCTAGTAACCACACAAACGATTCTGTTTTTTCATCCCCAATAAAAGCACATGCAAACATACAATTATGCCAGTGATTGTTTATGCCAACAATAGGAGCACATATAAGATTATATCGGTTAGTTCTGTATGTTGTATCAAAGACGAACATCTCCGTATATCCTATAGTTTTCTAGCATCATTGGATCTCTCCAAAACATATTGGAAATTCTTCCTTCATTATCGAATTTCACTCTAAAAAAGAAGTTTGGATCTTCTGATTGTTTCTGATTTAAAATGTTCACTAAAGTTTGAGCATCTCCAGCCTTAATTGGCTCATTTCTTAACCTTGAGCAGAAATTCAGGTGATCTACAACGCTATGCCCTATATTCTGTTCTCCCCTTGCTTCTGTAGCCATGTAATTATAAGTGTCCATTGTAGTCAGACATGAAGATTTCATTATTTTGATAGGTTCAACTTATTCTTCTATCATTTTTCTTTCAGAACGATGAAAATAATGCCACTGTGACCTTGTTAGCTTGTGGTTATGTTGTTACATGTGCCACCACCTCAAACTGTCCTTCTTTATTTACTTTCACTCTTATGCATGCCTTGCAATCAGATCGTGTACTGGCTACTTGTCTTGGCTTTCTTGTTTTCACATTTACATTCTCTTCATCAACCATTTCAACTAATTTTGTTTTCTTGTTACCTGTATTTCTCTTTCCTTCTGCTAAACAAACATAATTTTTCTCTTTGACTATCTCTGTGCGTGTGAAGTATCTTGTTGTATGCTTTCTTATTGAAAACCCCAGTATAGCAGCATGTTTTTCATATAATTTCAAAATTTCTGCAAAAGTTTCTCTTACCACACCAACAAATGATCCTCTAAGATCTAAACTAGAAGCATCAATTAGATTTGCATATGTGATTTAATATAATAATTATATGTTTTAGCATAATATTCACTCAACATTCACACCAAAGGATTAATACAGACATATCAGACAACCAGAGGTAGCATGTCATTCTATTTAGAAATCAAAGTGAAGGGGAGTAATACTATGTTTTATATGCATCATTTTATGCATTAAAAAGGTAACATTTATGCATATAAAGGGTTACTGTATAGGATAGCTCCTGCTAAGCTATCACCAGGCTCCCAGACTGGCCCCGAGGTGCGCACTCACCGCTGGAAGAATAAGTCAAGGGGGCTCCTCAGCCAGGTAAAGTCAGCCCGCAGGACTGACCAAGTATGACTCTCCACAAAGGAGATCGTACGCCTATAAATAGAGGGCAAAGTACAACGGAAAAGAGGTTAGACACACAAGTTATTACACTCTCTCTATTTCTCTAAGTACACTTTCTCTCTCTAAACACACTCTAACTTAAGCATTGGAGGGGGGTTCCTCGAGCCACCCCTGAGGGCAGTTTACGTGTGCTGCCTTGCGCAGGTCGTCGACGGGACCTAGCTCGTACCAGCAGAACCCTGGATCCACACCTGGAACAATCGGCTCTAGAAGGAGGGGAAGGATCATCTAACCTGAGGTTCACCAGCTGAGCAAGGGACTAGTTGACAGACCGCCATGGCCGGAGAGGAAGTTGCACAAACACCAGTCTCTAAGACCAGCGAAACCAACCAAACACCACAAAAAAACAGCGTCAATAACCCTCGATCCAAAAGGATCAACCGAAAAACCCAAATCCAATATCTCCCAGAAATCTAATCCCGCCGGATCGACGTCTGCTACAACCAAAGCGGCAGCGAAGCCAATAGATTCGATAGGGTCTAGTTCATCTTTTAAGTTCAGAATGCCATCGACAGGCACGAACAATGAACCCATCATTCCAACACCAGTAACCCAGAAACCGCAGCCCGTCAATATGCCAGCCATTCTGCAGAACCTCTCTAAGTGCAGTAAAGAGCAGTTGGCAGCCATGACAGCAGTCCTTACCAATTTCGGTAAAGGGACAGGCTACCCACCAGTAGCTACAGCTACAGAGTCATCCATGAAGAAGGCGATACCTATAACCTCACCCCTGAGCAGGAAGAACTAGTCCAGCCGAGGAAGAAGGTGCTGGAACTAGAAGCTTGGAAATTGAATCGAGAATGGAGTGTGGATGAGGCAGCCCAAGAAAAGGGCAGCCCGGAGCCTTGAGTTGCTCACGGCAAGTTACCAACCTCTGAGCGAGGACCAAGTCTGGACAGGAAGAAGCGAGCGCGAATCCAGGTTATTCCAGATGATTCCCCATTTTGTAGGGAGATTTAAGAGGAGCCGATGGAGAAAATAAAGATGCCTAGCTGTAAGTACAATGGAACCACAACACCTAAGAACCATGTTTCTGCGTTTGAGAATCACATGGTACTGTACACCATGACAGACTCAGTCTGGTGTAAGGCATTCCCACTAACCTTGGAAGGGCAGGTGGCTGAGTGGTACGGAGCCATCTCAAAAGGATCCGTTTACTCCTATAATCAGCTGAAGAGAATGTTCATGGAGCACTTTGTCACCCTGGTGGATTGTACAAAAATGACCACCAAACTGATGTCACTGGTGCAAGGAAAAGATGAACCCCTAAGAGAGTTCATCACCAGATTTAACAAAGAAGCAATAACCATCCCGAACATGAACCAGGAGGTAGCGCTGCTAGTAATGTAGAGCGGCTTGCTACCGGGCTCACCGTTAAGAGCGTATATGGGATGAAAGAGTCTTAAAATGCTGGCTGAAGCGCTGAGAAAAGCGCACGAGTTCATAAAGGCAGATGAGACTGACAGGGCAATGTTGAACAGAAAAGCACCAAGTGACCCAGTTAAGCGAGCTGAAGTCACCCGGGCTGAAAATACAGCTAGGGTGGATCAGCCCAGCAGAGCTGAACAAGGTCGCAAGGATGCAGACAGGGCGATAGGAGTGAGAAGATCAGACCAGAAATGAGAAGGCAGGATTGGGAGGTTTGACCAATACACTCCGCTCACTCATTCGAGATCTCATATCTTCAGCGTGAACAAGGCTGATGATAAGTGGCAGAGACCACCCAGAATGGTGAATAGAAACCGTGATCCAAGCAAGTGGTGTGACTTCCACAAGGACCATGGACACACCACTGATGAATGTACACACTTAAAAGACAACATAGAGGACTTAGTCCGGAGGGGATACCTGAACCAATTCAAGCAACATTCTGACTCCTCCAGGAGAAGAGAAGAGGACAGGTCTGGCCATGACCGCATGGGAGGTCACAGAGGTCCAACTGAGGGCAGAGATCGAGACAGCAAACTAGAAGGCAGGGTGTATGTAATCAATGGTGGACCAGTGCATAGAGGAACTGTGAATAAAGCAAGGGCTGACTTGGGAGCAATGATCCACCAGATAAATTACAGTGAGAAGTGCAGATGGCTGCCACTTCCCCAGCAGCCACGCTACATTTGATGAGTATGACCAAGAAGGCATAATTTACCCTCATGACGACCCTTTGGTAGTGACTAAGAGAATTGCAAACTGGGAGGTAGACAGAGTACTAATAGATGGTGGCAGTTAGCCAACATCATATACATCAGTGCATTCAAAGAGCTGAGGTTGGATAAAAAAGACCTAAAATGGGTAAGTTATGAAGTCACCGGGTTCAATGGGTCTGGATTGATTCCGGAGGGCATAATTGAGCTCTCAGTTTGAGTTGGAGAAAGGTCAAAGCGACGAGATGTTTGAGTAGAGTTCTTGGTAATAGACTCTCCATCACCGTACAATGTGATCGTGGGAAGACCACTTATTCACAAAATAGGCGAGGTGGTATCCACCTATCACCTTGCCATGGCATACACAACCAATGATGGGCGGTTTGCAAAGCTTAGGGGAAACCAAAAGACAGCCCAACAATGCTATATCACAGCCCTGAAGCAGCCAGCTAGGACCAGGCAGCAGCCAGGCTCAGGGCCAAGGTCCAATGAGCATGTTGAAAGGAAATCAAGAAAACGGAAGCGGGAGGAGTATCACAAAGAAAAGGATAAGCAGAAGTTAGCAATGGAAAACTTTGAGCCCGCAAAGGAAGAGGCAGCCAGGCCGCTGCCCAGCGGTGAACACATAACTGTTGAGCTTACAGAGGATGACAACTCTAGAACGGTAAAAATTAGGAAAGATATTGACCCTAGAGTGGGAGTCTACCTCATAGAGCTGTTGAGAGCGAATAAGGACGTTTTCGCATTTTCAACAGATGAGATGCCAGGAATTGACCCCGCAGTTATGGTTCATAGGCTGAATGTGAAAGAGTACATCAAGCCAGTTAGGTAGAAAAAGTGAAGCTTCTCCACGGAGAAAAATCAGGCAATCCAGGAGGAGGTGGACAAGCTTCTAGAGGCTGGATTCATAGAGCCTTGTGATTATCCAGAGTGGTTAGCCAATGTGGTCATGGTAAAGAAAGCGAATGTCCAGTGGAGGATGTGCGTTGATTTCACATATCTCAATGCATGTCCAAAAGATTGCTATCCGCTGCCACGGATTGACCAGCTGGTAGACTCAACCAGTGGCCACGCCTTACTAAGCTTCATGGATGCCTTCTCAGGGTATCACCAGATCAGCCTGCACAAACCAGACAGGCAGAAGACCGCGTTCATCACCGAAGAGAGGGTGTACAATTACATAGCCATGCCCTTCGGGTTGAAGAATAAGGGGGCTACTTTTAAGAAGACAATGAATAGATTGTTCATGCACCAAAAGGGGAGAAATGTTGCAGTATACGTTGACGACTCAATTGTCAAGAATGTCACGCAAGCGGGGCATATCATGGACTTAGAAGAAACATTTGCCACGCTGAATAAGTATAATATCAAGCTCAACCCTAAGAAATGCATTTTTGGGGTGATCTCTGGGAAGTTACTGGGTTTCCTGGTCAGTGAGAGGGGAATCGACGCCAACCCGGAGAAAGTGGAGGCAGTCATAAGCCTCCCAGAGCCAAAGTGCACTAAAGATATCATACGGCTGAGAGGAAGAAGGTAGCGCTGACTCGATTCATCAGCAAGTCAGCTGACAAAGCCCTACCATTCTACCAGCTGCTGAAAGGAAACAAAGAGTTTAAGTGGGGTGCAGCAGAAAAAGAAGCTTTCAAGGGGATCAAGAAGCATCTGACCAAGCTCCCGACCATAATCAGCCTGGAGCTGAGCGAAAAACTACAACTGTACATCTCCGCCTCAATACAAACAATCGCGTCAGTTCTCTTGGTTGAAAGGAAAAAACAATAGAAACCAGTATACTTTGTAAGCCACGTGTTGACTAAGGCTGAGCAGAGATACCCATTGGTAGAAAAACTGGCCTTTGTAGTGGTAACAACAGCAAGGAAGTTAAAACCCTATTTCGATGTGCACACAATTCAAATCCTCACAAACCACCCGCTGGAGAAAGCCCTGCAGAAAATGGATGCCTTAGGCAGGCTCCTGAAGTGGGTGATAGAGCTCTCTAAATATGAATTCGAGGTCAAGCCTAAGGAAACTATCAAAGCTCAAGCCTTAGTAGACTTCATAGTGGAAGCCTCTTACGAAGAAAAAGAGGATGAAGTTGGAGTTTGAAAGGTGGCAGTAGATGGATCTTCAGCCCAAACGGGAAGCGAAGCAAGAATAATAATAACATCGCCAGAAGGCAATGTATTTGAGTACGCCATTAAGTTCAAATTCAAGGCATCGAACAACGAAGCAGAGTATGAAGCAACTCTACCAGGCCTGAGAATGAGCATCACAGCAGGAGCAAGAAAAGTGCACCTGCAGACTGACTCCCAGCTGGTCGCTAGCCAGCTGAGGGGGGAGTATGAGGCTATGCCTATAATGCTAAAGTACACAACCAAGGTGAAAGAGATGGTGGCTCAGCTAATGCATTTTCAGATAGACCCGGTCCTTAGAGCAGAAAATTCCCAAGCTAGTGCATTATCAAAGCTAGCCAGTTCTACCCTGCAAAGTCTCACAAGGACAGTCATGGTGGAAGTCCTAGAAGAGAGCAGCATCGCAGAAAGCAAGCAGGTGAATTGCATCAGGCAGCAGCGAGCATGGTTCACAGACATACTGACCTACAAGGTACATGGCTCACTGCCAAATGATGAGTCGCGAGCCAAGAAAGTAAAAAAGGACGCCAACTGGTACGTGGTGATGAACGGGGAGCTCAACAAGAAGGGCTTCCCAAAACCACTTCTGAGTTGTATTCCAGAGTGGGAGCAAGAAAAAATCATGGAAGAAGCACACTCAGGAATCTTGCCAACCACATAGGCGGAAAAGCACTGGGAGTTGAAGTGCATAGAAGAGGAGCATACTGGCCAACTCTGACACAGGATGCATTAGCATACATCAAAAAGTGTGAAAAGTGCCAAAAGTATGCTCTAGTCATAAACCAGCCAGCAAACGATCTGACCCCAATTCTCAGCCTGATCATGTTCTTTCAGTGGGGAATGGACATATTAGGACCCTTCACCACTGGGTCAGCGGGCAGAAAATATCTCATAGTGGTAGTAGACTATTTCACCAAGTGGATTGAGGCTAAGCCCACTAAGTACATAAAGGCAGTCCAGGTGAGAACGTTAATATGGAAGAACATTATAACAAGATTCGGGGTGCCACAATGCATAGTTTTTTATCATGGGTGCCAGTTTGACTGTGACACCATCAAGGATTACTTGGAAGAGATGGGCACCAAATATGCAAGTGCCTCAGTCTGCCACCTGCAGATCAATGGCCAAGCAGAAGTAGCAAACAAGCTGATCCTTACAGCCTTGCAAAGGAAGTTAGAAGAACATAAAGGCCTCTAGGCTGACCTACTCCCAGAGGTATTATGGGCAAACAGAACGACAAAGAAGGAGTCTACTGGAAAAATTCCTTTCACCCTAGCTTATGGGGCAGACGTAGTAGTTTCAGTAGAGGTGCAAATCCCCAGCCTGAGAATCCAGCACTATGAGTAGATGGGGAATGAGAAGCGCCTGTTGGAAGAGCTGGATTTCCTGCCAGAGATGCGGCTAAAAGTAGCTCTTAAGCTAGCAGCCCAAAAAAGCAGAATCTCAAAGGCTTTAAGCAAGAGGGTCAAGCACCGAGAAATGCTGCCTGGAGACTTGGTTCTCAGAAGGACAGCAACAGTAAGGAGAGGAAACCAGCATGGAAAACTGTCAGCCAACTAGGAAGGCCCTTTCATCATCCATGAGCAAGTAGGGCCAGGCGCTTTCCTCCTCGCAGATCAAGAAGGTCAGGTCTTAAGGAATAGTTTCAACGCAGATGTGCTAAAGGAATATTTTGTTTAAAAGGAAAATGGATAAGTAGAAGTCAAAAAACTTTGTTTAAGTTATGCTAAAACATTGTTTAAAATTATGCTATGTTAATCAAGGCAACTTAAGCCATTTGAATTCAATGAAATACGAGCCTCTACATGAGGAGTATACCATATGATCTTGTTTAAACATGTTTATCTGATGAGCTATGCTTTAGCATTACACACTAACATGCAGAAAATACCATAGAAATATTAAAGGCGAAAAACATCACAATAAGCTGCAGCAAGACATCATTAGGCAAAGGAGAGCACACTTCCCTAAGTTCAACTTGCCTGCTCAACGTAAAACAGGGCACCACCTCGGGGACGCCTGAGGAGGAGGCCTGGCACATTCAACTTGAGCAGAGAAGGCGAACGAAAAGCAAAGGGCAGGCTGAGCGAGCATCACCAAGGTTCTCTTGGTTCCACCCAGCTCACCTCTTTTGTGGGGGGAGAGAGGAGATGGACCAGTAATAAGCTCTTACAAAGATAAGTAAGATGCATAAAATAATAAGTCGCAACAGAACAAGCTAAACGACATAAATAAGTCGCGGCAGAATAAGTTGAACGACATAAATAAGTCGCAGCAGAACAAGCTGAACGACATAAACTGTCACAGCAAAACAAGCTGGATGACATGAATAAGTCACAGCAATACAGGCTGAACGACATACAAACAGGATATAGTCAAGCAAGCTAAGTGGTATGCAAGCAAGTCTCTACAAAAACTAAGTAGAAGACACAATGTATAAGCCTTCGTCATAAACAAGATGAAAGGCATAAAATTTGGAAAATTCCCACCAAGTACAATAAAAGGGCCAAAAGATAGGAAGGCCTTATACAGCCAAATTAGGGAACAAAGCCAAAGAAACAGTAAGAGTAGGAGCAACAGGAAAGCCAAACCTACGAGGCTTCACCTGGTACAATAAAGGGGCTGCTGAAGCTAAGGTTTAGGTGTAACTACACCATGGCCCAATAGCATGTACGAATAAGCATACAGGCAGCAAGATAAGCAATAAGCAAAATAACAGAGAAGTTATCAAGTGCATATACTAACAAGTTGAACCTCTGTCCACCAAGACAGAGTAAACATTCAGTAGGAAGGCTACAACATTCACAAAGCTGAACCCCTATCCACCAGGATGAGGAAACATTCAACAAAATAGTCAGAAAAACATAGAATTCAAGTCAAGCTGGACAACCCCAGCAGTTAGAAAGTAAAGTGTTACGGGAAAGCATGCTGAAAATACAATCTTTGGCGGCTATACACCCCAAAGACAACAACAAAAGCTACCTAGTGACTACAGACCTAGGTAAGGGAAACTCCGATGAACCGCTGGAAGAAGGGGGAGACAGCCGCCAAAACCTTTATTTCTCATCAGTCAAAGTCTCCACTCCAATGGCGGCAGCAATATTAGTGCATAAAGGCACCTCCATATTCAGTACGGCATGATTGGGGACTTTGTAGTTAGCAACGCGAGGATGGTCAACAAGCAAATAAAAAAGGCTAGCTTCCCCAGCAACCTCAACCTTAGCCCAAAAAGCCTTGAAACGAGCTTGCTGCTCCTCACCCCCACCATAGAGACCGCTTACACAGCGGGCTGCGGCTTCCCAACCTCCATCATGGCGATTAGCGAGCAGCTTAGCAAAAGCAGGAGAAAGCACAAAAGACTTAAGTGCCTCCTTTCTAGAAGCCTCAAGCTCATTCTCTCGTCCAGCCCGCAGATCAGCCATCTCAGCCTCCAACGCTGCACCCTAGCCTTGAGAAGTTCCTAGTTGTCCCTCGCAATCCGCCAGCTTCGTCTTGGTGAGTTGGAATTCTCCCAACTGAAGTTGCAGGGCATCCACCTTCTCTCTCAAGGCAGTCACCTCACCAGCCACTATATCCCTCTCAAAACGAGCCTGCTGAATCTCCTTTTCCTTCTGAGCAAGGATCAGGCCCTGGTTCTAGTACTACTTCTCCACTGTAAGCAAGGCATTAGCCAAGTCGCCAACAAACTTGGTAAGCTGCAAATAAAAAAAGGGAAAAAATACGCTAAGGCAGAAAGCAAAGAAAAAGAAAGCTAAGGCAAAAGCAAAAGAAAGCAAGTCAAGGCAAAAGCAAAGAAAAATAAGCTAAAGCAGATAAGCAAAGCAACAAAAACAACCTAAGGCAAAAATAAGAAAATAAGCAAAAGGAGGAAATCAAAACAAAAAGAAAAAGCTAGAAATATAAAAGCTAACCTTCTACAGATCATGGCACGTAGTGGTAGCAGGGAGACTGACTGAGTTGCTACTAGAATCAGCTGGGAGACGAATGCCCTGACTAAGGTAGTAACCCAAGGTACCACCGTTCTATGGGTTGTCCACAAACAAGGACTCATCAGCCCTAACATTCATCAAAGGGCGAAACGGAGTGTTCTCAGCCCCAGCAGGACACAGAAGAGGGTGAAGAGACGCATCAATGGGAACCTCCCCAAACTCTATAGGCCTAGTAGGACGAAAAGTGCCCCTAGCAGAGATCGAGGTCACTGAGAGTGGATTCTCAAAAGCATCACCCAAGAACTGGTGAACACAGCGATTAAGCTCACTGGAGTTCTGGGTACCAGTCTCCCTAGCAGTGTTCTCACCAAGGAGCCCAGTGTTGGCAGAGTGAGAAGCGAAGGGATCAAGAGCAGAGGAAGTACGGGCCTTTTTTAGCAGCGGGCTGATCAGCATCAGCTGAGGGAGAGACCACAGGATCATCCTCCAGATCAAATAACTAGATGATCCTGCTTGCGTGAACCCCCAGGATGAGAGTGCCGGCCCATGCTAGCGCTTCGCAGGCGGCCTCGCAACCCAGAAGGGCGAGGTGGAATCCTTGGTAGCTCCATAATAGTCTCGTCTGGGAGCTGAAAATCAAAAGCCTCAGTAGAAGGACCTGTAGCGTCTTTAGCAGCAACGGTAGTACCAATGCTAGGAGAATAGAGCTGAAAACCACCACAACAGTAGTCTCAGCCTCCTCAGCAGGAAACTTAGGAACGCTGTCAGCATTATTTTTGGAATCATCAAAAGCTTGATTCAGTGGTTCATTTACCACAGAAGTCTGAGGTGCCGCTTGGCCGAAAGCCGTAGTAGAACGCTTATGAGGGAAGCACCCTCGCCACTAACGCCTCAAACCCTGAATTAACTTCCCTGGGTGCAGGGCGAGTTTCTGACTGACCCCCAACAGTGGAATAGGAAGGCTTAGCTTCAGCACGACTAGATCCTGCACGATCAGTGGCTGTCACAGTGCCAAAGACAACCCTCAGTTCAGTTGGGGCTAAGCGAACTTCACCCTTTAAAGAGCCAGAATAAACCTCCAGAGTCTCAAAAAGCTCGGGAGGATTATTAGCGATAGCAATAAGGGGGTCCTTCTAGTTGTCCTTCAACCCAAGAATGCCACTATCCAACTTGTCATAACCTGAAAGTCAGGCAGCAAAAGAGACAAAATAAAGGGCATAAGAGGATAGTAGAGAGAAAAACTCTTACAAACAAAAGGTAGAACAAAAAAAAAAGGCTTACTAGGCTCGTGGGTAGAATACAAGCGCATAGCAGAAAGCTGCGCGTTGCCCACAATGTACAAGGAGTTAGGCAGCCAAAACTTGGGAAACTTAGCATCACATGTGCCCATTCCTTGCAGCATGTCAAAAGCACCTGTCTTGCGAGCAGCCTCAGTGGGGGAAATAGTAACTTCAGCCATGTTAGTACGAATCTCCCTGGAATTGCGTGGCATAGCAAAAGAGGAAGGCACTGCAACCAAGAAAAACTTGCCTATCCAGTCCCTAAAACGGCCAAGTTTAGGGTGAGATGAAACTCGACCCTCTTTGGGAGCCACGTAATACCACCCAAACTCAGAACCAGAAGATGACCTTTTCAGGCTCATTAGAGATTTGAACAGATGTAGTGATTCTAGATACCTCCGAAAGCGTAGTAACCACAATAAGCATATCAAAGTGTGCAGAGAAGCAAGGTGCAGCAAAGCAATGTAAAGGTTAAAGGCCCGAAAGACCTTAACCAATTAGGGTCCAGAGGAAATCTCAGGTCTAAGTCCAATTGAGAAGCAAAGACTGCAATATGACCAGCAGGGGGAGCAGATAATTTGGAGCCCTCAGTTGGCAGAACCAATTTGTAACCCTGACCAAAGCCATAGAACTTCTGCCCCACAGCAGCAAGGTCTAGCTTCCTTGCATCTTTACGCCAGTTAGAGTCCAGCACACAATTCTTGGGACCATGACACCTTTCGTCCAGAAAGAAGTCGGGTTTGCCCTCCTCAACGGGCTCCTCCACGTAAATGGGCTGAAAGTCATAAAAAGCACTCTCACCAGGAGATTTAGCCACTCCGCTCATATTCGCAGCTGGGGAATGAGATAGTGAAGAAGTCGCAACGTTGCCACCTCGTACTACATAATGGTCAAACCGATTCACATCAGCCATTTCATTAAGCCAAGCAAAACTATTTAAAGGCTGAACATGGGGAATAGGACTAACAAGAGAAACATCAGGGGGATTAGCCTTGACCATGTCAGCTAAAATCTCATGGCGCAGCGCGCGCCTCCTTAAACGAGCGAGATGGGGTACAGGTACCCCGTCCTGAATAAGCTCCCGCTCGCAATAAGGATCAAAGAAATCCAGACGTGGTCCTAGCCGAAAAGGGCGAAAAGCGCTGCTTTTAGTAAGGTGACTACTACCCGACTCAGGTACAACAAGAGAAGCCGCAACACTACTCGCCTTGCCCGCAGCAGGTGGACAATCGAAAGGCATAACTGTTTGTAAAGGAAAGGGAGGAAAAGCATGGGAAACAAAGGAAGTGCGCGCAGAGTGCTCACCTGAGTGAGATGACTCTAAAGGAGAGCCTGACTCAGTGGCCACGAGAGGCTCACTCATGTTTTGACTGTCCGAAGCGTCAGACATCCTAAAGACGATCTACAAAGATAAAAAAGCCCCCCAAAGAAGACGAAGAAAAATGGGGTGCCAAAAACCAAAGATCAGTCTAATCCCAAAAGAGTGAGTGTAGAAAAGCAACGCAAGAATCGGAGGAAAGAATTGAGAATACAAATACAACAACAGAAGGGAGTAAATTAGACGCAGACAATCAAAATTAATCAAAAGACACAATTTTGCAGAAGAAAATACAAAAAGAAATAAAATTGGGCATACACATACAAGGAAAGGTACAAAGTAAGTACCTTTATGACAAGAGGTTGTAGAAGCAACGAAGAACAATAACAATGGCGACCTAAGAAACCAAATGGAGAACAGGGTTTTAAACTACAACCAAAAAGCAAGAAAATTCAGTGAAACTGAAGAGTAAGAGAAAATGAGTGAACAAACAAAAAAATGAAGCAAGAACGAAGATGAAAGAGACGAGAAATTATAATGGTAATGGAGGAATGACGCACGTCTGTGAAGAAGATGAAGAGAGAAATTTGAAAAAAGAAAGGGGAAGATGAAAAAATGAAGAGGGTAAAAAGGAAAAGAAAAGGGGGGGATAGTGAATTAAATAAGGAGTAAATAGGCGGTTGAGTTAGCAATAAAGCCGACCGCCATGTCACCTCAGTAAAAATAAACTGACCACTCAGATGGCCGACACGTGTCCCACTCATGTAAAACATCGTTCCCACCAAAAAAAAAACTTCAGTGGGAGTAATCGAAATTTCTCCCTGCAAGCTCGTCATTTCTCAGACTTCAGCAGGAGTAATCGAAATTCCTCCCTACAAGCTCGTCATTTCTCAGACTTCAGCAGGAGTAATCGAAATTCCTCCCTGCAAGCTCGTCATTTCTCAGACTTCAGCGGGAGTAATCGAAATTCCTCCCTGCAGGCTCGTCATTTCTCAGACTTCAGCGGGAGTAATCGAAATTCCTCCCTGCGAGCTCGTCATGTCTCAAATTCCAGACAGAATAATTAAAGTCTACTCAAGGAAAAATTATTCCTCTAGCATCAGCAGGAATAAATGAAACGATCAAACGTAACGCATCTCCACGGACCTCTAGCATGACCACTCAAGTCTCATAATCGCATCGTCAATCCAGAGACTTGAGGTGCTAGTGGTATACGAGGTAGTTCAGCTAGACGACCCGTTGAGCAACGGCCGATAAGATCATACGCTCAGAATAGCTGGCATGAGTGACCTCATACCATCTCTTGAGGGGCTAGTTGTAGGTGATAGCTCCTACTGAGCTATTGCCTCCAGCTGAAGCCATTAAGAAAGGGATTCACCACGCAAGCAAGACCCGGTATGAGTGACCTCATACCACCACTTGAGGGGCTAGTTGTACAGGATAGCTCCTGCTGTGCTATCACCAGGCTCCCAGACTGGCCCCGGGGTGCGCACTCACCGCTGGAAGAATAAGTCAAGGGGGGCTCCTTAGCTCGGTAGAGTCAGTCCGCAGGACTGACCAAGTATGACTCTCCACAAAGGAGATCGTACGCCTATAAATAGAGGG
The DNA here is from genome assembly GCF_948465745.1 of Chenopodium album. Classification (NCBI taxonomy): domain Eukaryota; kingdom Viridiplantae; phylum Streptophyta; class Magnoliopsida; order Caryophyllales; family Amaranthaceae; genus Chenopodium; species Chenopodium album. Next base: position 27,369,303 of record NC_137850.1, on the reverse strand, counting down.
AAAAGTACAACGAAAATGAGGTTAGACACACAAGTTATTACACTCTCTCTATTTCTCTAAGTACACTTTCTCTCTCTAAACACACTCTAACTTAAGCATCGGAGGGGGGTTCCTCGAGCCATCCCCGAGGGCAGTTTACGTGTGCTGCCTTGCGCAGGTCGTCGATGGGACCCAGCTCGTACCAGCAGAACCCTTGGATCCACACCTGGAACAGTTACGTTTTTACATACAAAAGGTACATTATCAGTACGAAATATGCACATGACATTCACTACTATCAACAGGTACATTATCATCATCAATTCGAGCAATTTCATCTAGAAAATTCTCTATTTCATCTTCTACAAAATTTTCTATTAAGTATAAGGTTACCTTCAGTTGAATTCGATGATTGTGCGGTGCCACATTCTAATGTTTGAGGAACAACTTGATTTTCAATGTCTGCATGAATAGTTTGAAACAAATTATTTGAAATTTAAGCAAACAATTATGCCCAAAAAAAATGAATAATGAAATTTAGAGATAAATTACCAATTATTTGTTTTCCCCCAAACATGATGTTATCATCATCAATTCGAGCAGTTTCATTTACAGAACTCTATATTTCATCTTATATGATTGTGCAATTTAGGTCGAAATCTATAGGAATTTTTAAATTTTCAAGATTTTCCATTAATGGCGCTTGAATTTGCCTTTTAGATTGCATAAAAACTTGAATTAGCTAGGTTATCGCAATTTTTGAGAATGATTTCTCCATTGATGATTGAAAATTGGAGGTAAGAGGTTCCCCTATTTCTCTCTCCTCATTCGTGCTTGCACTTTCTCTCTCCTCGTTCATGTTTTATATCTCCTCCATTGTTGTTCAATAGTTTGAGCTTCTAATAAACCAAAAACACAAAAAAAATTTGTTTACACGTGTGGGAAACTCGGATGTACAATAAAATTATTGTACATCCGGGGCATACAAAATTTTTTGATTTATCTTTCTCTAATTATAATTGAGGAAATTATGTCTAAAACTACCCTAAAGGTTGGGTCATTTGAGAACAACTAACCGTTTTTTTTATTTGTTTAGAACTACTCGCAAGTTATGAAACGTTTGGTTAGATCTACCCAGTAACGTTTTTCGTCCAATTAAGACAATACTGGCCTACTTTTTCACTTTTTCCACCTAATTAACTCCCTCCAACTACCTTATCTCCTCCCTAATTAATTTCCCTTTATTCTCACTCTCTCCTTTCACCTTGAACTCAAAACCCCTAAATTTATTTGAACCCATAAACCCTAATGCCTAATATAAATCACTAATTTGATTGAATTAAATCTTAAAGCCAAAATAACCGAAACCCATAACTCACTTGAACCCTAAAACCCATAAACCCTAAAAATCAAAAACCCCAAATTTATTTGAACTTATAAACCCTAATCTGAATAACTAATTAAAACCCTTATTTTGTTAATTGCTGTATAGGGTAGTTCCCGTTGAATTATCTTCTAATCTCAGCCCCTCTAGGGATAGCGTGTCTCGAGTACCATTATGAGTCTGTTGAGTCGGTCATAGGCTCTCGACTGCCAGCTCGACCAGGGTGAGTCGGTCCTAGGCTCCCGTATGCCTATTCGAATAGGGTGAGTCGGTCCTAGGCTCCGGCTGCCAGCTCGACCAGGGTCAGTCGGTTACAGATTCCGGCTGCCAACTCGACCAGAGTAAGTCGGCCATAGGCTCCCGGCTGCTAGCTTGACCAGATTAAGTCGGCCACAGGTTGACCACTAAATTAGGGTTATCATACACTATAAAGATCCTTACATATGCCACATAAAGGGGGTTGATAAATCTCTCTCTCTTTAAGCATATTAAGCTTTATACTCTCCCAAAAGGCAAATATCATAAAGAATCTTGTTTTCGACAATGAGGAAAGAATAATAAAAAAAGATATTACCTCAAAAGGCCTTCCTATTAGATTAGGAATCATCGGAATCCACCCACGGAGAACGGAAGATCTCAATTATCCTAGACGTATCGGCAAGCGAAATGGGAGCAGCCTAAACGAACAAGTATTACTTCCAAGAACTCTCCCGACTCAGGAACGAAACATACTTAGCTATCGGAGGGGGTTTCCTCAAAACCACTCCCAAGATCCTAGCAAGCAGCCCAGACTCCAGCAGTGCAGTCAGTGATTCGAATATTCCCATTAGATTGCACCCAAAACAATTGCATTCAATTAAATTTTGTAAACAAAGACAACAAACAAACAAACATAGCGGCGAGCAAAATGGGAGCAGCCTAAACAAACAAGTATTACTTCCAGGAACTCTCCCGACTTAGGAACGAACACTTACTTAGCTATCAGAGGGGGGTTCCTCGAAACCACCCTTGAGATCCTAGCAAGCAGCCTGAGACTCCAGTAGTGCAGTCAGTGATTCGAATATTCCCTTTGGAGTGCACCCAAAACAATTGCATTCAATTAAATTTTGTAAACAAAGACAACAAACAATGAATTAAAAGAAAAGTGTAAAACATTGCTTGAATTACTGAGAATTTGCGTTCAATTGCTTGATTATCTACTGTTAAATTTTTTAAATAAGAATGGAGGGAAAATTAAATAGGGAGGAGAGAAGAGATAGAAGGTATTGGGGGGGGGGGGGAGGAGTTAATTAGGTGGGAAAAGTGAAAAGGTGGGCCCTAGGCCAGTAACTTCTTTATTGGACGGAAAATGTTACCGGGTAGTGCTACCTAAATGTTTCATAACTTGCGGGTAATTCTAAACAAATAAAAAAAACGGGTAGTTGTTCACAAATAACCCTATATTTAGGGTAGTTCAAGACAAAATTTCTTAATTAAGGTTGATTTTTGGGAAATCCACTCTTTATTTATTGTTAGTTTTTACTACTTCATTCTTATGTATTGATTGAACCTTTTATATTGGGAAATTCTACACCATAACTCTCAAGTATTGACTTTTCCAAGTTGTGCCCCATCCTTTTGAAAATTATACACTGTAACCTTCAACTTACAATTATGTCTACATAGTGACCTTGTCGTTATCCTACCGTAACGGTCACCGTTAGTGGGACCCACTTTGCATTTCTCGATTTATGTGTTGAAAGAATATTCTATTACAGATTTTTGGGGTCATTTTAGACCTTAAGGATCCAAACTGAGCTTGGATTTGACAAAAAAACGTAAAAGCCCCGTTTTGTGAATTTTAAATTTAACTACGAAAATCCGAATTCTCAAAATGGGGTTTCTACATTCTTTTTTTTTTTTTGGTAAAATCCGAGCTCAATTAGGATACTTAAGGGTTAAAATGGCCCCTAAAACCTTTAACGGAACATTTTTATAGCACAAAAAATCGAGAAAAAAATTAAATGGGTGTAAAGTAGGCCTAACTAAACGGGAACACGTAACACAGGGTTCACGACAAGGTTACAGCGTAATCAATAAATGGACCTTGAGGTCAGGGATGTGCACCGGTCCAAAACCGGATCGGACCGGACCGGGATCGAAACCCGAAATCACCTATTTTTTAGGACCGGGACCGAAACCGGACCGTAATCAAACGGTCTGGGTTCTAGTCTAGTCCTGTTTATTTCGGTTCGGTCAAGTTTTGGACCGGAATGGACCGGTTACATTCTTTTCTTTTATTTTTTTTTTGCATTTTAATATCTTTATGTATACATCATTTTTTAACATCTTGTTTTTGTTTGCGTGCTTTCCTATTTTGCACCTAGAATTTATAAATTACAAATTTTATACCTAATTTTTTTAGAAAATTAAATATAAATTTTAAAATTTTCAGCCAAATAATAGAAAAAATACATATTCCGGTCCATTCTGACCCAAACCAGAATATTCCGGGTTTTACCTTAACCGGACCGAAAACTCGAAATCAACAATTTGTGAGGAACGAAGACCGACCCAAAATCCAACTGTCCGGCCCGGTCCGGTCCCGGTTTTAGACACCTACTTTTGGCCTCCTGTCCCGACAGGAAGTGCAATGATATTTAAAAAACCCGTTTTTCATGCTAGATCAAAGTTGAAGTGGTTTACACTAAGGAATGCATTATGAAGTAAGTAAAACCCATATTTGAGACCAAGTTACCATAGAGCCTTTTTCGATTACTAATTAGGCCTAAAACGTGCTCATACATGTTTAAACTTGATTAATAACGGATCCAAATGCATCAAACGTAATGATTTGATCTAATGGATCTTACATTGTTGAAAACCGAGCCAAATAGATAAACCAACGACCAAATTTACATGAAAGTCCTATATATATGGATAGCCATTTCAAAGAGCTTTCCAATGGTATATTATAAGCCCAATTCCGAGCTAAAACGAAGAAGTTATCATCAAAATTCTAAACCGGGCCCTAAAACCGACACCCTTGCACTCCAACGGCCATATATTTTGATCCATAACTGATTTTAACCTAATTCTAATAGCATTGGTAAGCAGATATTCAGATCTTTCCAATGATATCTCATATGCCTTAATCAGACTTTGGAATAAAAAGTTATGCAAATTTTAAAAAACGCGTTTTCGTATAAGGCAAACCGCACCGCACGCAACTGTCAGAGTTGTGCGCGCCTGTTAAGCGCAAGTCAAAGAGTTGCGCTGGGCACACCAGCGCAACTCTCCAAGAGTTTGTTGGGTTTTGATGAGTCCGATTCATCGCGGAAGAAAACCCGAGCCAAGATCACATTCACAATTAATATAATCAAAAGACATAATTAACATAATTAACAAGAATTAAGGAAAGATTAATAACCTTTGACGCGTGCTTTGCTCGTATCCCGAGCTCTTACTTGACAAAGCTTGAAGTCTCGCACGGGCGAAAACCTCCAACGGTATCCACCCACAACTCGACCCCGACTAGGTCTATTGCTTAGAGGTTAGCTAAGCCCGACCAAATACTCGAGTAATTATATGTGTTTAACGGTTTTCACAATAGAGATGCCTTTTCTAACACCTTACTCAAGGGAACAATCCCAAGGCATGCCTTGGCTATTTATAAGGAGTGCTTCCTTGTGAATTCCACTCATCTTTCAATGTGGGAGATTTTCACAAAAAGATCCCATATACAAAGAATGTTAAATTCAATCCTTAGTTAAATAAACCAAGGAATAACAAAGTAACAAGTGTCACATGGTTAGGTAAGGACCACTTCCTCACTTGCTCCCCAAGGCAACTCACATGCATTGTGAGCTAACCATGTGCCACCCAACCTTGAGCCCCAAGGTGGGTTCGGTTGGGCCGCCACTTTTTGGCCCCCGTCACTCGGGTCCATGCCCGTTGCCACATGGCATTGCCAACGTGGCGCGTTGTAATACCCTAAATTTTTCTACTTTAAGTTTCGAGGAAGAAACTTGTTTTAAGTAGGGTAGATTGTAATACCCGTATTTTTTTTTACGATCTGATAAAAGTTGTAGTTGTATTTTATAATCTATTTTATTATTTGATAAATTTTTATAAAACTATAAATTCTTTTTTTTTTTTTTTATCTAGTTGAGATATCTTTGTATTTAAATCTTTTTATCTCTATTAAAAAAATAATAATAATAAATAAAGGGGAGCCGCCGGTTCCTATTTTTGTGCATGGGATTCATTGTTGTTAAAAGTTTTGTTCCATTCACCAATCTCCATTAGCTTATTAATTAAATTGTAATTAAAGAAACCCCACGAGATGTTTGTACAATGAAGGCGAGGAATTGCGACGTCACTCAATCTATTCCTTGCTTTGAATATCATAGTTTAATTTGATAGTATTTCGTCGAAAGGTAATCACACGAGTCTTAATCTTTAGAGTTGTTTGATATAGATTATTGTTTTTATTGATCGTATATCGTATTATTGTGTGTAAATTTATGATTTCTTATTTGTATGATCAAGATTTATATATGTGTAATTAGTGTGTTGTATTATTATATGATTAATTGTGTTATTATTTTTAGGGATTTCATGTTGTTGCTATAGGGAGTATTGTTCTCGAGGTTTTAGGGTTATTAATGCAGAGTATTATTTTTGGGTTGTGAGTTAATTATTTTTAGGTGCTAGTATTATTGCCTTAAGAGTTGAGATGCTTATGAATTGAGTTGATCTTGTTATATTACTTGGGAACATGTGCCATTGTTGAGTTATTATTATTAGTTTGTGAAAGATTACTTGATCGATGTATGAGATCAAAAGGTTGAGTATTATTATTTTGTTCTTGGTTTGAGGCTCGGCGTTATATAACTTAATCCTTGGCTTGTTGGTAAGAGGGTAATAATCATGAGTTAAGAATGAGGTACAATCTTTATTATTTATTTTTTTATGGTCCCCTACAGTGGGAATTGGCCCGTATGTGGTCCGATTCAAGGTGTTTTCTAGTTATTGAGAGTATTCAAGTTTTTATACTTGTTGATTTATTTATTCAAATTACCCATGTCCAAGGCTAGGTATAGAACAAAGAGCATGGCACACTTATGGGATATATGAGTTAATTGAGTAACGGTTTGTATTATTTTTCGAGGTTGGGTTTGACAAAGGTTATTTCCAGACTACAATGTGTAATGTAGTTTTGAACTACATTGTTTAAGTGAGTTAATTATATTAATTATTCTATTATTCTTTGTGTTATGATAAGTGGCGATTACTCAACTTTTTTTTGCTGACGTGTGTTTGTTTGTTTTGCTACTTGTGTTTGTGGCCATGTCTTTTTCTTATGGTGGCCCTGCGACGATCTATTATAGAATTTGTCCTTAATGGTGAGCAGTCAAGTTGTTTAAGTAGGTTGATCAAGTGATCGTAGCTAAAGGAGCTCAAGTGTTTCAATTAGTATGATATAACGAGTTTGTAAAGTTGTATAAATAGCTCACTTAGATTTATTGGGTTGTATTATTGGGATTTTGTAAGCCTTAAAACTTGACAGGTTGTTGAGTGTGGCGGTAATACCTCCGATTTAGGTGTATGTTTCCGCAATTTTATTTAAAGGTTGTCTATTTTTCCTTTATTTATTGTTTATTATTAGCTAGTAAATCGGGGGTGTTACACGCGCTGCCACGTGGCACGCCGCCACCTTGGCGCACTGTCACGTAGCACGCCGCCACTTAGTGGATGCCACGTGCGACGCCACGTGTGTTACCATGTGCACTGCCACGTGGCGCGCTTCCCTAGCCTTCGCGTGGCTAGGGTTTTTACTTGTTACTTGAAGCATTTTCCCGTCTCGCCAATTCCTAAATTTTGGCTCGACTTTTAAGATTTGATTTCGACGCTCTAAGCTCGGAATCCGACATCTTTGTTCACAATACTCGAGTGACTTATAATTTCCTTTCGGATTAATTCGTCGCGTCGGATTGTTAATTGCTTGGGTGTGACTCGAAGGGTTCAGTCAAGATTAAGCTGTAATATTAATTACTCATTAATATTACAGATCGGAAGTGGCCTCCACCTAGGCATTCCGATCACTTGACCTCACTGAATAATTAGCTTTCTAATAATTCTGAACCCTCTACCGGAATAATACACTTGTTCGAAGGACACTAATCCTATCAGAGTTGCGCGCGCCACCTGATGTCGCGGCCCTTAACCCTAAACCTAGATTCCTATGCCTATAAATAGGGGTCTTTGTTCGATCCTAAAGAGGATGGAAAAATCAGAATTCTAAACCCTAGCATTCTTAAAACCCTAATTTCTCAAGTTCTCTTACTATCATACTACTTTTCTCATTTCTTCCTAAATACTCTTTAACCCTAATCTGTCCATTAAAGCCCTTGGAGGTATGAAGAAGAAAGAAAGTCCATAAACACATTAGACGGAGATTTGGCATAAAAGAAGAACAGTTAATTTCCTAAGCACTTAGATAAATCACTTTTCTTTTATTGTTTAAATAACTTTAATTGATTAATTAGTGTTGTTTGACCACTTTAAACAAACTTTTAATTAATTTAATGCACATAGAATTCTTGCGTTAATCAAGACTAGAATTTGAATAATTAATTGATTGTTTTTATCACCTAAGTTAAGGTGAATCTTGTTTATTTTTGTTCTTTTCACGAATTTGATTAACTAAGAATAACGACATTCGTTGCAATGTAATTTTTAAGTGATTAACGTGTGTAAATAAAATCAACTAACTTAGTTTTTAGGAACCACGTTAAATATATTATTTGGTGATGAAATTGTGAAAAAGAAAGAGCTGGTAGAGGCCGCACTAGGGCTAGAATAGCGATTCCCCTCTAAAGGGAACGTTACTTTAGTACCCTCGCTCCCGAACTCATTTCTGGTATAAGTAGACCAATTTGGGCATGGGGTAACTTATGATTCATGCTAAATATCTCTTGAACCCTACTTGGGAGAAAGGCATGAACGAGGTTCATAGTTTTTTTCTAAAATTCATTGGCGACTCCTTACTAGTTTCTTACAAAAAAGCATAATGATAGGATCAACTGTAACTCAAGGGTCTCCCAAACAGTCAGGAATTCAAATCCTAACACACTCTAAAAAAGTGTAAAGTTCTAGGCTTTTAAAGGGCCATGGGCATAGAGGAGAAGGATTCCTTACATTGGGTACACCCTCCTCACAGACTCCATTGGGGACTTAGAGGATACAAGATTAGTTCTTAGTTTGGTTCAAGGTTCCAACTTAGGTTACCTATGAGTTATAACGAGGGCTAACTTGGATAATCTCTAGTTAGAGAGCGAGACTTGAACGCATAATATTTTCTTTTTTCTTAAAAGTAAAAAACCAAACAAGCAACATTGCATCATGCATAATCATAGCACACTATAACCATTGGGGATTGCATCATTGACTAGGGGTCGCCAACACTAGGCTTCTATCCCGAAATAAATAACAATCATCCTACCCATTTTCGCTAACAAAATGTTAGGAGAACTATGTCATGGGTCAACACGTTGAGTGATTGATTGATTCGTGTATCGTTTGTTCAGATATGGTACCTTTGGACAACCAAGCCTTGACCATAGAACATCATTATATGCTTTGACGGTTCCTTTTATGTCCTTATGTTACTATATGGATATTTTTTTAATTATATGCTTCGTATCTAATCTAATTAATTCCAACTTGTTACCGAGAGATATTAAAAAAAAAAAATTCGTAAAAACATTGTGGTTCAATAAAAAAAATAAAATAAAAAAACAAACAAATCAAAATGTCGAACCAACCAAGTGGCGTGCGTAACTATCAAATTTGCGCGCACCCTCCAAGCGCAAGTCCAGAAGTTGCGCGCGGCTCTTCCGCGCAACTCTGTGTCTTGCGCCCGCCCACTACTCAATGTTGACTTTGACTCATTACGAGCAATGTTATACAGAGAAAACGATTGTTGAATGTCATTTATGGCACTCATATTGTAGCATTTTAGGACGTTTTCCTTCTATTTTATAGCTTTTCTCTTTAAATAATGCCTTAGTTTCATTCATTTATGTTTTAGTTTCTTCGTTTCTCTTATTTTGTGCTTTCTTGTGAAATAAGGGTATTTTTGTCTTTTCTACTTTACCCGTTTTACTTTCATTTATTGTAGGCTTTGTTTGAGCCTCGGGATCTACTTTGGAAGGTTCTCCAAGTCTTTTGGATGCTTAGAAATAGACCTCATATCATTCGGTTTGCTAGAGTCCAAGATCAAAAGAAAGCTCCTATTCTTGGCATTAGCGCTCTCGTGCATCACCATCATCGCCTGTCTTGATCATGAACACGCAAAAATGATGATTTGAAGGCTGCCCCCTTCGTGAGCATCATACGAGAGTGTCGATGAGAAGCATTCTTGTGAGCGCTGGAACCAAAGCAAGAGGCCGAGTGCACGACCATCACTATGGTGCGTGAGCGCAGCAGGGGGCATGAGTGGCGCACACCCTCCTGTGCGTGCGCATGCACCACAGGCTAGCTGAACTTTTTTCTTCCCTTGCTATATATACTTAAGACCTTTCTGTTTTTGAACAACTTTAGACTACTTTATAATTTCTCTCTGATATTTTTAGCTTAGTTGAGAGCTTTTCTCTCTAGTTTTAGGGTTAGTTTAGGAGTAGTTTTAGAGAGAGAAAGTGAGGAATTTCAGTAGTTATTTGAGAGATTAAAGATTCAAGGTGATAATTGTATTGAAGATCTCCATAATGAATCAATGAGCATTTCTCACTCTTTCTCCTCTTTATTCCTTAGGTTAATTTCATGTTTGTTGATTTCGTTTTGATGATGATTCTTGAGTAGTTGCTTGCTAGAGATTGGGTAAACATGTATGATTGATTTTTGAGATTGATTTGGGAATTTGAGTAGTTCTTGTGTTATAATTAAATTGATTAATAGAGGTTTGCATATTGTCTAGTTTGATTAGAGTAGCTAACCATGATGCTAAACTTGATTGCATGATTGAATTGATTGACATGACCACTTGATATAGATTTGATCATAATTGGTTGAGTATTTGATTATGTTTCTTCTTATTGTTTAGCACTAGAGAAATCTAGGTTAGAGAGTATGAGGATGATTAATTGAATGCTCCTACTATTTGTCTTTGTATTGCTTGCATTGCTTGACTCCCTAGTTAGCTTCATTATCATGAATGCATGTTGATCCTTATTCCCTAGTGTTTAATTTGTTTGGTTCTTGGTTTAGGTAGTTGATTAGTGTTACCTTTCACCTTCGACTTCGACCTAGCTTAGGCGTTAATTGGAAACACTTGAACATAGTCGTTCCTAGTGGTTCGACCCTTGACTTACCTCTATACTTGTATTTAGGTTTGTTAAGTGATTATAAATTTTTTTAGCTCTAGGGAAGATTAGATAACGACATAGTTTTCTCTACATCAACGATATTACCGCTTCAAGGTTAATCGTTAAGTAGGTGCTAATAATATCTCATTGACTAACAATGTTGTTTAACTTAGTTGTTTTTTTTTATTGTTCTTCTTTTCTTTTTTTTTAAATCTTTAATCGTTCTTTGTTAAAAAAAAATCCAAAAACATCTCTTTTAATTGTTCTTTTCTTTCTTTCCTTTTTTTCAAAAAAAAAAAAAAGAAAAAAAAACGCTTGTGGCAAGAGCTACCCTCAAAGTTGCACTTTCCACCTTAGCGCAAGAAGGAAAATTGCACGTGATACTGTTTTCAATTATGATGATTCATTTACATACTTTATAATCGAACTAATGACATTACTTCTCATAAGGTTCATCATTCGAAGTTCACATCCCTTGATAGGACGTCATCAATACTCCTATTCTTAAACGTGCCTGTTTTCATGGTCGTCATCTTTTAGTTGTAATTAGTCAATCTTGATTTAAGAGCATAATTTATTTTCCTCTTCTATGGTTTAGAAAGAAAATCCCGAGAACCTTACTTGGGATGATTCCCTCACAAAAAAGGAAAAATAAAAAAAATCAAGAAATCGTTATAAAAAAGAGTATGATACAAAAAGAAAACTAAAAAATTATTATCATTATCAACAAAAAAAAAATAAATAAATAAAAAAAATAAAGAGAGAATAATGAACAATAAATTCGAGAAAATGATTTACTTATTTCTTGGATTTTACGTTCGGAGGCAATCATTCTTTTTAAGCAAATGGTAATTATCCTTTAAAGATGAGCAATGTGAGAATCATAATAAAAAAAAAAACTATAAAGATCTCTATTGTAATCTAATTGATCAACGAATACTATATTTATAGTATATTGATCATTTTAAGGAGTGTCCTAAGGTTGACTAATATTTCTAAAAATTTAATGAGCATTTTCAATCCAACTTTCCTTTTCTTTCTCTTCTACCTGTTTCAAAATCAGTTCATCTAAAGTAAAATCCTTAGATGATCAACTTGTTGAAGTCAACACAAATTATAACATTCCATTAATTTCATCAACAAACTTGCTTAAAGTGAATTTGTATTAAAAAATTTAAAAAAATAATCAAATTTGACTTTTGATCGTTGTTTGAATGCTAGGCAGAAAAGGTTTAAGTGAACGCACTCAATTTCTTGTGATACACATTACTAGGTCGTATTCCACATTCGCATACTAGTCCAATCATGGGTGACAAAGCAGCATTGGAGAAACTTAGAAAGGAACTCGAAAACCTAAAGGCCCTATGAGAAGAAGAAGCCCAAATGAAGGCTCATAAAAAGTAGAAAAGGCTAAAATAAAAGCAGAGAAAGAAAAAGAAAACATTCTGCAAGAAAAAGCAAGAGCCAAAAGAGTAGAGGCCTTGGAGAAATTGTCCTTCGAGCTAGCTTAGGGACAAAGTTCTTCAATTATGAGCTTGCACCACAACCTAGTGGCAAGACTCTCCCAGAAAAGTTCTTGACTACGGATTTACCAACCTTTAAGGTTACAGACAATACTAGGACTCAGTTAATGAGCTTTATTGGAATTATGGCATTAAAAGGGGTTGAGCATAGCTTATATGCATGTACTTTTCCTCTTTTATTAGACCCAGCTGCTAGATCATGGTTTTACAACCTCTACGAAAAACAAACTTCCACTTGGAGTGACGGTGTAAAAGCGTTTTTAGCCCAATATGGAGACAACATCGAGCTCACAACTACCTTATGCGATCTTGAATTGCTTAAGAAAGGGGAAGAAGAAGGCTTTATTGAATTCTTTTCCAGGTGGAGATAAAAGGTTGCTTATCTTTCACAAAGACCTCCGGATCATGAATTTGTCCCAAAGTTCATAGACAATATGTCTCCACCATACAAGTGCCATTTACAATACCTTGGTTTACACACATTTCAAAAATTCTATAATGTGGGAAAATAAATTGAAAGGGACATGATAAATGAAACCATGAATCATATAGATGGACTAGATTTTTAAAGAGGATTTCACCTACGTTGGAAACGGACATAGCTCGAAGACGCAATACCCAAGATGTTGTCAACAATTCAAGATGTAGCACCCTAGGTCTTGTTTTGTTTCTTTTTCTTTTATTTTCTTTATGATGGACTAAGAGATTTATGCTGTCAAATCTACTTATTATGTACTCTCATTAATTAATGAATAAAAATTATATTTTCAAGTACGTTTATCTTGTTCTTTTTTTGATCTCTTTGTTGTTGTTAGCTTGAATTAAATGAAACATATACATGCAAACACGTAATATCAAAAAAGGCATACTTACTCAACACTTTAAGAATTTTGATGAGCTTTGGCTTACAAGATGTATCGAATGAAAAGAGGCCCATCTTTTGGCCCACTAAAAAGAGATATGATGATTACTCCAACGTAGGAGGTAACTTGAAACTCCACGTAGATAATCTCATGATAATAACCTTAGAACAATCCATCTTTTGTTAGCCCTTTTGAGCTTCGTCAATTGAGCCTTACTTATTCAACCTACATTATTTCAAAACCTTGGGATGGGAATGGTGCAAAGAGATACGAATGAAAAATTGGGGGAACGAAATATAAGAGGGGGACACAAAATTATTGTAAACCCAAAAAGGAAAAATCCAGTGCAAAAGAAAAATATCGTTCTAACCCCAAAACCAAACTTGTCAAGAAAAGAAAAAAAGAAGACAAAAAAAGGAGAGAGAGAAGATAAGGAAAAAGACACCCAATGTAGAAGTTGTTGTACAAAGCAAAAGGATTTAATTTGAGAAGCATCAAAAGTAAGGGATTGAGGGAGTATGCTTGAGCATGTCCATTTTTATAACCTTGAACCTAGTCACGTCACAACCTTGGAAAGGCCCTCCTTGAGGTAGACCATAATCATGTAGCACAAAAATATCATTCTACGAAAATATGGCCCACCTTAGGCCTTTGCACATATGGACCTACTATTGAGTAGTTATGCCCATACATAAAATGGAGGAAGTAGAAATGGAGGAATGTTATGTATTTGTTGGTACATAACATGACAATTCGTAATTTTTTAAAAATTAATATTTGTACCGCTGAGATGTGAAATGTATCATTGTTATTACAATAGTACTGTAAATAGTTAAAATTACACTGAATATAGTTACAATGGTTTACTTTTGAAGCTAATATATGTAATACTAGGTTGTGAAATTATGCCATTGGAGTGTGATGGTATAATAGTAGTTGTAATGGTATTAAAATGACTATAGTGGTACAATTAAAACCTAAAAATTAAAGTGATAATATGTGGTGCCACACTAGTAGAAAAAATTTATTAGCAACACCCTATTAGCAACTCACGTTAAAAACTTTAGTTGCTAAAACACTAGTTGCAACTGGCTAAAATAATGCCAGTTACAAATAATACATCATTAGCAACTAACATAGTTATGTACGTTGCTAATAACTGGTGTATAAAAGTTAAATTATATATTAGCAACTAGCCTATTAAATGCTAGTTGCAAATATCATTCCATTCGCAACTAACATAAATAGGCCCGTTGCTAATAACAATTAAATTAATAATATAATATTTATTCACAACTGACATCGTGAGGCCCGCTGCTATAAAGTAACATGGAAATTCTATATTTTAACCTTCTCTCTCGTCAGATTAAAAAAAAAGGGAACTTGCCTTTTGTATTTTCGCTCATCAGATTAAAAAAACAGGGGAACTTTCTCTCTCATCAAATTCCAGTATTTTCGCTCCAGCCTCCTCACTTCCTCAGCTCCCTTTTTCCAAACCAGGCCCGCCTTCTCCATCCTCGCGAACCTGCCTTCCATTGAAGTCTATTGAACCCGCCTTCCATTCCTTCATTTTTTTCGTCCTAGAAAACCCTAACCCTAGAAAATCAAAGAGAAAGATGATTAAAGCACTCGCCAAGGCTCACTTTACGGCGCACCACTCTCCGGCAACCTCCAATTAAAGCTCGTGCGCAGAGACAAAATGAGAAAGGTAATGGAAATAAGAGAGATTTTTGTTTCTTTGATTTTTTGTTGTTAATTTATGTTGTGGCTTTTGGAAATTACCGAATTAATTAGGGTTTTTCACTGTTGATACTTGTACGACCCAGAACCAGCAAGCAATTATCACAATCCAAGAAGAAAAGATCCTAAGATCGAAACCTCCAAGATGTTGCCAACGACGTCAAAAGAGTGTTTATCAAGGTAATTTTGTCTATTAATCCCTTTTTTTCTGTAATTTTTCAATTGTTTGAAATTAAGCTTGTTGATTTTTGTTGATTTTAGTTTTGGATTTGGGTTTCTCTTTGTTTCTTTGTTAATTATGAATGTTGTGTGAAATTTTTTGCTTCACTCTGGGTCATTTCACGATCTGGAGCAGTCTTGTTCATATTTAAATTTCTGGGTTTTGCTGAGTTCGATTTTTCTAGGTTTATGGTTTCATTTTGGTGGATTTTGAATTAGATTTGGGGTCTGTGGTGGTCCATTTGGTGGTTCTAGTGGTGGAAAAGGCTTGGTAGTGGTGGTGAACATGGTAATTGGCGATTGGATAGTGGTCATTATACTTGAGGCTCTCTTTTCTTCTGTTAATTCTGTTTGCAAATTGTAAATATATATACTTGAGGCTCTCTTAATCAAATGAATGCTGTCTTGTAATAGGTATATTCGAAATTGCGAAGATATTGTGGTTCCTCACTATTATTGTTGTTTATCGACGCCGTGATAAAAACTATCAGATTCTAGGTAATGGTTCTTTATCTTTTCTGGGTTTTATTATAATTGGATTTGGTAAATTCATTAATTAGGGTCATTACTCTTATTAGTGTATATCGTGCAACAAAGAAATTTACATCGTTAATTTCTTGTATTATGTCTCATGATTGGTGGCCAGAATTGGACGAAATTGCTGCTAGAACCTGTGGACATTGGTGCGGTGGATACCGATTTGGGATTGTGTTGTTGATGTCGTTGGTGGCAAATTGATGGTGTTACTGCGGGCTGCTTGGGCGAATTGGAGAGAGGAGCACCGACAGCTATAGGATGCATGCAATTTTGGTGGTTAAATCCTTGTTTTTCCTCCCTCCCCTCTGTCCTGCTCAAGTATTTCTTTTCTCTCCTCTTTTCACGTTTTATTCTATTTCTGTTTGCCGTCAATTGCTGTAATTCCATTTTAGTTTCATCATATATATCATTCTTCATTTGTTATTTATGGCTGAAAATTATAATGTATTGTTGTAATCCCGTTGTTACTTGTTCTTCTTTGTGCTTTTATGGCTGAAAATTATAATGTAGCTGAAGAGACGCAACAATAGGAGATTATACCAAAATAGATAATCTAGTCCAGGTGGGCTGTTCTGCTCCTTCTGAATTTTAGCAGTGCTCTTTAGAATATTCAAATTTCATGATTAATGTCCTCTTTTGTAGATTGGCCACAATGCAATTATTGGCATGAGTTGTATCCTATGTGGACAAGTTGGAATTGCTGGTTCACTGACGTAAGATTCTGTGTTCTACCACTACTGCTTTTATTTTGGATGGTATTACCCTGCCATCTAGAGAAAAGTCAGCTTTCGGGTGAAGGTTAAATAAATGAATATATATGTTTTTTTTCCTTCTTCCTTAGGATAGGTGACTATGTTACATTGGGTGGCAGAGTTGCAGTTCGAGATCATGTCTCCATTGTTTCAAAGGTACACCTATATCAGTTCAGTTCTTTGTAGACAAACTTAGTGGATGTCGTCATCTCAAATTAAAATTTAGATTACCCTTTTATTCTTTGCCATGGGATTTGATTCTTTGGATACACTTGGAATTAACTACAATAAGGGCTGCTTTGAGTTTTAGTGAAACTTT
Organism: Chenopodium album; assembly: GCF_948465745.1. Taxonomy (NCBI): domain Eukaryota; kingdom Viridiplantae; phylum Streptophyta; class Magnoliopsida; order Caryophyllales; family Amaranthaceae; genus Chenopodium; species Chenopodium album. The sequence continues at coordinate 27,352,640 of NC_137850.1, read as the reverse complement.
TTTGAACTTTTTATTAAAACTACTATATCTAACTTTCTAGCATTAGATTCTTTATTTTATGTAGCTCTTAGATTTTCAATTGTAAACTCATTAAATTAACCGGTGCTTGGTCTTTTTAGGTTCGTCTTGCAGCAATTAGCTGTGTCACAAAGGACATCAAGGAGCCCGGAGATTATGGTGGCTTTCCCGAGGTATGTGTCTTTAATTCTAAAACCAAAAATGAATTAATTAAAGACTATAGGCTTTCCTGCAACATGTTTCTTTTGAAGTGATAATGGCAATTCAAGTTAATTGAATTGTTTCTATCTGGGAACTGAGAGTACTCTATAGGTCCCTGTCCAGCAATGGCGCAGATAATTGGCCACTCAACGTCGGAACTGTAAGGATATAAAGAACTCTTGAGACTATAAACAGCTGCTTTCTTAATACTGGCTTCCTGTGTTCTTGCATGGAAACTTGAAAGAGCAATCACGGTTACAAATGTCTGTTATTGTGACCTCCTTGGTGAAGCTGCTAGAAAGGTAAAAGAGTTTCAGCTGTGAACTATCCTTCTGAATTGCTGCTTTCAAGATAAATTTGGCTGATGCATGTTGGTTATTAACATCTACTTCCCATATGAGACATGGAGTTAAATAGTTGAGAGGATTTCAAGATGTAACTTCGGGAACTTCTGAAGGAAGAAGCATGCAGTCTACGATTTGTCGGATTACGAAGTTTCTTTTTCTTCAAAGGTACGGAGTACTTTTTCTCTACATATGTACTACGTATATTTTTTCTACAGCAGTGATATCACAATTTACGAATATATTGAATATATTTTATCCTGTTTTGAAGAGCTTGCTTACAGGCATACAATAGTTAACTTGATTACTTTAGTAAAGCTGTAAACTAAACTCCTTAATTAACATGTTTGCTAATTTGCTAGTTGCCATGAACTCAGTTGAATATGACTATTAGGACTTAGATACTGGTTGAATCAGAAATTCAGTTTGTAAGTTTCTGTATTGAATATGATTTTTATTCAGTTATTGTATAATGATGAAAGATGATGTCCAGATTCTACAGCCTTGATTAAACTAGATTTTGATTCATTTTGGCAGCTGGACAAGTTCATTCCCAACAGATCACAGCTATGGATTTCGATTACGCTCACTACACGCTGCATTTCTCTTCTTCGTGTTGTTGTTGTTCTGCTTATGCACGTTTTCTGCTTCTGTGCTACTGTTCTGCTACTTCATTATTTTTTGCTTAATTCATGCCATAAGTGTATGGGCTTTGGAGAGCAGTGAAGCACCCTTGGCTCTTGCTGTTGAGAGTCTAGAGCAAGAAGAAGCCAATGAAGGCCATTTTGCTAAAAAATGTTCAATGAGATACATTGGCTTTATGTGTTAGTTTTCTACATTAATCTTTAACATAACCTTGTAATTTTTTAAACAATTTGTTATTAATGTATACTATAAAATTAACGTAATTATTCTGTTATACTAGTAACTTCTGCTATATTTTGTAGATCAATCTAGTTAAAAAAAAAAAAAAAAATTGCATTTTTTTTTATTTTAAAAAATGACTATCTGCAACTGGCCTAATTATATGCCAGCTGCAAATAAGTAGTATTAGCAGCGGGCCTAATACTAGGCTAGTTGTGAATAATACCTCTTCTAATTTGCAACTGGCCTAGTATTAAGCCCATTGCTAATACTACTTATTTGCAGCGTGCCTAACACTTGGCTAATTGCAAATAATACCTATTTATGTTATAAAAAAGGACTATTTGCAACTGGAGTATTTATATGTTAGTTGCGAATAATTACTATTAGCAGCGAACAAGTGCCAGTTGCAAATACTATTCTCATTAGTAGCCTGCGCAATAGCAGCCCCACGCGCCAGTTGCTAAAAGCCACTTTTCGCCAGTTGCTAATAGCGTTTTTTCCACTAGTGCCATCATCTTTTTGTTGTATTAAGTTACCATTATGGCCTTGTTATGTACCAATAGGTACATAACTTTCCTCCCTTTAAAATGCCTCCATAAAATTCATGAAGTGTTGAGTAATGATTACAAAATCAAATTGAAAAAATGAAATAATTTTGATGATTTGATAGCCATTGGCTTGATTACATCATATTAGTAAAGCAATAGAATCAAACTAAATTCGATGTTTTTCATATCTTTTGCCAAGAAAAATAAGATGTCTATCATTTTAAAAAACCAATCATCTTATTTTCTTTTAATAATAGGGCTTTTTATTACCAAGGTGATTCAAGTTCTATATACATTGCCTAGTAATAAAATGAGTTAATATAGTAAATTGATTTGATACATCGACAACCTCGACGTCAACCTTAGATGTCTTTTATAGTTCTTGAGAATTAGCCAATTCATCATGAGCAATTAATTTAACCGTTGCGTGGGACATCTTCATCCTCTCTAAGCGAGGAACATTGATTGAACATGATCACTACAGGAAAAAATGATCGTTATCGCTATTACACGTATACCTCACTGCCAAGTCATCACGATAATTCAACTATTAAGTCAATAATCCTTGCTTTTTGAAAACATGTTTAATCCTCTTTCTTTATTTTTCTATGGGAAAGTTAGATTTCCCTTCCTTTTTTTTTTATGCAAATCCGTCTTTTTTGTTCATTTTTTAAGGGGGTAAGTCGGGATGATCCCTTTCGTTGACAAACTAAAACTCCAAAAATGATAACAAATTTTTTCTCTTTAGGGGCTCAAAAAAGCCAGGACATCCCTACTTCCCTCTATTTACAAATTTGAACACGCTAATTATGTTAAAAAATCAATGTCATGCAAAGCTTATTACGTACCATCATAATAACTTTAAATGACAAAGGGAAGAACATTACTTCCTACTTGATCAAACAATTTATGATAAACATATGCAAAATTTCAAAAATTGAAAACACAAATCCTAGAGCTTCAAATATGAGAAACATCCCCTAGCATATGTATACATGAATTCCAAAAGCCACCTATGTCTACAGTTGGGGGCTACCAAACTATAGTTTCACCATTAACTTTCGTTTTGAAATGAGACCATATTTTTGAAAGTGATTCAAATGATTTTATAAACCATTCTAACACTCCATCAAACCTAAGTTTGGTAATATTCATTTTCAAACTACGATGCTTATTTAACTGGAATAACTTCACTTTCAATTAGCAAAATATGAAAATGATGACAAACACTAAAAAGGGAGAGTGACGAGGGGAAAAGTAGGTCGTTGACTAATCCTCCCTAGGCCAAACAAAATTTATAAACACTTAACAAACCTAAATACAAGTATAGAGGTAAGTCAAGGGTCGAACCCAAAGGAACGGTTATGTTCAAGCGCTCTCAATTGTGCGCCTAAGCTAGTCGAAGTCGAAGGGTAAAGAGGTAACACTAACAACTACTAAAACAAAGAATCAAACAAATAAAATACTAGGGAATGGGGATCAACAAGTAATCATCACAATTGCAACAACTTGGGAAAAACATGCCAACCAATGGTTGTGAAGACTAATTATAAGAGCTATTAATTGGAATCAAAGAGCTATCCCCTAATCGTTAAGCTAGTGGTCCCTACGAATAACAAACTAGGAGAATCAAAATCCAAACCAATTGATAATTGCAATTCCTAAATCAATTGGTCGTGTCATTAGCAATTACAATGCAATCTAGCATAATTCTTAAGGCCTTATCGAATTACACACATGCAAACTTACATTAATCACTTTAATCTCAACAATCAATTAACACTATTCTCAAATTTATCACAATCAATCAATCATACAAGTTTCACCCAATCCTTAGCCAAACAACTACTCAAGAATCATCATCTAACAACAAACAACTAAGAAATCAAGAATCAACAAAATATCAAGAACAGTTACAATAATCAAGATCAAACATCAAAACCAAATCAAACAAACATGAATCTAAACAAAGCAATAAGATGAGATAGAGTTAGAAATGCTCATTGATAATAGAAAAGATCTTCAACACAATTGTCACCCTTGTATCATCAATCTCTCACATCACCATTGAAATATCTCACTTTCTCTCTCTAAATCTACTCCTAAACTAACCCTAAAACTAGAGAGAGAAACTCTCAACTAAGCTAAAATTATGATCAAAATTATGTCTAAAACTTCTTACAAAAATCGGGTTAGAAATAGGTATTTATAAGAGGCACAAAAAAGAAATCGAGTGAAACCGGAAATAGGGAGGAACGCCCGTGCGAGCAGGGGTGCGCGCCCGCGGAGGGGGCATGTGCGCCCGTGCAGCAAGGCAGTGCGCCCGCGCTTGTGGGTTAGGCGCCCGCGATCTTTTGGGTTTTTTCAACTTCTTTGTCGATGCGTTCGCAAATGGGTCTTCGCGTGCTCCACTTGATGAACATTGGGGGTGGCAGTTTCTAAGGGCCTCCACGGTGGGTTCAACATCATCTTTCATGAGAGCACGACTTGAGGGCGTAAAAGTTAGAAGTTGGAGCATTCAATTTCTTGTATCTTGAGATTTTCCAATGCTATGAGTTTACTCCAAAAGCATCTTCCAACTTAGAAAACAACCAATGTCGAGACCCGAACCTCGTACAATACCTACAACCACGAAAAGAGAAGAAGTAAAGGAGAAAACACTAGAAGAACCATGAAAACACAAAACAAGAGGGAAAAGGGAAACTAAGGAGAAAATGTATAAAACTAAGCATTTATTAAGAAAGAAAGTTATGAAAAGAAGGTAAAAACAACCTAAATACTCATCAAATGACACTCATCAAATGCCCCCAAGCTTAACTTTTGCTCGTCCTTGAGCAAAACCAAAATAAGTAAGGGAAAAATGATGAGCTTATTCAAACAAACAAAAGAAAAATAGAGGAGACAAGAATATACACTAACTCACTTTCTTAGGAATCACGATTGTTTTTAGCTACAACAAACCCTTAAAACCCCAAATTCGCCAATGAGGACGAGTGAGGTCTCGTGAGGGTTTCCTAAGAGGTTAACTCACAACTCTCTCAATGCAAACAAACAAGGAAAAACATGAAAAAGAAACCAAAAGAAAAGAAAAGAAAACAAATGTTCATGAATGGACTTTTGCTAATGAACTAGCACAAATGAATGTAATGCTTTCTAAACAAATAAAGGAGTGCACGTTTCAAGATATCCAAGGTTGATTGAAACATAAGATATTCTAAGCATAGAGAACTAATAAGACACAATTCACATTCATCCCAAACAATCTTACCACGTTCTCCTAACTAGTTTCAAATCCACCTCTAGTGAACATCTAAATGATAACTTGAAGGAACCGGAAAAGAAAGTGATTTAGGGCTACTCGACATCTTGACTTTGCACACCGCTCCATAGGCTTGACTCACATCTCCCTCCACCGACTTGTGACTCAACCAAAAAGGTCAAAAGCTGTTCTAAAGGGTTGTAATGTAAGGCGAAAAGGGTGAAGGTAGGCTAAAATTTGAAATTTGGTGGTATACCTATATTGTGAAGCAAAGATTGGCCAAATCTTAACTCCAAAACCAAGTAATCACCAAACAAAAACACCAACACCCCCAAGCTTATTCAAAACCAAAATTACAAACATATATACAAGAAGCGTAATAACGCTTCCCCCCAAGCTTGAACAAAGCATTGTCCTCAATGCTTAAAATAGGGAGAAAGACACTTACATTAAAATATTTTTGAGCTTTTCATTTTTCTCGTTTTTTTCACTTTTGCCAAAGCATTTGAATTTGCTTTGCTTTTTCTCATTTTTTCATTTTTCTATTTTTTCACTTTATTTCATTGTCCTCGCCTCTTTTAACTATGGATGGCTTTTTCAACTTGGCATTTGCCTTTATTCACAAAATATTTACAAAACAAACTTGCTTACATTATAAGAACCAATATTCAAACTCATCCACCACAATCTCCAATAATAATGATCAATTGCTTCACAAAAACGAAGAATGGAAACAAGAATGAAACAAAAGGCTCAAAATATAAAGATATGGCTTGAAAAGAAGGTTATGGCTCAAATGGTTAGCAAGTAGGCAAATGAAAACCCAAAATAAAGAAATTGAAATCTATCCTAGAAAAGGAAAAATCAACACCCCGAAAAGATGCCTTTGTCCTTCCTAAGTGGCTCGGTTGCAATCTTGGGAGACAAGAGTCAAGTTCTAGATAAAGCATATAATAGTCAAGGATCCATGTGCCGCTCATGCAAAATATGTAGAAGGCTTGAAAAGAATGAAACCTCACATGGTTGTAACAATAACTCACTATTAGTTTCAAATTCACCAAAGGGAGCAACTCCAACTTTCCACAAACAATTAGAATCCAGCTTCAACGTCCCAAAAGTTCTAAAGACACTACCTTAGCATACTCTATCCTAGAATCAACCAAACATACTCTCAAACCATGCACACCGTTACCATTTAAGAAGAAAAGCATTCAACTATACAAGTCCAAAAGTATTATGTCCAAAGCAAGAACAAAACAAAACACATTGCAAATTTGCCTTGATAGAAACAAAAAATCTTTTTGGAATTTTTCAAAATAAAAGAACATGGAAATGCATATACAAATGTGCATGGCATATATGAATCAACATCCCACCAAACATGATAGAATACCCTCCCCAAGCTTGAATGAGACAATACACTCAAATCATAAATCAAATAATCCATGGGAGGGGAAGAGAAAAAAATCAAACCAACAATACCAACACGTCCAACAAGTCATCAACCATTGGAGAAAGAGCAAGGAAAGATATTACCGGATATAAGTGGGTGTTAATACCCATAAATGACCCAATTAAAGCTTTCAAAATCACTTTCCTCTAGAATTGAATCTTGCTTTCCATATGCTAGCAATTGTGGTCCCAAACTTCCTTGATTCTTGATCCAAGCCAAAGCACCAAAGTATATTAAGTCATGTACCTAGCAAAAGGCACACAAACATTTCCATGAGAGAAAATCTATTCTAAAAAGAAAAGAAAATGAAAGCAATAAAACACGGGTTACTTCCCGAGAAAGACTTGCTTAAGGTCCAAGCTTGATCGCTCTAGTAAATAATATTGCAACAAACACAAGAGCTTGTCAAATGCAATACTACACATTTCATAAGATGGAAGGTAGGCAAATGACGGGAAGAGGATGTGCAACAAGTTTAGTGCACACCTATGAGGAGAGAGATCCCAAGAAAAGGAAGAAAAATCAAAAGCAAATTCAACAAAATAAGAAGAAGAAAAAGAAATAGAAGAATAAGGCAAACTCTCCTCAAAATTTTTTTGGGTGCATAATCACCCTTTTCCTCAATAGAAGACGAATGAGGGACATGAAAATCATCATAGACAAGGGGGTCCCCGATAGGCTCATTAACAAAGGAAGGGAGGGACATAGGAATGTAGGGGATATGGTTAAATCTACTTGACAAAGGGACATGAGAAAAGGGAATAGGGGCTATGGTCTCACAAATGAACTCTTTTTCACCACCATGCCTCAAATCACCAATAAGAGCATGGAAATCAATCATAGAATCCTCAAAAGAAGAACACTCATAATCTCCATCTCCCTCAAACATCCAACTTCCAAGAGGAACTACATAATCCCCTCCATTACAACAATGAACAACAACTCCCTCAACATCCTTAAAGCCCAAAGTCTCAAAACCATGCATGAATGGATGCAAATTCATTTCAAACTCATCTCTCTCCCATGAATCATCCTCAATGAACTCATTTAAAAGGCTATGGGTTTTCATTTGACTCTCAAAGAACTTATTGGACATAACCAACGAGTCCAAATACTCATTGATAGAAGAATCACAATCACGCACTTGAGACTCATCACAATCAACCAAAGAAGGGGAGTTTAGATTCACAAAATCATCCTCAACACACATATTAGATTAAGCATTTTCACAAACAAGCATCAAAGATGACAATTGGCTCTCAAGCACTTCACGTCTCCTTCTTTCCTCTTTAAAACACACATCACTCTTTTTCATCACCTCTAATTGACTTCTCATAGAATTAAGAATTGAATCCTTACGCCCAAGCTCATTACTAAGCTCAATATGCCTAATTTGAGTTTCAAAAATAGAAATAAGAGATTCAAAAGGTGTAGGAGGTTGAGGTTCAACAAAAGAAGAAGTACAACCTGGAAGAATCAATATTAAGATCACAAGCATATTCATCACATTAGGGAGTGGGGGCACAATCAAACACATGAGATTCGTTATTAAGGGAACGAAGCACATCGCAAGAAGGAATGGTAAATAATGAAGAAAATTGAAACACACCATTAGCATCAACTTGAGCATGTACTTCATCATCATGAATAATAGGGGAAATAGAGTTGAAATCATTTGTTCTAGGTTCAATCATGGGATCATATGACAAACCATGGGAATTCATGCTAACATTAGAAGAATTAAAACATTTTACATCAATATTAGAATCATGATTACCCTTATTATAGACATCCCAAGAAAACCAAACATAAAAATCCCAAGCATCATCCATTGACAATGCTCTAAATTCACCATTATGTATGCATTCAACTTCATCCCTATTTTGCTCATTCATACCAAAATAACAAATCTCACAAGCTTCCCAAAGATTACAACAATTATAATAAAAAAATCCCTCAAGTCTATTGAAATATTCACAAAAAGGCTCATTATCATATTGTGGAAATGAGAGACATGCGAATTTTTTCTTTTTCTTTTTTCAAAACAAGAAAAAATCAAATAACAGAAAAGTATATACTAAGACCTACACTCAAGCAATCAAAAACACTCAAACATAGATACCATTACCCGGCAACGGCGCCATTTTGACGAGGGAAAAACTCGGTCGTTGACTAATCCACCCTAGGCCAAACAAAATTTATAAACACTTAACAAACCTAAATACAAGTATAGAGGTAAGTCAAGGGTCGAACCAAAGGAACGCTTATGTTCAAGCGCTCTTAATTATGCGCCTAAGCTAGGTCGAAGTCGAAGGGTAAAGAGGTAACACTAACAACTACCAAAACAAAGAATCAAACAAATAAAACACTAGGGAATGGGGATCAACAAGTAATCATCACAATTGCAACAATTTGGGAAAAACATGCCAATCAATGGTTGTGAAGACTAATGATAAGAGCTATCAATTGGAATCAAAGAGCTATCTCCTAATCGTTAAGCTAGTGGTCCTTACGAATAAAAAACTAGGAGAATCAAAATCCAAACCAATTGATAATTGCAATTCCTAAATCAATTGGTCATGTCATTAGCAATTACAATGCAATCTAGCATAATTCTCAAGGCCTAAATGAATTACACACATGCAAAATTACATTAATCACTTTAATCTCAACAATCAATAAACACTCTTCCCAAATTAATCACAATCAATCAATCATATAAGTTTCACCCAATCCCTATCCAAACAACTATTCAAGAATCATCATCTAACAAAAAACAACTAAGAAATCAAGAATCAACAAAATATCAAGAACAATTACACTAATCAAGATCAAACATCAAAACCAAATCAAACAAACATGAATCTAAACAAAGCAATTGGATGAGATAGAGTTAGAAATGCTCATTGATAAGATCTTCAAAACAATTATCACCCTTGTATCATCAATCTCTCACATCACCATTGAAATCTCTCACGTTCTCTGTCTGAATCTACTCCTAAACTAACCCTAAAACTAGAGAGAGAAACTCTCAACTAAGCTAAAATTATGATAAAAAAATTATGTCTAAAACTTCTTAAAAAAATCGGTTGTTAAATGGTATTTATAAGAGGCGCGGAACAGGAATCGAGCGAAACCGAAAACAGGGAGGAGCACCCGCGCGGGCAGGGGTGCGCGCCCATGCTCTTCTGGGTTTCTTCGACTTCTTTGCCGCTTCGTGCGTTCGCAAATGGGTCTTCGCGCGCTTCACTTGATGAAAATTGGGTGTGGTAGTTTCTAAGGGCCTCCACGGTGGGTTCAACACCATCTTTTACGAGAGCATGACTTGAGAGCGCAAGAGCTAGAACTTGGAGCATCCACTTTCTTGCATCTTGAGCTCTCTAAATGCTATGAGCTTACTCCAAAAGCATCTTCCAACTTAGAAAACCACCAATATATAGACCCGAACCTCGTACAATACCTACAACCACAAAATGAGAAGAAGTAAAGGAGAAAACACTAGAAGTACCATGAAAACACAAAACAAGAGAGAAAAGGGAAACTAAGGAGAAAATGCATAAAACTAAGCATATTTATTAAGAAAGAAAGCTATGAAAAGAAGGTAAAAATAACCTAAATACTCATAAAATGAGTGACATAAATGGCACTCATCAGAGAGACAAGTGTTTGCTCACATTTTCATATCTTTGTTGAAAAGTTGCAAATTATAACTTACCATCATCAATTATGGACAAAAAAGTCACACTCAATTACGAGTGAGGCTTTTCTTTCCACTTTGGGTCCAGTTTCGAAAATAACATGATTATATAACTTGCTTTAATTTATTTCCTAAGAAAAATTTCATTAAATTTATTGGACCCTTTCCAAATTTAGAATTCTAGTTCGAAATAACATGTTTCTTGCTCTCTAAAAAATAGTCTTCAAAATTCCTTTTCTGAAATTTTGTTTCATTTTCTTAAAATAAATAAATTTTCAGATTTTTCATAATCTTTTGGACAATACATGCATATACATAAATATTTCCAAAAAAAAAAAGAACTAAGATTCGACTTCTTCATAAACTCAAACTTGTTCTCTCTGGCTTAGGGATGGTAAACGAACCACTTACAAGACCAAAGTCAAAGATTGATAAGAACGAAGAGAATATTTGATGTTCTAAATCAACTTTGAAGAATAATATCACCGCAATGATCTCTACGAATGTTTTGACATTAGGTAAAGATTACTAAACCTTAACTACAATTGTTTTTGGTTTTTAAACAAGAAAAATGCTAACTTGCTTCCTTTAACATGACTTTAGCTAAAAACGCGTAAGCCATGTCATTATCCTTAATGTCTCAAAACACAAAACATGGGATATAAACATAGGCCCATTTCAACATCATGATTATATGAAGGGCCTAAACGATAGCAAGTCATTAGAACTACCCCAAATTGGGGGCTCCAAGATTTGAGAAATAACAAGAATGCGCATAATCCGACACATGGGGGCTCCAATGTCCACAATAATAAAATGAGATATTCATGCCATTCAAGCTGTTGTCGGGAATCACCTATACTATAAATAGTTTACGTAGATCTCGAGCCTTACAATTTTCAAATGCATCACAATGATTTAATAAATCATTTTGTCCCTTTGAAAACTAAGTTGCAATTGAACTTGGCCATAGAACAAGCTACATATTCGAGCCATTTTCAAGTTCAACTTCAAAAATTAATCTTAGTGCATAATTGTTGTTTCAATACTTCAATTTAATATAAAAATTAGAGAGTACATAGTATATATGGAGCAAAAGAAACAAAATCATGAGTATCAAAATATAATTCAAACGCATACAGCATACTTTCTCATACGAAATTTTAATACTCAATTGTTCATCATGAAAATTCTATCAAGACACTTCATTAAGACAAACAATTTCATGAGTTAAAACGTAAATAAAAGACTCCTAAGTAAAAAATTAAGGGGTCTTCATTTTTTTAGATTCTCTATTATTGCACTTTGGAATTTCACAAAGAGGATAATATCTACTTTCTAGAGCTACAATCAGTAACAAAATTTGAATTCAAGAGAAGAATTCGAGAGTAGCAAGAATAGAGGAAAAAGTTGAGTAACATTTCATTTTTCCTCTTACTTGTTCCAACGAACGACCACTATTACTACAGTTAGCAAATTTCATTTGTTAAAATTATGAATGGTCAAAACGATTTTAACACACTCGTTTAAACGTTTCAAAGATCCTAGTTGTTGTAACAATAAGACAAAACACGAGATTTCTAGACCCATTTCGAGCAACATGAAAGAGTCTAATTCTTAAAAACAAACAAGTCATCGAAGCTACCCAATATTGGGGGCTACTGAAGGATTTATGTCTTCATCATGCGCAATTATTAGATATATAAATGGATCAAATTATGGAGATGATTAAGTTCGTTCATTTGGGTCGTCGTTATATCATAGCTAGAGGTACTAACGATCTTTGGGCTAGTAAAATAGGCCAAAGCCAGTTGGACGGATCCTATAAGGTCATACAAAGGGCCTAGATCGAGCACGAGAGGACGAGGCCTATGATGGACCTCATCCCTAGTATGGTTGGCCATATGAAGGAATAAATAGGGTTTTGAGCTCCGTCACTTAGTCTAATTATAATGGGATTATAAATAGACTAAGTGCCTAGGGTTTTCAATAGAGAAATTCAGTGATCAGTTTGATTAAACCCTAATTAGCAAACACGAGCCTAACACCTCTCAAACTCTCTATCTCTCTCACGGCTCTCTCCTCCCCTCGACGCTGGTTGTGGTGGTTCGTGGTGGTCGGTTCAGTCCATTAAAGGTGGTGATCGTGGTTTTCCTCTTTCACTCGACCAATATAGTATCGGTGGACGGCTTGTTCGCATCCCGTGGACTAAGTAGAAGAGCAACGCTTGGGGCTTTATTCTCTCCCTGATTTGCCTGTCGAATTGCTACGTGGAACTCACGCTTCAAAGGTATGATTATGTGTCTTGTGTGTTATGAATTCGATCTTGGGATTAGGTTCTTTATGAATATGATTCATGTTTTCTGCTTTAGAGTACCTATAAATTCCTACTTTTGGGAGAAGATGCTACTGCGGCAGAGGTCCATAAGCGCAAGAAAGCACTAGACAGAGCTATGCCTATCACTTGCTTAATGATTGCTACTATGGAACCTAGTCTTTAAAAGCATTTTGAGGACCAGGATGCATATAGTATCATGCAAGAACTAAAAGCTCTGTTTAAGAAACAGGCTAGAGTTGAGAGGTACGAGCTCCATCGAGAGATTCTGGATTGTAAGATGGAGAAGGGTACTACAGTTCATGATCATGTTTTCAAAATGATCGGCCTTATTCAAAATATGGAAAATCTGGGGCAGCCATACAGTAATGAGATGGCAACATACATCATTCTCCACTCACTTCCAGAAACTTTCAACCAATTTATCATGAACTTTAACATGTCTGATGCTACAAAGACTATGAATGAGTTGCATGCTATATTAGTTAGTGCTGAAAAGAAAATCCCTAAGGAACCTAAGAAAGAGGTTCTTATGGTTCAAAAGGGAAAGGGGTTCAAGAAGAAAGGGAAAAAGGCTAAGGGCAAGGGTAAGAAAGTTTCCAAGGTTCCTGAAAAGCCTAAGGCGACTCCAAAGGCCAAGGCTGCAGATGAAAGTGAATGCTTTTACTATAAGAAGAAGGGGCATTGGAAGCGCAATTGCCACAAATATCTTGAGTTCCTCAAGAAAAATGGAGCATCCACCTCAGGTACTATGTTATAAACATTTTAACTTTCACTTACGTATGTGATACCAAGTTGCAGTGCTTAACATTATTAATGTTGTGCAGAAGCTGCAAAGAAGTGAAGCTAGCATGGAAGTGAAGCTTAAAGGTGCACTAGAAGTGTTCGAGTGGCCAGAAAAAGCTTCATAGTTATATTTCTGAATAATTTTTATGATGATTTAGACATTTTCCAATTTTGATGAGACAATATTTCGGTTTCTTGTTTGAATACTGATTTGGTTTTACTTGGCATGGACAAGTGTTGATCCATGGCCAAGGTAATAAATTGTTTTCATTTTTTCTAGATACGAGTTAATTTTGTTTTATGACATTGATATAAGTAGATCACAAAAGCAAGATTAGATGATTTAAAATAAACTTACTTATAACAAAGTAAGGTTAGGTCACATAAACCATTTGCACATCCAAAATTACAATTGGATTGACTCTTATTCTTATTTAATTATGAATCACTTGAGAATTAAAAGTCATGCTTGATAAGGTAAGATGACCAAGTCGCCTTTTAGTTGAAAGGGTGAAGGAGCTAATAACCTTTTGGAACTCATACATATGATGTGCGTGGGCCAATAAGTTTAAGAATTAGCAAGAGATTAAACTATTTCTTAGCTTTTACTAAAGATTTAAGTAAATATGTTGATAGTTACTTAATGAAGTGAAGGTTGGAATCATTGAAATGTTCAATATTCCAGAATGAAATGTAAAATCAGTTTGAGATTAACAATTTAACACCACAATAAGATTGTTGTGATAAATATTTAAAATTAATGATCATCTAAAGGGAATTGTTGAATTAATTCACAATCCAGGAACACTACATTTAGAATGTGCGTTAAAAAGAAGGAATTGAACTTTGCTTGCCATGGTTCGATCCTAGATTAACTTTAATGGTTTACAGATATCGTTTTGAGGATATGCATTAGAACAACAATTGCGAATATACTAAACAAAACTCAACCAAAGCAATTGAAAAGACGTCATAAGAGTTACGAATTCGAAATATTCCAATAGTTGTCTTTTCTAAACATGATTAAGGGTAATGTAGTCAATGTAAAATGTTTACAAAGATGACATAATGCACCCTAAATCAGATAAATAGTTCTTCGTGGGCTTTCCCATGTAAACTAAGAGGTTATTCTTACAATCTTTAGATAACAAAGCGTTTGTTGCTCGTGATAGTGTCTTTATAGAAAAAAATCTCTTCCTACAAAGCCAAGTGGGAGTAAATTTACAGCTCGATGAGATTCGAGACGAGCGACAAATGGATGTGGATAACACTACATCAGAGACGAAGACGTATGAAATCAGCTAGTTTTATAAATCATATGTCAAAGCAAGCTAATTCAACTAGCGAGGCTTCTATCATCCCACTTGAATGAAAGGCTTCAAAGAGTTGAAGAGAATAACTTTATTGTTGCTTATACCTATTGTAGGTTACTTAGGATCAAAACAAACAGTTTGTTGAAATTCTGAGAAAAGGTGGATTCTAAAATTTTCCTAATGGAATGTTTGGAACCCACAGCGTACAAGCAAGCTTTGGATAAATGCCAACTCAAAAGTGGCTTAAGGCCATGAAATCCAGAATGGACTCCATGTCTACAAAGATGTGTTAGTCCATGATAGTTTTACAAATGGGGTCAAACCTATTAGATGCGTAAGCCTATTCGGATTCTTCTAGTGATTGCTGATTTCAATTACAGAGTTTAGCATTGGATATTTAAATCACCTTATTGAAATATTCTTGATCATGGATATGTATATGATACAACCTAAGGGTTTCAAAATCCAGAAATCCTAGAAAGTTTTGCAAACTTCAGAAATTCATTTATGGATTGAAGTAAGCATCAGGGAGTTGGAACATTCGTTTCGATTAGGCAATCAAACAGTTTGTTTCCTCAAAGAATAAAAAGGAATCTTGTAGAGACAAGAAGTTTAGTGGGAGCAATTGGTCTTCTTAGTCTTGTATGTAGATGACATACAGTTCATATGACATGACATATCAACGCTTGAATAAGTCAAGCAGTGGTTAAGGAGTTGTTTCTATATGAAAGACTTAGGAGATGTTAAGTGCATATTAGGAATTAAGATCCACAAAATGAATCTTAAAGAATGATTGGACAACATCGAGAGACTTATGTTGATAAGGTTCTTGACAAGTTCATGAAGCAAGACTCTAAGAGAGGATATCTTCCTATATTTCATGGTATTACGCTCAGTAAAACTCAGTGCCTTTAAAAGCTAGTAGAGTTGAGTTGTATGGATAGTGTACCTTATTCTTCTGCAAAAGGGTCCATTAAATGTGCCATGATATGTACAAAGTAAGATGTTGCATATGACTCGTGTATGTGTGCCATGATGTGTACAAAGTAAGATGTCAAAACAAAGGAGCCAGGGTCACATCACAAATCCAAACAAATAGATATGAGATATCACCTCGTTTATGAGATCAATGACTTGCGGAATGTCATGATCTACAAAGTTTTATTATAAGTGAGAGAATCGCTTATTTACTTATTAAACCCCTTCCACAGACTAAAGTATGAGAGTCATATTAAT
Organism: Chenopodium album; assembly: GCF_948465745.1. Lineage (NCBI taxonomy): Eukaryota > Viridiplantae > Streptophyta > Magnoliopsida > Caryophyllales > Amaranthaceae > Chenopodium > Chenopodium album. Next base: position 27,336,583 of record NC_137850.1, on the reverse strand, counting down.
GTCTTGGATTGTAGCAAGTTATGTAATTCAAGTTGTGTATGTTTTGAGAAAACATATTACATAAGGAATACATATATTTGCAGAATTATGTTTATAAACAGAAATTGTTATTTCTCTTATTTAATTATGGTTTTAGAGATTAAATAAAATGTCCAAAATTTAGCTATGAATTGATGGGATCATCAGGTTGATGACCTGGTGAATGAAACCCCACAGGTGAACAAAATTCATTATTTAAGTTCCTAGTTCGAAATCATTAAAGTGGACATAAATGATTTCAATGAACAGACTTGTATGTAAGATTGATTGGATAACGCAGTTTTATGGGCTATAGGGGCATAGTGATGCTCGGTCAATCACTTAGATATGCATAAATGATGCATGATCGAACTATTGACCTACTTTAAAGTTCAAGTTAGAGCTGTTGAATATATTAATGGATTCCTTTGACATGAGTGGAACATTGATTCTATTCAATGATTAATTTAACTATGGTACATTCAAACGTCTACACGTAACTGGAGATTATAAAGGATGTTTCTTGCTTACTTCAAAAGTTGAGTGGGAGCTTTGTTGCTACAAGATTAGATTGAGTCTACCTATTTAATTAGGGAATGTTTCATGGCCGCTTGAAGAGGGAGAATTCAAAAAATACGTGGCCGCATTCAAATGCATTACTTAGTAATCATTTGGTTTTGTAATTCGAACTCAGATTTCAAAAAAAACGATTTGTAAATTAATATGATCTCGACATGTGATGCGATCATATTATCAAATTGTCACACATTGACTTAAGGAATTTGAATATTGTACACTTGTCTCAGACAAGTGGGAGATTGAAAGATTTATGTCTTCATCATGTGCAATTACTAGATATATAAATGGATCAAATTATGGAGATAATTAAGTTCGTTCATTTGGGTTGTCGTTATATAATAGTAGAGGTACTAACAATCTTTGGGCTAGTAAAATAGGTCAAAGCCCAGTTGGATGGATCCTATAAGGTCACACAAAGGGCCTAGATAGAGCACGAGAGGATGGGGACCATGATGGGCCTTATCCTTAGTATGGCCGGCCATATGGAGGAATAAGGAGGGTTTTGGGCTCCGTGACTTAGTCTAATTATAATGGGATTCTAAATAGACTAAGTGCCTAGGGTTTTCAATAGAGAAATTCAGTGATCAGTTTGATCAAACCCTAATTAGCTAACACGAGCCCAACCCCTCTCAAACTCTCTCTCTCTCTCACGGCTCTCTCCTCCCCTCGGCGCCGGTTGTGGTGGTTCGTGGTGGTGGTGTTTCATGGTGGTTGGTTCAGTCCATTAAAGGTGGTGATCGCGGTTTTCCTCTTTCACTCAACCAATCTAGTATTGGTGGACGGCTCGTTCGAATCTCGTGGACTAAGTAGAGGACCAATGCTTGGGGCTCTATTCTCTCCCTGATTTGCCTGTCGAATTGCTACGTGGAATTCACGCTCCAAAGGTATGATTATGTGTCTTATGTGTTATGTATGCGATCTTGGGATTAGGTGCTTTATGAATATGATTCATATTTTCCGCTTTATAGTACCCATAAACTCCTACAGCTACGACATTCGAAAATATAAAATGGGGGCTCAAAAGCCCGAGGTATAGCTAAATTACACCAGTTCGATGATGTCTTCAAGAATTCATAGCTAAATTTACTAGTTTATGCAAATATTGAAATCATAGTTTTATAAGTGAATAATGATAACAATCAGTTATTTTTATCATTGTTAAAACCAATTTTGCAACTTAGGCATGACAAAAATAAAGATGAGTCGCAAGAACAATTTCATGCCATTATCAAAGTTCAAATTTTCGATCATAATTTTAGTGCATAATTGTCGTTCTAATAACACTTCAATTTACATTAAAATTTACAAGTATAGTCCGTGTGAGCAAAAAAGAAAAAAGTTTAAGCACAAATTCGAAAATTAAATATGTATATGCTTGTATATGCTCATGCAGGATTAATACTTTACCATTTCATATGAAATTTGTTGTAATATACTCTTTAAACATGTCCCAATGACATAGAACAAACAAATTCATGAGAACAAGTCGAATCGAAAATCGCCAACTTCTAAAAGTTAGAGTTCTTCATTCGGCTTTCTCCACACTACTACAAAAATGGCCAAAGAGACCATATCAAAATGGCCAAAGAGGGGTGGTCTCTAGCTCACAGGTCTCTTTGGCCTAAGAGACCATTTCATCAAAAGTGGTCTCATGTTTTAAAAAGAGAGACCACTTATTTTAAATAAATGATCTCCGCTTTTGAAAAAACAAATAGGTGGTCTCAATTTTTGAAAACCTGTGACCACCTATTTGTAATAGACGGTCTCTTTCTTTCCTATTTTTTTTTATAAAAATAATTATTCGTATTTTAATATATATAATTAATATCGATTAAACAAAAAATACAATTCATTTACAACGAAATGCAAGTAGCTCCTGCAGAAATTTAGATAAAACCAATACAACATACTCACAAGTATTACAACCAATATTCTTATAAACAATTACTACGTATAAGAAGTCCACTTTAACCTACACCATTCCCTCACCTAATCCTACACTACGCCAGTGCCACCACCATAAGCCACCTTGGAATCATCTTTGGTGGGAGGATAGGGATCATAACCAATTGCACTTGGCCAAATTTTGTGAGTTTGAAGAGCTCAAATTTGCTTCAGAGTCTGCAAGAAAAAGATAAACCAAAATGTGACATAATCCCCATATCATATGATTTCTTGTAGAATGATTTTGAGAAGCTGTACACTATTAGCTTAATTCCATCCACATATATGAAACTTTTGCAAAGCTTTGAGCTTAACTTAAACTGAGTAAATAAAAATAATAATTTGACCCTCCTATAAGTCCTACCTAAGGAAATTTCCGAAACACTGTGTCAAAATGAGTCGCATATGTTTTCCAAACCCCAGATATCTCCATCATGAACATTAAGCTCAAAATCTAGCAATAATTGTATTATGTTACATGAAAAGATAAAATTCTAACTATATTTGTATTTGATAGATTCCTAAGTAGCTTCACTTCCTCTTCTAGCTCCCTTATGTGAACCTACTCTCATATCAAAACAAAATAAGTGAAACAATCAACTTATAGGAGTAGAATTTAGATAATCTTTTATCTTTACAACTGGTAACAATAGAAATCGAACTAATAAATTAATTTTTATCGGGCTGAAAACACGGAGAATTCACACAATTAAGCAATCATTTAATCTAAAGAATGTGAATTGCATAATCAACCAAGTCTCAATATGATAATTTCATTCAAATTCAACTAAAATTAATAGATCAAGAGAAATCAATCCCTAATTTCGAATTCATCACAAAACCTTAAATTACACTCCTAATCTGAGTTTAATTTTCTCTATAGACGCATCACCTTAAGCAATCAAAACATGTAAATTAAAACCCAATCAAAAAATCAAAAACTAACAATTTCCCTGGACAAATTAAAATTCATAAATTCAAAAACAATAAAACCGAATTATCGAACCTTCTTAACAACAAGAATTCTCCATAGTGATAATAAGGCTGACTATAGTAGACCCCTTGCTTCAATTTCCGAGAGAATGCGAAGGTTACTGCTTGCTTTAAGAACTTCTTATTTGTGAAAAGTGGTCTCTCCTTTTTACTTAATTAAATAAGTAAAAAAAAGAGAGACCGATTATTTGAGAGCAGTGATCTCTCCTTTTTATTTAATTAATAAATAAATATAGAGAGACCATTTATCTGAGAGAAATGGTCCCTCCTAATAAAAGAGAAACCATTAATTATAAAGAAGTGAACTATCTTTTTATTTATTAAATAATTAAAAAAAGAGACCATTTATTTAAAAAAAGTGGTCTCTCTTTCATTTTCATCTCCCTAAGATTGTACCCATGAGACCATTTATTTGAAATATTGGGTCTCTTGAAACAAAGAGACCATTTATTTAATTAATGGGTCTCTTATTTAAGGCCTCTTTGAACATTTTTGTAGTAGTGTATTTTATTGACCAAGTTCAAAGTTTGGTACAATAAAAGGATCAAGATTTACTTTCCTTATCTTCAAACAACAACAACAACAACAAAAAAAAAAAAAAAAAAGGAAAGAGATCGAAAATGGCGAAAGAGGAGAAGAAGAGAGTGAGCTGCAAATCGCTCTTCTCCACCTCTTTTTACTGATTCTAATGTCGCGCGCAACTCATCAAGTTACGTGTGGCATCCCAGTAAAACTCAGAACCATGCGCGCGCCTGGCCAGCGCGACCTATTGAGTTGCGCGCGGATACTGGTCACTAAAAGACCAGCACTCAAATTTCGATCCATTTGAATTTTTTCTAATGGTTTTGTACGTTGTTAAACGTAATGACGCACGAATCATCGAAATATTTTAAATTGCTTTGCATTTTGTAGTTTATTTTTTGTTTGATAGTTTTTTGCATCATCCTACATGCACATCGTTCTTTGTGCCTGCCCTAAGCATATGTTTTGGATGTTTTTCGTAAAAGTGTCTTAAAATATTTCATAGTGGTGCTTTACGTAAAAGCTCCCATAGACAGGTTTGGCGTTTTACTGTACTGACTTTAGAAATGTCACATTTTTTCGTTTTTTTTTTCGTGCAGAACAAAAAAGATGGCGTATGTATAGCGTAATATTGTATGGCGTAGGTGCTGTGTAAAATTGCACTCACTTAGCAACGTGATCTACCTCCCGTAACGAAAAACGGTAGAACTTCTTTACAAACTTTATGCGTCAGCTTATCGAGTCAACTGGCGCGCCGAACCATCGAGAATAGACACTTCTCGATCATAGAAAAATACGGTTAGTTAGTGAGCTTACTGGCTTTACCGGACAGTTAGGGTGTCGTCCACCCCCTGTATAAAGAACGGCATGGCAAAGCCGAGCAGCATGGCGAAGCCGCACCTATTTAGACATGTGCCCCCAGTCTTGAGACGCGTGTTTTCATCTTGTGGACAAAACTGCGGAGAGAGTTGTCGATTTTCTCCTCCCTCACTGGATTTGGATATATGCGTCAAGTCCTGAGACATGTATTCCTATCTTGTGGACCCCGAGTATTTGTGGACAAAACCTCTATTCAAGTTCTAGGCTTTGAACGTCGAAACACACCTCATTTTATCATCTTTTACTTCGTTAAAAACATGGACTAAAGTTTTAATGACATATCGAGGGACTTTACTCCGCCGATGACATATTGAGAGGGTATCATCCTCTTTACTCTTTTTAAAACCGATATCTTCTCATAACATGACATCATACAGGACAAACTTTACTTGTAAAACCGTTCTATACTTGCAAAGGGTCAATTTAGATTCTTTATGCACTAAATCTAGAAAATGCTTTTTCTGGACTTAGCAGCTACTTGTCTTGAACATTTAGCGAATCGAGGATAGTTTCGACATTCTCAACACTACTGAAAGATTCCTTATCTTTAAGGAACTTTGCAAAATGAGTCATGGATTTATTTCCTTGACTACTTTGATCATCGTCTATTCTAGTGACGATCAGTGAGGCAGACCGAGGTGAGGTCAAAGCCCTACAATATGATCCCATGGTATTTGTTATGAAAATAGCTAATTTGAAAGTCGGTCGGATATTAATAGATACAGGCAGCTCGTCCGATATTATCAGCTTGGCCGCCTTGAAAAATTTGAGGTTCCCTGAGGACGCTCTCAAGGACATTTCCCACCCGTTGGTTGGGTTTGGTGGGTCCATCATACATCTAGTTAGACAGATCGATTTACCCGTCCGGATCGGACAAAAGGGGGAAGGAAGGGACATGGTTGTCCGTTTCCTAGTGATCAAAGAGCTCACTAGCTACGATGTCAAACTCGGCCACCCCACGTTAAACGTAGAAAAGGCAGTAATCATCCCTCATTTGATGCTGCTGAAGTTTCAGAGGTCGGACGAGAAAATTGGCTCAATTCAAGGAAGCCAGAAAATGGCTAAGGACTATAACCAGCTAGTAGTAAACCCAACAGTACGCGGACGAGGAAAGTTGTCCGAGCTAAAAACTGAAGAATAGTCCATCCAAACATACCAGGTCGGCTAGAAGCGCAAGTCGGCCTTGGTCGACCAGGCATAGGAGAAGAGTTAAGCCCCCAGCCGGCCGGCGATCACCATGATATAGTGCTTGACCCCGATTAACCTGATCGGACTGTCAAGGTGAGCACTATAGCTGTGGGTCTGCTTGGAGTTAAGCTGTTGAGATAATTTAAAGATGTGTTTGCATTTGAAGTTAGTGAAATGCCAGGTATTAGCCCAGACTTGGTCATGCATAATGTAAGGAGAGTGTGCCCATCGTAGGTGATCCGTCTCCTTAAATGCCCATGGCCCTTTAAAAGCCTAGGACTTTACACTTGTTAGGGTGTATTAGGATTTGAATTCCTAACTGTTTGGGGGACCTTGAATTAGAATTGATTCTATCATTACGCTTTTTTGTAAGAAACAAGTAGGACTCACCAATGAGTTTTAGGAAAATTCATAAACCTCGTTCATACCTTTCTCCCAAGTAGAGTTCAAGGGATATTTAGCATGAATCGTAAGTTTACCCATGCCCAAATTGGTCTACGTGTACCAGAAATGAGTTTGGGAGCGAGGGTACTAAAATAACGTTCCCTTTAGAGGGGAATCGCTATCCTAGCCCTAGTACGACCTCTACTAGCTCTTCCTTTTTTCATAATTTCATCACCAAACAATATATGCAATGTGATACCTAAAAACTAAGTTAGTTGATTTTACTTACAAGCATCAATCATGTAGGAATTACATTGCAAAGGTCGTTATTCTTATTTAATCAATATTTGTGAAAAGAACGATAAATAAACAAGATTCTCCTTGACTTAGGTGATCAATTAAAAATTAATTAATTAATTATATTCTTTATTTAACACAAGATACTATGTGGAATTAATTTATTAAAAGTTCGTTTAAAGTGATCAACAACACTAATTAATTAATTAAAAGTTATTTAAACAAGAAAATAAAAGTGATTGATCTAAGTGCTCGGGAATATACCACTTCTCCTTGCTAGATCTTCGTGTAGAACACTTATGGACTCCTTCTTGTTCAGGAACCTCCACCGTAGTAACAAGTATTAAAGGGGTGAGTGTTTAGGACAAGAGGGTTTGGTAGTACACAAGTTCACGAAGTTTCTGCTAGAGTTTTAGGTTAATTTCTATCTCTTTAAGCCTCGTATTAAGCCTCTATTTATAGGGAATGGATGCGTTTAGGGTTTTGAGTGTTCTACCGCAGCAGGTGTTGCGCGCATCTGAATGAGTTGCGCGCGACAGCCTAGCGCAAGTGATTTAGATGCGCTGCTCAACTGAATGTCTTACGCGCGGTATTATGGTAAGATTCGATTTTATATTTTTATGAAATTCTGAATCTTCCGCAAGCGCATCACTAGAGGTTGCGCTCGGTGTCACGCGCAACCTTGTGAGTTGCGCGCACCAGACCAGCGCGACTACTTGAGATGTGCGCGGATTTCTCTGCAGTAGCTTTGATTTTTAACTTAGGCGCCTCTAAATCCATCATAATTAGGTTTTAACCTCGGGCTTAAGCCTAATTATGATCGAGCTTAGTTAATTTGGACCTTAATTCATTTTGTTTTGGGTTAGGCTAGGTATTTTGTGTTCTTATGACTTAATCAGTCGTCCATAAGCATTTTTCACGTTGATCTAACACAAAGATGGTTTTATTTATCATCATAGCACTTCTTGTCGGGATAGGAGGCCAAAAGTGGATGTCTACAGTTAGCCCCCACTTTGATCGAGTCATGAATAGACGATGATCAAAGTAGCTAAGGAAATAAATTCGAGACTCATTCTGCGAAGTTCCCTGAGAATAGAGAATCTTTCAGTAATGTTAAGGATGTCGAAACGGAACTTGATTTGCTAAGTGTTTGAGACAAGTAGCTATTAAGGCTAGGAAAAGTATTTTCTAGTCTTAACGCGCTAAAGAATCTAGATTGACCCTTTGCAAATGTAGAACGCTTTTACAAGTAAAGGCTGTCTTAGGTGATGTCATGTCATGAGAAGATAACGGTTTAAAAAGATTAAAGAGGATGATATCCTCTTAATTATGGCATCGTTGATCTAAAGTCCCTCGATACGTCATTGAAACTTTATTCTGATTTTAACAAGTTAAAAAGATGATAAAAGGAGAGGTGTTTCGACATTTGTAGCCTAACACGTGAATAAATTTCTTGACACTCGTTTGTCAAAACGTAGTATTCGGTGTCCACAAGATTTTTTTAAAAATACATGTCTCAGGATCGGAGGCATATCTCCAAATCTAGTGAGACAGAAGAAAATCGGAAACTCTCTCAGCAGTTTTGTCCACGTACAAGATGAAAACACGTGTGTCAAGACTGGGGGAACGTGCCTAAATAGATGCGACATCGCACGTCGCTCTTTGTACAGGGGCTGGACAGACAACCTAACTGTCCGGTAAGCCAGTAAGCTCACTAACTACCATATTTGCTTCCAATCGAGAAGTGCCTATTCTTGATTGGTCCGGCGTGCCAGTCGACTCGTTTAGCTAACGCCTACAGAAAGACAAAAATTCTACTGTTTTAGTTAGGAAAGGTAGATCACGTTGTTGGGAAGAAGTGAAATTTTACGCAACACCTACGCCATACAATTTTACGCTATATGATAACGCCATCCTTTTTATTGTGGATGCCAAAAAGAAAGAAATGAACGTGACATTTCTAAAGTCAGTACAGTAAAATGACAAACCTGTTTATGGGAGCTTTTACGTAAAGCACCACTACGGAATGTCTTAAGACACGCTTACGAAAAACGTCCAAAACGTATGCTTAGGGCACGCACAAAGCATGATGTGCATGTAGGATGATGCAAAAAACTATCAAAGAAGAAAAGAAACTACTGGATGCAAAGCAATTTTAAAAGATTTCGATAATTCGCGCGTTATTACGTCTAACAACGTACAAAATCGTTGGGAAAAAAGTTCAAAACGGATCGAAATCTAGTACTGGTCTTTTAAGTGACCAGTGTCCACGCGCAACTTAGTAGGTCGCACTGGCCAGGTGCGCGCAAGAAACTCGGTTACGCTGGGATGCCACCCTCAACTTGATGAGTTGCGCGCAACATTTTAATTAGTAAAAAGAATTGGAGAAGCGCGATCTGCAACTCACTCTCTTCTTCTCCTCTTTCTCTAATTTTGATCTCTTTCCATTTTTTGGTTGTCGTTTGAAGCTAAGGAAAGTAAATCTTGCACTTTTTATTTCACCAGACTTTGAACTTGGTCAATAAAATGGAGAAAGCCGAATGAAGAATCCTAACTAGAAGTTGGGGATTTTGATTCGAGTTGTTTTCATGAATTTGTTTGTTTGTTGTTGTGACACGTTTAAGCAATATATTACAACAATTTCATGTGAAGTGGTAAAGGATTGATCCTGTATGAGCATATACAAGCATATATGTGTTTTTTTGTTCATTTAATTTTGAATTTGTGCTTGAACTTTATTTCTCTCTTTTTTGCTCACATAGACTATACTTGTTAATTTTAATGTAAATTGAAGTGTTTAGAACAACAATTATGCATGAAATTTTGAACTTTGATAATAGCATGAAATTGTTCTTGCCGCTCATGTTTATTTTTTCATGCGTAAGTTGCAAAATTGGTTTTATCAATGATAAAAATAACCGATGGTTATTATTATTCACTGATAAAACTGTGATTTCAAGATTTGCACAAAACTATTTAGTTTAGGAAATTCTTGAAGACATCATCGAACTAGATTAGTTTGGCTATACTCCGGGCTTTTGAGCCCCCATTTTATGTTTTCGAATATTGTAGCCCCCAATGTTGGGTGACTTTGATGACTTGCTTGTTTTTAATAATTAGACCCTTTCATGTTGCTTGAAATGGGTCTGGAAATCCCGTGTTTTGTCTGATTGTTACAACAACTAAGATCTTTGAAACGTTTAAACGAGTATGTTAAAGATTGTTTTCGACCATTCATAGTTTTAACAAATGAAATTTGCTAAGTCTAGTAATATTGGTCGTTTGTCGGAACAAGTAAGAGGAAAAATGAAATATTGTTCAATTTTTCCTCTATTCTCGCTACTTTCGAATTCTTTCTTTTGAGTTCAAATTTCGTTACTGATTTGAAGCTCGAGAAAGTAGATGTTATCCTCTTTGTGTGAAATAATGGAGAAAAATGAAGACCTCTTTAATTAATTTAGAATTTAGGAGTCTCTTATCATGAAGTTATTTGTCTTATGTTAATGAAGTGTTTTGATATAATTTTCATGATGAATGATTGAGTACTAAACTTTCGTATGAGCAAGTATGTTGTATGCATTTGAATTCTATATTGAAACTCATTATTTTGTTTCTTTTGCTCTATACTAGTCATACTCTCTAACCTTTAGAGTAAATTGAAGTATCGAAACAACAATTATGCACTAAGATTAGTTTTTGAAGTTGACCTTGAAAATGACTCGAGCATGCAACCTATTTAATGGCCAAGTTCAGTTGCAAACTTAGTTTTCAAAGGAACAAAATGATTATTAAATCATTATGATGCATTTGAAAATTGTAAGGCTCGAGATCCACGTAAACCATTTGTAGTTTAGGCGATTCTCAAAAGTAGCTCGAATGGCATGAATATCTCAATTTTTTTTATTGTGGATATTGGAGCCCCCACTTGTCGGGTTATGCGCATTCTTGCTATTTCACAAGTCTTGGAGCCCCCAATTTGGGGTAGTTCTAATGACTTGCTTTTGTTTAGGCCATTCATATCATCATGATATTGGAATGAGCTTATGTATCCCATGTTTTTGTGTTTTGAGAACATTTTAGGACAATGACATGGCTAACGCCTTTTAGCTAATGCCATGTTTAAGGAAGCAAGTTAGTTCTTTGCTAGTTTTGTAAACCAAAAACAATTGTAGTTAAGGTTTAGTAATCTTTACCTAATGTCTAAACGTTCGTAAAAATCATTACGGTGATTTTTCTCAAAGTTGATTTAGAACATCAAATATTTTCTTTATTCTTATCAATCTTTGATTTTGGTCTTGTAGGTGGTTCATTTACCATCCCTTAGCCAATATCGCAGGATGACTAGGCGAGAACAAGTTCGAGTCAAGAAGAAGTCGAATCATAGTTTATTCCTTTTGGAAATATTTATGTATTGTCCAAAAGGTTATGAAAAATCTGAAAATTTATCTATTTTGAAAAAATGAAACAAAATTTAGAAAGGGAATTTTGAAGACTATATATATTTTTTTATTAGAAACATGTTATTTCGAACTAGAATTCAAAATTTGAAAAGGGTCCAATAATTTAAATGAAAGTTTGTTAAGAAACTGTTTCAAGTAGGCTAAATACATAACTTATTATTTTCAAAACTGGACCCAAAATGGAAAGAAAAGTCTAGCTCGTAATTGAGCGTGACTTTTCTATTCAAGATTGATGTTGAAGGTAAGTTATAATTTGCAACTTATTTCAACAAAGATATGAAAATGTGAGCAAACTTTTGTATATCTGATTTTGTTATCTCTCCCTTTTTTAGTGTTTGTCATCGTTGTCGTATTTTGTTAATTGAAAGTGAAGTTCTTCCAATTAAATAAGCACCGTAGTTTGAGAATGAATATTTATCAAACTTAGGTTTGATTGAGTGTTAGAATAATTTATAAAATCATTCGAATCACTTTCCAAAATATGGTCTTAATATAAGTTAGAATAGACCTATATTTTTGTAGCCCCCAAGTGTAATCTTAGGTGGCTTTTGCAATTCATGTATTCACATGCTATGGGATGTTTCTCATATTTGAAGACCCAGGATTTGTGTTTCCAACTTGTGGGATTTTGCACATATTTATCATGAATTGTTTGATCAAGTAGGAAGTAGTGTTCTTCCTTTTGTCATTTAAAGTTATTAAGATGATTCATAATAAGCTTTCATGACATTGATTTTGTAACATAATTAACGAGTTCAAATATGTAAATAGAGAGGAGGGATGTCTTGGTTTTTTGAGCCCTCAAAGAGCAAAAAATTGTAACCATTTCTGGAGTTTTAGTTTGCCAATGGGAGGGATCATCCCGACTTACCCCCCAAAAAAGAAATGAACAAAAAAGACTTGCATAAAAAGGAAGGGAAATCCAACTTTCCCGTATAAGAATAAAGAAAAGGTTTAGACATGTTTTCGAAAAGCAAGGATTATCGACTTAATAGTTGAATCATCGTAATGACTTGGCAGTGAGGTATACGTGTAATAGCGATAACGATCATTTTTTCATGTAGCGATCATGTTTAATCAACGTTCCTCGCTTAGAGAGGATGAAGATATCCCACGCATGCAGACATATTAGTTGCTCATGATAAGTGAGAAGACCAATGCTCAAGAGTTGTAAAAGACATCTAAAGTTGACGTCGAGGCTGTCGATATATCAAATCAATTTACTGTATTAACTTGTTTTCTTTCTAGGCAATGTATATAGAACTTGAATCACCTTGGTAATAAATAGCCCTATTATTAAAAGAAAATAAGATGATTGGTTTTAAAAGTGATAGTCATCTCATTTTTCTTGGCAAATGATATGGATAACATCAAATTTAGTTTGATTTGATTGCTTTACTAACATGATGTAATCAAGCCGATGGCTGTCAAATTATCAAAATTATTTGATTTTTTTTATATGATTTTGTAATCATTGCTCAACACTTTATGCATTTTATGTATGGGCATAACTACTCAATAGTAGGTTTATATGTGCAAAGGCCTAAGGTGGGCCATATTTTTGTAGAATGATGATTTTTGTGGTGCATGGTTATGATCTACCTCAAGGAGCGCCTTTCCAGGGTTGTAACGTGGCTAGGCTCAGGTTATAAAAAGTGGACAGGCTCAAGTATACTCCCTTAATCCCTTACTTTTGGTGCTTCTCAAATTAAAACCTTTCTACTTTGTGTGATAAATCCTACATTAGGTGCCTTTTCCTTGTCCTCCCTCTCTTTCTCTCTCTCTCTCTTTTTTTTGGTTCTCTTTTTGACAAGCTTGGTTTTGGGATTAGAACAATTTTGCATTCAATCTTTCCTTTTTTTGGGTTTAGACTAACTTTGTGTCTCCCTCTTATGTTTCGTTCTCCCAATTTTTCATTTGTATCTCTTTGCACCATTCCCATCCCAAGGTTTGGAATAATGTAGGTTGAATAAGTAAGGCTTAATTAACGAAGCTCAAAAGGGCTAGCAAAAGATGGATTGCTCTAAGGTTATTAACATGGGATTATCTACGTGGAGTTTCAACTTACCTCCTGTGTTGGTATAGTCATCATATCTCTTTTTAGTGGGCCAACAGATTGGCCTCTTTTCATCCAATACATCTTATAAGTCAAAGCTCATCAAGATTCTTAAAGTGTTGAGTATGCATGCCTTTTTTGATATTGCCTGTATGCGTGTATTTGTTTTATTTAATTCGAGCTAATAACAACAAAGAGAGTGAAAAGAGAACAAGATAGACATACTTGAAAATATAATTTTTATTCATTAATTAATTAGAGTACATAATAAGTAGATTCGACAGCATGAATCTCTTAGTCCATCATAAAGAAAATAAAAGAAACAAAACAAGACCTAGGGTGCTACATCTTGAATTGTTGACAACTTCTTAAGATTCCGTCTTCGAGCTTTGTCCGTTTCCAACGTAGGTGAAATCCTCCCTAAAAATCTAGTTCATCTATATGATTCATGGTTTCATTTATCAAGTCCCTTTCAATTAATATTCCAACAGTATAGACTTTTTGAAATATGTCTAAACCAAGGTATTGGAAATGGCATTTGTATGGTGGAGACATATTGTCTATGAACTTTGGGACAAGTTCATGATCCGGAGGTCTTTGTAAAGGAAGAGTAACCTTTGATCGCCACCTGGAAAAGAAGTCCATAAAGCCTTCTTCTTTCCCTTGCTTAACTAATTCAAGATCGTGCAAGGTAGTTGTGAGCTCGATGTTGTCTCCATATTGGACTAAAAACGCTTTTATAACGTCACTTCAAGTGGAAGTTTATTTTACATCGAGGTTATAAAACCATGGTCTAGCAATTGGGTCCAATGAAAGAGGAAAAGTACATGCATATAAGCTATGCTCAACCATAATACCAATAAAGCTTTAAGTGAGTCCTAGGATTGTTTGTAACCTTAAAGGTTGGTAAATCCGTAGTCAAGAACTTTTCTGGGAGAGTCTTGCCACTAGGTTTGTTGTGCAAGCTCATTATTGAAGTATTTATTCCCTGAGCTAGCTCGAAGGACAAGTTTCTCCAAGGCCTCTACTCTTTCGGCTCTTGCTTTTCTTGCAGAATGTTTTCTTTTTCTTTCTATGCTTTTATTTTAGCCTTTTCTGCTTTTTTATGAGCCTTCATTTGGGCTTCTTCTTCTCATAGGGCCTTTACGTTTTGGAGTTCCTCTCTAAGTTTCTCCAATGCTACTTTGTCACCCATGATTGGACTAGTATGCGAATGTGGAAGATGATCTAATAATGTGTATCAAGAGAAATTGAGCACGTTCACTTAAACCTTTTCTGCCAAGCATTTAAACAACGATCAAAAGTCAAAATGATTGTTTTCTTTTTTTATTTTGATCCCTGTAATACAATTGAAAGGAATGGTGTCCTTTGAACAAGTGTATTATTACAATAGGGGGTTCGGAGCTATTTGAAAGCTATTTATTCAGTAAGTTCAAGTGATCGAAATACCTAGGTGGAGGCCGCTTCCGAACAGTAATATTAATGCATAATTAATATTATAACTTAATCTTGAGTTAACCCTTCGGGTCACACCCAAGAAACTAACGATCCGACACGACGAATTAATTCGAAAGGAATTAATGAGTCACTCGAATATTAAATACTTAGACGCCGGAAATCGAGCTAGGAGCGTTGAAACCGAGCGTCGCAAGTGGACTCGAATAAATAAAGACGAGACAGTAAAATCAATAATTTATCAACAATTTACCGAAATACCCCTAACATCGGAATGCCTCGAGCAAATCGAGTGCTAGGGGTATTCGGTATAGCAAGGTGGCTAGCATGCGCACCAAGCCGAGCTTACGCTAGCTGGTTGGTGCTGCGGCATGCTAGCACACCATTGTTAGCAAGGCTGCCAGCACATGGCTAGCAAGCCATGCTAGCATGTGCGGGGGCAGCCGCAGCATTGAGCTAATAGTGCTAGCACTGCAAGCAGCGTTGCGCGCATGGGGTTTCGGCCAGCCGCATAGACGCGCATAGCAGCAGGCCAACCATGCACACCAAGCGCCAGCTAGGCAGCTTGGGTGCCAAGGCTTGGCCTGCCATGTGGCAACAGCCCGTTGGCGCATGTGGCAATAGGGGAGCCGATTTTCGGAGGCTTGGGGATCATGTATTTGTCCCCCCCTTTCCCTTGTGGTCCTTACCTAACCCCTCCTCTGAAAATGCCACTTGTTGAGTAATTAGTTGTTGGCTATATTATTTTGTTTTTAATTTAAAAATAAAAGGAGAAAAGTGATTTTACCAACTCTCCCACATTGATGGGAAAGTAGATTTCTCACTTGAGTTTCCCTATAAATATCCCACTTGGGAATTGGGAAAACTCACTTTAGTAAGAGCTCAATAAGGCGTCTCCACTTGAGGGAAAACCTTTAAGCTCATTAATTACTCGAGTAGTGTTTTGGTCCGGCTTGGCTAACCTCCAAGCAAGAGACCGGTTGGGGTCGCGTTGTGGGTGGATATCGTCGGAGGCTGTTGCGCTTGCGAGGCTTAAGCTTTCTTAAGTAAGAGCTCCATTTGGTCGAGCGAAGCACGCTACAAGGGTAATTTAGTCTTTTCTCTAATCTTGTTATTTATGCATTTTGGTTATATTAATTGTGAGTTCCTTGGGCTCGAGTTTTATTTTCCGCGGTGAGTCGGACTCATCGAAACCCAACAGCAGTATCTGAGCCTTGCTCATTTATTTTTATAACTAAAAATTTTCAAGGTGTTTTATGATTTTATTTTTCTGGTTTCATGTTACTAATTAGATTAGGAGCTCGATTTTATTAATTTTAACCCTGTTTTAATGTGATTTTTGGCCTCGAACCCAGGTTTTCGCCCTAAAATAGTGAATTTTGGGTGGAAACAGCATTCTGGAAAGTTTTCAACCCTTTTAGGACTGTGAAAAAGCCAAAATCCGACAAGAAATGCCTTTTTTTCGAGAGTTTTTCGTTTTTGACAAAAAATTTTAAATCTTTTAACCTTGAATCTTAATGGCATATTTATGGTAATTATGCATTTGGTTCTTTCCTTAATGTTTCTGCATTTTTGAACCTCTTTAAGCATGGTTACTTTGTAGTAACTAGTGCTTGAAAGATTGGTTAAATTTTCACATAATTGCAAATCCATTGCATTGAGTGTGAAAAATTTATTATTTGAGGCTTCTAATTACTAAAGAACCAATCTTTAATTATTTTAAGTGGTTGGAACTTTGAGTTACTAAATTCCATGAATTTTTGTTGAACATTTTTTATTTAATCATTTATTAAGTTGATTGGAATCATAAAGTTTCAATCTTGTGATAAAATTTTAATTTATCTTCATATTGGAAGATATAATCTTCAAGCATACACAAGTTAAAGTTGGAATCTTTATTTGAATTTTTGTGTTCATAATTCCAACTCCCCTTTATTTTTGTCAAATCTCATGATTAATTTAAGTTAATTAAATTAATAGTGAAAATAGCCCTATTCATTTTATTGCTTCAAGTTGAACCAATTTTATTAAAGAATAGTTCTTGGAAATAATTTTGGTTTTATGCCCTAGAATGAATTTATTAAGTTGGACTTGTTATTTTTCATTTTGCTCACTAAATTAATTCTAAAATTAATTTGGAATTAATTAATTAAGTCACGCGAAATTCGATTTTAATCCCGAGGTTTTGGCACAAAAATCAAGGCAAAACCACCTTTGGCTAGCCGGGCTGCACAACAGCCCGCATGTGGCTGCCAAGGGGTGGCTTCCTGGTGCGTGCAACCAGGCGTGGCTTCTGCTTGCTGACCAGCAGCATGGCGCGCGACGGTCAGCAAGCAAGCAGCAGCAATAAGCATGTTGTGCGCGCCATGCACGCTGCTGTGCGTGTGTGTGGCTGTGCGTGGTGTGTGCGACTGGTGTGAGCGTGAGTGTGTGCGTGTGATGCTTGGTGCATAAGGGAGGTTAGTGCGCGACTAGCCAAAGCTTGGTGCCTAGCAAACCAAGCATTGTTGAAAGAGCAAAATTTTGGGTTTACCGGCTTAATTAATTGGATTTAATTAAGATGGATGCGGAATTTAGTGGAAGCTCCAATTTTAATTGCGCTAAATTACATAATCGGTTAAACAACTTTGTCTAGTTTTAATTAGGCGTGTTAATCGGATTAACCACCTAAATTAGTTACTAGTTTACGCGTGTTTATGCATTGTTGCTTGTTTATCGTTGTAAAATGCATATAGTGAATGGATGAATGGAATGTATATTCTCCCACAGGTTTTATAACAATGACAACTAGTGGGGCCCGATTAGGATAGAAAATACGGACTATGTTCCGTCATGTATTTTTGTAAATCTAAATACGGTCTGCTAACCGTTGAGTATTTTTGTACCTTAATATTTAGATTAATGCTAATCGTAGGTACTTGTATTTGCATTATTTTGGTCATGTCTTGAAGATGGAGGTTCTTGGAAGACGAAGCCATGAAGTTGCAAATGAAGACCCTTGAAGACTCAAGGAGTCATGCTAGTTGCCAAATGCATCATTTATTTATGTTTTCGATATATATTTATGATTATATATATGTATAATATGATTAGATGCATGTTTAGGATTTCGAATGTTGCGATGATTAATTACGTTCACTTAAATCAACCAACATAGTAACCCTAGGTCCCTAAAATATTGAGTAAAATTTTCCATTCCAAAACAACATTTACCGACCTATTGAGAGTAGTGATGGGCTACGTCAAAGCGAGACATCACTATTTTTCCCTAGGATACGTAAGGTACCGGGTGTGCATGTTGGTTTTGGTTATACTCAACGATATGAGTGATGGATTCCTAACATGTCGTGGCAAAGTGGATAAGTTGTTTAAAGAGCATTAGATGCGACGATTAATCTAACCAAGAGTGGCTTGGAGCCATTAGAAAAGAGTTGCTTACCTTAGAATATTGAGTCTTAAGACAAGCCAAAGCATGCTTAACCACTCATTGATTCTTTGGATCTTGGAATCGACTTATTCTCACCAAATGGGGACAATTTAATGTGTGAATAAGACGTTTAAATAAGTTTGATTAATATACATGATTTCAATCTGATTTAAGTATTGTGAATGGTTTTTCATTTCAAATACTTTCAATTGTAGAATTATGTCTTCAACTAACAACGACAACTACCTATTGTGCCCGGAACTTCCTGAAAAGTTACCATTTTCCTTGAACTTGGTGAACATTAAAGAGTGGGAAGAAGAACTCCGAAAGACCCTCTGAAATTGCTACCTAGAGCACATTCTCGACATACCCATCCTGAGTTTCTACTCAAAAGGGGTTATGAGCGATAAGGCTCATGAGGAATGGAGTTGGGATTGCAAAAGAGTCTCACGACTTATGGCAAACTCCATCTCGGAACAATGGAAGGGGAAGTTCTCCAACTATTTTCCGGACATACTCCTCAAAGCTCTAGAGGATATAGTCAATTTGGGGGTCACCAAGAGCATCAAAGGCAACTATGATGGTTTCGTGGAGGAAGTGACTAGGTCACTCTCCAACATGAAGATCAAGCCACCGCAAGAGGTGTGCCTTGCCAAGGAAAGGCAAGAGGTATGGGCACAAGTCTACAACGCTAGACTAAGACCCGGAATGCCACTTCGAGCCCCCGTGCTTCGAATGACAAGGCTATTCACTCACTTGACGCTCATTTACAAGCCGATAGAGGATGAGAAAGCAGCTCACATGCTATTGATTTCTCTCCACTCGGGCTATATCACATTGAAGATGCAGCTAACTATTAATCGGGACAAACTCTCTTTGATGGAGGTTGTCAATGAGCTTTAATGGGCCAACCCTTGCGGAAATGATAGACTCAAGCTTGCTCTAAAGGCAAAGAAGGAGTTCAAGAATAAGGCAAGAATGCGATGCTTCTACTGTAGTCGGCGGGGCTACTACAAGAGAAAATGAAGCATGTACCTGGAAGATGAGGCAAAGGGAAGAGAAATCTCCACCTCAGGTATCTTCTTTATAAACTACACTTGAATACAAGCAATTCATAAGGTATTAGATATTATTAATGACTCACTATATGCTCTTATTTCAGGAACCAAGTGAGAAGGGCTTACCAAGTGGATGTGGATATACAAGCGGATGAAAAAGATAATCTTTCCGGAAGGCTTGTAATCACATAGTTTGTCTTGACATAGAACTTGTTTAAGTTTTTGTTATTAACCATACATTGATCGTTTGACGTTGGACGTCATCTTTATTTTGATCACAAGACTATTATTTTAAAAGTCTTGTTTTTATGTTTATGGTATGACACGTTTATAAAAAATGTGTATTTTCATTAGAAAAACAAGTTTATAATGTTAATAATACCACCAAGAAAGCTAAGACCATTGAGTCAAATCAGACGTACTTGTGGCATTGTCGTCTTGGCCACATTAACATCAAACCCATCAAGAAACTTGTACAGGAAGGTGTTCTTGACTCATTTGATTTACAATTGTTTGAGAATTGCGGAGGATGTTTATTAGGCAAGAGGATAAAGCAGCCATTCTCTAAGTTGGGAGAAAGGGCAGGTGACTTATTGGGCCTAATACACACCGATGTATGTGGACCATTGACCCATCACAAGAAACGGCCATCGATATTTTATCACTTTCACAGACGACTATAGTAGATATGGCTATGTCTACCTTATGTCACACAAATCTGAATCATTTGAAAAATTCAAAGAATTTCAGAGTGAAGTTGAAAATCAGCTTGGCCAGAAAAAGCCCTTCGATCGGATCAAGGTAGTGAACACTTGAGCCAAGAATTCGATGACCATCTGAAAGAAAAGGGTTAACTTTCAGAATTGACACCTCCAGGAACTCCACAATGGAACGGAGTATCCAAAAGGAGAAATCGAACCTTGTTGGACATGGTACGATCAACAATGAGTCTTAGTGATCTTCCTATCTCTTTCTGGGGACACGCACTTCTAACTGTGGCACTAACACTGAACCGTGCTCCATTAAAAGCTATAGAAAAGACTCCATACGAGCTATGGACGAAGAAACCTCCTAGGTTGTCTTTTCTAAAGATATGGGGATATGAAGCATATGTCAAGAAATTAATTTGACAAGGTTTTCTTTGTGACAAGATTTTCTTTGTGGGCTACCCAAAAGAAACCAAAGGGTATTACTTATACAATAAATCCGAGAACAAAGTATTTGTTGCTTGCGACGGTGTCTTTTTAGAGAAGGAACATCTTTCTAAAATGACAAGTGGGAGGAAAATCGAACTCTATAAAGTTCGAGAGGACGAGCAACAAAATCAAATTGACAGTCAAAGTGCTCAAACATCATCTGTTGACGCTGGTTAAAATGTGCAAAGTCTAACTGATAATGCAAATGCTCAGTCCATTACCCTACGTAGGTCAGGCCAAGGTCTCAACCTGATAGGTATCTTTGTGTTGTATTAACCGAGAATCAGGACATCTTGGTAATGGATGGAGACGAACCAGAAACCTACAAGCAAGCGATGGCGAGCACTGACTTTTCTAAATGGTAAGAGGCCATGAGATCTGAAATGGATTCCATGTTTGAAAATCAGGTTTGGGACTTTGTTAACTTACCCGAGGATTACACACCTATTGGATGTAAGTGGATTTTCAAATTGAAAACCGATAAAGATGGAAATGTATTCATTTACAAAGCTAGACTGGTAGCAAAAGGTTACAGGAAAATTCATGGTATTGATTATGATGAAACCTTTTCTCCTGTCGCATGCTTAAATCCGTTCGGATCTTCCTAGCGATTGCTGCATATTATAACTATGAATTATGGAAGATGGACGTCAAAACCGCCTTCCTCAATGGAATTTTGGAAGAAACTGTGTATATGACACAGCCTGAAGGTTTTGTCGATCAAAACAATGCTGGGAAAGTATGTAAGCTTAAAAAGTCCAAGCTAGCAGAAGTTGGAATCTGCGATTCGATGAAGCCATCAGTAAGTTTGGTTTTATCAAGAATCTAGATGAATCCTGTGTTTACAAGAAGGTCAGTGGGAGGGACATCACCTTCCTAGTCTTATATGTCAATGACATATTGCTCATTGGAAATAGCACTCCGATGTTAGAGTCTATAAAGGACTGGCTTGGAAAATGTTTTTCAATGAAAGACTTGGGAGAGGCTCAGTACATATTGGGCATGAAGATTTATAGGGATATCTAAGAGGATTATTAGATTGAGCCAAAGTACTTATACCGATAAGGTACTGGCACGATTCAGTATGCAGGAGGCCAAAAGAGGTCACCTACCCATGTCACATGGCATAACCCTAAGCTAGAAGCAGTGTCCAAAGACACCTGATGAGCGAGAAAGGATGAATCAGATTCCATATGCTTTGCTTATTGGATCAATCATGTATGCCATGATATGTACTAGGTCAGATGTATCGTATGCCTTAAGTGCTACGAGCCGATACCAATCAGAGCTAGGAGAGGCACATTGGACTGCAGCCAAGAATATCCTAAAGTACCTGAAAAGGAACAAGGATAAATTCCTGGTATATGGTAGCTTAGAAGAATTAGTTGTTGAAGGTTATACCGACGCAAGCTTCCAAACAGACAGAGATGATTTTAAATCACAGTATGGATATGTGTTCTGTCTAAATGGAGGAGCGTTTAGTTGGAAGAGTGCCAAGTATAGCACAACTGCAGATTCTACAACTGAAGCCGAATACTTGGCAGCTGTTGAAGCGGCTAAGGAGGTAGTTTGAATTCGTAAGTTCGTCGGTGAACTTGATGTTGTACCCTCCGTCAAGGGTCTAATAGCCCTCTATTCTGACAACAATGGAGCTATTGCTCAGGCTAGAGAGCTAAGGGAACATCAGAAGTTCAAATATGTTAAGCGTCGATTTCACATGATAAGGGAATGGAAATCAGAGGGTAAAATCAGAATTTGTAAAAGTTAGAATGGACGACAATGTAGCCGATCCACTTACTAAAACTCTGCCTCAAGTGAAGCACAACAAGCATGTAGGGGCAATGGGAATCAGGCATGTTGGAGATTGGCTTTGATTTCCCTGTTTAATGTTTTTATTCATTTTGTACATTTTAATGTAAGACACTAAGATGAACCATTCAGGTATTGGAGTAATTTAATTTCATGCAATTTTATCACTCCATTTCTATTTAATAGTGGTTTAGAATTAAATATTGAGTCCATTCGATTCTTAGAACATTCAAAATAGGGTATCAAGACCAGTCTTGGATAAAGAAACACCTATTAAGTGAAAATTGAATATTATAATAAAAAATTATCCCTAAACGAGGTCATTTAAATGATGGACGATTAATGACCGCTTGAGATTAGTGTGTAGTTTTATTTATAGCACTGTTTCTTGTGCTACAAGGACATGATTGTAATAAATCATTTGCACAAGTATTGGTTTAGAACTATACTGGATCGATCTATGAGAATACTTTAAGAGATTAAAAATTGTCATAAGTATACTTCTCATTATGGCTATCGAAACCTCTTTCCTCGACCATGAGTATTGTGAGTTCTCTTGTTTGAGTACTAGTCCGTTTTGATGTTAGTCAAACGTCTGCCGTACATGGAGATTATAACGACAACACTCGGACGGCTAGGTCCTCTTAGTAAGAGAAGCTAACATTACAAGACTGGGAATGTCCCCCTAGTAACAATAGGAAACATGTTTTTGTTGTTTATAAGGCCTCTCGAAGAGCGAGATTGTGAAAATACATGGCCGTGAATTTTAGAAATCATCTGTTGATTGACAGTCAAACTCGGATTTCGAGAAACACTTCAGGACGTAATAAGGATGACGAATAATATTACCTTATAGTTCATGAAAAGACATTAAGTGACATAGGAAAAAGGCTATACAGTAAAGGCACACTTATCCAGAAGGACAAGTGGGAGATTTAAAGGAATGGTGTCCTTCGAACAAGTGTATTATACGAATAGAGGGTTCGAAGCTATTTATCCAGTAAGTTCAAGTGATCGGAATGCCTAGGTGAAGGTCGCTTCTGATCAGTAATATTAATGCATAATTAATATTATAGCTTAATCTTGACTGAACCCTTCTGGTCACACCCAAGCAACTAACAATCCGACACGATGAATTAATTCAGAAGGAATTAATGAGTCGCTCGAGTATTAAATACTTAGACGTTGGAAATCGAGCTAGGAGCATCGAAACCGAGCGTCGCAAGTCGAGTCGAATAAATAAAGACAAGACGGTAAAATCAATAATTAATCAACAATTTACCGAAATACCCCTAACATCGGAATGCCCCGAGCAAACCGAGTGCTAGGGGCATTTGGTATAGCAAGGTGGCTAGCATGCGCACCAAGCCGAGCCTAGGCTGGCTGGCTGGTGTTGCGGCATGCTAGCATTTTAATGTAAAAATACCCTAAACACGTGTCCCAATCAGAGAGGGACACGTGTCAAGCCTGGATAGGTCCAACTTGGGCCACTCACCAGCTAACACGTGTCAGCCTCAGATATCAGCTAGAATTGTGGCCTTCAAGGCCCAATTCCCGAGAAAGCCGTAAAACGGTGCAGCCTATTAGGTCAGAATGACCTAATGAGCACATATTCCTATGACCCTATAAATAGGGAGATTTCCCCCATTTTGGGGGAAAATTCATTCATTTCACTACCCTACATTCTCTCTCATCAGAGAAAACACCTGATCTTGGAATCCGAGAAGATCTTACTTTTACCTTTCCGCACTTTTTATTTTCTCCAACGCGTTCTGACTTAATCGTCGGAGGCGAAGCTCCAATCAATCGGAGTCTCTGTGTTTTGCAGGTACAGATCGCGTCGAACCAGTCTTGGTGACGTAACTCTCCCGAGAGACAAAAACACCCAAAACATTTGGCGTCATCTGTGGGGTGAGTACCTGAAAGATGATTCAAGATTCTGTACCGCAACCTGAACCCTACCGGCCTACGATCGACGGGGAGGTCCATATGGACCATGATACAGATAACGACTGTGAAGTCGAAACTTTTGTGGCCCTTGATGGGTCACTCATTTCTAAGCGCATCCGTCCTTGGGATATAATGGAACAGGGTAACAACGAAGCTAGTACCAGCAAGACTGCTGGACCACCGCCTGAGAACACCTAGACGGCAGGGGATCAGACTCTATTAACCCGAGACAAACTCATGAAATTCATGAAAAGTTTCAAGGGTGAAATCAAGGACCTTATTAAAAAGCGGATGGCTGGCTCTAGCAAGGGTTCGTCGGCCAAGAAGACTCCTTAAGCTGAGAGGAGGAAGTCAGTCAAAGACAGGCAGCCTACTCCATATCCAAAGGAGAAGACAACGCCTGCCATTGACTGGTCTAAGATCCTTTTGCCCTAGACGGACAAAAGAAAGGTCATCCGAGTTGTTCAGCCTGATGGCAGCAAGAAAACCTTCTCCGATGCTTGACACATCATCGAGCACAACCGCAGTCAGCAATTGTCTGAGTCAGCCTCTACATCAAGCTTTCCAAACAACTTCAAAAATACATCTGCAAGGAATTCTCAGTCCTTACATGAGAGCCATACAGGCGACAAGTCCGTCCATACTGACACTCAGATGATTAGGACAGTCGCGTATGTGCCTCAGATGCCATATGGGCAGTATGTCCCACCATTCATTCAGTCGGCTCTCTTCAGAGGACAGGCCGCACACAATGTCCAGCCCCTAGACTGGCAGCTCCGTCTACTCAGACTTGGTGAACAAACATCTGCGTTCACCAAGGAAATAACCGAGGCGGCATAGCCGGCCAAGGTTAAGAATGTCTTGATTGGTGCCTATGATGGTACCACCAACCCAGAGGACCACCTCATGGCCTAAACCAACCTTATGCACATGCAAGGGTTGGAGGATGCTATGTGGTGTCGATGCTTCCCGGCTACTTTAAAAGGCATAGCCCAACAATGGTTTGGTAACCTGCCAGCCGGATGCATTGATAGCTTCAGGAAGCTTGCTTTCCTGTTTGCCTCCAACTTCTCGATGAACATCCCTGCCAAGAAAACAAGTCTTGACTTGAGCACCATACGGCATGAAGAGAGAAGGACTTCGCTCCTATTTCAGACGGTTCAATCTGGTGAGAATCCAGATTCACGGGCTGTCTGACGAGGTAGCTTATACAGACTTCTTCAAGGGTCTGAAGGATGGGTCAACATTTAAGTTTGACCTCATCTGGAAGAGGGTCTTCACCCTCCTAAAGGCGTTGATAGAGGCGGAGAGCTTTATTCAAGCCACCGACCTTTGCTCGTCCAGCCATCAGTCAGACTCCAAGAAGTCTGACAAACAAAAAACAGTCGGTCTGCTCAGCCGGCTCAGAAAGTTGAAGAGAGCAAAAAGAGAAAAGAAGTCTGGGCGGTTGATGAGTCTGACAAGCCGTCCAAAAAGAAAAATAAAGAATTCAAACCGTACGTCCCGAGGTAAAAAAATGTAGGGTGTGCCCATCATAGGGGACCTTCTAATTCACAGTTGATCGTTAGCCTTGGTTAGTCTTTTGGGAAGTTGTGGAAAAAGGAAGTATAACTGAAGAAGAGGCCATTGGAGTTCTTGACCGAAGCTCTACCTGGATGGATGGCATCCGGGCATATCTTCAAGACGGCACGCTGCCTATTTCATCGCAGGAAGCGGCTGTCCTAATGATACGACCAACAAACTTCGAGATAAGAAACGGAGTGCTCTTCAAGGCGGATTCTTAAAACCTCTGTTGAAGTGTGTTACCCCAGAAATCGAGCGGGAAGTTCTCGAAGAGCTACATGCGGGATACTGCGCCTTTCACATAGGGGGCAGATCCCTGGCTGTCAGGACCAGGCGGCAGGGCTACTTCTTGCCCACTCTTGAGTTAGACGCCATAGAGATGGTAAAAAAATGTGACAAGTGCCAAAGATTTGGCAAGCTCATCCATCAGCCGGCAACTGACCTGACAGGGATCCATAGCCTAGTCCCATTTGCTTAATAGGACATGGACATTCTGGGTCCTTATATGCCTTCACCAGGCGGAAAGCGTTATATTTTGGTGGTTGTTGATTACTTCACCAAGTGGGTGGAGGCAGAGGCAGAGGCAGTCAAGAACATCAAGACAAAGGATGTCATCTCCTTCATTTGGAAGAACATCATCACTCGGTTTGGGGTACCTATATCTATGGTATTTGATAATGGCCCTCGGTTTGAAACGCCTCAGCTCAAGACTTGGTTGGGAGATCAAGGGATCTCACATTGTTTCGCATCTGTCGGCCTACCCCAAGAAAACGGCCAAGTTGAAGCCTTCAACAAACTCATCTTAGACGGCATCAAAAAGAAAATTGAAGGAGCCGGCGGTTTATAGGATGAAAAATTAATTCATGTCCTATGGGCCATCCGGACAACTGAAAAGGGGGCAATCGGTGAAACCCCATTTCTCATGGTATACGGTGCTGAAGCTGTCTTGTCCATCGAACATTATGAGCCGACTCTACGAATCATGCTAATTGATGAAGAGGCAAACTAGGAGGCCATGCGGCTAGCATTGGACTCGCTCCCGGAACGCAGGGGCAATGCCAACTTGTGTCATGAGATCTAATGTCTGAGACTGACCCATGCCTATAACAAAAGAGTACACAAACGGCCCTTGAAAGTTGGGGACTTTGTGTTACGAAAAATGGAGGCAACCGGTAGGGCCAATGGGCATGGAAAGCTAACTCCTAATTGGGAAGGCCCCTACCGGATCTATAAAGAACTCTGAGACGACACCTACCGCCTGGAAACTCTAGACGGTAGGCGGCTGCCTAGAACTTGGAATGTAGACAACTTAAAAAAGTACTACTTCTAAGACTTGTAAATTTTTGTAAATGAAAAGCCTATCAATGAAAAAGTTGCTTTTTGCTTTCAATAATGTTATTTATCTCTTTATATACATGTGTAATGTCTCAAGCACCACCTGTACAATGTACAGACGGTCCACCTTCACATACTAAAAGTAGTAAACCAATGTTCAAATGACGTGAGGTCAATGACCGGATGATAAACTAAGTTAAAAACTTAGTAAGCTGAATAGACGTCTAATAAACGTGAGGCCAATGGCCGGATGATTCTTTATTTTATAAATTCGTCTGATCCAACATGAGTATGGCATCCGGCGACGCCCATCCGGGTGGAATCACCGTAGAGAGTATCTCCCGTCTTGGTAACAAAGTGCACTACAAACTCATAAACACGGCAACAATTGAACGGCCTAATTGGTCAACTCATAGCCGTCTAACCAGGATAATCTAACTAACTACTAAGTTTACCAAAACCGGATGTCCAAGGACATCAGTCGGTTACCGGCCGAATTTTTAACTTAGATTATTTTTTAAAATTATGCAAGTCCTCCCAATGGGAAAAAAGGACATTGAGCGTAATTGGATTGCAGATACCCCAGGCGGAGGAGAAGGAAGTTCAGTATAACTATTTCACCGCCTAGGGTAACAAATGTTTTCTTTTGTGATTAGACGACTGTGTACTTGGTTTGGGGCAATCACTACTGTGATTGATTTTCTTGGGAACATCTCATACTCCTTAAAGTATCAAAGTTCCCAAGCCAATCAATCAGCAAAGTACTGAAACCAACCACACAGCCGCCTAGGGGCAAGTACAGCCGGTTTAACATATTTCGTATGCTCTCAAGGAGTTAGGAAAAAATTCAACTTTATATATATATATATATACAAAATTCAAACACAAAAGTAATGCAAAAATTGGAACAAGTAATAGAACTAAACCGACTCTGTCGGTATGCTTCATAAATTTAAAACTGACCAAATGGCCGGATGATAATGTTATCCGGATATGCATCCGGGTCAAAGCAAGAAAATAAAAATTTTTGCTCTACCTGACTCTCTAGTCAGTAAAATAAAAAGGTACGCGGCGCGTAGGCCGGAGAAAATAAGGTTTTCGTACTGCCGCAGAAAATCCAAGGCTGTTGAGTTTGCTCCGGCTGGTCTTGGCTTGTTGGGAGGATTGCTTCGGTTTGCTGAGCTGGGGCTTAATCAGTCTGATCCCCTGCTTTCTCTTCTTCTTCATCAGAAGTAATCTCAATACCCTGTTCTAAGGCCCATTCCTTGAACGGAGGTGGCGCATGCTCCATCAGGACCTCAGCATCATACATCGCTGTGGCATACTCATACCTCAGCCGGAGATACTCAAATTCAGACCCTAGGTGAACAAGATCCCAAGCCAGCCTCAGGCGGGCCTCAAGGCCTTTCTCATTCTCAGCGACCAGCCGGTCTTGTTCTTTGGACAGCTCCTCTTGATGCTGGTTCCTCATTTCAACCATCTCAACTTTGAGCTGGCTATTCCGTCCTTTAGCTGAATATTCTTCTTGTCCGCCGCTTCCAAATCCTTCAGTTCAAACTTAGCATATTTTAACTCCAACTCTAAGTTGGTGGCTTTGGTGTTGGCTTCCTCAACAATAGCCGTTAGGGTCTTGATCAGCTCCTCCTATTTCAACTCTTGAGCTTTAATTTCTGTTTCACTTATTGAATTTTGATATTGAGCAGAGTTGAGAGCATCTTTGGCCCTTTGTTTAGCATCATTTACCTCTTCTTGCTTCCGCCTGAACGAGAACTTGAGCCCGTCCACCCTCAACATCGTCTTTAGAATACAAACGGCAAGTTAGAATTTGGATAAGAAGAGTAAAGTACTTAAAATAAATTCTAAGTTACCTTAGGTAGCAAGGCCAGGATCTGGTCAAAGTTGACCACCTGCAGCCAAGGCACTTTGTCTTTCACCGACCTAGTGAGGGTCCTAAGCATCCGCTTGGCGTAGTGCTGGATATCAGGCCAGCTGCTGGAGGCCTCTGCACCATAAGAAGTACTTGGTGAAAGGGCAGCATAGACGGCACCTAAGTTGTGCTGGCTGCTAACTGCTAAGAGAATCTCTAGACGGGCTCACTCG
The DNA here is from genome assembly GCF_948465745.1 of Chenopodium album. Taxonomy (NCBI): domain Eukaryota; kingdom Viridiplantae; phylum Streptophyta; class Magnoliopsida; order Caryophyllales; family Amaranthaceae; genus Chenopodium; species Chenopodium album. The sequence goes on along the minus strand of NC_137850.1, from coordinate 27,307,370 downwards.
AGTCTTGACTCTCATGAAGTTAAGCGGCTATGGGGGTTCAAAGAATTTATTCTTACCTTGGTCCTTAGGTTGCGTAGTTTCCCCTTTCCCAATCGCAGCATTACTTGTTGCAGCTTCGAGTGGCTCGCTACTCTTTGACGCTATAGAGGCGTCCGGTAATTTCGCAGACAACCCTGTTCGCTCAAGGCCTTAAGTACAACCGGGCCCTTTCCACCGGTTGTGGGGTGTGTAGGGTTCGGCTGAGCTGGAGAAGTTGGTCGGGGCGGGTTTTGTCTCCCCACCTTAGCCGGTGGTCTAAAAAAAACCCGGTTCTATTATTTGCTCCCAAGCTCTGGACGGAATGCAAGGAAGGGCACACTTTTTGCCCAGCAATGCTGGGTCCTTATTGTACCAGCGAAAGAACCAGTTGTGGCCTAAAGAGGGCGAGGAGATCAAGTAAAAATTCTCCTTCCAATCGGCCCCCTTCGAAGGCTTGTCTAACGTTATTATATACTGCGGATGCGTCGTCAAAGTGTACCATACCCCAAATCCGCCAGGGGCCCGGCTCATGTAATGCATGTGAGCAAAGGCCTCAAAGCTAGGCTCAAGATTTTGGAACTCACAGGCGGCTATATAACATAAGATGTTAATCCACGAATTTGGGGTAAGCTGCCAGACGCCTAACTCATACCCCTTCAAAATTATTTGAATTCCCCTGTGAAGTAAGAAGCGGAGGCCGGCTCTAATCACAGCCTCATAGCACCCGAAATAGTTATCAGTGTTTGCAATATCATCCTCCTAGGCCACCGTCACCTCCGCAGGCAGTTCTACTATGTCCCAATCGTCCCCTATTGGGTGTTTATCTGTAAAAGCTTTAAACCTACCCTCTACGGTAGCAATGTCCTTAAGGGACATACCCGCCTGCGTGGGGTTTATCACAAATGGCCCCCTGGCCGACTGTTGATAGTCAACAACCACATCTTCTTGGTCAGAGCTAGAAGCCTCTGAGCCAGATCTTACAGCGGCCTCTTCGCCGCCTAACTCCTCGTTCGCATTATGGACAGAGGCAGACTCTTCGCCGCCTGACTCCCTTAAGATCCCATCACTAGGACTTGTCGGGGTGTCACCCGGAAAGGATCCTTCTTGCTCATCTGACTCCTCATACTCCCAAACGGAAGTAACTTTGTCGGCGGGCACTTTCAGAGCTCGCCGTGTTTTTGGCTTGGTAGCCGTCATTTTTAGTCTAGCCATCGTGTCCTGCATAGACACAAAGACGGAGGGATTCGGGGATGAGCAAGGCAGGTCCAAATGTCCAGAAAAGGCACCCCCGGCTCTAGACTCAGCCGTACCAAGAGACCAGGTGAATGACCTATGCAGTGCCGTGTGCGTCGATGGAGAGTCCATTTTATCTGAAAACGTATGAATACAAACGGAAAAAAAACGTAAAAAGTTGGAAGAGAGGAGGGGCAGTTACCTTTTTGTTTAACTTTTAAATTCTAGAAACAGCCTCAAGCGGTGACCGGTTGTGTTCAATGGAAAAGTAGACGGAAGCTTGAGAAATCAGCTACAGGTAAAAACACCTTAGACACGTGGCCAAATAAGAGAGGGACACGTGTCAAGCCTGGACAGGTCCAACTTGGGCCACTCACCAGTTGACACGTTTTAGCCTCAGATATCAGCTAGAATTGTGGCCTTCACGGCCCAATTCTCGAAAAAGCCGTAAAATGGCGCAGCCTATTAGGTCAGAATGACCTAACGAGCTCATATTCCTATGACCCTATAAATATGGAGATTTCCCCCATTTTGGGGGCACGATCATTCATTACACTACCCTACATTATCTCTCATCAGAGAAAACACTTGATCTCGAAATCCGAGAAGATCTCACTTTTACCTTTCCGCACTTTTTACTTTCTTCAACGCGTTCAGACTTGATCGTCGGAGGTGGAGCTCCAATCAATTGGAGTCTCTGTGTTTTGCAGGTACAAACCGTGTCGGACCAGTCTTGGTGACGTAACTCTCCTGAGGGACAAAAACACCCAAAACACTAGCGCACCATTGCTAGCAAGGCTGCCAGCACATGGCTAGCAAGCCATGCTAGCAAGTGCGGGGGCAGCCGCAGCATTGAGCTAGCAGCGCGCTAGCGTGCTAGCACTGCTAGCAGCGTTGCGCGCATGGGGCTTTGGCCAGCCGCACTACCGCGTATAACAGCAGGCCAGCCATGCACACCAAGTGCCAGCTAGGCAACTTGGGTGCCAAGGCTTGGCCTGCCATGTCGCAGCAACCCATTGGCGCATGTGGCAATAGGGGAGCTAGTTTTGGGTGCCTTGGGGATCAAGTATCGGTCCCCCCCCTTTCCCTTGTGGTCCTTACTTAACCCCTCCTCTTAGAATGCCACTTGTTGATTAATTAGTTGTTGGCTATTTTCTTTTGTTTTTTATTTAAAAATAAAATGAGAAAATTGATTTTATCAACTCTCCCACATTGATGGGAGAGTGGATTTCTCACTTGAGTTTCCCTATAAATATCCCACTTGGGAATTGGGAAAACTCACTTGAGTAAGAGCTCAATAAGGCATCTCCACTTGAGAGAAAACCTTTAAGCTCATTAATTACTCGAGAAGTGTTTTGGTCCAGCTTGGCTAACCTCCAATAAAGAGACCGGTAGAGGTCGCGTTGTGGGTGGATATCGTCGGAGGCTGTTGCGCTTGCGAGGCTTAAGCTTTCTCAAGTAAGAGCTCCATTTGGTCGAGCGAAGCACGCTACAAGGGTAATTTAGTCTTTTCTCTAATCTTGTTATTTATGCATTTTAGTTATATTAATTGTGAGTTTTTCGAAAAAAGGTAGAAAAGAAAGAAAGGGAAAGTTGGATTGACATGCTCATCAAATTTTTAGAAATATAAGTCAACCTTTGTACACTCCTTAAAATGATCAATATACTAGAAATATGGTATTTGTTGATCCTTTAGATTACAATAGAGATCTTTAGTTTTTTTTTTTCCCTCCTTTTTGATGATGATTCTCATATTGTTCACCTTTAAAAGATAATTACTATTTGTTTAAAATGAATGATTGCCTCCGAACGTAAAATCCATGAAATAAGTAAATCATTTTCTCAGTTTTATAATTCATTATTCTCTTTGTTTTTTTTTGTTGAGAATAAATTTTTTGTATAATACTTTTTTTAGAATGGTTTCTTGACTTTTTTTTTTGCTCTATTCTCTTTTTTTTGTTGTGAGGAAATCATCCCAAGTAACGTTCTCGGGATTCTCTTTTTAAACCATAGAAGAGGTAAATAAATTAGGCTCTTAAGTCAAGGTTGATTAATTACAACTAAAAGATGACGACCATGAAAGTAGGCACATTTAAGAATGGGGATATTGATGACGCCCTATCAAGAGATGCGAACTTCTAATAACGAACCTTATGAGAAGTAATGTCATTAGTTTGATTATAAAGTACGTAATGAATCATCATAATCAAAAACAGTATCGCGCGCAATTTTCCGTCTTGCACTAAGGTGGAAGTCCAACTTCAAGAGTACCACCTGTCACATGCGGTTTTTATTATTATTATTATTATTATTATTATTATTATTATTATTATTATTATTATTATTATTATTATTATTATTATTATAAAGAACGATAAAAGACTTTTTATTTATTTCATTTTTTGGGAAAACGCAAAAAGAACGATAAAAAACATGTTTTTTGGATTTTTTGAAAAAGAAAAAAAAATGATCAAAGTAAAAGTAAAAGTAACTAAGTTAGACAGCGTTGTTAGCCAAAGAGATATTTTTAGCACCTACTTAACGATTAACCTTGAAGCGGTAATATCGTTTTCTCCGTATAACATTGCTAGTAACGAGTCAAAGTTAACGTTGAACAGTGGGCGCGCACAAGACTCAGAGTTGCGCGAAAGGGTCGCGCGCAACTTCTGGACTTGCGCTTGGACGGCGCGCGCAACTTTGACAGTTACGCGTGCCACCTGCGACAGTTCTTTTTTTTTTTTTCCGAAATCTGGAGTGTAGTTTTTATTTTTTATTTTTTTTTTCGAACCACATATTTTGCGATTTTTTTTTTAATATCTCTATGTAACGAGTTGAAATTAATTAGATTAGACACAAAGCACATATTCATGTAGTCACATAAGCACATAAAAGGAACCGTCAAAGCATACAATGCCATTCTAAGGTCAAGGCTTGGGTATCCAAGGGTACCATTTCTTAAGAGACGATGCACGAATCAATCACTCAACGTGTTGACCCATGACATAGCCCTCCCAACATTTTGTTAGCGATATGGGTGGGATGATTGTTATTGATTTCGGGATTGAAGCCTGGTGTTGGCAGCCCCTAATCAATGAGCCAATCCATAATGGTTAAAGTGTGCTATGATTATGCATGATGCAAGGTTGCTTATTTGGCTTTTACTTTTGTGAAAAAGGAAGATATTATGCGTTCAAGTCTCGCTCTCTAACTAGGCTAGGGAGCAGGCCATGATGAAATATCTTCAGATGGTGAAAGATGAGGCCGACGGTCTAGAACATTTCTTGCTACAACAAGTTCCCCGTTCAGAAAATCATCAAGCGGATGCCCTCTCTAAGTTAGCATCCTCGGCATTATGTGATACTCCCATATCAGTGTTTTGGGAAGTTATGAAAAAGAGGAGTATTGATGCCGAGCTCGTACAAATCATTGACAGAAGCTCTACTTGGATGGATGGAATCATCTCTTACTTAAGGGATAGGATACTTCCGGCCGATCCGAAAGAGAGCTGGCTGATGAAGAAAAGAGCAGCCTGGTTCGAAATGAAGAGAGGGGAATTATTCAAGAAAGCTTTTATGAAACCATACTTGAAATGTATCATCCTGGAGAGAGAGCATGATGTGCTAGACGACCTCCACCAAGGTCAATGCGGGTCGCATATTGAAGAACTAGCCTTAGCTATGAAAGCTACCCTCTTGGGGTATTACTTGCCAAGCATGAACGCGGACGCCATGCAAGTGGTGTAAAAATGTGACAAGTGCCAGAGATTTGCAACCTTGATCCACTGCCCGGCAAATAGTATGTTGGCCATAAGTAGTCCACTCCCCTTTGCAAAATGGGGCATGGACATCTTGGGGCCGTACACTCCGGCGTCTGGCCAAAGGCATTATGTGTTAGTAGCTGTGGACTACTTCACAAAGTGGGTTAAAGCTGAGCCTGTCCGAGGGATTAAGTGGACGGATGTATAAGCATTCATTTGGAAAAATATTATTACTCATTATGGAGTACCGCCGTCTATGGTGTTCGACAATGGACCTCAATTTGAAACGCGATAACTCAAGGAATGGTCAAGTGACCAAGGCATTACTCACTGTTTTGCCTCGGTCGGTCGTCCCCAAGCCAACGGCCAAGTTGAGGCCTATAACAAGCTGATCTCTAATGGCATCAAGCGCAAGCTTGAAAAAGCAGGCGGCCTATGGGCAGATGAGCTGGTCAATGTTTTATGGTTTATGCGTACAACTACAAAAAGTTCAACAAGAGAAACCCCATTTTTCCTAGTCTATGTGTTGAGGATGTGCTCCCAATTGAAATGTACGAGCCTACTCTACGAGTAATGTTATATGATGAGAACGCCAATTGGGAAGCTATGAAGACCGCACTAAATTTTCTTCCAGAGGCAAGGGGCAACGCAGAGCTTAGACATGAAATTTACCGTCTCAGAATGACGAGAGCTTTTAATCGCCGAGTGTCTAAGCGGCCGCTGAAGATGGGAGATTTGGTCTTAAGAAAAATGGAAGCGGTAGGACGCGCTAATGAGGATGGAAAGTTAACCCCAAACTGGAAAGGCCCCTACAGAATTAGAGAAGAAGTCCGAGATGGCACCTATCGTCTTGAAGCCTTAGATGGCCGTCCTATTCCTCGTACTTGGAACACGAACAATTTGAAGAAATACTATGTTTAAAGTTTTCTTTTACAGCTAGGTCTAGATGACCGAGCATTGTAATTAAAGCTGTGTGGCCCCAACAATGTAATTTTGACAAATTAATGAAAAAGTCAAGCATTGTTATCTTATTTTTGTTTGTGTCTATTTATTATGTAGTAGAAATGCCGAGTGAAAATAATACCGATGCTGCTTGCAACATAGCCGCTTGGCCACAAAAGAGACTAAACAAAGATACTGAATAAAAACGATAACGAAGTTACTTGCGACATAGCAGCTCAGCCGCAAAGGGTGCAATTAACCAAGCGGCCGTGCAATTGTTTAGCAAAGGCATCCTTAAGTTAATTAATTCAGCCAGAGACTGAAAGGTCAAAAGAAGCGTCCGACCTCAACCAGGTCGAACCATTAAGCACCAGGTAGCCAAAGTTTGCCTAAGGCATTTATTCCCAAAAGAAGGGGCAAGGGCATACCTAGGCATACTAGCCCAGCCAAAACTTAGAAATTTTCAAGTTGAGATATTACTTGAAAATTTCTGAGTATGTTCGAGCGATAGTTTCAACGGACGAGTCTTACAAAGCAAGCCAAGCGGCCGTATACCTAGTGTTGATTCGGCGATTCACCCATTCCAAGGGTAATCATTACTATGATTTGATTAACTTATTAGTCGTGGTACCCTTCTAGGTATAAAAACTACTAAGTTAATCAAACCGCCTAGAATATGGACTAAGCGAACGCCGAATAAAGGGGCATACCCCCAGCGTTCGTACGGAAGCAATAAAAAGCATAATAAAGTGTGCAAAATTTGCTAAGTATGGAAATTCATAAAAACTGCTCAGAAGGCGGCAAAATATCTTACAAAACCGCTCAAAACAGGCGGCAAATTAAAATAGTACAACAAAAAGAAAAAATAAACTAAGTGCTGAAAACAGAAGACTAAAGCTTGATAACTACTATTGGGGGACCTGAGCTCTATTCAGCCGGTTTATCATCATTGGCAGGCTCCTCCAAGGCTAACTCCATGTCAGCAGCCGCAGCATTGGCAGAAGGCTCCTGAGCTGGCACCTCCTCACCAGTTAGCTCCATCTTCTCCTCCTCCTCTGCTTCGTCATCTTCCTCATCTTCCCCGGATTTGAGCGAAGTGACAACGAGCTCGGGAAAGGGCTGCCCCGCCTTCTTTTCCTCCTCCCTGAGGCAGATATAGTTGAGGAGCTTGGTGAAGCTCTCCTGGTAGTAGGCGGCCTCCCCTTCGTCGACCATCAATTCAAAGGCTTTGAAGAAGTGGCTTTTCAGCTTCTCCTCGATGACATGCTCGATACGGATGACTTCTGTGGGGTTAGGCGGCCGAGGTGCCTTCAGCTGCTCAGTCAAATCCGAAACAGACTGTTTCAATTGATCCACCTCAAGCTTGAGGGAGTCTGCCTGGTCCAAGGCCGTTTTGAGGGCTTGCTGGGCTAAGGATAGCTCCTCCTTCAGCTTCTCGGAGGTCTCAAAATCCTCCTTTCATTGTTGGGCGTTCAAGACCGCCTCATCCTTTTCTTGCTGAAGGGACTCCCTGGCCAGTGTCTCCCTTTCAAGGGCCTTGCCCAGCTTGACGAGGTCCTCGGTCTGTTGCACCGCTTTTTCAGTGAGAGCCTTCATGGCCATCTCAAAATGTTTGTGCTGAAGGGCGAGGTTCCCAGTGTTACATTGGATGCGCTCAATCTGTAGCACTGGATTAAAAGAGTTACATTGGATCATCCGTAGCTGCTCCCAGCCCTCTCTCAGCTTCTAATCAAGGAAGGCATTGAGCCTGAGAAAAAGCTGCATGCGGACATAAAGAGTTAATAAAAGCAAAATTGTGAAAAATATTCTAAGTATGGAATTCAAGACGGCAGAAACTACAAATAGTTACCTCGGCGCTGCAATTAATCATAGGGCCGAGCATTAGTACATAATTGAGTATATGTAACACGTCTTGGTAACACTTTTTGAAATACAAAATTATTAGATTCATAAGTAACACTTTTGTAATATTTTTTAAAAATGTAACACTCAATGTAACTCTTTTAACATAAGTAACATTATAAAGGAACACTTTCTTAAATGGGTAACATTTTATGATAACACTAATAAGAAGTGTTACCTCATTTGTATTTTATCCCTAAAAAAGTCTAATTATATTTTCTCCCCTGCTTTCGATGTATACCTTTCTGGGATTTCTTAGTTCTCTTTCTCTATCTTCATTATTGATTCACCCCAATTCTCTCTACTCTTCTCTGTTCTCTTTTTTCGGTTGTTGGCCATTGCTCAGTTTAATGACTTCTTTGTCAACGGATTTGAAACAATGGTTCTTTCAGCCTACTACAGAGGTCGAAGGATTTCACTTACCATTGCTTCTCATCCTTTCTATCTTATTCTTTGTTTTCTATCAAGGTAATCCTTACCCCTCTCTCTCGTCTTGAATCCTTCAATTTCTACGGTTCTTCGATTTAAATCATCACAAATCCATTGACAAAGAAGCGTCTCAATTTCAAGGGTTCTTCAATTTAATTACGAAATATAAGTAAGCAATCAATAAATTTAATTCAGAAAATTAAGTAAGCAATTGACCTTTTTATATACTATCTATAGTGTTTCAGATTTGCGGCAGCGCTAAAGAATATTTCAGAAGAAGATGAACCGAATTAGACTACTGATTTGGTTGAAACAAATCTAAGTAGTTATTCTGTGTGGCATAAATATTATTCTCATTTTTTTTTTTGTGAGTATGTTACAACTTACAAATGTTCTCCCTTTTTCTTATGGATGGTTGAGAATTTAATGTGCTGATGTGAATTTTCTAATTTGATGAGAACTTAATTGGACTTTACTAGGATTTTTTTTAATTCTTTAATGGAAACTACCCTTTACCCGTTATGCTCTACTCTTCTTTCCTATATTGAAATATTTGAAGGATTCATGGTGGCAAAGATTTTATTTGGGGCATTCAGGAAGTCTGTAAAATTGAATTTGAGTACGATATATTACGTGAATCAGAAAACTCAAAAAAAAAATGTAATTAAATAAAAAGTAAGATTGGACTAGAACTTTAGAACTTGATTTTAAGTTTGCTATGTTGTTAGTGGGATAGCATAGGGTCTTAATCCTGGTAGCAACTAGCAACCACTTATTATGTTTCTTATACAGTTTCACTTATTTCCTCATACATTTTGATATATAGAGTACATTGTAAAGGAAGATCTGGATTAGATGCGTATAAAAGACTTAAATATTAATTTCTACATAAAATTGAACAAGGAAAGCTTATGACATTACAAATGAATTATCAGACTTGGTAGCTTAATTTGATTACTTGATGTTCTTATATCTATTTGGCTTACCATTACGTTCAAATAGAATAAAGGCATTCCGTTTTTCTGTGTTACGCCAATTAGTCTATTTTCTATATGTACTGATGATGAAACCTTATAAAAACACCAGAATTATATGTTCTAGTAGGTAAATGAGGTTAAATTTAGTGTTGTGCAACAAAACTTATTACTATGACCTCTATTTTCAATTTGAATTGTATTTGAGGTTTGATATTATAGTCGTAGTGTTTACATTTTTGAAGTCTTGAGCTATGTGGTATCTAGGTGCTCGGGCAGCAGGCGAGTTGTTGCAACTTCACTGAGGTAAATTTTTACTATTGACGGAATTTCATTGCACTTTGCACTGTGTGATTATAGCTGATTAGACTTGAGTATTTTTTTCAAGGAAGATCAGACTTAGTATTAAAAAGATTATTTAATGACTTATGCATGGTAGGAGATGAGGGACAGAGAGTGTTGTGGAGTGGATATAAGGATGGAAGGATATGTGGTTGGAGAATAAGTGATGGAAAGAAGAACGGGTTTAGGGAATATTTGTCATGGCAAGCTCATAAAGGGCCTGTGATGGTTATGACATCATATGGTGAGTTGGGGTTTGATTCTTTGATATATTAACAAATATTCTTGTCAATTATGCAATTTCAAAATAGAGATTTCAATTATAAATTCATTAGTTGAGTCCTCAAGGATATGCTAGAGTAAATGTACAGGTCTCTATGGATGTTTACCTTAGTCTTCTTCTTCTTCTTCTTCTTTTTTTTTTTTTTTTTTTTTTGCCGTTTATGTTGCTGCTATTGTGGTTGATTTCCCAAGTTAAGGTACCGTAACTTGTAGAATCTTTCTCTATGGAGCTTTTATTTCTTATTTCATTTTTTGGGGACTATAGTTTCTATTTAATTACCAATGCATGCAATTTAGACAATCAGTTTCAAACAGGTGTAAAACAAAATGGCTGGTTCAGAACAAGTGTTGGGTTGAATCTGAACAAGCGTTGTTCAAAACAAGTGTTGGTTTTGTTCTAAACAATTGTTAGGTTAGTTGCAAAGAAGTATTTAGGTTGATAAGAACATGTGTTGGGTTAGAACCCCTTTTTTTTTGGTTTAATATAAATAGTGTTAGGAAAATTAGGGAATAGTAGAAGAAGTATGTAGCTAATATGCTTATACAACTCATGCTACATCAATTTCCTTTCTCATTTACAATGTGCTCTTAATATTAACTATATCTCCTTTCTTTTTTTTTTTCTTTTTTTTTCCCTTTCTCATTTTCATTTACATGTTTTGTCATCATTTTGTTTAGATATATTTGACTTCAATTCAAAACTGTGACAGAAATCCTTCTTGTTTTACTTCCATTTATTAATCAAGGTGGTGACAGGAAACCCAATTTTTACTTCAATTTGACAGGATGCCCAATTTTAATTGTCATCATTTTTTATCGGTATATTTTTGACTTGTGACAGGAATCCTTGCTTTTGTACACTTGTAGGACCTGTCTAGAGTAAGGCTTATATTCATTCTTCTGTTACTGGTGTCTGCTGCTACAGCTTTCCGATGCTACATCTTTCTGCGTGCATTGATGTCAGCTGCCGTTACTACTGCTGCTGTTACTACTAGCAAGCTGCTGCTTTTGACTACTAATACTACTGGTTGCTCCTACAGCTCTAACTGTTTTTTGGAATTAGGAGGCTAGAGACCGAAGTTGACATTCTTTTTGTTTTGATTATTAGATTATTTATCCAAACAAATGAATTGGTGTTTATGGATGTTTTTTTTTTTGTAAGAACTATGAAATTATTTCAATGTAAATTATTGTTTATCTTATGTATTAATTTCACATTCAGGGTTGTTGTACATATTAATATTATTTATTTATGTTTTAAAAAATTAAATAATAATTAATAAGGTGATATATTAGTTTGTAAATAGTGATACATAATGTCGAATAAAGTGCTACTATATATCAAAAGATGATTGAAAAATGTTACCTAATAACCAATAAGGTGGTACATTAGTTAACAAAAGCGATACACAATATCAGATAAAGTGTTACTATATGATACCAATAATACAAAAAAGTGTTATGTAAGAGGCTTTATAGTATCACTTTTAAATTATTACCATATGTTATCTAAAGTGTTACATAAAACCTTAGGGAACATGGGCAGAAGTATCACCCACTAAAGTGTTACCTATTATTTATAATAACACTTTTACCCCATTATGTAACACTTTTTAGGTGTTACTTGAGGTTAGTTATGTACTAGTGGAGGAAGCCCTCATTTATTCCCCTCAGCTTATCACGCTGCGCCTGGGGGACGGCCCAGACCATGGCTTCTCTCATGGCCTTTCGGTCAGTGCCAGTAAGTTACTTGTCGGGCAGCTTGATGTTCATCTTCTTCGCAATATCTACACATGGCCATGAATGGTGTTAAATTGAGCAAAATGGGTTTGTAAAAAACATGTATGATTGCAAAACAACAAAATTTTGACTAACCGTCTAAGAAGCTTGGAGGAGAAGGAAAGTTGAATGGAGGGGGCGGCAACGGCTCGTCACCTCCCTCGTTGATGCGGCTGGGTTGCTTCCCAGCCGACTGAGTGGCAGCCGCCTTCCAATAAGATTTTTTCACTATCTTGACATGCGGAGTCGAGATGGGGCCGGTCGGTTTTTCCGGGGACGACTTACCCCCATCGTCCGCTTTCACGGACTCATCATGGACCGACTCATCTATTAGATCCACGGACTTGGAGTCCCCGCTTTGTGACAGCCGGGGTGGCTCTCCTTTTGACTGCTTAGGTTTAGTCCGTGACTTTGTCTTGGCCGCCGGGTCGGAAGGGGTTTTAGATGCGCCCGTCTTCCTAGTCTTGGACGCCTGGCCGTCCTTGGAAGTAGAGGCCGACTGTTTCTGTTCTGCTCTAGGAGTAGAAGTGGCCAACTGAAAAAAACAAGTAAAAAGTTAGTATGAAATAAGAAATGAAACAGCGTCCGTGCAAAAACAGGAAGAAGTCTCTTCCCAACATACCAACACGGAAGAAAAGTGTCCGAGTGATGAAGAGAAGGACCCCTCCCCTCAACATACCAGCACGGCCAAAAAAAAAAGTTACTGGCTTGAGTTAATCGACCTTACCTCCTTGGTTTTCTCGTACAGCTGTTGCCGAGCCTTGTACCGAGCCAAGTCTAGCTCGGACATGTCAACCTCTCCCTTTTGTTCCTTGTCTAGCATTTTGAATGCTTTTACAGCACAAGGAAAGAAGAAAAATAGTTATTAAAATTTTCAATAAACAAGCTAGTATGTGAACGATAAAAGTTTCAAAGCCCCACCTTGGGGAATGTTTCGGTATAAGCCGCATGCCGACATAAATACCGGATCCTGAAGCCAGCCGACCAAAGGAATCAAGTTCTTTGGCACGACCACCATTTTTTCGCCCCTTTGTACCTTCTTGACACCAAAGTAGTCAAGTTTGTGCGCCTGGCTAGGGTGGACGGGTGGCTTGTATGGTTTGTGCTACCCCCGGCCAAGCTGGATCGGCTTAGCATTAAATCGATTCATCCGCAAGTTAAATTCAACGTCCTTTGTCTTTATGCGATAGAATCGGTTCTTCCGGTCTCGCCATTTTAACTTACGGTCCATCACCACCAAATAATCTCTAGTGGTGCTAAGGATGAACCAGCCGTCCGTGTGCTTCTCCAGGCGAGTCATGGAGTGCATCTCACAAAACACCAAAAAGTTAGGCTTGAAGCCCTTCTGGATGCATGTCACCAAGTAGGCAAAGATATTCAACCACCTGTTCAGCATCAGCTGGAAGAGAGTAATGTTATATTCTTCCAGGACAGTGCGGACGAAGGGATGAAGGGGGAGGTGAAGTCCAACATCCAAAGCAGCGCGATAGACGCTGAAAGACCTTCTACATGGCCGCTCTTCTTCCCAGGAGGCCATAGAAAGAGAGCGCTTGGGCACTTTCAGCTTAAAACTTTCTCCTAGTTGAAGGAATTCCCTATACTCCTCTAACCCATCATTAAGGCAGCCCAAGGCCGTGCTACCAACCGAACAGGTGTACGGGTCCTTAAAATTGTCAATATTGGCGACGGTCTCCTTCGCCACCGCCCCATTCTCCGGCTCATTCTCTGCCTAACACTTTATTAGGGTGAAGGGCGGTTCCAAACTCAGAGGACAAGACATTGTCCAATTCAGCGGCCTCGACCGAGCTCTAGCTCTTGGAGCCCTGGCCGCCTCCAGAAATTACGACGCCCTCAGGCGCCAAGGGACCTTTGCCCTTATCTTTTCTTGCGCCCGCCTGATTTCCCAAAGGAAAAGTGCTGTGAGGGGGCAAGTCGGACGATTCGGCAATTACAATGGCAGTTTTAGGTCTGTCCGACCTGCTATGTTGGAGATGGGGTTGTTCAGAAATTGGGACGGACGGTCCAGCGTCCGCCTAAGAAGAGGAAGGAGGCCTCTCTTGAGATAACAACTCAGCCGGATCCGTAACGGAGTTGGCAAATTGGGGGAACCTTAGCTCCGGAGTTTGCCCAGACGCTCCCCTAGCAGAAGAGACGCTCTGTGCTCTTTGGCGCTCTTCAAAAAAAGTGGTCACTTCGATCACAGAACATTCAGTGCCACTAGTTATGGCTGTGTTGGTAGCTGACTCAGTCTCTACGTCCGTGTTGTTTGGGTCATAAGGGACTCTTGGGTTTACTAGACTACCGTCTGGATTTCTAGCGGCGTACTTGTTGTACGTCTGCATCGTCCGAGCCATTTGCGACTGCAGGGCCAGAGAAGAATAGGTGGATGTGAGTCGGTACACACTAGAAATGGACCCAATCCATAAAGGAGATAGCTCGTCTCCGTCCACTCTAGACTCCTCAGTCCTAGGCGAACGACCGGCCTTATGGAAGAAACGGATGAAGCCGAGTGTTGAGCCAGGTTTAAACAAGAAGAAAGACTAAGGCAAATAAAAAGAGAAGTAAAAAGAGCAGGCAACTTACCTCTCTACGTGTAGAAAACTTTGGAGATTCTTAGAAGTCTTAAAGGTTGATCGGAAAACTTAAAATATGTAACCGGAAAACCCAATCACATAGCGGAGCTCTTGAAGATTAAGGGAAAATCACTTTCTCTCTCTAAAAAGCTCTAACTTATCTCTAGAATTCTCAAAGGTTAAAGTGCCAAAATGAAGTCAAACCTCTTCTATTTATAGGCTGAATTTATGAGGGAAAAACGGTTAATCCACCTTTCCCTCCCAAGAATTCGAATGGTTACTTTTTGAAAAAGTTAACGTAGAATTCGAAAAGGTTAAAAGCTGATTTTAGATGGAAAAAGAGACGAACGGGTTAGCGGTACATCCAAATAGACGACCAAGTCAGCGGAATTTAAACCGCCATCCTAAAATCCCGAGCATCCGAACTTCCCTTCAAAATTTCAGACGACATGCTCCGTCCGCCTGTCTCCCAGACTCAAGCGTCCCTTAGAGGAGTTTCAGGCCAACAGAGCGAGGCATTCAGCCTAAGGTAACCATCCCCTAAGTGGGCGGACGATTTCACCAGATTACTCAGAAGAATGCTCTATCTCTATACACTCAGACGCATCAGGACGAGTAGAGACTCAGAGGAGGCGGCCCGTGGCGTACAAGTCACCCCCTCTGAGGGGCAAATATTTAGGGTAAAAATACACCCCAACACGTGGTCCAATCCCATAGTGACACGTGGCCCAATCAAAGGGTGACACGTGTCGCTATAGGAAGATGACGCGTGTCAGCTCAAAAAGAGCACCTGAAAGAGAGTAAAAGACCTCCTTACATTAGGAGGCCCAAATCCCAAGAATGTGGCAAAACGGCGCCCCCATCCAACATGTGTCGTTAACTGATTGCGCATCCAATCAAGGCACAGAAATCTGGGTTACAAACCCTAAAGGGGCACAATTTCCTACCCCTATAAATACCCCAATCATTTATGATGGGAGGGGTGGATTGTGACATAACCTTAAAAAAGAGTACTAAAAGCTCCAATTTCTCTCTACTTTCTCTCTCTAGTTTATTCTATTTTCCGGTCACTAACTTGATCGTCGGAGGCGGATCTCCGATAAACCGGAGTTCCGTTGTTTTGTAGATGTCCGAGTCTACTTGCCGGTAGAGCGTGACAAGTATCCCAAGGGATTCCAAAAAATACCCCGAAACACTGAGCACTTAGATAAATCACTTTTATTTTATTGTTTAAATAACTTTAATTGATTAATTAGTGTTGTTTGACCAATTTAAACAAACATTTAATTAATTTAATACACATAGCATTCTTGCGTTAATCAAGATTAGAATTTGAATAATTAATTGATTGTTTTATCACCTAAGTCTTGGCGAATCTTGTTTATTTTTGTTTTTTTCACGAATTTGATTAACTAAGAATAACAATATTCGTTGCAATGTAATTTTTAAGTGATTAACGTGGGTAAATAAAAATCAACTAACTTAGTTTTTAGGAACCACATTGCATATATTGTTTGGTGATGAAATTGTAAAAAAGGAAGAGCTAGTAGAGGTCACTGATTTCCCTCTAAAGGGAACGTTATTTTAGTATCGTCTCTCCTGAACTCATTTCTTGTATAAGTAGACCAATTTGAGCATTGGGTAATGTATGATTCATGCTAAATACCCCTTGAACCCTACTTGGAAGAAAGGCATGAACGAGGTTTATGAGTTTTCCTAAAATTCATTGACGACTCCTTACTAGTTTCTTACAAAAAAGCATAACGATAGGATCAACTCTAATTCAAGGGTTTCCCAAACAGTTAAGAATTCAAATCCTAACACACCCTAAAAAAGTGTAAAGTCCTACTGTAGGGAATATTTCAAGCATTACAATAACCCCAAACTTGAACCCCACTGTGATCATACACTAAGTATGGTGGCGTTCCAAAGGGAAAGACAAAGAGCAAAAAGAGTCGCCAACAAGTTTTAGGAACTTGTAAACCCAAAAGACAATCCAAAGGACCATCAACTACTCCATAAGGTCTTGAACCAAACAGGGTCCGGGGATGAGGGTACGAATCCAATCTACAAAAGAAAGGACCCGCCCTATAAAATAGGCCTCTACTTTGTTCTGCTCGTATTCATGTGCGCTTTTCGAATAACATACAAACATTATATTAAACCTAACCTGTTTATCTATGTTGGTTGAATATTAATGCACAAACAAAACTATTATTGGCGATCACTTGAGTTAAAATCACATTAGCCTAAACCAAATTATTAATTATCTTATTAAGCGTGATTCCAAGTACAAATTCCCTTTAAACCTGCATAAAAGGTGTGACCAAGCAATAACAATAAAAAATATATCAAGCAACATAAGAATAATAATCAATAAACAATAACAACGATGATAATAACATGATATAATAAAGCTTAAATATAATAGCAAGATCCTAGGCATGATACTAACAAGATTAATAACGAATCCTAACATGTCACTAAATGATAAAGATCAAAGCTTCAAACCTAACATGGTACTAACATGATAACATGATATTAAAAAAAAGTAAAAGCACCCTAAACATGATACTAGAAAGCAATAATAACATCCTAACATGATACTAGGAATTAAATACATCCTAGCATGATACTAGGAATATAACAATAACAAGCATGCTTTCTACATTGAAAGAGAGTAATAAGATTACATACTTTGAAGCCTCGTACCTCTTTCTAATAACAAAATACACAAGTTAGTAACTTCAATGAAAATAATAAAGAATTATTAAAGAATTAAAGAATCAAAGAATTAAATTAAAGTTAAATAAAGTTTAGACTAGTTTTGGACCAAACCCTCAGAAAATATCAATCTTGCACGTCTAGGGCGAAGGCAACTTCGAACTTGGCTAAGAGACTCTAAGTCTAATGAATGCGGAATATTGTGTTTTGTAAAAAGGTAGTTTAGAAAGAAAAGAATTAAGTAATTCTTGAGAGGGAATAGAGAGAATTGAGAAAGAGTTGATGATTGTGAAAATTGATAATTGATAAGAATTGATGATTGTGAATGATTTTTGAAAACAGGGATTCGGACGCTATTTATAATGAAAATAATCCGGAAAAACATAGAATTTGATAAGGAATAAAACTACACACTATCGCCAGGAACTAACTCTGTCGCGACGCGACAATGTCTGTCGCGCGGCGACAGACTTGTCGTTTGGCGACAGCCTGTATTAGCGCGTTTTCTTCACGCGGAATCCGATCTTTAATCAACTTGATCTACGGAATCCGTACAGAAGATAAAATACGTATTTTTAGGATAACAAAACAATATTTTATTCCAAATAAAAATCTTTTAAAGATAATTAATTATTAAATCTAACAATATTAGAATTAAAAGGAACTTTCTAGAAACTTCTAGAAAACTATAATTAATCCTAATAATTTTAGGAATAATAATTAATATTGGGCCCTCCTCTAGATCATTGGGCCGTATTAAAATAAATAACTGGGCCCAGTTTAGTATTTTGGCCATAACTTCCTCAATATTCATCGGAATCGGGCTTATAATATATCGTTGGAAAGGTCTCTTCGAACCCCATCCATCTACACTATTATTGGACCCTTACCATGGAATAAAATAAACTGAAATGGACATTTTCAAATAAATAAGGTCATTTTCAAAAACAGAGAGAGAAGAATTTAATTAAAACTAAACCGCAACACTCGACTTTCAAACCACTTTCACCTAATTCGATAATAACACAACGTGAAAGGCATTCATCACTGGGTTTGGTTTGGGGGAGACACAAATGGGTGTCTACAGAAGCCCCCACTTTGACTGAGTTTGAAGAAACTTATGTTTCGAAAAACTAGAGTCAAAGTATCGATAGGGACGGAGAATGATTCAAAATGTTCTGCAATTCCAAATCATTCTTATAACGCCGATACCTGCAAAACTAACCTTTAGTTAAAACAGATAAAAGAGTTAAGAAACGCGTATCTTGCACCGTCGAGCACACGTCTCTGAGCGTAACCATTTTGCTGTATTTGTTGTTTGTGACAACCTCCACAGTGCCTCGTGAACGCCATCGTTGAAGATAACCATATGTCGTCGTCGTCAATATTCTTGGTGACAATCCTCCACAGTATTTCGGGAACATCGTCGAAAATAACTGTACGTCGCCACAACAGTATGTCACCGCTATAGACAATCTCTTCTTTACCTTGAGGGACCGCCGAAGGTGGCCTTGCTTCGCCATCCCCACCATTTGTGACACTACCTCGTCACGACCGTACTTTGCCGCTAAACAATTTCCCTTTATGTTGAGACATTGCCAAAGAATCACTTTACCTATTGACCCTTAATATCATTATTTATCATTGTTTTTTATATTTGTGCCAGTACTTTGGTGCTTTTGCCTTTTTAAACCATTACTTTGGCGCGTTTACTGAACCAATATTTCGGTGCCTTGAACCATTATTTCGGTGCCTTACTACGAGCCAATACGTAGGCGCTTTAAGCTAAAGTGAGACGATCTTTCATCAAGTCGATCACTCGGTGCATTTTTATTAAGCTGACTAAATCATGTCAATTGCTCAAAGGGGCTAACTGGCGTACCAAGGAACCCAAATTACTAAAATGGACCCACAAAACCATAAGGAAGAGCCCAGCACTCTGTCGCCGTTCCAGTGCTGACCAGAAGTGCCTGTCGCGAGCTTGTGCATCTGTCGCCGCGCGACAGAGTCTGTCGCCTCGCGACAATTCTGTCGTTTGGCGACAGAATCGGGGTTTTAAACCCGTCTTCTTCTTCTTTCTCATTTTGCTGCTCTGCTTCACAAATTTCGCGAAAAACTTCAATCTACTCGTTCTTGCTCATTTCTCAACCAAATTCGCTCAAACTTGTTGCAAATTGAAGCTTTTCTTATCTATTTTCCCGATCTATGTAAGTTTTGCTCAAACTCTACTAGGTTTTTGATGAATTACGCGTTCTTGTTTGCGTTTTTTCCGAAAATTCGAAACTCATTCTGCTTAATTTGCTTTGCTCGTTGAATTTTATGCCTTGAATTTGTTTAATTATGCTTGTATATTACTTTGGGAGTATTTTGAGACTTGTTTGACTCAATTTGGTGAAGAAATAAACAATTCACCATTGTAGGACCTCTTAAGGTCGTGAAGAACAATGTGGGTCGTTCTTTGTATTTTGACTGCTTTTACTTGTACAATTTTGTCACAATATTCATCATATGTTTGCAAGAAATTATTTATTTGCTCAAAGAACACTTCCATGCTTGTTTGAGATTTTGCTATGTTTTAGTACTACGTACTCTGTTTTTTTTTTTTGAACATAGTATCATGCGGCTTAGGCGAACTTTAGATACTGTAGAAATTTACGTTTAATTACTTTTACATACTTTAGCATGGCTAGACGACGTGGTTCCGGTTCTCGGTCGAGGGACACACGTCGAGAGGACGAGCCCACCAGTGAGGGCGAGGACGTGCCTTCTACTTCCGGGATGGGTGTCATGCCCGATTGGGACGAGCGCACTCTATTTCACGCGCCGGTTCATCATCTGTCGGAGAGAATTCGACGAGGTCTAGCGAGTGGGAGGACCCGTAGCCATGGCTCAGGTAATTCCACCATCATCTCCCTGTACGACAACTTCATCTGCCGCGATGAGGGGCTTCGTCGTCTTTTGGGAGTCATGTGGGTTGACTCCTCTGCTGCAGGCCACTCGGGCCATGTTTTCATACGACGGGGGTAACCTCGTCGTTCAGGCTTTGGTGGAGTTCTTTTGGGACACCACTAACACTTTTCACTTTCCCTGGGGTGAGATGACAGTCACTCCAGCTGATTTTAGTCTCATTACGGGGCTAGAGTTCCAGTCTACTCCTCTAGATTTTCATTTTTTGTATAGATTTGGTTCTACAAGTACTTCCCTTCTCTTGCGCCTGCGAGGCCTTCTCTTCGCGTGCTCCCTATTGCTGCTAGTTGGGGAGGCCGCAGAGGTCCGCCGGAGGTGCTACGCCTTCGAGAGATGATCCTCACGGTGGGTTTTTCTTTAATTTTCTTTCTCTTTTATCACCTTTTAGCCTTAGTATCTTACTTAGTGATGTTTCAGGAGCCTAGCCCGGTATATCGACCTTGGGCTGCTTTTCCTATCTCTGCGCTGGCGGCGCAGTATACAGCTGAGCGTCGTTACTTTCTGGGGACATATGGCGCGGTGGTTTACCTAGGGGAGAGGGTGGCCATCCAGCACTCCTCGGATACTTTCGTTGTTCCCGCTCCTCCACCTCGGCATATGTTCCACGATGCCTTGCAGCGGGATCGTGCTGGTGGGCCTTCGCGAGGTACTCCCTGGAGGTCATACGTTCTCCTCGAGCAGAGCTATGAGGAGGACTTGCTACCGTTGCTAGCGCCGGCTCCTGTCCCTTCAGAGGAGGCAGCGGTATGCTTTTATTCGTTTAGTTTATCTTTCTTAGGTAGCCCCCAAGTATCTTTCTAACTTTTACTTTTAGCAGGCTGGTCCTAGGGAGTTCATCCCTCCGAGGATGTCTATACGCTACCAGGGTACGTATGGACCGATTGAGGAGCTTATTCCGCCAGCTCCAGAGGGAGAGCAGTTTGTGGAGCGGTCTATTCCTCGTCACCAGACTCGAGTAAGTAGTTTTTTTTTTTTATTTTTTTTTTATTTTTTTTTTTATATATATATACCATCCTTATGTTGGCTTTATAATTGTTATTGACTTTGGCTATTTTGGCAGTTCTCTCGTGAGGTGGTGACGGCTATGGCCAGGTGCATTGACGCCTTTCGCAGCCAGCTTGTGAGGTTGCGGAACCGTGCTACCTGTCGTAGCAACGACGCTGAGGAGGTATTACTTTTACTTTTACTGCTATTGGCTTTATTTTCGTTGCATTTGCTAACTTTGATTTACTTTTGCAGGGGCAGCCTATTCCTTCTCCACGCACTCGATCGAGGCCCGAGCCTAGGAGGGAGACTACTAGGTCCGACTCGAGGCGTCGCCGGACTACTTCTGGTGGTCGAGGTGGTCGTTCTGAGGCCGTCGCTGTAGAGGATTCGGCGTCATCACCTGAGGACATTCCGACCGGGCCGACCGTTCGAGGTGGGATGGGTGGTGGGACATACGAGTTTGGCTCGTCGTCGCAGCAGCCTTTGCAGCCCCAGCCTCTTTCCGTCGGGTTTCAGGGTGAGGTTAGATGGCCTGGTCCTGAGCTGCAGTTTGCGCCGTCTGGTGGTCTAGGGGACGATGATGGACATACTCCGCGGAGTAGGGCATTTTTCGATACATTTGGCATTCCTCGCGGCTTGCGACCTCCAGCGCCATAGTTGTACCTGTGTTTGTTTTATGTTTGACTTTTGTAGGACTTTGCCTATTGTATTTATATGACTCATGTACCAGACACTTGTATATATATATGCATTTTATTATTTATTGAACATTTTATTTACTCAGTTTGTTACTTTATAATGAATGCATTGTGTATGTAAGTGTGTGAGAAAGTGTAATTTTTGCGCAAAATTTTTCCGTCATTTTTAATATTAATGGAGGGTACCGACTCTCTCCCCAAAAAAAAAAAGAAAAAGAAAAAAGAAAATGAAGGCAAGCTTAAAATTGATTAAGCGTTAATATAATAATAATAATAATAATAATAATAATAATAATAATAATAATGATAATAATAATAATAATAGGAGTAATAATAATAATAATAATAATAATAATAATAATAATAAAATAATAAAAATCCAAATATTGAGGGTATGAGAAGAGGAATAGAACAGTAAGTCAAGTCAAAGTCGAAATCAAATACGTAAAAACACGGTTTCCTACGCGCAATAGGTGACGCTGCTAAGGAATAAACTGGCGCCGCGTAAACCATCCTGTCGCCACGCGACAATTTTGTCGCCTGGCGACAGACGCGCTTTCCTGTTTCCTACAGGAATTGAAGTCTGTCGTGCAAAAAAGTTATAAATAGCCCCCGAATCATCCGTTTACTGCATAATTTAACCAGCTTATTAAATAGTTAATTAACTAGTAATCATGCCTTTAGCTAAAAGAACCTTTTGTGGGTACATGGATGAATGGTTTCGTCACTTAACTGCTAAAGATAAAAAAGCATTAGATCTTTCTCATATGGGGGGTATGTTTGGAGTCAAGGGGATGAGTCTTGATATTGACTTTATTTATTCTGCCATAGGCTATTGGAATATTGATACTCATTGTTTTAGATTTTTTCATGATGAAATATGTCCTTTACCGGAAGAATTTGGGGCCATCATAGGTTATTATTCCACAGACCTTGCGGTAATGCCTAGAATCAATGAATATTACTATAAAGATTTCGAACACTTTTTTGATTTGAGGGGGACGGCTTTGAAACACATAGTGCATGGTAACATAGTTAATTTGACAGAATTTGCACATTATTTTTATGATAATCCCAATCCCGATTTCCGTGTCTATAAAAGAAGGGCTTTCCTTTATTGTTTATTTAACCAATTGCTCTTAGTGAGTGGTAAAGATAATGAGGGGAAATCGATAATTATATCTGTTATAGAACAAGTTGAATCTGGGAGAAATCCAATGCCATTAATTGTTGGAGAGACTATGCTGTGGTTAGATGCACTAAGAAAGAATTCAAGAGCACCTTTAAGAGGTTCTCCAATTTTATTACAGGTATAAAATAATATTATTATTAATTTATCAAGAACTAAAGAATATTATTTTTACACTGTAATGTTAATTTAAATACATATTTGCAGATATGGCTTATGGAGAGGCTGAAGCTTATTAATCCTCCTGATGATATTCACACATATATTCCAAATTGCATAGTCCGCCGAAAGAAACGATTTTTGAAAATCGGTCGCCGTGAGTGGAGCAAGGTGTTCGCTGCCGGTGACTTTACCATAAACTGGATTGTTCCTTGGTGGAGGATTGAGGCGATGATTGGTTGTAGTAACCAAGCATATTGTCGTCTCCCGAGCTTGTCGAGACTAACCTTTTACTTTCCTTGTAGAGTCATGAGACAATATGGTCTCGCACAAACCATCCCTACAGGAGATCTTCGCCGTCCTTATGAATTTCCTGTGTCACAAGAGATTGAGCGCTTTGATGGATACTGGAGTGGTAGGCCCTTATGGGAGGTGATTACCCATAAGGAACCACCTTGCTTGTCAAATAAAGTGAAGCAATGGCTTGATGGAAGATTCCAAAAACCTTAAGTTACAATTGAAAAGACCAATGTGAAGGATCGTCTAGGTTACAAGAAGATCCCTGCTAAAGAACGCCTAGGGGAAAGAATTGAATTCAAGACTCCTATTATGCCTAGAAAGAAGAGTGCCAAGAAGAATAAGGAAAAAGAAAAGTCGACTCTACTAAGAAGGAAGCTTGGGTGGAGAAGAAACATGGAGTCCTAGCGGAAGGAGAAACTATCTATACTAAAATAGAGTGTAGATCTTCTAACGGTTGTCTCCTAGCGAAGGTTATGGATCAAGAGGAAGAGAATGAAGACACAAATTGGAAAAGAATGAAGAAGGAGAAAAAAGATTAGAACATTGCTTTTCTTTTGATTTATTAGACAAAGTTAATTTGTTTTAGTTAATTTTTCAGCTTTTATTTTATCAATAATGTACTTTCTTTATTAATCAATAAAATTTCAGCTTTTATTTTAATTAACTTTCAATTAGAGCAATGAAAACAATTACAACATTTATTTTTTGGAGAATTAATTCGAGTACGAGAATCGAATAAATTTCAGAATACGTGAAACTTGTCTAGACACTTGCAGAAGACTGGCGCTGCTATCTGATGCACTGTCGTTGACGATTTAGCTCTGTCGCCTGGCGACAAAATTGTCGTCTGGCGACAGAATCTATTTTCTGGCGCCAGTCTTGAAATTTTGCGGACGTGCATTTTTTACTTCGGGGATACAGAATTTGAAGGAATTAAAGTGGCCGTACCCTGTACGGGTTGCCTACGTATCCTTTATTTAAGGAATCAGGCCGAACGTAGCTCTCTTGAGTGTTTCACTCAAGTACTTATGGGTAGTATTTCTTAAGTTGGTCAAGGTTTGTCATGTTTGGAAATTCATTGCCATCCATATCAGTTAATTTAGCCGCGCCTCCTGACAGGATTGTTTTGACAATATATGGTCCAGACCAATTAGGCCGGAATTTGCCTCTTGGATCTAAAACATTTTTCCTTAGTGCTTTTAATACCAAGTCCCCAACCTTGATATTTCTAGTCTTGACCTTTTTGTTGAAATGTCTAGCCATGCGGGTTAGATAACATTGGGTATGATGTAGAGCTTCTAGTCGTTTTTCATCGAGTAGGATTAGCTCTTCATATCGTGCTCTAGTCCACTCAACTTCATCGAGTTTACTTTCTAACGTAATGCGTAAAGAAGGTATTTCTAACTCTACAGGTTGTACGGCATCCATTCCATATACTAAATTAAATGGCGTATTTCCTGTTGATGTTCGGATTGACGTGCGATAACCCCACAGTGCGAAGTGAAGTTTGTCAGGCCAATCTTTATAATTTTCAGTCATTTTCTCAATGATCGTTTTCAAATTCTTATTAGCGGCCTCAACTGCTCCATTTGCTTGAGGTCTATACGGGGAAGAATGGTGATGTTGAATACCATACTTTTGTAGCAATTCTTCACATTCTGCTTGAAAGTGAGTTCCATTGTCACTTATCATTTCATGTGGGACTCCGTATCGACAAATTATGTTTCTTTCGATAAAGAGTGCTACATGCGTGGCGGTGAGTTTAGCATATGATTGTGCTTCCACCTACTTTGTGAAGTAATCTATTGCAACCAAGATGTATTCATGGCCTCCTGTTCCGGGAGGTGTAATCTTTCCAATTATGTCTATTCCCCATGTAGAGAAAGGCCATGGTGAAGTGTAAGTGTAGAGAAGAGATGGTGGGATATGTTGCAAATTTGCGTAAATTTGACATTTTGGGCATCTTTTTACATATTGATGACAATCTTTATTCATGGTAGTCCAGTAATATCCTTCTCGCATTATCTTTTGG
This sequence comes from Chenopodium album, assembly GCF_948465745.1. Taxonomy (NCBI): domain Eukaryota; kingdom Viridiplantae; phylum Streptophyta; class Magnoliopsida; order Caryophyllales; family Amaranthaceae; genus Chenopodium; species Chenopodium album. Next base: position 27,282,083 of record NC_137850.1, on the reverse strand, counting down.
ACTAGCATTTTGCCGTTAACATGTGTTCCGCATATACCCTCATGGATTACTCTCATAGCCCTTTGAGCATCTTTTTTGCCTACACATAATAGAGCTCGTCCCTTAGGTACCCTTTTGTGTAGTTCATTTCCTATGAGTACAAACTGGGAAGCTAAGAGTCTTAATGCTCTTTTTGCTCTTTTCTCAGCATGAAGAGGATATTCTCCTTTGGTGACATAATTCAATATATCTACGAACCATGGTTCCTTCTCTGATTCTTCTTCTTGAATTACTTCGTCGTCTTCTATGGCCTGAATGTATACTGGTTTATGCCTTTTTTCTATGGTTAAAGGCATTTGCTCAATTTCCTTAGGTATTCTAACCATTGAGGCTAGCCTTGCCAAGGCGTCGGCGAATTGGTTTTCCTCTCTAGGTAGGTAAGTGTATTCCACTTTTTCCAATTGATCGGTGAGAGTTTCCAAATATGTTTGGTAAGGAGCTAAACTTTCACTCCTAACCTTCCATCTTTTGGAGATTTGATTAATAATTAGGGATGAATCTCCGAATATCCGGAGTTTCTTTACGCCTAGGGCTAAAGCGGTTTCGAGGCCTACCACGCATGCTTCATATTCAGCTGCGTTGTTGGTGACGTCGAAATCTAATTTGATGGATATAGGGACATGTTCTTCCTTAGGTGATACTAATAAGACTCCTACGCCGCACCCCTTTTGGTTTGAGGCTCCATCAAAATATAGAGTCCATGTATCATCCTCTGTCATCATTAAATTTTCGTCCGGGAATTCATTCTCGTCTAAGGGTGTTGAATCTTCTATTGGGAAATCTGCTAGAAAATCCGAGACCACTGATCCTTTAATTGCTTTTTGAGGCATAAACCTTATGTCGAATTGGGCCAAATTTACTATCCATCTTGAGATTCGTCCATTAAGTGTAGATCTTTCGAATAGGTATTTTAGGGGATCCATTCGCGAGACTACGTAAACGGTATGCACGAGCATGTAATGTCTCAATTTAGTTGTGGCCCACACCAACGCGAGGCACAGCTTTTCCAATGGTGTGTAACGTGTTGCATACTCGAGCATTTTTTTACTTAAGTAGTAAATAGCATTTTCTTTGCTTTCTACCTCTTGTGCGAGCATAGCTCCCATTGTTTCCTTTGTGACGGTTAAGTATAGTCTTAAGGGTATTCCGGGGAGTGCTGGGGCTAATACGGGAGGATTCGAAAGATAGGCTTTGATCTTCTCAAAGGCTTTTTGACACTCATCGTCCCATATGATTGGTACATTTTTCTTAAGCTTTTTGAATATTGGTTCGCATATCGTGGTTAACTTGGATATGAACCTACTTATGTATTGCAACCGGCCAATAAATCCTCGAATTTGCTTTTCGGTTTTGGGCGGTGGCATGGACATGATTGCTTTAATTTTGGTGGGATCTATCTCTATTCCTCTAGAGCTTATGACATAACCCAAGAGTTTCCCTGAGGTAACTCCAAAAGCACATTTAGAGGGGTTTAACCTCATGTTGTATTTTCTTAATCTTTCAAAGAATTTCTTTAAGGCTATTGGGTGTCCTTGGCGGTCTTTTGATTTTACAATCATGTCATCCACATAGACCTCCACTTCTTTATGCATCATATCATGGAGTAGGGCAGTTGCTGCTCGTTGGTAAGTAGCACCCGCGTTTTTTAACCCGAATGGCATTACCGTATAGCAATAAGTACCCCAAGGCGTTATGAATGTTGTTTTCTCCATATCTTCTTCGGCCATGAGGATTTGATTGTATCCTGCGTATCCATCCATAAATGAGAGAAGTGCATGGTTTGCTGTGTTATCTACCAAAATATCGATGTGTGGCAAAGGGAAGTCGTCCTTTGGACTTGCCTTATTTAAATCTCGATAGTCGACACACATTCGAACTCTACCATCTTTTTTCGGAACCGGGACAACATTGGCGACCCATTCGGGGTATTTGGATACCCGGATAAAACCTGCAGTTATTTGTTTTTGTACTTCTTCTTTTATTTTAAGGGCCACGTCGGGTTTCATTCGACGTAACTTTTGTTTTACAGGTTTCATTCCTGGAATTAATGGTATAGTGTGTTGAGCTATTTCTCTATTAATGCCTGGCATATCTTCGTATGACCAAGCAAATACATCGATAAATTCTTTAAGTAGATTAATTAAATCGGTTCTTTCTTCTTTGTTTAGCGTCAGTCCGATTTTAACTTCTCTTTTAATGGTTGAATCTTTTGAGATATCAACCGTTTCTGTATCCTCAATTATTGGTGTCTTATTTTCAAGTGTTTCCATTGCTTTAATTATTTCTTTGTCATTTTCATCATTAGTTAAGCAATGCTCGTCATCTTTAGATAAAGAAAAACAAGAGGAATAAGGGGAAGAAGACATATTATTAAACTCAGAAATCATTACATCAAATAAAGAGATGTCCGTTGGGACTTGATTGCTAACTATCCTAGGAGTAGAAAAAGAAGGTGAGGGTGCTACAACTAAGGACTTAGAAGACTCGATGAGGGAAGACTCTAACTCAGACTCTGACTCAGACGACTCTTCGAATATTGGTCCTTGCCCTGTAGTTATTGAAATCTTCTTTCCATTTATAGTAACTATCTTCACTGTCTTGCGCCATCCACGCTCTTGATCTTCTATTGGAGTGATAAGTTCGGAGGGATCGAAATTTTCGCTTTGGAGAACTGCTTGGATAAGTGAAGAATCATCTTCCGCATATCTTGATTCGTTCTTTTCCCTTCCAAAGAGGAGTCCCATAACATTAAAGTCGAAACAAGGGGGTGCCTTTTCCTTATATGTTGGAGCTGGGATCTCGTCTAGGAAACAACAATCCAAAAAGATTTCGAATCCAGGCTGTCTTATACCATTCACAACAAAAGGTTCAAGAAATTCATGACAAGGGTAATCCTCTCCTTCTCTTATAAATTGCCCGTTTAAAGTGAGAGGATATTGATCCATGGGTATTTCCTTTTTTTGTATGCGGGCATTTCTTCGTGCTTTTGATTTTTCCTGGGCTCGTTTAAGGTCTTCGTGGGTTGGTTCAAAACCAAGTCCGAAAGTATCCAATTTAGGGAGGCCAGGTAAGCCCATGTGTTTAGCTACTCCTTTCTTCTTTCCTAGAGTCATTCCAGGAAAGTGTCCTTGTTTTCTTAGGATAGCATTTGTTATCATGTTTGAGTGGAGGTCATAATGAAGAGGGGTCCTTTCATCTTCCTCTATTAAGGAGACCTCTTCGCTAAAGCCCCACAAATCTTCATCGTTTTCGTCGTGTTCCACGTTAATTAGTGGATTTTCTACTGTTTTAATCCTCATAGATGAAGCATCAATGGTTATTGGAATGCCTCCAACTATAGCCTTTACTTGTTGATGGAGAAACGAAGGGACGGCCTTTAAATCATGAAGCCAAGGGCGTCCTAATAGCAAGTTAAAAGATGCTTTGATATCTACTTCTTGAAATGCAGTAGCATGTTCAATTGCGCCTGCCGTTACATTCATAGTGATCGTCCCTAATGCTTGACGACGTGAATTATCATAGGCTCTTATTCCTTGGGTTGACGGGGATAAATCCTCATCTCTTATTCCTAACATTCTTGCGGTTCTAAGTGGGCACGCATTAATTGCTGAACCGTTATCCACAAGAGTCATAGGGACATTCATTCTTTTGCATATGACCGTGAGGTTTAGAGCTTTATTGTGTTTGTCACCTTCCGGTGGTAGATCTTTATCCGAAAAAGTGACCAAATTAGTTGGACTTGGGAGATCGCTCGTGAGGAAGTTTGCAAGTCCCTCAGGAGTGGTGTCCGAATCTATGCCTACCTTAGCCAGTGCATCCATGACTGCGACTCTATGTTCTCGAGATGTGGCTAAAAGTTTCCATACATTCATTTCTACTTTAGTCTTTTTTAGCTGTTTGACAACATCGTTGTCTTCTATAATAGGCACGGGAATTTGCTGAATAGAAGGTATGGGTTGTGTTGAAATGGGAGGTTGTATTCTCCCGGACCTAGTGAGGACATCTATAGGTGAGTCCTCTTCGTCCCAAATGTCACTTACTGGGTATATTGTTGATAGAGGAGTTTCTTCAATGTCTTTAAGGTAAACATCCTCATCGTCACTGTCCCATACTCCATTAATCACGGCATCTTGTGGAAGTTGAACTAACTTTTTCTCATCAATCAAACGTTGAACCAAGTCCTTAAACTTGAAGCATTGCTCTATTGTATGTCCTCCTGATTGATGATATGCACAATAATATTTGTCTGTCCTTTTCAGCGATTCAAATGGTCTTGGCTCGAGAGGTTGGATTTTTCCATTCTCGAAGAGCATCTTGAATATATTTGTGTATGATGTCCCAATTGGAGTATATTTCCTATTGTTCTTTTTGGGAGTGTCAATTACTTGGAGATAAAATGGTTTCTTTTGCTTAAGTGGAGGTTTATTTTTAAGCAACTCATTTTTCTCTTTTATGGCCTCGAAGGTTTGTGAGATTAATTCTTTCAATTCCGAAAGTATTAATGTCAATGCCAATACTTCTTGCTTAGTTGCGGGTTCCTGACCGGAGAATTCGAGAGCATCTTCGAAGATTTCTTCTTCGATGGTCTCGATAGGTTCTATGAGACTAGATGGATCCTCTTGGTTTTCTTCGTCGGAAATAGCCAAAGAATCCGATAGCGGTGCAGTATTGATACTTGGCTTCTTACTTGCAGGAGATAATGGGAGCTTGTTACTATCAATCAAATCTTGAATGACTTCCTTTAATCTCCAACAATTCTCTGTAGGATGACCCCTACCTTGGTGATATTTGCAATGTGCATTTGGGTTCCAGCTAGCCGTTCTCCTTTCGACAGGTGGGTCCCCAAATGGTCCAATAGGAGTTATAAGGCCTTTTGCATGTAAGCGATCAAATGCGGTGTCATAACTCATACCAATAGGAGTATAATTCTTCCTAAATGGTTTCTTTTGTCCTTGATTATTATTCATTGCCAATACTTCATTAAGAGGAAAAGTGCTAACATTATTTGAATGGGTAGATTTGGATGAAGAAGGATTGTCGTTCTTCTTATTTTTCCAGCCACTACTTGAGTTGTTATTAGCAATTTTCTGTTTAGCAAGGTCATCTTCAATGTTAATTCCAATGTCATATACCGCTTTGAAAGTATTTAAGCTGCTTTGATATTTGAGATGCTTAGAATATTTTTCTTGGAGGTTTTTAATGAACATCCTGACGGATTCCTTTTCACTAGGCACTTCAACCATTTTTGCAATGGTTTCCCTCCATTTATTGAAGAAGGAGGTGAAACCTTCATTTTCTTTTTGTTTCAGCATTTCTAATTCTCTATGATCGGTTTCAACTTGTATATTGCATTTATATCTTTCAATGAAAGCGCTCACAATAGATTCCCAACTAGAGGTCTTTTCTTTATCAAGTGAAAAGTACCACTGTTGACATACAGCTTCTAAGGATAATGAAAATACAGAATGAAATGCCTTTCTATCTATCCCCTTAATACTCATTACAGTTTCAAAAGCTCTTAAATGAAAATAGGGATTATCCATAGCCTTGAACTTAGGGATGTCATTGGGATTGAACATTTGTGGAAGAAGGTCCTTATCCACCGAGACCCCTTGGGAGCTAATCTCTTGAAATCTAAAATCGTTGGACAGTTTGCCCAAGCTTTCCTGGATTAGGTTCATTTGTTTTTGTTTTTCAGGATTACTTATTTGCAGCGATAAGTTTTGCAACATCTCAGCCAAGTTGGCTACCTGTCCCTTGACTTCATTAAGTTCTTCTTGACTAGCCATTGCCTTCTTAGCTTTCCTTTTCCTACCGATTGGTTTGTCGAAAAGTAAAACTTGAACAAAAGTGTTGTCTTTGATTAAACGCCCTTCCTTTCTTGACCACGCGCTGTAATTTAAACCATATTTGTTTTAATATTTGACTCTAATTGACTTGACTTTTATGTTTAAAAGACTTAAAAGAAAAAGTGAAAAAATGGGGTATATATTTTAAGGGAATTTAAAAATTGGAGGATTAATATCCGACTTACCCCCCTAAAAAAAATGACGGAAAACACGCATTCAAGACTCTCTAGACATGGTCATAATGTAACAAACATGTTATGTGTGTGCTTTATGTGTATGTGAGTGACATGCTTTGACTACTAGTGTATGACCATGGGACTTTAAGTGCCTAAACTTAATTAAAGACTTAAACATGGTTTGAACCATTAACAAACTGATTAATCCGATTAGTAGACTGTTAATTAGACTCGTCGTGATGAATCGAGCAAAAGAACTGGACTGTCGCTAAAAAAACAGGACTGTCGCTACAGTTTAGAGTCTGTCGCCAGACGACAAAATTGTCGCCAGGCGACAGACGCTAAACTGCAGCGCCACAGTCCAAATTCCTGCGCCATTGCTGGAACATTAATCTGGACTGTTTCCAGTAATTTTACTCTAAATGGACATGCCTAAAGTCGTACTAAGTCGAATTGATTAAATTATTAGCCTTTAATTAATTCAAAATTAATTAATTAATTAGGCAAAGTCCTTTTAGTCATTAGTCAATTTATTTAGTCTTAATCACAGGTCAAACAAACGGTTAGCACATATATAATAAATACAAGCAAGGGTGCACAAGTAGTTCACATAGTCACAAGATGAGTTTGCAACCTAACCATGGCTCTAGTTCTCTAAAATTCGAGGATATGGGTTAAGTCAAAAGGGTCCATGGTTAAGAATCCATATGCATTGCACACAAACCTACCGGGAGGGTTGGAGCGAATGGACAGGATTCCGCGAGTGCGAGATGAAATCGGACTCGACTCCTTGGTTTGGTGGATTCACAAACATTACACGTACCCAAATCTGAACTTTGCACATGATAGTGGGATATTCCATTGGGCAGGTGAAGCAGGAACCCCCAGAGGGTTATATCCATATGTAGAACACATATGGGTTCAGAAAAGTGAGAAAATGACTCAATCAATAAGCAAAATCGAGCCAACAACACTAGAAATGGTCAAAACAAGAAGGCAGACCCCTGGCTCGGTATTGGAAGAACTTGGCGCCAGACTACAGGGACTGTCGCCGCAAAAAAGCTTCTGTCGCCAGGCGACAGAAACTTTTTACGGGCGACAAGCCCTGTTTTCTAGACGCTAGTTCCTACATGCCTTGGCAAGTTTCTGTGTTCTTCGAATTTTCCAGATTTCGTATTATCTTTTCGATTCTAGTCATGAAAGATATTTCCCAAATTTCCTACGTGTAAAATTCCTATGGATTGACTCATGGGGTACTCCCATGAGGACCTTTTAATGCATATGACAATAATGTTAATCAAATCACGCACATGAAATACTTAGAATTTTTCGAGTCTCATCCGCTCATTCTAAATAATTGCCAAAATTAAATAAATTTCAGGAATATAAATAGAAATCCTCCCCAGTGGAGTCGCCAAAAACTATAGGGAATATTTCAAGCATTACGATAACCCCAAACTTGAACCCCACTGTGATCATACACTAAGTATGGTGGCGTTCCAAAGGGAAAGACAAAGAGCAAAAAGAGTCGCCAACAAGTTTTAGGAACTTGTAAACCCAAAAGACAATCCAAAGGACCATCAACTACTCCATAAGGTCTTGAACCAAACAGGGTCCAGGGATGAGGGTACGAATCCAATCTACAAAAGAAAGGACCCGCCCTATAAAATAGGCCTCTACTTTGTTCTGCTCGTATTCATGTGCGCTTTTCGAATAACATACAAACATTATATTAAACCTAACCTGTTTATCTATGTTGGTTGAATATTAATGCACAAACAAAACTATTATTGGCGATCACTTGAGTTAAAATCACATTAGCCTAAACCAAATTATTAATTATCTTATTAAGCGTGATTCCAAGTACAAATTCCCTTTAAACCTGCATAAAAGGTGTGACCAAGCAATAACAATAAAAAATATATCAAGCAACATAAGCATAATAACCAATAAACAATAACAACGATGATAATAACATGATATAATAAAGCTTAAATATAATAGCAAGATCCTAGGCATGATACTAACAAGATTAATAACGAATCCTAACATGTCACTAAATGATAAAGATCAAAGCTTCAAACCTAACATGGTACTAACATGATAACATGATATTAAAAAAAAGTAAAAGCACCCTAAACATGATACTAGAAAGCAATAATAACATCCTAACATGATACTAGGAATTAAATACATCCTAGCATGATACTAGGAATATAACAATAACAAGCATGCTTTCTACATTGAAAGAGAGTAATAAGATTACATACTTTGAAGCCACGTACCTCTTTCTAATAACAAAATACACAAGTTAGTAACTTCAATGAAAATAATAAAGAATTATTAAAGAATTAAAGAATCAAAGAATTAAATTAAAGTTAAATAAAGTTTAGACTAGTTTTGGACCAAACCCTCAGAAAATATCAATCTTGCACGTCTAGGGCGAAGGCAACTTCGAACTTGGCTAAGAGACTCTAAGTCTAATGAATGCGGAATATTGTGTTTTGTAAAAAGGTAGTTTAGAAAGAAAAGAATTAAGTAATTCTTGAGAGGGAATAGAGAGAATTGAGAAAGAGTTGATGATTGTGAAAATTGATAATTGATAAGAATTGATGATTGTGAATGATTTTTGAAAACAGGGATTCGGACGCTATTTATAATGAAAATAATCCGGAAAAACATAGAATTTGATAAGGAATAAAACTACACACTATCGCCAGGAACTAACTCTGTCGCGACGCGACAATGTCTGTCGCGACGCGACAATGTCTGTCGCGCGGCGACAGGGTCTGTCGTGCGGCGACAGACTTGTCGTTTGGCGACAGCCTGTATTAGCGCGTTTTCTTCACGCGGAATCCGATCTTTAATCAACTTGATCTACGGAATCCGTACAGAAGATAAAATACGTATTTTTAGGATAACAAAACAATATTTTATTCCAAATAAAAATCTTTTAAAGATAATTAATTATTAAATCTAACAATATTAGAATTAAAAGGAACTTTCTAGAAACTTCTAGAAAACTATAATTAATCCTAATAATTTTAGGAATAATAATTAATATTGGGCCCTCCTCTAGATCATTGGGTCGTATTAAAATAAATAACTGGGCCCAGTTTAGTATTTTGGCCATAACTTCCTCAATATTCATCGGAATCGGGCTTATAATATATCGTTGGAAAGGTCTCTTCGAACCCCATCCATCTACACTATTATTGGACTCTTACCATGGACCAAAATAAACTGAAATGGATATTTTCAAATAAATAAGGTCATTTTCAAAAACAGAGAGAGAAGAATTTAATTAAAACTAAACTGCAACACTCGACTTTCAAACCACTTTCACCTAATTCGATAATAACACAACGTGAAAGGCATTCATCACTGGGTTTGGTTTGGGGGAGACACAAATGGGTGTCTACACCTACGCTTTTAAAGTGTTATGAGCATAGAGGAGAAAGATCCCCTACGATGGGCACACCCTCCTCACACCAGTCCGATTTCCGGTCTCGGTCTTTTTTTGCACACCCCTACTTGAGGTTATAGCATAAAATTTTTAAAAGGAAGGGCCACATATTGGAAAAACACCTAAGGGATGTCTGTGTAAAATTTCTCTTTTAAATTTTCTTTTAGAAGTCAAGTTAACATTTCCCTTCCTTTTTTTGTACACAAAATTGTTAAAAGTAAAAAACAAATATTTAGGAGATTAGGAAGGGTCACTCATAAATCATTATGTGGGAGTGACCGAGTGAGTTTAATCATGCTATTACGTTAGTAACTAATCAAATGAAAAAGTATTATTGTTGCTTTTATAATTAGTGAGAATCGTTTTTGATGTTAAATTTCAAAGTTGCATTTCCAACATAAGAAAAATACGCAGTACATTATTGTGGCTAATTTTAGCTTACACAAATAACTAAAAGCTAAAATTGCCAAACAAGACTCATACATCTTGATAACTTAACAAACGAAAGTATAACAAAAAACTATAAACCCTTTTGATCTTAAATCATTTTTTCTTAGACATAACTCTACTAAATTTTAATTATGGTACATATTCACCTTCATGACCATTAATGTACCCTTGTTCCCTATCATATTCTTCCATAGTATCATACTCATTAGGAAACTTCTTGGGTTTATAACCCTGTCTTCCTTCTTTCACATTATACTCATTACCATGATAATAATTATTACCCTCTCTTCCTTGTGTTTCATACTCATAGTTACCATTCTCATACTCATTCCCATTCCTAGAGAAAGTATTGGCAAACTCAACATTATTGTTGTTGTGGAAACCTGCATCATCTCCAACTCCATGATTATTCTTGGCATCATAGAAGTACTTCCCATTCCCCAAAAACCTTGTGTCGCTCATCCCTTGCTTCTGCTCATTAAATTTTTCGTTTTCATTGTGATTTTCATTCTCGAAGTTGTTAGTGTTGAAATGGCCATATTTTTCCTCAAACTCTTCGTTTTCGTTCTCGTTCTCGTTCTCATTCTCATTCTCATTCTCATTCTCATAGTTGTTAGTGATGAAATGAGCATTTCTACCCTCTTGATTAATATCATGAAAATACTTCCCGTTCTCCAAAAATCTAGTATCCCTCATTCCTTGCCTTTCAGTCACATACTCATTCTTATTCCCATTGAATAAGCTACTTTCATCCTTAACATCGTGATTAACATCATAATAATACTTCCCATTTTCCAAAAATCTAGTATCACTCATTCCTTTCTTCTCATTCCCATTCTCATTAAAGTTGTCATTGGAATAACCCATTCCAAATTCCTTGAAGTTGTTCTTGCTCAACTCTTCACTAGAAACAAACTTCTCTTGACCAAAATTTTCACTTTTTGTGGGGTTTGTGGTGGTAGGAGGGTATTGATAAGTCGTCTCCTGACCGTAAAGCCCGTACCCATGTTCGACAACATCGGGTTCGGGCGATGGAGAAGGAGCTAGTGTTGGTGATTGTATAGGAGCAATACTAATTGATTCTTTGTTTTCTTTGCTTACTTTGCTAAAGAACTTGCTATCTCTAGCATGAGTTTGGAGACAAAAGGCTAAGGCTAAGGCTAAGAGCAAGAAAAAGCATCTTACATTGGATGCCATTGCTAAGAAGAAAAAAAAAACAGAGGAAATTTAGGGAGTTGTTTTATTGAATGTTGGTTATAGTGTATTTATACACCTAGATTGTTTGGTATGAGTGGTTCCCTCTCTTTTTAAGTCAAATATTAAAAGGGTAAAAAGAAGAAAAAAGAAAAAAGAAAAAGAGGGAAAAGAGGCGGGTAATGATGCGGGGATTGAGGGAAGAATGAATTGAGGTCTAAGGCAATTTGTAAAATGGTGGGGTTTGAGAAATTATGTCATTTAGTGCATGCTCCATGTGCCCTTCACAATGTGCTCAAAGTGTAGGGACGTAGGGTTGCCTAATTTTAAATTTCGGTACCAATATGAATATAAGAAGTGCATGCTACATTATTTTTTATTTTTAATTTTAATAGTCTCACCTAGGTAGATTTTTTTTTGTTTGAATTATTGATATAATTTCACCTTTGTTTTTTGAATAACTGATATAGCATGAGTTTTTAAATTAATTATTTTCTTTGTATTTTATCTGTTTTAAATTGGATGATATATTTTGACTTTTGACATTATTTATAACTTTTTTTCAACTAACATTTATGATATTATAAAAATCATAGTCATATGAGATCTTGTTAGATTGATTTTAATTTATTTTTAATTAAAATTCATTTTATATATATATATGTTACAATAATATAATTAAAAATATTATAGATTGAATTTTTACATTGACAAATGTAATTATAAAAAAAAATAAAAAAAAATGTGACATCTAATTTGAAACAGAAGTATTAACTTTGACAGTATGTCTATACAAGCGAAGTATGTCTAGTAGAATCAAACATGTTTTCTCACAATATCATCACCTAATAATCTAATATGTCTTGTAGAAAGAAAAAATAAAACTAAATACTATGTGTGTAAGCTAAAAAAGCAATATAATTTGCTGGTTATTTTGACTTTTACCACCTAAAAAAAACGAAAAATTTGCTTCTGCCACCTCCATAAAAAAACAAGTCTTATTTTTACCACCACATAAAAAAATAAAATTTGGCTTTTACCACCAATCATCTCCAACTAACGGATTTCGTCCATAAATTCGTTAGTGGGGCCTACCATGTCCACGTGTCACCATACTATTAGGTTTTATTTTTTATTTGTTTATTTATTTATTTTTTTACTCAATAGTATGGTGACATGTGGACATGGTAGGCCCTACTAACAGATTTATGGACGGAATCCGTTAATTGGCGGTCATTGGTGGTAAAAGCCAATTTTCATTTTTTTATGTGGTGGTAAAATAAATTTTTTTTTTATGAAGGTAGTAAAAGCAATTAAATTATTTTTTGGAGGTGGTAAAAATAAAAAATTCCTAATTTGTTGTCCTATTGGCTTCTTCGTATACGGAAATTGTAGGCGGATAATATATGACTTCAAAATGTTGTTGATGTTGTGTGTTGTCCATGAGAGATGAGACCTTGAGTAATTAAATCAACCAGGGGAAATCGAATTCTCCCTCTAAAATATATAATACTCGCTCCGTCCGGTAATATTTGAGATGTTGTGGTGGACACGTAGTTTAAGAAAGTTACAAATGAGTCTGTTTAAAATATTTGTTTATTATATAAAAGATTCTCCTTTATGTTTTTTATATGGCTTACAAAGTTCAAAAAAAAAAAAAAAAAGGTGAGGAGAGAGAAAATACGAGAAAATATATATATATTTTTTATTAGTGGTCTTATTTCATATTTAATAACGTGTTAAGTATTTGGGATGGAGTTAAATAGGAACTGTGTCAAGTATTATGGGATAGAGAGAGTAACTCATTTACATCATCACATCATTTTGGTATACTGTATACACTTGGGGCCTGTTCATATTTACTTAATTTCAGTTCAGTTCAGTTCAGTTCAGCTCCAATCAGTTCAGTTCAGTTCAGTTCAGTTCCAATCAGTTCAGTTCAGTTCAGTTCAGTTCAGCTCTTAATTTCCCTCTCACATAAAATATTCATTTCAGCTCAATTCAGTTCAGTTCAGTTCAGTTCAGTTCCAATCAGTTCAGTTCAGTTCAGTTCAGCTCCAATCAGTTCAGTTTAGTTCAGTTCAGCTCAATTCAGTAAATATGAACAGGCCCTTGATTGATAAAATCTTTCCGTAATATAAGCAAGAAATTCTAAAGTGAAAAGTCCTTAATTAGTCCACAATGCAAAGTTTGTTGTTTACTCAACATAATTTAAATTAACCTATCTTATAATAATGTAAATATAATATATAAAATAAATATCCTTATGGAGATCAAAGTTTGGTTATTTACATCCTAATATTCTTAGTAGTGCAATTTTATACATTAGCTTGTGCTAATATAGTAATATTATATAGACCTCCATTAACACCCAATATTACCTTCAATGGTAATAGATGAATGAATTATGTGAAGAAAAAAAATACAATTTGGGATGAATTAGCATTACTAAACATCAACCGTTCTTACAAATTGTATGGGATGATATCTGGGCATGACCAGATCGCAAGGAGATGCTGATATGTTGCAGAAAGAGGACATGTCGGCCTGCCGCAATTTAACACGTGGCAACAGAAACTCGACACTTGGCACAAAAGGTTGTGCATGGGTGAAAGCCACCTGTCAAGGTAGATTACTATAAATAAGTAGGTAAGACCTCATTAATGAGAACATTAATTTCACTCGCTCTCTAATCTCTCTCTACTTTATCTCTCTTACTTATCTTCTCTTCTCAAACACTTTCTGACTTTATCATCGGAGTGGTTATCCCCGGATCACCCCGGGGTTAGCTAACTTCTTCTCATTGTGTAGGTTCTCAGCTTGCCGATAGGGGTATCAGAATCTCAGGTCCGAGTTCCTGGAAGAGTTGGGATCAGACAGAAACAATTTGGCGCTAGAAGGAGGGGGCAATTGATCACTTCTATCGCCTAAGAACCTCACACAAAATATATATATACAACAACAATAATCATGGCCGGAAACAATTTTAACAATGGAATACCAGTAGGACAACCCCAGGTGGAGATAGTAGACGAAACCCATACCCTAGAGGGTAATCAGTTTCATATGCCGATAACCCCCCCCTGCAGGAGGAGGGGAGGCAGAGGATCCTATGGCGGCATTTACTCCAGATGAATTGGAAACAGCCGCAAGGGTGATGAGTGCAATGAGTAAGAAGAGAAAGAAGGCTGAGGCGGCACGGGCTGAATGAGAAGCTGCCCAGGCCGATAGAGGAACATCGCACCGTCACCAGGAGGAACAACACAATCAGCTGGAGAACTCGTCAAGGAGACCCCGATATGAGTCGTCAGTAAGGACGCATACAACATCACGGCAGGATGAGCAATCCTCGAGTCGTGTTGTGAGTACCAGAACTCAGCAGCAAAGAAGCTCGCAAGTAGTAGGTCAAGCAGTACGCACGGTAGTGCAGTTAAGGGCATCCCCATTTGCCCAACACATCTTAGATCAACCAATGGAGAAGGTGAAAATGCCGACTTGTAGATATGATGGAAGAGGGGATCCGACAAGATTCATAACGTCTTATGAGGGACACATGATGCTGTACACAAACTCAGATGCAGTTTGGTGTAAGGTCTTTCCGACAACTTTGATTGGGGCTGCAGCCGATTGGTTTAACAACCTTGAAGTTGGGTCAGTAGATAGCTTTGAAAGACTGACTGAGATGTTTGTAGGGCAATATGTCAGTAATAGCGTGAGGCAGAGAACTTCTGGAGAATTGATGGCCGTGGAGCAGAAACCAGATGAATCTTTGAGGGATTACATTAGGAGATTCAATAATGAAGCAAACACTATTCCGAAGTTACAACAGGAGATAGCCGTGATGGCTTTGATGAATGGGTTAGTTGATTCGGATTTCAAAAGGTATCTTACAAGGAAGAGTCTGCCGACATTGGCGGCAGCGTTCAGCAAAGCTCACGATTACATAAAGAGCGAGGAGCTGTTGAAGACGAGTAGTAGGCATATGGTGGATGGAAAGGGGCAAAGTCAAAATGAGGGGACCTTGTCTGGAGGGAGCAGGCCGAGAGCTCCTGCCCCAGGAAGGGGAGGAGGAAGTCGGCAAGATACCAGACCGACAAGACTGCCAATGAGATACAGCACTTACACCCCCCTGAATACGCCAAGGGCTGCAATCTTCTCAGTGAATCAGAACAGAGAAGATTGGTCAAGGCCGATTCCCATGAAAGCAAGGTCGAGGGACGTGAAGAAGTACTGTATGTTCCATAGGGATGTGGGGCATTATACAGAAGAATGTACCCAATTGAAGGACAACATTGAGGAGTTGATCAGGAAAGGGCACCTAACACAATACCGGTTGAATACCGGCAGGAGTCTACAGCCAACACAAATAGTTGAGAGGCAGCAGATAGAAGCGAGGCCCGAAAGGACACAGGGGAGGATAGTCCGACAAGGGGATGCAGGAATACCGCCTTTATCTACAGGGAGAGTGGATGTGATAACGGGGGGGCCGATTCACGGAGGGACGATTAGTGGAGCGAAAAAGCATTTAGCGAAGCACCGTCATCTAGTTTGTGCTTTAGATGTAGATAATCGTCCTCGGCCAGCATCAATGCCACAAGTTGTATTTACGGAAGAAGATGCACGAGGTGTAGTGTTCCCACATGATGATCCGTTAGTCCTGATAACTAAGATCAATGGAGCTGACATCAAAAGGGTGCTGGTGGATGGAGGTAGTTCAGCGAACGTGTTGTTTATGCAAGCTTTTACCGAAATGAATATAGGAAGGCAATATTTGAAGCCGGTATCATACCCTGTGATCGGTTTTAATGGGTCGACCGTGAGGCCAGAGGGGAGCATTGTGTTGCCTGTAAGGGTTGGTGATGGACCACAAGCGAGGGATGTGATGGCAGAGTTTTTGGTGGTAGGTGTCAAGTCGGCTTATAACGCAATTATCGGCAGACCGATAATTCATGACATGCAGGCTGTTGTATCAACATACCATTTGGTAATAGCCTATGTACCGAACTTGGGAGCTGTGGAAAAGGTGTATGGAGGTCAGGTTATGTCGAAAGCCTGTTATGTAACAGCTTTGAAGAACCCAGTTGGTGATGCCGCAGTTCCATGCAACCCAACAAGGGAAGGTGAACCGACAGTGCAAGATTTGACAATGAAAAACTTTGATGCAAGACCTGAAGAAACACCAAGGCCGTTGCCGGGCGGAGAAACCGTCCAAATTGAATTGCAGCCAGGCGACCCCAGTAGAACAGTGAAAGTTGGGGCAGACATGGATGTGGAGACCAGGTGTAACCTGATAAGTTTATTGCGCGAGAACGCCGACGTCTTTGCGTTCTCGGCCAGCGAGATGCCAGGCATACATCCTGAGGTAATGGAACATAAGCTGAATGTTGATAGAAAGTTTAGACCGATAAGGCAGAAGAAGCGTAATTTCTCGACTGAGAAGATAGAAGCGATCCAGGCCGAGGTGAACAAGCTCTTGGCAGCAGGGTTTATAGAACCTTGTACATATCCCGAATGGTTGGCAAATGTAGTAATGGTGAGGAAGCCGACAGGGAAATGGCGAATGTGTGTGGATTTTACAGATTTGAATAAAGCTTGCCCTAAGGATTGCTACCCATTACCTCGGATAGATAGGCTGGTAGATTCGACCTCTGGTCATGCCATGCTTAGTTTTCTGGATGCATTCTCAGGATATCACCAGGTCAGCATGCATAAGGCCGACAGAAATAAAACGGCCTTTATAACAGATGTAGGTGTGTATTGTTATAAGGCAATGCCATTTGGGTTGAAAAATGCAGGGGCAACCTATCAGAAGTTGGTGGATAAGATTTTTGAGAAACAGAAAGGGCGGAATGTTGAGGTGTATGTGGATGATACGATAGTAAAGAGTAAGAACAAAGAAGACCATATAACCGATCTGAGGGAGACATTCGAAACCTTGAGAAAATATCAAATGAAGTTGAATCCAGAGAAGTGTGTTTTTGGGGTGAGATCAGGGAAGTTTTTAGGTTTTATGGTTAGTGAACGGGGGATAGATGCAAATCCTGATAAGGTAAATGCGGTGCTTCAAATGAAACAACCAAAAACCATCCGTGATATACAGAGGTTAACGGGCAGGATGGCAAGGCTAACAAGATTTATCAGCAAATCAGCTGATAAAGCACTCCCGTTTTTTATGGTACTGAGAAATAATAAGGCATTTGAGTGGGGAAAAGAACAAAGTGATGCCTTAGAAGTAGTGAGGAATCATCTTAAATCTCTTCCCACAATTGCCAGGCCTGAGAAGGGAGAAGTGTTACAATTATACATCTCAGCATCACCAAAAACAATAGCGGCCGTTTTGTTGGTAGAAAGGAAGAGACAACAACAGCCGATTTACTTTGTCAGCCATGTCCTGAATGCGGCAGAACGCAGATACCCAGTTATAGAGAAGATGGCTTTAGCTGTACTGGTAGCAGCCAGGAAGTTAAGACCTTACTTTGATGCACATCCGATAGAAGTACTCACCAATCATCCCCTAGAGAAGTCACTGCGAAAAATGGATACGTCTGGTAGACTACTGACATGGGCAGTAGAGTTATCGGAGTATGAAATAAGTTACAAGCCTAGGACGTCAATTAAGGCTCAAGCGTTATCAGATTTTATTGTTGAAACCACATACACAGATGAAGAAGAGGAGTTGGGAACATGGCAGGTATCAGTTGATGGATCAGCCACAGCAACGGGGGCAGGGGCCGGAGTTGTGATAACGGCTCCAGATGGAAAAATATTTGAATACGCCATGAAATTTAAGTTCAAGGCAACAAATAATGAGGCCGAGTATGAAGCTGCAGTAGCCGGAATGCAGCTGTCAATAGCGGCAGACGCAAAACGGCTAGTTTTGACAACTGACTCTCAACTGGTGTCAAGCCAGTTTAGTGGGGAATACGAAACTCGAGAGCCAGCAATGGTGAAGTATTTGGAGAAAATGAAACAGTTAGCAGCTCAGTTGCAATACTTTGAGATTAAACTGGTTCTGAGATTGAAAAATGCTCAAGCAGATGCATTGGCAAGATTGGCAAGTTCAAGCTTCAAGTTATGGTTGAGATTTTAAAGCAGAGAAGCATAGATGAGGTACCGGCGGATGTCAATTGTGTTGAAGTGGAGGATCAGTGGTACGATAAAATACTGGCATACATCGTTCATGGTGTAGGGCCAACAGATAAAGGGGAGCTGAGAAGGTTACAGAAGGACAGTGTGTGGTTCGTTATGTACCAAGGCCAGTTATACAAAAGGGGGTTCTCACTGCCGTTGCAAAGGTGCATAACGGATCTTGAATCCGCAAGATTAATAGAAGAATTGCATGAGGGAAGTTGTGGTAATCACCTTGGAGCAAGAGCTTTGTCCAGAGAGGCAATGAGAAGGGGATATTACTGGCCGACAATGAACGCAGATGCAAAGGCTTATGTTAAAAAATGTGAAAAGTGCCAAAGGTTTGCCCCAATTATCAACTTGCCCCCGAACGATCTAACTCCGATGCTGAACCCAATCCCTTTTGCCCAGTGGGGAATGGATATAGCAGGCCCATTCCCATCAGCCACAGGTGGAAGAAAATATCTAATAGTGGGAATTGATTACTTCACCAAGTGGATAGAGGCAGAACCAGTAACGAAGATAACGGCATCGGAGGTGAAAAAGTTTGTATGGAAAAACATCTTCACGAGATTCGGGTTGCCAATGGCGATGGTTTTTGATCATGGAACTCAATTTGACTGTAAACCAGTCAAAGATCTCTTAATGATGTATAAAGTAAAATTTGCTTATGCAGCAGTATGCCACCCACAGTCTAACGGCCAGGCAGAAGCAGCAAATAAGCAGATAATAACGGCAATTAAGAAAAAGATCGAACACGCAAAAGGTTTATGGGCAGATTTGATACCAGAAATATTATGGGCCAACAGGACAACGATGAGAGAAGCCACAGGTGAATCCCCTTATACTCTGGTTTTTGGAACAGAGGCAGTCATGCCAGAAGAAGTCGGTTTGCCGACATTCCGGATTCAGCATTACTGTACAGATCAAAATGATTTATTCCTACGGCAACAGTTAGATTTCTTGCCAGAGCTAAGAGAAAAAGCAGCAGTTAAGTCAGCTGTCTTTAAAGAAAGAATGTCACGGGCCTACAATAGAAAAGTATCATATAGGCCGTTAAGTAAAGGAGATCTAGTCTTACGAAGAACCGCAGCAACCGGTAAGGGAAATGAAGACGGGAAGCTGACTGCAAACTGGGAAGGGCCTTATCGAATAAGAGATGTCGTCATCCAAGGGTCATTTTATCTAGAAACCCCGGATGGGACACCTCTAAAAAATGTATGGAACTCCGCTGTATTGAAAAAATACTATGTGTAATGAACAAATCCTTATTTTTTGAAACTGATATCAAAAAAGATATCGGTAATGAATGAAGAAGTATTCAGACAATACGCATTGAAATAGGCATCCTCCATTTAACAGAACATCGTTAAGTGGGATGGACAGCTAAAAACCGCTTCCATGAAGATAACAGTTATACAACCTGATCAGTTGTATATGTTAACTCATGAGGTTGCTGGTTCAAAATATAAATACCGGCCAAATCAATTCGAGTATACGCCGACATGAGGCGTAGCTCAGAAAATGATCGCCGAGAGGGTACCTAACTGGCTAAAACAACACAGCAGTAGGTGACCAGTGTTATAATCTGAACCAGCAACAACCGTTCGCTTTTATGTTCGCAGCTCAGTGTGCATAGCTCTAGCGTGAACTATGTACACTGGGGGGGACAAGAAATGATATGGCGTTCATATACGTTGTGATATCCATAGTATGCTGATAAGTTCATATGCGTTGTGATATCCATAGTATGCTGATAAGTTTTTAAAGTATGCTGGTAATTTTTATATGCAATTTCTCGAGCCAGGTTTTAGATCTGGTATCTTCGGAAGCTGGCGTCTTTAAAAAGGTTTCTAACTGGAAGTTTTCGGATTTTAGACAAAGCATTAGGTAAGTAACTATTTTTTGCAATTTTTTATGCGTTGAAAACTAGCAAGGCGAGGCAACATGATTATCATAACCTTGTTTAAAAACAGGCAAACTAGAAAATGATAAGTAAAGAACAACACGGTTATGATAAAAGTATAGAATTTTGAAGGCAAACGGCAGCCGGTAAAAATAAAAATAAGTTTACACAACAGATAAAATTAACAGCCGACAGGCATCACCACAAAAGAGGGGTATGCCGATAAAACAGCACTGCCAAAACATGTTCATACATACAAAAACAATAAAAGAGTTACGGCTAGTAAGGCCCAATGATACAAGACCCACAAGAGGATGCCGGTGATGACTGCCCGCCCCTTCAAGATTGAGCATTCTCATGCACTGGGGAATCCAAAATGCTGGGATTGCTGGGGCCGTCATCAACAGTTGGCGCCAGGTTATACAAGTCCTCATCAGAAAATTGCTGCGCCTCAAAGCCAGAAGGGATCTTGTAGGCTTCCTCGCCGAAAGCCTTTTCAATTTTTGCCCAATCATCCTTCTTCCAACCGGCGGCGTGAGCAATACATCTCTGAGCAGCGGTCCAACCTCCATCAAAACGATCTTGGAGTTTGGAGCAGAACTCATCAGAGGCTAGATAACGGCCGACCGCTCTCCGACGGATACCAGGTTTGTCGGCTTCCATTTTTTGAACCTTTTCTTCAAGGCTCTTAATTTTAATCCTGGCATCCCGGAGATCTTTTTCAACTGAGGGAAGCCGCTCAACGACCTTGTTTTTCTCAGTGATCTGAGTCTTCAAACTTTGCACCTCTAGCTCAAGGTTGGCAACCCTCTCAGCCTTGACCTTCAGCTCCGACATCTCCCTGTCATCTCTTTCTTTTATTTTCCTCAAATCATCGAGGGCCTT
This sequence comes from Chenopodium album, assembly GCF_948465745.1. NCBI lineage: Eukaryota > Viridiplantae > Streptophyta > Magnoliopsida > Caryophyllales > Amaranthaceae > Chenopodium > Chenopodium album. The sequence goes on along the minus strand of NC_137850.1, from coordinate 27,260,990 downwards.
TTCAGCATATTTGATGACCTCCTGCATGGCACTTTCGCTGGCAGACGCTTGATGATGTTTCTCCTGGTAGTAACGATACATCTCAACCAGCTCTGTGCCAGACATGACGGCCTACAGAAATGTGTATTTAAGTAGAAGTAGGGAAGCCGAGAATGCTACATAAAAATATATATATAAAGATATGAAATAATAATATGTATACGTACCTTCATCATGTTGTGCATGTGGGTAGCAGCAAGGGGGCCGATTGGACCAGCAGGTCTGTCCATTGGCAGTGTCAAATTGCTCAACAGCCGGTAACCGAGATTTCCACCTTGCATTGGGTCATCGGTTATCATAGATTCGTTCCGGCCGACATCCATAGCAGGCTGCCAACGGTCGCCAGAATGGCCGGGAGGGACAGCAAACCCCTTCAGAACCTCATCTGGAAACCTTCCAGAAACACGCTCAATCCATTGATTGGACCGATAAGTCAAGGCTGGGATGCTGGAATCCGACCCAGCCGTTGTAGGAGCAATTGCGGTGGTTGCCTGAGGTTGACGGGGAGATTCAGCAGAAGTGAGATCTTCGATCTCAATACCCTGAATAACCTTCTTCACAACGGCCTCAGGGCTTTTAGCTTTGTTGACAGTCGGGGTCTTTTCAGGCACCGACTGGTCCTTCTTCTTCTCGGGCGCCGATTGATCTTTTTTCTTTTCGGCACGCCCTTCAGGTTGCCTGGGGCTGGAGATCACAATGCCACTTCGGCGATTGGCTAGAGGTGTTAGCTTTCTTTTCTTTGCATTATCATCGGCCATGATCTCAGCTCTTCTCTTGGCACTAATGGCTGGAGCACGCCCACAGACGGAAGCAAGAGTATCGTAGGGGTCGGAAGCTTTGGGGCAGCGCCTGATAACCCTTGTCCCGTCAGAAGATAGGCCGAGTTGTCTGTTATCCAACTTATCAATACCTGGTAAAAAGGAATGTAAATTCAATAAGTTAAAAAAAAAATAATAATAATAAAAGGGTAAGGAAGGTAACACTAAACAAGTAAACTACGCCGTTTTCATTATGAAAATAAGAACATGAATAATAGGCGAATAAGAGTAATAAAACCAAGAAGGATAAGCTATACCATGCTGGTCAGTCCAACAAAGACCGACACGAGATAGCGGCGCGTTGCCCAGAATGTAACTCACATTCGGCACCCACACCGCAGGAATTAGACGGACCTTGCCGTCGCCTTCATCATGTTCAGAGATGTCAAAGTGATTGACATCCCTTTCTTCATGCTTCCCGAGATCTCTCTCGGGGATTGAATCAAAATGGGGATGAGGCTTGAAAAAAGTTCTCCTCAAAGGAAAATCCTCTGGGACTGAAATAAAGAAAAACTTATCCTTCCAACCTTTGCAGCTAGATAGTTTAGGATGGACGGTATATTTGTGGGGTTGGGTATATAAAGACCACCACCCATCTGATTGACCATCTCTCTTTAGGGTAATAAGCCGTCTGAATACATTAAGGGTTAGAGGGAAGTTCCGATATAGCATAACCCAAACTGTAGCAATAACGGCACGAATAGTTTGAGGGGTTAACTGAACCAGGCAAACGTTCCAGGCCTTCAAGATTTTAGCAACAAAGGGATGCAGAGGAAAACGGAGGCCAAAATCTAAGTGCTTCATGTAAACAGCCACGGAACCAGCTGGACAATCTAACACTGAAGCTCCAGATGGAGGGAGAGACAACTCGTACCCATCAGGTAAGTTAAAGAACTTTTTCGCACGACGACAATAGTCCTTTGTAATTGCCGTTTTCCTAAAAGCTTCACTTATCTTTTCCTTTGTAACTTTTCCGTCGTCGGCAAGAACTATAGGTTGTCGGAACTCAGCCCTATCAGTTTCAGAATTATACCCCTCGTCCAAATTCTCTTCCTGGATAACCTCGGCCGTTAAGTCAACAATGTCATCCCTACTCTCATTATTTACACTGTCTTCCTGAGCGTCGTCATCTCTTAAAACTGAGTTGACGGCAGAATCATGAACAGGAGATGACGGACCTTCTTTAGGGGTCAAAGGGATGTCATCCTCAAGTTCTTCTTCAGAAGAACTTACAACCTGACCTTGTCCAGGTCTTTTACTAGATTCCGCTGCCTTGGCGGCCTCAGCGGCTTCACGGGCGGCAGCTCGGGGTTGATAACTTGTACTCTTTACCCTTGGCATAGTGTTTATACCTATATTGCCAACGTTAGTGCCGTATTGATTAAAATATCGTCTCCCAGTAAAGCTGCGTAAGTGATAACGGACATTAACAGGTTCAACGTCAAGAATTTCAGTATCAGCAGGGATATCAGGGTTAGTAGGGTGAAGGGCGCTTTCACGGTGGGCAATGGTCCTATGTATCATAAAAGCACGTTTTTCTTCTTCAGAAGTTAACGTCTCAAAAGGGTAGTCAATGTTATCAGAAAGGGAAGACGAATTACCTTGATTACTACCGATTTCTTTGCCTAAAGATTGTCTAATTAAACGGCGCCTAGCAGTACTAAGGTTAGGAAAATTCTCTTCGACACTATCTTCAAACATTTAATTGAATATAAGGAAATAAAAACAGCATGAAAAATCAGGGGTTAGGGTACGAAAATACCTTCAATGAAAATCGCGGATTTAACACCTCTAACTGATAAAGAAACGACGAAGAAAGAGAAGGTACGCCCGAGGAGACGGAATACACAAACCGAACGAGAGGAAGATAAGAAAGGACAGAACTGTGGTCAGCCACTTAAACTTTTTCGAGAGAAAACTGGGAGGGAATGCAAAGTAGTAAGAAAATGGCGGAATTTTGATCTAAAAAAGGGGAAGCTGAATGGCCAATTGAAGTGAAAGGCGGTTCAGAGATCCGACGGCTGTTAATTGGCAAACTTTTTCAAAAAGCAGCGGCAGGATTTGTGACACGTGTAAAAATTTTCCCGCCCAAGCAAAAAAAAAAAAAAAAAAAAAAAAGGGGAAAAGAAGAAAAACGGTTACACTACCATAACGTACCCTTTGTAATGAATTGACCTTGTAACCTATCGACACACAAGGTCACTCGGGGAGGAAAACGGAGTTTTTCGCTCCCAGGTTTTTTTGTAATGAATTGACCTTGTAAGCTATCGGCATACAAGGTCACTTGGGGAGGAAAACGGAGTTTTTCGCTCCCAGGTTTTTTGTAATGAATTGACCTTGTAAGCTATCGGCATACAAGGTCACTTGGGGAGGAAAACGGAGTTTTTCGCTCCCAGGTTTTTTGTAATGAAGTGACCTTGTAAGCTATCGGCATACAAGGTCACTTGGGGAGGAAAACGGAGTTTTTCGCTCCCAGGTTTTTTGTAATGAATTGACCTTGTAAGCTATCGGCATACAAGGTCACTTGGGGAGGAAAACATAACTTCTCAGCAAATAGTAATAATAAAAGTACTACAAGTAGCAAATTAGCATAACACTTCTCAGCAAAAGGACATAGAGCTTAAAAATATATGAATATGTAGAAGTTAATTTGCCTGGATACAGGCCAAGCGATTAAGATGGATTATGAAAACGACAACATTGGTAATGACACTTTGTTAGTAAGCAGTACTTGACAACGTACAAGAAACGTTGTTACAATAAAATTTCCAATTTAGGGAAGAGTCGGAAGAATGAGATGTGGAACCCAAAGTTTGTTTTGTTAGGATCAGCTTGTCTCCCATGATTAACTGAGCACGATGATGGATGATCATACGTCCTCACTTGGGGGGCTAATTGTATGGGATGATATCTGGGCATGACCAGATCGCAAGGAGATGCTGATATGTTGCAGAAAGAGGACATGTCGGCCTGCCGCAATTTAACACGTGGCAACAGAAACTCGACACTTGGCACAAAAGGTTGTGCATGGGTGAAAGCCACCTGTCAAGGTAGATTACTATAAATAAGTAGGTAAGACCTCATTAATGAGAACATTAATTTCACTCGCTCTCTAATCTCTCTCTACTTTATCTCTCTTACTTATCTTCTCTTCTCAAACACTTTCTGACTTTATCATCGGAGTGGTTATCCCCGGATCACCCCGGGGTTAGCTAACTTCTTCTCATTGTGTAGGTTCTCAGCTTGCCGATAGGGGTATCAGAATCTCAGGTCCGAGTTCCTGGAAGAGTTGGGATCAGACAGAAACACAAATTTATTTATAAATTCATTATTATACATACAATTTATTACCACTTATTAAATGAGCGGTTAATTTCTGCTTTTCCATACTTGTTTCCTTGCATAAGCTTTTTCATCCCATAAGTTCAATTTTTTAATGGGCGATAACGAAGTTTATGCTTTAATTTCACAACCCAATAAATATGTGTATAACAAAGTGATGCAAAGTGGTATTCAACATTAATAATAAGGAAAGAAAAACAAGGTGCATAATCACATTAACTAGTGTACATATAACAAAATCTCACTACATTTTCAACAAGTTCAAACGTGTGTCTCACTATCAGTGTTAATACTAGGCACATGCAGTCCTCAATTATGATCCCGATATGTAACATCCTTAATCTTTGTCAGTATGTATTAGAAAAAAAAAAAAACAGATATTCAGGCGTGGTTGTGTTCCTCTCTTTATCAAAATTTTGTGTAGGAATTTAGAAGGGTTGGCGTAACACTATCTATGTTACTCGAACCTTTTAATCACATCAAGTTCTTGTATTAGACCTTCGACACTCAATCATGGATAAGATATATTGACATTTCATTTTAGATCAAAATCCTGCAAGATTTTAGCATAATAGTCACGTCGGACACTTAAACACGTACCTGTATCAGACATGGGTATTGGATAGTTAGAGTACGAGTAGCATATTACAATATAAATCCTATATTGTGGGGATAATATTAATTCAAACGAAAATACAAAAGTGGTATTTTGTTCATAGTTGAAAGAATGAACACATCTCAATCGCCAACCAAGGCCAAATTTGTAGGCACAAGAGGATTGAGTAATTAAAGGGAATGGTCAAGAAGCTATATCAATAGATGGTGGCCAAATATTCAGAGTTGCAGTTGAGAGTAGTTGCGTTTTTTATTTATTTTTACTTTTTGATAATCAAAAGTTACTCTTTGACTGTTATTTATTCTTCTTGGAGGGAGGTTAGTGCTATACGTTCAATTTTTCATGGAACATAAGCTTTAATATGACTTTTGTATGTGTAGCCGTGTAGGTGTAATACGAAGTAGTTTCTTTGGCGTCCAATTAAATTGTTGTCATTTTTCTGAATTATGTATTGTCCTCTCTTCCATTCCTTAAGTTCACTTTGTAATTGGCTTTCTGCATAGTCAATTTTAAGGGGGTCCTTTCACCTACATACAATGAAGTAATGTCAATAAATAGGTTGTGTATTGTATTAGTGTATTACGACCATAGTCAAGGATGTCTTGTATGTCCCTCGTCGTGTAGGTAATAAGTCAACAACCACTTATGATGATATACTCATGTACTTACTACCAACTAGAATTTGGTTTAGCTATTAAGGCTATGGGATCAATTTTCTATGGGGATACTTTAGGGGTAGAGTTTTACTTTTCGCTCTCCACTCTCAGAGATGTTGTCCACTAACTCGGGTCGGGTTAACCAATGCAAAATTATGATGATTTGTTAGAAGTTTAGAGCACCTTTTTCATATTTATCCAAAATAATACTTAATGATATATTGACGTTGAATTCCCTTTATAACCAAGAATGAAAACAAAAATTACCTCTACTATACTATTACTTTAAAGAACCATTTGACTTTTTTTTGGAATTAGGAAGACCCACACTAGGCTTCAACCCTCACGGTTATTCAATGTAAGTTTCTTATCAAGTGAATTAACACTTTAATGGTTAAAACCGTATAAATAGTTGATTTCTCTATAAGAACAAATATAAACGTATAAAAATGAATACAAAATTACTTCAAGATGTTTGATTTGGGTTTAAGTAAGGTCACATCGTTACAAATGCATAATTGGCGGAAAAGGTGTGTGAGTAAGACCAAGATTAGGATTTAGAAACCATCTAGTACACTATAATAACCTGATTAAACGCAGTTAACTTTTGTGCCCCACATTAGACCATTCATCATGTAGCAGTCATAATTACAAGTACCCTAACTCGAATTAGTTGTTGCACATCACAAATCATATTAATGAAATAACCATCCAATATAAAGAAATAATCGATACCATACGAAAGAGGGCAATTGGTTATAGGACAGCACTCATAGCATAATCGTCATCGACAATAAATGTGTCATTCATGACACTAGGGTGCATGTCGCTTTTAATGCCAAGCACTATCCAATAAGCTTTGTTTCTTGGACCACCTTGTACCAATTTTTTGCCCATAACATTTAACACATATTTGAGTTTGTTTTCTTCTAAATTTGGCACACACTGATAAGATAAAAGATTTCCCCTCCTCAAACCAAATATTTCATGCATGGATTTAAATTCTCTAGATCAGATTTCTAAGCTCTTAAGTTTGGAAGAATATGTGAGATATATATGACTATATATTGTAATTTATTACATTAAAAGATGTATGCATTGGATCTATTGGATCTGCAAAAAAATTTGTGTGCATGTAGTTTATTATAATTATAATGTGTTAAAGGACCAACTCATCAACCAAAAATAACGCTGGGTCAACAAATGTTCGGGTCGGGTTCGAGTAGGGTCGAGTCGGGTTTCGAGTCAAATTCCGGTCAGCACTTCGGGTTAAGTTCGGGTCGGGTCAAGTTCGAGTCGGGTCAATTTTTAGGATTAACTTTCGGGTCAATTTCGGGTCGGGTCAATTTCGGGTCGAGTCAATTCGGGTCGGGTCTATTCGGGTCAAGTTTGTGTCGGATCACTAAAATAAATTCACCCTTAAAACAATAGTTGGTAAAATAAAGTAAAGTAAAAAATTTAGAAAAATCATGAGTACCTATTACTTAGGAAAGAAATAAGCCCTAAACTAAGTAGTTCACCATTTCACCCTATTCACTTTAGGATTCGGGTCAATTCGGGTCGGGTCGATTCGGGTCAATTAATTCGAGTTAAAATTGGGTCGGGTCACTTCGGGTCAACTCCATTTCGAGTCGGGTTCGGGTCATTTTCGGGTAAATGGTTTCGGGTTACAGATCGGGTTATTCGGGTCGGGTCAATCGGGTCGGGTCAGGATTGCCAAGTCTAGTTATAGGCCATGATCGCTTTATATACTCTATTACGCCCCCTCATATCAGTCATATGAGAAGTTTTAGGGGTTAAAATGTGGATGCAACATAGGCCTTCACATAATGCGCGCAAAATAATAAACCAAAGTTGCATAGAATACGAACTAGAGGTAGTATTACTTTGGGATAATCAAAAGATCGTTTTATTTTTAAAAGACTGGCTAAAGTTTGTTTTATTGTTGACAATTTTTCGTTTAGTGCAATAGTTATAGATATATGAATTTTTGTTAGCCTTATAAGATTTTGTACTCCATATTTGTGTATGATGATATGTATTAACTATTAGTTTGACCCTGGAGGTCATCATCCTACATTCAAAGCATGCACAAGACTATTAGGAGTATTTGGAGCAAAACAAGACCGTTTTTTTTTAAAAAAAAAAACAAATGAATGAATGGCTTTTGAAATTTTATTTTATTTTTTAATTTTAAAAAAGATTGATTCATAAATAAAAGTCATATGACATCTACAAAGATATTAAAATCTAATAAATACATGATAATTGAATCAAATAAAAACATTTATTTCAGCAGAGCTACGATCGTTGTTGCGAAATGATACGTTCTTCATACCCTCTTTCATATTTCTATGATTTACAACCTTCTTCGACGAGGGAGTCTATCGATCTGTTGTAGTCGTGAAGAAAATTTCCGTCTGATTCATCTGATTTTAATCAAATGATTAATCTCCTTACGTTTTTATTAATCTCTTTAAGTTTTTAAAGAGGCAACCCAACTAGCTGCAAAGAAGAACTTTTTGTTACAAAAGAATCAGACACCTCAAAACTCTTAGCCTTGCCACTACTGAAAAGGAGAAATTAGTTGAAGGGGGGTTCTAAGTCTGACCAAAACCTTAATCTGCAGGTGGGTGTGGAGAAAGAAAGGGATAGAAGCAACCTGGGAGACTCGTGTTTGATGCGGGACTCTAACAATATGATCGTCGATGATGGGATTTTTGAAGCAGAGGCCCTAGTAAATCCTGACAACGAGGTGGAGGTAGATGGTGTGAGTAAGCAGGGACTTGGGGGGAAGAAATGGAAGTGTGTAGCCCGCATTGGTACTGTAAGTTCTAGGCCTCATCCAGTTGCTGGCGAGCTGAAGAGAGGTTCTGCAGTTGCGGGGCTGGGGAGTGAGTTGTTTCTAGGTGCGACGATGAAGTGCCAAAAACCGAGTGTAGAGTGCTCTGAACGTCAAGTAGCGGGTCTTGGTCAAAGCCAAACCTGCGAAGACCAATGAATCTCTTGTGCTGGAACTGTCGAGGTGTGGGCAATCCCTCGGCAGTAAAAGCACTATGGAGGTGGTGCTCGACTTTTGTTCCTGATGTTCTTTTTCTTTCTGAAACAAAATAAAAAATTGTGATTCTGAAAATTTAAAAAATAATTTAGGCTTTGATTGTGCTATTGGTGTTAGTAGTGTTAGTTTGTCTGGGGGCTTATGTATTTTTTGGAAGAGTAATAATCTTACTTTCTCTCTTGTTTCTTTATCCCAAAATCATATTTGTGGAGACATTACTACGAATGATAACACTTCCTGGAGGTAACTGGAGGTTGGCAGGAAACGGGTAATAAATGCAAAACGTGGAGACTTATTAGGAGCCTTTGTGACTCTTATGATGGTCTGATTCTTATTGGAGGTAACTATAATGAAATTTTGTATATGATGAGAAGGAGGGAGGGGTGGACAATGAGAGAAGGGCAATATAATGCCGGAGTTTCGTGAGACTTTGGTGGATTGTAATCTTCGTGACCTTGGCTATGAAGGGCAGTGGTATACTTGGGAAAAAGGCTTGACTGCTGAGACTATTATCAGGGAACGGCTGGACAGATATTATGGGAACGAAGCTTGGTTGAATTTATCTTCAAAAGTGACAGTTGAAAATCTGGTGCGCTACAAATCTTACCATACTCCTATTTTAGCAAGGTTGGAGCGTCTAAAAAAGAAGAGCAAGGAAAGAAAACGTACCTTGAAATTTAAAACGGCCTGGTTGTTAGACCTGTCGTGTGCAGAGGCAGTTAAGGAGGCCTGGTCAGGTTCAGAGGCGTGTTCGGTTCCACTCAGGCTTGAGACCACTCTAAATGCTCTTTTGCGCTGGAGTGGGAAAAAATTCAAAGACCTTGGAAAACAAATTGAAAAGGCTGAAAGTTTGCTAAAGGAAGCTCAGGGGCGTGGGGTTTCGAAGGAGAATGTGAGTGTGTGTAGTGCTTTGGAGGTTTCAAAGGAGAATGTGAGTGTGTGTAGTGCTTTGGAGAAATAACTAGATAAGCTAAACGAGAAGCACGAAGCTTATTGGTACCTCCATTCAAGAGCCTCAGAAATAAAGGATGGGGATCGTAACACAAAATACTTCGACCAAAAAGCTTCACAACGTAGGCAACGTAATGAGATAAAAGGGCTCTTTGACAGTAAAGGTAAATGACGTGTGGAGGAGGATGATTTCGAAGGAATAGTGCAAGAGTTCTACGCAAATTTATTCACCTCGGCAGGACCCCCTACGGAGGATTGTGAAAAGGTACTTGACGCTATCACACCTTCTATTTCCCCTTGTGATAATGATTTTCTATTGAGGCCTTTTGATAAAAATGAGATATATGCGGCTTTTTGTGAAATGCATCCTTGTAAGGCCTCAGGGTCGGATGGTTTACATGCCATTTTTTATCAAAAATTTTGGCATATTGTGGGAGATGAGGTTTTTGCACAGGTGAATAGTATTCTCAATGGCTCCCAGTCTCCGAAGGCGGTGAATAACACGAATATTGTTTTGATCCCCAAGGTCAATTCTCCGACCACTATGTCTAAATTTCGCCCTATTGCTCTCTTCAATGTATTTTATAAAATAATTTCCATGGCAATTGTTATGCGACTAAAGTACATTCTCCCCGCTGTGATTTCTGAAAATCAGAGTGCGTGCTTTTGTTTCGGGTCGATTGATTACTGATAGTGCTCTAATTGTTCTAGAGTAGTTCCACACCATGAAGAAGAGGAGTACTAGCCGGAAAGACACAATTGCCATGAAACTTGATATGAGAAAAGCCTATGATAGGATAGAGTAGAATTTTCTGGAGAAACTCTTACTGAAAATGGGGTTTGCTGAGTAGTGGGTTAGAATAGTGATGGAGTATGTTTCCACGGTGTCGTACTCTTTTATTATTAACCGCAATGTGTGTGGTTTAGTGACCCCTAGCAGGGGGTTGAGACAAGGTGATCCGTTGTCTCCGTATCTTTTCATCATCATTGCAGATGCTTTCTCTGCTCTTATAAAGAAGGCTTCGGATCACAAACTTATTCATGGTGCGGGTGCTAGTCGGAAAGGGCCAAAAATCACCCACCTCTTTTTTGCAGATGACAGTTTTCTTTTTGCGAGAGCCAACCGAGAGGAATGCTCAAAGATAGTTGATATACTCAACATATACGAAGCAGCTTCCGGACAGAAAATTAACTATGAAAAATCAGAGGTCTCTTTTAGCAAAGGTGTTTGTTCATCGAAACAGGAAGAATTATTGCAGATTATGAATATGAGGTTGGTTGATGCTCATGAAAAATACCTTGGTATCCCTACGATCATTGGTAGGCACAAGCGTATGGTCTTTGCTGCTCTCAAGGATAGAATTTTGAAGAAACATCAGGGTTGGAAGGAGAAACTCTTGTCTCGAGCCGGAAAGGAAATTCTTGGAAAATCTGTAGTACAGGCCATCCCTACTTATCTCATGGGAGTGTACAAGTTTCCTTGTAGCGTAATTGATGAAATTAAATCAATGACAGCCAAATTCTAGTGGGGACATTCGGGTTCGACTCGAAAAGTTCATTGGTGAAGTTGGGAGTCCATGTGCCAACCAAAGTGCTTGGGAGGGCTGGGCTTCTGCGATATGGCGCTATTTAATGACGCTCTCCTCGGAAAGCAAGCTTGGAGACTTATCACTTCTCCTAATTCTCTACTAGGCCGTGTGTTTCAAGGTAAGTATTATCCTAATGGTGATTTTCTTGGGGCTTCTTTGGGCTTAAATAGGAGCTTCTCTTGGCGAAGTATTTGGAGTGCGAAGGGGTTAGTGAAGGAGGGCTTGATTTGGCGTGTTGGAGATGGCTCTAAGATAAAATCTTTCTCGGATCCTTGGGTGGCTGATGAGAATGGGCGCTTTTTGCAATCTTCGGGTGCAGATTACATTTCCATGGTTCGGGACTTGATTGATGACGAGAGCAAAGAGTGGAATTATGAGTTGATCACCTCAAAGCTGAATGCTCGAGAGGCAAAATGTATTATGGCTATCCCCCTTAGTGACCGAGCCCTAAAAGATTGCTTAACCTGGGCATTCACAAAGGATGGTATTTATTCGGTCAAAAGTACTTACATGCTAGGAAAATCTTCCAACTTTGAGTCGTTTCATAAAGTCTGGGTTGATATCTAGAACCTAAATACTACGCCCAAGATCAAGCATTTCTTGTGGAGGGTCTGTACAAGTTCCCTCCTTACTCGGGTCTTGCTGCAGAGGCGCCATATGCTTGACACAAAGCTTATTCCCTGGTGCGATGTGGAGAGGGAAACTGCTGCTCATGCGCTATTCAACTGCCCGATTGTCATTGATCTGTGTAGAGCATTTGGTGTTGAGGACTTTGTTTGCAATGATGATATTGCTAACATGAAGGAGGTCCTAGCAAATTGGATGAAAAAGACCGCAAAAAAGGCTGAAAGGGGCTGCACCAGGTACTTTGGTACATTTGGAGTAGACGCAACGATAAAATCTTCAAAAATAAAGATGTGTCGTAGTGTGTGACAGAGTTGCAAGATTAGTTGAGGACTGTGACAAGTATGCAAAGCGGATTTATAGTTTTCCTAGCAAGAAAAAGCCCCGAAGCCCAAACTATTGGCAGCCTCCTCCTATGGGTTTTGTCAAGGTTAATTGCGATGCTAGCCTTAAAGATAGGGGTTGGGTTTGTCTTGGAGCAGTGATTAGGGACAACAACGGTGAGGTTTTAGCTACTGGCACGCGTAGAAGCAAAGGCAACTGACCTCCTGAAGTGGTTGAGTGCAAGGCGGTTTCCTTTGGGATCAAGTTGGCTCTCAGATATGGTTACAAGAAGGTGGTGATTGAATCGGATAGTCAGATCATCATATCTCGGCCGACTAATGTGGCCACTTATTTTTCTGATTTAGATAATATCCTTGATGATGTTTTATTTAGTAGCAAAGCTTTTAATTTTTTATCGTGGTCTCACGTTAGAAGGGATGGGAATTCTGTTGCCCATCACTTAGCTAGTTTAGTGCCTTTTGGTTTTGAACAGGTTTGCGAAAATCATTGTCCTCCTGTTGTTGCTCCTTATGTTCTAATGGACAAATTGTCCGTTGAATAACGAAATGGCTCTTAACTTATCTTTAAAAAAAATTAAAATAATAAAAACGTAAAGAAATTTACGGGAGGGTAAAAAAAAGCCAAATTTTTGGAGAAATTTGCCTATTTCCGACCTATGTAATATTATTTTTTGAAGAACCCTAGAGAGAAAAAATAGAGAGAAGACGGTTAGGGGGTTTTTTTATGTTGTTTGGCTTTTGCAAATTATGGTCAACTTCAATTTATTTGCCCAAATATTCTATGTACGTATATTTGTATGTGATTTGAACTAGAAATCAATGTTTATCTTGAGCACTTTATTGCGACTAGCCATACGCATTTTTAGGTTCAGCAGTGACGAAATAATTGTATTTGTACTACGTTTGGGAAGTATTAGTTGCAATTTTAAAATTCTTATAAATAATTTTTCAAAGTTAAAACTAATACTTTAGTAAAATGTTAAATTTTAAAGCAAAAAGGCACCACTTTTGTTGTAGTTCTCAGTCTTCCTACTTAACACTGTTTTTATTTATTTAATTTTATTTAAATTTATCTTTTTTTGTGTGTGTGTGCGGAGAACCTACTCCAATACAGGAAATTTGATAATTTAAAGAATTTCAGTAATATTAATGAGAATTTTCTACTGTTATCATAATTTTTATTTTTATTTTTTATTTTTTTTGTGTGTGTTTTGATTACATAATTCATTTATCAATCACTTTATCGTGTACTTATATGTTGACTTTCATAATGGCTTTTTTAAATTTTTGTTTTATTTTTTTTTTATTGTAAATCATTTATTGTGCATTTATGATCTTATATTACTAAGTAGTTTTATCAATTGCTACATGCAATAAGCGGTTAATTAATTGCTTGTACTAAAAGCAATTTATTATGGATGATTTGTAAGTAGATCTGATACTCACACAATCACTATGCTTAGGCCTCGTTCTTTAAAGCTGCTCTACTATGTTATGTTTTTAAATAATAATTAATAACAACATCAACAATAATAATTAATATTCAATAATAAAAATTAATATTGTATTGATGATAATAATTTATTTGTTTAAAAAAATAATTATAATAATTAATAATTATTTATATTATTAACAATTCAAAATATTAAGAATTAAAATTTAATAATAATATTAATTAATACTTTCTAATAATAGTAACAATTCTTCCAAAAAAAAAATTAAAGATAATAACAATTAATAAAAAAATTCTTTTTTTTTTGAAAGAAAAATAATAACAATTTCTAATATATACTGAACATAATAATAACACTTAATTTTATTGTAATACTTAAATTTTTTTTTTTGAAAAGAAATACTTGGTTGTTTTGCAAGTTTTAAGACTGTCCGGATGAGTAGGGGTGTGCAAAAAAAATCGTAACCGTTATCGTAACCGTTAACCAGTATAACCGACTCATTTTATAGGTTAATAAACCGTACCGCTAAAAATAAACGGTTACAGTACTTTTGAGTAAACGGTGAACCATTAAAATAAAAGTATACTTTTTTATATATTTTTTTTTGGGTAAAAGAGAAGTATAATTAATTAAGTTAACTCTAAAATAATATTTATTGATTTGTAATCAACTAATTTGAGTTTATTCTTGTTTATTGTATTAGAGTTGAAACTCTTGGAAGGACAAAAAGTATTGATTTATAATTTATTTATTGATTAGCGATTATCCGGTAACCGTACCGTTAAGAAATGGTTAACCGTTGCGGTTAACTGTTCCTTAACGGTACGGTTATGGTTCGTGTTTTTAAGTAACCGCTCTAACGGTTAACCGTACCGTTAAGGCTTAACGGTACAGTTAACCTAATGTGAACAGCCTTATGGATGAGTACGTGACCAGTATCTCGAGGGAATAAAAAAAAAACCCCCGAAATATTTGGCGCTGTTTTTGGAGATTTTCGTCTATAATGGCAAAAGATGGTCAAAAACCCAATACTAGTCCTGGTCAGGACGGACACTTAGAAAATCTAATTGCAACCATCAACATTAGTAAACTTTTGACTACTTCATTCCATGAGGCCAAGGATCCACCGGTAAACTTTTGACTACTTCATTCCATGAGGCCAAGGATCCACCGGAAACTGCCGGTTCTCTACAGGCCGCCTTGAGCAAGCTTCGAAGGGACCTTGAGAGTAAGATACCTTCCACTTTTAGACAGTCGTCCAGGAGAGAAGGAGAAGGTGATCAAAAGAAAACTTAGAGAAGGGCGGCCAATGCCGAAGATGTTGGGAATACCCCATTTCACCGACTTGGAAGGTTACCGAGGGTGCCACGCACGGATGTGTCTAGGCTCCTTGAAAAAACACAGTCGGATGTGGAGAAGACCAGACAGCCTCCAAAAGAAACAACTGAGCCGTCTTGGCGTTAATAGGATGTAAGAGATTACATCCGGCACCAGTAGTGTAAGTAGGAAGCCTACTCGAACACAGCTTCCACTCCCAATATGCCTGATGATTTCTCAAACCACACCCTCTCCAAGCATACACGTTGGGCCAGACCATCAGAAGTTAAGCTCACCGTACACCAACTCCAGTTCCTTTGACTCAACCCCTTCAATACCAAATGCCCTATAATTTTAATGCAATTTTGCCGCTTAATCCTCCTATCTACGAACAGTACGAGCAATATGGCCCACCGTACGACCAAGCAGCACACCTGGTCAGACCGGCCGCATAACCTCATCCTATTGATTGGCAAATGGCTTGTTGAATCTTGGTGACAAGCCGCCTCCATTTCCTCAAGAAATTCTCAACTCTCCTTAACCAACGAAGGTGAAGAGTGTATTTATGGGTGCCTATGATGGTACGGGAAACCCAGAAGAGCACGTCACCTTGTATAGAAATTTGATGTACCTGAAAAGTGTGGATGATGTCACCTAGTGGAAATGCTTCCCGACCACCCTCAAGGGCATGGCACAAGACTAGTTCAACAATCTGCCGAAGGGATGGATCAATTGTTTTACTACTCTCAGTTTGCTATTTGTTGGAAACTTTTCTTACAAAATTCCACCCCGGAAGACTAGCCTTAAATTGGAAACCATTGTCCAAGGAAAGAAAGAGAGGTTTCGCTCGTACATCCAGAGGTTCAATAAGGAGAAATCTTAAATTCAGAATCAGCCGGATGAAATGGCCTACTCTGGGTTTAAGTTTAACTTGGTCAGAAAAAAGATTTGGACATACGCAGGTGTTCTACGGGAGGCCAAATCCTATATTGTGGCAGCTGATTTTTGTTTGCTTACAAAATTAGAGGAACCGGCTAAGGGGGCTGAGAAGAAGCAACCTTCTCAGCAGGACTCGGCCGGCAAAAAAAAAAAAAGGAAGCAACAAAATAAAAGAAGTCTGGGTGGCCGACTGCTAACATACCAAATCAAAGAAAGCCAAGACGTACGAGCCTCAGTTCGATTACAACAATGATTGTTATTCAATTTTGATGGAGGTCGAAGATAAATTTGAGTTAAAGAAGCCTCAGCCTTTGAGAGGGCCGGTCTAGTACATAAACAAGAACTAGTACTGTCATTACCACAAAGATGTGGAGCATGACATGAACGATTGCAACAATTTAAAGAGATTGCTTGATAAGCTGGCCAAGAAGGGCATGCTCAACTAGTACGTTCTGAAGTCCACGTTCACATACTTTTAGATAGACAACAAACCTGAGAAGAAAAAAACCCAAGAAAAAGATGATGATGGAAATAGTACTGACTCAAGGTTCGTGGCCATTATATAATGCGACTTTGCTGCAGGCGGCCCGACCATGAAAGGAATCAATCAAGACGCTTGGAAATTTGAGTATGTGATGAACACCGAAGGGGTGAAGAAAGACATTTCTTAAAAACGGTTTGCGAAGCAGACCGAGGTGAGATCATAGCCCCTCACAACGATCCCATGTTGCTTGTCTTGATGGTTGGCCGAGTGCTGACAAACACTGGCAGCTCGTTCGACATATTCAGTTTAGGATGTTTGAAGAATTTGAAGTTTCTAGAAGACGTCGTCAAGGATATCTCCCATCTGTTTGTTGGATTTGGAGGGAGTATTATCAACCCGGTCAGACAGATTAATTTTCTTGTCCAGTTTGGGCATACGGGAGAAGGAAGGGACAGGTCGTTCGCTTCCAAGTTGTAAATGAGGTAACTGGCTAAAATTTCATCCTCGGCCACTCAACTTTAATGGCAGCTAGGGCAGCAATCGTGACTCATTTAATGCTGATGAAGTTTAAGCAGGTGGATAGGAAGATAGGTTCCATTCAAGGAAATAAAAAAATGGCAAAGGAATGTAATCAGTTGGTCGTAAAGCCAACAACATGCGAACATGGTCAAACTTTTGAGCAAAATTCTATAGAAGGGTCTCTCTACGCATACTAGGTCGGGCATAAGCGTAAGTCGATCTAAAAAGAGCAAGCATAGCAGCTAATGACCGTCGGCCGACCAGAAAAGTTGAGGCCGCAGCCGGCCGGCGACTATAAGGACATAATGCTTGACCCAGACCAGCCTGATCGGACGGTCAAATAAGGAACTATGGCTATGGGTTTTCTTGGAGATGAATTTGTAAATTTGCTGAAAGAATTCAGATATGTGTTTGCTTTTGAAGTTCATGAGATGTCAAGTATCAGTCAAGACCTAAACGATACATAAAATTGGGATAAAAATCGCGAGGCAAGAGCACGCAACCCGAAGCACACACCCACGCAAACCTCTCGGCCAGCTGGGCGGCTTGCGCAGCCCGCATGTGGCTGCCGAGAGATGGGTTGGTTCCTCGGCTAGGCGATGCTTGAGCTCGGTGCGTGTGGGGCAGCAGCTTGCTGCGGCAAAAGGGGGCGCTTGTGTGTACGGCATGCTACTACGAGGCAGCAAAGGCGCGCACAGCAGCAAGCCCGAGTGGCCTTTATGGCCATGGCATCGCAAGCACGCCTCGTAAGCAGCATAACGTCTTCTGCAATGCTGTAGGATATGGGGTGATGCTTGGTGCAGGCCATGGATTTGCGCGCGAGGCATATATAAATGAATGATATGTTAGATGCATGTTTAGGATTTCTAATGTTGCAATGATTAATTAAGTTCACTTAAATCAAGCAACATTGAGTCAAAGCAAGGCATTCCAAAAATGACACTTACCAAACTAATGAGAATAGTGATGGGCTACGCCAAAGCGAGGCATCACTACTTTCCTAGGAACGTAAGGTATACCGGGTACTCATGTTGATTTTTTTATTAAACTTAACGATATCAGTAAGGAGTCGTTAGATGTCGTGGCAATGGAGATAAACGTCATAAAGCATTAGATGCGACGTATTATCGAAGCAAGAATAGCTTAGAGCTATTAGCAAAGAAATGCTTACCTTAGAATAATAAGTGTTAAGACAAGCCAAAGCATGCTTAATCACTCATTTATTCTTTGGATCTTGAAATCGTTCTATTCTTCCCAAATAGGGACAAATTTAATGTGTGGATAAAACGCTTAATAAGCTTGAATTAATGCATGAATGCTTTAAAATTAAAACTTATTGTTTCTTGAATGGTTTTTCATTTCCAATTATTTCAATTGTAGAGCCATGTCTTCAACTAATACCGACAACGACTACGGCCCCGTTCTTTAGAGCTGCTCTGCTCTACTGAGTCCTACTCCGCTCTGCTGAAATCTACTCTACTCTGCTCTACTCTACTTCAATCTGCTCTACTCTGCCCTGCTCTACTTAAAAATAATACTTAATATTGAATTATTATAATAATAATTACACCCTGCGCCCTAAATTACTCGCAACATTTTGACTTTTTGCACTATTCACACATCTCACTTTGACCATCTTTTTTAGCTATTATATGAAAGCCAATGAATCATGTAAGATGTTGTTGGTTCTATTTTAATCTACAGTTTCTTAATATAAACTTTTTATATCTTATATATGTAAATAATTAAAGATATTGACGGTCAATCATGCATTACTTTACATGTGCTGTTGCTTTTGCTCCAAATACTCCTAATAGTCTTGTGCATATTTTCATTTACTTGTTTTGTCATCATTTTGTTTAGATATATTTGACCTCCAGGGTTCTTCATGAAATTAATCCCCAATTCAATTTAACTCTTAAATCAAATAATTTGATCATGAAAAATTCATAATTTAACATGAAATCAAATAGATTAAAATCATAAATCACATAGCAATCGAATTAAATCAAAACCAAAACACAAAATTCACAATTTAGGGTTAATGTTTTCAAATTTTTCGAAAATTAGGGTTTAGGGGTTCGAATTTATTGAATTACTAGGGCAAAAATTCAGATCTTTCATGGATTAATTTTGAGCAAATTAAACAACTTTTAATAATTCCATATGTTAAATCACATTTAAAATAATTATTGACCCATAATTAAATTATTCTCCCTCCTAATTGAATTAAAATTGTGGTCATTCAAAGAATTAATAATTTAATATGTGTACATGCATAGACTAACTGATACCAGTGTAGGACTTTAGATACTAATAAGCGGAATTGCATGAATCATATTTATAAGCATCTAAACACCAAGATCAATGCATAACACATAAAGAACAAATAATAATACCTTTGAAGCGTGAATTCACGTGCAATCGAGCAGGAACAACAAAAGATATAGAACCCCAAGTGTGATTCCTCTACTTAGTCCACAGGCACAGATCAAACCTCCACTAATGTTAGTTAGTTGTAATTAAACCCTTTAATCAACCTTCAACAAAGAAGAGAGACACGAACTAACCACGATCCACCACCACGAACACCACGAACCACCTTAGGGGTGGCCGATCGTACCGATAGGGAGAGAGAGGGGAGGGCCGTGAGAAAGAGAGATGGATTAGGGTTTGGGACTTGGTTGCTTGAATTAGAATTAACTGACTTGTGAATTTTACTGTCAATCTAAATCATGGATCTTATTTATAAATCATATCTCTAAATAAGAGTCCATGTCAAGCCCAAACTCCTTGTCTTAATCAAACTACTCTAGCCCAACACTCCATATGGTATGTCATGATCTCATGAGGCCCATTAATGGGCCTCTTACTTATTTGACCCAATACCTTTGTTGTGTGACCTTATAGGATCCATTCTATTTGGCTTTGGACTATTTAACTAGCCCAAAGATCATTTTTCATATCTAGCACCAGACAATGACGACCCTATAGAATGAATTAATTATCTTCATAATAGTGATCCTTGATATATCTAGCAATTGCACTTATGAAAGACATAATTCCTTCATGCCTCCCACGGCGGAGATTACGTATACCGACGCTTTCAGGTCGGTAATTCGTGAGATTCTTCCGGTGGCGGAGGATGAGGACACACCGTTCGTACCAGAGACGGTTGAGTCAGTATGTTTATTTTGTACATGTATATATTTTTCTTTTCCATATATCATATACATTTGTTTTATAACTATCCTTTATCATTATTTTTTGGAACAGGTTCCGCGAGAAACCGTGAATGGCATGTGAGGACTATGCGCACTTTCCGAGCTGCTTATCGGAGAGCCCTCGTGGCTTTGTCATGCCGTGATCATCGGATGGTCGCGGTAAGTTTGTTTGCTTGTCTGTTTTTTATATCAAAGTTATTACACGTTTTGTGTATTAACCTTTGTTTTGGATTTTGTAGGATGTACAGCAGCCTTTCGAGAGTCGTCGAGAATCCTGACTTCCATTTTTATTATATTTTTTTGGCTTATGGAAAATGTACAGTTTTATATTTTTACCGTTGTACATATGACACACATTTTTTTTTGTATATATCATATTTTATTTCCATAAGTATTTAATAGCGAAAAATTTTCCGAGGGAGGGAAAGGGTTTTCGGCTTACCCTCCTTGAAAAAATAACAAAAAACAAAAGAAAAGAAGAGAAAGAAAACAAAAAGAAAACAAAGGGGAAAGAAAAAGGGATAAAATAAAATAAAAAAGATATAAAAAGGAAGTTAGAAAAACAAAAGAAAAAATAAAATAAAATAAGAAAGAATAAAGAAAGGAAACAAAACTAACAAAGGCAAGCGTATGGATTAGTCATAAGATTTCGTTGATATTCCATTATTTGATAGTCCGAAATACAAAAATAAACCAACCAACATGTCGCGAAAGAATAGGGCACACGCAACTGGATGGGTTAAGCGAGGCTGTCCCGCGCATGGAAATTAGTTGAGCGCGGCAGGCACGCGCAACTCATGAGATGTGCGCGCCACCTGCGGGTGAACTTTCCTTTTGGCGAAACTTTCCGAAAAATTACCCCGTTTGGGTCTATCTAAACATGGTGTTGTATATGCTTTTGGTCATCTCACATTCATTCATTGGTAGTATTATAAAGAAAATTGTTGCTCTCCTTCTACTTGTTCTTTTTTCTTTTTTTTTTTCCTTTGGTTTGAACAATGGTAAAGACATTTGAGCAATGTTTGAAACAATGGGTCACTTTCCTTTCTATTGAGGATAAATTAGCCTTAAAAATATACCACCTTGATCTCCTATTAAGCTAATGCTACTCAACATAAATTTTGATTTCCTCCATGCCGCAGTTAATCATTGGGACTCAAACCACCATATTTTCGTCTTTAAAGGGGATGAAATTGTCCCATTACCTGACGAGTTTGAGGCTCTACTAGGCTTCCCTGCAAATACTCTCCCCGTGATGTATGCCCCTACCTTGTCAGATTCCAAGCCTGTGTTTCAATGATTTTTTGGCTTGAATGACAATGATATTGCCAAAATTGGGACAGAGGAAGGCGTGAATTTAATTCAATTTATTGAACATAGTGTCGCCCCTCGTGACAACTTGACTAAACAACGTCTAAAATTCATGCTTTGTGTTTTTTTCTTGTTGTCAATTGTTTTCTTAGGATAGGTAAAGAATATGGGAATTAATCTATGGTGTCCATAGTGGAGCAAATAGAGGGATGTCATTCACCCGCTCCTTTAGCTCTGGTGGAAACTGTATTTTGCTTGAATCGCCTAAGAGGAGACCCAAACGAGAATGGTTTCATGGGAATTCCAATCCTATTGCACGTACGTTTTTTTTTCTTTTTTTTTAGACATCGTATCTCAGCGCAGCCTTGAAAGTTGCGCCGGTCAGACCAGCGCAATCATCCAGGATGTGCGCGAGTGGCGCATGCGACTGATTTCAAGGTAATGTTGCAAATTATTTTTTTTCTTTTCTTTAGATTTGGCTCATGGAGCGCTTGCGAATTGTTGATCAGCCACAAAATCTTGAGGCTAACAGAGTGAGAACGTTCCCTGGTCGTCGTATTCTTTACAAACATAAGAATGAGGAAGAATGGACGTCCTTTTTTTGTCATGGGGTTCTTAACATACGCTTTGTGATCCCTTGGTGGAACGTAAGTAGTATGATTGGGAATAGTTTTAATTGTCCCTAAATTAGGCTTTTAGGCCTCTCTAGTACTACTTACATCTTTCCTTGCAGGGTGAGAGATAGTATGGGATGAAACAAATTATTCCCCCACAGGATTGTGATGCCCCTAAAGATGTGAATTTTAAACCTGAAAGGATTCCTCATTGGATTAAATATTGGTTTAGTCTTCCTACGTGGGTGGTGCAAAATACCACGACGAGCATAGTACTATCTTCCTTTTACAAAGCTTGGATGAATGCGGCGGACAAGGGAGAGTTAAATAAGGCTCGTCAAGAAAATCAAGCCGCCTCGGCTCGCAATCCACCCAAGCCTTCGATGCATTCGACCACTACTACTCCTCCTAATGGCCAAAACAAAGGAGTGAGAAGAAAGTTAGACTTCTCCTCATCACCTAAGGCTCGTTCAAGGGAACCTAAAAGGAAGGCTCCTCCTAAACCCGCGCAACAAGGTGTGAAGATTAAGGAACCTTCATTAAATCCTCGCAAGAAGGAAAAAGAGTTGAAAGGGCCCCTATTCCTAAATTGAAGAAAAACGTTTAGGTAAAAAAGAAGGGCGAAGGGGAAAGCTCTAAGGTTGCTGAGAATACTGCAATGGAAACTACTCCTCATTCAACTGTGACGATTGAGGATATAGTAAAACCTTAGAGTGTTACACAATATTAATAGTTTAATAAATTTTTTTTTCTTTTTGAATAAAGTGTAATCACTACTATGTTTTTTTTTTTAATTACTTATTATCTAGTTCTATAATGTCTTTTGAATTTTGTTTGGAATAAAAATGAGCTCTCTTTTTATTATATGACCAAATCATAAAGATTTCTTACGTATTCGTATTACGAAATCAGGTCTTTGTGTAGTTCTTTATAGAAAGAGTTATATATATATATATATTTTCATTAATCCTACTTGAGAAATTAAATGAAAAATTAATCAAACTTTGTTTAATAACTTAAATCAAAGTTTAATTTTGTTGTTTTCTAAGTATACATAATGATTGAAAACTCCCTTATTTTATCACTAGTAAAAATCAATTTTTTTTCAAGCGAAAAATTGTGGGTTTGTTGTTCGTCATCAGCTGGCGCGTGCAACGTCCAAGGTTGCACGTGCCTGTCGCGCGCAACTGATTTTGTTGCGCGTGACATCCGTGCGCAACTAATTTAGTTGCGCGCGACACCTGTGCTACGAGCGTTAAAATTTTTTTTAACCATTATTATCCCCCCAAGTGTGAAGAGCTTTTTCGTGATGTTCGGAAAAATCTGAACTCTTTGAACTGTATATGTTTTTTGATTACACCCCAAGTGTTATGAGCTTTACCGTGTGATTCGGTAAAGTGTATAACACTTAGAATCTTTATTTAAATGTTAAGAGACATGATTGTTAATTATGAATGAACGAGTTTATCCGAATTTTTTTATGTTATACTTTTTAAGTCGATCAATGTTTATTAATTGACAGATTTCATCGCCACCAATATCCATTAATCGAATGACTCCTCCTGATAGAATTTCAATTACGCGATATGGTACTGTCTAATTAGGTTTGAATTTCCAACTTGGATCGGTTGGTGGACCCTTAACCTCTTTTAGTACAAAGTCACCTTCTTTAATATTACGGGGTCATACCCTTTTGTTAAAGTGTCCCGCGTTGCGTCATTGGTAGACTTGTACATGATACAAAGCTTTTAATCGTCATTCATCAAGGAATAAAAGCTCTTCATACCTTGCTCATACCCATTCAGCTTCCTATAGCTTACTTTCGAGTATGATGCATAGGGATGGTATTTCTAATTCAACTAGTTGAACTGCGTCCATGCCGGAAACTAAGGAGTATGGAGTTACTCCTATTGATTTCGTATGGATGTTCTATAACCCCATAGGGCGAAGTGTAGTTTGTTCGGCCAGTCTTTATATTTTTCTACCATTTTCTTAATGATGACTGTTATATTTTTGTTCGCCGATTCTACTGCTCCGTTCATTTGGGGTCTATATGGAGATGAATGATAATGTTTTACTTTATAACGAGCTAAGAGGGTCTCAACTTCTGCTTTGAATTGAGATCCCTGGTCACTAATTAGTTCATGTGGAACTCCATATCTACAAAATATGTTTCGTTTGAGAAACTTTGCGACATGTTTAGAAGTGATGTTAACGTAAGAAGCAGCCTCGATCCACTTAGTAAAGTAATCAATGTCTACTAGTACGTACTTGTGTCCTCCTTCTCCTATTGGAGAAACTTTAGCAATTATGTCAATTCCCCAAGTCGAAAAGGGCCAAGGGGAAGTGGGGTTATATAGTTCGGATGGTGGGAGATGTTGTAAATTAGCGAACATTTGGCATTCTAGACATTTCTTGACATATTGTATGCAATCATGTTCCATGGTGGACCAAAAGTACCCTTGTCGTAAGATTATTTTAGAAGGCATTTTTCCATTATGTGAGATCCACAAACACCTTTGTGAGTATCCTTTATGAGGCGCGTGGATTCGGGTTGGTCTATACACAATAAGCTTTGACCATTTGGTCCTTTTTTGCATAATTGACCATTTACTAAACCATACTAGGCTACGAGTGTTCTCAAAGCTCATTGGTCTTTTGATGAAGTATTTGCAGGATATGTGCCATCAGTAGTGTATTGGAGCATATGATCATACCAAGGATTTTCTCCTTCGATGTCATTTATTTCCTCTATGACGTTGCTATAAGCTGGTTCACTTCTTCTATCAACGCACAATGGCATCATATTTATGTGATCTGGAATGTTGATCATTGAGGCTAATTTGCTAGCGCATCAGCAATTTGATTCTCATCCCTTGGGAGATATTTAAAGTTAATATAATCAAAATGCTCCATGAGTTGCTCTAGGTGTGCTTGGTATAATATCATTGTGGAGTTTTTAATTTTCCTTTTTTTTAGTATGTGATTTATCATCAAACTTGAATCTCCATATACCTCTATCTTTTGCACACCAATGCTAGCTGCTGCTTCTAATCCAATAATGCACGCTTCACATTTTGCGGCATTATTAGTAGCCTCAAAGTCTAGTTTGACATAGATTGGAGTATGTGCTCCCTCTGGACTTATGAGTAACACTCCTACACCACAACCCATTTATCAACTTGTGTCATGAGAATCTCTTCATCCGGAAGATGAGTAGTTTCTGCATGACTTGTTTGAATAGGATATTGAGCCAGAAAATCGGATGTCACTTTTCCTTTTATTGATTTTTCAAGAATATATTTTAGTTCAAATTCGGCCAACATCACCAACCATTTGGATATAATCTCGGATTTATTGTAGAAGTAATACCCTCTGGTTTCTTTTGGGTAACCCACAAAGTAAACCTTATTAGATTTGGGATGAAGTTTGTCAGAAATCAATTTCTTGACATATGCTTCGTATCCCCATATCTTTAGAAAAGATAATCGAGGAGGTTTCTTCGTCCATAACTTGTATGGAGTCTTTTCTACAGCTTTTGATGGAGCACGGTTCAGTGTTAGTGCCGCAGTTACAACTGCGTGTTCTCAGAAAGAGATAGGAATATTACTATGACCCATTGTAGATCGTACCATGTCTAACAAGGTCTGATTTCTCCTTTTGGATACTCCGTTCCATTGTGGAGTTCCTGGAGGTGTTAATTCTGAAAGTATACCCTTTTCTTTCAAATGGTCATCGAATTCTTGGCTCAAGTATTCACCACCTCAATCCGATCGAAGGGCTTTGATTTTCTTGCCAAGTTGATTTTCATCTTCACTCTGAAATTCTTTGAACTTTTCAAACGATTTAGATTTGTACGACATGAGGTAGACATAACCATATCTACTGTAGTCGTCTGTAAAGGTGATAAAATATCGATGTTCGTTCCTTGTGGCAGAGCTCATTGGTCCACATACATCGGTGTGTATTAGACCCAATAAGTCTCCCGTCCTTTCTCCTAGCTTGGAGAATGGCTGCTTAATCATCTTGCCTAATAAACATTCTTCGCAATTCTCAAATGATTGCAAATCGAAAGAGTCAAGAACACCTTCTTGTAGAAGTTTCTTGATGTTTTTGATGTTAATGTGGCCAAGACGACAATGCCACAAGTACGTTTGATTTGACTCCATGGTCTTAGCCCTTTTGGCGATATTATTCACATTATAAACTTGTTTGTCTAAAGAAAGCACAAAAAGACCATTTTCAGAATGTGCAATACCATATAAAACATTATCTAGATAAAACGAACAATCATTGTCCCTACTCGAAATTCAAAACCCTTGGCGTCCAACGACGAAATTGAAATAATGTTTTCGATAATGTTGGGAACATAAAAATAGTTTTTAAGTTCTAAAACTAGCCTAGAGGGCAAAGACAAACTAAGAGTTTCTATGGATACGGCTGCAATTCTAGCTCCATTGCCGACCCGGAGTTCAACCTTTCCCTTTGCTAGCTTCCTAATGTTCCTTAGTCCCTGAGAATTGGAACAAAGGTGTGAGCTACATCCGGTATCTAATACCCATGATGTTGAGCTAGTGAAGTTTAAGTCTATAACGAATATACCTAATGCAGATGCAACAATTTCGTTCTTCTTATCTTCCTTGAACTTGAGGCAATCTCTCTTCCAATGTCCCTTCTTCTTACAATAGAAGCATTCGGAATCAGATTTAGAAGACGCTACCTTCTTCTCCTTGTTCTCCTTGGTAGCTTTAGACTTAGGCGGAAAAGGTCTTCTTCTTACCTTTCCCCTTAAAGCCTTTCTTCTTCTTGCCTGAGAATTTGAACGGCTTGCCCTTTTTGATCACGAGCATGTCATGCTTCCCCTCATCCTTGAGCGTTTGCTCGGCTTGCTTTAACATACCATGAAGCTCGGTGAGGGTT
The DNA here is from genome assembly GCF_948465745.1 of Chenopodium album. Taxonomy (NCBI): domain Eukaryota; kingdom Viridiplantae; phylum Streptophyta; class Magnoliopsida; order Caryophyllales; family Amaranthaceae; genus Chenopodium; species Chenopodium album. Next base: position 27,234,171 of record NC_137850.1, on the reverse strand, counting down.
TTCTCCATGTTGTGCATGTTATAGTTCATCTTGAACTGATCATAACCTTTGTGCAGCGAGTGGAGAATAATGTCAATTGCCATCTCGGTTGAATACCCCGCATCAAGCCTTTTCATGTTCTCAAATAATCCTATCATTTTGAGTACATGTGGGCTGACTGGCTGTCCTTTATTGAGGTTGCTCTCAAGGATCTGCCTGCTCTTGGAACATGTTCTGCAGCTCAGAAATGATCTCAAAAGCTGTCTCCTATTCAAAGAAAGTCTTTTGAAGCTCAGGAGACATTGTGGCCAACATGATGCATTTGACATTCCTATTAGCACTTTGCATCGGTTTAGGGCAGCCTGAGTCACCTCCTCATTGGGAGTCTCGGGCATTTCCTCATCCAGGGCATATTCCTTTTGTTCTTGCATGAGAACTACGCAAGTTCCTTTGCCAATCAAGAAAATTTGGCCCACTCAACTTCTCCTTGTCGAGATTTGAGCGCAACGAGAATTGGTTGTTTGAGTTATTTGAAGAGATGATTCTACAATTGAAAGAATTTGAAATGAAAAACCATTCATAATGCTTAAATAAGATTGAAATCATGCATTTTAATCAAACTTATTTAAACGTCTTATTCACACATTAAAATTGTCCCCATTTTGGTGAGAATAAGTCGATTCCCAGATCTAAAGAAACAAAGAGTAGTTAAGCATGCTTTGGCTTGTCTTAACACTCAATCTCCTAAGGTAAGCAACGCTTTGCTAATGGCTCCAAGCCACTCTTGGTTGGATAAATCATCGCATCTAATGCTCTCTCAACAACTTATCCACTTTGCCACGACATGTTAGGACTCCATCACTCATATCGTTGAGTATAACCAAAACCAACTTGCATACCTGGTATGCCTTACGTATCCTAGGGAGTAATAGTGATGCCTCGCTTTGGCGTAGCCCATTATTACTCTCAATAGGTCGGTAAGTGTTGTTTTGGAATGACAATTTCACTCAATATTTTAGGGACCTAGGGTTTCTCCGTTGGTTGATTTGAGTGAACTTAATTAATCATCACAACATTCGAAATCCTAAACATGCATCTAACATATAATTCATATATAAATATTCATATATATCGAAAACATAGATAAAGATGCATTTGGCAACTAGCATGACCCCGTGAGTCTTCAAGTCTTCAAGGGACGGCTTTTGGAACTTCATGGCTTCGTCTTTCAAGATCCTCCGTCTTCAAGACATGACCATAATTATGCAAATACTCGTATCTACGATTAGGACTGATCTAATATTAAGGTACAAAAATACTCAACGGTTCGCATACCGTATTTAGATTTACAAAAATACATCACGGATAGCAGTTCGTATTATCTATCCTAATCGGGCCCCACTAGTTGCATTTTATAAAACCTGTGTGAGAATATCCATTCATCCATTCACTATTTGTGAATGCCCATGCATTTTACAATGATAAAACAAGTAACAATGCATAAAACGCGTGCAAACTAGCAACTAATTTAGGTCGTTAATCCAATTAACATACCTAGTTAAAACTAGTCAAAGTTGTTTAATTGATAATGTAAATTAGCGTAATTAATAATTGAAGCTCCCACTAAATTCCGCATCCATCTTAATTATCTAATTAATTAAGCCGGTAAACCTAAATATTAGCCAAAATTAAATTTGCAAATGCCGCTCAAAAACCGAGGCCTAGCCTCATAATTTAATTAAAATTAATTAAAACCAAAATAATTAATTAAAATAATTAAAACGGTAAAATAAGCAAACATGAAGCCAACTGCATTCAAGTGGCTCACGCAGTAAGTACGTGCCATATGTAAGGCATGGTCGTCTAGCAACCCCGGACTATACGGCTTGGTGCATGTGCCTCCTCCACCCCACGTAGCACTATCGAGGTCGAGCCTCGTAGCATTTGCTACGGGTTACCTGGTGCTAGGCACACGCACTAAGGCTGCTTGCCCTTTCGCATCAAGCACCAAGCAACACACATACACCATGCTCAATGCACGCACCGGCCATGGCTAGCCACATCGTAGCACGCATGGTGCGCGTGCACAGCACGATGCTGCTGCCGCACCATGCTGTTGCTCGTTGCTAGCTGGCGCACCATGATGCTGGCAGCGAGCAGCAGCCATGCACACAGTATAGCCGCAGCGCGCTGCTGCCTGGTGCTGCTGTGTTGCTGTTGCGGCTGGGGGCACTAGCCATGCTGCTAGTGTATGGCGGCACCAGGCATCACCAACCTTGGCAGCCACATGCGAGCTGCACCGCAGCCCGGCTAGCCGAAGGGGTGTTGCCTTAGTTTGTGTGCCATACTCTCAGGATTTAAAATCCGAGTTTTTGCGTGACTAAATAATTAATTCTAAATTAATTTTAGAACTAATCTAATGAGAAAAAAATGAAAAATTAAACAAGTCCAACTTAAATTAAAAATTCATTAAGGTGCATATAACCAAAATTATTTTCAAGAACATTCTTTAATAAAATTGGTTTAACTTGGTGCAATTAAAAATAAATAATGGGCAATCACTCACTATTAATTTGATTAATTTAAATTAACCATGAGATTTTGACAAGATAAAAGGGAGTTGGAAATATGAACACAATGTTCAATCTAAAGATTCCAACTTTAACACTTGTGAATCCTTGAAAAATTATATCTTCCAATATGAAGATAAATGAAATTTCTATCACAAGATTCAAACTTTATGATTCCAATCAACTTAATACATGATTTAATCAAAAGTTCAACCAAAAATTCATGGAATTTAGTAACTCAAAGTTTCAATCACTTAAAACAATTAAAGATTGAATCTTTAGTATTTAGAAGCAACAAAGAACAAATTTTTCACACTTAATGCAATGAATTTGCAATTATGTGAAAATAAAACCAATCTTTCAAGCACCAATTACTACCAAGTAACCATGCTTAAAGAGGTTTAAAATTGCATATAAATTAAGGAAAGAACCAAATACATAACCATTATAATTTTGCCATTAAAATTCAAGGTTGGAAACACTTAAATTTTTCATCAAAACGAAAAATCCCTCAAAAAAGGCATTTCTGGTCGTCTTTTGGCTAAAATCACAGGCCTGAATGGGAAAAATCATTTCCAAAACACCTTTTCCACCCAAAATTCACTATTTTTGGGCAAAAATCTAGGTTCTGGGCTGAAGACAGCTTTAATACGAGCTTAAAATTAATAAAACCGAGCTACTAATCCAATTAGCAACCAGAAAAATTAAGCCATCAAAACACCTTGAAAAATAAAGATTATAAAAATAAATGAGCAAGGCTCCGATACCGCTGTTGGGTTTTGATGAGTCCGACTCATCACGAAAGAAAACCCGAGCCAAGACCACACTCACAATAATTATAACCATAAAGCATAATTAACTTAAACAACAAGATTAAGAAAGAGATTAATACCTTTGGCGCGTGCTTCGCTCACTAAAAGAGCTCTTACTTCGAAAGCTCTAAGCCCCGCTTGCACGAGGACCTCCAACGAAGTCCACCTGCAACCCGAGCACCAAAAATGGTCCAATGCTTAGGAGTTAGCTAAGCCCGACCTAAAACCCGAGTAATTAATTATGTTCAAAGGTTTTAACAAGGGTGATGCCTTTTTCAACACTTAGTCAAGCAATTTTCCCAATACCTCATTTTGGGTATTTATAGTGAAAACAAAAGTGAGATTTGCTCTTCCATCAATGTGGGAGAATTGAAGTTTCCATTTTATTTTTAAATAAAAAATAAAATTAATAATCAAACTACTAATAAATCAACAAGTGGCATGCTCACAAGAGAGGTTAGGTGAGGACCATTTGGAGAAGAGGGGACAAAACTTGCTCCCTACTCTTCTCTCATAGACGGCCAACACACCACCCTCAAGCCAATTACTTTGCGCCACGTGGCACCCCACCACTTGGGCACCAAGGCACCTAAGTTGGGCTGCCAGCCGCTATTTTACCTTCGGCCCAGCATGCCACGCACCAATTGTGTTGGTTGCTTAGCCGAGGCTTGCTTCCAGCATGCCACGCACCAATGTGCGGGCTGCTAGCATGCCTCGCAAATTTGTGCGGGCTGCTAGCCTTGGCCTGCTAGCATGCCTCGCACATGGTGCGGGATGCTAATCCTGGCCAGCTGCTAGGAATGGTGCGCTAGCACGCACCAGCCAGCCTTGGTGCGCTTGCTAGCCACCTTGCTAGGCCATATGCCCCTAGCACTCGGTTGATTCCGATGCTAGGGGTATTTTGGTAATTTTGTAGATTTATTAATAGTTTTCCCGTCTCGTCTTTTATTATTTTCTACTCGACTTTCGACGCTCCAAGCTCGAATTTCCGACGTCTAAATATTAATTACTTGGGCGACTTATTAATTCCTTCCTAATTAATTTGTCGCATCAGTTCGTTAGTTGCTTGGGTGTTACCCGAAGGGTCAGTCAAGAATAAGTTGTAATATTAATTATACATTAATATTACTGATTGGAAGCAGCCTCCACCCAAGCATTCCGATCACTTGACCTCACTGAATAATTAGCTTTCTAATAATTCCGAACCCTCTATCGGAATAATACACTTGTTCGAAGGACACCATTCCTTTCAGCTTAAACACACAAAAATTAACCTAAAACTCTGGCAGAAACTTTGTGAACTTGTGTACTATCAAACCCTCTTGTCCTAAATGCTCACCCCCTCAATATTTGTTAATACGATGGAGGTTCCCGAACAAGAAGGGTCAATAAGTGTTCTAAACAAAGATCTAGCAAGGAGAAGTGGTAAATTCCCGAGCACTTAGATCAATTACCTTTATTTTCTTGTTTAAATAACTTTTAATTCATCAATTAGTGTTATTTGATCGCTTTAAACGAACTTTTAATCAATTAATTCCACATAGTGTTACTTGTGCTAAATATCCCTTGAACTCTACTTAGGTGAAAGGCATGGACGAGGTTTATGAGTTTTCCTAAAAGTCATTGGCGACTCCTACTTATTATTATAAAAAGGCGTAATGATAGGATCACCTAATTCAAGGTCCCCCAAACAGTCAGGAATTCAATTCCTAATACACCCTAACAAGTGTAAAGTCCTAGGCTTTTAAAGGGTCATAGGCATTTAAGGAGAAGGATCCCCTACGATGGGCACATCCTCCTTACAGTGGCAACTCTGCTAGGGATTTAGAGGTTATAAGATTAGTTCTTAGTTATGGTTCAAGGTTTCCAACACTAGGTTACCTGTGGGTTATAACGAGAACTAACTTGGATAATCTCTAGTTAGAGAGCGAGACTTGAACACATAATATCTTCCTTTTTCACAAAAGTAAAATCCAAACAAGCAACATTACATGATGCATAATCATAGCACACTTTAATCATTGGGGATTGGCTCATTGACTAGGGGTTGCCAACACTAGGCTTCTATCCCAAAATCAATAACAATCATCCCACCCATATCGCCAACAAAATGTTGGGAGGGCTATGTCATGGGTCAACACGTTGAGTGATTGATTCGTGCATAGTCCCTTAAGATATGGTACCATTGGACACCCAAGCCTTGACCTTAGAATAGCATTGTATGCTTTGACGGTCCCTTTTATGTGCTTATGTGACTACATGAATATGTGTTAATTATATGCTTCGTGTCTAATCTAATTAATTCCAACTTGTTACCTAGATATATTAAAAAAAATTTAAAAAAACATTGTGGTTTGACACAAAAAAAAAGTGCGCGCGCAACTATCAAAGTTGCGCGCACCCTCTAAGCGCAAGTTCAAAAGTTGCGCGCGGCTATTCCGCGCAACTCTGTGACTTGCGCGTGCCCACTGATCAATGTTGACTTTGACTCATTACGAGCAATGTTATACGGAGAAAACGATATTACCACATTGAGGTTAATCGTTAAGTAGGTGCTAAAAATATCTCTTTGGCTAAAAACGTTGTTTAACTTAGTTACTTTTACTTTGATTGCCTTTTTCAAAAAATCCAAAAACATGTTTTTTTATAGTTCTTTTTGCGTATTTGTTAAAAAAAAAAAGAAAAAAAAACCCATGTGGCAGATGCTTACTCTTGTAGTTGCATTTTCCACCTTAGCGCAAGATGGAAAATTGCACGCGATGCTATTTTCGATTATGATGATTCATTTACGTACTTTATAATTGAACTAATGACATTACTCCTTAAAATATTCGTCATTAGAAGTTCGCAACCCTTAATAGGACGTCATCAATATTCTCATTCTTAAACGTGCCTATTTTCGTGTTCATCATTCTTTTAGTTGTAATTGATCAACCTTGATTTAAGAGTATAATTTATTTAGCTCTTCTATGGTTTAAAAAGAAAACCCCGATCACCTTACTAGGGATGATTGCCTCACAAAAAAAAAATGCATGATACAAAAAATTATTATTCTAAAAGAGAGAGAGAGAGAGAGAGAGAGAGAAAATGATGAATGGTAAAACCGAGAAAATAATTTAATTATTTCTTGTATTTTACATTCAGAGGCCATCATTATTCTTAAGCAAATAGTAATATACTATCCTCTAAAGAAGAGCAATATGAGAATCATAGTAAAAAAAAAAAAACAAAAGATCTCTATTGTAATCTAAATGATCAACAAATACCATATTTCTAGTATATTGATCATTTTAAGGAGTGTACTAAGGTTGACTAATATTTCTAAAAATTTGATGAGCATGTCAATCCAACTTTCCCTTTCTTCTTTTCTACCTTTTTTCGAAAACAATTCATTGAAAGTAAAATCCTTAGATGATTACCTTGTTGAAGTCAACACAAATCATGACATTCCATTGTTCGTGAATTTTTTTTTTTTGACATTTTTTTCATCAACAAACTTGCTTAATGTGAATTCGTATTACAGGGATTAAAAAACAACAGAAAACAATTATTTTGACTTTTGATCGTTGTTTGAATGCTTGGAAGAAAAGGTTTAAGTGAACGCGCTCAATTTCTCGTGATACACATTAGTAGATCATCTTCCACATTCGCATACTAGTCCAATCATGGGTAACAAAGCAGCATTGGATAAAATTAGAAAGGAACTCTAAAACCTTAAGGCCCTATGAGAAGAAGAAGCCCAAATGAAGGCTCATAAAAAAGCAGAAAAAGGGTAAAATAAAAGCAGAGAAAGAAAAAGAAAATATTCTGCAAGAAAAAGCAAGAGCCGAAAGAGTAAAGGCCTTGGAGAAACTTGTCCTTCAAGCTAGCTCAGGGAATAAGTACTTCAATTATGAGCTTACACCACAACCTAGTGGCAATACTCTCCTAGAAAAGTTCTTGACTACGGATTTACCACCTTTAAGGTTACAGACAATCCTAGGACTCACTTAATGAGCTTTATTGGAATTATGACATTGAAAGGGGTTGAGCATAGCTTATATGCATGTACTTTTCCTCTTTCATTGGACCCAACTACTAGATCATGGTTTTATAATATCGATTCAAAACAAACTTCCACTTGAAGTGACGTTGTAAAAGCTTTTTTAGCCCAATACGGAGACAACATCGAGCTCACAACTACCTTGCGCGATCTTGAATTGCTTAAGCAAGAGGAAGAAGAAGGCTTTATTGACTTCTTTTTGAGGTGGCGATCAAAGGTTGCTCTTCTTTCACAAAGATCTCCGGATCATGAACTTGTCCTAAAGTTCATAGACAATATGTCTCCACCATACAAGTGCCATTTACAATACCTTGGTTTAAACACATTTCAAAAAGGTCTATACTGCGGGAACATTAATTGAAAGGGACTTAATAAATGAAACCATGAATCATATAGATGGACTATATTTTTAGAGAGGATTTCACCTACGTTGGAAACGGACAAAGCTTGAAGACGCAATCTCAAGAAGTTGTCAACAATTTAAGATGTAGCACCCTATGTCTTGTTTTGTTTCTTTTGTTTTATGATAGACTATGAGATTCATGCTGTCAAATCCACTTATTTTGTACTCTCATTAATTAATAAATAAAAAAAAATTATATTTTCATGTACGTCTATCTTGTTCTCTTTTCATTCTTTTTATTGTTATTAGCTTAAATTAAATGAAACATATACACACAAACAAACAATATCAAAAAGGCATACATACTAATTAAACACTTAAAAATCTTGATGAGCTTTGGCTTATAAGATGTATTGTATGAAAAGAGGCCCATCTTTCGACTCACTAAAAAGAGATATGATGATTACAAGAACACAGGAGGCAACTTGAAACTCCACGTAGATAATTCCATGTTAATAACCTTAGAATAATCCACCTTTTGTTAGCCCTTTTGAGCTTCGTCAACTGAGCCTTACTTATTCAACCTACATTATTCCAAACCTTGGGATGGGAATGGTGCAAAGAGATACAAATGAAAAAAAAATTAGGGGAACGAAATATAAGAGGGGGACACAAAGTTAGTTTAAACCCAAAAAGATCAAATGCAAAAGAAAGAAAAAATCGTTCTAAACCCAAAACAAAACCTGTCAAAAAAAAAAAAAAAAAAAGAGGAAGAAATAAAAAAGAAAGGGAGAAAGAAGAAAGGAAAAGGCACCTAATGTAGGAGTTGTCACACAAAGTAGAAAGGTTTTAATTTGAGAAGCACCAAAAGTAAGGGATTAAGGGAGTATACTTGAGGATGTCCATTTTTTCATAACCTTGAGCCTAGCCACGTTACAACCCTGGAAAGGCCCTCCCGAGGTAGACCATAACCATGTACCATGAAAGTCATCATTCTACGAAAATATAGCCCACTTTAGGCCTTTGCACATATGGACCTACTATTGAGTAGTTATACCCATACATAAAATGCATAAAGTGTTGAGTAATGATTACAGAATCATATAAAAAAAATCAAATAATTTTGATGATTTGACAGCCACCGGCTTGATTACATCATGTTAGTAAAGCAATCGAATCAAACTAAATTCGATGTTTTCTATATCCTTTGCCAGGAAAAATGAGATAACTATCACTTTAAAAAATAATAATCTTATTTTCTTTTAATAATAGGGCTATTTATTACCAAGGTGATTCAAGTTCTATATACATTGCCTAGAAAAAAAAACGAGGTATTACAGTAAATTAATTTGATATATCGACAACCTCGACGTCAACTTTAGATGTCTTTTACAACTCTTGAGTATTGGTCTTCTCATTGATCATGAGAAACTAATATGTCCGCATGCATGGGATATCTTCATCCTCTCTAAGTGAGGAACGTTGATTGAACATGATCGCTACATGAAAAAATGATCGTTATCGCTATTACACGTATACCTCACTGCCAAGTCATCACGATGATTCAACTATTAAGTCGATAATCCTTGCTTTTCGAAAACATGTCTAAACCTTTTCTTTATTCTTCTACGGGAAAGTTGGATTTCCCTTCCTTTTTATGAAAATTCGTGTTTTTTGTTCATTACTTTTTTGGTGGGTAAGTCGGGATGATCCCTCCAATTGGCAAACTAAAACTCAAAAAATGGTAACAAATTTTTGCTCTTTGGGGGCTCAAAAAGCCAAGACATCCCTCCTTCCCTCTATTTACATATTTGAGCTCGCTAATTATGTTACAAAATCAATGTCATGCAAAGCTTATTATGAATCATCTTAATAACTTCAAATGACAAAAGGAAGAACACTACTTCCTACTTGATCAAACAATTCATGATAAATACGTGCAAAATCCCACAAATGGAAAATACAAATCCTAGGGCTACAAATAAACACGAGAAACATCCCCAGCATATGAATACATGAATTTCGAAAGTCACCTATGTCTACACTTGGGGGCTACAAAAATATAGTTTTCACCTTAACTATTGTGAGACCATATTTTGGAAAGTGATTCGAATGATTTTATAAATTATTCTAACACTCCCTCAAACCTAAGTTTGATAAATATTCATTCTCAAACTACAGTGCTTATTAAATAGGAATAACTTCACTTTCAATTAACAAAGTATGATAATGATGACAAACACTAAAAAAGGGAGAGATAACATGTTTACATATACAAAAGTTTGCTCACATTTTCATATATTTGTTGAAATAAGTTGCGAATTCCAACTTACCTTCATCAATCATGGACAAAAAAGTCACACTCAATTACGAGCTAGAATTTTCTTCCATGTTGGGTCCAATTTCGAAAATGATATGATTATGTATTTTGCCCACTAGAAGAGTTGCTTCATTTTATTTTCAAAACAAACTTTCATTAAATTAAATGGACCCTCTCAAAATTTTGAATTCTAGTTCGAAATAACATGTTTCTAAGAAAATAGTCTTCAAAATTTCCTTTCTGAATTTTTGTTTCATTTTCTCGATAAATAAATTTTCAGATTTTCAATAACCGTTTGGATAATACATGTATATACATAAATATGTCCAAAAGGAACGAACTAAGATTCGACTTCTTCTTGACTCGAACTTGTTCTTGCCTAGTCATCCTGCGAATATTGGCTTAGGGATGGTAAACGAACCACCTATAAGACCAAAATCAAAGATTGATAAGAACGATGAAATCATTTGATGTTTTAAATCAACTTTGAGAATAATATCACTGTAATGATCTTTACGAACATTTAGACATTAGGTAAAGATTACTAAACCTGAAACGTAATTGTTTTGGGTTTATAAACAAGTAAAGAACTAACTTGCTTCCTTAAACATGGCTTTAGCTAAAAGGCGTTAGCCATGTTATTGTCCTAAAATGTTCTCAAAACACAAAAACATAGGATACATAAGCTCATTCCAACATCATGATGATATGAATGGCCTAAACAAAAGCGAGTCATTAGAACTACCCCAAATTGGGGGCTCCAAGACTTGTGAAATAACAAGGATGTGCATAACCCAACACATGGAAGATCCAATATAAAAATGAGATGTTCATGCCCTTCGAGCTACCTTCAAAAATCACCTAAACTACAAATGGTGTACGTAGATCTTGAGCCTTACAATTCTCAAATGCATCACAATGATTTAATAACCATTTTGTTCCTTTGAAAACTAAGCTTGCAATTGAACTTGGCTATAGAACAAGCTACATATTCGAGCCATTTTCAAGTTCAACTTCAAAAATTAATCTTAGTGCATAATTGTTGTGTCAATACTTCAATTTACTCTAAAGATTAGAGAGTACGACTAGTATAGAACAAAAGAAACAAAATCATGAGCGCATACAACATACTTGCCCATACGAAAGTTTAATACTCAATCATTCATCATGAAATTTGTATCAAAACACTTCATTAACATAAGACAAACAGTTTCATGAATTAGAATGTAAAACAAAAGACTCCTAACTTCTAAATTAAGGAGTCTTCATTTTAAATTATTCCCCATTGTTGCACACATTGGAATTTCGCAAGGAGGATAACATCTACTTTCTTGAGCTCTAAATCAGTAACAAAATTTGAACTCAAAAGAAAGAATTCGAAAGTAGCAAGAATAGAGGAAAAATTTGAACAACATTTCATTTTCCCTCTTACTTGTTCTAATGAATGACCAATATTACTAGACTTAGCAAATTTCCTATGGTTAAAACTATGAATGGTAAAAAACGATCTAAACACACTAGTTTAATCGTTTCCAAGATCCTAGTTGTTATCATAATAAGACGAAACACAGGATTTCTAGACCCATTTCAAGCAACATTAAAGGGTCTAATTATTAAAAGACAAGCAAGTCATCGAAGTCACCCAACACTGGGGGCTACAACAATCAAAAATATAAAATGGGGGCTTAAAAGTTCGAGATATAGCCAAATTACACCAATTCGATGATGTCTTCAAGAATCTCCTAAACTAACTAGTTTTGGGCAAATCTTGAAATCACAGTTTTATAAGTGAATAATAATAACCATCGGTTATTTTTATCATTGATAAAACAAATTTTGCAACTTACGCATGAAAAAATAAACATGAGTCGCAAGAACAATTTAATGCTATTATCAAAGTTCAAAATTTCATTTATAATTTTAATGAACAATTGTTGTTCTAAACACTTCAATTTATATTAAAATTAACGAGTATAGTCTATGTGAGCAAAAAAGAGAAATAAAGTTCAAGCACAAATTCAAAATTAAATGAACAAAAGAAAAACACATATATGCTCATACAGGATTAATACTTTACCACTTCACATGAAATTTGTTGTAATATATTGCTTAAACATGTCACAACAACAAAACAACCAAATTCATGAAAACAAGCCAAAGTGAAAGCCCCTAACTTCTAAAAGTTAGGGTTCTTCATTTGGCTTTCACCATTTTACTGACCAAGTTCAAAGTCTGGTACAATAAAAGGAGCAAGATTTACTTTCCTTAGCTTCAAACAACAAAAAAAAAAGAAAGAGATCGAAAATGGCAAAAGAGAAGAAGAAGAAGAGAGTGAGCTGCAGATCGCACTTCTCCAACTCTTTTTACTAATTCAAAATGTTGCGCGCAACTAATCAAGTTGCGCGTGGCATCCCAGCGCAATCCAGTTTCTTGCGCGCGCCTGGCCAGCGCGACCCACTGAGTTGCGCGCGAACACTGGTCACCTAAAAGATCGGTACTCAAATTTCGATCCGTTTTGAATTTTTTCCAACGGTTTTGTACATTGTTAGACGTAATAACGCGTGAATTATTGAAATCTTTTAAAATTGTTGTACATCTAGTAGTTTCTTTTCTTCTTTGATACTTTTTTTTGCATCATCCTGCATGCACACCGTGCTTTGTGTCTGCCCTAGGCATACGTTTTGGACGTTTTTCATGTGCGTGTCTTAAGACGTTCCGTAGTGGTGCTTTACGTAAAAGCTCCCAACGACAGGTTTGTCATGTTACTGTACTGACTTTAGAAATGTCACATTCTTTTCTGTCTTTTTGGCGTCCACAGCAACAAGGATGGCGTTATCATACAGCGTAAAATTATATGGCGTAGGTGTTGCGTAAAATTTCAATTTTTTCCCAGCGACGTGATCTACCTCCCGTACCTAAAACGGTAGAATTTCTAACTTTCTTTAGGCGTTAGCTAAAACGAGTCTGCTAGCACGCCGAACCATTCGAGAACATATACTTCTTGATTGGAAGCAAATACGGTAGTTAGTGAGCTTAATGGCTTACCAGACAGTTAGGGTGTCCGTCCACCCCCTGTATAAAGAGCGACGTGCGATGTCGTATCTACTTAGGCACGTGCCCCCAGTCCTGAGACATGTGTTTTTATGTTGTGGACAAAACTGCTAAAAGAGTTGCCGATTTTCTTCTCTCTCACTAGATTTGGATATATGCATCCAGTCTTGAGACATGTATTTCTATCTTGTGGACATCGAATATTGCATTTTGGCAAGCGAGTGTCAAGAACTTTATTCACGTGTTAGGCTACGAATGCTGAAACACCTCCCATTTTATCATATTTTTAACTTGTTAAAATCAGACTAAAGTTTCAATGACATATCGAGGGAATTTAGATCAACGATGCCATAATTGAGAGGATATCATCCCCTTTAATCCTTTTTAAACCGATTTCTTCTCATGACTTGACATCACCCAGGACAGCCTTTACATGTAAAAGTGTTCTACATTTGCAAAGAATCAATCTAGATTCTTTAGAGAGTTAAAACTAGAAAATACTTTTTCTAGCCTTAATAGCTACTTGTCTCAAACACTTAGCGAATCAAGGATCGTTTCGACATCCTTAACATTACGGATAGATTCTCTATTCTTAGGGAACTTCTAGAATGAGTCTCAGATTTATTTACTTGACTACTTTAATCCTCGTCTATTCTAGACTTGATCAAAGTGGGGCCTAACTGTAGACATCTACTTTTGGCCTCCTGTCCGGACAGGAAATGCTATGACGATAAATAAAACCATCATTGTGTTGGATCAACGTGAATAATGCTTATGGGTAACCGATTAAATCGCAAGAACACAAAATGACAAGTCTAACCCAAAAAAAAATTAAATAAGGTCCAATTAACTAAGCCCGATTATAATTAGGCTTGAGCCCGAGGCTAAAACCTAATTATGATGGATTTAGAGGCGCCTAGGTTAAAAATCAATGCTGCCGCAGAAAAATTTGCGCGCATCTTAATAAGTCGCGCTGGTCTGGCGTGCGCAACTTAATTAGTTGCGCGTGACACCCAGCGCAACTACTAGTGATGCGCTTGCGGAAGATTCAGAATTTCATAAAAATATAAAATCGAATCGTACCATAATACCACGTGCAAGACGTTAAGTTGCGTTGCCCGTAGCAGTGCATCTAAATCACTAGCGCTGGGCTGTCGTGCGCAACCCATTTAGATGCACGCGACACCTGCTGCGGCAGAATGCTCAAAACCCTAAACACATCCATTCCCTATAAATAGAGGCTTAATACGAGGCTTAAACACATAGAAATTAGCCTAAAACTCTAGCAGAAACTTTGTGAACTTGTGTAATATCAAACCCTCTTGTCCTAAACGCTCACCCCCCTCAATACTTGTTACTATGGTGGAGGTTCCCCAACAAGAAGGAGTCCATAAGTGTTCTAAACGAGGATCTAACAAGGAGAAGTGGTAAATTCCTGAGCACTTAGATCATTCACCTTTATTTTCTTGTTTAAATTACTTTTAATTAATTAATTAGTGTTGTTTGATCGCTTTAAACAAACTTTTAATCAAATAATTCCCCATAGTAACTTGTGTAAAATAAATAATAGAATTAAATAATTAATTGTTGATTGATCACGTAAGCCAAGGCGAATCTTGCTTATTTATTGTTCTTTTCACGAATATTGATTAAATAAGAATAACGACCTTTTGCAATGAAATTCCTACGTGATTGATGTGTGTAAATAAAATCAACTAACTTAGTTTTTAGGAATCACGTTGCATATATGGTTTGGTGATGAAATTGTGAAAAAGGAAAAGCTAGTATAGGCCGTACTAGGGCTAGGATAGCGATTCCCCCTAAAGGGAACATTATCTTAGTACCCTTGCTCCCGAACTCATTTCTGGTTCATGTAGACCAATTTGGGCATGGGTAAACTTACGATTCATGCTTAAAAGCCCTTGAACTCTACTTGGGGGAAAGGCATGGATGAGGTTTATGAGTTTTCCTAAAACTTATTGGCGACTCCTACTTGTTTCTTATAAAAAAAGCGTAATGATAGTGTAGGGAATAATTTCAAGCATCCTTCACTTGAGCCCCACTGTGATCATACACTTAAGCATGGTGGCGTCCAAAGGGAAGGAAGCTAGAGTAAAAGAGTCGGCAACAAGTTTTAGGAACTTGTAAACCGTTCATAGGGTGAAGGTTACACCCCTTAACGATCCAGGAGATCGCTAACTCCAATAGGTCTGGAACCATGACTGGAAGTTCGGCGATGAAGGTACAAATCCAACCTAAAAGAGATTGAACCTGCCCTAAATAGGCCTCTACTTTATTCTTCTCGTATCCATGTACGCTTTCTGACTAACATACAACCAGTAAATTAACCCTAAACCTGTTTAATCTATGTTAGTTAAATATTAATGCACAAACAAATCTATTATTGGCGATCATTGAATTATAATCACATTAGCCTAAACAAGATTATTAATTATCTTCTTAAGCGTGTTTACAAGTACAAATTCCCTTTAAACCTGCAAGAGAGGGAGTGATCAAGAAATAACAATAATAATATAATATCAAGCAACATAATAATAACAATCATCATCATAATAATATTCTCAATAAAGCATAATAATAATAGCAAGATCCTAGGCATGATACTAACAAGATTAATAACAAACCCTAGCATGTCACCAAACAATAAAAATCAAAGCTTCATCCCTAACATGATACTAACATGATATTAGAAAGAATCAGAAGCATCATAGAAACATGCATGATATTAGAAATATTAGTTATTACCCTAAACATGATACTAGGAAGCGATAAAACATCCTAACATGATACTAGGAATCAAAATAATCTAAGCATGATTTCTATATCAACAATTAAATTACTTACTTCGATGCCTCATACCTCTTTCTAATAACAAAATACACACGTTAGTAATTTAAAGGAAAAATATTAAACAATTAAATTAAACAATTGAAATAGAGATTTGGGATCAAACCCTAAGAAATTATCAACCTTTCCCGTCTAGGGTGAAGGCAACTTCGAACTTGGCTAGGTATGTCTAGAACTAATGAATGTGGAATTTTATAAGAGCGAAGGTTTAGAAAAAGAATAGAGAGAAGAAGCTTCTAGCTTTAGAGAAAGAGAGGATTAGAATTAGATCGTTGTGAATGATTTTTTGATTGTTGATTCTTGAAAAACGGGGAAATACGACCCCCATTTATATAAAAAATAGCTCGGAATCAAATCAAGTCATATTCGGAATAACATACCTTCTGTCGCCAACAACAGGAGTTAGCGCCAAACGACAGAAGTAGCGCCAGGCAACAACTATTAGCGCCAGACGACAGCTGTTAGCGCCAGGCGACAGATTTGTCGTCTCGCACTAAGTCAAAATAAAAACGCACTTTGTACGCGGAATTATCTTCTTAATACGATTAAGCAGCTAATTCCGCGTTAAGCAGATTAAAATCATATTTGCGCCAAATCACATATTTTATTCAAAATAAAACTCTTTAAAATATAATTATCACCCCTTACTCCATTAGAATTAAAAAGAACCTTCTAAATATTCTAGAAAATTAAAATCAATCCTAATAAATTTAGGAATAATAATTAATAGGCCCTCCTCTAGATCATTGGGCCGCATATTCATTTCGAGCCCAATTTAATTTAAACCATAACTTCCTCATTATTCATCGGAATTGGGCATATAATATATGGTTGGAAAGCTCTTTTCGAGCCTGACCCAACTACACTATTATTGGACCTTTATCATGGACCAAACCAAATTGGACTTACTATTTTCATAAATAGAGTAAGAAAAGAAATGTTTTCAAAAACAGAAAGAGAGATATTTTAATAAAAACAACCACATCACTAGACATTTCACACTTTCACCTCCTTCGATAATCAAATGACTTGAAAGATATTCATCATTGGGTTTGGTTTTTGGAGAGACACATTTGGGTGTCTACAACTAGGATCAACTCTAATTCAAGGTCCCCTAAACAGTCAAGAATTCAAATCCTAATACACCCTAATAAGTGTAAAGTCCTAGGCTTTCAAAGGGCCATGGGCATTTAAGGAGAAGGATCCCCTTCGATGGGCACACCCTCCTTATAGTAACTACTCTTGAATAAGATGTTGTTTACTATTAGGGTGGAATATGGATCAAGCTTGAATGCTTCCTCAAGGCTTTCCTCCATTTCTAGTGTGCAAATTGCCTCCGTGGCGAATCCCCACATGTCCTCTTCATCATTATCATGGTTTATTTCTATAAGAGATTGATTATTTATTGCTATTTTAAGAGGAGAAGCCTGTATTTCTTCAAAAAAAAAAAAGGAGAGAAGAGAAGCATGTATAGTCATAGGAAGACCTTGATAGTTCAACCTAATCATTTGATGGAGCGAAGATGGTATTGCTCCAAGCTCATGTATTCAAGGACGTCCAAGAAGAAGATTGAATGTAGGTTTAATGTCCATGACATGGAATTCAACCATCGTTAGTATTTGGCCTGTGGTAATTGGTAGCTTAACAGTTTCACACACCGATCTCCTTGAATTGTCATAGGCCCTAATGCTTTGTGTTGTCGAATGAAAATCTTTTTCTGGATTAAGACCTAAATATTTTGCAGTTCGTAATGGGCATACGTTCACGGTGGACCCATTATCCACTAAAGTGAGAGGGATGTTGTATCCTTTGCACCCCATAGTTAGATATAATGCATTTTTGTGGGTAGTGTCTTTTGAAGGCAAATCATCATTAGTAAAAACGATTGATTTGTTGGATTTTTCGCTAATTGGCAAGTTAGCGAGATCTTGTGGAGTTGTGTCCGTACTTACGTACAAAGCAGTTATAGCATTCATAAGAGAGTTCCTATGTTCTTTAGAAGTACTTAGGAGTTCCCAAATGCTAACAGTCGCCTTCGATTGGCGAAGTTGTTTGACCAATGGATCTTCTACCTCAGGTAGAGGTGGTACTGGATTTTGAATTTGATTTTGAGTGGTTGAAGACCCATTTAGTTGCATTTGATAAACTCGCCCAGAACGAGTTAAATGATTTTGAGTGGGTGAAGACCCATTTTGAGTGGAGGTGGGACGGCGGCATACTTAGAGACATATAAGTCTTGGAAGTCGTCGTCCCATAACCCACACACTTCATTAGTTGCCCCTATGAGTGTTGTGGTTAGAGGCTTCCCTATAGGAGTGATATAATTCAAAGGATTGAATGTATCGCTTCCCATATGATCTTCATCAATGTGAAATGTTCCCAATGGGGATATATTGTTGTTGGGTTTAGGCGTGGGAATTCTCTCATCGTCTACTAGAACATGAATTTTGTGCTTTAGGACAAAGCAACTTTTAGTATCATGTCCAACACCTCTATGATAAGCATAATAGGCATTGTCATCCCATTGAGAGTTTCTTTTTTCAGGAGGAGTGGCTGGAGTTGGCCCTATTGGTACGAACAATCCTTTTTCATTTAGTTTTTCTAGCAACTCTTTATATCTCACAGGAAATTGTGTAAATCTTCTTTGTCTTGTCCATCTTTTCCGAGGGTCATTACTATGATATTGCATTGTGCTGTTATATTGCGTGGAAGTCGCAAATACATCAATAGAGGATGAAGTGTTACTATGATACCTTTGTGTTGATGATGATGAGGCCTGTTTGTCTTTTCTTTAGCGAGATCATCTTTAATCCTAGGAGGTTGTTGAGGTAGTGACTCGAACCGTAACAATCTACCCCTCCTTCTTGACCAAGTGCTGTGACATTGAAACAAACACACCTTTAATGACTAGACTTAACCTTGACCCATCCGGAAAAGAAAAGGAAAAAAAAAATTTTTTTTAGAAGAATAAAAGTATGTATGAGAGGATACCATCCGACTTACTCCTAAAAAGAAAACGAAAAAATGACACAAGACCATCCTAAAGTACAGTTATAAACAAAATGGTGCACGACTCAAGGAAAAGGGTGTGAACTCGACATGACTTGTGAGTGATTAAGTGAGGTTATGGACGCGTGTTATGACCATAAATCTAGACATGACATCAAACCGGACATACGAACCACATAAGTACGCAAAACAAACTGACAGGACACTTTTCTTGGGCATCGTGTCACGGTATTGACTGTCATAACACGGTACAATGCACTGTCACACGGTACAAAGCACCGTGTCACGACACTGCATACCGTGGCGCGACAGAGCTGCCGTGACATGGTGCACAGTTCCAGGCCTGAACTTTCCGGGTTTTATTCAATTTTAAGTCCGTACTAATTACGATGTGGAAATAAAACCCTCGTTCATAGGTTAGAACAAAATTAATAAACACATGTGGGGTTAGCACCAAATAAACCATGTAGCACTTAGTCACGATGATACAAAAAAAAGTTCGCAACTTGTAGACACCCATTTGTGTCTCCCCAAAACCAAACCCGGTGATGAATGCCTTTCACGTCGAACCATAATCGAATGAGGTGAAAGTGGTTGAAAGTCAAGTGTTGCGGTTTAGTTTTTAAAATTCTCTTCTCTCTATTTTTGAAAATAACTCTGTTTATTTGAAAATAGCCAAACCAGTTTAGTTTGGTCCGTAACTAGGGTCCAATAATAGTGTAGTTGGTCGGGGCTTGAAAAGACCTTTCCAACGATATATTATAAGCCCAATTCCGATGAATATTGAGGAAATTATGGCCAAAATACTAAACTGGGCCCGGTTAGTTATTTACATACGGCCCAATGATCTAGAGGAGAGCCCAATGTTAATTATTATTCCTAAAATTATTAGGATTAATTATAATTTTCTAGAAATTTCTAGAAGGTTCTTCTTAATTCTAATATTATTAGATTTAATAATTATTTATTTTAAAATGGACTTTTATTTGGAATAAAACATTATTTTATTTATTATTATCTTAAAAATACGTATTTTTATCTTCTGTACGGATTCCGTAGATCAAGTTGATTAAAGATCGGATTCCGCGTGGAAAAAACGCGCTAATACAGGTTGTCACCAAACGACAAGTCTGTCGCCTCGCGACAGACCCTGTCTCCTCGCGACATACCCTGTCGTGTCGCGACAGAGTCAATTCCTGGCGACAGTGTGTAGTTTTATTCCTTATCAAATTCTGTATTTTTCCGGACTATTTTCCTTATAAATAGGGTCCCGAATCTCTGTTTTCATTCATCAATTCTTCTCATCAACTTTCATCAATTCTAGCTATCAATTCTTACTATCAATTCTCTCTATTCTCTCTAAGCAATATAGCTTAATTCTTTCTCTCTCTTTCTAAACCATCCTTTTTTACAAACACAATTCCGCATTCACAAGACTTAGAATCATCTAGCCAAGTTCGAAGTTGCCTTCGCCCTAGACGTGCAAGGTTTGATAATTTCTGAGGGTTTGGTCCAAAACTAGTCAAAACTTTATTTCAATTTAGTTATTTAATTCTTTTATTTATGATTTTCATTGAAGTTTACTAACTTGTGTATTTTGTTATTAGAAAGAGGTACGAGGCTTCAAAGTAAGTAGATTAGCTTATTCCCTATTTATTAACAACGTAGAAAGCATGCTTATTATTGTTTAATATTCCTAGTATCATGTTAGGATGTTTAATTCCTAGTATCATGTTAGGATGTTGTTTATTGTTTTCTAGTATCATGTTTAGGGCGCCTTTACTCTTGTCTAATATCATGATAGCATGTTATTAATCTTTTTAGCATCATGCCTAGGATCTTGCTATTGTTATTAAGCTTTATTATGCCTTATCATGTTATTATCATCGTTATTATTATTTATTGCCTATTATTATGTTGCTTGATATTATATTATTGTTGTTGCTTGATCACACCTTTTATGATTGTTAAAGGGAATTTGTACTTGAAATCACGCTTGATAAGATAATTAATAATTTGGTTTAGGCTAATGTGATTTTAATTCAAGTGATCGCCAATAATAGTCTTATTTGTGCATTAATATTCAACCAACGTAGATAAACAGGTTAGGTTTAATATAATGTTTGTATGTTATTCGAAGAGCGCACATGAATACGAGCAGAACAAAGTAGAGGCCTATTTTATAGGGCGGGTCTTTTCTTTTGTAGATTGGATTCGTACCCTCATCCCCGGACCCTGTTTGGTTCAAGACCTTATGGAGTTGATGGTCCTTTTGGATTGTCTTTTGGGTTTACAAGTTCCTAAAACTTGTTGGCGACTCTTTTGCTCTCTTTTCTTTCCCTTTGGAACGCCACCATACTTTAGTGTATGATCACAGTGGGGTTCAAGTTTGGGATAATAATGCTTGAAATATTCCCTACAGTTTTTGGGGACTCCACTGGGGAGGATTTCTATTTATATTCCTGAAATTTATTTGGGCAATTATTTAGAATGAGCGGATGAGACTCGAAAAATTCTAAGTATTTCATGTGCGTGATTTAATTAACATTATTGTCATATGCATTAAAAGGTTCTCATGGGAGAGACCCATGAGTCAATACATAGGAATTTTACACGTAGGAAATTTGAGAAATATCATTCATGAATAGAATCGAAAAAAAGATGCGAAATCTGGAAAATTCTAAGAACATAGAAACTTTCCAAGGCATGTAGGAACTAGCGTCTAGAAAACAGGGCTTGTCGCCCGTAAAAAGTTTCTGTCGCTTGGCGATAGAGGCTTTTTTGCGGCGACAGTCCCTGTAGTCTGGCGCCAAGTTCTTCCAGTACTGAGCCAGGGGTCTGCCTTCTTGCTTTGACCATTTCTAGCATTGTTGGCTCGATTTTACTTATTGATTGAGTCCTTTTCTCACTTTTCTGAACCCATATGTGTTCTACATATGGACATAACCCTCTGGGGGTTCCTGCTTCACCTGCCCAATTGAATATCCACTATCATGTGCAACAACGGGTACGTGCAAAGTTTGTGAACCCACCAAACCATGGAGTCGAGTTCGATTTCATCACGAACTCGCGGGGTCCCGTCCATTCGCACCAACCCTCACGGTAGGCTCGTGTGCAATGCATACGGACTTATAACCATAGACCTTTTTGACTTAACCCATATCCTTGAACTTTAGAGAACTAGAGCCATGGTTAGGTTGCAAACTCATTGCATCAAATTGTGGCTATATGAACTACTTGTGCATCCTTGTTTGTGCATACTATATATGTGTTAACTGTTTGGTTTGACTTGTGTTTGTAAATAAGTCTAAATAAACTAACCAATGACTAAAGGACTTTGTTTAATTAATTAATTAATTAATTTGAACTAATGAACAAGCCTAAAATCGAGTCATAGTTCCTTTAAGTCAACCCGGATTTTTATTCCCGTATACTGCACATGCGTCAACTTGTTTTGGTCATAGCCGGAGTTCTAGGAAGCCACGAGTCGTAAAACCTATGGATCTGTAGTCCTGGGTTTTATCTTTAATTTGGCGTTGGTTTCGTCCCAATCAGAGTCACAGATTAAAAGTTATGACTAAAATACTACAGCTTGTCCAGTTTAATGCACATACGTGAAGTCTTAACTTAGTCTTTACTTGAGTCTAGTCACATAGTCTAGCCACATGGTCATGACACAAGTCTTAACATGTCACCTACACTCATTAGTCTTAGCACACACTTTGTATATGTCATCATGACCATGTCTTAGGTTCATGCATGAGTCGATTTTTCCGTCATTTGAGTTAGGGTCCATTGATCTATTCCTAATTCTTCCATATTTCTCCATCTACATCATCTTCCCACTCTCCACATACTTTCTCCGCACATATCATTCCCTTCAATATTTCATGATCTCTTCCCATCTATGCATGTTGAATCGAGTTTGAGTCATATGATTGAAAAAAAAAAAGAGTAATGATGAGACAAGATACAAAGGCACGCTTCTCACCAAGATTTCATGCTTTCTTCTTCTTTTTTCAAACCTTTCCCCCATAAGTCTAGCATAGGCACCTTTCATTTTCCCCTAGTTTTTACTTTGTAGGACTTTCATTTACTTTTGTTCCCCTTTAATAAAATGAGCGTTTCTTCCCTCACATATGATCATTGCATTGTAAAAAAAAAAAAAAAAAAAAAATCGCCGAATTAAGCACAAGGTATACCAATGATTTGAGGCACCCTTTGTAGCCATATCATATCTTTCACCCTTTAAATATATAACCCTTTTCTTGATAAAACACTTTGAGCCTCGTCTAACGATAGACCTCTCATTTTTTCAACCCACATCTACTTAACCTTGGGATGGGATGTGGCGTAACTTATGCAAGTTCCAAATATGAAAGCTTGAGCGATCTCAAAAGAATAAAATAATAATAAATGTGTACAAAAGGGCAAGTGTTCCAATGTATATGATATGAAAATATCTTTGATAAGAACATGTCTCAGATTGCGTCTCTTATCGAGTGCTCGGTACCGTACCTGAGAAACATGAATGCCAAGTGAGTGATAAACCGCATGATCGGGATTGCCCACACTTATAAAAATAAAAATGCAAAAGCAAAAAAAGATAGAGCAAAAAATAAACAAAAAAAAAGAAAGAAAGCTCAAAAGTGAGAAAAAACCTCAAGCATAAAAAATACAAAGATTCAAAAGCAAGGTTGCACACCTTGGGGGCTTATCTAGGGTCTTGAGCCTTTATCCCCTTCTTCTCTAGCCTTTAGCCTAACCACGTTACAACCCTTAAAAAAGACCTTTTTGAGGTATATATACACTTGTGCGAGGTTCGGCTAGAGCTACGTTTGTCCTGATTCTTAACGGATACGTAGGCAACCTCACATTGAGGTGCGGCCATAATAAAAATGCATTCATTTTCACATTCACACACTTACACCATGATCATGTCAAGGGATCTCCAATGCTCATCCCTATTCACTTAAAGCTAGACTTGGGGGCTTGATCCTTACATCATTAGCCTACCTAGCCTAAGAGTCATCATTATTTGACTCTTATCAAATAATACTTTTCCACACCGTTAGCCTTTGCAGCCTAACCTTAGTGTTACTTTTACACACTGCACGGATACATGCCCAAATAGACTTCCAATTAGGAACCCTTTGTCATGAATTCTTAACATAAAGTTGAAGCATGCTTTGTCATATCACACATCACTCATCACTTATAATCATCGTTGTATCAAAGTATGAAGTGCTTAGCCTCTGTGCCTAAGTTACCTAAATTCTTTCATAATCGAGTCAACTAAAATAATTTAGGATGAATTAATCCTTGCATCTTGAGGGACAGTATCGAACGCATATACTTGATTAAGCTCATTCAACATGCACCATCAAACACTTCGATTCTTTTTCGCGTCTTTCTTTTTCGGGAGAAAGTCGGTACCCTCCACAAAAATGACGGAAAATTTTTGCTTTTTTGCATTTTCGAGTCGCACATCACACACGAGTCATGTACATTGAGTCATGTCATGTCATATAACATCGAGTGGAGTCTATCTAACACATGTGTCAAACGGTTTGAGTCGAGTCATGTCAAATTAATGAGTCAAGCAACACTAAGTCTTAGGTCAACCCTAAGATAATAAAATAAAGATGAGCAAAGTCCTATAGTCTGAAATATAGATGCAGGTACATTCCAGCGAGCAACAATATTCCCAGATTTTGAAAAATCGCGAATATAGATATATGAGATTCTTCCAAGATGAGAGGAGTTCGAGCAAAAATTATATGGATCAGTAAATCATAGGTGAAGAGCCTTAATTTGCAAAAGATTTGAGCAGATTTGGTTGTAAGGAAACGACCAAATTGAAAGTTCAGAGCGAAACCAGGCAATGAACAGCAGCAGCAGCAGTAGAAATGGAAAAGGAATCTGTCGCCAAACGACAAGTTTGTCGCCTGGCGATAGAACGATATCGCGGCGACAGAAGGTTCTGGCATGCGACAGTACAACGACAGAATGTGTGGCTCCATATTGGATTATGCGGACCTTTTACAAAAATTTCGGGTTCCTTGGTACGCCAGTTAGCCCCTCTAAGCAATATGACATGATTTAGTAATCGGCTCGATTACAATCACAATAAGTGATCGACCTGACAAAAGATCGTCTCACTTAGCTTAAAGTGCCTAAGCATTGGCTCATCGCAAGCACCGAAGTAACGGTTCACAACGATTTCCTAGGATGGAAGATGATTTGAAGGTTCAAGAAGACGAAGCCTTCAACAGGGGGCTTTAAGATTAAAAAGAATCTATTACTTGGATTTGAGAAGGACGGTTTGAGATGAAGCGACCTTCAATAGCTTTCACTATGATTGGGGAGGTTATTATTAGATTTGAGAAGAACAATTCAAGATGAAGTGGTCTTTGATAGCTTTCGCTAAGATTGTGGAAGTTGTCATCAAGATTTGAGAAGATAGCACGAGATGGGCGATCTTCGACGACCTTCGCTAAGATTGTGGAAGTTGTCATAAAATTTGAGAAGATAGCACGAGATGGGCGATCTTGACGACCTTCGCTAAGATTGTGGAAGTTGTCACCTAGATTTGAGAAGAGCGGTTCGTGATGAGGCGGTCTTCGACAATGCCCGCTAAGATTGTGGAAGTTGTCACCTAGATTTCAGAAGAGCGATTCGTGATGAGGCGGTCTTCGACGACATTCGCTATGATTGGGAAGGTTGTCATCATGATTTAAGGAAAAGCTCGAGATGTAGCAGCAATGATAGACAGCGTTCCCTATGATGTGGAGAATTGTCACAAATTTTGAAGATGGCGAGATATGGTCACCTTCGACGGTCCCTCAAGGAAAAGAAGAGATTGTCTATAGCGGCGATACACTGCCGTGGCAACGTACGACCACAACCTAGAAGATGACGACATAAAGTTATTTTCGACGATGTTCCCGAAATACTGTGGAGGATTGTAACCAAGAGTATTGAAGATGACGACGTATGGTTACCTTCAATGATGGCATTCACGAGATACTGTGGAGGTTGTCACAAACAACAAAAGCAACAACGAAATGGTTACCTCCAGAGACGTGTGCTCGACGGTGCAAGATACGCGTTTCTTAAACTCTTTTATCTGTTTAACTAATGATTATTTTACAGGTATCGGCGTCATAAGAATAATTTGGAATCCCATAACGTTTTGAATCATTCTCCGTCCCTATCGATACTTTGACTTTCGTTTTCGAAACTTAAGTTTCTCCAAACTCAGTCAAAGTGGGGGCTTCTGTAGACACCCATTTGTGTCTCCCCAAAACCAAACCCGGTGATGAATGCCATTCACGTCGAACCATAATCGAATGAGGTGAAAGTGGTTGAAAGTCAAGTGTTGCGGTTTAGTTTTTAAAATTCTCTTCTCTCTGTTTTTGAAAATAACTCTATTTATTTGAAAATAGCAAAACCAGTTTAGTTTGATCCGTAATTAGGGTCCAATAATAGTGTAGTTGGTTGGGGCTCGAAAAGACCTTTCCAACGATATATTATAAGCCCAATTCCGATGAATATTGAGGAAGTTATGGCCAAAATACTAAACTGGGACCGGTTAGTTATTTACATACGGCCCAATGATCTAGAGGAGGGCCCAATGTTAATTATTATTCCTAAAATTATTAGGATTAATTATAATTTTTTAGAAATTTCTAGAAGGTTCTTCTTAATTCTAATATTATTAGATTTAATAATTATTTATTTTAAAATGGACTTTTATTTGGAATAAAACATTATTTTATTTATTATTATCTTAAAAATACGTATTTTTATCTTCTGTACGAATTCCGTAGATCAAGTTGATTAAAGATCGGATTCCGCGTGGAAAAAACGCGCTAATACAGGTTGTCACCAAACGACAAGTCTGTCGCCTCGCGACAGACCCTGTCTCCTCGCGACATACCCTGTCGCGTCGCGACAGAGTCAATTCCTGGCGACAGTGTGTAGTTTTATTCCTTATCAAATTCTGTATTTTTCCGGACTATTTTCCTTATAAATAGGGTCCCAAATCTCTGTTTTCATTCATCAATTCTTCTCATCAACTTTCATCAATTCTAGCTATCAATTCTTACTATCAATTCTCTCTATTCTCTCTAAGCAATATAGCTTAATTCTTTCTCTCTTTTTCTAAACCACCCTTTTTTACAAACACAATTCCGCATTCACAAGACTTAGAATCATCTAGCCAAGTTCGAAGTTGTCTTCGCCCTAGACGTGCAAGGTTTGATAATTTCTGAGGGTTTGGTCCAAAACTAGTCAAAACTTTATTTCAATTTAGTTATTTAATTCTTTTATTTATGATTTTCATTGAAGTTTACTAACTTGTGTATTTTGTTATTAGAAAGAGGTACGAGGCTTCAAAGTAAGTAGATTAGCTTACTCCCTATTTTATTAACAACGTAGAAAGCATGCTTATTATTGTTTAATATTCCTAGTATCATGTTAGGATGTTTAATTCCTAGTATCATGTTAGGATGTTGTTTATTGTTTTCTAGTATCATGTTTAGGGCGCCTTTACTCTTTTCTAATATCATGATAGCATGTTAGTACCATGTTAGGTTTAAAGCTTTGATCTTTATTGCTTAGTGACATGTTAGGATTTGTTATTAATCTTTTTAGCATCATGCCTAGGATCTTGCTATTGTTATTAAGCTTTATTATGCCTTATCATGTTGTTATCATCGTTATTATTATTTATTGCCTATTATTATGTTGCTTGATATTATATTATTGTTGTTGCTTGATCACACCTTTTATGATTGTTAAAGGGAATTTGTACTTGAAATCACGCTTGATAAGATAATTAATAATTTGGTTTAGGCTAATGTGATTTTAATTCAAGTGATCGCCAATAATAGTCTTATTTGTGCATTAATATTCAACCAATGTAGATAAACAGGTTAGGTTTAATATAATGTTTGTATGTTATTCAAAGAGCGCACATGAATACGAGCAGAACAAAGTAGAGGCCTATTTTATAGGGCGGGTCTTTTCTTTTGTAGATTGGATTCGTACCCTCATCCCCGGACCCTGTTTGGTTCAAGACCTTATGGAGTTGATGGTCCTTTTGGATTGTCTTTTGGGTTTACAAGTTCCTAAAACTTGTTGGCGACTCTTTTGCTCTCTTTTCTTTCCCTTTGGAACGCCACCATACTTTAGTGTATGATCACAGTGGGGTTCAAGTTTGGGATAATAATGCTTGAAATATTCCCTACACAACCTAAGGTCAAGATCTATGTTCAACTATGGTAAAACTTTTTGGTGTCAAAGGGTATCATGGTTAAGAGTTTGGACGCGTTAGCAAGGCAGCCTCCCTTAAGGTTGTATGTCAACGGGCGGCTCCGTGAGTTCGTGATGAAATCGAACTCGACTCCATGGTTTCGGTGGATTTAATAACTCGGATGAACCCTTATTGCCATGAGCGTTTTTGGGTTGATAGAGCTTAAATCCCCCGGGGCTAAGACGTATGTAGAACACACACGTTTTTTTAGAAAAGCCGAAGGAAGCTGACTGTAGGAAGAGAAATAAAGCTACTGGAAAGATTTCAGGACTGCCATGACACGGCACAATGTACCGTGTCACGGTGCTGAACACCGTGTAATGGTGCCCAGCGTTGTGACACGGCAGAATCTGTCGTGGCGCGGTAGCCAAGAAATCTGACTGGTGTCTTTTTCCTTCGTTTGCAATCAGGTTATTCAATTTTTCCTACGGGAAAGACCTGAATGCGACGTTAAAACATCTATGCATATGAAAAAAGTGCCAAATTAATCACAGGAATACTTTTCAAGAATCTTTCAAGTCTCATCCACTCATCTAAATTAAATACCGATCACTCAAATCGATAAATAACAAAGAATCCTCCCTAGTGGAATCACCAAATTGTAGGCGTCATTCGAAGTGCGCCTACGTTAAACATGTGTGAACATGCTTGGCACTCATAGGAAGTGGGAGTTGTTATAATACGATTCGGGAGAAGGAAAGTAGGGAACCGCCAACAAGTTTTTAAGGAACTTGTAAACCGTTCGCGGATCATTTAAGGCAACCACGACAAGGGACAACGAAAAGCAAAAAAGATTGACCCGTGAAGGTTACACCCCATTCATAATCCATGAGATTACTAACTCCATATAGTTCGAACCATGAAATGAGGATCGGGGATGATGGTACGAAGTGAGTCATGGAGTCACATTCGCCCGTTTTTACCTCTACTCGATTCTTATTGTGAAAAGTGATTCTTGTGATCTCAAACGCATGCAAACAAAATATTCAATTTGCTCCAAACTATTATTATGCTAAATTGGTTGAATATTAATGCAACACATAATTCTAAAATATCGTGATCACTTGATTAAACAACAAGATTAAAAGGAACCTAAGCCGGTCGTCCAAATTATCTTATTAGGCGTGATTTTCAATTACATATTCCCTTTAAACATGTAATATGGTAATCATAAAATATAGAATAAACATTAATATAGGAAGCAATTTAACTATATAAAATCATTAAAAGAACAATAGAAATAAAAGGAACATGATTCCTTACTTTGATTTTGCTTGCTTGCAACTGTAAAACAATAAATGAGTTAGTAACTTTAAGGAAATAAATAAAACAATAATTAAAATAAAATTAAATACAGTTGATTTAGGGCCAAACCCTCAAACAGTTCTACCATCCACGCCTTGGTTTAAGGACAGAACATCGGGTAAAGTACGGACTCCTTGGAGTGCTTAAAGGAAGTATTTTGAGAGAATAAGGTAAGCTAGTGTTTATGCTAGAGCATAGAAGAGAGAAGAGAATGTTAATTGATGCCCCGAACAAGAGAAATGAGGGGGTATTTATAGGGAAAATGAGCAGAGGGAACACACAGAACCCTAAAAAGATAAAACCCTAAAAAATAATGCCGCGACACGGTGTAGAATCCCGTGACACGGGGGAAAATAGTGTGATGCGGGATAATTTGGTATGACGTGGGACATAAAATAGACTACAGAAGATAAAACGCGTTTAGGGGTTACGCGGAGAAAACACGGAGCAATCCCGTGTCACGGTATATGCACCGTGGCATGGGAAATTATGCCATGGCGCGGCAACATTTCCCGTGACGCAGCATAGTTTGCCGTGACGCGGCGAAACATGCTTCCTAATTAAGCTCAGCATTTTAAAGTGTCGTTTTTTAATTTCGGGCTATTTAGGTTTATTATTTATTAATTGGGCAAAAATAATAAATAATATGAAATGAATAAAAAAGGTTTGGGCCAAAATAAAAATTGGACTATGCTTTCACTAAATATGAAGACTTATTTTATGAACTGAGTTTAATTGAATATGAATTTTAAGCACTCCCAGGACTAAATACTCAACCCAACCAATAATGGCGGTGAAAAGTTGTTCATCATCAGGTTTGGTTTCGGGGAGACATTTTTAGGTGTCTACAGTAATATTAATGTATAATTAATATTACAACTTAATCTTGACTGAATGCTACGGGTCACACCCAATCAAGGAAACAATCCATGACAACGAATTAATTAGAAAGGAATTAATGAGTCATTAGAGTATTGTTGGGTTTTGATGAGTCCGACTCATCGCGGAATAAAACCCAAGTCAAGATCAAACTCACAATTAATATAATCAAAAGACATAATTAACAAGAATTAAGGAAAGACATAACTACCTTTGACTCGTGCTTCGCTCGTATTTGAGAAAGCTTATGTCTCGCAACGAGCAAAAATATCCTACGGTATCCACCCGTAACACGACCCCGACTAGGTCTATTGCTTAGAGGTTAGCTAAGCCCGACCAAAATACTCGAGTAATTATGAGTTTAAAGGTTTTCTCAATGGAGATGCCTTTTCTAACTCTTACTCCAGTGAGTTTTCCCATACCCCAACTTTGGTATTTATAGGGAAACTCATGAGTGAAATCCTCTCTCCCATCAATGTGGGAGAGTTGGTAAAATCAATATTCTTCCTTTATTTTTAAATCAAAAGTAAAATTAAATATCCAATAACTAATTAATCAACAAGTAGCACATTTAGAGGAGGGGTTAGGTAAGGACAACAAGGAAGGGGGGGGGACCAAACTTGATCCCCAAGCACTCCCCATAACCGGCCACCTACACCCACACCACCAAATCACCTGCTGCCATGTGACACCCACACTTGGGCACCAAAGCAACTCGAGTGTGGGCTGCTGCCTCGGCCCAGCTAGCTGCTAGCCTTGGCGTGGCAGCATGGTGCGCAGCTGCTGGCCGAGGCCTGCTGCTATGCACCTGCCACCACGCGCAACCCAGCAAGCTAGACTGCTAACTGGCTGCGATGTGCATAGCGCGCTAGCAGCATGCCCTTCGCACACTGCCCCGCACACAAGCGCAGCAAGCCACGCACGTACATGCGAGCTGCTTCTGCTATGTGCGTGGCTTGGTTCACGCTAGGTGTGTGCTCTAAGCACATTTTACCCCTAGCATTCGGTTTGCTCGGGTCATTCCGATGCTAGGGGTATTTTAGTTCAATTGTTGATTAATTACTGAGTTTACCGTCTCGTCTTTAATCAATTCGACTTGACTTCTCGGTTTCGACGCTCCAAGCTCGATTTTCGACGTTTAAATATTAATTACTCGAGAGACTCATTAATTCCTTCCGAATTAATTCGTCATATTGGATCGTTTGTTGCTTGGGTTTGACTCGAAGGGTTCAGTCAACATTAAGCTGTAATATTAATTACTCATTAATATTACTGATCGGAAGCGGCCTCCATCTAGGCATTCCGATCACTTGATCTCACTGAATAATTAGCTTTCTCATAATTCAGAACCCTCTACCGGAATAATACACTTGTTCGAAGGACACCATTCCTATCCGTCTTCCACTTATCCTTCCGGACAAGTGCGCTTTTAGTGTATAGCCTTTTCCCTATCTCACTTAATGTCTATTCATGAACTATAAGGTAAGATTTATTCTTCATCCTTATTACGTCTATAAGTGTTTCTCGATATCTGAGTCCGACTGTCAACAAACATATGATTTCTAAAATCCATCCGAGCACGACCATGCATTCAGAGTCTTGCTCTTCGAGAGGCCTTGTAAACAACAATGACATCTTCCCTATTTTTAGTAGGGGGACATTCCCAGTCTTGTAATGTAGCTTCTCTTACTAAGAGTACCTAGCCGCCCGAGTGTTGCTGTTATAATCTCCTTTTACGGCAGACGTTTGACTGATATAAAAAAGGACTAGTACTCAAACAAGAGAACTCACAATACTCATGGTCGAGGAAATAGGTTCCGATAGCCATAATGAGAAGTATACTTATGACGATTTTGAAATCTCTTAAAGTATTCTCATAGGTCGATCCAGTATGGTTCTAAACCAATACCTATGCAAATGATTCATGACAATCTTGTCCTTGTAGCAAAAGAAACGGTGCTATAAATCAAACTACACACTAATCTCAAGTAGTCATTAATCGTCCATTGTTTAAATGACCTCGATTAGGCATAATTTTTTATTATAATATTCAATGTTCACTTAATAGGTGTTTCCTTATCAAGACTTATCTTGATACCCTATTTTGAATATTCTCATAATCGAATGGACTCACTATTTAATCCTAAACCACAATTAAATAGCAAACGGAGTGATAAAATTGCATGAAATTTAAATTACTCCGAAACCTGAATGGTTCTTCTTAGTGTCTTACATTCAAATTTTCAAAATTAATTAAAACACTAAACAGGGAAATCAAAGCCAATCTCCGATGGGCCTGATTCCTATTGCCTCAATATGCTTGTTGTGCTTCACTTGAGGCAAAGATTTAGTAAGTAGATCGGCTACATTGTCATCCGTTCCAAATTTACAAATTCTGATTTCACCCTTTGATTTTCATTTTCTTATCGTGTGAAATCGCCACTTGACATGTTTGACCTTCTGATGTTCCCTTGGCTCTCTGGCCTGAGCAATAGCTTTATTTTTGTCAAAATAGAGGGATATTGGACACTTGATAGAGGGTACAACATCAAGTTCACCAACGAACTTATGAATCCAAATAGCCTCCTTAGCCGCTTCAGTAGCTGCCAAGTATTTGGCTTCAGTTGTAGAATCTGCAGTTTTGCTCTGCTTCGCACTCTTCTAACTTAACACTCCTCCATTCGACAGAACACATATCCAGATTGCAATTTGAAATCGTCTCTGTCTGTCTGGAAGCTTGCGTCGGTATAACCTTCAACAACTAATTCTTTTGAGCCACCATATACCAGGAATTTGTCCTTGTTCCTTTTCAGGTATTTTAGGATATTCTTGGTTGCAGACTAATGCGCCTTTCCTGGGTCTGATTGGTATCGGCTCGTAGCACTCAAGGCATACGATACATCTGGCCTAGTACATATCATTGCATACATGATCCATCCAATTAGCGAAGCATATGGAATCTGATTCATCCTTTCTCGCTCATCAGATGTCTTTGGACACTGTTTCTTGCTTAGGGTTATGCCATGTGACATGGGTAGGTGACCTTTCTTGGCCTCCTGCATGTTGAATCGTGCTAGTACCTTATCAATATAAGTACTCTAGCTTAATCCAATCATCCTTTCGATCTATCCCTATAGATCTTGATACCTAATATGTACTGAGCCTCTCCCAAGTCTTTCATTGATAAACACTTTCAAAGCCAGGCCTTTACAGACTCCAACATCGGAATGCTGTTTGCAATGAGCAATATGTCATCGACATATAAGACTAGGAAGGCGATGTCACTCCCACTGACCTTCTTGTAAACACAAGATTCATCTGGATTCTTAATAAAACCAAACTTACTGATGGATTCATCGAATCGCAGATTCTAACTTCTACTAGCATGCTTTAGCCCGTAGATGGACTTTTTAAGCTTACAAACTTTCCCAGCATTGTTTTGGTCGACAAAACTTTTAGGCTGTGTCATGTACACAGTTTCTTCCAAAATCCAATTAAGGAAGGCGGTTTTGACGTCCATCTGCCATATTTCATAGTTGTAATATGCAGCAATCGCTAGGAGGATCCGAACAAATTCAAGCATTGCAACCGGAGAAAAGGTTTCTTCATAATCAATACCATTAATTCACCTGTAACCTTTTGCTACCAGTCTAGCTTTGTAAATGAATACATTTCCATCTTTGCCGGTTTTCAATTTGAAAATCCACTTACATCCGATGGGTGTGTAACCCTAGGGTAAGTCAACCAAGTCCCAGACTTGATTTTCAAACATGGAATCCATTTCAAATCTCATGGCCACTTGCCATTTAGCAGAGTCGGTGCTTGCCATCGCTTGCTTGTAGGTTGCCGGTTCGTCTCCATTTATCACCAGGATGTCCTGATTCTCGGTTAATACAATACCAAGATACTTATCAGGTAGAGACCTCAGCCTCTGCGACCAACGCATAGTAATGGACTGAGCATTTGCATTGTCGGTTTGACTTTGCACATTTTAACCAGCGTCACCAGATGCTGTTTGAGCACTTTGACTGTTAATTTGATTTTGTTGCTCGTCCTCTCAAACTTCATCGAGTTCGATTTTCCTCCCACTTGTCATTTTGGAAAGGTGCTCCTTCTCCAAAAAGACACCATCATGAGCAACAAACACTTTGTTCTCGGATTTATTGTAGAAGTAATACCCTTTGGTTTCTTTTGGGTAGCCCAAAAAGTAAACCTTATCAGATTTGGGATGAAGTTTGTCAGAAATCAGTTTCTTGACTTATGCTTTGCATCCCCATATCTTTAGAAAAGACAACATGGGAGGTTTCTTCGTCCATAGCACGTATGAAGTCTTTTCTACAGATTTTAAGGGAGCACGGTTAAGTGTTAGTGGCGCAGTTAAATGTGCGTGTCCCCAGAAAGAGATGACTGGGGTAAAACTAGGTCGTTTATTAATCCTCCCTAAGTCAAACTAAATTTATAAACACTTAACAAACCTAAATACGAGTATAGAGGTAAGTCAAGGGTTGAATCCAAAGGAACGGTAATGTTCAAGCACTCTCGATTATGCGCCTAAGCTAGGTCGAGGTCAAAGGTGAAGAAGGAATAGTAACAACTAACAAAGTAACAATCAAACAAATAAAACACTAGGCATGGGGATCAACAAGTACTCATGATAATGTCAACAACTTGGGAAGATCATGCCAATCGAAGGTTGTGAAGACTAATGATAAGAGCTATCTCCTAACCGTTAAGGTAGGGTTCACTATGAATAACAAACTAAGAGAATAACAATCCAAACTAATCGATAATTGCAATTCCTAAATCAATTAGTCGTGTCATTAGCAATTACAATGCAATATAGCATAATTCTCAAGGCCTAATCGAATTACACACATGCAAACCTTCATTAATCACTTTAATCTCAACAATCAATTAACACAATTCCCAAATTAATCACAATCAATCAATCATAAAAGTTTCACCCAATTCCTGGCCAAACAACTACTCAAGAATCATTATCTAGCAACAAACAACTAAGAAAATCAAGAATCAACAAAACATCAAGAACAATTACACTATCAAGAATCAAACATCAAGATTAAACCAAACAAACATGAAATTGAACAAAGCAATAAGATGAGATAGAGTGAGAAATGCTCATTGATTGATTAAGAAGATCTTCAATACAATTGTCACCATTGAATCTTCAATCTCTCAAACCACCATTGAAATCCCTCACTTTCTCTCTCTAAAACTACTCTTAAACTATCCCTAAAATTAGAGAGAGAAGCTTTCAACCTAAGCTAAGATATGAGAGAGAAAGTCACAAAACTAATCTTCAAATCGTCCCCCCAAATAGAAATGACAAGGCTAATTTATAATAAAACGAGCAAAGGGAAACAGGGCAAACTGTGCGCACGCACCACCATTCTGTGCACACGCACAGCAGGCCACAGAAGATCTGTGCGCTCACACCACCCAGGTCGCGCGCGCGCACAACAGGGTCTGCACGCACGGCTGGGTCTACGCGCGCGCACCCCTGCTTGGTGCTCGTGGCCTTTCTTCCTTCGCTTGCTCGATCAATCTCTGCGCTCCCGAGCATCCCTATCATTGGTGCACTCGAGGCGATGCCCTCGAGGAGGGAAGCCTTTTATTCTTCAAGCACTTGCACTCTCCGAACAAAAACATTGCTTCCAAGGTGCTTGTGCTTGCGGAGCTAGCTTGGTTTGCTTGAGTTGCATGCTTAGATTCTCAAACTTAGCTTCATTGACTTCTTGAATGCGCTTGAGCCTCCTCCTCGATAATTAAATCCCGGGAAACTCGGCACACCTACAAAATAAGTCAAAGAAACGGAGAAGCGAGAGAAATAGCCTAGAAATGAATAAAATAATAAGAAAACCATTAAAAGCATGCATTTCTCTAAACTAACACACAAATCAAGCATTATTCCCTAAAGACACGACATAAAAGACTAAAAATGAGTATAAAAATAAGAAGAAAACCTAGCCTAAGAGTGCCATAAATGGCACGCATCAAGAGATAGAAAGATCACTAAGACCCATTGTTGATCGTACCATGTCCAACAAGGTCCGATTTCTCCTTTCGGATACTCCATTCCATTGTGGAGTTCTTGGAGGTGTCAATTCTGAAAGTATACCTTTTTCTTTCAGAAGGTCATCGAACTCTTTGAACTTTTCAAACGATTCAGATTTATGCGACATAAGGTTGGCATAGCCATATCTACTATGGTCGTCTGTGAAGGTGATAAAATATCGATGTTCGTTTCTTGAGGTGGAGCTCATTGATCCACATACATAGGTCTGTATTAGACCCAACAAGTCTCCTGCCCTTTCTCCCAACTTGAAGAATGGCTTCTTGATCATCTTTCCTAATAAACATCATTCGCAATTCTCAAACGATTGCAAATAGAATGAGTCAAGAACATCTTCCTGTACAAGTTTCTTGATGCATTTGATGTTAATGTGGCCAAGACGACAATGCCACAAGAACGTTTGATTTGACTCCATGGTCTTAGCTTTCTTTGAGGTACTATTTACATTATAAACATGTTTGTCTAAAGAAAGCATATAAAACCATTTTCAAAATGTGCAATACCATATAAAACATTATCGAGATAAAACGAACATTCATTGTCCTTTACACGAAACTCAAAACCTTTGGCGTTGAAATAATGTTTTTGGTAATGTTGGGAACATAAAAACAGTTTCCAAGTTCAAAAACTAGCCCCGAGGGCAAAGACAAAGTGAGAGTTCCTACAGATACGGCTGCAATTCTGGCTCCATTGCCGACCTGGAGTTCAACCTCTCCCTTAGCTAACTTCCTAACGTTCCTTAGTCCTTGAGAATTGGAACAAAGGTGTGAGCCACATCAAGTGTCTAATACCCATGATGTTGAGCTAGTAAAGTTTAAGTCTATAACGAATATACCTGATCCAGAAGCAACGGTTCCGTTCTTCTTATCTTCCTTAAATTTGAGGCAATCTCTCTTCCAATGTCCCTTCTTCTTACAATAGAAGCATTCAGAATCAAATTTAGAAGATGCTACCTTCTTCTCCTTGTTATCCGTGGTAGCCTTAGACTTAGGCGGAAAGTTCTTCTTGTTACCCTTCCCCTTAAAGTGTTTCTTCTTCTTGCCTGAGAATTTCAATGGCTTGCCTTTTTTTATTATGAGCATGTCATGCTTCCCCACATCTTTGAGCGTTTGCTCGGCTTGCTTCAACATACCATGAAGCTCTATGAGGGTTTTCTCCATGCTGTGCATGTTATAGTTCATCTTGAACTGATCATAACCTTTGTGCAGCGAGTGGAGAATGACGTCAATTGTCATCTCGATTGAATACCCCGCATCAAGCCTTCCCATGTTTTCAAATAATCCTATCATTTTGAGTACATGTGGGCTGACTGGTTCCCCTTTCTTGAGCTTGCTCTCAAGGATTTGCCTGTGGGTTTCAAACCTTTCAGTTTGGGCCTACTCTTGGAACATGTTCTGCAGCTCAAAAATGATCTCAAAAGTTGTCTCCTTCTCAAAGAAAGTCTTTTGAAGCTCGGGAGACATTGTGGCCAACATGATGCATTTGACATCCTAATTAGCAATTTGCCATCGGTTTGGGGCAGCCTGAGTCACCTCCTCATTGGGAGTCTCGGGCATTTCCTCATCAAGGACATATTCGTTTTGCACTTGCATGAGAACTATACGCAAGTTCGTTTGCCTATCAAGGAAATTTGGCTCACTCAACTTCTCCTTGTCGAGAATTAAGCGCAACGCATATTGGTTGTTTGAGTTATTTGCAGACATGGTTCTACAATTGAAAAAATTTAAAATGAAAAACCATTCATAATACTTAAATAAGATTTGAAATCATGCATTTTAATCAAACTTATTTAAACGTCTTATTCACACATTAAAATTGTCCCCATTTGGTTAGAATAAGTCGATTCCAAGATCTAAAGAAACAATGAGTGATTAAGCATGCTTTGGCTTGTCTTAACAATCAATATTCTAAGGTAAGAAACTCTTTGCTAATGGCTCCAAGCCACTATTGGTTGGATAAATCGTCGCATCTAATGCTCTTTCAACAACTTATCCACTTTTCCACGACATGTTAGGACTCCATCACTCATATCACTCATATCCATACGTATCCTAGGGAGTAATAGTGATGCCTCGCTTTGGCGTAGCCCATCACTACTCTCAATAGGTCGATAAGTGTTGTTTAGAATGAAAATTTTACTCAATATTTTAGGGACCTAGGGTTTCTATGTTGGTTGATTTAAGTGAACTTAATTAATCATCGCAACATTCGAAATCCTTAACATGCATCTAACATATATATAATCATAAATATATATCAAAAACATAAATAATGATGCATTTGGCAACTAGCATGACCCCTTGAGTCTTCAAGTCAACAAGGGACGGCCTTTGCAACTTCATGGCTTCGTCTTCCAAGAACCTCCGTCTTCAAGACATGACCAAAATTATGCAAACACTAGTATCTACGATTAGGACTATTATAAATATTAAGGTACAAAAATACTCAACGGTTTGCATACCGTATTTAGATTTACAAAAATACGTCACGGAACGCAGTCCGTATTTTCTATCTTAATCGGGCCCCACTAGTTGCTATTTTTAAAAAACCTGCGGGAGAATATATATTCCATTCATCCATTCACTATTTGTGCATGGCCCATGCATTTTACAACGATAAACAAGTAACAATGCATAAAAACGCGTAAACTAGTAACCAATTTAGGTCGTTAATCCAATTAATACGCCTAATTAAAACTAGTCAAAGTTGTTTAACCGATTATGTAATTTAGCACAATTAAAATTGAAGCTCCCACTAAATTCCGCATCAAACTTAATTAATCCAATTCATTAAGCCGGTAAACTCAAAATTTTGCCAAAATAAAATTTTGCCAATGCCGCTCAAAACCGAGTCCTAGCCTCAAAAATTTAATTAAAAATAATTAAAACCAAAATTATTAATTAATTAGAATAATTAAAACGGAAAAATAAGAAAACACGAAGCCAACCGCACGCAAATGGTTTACGCACCTAGACTAGCTAGTGCGCACCTTTGCTAGCCAAGGGTGCCTGTACTCCTTGGGCAATGCAGCTTTGTGCGTGTTCCGCACCACACCACGTAGCACTAGGTAGGCCGAGCCTAGTAGTGTTTGCTACGGGTTGCAAGGTGCAAGATAACACACGCAAGGTTGCTTGCCCTTTCGCAACGCATTAAGATGCATATACTCATAGCATACCCCCACACCACAAGGCTCAAGCTCGCCCCAGCCATGCCACGCACAGTAGCATGCATGGCGTGCACAACACGATGCTGCTGTTGCGCCGCGCTGTTACTTGCTTGCTGGCTAGCAGCGAGCAGCAACCATGCAAGGGCAGCACGCACACTCGAGGCAGCCCCTTGGCAGCCACATGCGGGCTGCTATGCAGCCCAGCTAGCTAAGGGAGGCTTTTGCCTCAATTTTTGTGCCATAGCCTCGGGATTTTAACCTAAATTTTGCGTAACTAAATAATTAATTCCAAATTAATTTTAATATTAATAAGATCAGAAAAAATAAAAAATTATTACAAGTCCAACTTAAATAAAAAAATCATCAAGGTGCACATAACCAAAATTATTTCCAAGAACCATTCATATATAAAGTTGGTTCAACTTGGTGCAATAAAATAAACAAGAGCAATTACTCACTATTAATTTAAATTAATCATGAGATTTTGACAAAATAAAGGGGAGTTGGAATTATGAACACAAATATTCAAATAAAAATTCTAACTTTAACTTGTGAATCCTTGAAAAATTATATCTTCCAATATGAAGATAAAAGAAATTTCTATCACAAGATTAAAACTTTATGATTCCAATCAACTTACTACATGATTATATCAAAAGTTCAACCAAAAATCATGGAATTTAGTAACTCAAATTTCCAACCACTTAAAACAATTAAAGATTGGATCTTTAGTACTTATAAGCCTCAAAGAATAAATTTTTCACACTTAATGCAATGGATTTGCAATTATGTGAAAATTTTAACCAATCTTTCAAACACTAATTACTACCAAGTAACCATGCTCATAGAGGTCCAAAAATGCAGAAACATTAAGGAAAGAAAGACCTAAAAATTTTCGTCAAAATGAAAAATCCCTCGAAAAAGGCATTTCTCGTAAGATTTTGGCTCATCGCGGAATAAAACCCGAGCCAAAATAACACTCACAATTAATATAATCAAAAGACATAATTAACAAGAGTTAAGGAAAGACATAATTACCTTTGACGTGTGCTTCGCTCATACCCCGAGCTCTTACTTGAGAAAGCTTAAGTCTCGCAACGGGAGAAAACCTCCTTCGGTATCCACCCGTAACACGACCCCGACAAGGTCTATTGCTTAGAGGTTAGCTAAGCTCGACCAAACTACTCGAGTAATTATGTGTTTAAAGGTTTTCTCAATGGATATGCCTTTTCTAACTCTTACTCAAGTGAGTTTTCCCATACCCCAACTTGGGTATTTATAGGAAACTCATGAGTGAAATCCTATCTCCCATCAATGTGGGAGAGTTCGTAAAATCAATATTCTTCCTTTAGTTTTAAATTAAAAATAAAATTAAATATCCAACAACTAATTAATCAACAAGTGGCTCATTTAGAAGAGGTGTTAGGTAAGGACCACAAGGAAGGGGGAGGGACCAAGCTTGATCCCTAAGCACTCCCCATAACCGGCCACCTACACCCACACCACCCAATCACCCGCTGCCACGTGGCACCCACACTAGGGCACCAAGGCAGCTCGGGTGTGGGTTGCTGCCTCGGCCCAGCTAGCTCCTGGCCTTGGCGTGGCAGCATGGTGCGCAGATGCTGCCTCGATCCAGCAAGCCACGCACACAAGTGCGGGCTGCTGGCCGAGGCTTGCTGCTGTGCTGCTGCTAGCATACACAGCCCAGCAAGCTAAGCTGCTAGCTGGCTGCGATGTGCATAGCGCGCCAACTACATGCCCCTAGCACACTGCCCCACACACAAGCGCAGTAGGCCACACATGCATATGCGGGCTACTGCTGCTATGTGCGTGGCTTGGTGCGTGCTTGGTGTGTGCTCTAAGAACATTTTTCCCGTAGCACTCGATTTGCTTGGGGCATTCCAATGCTAGGGGTATTTTAGGTAAATTGTTGATTAAATAGTGATTTTACCGTCTCGTCTTTAATTAATTCGACTCGACTTACGACGCTCGGTTTCGACGCACCAAGCTCGATTTTCGACGTCTAAATATTAATTATTCGAGAGACTCATTAATTCCTTCCGAATTAATTCGTCGTGTCGGATGATTTGTTGCTTGGGTGTGACCCGAAAGGTTCAGTCAAGATTAAGATATAATATTAATTACTCATTAATATTAGTGATCGGAAGCGGCGTCCACCTAAGCATTCCGATCACTTGACCTCACTGAATAATTAGCTTTCTAATAATTCCGAACCCTCTACTAGAATAATACACTTATTCGAAGGACACCTTTCCTATCAAGTATTATGAGCATGGACATTGGATATCGAGTTAGGAGCCTTGATACCGAGCATCACGAGTTGAGTGGGATTAATACGACGATGAAACGGTAAAAATCAAGCAATTAACAAGTACTAAATACCCCTAGCATTGGAATGCCCCGAGAAAACCGAGTACTAGGGGCATGGATGCTACTATAGATGTCGCACCAAGGCGAGGCTGCTAGCAGCGCTGGCTGGTGCGAAGCATCGCATGCTAGCCCGCCAGCATCGCTAACAAGCTAGCGCGCCAGCATTGCTAGCGAGCTAGAATGCCAGTAGCGCTAGCACGCTAGCAAACTAGCAACGCTAGTAGGCCAGCAGCATTCTAGCTGCTGTTAGCGAGAGCGAGATGCGCAACACCCCGAGCCCAAAAGCTTGCAAGCGCGTAAGGCTTGCTAGGCCAAGGCAACATCCCCGCGCCAAGTTGGCAAGCCCAGCCTAGGGGCCAGGTCAGCGAGGCAGCCTTGGCGCCCAAGGCTTAGCGCGCCAGCTGGCCCGCGGGGATAGGCTCGTACTTGTTGGATGGTGGTTACTGAGGGAAGCTTGGGGAACAAGGGATTTGGTCCCCTCCCCTTGTGGTTCTCGCCTACTCTTTTTCTGTTGCTATGCCACTTGTTGATTCTTGATTGCATTGCCTTTTTCATTTGATTTATGATTTAAATTAAAATAGAAAAAGGAGACTTTACCAACTCTCCCACATAGATGGGAGAGAGTAATGTTCATGGGATTTCTCTATAAATACCATTCTTTGAGATGTGAGATCGAAAACCCACTTTGAGTTTTGAGCTTGAAAGCATCACCAAAAGCGTGAACACTTTCGTTCATAATAATCTAACTTCTTTTTGGTCTAGCCCCGGCTAAGCTATGGGGTAGGGGCCGTACGGGTCGTGGTTGTGGGTGATCTTCATAGGAGGTTCTCGCATTTTGCAAAACTCGAGAAGCTTTTCAAAGTACAAGCCCTTTAAGGAGCGAAGCACGCTAAAATCATACTCTT
This sequence comes from Chenopodium album, assembly GCF_948465745.1. Taxonomy (NCBI): domain Eukaryota; kingdom Viridiplantae; phylum Streptophyta; class Magnoliopsida; order Caryophyllales; family Amaranthaceae; genus Chenopodium; species Chenopodium album. The sequence goes on along the minus strand of NC_137850.1, from coordinate 27,191,118 downwards.
TCCTTTTCTCTTGTTAATTTTGTCATTAATTATATTAATTAATATATATGCTTGTGTTTATTAGCATTTATTTATGTGCGGGACTTGGGGTCGAGTTTTGTTTTCGCGTGGTGTTGGACATCACGTAACCCAACACTTTTCATAGAGATGGGCTTCTCAAAAGTAACCCGGTCGTTAATCTCTATGAGGATGGAGTAGTAGTCCTTGTTAAACTCAAACCTGAGGATGTACGATTTAAACTCTTTCTTTTTCTTCTGGGACGGCTACTCGAAGTCGTCTACCGCCCAGATTTCTGTTCTTTTCTTTCTTCCTTCAGCTTTGGGTGCCAACTAAGCAGGCCAACTCTCCTTTTGTTTTTGAGACTTCTTGGAGTCTGACTGATTGTTGGGAGAGCAGAGGTCGGTTGCCTGTATATAGGCCTCCGCCTCCATCAGCGTCTCTTGGAACTTGAAAGTTCGAACTTGAAAGTTGACCCATCCTTCGGACCCTTGAAGAATTTTGTGTAAGCCACATCGTTAGACAATCCTTAAATCTGGATTATCACCAAATTGAACTGCCTGACATAGGAGTGGAGTCCTTCTCTCTCAACCTGTCGGATGGTGCTCAGGTCGAGACTTGTTATCTTTGTAGGGATGTTCATTGAAAAGTTGGAAGCAAATAAGAAGGCAAGCCTCTTGAAGCTGTCAATACATCCGGCTGGCAGGTTGCCAAACCATTATTGGGCGATGCCCTATAATGTAGCTAGGAAACACCTACACCAGCTGGCATCATCCAACCCCTGTAAATACATCAGGTTGGTGTAAGCCATGATGTGATCTTCTGGATTGGTGGTACCATCATAGGTACCAACCATAATATTCTTAACCTTGGCCGACTATGACGCCTCGGTTAACTCCTTGGTGAACGCAGAGGGTTGTTCACCAAGTTTCAACAGGCGAAGCTGCCAGTCCAATGGTTGGACATTATATGTCGTCTGACTTCTAAAGGGGGCCGGCTGCTTGTAAGGTGAGGCATATTGCCCGTATGACATCTAAGGCACATACGAGGTTGATCAAATCATCTGAGGGCCTATGTGGACGGACTTGCCACCTGTATGGCTCTCATGTAATGTTTGGGAACACTTTCCAAGGTGTTCCTAAAACTGTCTAGGAAGCTCGACGTAGAAGCTGAGTCTGACAGCCCCTGATTTTTCTTTTGCTCAATAATATGTCTAGTATCAAATAAAGTTGTTTTGTTGTCATCCGGTTGAACTTACCGAATGACTTTCCTTGTGCTCGTCTGGGGCAAAAAGAATTTGGACCAATCATTCGTGGTCGCGGCCTTCTCTTTTGGGTGTGGAGTAGGCTGCTTGTCCCTGACTGGCTTTCTCTTCTCAACATGAGGAGACTTCTTGGCCGACTGACCTTTTCTAGAGCCAGCCGTCCGTTTGTTGATGAGGTCTTTGATCTCCCCCTTGAAACTAGTCATGAATTTCATGAGTTCATCTCTAGTGACTGGAGCTTCCCCTCTTGCCGCCTGGGTTTTCAATCTATCCTTGGGACGGATGCGTTTAGAAATGAGTGATTGTAAGCATTTTTGAAGCGCGCCTACGTTAAGCTTGTGTGAATATGCTTGGCACTCATAGGAAGTGGGAATTGACACATACGATTAGGGACAAAAATTAGGGACAAGGAAAGTAGAAAGCCGCCAACAAGTTTTTAAGGAACTTGTAAACCGTTCACGGATCATTTAAGGAAACCACGAATAAGGGACAACGAAAGGCAACAACAATTGACCCATGAAGTTTACACCCCATTCATATGAGATTACCAACTCCATATGGTTTGGAACAACGAAAGGAGGATCAGGTATGATGGTACGAAGTGAGTCATGGAGTCACATTCGCCCGTATTAGTCTCTACTCGATTCTTATAGTGAAAAGCTATTCCTGCGATCTCAAAAGCACACAAAAAAAATATTCAATTCGCTCCAAAATATTATTATGATAAATTTGTTGAATATTAATTCACACATAATTCTTAAATATTCATGATCACTTTAATTGAACAACAAGATTAAAAAGGAACCTTAACCGGTTGTCCAAATTATCTTATTAGGCGTGATAATCAATTACACATTCCCTTTAAACATGCAATATGGTGATCATAATAACAATAGAATATTCATCAATATTGGAAGCAATTTAACAATAATAGCGTTAGTCAAATCAAATCATAATAATAACCCTAATCATGATAGTAGCAATCAAAAATAAAAATAAGAGTAATTAAGTGAATTAATCACTCACTTTCCGCGTTTCTTTGAATTTCTACATTATGAATAAATTGTTTGTAACTTTAATAAAAATATGAATAAAATTAAAACAATTAAATCAAATAAATGTAGAGTTGATTTGGTCCAAACCCTCAGTTATTTGTACCTTTCACACCTTAGTTTAAGGACGGAACCTCGGGTCAAGTATGGACTCCTTGGAGTGCTTAGGGGAATTATTATGGAAGAATAAGGAGGCTAGTATTCAGGCTAAAGAGGGAGAAGAGAATGAATTTTGTTAAGGGAGAAAGAGAATGATTTTTGGTGCCCCGAATTGCAGAAAGGAGGTGGGGTATTTATAAAGGAAATGACTAGGGGATGCACAAAATCGTAGAGCTGCAAATAAACCCTGATTTGGGCGTTGTGACACAGCATGTCTGCCTCGACACGGAAACAGGCACCATGACACGACAACGGGCACCGTGTCACGGTATTATCTACCGTGGCGCGGCACAAAGTTTTGCTCTAAATACATCTAAATTGATAAAGTGCGTGAAGATTTGTACGCGGAGAGTAATTAGAAAAATGTCGTGTCATGTTATATGTACAGTGACACGGCAAAGGACGCCACAACATGGCACTGTCCACCGTGGCAAGATATAACACACCGTGTCGCGGTGTACAGTTTTCCAGAAATGCATATAGGTTCATAAGCACGTGAGAAAAAATCGCAAGACACGGGAAAGTACCGTGAAACGGTGAAAATTACTGTGTCGTGGCACCAATTACCGTGCCACGTCAGCTTTTGCCGCGACGCGACGTTTTTAGCTTCTGCGCGGTAATTCTAATTTTTTACGCGTTTTTAAAACTATGATAACTTTTGATCCCTAACTCAAAATAAGGCATATAATATATTATTGGAAAGCTTATCTAGGATTCTTTTAAACCCAATTAAAATCAAGTCAAAATAATTTTTAGATTTTAAGATATGGTTGTTTTAGTGAAAGGGTGTCGGCTTTGGGCCAAGTTTAGTGTTTTGCTCATATCTTCTTCGTTTTAAACTAGAATTGGGCTTATGATATACCGTTAGAAATATTATTGACAGGCCTATCTAACTAAATTACATTTGGATCAAAATTATAGGGCCACAAAATAAGTTCAGCTCGGTTTTGTGATGTGGACACGAAAAGTGGAAAGTAAGTTATGGTTTACAGAAATAGGCTAGGAATTGGGTTGATTTATGAAATGAATTGGGATTGAATATGGATTTAAGCACTCCAAATATTAAATACTCAAACTGACCAATAACAGTGGTGAAAGGTTGTTCATCATCGAGTTTAGTTTTAGGGAGACATTTTTAGATGTCTACAGAAGCCCCCACTTCGACTGAGTTTGTAGAAATGTAAGTTTCGAAAACGATAGTCAAAGTAGTCGATTGGGATGGAGAATGATTTAAGACGTTCTGCAATCCTAAATCACACTTTATTCGCCGATACCTGCAGAAAATGTTAGTTCTACACATAAAAGAGTGAAAAGATGGAATGCTTATCTGACACCAGTGTATCGGTGGCAAATATGTTCGATAGTATCTTACACTAGTGTATCGGTGGTGAATGAGTTTGGTAGTTTATTATGCTTGAAGAAATCCACCAGATAAAGATTGTTGTGATATTTTCCATGCTTGAGGAATGTTGATATAATTGCTGACTTCTTCGCCTTGAGAGGTGGCAACGACCGAAAATTTTCCATGCCTAAGGAAAAGCTTATCTGATGATGAGATTACAAGTCTCTGTGTATCGTGAATCTTCTTCGCTTGGGAGATGATCACTAAAAATAATGATGGTTCGCTTGTCCCCGAACGTGGGCTGTAGATGGTTCGCTTGTCCCCGAACGTGGGCTGTAGGTGGTTCGCTTGTCCCCGAACGTGGGCCCTAGATGGTTCGCTTGTCCCCGAACGTGGGCTGTAGATGGTTCACCGCTTGTCCCCGAACGTGGGCTGTAGATGGTTCGCTTGTCCCCGAACGTGGGCTGTAGATGGTTTGCTTGTCCCTAAACATGGGCTATTGATGGTTCGCTTGTCCCCGAAGGTGGGTTGTAAATGGTTCGCTTGTCCCCGAACGTAGGTTGTAGATGGTTTGCTTGTCCTCGAACATGGGATGTAGATGAGACCTGTAAAATAAAATTTGCCAAGGGACTCGTATAGACTATGATTGACTTGATGAAGCTTGACTTGACATGACATGACATGTGTATGACTTGTGATTGTGTGTGTATAGTTTGAGTGTGTGTGTAGACACAAGCAACTGAAAATGCAAAAGCAAAAAATTTCCTTCATTTTTGTCATGAGTGGAGGGTGCCAACTTTCTCCCTAAAAAGAAAGACGTAAAAAATGAAGTTTTGTGTTGAACTTCCCTCGATGAAAATTTTGAATAAGTTTTTGAACTTCCTCAAAAGAAAAGACATGAAAACAGGAAGAAGTTTTGAACTTCCTCGTTGAGCAAATAAAGAAAAGCATGGTAAATCGCATGAATATTTGTCTAATTGAATTGCTTTTCTTGAAGATAATGTATGCATAATGCATCTTCTTAGGCCAGGAGGCTAAAGACAATTACATCATGTGACACGAGAAATGAATGAACTTAGGTCATGGAGCTCAGCATCATATGTGGTGTAAAGAAACGATCTTGAATGTCACTTAGGTATGGAAGTTAAGCACGTATATAGATGAAGTGATTATTGCATAATGAACGTTGCTTTGGTCAAGGAGCTAAGCACGTTATGCCTTGTATGATTACAAATCATTGATATATAAATATTATTAAGCACATTATGCGATGCGTGAAACAATGAACATTGCTAAGGTCAGGAACCTAAGCAAGTATACAATGTTTCTTCTAATGAATGTTGTCTTGAAAAATGATGAAGCATGCGCGATAGGGAAACAAGATTTTATGAAAAAGAGTTTCTAAGGGAAGGATGATATGGCTATGTATGTGTGAAAGAAGTGTGTGAAAGTGATACTAAGGTGAGGTTGCAAAGGCTATGGTGATGGAAAGAGATGTGAGAAGATGGTGACTCTTTAGGCTAGGTACGCTAAGTAACATGGGTTCAAGCCCCCATGTCTAGCTCTATATGGGTAGGGATAAGCATTAGAAATGACTCCATCATGTGTGGATATGAATATGAATGTGGCCGCACCTCGATGTGAGGTTGCCTACGTATCTATTAGGAATCAGGCCAAACGTAGCTCTAACCGAACTTTGCACAAGTGTATGTACACCTCAAAGAGGTCTTTCAAGGGTTGTAACATGGTTAAGCTGATGGGTAAATAAGCAAGAGGGATAAAAGGCTCAAGACCCGAGAAAAGCCCCCAAGATGTGTAATTGTGTATTTGAAATTTGAACTTTTGCAAGTTTTCTTTTACACATTTAATTTTTATTTTTTATATTTAATTTTTATTTTTATTTTCATTCTTTTGAATCAATGTGGGCAATCTCAGATCAGGCGGTCCATCACTCACTTAGCATTCATGTTTCTCAGGCACGGTACCAAGCACTCACGCAATTCAAGACGTGTTTATATCAAAGACATTGGAACGCTTGCCCTTAGACATTGTTTTATTGTTGCTTTGCTGCCTTTTTTTTTCTTTTTTTTTTTGCATTCTGAATGTTACACAAATTTCACGCTTTCCCATTCCAGGGTTAGGAGAATGTGGTTTGAAGAAATGAAGGCCAAACATTAGACGAGGCGCAAAATGGTTTGTGAAGAAATGGAGGTTATGTTTAAATGGTTAGTGGAAAAAATGGGCTACAAAGGTGCCTCAAATCATTGGTGTATCTTCTGTTCGGTCATAAATTGATTTTTTTTTTTTTGTGAACATGATCGAGATGTAAAGAATACTCAATTTATTGATGAAAATGGTGAATAAGCTAACAAAATTATCAAATTACAGAAAGGGAAATCTGTGTTAGACTTGAATTGGGGAAAGGGAAACAAATAAAAAGAAGAAATCATGAAATCTCGCGTGAACGGCTTGCCATGCGCCTTATCTTCATTGCTTCTTGTCACTTCTTACCACCTGGAGGGACGGGAAATTTGTTGGCATCAACTAAGTCTTGAATGACGTCCTTCAAATTCCAGCATTGTTCGCTAAAGTGACCCCTTCCTTGATGGTACTTGCAATAGGAATTGGGATTCCATTTGGCGCTCCTTTTGTTCAGGTTTTGGCTCTGGAAATGGCCCAATAGGTGTGATCAAGCCTTGACTGTAGAGGCGATCAAAGGCCGCATCATAAGTCATTCCTAAAGTAGTGTAAGTTCTCCTTTTCTTGGGAAATGGATCATCAAGAGCTAACACTTCATTGAGATCAACTTGGCTTATATTGTTAGTAGTATTTTCGTGCTTAGAAGACGAAGAAGAAGGAAGGTCGTTCTTCTTATTTTTCCAAGTGTTGTTATTGTTACTACCAGCAGTCTTTATTAGCTCGTCCTCGATGTTGATGCTGATATCAATATCGCTTCGAAAGTGTTCAATGGCAGAAATTTGAGATGTTGCTTGTACTTGTAATTTAGGTTCTGGATTAAGGGGCAAACCATCTCTTTTTATTTAGGGGAATCTACTAAGAGTGCAGTTGTAGTTCTGGCTTGAACGTTACATTTATAGCGATTAAGGAGACTTTCAGTGACATCTTTCCAAGTTGCAATGTGCTTGGCCTCGAGAGAATAAAATCATTGCTGACAAGAATGCTCTAAGGAGAGAGGGAACACCGTAGAGAAGAGTGTTACATCCAATCCCTTGAGAGCCATGGTTGCAGAAAAGGCCTTCAAGTGGAACATTAGGTTGTTAGTAGGCTTAAACTTTGGGATGTCAGGTGTGGGAAACTTCTCAGGGAGTTTGTCCTTGACAGCCAAAGAAGTGGCTAGTTGCACCACATAGGTGAAGTCCTCCGAAATCTTACTCACTTGTTCCTTGATTTTTTCCATAGCGGCCACAGTGACATTATTTTGCTCCATCGTGGTGACCTTTGTAGTGAGGGTTTGCATCATGGCAGACAATGCCTTTATGGATTTGTTGATGTTCTCAAATCTTCCTTAGTGGCCATTAGAACGAACTGAAAATAGTTTGAAGGTGATACGTGGTGTGGAGATGGCGAAGTTTTCTTTGAACGCCTCTTAGATCTGAGGGATTGTTGCGGTAATGACTCGAACCTGTTAGTTGAGACGAACACTACAAGAGGGAGAGTGAATTGTATGTGAGTTCCTATTGCTACTTTTTGCGAAATATAAATAAACTGTAAAGGAACTTGCAATGCACGCAGATTTTACGAGGAAACCTTCCAGGACCCAACTGGAATTAAAACCTCGACCCTTCCCAAGGGATTTCCAAAATGAAGTTACTCCACTATAATAGGGCAATCCCAAATTACAACCTATTATACACAGACCTTTACTCACAAGTTCCACACTCAACTTGCTACACAGTAGGACCCTATCCTACCCAATCTAAGTCCCAAACTTAGATTCACTCGTACTCCCAAAGTACTCTCTCAGCCTCACACTAGAAGCTTACACACTGTATGCAAAATATAAATTACAAACTCACCCAAGGACCCAACCAATACAAAATATATGACACTAGTATATGTTAGGCAAGCTATGCACGAAACCCGAAACTATATGACAAAGTTATAAGCTTGGCAAACTTATACAATTAAAGCACGAATGATTTCTTCAAGCATAAACTCACAAAAACTATGAAATGAGATCTCTACTATTTATTCAAGATTAACTCGTATATCAAGTAGGGTTTTTCAAAAGATAATTATGTCAATTTTAACTAAATCTCAAAACACGGTTTTTATTTAAGTAAATCTAGTTTTAAAGAAAGTCTATTTCGAAAAATAAGATAAAGAAAGATTATCAAAAAGAATAATATCTTTTTGATATTCTGATTTTAAGAAATATTTATTTAGAAAATCTTTTTCTAAAATCTCTCTTTTTATCTTTTCCTTTTTATTAGATTTGTCAATCTCTTTGTCACGCTTCTAATAAGTTTCGTGCAAAACCCACTTAACATATTTAACAACATATCTAGAAGATAAAATCTTAACTAAATTAAGTTGCTGCGCCATTTTATTCAGCACTCGAAGATTGCTTGGGCTTCACGCAGACCAGGACCAAGTTCTTGTTGTCTTAAAGTTCTTGTTAAGGAACGTTCCTGTTAGGGAACTTAGATAGTTCTTGTTAGGGAACTCTTCTTTTATCTTGTTTAACCTTCTTAAAGTATTCTCTTCATGTTCTTCTTAGTCATGGTTACTCTTCCACCACCAAGGTCCACTTTCACCTGTTCTTAGTCAAACACTTAGAGAAATCTTTAGTCAAGTTTCCTTGAGTTTAAGTCTATCATCATCAAAACCTTTAAGCTTCAACAGATAAGATGACTTCTGCAACACTTCTTGATGTGCATCATCCATATGATCCTCCTTGATTTAGTTTAAGGAGCATCGAGCTAACAACTTAAACCAAAAGCGCTTCTGGGAGGCAACCCGTGCTTTTAACCCTATTTTTACCTCTTTCCTTCTTCTTATTCCTTTTTGGGTCTCACCTTTGTTCTTTTGGTGGATAGGTGTTTGGATTATTTGGTTGAGACTTTTCAATGTCAAATATGAGAAGAGAAGACTAGAGTGCAAAGATCTCTTGAAGACCCTGTGCGCGGGCGCGCAGCCTCGTGAGAACTCGCTCACAGGTATGGCTCAAGATGAAAATTCAAGGCAGAATGTTATGCGCGTCCTATGTGCGACCTGTGCACGAGCGCGCAAGGAAGAGGTGCGTGGGCGCACAACCCTGTCAGAACCCGCGCACGGAGGATTCTTATTTCAGAAACAAGGCAGAAGGTTTTGTGCGCCTTCTGCGCGACCTGTGCGCGGGCTTGCAATAATCATGCGCAGGCGCGCAGCGCTAGGTAAATCGGGGTTAAATTCTTTTTCCCCCGATTCATTCCCTCATTTCTCAATCCCCAATTTCTAACCCTCGATATTCTCTCTCCTCACAAACTCAAACCCTAACTCCTCAAATTCACCCATAACTCACGAATTACCTTTATTTTTCATCAAATCCATCACATTTCTTCACTTTTCTCACAAAATTCATCACTTTCTCTCTCCAAAGTACCCAATTTCCCCCCATTTTTGTGGTTGTGCAAGCTTGGTCGAAGGTGGTGGTCGTGGGTGTTCTTGGTGGTGTTCAAGCTTCTCCTTGGTGGTATAACTCTAAACTTTGTTACTTTGTTGCTTAATTTCATTAGTTTATGCAAAGTTTTTGAGTTGTTAAGCGTTTAGCTTAAGTGGATTTTGTGTGATTTTTGGTATCATTGCTAATGATTGTTGGATTTTGGTGTGATAATTATGTGATTTTGGATTATTGTTGTTGGAAGTTGCTTGGGTAATTTGATATTGTTGTTGACATGCTCTAATCTTTATCATAATATTTTGTGATTGTGTGCATTGTTGTTGGTACTAGTTGTTCTTTGAGCTATTATTGTGTGGTTGGTTGTTGCTACTAACATCTTTAAAGATTGTTAAGTTGAAGCTCAATTGGTTGTTGTTGTGGTTCAACTTTGGTTGATTTGGAGAGTTGAGTTCCTATTTGGTTTGGTTGTTGGTGTGTTCCTTGGGATATTTGTGTTGATTGAGATTAAAATGAGTAAAAAGGAAGAGTAGAAAGGAGCCCCGATTGGTAGTTGATGAGCCTCAAACTCAATCCCAAACACCCGTTGCCCTTCCCCCTTTGAAATTTTCCAACAAACTCCATTCATCCTTCCACAAAGACCTTATAAAACGCAAGCTTAACCCCACAAGGCACTACTATCAGCGTTCTATGAGAGATTTGGGGATAGATGAGGACCTCAGGTCACTCCTCAACAACCTTGGAATGAGTGAGTTCATTAAACACCATCATCGAACATACAAAGAGCCCACCTTTGAATTCCTTGCCTCCTTCGAAAAGGAACCATGTAGGAACAATGATTTCCAAATTTCATTCCGACTATTCAATGACCGCCATACCATGAAGCTTTGTGATCTCAATGCCTTGTTTAACTTCCACCCGGATGCGGATCTCCTTGCCCCATCTACAAGGCTCTTCCCCGAATATGATGCATTCCGTTGGTGGCAAACAATTGCCGATATTGAAGAGTTTAGTACTCGGTATTCGGTGGCAAGCCAAATCATCCATCCTGTTCTCCGTATTCTTCACCGCCTTTTGGGGTATGTGGTGTTCAGTAAATAGGACTTGAGCAAGCTCTCGCATGAAGAGCTCTTCACTTTATGGGTCGCAACTAAGGAGGAGTTGAGAGGGCAGCTTAAAATGGGCTATTGGTTCGCATTATGTTGTGAAGCGATCAAATCGGGCAAAAAGACTGGTGAAATCGCCCTTGGTGGGATGGTAACTAGGATTGCTAGTAAGCTTGGATATGAGCGCTTCTTTCCCGCTTGTACTCAAGTTGGGACCGATAAGGATCTATTCGTCGATTTCCAGCAAATGAGAAGGGCAGGGTTCATCCAACCAACCGCCGACGTCAACAACTTTCATGATTGGTGTGTCAAGCGCCAACACCATTGCATCTTGCCTAACCCCAGCTGAACATCTTTGTGGCGGAATGCTAGGAACGTATGAAATGTTCCCCTATACAATGGTGTGTTGCCCAACGCCTTGGGAGGCGCAAGAAATTTGATAGTTGGAGAACAACAACAACAACAACAAAAACAACAACAACTACAACAACAGCAACAGCAACAGCAACAACAGCAACAACAACAACAACAACAACAACAACAACAACAACAACAACAACAACAACAAAAACAACAACATCAACATCATCAAGGCATGAGTAGCCTTGAGCAACAAATGATGAGCATGCAACTTGGCATGCAAAGCTTGCATGAGAACCAACAAGGTATGTTCGTGCAAACTCAAGCTCTTTATGGTGCGACCGTGGATAGAGGTGAGGTCAACCCCCCCAGTCAATTACCCTCATTCACCGCCTCAGCAAGGCCCGGTCCCTCAGTGGCAGGGATCACAGCCTACTTAGCCCTTTTTGCAAGGGCCCTCCTTCCAAGGCGTCCCCCGGGTAGATTACCCGACGGAGACCGGGTACGATTATCGTGCCCCGGGAGGGAGTGATTTCAGGGGTGACCCCAATTACCCATATGTCGACCCTTCACACCCCACCCCTCTTCAAATGCCCCCACCCTTTGACCCGTTGCCTCAATGGCAACAAGACCTCTTTCGAGGTCACTATGGTTGGCCCTCGAGTTTCACCGGTGGTTGGGACCCCTATGGCATTCCTTCGGACGGGTTCTCTTATGATCCCGTGGGAGATGGGGATGATGATGAAGCCGGCCCTAGTGGCCACTAGCCTCCCTCCTTGATTGTTTATCCCCTTTGCCCCCTTCCCATTGTTTTTATTTGGCGCACCGCGGACGGTGTTTTGTTTTAGTGTGGGGGGTTGTAAGCGGCAAAGGGATGTTTTGTGTAGTGTAGGGGAAGGTTTAGTATCATGCTAGTGTGGGGGGATTCCATTGTGGGTGGTAGAGTTTGCATGGTTTGGTTGGTTCTAGTATGTATTGATGTTGATTTTGATGATGATTTTTCATGGTGATTTTGATGATATTTTGCTAACGAGTTTTCAATGATAATTGACAAAAATTTGAGTGTTTGTGTAGGTGAAGACGCTCCTAAGAAGGAAAATCACTCCCGATAATCCAAATTCCCTTGATCTAAATTTTGTAGATAGCTTTTCTTTGTTTCCTCACTTTACTTTTTGTTTATTGCTTTGACCCTCTTTCTTTGTTTACTAACTTCTTCTTGTTTACTTGTGGTTTCTTTCATTTTGGCTCACTTTCCATGTAGCTTGAAGAATGAGGACAAAAGGAAAGCTAAGCAGCGGCACAAGCTCCCTCGGTAAGATTGCATAATTTTCTTGTCTTCTAATTCAAGCGGCGTGTGGTGAGACCTTTCCTCTCTTTTATTTTCTCTTGTGTGCATATTTAGTTAGATTAGGATGGACTTGATTGTTCGAGGTTGTATGCATTTGATTCTACGGAATCTGGTGATCGTGGGTTTGATGCCGAACGATCTTTGTTTGTCGATTGGGAATTAAATGTTTACTTGCCTCTTATCACTTTTATTTTCCTTCCTTTTTGAAAAAAAAATGAAAATTGAAAAAAAATTGAAAATTGAGAAAAAAAAAGATTAACTCTTTTTGTTCAAGACAAACCACAAAATATTTAGTGTTTCATCTTCATTTTAAGCATAATAAAAGTTAACTTGCGTGATTGAATGTCTTTCTTACTAAGTACTTAAAGTTTACACTCTTCAGAATTGTCGTCGGTTGACTCTACGATAGGTTCATGATAAGGTAGCCGGTTTAGAACTCGTAAAGCCCATCAATCCCAATTTCACTTGTTTGTGGTAAGAACGTGTTGCTCTCATTAGGGGATTTGAAGCCCTAAAGGTAGTTTTTGTAACCCGATGTGAGTATCATTGTTCAAGCCTCCAACAATTTTTGTATGAGCGGCGTAGGATCCTTACCAAGGCATGCTTAGATCTAGAACTTGGTGTTTAGCTTCCCGAGTTCGCGACTGAACTAATTTAGGGATGATAAAGAGCATTCTTCATTCGGTGACTATTTTGTTTTCTAGGATTAGCTTTTGTTTTATTTTCTCTTGTATTTTTTGTTGCATTTTCCCCTTTTGGTTGCCATGTTGAGCCTTCCCCTCCTTGACTATAGCACATTAGAAGCCTATGGCCTTTTGTTTTGCTTTCGCCCTTAGTATCGTGAAACTCAAGCTGGAAGCTTATCGATGTTTTGATTTGAAATGCGGGAGGCAATGGTTATAATGGAAAGCGAAATAGTGATATTGTAAATATTTGTTTAAATAAAAGCAAGTGCAATCCTAGAAAAATCCGTCCATAGTTATGAAAAGGCATGGATATAAAAATAAAAAAATAAAAAAATAAAATAAAAAAAGAGAGAAGATTTTGCAAAAAGAGAAAAAAAGAGAAAGAATAAAGAGTTGTTGAATGATGATGAAAATTCGAAAATGTTTGGTAATGTAATTCAAGTTTGTGGCAACGTAGTTTGAAATTGGTGGATGTTTGATTTTGGAAAAGAGGCTTGGTCACCCTTTGTTTCACGATTAGGCTAAGCACCAATTTCCAAATTTTACCACACCTTTACCCTCTAGCCAACGTTACAACTCTTTTGACTTAGGATAGTTGAGTCACTAGTCGGTGGAGGGAGCTAGATTTCAAGCATATGGAGCAAGCATGACTTAGTAAGATGTCCGGTTACCCTACTTTATAGTGTTTTATCTTTGTCCCGCCTCCTTCGTGGAGTCATGAGACGCTACCGCCAAGGGTGGATTTGAATCTAGATGAGGGAACGTGGTAAGATTGTATGGAATGCGGGGGGGGGGGGTGGTGTATGTTAGAGTTCTTTACGCTTAGCATGATTTATCCTTCAATCAACCATTGGCATCCCCTTGCGTGTTTACTTTCACTACTTAAAAAGTTTGGCATCCACTACTGCTTGTTGTCTATAAAAGCTTAATTTGATTATGATTTGCATGTGCTTGATGATCCATATTCTTGTCTTTTCCTTTTGGTTTGTCTCGGACACGGTTTTGTAAGAGTTGTGGGAAAACTCTTGGGAAACCCTCACGAGATCACAACTCGTCCTCATCGGCGACCTTGAGGTTTAAATGGCTTGTTGCTTACGCTAAAAGCAAATTCGGTTTTACCTTGTTAGTCTATCTTCTTCTAGCTTTATTTGCTTGAGGACAAGAAAGAGACAAGTGTGGGGGAATTTAATGAGTGGCATTTATGCCATGATTAAGAGTTCATTCTGATGAGTTTTCCCCATACTTATAGCTTGTTTATACCCCCTTTCTCTTACCTTTAGTTCTCCTTTCCTTTGTCTGTCTTCTTTCCTAGTTTTACCTCCTTTATGTATTTTCTAGTTTGGTTTTCTTGTTTGTGTTTTGTAGGAAATGTGGTGTTGAAAGAAGGAAGCCTTGGGCCAAGGAGTTAATGTCGCGCGCCAGTTAAAGAGAGCGTGCATGGTTAATGGGTGGGCGCGCAGCCCTGTGAGAAGGCACGCAAAAGGAAGAATTCAAGGGGCTAAGCAGAGTGTTCTGTGCGACTACTGCGCGGGCGCGCAGCCTTGTCAAAACCCGCGCAACCAAAGCTCAAGAAGCTGAATAAAACCAGAGAGTTTTACACGCCTGTCGTGCAACCACTGCGCGGGCGCGCACGCTCCTGTGCGAGCGCGCAGAATTGTGTGCGGATGTGTATTTGAGGGCTTCACTTCTCCGTACCCACGAAGTTGCGGGCGCACAACATCCTGAGAGGGCGCGCATTACAGTATTCGCGTGCGAGCGCGCACCGCTGGGTTCCTGCTTTTACTTCGCCTTGTTGGTTAAGTTTCTTCCTTTTTAGAAGCACCTATATATATAGTCCGTACTCTCCTTTTGATGTAATTAGATTATCTTAGTTTAATTTTCTGATTTTTAGCTTAATCTAGGGAGAGAAACACCATTAGTTTTGGCAATCTAGAGAGAGAAAGTGTGGATAACTTTATTGTTGAACTTGGATTTGAAGAAGAAGCTTAATCAACCTCTTTGTAGAACTTCAAATTCAATAAATGAGCATTTTCTTACTCTTTTCTTTTTACTTTGCTATTGATTTTGTTTTAAATTGCTTTTGTTTCGTTAATTACTCATTAATCATGCTTTTGCTTGTTAATACCATGATTGACTTGATGATTGCCATGGATAGTGAGTAGTTACTTAGCCAAGGGTGTAGGGATGATGTAGTTGGAATTTGTTCATGTTTATAGTGTTGGGATTCAAGTTGATTGTGATTAAAGTCTTTACATGCTTGATTGTTCTTCGATCTTCTTGCAAAGTGCACGTTGTTAGTTGATTAAAGGTGAATCTTTGCTACATGAAACGGAAGTTGACTTAGCTAAGTTCATTTGTATCGATTGTTACTTGGTTGCACCTCCCAATATATGGTTCTAATGTGGAAGCATAGAGGCTATGTTAGGAGAAGCCAATTAACTCCGAAAGGTGGCTAGATTGGACTCTTTATATCGATATTCATGCATGTTTAGTTCATTATTGATTTGTTTCTATGTTATTGCATGTTCAAGTGAAACCTACATCTACCCATTCCCCTTGGTGTTTTCTCTATATTGTCTTTAATTCACTTCTCTCTTAGTTTAATCTCTTAGATAATTCCATCCCTTGTCCCAAGATAGCTTAATTGATTAGTAGTGATCACAGTGTTTAGCTTCTCCCTGCGGTTCGACCCTTTACTTACCTTATACTTGTATTAGGTTCGTTTAGGTTATACAAATCTTATTTGATTTAGGGTTAGGCACTTAACGACGTGTTTATATCCCTTTGTCAAGGGCCTGTGGCAATTAGTAGCTTAATAGCTCCACACACCGATCTCCTTGAATTGTTATAAGCCATATTGCTTTGTTTTGTAACATGAAAATCTTTTTCTAGGCCTAGGCCTAAATATTTCCCAGTTCATAATGGGCATACATTCACGGCGGACCCATTATCAACTAGAGTAAAAGGGATGTTGTATCCTTTGCACCCCACAATTAGGTATAATGCATTATTGTGAGTAGTGTCTTTTGAGGGCAAATCATCACTGGTAAAAGTGATTGACTTGTCGGATTTCTCGCTAGTAAGCAAGTTAACGAGATCCTGTGGAATTGTGTCCGTATACTTACAGATAAAGTAGTTAGAGCATTCGTTAGAGAATCCCTATGTTCTTTAGAAATACTTAGGAGTTCCAGAATGCTAACATTCGCCTTAGATTGACGAAGTTGTTTGACCAATGGATCTTCTACCTCAGGTGGAGGTGGTATTGGATTTTGAATTTGATTTTGATTAGTTGAAGGTCCATTTGGTTGTGCTTGATAAACTCGCCCAGAACGAGTTAGATGATCTACCTCGTTTGGATTAGTTGTAGTGCTCATGCACCAACTTTCTTCTAGAGGCTTTGAATGTGCCTCCATTTCGAGACGTTCCATGAGTTGTGCTTGTTGTCATTATTCATCTAAGGAGAGATTTGATAAATCTTGTGGCTTCCCTGAGAAATGATCTCAATCAAGCATTCCACTTATTTTAATTTGGAGACAAGGTGGAGGTGGGACAGCGGCATACTTAGAGTCGTATAGGTCTTCAATGTCGTCTTCCCATAGCCCACACACTTCATTACTTTCTCCTATGAGTGTTGTAGTTAGAGATTTTCCCACGGGAGTGACATAATCCAAAGGATTGAATGCATCACTTCTCATGTGTCCTCATCAATGTGAAATATTCCCAATGGGGAAACATTATTATTGGGTTTAGGCGTAGGAATTTTCCCATTGTCTACTAAATCTTGAATTTCGTGTTTCAGGACAAAACAATGTTCAGTATCATGTCCAACACCTCTATGATAAGCACAATAAGTATTACCGTCCCATTGAGGATGTCTTCTCTCTAGGGAAGGAATTAGTGTTGGTCCTGTTGGTGTGAGCAACACTTTTTCATTTAGTTCTTCTAATAATATATAACTTATAGGGAATTGCGTAAATTTTCTTTCTTTTAACCATCTTTTCCGAAGGTCATTATTATTATATTGCATCGTGCTATTATATTGCGTGAAGTCGCAAAAACATCAATAGAGGATGAAGTGTTATCATTCCCCTTTTTTTAGTTGTTCTTAGGTTGATGATGATGAGGCTTGTTTGCCTTTTATTTAGCAAGATCATCTTCAATCCTAGTGGCCACATAATATACCTTTTGGAAAGTGTTTATACCAAGGTAGCGTAGATTTTTATTGTTCCTTTCATGACAATTGTCAATGAATTTTTTTACTAATTTGAGTTCAGGTGCCCTTTGGTCAAGATGGACCACCTTTTCTCGCCATCTACCATAGCAAACAAGGAAACCTTCATCGTCACCTTGCTTAAGCATTTCGAGTTCACGTAAAGTTGACTTGAACCCTACATTACTTTCATATTGGGTGATGAAAGCCGAAACTACATCTTCCCCTGTGCTCTTGAATTTGGCATCTAGCCCATAATACCACTATCTCGCGGCTGGGTCTAGGGATAAAGGAAATGTCAAAGCATAGAGCTTAGGATCGACTCCATTTAAAACCATGGTGCCAGTAAAATTCATTAAATGATTTTTTAGATTATTGGTCACCTTAAACTTTAGCAAGTCAGTAGCTACGAACTTTTCAGGTAAAGTAAATTTTGTAGGAGGAGAAAACTTTTTTACGTCAAAGTACTTGTTCCCCAATTATACAATGAAGAACGAACTTCTCTAACGACTTCTCTCGTATGGCTAGATCATCTATTTTTTGTTTCATAGCTAAAGCCTCAGCCTCTTTTTTCTTAGTCTTTTCGAGTTTTTTTTTCTTCTCTCCTCGGCTTCTCGAGCCTTTTCCTCTGTCATGCGAACAATCTCTTCTTAAAGTTTTTCTATGGTTGACATTGTTGAACTAGAATGAGTTGTCAAAGGGAGATGGTTAGGGGTTAATTGTTTGATGGCAAACGTAGAATGCAAGCGCCTGGGAGTCTTCGTTCCCAAGCTTGGTAACTAGCCTAAAGGAAGTACGAGAAGTTAAGAAAACAGATACGCTTGTTTATTTTAGGAAATTTTATCTAGAAATACCCTAAAGATAAGGTCATTTGTGAACAACTACCCATTTTTTTTTATTTGTTAAGAACTACCCAAAAGTTAAGAAAAAAGTAGGTAGCACTACCCATTAACGTTTTCCGTCAAAAAACGTTAATAAGGCCAACTTTTTCACTTTTCCCACTTAATTAACACCCCTAATTACCTTCTCTTTCCTCCCTAATTAACTTCCCCTAAACCCTAGAAATTAAAACCCCCAAATTTAGACATCCTACCAATTATAATGGCCAATTAGACATCCTACCAATTACAATGGTCAATTAGTAATTAAAGTGCAACTGAATTCAATCTCAAAGTCAAAATAACCAAAACCAAAAACTCAATTGAACCCCTAAACCCTAAAAATCAAAACCCCTAAATTTTTTGAACCCATAAACCCCAATCCGAATCACTAATTTACACCCTAATTATGTTAATTGTGTTCAATTAAAACTTGTAAATAAATACAACAAACAATGAATTAAAAGGAAAGTGTGAAACATTACATGAATAATTGAGAATTTATGTTCAATTGATTGAGTATATTCTCTTGGATTTTTTGAGTGAGAATGGTGGTGAAGTTAATTAGGGAGGAGAGAGAAGGTAATTAGAGGAGTTAATTAAGTGGGAAAAGTGAAAAATTGGGCTTAATAACGTCTTAATTAGACGGAAGACGTTAATGGGTAGTGCTACCCGAACGTTTTGTAACTTTCGGGTAGTTCTAAACAAATAAAAAAATAAATAGTTATTCACAAACGACCCTATCTTTAGGGTAGTTCTATACAAAATTTCCTTTATTTTATTTTATTTTTTAAGGAAAAAGAAATAAAAGAGAAAACAAAAAAGAAAGAAAGAAAAGACGCAAGATATATTCGAAAGGATAACATCACCTTTTAACAATTTATTAATAATGATATTGTTTGCATGAGTCAATTGTTCTCGAGGAATCAAAATGGTCTTGTAGCAGAAGGCACGCGCGAGAGAATAGGTCGCGCGCAGATGGCAAGACCAGCCTAGGACTTGCGCTGGGTGTGGTCGCGCAACTCGACAAGTTACGCGCGCCACCTGTTCGAGCAGGATTTTTTTTGTCGAACGATTTTTTTGTTTATTGTTTTTTTCGTGTCATTTTTTTTACGATCTCTGCTATTACATAATGTGTCTTTTTTTATGATATCCTTCGAATGTGACTCAAAATTACGAAAGGACAACTTTGTAATTGGGAACCTAAACCAAAACTAAAAGGCTATCCTAAAAATGTCACAAATAATCATGTAATCACATAAGGATACAATAAAGCCATTAAACCACATAATTTCATTCTAAGGTCAAAGCTTGGGTGTCCAAAAGGTACCATATCTTAAGAAACGATGCACAAATCAATCACTCAACGTGTTGACCCATGACATAGCTTTCCCAACATTTTGTTGGCGATATAGGTATGATGATTGTTATTGATTTCGGGATAGAAGCCTAGTGTTGGCGACCCCTAGTCAATGAGCTAATCCCTAATGGTTATAGTGAGCTATGCTTATGCATGATGCAATGTTGCTTGATTGGTTTTTACTTTTGTGAAAAAAAGGAAGATATTACACGTTCAAGTCTCGCTCTCTAACTAGAGATTATCCAAGTTAATTCCCGTTACAACCCATAGGTAACCTAGTGTTGGAAACCTTGGACCATAACTAAAAACTAATCTTGTAACCTCTAAGTCCCCATTAGAGTCGCCATTGTAAGGAGGGTATGCCCATCGTAGGGGATCCTTCTCCTTTATGCTCATGGACCTTTAAAAGCCTAGGACTTTACACATTTTAGGGTGTATTAGGATTTGAATTCCTGACTGTTTGGGAGAACTTGAATTAGAATTCATTCTATCATTATGCTTTTTTGTAAGAAACTAGTAAGGAGTTGCCAATGAGTTTTAGGGAAACTGAAAAACCTCGTTCATGCCTTTCTCCCAAGTAGAGTTCAAAGGATATTTAACATGAATCATAAGTTTACCCATGCCCAAATTCGTCTACTTTTACCAGAAATGAGTTTGGGAGCGAGGGTACTAAAATAACGTTCCTTTTAAGGGGGGATCGCTATTCTAGCTCTAGTGCGGCATCTACTAGCTCTTCCTTTTCCACAACTTTGTTACCAAACAATATTGCAATGTGATACCTAAAACTAAGTTAGTTAATTTTATTTACATGAATTAATCACGTAGGAATTACATTACAAAAGTCGTTATTCTTATTTAATCCATATTCATGAAAGAACAAAAATAAACAAAATTCTCCTTAGCTTAGGTGATAAAACAATAAATTAATTAATTAAATTCTAGTCTTGATTAATGAAAGAAAACTATGTGAACTAATTAATTAAAAGTCTGTTTTAAATGATCAAATAACACTAATTAATTAATTAAAGGTTAGTTCGACAATAAAAGAAATGGCGACTGATCTAAGTGCTCATGAATTTACCACTTTTCTTTACTAGATATTCGTTTTCTAAATCTTAGTCTAAAACACTTATGGACTCCTTCTTGTTCGAGAACCTCCACCGTAAGGACAAGTAACAAAAGGGGTGACTGTTTAGGACAAGAGGGGTGATTAGTACATAAGTTCACAAAGCTTCAGCTTTGAATGCGTATAGGTATTTGATCATAGCCGGATGAGTTGCCTCATATTCACTATGGTATTACCTAACGACCAACTAAGAATCAGAGTAGGCGTCAATTTTTGTTGCCCCTACTGCCTTGCACATGCGGATGCCGGTTAGCAGGGCTTCGTACTCCGCCTTATTATTTGAGGCCTGGAACTTAAACCGTAGTGCATATTCATACTTGTCCCTTTCAGGAGACTGACATATAACTCCTGCACCACAGTCGTTCATGGTAGAGCTCCCGTCTACATACATTTTCCAAACCTGTTCAAGATTTTCCGGCGCAGCCGGCTTTGTCGTTTCGACAATGAAGTTGGCAAATGCATGACCCCTTCACTGCCTTCCTTGGTTTGAAAGTGATTTCAAGACTTTGCATTTCAATAGCCTATTTGAGCATTCTACAAGATGACTCCAAGGTTTTCGTTGGTCGTTTGAGAGGTTGATATGTGTAGACAACAACTAGATGTGCCAGGAAGTAGGGTTTCAACATCTTGATAGCCATGAAAAGAGCAAGGCCAAAATTTTCAACCATAGGGAACCGTAGTTCAACATTTCAAAGAACATGGCTAATGAAATAGACCGAGAGCTGATTGTCGTCTCTCTTAGCAAGGAGAACAGCACTAAGATTTGAAACGGCCAAGTACAATATACAGCGTCTCTTTGGGCAGAGGGCTAACAAGCCTCGGCAAAAAGTGTAAATGTTTTTTTAACTTCTAAAAGGCCGCCTCAGCATCATCCCCCCATTCGAACCTAGTCTTCTTCCTGATCAATTGAAAGAAATAGAGGCACTTGTCACCTGACCGGCTGAGGAATCTCCCTAATGCCGCCATACAACCTGTTAGTTTTTGAACTTCTTTGATAATGCGGGGTGACTTCATGTCAATTATCGCCTGTATCATATCTAATTTGGCCTCTTGACTAGGGGAAAATTAGGTCGTTTACTAATCCTCCCTGAGTCAAACTAAATTTATAAACACTTAACAAACCTAAATACGAGTATAGAGGTAAGTCAAGGGTCGAACCCAGAGGAACGATAATGTTCAAGCACTCTCAATTATGCGCCTAAGCTAGGTCGAAGTCGAAGGTGAAGAAGGAATAGTAACAACTAACAAACTAACAATCAAACAAATAAAACACTAGGAATGGGGATCAACAAGCAATCATGATAATTGCAACAACTTGGGAAGATCGTGCCAATCAAAGGTTGTGAAGACTAATGATAAGAGCTATCAATTGGAATCAAAGAGCTATCTCCTAATCGTTAAGCTAGGGTTCACTATGAATAACAAACTAAGAGAATCACAATCCAAACCAATCGATAATTGCAATTCCTAAATCAATTGGTCGTGTCATTAGCATTTACAATGCAATCTAGCATAATTCTCAAGGCCTAATCGAATTACACACATGCAAACCTTCATTAATCACTTTAATCTCAACAATCAATCAACACAATTCCCAAATTAATCACAATCAATCAATCATACAAGTTTCACCCAATTCCTAGCCAAACAACTACTCAAGAATCATTATCTATCAACAAACAACTAAGGAAATCAAGAATCAACAAAATATCAAGAACAATTACACTATCAAGAATCAAACATCAAGATTAAACCAAACAAACATGAAATTGACCAAAGCAATAAGGATGAGATAGAGTGAGAAATGCTCATTGATTGATTAAGAAGATCTTCAATACAATTGTCACCATTGGATCTTCAATCTCTTAAACCACCATTGAAATCCCTCACTTTCTCTCTCTAAAACTACTCCTAAACTATCCTTCAAAACTAGAGAGAAAAGCTCCCAACCTAACCTAAGATATGAAAGAGAAAGTCACCAAAACTAATCTAAAAATTCGTCCTCTAAAATAGAAATGACAAGGCTAATTTATAATAAAACGAGCGAGGGGAAACAGGGAAAACCGTGCGCACGCACCACCTTTCTGTGCGCACGCACAGCAGGCCACAGAAGATCTATGCGCACGCACCACCCAGGCCGCGCGCGCGCACAGCTGGGTCTGCGCGCACGCACCACTATGCCGCGCGCGCACCCCTTCTTGGTGCTCGTGGCCTTGCTTCCTTTACTTGCTCGATCAATCTCCGCGCTCCCGAGCATCCCTATCATTGGTGCACTTGAGGCGATGCTCGTGAGAAGGGCAGCTCCTTTATCTTCCAAGCACTTGAACATTTCAAGCCAAAGCATTGCTTCCAAGGTCCTTGTGCTTGCGGAGCTAGCTTGAATTGCATGTTTGGATTCCCGAACTTTGCTCCATCAACCTCCTTGAATGCGCTCGAGCTTCCTCCTTGATAATTAAATCCCGGGAAACTCGACACACCTACAAAACAAGTCAAAGAAACGGAGAAGAGAGGGAAATAGCCAAGAAATGAATAAAATAATAAGAAAACCATTAAAAGCACGCATTTCTCTAAACTAACACACAAACATACAAATCAAGCATTATTCCCTAAAAATACCACATAAAAGACTAAAAACGAGTATAAAAATAAGAAGAAAACCTAGCCTAAGAGTGCCATAAATGGCACGCATCAAATTCCCCTAAGCTAAACTTTTGCTCGTCCTCGAGCAAAACAAAATCCAACCCAAGGGAAAAATGATGAAATTATTCAAGCAAAGAAAGAAACAAGAAAGAGAGAGGATGGGAATATACACTAACTCACTTTCGTAGGAATCACGGTCAATTTTAGCAACTAAAGACAAGCCATTTAAACCCCTAGATCGCCCTAGAGGACGAGTGATGCTCTCGTAAAGGTTTCCTAAGAGATTAATTTATAACTCTCATAATAATACAAACAAAGCAAAGCATGAAAAGGAAATCAAAAGAAAAGAAAAGCAAACACATGTTCATGAAAGGACTTTTCCAAATGTACAAGCACAAATGAATGCAAATCTTTCTAAACAAGTAAGGGAGTGCACGTTCTAAGATACCCGAGGTTGATTTAAACATAAATATGCTAAGCATAGGAACTAGTTTTCGCAATCCACTTTCATCCCAAACGGTCTTACCGCGTTCTCCCTACTAGTCTCATATCTTCCCCTAGTGAGCATCTCAAAAGTTCCACGAAGGAACCGGAAAAAGAGATAATTGTGAGGGTTCTCGACATCTTGACCTTACATCCCTTTTCCTTAGGCTTTAACTCATAATTCCCTCCCTCGGTATATGACTCAACCACTAGGTGAAAAGGACTTTCCCAAAGGTTGTAACGTAAGGGCAAAAGGTTAGGGGTAGGCTTAAAATTTAGAATTTGGTGGTTTTCCTAATTAGTGAAGCAAAGGGTGATTAATCCTCAACACCATAATCAAGTAAGCACCAAACAAAAGCACCAACACCCCCAAGCTTATTCAAAGCTAACATCACAAACAAATCCTCAAAAAGCGTGAGAACGCTTCCCCCCAAGCTTAAATGGAGCATTGTCCTCAATGCTCTAAATAGGGAGAAGGATACTCACATTAAAATATTTTTTCATTTTTCACCTCTTTTTTTTTCTTTATTAGTGCTTTGTCCTCGCCTTTTTTAACTTTGGACGGCTTTTTCAACTTTGCACTTGCTTTGTCCTTGCCTCTTTTTTTTTAACTTTGGACAGTTTTTTTTTTCATTTATTAATTTGCCATTATTCACACAAATATACAAAACACAAGATTGCTTACAAATATGAACCAATATCAAAACTCATATACCACATACTCCAATAAAATGATCATTTGCTTCACAAAAACCAAAAATGGAACAAAAATGAAACAAAGGCTCAAAACTCTAAAGATGTGGCTTGAAAAGAAGGGAAAAGGCTCAAATGGTAGGAAGTAGGCAAATGTAAACCCAAAAACCAAAAATAAGAAAACTATCCTAGAAAAGAAAAATTACCGCCCCGAAAAGATGTCTTTGTCCTCCCTAGATGGTTCGGTCTCGAGTTTGAGAATTATGAGTCAAGATTCTAGATTAGGTCCGCAATAATCAAGGATCCATGCCGCTCATGCAAATATATGTTGAAGGCTTGAAAAATAATAAACCTCACATGGATGTAGCAAAAACTCACTATTGTTGTCAATTCGACTATAGGAAGCAACTACCAACACGCCACAAACAAGTAGAATCCGGTTTCATGGTCCCACTAGTTCTAACCAACTACCTTAGCATGCTTTATCCTAGAATCAACCAAGCATACTCTCAAACCGTGCACACCGTTACCATTTAAGAAGAAAAGCATTCAACTATACAAGTCCAAAAGTATTATATCAAAAGCAAGAACAAAATAAAACACATTGCAAATTTGCCTTGATAGAAACAAAAATCTTTTTGGGATTTTTCAAAATAAAGAACATGGAAATGCATATACAAATGTGCATGGCATATATGAATCAAAATCCCACCAAACATGATAGAATACCCTCCCCCAAGCTTGAATGAGACAACACGAACAAACATAAATCAAATAATCCACGGGAGGGGAAAACTAAGAGATCAATCCAACAAACCAACACATGTTCAACAAGTCACCAACCATTTAGAGAAAGAACAAGGAAAGATATTACCGGATTTAGGTGGGTGTAAATACCCACAAATGACCCAATTCAACCTTTCAAAGCCAAGTTCATCTAGAATTGAGTCTTGCTTTCCATATGCTAGCAAAATAGGAGTCAATCTTCCTTGATTCTTGATTCAAACCAATGCACTAAAGTATATCAAGTCATGTACCAAGAAAAAGGCACACAAACATTTCCATGAGAGAAAATCTATTCTAAAAAGAAAAGAAAATGAAAGCAATAAAACACGGGTTACTTCCTGAGAAAGGCTTGCTTAAGGTCCAAGCTTGACCGCTCTAGAAAATAATAATTCAACGCACGCAAGAGTTTGTCAAATGCAGTACTACACATTTCATAACAAAGTAAGTGTGCACATGACAAAAAGAAGGCATGCAACAAGCTTAGTGCACACCTATGAGGAGAGAGATGCCAAGAGAAAGAAGAAGAATCAAAAGAAAATTCAACAAAATAAGAAAAGGAAAAAGAAGAAGAAGAAGGCAAACTCTCCTCATAATATTTTTGGGTGGCAACATCACCCTTTTCTTCAACAGGGGACGAATGAGGCACATATAAATCATCATAGACAAGGGGGTCCCCAATAGGCTTATTGACAAAGGAAGGGAGAGACATAGAAGTGTAGGGGATATGGTTGAAATTTCTTGAAAACGGGACATGAGAGGAGGGGATAGGAGCAATGGTCTCACAAATGAGCTCTTTCTCACCACCATGCCTCAAATCACCAATAAGAGCATGGAAATCAATCATAGAATCCTCAAATGAAGAACACTCATGATCACCATCTCCCTCAAACATCCAACTTCCAAGAGGAACTACATAATCTCCTCCATTACATTCATGAACAACAACTCCCTCAACTTCCTTGAAGCCCAAAGTCTCGAAACCATGCATGAATGGATGCAAATTCATTTCAAAATCATCTCTCTCCAACGAAGCATTCTCAATGAACTCATCCAAAAGACTATGGGTTTTCCTTTGACTTAAAAAAAACTTATTGGCCATAACCTCAAACAAGTCCAAATACTCATGGATAGAAGAGTCACACTCATGGATAAAAGACTAATCAAGATGGGAAGGAGGGTTGGGGTGTTCAAAATCAACACTTTCTTCATTCTCAGCTCCTTCACCATCACTCAAATGCTCACCAAAGGGATCCTCACCCTCTCTTGGTTGCTCAAAATCATCATCATCATCTTCCTCAACACACACGTTAGATTGGTGTTTTTCACATACAAGCATCAAGGATGACAATGAGCTTTCTAACTTATCACCTCTCCTTCTTTCCTCCTCAATACGCTCCTCATTCTTTTTCATTATCTCTAATTGACCTCTCATAGATGTAAGAATCATCTCCTTACTAGGCCCAAGATCATTATCAAGCTCAACGTGCCTAATTTGAGACTCAAATATATCAACAAGAGATTCAAAAGGTGTAGAAGGTTGAGGTTCAACAAGAGAAGAAGATGTACAACCATGATTGGAAGAATCAACATGAAAATAATAAGCATATACATCACATTGGGGAGTGGGGGCACAATCAAACACATGAGATTCATCATTAAATGAACGAAGCACATCATAAGAAGGCATGGTAAATAAAGAAGAATATTGAATTACACCATTAACATCAACTTGAGCATGCACTTCATCATCATGAACAAAAGGGGAAATAGAGTTGAAATCATGTGTTCTAGGTTCACTTAAGGGACATGTAACAAATCATGGGAAATCATGCTAACATTAGAAGATTCAACACATTGCACATCAACATTAGAATCATAATTATCTCTATTATAGACATCCCTAACTAACCAAACATAGAAATCCCAAGCATCATCAATTGACAATGCTCTAAATTCACCATTATGCATGCTTTCAACTTCATTCCTAGTTTGCTCGTTCAAACCAAAATAACAAATCTCACAAGCCTGCAAAAGACTACAACAATTATAGTTCAAAAACCCTACAAGTCTATGGAAGTAGACATTAAAAGACTCACCATCATATTGAAGAAAAGAAAAACATGCCATTTTTTTTTTCAAAACAAGCAAAAATCAAATAAAAGAAGAGTATATACAAAGACCTAGACTCAAGAAATCAAAAACACTCAAACATAGACACCGTTCCCCGACAACGGCGCCATTTTGATTGGGGGAAAATTAGGTCGTTTACTAATCCTCCCTGAGTCAAACTAAATTTATAAACACTTAACAAACCTAAATACGAGTATAGAGGTAAGTCAAGGGTCGAACCCAAAGGAACGGTAATGTTCAAGCACTCTCAATTATGCGCCTAAGCTAGGTCGAAGTCGAAGGTGAAGAAGGAATAGTAACAACTAACAAACTAACAATCAAACAAATAAAACACTAGGAATGGGGATCAACAAGCAATCATGATAATTGCAACAACTTGGGAAGATCGTGCCAATCAAAGGTTGTGAAGACTAATGATAAGAGCTATCAATTGGAATTAAAGAGCTATCTCCTAATCGTTAAGCTAGGGTTCACTATGAATAACAAACTAAGAGAATCACAATCCAAACCAATCGATAATTGCAATTCCTAAATCAATTGGTCGTGTCATTAGCAATTACAATGCAATCTAGCAAATTCTCAAGGCCTAATCGAATAACACACATGCAAACCTTCATTAATCACTTTAATCTCATCAATCAACACAATTCCCAAATTAATCATAATCAATCATACAAGTTTCACCCAATTCCTAGCCAAACAACTACTAAAGAATCATTATCTATCAACAAACAACTAAGGAAATCAAGAATCAACAAAATATCAAGAACAATTACACTATAAAGAATCAAACATTAAGATTAAACCAAACAAACATGAAATTGACCAAAGCAATAAGGATGAGATAGAGTGAGAAATGCTCATTGATTGATTAAGAATATCTTCAATACAATTGTCACCATTGGATCTCCAATCTCTTAAACCACCATTGAAATCCCTCACTTTCTCTCTCTAAAACTACTCCTAAACTATCCTTCAAAACTAGAGAGAGAAGCTCTCAACCTAACCTAAGATATGAGAGAGAAAGTCACCAAAACTAATCTAAAAAATCGTCCTCTAAAATAGAAATGACAAGGCTAATTTATAATAAAACGAGCGAGGGGAAACAAGGCAAACCATGCGCACGCACCACCTTTTTGTGCGCACGCACAGAAGGCCATAGAAGATCTGTGCGCACGCACCACCCAGGCCGCGCGCACGCACAGCTGGGTCTGCGCGCACGCACCATTTTTCTCGCGCGCACAGCTGGGTCTGCGCGCACGCACCACTATGCCGCGCGCGCGCACTCCTACTTGGTGCTCGTGGCCTTGCTTCCTTTGCTTGCTCGATCAATCTCCGTGCTCCCGAGCATCCCTATCATTGGTGCACTTGAGGCAATGCTCGTGAGAAGGGAAGCTCCTTTATCTTCCAAGCACTTGAACATTCCAAGCCAAAGCATTACTTCCAAGGTCCTTGTGCTTGCGGAGCTAGCTTAAATTGCATGTTTGGATTCCCGAACTTAGCTCCATCAACCTCCTTGAATGGGCTCGAGCTTCCTCCTTTATAATTAAATCCCGGGAAACTCGACACACCTACAAAACAAGTCAAAGAAACGGAGAAGAGAGAGAAATATCTGAGAAATGAATAAAATAATAAGAAAACCATTAAAAGCACGCATTTCTCTAAACTAACACACAAACACGCAAATCAAGCATTATTCCCTAAAAATACGACATAAAAGCTAAAAACAAGTATAAAAATAAGAAGAAAACCTAGCCTAAGAGTGCCATAAATGGCACGCAGCACCTCTATCCCCCTTTAATCAATTAAGAATCCGAGAAACTTCCTAGACTAAACACCAAATACACACTTCTTGGGATTGAGCATGACCTTGTGCCTCTTGAGTGTGGTGAAGGTTTCTCGGAGGTTAGCAAGATGATCCACCTGTAACTTGGATTTGACTATCATATCATCAATGTACGCCTCTACATTCCTCCCAATATGATTAATGAAGACTGTATTAATCATCCGTTGGAAAGTAGCACGAACATTCTTCAAACCAAACGGCATCATAGAATAGCAGAATAACCCCTGATCAGTGACGAATGATGTGTTCCCTTGACATATTCAAGTAATCTAATCTAAGAAGAACCTGGACGGAGCAATAAAACTGCATGGTTTATAGACACCAGCCGGTGACCTTACATATTCCTTACTTGGATTATATTAAAATTTGTGTCTCAGAACGTCCTCCCAATGGGGCAAATGGATGTTTGAGTATAAAGAACTTTGGAAAATTTGATCATGGATTGCAGGTGCCCCAGGCGGGTAAAAGGGATTTACTTAATCCTAAACACTAAGTGGTTTTCTGTAACGTTTGGGCACCAAGTACCTAACCGCCTAGACCTTGAGCGACTGTGTACTTGACTTTGGGCAATCACTACTGTGATTGATTGACTTAGGAACATGTCATACTCTTTAAAATATCAAAAGTTCCCAAGTCAATCAATTAAGATTCGATACCAACCACATAGCCGCTTAGGGGAAAATGGTCGCTCAGAAGCAAAAGGCCATCCAGTTTGATTGGTTGTCACATGCAATTAATAAGTTAGAAAAATTGGCATATATACAAAAAAAACAAAGAACCAAAGAAATTTAGCAAAATCGACCCAGTCGGCAAAATTCATTCATAAAACCCGACTAAAAGGTTGAGAGAGTAATTGTTATTCTAGACCCACTCCGCCAAAAAGAGATTATTGGGAAACATCATCATAAATAATCGACACGTAGGCCGGAAATGCAAACGGTCAAAGGCCAACAAGAAGACAATAAGCTAATCTTACTGAGGCGGGGCAGACGGCGCATCCTTCTTAGGAGGGCAAGGAGATTTTCCACTATAGCCTCTTCAACGCATGGCTCATGACCTTCCTGTCCCTCCTCTGGACCTAGTTTTGCTCATTGTCTTCAGCCAGCTCCTTCTCTACCCACTCTTGAAACGGCTTCAGCTCCGGCACTCCCTCCTCCTTTGCGTCGAGAACGAGGTTGGCGTACTGGTACTTCAGAGTCCAAATGCCATATTCAGTCCCCTAATGCAGCAGCTGCCATGCGATCTTCATCCTCTCTTCGCAATCCCGCTCATAATCTTCAATATGGCGGCTCTACTCAGCGTTTAGGGTGGCTTGAAGTTCACCTGGGATTGAGTCATCTCATCCTTAAGATAGTTGACGTCTGCCCAGAGACCAGTCTTCTCCTTATCAACACCTTCCAAAGCCTTGAGGTCCACCTGCACGTTCATAAGGGCAGCCTCAAAGTCAGAGGTCTTCTTGTTTGCCTCATTCAGGGCAACCGTTAGACGCTTGATGCTCTCCGCCAGCGTCATCAGCTCAACTTTAGTCTCAAGTTCATTTATTGTGTTTTGATATTGGGCAACGTATGTGGAATCTTTCACCGCATTAGTAGCCCGTCTTACCTCTTCCTGCTTGCGAACGTACGGCTTTTTCAGCCCATCAACTCTCAGCATCGCCTGTATTACACAAACGGTGCATTAGACACTCAACCGGAAACACACTTGAGAAAATTAAGTGAAGTTACCATACCTCAGACAGCAGGGAGAGGATGCGTTCAACATTAAACGTCTGATTGCTTGGGATGGCGTCCTTCTCCTTCTTGGGGATGGCCCCTAGCATGGTCTTGGAGTGCTGCTGCACATCCGGCCATCGGGGAGATTGATTTACACCATAGGGATGATTGGGTGAGTGAGCTATTGACCGAGAGGTGGATTCTAGGTCGTCGAAACTAAAATTCCTCCAATCAAACTAAATTTGTAACCAAACCTACACCTAGTAATAGGGCAAGTTCGGGTCGAACCACTAGGAATGGGGGGAAGTTAGTTATTGCCAAAGTCAAGCTATTTCGAAGCGTAAAAGGTAGTGATGGTTATCTAAGTTCAACTAACAACAAAGTAAATCACAAAGTAAATCAATATATCAAGAAACTAGGGATTTAAGATCCACATATTCTTGCAATGGACACACGCTAATCGGGTTGGAGATTGATTAATTCAAGTATTGCGAGGGAAGATAGACAATGCAATCAAAAGAGCTCACCAAGCTATCTCCTAGAGGTCTAACTAGCACCAACTACGAAAGACTCTACTAGGAACGTCACAAACCAAGCTCGATCGATAAATGTGAGCTACAAATCAATGGTCCGTATCAATGTAGGCACACAATGCAATCTAGTATGACAATTAAAGTTAGCTACTCTTTAACTAATCACACACATGCACAAAATCAATCAACCAATTTAATCACAATGCTAAATCAATCAAAAACTCCCAATTAGCTATGATTCATCACTCAAACATGCTTCACCACATCCCTAGCAAGTAAACTACTCACAATCCATGGAAGAAATCAAAATCAAAACTAAGCTAATCAACAAATTCATCATCATCATTTCAATCAAACAAATTCAATCAACTAATCAACAAACTTGAACAATCAACAAACAATTAAAATCTAAAGCTAAAGATTGCATTAAAGTAAAAGAAATCCTTACAAACTTTGGTCAAATCAAGGAAAATGTTCTTAGAATCATCAACCATGAATTTCTCTCTCTAAAAATCTAAGAACAAGTGTTTTTCTCTCTAAACTTCTACAATCTACTTCTCTTTCTTAAAAAAATGAATTCTCTCATGAAAAATCTCTCTAAAAATCTCTATCTAAAAATAGAAGAAAAATCTATATATAGTAAAACTAACAAAGAGAAACTAGTTACATCGTCCAAAATAGACCCGTACAGGCGCGACCTTCTTCAAGAGGATTTGCGGCCGCGTAAAAATGGGTACGGAACAAGGGGAGCAACAGGCGCAGCCGGGCCAAGGCCACGCGCGCCCGTGCCACCAGGCCGCACCATCATCGTGCGTGCCCGTGCCTGGGAACAGGGTAGCCTCCTTCCCCTTCATCTTGACGCTCCTCGTGCGCTCCACTTGGTATGCTTGATGAACACGGAGCATGGCAGATCCTAAAACACCATGATGGTGGGTACAACACCAGAATTGGTGCCCCCACGGCTTGAATGCACGGCCTAAGGTTACTTGGAACTTGCACATCTCCAAACTTGAGCTTCAAATGGAAGACACTAGGCATCCTAATCAATGCAAAACTCGGGAAGAAACCTCGGGAAACCTTGGACAACGATCTTAACCTAAAAATGAAAGAAAACAAACATATAAAAAGGAAAAAGACAAAATAAACCAAGAAATGCATGAAAATGGAAAATCAACTAAGGAAAGTGCAAACTAAAGAAATAAAGAGCAAAACTAAGGAAAAAGGGATGAAAAGAGCTATAAAAGAAATCTAAAATCTCCCTAAAAGAGAAAAAATGAGTGCCACAAATGACACTCATCAAATTCCCCCAAGCTAAACTTTTGCTCGTCCTCGAGCAAAACAAAGCAAGCAAGTAAAAGGATGAAAGACTTATTCAAAAATGAAAAAGAAAGACATGAGATGAGATGAGAATATACACTAAGACTCACTTTCGTAGGAATCATGGTTAATTTTAGCAACTAAAGACAAGCCATTTAAACCTCTAAATCGCTCTAGAGGACGAGTGATGCTCTCGTAAGAGTTTCCTAAGAGATTAACCCATAAATCTCAACAAACAAACATGAGGCAAATCACAAAAGTAAAAGAAATCAAAAGTAAAGTAAAATCAAAACCTTTACGAATTGGACTTTTCAAAATGACAACACTTCAAATGAATAAACAACTTTATTAAGCAAATAGGGGTATGCTCGTTCCAAGATATCCGAGGTTGATTGAAACATAGAATATGCTAAGCGTAGAGAACTAGTAATCACAATCCACCTTCATCCCATTCGATCATACCGCGTTCTCCCTATAGTCTCAAATCTCCCTCTAGTGAGCATCTCAATAGCTCCTCAAAGGAACCGGAAAAGAACATTTTTTAGGCTACTCGACGTCTTGACTTTGCATCCCCTCTCCTTAGGCTTTAACTCATAATTCCCTCCCCCGATAAGTGACTCAACCTTTAGGTCAAAAGGACTTTCCCAAAGGTTGTAACGTAAGGCAAAAGGGAAAGGGTAGGCTTAAAATTTAGAATTTGGTGGTATTCCTAATTAGTGAAGCAAAAGGGTGATCAAACCTTCTCCTCATAACCAAGTAATCACCAAACAAAAACAAACTAACACCCCCAAGCTTATTCAAAGCTATAATCACAATCATATATACAAAAAGCGTAAACGCTTCTCCCCGAAGCTTAAAGGAAGCATTGTCCTCAATGCTTGAAAAGGGAGAAAAGATTAACATCAAAATATTTTTGCATTTTCTCAATTTTTCAATTTTTTCAATTTTCTCAAAGCGTTTGAATGTGCTTTGTTTTTTCTCATATTTTTCTTTTGTTTCCACGTTATCACTTATTCATTGTCCTCACCTCTTTTAACTATGGACGGCTTTTTCATTTATTCACTTGCCATTATTCACAAGATATACATAACACAAGCTTGCTTACAAATAAGAACCAATATCCAAACTCATATACCACAATCTCCAGTAACATGATCAATTGCTTCACAAAAGCTAAAAATGGAACAAAAATAAAACAAAAGGCTCAAAGTTCTAAAGATGTGGCTTGAAAAGAAGGGAAAAGGCTCAAATGGTTAGCAAGTAGGCAAATGTAAACCCAAGGACTAAAAATAATGAAGACTATCCTAGAAAAGAAAAATTACCACCCCAAAAAGATGCCTTAGTCCTCCCTAGATGGTTCGGTCTTGTGTTTGAGAATTATGAGTCAAGATTCTAGATTAGGTCCGCAATAGTCAAGGATCCATGCCGCTCATGCAAGTAAGTGTAGAAGGCTTGAAAAATTGTAAACCTCACATGGATGTAGCATAAACTCACTATAGGTGTCAAATCGGCCATAGGAAGCAACTACCAAGCATGCCACAAACAAGTAGAATCGGGTTTCATAATCCCCCTAGTTTTTATACATGATACCTTAGCATACGCCATCCTAGAATCAACCAAGCATATTCTCAAACCGTGCATACCACTACCAATTAGGAAGATGTTCATTCAAAAGCAAAAGTCCGTTGGTATATAATCCAATTCACAAGAAAGACAACAAAAAGAAAAATAAGGCCTCAAAAACTTTATACAAACTAAAAACAAAAAGAAAAAGAAGGAAAGAAAAGAAAAGAAAAGTAAAGAAAAACAAAGAAAATAGGAAAACAAAGATAAAGGAATAGTAGGAAAATAAAGAAAGGAACAAAGATGCAAGTATAACACGTAATTCCCAATCGTCAAATAAGTGGTCATTCGACAACAACGTCAATGACCCCAAACACTCTAAGGTTTTACAGGCATACATCCTCGAACCGTTCAACTTCTCCTAAATCTAATCCTAATCTATGCATCCAAGAAAAGTAAAGAAAGAAAATAAGAAGGATCTCACCAGGCTTCCAAGCAATGCTAATAAAAATGAGGCGAAAGAACATCCACCTTCATTAAGCTCCAAAAATCAATAGCATCATCATCAAAGCCAAGTGAGAAGAAAAATAGAAAATAGAGCTATAAACAAAGAAAACGGTTAGTAACTTCAAAACAAAATAAAAGAAAGCAAAATTAAACAAAAAGAAACTACAAAGCAAAAATCAAGTTAAACTACTAAAAAGTAAGAATAAGCAAAGAAAACTAAAGGAACTATACACTAAACTAGTAACTAATCACCTAAACTACAAGATTTGGATTAAAGGGATTTGGATTCACGGGTTTTGGATATTAGGGCTTTGGATTCACGGGAGCAAACAACAAGCATCATAATCATAGAAATAAACACAACAACAACATCATCGAAAGAAAAAGAATAGACATGAAAAGCTCATAGAAACAACAATCAAACACCATCAAGAAGAGACCAAGGCATGCAATTATCAATCATCAAGGCAAGAAGTAGACAAGGCAATTTCCAATAAGGATACCCACTTGATGGAATGAGCGAGTCTCGGTGTTGGACCCTGGGGGTCCTTGCCAATAAGGATACCCACTTGATGGAATAGGACCAAGTTAGGGTGGAAAGTAAGGGTAGTTAACCGCGGAGGAGATCTCCCCACGGTTAACACTTCCATCATATAAATGTTGTTGATGGAGAAACATACCTTGTTGCATCTCCGAAATGCCTCACATTTGATTATATATTGCCTCAAAATCTTGGTCGTACATGCATTCTAAACGAATTTGCGTCCCCTTCATTTGCGCACTTAGAGCATCCATATTGGGTTTAGCAAATTTGTGTTGTTGTTGCTCTTGACGTTGTTGTTATGGTTGTCGTTGTTGTTGTTGTTGTTGTTGTTGTTGTTGATGATGTTGTTGTTGAAATTGTTGTTGTTGTTGCTGTGGAGCTACTTCTTCTTCCTCTTCATTTTCTTCTTCTCCTATTTCCTCATCATCATCATGGGGAAGGCGATTACTTAAGGGCACATGCCATACATTAGGCACATCCTCACTGTGGATAGAAGTCAAGTAGGGGTTAGGGAGATAGCACCAATGTTTATTCTCCCTAAGCCAATCAAACACCTCATCATCATCATTCTTAGCCAAAAATTGCACTTGCTTCAATTGTGCAATGTCGAGGTAGAGGGTGCTTGGACTACCCACCGGAGTACAAGAGGGCAAATAGTGGCCAAGATGAAGGTTGGTCACGAGCCTTGTAACCATGCTACCACAAGGGATCTCTCTGGACTCCCTAGATTGCAACCCCTTGCAATATCTCAAAAACATGAACCCTAAGTTCAAACGACCTCGGTACTCCTCCCTAGTAGCCAACCATAGAATTTGGAGCTCTAATTGACTCATTTTACCCAATTCTTGCTTTGGGATTATCGAATATCCCAAAAGCCTATGAAGAACTCGAAGACACGGTTGGAAAACTTTTCTTATCGCGGCATACCGAGTAACAAAGTCACCTTCCCCCGAAATATCATCCCACCAAGAATTTTGGTCATATTCATCGAAGAAGAACTCGGGGTCCAAGATATCCGCCCCCGGATTAAGATCAAGCGCCGCATTAAACTCGACGAGAGAAAGATTATGGTGAATGTTGAAGAGCTGAAAATGGACCCGGTAGTTGCCACCTTGTACCGCCTCACATGAAACCAAAGCCAAAAACTCCAAAGTTGGCTCAAAGTAAATACGGTAACATGTGTTCACAAAGGTGATCATGTGAAGATTTCCGAACAACTCCCTTAAATCCTCATCAATCCCCAATTTGATCATGTCCGGTTGAAAGTAGTGACGAGAGGGCTTAAAGGATCGGTTCTTTTGAGCTTGGCATATCGATCTTTTTGTATTGGGTCCTTGATTTTTGTTTTGGGAATAGGTGTAGGTTTTTGTGGTTGGGAAGTAGATGGGTTTGAAGAAGGTTCTTCAATGGTGATGTTGGTTTTTCGCCTTTTAGAGGAAAGGGCTTGAACAAACTTTGACATTATGTTTCCTCCAAATTAACCAATTCAAAATCCAATTAATTAACTCCACAAACACCACAATAACACCACAAAACACTTCCAAACACCAAAATCACAACTCCTTAATCAATAACACCAATCACACAAGTAACACCTTACTACCAAAAATCCAAATTTCTAACTTCTCACAATCACCACCAAATGAACCAAATTTGCTTCACAAACATACAACAACACAATGTTAAGAAAAAAAAATCATCAACAACACAAATAACCATCCCAAATTTCACATTCAATCACTAAGTTCATCCAAATACATAATACTACTATTCACAATCATAAACAATCAAAATCTTGCAACAATATGATATAATTATGTAAAATAGAGTCAAAGAAGAAGATTATACCACACTTGAAGCAAGATTGATCAAGAACAAGCCACCAATTCCCACCAAGTAGAAAAACCCCAAATTTGGTCTTCAATAGAGGAGAGAGATTGGAGGTTGATAATTAAAGAAAGTAGTATGATTTTTGTTGTTAAGGATGAATTTGTAGAAGGAATTCGATGATTTTTGATGGATTTTTGGTGATTTGATGATGAAAATTTTGATGAACAAGTCTAGGGTTTCGTTGCTTAGAGTGAGAAAGGCAAACCGTGCGTGCAAGGTTAAGGGTGAAGGGGAAATGAGGGAAAGAAAGGAGAAAGAAAGAATATAAGGGACTCGGCCCGACCTGGTGCACGGCCGCACGACCTGGCTGCGCGCCCGAGCCATTATCGCCCACGGTCGCGCCCCTATTAGGTGTGCCCGCGCCTGACTTGGCTCCTCTTAAAATTTTTGCTCGGTGCGTTCTACTATGGGCTCATTGTCCAATATCATCCTGGGATTATTGAACCCACAAAATATGGCAGTTTCAAAACATGTTGACATTGGGTTCAACATCCGAAAATAATGAGAGCACCACAATGAACCCACTAAGTTCAAATTTATTTCAAATTTTAGCACAACTTTCCCTAACTCACCTCACTACATTAACTTACCCTTTAACCTCAAAATTCGATAAAATCGAGTATATTCTCATCAAAAACACAAAACACCTTTCCCTTGCTCGTACTCGCTTGAAATTATCCATATCCAATGAATTTGACCTATCAATCCAAATAGAAAACAAGTGAAAGAAAAGAAAAACAAAAGAAAGAAAATTAAGAAAAATAGAAAATCATAAGAAAAGGGTTAGAAAACCGGGGTGCCTCCCGGGAAGCGCCTGCTTAAGGTCCTTAGCTCGATCCTTCTTCCAGATCATGGAGGGTCAAAGAACACAACCTTGTCCAAAGTGGTGGAGAGGGTAAAATCATTGCAAAGCTTGTGAAAATCCACATCATGAACCATGTCATCTTGAATCATAGAAACCGGATCAAACTTTTTAGGCTTCAACTTCCTCTCATATTTCTTAGAAACTCTCTTTTTCTTCCTTGATTTCTTCTTCCTTGGATCTTTGAGATCCTCATGTTCACCACTTGAAAAACTATTCTCGTCATCCTTCAAAGAAAGCTCAAACCAAGAAGGCATTTCAAACTCATTCTCAAGCTTCGAGGGATCCTTGTCTTCTTCACTAACAACCTTGCTTTCAATACTTTTAGGAACATCATCACAAGCTACAAGCATTCGTTAGTAGAAGACACAAACATGGAATCATTAGCATTCAAAGGCAATGAGTTTATGCACATAATTTCTTGCACATAGGATAGAGACTGACAAGAGGAAAATGCATGTCGTTATCTACCCTTTCCCCAAGCCAAGCTAAATTTGTAAACACCTAACCAACCTTATATGAATATAGGGCAAGTTAAGGGTCGATCCCAAGGGAATGCAATGATGAAAACTAAAGTCTAAGTCAAGCTACCTCGAAGTCGAAAATGAGATTATGGTTGGTACTAAAGTGAACGAGATCAAATTTAACAAGTAATCAAGGGTCGAAACACTAGGGATATGGGTTCCACATGCAAGATCAATGATAATGCTAGTTTAAAGCTCAATCAATTAATTCAAGTATTGCAATGGACAAACAATAGTAGCAATCAAGAGAGTTCAAATGCTATCTCCTATAGGCCAATCTAGTGGTCACTATGAAAGGCAAACCAAGAAGAATCACAAGCAAACTCAATCAATTAGAGCAACCTTCAAATCAATTGGTCATGTCATTAAGAGTTGCAATGCAATCTAGATTAATCTTATAGGGTGATCAATCCTAATCTAATCAATCTCATGCAAAACTATGTCAACCAATTTAATTGCAACAAATCAACCAATCAAAGAGCATCAACTAGCAATTCCATTAATCAAACATGCTTCCCCCTTTCCCTAGCAACTAATCTACTCACTAACCATGGTGAAATTCAAAAATAAATAACTAGAAATTTCATTGATCATCATTCTATATCAAAATCTAATAGAAATCAAAGTATTTAATAATATCAAACTCAAATCCAAGAAAAGCAAGCATCAAGCAAAAATCAAATAGCAAGTAAGTAAGAGATGAAAGAAGGAAGAGATTCTCACTAAAATTGATGATTGAAAATGAAGAAATCCAAACTTGATTGATCAAATGTTGAGTTACAAATCCAAAACCAAGAACTTCTCTCTAACTTCTCTCTAGATTCTCTCTCTAAAACTAAGCTAATGATATATTCTCAAAAAGTTGGATTCAAAAAGGAAATACAATTCTATTTATAAGCTAAGAAGAAAACGGCAGCTCCCGCGCCCTCTCCCGATAGACCCGCGCCCGCGGAGAAATGGGTACGGAAACCTCCGCGGGCTATCTGGGCAGCACCCGCGCCCGCGGCATCAGGGACCCGCGCCCGCGGGAAGATGGCCCTCGCCCGCGGGACGATCCCCTGCTCCCAAAGGCTGATCAGGGGCCGCGGTCTCTCCGAGTGGAGAGGCCTCTCCATTTTGCCCGCGCCCGCGGGAAGCCCTCGGGGCAACCGCGGCAAGTTCCTGCCTCATTTTGACATTTTTGAGCATTTTGGGCCCACGCCCGCGGCAAGATGGCCCGCGCCCGCGGCCTGCTGGAAATATCTTGGAGGCCTCTCCAAGGCCTCTCTAAGCCCTCTCTAGCCAAATGCTTCTTCCTTGCTTAATCATTGAGGTCCCGAATTGTATCCTTTGCCAAGGTGAATCTCACAATACCTACACAAGTAAACAAAGGAAGGAAATAAAAGGGAAAAAAAGATCAAAATAAAGGAAAACACGATAAAAACACGAGAATCATAAAGAAAAGAGGAAAAAGGAGAAACTAAAGGAAAAAGGACCAAAACTAAGAGAAGAAAGCAACAAAAAGGGAAAGAAATAACCTAAAAGACTACCCTATTAGTGCCATAAATGACACTCATTAGAGACTCATGCATCGACTTGAGCTTAAAACTTGCCTTATCATTACCAACACACAAGGTAATAATGCCACCTTTCACATCTACCAAAGCACCCGAAGTTGCTAAGAATGGTCTCCCTAGAATGATAGGAATGTTGCCATCTTCCGCAATCTCTAGCACAATGAAATCAACGGGAATAGTGAACTCTCCTATCTTGAGGGGCACATCCTCAATTCTACCCATTAGGAACTTAATAGAAAGGTCGGTCAATTGAAGGGTCATGTTGGTTGGAGGGAGTTCACCTAACTTAAGTTTCTTGAAAATGGAGTAAGGCATGATGCTAACTGTAGACACCTAAAAATGTCTCCCCAAAACCAAACCTGATGATGAACAACCTTTCACCGCCATTATTGGTCGAGTTGAGTATTTAATATTTAGAGTGATTAAATCCATGTTTTCATTCAATACATTTCATAAACCAATCCATTTCCTAGCTCATTTCCCTAAATCATAACTTGTTTTCCTCTCTTCGTGTCCACATCACAAAACCGAGAGAAACTATTTTGTGGCCTTATAATTTTGATCCAATTATTATTTTTTTGGATAGGCCTTGAAATAAGATTTCCAAAAATATATCATAAGTCCAATTCCGATTTAAAACAAAGAACATATGAGCAAAATACTAAACTCGACCCAAAACCGACACCCTTTCACTAAAATGACCATATCTTAAAATCTACAAATTATTTTGACCTGATTCTAATTGGATTGGAATTAAGACTTGAGAAGCTTTCCAATGATATATTATATGCCTTATTCCGAGTTATGGATAAAAAGTTATCGTAGTTTTAAAAACGAGTAAAAAACTGGAATTACCGCGCACAATGTAAAAACGCCGTGTCACGGCAAAATCTGACGTGGCACGGTGCCTAGTGCCGTGACACGGTAATTTTCAACGTGTCACGGTGCTTTTTTCGTGTTTTTTTCGTGTTTTCCACCGTGTCACGGAAATAGATGCCGCGCCACGGGAAATCTTGCCGCGTCACGGTATATTTTACCGTGTCACTGTGCTCATGCCGTGACACGGGAAATTCCCGTGTTTTCCCCGTGTGTCAGATTTCACGCGTTTTATCCTCAATAAATCAAATATTTCCCGCGTCACCCCAAAGTACCCCGCGTCACACTAAAGTGTACCGTGTCACAGCATATTTTGTCGTGTCGCTGCAATCTTTTTTAGGGTTTTTATCTTTTTAGGGTTCCGTGTGTTCCCTCTACTCATTCTCGATAAATACCCCCCTCCTTTCTACAATTCGGGGCACAAAATCATTCTCTCTTCCTCTCTTCTACACCAAAAATCATTCTCTTCTCTCTCATATTCTAAACCATAAACCTATATTCCTATTTACATTATTCCTTCGTTAAGCACTCCAAGAGTCCATACTTAGCCCGAGGTTCCGTCCTTAAACCAAGGCTTGAAAGGTATAATTAACTAAGGGTTTGGACCAAATCAACTCTACTTTTAATTTTATTTAATTTAATTTAATTTCAATTTGATTATATTTTTATTGAAGTTACTAACAATTTATTCATGATGTAGCAATTTAAAGGAGCGAAATTTGAGTAATTAATTAATTTAATTACTTATTTTATTTTTATATTGCTAGTATGATGATTAGGTTAATTTATATTTAATTTGACTGACAATTTATTGTTAAATTGCTTTCAATATTAATGTTGATTCTATTATATATTTATTGATCACCATATTGCATGTTAAAGGGAATATGTAATTGAAAATCACGACTAATAAGATGATTTGGACGACCGGTTTAGGTTCCTTTTTAATCTTTTTATTAATTAAAGTGATTACTAATATTTTAGAATTATGTGTTGCATTAATATTCAACCAATTTAGCTTAATAATAGTTTGGAGCAAATTGAATTTTTGTTTGCATGCCTTTGAGATCGCATGAATCACTTTTCACTATAAGAATCGAGTAGAAGCCAATACGGACGAATGTGACTCCATGAGTCACTTCATACCATCATCCCCGATCCTCCTTTCGTGGTTCCGAACCATATGGAGTTAGTAATCTCATGGATTATGAATGGGGTGTAACCTTCACGGGTCAATCGTTGTTTCCTATCGTTGTCCCTTTATCGTGGTTGCCTTTTAGATCCCTACTTTATTTGTCCCTAATCGTATACGTCAATTCCCACTTCCTATGAGTTCTAAGCATATTCGCACATGCTTAACGTAGGCGCACTTCAAACGACGCCTACACTAACACTAGCACCAAGATCACAAAGGGCATTTTGAAACAATTTCCCATTAATATTGCAAGGAATGGAGAAATTTCCGAGGTCTTTCATCTTTTGGGGTAAGTCATTATGGATAAAGGCACTACAACACTCCCCCAAAATCACCAGTTCAACTACATTGCAATCTCTCTTACCGCTCAAGATTTCCTTATGAAATTTAGAATAGTTAGGCATTTGCCCCAAAACATCGGTGAAAGGAATAGAAAGATGAATTTTCCTAAGCATCTCGATAAATTTCCCGAATTGTTCATCCAATTATACCAATTAAACTTTTGGGGGTATGGAAGTTTCGGTTTGAAATCCTCATCTTGCTTCCTCTCTTTCTCTTTTGTCTCCTCATTAGAACTCTCACTCATCTCGCTAGACTCAACACTCTTCTTAT
The DNA here is from genome assembly GCF_948465745.1 of Chenopodium album. Classification (NCBI taxonomy): domain Eukaryota; kingdom Viridiplantae; phylum Streptophyta; class Magnoliopsida; order Caryophyllales; family Amaranthaceae; genus Chenopodium; species Chenopodium album. The sequence goes on along the minus strand of NC_137850.1, from coordinate 27,148,341 downwards.
TCTCTTGAACTTCCTCTTTGCTCACACTCTTTGACACCTTGTTCTCATTTTCCTCACTTGAGTCACTCCTCTTCTCATCCTCCTCACTCATCCTAGAAACTCTCTCTTCAAGCACTCTCCCACTCCTTGTGGTAATATAATAAACAGGTTTCTTAGGATTAGATCCTTGAGAAGGTAATGAAGAAGTGCTAGCACACTCTTTCAAGGTATTGGCTAGTTGAGTGATTTGGGTGTAAAGCATCTTGTTGTGTGTCATCATCTCATTAAACTTCTTGTCACTCACCGCCATGTAAGTGTTCAAAATTTTTTTTGATTTTCAATTATCTCCTCTAAGTTAGTTCTAGAAGATGGGGTTTGAGCATAGGAAATATCACCATTGCCTTGAGGTCTTGGAGCAAATCCGGGTGGGGGTCCCCTTTGATTGTTGTTTTGAAAATTGCCCCTATTTTGATTGTTCCAATTACCTCGGCCTTGATTGTTGCCATAATTTTGGTGTTGGCCACCAAAGCCATGAGATTGGCCTTGATTTCCATACCATTGACCTTGGTTTTGATTACTATAACCTTGATTGTTATGGTTACCTCGGAAACCTTGATTTCCTTTGTTCCTATAACCACCATTGTTGTAGTTATCAAAACTCCCTTGTTGGTGAGCATTCCTAGTCCCAAAATTCCTTGGACCTTCAAATCTTTGTCCATTGTTATTGTTGGAAAGAAAATTCACTTGCTCACAATTATTATTTTCAACATCATCACAATTCTCAAAAGCATGTGGACAACTAGAAGAGCCATGGTCATATGACCCACAAACATCACAAAAGACACATCCACTTGGCATATTACTTGAAGTAAAAGGATGAGTAGAGTTAGAAGAAGTACCTCTCCCCTTAATGTGGGAGGGAAGACTCGGCGCAATAGAAGAAGCACTCTCTAGCTTAGCCTTGATTAATGTCATCTCCTTCCCCAAGTTTGAGATTTGGGAAGACAAATTATTGATTGCATTGAGATGATCAACCGAGTAGACCGTTGAGCCACTTTTGCTTGTAGACTCTCTCTCTCTCCATCTTGCCAATCCCTATAGTACCTCACTACGTCTTCAATTATGTCTACCACTTCCTCTTCCGTTTTATTCATAATGGGACCTCCGGCTCCTCCATCTAGACATGACTTTCCTTGAGGACTAAGGCCACCATAGAAGATTTGAATAATTTGGTAAGTAGGAATTCCATGGTGAGGACATTCTCTTTGATACTCCTTGTACCTCTCCCATGCTTCGTAGAGGCTTTCACTAGGATTTTGCTTGAAACCTTGAATCAAAGCTCTAGCCTCCGCCGTTTTCTTTTGTGGATAGAAATGGGATAGAAATTCCTTGGTCACTTCGTCCCATGTCCTTAGAGAATTCGGCTTGACCTCCTTGTCTAGCCATTTCAAGGCACGCCCTATGAGGGAAAAGGGAAAAATCTTGAGGCGGATGAATTCTTAGGAGATTCCACTCACTTTGATAGTGTTGCAATACTTTTCGAACTCCTTGAGATGATTTAGTGGGAGATTCCATTCACTTTGATAGTGTTGCAATACTTTTCATGCTTGGCCCCAATAAATTGTCGCCTCTCTATCAAAGTGATCATTGTCGGCCGTATTTCAAAGTCATTTGCCGGTGTTGTAGGTGGAGCAATACCCCTCTCAAATCTATAGGCACCGGGAGTTCCCAACTCCTTCAAAGCAACCCTTGGATTTTCTCCCATGCTTGCTTGTTCTTCTTGTTGTGGTTCTTCTTCACTTGAAGAGCTAGAACTCAAAGAACGTCTAGCAACTCTTACCCTTGCAATTGTCCTCTCAATCTCCAGATCAAAAGGTACTAAAGTCCTTCCTCTTGTCCTATGCATACAATCTCAAAGAAACAATTAGTAGCACAGCTACAAGTGTAGCCTAAAAGAGAAAAATCTTTTTGTATTTTTGAAATAAAATGAAATAGACTCGACAACAATAGAAAACAACTTCGCCATTCCCCGGCAACGGCACCATTTTGACCGAGAGGTGGATTCTAGGTCGTTGAAACTAAAATTCCTCCAATCAAACTAAATTTGTAACCAAACCTACACCTAGTAATAGGGCAACTTCGGGTCGAACCACTAGGAATGGGGGGAAGTTGGCTATTGCCAAAGTCAAGCTATTTCGAAGCGTAAAAGGTAGTGTAGGTTATCTAAGTTCAACTAACAACAAAGTAAATCACAAAGTAAATCAATATATCAAGACACTAGGGATTTGGGATCCACATATTCTTACAATGGACACACGCTAAACGGGTTGGAGATTGATTAATTCAAGTATTGCGAGGGAATATAGACAATGCAATCAAAAGAGCTCACCAAGCTATCTCCTAGAGGTCTAAGTAGCGCTAACTACGAAAGACTCTACTAGGAACGTCACAAACCAAGCTCGATCGATAAATGTGAGCTACAAATCAATGGTCCGTATCAATGTAGGCACACAATGCAATCTAGTATGACAATTAAAGTTAGCTATTCTTTAACTAATCACACACATGCACAAAATCAATCAACTAATTTAATCACAATGCTAAATCAATCAAAAACTCCCAATTAGCTATGATCCATCACTCAAACATGCTTCACCACATCCCTAGCAAGTAAACTACTCACAATCCATGGAAGAAATCAAAATTAAAACTAAGCTAATCAACAAATTCATCATCATCATTTCAATCAAACAAATTCAATCAACTAATCAACAAACTTGAACAATCAACAAACAATTGAAATCAAAAGCTAAAGATTGCATTAAAGTAAAAGAAATCCTTACAAACTTTGGTGAAATCAAGGAAAATGTTCTTAGAATCATCAATCATCAACCATGAATTTCTCTCTCTAAAAATCTAAGAACAAGTGTTTTTCTCTCTAAACCTCTCTCTAAACTTGTAAAATCTACTTCTCTTTCTTAAAAAATGAATTCTCTCATGAAAAATCTCTCCAAAAATCTCTCTAAAAATAGAAGAAAAATCTATATATAGTAAAACTAACAAAGAGAAGCTAGTTAGATTGTCAAAAATAGACCCGTACTGGCGCCGCCTTCTTCAAGAGGATGCGCGGCCACACAAAAATGGGTACAGAATAGGGGGAGCAACAGGCGCGGCTGTGCCAAGGCCACGCACTCTCGCGCCACCACGCCACGCCATCATCGCGCGCGCCCGCGTTTGGGAACAGGGCAGCCTTCTTCCCCTTCATCTTGACGCTCCTCATGCGCTCCACTTGGTGTGCTTGATGAACACGGAGCATGGCAGATCCTAAAACACCATGATGGTAGGTTCAACACCAGAATTGGTGCCCCCACGACTTGAATGCACAGCCTAAGGTTACTTGGAACTTGCACATCTCCAAACTTGAGCTTCAATGGAAGACACTAGGCATCCTAATCAATGCAAAATTCGGGAAGAAACCTCGGGAAACCTTGGACAGCGATCTTAACCTGAAAATGAAAGAAAACAAACAAATAAAAGGGAAAAATACAAAATAAACCAAGAAATGCATGAAAATGGAAAATCAACTAAGGAAAGTGCAAATAAAGAAATAAAGAGCAAAACTAAGGAAAAAGGAATGAAAAGAGCTATAAAAGCAATCTAAAATCACCCTAAAAGAGAACAAATGAGTGCCATAAATGACACTCATCAACTATATAGGTGGCACCAATTTGTTTACGGATGCTTGATGACCCTTCAAACATCTATGAGGAGTGTGACTTCACCCGCATGGGCCTGCCAAGCTTGAACGAGGATTCAAATGGGTTAGCCATACCTTCGAGAATTAGCAGGCTATCATCACCCGCAAATGTTGCAGCACCGCTTGCAGCTTTGGGTAGCTCGCTACCCTTCGGTACAGCATGGGCACCTGGCTTGTTTCCGAGGTCTATCCCGAGACATCTTTTCAGGCTGATGCTTTCTCCCCCGATGCTCAGGCGGTCCTTCCTAAGAGGAAGTTCAGGAGCCATCTAAGCAGACGACACTCTCTGAGACTTGGTAGAGCTGAAGACGTCGTCATCTTGCTTCTGCTTGAGAAGCTTGGTGAAGGACCTAGGAGCTTCCTTGTCTCCACCCTAAAAAGCAAGTTAGACATTGAGTATACAGCCGGTAACAGTCGTCTCTAAGAATAAATAAATCTTAAAATTCAAAAGGTAGGGGCAGGCGATTTATACCTTAGCCTCCAGCTGGGCTCTTTTTCCTTCTACATTATCCTTACGGATTTGAGCTACGGACCGTTTGGGTGTCTTATCGTTTAGAAGCATCCCTCTGCTGGTTTCTACAAAAGGAACGCCTATCAGATCATCGAACACAAATAATTGAAGTGTTAAAACAATAAACACGGTATAATAGTTGCCGGATGCATGATTAAACATACGTATATCAAACATTGTGCTAAGATCGCAGGCGGAAAAAAAACGCCTCATCTCTCAACCACTCATGCTTTGGGATCCAATTTTTGGGAACACTAATTAGTTCGCCGATTGAGAGAGAAGTGGTTGTTGGCTCAAAGAACCTCGACTGTATTATTTTCTCATAATCCTCATCCGGGATTCGAGGGAACTCACATTTCTCGCCCAGAAGGTCGGACTTCTTTTTGTATCGACAGAATTCATAGTTATCTCGCCGTTTGGGGGTAGAAACTAGATAGAACCGGGTTTTCCAGTCAGACTAATTAGACGGTTTGTCTAGGGTCATTTGATACTTGGGATACGTGGTCAATGTATACCACGCCCCTCCATCTGCCTGGGTTACAACTAAGATAATATGTGTGGGCAAAGGCCTCCCAGCTGGGGTGCAAGCCTTGCATCTCACAAGTAGCAATGTAGCCCAGAATGTTGACACATGAGTTTGGCGACAACTGCCACACGCCTAGGTCATATCCTTGAAGGATAGACTTTACTACATTGTGTAGAGGGAACAGGAGGCCAGCCAAAAACGCCGCCTCATAGTAGCTGAAGTACTCATTGGCGTTTAGCTGATCATCCTTCCAAGAAATCGTGCCCAGCTCAGGCGGCACCCGGATGTCATAGCCTTCCCCACGGGGATGTTTGAGTTTGAAGTCCTTTAAGCCCTTGATCATATTCTCTCTATCTCTAGCCGAGACGTGGATTCGGAGAGGATCCCCTTCATCATTCCATTTTTTCCTCTCTTTGGCCTCGCTGTCCTCAAGCGGGCGACAGAGGACCATCGCTGCTCTCCTCAGAGCTAGACCCAGAGGTGGTCCTCCCCCTATTTCTCCCTTGGGAAACCTCATCCTCATGATTGAAACTAGAGACAAAGGCGGCCTCTTCACTACCTTTATTTTCGGACTCCTACTCTTGGAAGCCAGAAGCAGAGACGGCTCCTTCGCCGTCTCCCTCCTCAAAATCAGCAAGAATCCCATCACTTGGCATGTTGGGCGTACCTAGAGGGAAATCCTCTTCCTGGTCAACCGGTATATCTTCTCTCTCAACCAGTGTGACCTTATCATACGACACTTCTAAAGTACCATCTCTCCGCAGCCGTCTTTGGGCCGTCTACTTTACTCAAGCCATTGTGTCCTGCACAAACACAAAGACGAACAGATTCCAAGATGAACAAGGTTTCTCCCTACACTAAGAGCCGGCACCCCCATCCTAGACTTAGCCGTACCAAGTGACCAACTGACTATTGGCCTAGGTTGTGTCGTGTGTGTTGGTGTTGAATCCATTTATTGAATGAAAAATGTACAAACAGAAAAAAAAAATATGAAAGTGCTGAGAAGGGGAAAGAAAATACCTTAAAAGTTGTTTCTAGAAAGGGTGTAAATCGCTGACCGGCTGTAATAGGCGGTGCAAGAGGAAAATGCATGTCGTTATCTACCCTTTCCCCAAGTCAAACTAAATTTGTAAACACCTAACCAACCTTATATGAATATAGGGCAAGTTAAGGGTCGATCCCAAGGGAATGCAATGATGAAAACTAAAGTCTAAGTCAAGCTACCTCGAAGTCGAAAATGAGATCATGGTTGGTACTAAAGTGAACTAGATCAAATTTAACAAGTAATCAAGGGTCGAAACACTAGGGATATGGGTTCCACATGCAAGATCAATGATAATGCTAGTTTAAAGCTCAATCAATTAATTCAAGTATTGCAATGGACAAACAATAGTAGCAATCAAGAGAGTTCAAATGCTATCTCCTATAGGCCAATCTACTGGTCACTATGAAAGGCAAACCAAGAAGAATCACAAGCAAACTCAATCAATTAGAGCAACCTTCAAATCAATTGGTCATGTCATTAAGAGTTGCAATGCAATCTAGATTAATCTTATAGGGTGATCAATCCTAATCTAATCAATCTCATGCAAAACTATGTCAACCAATTTAGTTGCAACAAATCAACCAATCAAAGAGCATCAACTAGCAATTCCATTAATCAAACATGCTTCCCCCTTTCCCTAGCAACTAATCTACTCACTAATCATGGTGGAATTCAAAAACAAATAACTAGAAATTGCATTGATCATCATTCTATATCAAAATCTAATAGAAATCAAAGTATTCAATAATATCAAACTCAAATCCAAGAAAAAACAAGCATCAAGGAAAAATCAAATAGCAAGTAAGTAAGAGATGAAAGAAGGAAGAGATTCTCACTAATATTGATGATTGAAAATGAAGAAATCCAAACTTGATTGATCAAATGTTGAGTTACAAATCCAAAACCAAGAACTTCTCTCTAACTTCTCTCTAGATTCTCTCTCTAAAACTAAGCTAATGAAATATTATCAGAAAGTTGGATTCAAAAAGGAAATACAATTCTATTTATAAGCTAAGAAGAAAACGGCAGCTCCCGCGCCCTCTCCTGATAGACCCGCGCCCGCAGAGAAATGGGTACGGAACCCTCCGCGGGCTATCTGGGCAGCACCCGCGCCCGCGGGACGATCCCCTGCTCCCAAAGGCTGATCAGGGGCTGCGGTCTCTCTGAGTGGAGAGGCCTCTCCATTTTGCCCACGCCCGCGGAAGCCCTCGGGGCAACCGCGGCAAGTTCCTGCCTCATTTTGACATTTTTGAGCATTTTGGGCCCACGCCCGCGGCAAGATGGCCCGCGCCCGCGGCCTGCTGGAAATATCTTGGAGGCCTCTCCAAGGCCTCTCTAAGCCCTCTCTAGCCAAATGCTTCTTCCTTGCTTGATCATTGAGGTCCCGAATTGCATCCTTTGCCAAGGTGAATCTCACAATACCTACACAAGTAAATAAAGGAAGGAAATAAAAGTGAAAAAAGAGCAAAATAAAGGAAAGCACGATAAAAACACGAGGATCATAAAGAAAAGAGGAAAAAGGAGAAACTAAAGGAAAAAGGACCAAAACTAAGAGAAGAAAGCATGAAAAAGGGAAAGAAATAACCTAAAAGACTACCCTATGAGTGCCATAAATGACACTCATCAGGCGGGCAGGAAAACCAACAACTGTTTGTGAAGTATACAGGTGGTTGGCAGACTCTCTCTGTCTCTCTCTCTAAAATTAAACTTTCTCTCTTTTAAGACTTTTTTAGAAACGTCCAAAAAAGGAGGGGTAAAAACCCTATTTATAGAGGGGTAAATTCAGGGGCAATCCTGTAACTTTCCCAGAAGGTGAACAGTTAAAACTAATTCACCAATATTCGCGTGACAAGTGTCACAGATGCCACGTGATGCACCACGTCACACCTATGAAGGGAAAATGTTTTGGGTAAAACTACCCAGGCCACGTGGTCTTATCAGAAGGTGACACGTGTCACCCTAGGAGAGGATCAAAGTGGACCAATCTCCAATCAATACGTGTCCCTCCCAGTCATTAGGAAAAAGGCGGCCTTCATGGCCCAAATCCCGAGAAAGTCGCAAACAAGCGCAGCCCATCAGTCCTAGGTTTCCGTAACCTAGGCAAGGGCACAAATCCTGATGACCATATAAATAAGGAGATTCCCCCCTTTTAAGGGACACGTTCATTTATTACAACACTTGAATTCTCTCACATTAGAGAAAATACCTGATCTCGGAATCCGAAAAGATCTTACTTTTACCGGCTATTTCAAAAAATGCCATCGAGTATTTCAAAATTCACCAAATGCCACTGACAAATAGTATATTGTCATGGCATGCCATTAATGAGCTCTAGCTGTTAGCTATCCGTTACTACAATTCTTAATTCACCAAATGCCACCGATTACTTTTGATTTTTCATGAAACTCCATTACTTATATAAATTATTACACAATATACCTCAGACTTAATGAGTTATAACGGCTAGTTAGTTTCACCTTTTTTTGATTTTTTTAGGGTAAACTAGCCGTTATACCCAATTTGTTGTATAAATTTGATACTTAGAACACACATGGTAGCCCTCAATTTGCATAATCATGAGTATTTCCCATTACAAAAACTCTTTTTGTAACGAATTTAATTGTGCACGTTACAAATGAGGTTTTTTCTACTAATGCACCAACAAAAAATTCTCAATTCTGTTTTTAAATTTGGTGTACTGATGTGTGTAATGGTTGTGATCGTAATGTTGAAGTGAACTATTGAAATTGCAATTAAATTGAATAAAGTGGGGAATTGAACATTCATTTAAGCATAATTGATTATTGTTTAAATCATGTGCTGGAAAAATTGATTTCCCGTTTACATCAAAATGCACAAAACATAACAGAGAATCTGTCCATTAAAAAGGTACCAAAAAACACAGCACACTGTTTGTTGGGGATTTTGTGTTCAAACAAGGGTCACAAAGAAAGCAAACAAAATTAACGGAAAATTCTTCGAGGCGTGAATGGGATCACTTTCCCAAAAGTATAATTTCGACCCTATACTACAACCGAGTATCACGGAAATTTACTCAGGAGATACAACGAAGGCCAATTGCAAACAAGTAGGATGATTACAAAACAATGTAAATAAGCTTTGTTATTTGTGATGATAATAATTAAAGAAACCTTTGCAAACAAGAGAATGAAAAATGGAGAAGTTACTGTTTTATCTTTCATTCTCTAACTTCCATCATATATATCGGGCGGCAATTCAGTGAGTTTTACCCTCACTCTCGCGTTCGATCGGGCTGCGTTAATGGAGTTTACTACTCCTTGATTTGCTCTTATTAATTGTTTAGCTAATTGCAACACCATTTCCTAAGCAAATAATTAAACACCATAAATTTGTCTCAAATACTATAAATTATTCAACACTGTTGACTTCTAATGTTCAAAAACTAGAATGGCATAACAATTTAGCTGTGCATTCAAATTTATACAACAAATTAGGTGTAACGGCTAGTTTACCCCAAAAAAATTCAAAAAAGGTGAAACTAACTAGCCGTTATAACTCATTAGGTGATAGGTATATTCTGTAATAATTTATATAAATAATAGCATTTCATGAAAACTCAAAATTAGTCAGTGGCATTTGGTGAATTAAGAATTGTAGTAACGAATAGTTAATGGCCATACCTCATTAATGGCAAGCCATGACAATATAATGTTTGTCAGTGGCATTTGGTGAATTTTGAAAAACCCTATGGCATTTGGTGAATTTTTTAGTACTCAGTGGCATTTGATGAAATAGTCGTACTTTTACCTTTTCGGCACCTTTTTACATTCTCCAAACCCGTTCTAACTTGATCGTCGAAGGCGAAACTCTAACCACTTAGAGTCTCCTTTGGTTTGCATGTACAGACAGCAGGAATCCAGACTTAGTGATGTAACTCTCCCGAGGGACCAGAAAACCCCAAAACAGTAATTATATGCAATAAAAATAAGTGTAACACTGTTTCATTTATTTTATTTAAATATTTAATAAGTAGTGCTATTATCAGGTATTAGATAAATTTTATTCGACAATACATTACAATATTCAGGTATTATGTTAGTTACGTTTAAAATTATATTTTTTTATAGTAAGTCATTATTTTACTTTTGTTTGATAATAGATTATTATTATAGTCATATATTACGTTATTTTTATTTGATAATACATTATCATACTTGGGCATTACAATAGTCAGGTACTTTGTTAGTCAAATTTGCAAATAATTTTTTACAATCAGGCATTATTTTACTTTTGTTTGATAATAGATTATTATTGTTTAGTATTAAGATTTTTCATATGTTCTTTGACCAGCTTCAGCTTATTGCATATACACTTCATAGCTCCACCAGAAGCAGAAGTCTGCCAAGCAGTTTAATAGAAGCTTCAAATTACTCATGAGAAGCAAGACAGTTCAAAAATCTAAAAGGCCTGGCTTTACCAAGAGATGAAGGAAAAACTTCAAAGAGAAGAGGGGTGTGATTAGATAAGGAAGGAGGAAGATAAATAGCTTCAACATGACCATACTGATCACTCCAAGCTTGATTAACTAATCCTCTATCAATCCTGCTACAAGTTCTAGGCCTATCATGAGCTTTGTTAGACCAAGAGAAAGGCAGCCCTTTACTCTTAATCTCAGCCATCTCTAGATCATCAATAAACTGTTAAAAATCCCTTGTCTCATATTCAGTCACAATATTACCATGAATCTTGTATTCAGAATGAAGAACAGATTTGAAATCTCCAACACATAACCAAGGAATAGTAGAAACAGGTAAGTTCTTTATTCATTCCCAAAGAGCCTTCCTATCATGAATAGAATATAGCCCATAGACAAAAGTACAAGTAATTTGAAATTCCAAATCCTTTGTACTAATTAAGCAGTGTATAAACTGCTCATGAATGTGAAACACATCTAAGTTAAGCCTATCACCTTTCCAACCAACCCAAATTCTACCTTTGTGAGAGCAAAATGGATTATTTATCCAAGACTACCCAATACCAATCTTCCTTTGCATAGAGACTACATTTTTCTACTTTACCTTATTCTCAAACAAACCAATAACATCACAATTATGCTGAGATAGAAGCTTTTTAACAGCAGCTACATTATTATGATCATTTAGACCCCTTATATTATATGTGATGATAATCATGGCACTACAGGGGAATTATCATTGTTGGGTTTACCGACGGAAGAAAACCCAAGCCAAGACCACACTCACAATTAATACAATCACAAAGCATAATTAACTTAAACAACAAGAATTAAGGAAAGATTAATACATTTGACGCATGCTTCGCTCTCAACAAGAGCTCTTACTTCAGAAATCTTTTAGCTTCGCTCGCACGAAGACCTCCAACGGAAGTCCACCCACGACACGACCCCGACAAGGTCCAATGCTTAGAGGTTAGCTAAGCCCGACCTAAACTCGAGTAATTATATGTGTTTAAAGGTTTTCTCAATGGAGATGCCTTTTCTAACACCTTACTCAAGTGAACAATCCCAAGGTATGCCTTGGCTATTTATAAGGAGTGCTTCCTTGTGAATTCCACTCATCTTTCAATGTGGGACTTTTTCACAAAAAGATCCCACATAGAAAGAATGTTGAATTCAATCCTTAGTTAAATAAACCAAGGAATAACAAAGTAACAAGTGTCACATGGTTAGGTGAGGACCACTTCCTCACTTGCTCCACAAGGCAACTCACATGCATTGTGATCTAACCATGTGGCACCCAACCTTGAGCCCCAAGTTGGCTTCGGTTGGGCCGCCATCTTTTGGCCCGCGTCTATGACCCGCCACCCGGGTCTGCGGCCCGTTGCCACATGGCATTGCCAACGTGGCACGCTACCACGTGGTGCGTTGCCACTTGGTGTCTGCCAATGTGGCACACCGCAACCTTGGCGCGTTACCACATGGCACGCCGCCATCTTGGCGCGCCGCCACCATGGTGGTTGCCACTTGGCGCACTTTTATTTGGCGTGATTCCCTAGCCTTCGCGTGGCTAGGGATTTTACTTTTTACTTGAAGCATTCTCCCGTCTCGCCAATTCCTAAATTTTGGCTCGACTTTTAAGATTCGGTTCTGACGCTCTAAGCTCGGAATCCGATGTCTTTGTTCACAATACTCGAGTGACTCATTAATTCTTTCGAATTAATTCGTCGCGTCGGTCCGTTAGTTGCTTGGGTGTGACCCAAAGGGTTCAGTCAAGATTAAGTTGTAATATTAATTATACATTAATATCACTGGTCGGAAGCGGCCTCCACCTAGGCATTCCGATCACTTAACCTCACTGAATAATTAGCTTTCTAATAATTCCGAACCCTCTATCGGAATAATACACTTGTTCGAAGGACACCATTCCTATCAATCTCCCACTTGTCCTTCCGGACAAGTAAGCATTTAGTGTATAGCCTTTTTCCTATGTCGCTTAATGTCTCTTCATGAACTATAAGGTAAGATTTATTCGTCATCCTTATTATGTCCCGAAGTGTTTCTCGATCCCGAGTCCGACTGTCAATAAACAGATGATTTCTAAAATCTATCCGAGCACGGCCATGCATTTTTACAGTCTCACTCTTCGAGAGGCCTTGTAAACAACAATGGCATCTTCCCTATTTTAGTAGGGGGACATTCCCAGTCTTGTAATGTAGCTTCTCTTACTGAGAGGACCTAGCCACCCGAGTGTTGCCGTTATAATCCCCTTTTACGGCAGACGTTTGACAACATCAAAGCGGACTAGTACTCAAACAAGAGAACTCACAATACTCATGGTTGAGGAAATAGGTTCTGATAGCCATAATGAGAAGTATACTTATGACGATTTTTAAATCTCTTAAAGTATTCTCATAGGTCGATCCAATATGGTTCAATACCAATACTTGAGCAAATGATTTATGACAATCATGTCCTTATACCACAAGAAACGGTGCTATAAATCAAACTACACACTAATCTCAAGTGGTCATTAATCGTCCATCGTTTAAATGACCTCGATTAGGGATAATTCTCGATTATAATATTCAATGTTCACTTAATAGGTGTTTGCTTATCAAGATTGGTCTTGATACCCTATTTTGAATATTCTCATAATCGAATGGACTCATTATTTAATCCTAAACCATAACTAAATAGCAAACGGAGTGATAAAATTGCATGAAATTTTAAATTACTCCAAAACTTGAATGGTTCATCTTATGATAAATGGTTTTTCTAAATGTTTTAAGAGTAACACTCTTTATAAAACATTTATAGAAATCACACCCATATCTAATATGCTTGATTTCTTTCGTGCAATTGTGAATGTTGTCGTTCACTTATTACATAGGTTTAGTTATAATTACTTTGCTAATCTTAGCATCTTCATTACTGATCATTTTCATAATAAGATGATAAAATTTGAGAGTGTCATGGATTATATGTGATTTAGGATTTATTGTCCAAGTGATGGCTCCCACTCATTTTCATGATTGAGATCTTCAACTTGACAACCCACAATTATTAACGTTTAACAACGAACTTTCCGTAGAACATCTTCTTTATTATTTCCTTTAAGGAAACATTATTCTCAACATATATTTTAGTAGACTTCATGATGATGCTTTGCTTGGGTTTCACTCCAAACGGCTCTCAATGATTTGGGATACCCTAATCACTTGTGATCATGGAAATTTACCTTAAATTCCCGCACATTATACATGGATGCACGTCCATGTTACCATTCTCAAGCCACGACTCATTGTTAGCTCGTGCTTATAAACGGCTTCCTTGTTAAGGATCTAATCCTTGTTAAGGTTTGTGCTTGCAACATCAATTCTCAAATTTTATTTGTTTTCACAAGTCAAGAACTCATCATGTTACTTATCCAAGTACTTTGGATGTTCTTGGCCATAATCTAACGATCTATTACATAGATTCAGGTTGATTGGTACTATATACATACTTCACATGCTTTAAGCAAGTAAGTTGTGTGACGATTCCATATCATAGCATACATGATGGATTTAATTATAGAATGATTCTCAATCTTTTTCCACCCACGTTACATTTTAGCTCATCCAGTTTCACTGAGTCTTGATAAACTGTTTGCTATGTGATATGGTTGAAAGTCTCTACTAGAGTCTTTCTTGTTTGACTTGGTATTTAGCCTAGCTCATTCTTAGTTCAAACATTTACTTAGTTTTATACATACGGGTCGAAAGTCTTTCAAAGTCCTTCAATTCATGTTTAACACGGTAAATTCCTTTACACGTTCAAATATTTTATTAAGTATATACAATAGATCTTAATACCCAATATGTACTAAGTATCGTCTTTTTCTTGGTCCATTGTTGAAAATACATTCAAATCTAAGCATTTAGCATTTAATAGTTAATTTATAACAGAGTTCGTAAACTTCTTGTTGGACCCTACAAGATTGACTCTTGCTCCCACTAAACTTATTATTCATAAGAATTTCTATGTTTCTTCATAAGTCAATCCATTTATTAACTTTATGAGAAAACACGTTCCAAATCCTTTATGCAATGCTTCCTTCAATCCCATAATGGATTTCTTAAGCTTGCTTTCAAATCTAGCATTATTTAGATTTTCAAAACCCTTAGACTATTTTCATGGTCACTTCCAAAATCCTATTTTAGGAAGGTGGTTTTGGTATCTATTTTGCCATATTTTATATGTGCAATTTTGCTAGAATAACCACGAAAAGGCTTGAGCATTCCGATTGGTGAATAGGTTTTTATTAAAATCAACTCCGTGAATTTAATTATATCCTTTTCAACCAATCTAGCTATGTATGCATATACATTTCCACATTATTAGTTTTCTCCTTGAAAACTTATTTGCGATCGATGGGTCTTTCACCCCTCATGCAAATTAATCAAGTTTTAAACATGATTTTCAAACATAGAGTCTATTTCGGATCTTATGGCCTCTAACCATTATTTGGAATTTGGATTTGTTGTAGCTATCTTACAAGGCATTATTCCCTTACTATCTAATAGTAAATAGTATGCATGTAAGTCTTAGGTTTATTTCTAACTTAATAGAAAATTTATAGGATTCAATCCAAAACTTTGGTGAATTCTATACCTATACGGGGTTATTGCATCAAACACTGAGTTTCAAGGCGCTTCTAAAGCCCTTTGATTATGTTGATCTTACTCCAACTTATTAGTAGTTTTGTGAGTAATGAATTCTCTTTTAAGGCACTTGTAAAGTCCTTTTAAGTATTCTTAATCAATCATTCTCATGAAGCCCTTTTGAGTCTTCCAAGATTCTCAATTCTAGTTTGTTGCTAAGCTCGATAGTCATCGAGTTCATTTTCCTCCCACTTGTCATTTTGGAAATGTGTTACTTTCCAGAAACACACCACTTAGAGCAACAAACATTATGTTCTCATTTAGGTTGTGGAGTTAATGCCTATAGTCTCACTTGAATGCTTACAAAGAGACATGTATATTGTCTTTGGGTAAAAGTTCGTTGTGAAACAAACAGTTAGCTCCCACTTGAGTTACCTTAGCCTTTAATGAGTCATTAAGCTCCCACTGAACCACCTAGCTCTTGCTAAGCAGGTGAGCTCCCACTGAGTCACTAAGCTCCCACTGAGCCAGTGAGCTCCCACTGTGGCTAAGAGTTTTAGACATATACTTGAAAAGACGTTTAGAAGTTAATTCTATCCATAACTGAATATGGTGTCCTTTCTTAGCTCCGACATTTTATTTAGTGTAACATTAGTCATTTGTGCAAATATTTAAGAACTTTATAGGAAGGGATATGATCCATCATTGTTCGAGTCATTCTTAAATGGCATCGAGGTCTCCATGAAGACACACTACGTTCTTTGTGGAGTTATTTATGAAAATTTCAATTTCATAACTTTGTGATGGTCACGCTTGGCTCAAGCAAACATCGCTCGATCTAATCTAGACGTTTTGATATCTTGCCAAGTCGATTCTGTACCTCATTGAACTCTTGAACTATTCAAGGTCAAGTTTGTTCACATTTGATGAATATAGCCATATTCTTTCAAATTCTTCATGAAATGTTGATGTAATTGAATCCTCTTTAGCTTTCGGAGTCAATTGTCTATACCAAGAACAATAGCTCTTTACTTTGTCGGTTTTTAACAAGTAAAACTTGCTTGTCTTAGAATGATTCCGAATCGATCAACTGTTAAGAGCCTTTATAGCTTTGAGTACGTTCTTGTTAATGTGACATTGCTAAAGATGTTCGGAACACAAATCATGCCTATGATTTGAACTTTGTGAGTTTTCATGTTAGGGAAATGTTTGTGTATAATCAAGCATTCTTGACTCATGGTTTAGACAACCATGCCATTCAAATAAGTTTGCAACTATTACTCTTTACTTTGAATGTGAGTCTTTCCGTTTGTTAACGGATTGTTTGCTGATTATGAACACAATAACCATTTATTTGTTCCAGCCTTAGCTTAAAAGGTCTTTAAACAAAGCATACTACCTTACAACTGATGTAGCTCTTCATGCTTCATTCTAAGCTTGTAAGTCAATAACTTAGCTTATCTTCAATAGTTTGAGGTCACTTTCCAAGTGTAATACTCAAGCAATATCTGATACTTGTGAAGATAATAACTTGCTAAGTTAATTAGAATAACATGAACTCTTTAGCAGAAATGGAATCTTATTCCTTTTCTTTGTTCCTCGTTTCCTATAATTATTATCATACTTTATCTCATAATCTTTGACTTTTATACTTTGTTAGGCATAATTAAGCATCTAATACGCCGTATAACAAAGTTCCATCTTTTCCTTTAATTCGTACTTGAATTAATACATCAATGAGTTGTACTCACCAGCGTATAAAGCGAAAAGATATGTTGGTTGTCAAGCATTGACAATTTTGAGTTTCCAACTCAAAACTTCATGTTTAACAAAACTACCTAGTATTTTGAATACATGATGTCCAACTGTCCTTTCGGACTTGTAAAAGTCATTTATGAGAATTGTATTTTAGAAATGTCTTTCTTTGAGAACTATTCTCAAAGATTTCCTTTACCAATCATGGAAAACAATGTAGTTTTATTTGGAATTCTACAAATATAAGTGCAAAGTATAACCGTTTATCAAGAAAATAACATAATAAGTTTGAAATTTAAAAGCTTTCATGCAAATTTTCAATCTTATTAAGCGTCTTATCCATGCATTAAATTTGTCCCCATTTGGTGAGAATAAGGCGATTCCAAGATCCAAATAAACAATGAGTGGTTAATCATGATTTGGCTTGTCTTAACACTCAATCTTCTAAGGTAAGCAACTCTTTGCTAATGGCTCCAAGCCACTCTTGGTTAGATAAATCATCGCATCTAATTCTCTCTCAACAACTTATCCACTTTGCCACGACATGTTAGGACTCCATCACTCATATCGTTGAGTATAACCAAAACCAACATGTATGTGATGTCTTGCTTTGGCAAACCCATCATCATACCTTACGTATCCTAGGGAATAATAGTGATGCCTCTCTTTAGCGTAGCCCATCACTACTCTCAATAGGTCGATAAGTGTTGTTTTGGAATGGCAATTTCACTCAATATTTTAAGGACTTAGGGTTTCTATGTTGGTTGATTTAAGTGAACTTAATTAATCATCCCAACATTCGAAATTCTAAACATCCATCTAACATATAATTCACACATATATATATATATTATCATAAATATATATCGAAAACATAAATTAACACTACTAGAAAATAGCTTAATTCCGACGGACTGCTTCCGACGGACCCAATATTCCGTCGGAAAAAGGGAAATTTACGACGGATTTTTAATTCGTCGGAAATTTCCGACGAATTCATCGATTCCGTCGGAAATTTCCGACGGAATAAATATCCGTCGGAATTTTTGTATTTTCCGACGGAATTTTCCATCGGAAATTACCTTTTCCGACGGATTTATAGTCCGTCGGAAATTTCCGACGGAATATTCCGTCGGAACATATTTTTTTTAAAAAAAAAACCATTTCCGCTACAAAACCCTAAACAAACTTAAGGAGCCTCTTTTCTCTTCTCCTCTCCACTCTCTCTCTTCTCCGTTCCTCTGTTTCTCTCTCCTCTCGTTCTCCTCTCTGCTTCTCCCTCTTATCTTCTTCACTCTCCTCTCGTTCTCCTCTCTGCTTCTCCCTCTTATCTTCTTCACTCTCCTCTCGTTTTCTTCTCTCGATCTCCTCTCCTCCTCTCTGTCTTTCCTCTTCTCTCTGTTCTCTCTCCTCTCTTTCTCCGTACTTTCCCCACTTTCGACCACCACACCACGGCATCAACAACAACACAACCACCGTCACCAAACGGTCTTTTTCTAGTAGAACGTTCATGATGCCGACGAGTTTGGTTTGGTGGTGTTCAAGACGCCGGTGAGTTTGGTTGGTGGTGTTCAAGTCGATTTCTCGCCAATTTTTAGAAATAAATGGTTTTTCATGTCAAATTCGACCCTGAAAACTTTAAATCTAGAGTTTTCAGGTTCGAATTTGACCTTTAAAACCCAAATTCGAGCCAATTTTGGGGTTTTTTGGGTGAAATTCAAGGTATGTACCTTTTTTCTTACTTATTTTTGTTTTTTGAGATTTTTTTTTAATTTTATAGTGAATTGTGGTTGAATTGCGGTGGTGGTGGTGGACTTGTCGGTGGCGGTGGTGTAGATCTAGGTTAGGGTTTGGGTGTTTTAGGTGCTTGGATCTGGGTATGGGTTTGGGTTAGGGTTTGGCTGTTGAAGTTCGGGTTTAGGGTGTTGGGATTTTAATTTTTTTTTTCTTCTTTTTTTTGTTAATTTTTTCGGGTTTCGGCGGTAGTTTTAGGTGGGTTTCGGCGGTGGTTTAGGTGGGTTTCGACGGTGGTTTTAGGTGGGTGGTGGCGGTAGGTCTGTTTTCATTTTTTGTTTATCATTTTTCTTTTTTTTTTGTTCAGTTTTCAAAGAATTTTTTGGGTTTTAAGTTTTCATTTTAATTTTTTTTGTTTGTTTTTTGTTAATTTTTTCGGGTTTGGTGGTAGATCTGGTGGTTGTGGGTGGTGGGATGGTTCTGGACTGCTGATACGAGTTAGGGGTTGGTGGTTGTGGCGGTGTCTGATGTTTGGTTTTTTGGTGGTTGGAGGTGGTGATACGTCGTGCCGGTGGTGGCGCGGCGTATTTTTTTTTAAATTCAGAAAAGCAATTTTCGACGGAAATTCCGTCGGAAATTTTCAACGGAATTGAATCCGTCGGAATTTTCCGACGGATTGTTGCTGTACCTGAACAGAATTTTCCGGCGGAAAATTCCGTCGAAAATTCCGTCGGAATAGTGTTTCCGACGGAATTTTCGTCGGAAAAGTTCATTTTTCCTACGAATGCTTTTCCGACAACCGCTTCCGACGGAATTCCGTCGTAAACCCTATTTCCGACGGATTTCAGGGTGTTTCCGACGGAATTTTTCCGTCGGAATTTAGCCTATTTCTAGTAGTGTAATGATGCATTTGGCAACTAGCATGGCCCCTTGAGTCTTCAAGGGACGGCTTTTGCAACTTTATGGCTTCGTCTTCCAAGAAACTCCATCTTCAAGACATGACCATAATTATGCAAATACTAGTATCTACGATTAGGACTAATCTAAATATTAAGGTACAAAAATACTCAACGGTTCGCAGACCGTATTTAGATTTACAAAAATACATCACGAATCGCAGTCTGTATTTTCTATCCTAATCGGGCCCACTAGTTGCCATTTCATAAAACCTGTGAGAGAATATACATTCCATTCATCCATTCATTATTTGTGAATGGCCCATGCATTTTACAACGATAAACAAGTAACAATGCATAAAACACGCGTAAACTAGTAACTAATTTAGGTCATTAATCCAATTAACATGCCTAATTAAAACTAGTCAAAGTTTGTTAAATCGATTATGTTAGTTAGCGCAATTAATATTGAAGCTCCCACTTAAGTTTGCATCCATCTTAATTAATCCAATTAATTAAGTCGGTAAACCCAAAATTTTGTCAAAATTAAATTTTGCCAATCCCGCTCAAAACTGAGGCCTAGCCTCAAAATTTTAATTAAAATATTTAAAACCAAAATAATTAATTAAAATAATTAAAATGGCAAAATTGCAAATAAACATAGCCTTAAAACGAGGCACAAGTGCTAAGTGAGGGGTTGTGCGCACACCTAGCCACACCAAGCAACGCATGCACCACAAGGCTCAACCACATGCAAGCAACCACGGGCAGCCGTGCTTGCTGGCTGTGGCAGTAGCCACGCATGGGCTGCACCTACGTCGAGGCTTCCCTTGGCAGCCACATGCGGGCTGCTATGCAGCCTGGCTCGCCAAGGGGCATTTTGCCCTCGATTTTCGTGCAACACCCCGGGTTTTTAACCCCAATTTTGCGTGACTAATTAATTAACTCCAAATTAATTTTAGAATTAATAAAATGAGCCAAAATGAAAAATTAATACAAGCCCAACTTAAATTAAAAATTCATCAAGGTGCACATAACCAAAATTATTTCCAAGAACCATTCTTTAATAAAATTGGTTTAACTTGGTGCAATAAAATTAACAAGGGTAATAACTCATTATTAATTTAATTAATTTAAATTAATCATGAGATTTTGACAAAATAAAGGGGAGTTGAATTATGAACACAAATATTCAAATAAAGATTCCAACTTTAACTTGTGAATCCTTAAAAAATTATATCTTCCAACATGAAGATAAATCAAATTTCTATCACAACTTTATGATTCCAATCAACTTAATACATGATTAAATCAAAATTTCAACCAAAAAATCATGGAATTTAGTAACTCAAAGTCTCAATCACTTAAAACAATTAAATATTGAATCTTTAGTACTTCGAAGCCTCAAAGAACAAATTTTTCACACTTAATGCAATGGATTTAAAATATGAACCAATCTTTCAAGCACCAATAACTACAAAGTAACCATGCTTAAAGAGGTTTAAAATTGCAGAAAAATTAAGGAAAGAACCAAATACATAACCACCAAAAATATGCCATTAGGATTCAAGGTTAGGAAGACTTAAAATTTTTCGTCAAAACGAAAAATCCCTCGAAAAAGGCATTTCTGGTCGGATTTTGGCCAAAAACACAGTCCTGAAAAGTTAAATCATTTCCAAAACACGTTTTCCACCCAAAATTCACTATTTTTGGGCGAAAATATGGATTATGGGCTGAAGACAGCTCTAATACGGGCTTAAAAATAATAAAACCGAGCTACTAATCTAAGAAGCAACTTAAAACCAGAAAAATTTAGCCATAAAAAAACCTTAAAAATTATGATTATAAAAATAAATGAGCAAGGCTCCGATACCGCTGTTGGGTTTCGATGAGTTTAACTCACCGCAGAAGAAAACCCGAGCCAAGACCACACTCACAATTAATATAATCACAAAACATAATTAACTTAAACAACAAGAATTAAGGAAAGATTAATACCTTTGACGCATGCTTCGCTCTAAACAAGAGCTCTTACTTCGGAAAGCTTTTAGCTTCGCTCACATGAAGACCTCCAACGGAAGTCCACCCACAACACGACCCCGACAAGGTCCAATGCTTAGAGGTTAGCTAAGCCCGACCTAAACTCGAGTAATTATATGTGTTTAAAGGTTTTCTCAATGGAGATGCCTTTTCTAACACCTTACTCAAGTGAACAATCCCAAGGTATGCCTTGGCTATTTATAAGGAGTGCTTCCTTGTGAATTCCACTCATCTTTCAATGTGGGACTTTTTCTCAAAAAAACCCACATAGATAGAATGTTGAATTCAATCCTTAGTTAAATAAACCAAGGAGTAACAAAGTACCAAGTGTCACATGGTTAGGTGAGGACCACTTCCTCACTTACTCCCCCAGGCAACTCACATGCATTGTGATCTAACCATGTAGCAACCAACCTTGAGCCCCAAGTTGGGTTCGGTTGGGCCACCACCTTTTGGCCCGCGTCCATGACCCGCCACTCGGGTCCGCGGCCCGTTGCCACATGGCATTGCCAACGTGGCATGCTGCCACGTGGCGCGTTGCCACTTGGTGGCTGCCAACGTGGCGCGCTGCCACTTGGTGGCTGCCACGTGTGCTGCCACGTGGCGCACTTCTATTTGGCGCGCTTCCCTAGTCTTCGCGTGGCTAGGGTTTTTACTTGTTACTTGAAGCATTTTCTCGTCTCGCCAATTCCTAAATTTTGGCTCGACTTTTAAGATTCGGTTCCGACGCTCTAAGCTCGGAATCCGATGTCTTTGTTCACAATACTCTATTGACTCATTAATTCCTTTCGGATTAATTCGTCGCGTCGGTCCGTTAATTGCTTGGGTGTCACCTGAAGGGTTCAGTCAAGATTAAGCTGTAATATTAATTATACATTAATATCACTGATCGGAAGCGGCCTCCACCTAGGCATTCCGATCACTTGACCTCACTGAATAATTAGCTTTCTAATAATTATGAACCCTCTATCGGAATAATACACTTGTTCGAAGGACACCATTCCTATCAATCATCACCTCCGATAGGATTAATAGTAAAACCTCCAACCCCTTCCACTTTGTCAGTCATCAGAGCAACATAGGCATTTGAAGTAGAAGCAGCTGCAGCTTGAGGCCCAGCACCCTCATTCTTTGTCTTCCTACCATCTATTCTCCACCCATCATCAGAATTGTGAAGATTAGAGGTGAAAGCTGGTGTAACAATTGCCCCATGGACAGTTTTTCCAGAGTTCTGATCAGCAACAGCAGCTTGAGTAGGCTTTGGATCCCAAGCCTTCTTAGCTGGAGCTGTAGGAACAATTGGTTTCTTAGTTTGATTCTGCTTTGAAGGAGCATCTTTAGCAGCATAGTCATGCCAAACCTTATTGCATTTGGAGCAAAAAGGAGGGGGCCATTCATATACCACCCTAAGTTCCAGCTGTTCACCTAAAGGGCTCTCAATAAACACAGACTTAGGCAAAACCTTAGTTACATCAATTTCAATGAGCACCCTAGCAAAAGAGACCCTAAGCTGCCTTGTTATGCATTCATCTACACAAATAGGTACCCCTAGAAGGCTACCAATTCGGCTTAAAGTTTCAGTTCCCCGACAATTTAATGGCAGATTAAGGAATTTAACCCACAGAGGAACAGTCCTCAGAATCTCAGCATTAAAATCAAATTTAGCATTCCAAGGTTAAACAATTGCAGGTTTACCATAAAACATGTGAGGGCCAACACAAAGAATAGTATCCTTATCACTAACTGAAACCAAGTTAATAATAAAGTAACCATCATCATGCCAGAATATCTCTGGCTTTTGCACAGATTTCCATTATTGAGCTATATAGCGATGAACAGCACCAATAGTAGGATAGAAGCCAACAACATAAAAAACTAAAGCATTTGACCACTTTAGTTTACCTGCTAGAAGTTCAGATTCCTGCAATTGAGCAATTTGTTTACCATCATGAACTTTCAGAGCAACATATGACAGAGTAGCTCCTTTTGCAATCAGTTTGCCATTGAATGATCTGTTGACCTCACCAGCTTTGCTCATAGCATCTTGATTAGTGATAGGAATAGGATGAGGATATGGCACTGTGGATTTGAATTGAGCCTCAACAACCTCAGAATCCAATGGAACACTAACCCTAGAAACCCTAGGTACTGTTCGATTGGATTCAGAAGTTGTGGGTCTATTAATTTCGGTGTGGAATAGAGCAATAGTCTCTGCATTAACTTCCTGATTCACACTCGCGCGGTGTAAACGTAGTTCCTGAGTTCCTTAAATTCTGCAAAATTGTATCAAAAGGTTCATGAACAGTCGATTGTGAAGCTTATTGAGGTGATGGTGTAGTCTGCTTTCTTTTCCGACCCATTGAAGATCAGATTTGGTGAAGAAAAACCATCAAAATCGAAGAGTAATGGAGAGGAGAGAGAACAAAGAAAGTCAACAAAGGTCATACCTCACCACTAATGCAATTGCCTTTCTTTTTGCAGCATCTTTATATCCTTCTTCATCATCGTTGTCTACTATTTTACTTATTTCACTTGGATATGATAAAATATATTACAAAAATACATTTGAATGATTTAGAATATATTATTTTTGCATTTTTTTGAATTGTCATATTTGAAACATCAACTACAATATTTATATCCAACTTCTATCATTTGAATCTGATAAAATACGATACTAAATTTAAGGATCTTTGACTTTTACCACCAAAAAAAATCAAAAAAATGTTTTTTACCACCAAAACTTCTAAAACTTTTATTTTACCACCAAATAAAAAATTAAAAGTTGTTTTTTACCACCTGTCGTCAAAAACCTAACGTAATTTTTTAAATTCTTCGATTTCCGTGTCAAACACATGCTCTTTAGGGGTTTTGGGGGCACAAAAAATGATCGGAAATGCCTCGTTTTGCGTGTTTAAAAAAACCTTGATTTGCGTGAACACGCAAAACGAGGCACTTCCGATCATTTTTTGTCAATTTTGACCTCAAATTGAGCCCATAGGGCCAAAGTGCCCCCTTAAACCTATGAAAAACATATTTTGCGCACGAAATTCGAAGGAAATTTTTTTAAGCCGTTAGATTTAACGGTTTTCTTGACGTTTGGTGGTAAAAAACAATTTTTAGAAATTTTTTTGGTGGTAAAATAAAAGTTTTAGAAGTTTTGGTGGTAAAATAAAAGTTTTTGATTTTTTTTGGTGGTAAAAGTCAAAATTTCCTAAATTTAATTTGAATGAATCAGAATTTATAATTTATGTATTTCTGAATTTAAAATTAAATGTGATACGAAATTAAATTTGGATGAATAAGAATTTAAAAAATCTGTATTTTTCGAATTTGAAATTAAAATATGATATGAAATTAAATTTGCATGAATCAGAATTATAATTTTTGCATTTTATTCATATTAGTATTTGAAATAAGCATTTGCATGAAATAAAATGCAACATGAAATTAAATTTGCATGAATCAGAATTTATGATTTCTGCATTTTAATATTTAAAATTCAATCTAACTAACTTTACATGAAATTTTATCAAAATTTATACTGTTAATTTAATGCGATACTAAATTCGCATCAAAATTTTATTAATAATTTATACTTTAAATCAATTTGAAAATTTAATTCATTTAAAAATCGTTAATATTATAATCCATACCTTATTTAGTTGTAATTGAGCTCGAAATTGAATCTATAGGTGAGTCATATTTTTTGTTGATGATCGTCCTTTGATTTCTCCATTACTAACAATTTAACGAGTTATTAATTTATTTTTTTCGAAATTTGATGAAAAATAGCGTTGCTAATATTGATGCATTATGTGCTATTTTATAATCCTCTGAGTAACATGCATTTTGTATGTTTCGGGCCTAGATCGGTTTTAATAGCCCACACTTTTTTGTATGGGCTTTAATTGCTGAGGATGTCTCACGCAAAATGTTTAGTTTTCAATTTAATTAGGACATGTCAAATGATTCGCGTAATTCAAACATGTCCAAGGAAAAAAAAACAGCTCCATCTTCAACAATTTATGTTTAAAAAAATAAGAAGGATGTATTCTTGCAAGGTTTCGAAGAAGAAATTACTGATCGCTTGAAATTATGATAGTTGGATTATTATTGAGTCGTAAAACATTAACTATCAAACTAGCTATGTGTACAAGTGTTTTTTGTTTTTTTTAATAAAAAATAGATTAACCATTTTTTTGTCAAACTATATGATATGTTATTTGTCATCCCTCGGTTAGATATTTCTAGATCCGCATCTGGATATACTTGCAAATGCATAAATACATAAATTTGATCATTAATATATTTTATTGTCTATTAACAAAATTAATAATATGTTGATATTATGCACATATATAAATGGTAACTAATCTAGCAAAATGGCATACTATGTGCTTATTTGATTAATGCAAAACTTAAAGTTATGATACACTTATTCATATGTAGAGGGAATTTTAGAAAATTTACACGAGTTATTGAAAACTGATAATTTTTTTTTTTTTTGGGAACTTCTCATATATATCTATACTATCTATGAAAAGAAAGAAGTATATTTGGAGGGTTGTGAGACAAAATAAAATGTCTTACAATATAAAATAATATAATAAATGTACTAGGAAGAGGGAGAAAGGAAGAGAGAGATAGAGAGAGTAAAAAAAGAGTGGGGTGGGGCCCACCTTTTCATCAGAAATGGTTTCACATGCAAAAAAGACAAAAAAGAATTTAGACCAAAACTGCTGATGAGAGTATATTTTGTACCACTGAAGATTTTTATAAGTACAACTGAAACTGTATTGAGTACCACTAGGAGTGTATTTTGTATCACTGAGCTCTGATGGTATTATTTGACAATCTAATAAGACATTTGAACCTTTTTTGCAATACTACTGAAATTATATCTTGTACCACTGAGAGTGTATATTGTACCACTGAATCTACAATGGCAAAATTTAAATCCCGCATGAAATGACCAACTTGCCCCTGCGAGACACTTCTAAATCTCTCTCAACCCTTCGTTTGGAACACCTCCTATTAAAAAGTGTTCCTAAAAACGTCTATACGCCACATAGACTCTCTCATTTCGCCACGTCACTTACTCAATGTCTTATTGCCTCAACTATATTAAAAAATATATATGGATGAGAAGGTTCAAACACTTTGATTTCTCAGAAGAAAAGTTATATTGTTTAACCATTAAGACTAATTCTCAATTATTCTTTAACCTTGAACAATAAATAATACTAGCTTTTGGCCCAAACGATATTCCAAGTCGTTATAATATAATAACTTTACAACAGTCAATATTCAATGAGTATTATTATAAATGGGTTGAAAATGTAATAGTTTGATACTATAACAATTATTTCAAGCAATTGGATAAACCAAGCTTTAAAGAAATATTTCGTATATAGTTAGGTAAAAACTAAAACTATAAGAAATAACATGTAGTTAGTACTCGTAACGGAAAAAAAAGAATCTATCTATATAAATTAAAACTATAAGAAATAACATGTAGCTAGTACTTGTAACAGAAAATAAAGAATCTATCTATTTACTTACTATACTAAAAGAGAAGTAAATAACAACCTCATCCCGCAACAACAAACGCCCAATTGCACCTCCGCAAGCCGAGCAACCCAAATCCGCAACTACAGCAACCCAGACCACCGCGGGCGCGACCTATGCCACCACGGGCGCGGGCAGGGTAATTTGGAGCTCAGCATTTGAAATAGGAGATGCTTGGGAGAAGGAGCGGCTCAGGCCACCGCGGGCACGGCCTAGTCTTCCGCGGGCGCGGTCATCTGGTTGTGTAAAAATCGTATCACGAGTTTCTCACGTGATAATTAACGAGATCCAACGACCGCGATTTAATTATGCTTGATGATGATAATGCTGATGATTGCGATGAACGGTGATGATGCGTGGTGATAGATGAAATCAGAGCAGCCAAATGAATGAAGAAGAAGGTGGAATTCGTGGGTCTGGGTTTTGTTTTGGGGGATTATTTTTGTTTACTTTCTTTTCCTTTTATTTTTCGATTTTTCTTTCTTTCTTAAACTCTTATTTTCTACTCTTTTTTTAATTCTCTTTTTAACTTGTAATAATAAATATCCTTTGGGATTAATACTCTCAAATCAACTATTGTTCATCGAATTAATTCAGATTTTCACATTTTTCTCTCTTTTCTAATTAGGATTAGGATTAGATTAGAAATTTCTCTCTCTAGTTTAGAAGTAGTTTTAGAGAGAGAAAGCTTGGATTTCAATGGAGATTTGAGAGGTTAAAGAAATAAATTTGTACAATTTCTTCTCATCTATTCAATGAGCTTTTCTAACTTTCTCTCATCTTTATTGCTTTGTTTAATTTCTTTGTTTGATTTGGTTGTAGTGATTGATTCTTGATTAGTGTAGTTGTTCTTGAATATTTTGTTGATTCTTGATTTCTTTAGTTGCTTGTTGATTAGATGATGATTCTTGTGTAGTTGTTTGGTTAGGAATTGGGTGAAACTTGTATGATTGATTTATTGATTGTGATTAATTTAGGAATTATGTTGATTGATTGTTGATATTAAAATGATTAATGTAAGTTTGCATGTGTGTAATTTGATTAGGTCTTGAGAATTATACTAGATTGCATTGTGATTCCTATTGATACGACCCATTGATTTAGGAATTGCAATTATCGATTGGTTTGGATTGTGATTCTCCAAGTTTGTTATTCGTAGATACCACTAGTTTAACGATTAAGAGATAGCTCTTTGATTCTGATTAATAGCTCTTATTATTACTCTTCACAACCATTGATTGACATGTTCTTCCTAAGTCGTTGCAATTGTCATGATTATTTATTGATCCCCATTCTTAGTGTTTTATTTGTTTGGTTATTTGTTTTGATAGTTGTTAGTTTTACCTTTTCACCTTCGACTTCGACCTAGCTTAGGTGCCCATTTGAAAGCACTTGAACATAACCGTTCCTTCGGGTCCGACCCTTGACTTACCTCTATACTTGTATTAAGGTTTGTTAAGTGTTTATAAATTTTCTTTGGCTTGGGGAAGATTAAATAATGACCTAGTTTTCCCCACATCAACAGTAGATAAAAAATAACTTTTCTTGTATAGAAAATTATAAATTATTCGTTTTTCAATAAATTAAATAACAATATAAAAAATAAAAAACAATATAAGAAATACAAATGACATAAAGTACTATTCATATCACATTCCTTAATTTTTGTATTGGCCATTATTGTCGGTGAATACTTTAATAATTAATTTGTTAATGTAAATAAGTCCATTATTACTAATTCATATATTATTTATCAATATCAATCTATACATCGAAGTATATATTTGTGTTGTATATTCACTCAGTTTTTGGTTTTGCATCTATTATGTGATTTTTTTTAACACAATGCTTAGAAAAAATATATACAGGTAGATAAGATATAAGGGTACTATGTCTATAGATTTGGTGATTGTAATAGGTAAAATAGATATTATATTGTATAACTATTGAAACGATTAATATGATGATAAAATTTTAGTTTTGAATCCCTCTACGGACTACGGGTGATAGGAAACGACTTTCCTTAGCTTGTATAGTGCATAATTTATTCATTTTTAATCAATAAAATAACAATATATAAAATAAAAGGGAATAAAATAAAAACTATGCAAATGACATAGAATAATTTTCATATCACATTCTGTAAAAAAAAAATGTATTGACTATTAGGGCCTGTTCAATTCAACTTAATTTCAATTCATTTCAGCTCCAATCAGTTCAATTCAATTCAGCTCCTAATTTCCTTCTCTTATAAAATATTCTTTTCAGCTCAGTTCAATTCAGTTCAGCTCCAATCAGTTCAGTAAAGTCCAGTTCAGTTCAGCTCAGTTCAGTAAATGTGAACAGGCCCTTATTGTGGTGATTGGTGAATAGCATTTTAATAATTAATTTGAATTTTGTTTTTTAAACCGTGCATTGCACGGGGACTCTACTAGTTAATGCATATAAGTTAATTATTGCTAAATAGTAAGGTAATTATTATAAGAGTGATTGAATAGACACAAAAATAATATAGCTTTTAAATGAAATGTTTTATGGACTTGCCATGTCATTACCCATGTGGCGCCAAATCATGATGAAGCAATGTGACACATGGAAATACTATGTTGTTTCATTGAGTTTTAATTATATTATAGATTAGGTTAGTCCCGTGCAATGCACGGTTTTAATAATAAAAAATTTACTTGTAAGTATGTAATATAAATATTTTAAGAAAAACATAGCAAATCGTGATCTCTCTCGTTAGATTAAGGAGGTGTTTGATTCGCGGAATATAGGTATAAGGTATGGTTTTAGAATGACTAATTTAAAACCCATACCATATATTTGGTTGTCAAAAGTATGAATTTTAAACTCATATCTCAAACCCATGAGGCCATGAGGTATGGGATTTAGAAACCTTAGGGGAGGTGAGTTTGGCCCATTTCATTCCCTTAGGTATCAATTATTAAATACATGGAATTGAGGGGGATAATATTTCATTCCATAATTGAACCAAACATATGTTATTAAGTATCAAGTTCCAACCCAATATCACCTTAACCTCATTCCTAATTCCAAACTCATACCACTCTGCGAACCAAACGCCCCCTAATTGAGTTAAAATGAAGGGCCTGATGTTAAATATTCTTAACTTCATAGCTATCATAAAATTTTAAAAATGTTAGCATTCATTTCTTATTTATTATAGAAAATTTGAAGAATTAATAAAGAGTGAAAAATCCAAACTCTACAATCACTAATAAAATGTAGGAGATTATTTTTTATATAAAAAATATTAAAAAAAAATAAAAAAAACCTATGTAGGAGGAAAAAAAGAATGTTAAAAAGACCAATCGTCAATTATTTTTACTCAATAGAAATAGAAATTTTGTATTTAGTCAATTTAATTATAAAAGCTTATAGAAAAATGTATAATTAATTAATCATTTTCAAATATTAGCGTCACCTTAAAAAGGTTAAAAAAAATAAAGAAAAATGATTTCAAAAATAGTTTTGAAGGGAAAATTTATTATAAGAAATTGACACGTGGATAATAATGATAACAGCGGTGATTACTTTAGTATTAGTTATACATAGATTATACTACAAATTATTAAAGGCACATATTACATACAAACTATTAGATGCTCTTAAAAATTAGTAGTTGCACAACTATAAAAGTAGTAATGTGGGGCAACGCCAGGATATTGACTAATTCTAAAATAACATTGTGGCTTAAAATAATAATGTCACATACAAAGTATAATTTAATCTCACATAAACCTTTATAGGGGTTTATTCTGGAAACTTCGACAATATTCTACCAACACCCACCTTCCAGACAACTCTTTACAAATCCTCTACAATCCAAACAAATTTCCCTTCAGATTATTGCTTAACATATATTTCTCCCCAATATAAAAACTTAGAAACCACCGTATTCCCTCTGATTCGATTCAATTACCACAAAAATTCTTCTCACAACCCAGAAAATCCAGCAAAGGAAGCACTGATTGTTGCAGGACAACAAAATTAAAAAGTGAAGAAAAGAAAGAGAGAAGAAAAAATGGGTGTTGATTATTACAAGATTTTAGGTGTTGATAAGAATGCTAAAGATGACGATTTGAAGAAAGCTTACAGAAAATTAGCTATGAAGTGGCACCCTGATAAAAACCCAAATAATAAAAAGGAAGCTGAAGCTAAATTCAAGCAGATTTCTGAAGCTTATGATGTAAGTTTCTGACTGCTTTTTCTTATTGATTTTGATATTTTTGTATGCTTTATTTTTAAATTATGTTATCTGGTGAATAATTTTGGTGTCTCTGCTTAATACCCTTTAATTAAAAATGATTAATTTTATGATTGTATAGTGATTAATCATGGAAAATAGATTCTTTCATTTAATATTGTCGTATTGACTATGGTTGAATACTTGAATTGATGAATTAATTACTGTTTATTAAGTTTTTTTTTTTTTTTTTTTTTTTTTTTTTTTTTTTTTTTTTTTGAAACACTGTTTATTAAGTATTTTAATTGTAAGGAATTTTTTAATTTGTGAAAATTGTAGAGAAAATTAGACAATTTCTTACAAGATTAAATTTGCAGGTTTTAAGTGATCCCCAGAAGAAGGCAGTGTATGATCAGTATGGAGAAGAAGGTCTGAAAGGTGGGGCCCCACCACCAGACGCAGCTGGTGGCCCGGGTGGTGCAACGTTCTTTTCTACCGGAGATGGACCAACTTCGTTCCGGTTTAGTTCTCGGAATCCGGATGACATATTTGCTGAGTTCTTCGGGTTTTCGAGCCCGTTTGGTGGTGCAGGTGGTGGTGGCGGAGGTGGTGGCATGAGGGGTTCTAAGTTTTCGAGTAGTATATTTGGTGATGACATATTTGGAAGTTTTGCTGAGAATGGTGGTGGTGGTGGTGGCCCAATGCACTTCCAAAGCGCTTCGCGAAAGGCGCCACCCATTGAGAACAAATTGCCTTGCACTCTAGAGGAGCTTTATAAAGGAACAACTAAGAAAATGAAGATTTCTAGGGAGATTGCTGATATGAGTGGGTAAGTAGTTCTCAATTTCTTGTCTAATTAATCTGAAAATTAACTCTTTGTGGTATATTAATCCATTATATAGTAAAAACCTATTATTGTGAATTGTTCTTGGTTTATTCCCATTCCAATCTATATGTTGCATCTCTATGAATCTAAACTTCGATAGATCGATGATTTATCATCAGAAGTAGGATAGGTGATCTACTGATCTTCTAACTCTGTTGATTATAACTAAGTGAACTACGATCACACATTCCTAACGTATAGCCATAGTATATTTTATTTTATTTAGTGAACCTTTACGAATATAGATGGCAAAAATAATGTCATGATTTGTTGAAGGGGTACTACTCATTTGTTCATTAAGCTACTTGTTTGTCATGTAGAATTGTAGGTAGTTACCTTGAAGGAGTCGTAGGTAGCGATAACCTGAATGCATCATGGTACTTACTGATGAAATTGTGAAAATTAGATGCTATGATGATATAGTGATTAAAAAAATGGATTGCTTTAGTTCAAACACAATTTGGTGTGAATAGAAACTACTCTGAATATGCAGTTTCTGATAGCAGGGGCCAGACTTTATGTTTGCAATGTCAATTTCCAGTCATCAAAGAACTGACACTGATATTAGTGCTGTTCAATATGATGGTGGTTGTTTTGGTATTCGTCAAGGCACTAAAATAGTAATATAAGTTTGCTGGTTCATATTCAATCCTCGGATGGCAACATTCTTCTAGTGATATTTGCTTTTTTGTTTCTGAATCTGATGAAGATTGGTGTGTGGTTTGTTTGAAGTAATTTATTTTGGCAAACATGAATGTGATAGACATAATAACTAGTAAATAGAAATGCATAACATATAATTTTTTTTCTTTTTGACCTGTTAGCTTAATGATTCTTAAAATTGCAGGAAAACTATGCCTGTAGAGGAGATTCTTACAATTGAGATAAAGCCTGGGTGGAAAAAGGGCACAAAGATTACTTTCCCTGAGAAAGGCAATGAGCATCCAGGAATAACCCCAGCAGATTTGGTCTTCGTAATTGATGAGAAGCCACACAAGGTGTTCACTCGGGATGGCAATGACTTAATCGTAACACAGAAGATATCATTGGTTGAAGCTTTAACAGGTTACACTGTTCATCTAACTACTCTTGATGGCAGAAATCTTAACATCCCCATCAACAATGTGATTCATCTGAATTATGAGGAAGTTGTCCCTAGGGAAGGAATGCCTTTACCAAAAGAACCGAGTAGAAGAGGCAATCTAAGGATCAAATTTGATATCAAATTCCCTACTCGGTTGACCTCTGAACAGAAAGCTGGAATCAAGAAATTATTTAGTTAGGCCATCCATGGATGAATGAACATCAAGCTATATTGCATCAGTCGAATGTCACGGATACACCCAAGGATTGCAGTAGGAGGTTGAGTTGAATGATGTGGGAGGGCTTTGGTTTTCAAAACCAAGGAATTTACAAATCAAGTGATTTTGTTGTAGATGGTTGAACTTTTTTTTTTTTTTTTGTATTGTATTTGTTAATATTCTTGCTTTCACTGAGTTATAATGAGCTGCAACTTGATAATAATGTGACACTAGTGCAACATTGAACTGTAATTTAGCTTATGGTCAGGTTTTAGTGTAGTTAATCTTGCATCCACTAGTTACTGCTTATATAATCACAATTGTCATTTATAGAATTTAAAATTTCAAAATACAAATTGTGATGTTTTACATTTTTCTCTTCTAAAACCTTTATTTTTTATTTTTGGTTTTGTTTAAATTTTACACTCCATTCCCCTCAATCCAGGCAGGGCCTAAATTGTACGTTGGATCTCGTTAAAAGGTTGAGGTAATGTTTGGATGAATAGATATTGAATGGCATTTTTTAATCATAATTTTAATTAAATTTAGTTCAAATATACAAAAACTCACCTTAAATCGGGTCGTTTACAACCCTACACAACATTCAACTAAAAAAAAGTTATAACAATTTAAATAAGGAAAAATTGACAAGATTAATTCCAACTTTGCCCCATTCGCTCAAAATAATCCCAACTTTTGATTATTTTTTTAATAATCCGAACTTCAATATCAATGTGCTTTCAATGGTCCCAAGTGACCTTTAACCTGTTCAATAGGTAATTTTTTTTTAAAAAAAGTTTAATGTACATGTGTCATTACTTGATTGGTCAAAATAAGTTTAATTTTTAATTTAGTTGCTAATTAAATCTTAACTAATATTATTAATTAACAATTTAAAAAAAAAAAAAAAAAAACCAGCACCACCTACCAGCGGCTAGCACCAGCCACCTCCCGATCCCCACCCACCGCCCAGACCAGGTAAGCCGTCACCCCAACCGCTCCCAAACCCATTCCCTTACCCCGCCCCCACCGGGTTGCCCTTCCCCTGAACCACCATAGGCCCACCACAGAACCCTTCCCTCCCTTCAAAATCCTTAAAAAAATCCTTCTCCACCGCTTAAACGACCCATCGCCCCTCCCCCAACCCTCAAAACCCCTTTTCGTTAGGTTTCCAAGGATGGGCGAGGTGGAAGTTGGGGGTTTTTGTGGCGGGGGAGGTTTTTTCTCGGGGGTTTTGGGGATTTCAAGGATTTCAGAGGTTTTGGGTGGCGGACGACGACCAAGAGTAAAGGGAAGGGCGGCGACATTGCCGGCCTGTGCGGGGTGGTGGGTCAGGTTGTCGGTGTTGCGGCGGGTGTGTGGTGCTAGAGGGTGGCTATAGCTGCTGGGAGATGGTTGTGGTCTTTAGTTAATTAATTGAATTTTATTTTATATTATTTTATTATTTTTTAAAAAACATTTTTTTCTTTTTTTTACCAATTACGTCTTGACACGTGTCAACTAACTTGTTATAATAAGTTAAATAACCAGTTGAGACTATTGAAAGCAAGTTGATATTAAAGTACGGATTATTAAAAAATAATCAATGTTGAGATTATTTTGAGCGAATGAGGTAAAGTTGGGATTATTATTGTCAATTTTTTCTATAAATAAATTCAGTTAAGTTTTGGGTAATAAAATGCACCCTAAAGCACGTTCGTGAGGTTATATACTTGAAATAAAAGATATACTTTATCAGAGCTCGCTTTCATCGATTAAGCCATCTTGCTTGCATATAGTCCATATAACACTACAATTTAGACAAATTTCTGAGGATTTTTTGACTTTTACCACCAAAAAAAATCAAAAAAATGTTTTTTACCACCAAAACTTCTAAAACTTTTATTTTACCACCAAATAAAAAATTAAAAATTGTTTTTTACCACCTGTCGTCAAAAACCTAACGTAATTTTTTAAATTCTTCGATTTTCGTGTCAAACACATGCTCTTTAGGGGTTTTGGGGGGCACTTTGGCCCTACGGGTCCAATTTGAGGTTAGAATTGACAAAAAATGATCGGAAATGCCTCATTTTGCGTGTTTAAAAAAACCTCGATTTGCGTGAACACGCAAAACGAGGCATTTCCGATCATTTTTTTTGTCAATTTTGACCTTAAATTGGTTCCGTAGAACCAAAGTGCCCCCCTAAACCCATGAAAAACATATTTTGCGCACGAAATTCGAAGGAAATTTTTTTAAGCCGTTAGATTTAACGGTTTTCTTGCCGTTTGGTGGTAAAAAACAATTTTTAGAAATTTTTTTGGTGGTAAAATAAAAGTTTTAGAAGTTTTGGTGGTAAAAAACAATTTTTTGATTTTTTTTGGTGGTAAAAGTCAAAATTTCCAATTTCTGATTCACTAAAACTTAACTGATATACTGCAAAATGTACTTGTAATTGTTACACCTTCCATAACCCGCATTCACTTCAGTTTGCAGCCACATCTGATCAACATTACGATCAGATGGGACTAATTGTTTCTAAACTGCACCACATTTACAAAAAGAGAAAGAAGTAGATCTCTAAACCTTACATAATACAGTCGCCAAAAAAACTCCCTTCCTTGAAGCTAATAATATTAAGTTAATAACCTAATCACTACTATAATCAGTTGATGCAGATTCAGATGTGTCATCTTGATCCCTATCATCACGCATTCCATCTTCATCTCCATTCCCCTCTATCTCGTCTTCAGAATCTGCATTCAAGTATCCTCCAACATCCTCTAATTCACCTTGTTCATATTCACCACCATCAACATCCACATCATCTTCATCTACATCATCTTCATCCACATCATCTGCCACTTCATCACGGTGATCATCATCTCCAATTTCATCACGAACATCTCCCACTTCATCTTGATCATCATACTCTTCATCGATATCATCAACATTATAATCACTTAAATGAGGAGGTCTGCCATTATAGACAGCAGTATAATCATCAATGGCCATGTCATCATACTCATCCCCTGAAGCTTGGCCATTAAAATCATCTTCATAGTCTGATCGCTCTGAGTTGCTATCATCATTGACATCAATCTCATCCACTTGCATCAGTCTACTCTCATCATGATTCCATTCACCCCTTCCAGAGAAACCAGGAGGAGATTTATCGAAGATAATTGGCTCAGGCAGACTCCTTCCACCAACAGCAGATGCCACCTTCTTAACAGGTTTCTGCTTCTTTCGCACAGAGCGACGACCACGCTTACGTCCTCCTTTACCACGACTACTACGGCCTTTCCATCCACCAAGTACCTCCCCAAGTCTCTCATTGGAGGCTAACCCTCTGCTAGGTTCACCACCTCGGGAATTAGCAACCCTTCTTTGGGATCTACCACCACGAGATCTACCACCACGGCCCCGGCCTCGACTACCGCGTATAGAAGCAAATCCAAGATCACCATGATCAAACCATGCATCTTCCTGTTGATGGTCACCTGGTGGACCAGTAAGCTCATCATCTTGGACAGTTCTCACAACAGCGTACTTGGAAGGAAGATTCTAATGCAAAAAGAAAAGAAAAACAAGAGTATATTCACAACTTTTCCCAACTGTTACCATAAAAAGTAATTATAATTTAGTGAGAACAACTATAATTCAAGAGCAAAAATCCAAGGAATAATACTCCCTCCACTTTTAAATACTTGCTCCACTTTCCACTTGCGGCTGTTTTTAAATACTTGCTCCATTTCCTTATTTGGAAAGCTTTTACAATATATTATTCATGTCTCTCAACTGGTAGGGCCCAATAGAATTATATTTTATTACCTTTAGATTATCTCCTCCAATTTACCTTCCACCAACCCTACTACCTCCATATTTTATTACTTTCTCCAATTTCTTCTAAAACTCCGCACATGGAGAAATGGAGCAAGAATTTAAAAACGGAAGGAATATTAGACAATGACAGAGATACAAGAAATTATCACTTGATTTGCAGGGTGCCAATAAAAC
This sequence comes from Chenopodium album, assembly GCF_948465745.1. Classification (NCBI taxonomy): domain Eukaryota; kingdom Viridiplantae; phylum Streptophyta; class Magnoliopsida; order Caryophyllales; family Amaranthaceae; genus Chenopodium; species Chenopodium album. The sequence continues at coordinate 27,111,031 of NC_137850.1, read as the reverse complement.
CATGGTCCAATAAGAACTTGTTCTTCAGCTTATATTAGAAATTTAAAATTGGCAGAAACAGAATTCCAGTATTCCACAGCTAAATCTCTATTCAATCATTATTCATGAAGACCTACAAATTAAGCCAAAGACGTACCAGGAAGTGCCTAGGTTCTGTATCCTTCGGTTTCTGATCAGGCAGATATGAAATTGCTGAATCAAGTTCCATGAGCCGTAAAGCCACAGCTGCTGTTGTTTGGGGTACCCATGGAAGCATAGTCACAATGCCAAAATTTGTGGAATCGTTGACAACATACCCACTAGCATTACCAGAAGCCAACAATTCACTTGTTGTCTGAAAATTTGACAGCAAGAAATCTCTCTTTATCACTCCTTCAAGTACGGTAAGGACCTGATGACAAAGAAAAGTTGGAACCATACACACATCAAGTTGTTAAACAAAAATGCAGAAAAAAATAGGCAAGGCAAGAAGACATTCAGAATGAACTCCCATGTAGATTAACATAAGATAATAACACTGCAGATTTAGAGAATGAGAAAGAAGATATAACCTGTAGAAGGTCTTCTGCGGATGCTGACATATGTAGCTTCAAACCCCAGGATTTTCGATAGGCATCTGACCAAACAGGTTGAAAGGCTTCAGGAGGAATACAAACCTGTTGAAAAGAATAGCAATATTAAACATACAAATAAATAAAGTTTAGCCATATCAGAACTGAGACACAGCAGAATGTCATGAAAGTAAGAAGATATCATACATCACCTCTACTAAAGCTAAGAGGGCCTTGATCAATCTAATTCTTGGAGGAGGATATTCTAGGCGCTGGAGGTTCCAGTCAAGATTAACTTTAATCTCCTGGCATTGGGCTAAGTGATTAGAGAAATTAAAGCTCTGGTCAAATACACTATATGTTTTATGGCAAGAAGGGCAGTGATTCTCTTCGAAAAAGTATACATCATGGCAAGAATCACATCTGCACACCAACTCCATACACCTCTTCTTCCCATACTTAGTGGCACATAAAATTGAGGAAGAGAAACATTCTCTAAACATCCACTCTTCAAAATTTTTGTACCTTTTAAAGGTATTCTTTACTTCAAGATTGTTTCTACCACTCTCAATCTTGAATGACGATGAGGGTTCAGGCACATCAGAATTTGAAGCACAAACAGTACTGTTAGGGCTATCAGTACCACCACTGCTTTCAGGGTTAAAATGTACTTCAGAAGCTTCGGCTTTAATAGTAACATTGTTCTGTCTATCCATGCTAGGCTGCTTTCTAATGGACTCCTTAAACAGAGGCTCAACTTTTCGCAATAATGCGTGCAAATGACATTCTCTAACCCCACGTACATCCAATGAAGCTAAGAGTGCATCAAAACCCTGTATAGAGTAGAAAAACATATATATCATGTACAGGTATTAAAGTGCTGGCCAGGGTCAAATAATCCTTGAACAAAAACATTTTAGTCCTTGAGCACTTCAAGAAACCAACAAAAAGGAAGGGAAAAGAAGTAGAGAGATAACCTCTTCAGAATCAATAAGCCTCCAACCACCATTATGCAATTCTACAAATATCCTGCCAGCACCAGGATCATTACAAGAAGCAGACGCAATAAACTGCCAGTAGCGGTTTCGTCGACGATCCTGACCAAGAGGTAACGACCTATAAACATACATTTCCTCAGCTTTGTAGCCAATATAAGACTTCAACTGAGCACGACACCTCTCAGCAGCATATACAGACTGCTGCAAAGCAAGATTATCTGAACCCGCAGCAAAGTTTGGTGTTGTCAAATTCTTATCAGAGGGAAGGTCTGCTGGTAAATTATTATCATTATGGGAATCAAGAAGTGGCTTTTTCTGCATTGCAGGATTAACCATAGGCTCATTACTATTTTCATCCAGAGCAAGCATCGGACTCTGCCTACTATCAGGTGCAGATGCCATTGTGTTTGATTCTGTCTTGTTTGTGACATATGCTGCATAAGGAGTCTTCATCAAATACTCCTCTTTCAAGCGGCGCTTATCCAGCTGAGCTTCAGCCCACATTTGCTTTTTCAGTGCCGTTGCTGCTTCTAAACGCTCCTAATAATATATTACATGCCAGAATATAGCAACAAAATTAAATATTGGCAGAAATAGAACATAAAAGAGCTTCAATGAAGGGCTTCAAGAAAGAAGGGGAGGGGGGACACCCGGGAAAGGAGTAAAAAAAGACTTTAAAAAATCAACCTCTAGAACAACTCGAATTGTGTTTCCCTCAGTAGCCACACCAATAAGGGCAACAAGAGCATTGAGGCGCTCTTCAACACTAAGATTAGAGTATTCTCCCTCCATAAGTCCTTGAACCCAAGGTTCACCGGGAAAGCTTTCATCAATATCAGTGTCTTCATGATCAGTATTATTCCCCTCTTGGCAAATTCCACCAACATCCACAGAATCCTCAACAAAACATCCATTATCACTAATCTCCTTAAAGCTTTCCAAATGAGCTGAAGACAAAGCACCACTGGTGTCTGCAAGTCCATTAGATGTATTATCAGCATGGGAATGCAAATCCCTACTACCATTGTCTGGATCAACTTTTGATACACAACTATTCCCGTCATAAGGAGGATTTACATCTAGGTTTGGAGTCAGCTCAGTACCCAAATCATCAATCTCAGGATCTTCAGCAATATCGCTTTCAGAGTCTTCATCCTTCTCAACATCATCAACCTCCATCCCATCAACATCTGCCTCTACTCCATCTATAAAACCACTTTTAAATATCTGAATTTTTTCCCTGGCAGAAGATAGAATGGCTTCTCCATCAACAGGATCCTTCCTGTAGGGAGAGCGCACACAGTACGTTGAAGGTGCAGTTCTTTCAAAAAGTTTTGTATCTCTAGATAATGCTGCTGCAATTGATGCTTCAGGGGTCTTGCTTGTTGTCAAGTCACGAAGTCCAGATTTCTAACCCAAAAAAAAAAAGGAAAGAAAAGAAAAGCCTTGTAAATATTAGTATGAAGTATGAACAATACAAAGAAGTTATAAGCCTGCAGGTATCAATGCTCTCACCTGTATCCTATCAGCAACTTCCAATATATTTAGTCCATTTGCCCCCTCAATAGACAAAACATGAAAAGCAGCAAATTTGACTGTGCCAGGAGTGAGTCGATGCCTTGACTTGCGTGGGTTAGAGTAACCCCTCTCCCGCATAATAGCCACAGCACTTTCAACTGCTGCTCCGGTACGTAAATTAGATATTATGTCAATACCATCATTGCCCTGAAATCATTAGTTAAAATACAGATATGAGGCCAGCAACACAATACATGCAAGAACAATAACCAGAGAGGAAAATTTCATCTTGGAGAAATAAAAAGTTCATGAAAAAACTAAAACTAGGCATTAATTGCCGTATGTGAATTGCCGTATGTGAATTGCCTAAAATTACAAAACCTACCAGACTGGATAACATATACAAATGTTCAAAATAATGTCATGATGAACTGGTTGGCAATTGACTTTAAGACCAAAACTGACCAAAAGTCAAAACAAATGACTCATCACACTGATTTATCTTAAACTGAATCCATCAAGACCAGACTCAATAAACTACCGGTTTGCACTTTTAAACACGACTGTCCAAAACTATTAATTTCGATACTTACAGAAAAAGGAAAAGAAAAAAATCCTCCTGGCTAAATAAGGGAGAGAGGATTCTATCACACGGGGGATTGTACAGCAAAGAGAATAAGAGAATCTCAATCTATCAAGGTGGGTGGGATCCAATAAATTGAGGGGATATTTGACCACCTTGGATAATAGTTGTGGTAAAATTGACATGTGAGTTTTGCCAAAAGTTCATGTGTCCCGCATCATATCATGGAAACTAAGCATTAGTATGACACACATGATGCAAAGTGAAATTTATATAGATTTTTTCTAAGGATAATTATATTATAATTAGAGTTTTATTTTCAATAATTTCCAATATTCATATGTGCAAAAACGAATATAGCTTTCATTAAAAAACCCTGTAAATCAGTTATTATAAAATCACAAAATTTGTTTTAAAAAGTAATTTAAAACAAGATCTATTTAAGATGTATTTTAATTGATTAAACATAATACTCCCTCGATTTTTTTTTTTTTTTTTTTTTAAATTTAATGCCCCATTTTCACTTATGAACTATTCATGTACATTACTTGACCAATGTTAATGCTACATAAAAGTATATAAGATCAGCACAGTCATAATTAGGGCTGTTCATTACCCGGCTTTGCAGGTAGTTGAAGAGGGGCCCATGACCTGACCCACAAATTTATTGTTTTTCAACTTTATCTAAAATAAACTCTAATTAAATTTATAGCCAAATTCACAATACAAATGAGTTCAATTAGAATTTAAACACTAATCAAAGCATTTGAAACTTGGGAAATCAACTACTAATTTCTTCATCTTAGTAAAACATCAACAAAATTGGGAATTAATGAGAACAACATAATTTCTCTCAAAAAAAAAAAAAAAGAAAAATCAAAACCACAAATTTTGGGAAAAAATTACAGTAGAAAGAGTAAGGAAAAAATTGGGCATCATTGAACTCAACCTTGGCTTTGAATTTTAAATCCACGGGCACAAATAAGAAAGATAATGATTCACTACTGGTGGAGATCCGAAAGAATAAGAGGGATGAAAGCTCAAGAAGCGTGTGAAATTGAATGTCTTCAAGCTAAACTTATCTCCATACTTCTACTATTGAATTTGGTTTAAGGGAAAACATGGAGCCATCATAGAGGAGAAAGAAAGAAAAATTGGATGGCATGAGAAAGTGAGGAGATTGAAGGAGGAGAGAGATTGCAGATGGCGGCTGGGTTAACTTTAGAGGCGTGAATGTGTGATTGTCTACCCTAGGGAAATAGACTACAGGTTGTAAGGCAGCCTTGTGGACCCTAAAAAATAAAAATAAAAATAAAAATAAAAAACAAATAACGGGTCAGCAGGTACCCGACTTTTCTCGAAGGCGGCCCATGACCCAACCTTAAAAAAAAAAATACCCTACTAACAGGTTGGGTATTTTTGAACATCCCTAGTCATAATAGGTACTTATTAGAATAGTCTTGATAAATATTTTTCGAATATCAACATATAATTTGTATTTATTGCTAATTAAAGATAATATTGGTGAAAGTTTTATGTTGGCAAATGCATCTATTAAAAAGGGATACTTACAAAAAAACATAATAAACAAACTAGAATCCGAAAACATAAACTTCATTTACTAACTAGATGAGCAACAAGGATTCGAAACATTGACTGAACGAGATACACATAAGGTCTTGCACCAACAGCAGGTGAACTAATGAATTGTTTCATGCACGATTAAAGAGCTATGATTCAAACTTCTGTATTAACTTCGACAAAACCACTACCAAGCTCAGTGGAATGTAAAAGCTACTTTGCAATGTTTTGTTGAATAGGGAGGGTACGACAAACCTAGGTTATTAAAAGATTAGATCAACTACTGCAATGAGATCATACCTCATTTTCCTCGCGTGAATATGCCTGCTCAACATTTCTTTTTTTAAGTTTTGGCCCAAAACCTGCAGAAAGAGAAAACTGCCGGAGAATTTCTGGCCATGTCAATGGACTTAAGTTGCACTGCCAGCTGTGTATATCAAAACCCCATGCATATGCCTGGTAAAACACATTATAAGCTTCAATGTTTTTCTTTATTTTTGTGTATGTGCGTGCACGCACGTGTGTATATGGAGAAGGAGTGGGGGACAATTGAGCAGCAAAAAATAGAGCTTACCCCTTCAACAATCTGAGGATGTCCGCCAACAGGATTACCAACATTGTTTTGGTTTATGCCAAGCCCTGTGGTCGGTGTTCTAGCAACATCCTCAACATCCTTGATGATAGTTCTCAGGAGAGATACATGTATTTCTCCAAGTAGGCGAGGATCCTGGATGAACGGCAAACATAAAGAATGGTAAGATTGCTATCTTGAGCATAATGATGCTGATTCAGTAAATATGTAGAAAGATTATGGAAAGTTCATGAACTTACATAGTCATGAAAAGCTTGCACGAACTCGTCTAGAGTAAATGGCCACAATCCAAGAACATCAGCAAATGTAATTAGAAATCTCCAGACCTGAAATCAAGAATAGTATTTCAACATTAAAAATACAACCAAAAGAGACATGAGCACCCATCATAAAGTATCTCAGAGGAGAGAGAACGGCATCATCAGATAAAATATACAAGAGAAGCAACAATGTGAGCAAAAAAATGTCTATTGTAGCACTTCAATTCCTGGAGCACCAAAATAGGTCAAACACCCTTCCCCAGCACCCCAAACATAGCACACATACATGCACACACATGCACATCTTTGAAGCAATTAGCTTCAGGCATTAACATGTAGGTGTATCAGAATAAACCAGTGATCAGCCAAAGAAAATCTCAAATAATATTATGGCATTCACTAAATAGGACCATAATTCAACAGATGAGTTGGTTATATCCTCAATTCTGTACCTAACTATCTGATTCATTGAATTACTAGCTAAAGATGATCGCACAGGTCATCAAAAATAGCCATTCTTATCATCATATTTTATACAAGCCATCCGCAATTCTACAATCCTATACATCTACCATCAAAATTTGAACACAACATCTTCTATGTAAGTGAGGCTTCATGCATTCGCTTTATTTCAACTGTCCATTCTGTGATGCATAAGATATGATATAGCATTGATTTGTATGGTCATGGCAGCAAATCAATTTAAATACTTAGTCAAGAATGTAAGATAATCGGAGATCAAGCCTATACATAGGTGAATAAAAGTACAGAAATACAAGCACACATAAGGAATACTAATGCTTATTAATTACTCTTAGCTAGAAAATGAAAACTACATAAGGATTGCTCAGTCTCACCATCAAAAGATTTCCCACATTTTCTTCCGAACCCATCCAGGGCCGCATTGCAAACGGCTTCTTCAGCTGCACGGACTTTGGTGGGAACACCCGCAGCATATCTAAAGCACAAATACCAATTAGTTATGACGGATAAGCTTAAGTTGTAAAAAAAGTGATCAACTATATATCGTAGATCAATTAGATGCACAACACTGACTTTACTTTTAGGCTCTATTTATTATTTCAAAAAAGGCTCTCATTCTGATGTGATACTTCCTATTTTAAAAGGCTTAAAAACACTTGATGGTAAAAATTACACAGCAAAATGGGGAAAAAAAAAGGGTCCCATCTCAAACTCTGCAAATCATAGGTCAACATGTCGCTCAAAAAAGGCCTAACAGATACAACATACTACCCGTTCACTCCTACTAAGTACTAAGTAGAAGCAAAAAAAAAAAAAAAAAAAAAACCAAATATAATAATAATAATAATAATAATAATAATAATAATAATAATAATATTTAGGTGAAATGAAATAGCGATAGAGAATATAGGGAGAAAAAGTAGTACAGCAAACCATTAGAATTGAAAGAGAAAAGTGTTGATATAATGAAAAGAAAAAAAACTTCATCTTAAAATGAAAAAAATAATTTTGTTGGGAATCACTAAGACGGAGATTGAGAAGTTGAACACAGGACTGAGAAGATAAAAGCCATATAAGTCAAGATGGACACAAAGAGCAGCCAAGGTACCACCACACCAAGTGCGAATTGATCCTGCGAGCAAAATTCACTATTCACACTATGTAATATAGATTGTTGACCCTGTAAACACCATCATCCAATATAAACTCTGTCAATAGAGGATTTAGAGTAGTCGAGTCTGGGCAGTTGTACAGATGGGTTTCACTGCTAACTATTCCAAACTAGTACAGGGCACAAAGCCTGTACACGGGTCTATGATTTCAAAAGGCATCAATGAACATGTCATTCAGTAAAATCATAGTAGCTACCTCTAAACGAATCAAGATTTTGCAAAGTTTCACTGTCAAGTGACAAGATGGATGTCAAGCACTTTCTTGAAGCGGCTATCTCCATAAGCTCCAATCTCTCATCTTCAATAAGCTCCGTCGATTCTTTGGCAAGTCTTCTTGCAACAGCTCTATCATTAGCAGCTTTCTGTCTAGCTGCTTCTCTTTCCCTACGGAGTTCTTCCTTTTGCTTCATTTTCTCAGCCTGTATTAGAGTAAGATAGTTAGACATCCTCAAATAAGAGGGTATGTGATAGATACCTATCTTAACTTACTCTAATCGACTCTTTCAACAAAAACTTTTCTCTTCGCTCCATTTCACGCTTTTGCTCCCGCTGGTATCGTTCCTCTTCCCGCTGCTTTTCACGCAACAGCCTCTCCTCTTCCTTCCTTCGCTCACGATCTTGCTTCTCCATATCTTTCTTCATTTGTTCTTCTCTCTTCAAACATAAATGAAATAGGTTCGTCACAAATGAAATGCAACAGAACAAAGCAAAAAAAAAAAAAAAAAAAAAAAAAAAGATGCTTAAAACTCGAGAATTGATTACCTTCCTCCTCAAAATATCTTGCCTCTCGAGTTCTTTCCGCATTTTTTTCTCATGGGCTTCAATTTCTTTGGCTATTCTTGCTTCTTCATTCTAAAGCGCAAAATGTACCCATTTACACAATTAAATTGCCAAAAGCAAGGAGCAATCCAAATCAAGGCTTATGCAGAAAAATAAATAAATAAGTAAAACACAAAAAAATGGCTTGACCCAATAGTTGGCACAGACTATAAATAATCTGCAATAGCACCTCAAACTAAGTTTTTGAAACAAGGAAACTATAAGGAAATTTCTTGTCAGAAGAATATACCTTGCGCTTTCTTTCCAACCTGCCAGCATCCTCTTCTTGGGCCATGCGCCTCTCGGATGGGATAAGTGCATTGTCTAATGAGTTTGGGTCTGCAGTAAAAGGTGACTCCATGCCCATATTTATATAGGGAGACTTTCGGGCAATGGTTTCATAGTCCCCTGAAGTGGACGGCAAGAGGTTACCCCCCTTTCCTTGAGACATCAAATTTAAATTTGGCATCTGATTTGGAACACCATATACCACAGGCACTTCTTCATAACCATGAATGTATGAGCGTCCACTAGATAATGGAGGAGTCTTGGTTCCTGGCCCATCAGAAGGTGAGCCGTAGTAGTGAGATTGAGCCACTCTTTCATACGATTCACTTCTTACAGTTGGTTGCTCAGGAAGAAACTGGTACTCATGTGGAGCTCTACTAGAGCCCTGCAAGATAAACATGCATTAAAAACTCTATATCAACAGCAAAGTACAAAGAGTGCAAAGAATTAGTCAATAATTATTGAGACTAATAGAAAGCCCCTCATAATGGCAAATTTTGAACCAAGTTTAATAAGACACCCCAGGTTTTCCTCACACAGACCTTCAATTTTCATGAATTTACTTCTGACTTGCGAGTTCATCTGAAACCTTGCATACCAACTAAACTAAATTTTAAAGTCTCTTTCTTTTCAGCTATCACATAAAATCAATAATTTTCATAGCTTCTGATCATTTTCGTCAGTACAAGAACATGTTACAAAAGGAATACTAAAAAAATGAATCGATCAGAAACCACCCACTGTTCTATGACACCTTGCTACAGTACTGCAATCCAGTCAGGTCAACAGATTCTAAGATCACTGAACCCCAAGATCCATTTTTACACAAATACATCTGTCACCTAATTCTTTATCTTCCTAAATTACACAAAGAACAAGAACTTGATTAATGTCCTTCCCAGTTACCGCTTCAAAGTTCACAACAAATGACGGGCAAAACAAATATTTCCTCCGTTTCTTTTTAGTTGACACGTTTCTTTAGTCAAGTTTGTCAATGCATAAATTCATTCATTAATATCTTTAATTACTGATAAGCAAAAATTATTAAAAAAAAAATTGAAATTTTGAATTTATATCATGACGAATTTAACAAGATCTCACATGACTATATTTTTCATCATGTGTGTGAATAGTGCTAAAGTCAAAACTTGTCAACTAAAAAAAGCGGAGGAGTACCAACTAGAGAGTACTTTTCAGCAATTTCAAAGGGACATCTCATTAAGGAAAATGTGGCAAATAAAAAGAGACGAAGGAGTAAGCCACGTGAGACTTGTAATAATGATGCAACTCTTCTATCCAAAGATATATGATGCAAGGAATAAGATCGTAACCAAAGCAGATTGGGAAATTATTCAATGAAAAAAATGTATTATAATCCTGAATAAAGTTATGAAGATTTCATTAAAAAAAAAAAAACTCACCTTAACTGGTTTAGCATCAGAGCGCTCATACTCATATGTTCGTCCAGTTGGCTTTTGTGGTGTAATTGAAGTTGCTACATACATGAGATTAAAGCTTAATAAATTTTACCATACAAACATGACATTTTCAGTAAGCAGTCAGCAGAACCAGAGAAAATTCTTCTACCCAAAAAAATTTCTATAAAAGATCTGATGTCACACCTTCAAAAATTAAGCGAATATCAATTCAAAAAAAAAAAAAAATAAATAAATAAACAAGGGAAAAAATCAGTCACATACTAGGGTGCATTCAAATTTGAACAGATTAATCAATCGCTTAAACAGAAAAGATTTCTCACTATTTTCAACAATATCAACTCTGACAAAGTTTTAAAGCAGTTTTCTCTTATTTTTTTTGAAGAAAAAGCTCTTTCCTCATTTGATTGCAAAACAAAACCAATTACTAATGCTAGCATGTTCATTGGTTCCAAACACATCATTAGAGTGACCTATCTAATAGCACTAGCTCACTCAAAAAGATTAGCTTACCCCTTGTGAAATAAGAATTTGCCTCCAGCCCGCCAACAAAAAGTCATAATGTTTCAGAATCCAAAAAACAACACTTCAAACCATACAATGACTACAGATCAAATAGTTCACACAAATCAATTGACACCGTCAACCAGACAGCGTTCAGATCAAATTTAGTTAACTACATTAAATCAGCCAGCAATGATATAGTTCTACAGATAAAACGAGCAAAAATAAAATGATGGATCTCATTACTTTTTGCTTCAAGCTATAAATCAAATTATCTCTGAGACTTTGATAAAATAAATAAATAAATAAATAAAATTAATCCAGAACAACAAAAAAGTGAGGCTTACCAATGGGAGCACCAAAAGCACCAGGAGGCAAAGGATCAAACTCCATCCCAAGAGCAGGTCCATCATCCCTAAGTGGCTCCCCAAGCTGCGCTTCAACAAATGCAATAGCCCGAAGCTCGGCTACCGATTGAGGAGGCTCATAGTACCTCTTATGCCCACTGAGTCTAGGCAAAGCGACCCCAGGGCGGCTTACATATGCTCGGCGTGGGTCCATATGGCCATGGCCATAAGGACTAGACCCCGAACCAGACCCTGACCCATGTTCATTACCCAACTCAGTACCCAACATCTCATCTTTGGGACCCACAGCCAGTAGGATTGCCTGAGTAACAACTGCAGAAGGGCCAACCGTGGCAGTAACAGCAGCAGCAGCCGATGCCGCTGCCTCCCCCTTCTTTGCCCTCTTTCCTGAACCACTGCCACCTGCTGATTGCGGTTTCCTGTCCTTTAACCTCCTATGACAGAACCACATCTGTAATTGCCGATCAGTTAACCCTAATTGAACAGAAAGCTCTGCCCTCAATGCTTCTGATGGGTATGTTGCAACTGCAGCAACAAATCACAAAAAAAGAAAAAAAATCAAAATAGAAAAAAATCAATCAAACAATGAATATTATCAGAAACACTTCAATATTTTTATACATGATATATAAATAAAAACAAAATTGCAAGCAACAAAGAACAAACCTTGATAGGTTTTCTCAAGAACTTCAAGTTGAGAAGGCGTCTTCATCTTCCTCTTAGTTTTAGGCTCACCTCCACCACTACCTCCGCCGCCACCACCACCACTTTCAGGCGGTTTCTTCTCTCCATCAGAACAACTCCCACCTTCCATTACCAAATTCCCCCAATTTCAACACCAGAACCCTAGAAATCGACGAAAACCGATCTAAAATTACCAAATAACAAAATCAACAACGACCCAGATGAGCAAATACCCCAAATCGAATTGGGTATTTGCAAATCAACGCAAAGAACAAAACTTGAATGAAAATCAGAAGTTAGGTATTTTGACAACGAATAAAAAAAGAGGTAGAAAGATAGAAAGAAAAAAAGAGAGATATAAATTGCATTAATAATTTTCCAAAAAAAATCAGAAATCAGTGAGACCACACTTTCTCTCTCTAATACCAAAAAGTAGTCTCTCTCTAGAAATTGATTAATCGGTTGTGATTCACGAACAAGAGAAGATTGCTTTGCTTGTTGAATTGGATAATATTTTGGGGAATTACGATAATAAATAATAATAATAATGATAGCAACCAAGTAGAAGTATTAGAAGAATTAAAGCAACAAATTTTGTAGTATTCTTCAACATAGTTATTTGTTTCTCTTAGAAAATAATTAATAATAATACTATCGTAAAAATAATAAAGAGAAATAAAACAGTTGGTGTAATAATAAAATTATAAAAAGGGATTGTGATTGTTGTTTTTGTGGGAATTGATTAAAGGAACTGCTAAGAACAAACGAACGAACAGTCTTTCTCTCTCCACTACTACCTTCCATCTCTCTCTTCCTAAGATTTTCCTTTTTTTTTTTTTTTTGGGTTTTTACAATTTTTATATTTATATTTTTTTTGTTCTTCTTTTCAATTATCGAAGAAAAAAACAAAATAAACTAGGAGGATTAAAAAAGAACAGGAGTGAGTGGTTAAAGTTGATATTCGTGGAATTTTTTTTGGCTTAGATTCACGATTCCAGGAATTCTATGCTTATTTTCCCTTTTTTTTCCTTTTTTTTTTCATTTTGTTATTCCAAGCGTTTTAATTTTTTTTTCTGGAGTACGAGTAGTTTTTTTTTTCTTTTTTTTTTTCACACAGTTCTACGCTTCCACCCATATTCTGTTTTGAGGATTTTTTTTCTTTTTTTTTTTTAAGGAAGATTTTTTTTTTTCAATCCTCTTCTATCTTTTATTATTATTATTATTATTATTATTATTATTATTTACTACTTTAGTTTTTTGTGCTAGAAATAAAACCTTTATTCTCCTTTCAAAAAAATAAAAAAATAAAACTTTTTTCTCTCTATTAAACATTTTGCTATCCAATTTTTGGGCTACATCCAGTCATCTACTTGTATATTGGGTTGTATCTCACTTCTTGTGAGAGTTTGATGCTACTCGATATTTTTTAAATTCTGCAAGAAAAATTGGGTTTTTCGTATGAGCGAGGACTTGCATAATTTTGCGACAAAAGATCAATTTTACATTTTTACAATTAATTGCATCAAATTTTGTTCGTTTCCAAAAACTACAACAGATCAAAAGATCCCTTATGGAAGCTTATATCAAACAACATTCCGAAAGAGGTTATACATTTTTCCGAAATAGAAATATCTTAGTGATTAAGAGGGGTATTTTAGAGATAATTTGATATAGGAAGAATTGTGACAATAATAATCAAGTAGTTTTGGCGGGAAAGTTTGTTACTTCTTTTTGTATCTTTTTTTGGTTTTCTGTCTTAAGAGGTTGTTAGTGGTTGTAATGCGTTTGCTAATTGCTTATTAAAGCAAATGTAAGTTGTAATGGGTTGATCAAGAAATGAAATACAATGCTCTTTCTACTCTTTCTTTCTCTCTTTAAAAATCTCTCTAATTCTTCTCTTCTTCTTTCCCTATTCTGCTATACTGTTACTCTCTTCCTCCTACTGCATTTTTCTTCCTCTCCTTCATTCTTACTCTGGAATTTGAGTTCGATTCTCTGCAATTGAGGTAAGATAGGGATTCCTCCGCTGCCTTGTTCGTTTGTCTTTCTTCTGCTTCCATGGCAACACTTGATATGAATCTTCAAGTAGCAGCACGTCTTTGAAATCTGGAGAAATTGATGGATAATCAGAGCAAGTTGCTCGATCGGGGGTTTGATAAATTGATGACTCTGATGCGATCTCTCCTACCTGATGTGAGTGAATGTTAAGGTTCTTCTTCGAATTATTCAAATACTCCTCCCTCAACTTATTGTGACAAGTCCATTCCAACTAGGACCTTAGGTATAACTTCAGATCTTCATTTTCCTAAGTTCGATGGTTCTAACCCAAGAATTTGGGTGGATAATTGTTGCAATTATTTTGCTCTGTGTGATATTGTTGATGGCAAAAAGGTTGTATTAGCTTCTTGTAATATGGTAGGTGAGGCTAATTGTTGGATGAAGGATTACCTTGCAACTCGTAGTACCTTGAATATTGCCTGGACTATTTTTGTGGTTGATTTGTATGCTAGGTTTGATGATAATTCTACTGTGGTTGAGGTTGAGAATTTTGATAAGTTCAAGCACCTTGATTATGATATTAATGATCTTGCTGATCGGGTTGTAATTGAGAAAACTAATAGGTTAATACAACTTGATTCTGATGTTAATGATTATGTTGATAGTTTTGGGAAGTGGCAGTCTATTATGTTGAATAGCTATGTATCCCTTGATGTTCATGTCTTGGGGAATTTTGTGGGAGGGGTGAAGTCAAAGGTGTCACCATTTGTGAAGGATGTGAAGCTAACTGCTAGTACAACTTCATTCGTATTTGCAAAATTCCATAAGCTGCCTCTAAACCCTTTGACTGAGGTCTTTGCTCCTAATATTTCTAATTCTTCTTGGCCTAAACTTGAACCAATCTTGCTGACCTACACTAGGGCACCTCTTCTCCAAAGACCTTTCCCTTGATCAACACACCTCAAGCAGCCTTCTCTAGGTCTGTAGGGAAGAGTACTATTGCAGATTTCAGTAGAGGCATGTTTGGAAGGAAGTTATTAGTTGCTACTCTCAAGTCTCGATTGGTAATTGCCCAACCTCGAATTGAGGCTGTTAGACGCAAGTCTGAAAGAATTTTCCGAGTTGGTGATTCAGTTTGTAGAAATTTCTTAGGGACATTGGGTGGTCATACCTTTGTGGCTGCTGTGATGTTGATTGATGTGGGTAGTTGTGAAATGATGTTAGGGAGGTGCCAGATCTGCTCTGCATATCAGTATGGTGGCACACTCTCAGCGTACTTGCTTGGTACAACTGTCTAGGAATTAATTGGTGCATAAGAAGTTGAATTAGCTAAAGGAATTTTTTGTGATCCCTTCTACTAACATGACTTTCTATGAGATTGTGCTAGTGGATAGGTGTATGTTGAGAAGGGAAGGTATGATATTTATTCTAAAGAAGAATGTGATTAGTACTCTGAATAGAATGTGGGTGCAGGCTGATAAAACGGAGTCTGAAGGATCATTTGCTGTAGGAGAGTGGGTTTGGTTGATATTGCAGATCTACAGGCTCTAATCTGTTCAATACAGGAGCAATAATAAGCTAGCTGCTAAATTCTAGGGTCTCTTTCAGAATCTTGCTCAGATTGTTGCCATGATACCTGCCTGGCAAGGAGTTCCTTCTTTTACCCCACTACTGCCAGCCCCTAACATAGATACTGGAATGGTTCAGTCCAATAATCATTCCTTAAAGCAAGTCTTGGTAGGTGATTGGGTATGGTTTCATTGGCTATTTTTTAAGCTGCAATCTCTGCAGAAAGGGAGCAACCAGAAATTTCAGATTGGGTTAACTTTTGGAATGGTAGCATATCAGTCGAAGCTCCTTGATGATTATATCTTGACTTCCTCCAAGGCCATTTTGGGGGTTGTGCTCCAATTGATGCTGAATCTTGCTTCCTTATCATGGGTAAGGGACTCATAATATTTTCATGGGATGAAAACATTGGGGATTTTTCAGAAAGTACAGACTTGCTTATACAATTCAAAGGTCCTGTTGTTGATATTGCTTCTGCTGAGGAGATTGCGTGGCTGGGGGAAATATAGTCCTTGTTTGATGCATTCATGTTGACCTCAATGTTAGGAAGCTCCCCTGCACCACAATTGTTAGCCCGTTCTGCCAAACGCTTCATTGAGCTCCTTGGTTGCTCTGTATTTGAGGCTTATGTGGGGATCTTCTCGCCATCAATCATGGAGTTGATGCTCAATTTCGTTGATGTTCTTTTCCATAGACTTGAGGATAAGTCTTTTTTGAAGGGGAAGGGTATGATACAAGAAGAATTATGACAATAATAATCAAGTAGTTTTGGCGGGAAAGTTTGTTACTTCTTTTTATTTCCTTTTTTGTTTTTCTGTGTTAAGAGGTTATTAGTGTTTTGGGTGTTTTTGTCCCTCGGGAGAGTTATGTCACCAAGACTAGTCCGGCGTGGTCCGTACCTGCAAAACACGGAGACTCCGGTTGGTAGGTGCTCGGCCTCCGACGATCAAGTTAGAACGTTTAGGAGAATTTAAAGAGTGCGGAAAAGTAAAGTGAGATCCTCTTGGATTTCGAGATCAGGTGTTTTCTCCGATGAGAGAGAATGTAGGGTAATGTAATAAATGAACGTGCTCCCAAAATGGGGAAAATCTCCCTAATTATAGGGTCATGGGGATACGTGCTCATTAGGTCATTCTGACCTAATGGGCTGTATCGTTTTGCGGCTTTCTCGGGAATTGGGCCTTGAAGACCGCAATTTTAGCTGATATATGAGGCTAACACGTGTCAGCTGGTGAATGGCCCATGTTGGACCTGCCAGGCTTAACACGTGTCCCTCTCTGATTGAGCCACATGCTTAGGGTAGTTTTACCCTAAATATTTGCCCCTCACAGGGGTGACGTGGCAGGCCACGTTGTGCCTGTGACACGCGTCACCCTGTGACGGGGATGCCCCCGTTTTACCTCTCTATAAATAGGGTTTACCCCCCCTTCTCTCCCCATCTTTGACCTTTTACAAGTCTAGAGAGAGAAAGAGAGAGAAAGAGAGAGCGTTTCTAGAGAGAGAGAGAGACTCTGATACCGCCTGTAGCAATTTCTCAAATGTCTGCCTGCTTTTCCAGCACACTCAACCGGTCACCGTCTGAGGCTGCTTTCAGAGTTTCATAGTTACACAAAAAGGTAATCGCCTCTCCTCTCTTCCAGCTTTTTTCGTTTTTTCCGTTTGTATACATACATTTTCAAATAAAATGGACTCTCCATCGACACACAGGGCACTGCCTAGGTCATTCAGCCAGTCTCCTGGTACGGCTGAGTCTAGAGCCGGGGGTGCCTTTTCTGGACATTTGGACCTGCCTTGCTCATCCCCAAATCCCTCCGTCTCTGTGTCTATGCAGGACACGATGGCTAGAGTAAAATAAACGACTACCAAGCCAAGGAGACGGCGCGCTTTGGAAGTGCCCGCCGATGAAGTTATTCCGGATGGGGAGTATAAGGGGTCAACTAAGAAAGAAGGATCTTCTTCGGGTGGCACCCCTACTACTTCCAGTGATGGGATCTTGAGGGAGGCAGACGGTAAAGAATCCGCTTCTGTTTATAATACAAACGAGGAGTCAGGCTGTAATACCCCGTATTATTATACGTATTTTATTTAAAATAAGTATTTTATGGGGGTATTTAAATAATTTAAAATGAATTATTTATGATACTTTAATTATTTATTATAAACAAGTTTGGAAATATTTTATAAAAGGGAAAGTTTTATTTAATTAATTATTTTATTAAGTTGGAATTTAATTTAGGAAAGTTTTATTTTAGTAAAGTTTAATTAGGAAAGGGATTATGAAAGATAAAAAGGGAAAGTTTAGGTCAGAAGGGTTTCTAGAAAAAGGGGTATAAATATTCAACATTTAGGCAAATTAAACTTTGCTCAGAGTGGAGAAAACCCAAGATAAACTTTCTCTCCTTTTTTTTTCTCTTTTTCTTTCTTTTTCCCCTTCCCCTTTTCGGTTCACCACTGTCGACCACCACCACCCACTGTGGGCCGTCGGCCACCACCAACACCAGCCGGCAGCGGTGGCGACCACCAGCAGGCTGGTAGCAGCCGGCAGTGGCGCCACCTGCTGTCCGGCCACCCCTATTCTCGAAAAAAAATTTTAACCTTTTGTTTTTATTTTTGTTTAAACCTTAGATCTAATTATAAATTATGGGTTTTATGTTAATTTTATGATGATTGATATTAAGTATGGTGAAAATTAATTTTTAGATTTTAATTCTAATTAAAAAGCCCCAATATTGAAACCCTAGATTCATAAATAATTTATTATTGAAGGATTATGATTTAGGGTGGTTTAAACCTTTAATTTAAGGGTTTTAAAGCATAATTACAACAAGTTTTTATTAATATATATTGTTGGAATTTTTGGTAGTATGCTAAAAATCAAGTTTCTTTAAAGAATTTTAATTACCCATTAATTGGGATTAAAGTATGAGGTTTTAAATAAAATTTCAGCTTGTTTTAATTAATTTATGAGTGGTTTAATAAGAGTATATATTGTTGGAAATTTGTGTAGAGCGGATTTTAATGCTCTATTATGATTTTAATTTGTAGGAGACTTTGAAGTGAGTGATTTTTATTAGTCGTGGCGATATTAAGATCGTATTCAAGGTACGTTCGCTTACTTAGCATATTTTTGATGATATAGTGGCATGCTAGATGTGATTAATTAATTTCATGTAGTATCATGTTAGACTATGATTGGAAATTGTGGTTTGGTTGTTATTAGTGATTGAATTATGAAGCATGATTTATGTGTGATGGATTATTGATTGGAAATAATCGTTTGACATGTTGAATATGAACCACACTTTTATTTATGGCATGATAGAAAGCATGTTTAATTAAACTAAATGTTTAATTTGGTTTGGAATATTAAAAGGGAATTTTATTATGGTTCATATAATTTTTATTGATGTTATAAGCATGGGAAATGAGCTATGTAAATGTCTATGTACACGAGGAATAAATTGTATGTTGGTGCCTTAGTGCATTTAAGGTGTTTTTAACACCGAGGGATAGGATTTTTGGCGCATTAAGCGTTCAAGGTGTCTTTGACACCGAGGTAGATTTAAAAAGGGTTCAACATTAAATATTATGTGGTCACTAGTTATTCAAGAATTAAATTGGAGTGTTTAATTGTTTGAATAATTATTATGATTGTATGATTATGGTTTGAGAGTCATCACAAAGTTTAATAATATGTAAATAACGTAAAGTGAAAGAGATTACGCACCAAAACTCTTGGAACATATATACCTTGAGTATGAACATATGGGGGGAGTTATAGGGTTTTATATTTAACCATAACTTGTACTGGGAGTACATGATGCTATATTTTCCTTTAATTATTATGCGCAGGAATTCCGCCACTTACGAGTGGTTCTTTTATAGTGGCACGGTTAGCTCTCGTGTTAGTACCCCTTTATTTGGGGCAGGTTAGGGGGAAACCCGTTCGATGCGTAATCAAAACTAAATAAATTATTTAGTTATTTAGTTGAGAAGTTTTGTTGTATGTTGTGTGCTTGAAAATAGGTGCAACAAGGTAAATTGTGTGTTGATAGGTAAAAGCATGTTAGTGTGTTTAATTACGCTTATGTACTCAGCTTTGCTGATTATGTGTTTGTGTGTTTGTGTGTTTGTTGGCCTTGTCTTTACCTTGGCCCTATGATGACCCATTTTTAATGGAGAGTAGTGGAAACAAGTATAGTGAAGCTTTTCAGGTGATGAAGCATATTCATGATGGGCATGAGTGAAGAGCGAATCATGCTAGTTTCCATAAGTTTATGATCTGTTATTGCTTTAATTATATTATGATATTATTGTTGCGAGACTAACGTAAAGGTTTTGAAATTGGTTTGGTTTTGTTAAGGGCCTACAATGGTTCCAAGTTGTAGGTTTGAGTTTGTTTTACTTTGGTTTGACTTTACTTTTATTGGTTGACTTTTTAAATTGAGTCGTTTTAAATATTTTATAGGAGAGTCTTCCGCTGTGTGTCTTTGATAGTTGCCTTAGCCGTTTTCACGGTAGCAGTGTCTTAGATTTTCTTATTTAAAGTTTTAAATAGGGTAAAACAGGTATGTTAAAAGAAAGGAATTTCTAGGGTGTTACATAGGCGGCGAAGAGGCCGCTGAAAGATCTGGATCAAAGGCTTCCAGCTCTAGCCAATAGGATATTGCGGCTGACTATCAGCAGCCGGCTAGGGGGCCGTATGCTTTCAACCATACACAGGCGCGTATGTCCCTTAGGGACGTTGCTACCTTAGAGGGTAGTTTTCAAGCTTTCACAGATAAACACCCAATAGGGGCCGGCTGGGACATAGTAGTGCCGCTTGCGGAGGCAATGGTGGCCTGGGAGGATGACATTACCAACGCCGATAACTATTTCGGCTGCTATGAGGCTGTGATTAGAGCCAGCCTCCGCTTCCCCCTTCATAGGGGAATAAAAAGAATTTTGAAGGGGTATGAGTTAGGTGTCTGGCAACTCACCCCTAATTCGTGGATTAACATTTTATGCTACATAGCCGCCTGTGAGTTCCAAGACCTTGAGCCTAGCTTTGAGGCCTTTGCTCACATGCACTACATGAGCCGGGCCCTAGGCGGATTTGGGGCATGGTACACTTTGACAACGCATCCACAGTATATGATGACGTTGGACAAACCTTCGAAGTGGACCGGCTAGAAGGAGAAGTTATACTTAATCTCCTCGCCCTCTTTAGGCCACAACTGGTTTCTTCGCTGGTACAATAAGGACCCGGCTTTGCTAGGTAAAAAGTGTGCCCTTCCTCGCATTCCTTCCAGGGCCTGGGAGAGAGCCAGGATTTTTTGAGACTACCACCGAACCTTTGGATGATGGGACTCATATAATTGTGCCCAAAAATTGGATACCCCATCCGGACTTCCTGAAAGATGAGGCGTTTCTCTCCGCCTATGGTCTTAGCACCATGTTCGAGAGACGTATGTGATTTGTTCCGGCTGCCATTTTGCTTAATGTTTATTTTCTAACTAACTTGTTGTAAAGTAACTAACCAGCCGGTTTTCATTTGTAGAGGAGGCTTTGAAAATGGTGGATGTTGACAAAACACCTGCCAAGTTGGTTGCTCAACTGAGGAAAGAGCAGTTGCAACGAAAGAAGGCGGCTTTGGACGCTAAGCAAGACGGGGTAAGGCCCGCCTGCCATGCTTTCTTGTAATTTTCATTTTATTTTAATATGCCGTTTGTAACCCCTTTGCCTGGTTTTACAGAGTGGTAGCAAACCTATCCCCCGCCCCATCAGCAAGATGTTCAAGCGGCCGGGGATGAGTTAAAGAAGACCCCGGCTAAGGTGGGGAGACAAAACCCTCCCCAACCAACTTCTTCTACTCAGCTGAACCCTACACACCCCACAACCGGTGGAAAGGGCCTGGATGAACTCAAGGCCTTGAGCGAAAGCTCAGGGATGTCTGCAAAACTGTCGGAGGCCTCTATGGCGTCGAAAAGTGGCGAGCCACTGATGCTGCAGCTGATAATGCAGCGGTTGGGGAAGGGGAATCTTCCCAACCTAAAGACCAAGGTAAGAATAAATGCTTTGAACCCCCATGGGCGCTTGACTTCATGAGAGTCAAGACTCGAGTGAGCCCGTCTGAAGATTCACTTAGCAGCCGGCACAACTTAGGTGCCGTCTATGCTGCCTTCTTAACAAGTACTTCTTGTGGTGCAGATGCGTCCAACAGCCCTCATGACGTCCAGCAGTACGCCAAATGGATGCTTAGGACCCTCACAAGGTCAGAGAAGGAAAAAGTGCATGGGCTGCAGGTGGTCAACTTTGACTAGATCTTGGCCTTGCTTGCTGAGGTAACTTAAAATTTATTTTAAGTTTTTTACTCTTTTTGCCTGGATTCTAACTTGCCGTCTGTATTATACAGACGATGCTGAGGGTGGACATGCTCAAGATCCCGTTCAGGCGGAAGCAATAAGAGGTAAATGATGCTAAACAAAGGGCCAAAGCTGCTCTCAACTCTGCTCAATATCAAAATACAATGAGTGAAATAGAAATTAAAGCTCAAGAGTTGAAATAGGAGGAGCTGTTCAATTCCCTGACGACTGCTATTGAGGAGGCCAAAGCCAAAGTCACCAACTTAGAGTTGGAGCTAAAAAATGCCAAGTTTGAACTGAAGGCTTTGGAGGCGGCGGACAAAGAGAACACTCAGCTAAAGGAAGAGAACAACCATCTTAAGGTGGAGATGGTTGAAATGAGGAACAACCATAAAGTGGAGCTATCCAAAGAGCAAGATCGGCTGGTCGCTGAGAACGAGAGAGACACTAAGGCCCGCCTGAGGATGGCTTAGGATCTTGCTCACCCAGGACCTGACTTCGAGTATCTCTGGCTGAGGTATGAGTGTGCCACATCTGTGTATGATGCTGAGGTTTTGAAGGAGCAAGCACCGCCTCCGTTCAAGGAGTGGGCCTTGGAAAAAGGCATTGAGGTTTTTGATGGGGACGAGGAGAAGGTGGAGGACCAAGCTGACCAGGTCCAAACTGATCAAGTTCCCCCTGAGCCAACTAAAGCAAACTGAAGGATTTATGTCTTCGTCGTGTGCAATTACTAGATATATAAATGGATCAAATTATGGAGATAATTAAGTTCGGACATTTGGGTCATCGTTTTATCATAGCTAGAGGTGCTAACGATCTTTGGGCTAGTAAAATAGCCCAAAGCCCAATTGGACAGATCCTATAAGGTCTCACAAAGGGTCTAGATCGGGCACAAAAGGACAAGGCCCATGATGGGCCTCATCCTCTAGTATGGCCGGCCATGTAGAGTAAGTTTGAGGGTTTTAGGCTTCCTAACCCTAGTCTAATTATAATATGATTATAAATAGACTAGGTGCTTAGGGTTTGCTTAGTAGTATGCAATTATCTGATCAGTATAATCAAACCCTAATTAGCAAACACGAGACCAACCCCTCTCATACTCCTCTCTATATCTCGGCTCTCTCCTCCTCCCTTGGCTCCAGTGTGGTGGTTCGTGGTGGTGGTAGATCGTGGTGGTCGGTTAGTCCAATAAAGGTGGTGATCGCGGCTTTCCTCAATCACTCGACCAATCTAGTATTGGTGGACGGCTCGTTCGAAGCTTGTGGACTAAGTAGAGGAGCAACTCTTGGGGCTCTATTCTCTCCCTGATTTGTCAATCATTTGCTACGTGGAATTCACGCTTCAAAGGTATGTTTATGTGTCTTGTGTGTTATGCATGTGTTCTTGGGATTAGGTACTTTTATGAATACGATTCATGATTTTCCGCTGCGTAGTACCTATAATCTCCTACAGTGGTATCAGTTAGCCTCTTGCATGAACGCGCTTGATCATATTAATACGATTAATTTGAAGTCCATGTTAATTTTATAATCAATTAAGAGGGAGAAATTAATTTAATTGTGGTTCAATTATTATATTTAATGTGATTAAACTTTTGGAATTTATTAAATGTGATTTAATTATGCTCAAATAGCCATGAAGAGGACAGAATTAAGCCCTAAAATGTTCGAAATTTTCGAACCCCCTAACCCTGATTTCGAATTTTTCGAAAATTTATAGCTTAAAATATGATTTTGGTGCTTGATTTTTGATTTAATTCGAATTGTTTTATGTTTCATAATTTTAATCGGATTGATTTATGCATAAAAATGTTTTATGTATGATCATTGATTTAATTTTAAGAGCTAGAATTAAATTGGGATTAATTTTATGATGAACCCTAATTTTAAAGTTGAATGTGATTTAATTTTAAATTTTGGACTAATTTGATTTAATTTTGATAAAAGTTATTTTTAATTAAATTGAAAAAAAAGTTGTTTTAAGGCCGGCAGCCGCGGCTGGGTGGCGCAGCCACAGCGGCTGCCGACCTGGTGGCAGTCCAAGAGGGAGGGGAAGGGAGGGCGGAGGTCCGTGGTGGCTGTGGGCAGTAGCGTGCAAGCGTTGCACGGCTATTGCCACGGCTGCCAATGCTGCTGCCCTTGCGGCAGTGGTTGCTGGTGGCAGCCAGCCACCGTGGCTAGCTTCGGCTAGCCAACCACGGTGGCCGGCGGTGGTGGTGTACGGTTTTTCAAAAAAAAAATATTTCAAGATAATTACAAAATTATTTTGGGATAAAATCGGTTTTATTTTGGATAAAATCTTTTGTTTTAGGATAAAATTAAATATTCAAAAGTTGTTATATTTGATATTATCCATATTAAAGTTGTTAAATTAGTAATTATCCATAATTAAAGTGGTTAATTTTGGATAAGATTGATTAGGATATTCTGAGCTTATTCCAAAAGGATAATAATTGATTTAAATAATGTGATTATCCCATAATTAGATTAGGATAATTGATTTTAAAATTATTTGATTGGCTAATAATTAGGATAGAATCTCCTAAAGTTGTTAGGATAATCATGGAAGATTAAATATGATTTATCTTTCTAGATTAAATAAGATTTGATTCTACCTCATGCCTAAATTAAAATATATGATATTTTATGATTGTTCATGAATAATATATGATATTATCTAATTATGATTTAAAATATATGATATTTTAGGAAATGCGTTGCCTTAATTATGAACCATTCGATGTTGTAGTTTAGACAAGCATGTTGAGTGATTTATTATATGGCACTTTTATAATATATGATATTGTGTTGCTGTATATATAGACTAGTATGACCCATAGATTCTAAAATACGATCTGCGCATCGTGATGTATTTTTTGTAATCTAAATACGGTCTGCGTACCGTTAAGTATTTTTGTAACTTTTATTTAAAGTAAATAGATTAGTTATTTAAATAGTGTTAGTCCATAGAAGCTCATGAAGTGAAGGCCCAAAGGAGCAAGGTGGATGGAGATCCATGATGATTCAAGTGGGAGCTTTTCATTTCTAGTTTTCTTAGGACTAAGGGGCCATACTATGTCATGTTTTATTGCATTAGTAGATTATGCATGTTAGATTTTATTTATGTTGATTGATGATGCGCTAGAGTTCACTAAATAATCACAACATAAATGAATCTAGGTCCCAGTAATATTGAGATTGCTTTTCCAATTAGATACCCAACAATCCTTCGATCGTGAGTGATGGGTCGGCCTCAGCAGAGTGTCACTTGTTATCTTGGGTAATTTGGGGTAGATCACGTTATACATATTTAATTGGTTATGCTCAACAAGGTTACCTAAAGCGTTTAGAACCTTGAAGCAAAGGGTAATAATTAAGCATGTGATGGTTAATTATTCAACCAAGAGTTACAAGAGTTGTAATCAGTAAAGAGCTTACTCACCTTGAAAATGTAATGCTTGATGGTAGGGCCTCAGTCCGGTCAACTATTACACAAATAAAGGATCTTGGAATCACTTAAAATTCAATTGGGATCAATTAATGTTGAATAAAGTGCTTTAAAGTTACCAATTTAATCGTTTATGGTACTTTAATGTTAAATTAAACATAATTATTAAACTTTGCCTTATTTTGACATAGATGGGTAGCCGTAATCACAATGACAACAACATTTACAATCTTCGACCATTCCTTGAGAAGGATAGGTTGACAGGAGAAAACTTTTCCACTTGGGAAAGAATACTAAGGCTCGATTTGAAATCTGAAGGTAGAGAGGATGTCATTGATACCCCATTGTCAGGACCTCTGCCAGAAACTGCAACTATGGCAGAAGTCAAGAGGCACAAGGAAGCTCATGATAGAGCTGTGCCTATCACTTGCTTGATGATTGCTGCCATGGAACCTAGTCTTCAAAAGCGTTTTGAGGATCAGGATGCGTACACAATCATGCAAGAACTCAAAGCTTTGTTTAAGAAACAAGCTAGAGTTGAAAGCTACGAGCTCCACCGTGAGTTTCTAGATTGTAGGATGGAGAAGGGTGCCACAGTTCATGATCATGTTTTCAAAATGATCGGCCTTATTCAAAGTATGGAGAAACTGGGGCACCCATACAGTGATGAGATGGCAACAGACATCATTCTCCACTCACTTCCAGAAAGTTTCAACCAGTTTATCATGAATTTTAACATGACTGTGACTGCAAAGACTATGAATCAATTGCACGTAATGCTGGTTAGTGCTGAAAAGCAAATCCCTAAGGAACCTAAGAGGGAAGTTCTTATGATTCAAAAGGGAAAGGGGTTCAAGAAGAAAGGGCAAAAGGCTAGTGCTAAGAGCAAGGGCAAGCAAGTTGCCAAGGCTCCTGAGAAGCCTAAGGCGAATCCAAAACCCAAAGCTGCAAGTGAAAGTGAATGCTTTTACTGCAAGAAGAAAGGGCATTGGAAACACAATTGCCAGAAATACCTTGACTTCCTCAAAAAGAATGGAGCATCAACCTCAAGAACTGCAAGCAAGTGAGGCTAGCAAGGAAGTGAAGCTTGAAGGTGCACTAGAAATGTTCGAGTGGCCAGAGATAGCTTCATAGTTTTAATTTCTGAATATTTATCATGATTTTAGAACAATTTCCAGTTTTGATGAGACAATTTTTCAGTGTTACTTTGAATACTGATTCGTTTTTTACATGGCTTGGAAAAATGTTGATCCATGACCAAGGTCATAAATTGTTTTCATTTTGCTAGATACGAGTTAAATTTATTTTATGACATTGATATAAGTAGATCACAAAAGAAAAATTAGATGATTTAAAGTAGACTTACTTATAACAAAGTAAGATTAGGTCACATAAACCATTTTGCACATCCAAAGTTATATTAGGTGGACTCTTATTCTTATATAATTATGAATCACTTGAGAATTAGAAGTCATGCTTGATAAGGTAAGATGACCAAGTTGCCTTTTAGTTGAAAGGGTAAAGGAGCTAAAATAACCTTTTGGAACTCATATATATGATGTGCGTGGACCATAAGTTCAAGAATTAGCAAAATATTTAACTATTTCATTGCTTTTACTAACGATTTAAGTAAATATATCGATAATTACTTAATGAACCACAATATGATTGTTGTGATAAATATTTAACTCAAAAAGTAAATGATCATCTAAAGGGAATTGTTGAATTAGTTCACAATCCAGAAACATTACAATTATAATGTATGTTTATGAAGAAGGAATCAAACTTTGCTTGTCATGGTTTGATCCTAGTTTAGCTTTAATGATTTACAAATATCATTTGAGGATATGCATTACAACAACAATTGCAAATATACTAAACAGAAAACTTAACCAAAGCAGTAGAAAAGATGTCATAAGAGATATGATTTGGAAATGTTCCAAAAGTTATCTTTTCTAAACAGGATTAAGGTTTATGAAGTCGATGTAAAATGTTTACAAAAATGACATAATGCACCCTAAATCAGACAATAGTTCTTCATGGGTTTTCTCATGGAAACTAAGAGGTATTATTCCTACAATCGCGTAGAAACAAAGTGTTTGTTGCTCGCGATAATGTCTTTATAGAAAGAAATTTCTTCCTACAAAGCCAAGTGGGAGTAAAGTTAGATCTCGATGAGATTCGAGACGAGCAACAAATGGATGTGGATAACACCACATCAGAGACGAAGGCATATGAAATCAGCTAATGTCGAAGCAAGCTAATTCCACTAGCGAGGCTTCTATCGTCCCAACTTGAATGAAAGGCTTCAAAGAGTTGAAGAGAATAATTCTATTGTTGCTCATACCTATTGTAGGTTACTTGGGATCAAAACAAATAGTTTGTTGAAATCTTGAGAACAGGTGGATTCTAAAATTTTCCCATTGGAATGGTTAGAACACATGCCCTACAAGCAAGCTTTGGATAAGTGCCAACTCAAGAAATGGCTTAAAGCCAAAAAATCCAATATGGACTCCATGTCTGTAAAGATGTATTAGTCCATGATAGTCTTACAAATAAGGTCAAACCTATTAGATGTGTAAGCCTATTCTAATTCTTCTAGTGATTGCTGATTTCGATTACGAAGTTTAGCAATGGAGATCAAAATCACCTTCATGAAATGCTCTTGATGGACGGTATGTATATGTTACAACCTAAGAATTTTGAAATCCAGAATTCACAGAAAGTTTTGCAAACTTCAGAAATTCATTTAATGGATTGAAGTAAGCATAAGGGAGTTGAAACATTCGTTTCGATTGGGCAATCAAACAGTTTGATTTCCTCAAAGAACAAAAAAGGAATCTTGTAGAGACAAGAAGTTTAGTGGGAGCAATTGGTCTTCTTGGTCATGTATGTAGATGACATACAGTTCATATGAAATGACATATCAATGCTTGAATAAGTCAAGCAGTGGTTAGAGAGTTGTTTCTATATGAAAGACTAAGAGATGTTGAGTACATATTGGGAATTAGGATCCATGAAGTGAATCTTGAAGAATGATTGGACAACATCGAGAGACTTATGTTGATAAGGTTCTTGAAAAGTTCATGAAGCAAGACTCTAAGAGAGGATATCTTCCCATGTTTCATTGTAGTATGCTCAGTAAAACTCAGTGCCTTC
The DNA here is from genome assembly GCF_948465745.1 of Chenopodium album. NCBI lineage: Eukaryota > Viridiplantae > Streptophyta > Magnoliopsida > Caryophyllales > Amaranthaceae > Chenopodium > Chenopodium album. The sequence goes on along the minus strand of NC_137850.1, from coordinate 27,082,677 downwards.
AAAAGCTAATAGAGTTGAGTTGTATGGATAGTGTACCTTATGCTTTTTCAAAAGGGTCCATTATATGTGCCATGATATGTACAAAGCAAAGTGTTATATATGACTAGTGCATGTGTAGCAAGTTTCAAGTAAATTCAGAATAAGCATACTGAAAGTTGCAAAGAGAAAATCCTTAAGTACTTAAGAAGGACTAAAGAAATTTTTCTAGCTAATGATGTTAAAAGTGAATAAGTTGTCAAAAGGTTATACAGATGCAAGTTTCCAAACAGGCAAGATGACTTTAGATAGTGATCTAGATACATTTTGTGTTTGAATGGAGAAGAACAGTAAGCTTGGAGAATTCAAAGCAGAATACTGTTGCATATTCATTGTCAGAATATGTGTTTTAGCTACAGTAAGAGTAGTTAAGGAGGAAGTTTGGATCAAATTGTCTTGTGACTAAAAGGACACCTTTGCCAAAACAAAGGAGTCAGGGTCACATCACAAATCCAAACAAATAGATATGAGATATCACCTCATCTATGAGATTAATGACAAGCAGAATGTTGTAATCTGCAAAGTTTTTATTATGAGTGAGAAATCACTAAACCCCTTCCATAGACTAAGATATGAGAGTCATATTAAAGACATAGATTGAAGCAAGTTATGTAATTCAAGTTGTATATGTTTTGAGAAAACATATTACATAAGGAATGCATATACTTGCAGAATTATGTTTAAAATAGAAATTTCATTTCTCTTACTTAATTATGGTTTTGGAAATTATATAAAATGTCCAAAATAATTATGGATTGATGGGCTCATCAGGTTAGTTTATTTAAATGACCTGGTGAATGAAACCCCACAGGTGAACAAAATTCATATATTATTTAAGTTCCTAGTTCGAAATCATTAAAGTGGACATAAATGATTTCAACAAATGGACTAGCATGTAAGATTGATTGGATAGCGCAGTTTCATGGGCTATAGGGGCATAGAGATGCTCGGTCAATCACTTGGATATGCATGAATGATGCATGATCGAACTATTGACCTACTTTGAAGTTCAAGTATAAAGCTTCCGGATATATTAGTGGATTCATTTGACATGAGTGGAAAATTGATTTCATTCAATTATTGATTTAATTGTGGTATACTCAAACGTCTGCCCGTAACTGGAGATTATAAAGTGTGTTTCCCGGTTATTTCAAAATTTGAGTGGGAGCTTTGTTGCCACAAGATTGGATTGAGTCTATCTATTAAATTAGGAAATGTGTCATGTCCGCTTGAAGAGGGAGAATTCAGAGAATACGTGGCCGTGTTCAAATGCATTACTTAGTAATCATTTGGTTTTGTAATTCTAACTCAGATTTCAAGAAACAATTTGTAGATTAATATGATCTCGACATGTGATGCAATCATATTATCAAAGCGACACATATTGACTTAAGGAATTTGAATATTGCACACTTGTCTCAGACAAGTGGGAGATTGAAGGATTTATGTCTTCGTCGTGTGCAATTACTAGATATATAAATGGATCAAATTATGAAGATAATTAAGTTCGGACATTTGGGTCGTCGTTTTATCCTAGCTAGAGGTACTAACGATCTTTGGGCTAGTAAAATAGCCCAAAGCCCAATTGGACGGATCCTATAAGGTCACACAAAAGGTCTATATCGGGCACGAGAGGACAAGGCCCATGATGGGCCTCATCCTCTAGTATGGCCGGCCATGTAGAGTAAGTTTGAGGGTTTTGGGCTTCCTAACCCTAGTCTAATTATAATATGATTATAAATAGACTAGGTGCTTAGGGTTTGCATAGTAGTATGCAATTATCTGATCAGTATAATCAAACCCTAATTAGCAAACACGAGACCAACCCCTCTCATACTCCTCTCTATATCTTGGCTCTCTCCTCCTCCCTTGGCTCCAGTGTGGTGGTTCGTGGTGGTGGTAGATCGTGGTGGTCGGTTAGTCCAATAAAGGTGGTGATCGCGGCTTTCCTCAATCACTCGACCAATCTAGTATTGGTGGACGGCTCGTTCGAAGCTTGTGGACTAAGTAGAGGAGCTACTCTTGGGGCTCTATTCTCTCCCTGATTTGTCAATCATTTGCTACGTGGAATTCACGCTTCAAAGGTATGTTTATGTGTCTTGTGTGTTATGCATGTGTTCTTGGGATTAGGTACTTTTATGAATACGATTCATGATTTTCCGCTGCGTAGTACCTATAATCTCCTACAGTGATATCAGTTAGCCTCTTGCATGAACGCGCTTGATCATATTAATACGATTAATTTGAAGTCCATGTTAATTTTATAATCAATTAAGAGGGAGAAATTAATTTAATTGTGGTTCAATTATTATATTTAATGTGATTAAACTTTTGGAATTGATTAAATGTGATTTAATTATGCTCAAATAGCCATGAAGAGGACCGAATTAAGCCCTAAAATGTTCGAAATTTTCGAACCCCCTAACCCTAATTTCGAATTTTTTGAAAATTCATAGCTTAAAATATGATTTTGGTGCTTGCTTTTTGATTTAATTCGAATTGTTTTATGTTTCATAATTTTAATCGGATTGATTTATGCATAAAAATGTTTTATGTATGATCATTGATTTAATTTTAAGAGCTAGAATTAAATTGGGATTAATTTTATGATGAACCCTAATTTTAAAGTTCAATGTGATTTAATTTTAAATTTTGGACTAATTTGATTTAATTTTGATAAAAGTTATTTTTAATTAAATTGAAAAAAAAAACTGTTTTAAGGCCGGCAGCCGCGGCTGGGTGGCGCAGCCACGGCGGCTGCCGACCTGGTGGCGGTCCAAGAGGGAGGGGAAGGGAGGGCGGAGGTCCGTGGTGGCTGTGGGCAGCAGCGTGCAAGCGTTGCACGGCTGCTGCCACGGCTGCCAATGCTGCTGCCACGCTGCTGCCCTTGCGGTAGTGGCTGTTGTTGGCAGCCAGCCACCGTGGCTAGCTTCGGCTAGCCAACCACGGTGGCCGGCGGTGGTGGTGTACGGTTTTTCAAAAAAAAAATTTCTTACTTTTTACTTCTTCATAGGTTCGATAGCGGCTTTCCTAATTAGGAGTTAGCTTTCCATGCTCATTGGCCCTACCGGTTGCCTCCATTTTCCGCAACACAAAGTCCCCAACTTTCAAGGGCAGTTTGTGTACTCTTTTGTTGTAGGCACGGGTCATTCTCAGATGGTAAATCTCATGACGCAAGGCGGCATTGCCCTTGCGTTCCGGGAGCGAGTCCAATGCTAGCCGCATGGCCTCCCAATTTGCCTCTTCATCGTATAGCATGATTCGTAGAGTCGGCTCATACTGTTCGATGGGCAAGATGACTTCAGCACCGTTAACAATGAGAAATGGGGTTTCACCGATTGCCCCCTTTTCAGTTGTCCAGATGGCCCATAGGACATGAATTAAATCTTCAGCCCATAAACCACCGACTCTTTCAATTTTCGTTTTAATTCCATCTGAAATGAGTTTGTTGAAGGGTTCAACTTGGCCGTTTACTTGGGGTCGGCCGACTGATGCAAAACAATGCGAGATCCTCTGATCTTCTAACCAAGTCTTGAGGTGAGGCGTTTCGAATTGAGGGACATTATCAAACACCATAGACATAGGTACCCCAAATCGGGTGATGATGTTCTTCCAAATAAAAGAGATAACATCCTTTGTCTTGATGCTCTTGACCACCTCTGTCTCCACCCACTTGGTGAAGTAACCCACAGCCACCAGAATGTAACGCTTTCCGCCTGGTGCAGGCGTATAAGGACCCAAAATGTCCATGCCCCATTTAGCAAATGGGACTAGGCTGTGGATTGCTGTCAGGTCAGTTGTCGGCTGATGGATGAGCTTGCCAAATCTTTGGCACTTGTCACATTTTTTGACCATCTACATGGCGTCTGACTTAAGAGTGGGCCAGAAGTAACCTTGCCGCCTGGTCCTGACAGCTAGAGATTTGCCGCCTATGTGAGAGGCGTAGTATCCCGCGTGCAGCTCTTCGAGAACTTCCTTCCCCTTTTCTGGGGTAACACACTTCAACAGGGGTTTGAGGAAACCCGCCTTAAAGAGTTCTCCGTTTCTTATCTCGAAGTTTGCTGCTCGCTTCTTCAAGACAGCCGCTTCTTGTGGTGAATCAGGCAGCGTGCCGTCTTGAAGATATGCCTGGATGCCATCCATCCAGGTAGAGCTTCGGTCAAGTACTCCAATGGGATCTTCTTCAGTAATACTTCATTTTTCCATAACTTCCCAGAAGACTGACTGAGTCGTATCACAGGAGGCGGAGGATGCCACTTTTGATAGTGTATCCGCCTGATTGTTTTCTGATCTGGGCACTTGACTCAGATGAAATTTTTCAAGTGTCCCAGCTTCAGCCTTGACTGCCTGAAGGTATTTGATCATTGCCGGATGAGTGGCTTCATAGTCAACATGGTATTGGCTAACAACCAACTGAGAGTCAGAGCAGGTGTCAATTTTTGTTTCCCCGACCGCGTTGCACATGCGAATGCCGGCTAGCAGGGCTTCATATTCTGCCTCATTATTTGAGGCATGGAACTTGAACCGTAGTGCATACTCATATTTGTCCCCTTCAGGAGGCTGATAGATTATACCTGCACCTCAACCGTTCATAGTAGAGCTCTCGCCTACATACACTTTCCAAACCTGATTAGGATGGTCCGGAGCAATCGGCCTTGTCATTTCGACAATGAAGTCGACAAATGCTGACCCTTCACTGCCTTTCTTAGTTCGTAAGTGATTTCAAGACTTTGCATTTCAATAGCCCATTTGAGCATCCTACCAGATGACTCCAAGGTTGTCATTGCCCGCTTGAGAGGTTGGTCTATGTAGACCACAACCGGATGTGCCAAGAAGTAAGGTTTAAACTTCTTAATAGCCATGTAAAGGGCGAGGCCAAATTTTTCAACCATAGGGCATTGTAGTTCAGCATTTCTGAGCACATGGCTAATGAAATAGACCGGGAGCTGAATGCCGTCTCTCTCAACAAGGAGAACAGCGCTGAGGGCATGATCTGAAACGGCTAAGTACATGTAAAGCGTCTCTTTGGGCAGAGGGCTAACAAGCCTTGGCAAAGAGTGTAAATGTTCTTTCAATTTTTGAAAGGCCGCCTCAGCATCATCTCCCCATTCAAACCTTGTCTTTTTCCTGATTTCTTGGAAGAAATATAGACACTTGTCACATGACCGGCTGAGAAATCTTCCCAATGCCGCCAGGCAACCGGTGAGCTTCTGAACTTCCTTGACAGTGCGGGGTGACTTCATGTCAATCACCGCCTGAATCTTTTCGGGGCTAGCCTCTATTACTTTTTGATTAATTAGGAATCCGAGAAACTTCCCAGACTTAACACCAAAAACACATTTCTTGGGATTTAACATGACCTTATGCCGCCTGAGTATGGTGAAGGTTTCTCGGAGATCCGTAAGATGATCCGTCTGTAGCTTGGATTTGACTGTCATGCCATCAATGTACGCCTCTACATTCCTCCCAATCTGATTAATAAAAACAGTATTAATCATCTGTTGGAAAGTAGCCGGCGCATTCTTCATGCCAAACGGCATCACCGTATAACAGAATAACCCTTGATTAGTGGCGAAGGCTGTCTTTTCTTGATCTTTTTTCCACAGGGGTATCTGATGGAAACCTGAGTAGGCATCCATAAAACTCATCAAGGCATGCCCGGCTGTAGAGTCGATCAGGTTGTCGATCTTTGGAAGTGGGTAACTGTCGTTTGGACATGCCTTGTTCAAGTTAGTGTAATCTACACACATGCGCCAAGTACCATTCGGCTTCTTTACAAGCACAATGTTCGCAACCCAATCAGGGAAGTTACATAGCCGAATGAATCTAGCGTCTAACAACTTTTTGACCTCGGCAACTGCCGCCTGACTTCTCTCCTCCCCGTGATTTCTTTTCTTTTGTCAGGTGGGCTTCTTTTTGGGATCCACAGCGAGTTTGTGGACAGCGAGATTCGGGCTGATGCTTGGCATCTCTTCCACTTCAAAGGCAAAAATGTCTTTGAATTTTTTTAGTAGGAGGTGCAGGTCTGCACCTAACCTTTCAAAGGTAGCTGTCCCCACCTTAACAGTTCGCTCTGGACGGCTGTTATCTAGAGGAATATCAATATGATCACCAGCCGGCTGGGAACGGAGTTCATCTGATCGTTCCCCGGTCAGTGATTGCTATTTCTTCTCTTTCTTCACCTCCACTAGCTAATCAGCTTTTCTTTTCTTTCCGGCTACTGGTGAGGCTGGGTCAGAGTCCTTGACATCGTCAAGGTCTATTAGCTCCTTCACAGGGCCGGCTGCAGCAGCCATTGGTTTGACGTCTGAGAGTTAACACTCCCTTGCCGTCTTCTGATCCCCGTTCAAGGAGCCAACAGAGCCATCATCCTTTTCATATTTTAACAACATGAGAGCTGGGATGATGACGGCCTTGCACTCGTTCAGAGTGGGTCGGCCTAGAATAATGTTATAGGCGGTCAGCTCTATAACCACAAAAAACCGGACGATCATATGTCGCCCCTTTCCCTTCTGCCCCAGCCGGATGGGTAAGTCAATTTGTCCGACTAGGTGCACAACCCCTCCTCCGAAGCCGACAAGAGGGTGGGAGATGTCACACAGATTGTCTAGCTTGTAATTCAGCTTGGACAGACACTTGTAGCTGATGAGGAGGTCAGAGGAGCTACCAGTGTCTATAAGGATCCGACCAACCAGCTAGTTGGCGACCTTACATTCAATGACGACCGGATCGTCATGCGGTTGGCGGAATTTTCCTCGATCCTTCTTAGTGATGAGGACGTTTGGGAAAGTACCACTACCAAACGCCTGTCCATCATCAACAAAATGGATCATCTTCTTCAGATGATCCTTGGTGCCTCGAATGGTCGGGCCACCGCTCGCGAATCCAACCTGTTATGGTGTAGACCGGATCCTTGTTAGTATCCGAACTACTAGCAGGGTGGACAGTCTTGGACGACTGTCTCGGATTCGTCTTGATAGTCGCTTTGGACTTCAAGACATAGGATTTCAGCACTCCCTTGTTAGCCAGACGGTCCAACGTCCGCTTGAGACTATAGCAGTCATTGGTGTCGTGGCCAACTTCCTTATGTAAGTGACAGTATTTATTTTTGTTCGGTGACTGGACGGAACTCTTCATCGGATTCAGCTTCTCGATGGTCAGTGTAATACCTCGTATTTTTATACGTATTTTATTTAAAATAAGTATTTAATTAAATTGAAATGTTTTATTTAAAGTATTTTAATTATTTATTTTAATAAGTTTGAAAATATTTTATAAAAGGAAAGTTTATTTAACTAATTATTTTAATTAAGTTGGGGTTTAATTTAGGAAAGTTTAATTTTAAGTAAAGTTTTATTAAGGAAGGGATTAGGAAAATTAAAAGATGAAAGTTCTGGGAGAAGGGTTTCTAGAGAAGGGGTATAAATATCCAACATATGAGGCAAATCAAATTTTGCCCAGAGTGGAAAAAACCCAAGGTAAACTTCTCTCTCCTTTCTCCTTATTTTCTTTCTTTTTCTTTCTCCTTTTCCTCTTCCCCTTTTCTTTTTTCGGCTGTCCTTCACCCCCACCGGCCGACCACCAGCAGCGTTGGCCGCCAGTAGCCAGTAGCGCCAGCCGCCAGCCGCCGACAGCCTCCGGCACCAGCAGCAGCTAGGTGGCTGTCGGCTGCCATGGTTTCCGAAACAAAAATATTAAAACTTTATTTTATTTATTTTTTTTAAATAACCTATTTAACCCTAGATCTAAATATTAATTATGGATTTTGTGATTTGATTTTTTTTGATGTTTGATTATGAGTATTATGTTAATTAAATTTTCAGATTAAGTTTTTAATTAAAAAGCCCCAATTTTTGAAACCCTAGGTTCTTGATTTATAAATTATTGAAGGGTTATGATATATAATGGTGTAAACCTTTGATTAAAGTGTTTTAAGACTAAATTACTGCAAGTTTTAATTAAAATATAGTGCTGTAATTTTTAGTAGAGCATTTAAAATCAAGTTTCTATAAGGAATTTTAATTACCCATTAATTGGGATTAAAGTATGACGTTTTAAATATAATTTCAGCTTGTTTTAAATAAATTATGAGGGGTTTTATAATAGTATATATTGCTGGAAATTTGTGTAGAGTGGATTTTAATACTCTTCTATAATTTTAAATTGTAGGAGACTTTGAAGTGAGTATTTTTATTAATTGTGGAGATATTAAGATCGTATACAAGGTACGTTCGCGTACTTAGCATAATTATACTGAGGTAGTAGCATGCTAAATGTGTTTGATTAATTGTAAGTAGTATCATGCTAGGTTTGGAATGGGAATTATGATTTGGATGTTATTGGTGATTGGATTATGAAGCATGATTTATTTGTGATGGATTATTGAATGGAAAATAATAGTTTGGAATATTATTTATGAACCACATATTTATTTATGGCATGTTAGAAATCATGTTTTAATTAAACTAAATGTTTAATTTGGTTTGGAATATTGAAAAGGAATTTTATTATGGTTCATATAATTTTTATTGATGCTTTAAGCATGAGGAAGGAGCTTTATAAGTGTCTATGTACACAAGGAATAAATTGTATGTTGGTGCCTTAGTGCACTTAAGGTGTTTTTAACACCGAGGGATATGATTTGTGGCGCTTTATGCGTTTAAGGTGTCATTGGCACCGAGGTAGAATTAAAAAGGGTTCAACATTAAATATTATATGGTCACTAATTATTCAAGAATTAAATTGGTATATTTGATTGACTGAATAATTATCGTTGATTGAATGATTATGGTTTGAGAGTCATCACCAAGTTTAATAATCTGTAAATAACGTAAAGTGAAAGAGATTATGCACTAAAACTCTTGGAACGTATATACCTTGAGTATGAACATATAGGGGGAGTTATGGGGTTTTATATTTAACCATAACTTCTACCGACCGGAGTGCAGGACATTGTACATTCCTTTTATTATTATTATGCACAGGAATTCCACCACTTACGAGTGGTTTTTGATGCTGGCACGGTTAGCTCCCGTGTGAGTAACCTCAATTTATTTGGGGGAGGTTAGTGGAAAACCCGTTCGATGCGTAGTCAACATTAAATAAATTATTTAGTGTCTAGTGAGAACTTTTATTGAATGTTGTATGCTTGAAAAACAGGTGCAACAAGGTCAGTCGTGTGTTGATATGTAATTGTATGCTAGTGTGTTAATTACGCTTATGTACTTAGCTTTGCTGATTGTGTGTTTTGTGTGTTTGTGCCTTGCCTTTATCTTGGCCCTATGATGACCCATTTTAATGGAGAGTAGTGGAAATAGGTAGAGATAAGCTTTTTAGGTGATGAAGCATTTTCTTGAATGGGCATGAGTGAAGAGCGAATCATGCTAGTTCTCTATAAGTATATGATGTGTTTATTGCTTTATTTTTTTATGACTTGATTATTATGTGTGGCTAACAAAAAGAGTTTTGAGTTCAGTTTTGGTTTTAATAAGGGCCTATAATGGTTCCAAGTTGTAGGTTGATTTTATTTTACTTCGTTTGACTTTGGTTTGACTTTACTTTCGTTGATTGACTTTTCAAGTTGACTTGTCTTGAATGGTTTTGAAATTAGTCTTCTGTTGTGTGTCTTTGATAGTTGCCTTAGCCGTTTTCACGATGGCGGTAATGTCTTAGATATTCCTATTTAAAGTTTTAAACAGGGCAAAATAGATATTTTAAAATAAAGGAATTTCTAGGGTGTTACAGTCAGCCGGTCCTTTATCTCCATGAGGATGGAGTAGCAATCTTTATTAAACTCGTACCTTGGGACGTACGGTTCGAATTCTTTCTTTTTCTTTTTGGACGGCTGATGAGCGTCGTTTATGGCGCTCAAAAGAATAAGATTTAGGTTCGTTTTCTTTATTTTCTTACATCATTTTCATATAATTCTCTTAGTTTTATTTGATTTTCCATTTTTATAATTCACTTTAGTTCTCGATTGGTTTTTACGAGTTTTTCATATTTTTAGTTGATAATTCATAATTTTAGTTTTAGTTTTACCTTGCTACGCTTTCTCTCTTTTTTTTATTTGTGTTTTGTAGGTGAATAATCAAGTCAATTTGCTCATTTTGGGACTGCCATGTTCGCGGGCATCCTCTCGAGTGCACTGATGATGGGGATGCTCGGGAGCGCAAAGTTTGATCAAGCAAGCGAAGGAGCCAAATCCTAGTGCATCGCACAGGGGTGCGCACGGCTAGTCTGTGCGTGCGCACGGTCTGTGCGTGCGCACGACCTGTGCGGCCCCCTTCGCTCGATTTTTCTTATTTATAGCTTTTGACTTTCTTTTTGAGGATGACTTAACTTTGTAGTAGAGAGAGAATTTTTCCAGAAATAGTAGAGAGAGAAAGTAGAGAGAGAAGCTTAAGATTTACTTGTTTGTACTTGAATTTGATCTTAGATTTCAATTTGATCTTGAAATTCCTTCTTCAATTCAATGAATGTTTGTAAGATTTCTTTCCGTTGATTTACTTTTAATGCAATTCCTTCTAGTTTCTTGGATTTTGATTGAGATTACATTCCTTGCTTTAGAATTTGTTGATTGATTGATTTTTTTTTTATTAAGCTTTAAATGAATATGAATTTGATTGAATTTGTTTTGTTTCTTAATTTCACTATGTTTAGTGAGTAGATTAGTTGCTAGGGAGAAGGGGAAGCATTCTTGATTGATGATTTTTGCTAGTTGATGATGCTAAATTGATTTGAATGGTGCAATTAAATTGGTTGACATAGTTGTGCATGTGATTAATTAGACTAGGAGTGATCAACCTATAAGATTAATCTAGATTGCATTGCAAATTTCAATGACATGAACCCTTGATTTGAGAATTGCTTTAATTGATTGAATTTGATTGTGATTTTCCTAGTTAGCCATTCATAGTGAACCCTAGCTTGGCTTATAGGAGATAGCCCTTGAATTCCTTTTATTGCAACTATTGTTTGTCCTTTGCAATGTTTGAATTGATTGAGTGATCCTTCAATTAGCATAATCATTGAGCTTGCATGTGGAACCTATATCCCTAGTGTTTAGTATATTGAATTTCTCGATTTATTTAGTTTTCTCGATACCTTAGTTACCAACCGCATCTTCCCACAATTTTCGAAGTAGCTTGACCTAGGCTATAGCTTACACCTACTCATTCCCTTGGGTTCGACCTTTAACTTACCATATACTTGTATTAGGTTGGTCGAGTGTTTATAAATTTTCTTTGGCTCTAGGATAGGGTAGAGAACGACCTACATTTTCCTCGTGTCAACGGCTAATCAGGCTCATCAATCGCCCAATCTTCATTTCTCTTTTTGCTCTCCTCAGCTTTCTAAGACGGCTGATCAGACTGATTCTCTTTTTGTTTGTCAGACTTCTTGGAGTCTGACTGATGGCTGGACGAGCAGAGGTCGGTAGCTTGAATAAAGCTCTCCGCCTCTATCAACGCCTCTTGGAGGGTGAAGACCCTCTTTCGGACGAGGTTAAACTTAAAGGTTGACCCATCCTTCAGACCCTTGAAGAAGTATGTATAAGTTACCTCATCAGACAGCCCTTGTATCTGGATTTTCACCAGATTGAACCGTCTGACGTAGGAGCGCATGCCTTCTCTATCTCCCTACCATATGGTGCTCAAGTCGAGACTTGTTTTCTTGGTAAGGATGTTCATCGAGAAGTTGGAGGCGAATAGGATGGCAAGCCTCCTGAAGCTATCAATGCATCTGGCTGGCAGGTTGCCAAACCATTATTAGGCTATGCCCTTTAAGGTAGCCGGGAAGAATCGATACCACATAAAATCCTCCAACCTCTGCATGTGCATAAGGTTTGTGTAGGCCATGAGGTGATCTTCAGGGTTGGTGGTACCATCATAGGCACCAAACAACACATTCTTAACCTTGGCCGGCTGTGCCGCCTTGGTTATCTCCTTGGTGAACGGAGAAGTTTGTTCACCAAGTTTAAGCAGATGGAGCTGCCAGTCCAAGGGTTGGACATTATATGCCGCCTGTCCCCCAAAGAAGGCCGGCTGCATGAAATGAAAGGAATGGTGTCCTTCGAACAAGTGTATTATTCCGATAGAGGGTTCGAAATTATTAGAAAGCTAATTATTCAGTGAGGTCAAGTGATCGGAATGCCTTGGTGGATGCCGCTTCCGATCAGTAATATTAATAATCTTGACTAAACCCTTCGGGTCACACCCAAGCAACTAACGAACCGATCTGACGAATTAATTTAGAAGGAATTAATGAGTCGCCCGAGTAATTAATATTTAGACGTCGGAAATTCGAGCTTGGAGCGTAGAAACCGAGCGTCGGAAGTCGAGTTGAAAATAATAAAAGACGAGAGAAGAAAATTATTAATAAATCTACAAAATTACCAAAATACCCTAGCATCGAAATGCCCCGAGCAAACCGAGTGCTAGGGGCATATGACCTAGCAAGGTGGCTAGCAAGCGCACCATGCCGAGCCTAGGCTGGGTGGTGCGTGCTAGCGCACCATGGCTAGCTAGGCTGGCCGTAGCATACTAGCACCAAGCGCGTATGTGCGTGCTTGCTAGCAGCCATGCCGCAGCAGCTAGCAGCAAGGGCCAGCACGCATGGCGCGCTAGCCCGCAGCAGTTAGCAGCAGCATGACATGCTGTGCTGCGCCTTGCTAGCAGCATGCCTCGGCCAAGCAGCCTGCACATATGTGTGTGGCCTGTTGGGGCCGAGTGTGCGGCAGCAGCAAGCAGCCCACACTTGGGGTGCCTTGGTGCCCAAGTGTGGGTGCCACGTGGCGCGCGTGTATTGGATGCTTGAGGCTTGAGGTGGCCGGCTATGGGAGAGGAGTGGGGAGCAAGTTTGGTCCCCCCCTTCTCCAAATTGTCCTCACCTAACCTCTCTTGTGAGCATGCCACTTGTTGATTTATTAGTAGCTTGATTATTAATTTTATTTTTGATTTAAAAATAAAATGGAAAAATCGATTCTCCCACATTGATGGAAGAACAATTCTCACTCTTGTTTTCCCTATAAATACCCAAGTTGGGGTATTGGGAAAATTGATAGAGTAAGTGTTGAAAAAGGCATCACCATTGTGAAAACCTTTGAAAAAAATTAATTACTTGGGTTTTAGGTCAGGCTTAGCTAACTCCTAAGCATTGGACCATTTTCGGTGCTCGGGTTGCGGGTGGAATTCGTTGGAGGTCCTTGTGTGAGCGGGGCTTAGAGATTTCGATGTAAGAGCTCTTTTAGTGAGCGAAGCACGCGCCAAAGGTATTAATCTCTTTCTTAATCTTGTTGTTTAAGTTAATTATGCTTTATGGTTAATTATTGTGAGTGTGGTCTTGGCTCGAGTTTTCTTCCGCGGTGTGTTGGACTCATCAAAACCCAACATGAAAGGAGGGGTGTACTGCCCACATAGCATCTGAGGCACATACGGGACTGACCCAATCATCTGAGGGCTAGTATGGACAGACTTGCCGCCTGTATGGCTCTCATGCAAGGATTGAGAATTCCTTGCGGATGTATTTTTGAAGTTGTTTGGAAAGCTTGATGTAGAGGCTGACTTAGACAGCTGCTGGTTCCGGTTGTGCTCGATGATGTGACGAGCATCGGAGAAGGTTTTCTTGCTGTCATCCGGCTGAACATCTCGGATGACCTTCCTTTTGCCCATTTGGGGCAGAAGGATCTTAGTCTAGTCAATGGCAGGCGTAGTCTTCTCCTTTGGATGTGGAGTAGGCTGCCTGTCTCTAATTGACTTTCTCCTCTCAGCGTGAGGAGTCTTCTTGGCCGACTGACCCTTGTTAGAGCTAGTTGTCCGCTTGTTGATTAAGTCCTTGATTTCACCCTTGAAACTTGTCATGTATTTCATGAGTTCATCTCGGGTTACTGGAGCCTGACCTCCTGCAGCCTGGGTGTTACCAGATGGTGGTCCAGTAGTCTTGCTGGTACCAGCTTCATTGTTGACTCGTTTCAGCTTGTCTCTGGAACGGATGTGTTTAGAAAAGAGTGACCCATCAAGGTCCACTTGGGTTTTGAATTCACAATCGGGTTTTGTATCATGGTCTGAATAGACCTCACCATCGGCTCTAGGCCGATTGGGTTCAGGTGGTGGTACAGACTCTTGAACCATCTTAGAGGTAATCTCCCCACAGATGGCGCCAAATGTTTTGGGTGTTTTTGTCCCTCGGGAGAGTTACGTCACCAAGACTGGTCTGGCGCGGTCTGTACATGCAAAACATGGAGACTCCGGTTAGTAGGAGCTCCGCCTTCGACGATCAAGTTAGAACGTGTAGGAGAATGTAAAAAGTGCAAAAAAGTAAACTGAGATCCTCTCGGATTCCGAGATCAGGTGTTTTCTCTGATGAGAGTGAATGTAGGGTAATGTAATAAATGAACGTGCTCCTAAGATGGGGGCAATCTCCCTATTTATAGGGTCATGGGGATACGTGCTCATTAGGTCATTCTGACCTAATGGACTGCGCCGTTTTGCGGCTTTCTCGGGAAATAGGCCTTGAAGGCCGCAATTCTAGCTGATATCTGAGGCTGACAAGTGTCAGCTGGTGAGTGGCCCATGTTGGACCTGCCCAGGCTTGACACGTGTCCCTTTTTGATTGGGCCATGTGCCTAGGGTATTTTTACCCTAAACAGTTAGTGAGGAATCTTTTCTGTTATGAATGAGTGGCTATAATGCGTTTGCTAATTACTTATTAAAGCAAATGTAAGCTATAATTGGGTTAATCAAGAAATGAAATACAATTCTCTTTCTACTCTCTCTTTCTCTCTCTAAAAATCTCTCTAATTCTTCTCTTCTTCTTTCCCTATTCTGCTATACTGCTACTCTCTTCCTCCTATTGCATTCTTCTTCCTCTCCTTCATTCTTACTCTGGAATTTGAGCTCGATTCTCTGTAATTGAGGTAAGATTGGGATTCCTCCCTTATCATAATTTGGTAGCTGAAAGTTATCCTCTTTGAGATGTACATTAGCCTGCGAAAGAAAAAGAGTAAATTGCCCCGGAGGTTGATCTCGAGAAAGCCCCTCCGATGCTGAAGTCAAAAATGTACTTTCTAGACTGACAAAGACATAGAGAGATTACTTGGTATTTATAGTTTTGAGGTGATAAAATCATACTTTCTAGATGAATTAGAGGTAAAGCTATAATAGTGTTAATTTAGAGATAGTTAACTGAATTGTAGTAAACAAGACCCTTGAGAAGCGTATTTTAGTCATTAATTATGATTAGGCTTAGGACCCGGGTTAACCCAAACATTTATCCCCATGCAAAATGTGCGAGAAAGGTCATAAGAGGTTCAGGTACAACAACGCAACATAAGCGTATTAGATGCCATGAGGTTGACGCATGAGCTAAAGGAGCCCCATGTGACATACGAGGACTAAACGAGCCCCAAGCGGCTTTTGGGGTCAAAACTAACCTCAAGCAATGTATGAGAAATAAACAAAATCCAATGGGCGTGCAGTTGATCATGGACCTCGTAGAACCCTTTTTGAGATTTGCAGGAATAGGAGTAGAGAGGAGCTCTAAGGGATGCCTAAGATAAACTACCCGTGGTGAACTTGGACAACTTCTCTATCCGAAACAACAAACCAATCTAGCACTTTGGCCATTGATAACTTGTTTTTTGGTATGAATTTAGGGTGGTTTTGAGCCTTGATTTCAAGAGAAATCATAATCTTAGCTCACGAGTTTGTTTGTGAATTTAGTTGCATATTAGTGCATAATAGCACTTATGGAAGTTGTGGAGAAACTGAGATACGTAAGGAGGAAGAAAAGAGGCAAGTATGAGTTGATGGAGATATGAAATTAAAAAAAAAACAAGAAAGAGCGCCTTGAAGTAAAATAAGAGCATTTAGAAGGATTTTTTGCACAAGGTAGAACTTCAATTAATAGTGTGTTTTTTCAATTCAACATTTTGGTATGATTCAAATTGGAGCTTAAAGTTCATTTGATCAAGAGCTTTCCAACAACTAGTCATCTGCCTTTTTTTTATGAGTAACGAAGAAGTTATGGCCTTCCAAAACAAAAATGTTCCTGCCATAATATCCTACACATCAGTGCATAACAAGTTCTATGCATGCACGTAGTAGCTACTGCCTCACTTTTACCCCCTCTACACGTCCGCGCCAACTTTGGTACGTGCGTGTAGATCTGGTTCTAGGTTGTTTTTTGCTTTCTCCGTCCTTTTTATTTGGGGATCATATTAATACCCCCTTATCTCCAAGAGTAGCGAGGGATCTTCATAGTTTAGTTTTATCTTAGGTTAAGGTTTTTAGAGATTGAAACTCTCATTTTCTAGAGAGAGAAGTGAGAGAAACTTGTTGAAAGTTTGGAATATGAGGAATTGAAGGAAGGAGGTAGACTTGAAAATTTGAATATTCCTTTCAATATTAATGAGAATCTCTTACTCTTTCTCATATTAGTTGTGGACCCGCGTGCTATGCGCGCAATTCCCCAAGTTATGGGTATCTTTCAGAAAATGATACAGATAATAAAGTGTTTGAACAAAAGAAACAGAGTTGAAGTAAAGTGGTTGATATGGTTCTTCCAAGGTTAATGGTAATACAAATGTTGTTTGTTAAAAAGGCATTGATAAAGTCCATGTACAATGGTGATCTAGATAAAAGGCATTAATGTATTCTTCAATTGCTAGTTTGCCAAATTAAGCTGCAGTGGAGATTATAGGACAAATAATGCTAATAAGAGTAATGAACAATGCAACAAGTTTTTTGAAGCAGTGGTGGATACAGGTTGGGTGCAAGTGGGTTCATTGAACCCACCGAATTTTTGAAAAAAAAAAATTAAAAGTAAGAAAAGAAAAAACGGTTAAATAGAATATCTTCACACTAAATAGCAACAAGTTAATGTGCAGCCTAGTGGTGATTTTTGGAGCACGTCTTTCCTTCCCCCCTTTCAAGGGAGTCACGGGTTTAAACCCTCCCACAACCCAAAAAATCGAGACTTCACTTCATAGCTTCAGTAATTCCCCAAAATGATGTATTGATACGCTTCCAAAGTATGAAAACTCGAAGAATGCTTTTGTAGGTTTTTTTTTTAAATTTTTTTTAACCATTTTTCTAAGTGCAATCCATTTGTAATCTGAAATTTGAACTAATGTATTGAATATTTCATTAATGTATTTGCGTTCCTTTTTTTTCCGATTCCGAACCCACTGTTTCGAAATCCTGGATACGCCACTGTTTTGAAGTTGTATCAAATGTGAGTGGTCTCATTATTTTTTCCCCCTTAATACATACTTTCACTAATTCATAGTTTCATATTGCATTAGTTATAAAGCATTCTCATATTCAAAAACAAAAAATATATGATACATGATCTTGTATACTTCCATTAAGGGGATGTTTGACAAAAACAAGATTAAACACACACTGTATATATGGACTTAAACTATTAGAACCTTAGTCTAAGGCACATGAAATTCACTACAACAAATTGACCTTTGTGCCACGGGTAAAATTGTGGCACAAGTTTAAAATTCCCGTGGCTAAATATAGACACGGGAAATTTAAAATTTACTCCCGTGGCAAAAAAATTCTCTTGCCACAAATACTAACGTGGCTAACAAATTATACCGTGGTTAATAAACTTTATTGCTACTAATATTACTGTGGCTAATAAGCTTGTTGGCCCACTAATACTACCGTGGCTAATAAACTATGTTGCTACAAATATTGTTGTGGCTAATAAAGTGAAGACCGTTTTTAACCGCTGTATTTGTATATGGGCCTTTATCAGTTGGTAAAGGTACTAAGCAAAAATCGGTGACCTTCTTTATCAGTTGGTAAAGGTACTAAGCAAAACTGATGCCTTTTATACACTCTTTTTTTTTTCAATTTTCACCCAAATTGATTAACAAACACAAACACATATACATAAATCTTATATATTTTCATTAATAGCTTGTAAATTTACACTTTTTGTCATAATTGTAAAAAATAAAAATTACAATTAGAGTACACTATAATTGGAGCAGCAATAGTGTCTAGCAAGTAGAGTAATTTTCATAGGGCAGTTTTCTGTTCCAAAGGCTTCATCTTGAAGCATAGGTTCCTGCAGATAATTATTATGCCTGCCAATTGAACTTAGGATAAATGCAAGAACCACTAATAGACTACAAGAGAACATTCAAAACCATGAGAGTTTATAAAATGCAATATGAAATCATAACTTGCAGCAGTCTGCCCTCTAAAGCTATGTCAGATGTCAAAGGCTAGCTCAACTCCATGAGATCATCATCACGTATTACACAAGTCAACAATACTATATTTTCATCTAATATATCATACAACAATTCGATGAGTCATTCTATATTATTGTACACACCAAATTGTGTCTCCCCAAAAACCAAACCTAGTGATGAATATCTTTCACGTCATTGATTATCGAATGAAGTGAAATGTGAAAGAGTCTCGTGATTCCTCTGTTTTTAAAAATGTTTCTTTCTATTTTCAAAAATATTTCTTTTCATGCCTTATTTATGAAAAATGTCCAATCCAATTTAGTTTGGTCCATGATATGGGCCCAATAATTATGCAGTTGGATAGAGCTCGAAAAGAGCTTTCCAACAATATATTATAAGCCCAATTCCGATGAATAATGAGGAAGTTATGGCCAAAATACTAAATTGGATCTTAAACGAGTTTTATGAGCGACCTAATGATCAAGTGGAAGGTCCATTTATTATCATTCCTAAAGTCATTAGGAATTACTTTAATTTTCTAGAATAGTCTAGAAGGTTATTTTAAGTTCTAAAGAGATTAGGATTAATAGTTATATTTTTCAGAAAAGATAAAGAATTTTAGATGAAATAAAACAAGTGTTTTTAAAAAGATTTAATCTGATTTTAATGATAAAGTATGGACTCTAAATTACCCAATTATATTGGAAAAAGGACTTCGTATGACGAATTTTATCATGCAGCACCATCGCGCTGCGATAGGTCCATCGCGTTGCGATAGGCCTCTCGTATTGCGATAGCCCTGTCGCGCCACGATGGGAGCAGTTTTACTTCGATTGGAATTCGATCTTTTCTGATCGTTTCCGGATGTTTTTCTCTATAAATAGGGTTGTATTTCCCCGTTTTCAATATTCAACAATCATCTATTCTCTTCTATCTCTAAGCTAAATCTTACTCTTTCTCTATTATTTTTCTAAGCCTACCCCTTTTTAAAACACACATCCTTTTGGTTTTTAGTCAATTGGGTCACGATACGTCCATCACGAGACTTAGACACACCTAGCCAAGATTGAAGTTGCCTTCGCCTTAGACGTGAAAGGTTGATAATTTCCGAGGGTTTGGTCCCAAATCCCCATTTCAATTGTTAATTGTTTGATTTAATATTTTCATTGAAGTTACTAACGCGTGTATTGTTTTGATAGGAAGAGGTACGAGATAACAAAGTAAGTAGTTTCATTGCTATACATCTATAGAAATCATGCTTAGAATATTATTCCTAGTATCATGTTAGGATGTTCTTATTTTTATTCCTAGTATCATGTTAGGATGTTATTTATTGCTTTCTAGTATCATGTTTAGGTTGCTTCCTATTTCTTCTATCATGTTAGTATCATGTTAGGAATAAAGCTTTGATCTTTATTATTTAATGACATGATGGGATTTGTTATTAATCATGTTAGTATCATGCCTAGGATCTTGCTAATATTATGCTTTGATGAGATTGAGCTTATTTTGATGATGATGATTTGTTGTATCAATATTTTTATGTTGCTTGATATTGTTGTTATTGCTTGATCACGCCCTCTCTTGTAGGTTTAATGGGAATTTGTACTTGAAATCACACTTAATAAGATAATTAATAATTTGAATTAGACTAATATGATTTTAATTCAGGTGATCGCCAATAATATATTTGTTTGTGCATTAATATTCAACCAACATAGATTAAACAGGTTTAGGATTAATATACTGATCGTATGTTAATTGGAAAGTTCACATGAATATGAGAAGAATAAAGTAGAGGCCTATTTGGAGCAGGTTCAATCTCTTTTAGGTTGGATTTGTACCTTCATTCCCAAATATCCAGTCATGGTTCAGGACCACTATGGAGTTAGCGATCTCATGGATCGTGAAGGAGTGTAACCTTCACCTTGTGAATGGTTTACAAGTTCCTAAAACTTGTTGGCGACTCTTTTGCTCTAGCTTCCTTCCATTTGGACGCCACCATACTTAAGTGTACGATCATAGTGGGGCTCAAGTGTGGGATGCTTGAAATATTCCCTACAGTTTTTGGCAACTCCACTGGGGAGGATTTCTATTTTAATTCCTAAAATTTATTTTAGCAATAATTTAGAATGAGTGGATGAGACTTAAAACGTTCTAAGTATTCATTTGCATAATTTTGATTAACATTAATTACATAAGCATAAAAAGGTCCGCATTTGAAAGACCATCTGTAATGCGTAAAAAACATAGGCTTTTTACACGTAGGAAATTTGGGAAATATCTTTCAGAACTAGAATTGAAATAAACAAGCGAAAATCGAAAAATTCTAAGAACACAGAAAACTACCGAGGAATGTAGGGACTGTTGCTGAGAGAACAAAGCCCATCGTAGTGCGGTGGTTCTGTCGCGATGCGATAGCAATATCGCGGCACGATAGGGCCATCTCCTCGCGATGGTCCCTATTTTCACGCGCCATGTTCTGCTAATACCGAGCCAGACATCTGCCTTCTTGCTTTGACCGGTTCTAGTACTGTTTGGCCGATTTTACTTCCTGATTGAGTTTTTCCTTTTTTTCTGAAACCCATATGTGTTCTACATATGGCCATAACCCTCTGGGAATTTGCGCTCCATCTACCCAATCGAACGCTCATTGCAACGAAGGGTACATCCGAGTTTGTGAATTCTCCAAACCATGGAAATAAGTTTAACTTGTGGGGTCCCATCCATACGCGCCAACCCTTCCAAAGGTAAGGCTTCTGCACGATGCATCCGGACTCATAACCATGGACCCTATTTTAACTACCCTTATCCTTGAACTATAGAGAACTAGAGCCATGGTTAGGTTGCAAAATCATTGCATCATATTGTGACTATTTGACTACTTATGTATCTCTTGTTTGTGCATAGCTTGTATGTGTTTACACTAACCGTTTGTTTGACTTGTGTTTGAGTCTAAATAAACTGATTAATGACTAAAGGACTTTGCTTAATTAATTAATTAATGAGTAGTTAAAGTTTAATAAAATTGACTAAACATGACTTAGAACGACCATAGGCTTGTGCTTTTTAAAGCAGAACACTAAAAACAGGTTCGGACTGACGTTTTATTAATAATGCGGAAGTCCGGCCTGTGGCGCGACACGAAAGCATCCATCGCGACGCGATAGCAATATCGCACCGCGATGGCACTGGCTTGACGCGACAATGCCATTGTTTGCGGGATGGTCCAGTTTTCTGCTTGAGTCTTCGCGCCAAGTCCGATTAATCAATTTATTAATAATCGAAGTCGTATTCAGTCCTTAATTGAGTCTATTCACATAGTCCCATGGTCTTACACAAGTGTCAAGCATGCCACTTTCATTCACTAATTAAAAGCACACACTTAATGTATGTTTCACTATGACCATGTATAGAGAGTCTTGTGTGCGCGTGTTTTCCGTCATTTTTTATGGGGGGTAAGTCGGATATTAATCCTCCCAACAAAACCATATTGTTTAAACCATTAAACTTGATTCCCAAAACATGCACCCCATTTTTTGTTTTTTGCTTTTTAAAACCAATAAAAGTCAAAGTCAATTTGAGTCAAGTCATTAAAAATTAATGGTTTAATATTATAGCGCTTGGTCAAGAAGAGAAGGATGATTAATCAAGGACAACACCTTCATTCAAGTTCTACTCTTCGACAAACCCATTAGACACCGGAAAAAGTTTGTACTAATGGCTACCCAAGAGGAAGTCGATGAGCTAAGGTAAAACATGAACAACTTGACTGAGATGTTGAAGACTATTGCTCTTCAAGTCAACGATCTTGTCAAGAAAAAACAACTTGAGCGTATGGAGGATAGCCTCAGCAAAATTTCCAACGACTACAAGTTTCAGGGAATCAGCTCCCAAGGAACTTCTTTTGCAGAAGTTCAATGCCAATGACATCCCTAAGTTCAAGCCTACCGATAACCCTTATTTTCAGTTAAGAGCTTTCGAGACTATAATGAGTATTAAGGAAATTGACAGGAAGGTCTTCCCTTCAGTATTCCCATTATCTCTTGAAACCGTTTGTCAACAATGGTTTTTCTCCCTAGAATAGAAGAAGACCTCCCATCTATCACAAACGCTTTCATTGATAGATACAAGTGCAACATCTAAGTTAAGACTGACCATTGGGAGCTTAAGATGTTAAAGCAAAGAGAAAACGAAGGATTTACTTCCTTCTTCAACAAGTGGAGGGAAACTTTTGCTAAGATGGTAGAAGTTCCTACTGAAAAGGAATTTGTGAGGATGTTCGTCAAGAACCTCCAAGAAAAGTATTCAAAATATTTAAAGCACCAAAGCAATTTGAATACTTTCAAGGCCGTCTATGACATAGGTATTGACATTGAAGATGACCTTGCAAAACAAAAAGCTGCTAACAACAGTAACAGTGGCTGGAAAGGCAAGAAGAACGACAATTCTTCTTCTTCCAAAACAACCCACTCAAATAATGTTAGCACCTTTAACTTGAAGAGGTCCTTGCTATGAACAATCAAGGACAAAAGAAAGCCATTTAGTAGAAATTTCAGACCTATTGTCATGAGTTATGATACAACGTTCGATCGAATTCACGCTAAAGGACTCATAACTCCTATTGGATCGTTTGGAGACCCACCAGTCGAAAGGAGGACAGCTAGTTGGAACCCCAACTCACATTGCAAGTACCACCAAGGCAGGAGCCATCTCACTAAGTATTGCTAGAATTGAAGTTAAAAGAAGCCATTCAAGACCTAATCAATAGCAATAAACTTCCATTGCCTCCTTCTAGTAAAAAGCCAAGTATTAATAGTGCTCCACTTTCAGATGCCTTGGCAATTTCTGATGAGGAAAATCACGTTGACCCATCACTCCTCATCAAATCGATTGAAGAAATTCATGCTAGCGAAGAAGAGGAGGAAACCTTTTTCGATAACATGAGTGATTTTCCTCCAACTGATGAACCTGCCTCCAAAGAAGATATAATGGGTTCTTATAAACATAATGAGGGCGGCAATGACCCAACTTCATTATTCCATCCAGGAAGAAAAAGGATGGAGGAAAGACACATCACTGAAAAGATGATGCCCACTAAGACTACTGAAAGAAAACCTTTTTCTCTCAAAGTAGTCGAATAACCCTAAAAGAATAATAAGGCATATACACCTATTGGGACTTGTTATGCAAACATGTTCAAAATGCTCTTCGAGAATGGGAAGATCAAACCTCTCGAGCCAAGACCATTTGAATCGCTGAAAAGGATAGATAGGTTCTATTGTCCATACCATCAATCTGGAGGACATACCAGAGAACAGTGTTTCAAGTTCAAGGATCTAGTCCAAGGATTGATTAACAGTAAAAAGTTGGTTCAAATTCGACCAGAAAAGGATGTTAACATCAGTAGAGTTTGGGAAAGCGATGATGAGGATGTCTACCTCAAAGACGTAGAAGAAACCCCACTCTCCCCATTTTATCTGGTTGATGATATTTGGGATGATGAAGATTCCTCTATCGACGTCCTCACAAGATCAGGGAGAATGCAACCTCCCATCACGAATCAACCCATTCTTACCCTCAACAAATCACAATTCCAGTTATAGAAGACAACGATGTTGTCAAACAATTGAAAAAGACTAAGGTAGAGATGAACATATGGAAACTCTTAGCCACATCCCACGAGCATAGGCTCGCAGTAATGGATGCCTTGGCTAAAGTAGGGATAGATTCGGAAACCTCACCTGAAGGTTTGGCTAACTACCTTACTAGTGATCTTCCCAGTCTCATCAACTTGATCACCTTTTCTGACAAGGATTTACCTCCTGAAGGTGATAAGTATAATAAAGCCTTGAACCTCACAGTTGTTTGTAAAAGGATGAATGTCCCAATGACCCTCGTAGATAATAGATAGGAAACTAATGTTTGCCCACTCCGAACCGCGAGAATGTTAGGGATAAGAGATGAGGATTTGTCCCCGTCAGCACAAGGCATAAGAGCTTACGATAACACTCGTCGTCAAGCTCTTTGGACCATTAGTATGTCACGACGGGAGTCATTGAACATGCTACTACTTTTCACTAATAAAATTCGGTCAAATTGCGACCGTTTTTTTTACGACAGTCATTAAAACGGTCGCAAAATATAATATCTGCGACCGGTTTTAACACAGTCATAATTTTGTGACTGTGTTTAAGGCGGTTGTAGATTTGCAACCGTTTTTGGGCTATTTAATGGTCGCAAAGTGTAGGCGTCGTTTGAAGTGCACCTACGTTAAGCATGTGTGAATATGCTTGGCACTCTTAGGAAGTGGGAATTGACATATACGATTAGGAATAACGATTAGGGACAAGGAAAGTAGGGAGTCGCCAACAAGTTTTTAAGGAACTTGTAAACCGTTCACAGATCATAAAAGGCAACAACGAATAAAGGGACAACGATAGGCAACAACGATTGACCCGTGAAGGTTACACCCCATTCATAATCCATGAGATTACTAACTCCATATGGTTCGGAACCACGAAAGGAGGATCGAGGATGATGGTACGAAGTGAGTCATGGAGTCACATATGCCCGTATTAGCCTCTACTCGATTCTTATAGTGAAAAGTGATTCCTGCGATCTCAAAGGAATACAAACAAAAATTCATTTCGCTCCAAACTATTATTATGATAAATTGGTTGAATATTAATGCAACATATAATTCTAAAATATTGTGATCACTTAAATTAAATAATAAGATTAAAAAGGAACCTAAATCGGTCGTCCAATTATCTTATTAGGCATGATATTTCAATTACATATTCCCTTTATCATGCAATATGGTGATCATAATAACAATAGAATAAAAATAATATTAGAAGCAATTTAACAATAATATCGTTAGTCAAATCAAATATAAATAAACCTAATCATGATACTAGCAATATAAAATAAAATAAGTAATTAAATTAATTAATTACTCACATTACGCGCGTTCCTTTAAATTGCTACATTATTAATAAATTATTAGTAACTTCAATAAAAATATAAATCAAATGGAAATTAAATTAAATTAAAAGTAGAGTAGATTTGGTCCAAACCCTCAGTTAATTCTACCTTTCACGCCTTGGTTTAAGGACGGAATATCAGGTGTTGTATAGACTCCTTAGAGTCCTTAAGGAAGGAATGATGTAATTAGGAATATAGGTTGAAGGCTTAGAGTATGAGAGAGAGAGAGAAGAGAATGATTTTTGGTGTAGAAGAGAGGAAGAGAGAATGATTTTGTGCCCCAAAACTGTAGAACTCAGGTCTGTATTTATAGAGGAAATGATCAGGGGGATCACACGGAACCCTAGAAAGGATAAAAAACCCGAATTTGGGCATCGCGACATGGCGTGTGTCTGCCGCAACACGGCAATGGGTGCCGTGACACGGTACAGATTACCGTGTCGTGGTATACAATTTTTCCCTAAATACGTATAAACTGATAACGATTGGCCTTATTTATTCAACACACATTCACCATCCCAGGGTTAGGTGAATGTGTGTTAAATAAATAAGGCCAATCGTTAGACGAGGCTCAAAGTGGTTGACGAATAAATGGATATGTCATTGAATAGTTAATAGGGAATGACAGGGTTGCAAAGGTGCCTTAAGTCATTGGTGTCCCCTGTGTTTAGTTCGGCAATTGATTTTTTTTTATTTATTTTTTAATTATTTGTTTTTGTGAAAAATGATCAAGATGTAAAGAATACTCAATTTATTAATGAAAATGGTGAATAAGCTAACAAAATTATCAAATTACAAAAAGGGAAATCTTTGCTAGACTTGAATTGGGGAAAGGGAAACTAATAAAAAGAAGAAATCATGAAATCTCGCGCAAAGGGCTCGCTGTGCGCCTTGTCTTCAGTGCTGCTTGTCACTTCTTACCACCTAGAGGGACGGGAAGTTTGTTGGCATATACTAAGTCTTGAATGACGTCCTTCAAATTCCAGCATTGTTCGGTAGAGTGACCCCTTCCTTGATGGTACTTGCAATGGGCATTGGGATTCCATTTGGCGCTCCTTTCTTCAAGTTTAGGCTTTGGAAATGGCCCAATAAGTGTGATCAAGCCTTGACCGTACAGGCGATCAAAGGCTGCATCATACGTCATTCCCAAAAGAGTGTAAGTTCTCCTTTTCTTGGGCAATGGAGCATCAAGAGCTAACTATTCATTGAGATCAACTTGGCTTATATTGTTGGTAGTATTTTCGTGCTTAGAAGAAGAAGAAGAAGAAGAAGGAAGGTCCTTCTTCTTGTTTTTCCAAGTGTTATTATTGTTATTACCAGTAGTCTTTATTAGCTCATCCTCGATATTGATGCCGATATCATATACAGCTTCAAAAGTGTTCAATGGAAGAAATTTGAGATGTTCCCTATACTCGTGAGTCAGATTTTGGATGAAGAGGAGAAACATCTCTCTTTCTTTGGGAGGATCTACCAAGAGTGAAGCCGTTTCCCTCCTCCTGTTCAGATAAGCGGTGAAGCCTTCATTCTCTTTCTTTTTGAGCAAGGAGAGTTCACGTTAAGAAGTTTTGGTTTGAATGTTACACTTGTAATGATTCATGAAATTTTCGGTGACATCTTGCCAAGTCGCAATACGCTTGGCATCTAGGGAATAAAACCATTGTTGGGAAGCATGCTCTAAGGAGAGAGGGAACACTGTAGGGAAGAGTGTTACGTCCAATCCCTTGAGAGCCATGGTTGCAGAGAACGCCTTCAAATGGAATATTGGATTGTCAGTAGGCTTGAACTTTGGAATATCAGCAGTGGAGAATTTTTCAGGGAGCCTATCCTTCATATCCAAAGGAGTAGGAGGCTGTTCCACATAGGTGAAATCCTCAGAAATCTTGCTTATCTATTCTTTCAATTTGTTAAGGATAGCAACAGTGACCTTGTTTTGTTCCATGGTAGTGACCTTAGTGGTAAAGGTTTGCATCATGGAAAACAGTGCCTCGATGGATTTGTTTATGTTATCAACATCATCCTTAGTAGCCTTTGAAACGATCTGAAAGTAGTTTGAAGGTGATGAGTAATGTGGAGATGGCAAAGTTTTCTTTGAACGCCTCTTAGATTTAAGAGATTGTTGTGGTAATGACTCGAACCGTATTAATCTACCCCTGCTCCTTGACTAAGTACTGTGAAATAAAATAATTCATTTATTCCCTAGGCACCGTATGGCTAGACATGTGAACAGTAACCAAAATGACTGACGTAAGGACCAAATTAGCACGAAAGACTAAAAAAAAGTTGACTGGACTTATTCCCTAGGCACCGTGACATGGCAAACTGTACTGTGTCGTGGTATAATCTATCGTGACACGACATTGATTGCCGTGACGCGGAACTGATTGCTGTGATACGGCATTTCTGCCGTGGCGCGGTTATCAGTTCTAGGTGTTTTTGTGTGTTTTTTTCCAGTTTTATTTTATTTTAGTGTTTGTGCTAATTACTAAGTGAGTACGCTCCATTGGCATTAGTAAGTCATAAAATAAACCACCATAGACAAAGAAAACTCGTTAAGATCAAAACGATCACATATAGGGCACGTAGGCATAATGATGCAAAGAAGAGTTCGCAACCTAAGGTCAAGTTCTATGTTCCACTGTGGTCAAGTTTATTTGGTGTCAAAAGGGTACCATGGTTAAGAGTTTGGACGCGTTAGCAAGGCAGCCTCCCTTGAGGGTGTATGCCTACGGGCGACTCCGCAAGTTCGTGATTAAATCGAACTTGACTCCATGGTTTGGGTGAATTTAATAACTCGGATGAACCCTTATTGCCATGAGCGTTTTTATGTTGATAGAGCTTAAATTCCCCGTAGCTAAGACGTATGTAGAACACACACGTTTTTTTCAAAAAAAGTCGAAGGAAGCTGACTGTAATAAAAAAAGGTCACTGGAAAGATTTCAGGACTGCCGCGACACGGCAGGAAACACCGTGTCACGGTACAGAATGCCGCGTGATGAAAGACTGCACTGTGACACGGCAGTCATGCTGTGGCGTGGCAGTTAGAAAATCTAGCAGGTGCCTGTTTTCTTCGTTCGCAATCAGGTTATTCAAATTTTCCTACGAGTTAACCTAAAATACGACGTTAAAACATCTATGCATATGCAAAAATGCCAATTTAATTACAGGAATACTTTTCAAGAATCTTTCAAGTCTCATCCACTCATCTTAATTAAATACCGATCACTCAAACCAATAATCCTCCCCAGTGGAGTTGCCAAATTATAGGCGTCGTTTAAGTGCGACTACATTAAGCATGTGTGAATATGCATGACACTCTTAGGAAGTGGGAATGGACATATACGATTAGGAGCAACGATTAGGGACAAGGAAAGTAAGGAGCCGCCAACAAGTTTTTAAGGAACTTGTAAACCGTTCACGGATCATAAAAGACAACCACGAATTTAGGGACAACGATAGGCAACAACGATTGACCTGTGAATATTACACCCCATTCATAATCCATGAGATTACTAACTCCATATGGTTCGGACCACGAAAGGAGGATCGGGGATGATGGTACGAAGTGAGTCATGGAGTCATATTCACCCGTATTGGCCTCTACTCGATTCTTATAATGAAAAGTGATTCCTGCGATCTCAAAGGCATACAAACAAAAATTCAATTCGCTCTAAACTATTATTATGCTAAATTGGTTGAATATTAATGCAACATATAATTCTAAAATATTGTTATCAACTGAATTAAATAATAAGATTAAAAAGGAACCTAAACCGCCAATTATCTTATTAGGCGTGATATTTCAATTACATATCCCCTTTAACATGTAATATGGTGATCATAATAACAACAGAATAAACAATAATATTGGAAGCAATTTAACAAAAATATCGTTAGTCAAATCAAATATAAATAAACCGACCTAATCATGATACTAGCAATATAAAATAAAATAAGTAATTAAATTAATAATTTCTCACATTACGCGCGTTCCTTTAAATTGCTACATCATGAATAAATAGTTAGTAACTTCAATAAAAATATAAATCAAATGGAAATGAATTAAATTAAAGTAGAGTTAATTTGGTCCAAACCCTCAATAAATTCTACCTTTCACGCCTTGGTTTAAGGACGGAACCTCAGGTGTTGTATGGACTCCTTGGAGTGCTTATGGAAGGAATGATGTTATTAGGAATATAAGTTTAAGGCTTAGAGTATGAGAGAGAGAGAGAAGAGAATGATTTTTGGTGTAGAAGAGAGGAAGAAAGAATGATTTTGTGCCCCGAAACTGTAGAAATCAAGTTTGTATTTATAGAGGAAATGATCAGGGGGATCACACGGAACCCTCGAAAGGATAAAAAACCTTAATTTGTGTACCGCGACACGGCGTGGGTCTGCCGCGACACAACAATGGGTGTCGTGATACGGTACAGATTACCATGTTGTGGTACACAATTTTGCCCTAAATACGTATAAACTAATAAAGCGCGTGAAGAGATGTACAAGAAAGTATGCAGAAAAACACCGTGTCACGGTATGTCGTACACGGCAAAGGACACCGCGACGCGACAATGTCCACCGTGGCGCGGCACGTGGCGCCGTATTACGGTGTACAACCTACCCAAAATTGCGTCCAGATTCATAAACGCGTGAGAAAAAAAGCGAAAAAAAACACGGGAAAGCACTGTGACATGGTGAAGAATACCGGGTTACGGTACCAGTCCCCGTGCCACGTCTGCATCCCCCGCGACGCTGCAATTTTGCTAATGTGCGGTAATTTAAGTTTTTTACGCGTTTTTAAAACTGTGATAACTTTTGATCCGTAACTTGGAATAAGGCATATAATATACTGTTGGAAAGCATATCAAGTCTAATTTTCAACCCAATTGGAATCAAGTCAAAATCATATTTAGATTTTCAGATACGGCCGTTTTAGTGAAAGGGTGTCGATTTTGGGCCGAGTTTAGTATTTTACTCATATCTTCTTCGTTTTAAATCGGAATGGCGCTTATGATATATCGTTGGAAAGATTATTTCAAGGCTTAAAATAATAATTGGATCAAAATTTTAGGGACACAAAATTAGTTTCTCTCGGTTTTGTGATGTGGACACTAAAAGTGGAAAGTGAGTTATGGTTTGGGGAAATGGGCTAAAAATTGGGTTGGTTTATGAAATTTATTGAATAGAAACATGGATTTAAGAACTCCAAAATTAAATACTCAACCCGACCAGTAACGGAGGTGAAAGGTTGTTCATCATCGGGTTTGGTTTTGGGGAGACATTTTTAGGTGTCTACAGAAGCCCCCACTTTGACTGATTTTGTAGAAACGTCAGTTTTGAAAACGACAGTCAAAGGATTCGATAAGGACGGAGAATGATTTAAGATGTTCTGTGATCCTAAATCACTCTTTATACGTCGATACTTGCAAAAAACGTTAGTTCCACAGATAAAAGAGTAGAGATAGAATGCTTATCTGTCACCAGTGTATCGATGGAAAATATGTTCGATGGTTTCTAACACCAGTGTATCGGTGGAAAATAAATTTGGTAGCTTCTGACACCAGTGTATTGGTGGAAATAAATTTGGTAGTTTTCTAAGCTTGAAGAAATCCACCAAATGATATTTGTTGTGATACTTTCTATGCTTGAGGAAAGTTGATAGATTATATAATCGCTGACTTCTTCGCCTTGAGAGATGGCAACGACCGACAATTTTCCATGCTTGAGGAAAAGCTTGTCTGAGGGAGATTGCATGTCTTTGTGTATTGAGAACCTTGCGCCGTGAATCGTCTTCGCTTTGGGAGATGATCACTAATGTTTGAAAAATGATGATGGTTTGATTGTCCCAGAACGTGGGCTGTAGTTGGTTCGATTGTCCTCGAACGTGGATGTAGTTAGTTCGATTTTCCCTGAACGTGGGCAGTAAATGGTTCGATTATCCCCGAAGTGGGATGTAGATGCTTTATGGGCTGTAGATGGTTCGCTTGTCCCCGAACGTGGGATGTAAATGGTTCGCTTGTCCCCGAACGTGGGCTGTAGATGGTTCTCTTGTCCCTGAACATGGGTTGTAGACTGTTCGCTGATCCTCAAACGTGGGCTGTAGGTGAGACGTGCAAAATAAAATTTGCCAAAGGACCCGTATAGACTGCGATTGACTTGATCAACTGACTTGACCAAACTTGAATTGACATTACATGACATGTGTAGGACTTGTGAGTGTGTGTGTATGTGTATGATTTGAGTGTGTGTGCAGACACAAGAAAACAAAGATGCAAAAGAAAAATTTTCCGTCATTTTTGTCATGAGTTTAGGGTATCGACTTTCTCCCGAAAAAGAAAGTCGTGAAAAAATGAAGTTTTGTTTTCCCTTGATGAAAAATTTTGAAAAAGTTTTTGAACTTCCCCAAAAGAAAAGATATGAAAAAGGGAAGAAGTTTTGAAATTCCTCATTGAGCAAGACGAAATGAATCGTATGGATTTAATTGCTTGTCTTAAAAATAATGTATGCATGAAGAATGTTTGTAGGTCAGGAGGCTAAGGATAATTACATCATGTGACATGATCAATGAATGCACTTAGGTCATGAAGCTAAGCACCGTAGAATCGTCGATGGATGTTGCTTAGGTCTGGGAGCTAAGCATCATATAGTGTATGAAAACACAATCTTGATGAACGTTGCTTAGGTCTTGAAGCTAAGCACTTATATAGGTGAAATGATTTCTGAGTATTGCATAATGAATGTGGTCCTGAAAAATTATGAAGCACGCTCATTGATGAAACAAGATTTCATGATAAGGGGTTCCTAAGGGAAGGAAGGTATGGTAACGTATGTGTGATGTGTGTGAAAGTGATACTAAGCTGAGGCTGCAAAGGCTATGGTGATGGAAAGATATGTGAGAAGAGTCAAGATGGTGACTCTTTAGGCTAGGTAAGCTAAGTGACGTGGGTTCAAGCCCCCAAGTCTAGCTCTATATTGGTGGAGATAAGTATGGGAAATGAATCAATCATGTGTGGATATGTTGACATGAATGTGAGTATGAATGTGGCCGCACCTCATTGTGAGGTTGCCTACGTATCCGTTAGGAATCAGGACGAACGTAGCTCTAATTGAACTTTGCACAAGTGTATGTACACCTCAAAGAGGTCTTTCAAGGGTTGTAATGTGGTTAAGCTGATGGTTTAAGGAAGAAAGGGGTAAAAGGCTCATGACCCGAGAGAAGCCCTCAAGATATGCAATTGTGTATTTGAAAATTTGGACTTTGCAAGTTTTATTTTTCATACATTTTTTTTTTGTTTTGAATTTCTTTTCTTTTTTTTTTCTTCCTTTTGAATCAATATAGGCAATCTCGGATCATGCGTTCCATCACTCACTTAGCATTCATGTTTCTCAGGCACGGAACCAAGCACTCGATGAGAGACGCAATTCGAGACATGTTCGCATCCAAGACATTGGAACACTTGCCTTTAGACATTGTTTTTTATTTACTTATTCTTTTTTTTTAAAACTTGCTTTCTGAATGTTACACAAATTGTACACCATCCCATTCTAGGGTTAGGTGAATGAATGTTGAATAAATAAGGCCAATCGTTAGACGAGGCTCAAAGTGGTTCACGAATGAATGGATATATGATTGAATAGTTAATAGGGAATGACAGGGTTACAAAGGTGCCTCAAGTCATTGATGTACCTTGTGTTTAGTTCGGCAATTGTTTTTTTTATATTTTTTTTACTATTTTTTTTAAAATGATTGAGATGTAAAGAATACTCAATTTATTGATGAAAATGGTGAATAGGCTAACAAAATTATCAAATTACAGAAAGGGAAATCTATGCTAGACTTTAATTAAGGAAAGGGAAACTAATAAAAAGAAGAAATCATGAAATCTCGTGCAAATGGCTCGCCGTGTTCCTTGTCTTCATTGCTGCTTGTCACTTCTTACCACCTAGAGGGACGGGGAGTTTGTTGGCATCTACTAAGTCTTGAATGGCGTCCTTTAAATTCCAGCATTGTTCGGTAGAGTGACCCCTTCCTTGATGGTACTTGCAATGGGCATTATGATTCCATTTGGCGCTCCTTTCTTCAAGTTTTGGCTCTGGAAATGGCCCAATAGGTGTGATCAAGCCTTGACTGTACAGGCGATCAAAGGCTGCATCATACGTCATTCCTAAAAGAGTGTAAGTTCTCCTTTTCTTGGGCAATGGAGCATCAAGAGCTAACTATTCATTGAGATCAACTTGGCTTATATTGTTGGTAGTATTTTCGTGCTTAGAAGACTGATCCGTGCCATTTATGGCACCTTTAGGCTATGTTTTCTTTATATTTATATGCTCCTTTGTAGTCGTTTATGTCGTGTTTTTAGAGAATAATGCTCGATTCGCGTGTTTTTGTGTTAGTTTAGAGAAATGCATGCTTTTAATGGTTTTCTTATCATTTTATTCATTTCTCGGCTATTTCTCTTGCTTCTATGTTTCTTTGTGTTGTTTTGTAGGTACGTCGCGGGCTATATGCATGGAAATTGAAAATAGCACCCACTAGCATCAATATGCACTTTTCGGAATTGAATTTGAGTTTGAAATAAAGGAAAACGAAGGATTGCAAAGTTTCAAATAGGACCTTTGTTCATTGTTTCAGCCATATCTCAAATTCTACAACTCGGATTGATGTGATTGAAGTTGGGTTGGAAACTAGACTTAAAGAGCTTTCCAATGATAGGTCGCACGCCTTCATACGATTCATAGACTGAGAGTTACAGCCTTCCGAAGTTAGCCCTGAAATTCTGCCGCGGGCGCGGGCTACAGTACCCGCGGGTGCGGGGTTGCTGCAGCTCCAAAACTGCCGTTTTTGGGCAGTAAGCACCCGCGGTTGTCCCGAGGGCTCCCCGAGGACGCGGGCGCGGCTATCGGGGTTTCCGTCTTCCTCCGCGGGCGCGGCCGAGTTCTCCGCGGGCGCGGGTTTTCGGGTCTTTTACGATTTTAAAGCTTCTTTTCTCCTTTTGTTTATATAGTTTTTGGTTTCCTTTATTCTTCATTCATGTAATTCCTTAGTTTTAGAATAGTTTTCTCTCTCTTAGGTTGAGAGTTTCTCTCTCTAGTTTAGGCTAGCTTAGGAGTAGTTTTAGAGAGAGAAAGTGAAGAATTTCAATGGTGATTGAGAGATTGAAGATGCAAGTGTGACAATTGTGTTGGAGATCATCTTAATTATCAATGAGCATTTCTAAACTCTATCTCATTCAATTGCTTTGTTTAATTTGATGGTTGTTTGGTTTGATTTTGATATTTGATGTTTGATTAGAGTATTTGTTCTTGATGTTTTGTTGATTCTTGTTCTCTATAGTTGATAGTAGATTTAATGATGTTTCTTGAGTAGTTTACTTGCTAGGGTTTGGGTAAACATGTGTGATTGATGGATTGAGATTGATTTGGGAATTTGAGTAGTTCTTGTGTTGTGATTAAATTGATTCATAGAGGTTTGCATGTTGCATAAGTTTGATTGGAGTAGCTAACCATGATTGCTAGCATTGATTGCATGATTGAATTGATTGACATGACCACTTGATATCGATTTGATCATAATTAGTTGAGTATTTGATTATGTTTCTTCATATTGTTTAGCACTAGAGAAATCTATGTTAGAGAGTGTGAGGATGATTAGTTGAATGCCCCTAATTGCTCCTACTATTTGTCTTTGCATTGCGTGGATTGCTTGACTCCCTAATTAGCTTGGTTATCATGAATGCATGTTGATCCTCATTCCCTAGTGTTTCATTTGTTTGATTCTTGATTTAGGAAGTAGAATAGCGCTACCTTTCACCTTAGACTTCGACCTAGCTTAGGCGTTAATAAGAAATACTTGAACATAACCGTTCCTAGTGGTTCGACCCTTGACTTACCTCTATACTTGTATTTAGGTAGTTGAGTGATTATAAATTTGTTTGACCGTAGGGAGGATTAGTTCAATGACATAGTTTTCCCCACGTCAAAATGGCGCCGTTGCCGGGGAACGGTGTCTATGTTTGAGTGTTTTTGATTGCTTGAGTCTAGGTCTTTGTTTATACTTTTCTTTTATTTCTTTTTGTTTGCATTGTAAAAAATGGCATGTCTCTCATTTCCTCAATTTGACAATGAGCCTTTTTGTGAATATTTTAATAGACTAGAGGGATTTCTTGATTGTAATTGTTGTAATATTTGGGAGGCTTGTGAGATTTGTTATTTTGGTTTGAATGAGCAAACTAGGGATGAAGTTGAATGCATGCATAATGATGAATTTAGAGCATTGTCTATTGATGATGCTTGGGATTTTTATGTTTGGTTTGCTAGGAATGTCTATAGTAGGGGTAATCATGATCCTAATATTGATATGCAATGTGTTGATTCTTCTAATATTAGCATGAATTCCCATGATTTGTCACATGATCCTATTGGTGAACCTAAAATACATGATTTCAACTCTATTTCCCCTTTTGTTCATGATGATGAAGTACATGCTCAAGTTGATGCTAATGGTGTGTTTCAATATTCTTCATTATTTACTATGCCTTCTTGTGATGTGCTTCATTCCCTTAATGATGAATCTCATGTTCTTGATTTTGCCCCCACTCCCCAATGTGATGTATATGCTCTTGATCATAATGTTGATTCTTCCAATCTTGGTTGTATTTCTTCTCCTCTTGTTGAACCTCAACCTTCTACATCTTTTGAATCTCTTGTTGATGTATTTGAATCTCAAATTAGGCACATTGAGCTTGATAATAAGTTTGGGCCTAGTAAGGAGATGATTCTTAATTCTATGAGAGGTCAATTAGAGATAATGAAAAAGAGTGAGGAGTGTCTTGAGGAGGGAAAGAGAAGAAAAGAAGAGTTAGAAGGCCAATTGTCATCCTTGATGCTTATTTGTGAAAAATCCCAATTTAATGTGTGTGTTGAGGATGATGATGATGATTTTGAGTAACCAAGAGAGTGTGAGGATCCCATTTGTGAGCATTTGAGTGATGGTGAAGGAGTTGAGAATGAAGAGAGTGTTGATTTTGAAAATCCTATCCCTCTTTCCCATCTTGACGAGTCTCTAGTGCATGATTGTGACTCTTCTATCCATGAGTATTTGGATTCACTTGAGGTTATGTCTAATATGTTTTTTGAGTGTCAAATGAAAACCCATAGCCTTTTGAGTGAGTTTATTAAGAATGCTTCATGTGAGAGAGATGAGTTTGAAATGAATTTACATCCATTCATGCATGGCTTTGAGACTTTAGGCTTTAAGGAAGTTGAGGGAGTTGTTGTTCATGGTTGTGATGGAGGGGATTATGTAGTTCCTCTTGGAAGTTGGATGTTTGAGGGAGATGTTGATCATGAGTGTTCTTCTTTTGAGGATTCTATGATTGATTTTCATGCTCTAATTGGTGATTTGAGGCATGGTGGTGAGGAAGAGTTCATTTGCGAGACCATAGCTCCTATTCCCTCCTCACATGTCCCTTTTTCAAGGAATTTCAACCATATCCCCTACACTCCTATGTCCCTCCCTTCCTTTGTTAATGAGCCTATTGGGGACCCTCTTGTCTATGATGGTTTTTATGTGGCTCATTTGTCCCCGATTGAGGAAAGGGGTTATATTGTCACCCAAAAATATTCTAGTGAGGAGGATTTGCCTTTTTCTTTTTCTTTCCATTCTTTTATTCCCCCTTCTTCTTCTTATTTTCTTGTTTTTCCTTTTGATCCCTCTTCTTCTTTCTTTTGGCATCTCCCTTCTCACTTGCGTGCAACGATCTTGTTGCACGTCCTTATCCCGTCATTTGCCTACCTTTTATCATATGAAATGTGTAGTAGTGCATTTGACAAGCTCTTGCGTGCGTTGAATTATTATTTTCTAGAGCGGTCAAGCTTGGACCTTAAGCAAGCCTTTCTCGGGAAGTAACCCGTGTTTTATTGCTTTCATTTTATTTTCTTTTTAGATTAGATTTTATCTCATGGAAATGTTTGTGTGCCTTTTGCTAGGTACATGACTTGATATACTTTGGTGCTTCAATATGGACCAAGAATCAAGGAAGGTTGACTCCTATTTTTGCTAGCATAAGGAAGGCAAATTCAACACTAGAGGTTGTTAGCCTTGAAAGGGTAAAATTGGGTCATTTGCGGGTATTTACACCCACCTAATATCCGGTAATATCCTTCCTTGCTCTTTCTCTAGTGGATGATGACTTGTTGGACATATGATGGTTTGTTGGATTGATCTCCTTGTGTTCCCCTCCCATGGATTATATAATTTATGTTTGAGTGTAATGTCTCATTCAAGCTTGGGGGAGGGTATTCTATCATGTTTGGTGGGATGTTGATTCATATATGCTATGCACCTTTGTATATGCTTTTCCATGTTCTTATATTTTGAAAAACTCCAAAAAGATTTTTGTTTCTATCAAGGCAAATTTGCAATGTTTTTTTTTTTTTTGTTCTTGCTTTGGACATAATAACATTTGGACTTGCATAATTGAATGCTTTTCTTCCTAAATGGTAGTGGTGTGCACGGTTTGAGATTACGTTTGGTTGATTCTAGGATAAATCATGCTAAGGTAGTTGTCTAGAACTAGGGGGATCATGAAGCCGGATTCTACTTGTTTGTGGCATGTTTGGTAGTTGCTCCCTTTATTCGATTTGACAACCTTAGTGAGTTTTTGCTACAACCATGTGAGATTTATATTTGTTCAAGCTTTCATCATATTCTTGCATGAGCGGCATGGATCCTTGACTTTGCAAGCCTAATCTATAAAGCTTGATGTATGATTCTTAAACCCGAGACCGAGCTATCTAGGGAGGACAAAGGCACCTTTTTCGGGGTGGTATTTTTCATTTTTAGGTTAGTTTGTTTAATATTTGTTTTTGGGTTTCCATTTGCCTTCTTGCAACCATTTGAGCCTATTTCCTTCTTTTCAAGCCACATCTTTAGATCTTTGGCCTTTTGTTTCATTTTCTTTCTTTTCTTGTTTTTGTGAAGCAAATTGACCATATTTGACGGAGTTTGTTGTGGTGAAGTTGGATGTTTGGTTTTTATGAGTGCAAGATTGTGTTAAGTTTTCTTTGTGAATAATGGCAAGTGTATATGAGTAAAAGCCGTCCTTAATCATAAAAGGCATGGACTAATAAATTGTATTATAGAAAAAGCCGTCCGAATTTAGCAAAAGGCGAGGACATTGCAAGTTTAAGTAAAAAAAAAAAGAAAAAAAAAATTGATTGAAAAAGTGAAAATTCAAAAATATTTTGATGTATTCTTTTCTCCTCCTAAGCATTGAGGACAATGCTTCATTTAAGCTTGGGGGAGAAGCGTTTATGCTTTTTGTATATATTTCTTGTGGGTATAGCTTCAAATAAGCTTGGGGGTGTTGCTTTTGTTTGGTGATTTCTTGATCGTGTTGTTAAGGATTGATCACCCTTTTGCTTCACTTTTTAGGAAAACCGCCAAATTTTAAAAATTTTAGCCTACCTTCACCCTTTATGCCTTACGTTACAACCTTGGGGAAAGACCTTTTGACCTAGAAAGTTGAGTCATTATTCGGGGGAGGGAATCATGGGTCATTGCCTAAGGAAAGGGGATGCGAAGTCAAGATGTCGAGTAGCCCAAAAAATTGATCTTTTTCCGGTTCCTTTGCGGAATCTATGAGATGCTCACTAAGGGGAGATATGAGATTAGTAGGGGGAACGCGGTAAGACCGTTTGGGATGAAAGTGGAGTGTGATAACTAGTTCCTATGCTTAGCATATTTATGTTTCAATCAACCTTAGGTATCTTATAGCGTGCACTCCCTTACTTGTTTAGAAAGATTTGCATCCACTTGTGCTTGTACATTTGCAAAAGTCCTTTCATGAACATTTGTTTGCTTTTCTTGTATTTTGTTTTCTTTTTCATGCTTTGCCTTGTTTGTATTATTATGAGAGTTATGGGTAAACTCTTAGGATACCCTTACGAGAGCATCACTCGTCCTCTAGGGCGATCTAGGGGTTTAAATGGCTTGTCTTTAGTTGCTAAAATTGACCGTGATTCCTACGAAAGTGAGTTAGTGTATATTCCCATCTTCTCTAGTTTTCTCGTTTCTTTCTTTGCTTGAATAATGTCATCATTTTTCCCTTGGGTTGGATTTTGTTTTGCTCGAGGACGAGCAAAAGTTTAGCTTGGGGGAATTTGATCCGTGCCATTTATGGCACCTTTAGGCTATGTTTTCTTTATATTTCTATGCTCCTTTGTAGTCGTTTATGTCATGTTTTTAGAGAATAATGCTCGATTCGCGTGTTTTTGTGTTAGTTTAGAGAAATGCATGCTTTTAATGGTTTTCTTATCATTTTATTCATTTCTCGGCTATTTCTCTTGCTTCTATGTTTCTTTGTGTTGTTTTGTAGGTACGTCGCGGGCTATATGCATGGAAATTGAAAATAGCACCCACTAGCATCAATATGCACTTTTCGGAATTGAATTTGAGTTTGAAACAAAGGAAAACGAAGGATTGCAAAGTTTCAAATAGGACCTTTGTTCATTGTTTCAGCCATATCTCAAGTTCTACAACTCGGATTGATGTGATTGAAGTTGGGTTGGAAACTAGACTTAAAGAGCTTTCCAATGATAGGTCGCACGCCTTCATACGATTCATATACTGAGAGTTACAGCCTTCCGAAGTTAGCCCTGAAATTCTGCCGCGGGCGCGGGCTACAGTACCCGCGGGCGCGGGGTTGCTGCAGCTCCAAAACTGCCGTTTTTGGGCAGTAAGCACCCGCGGTTGTCCCGAGGGCTCCCCGAGGACGCGGGCGCGGCTATCGGGGTTTCTGTCTTCCTCCGCGGGCGCGGCCGAGTTCTCCGCGGGCGCGGGTTTCCGGGTCTTTTACGATTTTAAAGCTTCTTTTCTCCTTTTGTTTATATAGTTTTTGGTTTCCTTTATTCTTCATTCATGTAATTCCTTAGTTTTAGAATAGTTTTCTCTCTCTTAGGTTGAGAGTTTCTCTCTCTAGTTTAGGCTAGCTTAGGAGTAGTTTTAGAGAGAGAAAGTGAAGAATTTCAATGGTGATTGAGAGATTGAAGATGCAAGTGTGACAACTGTGTTGGAGATCATCTTAATTATCAATGAGCATTTCTAAACTCTATCTCATTCAATTGCTTTGTTTAATTTGATGGTTGTTTGGTTTGATTTTGATATTTGATGTTTGATTAGAGTATTTGTTCTTGATGTTTTGTTGATTCTTGTTCTCTATAGTTGATAGTAGATTTAATGATGTTTCTTGAGTAGTTTACTTTCTAGGGTTTGGGTAAACATGTGTGATTGATGGATTGAGATTGATTTGGGAATTTGAGTAGTTCTTGTGTTGTGATTAAATTGATTCATAGAGGTTTGCATGTTGCATAAGTTTGATTGGAGTAGCTAACCATGATTGCTAGCATTGATTGCATGATTGAATTGATTGACATGACCACTTGATATCGATTTGATCATAATTAGTTGAGTATTTGATTATGTTTCTTCATATTGTTTAGCACTAGAGAAATCTATGTTAGAGAGTGTGAGGATGATTAGTTGAATGCCCCTAATTGCTCCTACTATTTGTCTTTGCATTGCGTGGATTGCTTGACTCCCTAATTAGCTTGGTTATCATGAATGCATGTTGATCCCCATTCCCTAGTGTTTCATTTGTTTGATTCTTGATTTAGGAAGTAGAATAGCGCTACCTTTCACCTTAGACTTCGACCTAGCTTAGGCGTTAATTAGAAATACTTGAACATAACCTTTCCTAGTGGTTCGACCCTTGACTTACCTCTATACTTGTATTTAGGTAGTTGAGTGATTATAAATTTGTTTGACCGTAGGGAGGATTAGTTCAATGACATAGTTTTCCCTACGTCAAAGACGAAGAAGAAGGAAGGTCCTTCTTCTTGTTTTTCCAAGTGTTATTATTGTTACTACCAACAGTCTTTATTAGCTCATCCTCGATATTGATGCCAATATAATATACAGCCTCAAAAGTGTGCAATGGAAGAAATTTGAGAAGATCCCTATACTTGTGAGTTAGATTTTTAATGAAGAGGCGATCCATCTCTCTTTCTTTGGGAGGATCTACCAAGAGTGAAGCCGTTTCTCTCCTCCTATTCAGATAAGCGAGAAAGCCTTCATTCTCTTTCTATTTGAGAATGGAGAGTTCACGTTCTGAAGTTTTGGTTTGAATGTTACACTTGTAACGATTCATGAAACTGTCGGTGACATCTTTCCAAGTCGTAGTACGCTTGACATCTAGGAAATAAAACTATTGTTGGCAAGCATGCTCTAAGGAGAGAGGGAACTCCGTAGGGAAGAGTGTTACGTCCAATCCCTTCTTCGAATGGAATATTGGATTGTCAATAGGCTTGAACTTTGGAATATCAACAGTGGAGATTTTTTTAGGGAGCCTATCCTTCATATCCAAAGGAGTAGGAGGTTGTTCCACATAGGTGAAATCCTCAGAAATCTTGCTTATCTGTTCTTTCAATTTGTCAAGGATAGCAACAGTGACCTTGTTTTGTTTCATGGTAGTGACCCTAGTGGTAAGGGTTTGCATCACGGAAGACAGTGCCTCGATGAATTTGTTGAGGTTATCAATATCATCCTTAGTGGCCATTGGAACGATCTGAAAGTAGTTTAAAGGTGATGAGTAATGTGGAGATGGCGAAGTTTTCTTTGAACGCCTCTTAGATTTAAGAGATTGTTGCGGTAATGACTCGAACCGTTTAAATCTACCCCTGCTCCTTGACCAAGTACTGTGAAATAAAACAATTCACTTAATTGTTTGACTCATTGCTCGAGATAGGAAAGGAAGGGGAAAAAATAGACATTTGAAAACAGGTGAGAAAAACTCCACTCATTTTTTATTATGACGAAAAAAAGGGTGCATGAACCTAGTATACGATCATAAACGACATGGTGCACGACTCAAGTCGGAAAATAAAGAAAGTTTGTTGACTATACTTGACTCGTGAGTGCTTAAGCAAGGAATGATGTAATTAGGAATATTGGTTAAGGCTTAGAGTGTGAGAGAGAGAGAGAAGAGAATGATTTTTGGTGCATGAACCTAGTATACGATCATAAACGACATGGTGCACGACTCAAGTCGGAAAATAAAGAAAGTTTGTGGACTATACTTGACTCGTGAGTGCTTAAGCAAGGAATGATGTAATTAGGAATATTGGTTAAGGCTTAGAGTGTGAGAGAGAGAGAGAAGAGAATGATTTTGAAAGGAATGGTGTCCTTCGAACAAGTGTATTATTCTGATAGCGGATTCTGAATTATTAGAAAGCTAATATATTCAGTAAGGTCAAGTGATCGGAAAGCCTGG
Source organism: Chenopodium album (assembly GCF_948465745.1). Lineage (NCBI taxonomy): Eukaryota > Viridiplantae > Streptophyta > Magnoliopsida > Caryophyllales > Amaranthaceae > Chenopodium > Chenopodium album. The sequence goes on along the minus strand of NC_137850.1, from coordinate 27,040,113 downwards.
GTGGAGGCCGCTTCCGATCAGTAATATTAATATAATTAATATTACAGCTTAATCTTGATTGAACCCTTCGGGTCACACCTAAGCAAATATATGCGAACCAACTCGACGAATTAATTCGGAAGAAATTAATTCGTCGCATGAGTGTTAAATATTTAGACGTCGGTAATTCGAGCTTAGAGTGTCGAAACCGATCGTCGGAAGTCGAGCCTAAAATGATAAAAGACGAGACGCGCAAAATAATAATAAATCGACCATATTCCCGAAAATACCCCTAGCATCGGTGTGCCCCGGGCATCCGAATGCTAGGGGCAAGACGAGCTAGCACACCGTGCTAGCAGCCCCGGCCAGCCGCGGCTAGGCACAGCAGCAGCCGCACCACGGCAGCAGCCGCAGCCGCACCAAACCGCAGCAGCAGCCGCGCACAGCAGCAGCTGGTGCAGGCTGGGCTCGGGCCAGGTGCGGGCTGACTGCGGGCCACGTGCGGGCGGGTGCGGGTCGGGCTCGGGCTTGGCTCGTGGCTTGGCTCGGGTCATAGGGCCATGAATAAGGGGAAGCTTGGAATATGAGAGTAAGTGGGAGAGGACATGTGGCACAAGGAGAGTATTGAGTGGGGGGCAAGTATGGTCCCCTACTCTCCATGTGGTCCTCACCAACCCATCTCACATGGTAATGCCACTTGTAGATTTATTATTAGTTTGCAATTTTAATTTAATTTAGCTTTAAATTAATTTGTGGAATTTCATGATCCCACATTGATGGGATAGAAATTTCCACTCATACTTTCCTCTATAAATACCAAGCTTGGGATTTGGAGTAAAGTGCTTGAGTGGGAGTTAAAAAGAGCATTCCATAATTTTTGGGAAAACTCTTAAACTCACATAACACTCGGGTTTGGGTCGGACCTTGCTAACCCCAAGGTAGTAGACCTTAAAGTTGTGTTCGCCCATTTGTGGGTGGATACCATCGGAGGCGCGGCGCTTGACGTGCTAGTAGCTTTTAAGTAAGAGCCCCGGGTTTTGGGCGAAGCTCGCTTCGAGGGTAAGATTCGTTATCTTTTCTTTGTGAATATTTATTTATGCTTTGTGATTTTAATTATTGCGAGTGGTTCCTCGGGAAGGGGTTGTTTCCGCGGTGAGTCGGACTCACCAAACCCCAACAGCGGTATCAGAGCCCCGCTCGTTTATTTTTATAATCATGTTTTTCAAGGTTTATTTTTGGCTTAATTTTCTGGTTTATGTTGCTAATTAGATTAGTAGCTCGGTTTTATTTATTTAATCCCGTTTTTAATGTCGAATTTGGCCCAGAACCCAGATTTTCGCCTAGGACTAGTGAATTTTGGGTGGAAAACGTGTTCTGGAAATGGTTTTACCCCATTGGGACTGTGATTTTAGCCAAATTCTGACCAGAAATGCCTTTTTCGAGGGGTTTTTCGTTTTTGACGAAAATTTTTAAGTCTTTTCTAACCTTGAAATCAATGGCATAAATTGTTGATTATATGGTTGATTATTTGCATAATTTTCTGCACTTTTATGTCCCCTTAAAGCACACTTACTTGGTAGTATTTGATGCTTAAAGGTTGATTTATTTTCACATAATTGCAAACTAATTGCTTTTTAGTGTGAAAATTTTATTTTTGAAGCTTCCTAAGTGTTAAAGATTCAATCTTTATTTGTGATAAGTGATTGAAACTTTGAAAACCACTAAATTCCATGTTATTTTGAGTTGAACTTTGTTGTTTTAATCATTTTGAGTTGATTAGAAACATAAAGTTTCGATTTTTGTGATAGAAATTTGGTTATCTTCATGTTGGAAGATATAATTTTCAAGGATTCACAAATTTTAGATGTTGGAATTTTCATTTGAACATTAAAGTTCATATTTTTCCAACTTCCCTTTACTTTGTCAAATTCTCAAGTTTAATTTAAATTGAAAGTGAGAAATTGCCTCAATTTTATTTTGCACCAAGCTAAACCAATTTAATTATAGATGGTTCTTGGAATTATTTTGGTTATTGCACTTTGAAAATTTTATTAAGTTAGACTTGTTTAAAATTTTACTTTGCTCACTAAATTAGTTCTAAAATTAATTTAGAATTAATTATTTTTGTCTCGCGGAATTGGGATCAAATCCCAAGGTAGTGTGGCACGCAAAACGAGGCAATGCGCCACCATGGCGAGCCGGGCTGCACAGCAGCCCGCATGTGGCTTCCACGGTGGTTGCGCCGCCTCGATGGTGGGCCACACGCGCGGCAGCAGCCACGCACAGCAGCAGCTCACGCGCGGCAGCAGCAGCCACGCGCGGCTGTGCTGTGGCAGCGGCTTGCAGCCGTGTGCCGTGGGCCGTATGTTCGTGGTCTTGGTGTGTGCGTATGCTTGGTGCGGTGAGGTGACTAGCCGTAGTAGGCTTGATGTTAATTATTTTGCCGTCTATTTATTTTAATTAATTTTGTTAATTTTAATTAAAATTTTGGGAGGCTAGGCCCCGGGTTTATTGAGCGGCATTGGCAAAATTTCATTTTGACAAGTTTGGGTGCTACCGACTTAATTAATTGGATTAATTAAGGAAATGCGGAATTTAGTGGGAGCTTCAATTATTAATGACGTAATTTATACAATCGGTTAAACAACTTTGACTAGTTTAATTAGGCGTGTTAATCGGATTAACCACCTAGATTAGTTACTAGTGCGTGCGTTGTTTGAATGCATTTTACTTGTTGTTAATTTTGTAAATTGCATGGGCCATTCACAAATAGTGAATGGATGAATGGAATATATATATTCTCTCTCTCACAGGTTTTATGAAATGGCAACTAGTGGGACCCGACTAGGATAGAAAATACAGACTATGTGCCGTTATGTATTTTTGTAAATCTAAATACGGTCTACGCACCGTTAAGTACTTTTGTACTTTAATATTTAGATTATTCCTAGTTATAGACACTAGTTTTTGCATAGTTTGGTTAAGTCTTGAAGACGGCGTATCTTGGAAGACAAAGCCTTGAAATGCAAATGAAGACCTTTTGAAGATATGAAGATTTCAAGGGGTCATGTTAGTTGCCAATATGCATCTATTATTTCGCTTTATATTTTATGGTTATATATATGTGTGTGAAATATTCATTAGATGCATGTTTAGGTTTTCTTGATGTTGCGATGATTAGTTAAGTTCACTTAAATCAACCAACATAGAAATCCTAGGTCCCTAATAATATTGAGTGAAACTTGCCTTTCCAAAACAACACTTACTAACCGGACGATGGTGATGGTAGGCTACGCCAAAGCGAGGTGCCATCACTCCTCTAAGGGGCATAAGGCACACCGGGTGTGCACGTTGGTTTTGGTTTAACTCATCGGTATGAGTGAGGAGTCCTCACATACCGTGGCAAAAGAGATACATCGTCAAAGATGCATTAGATGCGACGATTGTCTAACCAAGATTGGCTTAGAGCCATTAGCAAGGCAATGCTTATCGAGAAGATTGAGTGTTTAAGACAAGCCAAAGCATGCTTAACCACTCTTTGTTTCTTCGGATCTTGGAATCGCCTTATTTTCACCAAATAGGGACAATTTTTACGTGTAAATAAGACGTTAAATAAGTATTGAAAATTTGCATGAATAAAATTCAATCTTATTTAAGTAATTTTTTGAATGGTTTTTCATTAAAATTCTTTCAATTGTAGAATCATGTCTTCAACCTCAAACAACCAGTTTTCATTACGCTCAATTCTCGACAAGAAGAAGTTGAGTGGTACCAATTTCCTTGATTGGCAAAGGAATTTGCGCATCGTTCTTATGCAAGAACAGAAAGAGTATGTCCTTGATGAGGAAATGCCTGAGGCTCCCAATGAGGAGGTAACTCAAGCGGCCCTTAACCGATGGCAAGTGGCCGATCGGGATGTCAAGTGCGTAATGCTAGCCACTATGTCTCCTGAACTTCAGAGAACCTTCTTCGAGAAGCAATCGGCCTATGAGATCATTTCTGAGTTACAGAATATGTTTCAAGAACAGGCTCGAACTGAAAGGTTTGAAACCCACAGGCAGATCCTTGAGACTAAGCTCAAGAAAGGAGAGCCAGTCAGCCCACATGTGCTCAAAATGATCGGATTATTTGAGAACATGGGAAGGCTTGATGCGGGGTATTCAACCGAAATGGCAATTGACATCATTATCCATTCCCTTCACAAAGGCTATGACCAGTTCAAAATGAACTACAACATGCATAGCATGGAGAAAACCCTCACCGAGCTTCATGGGATGTTGAAGCAAGCTGAGCAGACGCTCAAGGATGAGGGAAAGCATGATATGCTCATGATTAAGAAGGGTAAGCCGTTTAAAAGGGCAGGCAAAAAGAAGAAGGGCTTCAAGGGGAAAGGGAAGAAGAACTTTCCGCCTAAGCCGAAAGCTACCAAAGACAACAAGGAGAAAAAGGTAGCATCTTCTAAGTCTGATTCCGAATGCTTCTATTGCAAGAAGAAGGGACATTGGAAGAGAGACTGCCTCAAATTCAAGGAAGATAAGAAGAACGGAACCGTTGCTTCTACATCAGGTATTTACGTTATAGACTTTAACTTCACTAGCTCGGCTTCATGGGTATTAGATACTGGATGTGTCTCACACCTTTGTTCCAATTCACAAACACTAAGGAACACTAGGAAGCTAGCGAAGGGAGAGATCGAGTTCCGAGTAGGAAATGGAGCAAGGATTGGTGCTATTTCTGTAGGATCTCTCAGTTTGTCTTTGCCCACGGGGCTAGTTTTGGAACTTGACAATGTTTATTGTGTTCCCAACATTACCAAAAACATCATTTCAATTTCGGCGTTGGACGCTAAAGGTTTTGAATTTCGAGTTAAAGACCAAACATGTTCATTTTATCTCGATAATGTTTTATATGGTACGGCACATTCAGAAAATGGTCTTTATGTGTTATATCTAGACAAAGAAATTTATAACGTTAATAATCCTGCAAAGAAAGCTAAGACTACACAGTCTAGTCAAACTTACTTGTGGCATTGTCGCCTTGGCCACATTAACATCAAACGCATCAAGAAACTTCTACAAGAAGGTATTCTTGACTCATTTGATTTAGAATCCTTTGAGAATTGCGAAGGATGTTTATTAGGCAAGATGATAAAGCAACCATTCTCCAAGTTAGGAGAAAGGGCCGGTGACTTATTGGGACTTATACACACTGATGTATGTGGACCAATGAGTACACCCGCAAGAAATGGTTATCGGTATTTCATAACCTTCACGGATGACTTTAGTAGATATGGTTATGTCTATCTAATGTCGCACAAATCTAAATCGTTTGATAAATTCAAAGAATTTCAGAGAGAAGTTGAAAACCAACTAGGCAAGAAAATCAAGGCACTTCGATCGGATCGAGGTGGCGAATATTTGAGCCAAGAGTTTGATGACCATCTGAAAGAACATGGAATACTTTCAGAGTTGACACCTTCGGGAACTCCTCAGTGGAATGGAGTATCTGAAAGGAGGAATCGAACCCTGTTAGACATGGTCCGATCGACTATAGGTCTTAGTGAACTTCCAATCTCTTTCTGGGGACATGCACTTTTAACTGCGGCACTCACACTGAATCGTGCTCCGTCAAAAGCAGTGGAAAAGACTCCATATGAATTATGGACTAATAAACCACCAAGGTTGTCTTTTCTCAAGATTTGGGGATGCGAAGCATATGTCAAGAAACTCATTTCTGACAAACTTCATCCAAAATCTGATAAGGTTTACTTTGTAGGTTACCCAAAAGAAACCAAAGGGTATTACTTCTACAACAAATCCGAGAACAAAGTGTTTGTTGCTCGTGATGGTGTCTTTTTGGAGAAGGAGCATCTCTCCAAAATGACAAGTGGGAGGAAAATCTAACTCGACGAAGTTCGAGAGGACGAGCAACAAGGACAAGTTGACAATCAAAGTGCTTACCAAGCAGCTGTTGACGTTGGTCAAACTGATAATGCAAATGCTCAGTCCATTACCCTACGTAGGTCGACTCGGCCAAGATCTCAACCTGACAGATATCTCGGTGTTGTATTAACCGAAGATCAGGACATCCTAGTAGTGGATGGAGATGAGCCGGCAACCTACAAGCAAGCTATGACGAGCCCTGACTCTGCAAAATGGCAAGAGGCCATGAAATCCGAAATGGACTCCATGTTTGAAAATCAAGTATGGGACTTGGTTGATTTACCCGTAGGTTACACACCTATCGGATGTAAATGGATTTTCAAGATGAAAACCGACAAAGATGGAAATGTATTTATTTACAAAGCAAGGCTGGTAGCAAAAGGTTACAGGAAAATTCACGGCGTTGATTATGATGAAACTTTTTCTCCAGTTGCCATGCTTAAGTCCGTTCGAATTCTTCTAGCGATTGCTGCATATTACAATTATGAAATATGGCAGATGGACGTCAAAACCGCCTTCCTCAATGGGATTTTGGAAGAAACTGTGTATATGACACAGCCTGAAGGTTTTGTCGACCAGAATAATCCTAAGAAGGTATGCAAGCTTAAGAAGTCCATTTATGGACTAAAGCAAGCAAGCAGAAGTTGGAATCTGCGATTTGATGAAGCCATCAGTGAGTTTGGTTTTATCAAGAATCCAGATGAGTCTTGTGTCTACAAGAAGGTCAGTGGGAGTGACATCGCCTTCCTAGTCTTATATGTCGATGACATTTTGCTCATTGGAAATAGCATTCCATTGCTGGAGTCTGTAAAGACTTGGCTCAGGAAATGTTTTTCAATGAAAGAATTGGGAGAAGCTCAGTACATATTAGGCATCAAGATCTATAGGGATAGATCAAAAAGGATGATTGGAATGAGTCAGAGTACTTATATCGATAAGGTACTGGCTCGATTCCAAATGGAAGGAGCCAAGAGAGGGAACCTACCCATGTCACATGGCGTAACCTTAAGCAAGAAGCAGTGTCCAAAGACACCTGATGAGCGAGAAAGGATGAGTCGAATTCCGTATGCTTCGCTTATCGGATCGATCATGTATGCCATGATATGTACTAGGCCGGATGTATCGTATGCCTTGGGTGCTACGAGCCGATACCAATCAGACCCAAGAGAGACGCATTGGATTGCGGCCAAGAATATTCTGAAATACCTGAAAAGGAACAAGGATAAATTCCTGGTCTATGGTGGTAAAGATGAATTGGTTGTTGAGGGATATACCGACGCAAGCTTCCAGACAGACAGAGACGACTTCAAGTCGCAATCAGGATACATATTCTGTCTCAATGGAGGAGCGTTTATTTGGAAGAGTGCAAAGCAAAGCACAACCGCTGATTCTACAACTGAAGCCGAGTACTTGGCAGCATCTAAGGCAGCCAAGGAGGCAGTTTGAATTCACAAGTTCATTAATGAACTTGGTGTTGTACCCTCGATCAAGGGTCCAATAGACCTCTATTGTGACAACAATGGAGCTGTTGCTCAGGCTAGAGAGCCACGAGAACATCAGAAGGTCAAACATGTCCAAAGGCGATTTCATATGATTCGAGAATGGAAGTCAGAAGATGAAATCAGAATTTGTAAAGTTGGAACGGATGACAATGTAGCCGATCCACTGACTAAACCTCTGTCTCAAGTGAAGCACAACAAACACATTGAGGCAATGGGAATCAAGCATGTTGCGAACTGGCTTTGAATTCCATTTATAGTGTTTTTAATCAGATTTTGAACAATGTTGATGTAAAGCACCATGATGAACCATTCAGTTTTGGAGTAATTAAAATCTTCATGCAATTTAAATCACTCCGTCTTTATTTAATTGTGGTTTAGAATTAAATAATGAGTCCATTCGATTTTAATAAATATTCAAAATAGGGTATCAAGTCAATGGCTTGGATAAAGAAACACCTATTAAGTGAATGTTGAATATTTTAATCGAAAATTATCCCTAATCAAGGTCGTATTTTGTGGACGAATAATGACCATCAGAGATTAGTGTGTAGTATGATTTGTAGCACCGTTTCTTGTGCTATGAGGATACAAATCATTTGCACAGGTATTGGTTTAGAACCATACTGGACAGACCTATGAGGATGCTTTAAGAGATTAAAAATCGTCATAAGTATTTTCTCATTATTACTATCGGAACTCTTTCCTTTTGACCATGAGTAGTGGGAGATCTCTTGTTTGAGTACTAGTCCGTTTTGGTATTCGCCAAACGTCTGCCGTAATTGGGGATTATAAAGACGGATATCGGGCGGGTGAGTCCTCTTAGTAAGAGAAGCTACATTACAAGACTGGAAATGTCCCCCTACTAACAATAGGGAACATGTCTTGTTGTTTACAAGGCCTCTCGAAGACCAAGACTGTGAAAAATGCATGGCCGTGCTCAGATGGATTTTAGAAATCATCTGCTTATTGACAGTCAAACTCGGATTTCGAGAAACACTTTTGGACGTAACAGAGATGACTAGTAATCTTACTCTGTAGTTCATGAAGAGACATAGGATAAGGGCTATACACTAAATGCACACTTGTCCGGAAGGACAAGTGGGAGATTGAAAGGAATGGTGTCCTTCGAACAAGTGTATTATTCTGATAGCGGGTTCAGAATTATTAGAAAGCTAATATATTCAGTAAGGTCAAGTGATCGGAATGCCTGGGTGGAGGCCGCTTCCGATCAGTAATATTAATATAATTAGTATTACAGCTTAATCTTGACTGAACCCTTCGGGTCACACCCAAGCAAATATATGCGAACCAACTCGACGAATTAATTCGGAAGAAATTAATTCGTCGCCTGAGTGTTAAATATTTAGACGTCGGTAATTCGAGCTTAGAGTGTGGAAACCGATCGTCGGAAGTCGAGTCTAAAATGATAAAAGACGAGACGCGCAAAATAATAATAAATCGACCATATTCCCGAAAATACACCTAGCATCGGTGTGCCCCGGGCATCCGAATGCTAGGGGCAAGACGAGCTAGCACACCGTTCTAGCAGCCCCGGCCAGCCGCGGCTAGGCACAGCAGCAGCCGCGCCGTGCCACGGCAGCAGCCGCAGCCGCACCAAACCGCAGCAGCAGCTGGTGCGGGCTGGGCTCGGGCCAGGTGCGGGCTGGTTGCGGGCCACGTGCGGGCTGGTGCGGGCCGGGCTCGGCTCGTGGCTTGGCTCGGGTCATAGGGCCATGAATTAGGGGAAGCTTGGAATATGGGAGTAAGTGGGAGAGGACATGTGGCACAAGGAGAGTATTGAGTGGGGGGCAAGTATGGTCCCCTACTCTCCATGTGGTCCTCACCAACCCATCTCACATGGTAATGCCACTTGTAGATTTATTATTAGTTTGCAATTTTAATTTAATTTAGCTTTAAATTAATTTGTGGAATTTCATGATCCCACATTGATGGGATAGAAATTCCCACTCATACTTTCCTCTATAAATACCAAGCTTGGGATTTGGAGTAAAGTGCTTGAGTGGGAGTTAAAAAGAGCATTCCATAATTTTTGGGAAAACTCTTAAACTCACATAACACTCGGGTTTGGGTCGGACCTTGCTAACCCCAAGGTAGTAGACCTTAAAGTTGTGTTCGCCCATTTGTGGGTGGATACCGTCGGAGGCGCGGCGCTTGACGTGCTAGTAGCTTTCAAGTAAGAGCCCTGGGTTTTGGGCGAAGCTCGCTTCGAGGGTAAGATTCGTTATCTTTTCTTTGTGAATATTTATTTATGCTTTGTGATTTTAATTATTGCGAGTGGTTCCTCGGGAAGGGGTTGTTTCCGCGGTGAGTCGGACTCACCAAACCCCAACAGATTTTTGGTGTAGAAGAGAGGAAGAGAGAATGATTTCGTGTCTCGAAACTGCAGAAATCAGGTTTGTATTTATAGAGGAAATGATCAGGAGATCACACGGAACCCTAGAAAGGATAAAAAGCCCTAATTTGTGCACCGCGACAGGGCAATGAGTGCCGTGACACGGTACAGATTACCGTGTTGCGGTACGCAATTTTGCCCTAAATACGTATAAACTGATAAAGCGTGTGAAGAGATGTATAGGAAAGTACGCAGAAAAATCCAATGTCACGGTATGTGTACCGTGACACGAAAAATGACACCGCGACGCGGCAATGTCCACCGTGGCGCGGCACGTGGCACCGTGTCACGGTGTACAACCTACCCAAAAATTGCGTAATGATTCATAAACGCGTGAGAAAAAACGCGAAAAAAACACGAGAAAGCACCGTGACACAGTGAAAAATACCTTGTCACGGTACCAGTCCCCGTGCCACGTCAGCATTCCCCGCGACGCGGCAATTTAGCTAATGCGCAGTAATTCTAGTTTTTTACGCGTTTTTAAAACTATAATAACTTTTGATCCGTAACTCTGAATAGGGCATATAATATATCGTTGGAAAGCTTATCAAGTATACTTTCCAACCCAGTTATAATCAGTTCAAAATCATTTGTAGATTTTAATATATGGCCGTTTTAGTGAAAGGGTGTTAGTTTTGGGCCGAGTTTAGTATTTTGCTCATATCTTCTTCGTTTTAAATCAGAATTGGGCTTATGATATATCGTTGGAAAGCTTATTTCAAGGCCTAAAATAATAATTGGATTAAAATTATAGGTCCACAAAATCAGTTTCTCTCGGTTTTGTGATGTGGAAACGAAAAGTGGAAAGTGAGCTATGGTTTGGGGAAATGGGCTAAAAATTGGGTTGGTTTATGAAATTTATTGAATGGAAACATGGATTTAAGCACTCCAAAATTAAATACTCAACCCGACGAATAACGACGGTGAAAGGTTGTTCATCATCGGGTTTGGTTTTGGGGAGACATTTTTAGGTGTCTACACAAAGGTATTTAAAATTTTTTTAAATATAGAATACATGTGAAAAATAATTTAAATAAAAACAATTCTATTGCGTCCGCCAAAACGGTCGCAAATTGCGACCATTACGACCGTGAAAGAAACGGTCGCAATTTGCAACCGTGTAAAGCGGTCGCAACAGAGTTAATATTTATTTTTCTTAAAAAATGGTATAAAAGGAGTTTAAACTAACCCTAGCCCTAATATTGTTGACCGCCGCTCCATATCTCCTTTTTCCTTTCTCTCTCTTCTTTTTCCTTCTCGTTCTCTTTCCTCTTCTTCCTAATCTGCTCCTCCTCCCTGATGTGCTTTGTTCTTTTTCCTTTCTTTCTTTCCTATTTTCCTATATTTCTGCCTCTCCTTTTCTCATTCTCATTCTTTTTCCTTTTCTCTTTTTCGTTCTCTTTCCTTTCCTACCTCTAGTTCCTTTTCCTCTTTTGATTTGGAAATTTTTCGGCAACTTCGGTGGTGTTAGTGAGTCTGGCGAATCTCCCGCACCGTCCTTATTCTCTTGGTTCGATGGTTAGGTGGTGGATTTAAGCAAGTTAAAGGTTTTTAAGGTCAAATTCGACCATGAAAACTTTAGATCTAGACTTTTCATGGTCGAATTTGGCTTTATTAAACCAAAGTCAAAGTCAATTTGGGGTTTGAGGTATGTTTTCGTGTTTGTTTTTTTGTTCGAATTTGGTTTGATTTTTTGTTGATTTTTATTCGAATTTCCATGTTTGAATGTTAATTTTTTTTACTTGATTTTTATTCTGTATGGGTTTGAAATCCATTTTGATTTTTTTTTTGTTAATTTTGGGATTAATTATTGTTTTGATTTATGTTAATTTTGGGTTTTATTTTTATTAATTTCGATTTTGGGGTTGATATAGTGGCAGTTTTGTTGATTTAGTTTTCTGTGGTTTTTTTATTTTATTTTTATTTTTTATTTTTTATTTTTTTTGATAAATTCATGTGTTTGGTGGTGTGTTTAGGATGTGGATTTAATTTGTGGGTTTAGTTTTTGTGGGTTAGTTTCTTTCAGAGATGCTGACCCGGAGCGAAGTAGAGATGCCTAACGTAGTTATGGTTGGCGGTGGTGGTGGGTAGAGATTGTTTAGGGATGGCAGTGGTGGTGGGTAAGGTGGTTTGAAGTGTAAAAGTATGCAGGCCAGTGGAAAGTAGCTGCTGGTTGCGTTTGATTCTGATTTTTTTTTTTTTAAAAAACAATTAGTGACCGCCTAAGGCTGTTGCAAATGTCCATATTTGCGACTGGTGAGATAACGGTCGCAATCAATAATATTTGCGACCGTTTCAGTACCGGTCGTTGAAAATAAATAAAATGGTCGCAAATTGATTGTGACCGTCAACCCATCCTAATTTTTTCTTTTTGCAACCATGTGAATAACGACCACCCTATTACGACCGTTGACGATCGCAATTATTTTCAACGACCGTTTTTGCTATTTTCAGTGACGTTCAAGACAGTCGCAAAAACCATCATTTTTAGTTGTGTTTCAATTAGTAGATATAAAAGCATCGTTCAACCTATTATTAGGACGCCCTTGACTTCACGACCTTAAGGCCGTCCCTTCATCCCTCCACCAGCAAGTCAAACCCATAGTTGGGGGAATTCTTGTCACCATCGATGCTTCCCCTATGAGGATCAAGGTGATTAATAAACCAATCATAAATGTGGAGCACGATGAAAACGATGAAGACTTATGGGGCTTTAATGCCGTAGAGGTCTCTTTTATTGAGGAAGATGAAAAGACCCCTCTTCGCTACGATCTCCATTCAAACATGATAGTCAATTCTATTCTCATAAAACAAGGGCATTTTCCCAGAATGACTCTAGGAAAAAAGAAAGGAATAGCGAAGCAAATGGGACTACCTGGCCTCCCTAAGTTAGATACTTTTGGACTTGGTTTCGAACCGACTCCGGAAGACTATAAGCGAGCCCGGGAAAAGTTCAACACATGGAGAAATGCTCGTACCCAGAAAAAAGCTATTCCAATGGATCGCTATCCCCTAACTCTAAATGGACAGTTCATAAAAGAGGGTGAAGATTTTCCATGCCACGAATTCCCCGAACCGTTCGTCAAAGATGGGATAAGACAACCAGGGTTCGAGATATTCTTGGACTGTAATTTCTTAGATGAGATCCCAACTCCCATTTACAAGGAGCAAGCACCTCCATGCTTCGACTTCAATGTTATGGGTCTTCTCTTTTACGTACGAGAAAAATGAGCCCAAGCGTATTGACGACAACTCTGCGCTTATCCAAACAGTGTTACAAAGTGAAGACTTTGATCCTACTAAGCTCATTACTCCGGCGGAAGGATTAGTTTAGGGATGGTGAAAGACTGTGAAGGTGACTACGCCGAGTGGACGAAGAATCTCCATCACCGCAGGACAAGGACCAATGTTCGATGAGTCAGAGTTGTTTAAGTCTGATTTTGAGTCTGAATTCAAGTCTTCTGTAGTCAAGTCTTCTAATTAAATCTTCTATAGTTGTGTCTCCTTCTATCCTTTCTAGTTTATAACTTACTCCTAGGATAGTCAGTAGTCAAGTCCCAACGGACGTATCTCTTTTTTTATGTAATGGTATCGGAATTTAATAACATGTCTTCTTCCGCCACTACTACATTTTAAGCCTAATGCAACGCCTAAATTCGTCGCATTAGAGCCCTTAAACCGTTGTCATTGGCCTAACGCAACGCCTCCATACCGTGGCATCCGCTGGCGTGGCATTAGCTCTAATACAACGGCAAAATGACCTAACGCAACGGTAACACTAGTGCCGTTGCGTTAGCTATAAATCTAATGCAACGGCACGTCGGCACCCTTATAGCCGTTGTATTAGCCATATTTAGCTAATACAACGATCATATACAGCTAACGCAACGGTAAGGTAGCTAATGCGACGACCAATATTCATATATTGAATATATATATATATATATTCCTTTTTTGAAACAATATAGTATATGCAAACCTAAGTGTATAAGAAACTATATAATTAATGACAATTTTGAGAAATCAAATGGAAATTTTATTGAGATTTAAAAAAACTCCATAGTACATAGATACAATTTCAGACTTAAACAAAAAAAAAAAAAAAGTTCAAACAACACCTATAACTAAATGTTTATTCTTCAAAAACAAAATTGTGACATTAGTTTTGAGCTTGAGCAAGAATCGCCACCATAATAAATTGAAAGCCTATAATTCTCCACCTGTATACCATGGTTGACGTTATCAATTATTGTCCCTGCATAACATGTCAAGAAGAAAATTACAATTTTTCTTTAAGACTTTATGCCTTGGATCAATTTTTTTTTTTAATTTTTTTTAATTTTTTACAGTCTTGTATTATTGATAAATAAGCAACATACATAATTAATATATACCATCCAATTTTATGAAAACAACCATAAAACATCCAAATTTAGTTCCTGAACTACCTAATACAAAAATAAACAAATAAAATAAACCCTTGATTAGAAGACAAGTAGTCAAGACAAAGCTAAAGCAAAAAAAAAAAATTAAAATGGATTAAAATTAATTGTATCAAATTAACAATTATTTGACACACTGAGATTTGTAAACAGCATAGGTAATATCAGATTCACTTATTTCTTTAAAGTAAACACATTAATAACCAGTATATAACATCACATAATAAACATTAAATTACACATTGGTATCACTCATTAGAGACAGCAGCAAGCAACATGTAGATAACATAACGAATTTAACAACAAGAGCACAACACAGCATCACATCACAACCTAGATTAATCTAACTAACCTTGTTCATATTGATTAGATTTAGTGAAGGGCTCCTACCCCAAGGAAATCTCTTGCTAGACTATCAAGAATTGGCATAACTTAAGGGGAAGGGTATTATAGATAGTGCAGTTAACTGATGAGTGTTCGTTGTGAGGAGAAATATACTAAGTCAATAGAGGAAAATAGAATCTTATCATTCCATAAGGAAGGGAAAAGAGGAGAGAATTCGGAGACAATTCACACTACTCACACAGTCACACTAACCCTCCCGACTTCTCCAAAGTAACCTACCAACTTACAATAGAATTATTTCTTCGTAATGTTTCTAAATGAGTCTAACGAAGCAACCACCTACCTCAAGAATTAATAGAGAACTTTAAGCATACATTGATAGTAGTTAAATCATACTAGCTACATAACTAGGACTAATAACAAATCTAAAGGCCTTTAATTTGTTGCAAACTAGAACTTTTTCTAAGCTTTGTATATATAATAGGTGACTAGCACAACTAAATTAAAGTCAGTTTAATGGAAAAGTATACTAAATTGAAGAACATGTTACTGTAATTTCAAAAAGATAACCAAAAAAAAAACAAAAAACTAAATAACAATCAAGGAAAGCATAATTAACATTCTACCCTCCAAACTACTGCAATATTGTATAAAAAAAAGAGTAGGAAAAAATTGATATAACCTCAAAGTCTAACTATAACAAAGTTA
Source organism: Chenopodium album (assembly GCF_948465745.1). Lineage (NCBI taxonomy): Eukaryota > Viridiplantae > Streptophyta > Magnoliopsida > Caryophyllales > Amaranthaceae > Chenopodium > Chenopodium album. Next base: position 27,024,782 of record NC_137850.1, on the reverse strand, counting down.
TCTAGTAATTTTTCCCCTGCTATGAAAAAAAAAAGCAAGAGTTAGGAAACAAAAAACTTCAATTTAGGATGTTGGATGAATAGAGCAACCATTACATTTTACACATGAAATGAATGTTCTATTAGCTAGATTTAAAAGCTTAAAAAGACTAATAATGATCTAGAGATGCATCTATACAACCCAAGGTCAAGTGCCACTAACCAAACATTGTAAAGACTAATACACGATTATGGTAGATTACTAGAGTTAAGATAGATTTATCTGGAATAGCTTTGATATCATAATTCGAATACGGGTCGGCGCTCAACTGGAACAAACTCTTAAAAGTCGGCTTAACAATCAGATTTATAACCGACCCATAGAAGAAGGTAGAAGAACAGATTAACCTCTAATCAATTCAATCAGAATTTCATCATCCAACTTCAAATGATAAGTATGTAAATCAAATATATGCTATTATAAATAAGTTAGATCAAATAAAATGAGAAATGTCAGTTGCGAAAGATGATGTTAATTGCGTTGAAGTACAAAATCCAATTAAATAGAAACCTTAGCATTTAATCGAATACATAGCAGGCACTATACTTCAACAAGAAAATTCAACAAATGAACTGCAAGAAAACATACGTATTTTTCATAAAAAAACTAATAAAAACCAAATAAATAAACAATTATCAAGAATTAAACATCTAAATTACAATCTTTTTCAAAAAATTTAAAATTGTCCCCAAATCACAGTGAACAAATCAATTACAAGGGTTTCGAATTATCTTCGTGAAAACAGATGAGCAATTTCAGAGAATAAATAAATACAAAGTATAAATTCAGGAGGAGGGAAAAAGAGAAGAGAGTGTTACCGATGAGGTGAAGAGCGACGAAAAATAGGTACGAACTTCGGCGGAAATCAATAGGAGCATGAGAAATCTAGGGTTTCAGAACCCCCAACAAAGCCGACACCTTCACAGGAAGAGGATTATGATCTTGCAGGAGTTAACGGCAATTTTGTGGCGGTGGGGCGGTGGGGCGGTGGACAATGGTGGCTCACTCAGCCACTCTGCCCACTCAAGCTACAGTAACGAGGGGTACTTGTTTTTTTGTTAACAATATAAGAGCACACCATATGTTGGAGTCCTTGGAGATAAGGTTTTATTACAATTTCTTATTTTTTTTTCGGTCAAATAAATTTTGGAGGGGTTTTAAAATTTTTCAGAAATATTAGGAGGGAATAATGGCGGTTCATTCACGAAAACCTTAACCTTCTATGTGCCGTTATATTAGCTCCTCTATGGCTCTATTACAACGACAAATATGGGCTATTGCCACGGCATAGTTTATCCGTTGCATTAGCACCGTCTTTTGAAGCATATTTATATTAACCGTTGCATTAGATTGATCTATTGCAACGGTAATGCCAACGGCGTCGTGTTAGTTCTTTTTTTACCGTTGCATTTGATCAAAAATGTAGTAGTGCGCTTACTTCTCGTGTCATTCTCGCACCCAAGATGATGAGCATTGCTTTGCTAACAATGAAAACGATAAAGAAATAATTAAAGCAGTGGAAACACTTGAAAATTAAACACCGATAATTGAAGATACTAAAACACTTAATATATCAAAAGATCCAACTATAAAGAGAGAAGTTAAAATTGGTTTAACCCTTAATCAAGAGGAAAGAACCGATTTAATAAATCTACTAAAAGAATTCATCTATGTTTTCGCTTGGTCATATGAAGATATGCCAGGAATAAATAGAGAAATTGCTCAACACACTATACCCTTGATTCTAGGAATGAAACCTGTAAAACAAAAGTTACGTCGAATGAAACCCGACGTAGCTCTTAAAATAAAAGAAGAAGTGCAAAAACAAATAACTGCAGGTTTTATCAAGGTATCCAAATACCCCGAATAGGCCGCAAATGTGGTACCAGTTCCTAAGAAGGATTAGGTAAGAATGTGTGTCGACTACAAAGATCTAAATAAGGAAAGTCCAAAGGACGACTTCCCTTTACCACACATCGATATTCTAGTAGATAATACGACAAATCATGCGCTTCTCTTGTTTATGGATAGGTACGCGGGATATAACCAGATTCTCATGGCTGAAGAAGACATGGAAAAGATTACCTTCATAACACCTTGGGGCACTTACTATTACACGATAATGCCATTTGGGTTAAAAAACGCGGGTGCTACTTACCAAAGAGCAGCGACTGCTTTACTCCATAACATGATGCATAAAAAAGTTGAAGTATATGTGGACGATATGATTGTAAAATCAAAGGATCGTCCAGGACACCAAATAGCTTTAAGGAAATTCTTTGAGAGATCGAGAAATATAACATGAGGTTAAACCCAGCTAAGTGTGCATGTGGAGTCACCTCAAGAAAACTCTTATGCTATGTCACTAGCTCTAGAGGAATAGAGATAGATCCAACCAAGATCAAAGCAATCATGTGAATGCCGCCGCCTAAAATCGAGAAACAGATTCGAGGATTTATTGGCTGGTTGCAATACATAACTAGGTTCATATCTAAACTCACTACGACATGTGAACCAATATTTAAGAAGCTCAAAAAGAATGTACCAGTAATATGGGACGACGAGTTTCAAAAAGCCTTTGATAAGATCAAAGCCTATCTCGCTAATTCTCCTATATTAGCACCTGCATTTCCAGAAATCCCTCTTCGGTTATACCTAACTGTTACCAAGGAAACAATGGGAACTATGTTAGCACAAGAAGTAGAAAATAAAGAAAACGCCATCTACTACTTAAGAAAAAAGATGCTCGAGTATGAAGTTCGCTACACACCGCTTGAAAAATTATGTCTCGCATTAGTGTGGGCCACAACCAAGCTAAGACACTACATGCTTGTCCATACAGTGTATGTAGTATCTCGAATAAATCCTCTTAAGTACCTCTTTGAGAAATCTACAGTCAACGAGCGAATATCTTGTTTGATAGTCAACCTAGCTCAATTTGATGTAAGATTATGCCTCAAAAAGCAATTAAAGGATCAGTGGTTTCAGACTTCTTAGCGGATTTCCCAATTGAAGATTCGACACCGATGCATGAAAATGATTTTCCGGACGAAGACTTAATGGTCACGGAAGATGATACTTGGACATTATATTTCGATGGAGCCTCAAACCAGAAAGGTTGTGGCGTAGGAGTACTATTAGTATCACCAAAGGAAGAACACGTCCCAATCTCAATAAAGTTAGATTTCGACGTTACCAATAATGCTGTGGAATACGAAGCATGTGTGGTAGGCCTTGAAACCACTTTGGCATTGGGAGTAAAGAAACTACGCATATTTGAAGACTCTTCCCTCATCATCAACCAGATCTCCAAAAGATGGAAAGTAAGGAGTGAAAGTTTGGCCCCTTACCAAACGTACTTAGAAACCCTTACTGACCAACTCGATAAAGTAGAATATACGTATTTACCAAGAGAGGAAAATCAATTTGCTGATGCCTTGGCAAGACTAGCCTCGATGGTTAAAATTCCTAAGGAAATTGAGCAAATGCCTTTAACAATAGAAAAATAAAAACAAAATATGTAACAAAACAAAAAGAAGATAAAGAAAACGAACAATGCCCTTGTCCTCCCCTAGAGTGGCTCGGTCGCAATCTTGGGAGCTAGAGGTCAAAACAAGGATTAAGACATGCATAGCTAAGGATCCTTAATTGCCGCTCAACAAGGTGATGAAGGCTAGAACAAATGAAGCTCACAAGGGATATATAGCAATTACCAATTAAAGGGCATCAAATCCACTATAGAGAGCAACTCCATCTTACCACAAGCAATGAACTAAGGCTTTATGGAACCCAAAAGTTCTTAAACCGGCTACCTTAGCATATAGTATCCTAGAGTCAACCAATGACACTCTCAAACCGTGCACGCATTTGCCACTTAGGAAGAAAAATATTCAAGAATACAAGTCCCAAAATAGAATGTCCAAAACAAGAACTAACATAACACAATTTGCCAGAATTACCTTGAAAGTAAACAAAAATCTTTTTGGATTTTTCAAAATATAAGAACAGACATGGAAATGCATATACTCAAGTGCATGGCATATATGAATCAACATCCCACCAAACATGATAGAATACCCTCCCCCAAGCTTGAATCAGAGAACATGCTTAAACATAAACCAAAGAATCCATGGGAGGGGAAAAGAAAGAAATTAATCCAACAAACCAACATATGTCCACAACTCACCAACCATTAGAGATAGAGAAAGGAAAGATATTACCGGATATTGGTGGGTGTAAATACCCGCAAATGACCCAATTTAACCTTTCAAAGCCAAATTCCTCTTGAATTGAATCATGGTTTCCATATGCTAGCAAAAATAGGAGTTAAACTTCCTTGATTCTTGGTCCAAACCAATGCATAAGTGCATATCAAGTTATGTACCTAGCAAGGGGCACACAAACATTTCCATAAGAGAAAATCTAATCTAATAAGAAAAAAAAAATGAAAGCAATAAAAACTCGGGTTACTTCCCGAGAAAGGCTTGTTTAACGTCCAAGCGAGACCGCTCTAGTAAATAATATTGCAACGAACGCAAGAGCTTGTCAAATGCACTACTACACATTTCATAGGATAACAAGTAGGCAAATGACGAAATAAGAACGTGTAACAAGATTGTTGCATGTAAGTGAGGAGGAAGATGCCAAAAGAAAGAATAAAAATCAAAAGAAAAATTAAAAAAGTAAGAAGAAGAAGAAGAAGAAGAAGAAGAAGAAGAAGAAGAAGAAGAAGAAGAAGAAGAAGAAGAAAAAGGAAAAACCTCCTCTAATATTTTTGGGTGGCACAATCACCCATTTCCTCAATAATGGGAGGATGAGAAGGAAGAAGCTCCTCAAAGAGGAGAGGGTCCTCAATAAGCTCTTTGACAAAAGAAGGGAGGAACATAGGATAGTAGGGGATGTGATCAAATTTTCTTGAAAAAGGGACATGAGGAAGGGGAGGAGAAACAATGGCCTCACAAAGCCTCACATCACCAATGAGGGCATGAAAATCAATAATAGAATCCTCAAAAGAAAACTTATGACTCACATCTCCCTCAAACAAAAACTCTCCAAGAGAAACAACCTCATCACCCTCTCTATCACATCGATAAACAACAACTCCCTCAATATCCTCAAAGCCTAGAGTCTCTAAACCATGCATAAAAGGACAAAGGTTTCTCTTAAACTCATCCCTTTCCCATGAAGCATTGCCAATGAACTCTCTCAAAAGGCAATAATGTTTTGTTACTCCTTCAATGAATATACTAGAAATAACCTCAAAGGAGTCCAAAGACTCATGTATAGAAGGGTCACAAACATTCAAAGTAGACTCATCAAGACGAGGAAGGGGGTTGGAATCCTCAAAATTGACATTCTCTTCATTCTCAACTCCTCTACCATCACTCAAGGGACTCTCAAACTCTCTTGATTGCTCAAATTCATCATCATCATCCTTATGAAATCCCTCATCAAAAATTGAAGATGGCTCACTCATATCCTCACGAAGGGTAGCTTTCAAAGGGGGTGAATAAGGGGAAGGATGGCACTCAAGCTCAAGAGGGGAATGAAAAGGATCAAAATCCTCAAAAATCCTCTCATCACAAGAAAATCTCCCCTCGTCGTCATACCCTTGGCCCACATCATCCTCAAAAACACTCTCACACTCCAAATGAGGTGCCTCCCATCCATTTACATCAACCCTAGCATTCATCACTTGGGTAAGTCTCTCTTCTCTAAATTCTTGTTCCTCTTGAAGCTCTTGGACTTGTTGGGTGAGATATTGTATTTGAGAAAGAATTTGGGCATCAATGCTACTGGGTTGAGGTTCATGGTCAAAATTAAATTGCATATCATCAAAATTAGCACAAACCTCATCACAATGAGCATATAAGGGAGAGGGGTCAACATGCATATCTGGATCATCACAAGGAATATTAGAAGCATCAAGAGAATTCATGAAAAAATTAAAAGAATCTTGACATTGAGAATCAAAACAAGAAACATGACATTCTCTATCATAGGAATCTCTAGCAAGCCAAGTGAAGAAATTCTAAGCATCATGCATAGACAAAAGATGGAATCTACCATCATACATATTCTCAACTATTCCCCTAGTATACTCATTAATGCCCTAATAAGCTATACTACAAGCATCATTAAGAGAACACCCATGGGAATTAAGAAAACCGTCTAATCTATCAAAGTAAGCATAGAAGGGTTCATCATCAAATTGAGGAAAAGATAAGCATGCCATTTTTTACAAAAAAACAAAGAAAAGCAAACAAAAAAAATCAAATCATATACAAAAACCTAGCTAATCTAATCAACACACATTAAAGAACGTCTTAATCCCCGACAACGGCGCCAAAATTTGATTGCGGGTAGATTAGGTCGTTGGGATAACTAACACTAACCTAATTAGAAATATATAATACCTAAACTTACACCAAACTAGTTAGTGGCAAGTATAGGGTCGAACCACGAAGACTAAGTGTATTCAATTTATGCTAATTAGACTACTAGGATGATCGAGAAATAGAGAGAGGTACAACAAAAACACTACTTAGAGCTAAAAACTAAAACTAGGGAAAGTGGAATCCAATTACATTAATGCATTTAACAACAACATTGCAATTAGATGAAAATGACCTCAATTAGGAACAATCAACACACTCAACTCACTCTCGCGCAATTAAACGTGCTAATTATCCCACTAAGCTAATTCACTCTCGTGCAACTAACCTAGCATAGGTATGGAGGAATTTAGACTCTCAAACAACTCACTTTCGCACAATTGATTGAAAGCACAATTAAGAATATAGAATCAATTAGCTAAAAAGATTTTAATCCATATAAGAATCATCCTTACACAATAATCAAGAATCAATTGCATACAAATCACAATAAATCATTCAATCCCTCAACATAATCTTCATCCAATTCCCTAGAATAAAATCTAAACTAACATGATAAAGAAGAACATGAAAAGCATGGTAGAACTAGAATCAAAGCTAAAATCAAACTGTTAAACTAATTAAAAACTCTAATCAACAAAAAAAAATAAAAAAATAAATAAATAAAAAAAAACAAGAAATAAAGGAAAGCAATAAAGATGAGAGAAAGTTAGAAAGGCTCATTGAATATATGAGAAGAAAATCCACAAATAGCTTCTTCAACCTCTCAAAACTCCATGAAATATTCAAGATTTCTCTCTCTAAAACTACTCCTAAAGTAGAGAGAAAAAAAATCCTAATCTAACCTTAAGATAGAGAAAATAAAAGAGGCTAAAGTAAACTAATCTAACAAAAAGAGGAAAAACAAAAATAAAACCCACGAAATCCCCAAAATAAACCATCAGACCCCCCTAATTCCACTTCCTCGAATTACTTGGCTGCTCTAATTTATGATCTTCACCATTCACGCATCATCAACCATCATCACCACCGTTCATCAATTTCAATTAGCATTATCATCATCAAGCATCATCACATCGCAACCATTAGATTAGTTGAAGCAATCGCGACCATTGAAGCTCATTAATTCCGTACGAATACACCCGAAAAATTTGAGCGGTCGCGGCTAGGCATCTCCTCAGCATCTACCGAAATTTGGGCAAGGCTGGAAAACAGAGCCCCGCGCCCGCGGCGGAAGAGGCTGCGCTCGCGGTTATATGGGTTGCTGCAATTGACGAGGCTGTCGCTGCTCTGTTGTTGCCTATTTGTTGCGATTGGTGCGGTTTAGTTCCGGTGGTGAATGGAGATGAATTGGAGTGAATTGATGCTGCTGTAGTGGTTGTTGCGGTGGTGATTGCTGGTGATGATTGGAGGTGGTTTGGGCGGTTATGCGAAGTGGTGGGAGGTGCGAATTGGTGAGTTGAGAATGCGTTGTGGTGACTGTGAATTGAAGGGCTGCCGAATTCAATTGGTGGCTAATGTTGCGAGTTGGCTGGTGGTTGTGAGTATGCGTGGCTGCTGGAGTTGCGGGGTGTGGTGGTTGAAATTGGTGAATGCGTGAGTTGGGGAAGCAGGGGAATTGAGAGTGGAGATGGTGAGCAAGTGGGTGTGGTGGAGGATAGGTGATTGTGGTGAAGGTTTAGGGGCAGGAGCTTTGGGGAAGCAAGCAAGGAGTTGAGAACTTGATTAACTCGGGTCCTAAACTTCCAAGGCGAACCATTTGACCTTGAAATTCATGCTTTGACCCAAATACATAGCTACACATACCAAGAAAACCGAACACAAGGGTAGATCGACATAAAACAATAAAAATAAAAACAAAATAAAACAAAGTAAAATAAAATGCTGAACTAAAATAAAATAAGGATAAAATTAAAGTAAAATAAAATATTAAAACTAAAAGAAAATAAAAGGAGGAAAACGAGAAGAAAAATATTAACTAGAACCTAAACTAAGAACATTATAAATTAAGAAATATAAAATAAATTACGAAAATAAACTAAAAACTATTAAAATACACAAAATAAAGATCAAATAAGGAAAATAAGAAAAAGAGAGAAATAAAGCCTAAAACTAAGGGAAATTATTGGAAACTAAACCGAAAAATAAGCATAAAAATACCCTAAAAGTGACATAAAAGTTACTTATCAACAACCCGCACAAGAACGTCCAATCCGACCCATGGACGATAAAGGGGCTCAGGATCCTGTAAAAGGAGATATCCATAAGACAGAGTCCTACAAAGAAGAGTAAACGAAAATAATGATAATAATACGTACCGCCAGAAGCGACTCCCGCACGAGTTTGGTGGCAACCACGTCAGGATAACGACCTCCCCAACTAGCAGCAATGGGAAGCCCTTAAGGCAAAGACCTGGCCGGAGACAAGGTCGGAAAGTACTCGTAGAACCAAACCTGTAATAACGGGGAGGGATCAGCAAAAGCTAGCACGCGTAGAACAACCAACTTTATTAAGCAAAATAAGCGTATACCTCTACGATCCCCCAAAATCCGGAAAGGGTAACCTCCTCATCATAGCTCTGATGACGACAAGCGAGTCGCAATCCAAGCAAGAAGTTAGCATAGGCCAAGCTGGCCTAGTGAAAAGTCCCAACCCGCTTAAGGTCGCGAAGAGCAGGAAGGTAGTAGAGCAACGCTCGGCTACCCTTGTCAGGGGAAAAACTCCCTGACAAAAGAATCGAACAAAGATGCGCACCCGCTGCTCCAGGGTGGGCACATCATCTCGGATGCCTCCACTAGTAGAGAGCGGCGGTTGGATCGGCCGCTTATTTGCACTGACTTAGACTCAGCACGAGCTCGGATAACGATATGACCCAGCAGCTCATATACCTTTGGTGAAGAATGAGTGAGGCCCCTACCGAGAGGAACAGCAGTCGACCGAAATTCCAATCCGGTGATAACAGAGAAGTCGAGAGGAGTGATAGTCTTCTCACCCCAAGGAATGTGGAACGTGTTAGTGGTGTCCCAAAAGAACTCCACCAGAGCTCGAACTAAGAAACGGCTCGACTGCAAAGAGAAAAGCGCTTGCGTAGCCTAGAGCAGAGGAGTCAAGCTGCATGACTCCCAAAGCGTGAGCAGCTCCATGTTGTTGCAAAAATAGGTATCGTACAGATGCCCAATGTCACTGTTGTCTGAGCCATGGCAACGAACTCGGTCATCGATGATGCCACGTCGTACACGCTTTGAAATGTGAAAAGTGGGCACGAAGAACAGAGTACGACCGTCCCACTCAGGGAACTCTCCAAGACTAGTGGACGTACCCTCGCCTGCGTCAAAAGGCTCGTCCTCTCGGTGAGCCCCATGAGAGCGTGAGCCGGAGCCATACTAGTTATGTTCCAAACATAAAAATAGTAAATTAAAGGGTTCTATAGTATCTAAGGTTCACCGAGCCGCATGATACTATGTTCGTCAAAAATAGAGTACGTAGTACTAAAACAAAGCATGGTTTTGGTTCAAGCAATAACAACATTTCTTTGCAATCAAACAATTTCTTACAATATTGTAGCAAGTATTGTGACAAATTTAACACAAAGAGCAAGCAAAAACAAGAAGAACAAGCCACATTTTGTCCACGTACTCAAGGTGTTTAACAATGGCAAATTGTCTGTTTCTTCGCCAAATTGAGTCAAACAAGTCTCAAAACACTCCCAAGGTGATACAAACAAATTTCATGGCAAGAAATTTGACAAACAAAGCAAAACAAGCAAGAACATTTTCGGATTTTTTGAAAACCAGCAAATAAAAATGCACGAAATTCGTAAAAAATAAGGTGAGTTTGAGTAAAACTTACACAGATCGGCAAACTAGAGATTAAGAGCTTTGATTTGCAACAAACTTGAGCAAATTTCGTTAAGAAACGAAGAAGAACGAGCAATATGAATTTTCGGACGAAAACGAAAACGCGAGCGACGAGCAGAATTGAGGAAGAAGGGGTTTGAACCCAGAAATCGCGATTCTCTCGCGCTGCGAAAGGACTGACGCGTCGTGATGGTACGTGGAGGCACACGTTGGCTCTCCTTTCTTCAGCGGTGCAATTCTTGGGCCTCATAAGTAACTTATCTGGACTTTAATCAGCATTTGTGGGTTCCTTGGTACGCCAGTTAGCCCTTATAAGAAAATAGAAATGATTAGTAGCCGGCCCGATTATAATCGCAATAAGTGATCGGCCTAACGATGATAATCTCACTTTACTTAAGCGCTTAAGCATTGGCTCATCGCAAGCACCGAGGGATTGGTTCACATACAAGCGCAAGCGCCAAGGTACCAGCTCATCACATCTGCAAATACGTCGAGGTACTGGCACAATAAAAATCACATCAAAGCAAAATCACAGCAAACGTTCAAGCAAAGCATCAGCAAACTGAGAATTACAAGGCAGCGAGATCTTCGACGACTTTCACTAAGGTGTAAAAGTTATCAATAAACATGATCAAGTCAAGGTATAGACCAGATTTTAGAGATAGCTACAGGCCGCGGTCTTCGACGATGTCCCGAAACAAGGAGGAGGTTATCCACAGTGGCGAGGTACTACCATGGCGAGGTACTGCCTCAACAAAACTGAAGATAGCTACAAGCAGCAATCTTCAATCATGTTCCCTAGCTTGTGGAAGATTATTACTCCAAAACGAAAGATGGCTTGTAGCGGTCTTCGACGATGTTCCCTAAGATGTGGAAGGTCGTCATAACAAAAATGCAGCAACAAAATCGGTTACACCAAAGATGTGTGCTCGACGGTGCAAGATACACATTTCTAATTCTCTTATTTGTTTAACTAATGCTAGTTTGTAGGTATCGGCGTTAAAAGAATGATTTAGGATCGCTGAACATTCTGAATCATTCTCCGTCCCTATCACTACTTTGACTTTTGTTTTCGAAACTTACGTTTCTCCAAACTCAATCAAAGTAGGGGCTTCAGTAGACACCAAATTGTGTATCCCCAAAAACCAAAACCAGTGATGAATATCTTTCACGTCATTAATTATCGAACGAAGTGAAATGTGAAAGAGTCTCGTGATTCCTCTGTTTTTAATAAAAATGCTTCTTTCTATTTTCAAAAATATTTCTTTTTATGCCTTATTTATGAAAAATTTCCAATCCAGTTTTTTTTTGGTCCATGATATGGGTCCAATAATTGTGTAGTTGGATAGAGCTCGAAAACAGCTTTCCAACGATATATTATAAGCCCAAATCCGATGAATAATGAGGAAGTTATGACCAAAATACTAAATTGGATCTTAAATGAGTTTTATGGGTGACCCAATGATCAAGTGGAGGGTCCATTAATTATCATTCCTAAAGTCATTAGGAATTACTTTAATTTTATAGAATAGTCTAGAAGGTTATTTTAATTTCTAAAGATATTAAGATTAATAGTTATATTTTTTAGAAAAGATTAAGAATTTTAGTTGAAATAAAACAATTGTTTTTAAAAAGATTTAATCTGAAAGTATGGACTCTAAATCACCCAATTATATTGGAAAAAATACTCCGTACGACAAATTTTATCATGCAGCACCATCGCGCTGCGACAGGTCCATCGCGTCGCGATAGGCCTCTTGAATCGCGACAGCGCCATTGCGTCGCAATAGTCCTATCGCGCCGCGATGGGAGCTGTTTTACTTCGATTGGAATTCGATCTTTTCTGATCGTTTTCGGATGTTTTTCTCTATAAATAGGGTCCTATTTCCCCGTTTTCAATCATCAACAATCATCTATTCTCTTCTCATTCTAAGCTACAGTTTACTCTCTCTCTATTCTTTTTCTAAGCCTACCCCTTTTTAAAACACACATCATTTTGGTTTTTAGTCAATTGGGTCACGATACGTCCATCACGAGACTTAGACACACCTAGCCAAGCTCGAAGTTGCCTTCGCCCTAGACGTGAAAGGTTGATAATTTCTAAGGGTTTGGTCCCAAATCCCTATTTCAATTATTAATTGTTTGATTTAATATTTTCATTGAAGTTACTAACGCGTGTATTGTTTGAAGGATTTATGTCTTCGTCATGTGCAATTACGATATACATAAATGGATCAAATTATGGAGATAATTAAGTTCGTTCATTTGGGTCGTCGTTGTTTTGGGTGTATTTTTTCCCTCGGGAAAGTTACGCCACCAAGACTAGTCCGGCGCGGTCTACACCTGCAAAACACGGAGACTCCGGTTGGTTGAAGCTCCGCCTCCAACGATCAAGTTAAAACGCGTTGGAGAAAGTAAAAAGTGTGGGAAGGTAAAAGTGAGATTTTCTCGGATTTTGTGATCAGGTGTTTTCTCTAATGAGAGAATATAGGGTAGGCTGTAATAAAATAATTGTAGATGTCCCCAAAATGGGGGGAATCTCTCTATTTATAGGGTCATTAGTAATTGTGCCCTTGATTAGATCACTCTGACCTAATTCTGATGGGCTACGCCGAATTATGGCTTTCTAAGGATTTGGGCCCTAAAGGCCACCTTTTCTCTTGAAATTTGGGACGCCACGTGTTAGATGGGGATAGGTTCAGTATGGACAAATCCGAGGCTAACACGTGTCACTATCTGATTAGCCCACGTGGCTTGGGTAAAAATTACCCAAAACATTTGCCCCTCAAAGATGTGACGTAGCACACCACGTGACATCTGTGACACGTGTCACTCTGCTACTGGTTGAATTTTAACTGTGAAATTTAACTTTCACATTCTTGGGAAATTACAGGAATGCTCGTGTATTTACCCGTCTATAAATACAGGTTTTACCCTTCTCATTTTTGGACGCTTCCAAAAAGTTTTTATTGAGAAAAAGTCAAAGAGTTCTAGAGAGAGAAACTCTGACCATCGTCTGTGTTAAACAAACAGTTTTCGCTTTCTGCCCGTCTGCTCAGCTGGTTAGAAACCGCTTGTGCTATATACAAGCAAAATCACCTTCAACCCGCTTGCTACAACCGGTCAACACTTGACCCTTTCCAGAGTCAAATAAAGGTACCGTCTCTACCCCCTTCAGCTCATTCTTGCTTTTTTCCATTTGTATACTTTCATTCAAATAAAGGGACTGGGGGTGCCGGCTCTGGGTTTATGGAGCAATTTTGTACATCCCCTAAACCGACCGTCTATGTGTCCGTGCAGGTCACAATGGCTAGAACCAAACAAACAGCCACCAGACGACGAAGGAGAGACGGTACATTGGAAGTACTGTCTGATGAAGTGACCCCGGTTGAGGGGGAAGACATGCATGTTGACTCGGGGGAATACTCCCCGTCTGGGATCCCCAGGACCCCAAGTGATGGGATCTTATATGAGACTGAGGGTAGAGACGGTGAAGAGGCCGTCTCCCATAATGAACTTGGAGATTTTAATCCCGAAGATAGAGACAAGGAGAGAGTTGTGTCTACCTCTGGGTCAGATGGTGAAGAGGTCTCCCAAGAGAGAGACGGGGTAAGCACTACCTCTGGGTCTAGCTCTGAGGACAGTAGTGATGCCCCCCTTTTCCCGCTTGAGGATAGTGAGGTTGAGGAGAGAAAGAATTGGAGTGAGAACACAGATCCCTTCAAAATTCACGTCTCTGCTAAGGAAAGAGTGAGTATGGAGAAGGGACTTGAAAACTTTGCGCTCAAATGGCTCCTCGGTGAAGGGTATAGGATCTGGGTGCCGCTTGAGTTGGGCACCATTGCCTGGAAGGATAACCAAGAAAATGCCAACAGTTACTTGATATGTCTATTTTATATAGTGATTTACCCCCGTCCCTTGGTCATAATTAGTAGTGCTGGCTCTTTAGAGCCACTTTTATTACTAATTTGTGTCTCCTAGTGTTTTCGTAGTTTTGGTTGAGTTTTGTAGGAAATTGCACACTTGGAGCAATTTCCCGGTAATATTTGGAGCAACTATGAACATTGGAAGAGCACAACCATCTTTCGTAGCCCAAGGCCGGTTAAAGTCATCAAACCGATGATTAAGGGCTTAACTTTGAAGAAGCCAAGGCTATGGATCGAGTAATCAAGCCCCTTGGAGGAAATTTTAGTTGGGCTAAGTATCACGGCCTAATCATTAGTCCATTTGAAGCCCAAGGCATTTGCCTGTCCGGGTAGGGCCTTGCCCGAAGGCAGGCCTGACCGGGCGGGGCGGAAGAAAGAATGAGTAATCCTTCGCCCGAAGGCGTACCCAATCGGGCGTGAGAGAAGCTTCGAGGATAAAAAGGAGGGCCCGGCCGGGCGAGCTGGCGCCCGACCGGGCGCGTGTTTCTGGAAGGAGATTAGGCGTCGTTTTACTTTGTTTTAACTTAGGATTTTCTAGCTTAGTATAATTACGCTTTTGTTAAGCGAGTTTAGGACTTCTTCTGATTCTTTTTCTCTCTCTAACTTTTCTCTCTCTCCCCTTAATTAAACTCTTAGTATTATTTTCTCTCTTGTTTTCTCTCTCTCTGCAACTCTTGGTTTAATTCAATCCTTTATTTCCGTTAACTTTGGTAACGATTTCTTCTCTATTATTTTCAGTATTTTAATTTCTTTAATTCATCATGTCTTGTTTATTTGCTTTGATTAGTTTAGATTTAATTATGAGCGAGTAGTTTTCTTTTTAGGGTTATAGGGATCCATAAATAATATGAAGGGGTAATTTATTATTGTTGATTGTCAATGCTTGATTAATTTCCTATTGATTGTTTTAAAGCTATGCAATTAGATTTGCGCAGATTTAATTTGTATGAGTTTAGCAATATTAATTCGAGATTCGAGAGATGAGAATTAATGTTAAGGCTTAGTTTCAATAGGCAGGTCAATTTATAAATGGTTAAGTCAAGATTCGAGGGATGCAATTTAATACCGATAGATTAATTCTGTGATTATAATACGTAGCGAAAGCCCTTTATGATCTGGTTAATTGATGCATTGACGATTAATTATTATGTTTTACCCTGGAATATTATTAATTGGTGAACCTATACCCTAGGTCGTTGTTTATTGATTTCTCCTTACTTTCATCTCCTTTAGCTTAATTGATCATATCTATAATTTAGTTACTCTATAATTTAGATCATATTAATTAATTAGGAATAGGAAGACTCTTTTCCCTATGGTTCGACCCTTCTTCCCTATCTGCATAGTTAGAGGAACTTAGGAATTATTTTTGACTAAGTGATACGACTTTATCCTGTCATTACTTCGGCTGCTATGAGGCGGCATTTTTAGCTGATCTCCGGTTCCCCTTGCATGATGCTGTGAAAGCCATCTTGCGGGGGTATGACTTGGGTGTCTGGCAGTTGTCCCCAAATTACTGGGTTAACATTTTGGGGTACGTCGCTGCTTGTGAGATGCAGGGTCTGCACCCCGGCTGGGAGGCATTCGCTCACATGCACTATCTTAGCCGCAACCCAGGCAGTTGGAGGGCATGGTATACTTTGACCACCTATCCCCAGTATCAGATGACCTTAGACAAACCGTCTAAATGGGACAACTGGAAGCACTGGTTCTGTCTGGTTTCTGCCCCTACACGGCGTGAGAACTACGAGCTCCATCAATACAATAAAAAACCCGACCTTCTAGGTCAAAAGCGCAAGTTCCCCGCCATCCCAGATGAGGACTATGAAAAGATCATAGAGGCGAGGTTCTTCTAACTCACAACATACACCCTCTCAAACGGGGAATTAATAAGTGTCCTAAAAAACTGGATCCCGAAACATGAGTGGTTGAGGGACGAGGCGTTCATGTCCGCCTGTGGACTAAGCACGATGTTCACAAAGTTTAGGTTTTTTTACTCATCCGGCAACTTTGCCGTCTCTATTGTTGCATTGACCGTCTTATCATTCTATTGAATTGACTGTTTGTCTTTTGCAGAAGAAGCTTTGAGAATGCTTCCAGACGACAAGACCCCCAGGTGGTCGGTCGCACAGATCCGTAAAGAAAAGGCGGAGAAGCAAAGGCCGGAAATAGCTGCCAAGGGTCAGGTATTCACCGTCTGACCGGTTTTCTTTAAATTTCATTTTAATCTTTTACTAGAGGCGGTATTCTCATGTACGATTGCCTTATAGGATGTTCCTCGATCCTTCCAAAAGCTCATCAAGCGGAAGCCGGATGAGAGAACCAACAGTTCCTCCAAATCTTAGAAGGTGTCGTCGACCCAAATGGCTCCTGAACAACCGGTTGGGAAGACTCGTCTCAACATCGCGGGGAAGAGCATCAGCTTACAAGGCTTCGGCCTAGGAATAGACCTAGGCAAGATGTTTGGCACAGCGGCGGTGCTAAGGGGGACAAAAAGCCCAAGGCAGTTCGCACTTCTGCCACGGCTGTGGGTAATGACAGCCTGCAGATTATTGAGCAAGGTATGGCTAGTCCTCTTAGATCACCATTTGAGCTTCCCTGGCCTATGCGGGTGAAGTCTCACTCACAGCAGACTTTAGAGGGATCATCAGGGAGCCGTCTGCAGATAGGTGCCGCCTACGCAGCTTACTCACCCATTCTTGGTTGTGATGCAGATTTCCCCCGGTGGCCGGATGTGCAGCTGCACGCCAAGTCTATGCTTGGGGCCATCCCCAAGAAGGAGAAGGACGTCATCCCGGGCATTGAGATGTTCAAACTTGATTAAGTATTTCCCTATAACTCAAATTTAATTAAGTATTTCCCCGTTTGAGTTCTTAACGCTCCGGTTGTGTCCATAGGCTATGTTGAGGGTGGATGGGTTGAAGAGACCATGGCACCGCAAGCAGACTGAGGTAAAATGAGCCAATAAAGCTGCGCAAGACTCTGCAGACGTTGCTCAATATTCAAATACAATAAATGAACTTGAGAATAAAGCATTTGAATTGAAACAGGCGGAAAATATCAGGCGCTTGACAGCTGGGCTAGAGACTGCCAAGAAAACGGCCTCCGACTTTGAGGCTACGCTAAAATATGCTCAGTCAGACCTCAAGGCGCTTGAGGCAGTTGACAAGGAGAACACAGATCTCCGCACGGATGTCAACTGCATAAAGAATGAGATGGCCCAGGCTCAAGCAAACTTCAAGGTAACACTGAAGGCCGAGTAGGAATGGATTATTGAAGAGAACGAGTCCGACTGCACGGACCGCATGAAGCTTGCTTGGGACACTCTATGCCCGGGGTAGGAGTATGGTCTCTGAGCCTTGGCTTATCAGTATGCTGATGAGGTCATTAAGGCCAAGGCCGAGGGAAAACCAGACCCTGGGACATTCCATGCTTGGGCCAACCAGGAGGTAGAAGAAGAAGAGTCGGCTCAAGCTGCAGGCTAAGGTGAGAAAGAGCAAAAACAAGAAGATGCTCAAGTGAACTCTACTCAACCACCGCCTGAACAGATAAGAGAGGAGGCCTCGGCTGCGCCCTAAAATATAGTATTTCTGTCTTCAATTTGGCTTAAAGTCGTCTGCATTTTCGGCCTGCGTGCCGAGTATTTGAATGTTTGAATCAACAATTTAAAGTCTGTTTTTATTCGGTTGGTAATCCGGTTCAACATTTCTTCCCGGCTCTTGTGGTCGGGTTTTATTTATGAAATTACCGACTGAGTCGGTTTTGATTTAAATTTTGTTAGTTTTTGCGTTTGCGTTTGAATTTTGCAGTTATATATACTTGAGTTTTTGCCTAACTCTTTGAGAGCATGCTGTAGATATTAAACCGACTATACTTGCCCCTGGGCGGCTATGTGGTTGGTTTCAGCACTTTGCTGATTGATTGACTGGAAACTTTTGATACTTTAAAGAGTATGAGAGGTTCTCAAGTCAATCAATCACAGTAGTGATTGCCCTAAACCAAGTACACAACTGTCCAAACACACAAGAAAACCAGCGTTTATCCCAGGCGGTGAAATAGTCATACTGAACTTCCTTCTTCTCCACCTGGTGTACTTGCAATCCAATTATGCTTAATGTCCTTTTGCCCCATTGGGAGGACTTGCATAATTTCAAAAAATAATCTAAGTTAGAACTTCAGCCGGTCACCGGCTAATGTCTTTAGACATCCGTTTCGCTAAAGCTTAGTCGTTCTTTAAATTATTCTGAGCAGACGGCTATGAGTTTACCAATTAGGTCGTTCAATCTTTGCCATCTGTATGAGTTTGTAGAGCACTTTGTCACCCAGATGGGAGATACTCTCTGCGATGAGTCCACCCGGATGGGCGTCGCCGGACGCCATACTCATGTTGGAGCAGACGGATTTATAAAATAAGTATCATCCAGCCGTTGGCCTCATGTCTTTTGGACAGTGATTTAGCCACTATGTTTTTAACTTAGTTTAATTTTAATATTGTGACAGTCAACCGTCTGTGCATTGCACAGGAGGTGCTTTAAACATTGCGTATGTTATGCAAAGAAATAAATAACATTATAGAAATCAAAAAGCAACTTTTTCATTGATAGGCTTTTTACAAAAATTTACAAATCTCAGAAGTAGTACTTTTTTAAGTTGTCTACATTCTAAGTCCTAGGCAGCCGCCTGCCGTCTGGAGTTTCCAGGCGGTAGGTATTGTCTCTTACTTCTTCATAGATCCGGTAGGGGCCTTCCCAATTAGGATTTAGCTTTTTAAGCTCATTGGCCCTACCGGTTGCCTCCATTTTCTGTAACACAAAGTCCCCAACTTTCAAGGTCCATTTGTGTACTCTTTTTTTGTAGGCACGATTCATTCTCAGACAGTAAATCTCATGACGCAAGGCGACATTGCCCCTGCGTTCTGGGAGTGAATCCAATGCTAGCCGCATGGCCTCCTAGTTTGCCTCTTCATCGTATAGCATGACTCATAGAGTTGGCTCATAATGTTTGATGGACAAGATGGCTTCAGCACCATACACCATGAGAAATGGGGTTTCACCGGTTGCCCCTTTTTCAGTTGTCTAGATGGCCCATAGGACGTGAATCAATTCTTCAGCCCATAACCCATCGAGTCTTTCTATTTTCTTTTTGATGTCGTCTGAGATGAGTTTGTTGAAGGCTTCAACTTGGCCGTTGGCTTGGGGTCGACCGATTGATGCAAAACAATGTGAGAGCCCTTGATCTGCCAACCAAGTCTTGAGCTGAGGCATTTCAAACTGATGGCCATTATCAAACACCATAGACATAGGTACCCCAAACCGGGTGATGATGTTCTTCCAAATGAAAGAGATGACATCCTTAGTCTTGATGTTCTTAACCGGCTCTGCCTCCACCCACTTGGTGAAGTAATCCACAGCCACCACAATATATCGTTTTCCTCCTGGTGTAGGCGTGTAAAGACCTAAAATGTCCATGCCCCATTTAGCAAATAGGACTGGGCTGTGAATTGCTATCAGGTTAGTTGTCAGGTGATGGATGAGTTTGCCAAATCTTTGGCACTTGTCACATTTTTTGACCATATCCATGGCGTCTGACTCAAGAGTGGGTCAGAAGTAGCCCTGCCGCCTAGTCTTGACAGCCAGGGATCTGCCGCCTATGTGAGAGGCACAGTATCCCGAATGCAGCTCTTCGAGAACTTTTTTCCCCTTTTCTGGGGTAACACACTTCAATAGAGGTTTTAAGAAACCCGCCTTGAAGAGTTCTCCGTTTCTTATCTCAAAGTTTGTTGCTGGCTTCTTCAAGATAACCACTTCTTGCGGTGAATCAGGCAGTGTGCCATCTTGAAGATATGCCCAAATGCTATCCATCCAGGTAGAGCTTCGGTCGAGTACTCCAATGGGGTCTTCTTCAGTTATCCTTCGTTTTTTCATAACTTCCTAAAAAGCTGACCGAGGCATAACACAGGAGGCGGAGGATGCCAATTTTGACAGTGCATCCTCTTGATTGTTTTAGACTTGGGCACTTGACTCAGATGGAATTCTTCAAGTGTCCCAGCTTCAGCTTTGACCGCCTGAAGGTATTTGATCATTGCCGGATGGGTGGCTTCATAGTAACCATGGTATTGGCTTACGACCAACTGTGAATCAGAGCAGGTGTTAATTTTTGTAGCCCCTGCCGCCTTACACATGCGGATGCCGGATAGCAGGGCTTCATATTCTTCCTCGTTGTTTGAGGCCTGGAACTTGAACTGTAGTGCATACTCATATTTGTCCCCTTCAGGAGACTGACAGATTATACCTGCACCACAGCCGTTCATGGTAGAGCTCCCGTCTACAACACTTTCCGAACCTGATCAAGATTGTCTGAAGCAACCGGTCTTATCATTTCGACAATAAAGTCGAAAAACGCCTGACCCTTCACTGCCTTTCTTGGCTCAAAAGTGATTTCAAGACTTTACATTTCAATAGTCCATTTGAGCATTCTACCGAATGACTCCAAGGTTGTCATTGGCCGCTGAATGCCAGATGTGCCAGGAAGTAAGGTTTCAACTTCTTGACAGCCATATAAAGAGCGAGGCTAAATTTTTCAACCATATGGTACCGTAGTTCAGCGTTTCTAAGTACATGGCTAATGAAATAGACCGGGAGCTGAATGTCGTCTCTCTTACCAAGGAAAACGACACTGAGAGCATGATCTGAGACGGCTAAGTACATGCAAAGCGTCTCTTTGGGCAGAGGGCTAACAAGCCTTGGCAAAGAGTGTAAGTGTTTTTTCATTTTCTGAAAGGCCGCCTCAGCATTATCTCCCCATTCAAACCTTGTCTTCTTTCTGATCGCTTGGATGAAATAGAAGCAATTGTCACATGACCGGCTGAGGAATCTCCCAAAAGCCACCAGGCAACTGATAAGTTTCTAGACTTCCTTTACAGTACGGGATAACTTCATGTCAATGACCGCCTGTATTTTTTCCGGGTTTGCCTCTATCCCCCTTTGATCAATTAGGAATCCGAGAAACTTCCCAGACTCAACACCAAAGACACACTTCTTGGGATTGAGGATGACCTTGTGCCGCTTGAGTGTGGTGAAGGTTTCTCGGAGGTCAAAAAGATGATACATCTGTTGCTTGGATTTGTTTATCATGTCATCAATGTACGTCTCTACATTCCTCCCAATCTGATTAATGAAGACAGTATTAATCATCCGTTGAAAAGTAGTAGGTGCATTCTTCAAGCCAAACGACATCACAGTATAGTAGAATAACCCCTGATCAGTGACGAAAGCCGTCTTCTCTTGATCTTTTTTCCACAGGGGTATCTGGTGAAAGCTTGAGTAGGCATCCATAAAACTCATCAAGGCATGCCCGGCTGTAGAGTCGACCAGGCTGTCGATCTTTGGAAGCGGGTAAATGTCCTTTGGACATGCCTTGTTCAAGTTAGTGTAATCTACACACATGTGCCAGGTACCATTCGGCTTCTTTACGAGCACAACATTTGCAGCCTAGTCAGGGAAGTTACATGCCCGAATTAACCCAACGTCTAACAGCTTTCTAACCTTGGCAGCTGCCGCCTGACTTTTCTCCTCGCCGTGATTTCTTTTCTTTTGCCGGATAGGCTTCTTTTTAGGATCCACGGCGAGTTTGTGAACAACAAGATCCGGGCTGATGCCTGGCATCTGTTCCACTTTAAAGGAAAAGATATCTTTGAATTCTTTCAACAAGAGGTGCAAGTCTGCACCCAACCTTTCAAAGGAAGCCGTCCCCACCTTTACAGTTTTCTCTGGACGGCTGTCGTCCAGAGGAATATCAATATGCTCACCAGCCGGCTGGGGAAGGAGTTCATCCGACCGTTCTCGGATCAGTGATTGCTATTTCTTCTCTTTCTTCACCTCCACCATCTGATAAGCTTTTCTTTTTTTTCCGGCTGCTGGTGGGGCTTGGTCAGAGTCCTTGACATCATCAAGGTCTATTGGCTCCTTTATAGAGCCGACTGCAGCAGCCGTTGGTTTGACGTTAGAGAGGTAACACTCCCTTGTCGTCTTCTGATCCCCGTTTAGGGAGCCAACAGAGCCATCATCGTTTTCATATTTTAACAACAATAGAGCTGGGATGATGACGGCCTTGCACTCATTCAGAGTGGGACGACCTAGAATAATGTTATAGGCGATCAGCTCTTCAAACACCAAAAACCAGACGATCATATGCCGCCCTTTTCCCTTCTGCCCCAGCCGGATGGGTAAGTCAATTTGTCCGACTGGGTGCGCGACCCCTCCCCTGAAACCAACAAGAGGGTGGGAGACGTCGTGCAGATTGTCCAGCTTGTAATTCAACTTGGATAGAAACTTGTAGCTGATGAGGTCAGAGGAGCTACCAGTGTCTATAAGGATCCGACCAACCAGTTGGTTAGCGACCTTACATTCAATGACGACCGGGTCATCATGCGGTCGGCGGACCTTGCCTCGATCCTTCTCAATGATGAGGACGTCTGGGAAAATACCTTTTGCAGACGTCTGACCATCATCAACTAAATGGATCATCTTCTTCAGATGATCCTTGTTGCCCCGGATGGTCGGGCCACCACATGCGAATCCGCCTGATATGGTGTAGACCGGCTCCTTGTCAGTGTCTGAACTACTAGCAGGGTGGACAGTCTTGGAAGACTGTCCCAGATTCGTCTTGATAGTCGCTTTGGACTTAAAGACATAGGATTTCAACACCCCCTTGTCAGCCAGACGGTTCAACGTCCGCTTGAGGCTATAGCAGCCGTTGGTGTCATGGCTGACTTCCTCATGGAAGTGACAGTATTTATTTTTGTTCCGTAACTGGACGGAACTCTTCGTCGAATTCGGCTTCTCAATGGTCAGCCGGTCCTTTATCTCTATGAGGATGGAGTAGCAGTCTTTATTAAAATTGTACCTCGGGACGTACGGTTTGAATTCTTTCTTTTTTTTTTGGACGGCTGATCAGGCTCATGAATCGCCCAGACTTCTTTTCTATTTTTTCTCTCTTCAGCTTTCTGAGCTGGCTAAGCAGATCGACTCTCTTTTTGTTTGTTAGACTTCTTGGAGTTTGACTGATGGCTGGACGAGCAGAGGTCAGTGGCTTGAATAAAGCTCTCCGCCTCTATCAATGCCTCTTAAAGGGTAAAAACCCTCTTTCTGACAAGGTCAAACTTAAAAGTTGACCCGTCCTTTAAACCCTTAAAGAAGTCTGTATAAGCTACCTCATCAGACAGCCCTTGTATCTGGATTCTCACCAGATTGAACCGCCTTACGTAGGAGCGGAGTCCTTCTCTCTCTCCCTGCCGTATGGTGCTCAAGTCGAGACTTGTTTTCTTGACAGGGATGTTCATCGAGAAGTTAGAGGCAAACAAGAAGGCAAGCCTCCTGAAGCTATCAATGCATCCAGTTGGCAGGTTGCCAAACCATTGTTGGGCTATGCCCTTCAAGGTAGCTGAGAAGCATCAGCACTACATAGCATCCTCCAACCCCTGTATATGCATAAGGTTGGTGTAGGCCATGAGGTGGTCCTCCGGGTTGGTGGTACCATCATAGGCACCAACTAAGATATTCTTAACCTTGGCCGACTGTGCCGCCTCGGTTATTTCCTTGGTGAATTCAGAGGTTTGTTCACCAAGTCTGAGCAGACGGAGCTGCCAGTCTAGGGGCTGGACATTGCGTGTCGCCTGAATCAATGGTGGAACATACTGCCCGTTGGCGTCTGAGGCACATACGGGCTAGTATGGACGGACTTTCCACCTGTATGGCTCTCATGCAAGGATTGAGAATTCCTTGCGGATGTATTTTTAAAGCTATCTGGAAAGGTCGATGTAGAGGCTGACTTAGACAGCTGTTGGCTCCGGTTGTGCTCGATAATGTATCGAGCATCGGAAAAGGTTTTCTTTCTGCCATTCGGCTGGACAGCTCGGATGACCTTCCTTTTGCCCGTCTGGGGTAAAAGGATCTTGGTCTAGTCAATGGCAAGCATAGTCTTCTCCTTTGGATGTGGAGTAGGCTGCCTGTCTCTGACTGACTTTCTCCTCTCAGCTTGAGGAGTCTTCTTGGCTGACTGACCCTTGGTAGAGCCAGCCGTCCTTTTGTTGATCAGGTCCTTGATTTCACCCTTCAAATTTGTCATGAACTGCATGAGCTCGTCTCTGGTGACTAGAGCCTAACCACGCACCGCCTGGGTGTTCCCAAGCGGTGGTCTAGCAGTCTTGCTGGTACTAGCTTCATTGTTGGGTCGTTCTAGCTTATCTCTGGAACGGATGTGCTTAGAGAGGAGTGACCCATCAAGGCCCACTCGGGTTTCGACTTCACATTCGTTGTTTGTATCATGGTTTGAATAGACCACCCCATCAGCTCCAGGCCAGTTGGATTCAGGTGGCGGTACAGACTTTTGAACCATCTTAGAGGTACTCTCCCCACAGACGGCGCCAAATGTTTTGGGTGTTTTTGTCCCTTGGGAGAGTTACGTCACCAAGACTGGTCCGGCGTGGTTCGTACCTACAAAACACGGAGACTCCGGTTGGTTGGAGCTCCGCCTCCGATGATCAAGTTAGAATCATTGGAGAAAGTAAAAGGTGCGGGAAGGTAAAAGTAAGATCTTCTCGGATTCCGAGATCAGGTGTTTTCTCTAATAGGAGAATGTAGGGTAGGCTGTAATAAAATGAATTGTAGATGTCCCCAAAATGGGGGGAATCTTCCTATTTATAGGGTTATTGGTAAATGTACCCTTGATTAGGTCACTCTGACCTAATTCTAATGGGCTATGCCGAATTATGGCTTTCTAGGGATTTGGGCCCTGAAGGCCACCTTTTCTCTTGAAATCTAGGAAAGCCACATGTCAGATGGGGATAGGTCCAGTTTGGACAAATCTAGGGCTGACACGTGTCTTCATCTGATTAGCCCACGTGGCTTCGGTAAAAATTACCCAAAATAGTCGTTATATCATAGTTAGAGGTACTAACAATCTTTGGGCTAGTAAAATAGGCCAAAGCCCAATTGGACGGATCCTATAAGGTCACACTAAGGGCCTTGATTGAGCACGAGAGGACGAGGCCCATGATGGGCCTCCTCCCCTAGTATGGCCGGCCATATGGAGGAATAAGGAGGGTTTTGGGCTTCGTGACTTAGTCTAATTATAATAGGATTATAAATAGACTAAGTGCCTAGGGTTTTTAGTAGAGAAGTTCAGTGATCAGTTTGATCAAACCCTAATTAGCAAACACGAACCCAACCCCTCTCAAACTCTTTGCTCTTACGGCTCTCTCTTCCTCCCTCGGTTCCAGTGTGGTGGTTCGTGGTGGTGGTGATTCGTGGTGGTTGGTTCAGTCCATTAAAGGTGGGGATCGCGGTTTTCCTCTTTCACTCGACCAATTTAGTATTGGTGGACGACTCGTTTGAATCCCGTGGACTAAGTAGAGGAGCAATGCTTGGGGCTTTATTCTCTCCATGATTTGTCTGTCGAATTGCTATGTGGAATTCACGCTTCAAAGGTATGATTATGTGTCTTGTGTGTTATGTAAGCGATCTTGGGATTAGGTGCTTTATGAATATGATTCATGTTTTCCCGCTTTATAGTACCTATAAACTCCTACATTGTTTTGATAGAAAGAGGTACGAGACAATAAAGTAAGTAGTTTTATTGCTATACATCTATAGAAATCATGCTTAGAATATTATTCCTAATATCATGTTAGGATGTTCTTATTTTTATTCCTAGTATCATGTTAGGATGTTATTTATTGCTTTATAGTATCATGTTTAGGTTGCTTCCTATTTCTTCTATCATGTTAGTATCATGTTAGGAATAAAGCTTTGATCTTTATTGTTTAGTGACATGCTGGGATTTGTTATTAATCATGTTAGTATCATGCCTAGGATCTTGCTAATATTATGCTTTGATGAGATTAAGCTTATTTTGATGATGATGATTTTTTGTATCAATATTTTTATGTTGCTTGATATTATTGTTATTTCTTGAATTGATCATGCCCTCTCTTGCAGATTTAAAGGGAATTTGTACTTGAAATCACGCTTAATAAGATAATTAATAATTTGAATTAGGCTAATATGATTTTAATTCAGGTGATCGCCAATAATAGATTTGTTTGTGCATTAATATTTAACCAACATAGATTAAACAGGTTTAAGATTAATATATTGATTGTATGTTAATTGGAAAGCGCACATGAATATGAGAAGAACAAAGTAGAGGCCTATTTAGGGAAAGTTCAATCTCTTTTAGGTTAGATTTGTACCTTCATCCCCGAATATCCAGTCATGTTTCAGGACCACTATGGAGTTAGCGATCTCATTGATTGTGAAGGGGTGTAACCTTCACCCTGTGAATGGTTTACACGTTCCTAAAACTTGTTGGCGACTCTTTTGCTCTAGGTTCTTTCCTTTTGGACGCCACTATACTTAAAGTGTATGATCATAGCGAGGCTCAAGTGTGGGATGCTTGAAATATTCCCTACAATTATACAAGGCACATTAATACATTATAGCCTTTATCAAAGTTAATAACAAGAAGCCATCAACTTCTTTTAGACCTTAATAAAGAAAGAGGATCAAACATCAAAGTGATCAGACTCATAGCAAATTTATTTCGGTAAAAATTTATTATACAAATTATTTTCTAGTCTCTTTGTAAAATAGTTGACTTGGATCCCCGTATCATTAGGCAAAACATTCTAATCAACTAGGACAACAAATTTAAAACAAAGTGGTTAACCAATTGCAAGCAAGGATTTACAAACAAAGAAATCAGGGTGGCCTCACTCTCTCTTTATTAGCTCATAAAGAAAGAAAGAAAGAATTCAATGAACTATTTCACGAGTTAGAAACAATTAAATAATTTGTTGTGGCATAAGTGTTTATTTGCCACGGGAAAAAAATATTTGTCGTGGCACAAGTTTCAATCTGTCACACATATTTTTCTCCTGTGACATAATATTTTTGTTATTTCTAGTTTTTTGGTTGACTACATTTTCCTATGGCAAGCTCAAATTATGCCACGAATTTTGTATTCCCGTGGCATAATTCGTGGCACAAGAGACAATTGTTGTAGTGATTGGCTAAGTTAGTAATGATAGCAAATAAGGAAGGTAAAGCGGTTAGGCTGTAGTCTGATGTTTATAGTTAGAAAAGAATGACTGGACAAGCTGTTCAGGATAATAAAGAGCAATGATAAAATAAGCTTACAATTAAACTCTTACAAGAAAAGATGTACTTCCTCTATTTCTTTTTTGTTGCTACACTTTCCTATTTTGGAAATTTTTTATTGGTTGCAACACTTTTCATTTTTGACATTATTTTCTCTCTATCTCTCTCCTACCCACATGGGTCCATCTTATTTTTCTCTCTATCTCTCCCCTCTTAAAAAACTGTCTAGGAGACCTTGAAAATAAAAGTGTAGCAACTAAAAAAACCGGAGAAAGTAATATCTTTATTTTACTTTTGGCAAGGAATTTAGAATAATCTATATTTGCATATGTGGGAATTTATATCAATCTAAAGAAGGTATTACATGCACTCCAAATTACAGGGAAAACAGTGCACTAATTTTAGTATTTCTATATATAGGAAGTCATGCCCCGGATCAGCTGTTCTAAGGCCGTGGTTGGTGAATAGCTTAAAGCTGAAAGCTGGAGCTGATTATATTAGTTGATTTTGACTAGCTGATTGTATTAACTGATTTGACTAGCTTATTTTATTAGCTGATTGTATAAAAGTGTTTGGTAAATAGCTGATAGCTTAAAGTTGATTGAGTATGTGAAATGACCAATAAGCTAATTGAGGGGTAGGTAGTTTAGGTATGATTTAAAATTAAATGGGGGTATAAATGTCATTTCACCATAAATTAATGAATAAGCTAATCGAAAAAGCTCATAAACGGAGCTTTTTCAAAAAGAGCTTATTTAGTGGAATAAGTTCTTCAAATAAGCTTTCCACCAAACACCTTGAATTAGCTTATTTAATAGTCAATAAGCTAATATTGGTCAAATAAGCTAATTTTGCTCAAATAAGCTGTTTAACAAACACAGCCTAAAGCTTAGATGACAGAAGCTATAAGCACCCAAAGTTGCTTATATGTGATTAAGCATGGATGAAAAGCCCAAAAACTTCCTATAAAAGGTTGTGATTAAGGGAACCTGTTTCAAAATTTATAAATAGGATCATCACATTACAGAATTTCCCAATGTTGTTTTATTCCTACTCCATAACCCATGTTATTTGTATCCCCTTTCTTTTCACTCATACCAGCCTACCCATTTAATTTCCCCTAAATATCATTTCTCTTCTAGCCAACACTGTCAACTTCTTTTGCTCCTTTACTCCAACCTTTACACGATTCTTTTGAATTAGAATTACTCCAAGGATGAGTTTCAAACTCTTGATCACTCTTCTTCCCTGTGATTGCAGATTGTTTCTCCTCATGTAAAATTTTTTGGACTAACATTGTTAGCAATATTTCAAGGTTGATAGAAATGTTGGTGTCAAGAAGTCTACATGAGGTCAAATTGTTGACAATTACTGGAGGAAGATTGATCATGTATGTGGAAATTCAGATTTATTGAATCCTTGGAGTAATCCTATTCAAAAGAAAGGTGTAAATCTTAAAATGAACCAGCAAACTAACTGATAGTGTTTGCTGGAAAAGATTTGATCCTTGGGGATAATCAAATGGTTAGGCTGGTAAGGGTGAAAAGAAAGAGAAAATGGCATGAGCTACGGAATAGGAAAAGACAATGAATGGAAAACCGCATGAAACTAATAATTTAAAACACTTTCATGCCACCTTGAAAGATTTATCTCTAAGATAACATGAAGTGTTATTAAAACCATGAAACTTTCCACATGATTCATTATCCCAAGTTAAAAAAATGACAAGTATTGAGTTTTCTAACTTGGAAGAAGCCATCATGCAAAAAATAACATTAACCTACTGTAGGGAATATTTCAAGCATCCCACACTTGAGCCCCACTATGATCATACACTTAAGTATGGTGGCGTCCAAAGGGAAGGAAGCTAGAGCAAAAGAGTCGCCAAGAAGTTTTAGGAACTTGTAAACCGTTCACAGGGTGAAGGTTACACCCCTTCACGATCCATGAGATCGCTAACTCCATAGTGGTCCTGAACAATGACTAGATATTCGGGGATGAAGGTACAAATCCAACCTAAAAGAGATTAAACCAGCCCTAATAATAGGCCTCTAATTTTTTCTTCTCATATTCATGTGCGCTTTTTGACTAACATACAATCAATATATTAACCCTAAACCTGTTTAATCTATGTTGGTTGAATATTAATGCACAAACAAATCTATTATCGGTGATCACTTAAATTAAAATCACATTAGCCTAAACAAGATTATTAATTATCTTATTAAGCGTGATTACAAGTACAAATTCCCTTTAAACCTGCAAGAGAGGGCGTGATCAAGCAATAACAATATCTATATAAAGCAACATAATAACAACAATCATCATCATAATAATATTCTCATCAAAGAATAATAATAATAGCAAGATCCTAGGCATGATACTAACAAGATTAATAACAAATCCTAGCATGTCACTAAATAATAAAGATTAGAGCTTTAGCCCTAACAAGATACTAACATGATAGAAGAAATAGGAGGCATCCTAAACATGATACTAGGAATTAATATAAAATTATAAACATGCTTTCTATATCAAAAGAATAGTAAATAATCGAATTACTTACTTTGATGACTTGTATCTGTTTCCATCAAAACAATACACACGTTAGTAACTTCAAGGATAATATTACATAGTAAATCTAATCAAAGAATTAAAATAAGATTTGGGACCAAACCCTCAGAAATTATCAACCTTTCCCGTCAAGTGCAAAAGAAACTTCGAACTTGGCTAGGTGTGTCTAGAACTCGTGAATGAGGTATGATGTATTTTGAAAAGGGCTAGGCTTAGAAAAAGAATAGAGAGAGAAGAGAGATGATAGGTGATGATCAAGCTTGTTGATGATTGAAAACGGGGAAATACGACCCTATTTATAGAGAAAATAGTCCGGAAATGATAGATAGAGTTAGAATTTGAATCAGAATAAAATTGGTTCTATCATAGAGCTATTGCGCGCGACAGAGTCTATCGCGAAACGACAGAAATCAAGCGGCGCGACATAGCTGTCGTTTCACACTGAGACAGTATTTTGCGGATTTTGTTTTTATCATATCTTTTGATCCAGAAGTCCAAATAAGTCATATAATATGTCGTTAGAAATATCTAGAAGTCTACTTTCCAACACAATTAGATTCAGAATAAAATCATTTTTAGAATAAAAGATATGGCTGAAATAGTGGAAGGGTGTCAGTTTTGCATAGAGTTTCGTATTTCTTTCATATCTTTTTCGTTACATCTCGGAATTAATATTATAATATATCACTGGAAAGATAACTTCAAGATCTATCCAACGATATAAGATTTGGATAAATATTATGAGGAACATAAATAATATCTGACTGTCTTTGAACATCTTTCTTTTCGAATAGAATTAGGACTTAAAAAAAAAAAGTTTTATCCAATTTCAAACTTTTTGATCTTATCTTTTTCAAAAGGATAATTGACAAGAGGAAAATGTAGGTCGTTATCTACCTCTCCTAGAGCCAAACTTAATTTGTAAACACTCGACCCACCCTAATACAAGTATATGGTAAGTCAAGGGTCGAACCCAAAGGAATGAGTAGGAACGATGCTATAGCCTATGTCAAACTAATTCGAAGAATATAAATGGTTGGGGTTGGTAAGTAAGATGTCAAAAAGCTAGACAAATTGAGGAATTCAATATGCTAAACACTAGGGATATAGGTTCCACATGCAAGCTCAATGATTATGCTAATTTATAGATCACTCAATCGATTCAACATCACAAGGGACAAACAATAGTTGCAATCAAAGGAATCCAAAAGCTATCTCCTATAAGCCAAGCTAGGGTTCACTATGAATGTCTAACAAGAAAATTCACAATCAAATTCAATCAATTAAAGCAATTCTCAAATCAAGGGTTCATGTCATTGAAATTTGCAATGCAATCTAGATTAATCTTATAAGTTGATCACTCCTAGTTTAATTAATCACATGCACAACTATGTCAACCAATTTAATTGCAACAATCCAATCAATTTAGTATCATCAACTAGCAAAAATCATCAATCAAGCAAGCTTCCCCTTCTCCCTAGCAACTAATCTACTCACTAAACATGGTGAAATTAAGGAACAAAACAAATTCAATTAAATTAATATTCATTTAAAGCTTAATCAAAAGAAAATCAATCAATCAACAAATTCTAGAACAAGGAATGTAATATCAATCAAAATTCAAGAAACTAGAAAGAATTGCATTAAAAGTAAATCAAAGGAAAGAAATCTTACAAACTTCCATTGAATTGAAGAAGGAATTTCAAGATCAAATTGAAATCTAAGATCAAATTCAAGTACAAACAAGTAAATCTTAAGCTTCTCTCTCTACTTTCTCTCTCTGCTATTTCTGGAAAATTATTTCTCAAGTACAAAAGTTAAGTCGTCATAAAAAAGAAAGTCAAAAGCTATAAATAGGAAAATCGAGCGAAGGGGGCCGCACAGGGCCGTGCACGAGGCCTTGGCTCCTTCACTTTCTTGATCAAACTCCGCGCTCCCGAGCATCCCCATCATCAGTGCACTCGAGATGATGCCCGCGAACAAGGCAGTCCCAAAATGAGCAAATTGACTTGATTATTCACCTACAAAACACAAATAAAACAAAGAGAGAAAGCATAACAAAGTAAAACTAAAACTAAAAATATGAATTATCAACTAAAAATATGAAAAACTCGTAAAAACTAATCGAGAACCAAAGTGAATCATAAAAATGGAAAATCAAATAAAACTAAAAGAATTATATGAAAATGATGAAAGAAAATAAAGAAAATGAACCTAAATCTTATTCTTTTGAGCGCCATAAACGACGCTCATCAATAATTAAGATCTTCTAGAAACTTATATAAGCTTCTAATAAATCCTAATTAGTTTAGGAATGAGATTAAACCTTTGGACCCTCCACATGATCATTGGGTCGTAGGTAAAATCCGGTTTGGGCCCAGTTTAGTATTTTGGCCATAATTGCCTCATTATTCATCGGAATTAGGCTTATAATATATCGTTGGAAAGGTCTTTTCAAGCCCCATCCAACTACACAATTATTGGACCCATATCATGGATCAAAATAAATTGGACTGGACATTTTTCATAAATAGGGTATGAAAAGGAATATTTTCGAAAATAGAAAGAAGTATTTTTGTTAAAAATAACCGCATCACTAGACTTTTCAGACTTTCACTTCGTTCGATAATCAATGACATGAAAGATATTCGTCACTGGGTTTGGTTTCTAGGAAGGCACAATCAGGTGTCTACAGATGCCCCCACTTTGACTGAGTTTGGAGAAACGCTAAGTTTTGAAAACAAAACTCAAAGTAGCAATAGGGACAAATAATGATTCAGAACCTTCTACGACCCTAAATCATTCTTGTAACACCGATACCTATAAACTAGAATTAGTTAAACAGATAAGAGAGTGAAAAACGCGTATCTTGCACTGTCGAGTACACGTCTCTGGAGTAACTAATTTTGTGGCAGCATTTTTGTTGTGACGACCTCCACAAGCTAGGGAACGCCATCTCACTGTTGTTGATGTTCACTCGTCTCTGAATAATGGAGCTTTCTTGGAGGAATGTTCACTCGTCTCTGAACAAAAGAGCTTCTTTTTGGAATGTCCACGCGTCTCTAAACAAAGAGCTTGATAGGATGCCCACGCATCTTTGAGCAAAAGAGCTTTGAAAGGAATGTCCACGCGTCTTTGAACAAAAGAGATTTGAATGATATGCCCACGCGTCTCTGAGCAAAAGAGCTTGAAAGGAATGTCCACACGTCTCTGAACAAAAGAGATTTGAATGATATGCCCACGCGTCTCTGAGCAAAAGTGCTTGAAAGGAATGTCCACGCGTCTCTGAGCAAAAGAGCTTTGAATGCTTAAATTGTTTGTTCAGATCGTTCGGTTGGCTGCGAACAGGAGCTTTGCTGAATGGTCGTATCCTATAAAATCAAAAGATTGCCAAAAGACTTTTCTGGTGTTTTTCTTAGGGTTAACCTAAGGCTTGACTGATTGGTTTGACTTGAGGATGACTCAAGGTGCTTTGACCGACTTGAGGTTGACTCAATGTGTTTTGATACGTGTGTGTAGACTCAACTCGATGTGATGTGACATGACATGATTTAGCGTACATGACTCGTGTGTGCATTGTAATGTGATTGTGCGACTCGAAAATGCAAAAAAGCAAAAATTTTCCGTCATTTTTGTGAAAGGTACCGACTTTCTCCCGAAAAATAAAGACACGAAAAAGAATCGAAGTGAGTGTTTGCGGTGCATGTTGAATGAGCTTAGTCAAATGTATGCATCGACGTTGTATCTCATAGTGCAAGGATTAGTTCATCCTAGGCTATCTCAACAGTTGACTCAATGATGAAAGTATTTGGGTAACTTAGGCACGGAGGCTAAGTACTTCATACTTTGTGATGCAATGATGATTACAAGTGATGAGTGATCTTGATATGACAAGGCATGCTTCAACATCGTGTTAAGATTTCATGACAAAGGGTTCCTAAAGGAAGGTTTATTTGGTCATGTATCTGTGATGTGTGTGAAAGTGATACTAAAGTTAGGCTCCAAAGGCTAAGGGTGTGGAAATTTATTAAAAAGAGTCAAATAGTGGTGGCTCTTAGGCTGGGTAGGCTAATAATGCAGGGATCAAGCCCCCAAGTCTAGCTCTAAATGGGTAGGGATGAACATTGGAGATCCCTTGATACGATCATGTATGAATGTTAATGTGAATGAATGCATTTTATTACGGTCGCACCTCAATGTGAGGTTACCTACATATCCGTTAGGAATCAGGCCGAACATAGCTCTAGCCGAACCTCGCACAAGTGTGTATATATCTCAAAGAGGTCATTTGAAGGGTTGTAACGGGGTTAGGCTAAAGGTTGAAGAAGAAGGGGATAAAGGCTCAAGACCCTAGATAAGCCCCCAAGGGGTGCAACCTTGCTTTTGAATCTTTATGTTTGTATGCTTGAGGTTTCTCACTTTTGAACTCTCTTTCGCTTATATTTTTGCTCTTTCTTTTTTTTGCTTTTGCATTCTTTTACTTTTTTTTATTTTGGTAAGTGTGGGCAATCCCGATCATGCGGTCTATCACTTACTTGGTAGTCATATTTCTCAGGCATGGTGCCGAGCACTCGATAAGAGATGCAATCTGAGATGTGTTCATACCAAAGACATGTTCATATCAATGACATTGGAACACTTGCCCTTTTGTACACTTTTTTTTTTATTTATTTAATTTTTTGAATCTTTGAGATCTAGGTAAAATCACTCAAGCTTTTGTATTTGGAAATTACATAAGTTGCACACCATCCCATCCAAAGGTTAGGTAGATGTGGGTTAAATAAAGAAAGGTCTATCGTTAAGCGAGGCTCAAAGTGGTTTATCAAGAAAGGATGTATATTTGAAGGGGTGAAAGTGATATAATATGACTACAAGGAGTGTCTCAAATCACTGGTATACCTTATGCTTAGTCCGGCATGGATTTTTTTTTAGATGCAATGTAATGCAATGGTCATATGCGAGGAAAAAAATGCTCATTTTATTAGAAGGAAAAAAAAGAAAAAATCCTACAAAATAAAAACTAAGGGAAATAAAAGGTGCCTATGCTAGACTAATTAGGGAAAGGAGGAATAAAAGAAAAAGAGGTCACGAAATCTTGTCGATGAAGCCCGCCTTGTGTCTTGATGTGATTTATCATCACTCGGTCTTTTTCCCAGCTGGAGGAAATGGAAGCTTGTTTGCCTCGATGATGTCTTAATGAGATTTTGAAACTTGTAACATTGATTTGTAGTATGACCATTGCTTTGATGGTACTTACAATAAGAGTCTGAATTCCATTTGGGTGTTCTCCTTTCAAGAGGAGGATCTTGCATAGGCCCAATTGGAGTGATAAGTCCCTTATCAAGGAGTCGATCAAAGGCAATATTGTAGCTCATCCCAATTGGGGTGAACTTCCTTTCTTGTTTTTTGGTCTCCAAAATCTTTTAATCGATGCAACTTCCATTCTGATAGGAAGAAACAGAAGAAGGGTTGTCGTTCTTCCTGCTCTTGCCACCATTAGTATAGATTTTGACCTTCTTGTTGCTCGGAAGAACACGAAGGTAATTTGAATCAACAAGATCTTGAATACGATCTTTGAGGGTGAAGCACTCTTCGGTGGTGTGACCATGGCCTCTATGATATTTGCAATAAGAGTTTGGATCCCAACTGGGAAGCCGTTTCTCAAGTGGTGGGTCTTGGATTGGACCAATGGGATGGATAAGGTTTCGACCGTGAAAATAGTCAAAAGCTTCATTATAAGTCATTCCCATTGGTGTGTATTCTTCAATGGTCCGTTTAGCCTGTGGCTTAGGAGCATTGAGTTCTTTATTAAATCCTTGGTGAGAATTTTGTTCGATAACCATTATCCGAGTTGCTAGTCCTTCTACCACATTCAAGAGCATGGCAATGACACCTTATAGCTTTCGAACGTCTTCTTTTAGACTCGACAAATTTTCCTGGGTATCATCTAAGAAAACTCCTTCATCTTGCTCAATCATGGTCACTTCATCAATAGAGGTTATATAGGTTGTCTCGATCATGGGCTCACCTACAGGTGTGATAAGGAGCGAAGGATCGAAGGATATTTGATCTTCTGTGATGGCTAGAATCTCGGAAGTTTTATTGTCATCGATCAGGTCTTGAATAGCTTCTTTGAGTTTCCAACACTCCTCAGTGTCGTGACCCTTTCCTTGGTGATACTTGCAGTGCTTATTAGGATCCCACTTAGGTGGCCTGGCTTCTTGAACTGGGTCTTTGATGGGTTTTATGGGCATGACTAGTCCTTTGTGGTGTAGCTTTTTAAAAGCTGTCTCGTAACTCATACCAAGTGGAGTGAACACTCTTTTCGACCTTTGGATTTGTTTTTTAGAGGTGTTCGTAGCATGTACTTCATTAATGGGAGAGGAAGAAAAAGGATGGTCGTTCTTCTTTCCTTTCGCATTATTATCTTTCAAAAGATCGTCTTCAATGTCAATGCCTATATTATTGAAAGCCTTGAAAGTATTCAAGTTGTGTTGGTATTTTAAGTGCTTTGCATATTTTTCTTGAAGGTTCTTGATGAACATCCTTACAGACTCCTTTTCAGTAGGAACCTTAACCATATTAGCAGAAGTTTCCCTCCATTTGTTGAAGAAATAAGTGAACCCTTCGTTTTCTTTTTGCTTTAGCATCTCAAGTTGTCTATGGTCCGTTTCATCTTGAATGTTGCACTTATATCTATCTATGAAAGAGTTTATTATGGAATCCCAAGAAGAGGTTTTCTCTTTTTCAAGAGAAAAGAACCATTGTTGACAAACGGTTTCTAAAGACAGTAAGAACAAAGAATGAAAAACCTTTTTATCAATCCCCTTAATGTTCATTATAGTTTCAAAAGCTCTTAAGTGAAAGTAAGGATTGTCAGTTGGCTTGAACTTAGGGATGTTATTGGCACTGAACTTCCGCGGAAGAAGTTCCTTATCCACTGAGACCCCTTGTGAGCTAATACTCTAGAACATGTAGTCATTGGAAAGCTTGCTTAGGCTTTCCTCCAGTCGCTCCATTTGTTGTTGTTTCGCAGGGTCATTGATTTGAAGAGCCATGGTTTTTATCATCTCAGCTTAGTTGGCTATGTTTTTCCTAAGTTCATTGACTTCTTCATGATACGCCATTTTCTTCTTAGCTTTTCTCTTTAGACGAATCGGTTTATCAAAAAGTAGGACTTGAATGAAAGTGTTGTCCTTTATTAAACGTCCTTCTTTCCTTGACCAAGTGTTGTGGAAAGGGAAAGTTGTGAATACTTTTTGTTAAATATTTGACTCAAACTCTATTCAACATCCAATAGATAGGAAGAGATCATAGAAGAATGAGGAGAATGATATGCATGGAGAAAGCATGTAGTGAATGGGAAGATGATGTAGATGGAGAGATATAGAAGAATTAGGAATAGAATGGACCCCCAACTCAAATGACGGAAAAAATCGATTCATGCATGAACCTAAGACATGGTCATGGTGACATATATACAAAGTGTGTGAATACTTGTGGGTGTAAGTGACATGTTAAGACTTGTGTCATGACCATGTGACTAGACTTGAACAAAGACTAAGTTAAGACCTCGTGTACATACATTAAACTGGACAGGCTGTAATATTTCAGTCATAACTTTTTATATGTGACTCTGATTGGGACGAAACCAACGCCTAATGACAGATAAAACTCGAGGTTACAGATCCATAGGTTGTACGACTCGTAGTTATTTCTAGAACTCCAGCTATGACAAAAACAAGTTGACGCTTGTGTAGTATGCGGGAATAAAAATCCGGGTTGAGTCAAAGGAACTATGACTCGATTTAAGACATATTTATTGGTTCAAATTAATTAATAAATTAATTAAGAAAAGTCCTTTAGTCATTGGTTAGTTTATTTAAGCATATTTATGATCACAAGCCAAACCAAACGGTTAGTTTAGTCACATAATAAGTATGCACAAGTAAGAGATGCATAAGTAGTCAAGTAGTCACAATATGATGCAATGAGTTTGCAACCTAATCATGGCTCTAATTCTATAAAGTTCAAGGATAAGGGTTAGTCAAAGAGGGTCCATGGTTATGAGTCCGAATGCATCGCGCGGAAGCCTTACCTTTGGAAGGGTTGGCGCGTATGGATGAGACCTCACAAGTTAAACTTGCTTCCACGGTTTGGTGAATTCACAAACTCGGATGTACCCGTCGTTGCCATGAGCGTTCGATTGGGTAGATGGAGCATGCATTCCCAGAGGGTTATAACCATATGTTTAACACATATGGGTTTAGAAAAGAGGGAAAAACTCAATTAGGAAGTAAAATCGAGCAAACAGTACTAGAATTGGTCGAAACAAAGAAGGTAGATTTCTGGCTCAGTATTGGAAGAACTTGGCGTGAGACAACAGGGCCTGTCTCTAGACGATGACCTGTCGCCAAACGACATTGCCGTCGCATGGCGATAGAGCCGTCGCATTGCGTTGGCACTGTTTTCTCGGCGCCGGTTCCTACATGCCTTAGCAGCTTTCTATTCTTTGAATTTTCCAGTTTTTCGCAGCATTTTTTCGATTCTAGTTGTGAAAGATATTTCCCGAATTTCCTACGTGTAAAAATCCTATGTTTTTGACGCATTACGGATGGCCTTTCCAATGCGGACCTTTTTTATGCTTATGCCAATAATGTCAATCAAAATTACGCACATGAATATTTAGAACTTTTCGAGTCTCATCCACTCATTCTAAATTATTGCCAAAATAAATTTTAGAAATTAAAATAGAAATCCTCCCCAGCGGAGTTGCCAAAAAATGGTAGGGAATATTTCAAGCATCCCACACTTGAGCCCCACTACGATCATACACATAAGTATGGTGGCGTCCAATGGGAAGGAAGCTAGAGCAAAAGAGTCGCCAACAAGTTTTAGGAACTTTTAAACCGTTCACAGGATGAAGGTTACACCCCTTCACAATCCATGAGATCGTTAACTCCATAGTGGTCCTGAACCATGATTGGATATTCGGGGATGAAGGTACAAATCCAACCTAAAAGAGATTGAACCTGCCCTAATAATAAGCCTCTACTTTATTCTTCTCATATTCATGTAAGCTTTCTGACTAACATACAATCAATATATTAACCGTAAACCTGTTAAATCTATGTTGGTTGAATATTAATGCACAAACAAATCTATTATTGGCGATCACTTGAATTAAAATCACATTAACATGATAGAAGAAATAGGAGGCATTCTAAACATGATACTAGGAATTAATATAAAATTATAAACATGATTTCTATATCAAAAGAATAGTAAATAATCAAATTACTTACTTTGATGCCTCGTATCTCTTTCTATCAAAACAATACACACGTTAGTAACTTCAAGGAAAATATTAAACAGTAAATCTAATCAAATAATTGAAATCAGATTTGGGACCAAACCCTCAGAAATTATCAACCTTTCCCATCGAGGGCGAAGGTAACTTCAAACTTGGCTAGGTGTGTCTAGAACTCGTGAATGAGGTATGATGTATTTTGAAAAGGGCTAGGACTAGAAAAAGAATAGAGAGAGAAGAGAGATGATTGGTGATGATCAAACTTGTTGATGATTGAAAACGGGGAAATACGACCTTATTTATAGAGAAAATAGTCCGGAAATGATAGAAAAGAGTTAAAATTTGAATCGGAATAAAACTAGTTTTGTCGCAGAGCTGTCGCGCGCGACAGAGTCAGTCGCGAAACGACAGAAATCACGCGGCGCGACATAGCTGTCGTTTCGCGCTGAGACAGTTTTTTACGGATTTTGTTTTTATCATATCTTTTGATCCAGAAGTCCAAATAAGTCATATAATATCTTGTTGGAAAGCTATTGAAGTCTAATTTATAACCCAATTAAAAAAGATATGGCCGAAATAGTGGAAGAGTGTCAGTTTTGGATAGAGTTTCGTATTTCTTTCATATCTTTTTCGTTATAGCTTGAAATTAATATTATAATATATCATTGGAAAGATAATTTAAAGATCTATCCAACCATATAAGATTAGGATAAATATTATGAGGCAGGAAAATAATATCTTACTGTATTTTAACGTTTTTCATTTCGAATAGAATTAGGACTTAAAAAAAAAAGAATGTTTTATCCAATTTCAAACTCTTTGATCTTATCTTTTTTAAAAGGATAATTAAGATCTTCTAGAAACTTATAGAAGCTTCTAATAAATCTTAATTAGTTTAGGAATGAGATTAAACCTTTGGACCCTCCACATGATCATTGGGTCGTAGTTAAAATCCGGTTTGGGCCTAATTTAGTATTTTTTCCATAACTTCCTCATTATTCATCGGAATTGGGCTTATAATATATCGTTGGAAAGGTCTTTTCAAACCTCATCCAACTACACAATTATTGGATCTATATCATGGACCAAACTAAATTGGACTGGACATTTTTCATAAATAGGGTACGAAAAGGAATATTTTCGAAAACAGAAAGAAATATTTTTATTAAAAATAACCGCATCACTAGACTTTTCATACTTTCACTTCGTTCGATAATCAATGACATGAAAGATATTCATCACTGGGTTTGGTTTTTGGGGAGACACAATTAGGTGTCTACACCTACCTATTTGAATCATCTTAAAAACAATAGGAAAAGTATTGATATGAATGTTATTGTCAGGTAGTTTAAACCATGAAGAGTTGTCCTACTTGTGACTATATTTGATGTAGCTATGCCAATAATATCATATTCTTGAGCATGCATGAACCAACCATATGTGGAAATGAAAGAGATTTAGTCAGTTTACCCCACCCGAACACATATGCAACGTGATCGGCCTAGAGTTTAGAAACACTTTCAAATGATAAAATAATTAACGATGATTCAAATTATTGTTTAAATTATGATCATCAGTTATATCAAATGAAAAATTGGCTTCTGTGCAGTTATCCATATTCATGCAAAGACTAATAGTTATTAACTCATTGATCATCCCATCTACAAAGTCTAACAAAAATATTGTAGGACTTTTTGCCTATGAAATGTTTCTAAGTTGGAAAGGGTATTTACATTTTGATTCATGAAAATCTTATCTGCTAGAATTTGCTAGTGTATTGAATTGGTTCCAATTGATGCTAATGAAAATGAAATGGATCAGAGCACTTTACGCATGAACTTTTGTTTGTGCTATTTAATGACGAAGTTTTAGTCTTGGATTCTAGCCGAACAAGTCACTTAACAGTTAACACAATTCAACAAGATTTTGTTTGGTATTTTTCTTTGCTTTAAGAGGCTTTTTTTGGCTACAATTCTGCTAATTAACAATTCTCTTTCTTGTATTTGTTACAAACTTATAATAGTCTTGTACTCTTGCAGGCTATGTAAGCATTTGCTAATTGCATTTGATGTAGGGTTTGAATTTATATAGAATCATTATAAATCAGAAACACATTTGTATAAGACATATTTTATAACACAGGACGTTTGGACATGCAAGTTATAGTAGTTCTTTTGACAGCTAATTTGATAGAAAACATTACAGGATATGTAAGTTTGGTACTTAAGATTGAAGGTAGGTGAGTAAACATAGATTAGAACATGCCATGAAAGGATGTAAATGTTTAGTACTATATTGTGAAACATAATTAAAAACATAGTATTTTTTTTTCAAAATCTAAGAGTGAAAGTGAATTTGTTTCATTTGAACAGGCTGAAACTAGTGTGCGGTTACCTCGACCATAAGGTGCGGCGTCATATGCAAAATCATCAGAACTTCAAATAGATCTCGCACTTTGTTCATAAGTCCCTTTCGTTGATGAAGATTCATCGACATTAATTGGAGATAGGACCCTGTTGTGTTGTGAAGGCTGACCAATATTTTCTCCAATGCCATCAGATACAATAATATTATTTGCATTTTCTATTTCCATTTCGACATCATCTTCACTACCATGTATACCTACGACTCTTACAGGGTTTGGAACAATTTTGTTTGACCCTTCATCTTCTGCAGATCCAATATTATTATTAGATTTTTTTCCCGTCGTATTCTTCATCTTCTGCATATTCTTTTCTTTTCATTTCCAGTTTATCTTGAATTTCATCTAGGTTGCCCTAAATTTCTTTTAGTTTCTTGTTAATTACATCCCGTTGATCGTATGCTTGCGTTAGTTGGCCACGAAAGAAAGCATAGTCTATCTCTAACAGTATAATATCTTTCTTTGGGAATCTTGGTGGTGGTTTAGATGATGATGCTGTATTGTGGGGTTCCAATTTTGAGTATGGAATTTGAGATTCTTATGAGGTTCAGAAATGAAGAAGAGTTTGAAAAAGGTTATATGTGAATGAAGAAGTGCAAAAGTGGAAAGTGCCGTGTGCTTTTGTAGAAAGTTTTAACAATATTTTAAAATATATGCCTTTTCAACTTTCTTTTAGTATCTTGTGCTTTTTTTTTTGTGTTAATTTTTTTTTTTTGGGTTGTTTTTGTTGAGTTGTATGGGTTTAAAGCTTTTTTTTATTAAATTATTTTTTTTAATGACAAATTAAACATTTTAATTGAGCATAAATGTATTGTGTATGACAAATTAAACAATTTAATTGAGTACATTTTTGGTTGTTTTTGGTTGAGTTGTATGGTTTTAAGCTTTTACGTTGGGTTTAGTTGTAAATTCACTTTTGTTCCAAAAAATCATATAAGCTTAAATATATTAGCTTGTACTCTAAATTATAAGTTGTGGACGTTAAATTAATTAGTTGATATGTGTCATATTAGCCAATTTGATTACCTTGTTTCTTTACAAATCGTTTCATTACCATATGCTAATTGTTGTTGTTTTCTTTTCCTTGTTACAAAGGTTTTGGCCCATAGTATTAGTTGTGATTAGTGTATGTATTAAAAAGAAATTATAATAGTCGGGAAATTGGTTGATATAGAACAACATTGTACAGCAATATCAATTGATCAGAGTGTTATAAAAGTGGTAAACTTTCAATTTGTGTAGGCTCGAAAGGAAAAGTTGTTGTCTAAGTATATACAAACCCAGATTGGATTATGTTTTTGTTGTGAAGTGTGACAATATTTCATACTATAAAAAGGATAGAATGTTCCAATATTGGTGGAGATATTTAAGGGATTAAATTACATAGTCTTATTAGTAAAGTTTAAGATAATATTTTGTTATTTTATTATGACTATATGTGATTCAATGTTTGTTGGATACTTCATATTTTAAAGTTTTTAATTTTTATTTTAGAGTTATTATATAGGAAAATTTGTAAGAATAAGCCAACCTTTGCGTGGTTAGCTCAAAATAAGCCAGCTTTTCAATTAACTCAAAAAAAGTTAACTTTTGAGGGGTATTTTCTCAAAATGAGTAAAAACCCGTTAGATTATAAATTAACCGTTTTTTAAGGTAAAAAATGACACATGTCATTATGTAATTGGTCTTTTTTTATAAAAATAATTAAGATTTATTTTTTGATTGATTATTTAAAAAATAATTAATTTGTATCAAAATAAAGGGAAAATACTAGTTGATCTTCATGATTAACATAATTTGTCAATCATAGGGGTGATAGTGTCTTTTCATTCATTAAGTTGAGGATAATAATGTCATTGCACATATAATGACATGTTCATATTGCCAGCTATGTAATATACAAAGTAATGGCGTTAGTAACTAAGTTCAAAGCCCCAAATCCCCACCCTCCTTCTCTCTCCTCTCTCTCGAAGTTCCAACAATGGTGGGTGTGTAGTAGCTCCGGTGATGGAGGGTGTAGTGGTGACAATGAAACTGAAATTAGTTGGGCGACAACTAGCTATGACTCCGGCAACGGGTGGTGGTGGTGTTCGTACTTAAATCGATCTCTCATCCGCCAACGTCGGCAAAAATTATGCCCAAGAGCTTCTTGAAAAAGCTCCCTAAGTTAGTCATTTGAAGGAAAAATGGTCACCTTTAACCTTTGGGGTTAACCAAGCCCTTAATTTCACCTTTTCTTCTTAGGGTTTTCGTTTAATTCGGCGGCGAAGCCGCCGAAAATGATGGTATTGATGGTGTCGGTGGTCGATTTATTGGTTGAAGCTTGAAGATGATGAAGATTGTGGTATGGTAGCTTCAATGGAGGAAGCAGCTTGAACACTACTGTTGTTACCGTTAGTAAACGGAGTTAGGATCTAGGCTTGCATACTTGGTGATTAAGCGGCTGACAAAGCACAAGCATGAGCTGGCTAGTATGAGTAAGCACTAGATTAACAAAATATGTTAATCATGAAGATCAACTGGGCAAGCCCCCAAAATAAATAAAATAAATAAAAACTAAAAAAAAAAAGAAATGAAAAATTCTAGCCACCACCCACTACCAACCCCCTCCCTCTTCCAGCGGCCGGCGACCACCCCCCTCCTTCATCGCCAGTGACCCCATCCCCTCCCTTTCTCCATTCCCGTCCCTAAACCCAACCCCCAA
This sequence comes from Chenopodium album, assembly GCF_948465745.1. NCBI lineage: Eukaryota > Viridiplantae > Streptophyta > Magnoliopsida > Caryophyllales > Amaranthaceae > Chenopodium > Chenopodium album. Next base: position 26,980,398 of record NC_137850.1, on the reverse strand, counting down.
ATCCTAAACCCAACCCCTAAACCCATTCCCATCCCTTCGTGAAGCACTAAAGCACGACTTGGATGTTGCATATGGCGGGGAGAACAACGTTGGCAAGTTAGAAAGGGATGACGTGGGTGTTTATCAAGACGACGTCGTTGGAGTGATTTACGATGAGAGAGTGGACGAGGGGGTTGGAGATGCATAGGAGTGAAACAGAGGAGTATGGCGATTGACGGCGGTGGCGATGTGTAGGGTTGTTTGTTAAGGTGGTGAAAGAGAAGGAAGTGATGGTGGTTAGGAGAAAGAGGTGGAGAGAGAAATTGAGAGGAAAAACGCCATTGTTGCGAGCTTGAGCACTGAATTTCGAAAATTTGTGAAAATGGTGTTTCAGATAGAGTTGTGAAAATGGGTGTTTGTGGGTTTGTATAATGAAGGGAGTCGTAAAGGGAGGTAGAAAAGTTTGTTAAAGAGGAGGGAAGAGTGAGGAGAGAGAAATGATGGAACGTTTGGAAGATGAGGAGAGAGAATTCATGGGTCGCCGGCGCCGGCAGCTCACAGGGGCTGGCAGTGGGTAAGGGAAGGGGTTGGATGGGTTTTTTTATATTTTTATCTTTATAATTTGTTTATTTAATATAATCATGGTTACTTAACTAAAATTAATATTATAAATAAAAATTAATTTTAAGCTATTATTTTTAATTAAAAAATGACTTGTTTGGTAGGTTGTAGGTCATTTTGCCTATTAAAACAAAATATTTCTTAAAAGTTGACTTATTTTGAGTTAATTGAAATGTTGGCTTATTTTAAGCTAATCAGGCAAAGGTTGACTTATTTTTGACAAATTTTCCTTTGATATATGAGGTTAGTATACAACTTTGGTTTAAATGTTAGTTTTTGGCCTTTTGTTTGTGTATAGTGCTTTAAAGTAGTGAATAAGACTATTTTCCTTGAGCTGCAAGTTTATATATATATGTATACATATATAAGTATAATCATTCATCATCTCATGCTTTTGTACCAAAGATTTAGATTCCTAATCCAGAAGAAAGTGCACTTAAAAAGGTGTTTAGTTTTCTTAGTTACATAGCTGAAATTTCACAAGAAATGTTTGCATATTTAGAGGTGTTAAAAGAAGATAAGAAAGTGAAGGGAAGTTCTGATATTATGGTAAAAGGTGAAGACTGGTCAAGAAGCTAGTGGTGTAGATTTGAATCTTGATTATAATAATATGGTGGAGATTATCCCAAGATTAGCTTTGTCTTTTACAAAAGTGGTGGATACACAAGGTCTTGAAAGCGAAGAATAGTGTATCAGTATTATGTGTGGTAGATAGAGTGATGTTGTCTTATAGAATATATATTGCTCTAAATTATCCAAGTATTGTTATAAAAAATATTGAGTATTTCAATGTTGTTTGGTTAGATATGTATTATCATAATTATAAAATAAGTGTTCTGTAATGTTATTATGATGCACTTCGTATAATACTTTGGTTTATCTTTACTTATATAATATGTGCTGCTCTAAATTATCTTAGTATTGTCATGAAAAATATTGATTATTTCAATGGTGTTTGGTGACATATGCTCAAACTACCCAAACCTTCATCATTTAACATTAAATTGGATGGTATATTTGTTGGCTACAATTTATAAAATAAATAGATGGTTCAAAACAGGATAAACAAAATAAACCAAAAATCATACAGTATTATAAATTTATAATATTAAAGTTGAAAAAAAAAAGAGTAAAAGTAAGCCAAAATCTAGCTACATGAGTTTTTAAACTATTGTATGTTCTAAACGAGTAAGCACTATTTGTTCAACTTCCGTTTAGATACTATGACTATGTGTGTTTATCTTTTTCTACATTTTGAGGCCTCATAACCTACAACATAGGTTTCAAAATAACGAATCGCAAGCACCCTTGATTACTCTTTTGTATGAGATGTCTAAACAAAATTATGTCATCCACCAAACAAAATTAGCTTATTTCCAATTAAACTCACTAAATATGTGATAAGCATTACCATCTAAGGCCATTTTCTTCATTAATCAGATCAGCTTACTAAACTTCTTTAATTTCCCTTATAGTGTTCTTTATAATCAATCAAAAAAAAAAAAAAGAATAATGATAATCAATTATCAATCCGGAAGTAACTTCAAATTTAATGCAAACTATAAAAAGACATAACTTTGCACCAGGTACCAAAGAATAATTAGTCTAAGAGTGTTCAATAAAATTGTTTGGCTAACTTGTAATTATGAGTTATGAAACACTCTTTCTGAATTAATGACTTGTTGATTGGGAATGCTTGCTAAAACAATCTTAATAGTCAATGATTAAAGTAGGTGAACCAAATGTAAAAAGCAACACCAAAAATATTGAAATTCACAAAGGAAATTATAAGGTCAAACCAAAAAAATTGAAGAGAATTCCAAATTGCAGATGTTTAGTAAGAGTTCTTTGTCTAATTTATAATTTAATATATATCATATATAATAGTTCATGCATACAATTCAACTTTATACAGATTCCTAGCTATTTCAAAAATTTCAAAATATTTTAAAAGATTTAAAATGCTTGCTTAGAACATAATTACATAATGGAAATACTAGTTATATATATATATAGTGTGTTATGTAGGAACACAGGTTATCACTTGTGTTCCGTTTACAACCCTTTACAAGATTCATGATCTATTTAGATAGATTTTTGCTACCTAAAAGAAGTTACTAACTTACTATGCCACATAGTGAGCAAAATGCAACGTGGACATACGATATGAGCTATCTTGATTAGCTTTCCAAAATTACTATGCCAGATGGTCTTCAAAATGGAGCATCTAATTTATATATACTATTACTTTTCTGATTGTAGGGACACACTACTAGAATTCGGGTAAATAACAACAGTTATTCTGCGAAAAGCTAGCAAAACTGTCGTACTTTTTTTAATTTTACGACGATTTTAAAAACTGTCGTAATATTACGACTGTTTTTTAAATCGTCGTTAAGTTACGACAGTTTTTGGCCAATAAAATTGTCAAGTCATTAATAATTATTATAATAAAAATAAATATTTACGACAGCCATAAACCGTCGCAAATTACAACAGTTTTTAAAACTGTCGCAATTACGACAGTTTGTCAGTTTATGGTTGTCGTAGAGTTTTTTTTTTTTATTTTTTTTTTTTATTATAAATTAATTGTGTTGAAATACCCAATTCAAACCCACACCAAACCGTAATCTTATTCCGCCATTTTTTACATCTAATGAAGTAGTTTCTCTCTCCTCTCTTCATTCTCTAAGTTTCTCGCTCCTCCTCTCTCTGTTTCTCATTTACTCTCTCCTCTTCACCATTTTCTCTCAGTTTCTTTCTACTCTTCTCCACTTTCTCTATGTTACTCTCTCATCTTTGTTTCTCATGTAAAAATAAATGAAAAAAGGAGGAAATTTCTTTGCGTTTCTTTCTCTTTCTTTCGCAATGGTGGAGCACGAAACTTCATGAGTTGAGGTGTTAGGTCCAATCTCGTGAAATTGGAGCTTATGTGGTCAAATTTGGCCATAAAAATTCCAGATCTGGACTTTTTATGGCCAAATTTGACCATGAATACCCGAAGAAGAGGAAATTTTCGAAGTTATGTTTGTATATTTTAATTTTTGTTTCCAGTATGTGGTTTTTGTTTAAATTTGAGCATAAAAGCTATTTTATTTTTTGTTTTCGTTTCATTTTTGTGGCTATATTGGTCGAAGGTAAGTTTGTTTTTTATTTTAGTAATTATTGTAGTTTTTGTTTAATTTATGATTTTTTTGGTTTAATTTCTGTATTTTGGGCCTGTTTTGCTGTTTAATTTGTGATTTTTGTTGTGGTTTTCTTTTTTGTTTGATTTTTTGTGGCTATTTTGTTAGAATTTTGTATTTTTTTCAATAATTTCTATTTTTCATTCATTTTTATTCGATTTTGTGGCTAAAATAAGAAGTTAATCTACTGCAGCAATGGAGTTTGAGAGAAATAACAAGCAAATGTCAAAGACAACTTGCAGCATTGTTGGGAATCGAACAAGACTTCCAGTATTAACAAGCAAATGTCAATTTTGTGTATTTTTGTTTTATATTTTCAGTTATCTTTTGTTATTTTTGTGTTTGATTTTTGTTTGTTGGGTTTAATTTTTGGATCTTAATGTTTCTTTTGTAATTTTGTGGGAAGGGTGAGTTGGTGTGAGTGGATGGTGGTGGGAAAGGTTGCCGTGGGAGTGGGAGTGGTAGTGCGTTAATTTTTTTTATTTTTGCGACGGCCAGCCATCCTTAAAAACATTTTTTACGACAATTTTCGTTTCTGTCGTAATTTTACAACGGTTTTAAACTATCGTTGTTTAAATTTTACGACAAAATATAAAACTGTCGTAATAATTTTTACGACAGTCAAACTGTTGTAAAAACGAAATTTTGCGACAAGTCTGACTACAACAAACCCAATTACGACAGTTGACTGTCGTAATTATTGTTAGAGACCGTTTTTTATATTTTTGCGACAGATTTTGGCTATCGCAAAATTGCTGTTTTCTTGTAGTGATAAAAGATCAGTGTAGTTCAGGTTGATGAAGAGGTCTAAGGTGAACGATTAGTTTCTTCAACAGCTAATGCAGATTCAGAGGATGTGCTTTTGAGTTGAAATAATGCAGAAGCTGCTATATCTTCAACTTCTTTAGTAGCATTATCAATCATAACATTGGATTCAGTTGTGAAAGGAACTGACTTGGGGCATTTTGTAGCATGCTCATTTTTCATCTTCGTGTTGCGTTTTCTTCAGACTACTGCGCTTTTTTGTATGCAATGTCCAATTAGGAAATATTGGTTTGTGAAAGGAACCATCATGTGGTATATGAACTGCTTCTAAATACCATTGAAGTATGTTCCTTGCAGTCAATGATGGAGTTGGTCCAACTTTCAAATGAAGCATTCTAGAAGTTAGTTTCTGTTGTGCTTTGCTAAAACCTATATGATCCTCCTGCACAAGTTTATAATCATTAAAAAAACAATCTACAAATTTTGATGTTGGAACTCATAATTTATTAGATAAGTTGACATGCAAAATCGGTAAACTGCTTTACAAGTTTTAGTGTATACTTTTGTTATTAGAGTATTATTTTCATGTGCATCCATTCCTAGTATTTTCTCAGTTTCATTGTTTAATGATGTTAGTGTTATGCTACCAGTAGCATCCACTACATCAAAAGTTAAAGCAATTTTACATATTGCATAAAATGATTAAATTAATACATTTATATGATTGTGTGCTAATTGTAATTTCAAGATATAGTAGTAAGAAAATATATACTTGAGACAAGATTTCATTTCTCTGATTTAACATTTTCTGCATACATATTGCTGTCCTTCTGGAAAATTGGTTAGCTTCCCACAGCGCATGCATCCTTTGTATATAATGAACTGATTCAAATTTGCTGGTGCTATAGTGGCAGCTATCCAAAGTCTTTCATCTTGCAATGCATTTTCTGGTCGTATTTAAGAAGCATACTTATTTTGATTAATGTAAGATCATATATAATAGAGTACGTTGTAATATATATATTATTTATTTGAGTATTATAAGATATAAACCTTTTTCTCTTTGAGATACTAAATTATGACAGTGGGTTGTTCATTTTCAGGATATCAGAATTGTAGGATTTTGGCTTGTTTATCTAAGAGTTATTGTGCACAAAGAGTTGACTTGTAACATTGTTAATATGATAATATGTAAGAATTATCTATATTCAATTAATAATTGTATGTATGTATGGTACATACCATTCTTGCAAAACATTGGCTCTATCTCCTTTCGGGTTTGTCACAATCTATGTGAAAACATCCAAGTAGACAAAGAGAAGCCTAGCAATCATAGTTTATAATTAGATTGGTAAGTTTGGAATACATAACTAATATATAATGTTTTAATATCTGGTTAAATTTTAACCTTTCAAGTAGTAGGTTTCATTAATGTGAATCAACTACTATAAATTTTTTAGCCCAAGCTTTTAGGTTGTCACATCCAGTCCTAGCTAAATGATTCAAGACATTTATAATTACAGGTTGTGTGTTTCTGAGATCAGAAAAGAGAAATTTATTAGTTAGAGATTGTTATTCATTTAACATTTGAAGAACATATATATTGTATGATATTAGGCTTACGTTTGATCAGTGATTACGACTTCCCTAACATATCCCTGTTGACCATAGAAAGATTCAACCAAGCGAACATCTTCTTCTACATATAATACAACTTCTATGACATCTATATAAATCAATGATATGTTAGTGTGCAGGTGATAAGTTTATGTAATAGATTAATAATATTATGTTTGAAGTATACCATATGTAGCATCTTCTTGGATATCAAATTCTAAGGTACCTATTAGTTGCAAATCTGCATAAAAAAAAAAATACTCATTACCATGAATAATTTAGTTTAATAATTTTATAAATATATGAATTTATCATACCACATATTTCATCTAAGAAATGAGCATGTGCAATTGTTGATATTTCTTTGAACTCAAGCTCAGTTTCACCAGTTGCAGGACAGATTCGGCGAATTGTAGTTGTTTCTCCAAAGGTTATCTGATATGGAACTTTTGTCTCACTGATCTCAAAATGTTTAAGCAAAGGTTCAATACCTGCATTTGATATTTCATAAAGTACACTAAGGCTCAACTTCTCCCCAATAGTGTGGACTTGCTCCTCCACTAAACGGCCATGAAGTATAGTGTCTTAGTGTAGACACCTAAAAATGTCTCCCCAAAACCAAACCCGATGATGAACAACCTTTCACCGCCATTATTGGGCAGGTCGAGTATTTAATCTCGAGAGTGCTTAAAATCCATGTTCAGTCGAACACAACTTATAAAATAGTAAACAAATCAGTCCTAATGTTTAGTCAAAGCATAGTCCAATTCATATTTTAGCCCAACCCTTTTTAATTCATTTCGTGTTATTTATTAATTTAATTCGGTTAATAAATAATAAGCCTAAATAAGCCCAGAACACTTAAACGACACCTAAAAATCACGCACTTAATGATTAAGAATTAGGTTTAAAATGAATCTGGACAGATTTAAGGCAGATCTGAACACCGTATCACGGATCCAGCACCGTGTCACAGCACACATGTTGTGACGCGGCATTTAGCTAGGGTTTTTCTGCGGCGCCTTATCATTTCTAGGGTTTCATGCATCACCCTACTAATTTCCTCTATAAATACGTGGCTGATTTCCTCAGTTTCCGGGCATCATATAAATCTGTCTTCTCTCTTCTATGCTCTAGCCTAAACACTAACCTACCTTATTCTTCCACAATACTTCCCTTAAGCACTCCAAGGAGTCCATACTTTACCCGTAGTTCTACACTTAAACCAAGGTGTGAAAGGTAGAACTGTTTGAGGGTTTGGCCCCAAATCAACTGTAATTTAATTTAATTTAATTTCAATTATTGTTTATTAATTTTCCTTGAAGTTACTAACACGTTTATTATTTTATAGTTGCAAGTAAACAAAATCAAAGTAAGGAATCATCTTCCTTTTGTTCCTATTATTTTTCTAACGATTTTTATTATGTTTGTCATATATTTATTGTTGGATTAATCGTGGATTGCTTCCAATATTAATGTTGATTTTATTATATTTTTATGATCACTATATTGAATGTTTAAAGAGAATATGTAATTGAATATATCGACTAATAAGATAATTTTGACGACCGGTTTAGGTTGCTTTTTAATCTTGTTGTGTTAATTCAAGTGATCACAAATATTTTAGAATTATATGTTGCATTAACATTCAACCAATATAGCATAATAATAGTTTGGACCGAATTGAATATTTGTTTGTATGCCTTTGAGGTTGCAGGAATCACTTTTCATAATAAGAATCGAGTAGAGGCCGCGAATGTGACTCCATGACTCACTTCGTACCATCATCCCCGATCCTCCTTTCATGGTTCCGAACCATATGGGGTGAACCTTCACGGGTCAATCGTTATTGCCTATCGTTGCCCCTTAATCGTGGTTGCCTTAAATGATCTGTAAACGGTTTACAAATTCCTTACAAACTTGTTGGCGACTCCCTACTTTTCTTGTCCCTAATCGTATAATGTCAATTCTCAATTCTTATGAGTGTCAAGCATATTCACAACATGTTTTATGTAGGTGCACTTTGAATGACGCCTACACTTGGTATAAAGATGTTATTGTTTGAAAGATTAATATATCTATTTTCTAATTAATGGTAAATTGCAACAATTGTAAATCAAATTCAGTTTGATCATGATTTTTACTATTCTAAAGTAGTATAGTATATAGCAAGTACATGAATGATTATGTTTTTCATAGCATAATATATATTTTTAAAAAATAGACAATATTTAATTTAAACACCTAAGCATTTATTTTCCAGGATGAATTTTAATTATTTTAGGTTATTATGTTTACAACTTTAAATTGATAGAAATTTTAGATTGTCACCTAATTAAACACAGAGATATACAGTGTCATTTTTTTCTTTTTTTTTTGGTAGCAATCAAGTTAGTCAGGCTTTATATTTTTTTTTTATTTAAGTTTTATATAAAATACTTAAATCTATGATAATAAATATAAATATCAGTCTATCAACTATTTCTATAGTCAATTTGTATTTAAAATAACAACTGACATTTGTAGATGAATATAGTTCTCAAATCATGTACAAAATTATTATTATTATTATTCTAGTTGTTGTAACAAAATCAGAGTCGTATTCTATCCAAATAAAGGTATAATTAAACATACATATGTAGTGATAACTATGAAAAGAACATATATATATATATATATATATATATATATATATATATATATATATATATATATATATATATATATATATATCAATAATTGGAAGCTTAGATATGTACAAAATTTACCTTTTCATCAGAAAATAAAAGAGTTTGGAAAATATGTGCCATCATCAAAAGATTGAGTTGCATTTGATGTTTTTATGAGTTGGACCTTGATTTTATACCCTTGATGTTTTTATGAGTTCATCAACATACAAGAATTCTGGCTTTATATTTAGATCTGCATTTAGTAAGGTCAAAGATTATAATTTTTAATTTGTTGCATTTAAATTAGGAATAGTAAAATAGAGAATTTGAACAACATTATAAGAGAAAGTATAATTACCTAATATATAGGTGTATTTATAGACTGAAGTATAGATGATAAAAAGACAGTAATGAATATAATAGTTTGGTAAAGATTACAAGTTCATATAGATGTATTTATATAGAGCATAGAAAGTATGTCTTTGGTATAAATATTTTGTATTAAATAAAGACATGGCTTACTGATGAGTGGCATTTATGCCATGATTAAAGGCTCATTCTAATGGGTTTTCCCCGTACTTGTAGCTTGTTTGTACCCCTTTTCTTACCTTTAGTTCTCCTTCTTTCCTAGTTTTTACCTACTTTGTCTATTTTCTACTTTGGTTTTCTTGTTTGTGTTTTGTAGGAACCATGGTGTTGAAAGAAAAAGACCTTGGGCCAAGAAGAGAGTGCTGCGAGCCAGCTCGAGAGAGCGCACATGGATGCTGCGCAAGCGGGCAGACCTGTGAAAAGGTGCGCAAAAGGAAGAGTTCAAGGGGCTAACCAGAATGTTTTGTGCGACCACTGCGCGACCCTGGAGAGGCGCGCACCAACACTGCGCGGGCGCGCAGCCCTGCCAGAACCCGCGCAGCCGAAGTTTGAGGAACAGAACAAATCAGGAAGTTTTGCGCGCTTGCTACGCGAACATTATGCGGGCATACATTCTACCGGCGTGGCCGCGCATAATTGTGTGCGGGTGCGTATTTCAGGGCTTCATTTCTCCATACCCACGAAGTTGCGGGTGCACAGCAATTGGAGAGGGCACGCATCCTACGTGCGCGGGCGCGCATCGCTGGGTTCCAGCTTTTTACTTCGCCTTGTTGCTTCAATTTCTTCCTTTTAGAGGCACCCATTTATATAGTCCGTACTCTCCTTTCAGATGTAATTAGATTAGCTTAGCTTAATTTTCTGATTTTTAGCTTAATCTAGAGAGAGAAACACCCATTAGTTTTGGCATTTTAGAGAGAGAAAGTGTGGATTACTCCATTGTTGAACTTGAATTTTGAAGAAGAAGTTTAATCAATCTCTTTGTAGAACTTCAACTTCAATGAATGAGCATTTCCTTACTCTTTTCTCTTTCCTTTGCTATTTGATTTTGTTTTAGATTGCTTTTGTTTTGTTAATTACTCAATAATCATGCTTTTGCTTGTAAATATCATGATTGACTTGATGATTGCCATGGATAGTGAGTAGTTATCTAGCCAAGGGTGTGGGGATGATGTAGTTGGAATTTGTTCATGTTTATAGTGTTGGGATTCAAGTTGATTGTGATTAAAGTCTTTACGTGCTTGATTGTTCTTTGATCTTCTTGCAAAGTGCACGTTGTTAGTTGATTGAAGGTGAATATTTGCTAAATGAAACGATAGTTAACTTAGCTAAGTTCATTTGTATCGATTGTTACTCGATAGCACCTCCTAGTACATGGTTCTAATGTGACAACATAGACGCTATGTTAGGAGAAGCCAACTCACCCCGACAGGTGGCTAGATTGGACCCTCTATATCGATATTCATGCATGTTTAGTTCATTATCGATTTGTTCCTATGTTATTGCATGTTCAAGTGAAACCTACATCTACCCATTCCCCTTGGTATTTTCTTTATATTGTCTTTAATTCACTTCACTCTGATGAGTGTCATTTATGGCACTCATTTGATGAGTATTTAGCTTGTTTTTACCTTATTTTCATAGCTTTCTTTCTAAATAAATGCTTAGTTTTATGCATTTTCTCTTATTTCGCTTTTCTATCTTGTTTTGTGTTTTAATGGTTTTTCTAGTATTTTCTCTTTTATTTGTTCTCTTTTTTTTTGCTTTTCTTTTATTATAGATTTTATAGATTTAGTTTTTATTTTATTTTATTTTATTTTCATAATTCATTTCATTTTTCTTTCCTTTATTTTATTTTATTTTGATTTCTTTTATTCTTTTATTCTTTTCATTTTCATTTTATTTTTTTAATTTTGTTTGTTAATTTTGAGTTCATTTTACTTCATTTCCTCCTTGGTTTTAATTATGTTTTGTAGGTGAATAATCAAGTCAAGTTGCACATTTAGAAGGCTACCCTCCTCGCGAGCATCACCTCGAGTGCACCGATAATAGAGATGCTCGGGAGCGCAGACGAGCCGCACCGACAACAACTCATGGCAACCTCCGCAATCGCCAGTCAGCAGACCTCCTATTCTGTCACCTCTACAAGCAACCAGCAGCCCCCGAAACTCCCAAAATCGGCCACCTTCGCACCTCATTGCAGCCACACCTAACCACCCTTATTGCGCCACCAGTTCAGCTTCCAAAGCAGCCACCTCACGCACCTCTAACTGGCCGTAACACCAGCAACCCTACTCCCGCAATAATCACCAAACTAGCCACCAATTTTCCCTAATAACAACCGCACTTCACCTCCAAACGCAACCCCTGCATCACCGAGCTGCTGCCCCTTATAACCACCACCTTTGCACCACCTTCTAACTCCGTATCTCGCAGCTAGCAGCCATGAAAATGGTGCGTACGCGAAGACCCTTTTATGCATGCGCACCCCAACATCCCGCAGCTAGAGCTAGCAACCATGGATATGGTGCGTGCGTGAAAGCCCAGCTGTGCGCACGCATCAATGGGTATAATTTGAGCCGTTTATTTTGATGGAATTTGATGATCGAACTGCTGTGATGATTTGTGGTGATGATGTGCGTAGAATGGGATTATTTCCCATAATAAGAGCAGTCGTAATATCGAAGGTGGAAGCTGATGAAACTTTCTTTTGTGTTTGTTTTCTTTTTCTTTTAATATTTTAATTTACTTTCATTTTCCTTTTTGGTTTTTATTTTATTTTCTCATTTCTTATTTTCTTTCTTTTACACTTCTTTTATTTTATTTTCTTTTTATTTTCTTTTCTTTTATTTTCCCCTTTTTACCTTGTAAATATAAATACCTATTTTTGGGTTAAAGAGAGGACAAGTAGAGTTAGAATTAGAATTTATATTTTTAGCTTAGGTTGAGAGTTTCTCTCTCTAGTTTTAGGGGTAGTTTAGGAGTAGTTTTAGAGAGAGAAAGTGAGGGATTTCAATGGTTATTTGAGAGATTGAAGATTCAATGGTGACAATTGTATTGAAGATCTTCTTAATCAATCAATGAGGATTTCTCACTCTCTCTCCTCTTTATTGCTTTGTTCAATTTCATGTTTATTTGGTTTAATTTTGATGCTTGATTCTTGATAGTGTAATTGTTCTTGATATTTTGTTGATTCTTGCTTTCATTAGTTGTTTGTTGATAGATGATGATTCTTGAGTAGTTGTTTGGCTAGGAATTGGGTGAAACTTGTATGATTGATTGATTTATTATGATTAATTTAGGAATTGTGTTGATTGATTGTTGAGATTAAAGTGATTAATGAAGGTATTCATGTGTGTAATTCGATTAGGCCTTGAGAATTATGCTAGATCACATTGTAATTGCTAATGACACGACCAAATGATTTAGGAATTTCAATTATCGATTGGTTTGGATTGTGATTCTTTTAATTTGTTATTCAAAATGAACCCCAGCTTAACAATTAAGAGATAGCTCTTTGATTCCAATTGATAGCTCTTATCATTAGTTTTTACAACCTTTGATTGGCATGTTCTTCCCAAGTTATTGCAATTATCATGATTACTTGTTGATCCCCATTCCTAGTGTTTTATCCTAACCAAGGCACCGGAGGGAATAGGGGTCAAAATGCTTCTAACTATGCCCAAACTAATAGGCCTCCGGGTTTCCATCAACTCCAACTTCCCCCACCTCAACAACCTCTTCAACTTGAAGCTCCCCCAAATGACCCCGTGATGGCTAAATTAGATGCTTTAATGAAAATGCATGAAGAGGATAAAAAGCGAACTAATGCTCACATGAAAATGCTTGAAACTCAACTGCTCAACTTGCATCTAACTCCTCTAATTCATCCCCTTCCTCTTCTTCCACCATCCCGAGTTAAGGAGTCAACCTAAAACCTTTGTATGTCGTGATAACTAGGAGTGGAAAGGTAGTGGGAAGTGACCCTTTTGTTGAGGAAGAGCCTCAAGAAGGAGTTGAACTAGAGGATGAGAGTGAGAAAGCTAACGAGTCATTGGGTGGTGAGAAACAGAGGGATGTTGAGGTACCAAATGAGAAATAAGTTACCCTCTTGCCCCTAAATCGCCAACCTAGAGAGGAAAAGCTACCATTTCCACAACAATTTGTGAGAGCTAAGCTTGATGCCCAATTTGGGAAGTTTTTGGATGTGTTAAAGAATTTGCATGTTTCTCTTCCTTTTGTTGATGCTATGAAACAAATGCCCCACTATTCTAAGTTCTTGAAAGACCTTTTGAGTGGGAGAAGGGAGAGTGAAACGGTGAACTTAACCGCAAATTGTAGTGCCATCCTTTCCAACAAGCTTCCTACCAAGTTGAAAGACCCGGGTAGCTTCTCCATTCCTTGTTCCATTAATGGTGTCGAGTTTGACAAAACATTGTGTGATTTAGGAGCAAATGTGAGTCCTATGCCTTACTCCGTCTCCCAAAAGCTTAGTGTAGAAACCCTCTCACCCACAAATGTTACTTTCCAACTAGCGGACCGTTCTACCAAGTTTCCCATGGGTAAAGTTGAGGACATCCCCCTTAGGGTTGGAAAGTTCACATTTCCCGTGGACTTTCATGTGCTAGAGATGGATGAGGATGAGAGGATTCCTATAATTTTGGGTAGACCATTTCTAGCCACTTCTAGAGCAATCATCGATGTGAAAGAGGGTAAGATGACCCTAAAAATTGACAAAGACTCAATTGAATTTGATTTGAATAGTGTCATGCAACAACCTTCTTCAAGTGGTGAATGTATTAGAGTTCATGTTCTTGATACCATGCTTAATGAATTTTCTCGCTCCCAATTTCATGCTACTAATGATCCTCTTGAAAGTGTGTTATTGAATGATTCTAAGATAGGTTCTCCCAAGGAAGACATACAATTCTATGAGGATTTGCTTGAGGAAAGCAAAAAGGAGTGCAAAGATGAAAGCATGGAAAAAGAGGCTCCTTTCACTCATGACCTCTTTTAAGTTGAAGAAAGAGAAGAGAGCTTTAATGGTAAGGGAGCACCAAAGATAGACTTGAAACCTCTACCTTTGGGCTTGAGGTATGTGTATCTTGATCCCGATTAATCTTTTCCCGTAATAATCAATTCAAATCTAACGGAGGAGCAAGCCTCCCTCTTGATCAATGTCTTAAGAAAACACAAGAAGGATTTGGGTTATACCATTGATGACATCAAGGGTATAAGTCCATCCTTATGCATGCACAAAATTGATCTAGAGGGAGATGCTAAACCCATTAGGCAAAGGCAAAGGAAGCTTAATCCTTCCATGCAAGAGGTTGTGCAGAAGGAAGTTGCTAAGCTTCTAGGTGCGGGAATCATTTACCCAATTGCTCATAGTGATTGGGTATCTCCTGTACAAGTTGTGCCTAAAAAGGGTGGCATGACGGTGGTGAAAAATGATAATGATCAACTAGTTCCTACTAGGCTTGTTACCGGTTGGCGTATGTGTATTGACTATCGCTAACTCAACACAAGTACATGCAAAGATCATTTTCCATTGCCGTTCATTGATCAAATGTTGGAAAGGCTTACAAAGCACTCTTTCTATTGTTTCCTTGACGGTTACTCGGGATTCTTCCAAATCTCGATTAACCCCAAGGATCAAGAGAAGACGACTTTCACATGTCCCTACGGTACTAATGCGTATCGTATGATGCCTTTTGGGCTTTGAAATGCCCCCGCAACATTCCATCGTTGTATAATGTCAATCTTTACTGATATGATTGAGGGTGAGATAGAAGTCTTCATGGATGATTTCTCCGTCGGAGGAGCCACCTATGAAGATTGTCTATCCAAATTATCTCGTTGTTGTGAAATATTTGAAAGGGCTAACCTCGTGTTAAATTAGGAGAAGTGCCATTTTATGGTAGAGATTGGGATCGTTCTTGGGCACAAAATCTCCCATGCCGGCATCGAGGTGGATAAAGCTAAAGTAGAGGTCATTGAGAAACTTCCTCCTCCCACCAATGTGAGGGAAGTGAGATATTTTCTTGGCCATGCCGGGTTTTATCGGCGTTTCATAAAATATTTTTCATTAATTGCCAAACCTCTCACATCCCTCTTGTAACAAGATAAAGAATTTGTGTTTGATGATGCTTATCAAGAATCGTTTTGTAGGTTGAAGAAAGCTCTTTGCACTGCTACCATAGTCCAAGGACCGGATTGGTCTCTACCATTCAAACTAATGTGTGATGCAAGCGACGAGGCCATTGGCTCGGTCCTTGGACAACGAAAGGTAGGAAAACTTCATGTCATTCACTACTTGTCTAAAATACTCAACGATGCTCAACGGAATTATACAACTACCGAGAAGGATTTCTTGGCGGTTATCCACTCATTTGAGAAGTTTAGAACCTACCTCATTGGTTCTAGGACAATAGTGTATACCGACCACTAGGCTCTCAAATATTTGATAAGCAAGAAGGAAGCTAAACCAAGATTGTTAAGATGGGTTTTAGTTCTTAAAGATTTTGATTATGAAATGAGAGACAAGAAGGGGGCCGAAAATGTGGTGGCGGATCACCTTTCAAAGTTGGGTGGTGCAAAGTTTCATGATGATGGTTTGCCAATAGAGGATGCCCTAAGGGATGATGTGCTATATGCTCTTGAGGTGAAAGCGGAGCCGTGGTACGCGGATATAGTGAATTATTTGGTTTGTAGTTCCATACCTTCGAACTTCACTTTACAACAACGTCGAAGACTCAAGCATGAGGCCAAGAGATACATATGGGATGACCCTATTTTGTTGAAGAGAGGGGTCGATGGTTTGATGGGAAGATGCGTCCCCAACGACGAGATTCAAAGTGTTCTACATATATGCCACTCTTCTCCTTGTGCTGGGCATATGAGTGCTCAAAAGACCGCCTCCAAGATCTTGCAATCTATGCTTAGAGTTCAAGGCTTTTTGAAGACCCTGTGCGCGGGCGCGCAACCTTGTGAGAACCCACGCACAAGCATTGCTCAAGAAGAAAATTCGAGGCAGAATGATCTGCGCGCCCTGTGCGTGGGCGCGCATGGTAGAAAGCGCGTGGGCACGCAGCCTTGTGGGAACCCGCGCACAGAAGAAGGCAAACTTCAGAATTGGGCAGAGAGTTTTGCGCGCCTGTTGCGCGCAGTGCTGTGCACGGGCGCGCAAAAGTCGTGCTCTGGGTTTATCGGGGCTAATTTCCTCTTTTTCCCCGATTTTCCCCTTCTCTCTCCTCACAAACTCAAAACCTAACTTCTCAAATTCAACAAATCTCACCCATAACTCACAAATTATCTTGATTTTTCACCAAATCCATCACATTTCTTCACTTTTCTCACAAAAGTCCTCACTTTCTCTCTCCAAAATACCCAATTTCCCCCATTTTATTTCGTGGTTGGAAAAGCTTGGTCAAAGGTGGTGATCGTGGGTGTTCTTGGTGGAGTTCAAGTTTCCCTCTTGTGGTATAACTCTCAACTTTGTTACTTTGTTGTTCAATTTCATTAGATTATGCAAAGTTCTTGAGTTATTAAGCATATTTTAGCTTAAGTACGGATTTTGTGTGATTTTGGGTATTATTGTTAGTAATTGTTGGATTTTGGTGTGAAATTGTGTGATTTTGGGGTATTATTGTTGGAATTGTTTGTGTTGATGCAATTTTCATGTGAGTTGCTTGAGCAATTTGGTATTGTTGTTGAAATGCCTTGGTCTTTATGATAAAATTTTGTGATTTTGTGCATTATTGTTGGTATTGTTTGTTTTTGGAGCTATTATTGTGAGGTTTGTTGTTGCTACTAACTTCTTTACAGATTGTTAAGTTGAAGCTCAGTTTTGTTGTTGTTGTGGTTCAACTTTGGTTTGTTTGGAGAAGTTGAGGTTCCTTCTTTGGTCTTGGTTGTTGGTGTGTTCCTTGGGGATATTTGTGTTGGTGTGGTTAAAATGAGTAAAAGGAAGAGTAGAAAGGAGTCCCGATTGGTATTTGAAGAGCCTCCTGCTCAAACTCAAAATCAAACATAACTGCCCATTGCTCTTCCCACCTTGAAATTTAACAACAAAAACCATTCACCCTTCTACAAAGACCTTAGAAAACGCAAGCTCAACCCCACAAGGCATTACTATCAACATTCTATGAGGGATTTGGGGATAGATGAGGACCTTAGGTCGCTCCTTCAAAACCTTGGAATGAGTGAGTTCATCAATCACCACTTTTGAACATACAAAGAACTCACCTACGAATTCCTCGCTTCCTTAAAAAAAGAAGCTTGTGGGAACAATGACTTCCAAATTTCATTCCAACTATTTAACGACCGCCATATGATGAAACTTTGTGATCTCAATGCCTTGTTAGACTTTCACCCTGATGCAGATTTTCTTGCTCCATCTATAAGGCTCTTCCCCGAGTATGATGCATTCCGTTGGTGGCAAACAATAACCGATATTGAAGAGTTCAGTACTTAGTATTCGGTAGCGAGCAAAATCATCCACCCTGTTCTCCGTATTCTTCACCGCCTTTTGGGGTATGCGGTGTTTAGTAAGCAGGACTTGAGCAAGCTCTCACATGAAGAGCTCTTCACTCTATGGGTCGCAACTAGGGAGGAGTTGAGAGGGCGGCTCAACATGGGTTATTGGTTCGCATTATGTTGTGAAGCGATCAAATCGAGCAACAAAACAGATGAAATCACTATTGGAGGGATGATAACTAGGATTGTCAAGAAGCTTGGGTATGAGCGCTTCTTTCCCGCTGGTATTCAAATTGGGAGCGATAAAGATCTCTTCGTCGATATCCAACAAATCAGAAGGGCAGGATTCATCCAACCAACTGCCGATGTCAACAACTTTCATGATTGGTGTGTCGAGTGCTAGCACCATTGTATCTTGCCTAACCCCAACCGCACATCTTTGGGGCGGAATGCTAGGAATGTGTGGAAGGTTCCATAAGATAATAGCGTGTTTCCTAACTCCTTGGGAGGCGCGAGAAACATGATAGTTGAAGAGGAACAAGAGCAACAACAACAACATCAACAGTAGCAGTAGCAACAACAACAACAACAATATCATCAACAAGGCATGAGTAGCCTTGAGCAACAAATGATGGGCATGCAACTTGGCATGCAAAGATTGCTTGAGAACCAACAAGGTATGTTCATGCAAACTCAAGCTCTTTATGGTGCGGCCGTGGAGAGAGGTGAGGTCACCCCCCCGGTCAATTATCCTTATTGGCCACCTCAGCAAGGCCCGGTCCCTTAATGGTAGGGATCACAGCCTACTTGGCCCTTTTGGCAAGGGCCTTCCTCCCAAGGCGACCCCTGGGTAGACTAACCGACGGAGACCGGGTACGATTATCGTGCCCTGGGAGGGAGTGATTTTAGGGGTGACCTCTACTACCCATATGTTGACCCTTCGCACCCTGCCCCTCTTCAGATGCCCCCACCCTTCGACCCGTTGCCTCAATGGCAACAAGACCTCTTTAGAGGTCATTATGGTTGGCCCCCTGGTTTCACCGATGGTTGGGACCCTCATGGCGTTCCACCAGACGGGTTTTCTTATGATTCAGTGGGGGATGGGAGTGATGATGAAGCCGGCCCTAGTGGCCACTGGCCTCCCTTATTGATTGTTTTTCCCCTTTGCCCCCTTTTCCTATTGTTTTTATATGACGCACCGCATACGGTGCTTTGTTTTAAGTGTGGGGGGGGGGGATGTAAGTGGCGAAGGGATGTTTTGTATGATGTGGGGGAAGGTTTAGTATCATGCTAGTGTGGGGGGATTTCATTTTGGGTAGTAGAGTTTGCATGGTTTGGTTAGTTCTAGCATGTACCGATGTTGGTTGTTTTTCTTGATTTTGTTGATGATTTTTCATGGTGATTTTGATGATATTTTTTTAATGAGTTTTCAATGATAATTTGACAAGTTTTGAGTATCTGTGTAGACAAAGACGCTCCTAAGGAGAAAAATCCAAACTCCCGATAATCCAAATTCCCATGATTCAAACTTTATAGATAGCTTTTTGTTTCTTCACTTCCCCTTTTGTTTATAACTTTGACCCCCTTTTACTTTGTTTACTAACTTTTTCTTGTTTAGTTGTAGTTTCTTTTGTTTTGGCTCACTTTCTATGTAGCTTGAAGAATGAAGACAAAAGGAAAGCTAAGGAGCGGCATGAGCTCCCTCGGTGAGATTGCGTAATTCTCTTGTCTTCCAATTTAAGCGGCATTTGGTGAGACTTTTCCTCTCTTTTATTTTCTCTCGTGTGCATAGTTAGTTAGATTAGGTTGGAGTTGATTGTTCGAGGTTGTATGCATTTGATTCTACGGAATCTGGTGATCGTTGGTATGATGCCGAATGATCTTTGTTTGTCGATTGGGAATTAAGTGTGTACTTGCCTCTTATTACTTTTATTCGCCTCCCTTTTTGAAAAAAAAAATGAAAAAAATTGAAAACAAAATGAAAAAATTGGAAAAAAAAAAGAGTTTCCCTTTTTGTTCAAGACAAACCACGAAAACTTTAGTTGTTTCATTTTCACCTCGAGCATAATAAAAGTTAACTTGTGTGTTTGAATTTCTATCTTCCTAAGTGTTAACTTTTGCACGCTTCGGATTGCCATTGGTTGACTCTAGGATAAGTTCATGCTAAGGTAGCCGGTTTAGAACTCGTAAGGCCCATTGAACCCAATTTCACCTGTTTGTGGTAAGAAGGTGTTACTCTCATTAGGGGATTGAAGCCCTAGAGGTAGTTTTTGTAACCCGATGTGAGTTTCATTGTTCAAGTCTCCAACAAAATTTTGTATGAGCGGCATAGGATCCTTACCAAGGCATGCTTAGATCTAGAACTTGGTGTCTAGCTTCCCGAGATCTTGACCGAACTAATTTAGGGATGATAAAGAGCATTCTTCATTCGGTGACTATTTTGTTTTCTAGGATTAGCTTTTATTTTCTTAGCCATGCACACTATCTCCAAAGGCTTGACGACTTTGAGAAGGTTATCCTGACATCTTAGCCATGTACACTCTCTCCAAAGGCTTGACAACTTTCTCTCTCCATCGATATTGACTCAACCCTCAAGGGTCTTTTATTGGTTGTAACGTAAGGCTAGGGGTTAAGGTGGGGTAAAAATTTGAAAAATTTGGTGATATTTCCTAAGTGAAGCAAAAGAGGGGCCCTCTCAAAAACAAACTCAAGAGGTCACAAAACCTCAAATAAAAATACCAATAATGCCATCTCCTCCAAGCTTACTCAACACCAACACAAAATATATACAAAAATGAAGTAACGCTCCCCCCCCCCCCCAGCTTGAATGAAGCATTGTCCTCAATGCTTAACAAGGGAAGAAAAAACGAAACCAACTAAAATATTTTTGTGTTTTGGAATCTTTTCTTATTTTTATGGATTTTTCTTCTTATTTTTATTTTTTTTATTTTTTTTTTATTTTTTTTATTTGGTGTCCTTGCCTTTTTCTTAACTATGGACGACTTTTTCTTGAATGCATTTGTTTATTAAACACAATATATACAATTTACTTTCTTGCTTGGTCCAAAAGAGCATATTGCTTTCTCATTTTCATTCAAACCATCACAACACAAAACAAACTCTCAAACCAAAATGCTTCACAAAACTAATGGTTAGGGAAACGAAAGGTCATAAGGCTTGTAATGTGGCTCATAATCAAGAAAGGGAATAGGCTCAAAGGGGTAGCAAGATAGGCAAATGCAAAATAGAAAACCAAATTTGTAATAAAACAAAAAGAAGATAAAGAAAATGAACAATGCCCTTGTCCTCCCCTAGAGTGGCTCGGTCACGATCTTGGGAGCTAGAGGTCAAAACAAGGATTAAGACATGCATAGCTAAGGATCCTTCATTGCCGCTCAACAAGGTGATGAAGGCTAGAACAAATGAAGCTCACAAGGGATATATATCAATTACCAACTAAAGGGCATCAAATCCACTATGGAGAGCAATTCCATCTTACCACATTCCCGTGAACTAAGGCTTCATGGAACCCAAAAGTTCTTAAACCGACTACCTTAGCATATAGTATCCTAGAGTTAACCGATGACATTCTCAAACCGTGCACACATTTACCACTTAGGAAGATAAACATTCAACAATTCAAGTCCCAAAATAGAATGTCCAAAACAAGAACAAACAAACCACATTTTGCCAAAATTACCTTGAAAGTAAACAAAAATCTTTTTAGATTTTTCGAAATATAAGAAAAGACATGAAAATGCATATACTCAAGTGCATGGCATATATGAATCAACATCCCACCAAACATGATAGAATACCCTCCCCCAAGCTTGAATGAGACAACATGCTCAAACATAAACCAAAGAATCCATGGGAGGGGAAAAGAAAGAAATCAATCCAACCAACCAACACATGTTCACAAGTCACCAATCATTTAGAGATAGAGAAAGGAAAGATATTACCGGATATTGGTGGGTGTAAATACCCGCAAATGACCCAATGTAACCTTTCAAAGCCAAATTCCTCTTGAATTGAATCTTGGTTTCCATATGCTAGCAAAAATAGGAGTTAAACTTCCTTGATTCTTGGTCCAAACCAATGCATAAGTGCATATCAAGTTATGTACCTAGCAAGGGGCACACAAACATTTCCATAAGAGAAAATCTAATCTAATAAGAAAAAAAAAATGAAAGCAATAAAAACTCGGGTTACTTCCCGAGAAAGGCTTGTTTAACGTCCAAGCGACACCGCTCTAGTAAATAATATTACAACGAACACAAGAGCTTGTTAAATGCACTACTACACATTTCATAGGATAACAAGTAGGCAAATGACGAAATAAGAACGTGCAACAAGATTATTGCACGTAAGTGAGGAGGAAGATGCCAAAAGAAAGAAGAAAAATCAAAAGAAAAATTAAGAAAGTAAGAAGAAGAAGAGGAAGAAGAAGAAGAAGAAAAAGAAGAATAAGAAAAAGAATAAAAAGGAAAAACCTCCTCAAAATCTATTTAGGTGGCACAATCACCCATTTCCTCAATAATTGGAGGATGAAAAGGAAGAAGCTCTTCAAAGAAGAGAGGGTCCTCAATAGGCCTTTTGACAAAAGAGGGGAGGAACATAGGATAGTAGGAGATATGGTTAAATTTCCTTGAAAAAGGAACATGAGGAAGGGGGCAGAAACAAAGGTCTCACAAAGCCTCAGATCACCATTAGGGCATGAAAATCAATCATAGAATCCTCAAAATAACACTCATGACTCACATCTCCCTCAAACAAAAACTCTCCAAGAGAAACAACCTCATCATCCTCTCTATCACACCAATGAACAACCACTCCCTCAACTAACTCAAAGCCTAGAGTCTCAAAACCGTGCATGAAAGGATAAAGGTTTCTCTCAAACTCATCCCTTTCCCATGAAGCATTGCCAATGAACTCTCTCAAAAGAGTATAATGCTTTGTTACTCCTTCAATGAATATACTAGAAATAACCTCAAAGGAGTCCAAAGACTCATGGATAGAAGGGTCATAACCATGCACAGTAGACTCATCAAGATGGGGAACGGGGTTGGAATCCTCAAAATCAAAATTTTCTTCATTCTTGACTCCACCACCATCACTCAAGGGACTTTCAATCTCTCTTGGTAGCTCAAACTCATCATCATAACCCTCATGAAATCCCTCATTCAAAATTGAAGATGGCTCACTCACATCCTCACTAAGGGAAGCTCTCAAAGGGGGTGAATATGGGGAAGGATGGCACTCAAGCTCAAATGGGGAATGAAAAGGATCAAAATCCTCTCATCACAAGAAAATCTTCCCTCACATTTACACCCTCGTCCCATATCATCCTCAAAAACACTCTCACACTCTAAATGAGGTGCCTCATATCCATTTACATCAATCCTAGCACTCATCACTTGGGCAAGTCTTACTTCTCTCAATTTTTGTTCCTCTTGAAGCTCTTGGACTTGTTGGGTGAGATATTGTATTTGGGAAAGAATTTGGGCATTAATTTTATTGGGTTGAGGTTCATGGTCAAAATCAAATTGCATATCATCAAAATTAGCACAAACCTCATCACAATGAGCATAAGAGGGAAAGGGGTCAACATGCATATTTGGATCATCACAAGGCATATTAGAAGCATCAAGAGAATTCATGCAAAAATTAAAAGAATCTTGACATTGAGAATCAAAACAAGAAACATGACATTCTCTATCATAAGAATCTCTAGCAAGTCAAGTGAAGAAATTCCAAGCATCATGCATAGACAAAAGATGGAATCTACCATTATACATATTCTCAACCATTCCCCTAGTATACTCATTCATGGCCCAATAAGCTATACTACAAGCATCACTAAGAGAACACCCATGGGAATTAAGAAAACCATCTAATCTATCAAAGTAAGCATAGAAGGGTTCATCATCAAATTGAGAAAAAGATAAGCATGCCATTTTTACAAAAAAAAAAAACAAAGAAAAGCAAATAAAAAAAATCAAATCATATACAAAAACCTATCTAATCTAATCAACACACATTAAAGAACGCCTTAGTCCTCGGCAACGACGCCAAAATTTGATCGCTGGTTAAGTAGGTCGTTGGGACTACTAACCCTAACAAAATTAGAAGTTTATAATACCTAAACTCTTCACTAAACTAGTTAGTGGCAAGTAAAGGGTCGAACCACGAGGACTAAGTGTATCAATTTATGCTAATTACACAACTAGGATGGTCGAGATATAGAGAGAGGTACAACTAAACACTACTTAGAGCAAACAACTAAAACTAGGGAAAGTGGAATCTAGTTACATTAATGCATTCAACAACAACATTGCAATTAGATGAAAATGGCCTTAATTAGGAACAATCAACACACTCAACTCACTCTCGCACAATTAAGCATGCTAATTATCCTACTAAGCTAATTCACTCTCGTGCAACTAACCTAGCATAGGTATGGAGGAATTTAGACTCTCAAACAACTCACTTTCGCACAATTGATTGAAAGTACAATTAAGAACATAAAATCAATTAGCTAGAAAGATTCTAATCTATATAAGCATCATCCATACACAATAATCAAGAATCAATTGCATACAAATCACAATAAATGATTCAATTCATCAACATAATCTTCATCCAATTCCCTAGAATAAAATCTAAATTAACATGATAAAGAAGAAGATGAAAAGCAAGATAAAATTAGAATTAAAGCTAAAATTAAACTATTAAACTAATTAACAACTTTAATCAATAAACAAATAAACTAAAACAAGAAATAAAGGAAAGCAATAAAGATGAGAGAAAGTTAGAAATGCTCATTGAGTAGATGAGAAGAGATTCCACATAGTTGGTTCTTCAATCTCTCAAAAACTCCATGAAAAATCCAAGGTTTCTCTCTCTAAAACTACTCATAAACTAGAGAGAGAGGCTCCTAATCTAACCCTAAGAGAGAGAAAATAAAATAGACTAAACTAATCTCATCTAGGGAGAATAGTTGCTCCAAGAGTATTAACCCCAAAAGGGTATTTATATTACAAG
This sequence comes from Chenopodium album, assembly GCF_948465745.1. Taxonomy (NCBI): domain Eukaryota; kingdom Viridiplantae; phylum Streptophyta; class Magnoliopsida; order Caryophyllales; family Amaranthaceae; genus Chenopodium; species Chenopodium album. The sequence continues at coordinate 26,955,674 of NC_137850.1, read as the reverse complement.
TTAATTAAAAGAAAATAAAAAGAAAAATAAAACTAATAAAATTAATTAAAGCAAAACTAAAATAAAATAAAATAAAAAAAAAGAAAGTAAAAAGGAAAAATAATTAAAAAAAGAAAAACAAAACTAATCCCACGAAATCAAACAAATTAGACCCCCCCAATTCCCCTTTCTCATGGCTTCTCCAAATCAATCACTATCACGCACCATCATAGCCATCTTCATCAACCAGCCATCATCAACATCAACTGCCATAATCAAGAACCATCATCACCGATCTCACCGTTGATTTAATTGGGTTAATCGCAGCCGTCCAACTTCGTTAATCCGTACAGCTCTGCACGTGACATTGGAGCGGCCGCGCGTGCCCTTTGGAGCGGCCGCTCATGCCTTCTGCCTCGAATTGGTGAAATTGATTAAAAGAGGAGCGGCCGCTTCAGAATTCTGAGCTCCCGCTCTAAAGGGTATCGAAATTGGGGCTGAATTGGAGCTGCGGGTTGAAGCAGGCGGCTGCTCTGTTATGTGAGTTGCTGCTAGCGGGGTGAAACAGGGGGCTATGGTGGCGGTTTTGGCGGCTGACGTTTAGGTGCGGTAGATTGGAGGTGATTTGTTGCGTTGCTGTTGTAATTGATGGTGGTGAGATGGAGGTCACAGGTGGTTTCAGTTTGGGAGGTTGGAGATGGTGGGTGATGGTGGAAATGGGTTGGTGATGATTGGAGGTGGTTGGTTGTTATGCGAGGTGGCTGTGAGTGCGAGTTGGTGTGAGAATAAGGGGTAGTGGTGGCTGTCATTTGCATGGGAGTTGGCTGGAAGGCTGATTTGTTGCGTTGCTGTTGTTGTTGGCTGATTGGAAAGGAAGGAGGATTAGGGGAATTGAGGCTTGGGGTGGTGTAGGATAGTGAAAGGTGTGGTGATGGTTAATGGGCAACATAAGGGGCTTGGAAGGTCTTGAATTGTGAAGCTCATTTGACATGAACTAGGGGACTGAACCTTGACCGAACACATACTAGTACAAACTAAGAAAACCGAGAGAAAAATGGGACAAAAACTAAAATAATAAAATAAAACAAAGTAAAATAAAAGGTTAAACTAAAATAAAATAAGGATAAAATTAAAGTAAAATAAAATATTAAAAATAAAAGAAATAATAAAGTCAAATGAAATTAAATAAAATAAAGAAAATAAACATGAAAATAAAAGAAAATAAAAGGAGGAGAACGAGAAGAAATATATTAACAAGAACCTAGACTAAGAATATTATAAATTAAGAATTATAAAATAAATTACGAAAATAAACTAAAAACTATTAAAAACTACTAAAATACACAAAATAAAAGGACAAAAGACGAAAATAAGAAAATAAGAGAAATAAAGATTAAAAAGAGAAAAATTATTGGAAAATAAAACGGAAAATAAGCATAAAAATACTCTAAAAGTGACATAAAAGTCACTTATCAATGACCTGGTAAGATGTTGGGTTTCCCTATTTTGTATTGTTTTATCTTTGTTTTGGCTCCTTCGTGGAGTCATGAGACGCTACCTCCAAGGGTGGATTTGAATCTAGATGAGGGAACGCGGTAAGATTGTATGGAATGCGGGGGGAGTGGTGCATGTTAGAGTTCTCTATGCTTAGCATGATTTATCCTCCAATCAACCATTGGCATCCCCTTGCGTGCTTACTTTCACTACTAAGAAAGTTTGACATCCGCTTACGCTTGTTGTCTATAAAAGCTTGATTTTATTATGATTTGCACGTGCTTGATGATTCATATTCTTGTTTTCTCCTTTTGGTTTGTCTTGGACGCAATTTTGTAAGAGTAGTGGGGTAAGTTCTTTGGAAACCCTCACGAGAACACATCTCGTCCTCATCGGCGACCTTGAGGTTTAAATGGCTTGTTGCTTATGCTAAAAGCAAATTCGGTTTTACTTTGTTAGCTTTAACTTCTTCTAGCTTTCTTTGCTTGAGGACAAGCAAGATGCAAGTGTAGGGGAAGTTGATGAGTGACATTTATGCCACGATTAAGGGCTCATTCTAATGGGTTTTCCCCGTACTTGTAGCTTGTTTGTACCTCTTTTCTTCCCTTTAGTTCTCATTTCTTTTGTTCGCCTTCTTTCTTAGTTTTTACCTCATTTGTCTATTTTCTGCTTTGGTTTTCTTGTTTGTGTTTTGTAGGAACCGTGGTGTTGAAAGAAGAAGACCTTAGGCAAAGAAGAGAGTGCTGCGAACCAGCTTGAGATAGCGCACATGGATGCTGCGAGGGCGTGCAGCCTTGTGAGAAGGCGCGCAAAAGGAAGAATTCAAGGGGCTAAGTAGAATGTTTTGTGCGACCATTGCACGACCCTGGAGAGGGCGCGCACCAACACTGCGCGGGCACGCAGCCTTGCCAGAACCCGCGCAGCTGGAGTTTGAGAAGCAGAACAAATCAGGGAGTTTTGCGCGCCTACTACGCGACTACAGTGCGGGAGCGCATTCTACCTGTGCGGCCGCATAAAATTGTGGGCGGGCGCGTATTTCAGGGCTTCATTTCTCCGTACCCACGAAGTTGCTGGCGCACAGCAATTGGAGAGGGCGCGCATCCTGCGTGTGCGGGCACGCATCGCTGGGTTCCAGCTTTTTACTTCGCCTTGTTGCTTCAATTTCTTCCTTTTAGAGGCACCCATTTATATAGTCCGTACTCTCCTTCGAGATGTAATTAGATTAGCTTAGCTTAATTTTCTGATTTTTAGCTTAATCTAGAGAGAGAAACACCATTAGTTTTGGCATTTTAGAGAGAGAAAGTGTGGATTACTCCATTGTTGAGCTTGAATTTTGAAGAAGAAGTTTAATCAATCTCTTTGTAGAACTTCAACTTCAATGAATGAGCATTTCCTTACTCTTTTCTCTTTCCTTTGCTATTTGATTTTGTTTTAGATTGCTTTTGTTTTGTTAATTACTCAATAATCATGCTTTTGCTTGTTAATATCATGATTGACTTGATGATTGCCATGGATAGTGAGTAGTTATCTAGCCAAGGGTGTGGGGATGATGTAGTTGGAATTTGTTCGTGTTTATAGTGTTGGGATTCAAGTTGATTGTGATTAAAGTCTTTACATGCTTGATTGTTCTTTGATCTTCTTGCAAAGTGCAAGTTGTTAGTTGATTGAAGGTGAATCTTTGCTAAATGAAACAATAGTTGACTTAGCTAAATTCATTTGTATCGATTGTTACTTGATAGCACCTCCTAGTATATGGTTCTAATGTGACAACATAGAGGTTATGTTAAGAGAAGCCAACTGACCCCGACAGGTGGCTAGTTTGGACCTTCTATATCGTTATTCATGCATGTTTAGTTCATTATCGATTTGTTCCTATGTTATTGCATGTTCAAGTGAGACCTACATCTACCCATTCCCCTTGGTGTTTTCTTTATATTGTCTCTAATTCACTTCACTCTTAGTTTAATCTCTTAGATAATTCCATTCTTTGTCCCGAGATAGCTTAATTTATTAGCAGTTATCACAGTGTTTAGCTTCTCCCTGCGGTTCGACCCTTTGCTTACCTTATACTTGTATTTGGTTCGTCTAGGTTATATAAATCTTATTTGATTTAGGGTTAGGCACTTGACGACGTGTTTTATCCCTTGTCACTTACATTACTTTATTGTCTTTTTAAGATAACTTAGCTTGTTTGATAAGTATATAGGATATGTACTTTTCTTTTTTCTGTTTTTGTGGATATTTTTTTCCCGTTTAAATATTGAATTTGACAAATTTTTTCCCCCTTTTTTTTTGACAGGAAATATTAGATTTTAGAAAAAGATTTGTATTGTTTAGATATGGTACGGTAAATATCTAAGATTTTGAGATAACTTCTTTTGGAAATATAAAAAAGTACTTTATATATCTACCTAATCAAAAAATTTAAGTAATTCTTTCCATACTTTGTACTATTCTGATCAGTTATTGTGTGACTATATTGATTTTGATAAGCAATGATATAGATGTACATAGTTGATTTATTGATTTCTTGCTCATAAAGTAAAATAAAATGTATTTGTATTGTTAATATATTAAGTTTGACAAGCCTTTTTAGGTTTATTAATAATGATATTTATAAATTAATTGTACTACTAATAGTAAGATTTTGATTTTCTCTTTGATTTTTAAATTAGTGGATACAAATAGTCATTCATTAAGTTTATGTAAAGTCAATTATCAAGTTTGTATACATGTTTAGTCATTTATCAACTTTATGTATATGATGTTGCAGAGTCTTTTATTTTAAACATATATCAATGGTTTACAGAAATATAAATTGATAAGCAAGGAATGAGTATTATAATTAAGTATATTGTGTGCAAAAATGTTTTTTGGAAAAAATGTTTAAGTTGTAATGTTAATTAAGAACATTTATGGAGTATGAGTAATTTTATACTCATTTCCGCTCCATCACTCATAGTGGGTATAATTTGTACAATTTCCACATTCATACGTACACTGTCGGATACATCCCTACCCGCCCATTAATTTGGGTATATATATCCACCTCAAACCCATGGTATACCGTATGAGTAGGTTTTTAATTGTATGAATTTTGATTTTATGGAGTATCAGTACGTAGTTCTTACTATGTGAATAGATAAAATGTCCTAATTTGAAAATAAAATTACTCTATACTCTACATTTTACTATGGAGTTTGAGGTGTTATTTTAATACCCACATGTTAATGTATTGTAATAAATTGATAAATTTAAGTTAACATATAATTTTGGTATTAAACTTCTGTATCAAGATTTGTTAATAGACATCAAGATTTGTTAATATGTCTATTATAAGAGGGTGAATTCTAAAAGAAAAAAATAAAAGTGCTGGTAAATAAAAAAATATAATAGAAAGGGATTGGTTCAAGTAGAATCACAACTTGTCATGTGATTTTGTTATAAATAGCACTATTCAGAGGGATTCCAAATGCAGTGTCGTTATGCATAAAGAAATGCAATTTGAGGGGCTAGGGAGTAATTTCGCATGTTTTTTGCTCAGCTAAGTGGAATTTCACCTCAGCTCCCATTTTGCCTTTTGTCAGGCCGTTTTGAGTGTATTTCAGTATTTTCTCACGTATTTGGTAGTGTTTGGTGTATTGTAGATTTAATCACGTATTCGTACTTTGGCTTTTGATATCCCAAAAAATTACCCCTCTCTTGTCTCTTTTATTCACTCTTCTCTCTCTCCTTTCGTTCTCTCTCCTCTAATTCTTAGTCTTCTCGCTCTCGTATCTCTAGCTTTTTGACTCCATTATAGCCTAGCTTTGTTGGAATTTGCAAACTTGTGAAGGTGTTTGGGTGAATCTCGTCGGTGAAGACTTGCCGCAGCTAATTTCGCTAAATTAAGTAAGTACAATTTATTTTTTGTGTTGGAGTTAATTGAGTTCAATGAGTTCGTATATTAAGGTCTAATTGAAGTTGGGGGTTTGTTCAATTTCGAATTGAGTAAGGGTTGATTTAGGGATTTTTCAGTGAAATTACATTTTATGGGAATCATCTTATTAGTCATGAAATGAGTTGGGGTTTTATTGAAGTTGGGGGATGTTGATTGAGTTAGAATATTATGGTCTAATTGAAGTTGGGATTTTGTTCAATTTCGAATTAAGTAAGGGTTAAATTAGGGTTTTTATATTGTAATTGGGTTTTTTGGAAATCATGTTATTAATCGCGAATTGAAATGAGTTAGGGTTTTATTGAAGTTGGGGGATGTTGATCTCGAATTGACTTAGGGCTCGTATAAAGATTGTGTATTTGATTTGATGTTCCTTTATTTTGCATTTTTAATAATTTTGTTTAGTAATTTTGTATGGTTTGATTATTTGTATTGAAACCATGGTTTGTAAATTATAGGTGAATCTGTTTAAATTTGTTATACCACTAGTACACTTACCTCACTAAAAATCGAATATTTTTCTCCCTTAACTTCTCCTACTTTTGTCCAATCTTGAATAGAATCAATTTCTTTCTCTACCAAATACCCCAAACCCAAATATTTAATTTCATGCAAACTTTTTTCTTTATGATCTCTACATGTCTTAAGAAAGAATTTCTTAATAGTCTTAACACCCCTAGTTTTATTTCTTCACTAAACTCCCCATTTGAAGCTTTGGCTACTGTTGCTGTTTCTTCTTCTGCCACTTCTTTGTTGAATTCCACTTGTTTTTGAATATCTTGTTGTGTACATGGTTATGATGATCTTGTTTGTCTAATTTGATAGGTTTGTAATTTAAGGGTAGAAATTGAGAAACAATACAGTTGTACGAACGAAGAAGAGCTGGAAAAAAATTGTGGTGAGCAATTCTTACTGATTGTCATGTAAATTATTTAGAGTAGTGGTGTGGTTGAAATGCGTGTAATAGTGAAACTAATGTGTTGGTGACAACAGGATCCTCCCAAGAATGTCAAGGATCCTTCTCCTTCCAAGACTGTGAAGGCCGCGAAGCTGTTAGTTGGTAGCACAACGGGTGAAGCAAAGGGAAAGAATAAAAAGCAAGTCACTGATGATATGGAGTCTGGACATCTTAGTGAAGATGGTTATGAAGACAATGGTTCCAATTATACGCACGGTGTGGACAGTGAAGGGGAGTCCTCTTCTACGAACTCAGGGTTGAACAATTTGGTTAATTACTTGATCAGGAAGGGTAAGAAGAGGAAAACAAAGAACACGAGCATGCAAACAAGAGGCAGAAGGTATAGTTTTATGTCTTATTTTATTGCAACCACTACGATTTATGTGTATAGTATATGACAACTCTGTGAACTTTGTGCCTTGTGATATGTAATGTAGGTAATAGGCAAAGGTAATAAGGTAATAAGCAAAGGACTGGCTTTGAAGACCCACTTTGAGATTGTAGGAAAGGTAATACTTGTCTTCTTAATTTTTGAACATGTTTTGTCTTGAAATTGTTCTTGAAACTGTTTTCATGTGCATATCTTCTAAGAAAGTGTTGTATTTTCTAGCTTTGAAGACCCACTTTGAAACTGTTGTTTTTTCTAATGAACTTGTGTAGTTGATTATATTATGCACCCTAAGGCATGTTGTTTGCATATCTTTTAGGGATGAAGGAATTGGATCATTTTCAAAGCCACAAAATAGCAACATAATGACATCAATGATTATATATATATATATATTTATATATATTTATATATAGAATATAATATATATATATATTTATATATATATATATATATATATATATATATATAAATGTATATATATATATATATTATATATATATGTATCATGATTTTGAATAGATAAGCTTAATTAGTCTCACGACAATCTGGTACAGTTTTAAAACTCTCTTAGAGTTTATTGGATGCTCTTTGTTTTTCTCACTTTTCAACCTTTTTTCTGACTTTATAAACCTTTTTTCAAACATTTTCAACTGGTTATTTTGTTATGTCCTTTCTTCTTTGTCGAACGGTTCCTTATGACGATTCATGTTAGCCGACCTTTTGAGACTAAGACTTTGTTGTTTGTAGTACATTTTGTTAAAATGTTCTCACCCTATTCAAGGCTTCTGAGAAACCTCTATTGAAGATAAAAGACCGTAGTAATCTAGTAATGAATTCAGCATTAACAAGCATTATTATTGGTTTTATGCTGTTTAGATGCCTTTCTATTTTACCAAGTTTAGTTATCTGTGTTTGCCTTTCTATTAAAGGTGGAAGAAGGTTATGACATAATTTAAATTTTTAGGTGTTCTACATAATCTGTTGTTGATCATCTAATGAACTTGTGTAGTTGATTATATTATCCACCAAAGGGTTTTTGTTTTTTGTTTGCATATATTTCTTGTTTACTTGTCTATATTAGACATTGAATTTATCTGTTACTATAAAACATTGAATTTATCTCTAAAGGTCTAGTATGGATTGTCCAGTATTCTTAAGTAAGTTGTTTAGTTTTCTTGGTTGAAATTATTAGTTATATGTGTTTGATTTTGAAATGATTGGATGCATTTTTGTTTTGGTTTCAGTACCCCAACATTGATTGTAGAGTTGAGTCCTTTTGCCGGTCTGTGTCTCGTTTTGATGGAAGAAGACGGGAGCTAGTGACAATAATGGGTTTTGATGCGTTGCTCGATTTAGACATGCATTATATACCAAGGCAATTTTGATACTGGTTGATGACAAGAGTGAGGGCTGATGGCACATTGGTGTTTGGGGAAGGAGAAATTTTACCTCTAGGTGCTAATCAATTGAGTTCAGTCCTTGGGATTTCGATGGAACCGAACCATTTCCCATAGATGTTGATCCGTATGATGAGGAGAAGGTGGAGAAGTTACGTAGGCTTTTTTATTTGTATAGGGTTGGTCAGTTGAAATTTGCTTCAGCGGCGTTGTGTCCGTTGGATAGTGCGGGTGAGCCGGTGCCCCTGGAAAAAGAAGATGAGGAGGAGGATTTTATGATTGCATTTTTAATTGTGGTTCTTGGGAAAGTGGTTTGCACGACCACTAATGGGTCTAATTTGGCAGCGTCATTAGTTCCTTGCTTGACAATTGCTAGTGAGGCATACAAGTATGATTGGTGTACCTTAACGTTTAATTGGGTATGCGACACTGCAAATAGATTTCGAAGGAAGTTTCAGAAAGATGGTTTCAGATCTGGTTACGGGGGTAGTTTACTATTTGTTATGGTGTGTGTTAACAATTTAGTTGCCTACCTACTTCTGTTTGCTCAATCTTCTTTAAAGTCATTGATTATGTGTATGAAATATCTTGTTTGCGTTTGTGATGTAGATTTTTTATCTTGATCACTTACATCGCATTCCGGTGAAATAGGACGTGCACCCAAGGGTGAAGGTGTCGAAGACTGATGAGGTGAAGAAAGCTTTGACTAAAGATAAGTTGTTGAAGAATGAGTACGGCAGGTTGTTGGTAAGGAATTTTAGTGTATTAGTTGATGTTTTCATTGAATAAGTTTGGTTTTACTAATACTTTGAATGCATCATATAACTTGATAGGTTGTGAATGTTGCATATGGTGAGGAGCATCCTTTAGTACCAACGGAGGAGCCTCCTGGTACTCGGAGATAGAGGTGGCAAGAAAAATGGCTAAAGTGATGAAATGATGACTGGTATCATGGACCGGGTAAGTTTTCGGTTTATGTTGTACTAAATGTGACTACTTTATTAGCTCGAAGCTTATACTAATGTGAACTTGTGTGTGTTGTAGTTTCTAGCTCAGTTGACAACAAAGCTAGTCAGTGTTGTTGAGAGTGTCGTTGCTACTGCTCTAGGTACTAGAAGCAATGGGAAGTTGAGTCATAAGACAAGGAACCCTACCAATGAGGAGGGCAATGTCAATTCAAACAATAGCATAACACATACCAGCAGGACCATCACATAGAGTGATATTAGTAATAGAAAAACTAATTTAGAAACAGGTGACAAGGAAGAATATTCTGGTAGTAGTGAGGATTCCCCCGTATTTGGAGTTGGGGACTGTCGCACTAGTAGCAAGACCTCTGTTGTTGCCCCGATGGACAAGCTCTTAATGACCTTTGTTCATGGTTAGAAGGAATTGAGGGATGATAAACTGTGAGTCATTTTTATTCTTCATTATATATGTATTTTGGTGGCAATGGTTTCAGATTATGAATAATATTATTTTTTTATGTTGTCGCTTATTAGTGTCGGACCTACGATAATTGAATGCGATGGCATAGATGCAAGTCAAAGGGATTGTTATCGGGTTTTGTCTGGTAGAGCGCGGGTTAGTGATCATTATGTGCGGATGGCGGCTAAACTGTATACAAAATCATGGGCACAGAAGGAGTTCTTGGGACGAAGCAAAAGGATTTTAATGGATCCGTCATATGCGGTAACATTTCCGTTATGGTTTTTTCAGTTTACGTTATTGAGTAATATGTGTTGGTTAATGTTTCCCTGTTTCGTACTTATGTAGTTGATGCTAAAATTGGGGAAGAAGGACTATGAGGACTGGCAAGGAAGTATGGGAAATCCTTCCTCATAATCCCTCTAAGCCAAATTAGATGTGAGAGTATCATTGATATGATAATGTACTCGTTTTAAGTGTAATCTTGTTTACTTGATTTCTTCATTCTCTGCATTAGGTTTTCTTCCCAGTGTTGGAGCTGTCAGTTGAAAATGGTGAACATTGGTGGTGCATAGCCTTTAAGCTAAAGGCTCGCCAAATTTGGATTATCGATTTGTACTCGGATCCTTTTAAGGAACATGCTGCCATTGTAGCAGAGCTAATAATAACCTCTTCCTATGTGATGTTAGAGTCCTTATGTTGGAGTACTAATACCTCTTGTGATGTTTCTTTTAACCACAACCAACAAATTAGGGTAGTTGATGTGATGGTCCAATTAAATGATCCACAGTGGGAATTAGGGCACATTCAAAATTGGGCGAAGTGAATTTTTCCTGTTAAGAAACCAGATTGGTAATCCATGGATTAAATTCATACTTTTTCTCATTATAGATGTCCTTTTTTATGTGTATATTGATGTAAACTGTGTAGATTGTATGCTTTCATAAAATGTGGTGAAATATGGGAATTGGTTGCGTTTAGTCTTTGTTGCAATAGGATGAGTTAATATATGTGGTTTATCACTTATTCACTTTGGTGGGTGTTACAGGCTAAGGTCAGCACCATTAGGCAGCAGCTGTTCTTGCACGACGTAAACAGCAAATTCAATGAGGTGAGGGACAAATGGGATGAAATTCTTCCTGCAAATCGTAAAGGGTGTAGGCGGCTTAACTCTGTAATTACGACGTAGCTTGACTAGTTTTAGTAACTAAAAAACATGTCGGCTATATGTATGCTTAACATTAGGAATTTTTTGTCTTGGATTGTTTTTGGGTTTGTAATTTTGAACTGTGGGCCTCTTTATATAGGCCACTTGGGCATGTATGTAGTAATATGCCCCAGCTAATTTGGGCTTGTGTGTAATAATATGGCCCTTTTAATTTAGGTCTCTTATTTTGGATAATATGGCCCTCTGTGTAGTAATATGACCCTGTTAATTTAGGTCTCTTACTTTTGGATAATTTAAGTCTTTTTTTTTTTTTTTTTTTTTTTTTTTTTTTTTTTTTTTTTTTGAAAGCTAAGCATAATGGCATTGGTAACATGTCAGTAGGTTGTTTTTGATATTTAGGGATCTTTGATTCAATGCAAACAATAAGTATATGGGTGGGTGGAGAATATAAATGAAGCTTCTCATAACTCTTTAACCTCACTAAAATTCCTTTGCTTCTACTTTCACTCCACACAAATCAGAAAATGTCCAACAACCTCAACAGTGTTGGAGGGAGGCCCATGACTCCACACCCAACCTTACTCATCTTCTACTTCGGTCCTTTCATTGCTACTTCAAAGCCTGAGCTTGATTTCAATAGTACTAGTTACTATACAAACCATATGGAATATGGGCAAATGGACCCTATACCTGTGGAAGACCTTCGTGACCAATTGATCGATTCCCTCGAACCTCACACAACAACGTATTTCCGCAGAAGTGTAATGGATGGAGGTACCAACAATTGTCGCTCTGCTTACTACCCAAGTCTATCCGATTTGGATGGCTACCTCAAGAAAGGAGTCGGTGCCTTTGCGAAGTGGCTTTGTGAAAATGAAAGAGGTGAGGATGAAACTTTTGTCCCTCAAGCCCTTGTACCAATATTTGACATGAAGCCTTATGTGAAAGTAGATGAAATACCCATTTATACCCTCCCTATACAAGAGAGACATCTTTTTTTTGCTGAAAAATGTGCAAACATTCATATCATGGAGGTCCATGATATGGTGAAAATGGTGGTTGTGAATGTTTTCTCATGCATAACAAATAAGAGGAATGTGAGGTACCATCGTGTTTCTTGTTATGGTAAGCAGACTTGCTTACCAAAAACCCCTTATTTCCCCAAGGGGTCAATGGTAATAGTTTGGAATGCTCAGAGTGTTCACCGACCTTCGTTTAAAGAGACCTTTGACAAACTTTTTAATGTTTACTCACCAGAAGTTGTGGTGGTCACCGAGGCTCGGGCTGACAATTCGACGATAGACTACATCAAAGAACAACTTGAAGGAGTATTCCACATTGATGCTTTTGGAACCTACAATGACAATAGCGGAGTCCTCCTTATATGGGCTAAAGATGCCGTGTTACCGTATGTTCAACAAAGGGGCAACTCTTTTTATGGTCACCAGCTAGGTGTTGCCATTGAGGTTATTTCTTACCCTTAATAATGCCCTCTGGTGGTAATTTATTTGATACCCTCAAACCTTTTTATGTACCTTTATTATTATTTATTTGATGCTAATTTATTTCTACTCCTCTTCCACGGTATGTGTCACCTACTTCCAGCTGGTATTGCAACCAAGTCTTTAATAAAGACCATTCTCAGACTGGGGAGAATTCTGATGGTGCATGATGATTCTGATAGTGTTTAGTTTTTTTATTTGTATGGAGCTGAACTTTATTAAGCTACTGATACGGATCTTTATAAATGTATAAATTCCCTCAATCCCTCCAATATTTTCTGAGTATTGGAGGGTAATCATCAGAATTATGGGCTGATGTGTGAACTTAATTGAACTTTTATTATCTTCTATTTTAATTTCATGCTTGTAAGTTGATATAAACATGATAGATAACAAATCAAACCAAGAAACAAAACTCTGTATTTATATTAAAAGCACAATCCAGTACTCTTAATCCACCCTAATTTAGTTCTAATAACAGAGTTTTAACACTAATAAAAGCATGATAAACATCTTTACGAATTTCAAGCCTTAAGATAGTAGAAAACCAGAATAATTGCAGCAATCAAACCTATCTTGATGCAGTTTCCAATTGTCTTTTCAATGACATCAAGCCTTTCCCATATAATTCCAAAGGTGTGTTGAGCGGTTGGTGTTCAGATCAGGTCTTCCTCCCTCGCCCAGTGCCAAAAATTACATGCCCTGCACTTGTAGTGTGGCCTTCTAGGTTTGGCTTCGGATAGGGAAATTCGAAATTCAACGATGGTGTTGCCACCACAGTTGCAACTTTTAACAGCGACCCAAGCAATATCATTATCCGAGTTGTTGAATTGGGTTCCCCTTTGAGTTTCCCTATTAGAGGAACTAATCGACATTTGTAAGTAAAATTGGTTTTATAGTGATGATGGTTTTCGGATGGCACACTTACACTAATTTATAAAGATGATTTTGGCGGAAATTTTGCTAAAATGAAATTTTGAGATTCCCGCTAAAATGATATCTTAGAAATGGAAGAAAGTAAGGGCCCAGTAGGACACGTAAAACATCCTAATCTTGATTATTTTTGGTTCAATTGTACATTTACTCAATTCAGTTGTGATTATGTACGTGCAATAGGGTCTACACTTGTTACAAATTTGGAACTAGTTATGAACTAAGTTCTAACTTATTACAACTAGGTCTGGCTTCACTCATCACCAATTCGAACTACCAGGTCCTACCGCAACTACAAAGATGTTAAGGGTTGTCTTACATTCATTTTGTACAAAGAACTTCCGAGGACAAAATAATCCCTTTACATTCTATTACAAGTACACTTAGGATTTACTTCTTCAGTTGGATAAAGAACTATCACAGTAAGCTCTTTCTGTCAAAAGTATTTACAGACTTTAGGGGAACTTTTTTCCTTACCAATGTAAATTTAAATTGTGTGGGTAAGAGGTAGCTAGAATGGTAGACCATATTTATCAGGCTAAATAAAACTTTCCAATCTTAATTTTTTTTGGTTTAAATGTACATTTACTTAATTCAGTTGTTATTATTTAAATGCAATAGGTCTAAACTAGAGACAAATTTGGACTTGTTATGAACTAAGTTAGTATGGCTTCAGTAATTCAAACTACCAAGTGTACCATAACTACTAAGATGTTAAGGGTTAAATCGTAATGGAGTATAAAAGATTTAAGTATGGCTTACATTTTGTCCTATTTGCTTCCTAGGAAAAAGTAATCCCTTTAGCTTCTATAAAAAGTAAACTTCGTTCCCTCTTTGTTTTATTTTTGTCTTGTCCTATCCTATAATTGTTGTGTCAGCTCTAGGCTTTACTTCTTCAGTTGGATAAAGCTTTAACACAGTAAGCTCTTTCTGTCAAAAGATATTTTCAGATTTTAGGGGAACTTTGCTTCTTACCAATGTAAATTTAAATTGTGTGACTGAGGGAGCTGGAAGGGCAGACCTTCTTATTTATGAATTTTAACTTATCTCTAAACTCATAGTTTCACATCCAACAACCATCTTCACAATTGCCCTTCACTATTCTAGATCCAAAATCAATTCGCTCTCTCCAAATTGTCAAACAACACCAAACCTTCTTCTCTACAACCAAAAACAAGGAAGCTTGCTAGTGTTAGGGGAATTCCAATGCAACCACACCCAACCTCACCTATCTTCTACTTTTACCATGGTTGTGGTCACCAACTTAGGGTTGCCATTGAGGTACGTCCTTCTCTTTAACATACTTAATTATGGATTTCATTTACCTTTATTTAATCAAGTATGAATTTGTTTATTGTTTGATCTAATTTTTAAATTCAATTTTCCTTGGAGTTTAATATTGTTTGGAAGTCTCTTTTGTCTTGTTCAAACTTATTTAACTATTTGAATTTTTAAATAATAATGAATGTCACTATAGTAATACTTACTAGATTTGTATTTTTTAAAAACGAATTGTTTGAGTATTGTTTTTTTTTCCCTTTCCCTTTCTTTCATTTTTTTTCCATTTTTTAGTTAAACATATTTGAGATCCAATTTAGTATCAAGGTTAGGTTTTAACTTAAATGTAGTAGCAAGGTTTTAGCTTCAATTTAGTTTTCCTTTTTTGTAAAGTCACATGCTTAAATTTAGTAGCAATGTTTTAGATTTAATTTAGTTCTCCTTTTTTATTTAAAAAAAAGTCACATGCTTTAATTTAGTAGCAATGTTTTATTAACGGCTTTCACATATAAACCCAATTATTGTTATCAAAAAAATTTATATATAAGTACTTGTAATTAATTTTTATCTAATCAGGCTAGTGCTAAATACCGTACCCCTCCATAGATTTTGCCATCTTGTTCCACATGGTATTCTGACAAGGGCTTGGATGAAGACCCCTCTTCTCATTCTTGGAACGAGGACAACTCTGACGGCAGAGGCAGTTCGGCGAAGACATGAGCGTGCTGAATTCAAGTTGGTGTTTGTTGTAGACTTGATTGGGATTTTGTCTCGGCGTAGTATTAGTTCATGTTATTGGTTTTCTTTACATGTTATGAATTGAACTTGATTTGTGCTTCACTAGTATAATTAACTTACTATTTTATTATGACTGTTATGCTATGTTATCATGGTTGTAAGAACTTATTAATGGTTGTGTTGTTATATTAATGACTGCTCTATGATTAGTCTATAGTAGTACCCTAAATGCGTAATTTAAGTAATTTCTTAACTTTACCTATACCATGACTTTTAGTTATTCTGCCTTTAATTCTTTAAATCTAACAAGTTATATGATATTGTTGTGTGCAGTAGGATCTAGATATTTCAAAGGATTTTCAAAGGAATTAGAAGATAAAAACTAAAACTAAATTGATGAATTTAATAATAAACCGATGTTCTCGAGTACATGATCATATGCTGAGTGTCGATTATGCAATATTGATTGCAAATATCTAGAAGCCTTAAAACAAAACAAATTCAAGGCCTTATTAATCTTGTACCATTTTTTTTTTCTGATACTCTCTAAGTGAAATGGAGAGTTTTCAAACTTATTTGCGTCAATGCTCCATAGTTGTTCAGTTCGTATAAATTAATTGTTATGATTTATACAAAGTATAAAATTAAATTTATAGTAATTATTTGATTTCGTTTTTTCATTACAAAAGTCATTCTCACTCTATTGATAGATCTACTGATAATTATGAGCATATTTTGACTCAATGCAAAATATTTTAACATCAAACGCATCAAGAAACTTCTACAAGAAGGTGTTCTTGACTCTTTCGATTTGCAATCGTTTGAGAATTGCGAAGGATGTTTATTAGGCAAGATGATTAAGCAACCATTCTCCAAGATGGGAGAAAGGGCAGGAGACTTATTGGGTCTAATACACACCGATGTATGAGGACTAATGAGCTCCGCGACAAGGAACTGACACATCGATATTTTATCACCTTCACAGACGACTATAGTAGATATGGTTATGTCTACCTCATGTCGAACAAATCAAAATCGTTTGAAAAGTTCAAAGAATTTCAGAGTGAAGATGAAAATCAGCTTGGCAAGAAAATCAAAGCCCTTCGATCGGATTGAGGTGGTGAATACTTGAGTCAAGAATTCGATGACCATCTGAAAGAAAAAGGTATACTTTCAGAATTGACACCTCCAGGAACTCCATAATGGAACGGAGTATTCAAAAGGAGAAATCGAACCTTGTTAGACATGGTACGATCTACAATGGGTCTTAGTAATCTTCCTATCTCTATCTGGGGACACGCACTTCTAACTGCAGCACTAAAACTCAACCGTGCTCCATCAAAAGCTGTAAAAAAGACTCCATACGAATTATGGACGAAGAAACCTCCTAGGTTGTCTTTTCTAAAGATATGGGGATGCAAAGCATATGCCAAGAAATTGAATTCTGACAAACATCATCCCAAATCTGATAAGGTTTACTTTGTGGGTTACCCAAAAGAAACCAAAGGGTATTACTTCTACAATAAATCCGAGAACAAAGTGTTTATTGCTCGTGATGGTGTCTTTTTGGAGAAGGAACACCTTTACAAAATGACAAATGGGAGGGAAATCGAACTCGATGAAGTTCGAGAGGACGAGCAACAAAATCAGATTGACAGCCAAAGTGCTCAAACAGCATCTGTTGACGCTGGTCAAAATGGTCAAAATGTGCAAAGTCAAACCGACAATGCAAATGCTCAGTCCGTTACCCTACGTAGGTCTTAGAGGCCGAGATCTCAACCTGATAGATATCTTGGTATAGCATTAACCGAGAATCAGGACATCCTGATTATGGAGATGAACCGGCAACCTACAAGCAAGAGATGGCAAGCACCGACTCTGTTAAATGGCAAGAGGCCATGAGATCTGAAATGGATTCCATGTTTGAAAATTAAGTCTGGAACTTAGTTGACTTACCTGAAGGTTACACACCTATAGGATGTAAGTGGATTTTCAAGTTAAAAACCGACAAAGATGGAAATGTATTCATTTACAAAGCTAGATTGTTAGCAAAAGGTTACAGGCAAGTTCATGGTACTAATTACGATGAAACCTTTTCTCCAGTCGCAATGCTTAAATCCGTTCAGATCCTCCTAGCGATTGCTGCATATTACAATTATGAAATATGGCAGATGGACGTCAAAACCGCCTTCGTCAATGGTATTTTGGAAGAAGCTGTGTATATGACACAGCCTGAAGGTTTTGTTGACCAAAACAATGCTGGGAAATTTTGTAAGCTTAAAAAGTCAATTTATGGGTTAAAGCAAGCTAGCAGGAGTTGGAATCTGCGATTCGATGAAGCCATTAGTAAGTTTAGTTTTACCAAGAATCCAGATGAATCTTGTGTTTACAAGAAGGTCAGTGGGAGTGACATCACCTTCCTAGTCTTATATGTCAATGACATATTACTCATTGGAAACAGCATTCCGTTGTTAGAGTCTGTAAAGGCTTGGCTCGGAAAGTGTTTTTCAATGAAAGACTTTGGAGAGGCTCAGTACATACTAGGCATCAAGATCTATAGGTATAGATCGAAAAGGATGATTGGATTGAGCCAAAGTACTTATGTTGATAAGGTACTGGCTCGATTCGGCATGGAGGAGGCCAAGAAAGGTCACCTACCCATGTCACATGGCGAAACCCTAAGCAAGAAGCAGTTTCCACAAACACCTGATAAGCGGGAAAGGATGAATCAGATTCCATATGCTTCGCTAATTGGATCGATCATGTATGCCATGATATGTACTAGGCCCAATGTATCGTATACCTTGAGTGCTAAGAGCCGTTACCAATCAGACCCAGGAGAGGCCCATTAGACTGCGTCCAAGAATATCCTAAAGTACCTAAAAAGGAATAAGGATAAATTCCTGATGTATGGTGGTTCAGAGGAATTAGTTGTTGAAGGTTACACCGACGCGAGCTTCCAAACAGACAGAGACGATTTCAAATCGCAATCTGGATATGTGTTCTATCTAAATGAAGGAGCGTTTAGTTGGAAAAGTGCTAAGTAGAGCACAACTGCAGATTCTACAACTGAAGCCGAAAACTTGGCAGCTGCTGAAGCGGCTAAGGAGGCTGTTTGGATTCGTAAGTTCGTTGGTGAACTTGATGTTGTACCCTCCATCAAGGGTCCAATAGCCCTCTATTGTGACAACAATAGAGCTATTTCTCAAGCTAGAGAGCCAAGGGAACATCAGAAGGTCAAACATGTCAAGCGGCGGTTTCACATGATTCGGGAATGGAAATCAAAAGGTGAAATCAAAATTTGTAAAGTTGGAACGGATGACAATGTAGTCGATCCACTTACTAAACTTTTGCCTCAAGTGAAGCACAACAAGCATGTTGAGGCAATGGGAATCAGGCATGTTGGAGACTAGCTTTGATTTCTATGTTTAGCGTTTTAGTTAATTTTTGAACATTTAATGTAATACACTAAAAAAAACCATTCATGTTTTGGAGTAATTTAAATTTCATGCAATCTTTTATCTCTCCATTTGCTATTTAATTGTGGTTTAGGATTAAATAATGAGTCCATTTGATTATGAGAATATTCAAAACAGGGTATCAAGACCAGTCTTGGTAAGGAAACACCTATTAAGAGAACATTAAATATTATAATCGAGAATTATCCCTAATCAAGGTCATTTAAATGATGGACGATTAATGACCACTTGAGATTAGTGTGTATTTTGATTTATAGCACCGTTTCTTGTTGTATAAGGACATGATTGTCATAAATCATTTGCACAGGGATTGGTTTAGAACCATACTGGATCGACCTATGAGAATACTTTAAGATATTAAAAAATCGTCATAAGTATACTTCTCATTATGGCTATCGGAACCTATTTCCTCGACCATGAGTATTGTGAGTTCTCTTATTTGAGTACTAGTCCGCTTTGATGTTGTCATACGTCTTTCGTAAAAGGGGATTATAACGGAAACACTCGGGCGGCTAGGTCCTCTCAGTAAGAGAAGCTGCATTACAAGACTGGGAATGTCCCCCTACTAAAATAGGGAAGATGTCTTTGTTGTTTACAAGGCCTCTCGTAGAGCGAGACTGTAAAAATGCATGGCCGTGCTCGGATGGATTTTAGAAATCATCTGTTTATAGAAAGTCGGACTTGGGATTGAGAAACACTTCTGGACATAATAAGGATGACGAATAAATCTTACCTTATAGTTCATGAAGAGACATTAAGTGACATAGGAAAAAGGCTATACACTAAAAGCGCACTTGTTCGGAAGGACAAGTGGGAGATTGAAAGGAATGGTGTCCTTCGAACAAGTGTATTATTCTGACAGAGGGTTCGGAATTATTAGAAAGCTAATTATTCGGTGAGGTCAAGTGATCGGAATGCTTGGGTGGAGGCTGCTTCCGAAAAGTAATATTAATGTCTAATTAATATTACAGCTTAATCTTGACTAAACCCTTCGGGTCACACCCAAGCAACTAACGAACCAATGTGACGAATTACTTCGGAAGGAATTAATGAGTCGCCCGAGTAATTAATATTTAGACGTTGGAAATTCGAGCTTGGAGCGTCGAAACCAAGCGTCGGAAGTCGAGTCGAAAATAATAAAAGGCGAAACGAGAAAATTACTAATAAATCAACAAAATTACCAAAATACCCCCAACATCGGAATGCCCCGAGCAAACCGAATGCTAAGGGCATATGGCCTAGCAAGGTGGCTAGCAATGCGTGCTAACGCACCTTGGTTAGCAAGGCTAGCAAGCAACCCGCACCATGTGCGAGGCATGCTAGCGGCTGGCGGAGGTTGGCAGCCCACACAAGGTGTGTGGCATGCCAGCAAGCTGCGGCTAGCAGCCCGCACCAAGTGCGAGGCATGCTAGCAGGCTGCAGCTAGCAGCCCGCACAAGGTGCGTGGCATGCTAGCAGCGGGCCTCAGCCAAAGCAACCCGCACACTTGGTGTGTGGCCTGTTGGGCCGAAGGGTAAAGCAGCGGCTGGCATCCCACCTTGGGTGCCTTGGTGCCCAAGTGGTGGGGTGCCACGTGGCGCGAAGTAATTGGCTTGAGGGTGGTGTGTTGGTCGGCTATAGGAGAGGAGTGGGGAGCAAGTTTGGTCCCTCCCTTCTCCAAATGGTCCTCACCTAACCTCTCTTGTGAGCATGCCACTTGTTGATTTATTAGTAGCATGATTATTAATTTTATTTTTGATTTAAAGATAAAATGGAAAAATCAATTCTCCCACATTGATGGAAGAGCAATTCTCACTTTGTTTTCCCTATAGATACCCAAGTTGGGGTATTGGGAAAATTGCTTGAGTAAGTGTTGAAAAAGGCATCACCATTGTGAAAACCTTTGAACACAATTCATTACTCGGGTTTTAGGTCGGGCTTAGCTAACTCCTAAGCATTGGACCATTTTCGGTGCTCGGGTTGCAGGTGGACTTCTTTGGAGGTCCTCGTGTGAGCGGGGCTTAAAGCTTTCGAAGTAAGAGCTCTTTTAGTGAGCGAAGCACACGCCAAAGGTATTAATCTCTTTCGTAATCTTATTGTTTAATTTAATTATGCTTTATAGTTATAATTATTTTGAGTGTAGTCTTGGCTCGGGTTTTCTTCCGCGGTGAGTCGGGCTCATCGAAACCGAACAGATCGACCATGGAATACGAACACTCAAGACAGTTAAACAATTCAAAGAAGCGTTTCAAATACGCATAATAGTTGGGAAAGTTGTGACACTCGTTCAACCTTTTTTTTAATTGTCTCAAGTCAAAACTTAAACAAATTTTTTATATGTGGAGAAATTACCACATAAAACAATAAGTCTCTTTGCGAAAGTGTCTTGGCTTGCCAATACTAAATATATTTAAGAAAGGGTAGTCCGGGTGAAAGTCAATACCGTTGACAAGATCAAGTACTCCTCCCCTTGCAATAGTTGCTAGTTGGTGGCTGGTCATCAATCGTTTGTATTGTATTGGCATGTGGACTTTCCGGATGACATTATTAAGATCGTTGAGACCATTATTCTTAGACTTCCCTACAATTAGTAAAAGCCTCTTCCTTTTCTTTTCAACATGGCTGTTAGCTGCACCCCACGCATAAGATACATGTTAGTATAATCATTACAAGATTAAAGATTTATTTGGGAAAAAAATATACCTTTGTTCCCCATTTGCTCCCTAACACAGTTAAAAACTTAAGTAATGTCACTAAATATTTGTATCCTACCTCTACATGAAAGAATCCTACCACTTCATACATTTATAATAGATGGATGGGGACAGTAATGGTGATAAATGTCGTTTAACCTAACCCTATCTTCGTAAAATATTTAAAAATGATTTTTGCGTAGGAGAATTGTCCTTCATTCACCCAAAATGAATGGAGCTTGCCAAATGCTGAGAAGAGCTTCTTTTTGCCAGTTCAAATGACTTTTCATCAAACTGGAAACACCAGTTAAATAGTAAATGCTTCCAACTGTATTCATAATTACACTAGTGATTTCCTTTAAAAAGAAGATATCCACAATTTGTGGATTTTAATTTTCTACACTATAACAATAAGCCTCTTGCCATTTTTCTATAAAATTAAATTTGTGGATCTTAAACATGTTGGTCTTTTTGTAATTAAGTACTTGTGACAATTTTCATCCTATTTCCTCTCTTTTAGTATACAAGGATAGTAAATCTTAATTGGGAAATTCCTTGGGGTAAAAGAAATTGCTCCCCCAATCCTTTCTTCATAAAAGTAACAAAACTTTAATTTTTCCCCAACTGATTTTTTTTCCAAGGTAATACAAGGGGCATACAAGGTGATGCGGAAGCATCCTTGAAACAAAAAAATTATATGGCTTTACGATTCTAATAGTGGGATTTAAGGCTCAATCAACATTTTGGATGAATTCTCTTTGATATGATGTGGTTTAGGTGAATAAGAGCAATCATTGTGTCTTAATTTTACAGTTGATGGTTGAAGATGAAACATGGAAAAAATGATGAGGAAGAAAAGCTTTTACTTGGTAAAAAAATGCAACACTCAAATTCAATCATCTATATCTTCTTCGTTACAAGGAAATTTCAGGTTATTTAAGTTGGACATGAAAGTAGATTTTAAGAGCTTTCCAACGACAGGTCACATGCCAAATTTGAGCAAGAAACGAAGAAGTTATGAACGTTTGAAGTTAAGCTGTCCAGGGAGTTGCGAGGAGCGCCCGCTCCCCTTATAAGGAGCGACCGCTCCCCAAGAGGCACCCGCTCCTCTATAAGGAGCACCTGCTCCTTAAGGCGTCAATTGAAGTCTCAGAAGTGTGGAGCGCCTACTCCTATCCTTTAGAGTGGCCGCTCCCGAAGCCCTGTTTCGAGCGAACGACTTCCTTTCTTTTGTGCTTCTTTTTACTATCTTTTAATCTTGGCCTTTCATTTGTAATCCAAGGGGTGTAATTTAAGAACTTTAGGGTTATTTGTAAAGCCTTTAAATAGGGCTTAACTTTATTTTGGGGAGGAACTTTGCGTAATTTTGAAATCAATGAGATTTTCTCTCTCTACCATAATCTTTTTGATTATTTGCTTTCTTTGTGATTGCTACTTTGTAATCTTTGTGGTTACACCTTAATCCTAGCTTTACTTTGTGTTAGCTTTGATTAAGAACCCCTATTTCATATATCTTGGTGATTGTTGAGATAGGTTTGTCTTCTTTTGTTGATTTGAAATTGTTGTTACTTGATTTTTCCCCCTTTTTCTTGGTTTTTCTTGGTTATTTCATATAAATTTGGTATCAAGAGCCTAGGTTATTAGCCTAGAAAGATCCTACCTTTTCAATTCCTCTTTCCCCCTCTTAAAAGATCTCATCTTTGTTCTCACAAATTTGAATTTTTTCTCTCAATGATACAATTTTTCATCTTGAAACATGGATAATAGATACTCTAGATTGGATGCTCTAGAAAACAAGTTTGATAGTCTTCTTGAAGTCTTGGAGAATAGAAGAAGTCCTACAAGGAGAAGAACCCTAATTGGAAAAGATGGTTCTTACTCTCCTTACCGGAGAAGGGAACACCACCAACGGCACCATGAGGACAACTATGACCGAGACACCATTTTGGAATTTCCGGACTTCGAAGGTAATCTTAATCCTAATGAATTTCTTGATTGGGTTAGAACTATGGAGAAAATTTTTTATTGTAAAGGATATCATGATGAAAAACATCGTAAATTTGCCATCATTAAACTTAATAAACACGCATCTTTGTGGTATGAGAATTTTAAGAATCGTAGGAGGATTGAGGGAAAAACAAAAATCACATCTTGGGAGAAATTGAAGAAACACATGAGTCGTGCTTTTGCTCCTAGAGATGATTTGCATGATGTTTCTCTAAAGTTGAATGCTCTCAATCAATGATCTATGTTGGTTGGAAAAGTATACAAGGGAGTTTGAAAATCTCTGTATTTTGAGTGGGATAAAAGAGGCCCCAAAACATAAGATTGCTAGGAACATTGGTTGTCTTGAGAGGAAGCTAAGGCAAAAGGTTTATGTTCATGACCATGGAAGTTTTGATTATGTAGTGCAAAAGGCCTTCAAGCTTGAGAAGTATGACAAGATGAGTAGTGCTAGTGGTTATTCTAAGCCTACTTTCAAAAATGTTTATGCTTTAAAAGGTGAGACACACAAGCATTTTCAACTATGAGGGAAGAGGCTATGTACAAAATTGAAGCTCCTATCTTTGATGAAGAAGTATCTACCCGACATTTTCCACTTGATCATAAAAGAGACTATGGTCCACCTATCTATGATGAAGAGGTAGAGTTTGATGGTGGGTCTACAAATTGCAATGGCGCGCTATCAATTATGACCTTGAATGAAGTCAACACAGAGCCCATATTTCACAATAAAGATTCATTGCCATCAGTTCATGAGAATCTCTTATGTGAGGTATATAATCCTTCTTCTCTTTTATCTCCTTCTAGTGAGGTTTTTGACGCTCACGTTATTGAGAGTTGTGATGATTACTCCATTGATCATGAATTGAACGAAGAGTTTAAGTTGGATATTGTGAAAACTTCTTTGAATGAGCATGGTGGTTGTTCAATGACTTCTAATTTTTATGAATGTTTCATGTTTTATTCTTGTTTACCATATTTCCGTGTTGGTAAAAGTGTTGCTAGACAACAATTTGAAAGGAATTGTTTGTTCTATGGTCTGCTGATTGGTACATCTTGCATTGGTTCAACATTTAGTGTTGGATTTTTCTTCAATGATGTTTTTCGATGTGATTCTACACTACTTGTTGGGTCGTCATGGGTGGCCAACCCCCATGGTTATCGTATTGCGCTTGTTGTGGTTGTTTAGGTAAAAGAATCAATAATGTGAATGGTGATATTGTTTTCCTCTTGCTTTACACAATGGTTCACTTGATTTTTCTCTTCATTTTGCTCAAGTTCGTCATCTTGGTGTTTGATCCGGGTAGATACATCGGTTAGATGTGTTTTGTAAAGCCAAGTAGGATTTATTGCTTTCAATGATGAAGTCATTATCCAAGGTTTGGATTGAGTTTTATGTCATCTCTGGATATTGAGGTCAATTCTTTTTCAAGAGAGAGGGTTTGATGCGGGAGCATCCTTGAAACATACAAATTATATGGCTATACGATTCTTTTAGTGGCATCTAAGGCTCAATCAACATTTTGGAGGAATTCTCTTTGATATGATTGGTTTAGGTGCATAAGAGCAATAATTTTGTCTTAATTTTGCATTTCTTAATTTTACAGCTCTCGAAGCCCTGTTTCGAACGAACGACTTCCTTTCTTTTGTGCTTCTTTTTACTATCTTTTAATCTTGGCCTTTCATTTGTAATCCAAGGGGTGTAATTTAAGAACTTTAGGGTTATTTATAAAGCCTTTAAATAGGGCTAAACTTTCTTTTGGGAGGAACTTTGCTTAATTTTGAAATCAATGAGATTTTCTCTCTCTACCATAATCTTTGTGATTATTTGCTTTCTTTGTGATTGCTACTTCGTAATCTTTGTGGTTACACCTTAATCATAGCTTTACTTTGTGTTAGCTTTGATTAAGAACCCCTATTTCATATATCTTGGTGATTGTTGAGATAGGTTTATCTTCTTTTGTTGATTTGAAATTGTTGTTACTTGATTTTTCCCCCTTTTTCTTGGTTTTTCTTGGTTATTTCATATCACAAGGGGCATAGCTTGAATCTTTTGTCCTTATCTAGTTTTAATCTATTAACATTTGTGTCAGTGGTAGGCTTCACTGGTGCAGTCCATTAGAAAATTAAGTCAGTGGTATCAGTCTGGTTTCCAGATTTTATGGGATTCTCAATTCATTACGTTAAGACTAGAGTTATATACATTACACTTCATTTCAAAAGAAGGGGGCCAATTGACCAAATTGGTAAATAAAAAAGACCCCTAGCGACAACTTGGTAAAAAAACTTACTTCGACTACAATTTTGTAAAAAAATCTAACCATATATGACAATTTGGTAAAAATAATGAGCTCCAACGATATTTAGACCAAAAAATCTATTTTTTTTTTTCCGACAAACTCTTTAAAATTCCTAATTTAAATTTATCTTACTTATATTAAAATTTTGAATTAATAAGTCATCCCCTTTAGATTTTGCTAAATCCCGATACCAAATTTATTTCCAAGCCCTTTTTTTTAAAAAAAATCCTTAATTAGGGGTAAGAAACTTATGTTTTACCAAATTGTCGCCGGAGTTATATTTTTTACCAATTTGTCGCTAAGGGTTTTTTTATTTACCAATCTGGTAAATAAGTAATAGGTTCTATTTTTTAGAGCCAAAAAAACCTAGACCTGCCTACTTATTACTATGAAAGTGTTGTATGGGTCAGGTTTGGGTCATGGCACATTGAATAAGATATTTTTAAAGATCAATGGAGTTAATAATGGTTACAGTGGAAGTCCATTAAGTTGGTACTTTATTCAACTTTAAGCATCAAACACTAAATTCAACGTATATTATAATTTTTCGTATGCATTGTTCACATGCTAAATTCAATTGACAAATAGTTGTGTCCTGTTAACACACTAAATTCAATGTTCACACACTAAATTCAACATTTCCATGATTTTTGGAATCCCATGAAAAATACTTCAACATGTTAACTAATTACATTCACAATTCATGACCATCTATAAATACCCACACATTTCAGTTTGTTAATTCATCACAACATTCTTTTTCTTTTCTTTAATTCATCACAACATTCTTTTACGAGTCTAAAATTCACCGTAACTTGTGTTCACAAGAATGGAGTATGAAGTTCTTCTATGCACTATCATTACTTTCAAGGACTACATGAACACCAAACTGGTAAGTTATAACATGAACATTCATTCCTATACTTACATGTCGTTTAAGAGTTCATATGGATTAGTATTTGCATTTGATTATGTTACGATTGTCATTGTATAGCCACTTCCTGCAGAGTGGAGACCGTTACTTCGTCGATCTTCCGATATTGTTAGGGTTATGCGCGGTAATCGAGGGCGTTCATGGGATGTAACTATTATTGGCACTGATGTTCCTTCTACTCGACCAGTGTATCTTCACGAAGGACAGAACACATTTGTTACAGATAATACCATTGCTGAGGGTGAGATTTTGAAGGTCTAGTATGCTGCAGGTGCAAATGGTACCCTACAAGGTCCCAATAGTACATTAATTAATTAGATGGTTCCCCTTGCTAAAATTAAATTGGTAAATGTTTATATATATGTAATGTCAAAAGATGGCCCTTACATATTTGATTCGATTAAATGGTTCCTTTAATTTGATTTATTGGAACCCTTTACACTCTTTAATTAGAGGATCATTCTCTTCACGTTTACGTGGAGTGGTTAAATGGTTCCTTAATTTGATTAAATGGTGGTTTCCTTCCTTTGCTAAAATTAAATTGGTAAATAGTTGTAAATGTTAATCTTAGGGTTCCAAATGAATCTTAATATGGTCTGCATGGTTCCAATGGAACCCTACATTATTCCAATGGTACCCTACATGGTTCTGGTGGTAACCTACATGGTTCCAATGGTTTAAACCTAGTGAGTAGTACCCTTCATGCTCTTAGTTGTGCCCTTTAACTTCTTAATGGTACCCTACACTGCTTAAGTCTAATTGTATCAATCAGTCTTTTTAGTGGTACCCTTTAACTTGTTAGTGGTACTCTTTAACTTGTTAGTGGTACCCTTTAATTTTAAAGTGGTTCACTTAACTTGATTTATTGATTGGAACCCTTTACACTCTTTTATTCGAGGACCATGCTCTTTACATTTACGTCGAGTGTTGATGAAATGTGTTCCCTTAATTTTGATTAGATGGTTTCCTCGCTAAAATTAAATTGGTAAATGTTTATGTATGTAATGTCAAAAGATGGATCTTACATATTTGAATGGATTAAATGGTTCCCTTAACTTGATTTATTGGAACCCTTTACACTCTTTAATTAGAGGACCATTCTCTTTACGTTTACGTGGAGTGTTGATTAAATGGTTCCCTTAATTTTAATTAAATGGTGGTTTCCTTCCTTTGCTAAAATTAAATTGGTAAATAGTTGTAAATGTTAATCTTAGGGTTCTAAATGATTCCTAATATGGTCTGCATGGTTCCAATGGAACCCTACATTATTCCAGTGGTACCCTACATGGTTTCTGGTGGTAACCTACTTGGTTCCAATGGTTTAAACCTAGTGAGTAGTACCCTTCATGCTCTTAACTGTGCCCTTTAACTTCTTAATGGTACCCTACACTGCTTAAGTCTAATTGTATCAATCAGTCTTTTTAGTGGTAACCTTTAACTTGTTAGTGGTGCTCTTTAACTTGTTAGTGGTACCCTTCAATTTTAAAGTGGTTCCCTTAACTTGATTTATTGATTGGAACCCTTTACACTCTTTTATTCGAGGACCATGCTCTTCACATTTACGTCGAGTGTTGATAAAATGGTTCCCTTAATTTTGATTAGATGGTTCCCCTCGCTAAAATTAAATTGGTAAATGTTTATATATGTAATGTCAAAAGATGGCCCTTACATATTTGATTCGATTAAATGGTTCCCTTAACTTGATTTATTGGAACCCTTTACACTCTTTAATTGGAGGACCATTCTATTCACATTTACGTGGAGTGTTGATTTAATGGTTCCCTTAATTTTGATTAAATGGTTCCCTTGCTAAATTAAATTGTTAGTTAATTAGTAGTTGTAAATGTTTACACTTGTAGTTTCAAAAGATGCCTTTACATATGTAATGTCAAAAGATGTCCCTTACAATTTGGGCTTACAAAAAATGGCCCTTTTTCTTACAATTTGTATGACAAAAATTGGGGTTAGGAATTTAGCCTTACAAAACATGACATTAAAATTAGAGACGTTAGCATATTAGTCTATTTCTGTGATGCATGAGAGGGTGGAGTCACCGGCGGCCAATGTCGAGGTAGTGTAGGAACATAGCCACCTTGTCTGGATGATGCGGCTGATAACGGAGAAACAGGGCTCTGCCATCCATAAAGTCCTGAAGGGTACTGACCCAGGGGAAATTGAGAATATGGAACATAGTATCCCTGACGAGGAGAGATTTGGGATCCTTGAAAGTTTTGACCACCACCACCAACAATCGTAAAGTACCCTATAGAGTCGTCTCCATCCCGCAATTGAATGCCACCAACACATTGAGGACTGTAAGGAACCATCTTTTTCATCATCTGCATATATGGTGCCTGCATGTAACATCATATATTATAATCGAAACCAGAACATCGATAGAGCATTTGTAATCCTGGCAGGTGATATGTTGATTGAAAACATGCCATTCAAACATAGTACAAATTACAAGTATGTTATCTTACAGTAAGCAGTTAAAGAAAATGCAGTTAAATTTGACATGATTACCCTAGATAGGGTAACCCATATATCTGCACATGTAGAGCCTACCAAAATACCAACATAGACACACCAATATGATGCATGAATAATATAACAGTTAAGGATTCTCAAATTCAGAATATGTCTCATTAGTAATAAGGATTGAAGGAATATTTACCCCATTTGAGGAAGGTTCAATTGTTTGGGCTTCTGAAACAGTCATGTCATTGCCTCGTGTGTTCTTGCCTTTGTGTGTTCTTCGTTGTCTTTGCCTTTGTAGACACCCACATGTGTCTCCCCAAAACAAAACCCAGTGATGAATACCTTTCATTACATTTGATTGTCGAACGAAGTAAAAGTGTGAAAGGTCTAGTGATGTGGATGTTTTTATCAAAATATCTCTCTTTCTGTTTTCCAAAATGTTTCTTCTTTCACTCTATTTATGAAAATAGCCAGTCCAATTTGGTTTGGTCTATTATAGGGGTCCAATAATAGTGTAGTTGGATCTGGCTCGAAAAGATCTTTCCAACGATATATTATATGCCCAATTCCGATGAATAATGAGGAAGTTATGGCTAAAATACTAAACTGGGCCCAAACCGGATTTTACCTACGACCCAATGATCATGTGGAGGGTCCAAAGGTTTAATCCTATTCCTAAACTAATTAGGATTAATTATAAACTTCCATAAGTTTCTAAAAGGTCTTAATTATCCTTTTTGAAAAGATAAGATCATAGAATTTGAAATTGAATAAAAACTTTCTTTTTTTTAAATCCTAATTCTATTCGAATTTAAAGATGTTCAAACACAGTCATATATTTTTTTTTGTCTCATAATTTTTATCCAAATCTTATATGGTTGGATAAATCTTGAAATTATCTTTCCAATGATATATTATAATATTAATTCCGAGCTATAACGAAAAAGATATGAAAGGAATACGAAACTCTATCCAAAATTGACACCCTTCTATTATTTCGGCCATATCTTTTTATCTACAAAATATTTTAATCTAATTCCAATTGAGTTAGAAATTAGACTTCAGGATCTTTCCAACGACATATTATATGACTTATTTGGACTTCTGGATCACATTACTGCCATATTCAATACCTAAACTTTGAACACATTGAACAAATCGTGACCACAACTTTAACTATGACTTTCGATTGAAAAGTGATGCTTGCACTGCATCCCCAAGGACATGACACAACCCAATACAAAGAATCAACATACAAAAGAATCAAATACATGGACTAAAACAACAACTTCTCTCTAATTTTTAGCAAACGAGTCCACCTCACACCATCAACGAATGAACCATATATACAGCCCAGCCAAACAACAAAATTCCACAAATTAATTTTCCCCAACACTGATTCACTAAATTCAATTCACTAAAACCCTAGAAATTCAAATTCAGTACCAATTACCTCATTTAACAAAGCTTGTAGGGCTAGCGCACACGCCTGCTCATCATCTTCTTTATCCCGGCCTCTTTCATGCTCCAATGTGTCTTCAGTTGTGGCTGTGTAGTGGCATTCGCCACCGCCATGTTCAGCAGCAATAACTCCTAATTCACCTTCTGAATTGCAACTCTGAAAATCGTCTGTTAACAGCCAATCATCCATCACTACATCTTCCTCGCCATTTTCAAGGACTTACTCAAGCTCCTCGAGTTGGTGAGGGTGCACCTCGAGCTTCAACAATGGGGGACTCACAAAAACTGGTGAAAGTAAAAAGTGCTTGAAGTAAAAAGAAGAAATAAGAAAGGTTAAGGTAAAAAGGGAGAAAAGTTAGAAAAGGAAGGCTGTAAAAACAAATTGTATACACATATTCTACTTTGCACAATATACTTGGTATTTCTTTTTTTTTTTTTGGATACTACACTACTTTTTACTGCAGCTAGGGACCACCCCGTTTTATAACTCCCCTGTTCTGTTCATTATGCACTTCTTCATACATAACAAAATTGCATTACTACTTCCTCCACTATTCAAGTACTATTATAACCTTTTACTTGTTCTTCTAAATGTGTATAAATTATTTGATTTTCTTTCATAAACTGTTTCAATTGCTTTTAGTTAATGCAGCCCTTTGTTTCTTTGCTGTAAGTTTAGCAATACTATTAGTAAATTGAAAAAAATAGACAAGTTTTCTAATTATGTGGCAAAGGTCTTAATTAAGTCGTTTCTTTAGCTGTAACTTAATTATTTTAACTATCATAAAGTATAACACACAGTTATTGTGAATATGAATTGATTTTTAGTTCATTTTAAATGAAATTCATGACTAATATGTAGTATTATTATAAGATCCCATTGATACTTAAAATCTAATTATAATATTTAGTAGAATTATTATTAGAAAATACACTTACATCTAATACATATATTTCTTTATCTAAAGCAAAAGAAAACTTCTTAGACATAGTTTATACGATTTTTCTTCGCTTACTATCCGCGCTTTATAAAAAATTATATGGTAAGTCATACATGAGCAAATGATTGTAATACTAATTTTTTGAATTTTATGTGTTCATAATTTCACCAACTTCATTTACTAAACTGATGCTATAGGAGAATTTGTCTTCAGATTAGTCTCTTTAAATTCTGAGATCTCATCATTGTTTAAGTTCAAATCTATGTCTTGCACTTCTGATTGACTCTTTTTACTTGCTTTTCTCTCATCTGCATTTGTTACAAGAGCATTAAGTGATCGCTTCTTTTGTGTTACTCTTCCTGTTGTGGATTCATGAACTTTCTTTGACAGAGCTTCTTGTTTCACAAACTACCTTGTACTTTAACATCTCCAGAAACTTTGGTTACAATAGGGTTCACATTAACCACTGGTTTATCATACTTTGTTTTAGAGCTTATATTTTCAAACATGGTTGAATGAATCTCAGTCATTTCAATTAGATGACAAAATTCTTCAGGTACAATACTTCTAGGTTGTTGTGTATCACTGTTGGCTTTAGAGATCTGTTCTTCAGTAAGACTTTGTTGCCGTGATTTTTGAGTTAATTTTATAATCTGTGTGGTCTGACATTCAGGATCAATGAGTTACCTACTGTAAGAAATATTTCAATCATCCTACGCTTGAGCCCCCAATGTGATCATACACTAAAGTCTGGTGGCGTTCAAAGGGAAGGAAGCTAGAGCAAAAGAGTCGCCAACAAGTTTTAGGAACTTGTAAACCATTCACAATCACAGAGATCGCTAACTCCATAGTGGTCCTGAACCATGGCTGGATGTTCGGGGATGACGGTACAAATCCAACCTAAAAGAGATTGAACCTGCCCTAAATAGGCCTCTACTTTGTTCTTCTCATATTCATGTGCGCTTTCCAATTAACATACAATAATTATATTAATCCTAAACCTGTTTGATGTATGTTAGTTGATTATTAATGCACAAATAAATCTATTATTGGCGATCACTTGAATTAAAACCATATTAGTCTAATTCAAATTATTAATTATCTTATTAAGCGTGATTTTAAAGTACAAATTTCCTTTAAACCTGCAAGAGAGGGCGTGATCAAGCAATAACATTAATATCAAGCAACATATAATTATTAAAAAAATTATATATGAACTATTCATAAATTAACAAATAAAACGAAAACTATTCGTGAATTAATAAATAACATTAAATTATATTTATAATTTGACACAGAAATTATCATCATAATATCAATCTCATCAAAGTATAATAATATATAGCAAGATCCTATGCATGATACTAATATGATTAATAACAAATCCTAGCATGTCATTAAGCAATAAAAATCAAAGCTTTATCCCTAACATGATAATAGAAACATACATGATATTAGAAATATTAGTTAATTCCCTAAACATGATACTAAGAATTAATAAAAGAATCTAAACATGATCTCTATATCAAAAGAGTAATTAAATAATCAAGTAATTAAATTACTTACTTTAAATCCTCGTATCTCACAATACACACGTTAGTAACTTCAATAAAAATAATAAAGAGAAATTCTCAATGGTAACACTAAACTTTCTAATTTTCTCAATGGTGAACACTAAAATTTTTAATTATCCTTGATAAACCTCAATTTGTTATATTAAGTTAATGGTAACATTAATGATGTTATTAGGTTAAAGCCTAACCATGGTTAACAATAGTTAGAGTTTTTTAATAATTAAATAGTTTTCAAAATATTTTTTTTTACAAAAAAAAAAAAAAAAAAAAAAAACAATCCCATAGCCAAGCAGCCACCACTTAACCCCTCACTGGCCAGCGAACCCCATCCCCTATCTCCCCTGCCGGCGACCCACTCAATTCTCTTATTTTCTCGTTCATCTTTTCGCCATTAAAACACTTTCAATTAACCTCAAAACCTTACATTCTCTTTCCTCAACTCCTCTCTCTCTCTCTCCTTCATTGCTATTCATCTCCTCCCTCTATCTCACCCAATCTACACAATCTGGGTTGCAACACTAACCTCGGCAAACCTTACTTTTCGCCGGTATCACCTCTTTTGTCCTCGAATCCCAAAACTTATCTCAATTTCACTACATTATACGAAGAATTAAGCTTGTTCAAACAAATTCGCAAGAATAAGAGGTTGATTTGTAGGATTTTATGTGCGTAAAATGATGCGGATTCGTCGTGTTTTCGGGGAAGTGGAGGCCGGAGGAGTAAAATATTTGTTGGGGAGTGAGGAGGAGGGATGGGAATCGGGGTGGGGGAATGGGAGTGGGGAGATGGGAAATGGGAATCGGGGGTGAGGAAGGGTTGGGGATCGCTGGTGGAAGAGGTGAGCTTGGCGCCGCCGGCCGGGGAGGGGGTTAGGTGGTGTCTGGGTGAGTAGGGGCGGAAATTTTTTATTTTAATTTTTAATATAATTTTATTATTAAAAATGAATAATTAACCATGGTTAGGCTTTAGTTGACTAAGGTTAGGCTTATAATTTGTATAAAAATCATTAATGTTAACACTTGACTATTATAACTAATTAGAGTTTACCAAGGATAATTATAAATTTTAGTATTCACCATTGAGAAAATTAGAAAGTTTAGTGTTACCATTGAGAATTTCCTAATAATAAATCAAACAGTATTAGTAATAATTAAAATTAGATTTGGGACCAAACCCTTAGAACTATCAACCTTTCACGTCGAGGTTTAAGGTAACTTCGAGCTTGGTTACGTGTATTTGAGTCTCGTGAATGAGGAATGGTGTATTTTGAAAAGGCTAGGCTTAGAAATCAAGAGAGAGAAAGAATAAGCTTTCAGCTTAGGAAGAGTGAAAGAATTGATGATTGTTGATTTTTTTAAAACGGGGGAACTCGACCCTATGCATTGAGAAAAATGACCGTAAACGTTTAGAAAAGAGTCAGAATTAGAATCGGAGTAAAACCAGCACCATCGCGATGCGACAGGGCTATCGCGACGCGATGGACCTATCGCGGCGCGATAAAAGTTCTACGATAGAAATTCCGTACGGAGTCCTTTTTCCAATGGAATTGGGTTACTTAGATTCCGTACTTATCTTTTATTAACCGGATTAAATCTTTTTAAACCACTTGTTTATTCCAAATAGAATTCTTTGTCTTTTAAAAATCAATAATAATTATAATTACTAATCCTAATCCCTTTAGATTTTAAAATAACCTTCTAGAAGAATCTAGAAGATTAAGATAAATCCTAATGACTTTAGAATTACAATTAAAACTAATGGACCCTCCACATGATCATTGGACCGTCCATAAAACTCGTTTCAGACCCAATTTAGTATTTTGGCCATAACTTCCTCATTATAACTCGAAATTGGGCTTATAATATGTCATTGAAAAGGTCTTTTCAAACCCCATCCAACTACACAATTATTAAACCTAGATTATGGACCAAAATAAACTGGATTGGACATTTTTCATAAATAGGACACGAATTTAATGATTTTCGAAATAAGAAATGAATTATTTTTATTAAAACATTTTAGAAAACAGATGAACTCCCGAGACTCTTCAACATTTTACCTCACTCGATATTTAATGACGTGAAAAGTACTCATCACCGGGTTTGGTTTTTGGGATACATAATCAGGTGTCTATAGAATCCCCCACTTTGACTGAGTTTGGAGAAACATAGGTTTCGAAAACAAAAGTCAAAGTAGTCAATAGGGACGGAGAATGATTTAGAATGTTCTACGATCCTTAATCATTCTTTTAACGCCGATACCTGCAAACTAGCGTTAGTTAAATAGATAAGAGAGTTATAAATGCGTATCTTGCACCGTCGAGTATACACCTCTGGGGTAACCAATTTGTTGTTGCATTTTATTATGACGGCCTCCACAGTGCCTCATGAACGCCATCTCGCTATCTTCATTTTTTGTGACAATCTTCCCCATCCTAGGGAATTCTATCGCGAACCACCACGCCTTGAGTGATCCACTAAATAACGGTCTTCCACGCCTTGGGAATTCTTATTGTGAACCACTACATCTCGAGCGATCCATTAGATGACGATCTTCCACGTTTTGGGAATTCTTATCGTGAGCTTCTGCGCCTTGAGCAACCCACAAGTGAATGATGACAAATTTCCTCGCCTCGGGCAACATGTCATAGACTCCTACGTCTTGAGCAGTCTTCTGAATGATGTTTTTCCACGCCTTGGGAAGCCTAATAGTTTAATAGTTTCCACACCTTGAGAATCCTATCGTGAGCCTCTACGCCTTGAGTAGATTGCAAGTGAAATTCCACTAATTACCCACGCCTTAGGATGCAATTGCCAACTTTTTACGCCTTGGGAAGTGTGCATTAATTGACAATTTTCTTCATCTTGGGAAATTTTTTTGGTAATTATTGGTCCCTACGCCTCGAGAAACCTACTGTGCGAATTTTCCACGCCTTAGGACACTATCAATCTTTTGTTGAATCAACGTTGTTTTGTTTGACAACCTCCACATCTTAGGGAACGCCGTCCAAGATGGCTACGTCTCGAGCTATCTTCTCAAATCGAGTAACAACCTTCACATTCTAGAGAACATCATCAAAGACCACTTCACCTCGAGCCGTCTTGTCAACTCTTCTCATCTTCACGCCTTGGAAGTGATAGCTTCTCATGTCTTTGGAAGACTCGTGTCTTTCTGCTCATCAATTTGCCTCAAAGGTTACTCGTCCGTCAGGGACTTAGTGTACCTACATCTATATTTTGGACTATAGGACTTTGCTTATTATCTTGGGGTTGACCCAAGGTTTGGTGTTTTTGACTCATTATGATCAGTTTTACTTGAGATTGACTCAAGGTTTAGTGTTACTCAACTCATTGTGCGACTCAATGTGTTTGGACACATGTGTGTAGACTCAAATCGACTCAATGTGTATGGCTCGTGTGTTTAGGGTATTAACTCAACTCTATGTGATGGTATGACATGACTCAATGTACATGACTTGTGTGTGCATTGTATTGTGATTGTGCTCGTGTGACTCGAAAATGCAGAAAAACAAAAAATTTCCGTCATTTTTGTGGAGTGTACCACTTTCTCCCGAAAAAGAATGACGTGAAAAAAGGATGAAGTGAAGTTTTTGATGGTGCATGTTGAATGAGTTTAATCAAGTGTATGCGTCGATGTTGTATCTCATGGTGCAAGGACTGTAGCATCCTAGATTATCTCAGTTGATGACTCGATGATGAAAGTATTTGGGTAGCTTAGGCACAAAGGCTAAGTACTTCATACTTTGTGATGCAATGATGATTATGATAATGAGTGATGAATTATTCTAGGATGACAAGGCATGCTTCAAAGTTGTATCAAGACTTCATGACAAAAGGTTCCTAAAGGAAGGATTATTTTAGCTATGTATTTGTGATTTGTGTGAAAGTGACACTACGGTTAGGCTGCAAAGGCTAAGGGTGTGGAAATTTATTTTGAGAAGAGCCCAATAATAGTGGCTCTTAGGCTTGGTAGGCTAATGATGTAAGGATCAAGCCCCCAAGTTTAGCTCTAAATGGATAAGGATGAGCATTGGAGATCCCTTAATGTGATCATGCCACTATAAGAAAAAGGGGAATTAGCGACGGCCAAAGTAGTCGCAAAATCGTCGCAAAAATGGATTTGCGATGGATTAGCAACTACTTTGTTAGTTGCCAAAGACCCTGTCGCAAATCCATTTTTGTGACTATTTTTTGAACAATCGTAAATTTAGCGACAGATTTGCAACAACTTTGCAACTGTCATTTAGCGAATAACTTTTAAATTTTAACAACTAAACCATTGTCTATCGTAAGATATTTGCGACGAATTAGCGACTATAGAGACCAATTTTTTAAGAATACTTTTGCGACAATTTAGCGACTACAAGACCAAACTTTTGCGACTATGAGACCACACTTTAGCGATTGCGAAAACTATTATTTTTTTATGACGGATTAGCCCTTCAGTCGCTAAATTTTGCGACTGTCTATCTATATTTGGAGACCGTAATTTAATGACGACTTATATAAATCACTAAAAAATAGGTACCCACTCGTAAATTCAAATAACCAAAATGATAATTTTATTCAAATATCCAAAATATCATCAATTTTGTATCAATCAATGTATTAAAAAAACAATATTCTAAACCATATGACTTATTGTTTCATAAATCACCTCCCACATAAAGGAAGAACCTTCAAATAAGAACTAATGACGATATACATATATGGCTCCAAAAATTAAAGATCAGTTGTTCACAAAATTACCACCAAGAAAATAAAAGTCACTTAGTTGCACCACGAGAGCGGGTGATTGTAGATGTAGAAGGCTAAGGACGTTAATGTTGGACAAGTGATGTAATCTCTTTCAATGTTTAGTGCATAGCCATTTTTCCTACTTCCATGTAGCTTTTTCGATCTCATGATTTTCAGCAATTTGCTTAGCATATATTAAGCTTTCTGCCGCCATTTTTTTGTTTTCTTCTGCCTTGTTATGGTTTTCTTCCGCTATCTTTAATTTTTCAATTTGAGAGCTTAGTTGAGAAATCATGGAAGGAGTACAAGATGATGTAGTAGGGTGAGAAGTAGGATCACTCTTGTAGTACATTTGTGAAGCACTCCCTAAACCGTAAACTTTTCCTTACTTTTGCCCACCTACAACTTCCAAGTAGACTTTGTTGGGGCTTATCTCAATTCCTTTGTTCTTATATTCCCCAAGTTTTTCCATATAGTCTCCCTGCATTAAGATATGTATTAGTAACTATGGTCTCATTTGCTAAAACTTAAAAAACTTAAAAAAAAAATTTAAAAAAAAGAAACACTTATAATAATATAATTAATGTAAACCACTATTAATAAAAATTTCGACGGACTCTCTTGTGTAAATTGAACATTCCCTCCAATAGGGTAAGGCTTCAAAACCTACTTCAATTCACATTATGTCATACCACGTTAATCAAAATGATTAACGCCGGCCAATTATTCTCATCCTCCAACTCAATCACACAAACAAATAAACAATCTATAATATCTCAAACATAAATACCATTCACTTTTTTTTCGTAATCGTAGAAAAATATATAAGTATACTCATACCATGACTTGATGAGTCTTTTCACCCATCGATTCAATTTCGTGCAAAACAATTGTATTAGAAAGACGTTAGACTTAATTAGTCATCTTTTAGTAGCTAACAAGTTTCTACTTGCTTCAATCTTATATTAATAATCATAACTTTTCCACTAAAATCATACACTTACCAATTTTTTAACCACTTAAGGAGTAGAGACGCTACATTTACATATCAAATTGATATTTAGTTATTTTATTTATTGCTATATTAATATGAATCTGTAATTTTGACCTCTTTATGACATCAATATCATATAAATTACCCATGGTTAACTACTTTCTACCTAATAACAATACTATAATTT
This sequence comes from Chenopodium album, assembly GCF_948465745.1. Classification (NCBI taxonomy): domain Eukaryota; kingdom Viridiplantae; phylum Streptophyta; class Magnoliopsida; order Caryophyllales; family Amaranthaceae; genus Chenopodium; species Chenopodium album. The sequence goes on along the minus strand of NC_137850.1, from coordinate 26,916,687 downwards.
GATTATAAATCACAAATGCAATACCAATATAGCTAAATTACAATGAACCTAAAATCACTAATAATGTAAAGGTTTGAATCTTCAAAACAACTTATATTAAATAGATAGAGATTATATATCAGAATCGCGTTCAAAATTTTTTACTCCGTATTTAATATAAAATACTAGATATATAGAGAATAATCTCATTTAAATTTTTATTGGCAAGTGCAAATGAAAGAGTAAAGAGGTATACCATCAGCATTATGGACGATATAACATAGATAAAAAAGGATAAACCATTGATCAATCAATCAGCTTAATACGAAGTACTAGCTAACATTCTACTTTGTATGATTATTTGTTTGATTCTCTATTTGTTTGATTCTCTCAACATGAAAGTCTAAAAAGCACCACACCACAAGAATAGCTTTGAACAAATGAGGTTGAACTCAACTCATCCTACACAGAACTAAAGATAAGTAATAACCTACTTTTCAGCAAGATTGGACTAGAATTTGACACAAGTTATTGGGTCCAATTACCGTCCCGATGGGAGAAGTGGAAAAAAAATTGGGGTGAGGTGGAAGTCGTGGAACGAATTAAGGGGTGAAGTATGTAGGAAAACAAAGTTCTCTAGATTTCAGAGTGGCTCTGTTGTATCCAGAATATTATATATCTCATGCTTGAAAATCCGATTTAGAACTCAGTTTGAATCAAACGGGGTTTGGAAGGCTATATTAGATTGACTAGTAGATTGACTACTTTCTCAAACAAGTGGCTGGAAGGTAGATACATTGTTGGTAATCACTCTGCACTACAATACCAAAGCAAGGAGCAGAACAATGTTGTATAATTATTGAACAATCTGAAATACATAGTGTAAGGCACTAAGTGACTAAGGCTATAAGCATATAGCCTTTTATTGAACAAAATGGACAAGATCAACTGTAATTTATAATCTTAAATCAAAATTCAGTGTGCCTAAATATTTGTTCAAGCATAATTAGTGATAGATACATCATCCAGGGCAACGAGGAATAGTCTGGGTTTTCGGGTCTGAATGATGATTAATTAAATCTTATATCATCTATAATCTAGTAATCAATCTTTCATACTACTTTAACCTGGTCATTAATTAAATCTAGTATAATCTATAATCTAGTATACCGATCTTTCAAAATACTTGTTCCTGGGCATGAATTAAATGAAAATAATTAGAACAACAATCTAAGTAATCAATCCCCCTCTCTTCAAATACAAATTAATAGAAAAGTTATATGTATGTTTATCTTTCAATATAGCAATACAATTAAGATAGTGTTTCATATCATGTCACGGAAACTGTAATGTACTCTAGACAAGCAACCTTAAACATGTTCATGAAAATGAAACTTATCTCATAGTACCTATCCCCAATTCAAGGTATTTTATCTCCCTAATATGAAAATAATTTATTAAACAGTCTGAAATACTAACATTATATATGAACACAAAAAATATACTTGTATCTAACAACTAATAGAGGGAAAAAAGGGGTCAGAATAATCAAACTAGGTACTTTTACATTAAAAATAATTAGGGCTTTTTGCATAATCAAACAATTTCGAATGATTTTTCATTAATCGAACCAAGGAAACGAAATTAAAATCAATAAATCGGACAAAAAAATTCAATGAAAACCCCTAAAATTCGCAATCGGAATATAACAGGAAGGAGGATATTAAATTCATTGTAGGAGAAGGCAAAAATACGTACCTGTGAGGAGATGTGGTGGCTTGGTGCAACGATGATAAACGAATTGCAAAATCGACAGTTGAGGTTCTCTGAAGTCTGAACATATCCTCTGCATTTTTATATTTTTTTTACGAAAAAGAAGAGGCTACTTAATACCGCCGGAGGAATGAATATGAGTGTTCTTAACTGACGTAAAGTTTTTTTTTTTTTTTTGGGCAGCAACTTTTTAGGCCTCGTTAATTTTGCTGAATTGCAATTATTTATACTAATTTCTTATTATATAAGGTGAACTGAACAAGTCCTTAATAAACTAAGGGTGTTATTCATATAAAGGTAACGACTACCAATTTAGTCGTAAGATTAGTCATAAATTTTTAATTAAAAAAAGTTTTAAAATTATAAACCCCAACAATTAAAATTTAGTTGCAAAAATTATAAGAGCGTTGCAAATTAGCGACAACATAACAACTACGTGCTATTAACTTAGTTGCAAAATTTGCGACTACCTGTATCTTTCAGTCGCAATAATATTTTTTGCAAATGAATAATATGGTTATCGCAAATTAGCAACCGCATAGCAACTATGGCAAAATCATTTGCAATATTTGCGACTACCTGTCTCTTTCAGTCGCAAAACATATTTTTGCGACTGAATATTAGGATAGTCGCAAATATTAGTTGCTAATACCCCTTTTTCTTGTAGTGTACATGAATGTGAGGTTGCCTACGTATCCATTAGGAATCAGGCCGAACATAACTCTAGCCAAACCTCGCACAAGTGTGTATACCTCAAAGAGATCTTTTGAAGGGTTGTAATGGGATTAGGGTAAAGGTTGAAGAAGAAAGGATAAAAGCTCAAGACCCAATATAAGCCTCCAAGGTGTGCAACGTTGCTTTTGAATCTTGTATTTTGTATGCTAAAGGTTTTCTCACGTCACTTTTAAACTCTCTGTCTTTTTAAACTTTATTTTTTTCTTTCCTCTTTTTTTTTTTTTTTTTTTTTTTTTTTTTTTGCATTTTCTTTATATTCAAATCCTTTTTTATAAGTGTGGGCAATCCTGATCATGCGGTCTATTACTCACTTGGCATTCATGTTTCTCAGGCACGGTACCAAGCATTCGATAAGAGACTCAATTTGAGGCATGTTCTTATCTAAGATATGTTCATATCAAATACATTGGAACACTTTCCCTTTTGCACACTTTTATTGCTTTTTGCTTTTTTGAGATCTAGGTAAAATCACTCAAGCTTTTGTATTTAGAACTTGCATAAGTTGCACACCATCCCATCCCAAGGTTGAGTAGACATGGGTTGAAAAAGGAAGGTGAATCATTAGATGAAGTTTCAAGTGGTTCATCAAGAAAGGGATTATATATTTGAAAAGGTGAAGGTAATATGATGTGGCTACAAGAGGTGCCTCAAATCATTGGTCTACCTTGTGCTTAATTAGCTTAACGCGTTTTTTTTATTTTTTTTATTTTTATTTTTTTATGCAATGCAATGATCATATGCAAGATAATTAATGCTCATTTTATTAAAAAGTGAAGGGTAAAAATCAAACTCTAAGAAATAAATCTAAGGAAAAGATGGAGGGTGCCTATGTTAGACTCATCGGGGAAGGGGAATCAAAAGAAAAAGGAAAAGGGCATGAAGCCTTGTCGTTGAAGCCCACTTCATGTCTTGTGCTTTATCATCACTCCGTCTTCTTGCCAGCTGGAGGAATGGGAAGCTTGTTATGATCGATCAAATATTAGATGGCCTCTTTTAGAATCCAACAACTCTCAGTAGTATGTCCCCTACCTTTATGGTACTTGCAATGAGCATTAGAATCCCAGTTGGGTGATCTATTTTCGGGTGTTGGATCTTGAAGAGGTCCAATGGGAGTGATGAGTCCTTTGGCATGGAGTCGATCGAAAGCGATATCGTAATTCATCCCAATAGGGGTGAACTCTTTCCTTAGTTGCTTTTTAGGTCTTTGATTATCCAAGGCAAAGACAACATTAAGGTTAAAGGTACTAACATTGTTGCTAGAGTAGGTGTTTTTGAAAGAAGAACGATTATCATTTTTCTTTCCATTCCAGCCGCTATTGTTACTATGGTTAGTAGCTTTCTGTTTTGCAAGGTTGTCTTCAATGTCAATACCTATGTTATAGACGACCTTGAAAGTATTTAGGTTGTTTTGGTATTTTAAGTGCTTTGAATACTTTTCTTGGAGGTTTTTAATGAAATCCTTACAGATTCTTTCTCACTTTGAACTTCAACCATCCTAGTTAAAGTTTCCCTCCACTTATTGAAGAAAGCAATAAATCCTTCGTTGTCTTTCTGTTTGAGAATTTCAAGTTATCTATGATCGGTTACGACTTGGATGTTGCACTTGTACCTATCTATGAAAGCGTTTGTAATAATTTCCCAATAAGAAGTCTTCTCCTTGTCTAGGGAGAAAAACCAGTGTTGACAAACGGTTTCAAGGGATAGTAAGACAAGTGAGGGAAAGATCTTTGTATCGACTACCTTAATACTCATTATGGTCTCGAAAGCTCTCAAGTGAAAGTAAGGGTTATCGGTTGGATTGAACTTAGGGAAGTCATTGGCATTGAATTTCTGAGGAAGAAGTTCCTTGTTCACTAAGACCCCTTGTGTGCTAATTCCTTGAAACTTGTAGTCATTGGAAATTTTGTTAAGGCTCTCTTCTATGCACTCAAGTTGAAGTTTCTTGGTAGGGTCATTAACTTGAAGAGCAAGAGTCTTCATCATCTTAGTAAGGTTATCCATTTTTTGTCTTAACTCATCAACTTCTTCTTGAGTGGCCATGATCAAGAACTTTCTTCTGTGCCAGATTGGTTTATCGAAGAGTAAAACTAAAACGAATGTGTTATCCTTGATTAAACGCCTTTCTCTCCTTGACCAAGTGCCTTGGAAAGGGAAGTCATGGATACTTATTGTTAATTATTTGACTCAAACTCGATTCAACATGCATAGATGGGGAAAGATCATGGATTATGACGGGGATTATATGTGTAGAGAAAGCATGTAAGATGAAAGTGGTGTTATGAATGTGGAAAGTGTGAAGGAAAGTGTGAGATATGTAATGTACGGAAAATGATGTGAAAGAATGTGGAAAGATGTGGAAATTTTCGGAATATGAAGGACCCTCAACTTGAATGACGGAAAGGACGACTCATGCATGAACCTAAGACATGATCGTGGTGACACATATACCAAGTGTGTGCTATTGATTAGTAAGTGAAAGTGATATACTTGACGCTTGTGTAAGACCATGGGACTATGTGCTTAGACTCGATTAAGGACCAAATTATGACTCAGTTATTTAATTAATCAACCAATTACGCTCGACGCGAAGACTTGAGCAAGAAACTGGACCATCGCGTGACTGATGGGACTGTCGCATCGCGATGGACCCTGACGTTTCGCGCCACAAGCCAAACCTCTGCGTCATAAGTGAAACGTTGGTTTGAACCTGTTTCCAATGTTCCGCTCGAAAAGGGTAAACCTATGGTCGTGCTAACTAAAGTATTATTAGTCTTTAATAATCCAAATTAATTAAGCAAAGTCCTTAATAATTAATCAGTTTATCTAGACTTATTATTATTAATCACAAGTCAAACAAACGGTTAGCTTAATCACACATAGGTTATGCATAAGCAAAAAATACACAAGTAATCAAATAGTCACAATATGATGTAATGAGTTTACAACCTAACCATGGCTCTAGTTCTCTAAAGTTTAATGATTATGGTAGTCAAAATAGGGTCCATGGTTATGAGTTCGAATGCATCGCGCGAAAGCCATACTTTTGGAAGGGTTAGCGCGTATGGATAGGCCCCCGCAAGTTAAACTTGCTACCATGGTTTAGTGAATTCACAAACTCAAATGTACCCTTCGTTGCACGAAGCGTTCGATTGGGTAGATGGAGCGTGAATTCCCGAGGGCTAAAGCCATATGTAGAACACATATGGTTTTCAGGAAAGAAGGAAAAAAATTCAATCAGGAAGTAAAGTCGGCCAAACAGTACTCGAATTAGGAAAAACAAGAAGGCAGACTTCTAGCTCGGTATTGGAAGAACTCGCCGTGGGAAAACAGGGTCCATCGCACAGCGATGACTCTATCGCGCCACGATGAAACTATCGCGTCGCGATAAAGCCATCGCACAGCGATGAACGCTACTCTCTCGCGACAGTTCCTACATGCCTCGGAAGCTTTCTGTTTTCTCGGGATTTCCTATATTTCATAGCGTTTTTTCGATTCTAGTTGTGAAAGATATTTCCCAAATTTTCTACGTGTAAAATCCTATGTTTTTGACGCATTACGGATGGTCTATCCAATGCGGACCTTTTATGCTTATGCAATTAATGTCAATCAAAATTACGCACATGAATATTTAGAACATTTCAACTCTCATCCACTCATTCTAAATTATTGCCAAAACAAATTTTAGGAATTAAAATAGAAATCCTCCCGACCGGAGTCGCCAAAAACTATAGGGAATATTTCAAGAATCCCAAACTTGTGCCCCACTGTGATCGTACACTAAAGTATGGTGGAAGGAAGCTACAGCAAAAGAGTCGCCAACAAGTTTTAGGAACTTGTAAGCCATTCACGATCACAGAGACCGCTAACTCCATAGTGGTCCTAAAACATGACTGGATGTTTGGAGATGAAGGTACAAATCCAACCTGAAAGAGATTGAACCTATCCTAAATAGGCCTCTACTTTGTTCTTCTTATATTCATGTGCGCTTTCCAATTAACATATAATCATTATATTAATCCTACACCTGTTTGATGTATGTTGGTTGATTATTAATGCACAAATAAATTTATTATTGGTGATCACTTGAATTAAAACCATATTAACCTAATTCAAGTTATTAATTATCTTACTGTAGACACCTGATTGTGTCTCCCCAAAACCAAACCCAGTGATAAATATCTTTCACGACAAAATGTCCAGTCCAGTTTAGTTCGGTCCATAATAAGGGTCCAATAAAAGTGTAGTTGGATTGGGCTCGAAAAGAGCTTTCCAACGATATATTATAAGCCCAATTCCGATGAATAATGAGGAAGTTATGGCCAAAATACTAAATTGGGCCCAAAATGGTTTTATATTGCCCAATGATCAAGTGGAGGGCCCATTATTTAATATTCCTAAAGTTATTAGGATTGACATTAATCTTCTAAAATAATCTAGGAGGTTATTTTAAATTATAGTGGGATTAGGATTAATAATTATATCTTTTAGAAAAATAAAGAATTTTATTTGGAATAAAACAAGTGTTTTGAAAGATTGAATATGATTTTAATAGATAAGTACGGACGTTAATTAGTCTGATTTAATTAGATTAAGGACTCCGTACGGCTTTGAGTTAACATGTGGACCATCGCATAACAGCTCCATCGCGCCACGATGAAGCTGTCGCGCCGCGATGGGAGCAGTTTTACTCCGAATCGAATTCGATCTTTTTCTGATTGTTTCGGGACCTTTTTCCTTATAAATAGAGTCATATTTCCCCATTTTTATTCATTCACAATCATTATCTCTTCTCTCTCTAAAAGCTAAAGCTTATTCTTTCCTTTTCTCTTGATTTCTAAGCTTAGCCTTTTCAAAATACAATATTCCTCATTCATGAGACTTAGACACACATAGCCAAGCTCGAAGTTGCCTTCGCCCTAGACGTGAAAGGTTGATAATTTCTGAGGGTTTGGTCCCAAATCTTATTTCAATTCTTTGATTAGATTTACTGTTTAATATTTTCATTGAAGTTACTAACGTGTGTATTGTTTTGATAGAAAGAGATACGAGGCAACAAAGTAAGTTGTCTCATTGCTTTATAATCTATTTCTTTAAAAAAGCATGTTTAGATTATTTTAATTCCTAGTATCATGTTAGGATGTTTTTTATTGCTTTCAAGTATCATGTTTAGGTTGCTTCCTATTTTCTTCTATCATGTTAGTATCGTGTTAGGGCTAAAGCTTTGATCTTTATTGTTTAGTGACATGCTGGGATTTGTTATTAATCTTGTTAGTATCATGCCTAGGATCTTGCGATTATTATGCTTTATTGAGATTGAGATTATTATGATGATGATTTGTTATGATTATTATGTTCCTTGAAATATTATTGTTATTGCTTGATCACGCCCTCTATTGCAGGTTTAAAGGGAATTTGTATTTGTAATCACGCTTAATAAGATAATTAATAATTTTATTTAGGCTAATGTGATTTTAATTCAATTGATCGCCAATAATAGTTTTGTTTGTGCATTAATATTCAACCAACATAGATTAAACAGGTTTAGGATTAATATATTAATTGTATGTTAGTCAGAAAGCGCACATGAATATGAGAAGAATAAAGTAGAGGCCTATTTTTAGGGCAGGTTCAATCTCTTTTAGGTTGGATTAGTACCTTCATCCCCGAATATCCAGTCATGGTTCCGGACCACTATGGAGTTAGCGATCTCATGGATCATGAAGGGGTGTAACCTTCACCTCTGTGAACAGTTTACCAGTTCTTAAAACTTGTTGGCGACTCTTTTGCTCTAGCTTCCTTCCCTTTGGACGCCACCATGCTTAAGTGTATGATCACAGTGGGGCTCAAGTGTGGGATGCTTGAAATATTCCCTACAATTTTTGGCGACTCAACTGGGGAGGATTTCTATTTTAATTCCTAAAATTTATTTTGGCAAGGATTTAGAATGAGTGGATAAGACTCGAAAAGTTCTATGTATTCATGTGCGTAATTTTGATTGACATTATTGGCATAAGCATAAAAATGTCCGCATTGGATAAACCATCTATAATGTGTCAAAAACATAGTATTTTTACACGTAGCAAATTTGGGAAATACCTTTCACAACTAGAATCGAAAAAACGCTGCGAAAACTGAAAAATTCTAAGAGCAAAGATAGCTACTGAGGCATGTAGGAACTAGCGCTGAGAAAATACTGCCCATCGTAGTGCGATGGTTCTATCACGGCGCGATAGCAATATCGTGGCGCGGCAGGGCTATCTTCTCGCGATGGTCCCTGTTGTCTCGCGCCAAGTTCTTCCAATACCGAGCCTGAAATCTACGTTCTTGTTTCGACTGGTTCTAGTACTGTTTGCTCGGTTTTACTTCCTGATTGAGTTTTTCTCACTTTTCTGAACCCATGTGTTCTACATATAGCCATAACCCTCTGGGAATTCATGCTCCATCTACCCAATCTAATGCTCATTGCAACGACGGGTCCATCTGAGTTTGTGAATTCACCAAACCATGGAAGCAAGTTTAACTTGTGGGGTCCCATCCATACGCGCCAACCCTTCCAAAGGTAAGACTTCCGTGCGATGCATTCGGACTCATAACCATGGACCCTCTTTGACTAACCCTTATCCTTGAAATTTAGAGAACTAGAGCCATGGTTAGGTTGCAAACTCATTGCATCATATTGTGCTTGCTTGACTATTTATGCATCTCTTGCTAGTGCATAGCTTATATGTGTTTACACTAACCGTTTATTTTAACTTGTGATTATGAATATGCTTATATAAACTAACCAATGACTAAATGACTTTGCTTAATTAATCAATTAATTAATTTGAGCTAATAAATATGTCTAAAATAGAGTCATAGTTCCTTTAAGTCAACCCGGATTTTTATTCCCGTATACTGCACAAGTATCAACTTGTTTTTGTCATAACCGGAGTTCTAGAAAGAGTTACGAGTCGTAGAACCTATGGATCTGTAGCCCCGAGTTTTATCTTTCATTTGGCGTTGGTTCGTCTAATTCGGAGTCATAGATAAAAAAGTTATGACTGAAATACTACAGCCTTTCCAGTTTAGTGTATATATGTGAAGTCTTAACTTAGTTTTTGTTTGAGTCTAGTCACATAGTCTAGTCCCATGATCATGACACGAGTCTTGAACATATCACTTACACTCACAAGTATTCACACACTTTGTACATACTCTTTTCACACCATGACCATGTCTTAGGTTCATGCATGTGTCCCTCTTTTCGTCATTTGAGTTGGGGGTCCACTCTATTCCTAATTTTTCCATATCTCTCCATCTATATCATCTTTCCACTCTCTACATGCTTTCTCCATGCATACCACTCCCACATTCTTCCATGATATCTTCCTATCTATTGCATGTTAAATAGAGTTTCAGTTAAATAATTAACACAAAGTATCCCTAACTTCCCTTTCCACGGCACTTGGTCAAGAAAGGAAGGGCGACTAATCAAAGAGAACACTTTCTTCCAAGTCTTACTCTTTGATAAACCGATTCGACAAAAGAGAAAAGCTAAGAAGAAAATGGCATCTCAGGAAGAAGTCAATGAACTTAGGCAAAACCTTGGTAGTTTAACTGAGATGATGAAAATTATTGTTCTTCAAGTCAATGACCCTGCGAAACAACAACAGATGAAGCAAATGGAAGAAAGCTTGAGCAAGCTCTCCAATGACTATAAGTTCCAAGGGATTAGCTCCTAAGGGGTCTCGGTGGACAAGGAACTTATTCCGCAGAAGTTCAATGCCAATGACATCCCTAAGTTCAAGCTAACAGATAACCCTTCCTTCCATTTGAGAGCTTTCGAAACCATAATGAATATTAAGGGAATCGATAGAAAAGTTTTCCACTCGTTGTTGTCACTATCTCTAGAAACCGTTTGTCAACAACGGTTCTTTTCCCTAGACAAAGATATCTTCTTGGGATTCTATGACAAACGCTTTCATTGATAGATATAAATGCAACATTGAAGTTGAAATTGACCATAGGGAACTTGAGATGTTGAAGCAAAAGGCAAACGAAGGATTTAATTCATTCTTCAACAGGTGGAGGGAAACTTCTGCTAAGATGGTAGATGTCCCTACCGAAAAAGAGTTTGTAAGGATTTTCATTAAGAATCTCCAAGACAAATATCAAAAGCACTTGAAATACCAATGCAATTTAAATACCTTCAAAGCTGTTTACAATGTAGGCATTGATATCGAAGACGACCTTTTGAAAGTTGATAATGCAAAAGGAAAGAAGAACGACCATTCTTTTTCTTCCTCTCCTGCCAATGAAGTACATGCTACAAACACCTCTAAACCACGAATCCAAAGGTCAAAAAGAGTGTTCACTTCACTTGGTATGAGTTACAAGACAGCTTTCGAAAAGCTACACCACAAGGGACTAGTCATGCCCAAAGGACCCATCAAAGACCCAATACCTGAAGCTAGGCCACCTAAGTGGGATCCTAATAAACACTGCAAATATCACCAAGGAAAGGGTCACGACACTAAGGAGTGTTGGAAACTCAAAGAATCTATTCAAGACATGATCGATAACAATAAAACTTCCGAGATTCTAGCCATCGTAGAAGATCAAATATCCTTTGATCATTCGCTCCTTATCACACCTGTAAGTGAGCCCATGATCGAGGCAATTCATATAACCTTTAACGATGAAGTGACCATGATTGAGGAGGATGAAGGAATTTTCTTAGATGATACCAAGGAAAACTCGACAAGTCTAAAAGAAGAAGTTCGAACTGCAAGATATCATCATCGTGCTCCTGAATATGGTGGAAGGCCTAGCAAACCGGATGTTAGTCATCGAACAACGCTATCATCACCAAGACCATAAGAATGAAAAAGACAAGCATCCTCTTTCTTCTTCCCATCAAGAACTTAAGGAAAAATTCAATGCTCCTAAGTTACGGGAAAAACGGACCATTGAAGAATACACACCAATAGGATTGACTTATAATGAAGCTTTTGCCTAATTTTACGGTCGAAACCTCATTCATCCCATCGGTCCAAGTCAAGACCCACCACCTGAGAAATGGTCTCCCAAATGGGATCTAAACTCCTATTGCAGATATCATAGAGGCCATGGTCACACCACTAAAGAATGCTTCACCCTCGAAGACCGAATTCAAGACCTTCTTAATTCGAATTGCCTTCGTATTTTTCCGAGCGATAAGAAGGTCAAAATCAATGATAATGGTGGAAAAAGCAGGAAGAACGACAATCCTTCTTCTGTTTCTTCCTATCAAAATGGAAGTTGCATCAACAAAAATGCTTTAAAGGCCAAAGAACTAGAAAGAAAGTTCACCCCAATTGGGATAAGCTACATTACTGCCTTTGATCGACTCCTTGCTAAAGGACTCATCACTCCAAGTGGGCTAATGCAAGATCCTCCTCTTGAAAGGAGAACACCCAAATGGAACCCAGACTCTTATTGCAAGTACCATGAAAGCAACGGTCATACTACAAATCAATGTTATAAGTTTCAAAATCTCATTCAAGACCTCATCGATCCAAACAAGCTTCCATTCCCTCCAGCTGACAAGAAAATCGAGTGATGAAGCGCGAGACGCGAGACGAGCTTCAATGACAAGATTTCATGATTTCTTTCTTATTTTTTATTTTTCCCCAATAAGTCTAGCATAGACACCTTTTGTTTTCCTTAGATTTATTCCATAGGTTTTTCTTTTTCCTTTAATAAAATGAGCATTTCTTTCCTTACATATGATCATTGCAAAAAAAAAAAAAAAAAAAAAAAAAAAATTCCATGCCAGACTAAGCACAAGGTACACCAATGATTTAAGGCACCCCTTGTAGCCATATCATATCACATTTACCTTTCAAAAATACAATCCTTTCTTGATACACCACTTTGAGGGTCTAACGATAGACCTTTCTTTCTTCAACCACATCTACCTAACCTTGGGATGGGATGATGTGCAATTTGTGTAATTTTCAAAGACAAAAGCTTGAGTGATTTTACCTAAATCTCAAAAATTTAAAAAATTCAAAAAAGCAAAAAATAATAGTAGTGTGCAAAAGGGAAAGTGTTCCAATGTCTTTGATATAAACATATATTTGATAAGAACACGTCTCAGATTGCGTCTCTTATCGAGTGCTCGGTACCGTGCCTCAGAAACATGAATGCCAAGTGAGTGATAGACCGCATGATCGGGATTGCCCACACTTATCAAAATAAAAAAAATGCAAAATAAAATAAAATTAAAAAAAAAAGATTCAAAAACAATCTGGGGTCTTGAGCCTTTGTTCAAAAGTGAGAAACCTCAAGCATACAAATATAAAGATTCAAAAGCAAAGTTGCACACATTAGAGGCTTATTTGGGGTCTTGAGCCTTTATCCCCTTCTTCTTCGACCTTTAGCCTAACCCCGTTACAACCCTTCAAAAGACCACTTTGAGGTATACACACACTTGTGCGAGGTTCGACTAGAGCTACGTTCGACCCGATTCCTAACGGATATGTAGGCAACCTCACATTGGGGTGCGAGCGTAATAAAAATGCATTCATTCACATTCACATTCATACATTATCATATCAAGGGATCTCCAATGCTAATCCCTATCCACTTAGAGATAGACTTGGAGGCTTAATCCCTACATCATTAGCTTACTCAGCCTAAGAGTCACTATTATTTGACTCTTTTCAAAATATTTTTTCATGCACTTAGCCTTTGCGGCCTTACTTTAGTGTCACTTTCCCACACATCATAGATACATGACCAAATAATCCTTCCTTTAGGAACCCTTTGTCATGAAATCTTAACACAACGATGAATCACGCCTTGTCATATCAAGATCACTCATTATCATAATCATCATTGCATCACAAAGTATGAAGTACTTAGCCTCCGTGCCTAAGTTATCCAAATACTTTCATCATCGAGTCATCAAATGAGATAGCCTAGGATGCTATAATCCTTGCACCATAAGATACAACGATCAAATACTTTTACTTCTTTCTTTTCACATCTTTCTTTTTCGAGAGAAAGTCGGTACCCTCCACAAAAATGACGGAAATTTTTTGCTTTTCTGCATTTTGAGTCAAGCACATTACAAAACAATGCACACACATGTCATATCACATCGAGTTGAGTCTACACACACATATCAAAATACATTGTGTCAACCTCAAATCGGTCAATCATATTGAGTCAACCTCAAGTCAAAGCAATCATAATGTCAAGCACACCAAGTCTTAGGTCAACCTTAAGGAAAACACCAGCAAAGTCTTTTGGAAATCTTTGATTTTACAGGATACAACCAATCATTGAAGCTCCTGTTCGCAGCCAACCGAACTATCTCAGCAAAATATCAAGCTCTTTTGTTCAGAGACGCGTGGACATATCATCAAGCTCTTTGTTCAGAGACGCGTGGACATTTCAATAAAAGCTCTTTTGCTCAGAGACGCGTGGGCATCCTATCAAAGCTCTTTGTTCAGAGACACGTGGACATTCCGAAAAAGCTCTTTGTTCAGTGACGCGTGGACATATCAATCAAGCTCTTTTGCTCTGAGATGCATGGGCATCCTATCAAAGCTCTTTGTTTAGAGACGAGTGAACATTCTTCCAAAAAAGCTCCATTGTTCAGAGATGAGTGAACATTCTTCCAAAAAAGCTCCATTGTTCAGAGATAAGTGAACATTCCTAAAAAAGAAGCTCTTTTGTTCAGAGACAACTGAACATCAGCAGCGGCGAAGCGCGGCCCCAACATCAATAGCGGCGAGGTACTGCCACAGCAAAATTGAAGATGGCTAAAAGTATTCACCTTCATAAGGCATTCACGAGGTACTGTGGAGGTCGTCACAACAGCATACAACAACAAAATCGGTTACCTCAGAAGCGTGTGCTCGACGGTGCAAGATACGCGTTTCTAACCCTTTTATCTATTTTAACTAACGCTAGTTTTCAGGTATCGGCGTTACAAGAATGATTTAGGATCGCAGAACGTTCTGAATCATTCTCCGTCCCTATCGCTACTTTGTCTTTTGTTTTCAAAACATATGTTTCTCCAAACTCAGTCAAAGTAGGGGCTTCTGTAAACACCTGATTGTGTCTCCCCAAAACAAAACCCAGTGATGAATATCTTTCACGTCATTTGATTATCGAACAAGGTGAAAATGTGAAAATTCTTGTGATGCGGTCATTTTAATAAAAATTACTTCTTTCTGTTTTTGAAAATATTTCTTTTTTCACTCTATTTTTATGAAAAATATCCAGTCCAGTTTAGTTTGGTCCATAATAAGGGTCCAATAAAATTGTAGTTGGATTGGGCTCGAAAAGAGCTTTCCAACGATATATTATAAGCCCAATTCCGATGAATAATGAGGAAGTTATGGCCAAAATACTAAATTGGGCCCAAAATGGTTTTATATTGCCCAATGATCAAGTGGAGGGCCCATTAATTAATATTCCTAAAGTCATTAGGATTGACTTTAATCTTCTAAAATAATCTAGGAGGTTATTTTAAATTATAGTGGGATTAGGATTAATAATTAGGATTGACTCCGTACGACTTTGAGTTAACGCGTGGACCATCGCATAACAACAGCTCCATCGCGCCGCGATGACACTGTCGCGCCTCGATAGGAGCAATTTTACTCCGAATCGAATTAGATCTTTTTCTGATTGTTTCGGCACCTTTTTCCTTATAAATAGGGCTGTATTTCCCCGTTTTTATTCATTCACAATCATCATCTCTTCTCTCTCTAAAAGCTAAAGTTTATTCTTTCCTTCTCTCTTGATTTCTAAGCTTAGCCTTTTCAAAATACAATATTTCTCATTCACAAGACTTAGACACACATAGCCAAGCTCGAAGTTGCCTTCGCCCTAGACGTGAAAGGTTGATAATTTCTGAGGGTTTGGTCCCAAATCTTATTTCAATTCTTTGATTAGATTTACTGTTTAATATTTTCATTGTAGTTACTAACGTGTGTATTGTTTTGATAGAAAGAGATACGAGGCAACAAAGTAAGTTGTTTCATTGCTTTATAATCTATTTCTTTAAAAAAGCATGTTTAGATTATTTTAATTCCTAGTATCATGTTAGGATGTTATTTATTGCTTTCAAGTATCATGTTTAGGTTGCTTCCTATGTTCTTCTATCATGTTAGTATCGTGTTAGGGCTAAAGCTTTGATCTTTATTGTTTAGTGACATGCTAGGATTTGTTATTAATCTTGTTAGTATTATGCCTAGGATCTTGCTATTATTATGCTTTATTGAGATTGAGATTATTATGATGATGATTTGTTATTATTATTATGTTGTTTGATATATTATTGTTATTGCTTGATCACGCCCTCTATTGCGGGTTTAAAGGGAATTTGTATTTGTAATCACGCTTAATAAGATAATTAATAATTTTATTTAGGCTAATGTGTTTTTAATTCAATTGATCGCCAATAATAGTTTTGTTTGGGCATTAATATTCAACCAATATAGATTAAACAGGTTTAGGATTAATATATTGATATTATGTTAGTCAGAAAGCGCACATGAATATGAGAAGAATAAAGTAGAGGCCTATTTTTAGGGTAGGTTCAATCTTTTTTAGGTTGGATTTGTACCTTCATCCCCGAATATCCAGTCATGGTTTCGGACCACTATGGAGTTAGGGATCTCATGGATTGTGAAGGGGTGTAACCTTCACCCTGTGAACGGTTCACCAGTTCTTAAAACTTTTTGGCGACTCTTTTGCTATAGCTTCCTTCCCTTTGGACGCCACCATTCTTAAGTGTATGATCACAGTGGCGCTCAAGTGTGGGATGCTTGAAATATTCCCTACACTTATTAAGCGTGATTTCAAGTACAAATTCCCTTTAAGCCTGAAAGAGAGGGCGTGATCAATTATTAACAATAATATCAAGCAATATATAATTATTAACAAATTATATATGAACTATTCGTAAATTAACAAATAACACGAAAACTATTCGTAAATCAACAAATAACATTAACTTATATATATAATTTGACACAACAATCATCATCATAATATGAATCTCATCAAAGCATAATAATATATAGCAAAATCCTAGGCATGATACTAACATGATTGATAACATATCTTAGCATGTCACTAAGCAATAAAAATCAAAGCTTTATCCCTAACATGATAATAGAAACATACATGATATTAGAAATATTAGTTAGTTCCCTAAATATGATACTAGGAATTAATAAAATAATCTAAACATGATTTCTATATCAAAAGAGTAATTAAACAATCAATTAATTAAATTACTTACTTTGAAGCCTCGTATCTCTTTCTATCAAAACAATACACACGTTAGTGACTTCAATAAGAATAATAAATCAAATAGTAGTAATAATAATTGAAATTAGATTTGGGACCAAACTCTCAGAACTATCAACCTTTCACGTCGAGTTCTAAGGTAATTTCGAGCTTGGTTACATGTATCCGAGTCTCGTGAATGAGGAATGGTGTATTTTGAAAAGGCTAGGCTTAAAAATCAAGAAAGAGAGAGAGAAAGAAAGAATAGATGATTTTTGATTTTTTGAAAACGGGGGAACTCGACCCTATTTGTAGAGAAAAACGACCGTAAACGTTTAGAAAAGAGTCAGAATCAGAATCGGAGTAAAACCAGCACCATCGCGATGCGACAGGGCTATCGCGACGTGATGGCTCTATCACATGGCGATAGGCCTATCGCGGCGCGATAGTAGATGTAACATAGAAATTTCGTACGGAGTCCTTCCAATGGAATTGGGTTACTTAGAGTCCGTACTTATCTTTTATTAAACCGCATATAATTTTTTTAAAACACTTGTTTTATTCCAAATAGAATTCTTTATTTTTTCAAAATCATTAATAATTATAATTACTAATCCTAATCCCTTTAGAACTTAAAATAACCCTCTAGAAGATTCTAGAAGATCAAGATAAATCCTAATGACATTAGGAATACAATTAAAACTAATGGACCCTCCACATGATCATTGGGCAATCCATAAAACTCGTTTTAGACCCAGTTTAGTATTTTGGTCATTCCTTCCTCGTTATAATTCGGAATTGGGCTTATAATATATCGTTGGAAAGATCTTTTCAAACCCCTTCCAACTACACAATTATTAGACCTAGATTATGTACCGAAATAAATTGGATTAGATGTTTTTTCATAAATAGGACACGAAATGAATGATTTTCGAAATAAGAAATGAATTATTTTTATTAAAACATTTTAGAAAACTGATGAACTCCCGAGACTCTTCTGTATGAGTTTATAGGTACTATTAAGCGGAAAATCATGAATCATATTCATAAAGCACCTAATCCCAAGATCGCATGCATAACACACAAGACACATAATCATACCTTTGAAGCGTGAATTCTACGTAGAAATTTGATAGGCAAATCAAGGAGAGAATAGAGCCCCAAATGTTGCTCCTCTACTTAGTCCACGAGACTCGAACGAGTTGTCCACCAATACTAGATTGGTCGAGTAAAAGGGAAAAACCGCAATCACCACCTTTAATGGACTAACCGACCACCACAAACCACCACCACCACGAACTACCACACTGGCGCCGAGGGAGGAGAGAGAGCTGTGAGAGAGAGAGAGGAGTTTGAGGGGCTTGGTCTCGTGTTTGCTAACTCAGGTTTTGATCTTACTGATCAATTGAATTCTTGTATCATGCAAACCCTAGGCACCTAGTCTATTTATAATCATATTATAATTAGACTAGGGTTAAGAAGCCCAAAACCCTCCAACCTTACTCCATATTGCCGGCCACTATAGGGGATAAGGCCCATCATGGGCCTCGTCCTCTCATGCTCGATTTAGGACATTTGTGTGACCTTATAGGATCCGTCCAATTGGGCTTTGGGCTATTTTACTAGCCCAAAGATCATTAGTACCTCTAGCTATGATAAAACGACGGCCCAAATGTACGAACTTAATTATCTCCATAATTTGATCCATTTATATATCTAGTAATTGCACGCGACGAAGACATAAATCCTTCAATCTCTCACTTGTCTGAGACAAGTGTGCAATATTCAAATTCCTTAATTCAATATGTGTCGATTTGATAATATGATTGCATCACATGTCGAGATCATATTAATCTACAAATCGTTTCTTGAAATCTGAGTTAGAATTACAAAACCAAATGATTACTGAGTAATGCATTTTAATACAGCCACGTATTTTCTAAATTCTCCCTCTTCAAGCGACCATGACACATTTCCTAATTTAATAGGTAGACTCAATCCAATCTTGTGACAACAAGGCTCCCACTCTACTTTTGAACTAACTAGGGAACACCCTCTATAATCTCCAGTTACGGGTAGACATTTGAGTGTACCACAGTCATAACATCCATTTAATGAAATCAATGTTCCACTCATGTAAAAGGAATCCACTAATATATCCGGAAGCTCTATACTTGAACTTCAAAGTAGGTCAATTGTTCGATCATGCATCATTCATGCATATCCATGTGATTGACCGAGCATCACTATGCCCCTATAGCCCATGAAACTGCGCTATCCAATCAATCTTACATGCTAGTCCATTTATTGAAATCATTTATGTCCACTTTAATGATTTCGAACTAGGAACTTAAATAATATATGAATTTTGTTCACATGTGGGGTTTCATTCACCAGGTTATCAACCTGATGAGCCCATCAATTCATAATTATTTTGGACATTTTATTTAATTTCCAAAACCATAATTAAATAAGAGAAATAATAATTTCTGTTTTAAACATAATTCTGCAAATTGATGCATTTCTTATGTAATTTTTTTTCTCAAAACATACACAACTTAAATTACATAACTTGCTTCAATCCAAGACTTTAATATGACTCTCATATCTTAGTCCATGGAAAGGGTTTAATGATTTCTCACTCATAATGAAACTTTGCAGATCACGACATCCCGCTTGTCATTGATCTCATAAATGAGGTAACATCTCATATCTATTTGTTTGGATTTGTGATGTGACCCTAGCTCCTTTGTTTTGGAAAAGGTGTCCTTTTAGTCACATGACAATTTGATCCAAACTTCCTCCTTAACTACTCTTACTGTAGCTAAAACACATATTCTGACATTGATTATGCAACAATGTTGTGCTTTGAACTCCTCAAGCTTACTGTACTTCTCCATTCAGACATAAAATGCATCTAGATCAACATCGAAAGTCATCTTGCCTGTTTAGAAAATTTCCATTCGTATAACCTTTTCACAACTTTTTTGCTTTTAACACCATAAACTAGAAACATTCCTTTAATGCTTCTCAAGTACTCAAGGATTGGTTCTTAGTAGCTTTCAGTATGCTTGTTCTGGATTTACTTAAAACCTGTTACACATGCACAAGTCAGGTGTAACATTTTTTCTTTGTACATATCATGGCACATATAATGGACCCTTTTGCAAAATCATGAGGTACATTATCCATAGAACTCAACTCTACTAGCTTTTGAAAGCACTGAGTTTTATTGAGCGTAATACCATGAAACATGGGAAGATATCCTCTTTTAGAGTTTTGCTTCATGAACTTGTCAAGAACCTTGTCAACATAAGTCTCTCGATGTTGTCCAATCATTCTTCAAGATTCACTTTTCTGGATCTTGATTCCCAATATGTACTCAACATCACTAAGTCTTTCATATGGAAACAACTCCTTAACATTGCTTGACTCATTCAAGCATTGAATTGATATGTCATTTCATATGAACTGTATGTCATCTACATACATGACCAAGAAGACCAATTGCTCCCACTAAACTTCTTGTCTCTACAAGATTCCTTATCGTTCTTTGAGGAAATCAAACTATTTGATTTCCTAATCGAACGAATGTTCCAATTCCCTGATGCTTACTTCAATCCATTAAATGAATTTCTGAAGTTTGCAAAACTTTCTAGGATTTCTAGATTTCAAAATTCTTAGGTTGTATCATATACATATCCTCCATCAAGAACATTTCAAGAAGACGATTTTGATATCCAATGCTAAACTTCGTGATCGAAATCAGCAATCACTAGAATACTCCAAATAGGCTTACGCTCTAATAGGTTTGACCCTATTTGTAAGACTATAATGGACTAACACATCTTTACAGGCATGGAGTCCATTTTGAATCTCATGTCCTTAAGCCACTTCCTGTGTTGGCACTTACCCAAAGCTTGCTTGTAGGTTGTGGGTTCTAATTATTCCAATAGGAAAATTTTAGAATCCACCTTTTCTCAGAATTTCAACAAACTGTTTGTTTTAATCCCAAGTAGCCTACATTAGGTATAAGCAACAATAGAATTAGTTTCTTCAACTCTTTGAAGCCTTTCATTCAAGTTGGACGATAGAAGCCACGCTAGTTGAATTAGCTTACTTCGACATATGATTTATCAAATTGGCTGATTTCATACGCCCTCATCTTTGATGTAGTGTTAACCACATCCATTTTTTGCTCGTCTCAAATTTCATCGAGATCTAACTTTACTTCCACTTGGCTTTGTAGGAAGAGCTTTCTTTCTATAAAGACACTATCGCGAGCAACAAACACTTTGTTTTCTACGCGATTGTAGGAATAATACCTTTTATTTGAGATAACCCATGAAGAACTATTTATGTTGATTTAGGGTTTATTATGTCATCTTTGTAAACATTTTACATTGATTTTATAACCCTTAATCTTGTTTGGAAAAGATAACTTTTGGAACATTTCCAAATCATAACTCTTATGACATTTTTTCTACCGCTTTGGTTAAGTTTCCTGTTTAGTATATTCGTAATTGTTGTTGTAATATATGTCCTGAAAACGATATTTGTAAATCATTAAAGCTAATCTAGGATCGAACCATGGCAAGCAAAGTTTGATTCCTTCTTTAAACATACATTTTAATTGTAATGTTTCTGGATTGTGAACTAATTCAACAATTCCCTTTTAGATGATCATTGATTTTGAGTTAAATATTTATCACAACAATCATATTGTGGTGTTAGATTGTTTATCTCAAATTGATTTTACATTTCATTTTGGAATTCTTGAACTTTTCAATGATTCCAAGCTTTACTTCATTAAGTAATTATAGATATAGTTACTTAAATAATTAGTAAAAGCAATGAATTAGTTAAATCTCTTGCTAATTCTTGAACTTATTGGTTACACACATCATATGTATGAGTTCCAAAAGGTCATTAGCTCTTTCGCCCTTTCGATTAAAAGGCGACTTGGTTATTTCACCTTATCAAACATGACTTTTAATTCTCAAGTGATTCATAATCAAATTAGAATAAGAGTCCATCCAATTGTAACTTTGGATGTGCATATTGGTTATGTGACCTAATCTTACTTTGTTGTAAGTAAGTTTATCTTTGAATCATATAATTTTTCTTTTGTGGTCTACTTATATCAACGTCATAAAATAAAATAACTCATATCTAGAAAAATGAAAACAATTTATTACCTTGGTCATGGATCAACACTTGTCCAAGCCAAGTAAACCAAATCAGTATTCAAAATGACACTGAAAATTGTCTTATCAAAACCAGAAAATGTCTAAAATCATCATAAAAAAATTCTGAAATTAAAACTTTGAAGCTATCTTTGGCCACTAAAACACTTCTAGTGCACCTTCAAGCTCCATTTCCATGCTAGCTTCACTTGTTTGCAGTTCCTGTGCAACATTAATAATGTTAAGCACTGCAACTTAGTATCACATACCTAAGTGAAATTTAAAATGTTTATAACAAGATTATTAGGTAACTTTTACCTATTACTTCATCGTAGTGAGGACATCCTTGTTCAAGCACTGGCTTATTCTCCTTTCAGGTAATTCTCTGCATGATTCTGGAGTAAATCAACTAGCTTGACTGCAGAATCCTCACCATCTTGTGAAAGTTTCTCGAGGTCAAAACCATCATATAGAGAATGCAGAATTATATCATGAACCTGATGATCTTTGTATGATCTCCCTAACATACTCATGTGGCTAAATAGCTGAACCATCATATCCACATGAATCTGTACTGACTGGCCTAGCAAGAGTTTTCTCGAAATTATCTCGCCATTGATCTTATAGGTTTCAAACCTAATATTTCTAGTCCAGGAGTCGTTGTTCTTGGGAACCATATTAATGATTTCCTTGACGTTTCCATCAAAGTCTCCATCAACATGGGAATTCAGTATTCCATTGCAAACATCACGTAAGCACTTGAATAACAGATAAGGTTCATAGTCCATGAATCTTCTAGCCCAATCCTCTGGAATAGAAGAGAACATTATATATGCAACTCTCTAAAAATCTGAAACATTTCTCAAATGCTTCTCAGGAGTCATGCCTGGACTGAATCTGCCCTCAATTGGTAAGTCTTAACGAAATTCGAGATTTTTGTTCCTTAGAACACTTTTATGTTCGCTTTCCTAATCGTTGAAGTTGAGAAAGTTAAGCCTTATTTTCATTGTTGGTGGTAAAGAATTACTGTCATCATTGTTACGGCTACCCATCTATGTCAAAATAAGGCAAATTTTAATAATTATGTTTAATTAAAATTTAAAGTACCATAAACGAATAATATAGGTAACTTTAAAACACTTAATTCAATATTAATTGATCCCAATTGAATTTTAAGTGATTCCAAGACCCTTTATTTGTGTAATAGTTGACCGGACTGAGGCTCTACCATCAAGCATTACATTTTCAAGGTGAGTAAACTCTTTACTGATTACAACTCTTGTAACTCTTGGTTGAATAATTAACCATCACATGCTTAATTATTACCCTTTGCTTCAAGGTTCTAAACGCATTAGGTAACCTTGTTGAGCATAATCAAATAAATATGTAGAACGTGATCTACCCCAAATAATCCAAGATAACAAGTGACACTCTGCGGAGGCCGACCCATCACTCACGATCGAAGGATTATTAGGTATCTAATTGGAAAAGCAATCTCAATATTAGTGGGACCTAGATTTATTATGTTGTGATTATTTAGTGAACTCTAGCGCATCATCAATCAACATAAATAAAATCTAACATGCATAATCTACTAATGCAATAAAGCATGACATAGTATGGCCCCTTAGTCCTAAGAAAACTAGAAATGAAAAGCTCCCACTTAAATCATCATGGATCTCCATCCACCTTGCTCCTTTAAGCCTTCACTTCATGGACTTCTATGGACTAACACTATTTAAATAACTAATCTATTTACTTTAAATAAAAGTTACAAAAATACTTAACGGTACGCAGACCGTATTTAGATTACATGAATACATCACGATGCGCAGATCGTATTTAGAATATATGGGTCATACTAGTCTATATATAGCAACATAATATCATATATTATAAAATGCCATATAATAAATCACTCAACATGCTTGTCTAAACTACAACATCGAATGTTCATAATTAAGGCAACGCATTTCCTAAAATATCATATATTTTAAATCATAATTAGATAATATCGTATATTATTCATGACCAATCATAAAATATCATATATTTTAATTTAGGTATGAGATAGAATCAAATCTTATTTTAATCTAGAAAGATAAATCGTATTTAATCTTCCATGATTATCCTAATACACTTAGGAGTTTCAATCCTAATTACTAGCCAATCAAATAATTTTGAAATCAATTATATACTAATCTAATTATGGGATAATCACATTATTTAAATCAATTATTATCCTTTTGGAATATGCTTAGAATATCCTAATCAATCTTATCCAAAATTAACCACTTTTATTATGGATAATTACCAATTTAACAACTTTAAATATGGATAATATCAAATTTAACAACTTTTGCAAGATTTGATTTTATCCTAAACAAAAGATTTTATCTAAAATAAAACTAATTTTATCCCAAAATAATTTTGTAATTATCTTAAAATATTTTTCAAAACAAATTTTTTTTTTTTGAAAACCGCAAGCCACCACCGCCAGCCATCGTGGTTGGCTAGCCGGAGCTAGCCACGGTGGCTGGCCGCTAACAGCAGCCACTACTGCAAAGGACAGCAGCGTGGCAGCAGCTATGCTGGGTTGCAGGCCACCATGCTTGGCTAGCCTTGGCTAGCCACGGTGGCTGGCTGCGGTGTAGCAGCCACTGCCGCGCAAAGGTAGCAGCAGCAGCCTTGGCGTGGCTGCGACAGTAGTTGTGTAACTCTTGCACGCTGCTGTCCAGCCACCTGCCGGACCTCCTGCCTCCCCTTCCCCTCCCTCTTGGACCACCATCTGGTCGGCAGCCGTCGTGGCTGCGCCACCCAGCCGCGGTTGCCGGCCTAAATAATTTTTTTTTGGTTTTTAAATTAATTAAAATAAATTTTATTAAAATTAAATTAAATCAGTCCAAATTTTAAAATTAAATCATCATTCAATATGAAAATTAGGATTCATCATAAAATTAATCCTAATTTAATTCTAACTCTTAAAATTAAATCAATGATCATACATAAAATATTTTTATGCATAAATCAATCCGATTAAAATTATGAAACATAAAAAAATCAAATTAAATCAAAAATCAAGCACAAAATCATATTTTAGGGCTATGAATTTTCGAAAAATTCGAAATTAGGGTTAGGAATTCAAAATTTTCGAACATTTTAGGGCTAAATTTCGGTCTTCTTCATGGCTATTTGAGCATAATTAAATCGCATTTAATCTATTCCAAAAGTTTAATCACATTAAATATAACAATTGAACAATAATTAAATTAATTTCTCCCTCTTAATTGATTCTAAAATTAACATGGGCTTCAATTAATCGTATTAATATGATCAAGCGCATTCATGCAAGAGGCTAACTAATACCACTGTAGGAGTTTATAGGTACTATTAAGCGGAAAATCATGAATCATATTCATAAAGCACCTAATCCCAAGATCGCATGCATAACACACAAGACACATAATCATACCTTTGAAGCGTGAATTCCACCTAGAAATTTGATAGGCAAATCAAGGAGAGAATAGAGCCCCAAAAGTTGCTCCTCTACTTAGTCCACGAGATTCGAACGAGCCGTCCACCAATACTAGATTGGTCGAGTGAAAGGGAAAAACCGCGATCACCTTTAATGGACTAACCGACCACCACGAACCACCACCACCACGAACTACCACACTGGCGCTGAGGGAGGAGAGAGAGAGGAGTTTGAGGGGCTTGGTCTCGTGTTTGCTAACTCAGGTTTTGACCTTACTGATCAATTGAATTCTTGTATCATGCAAACCTTAGGCACCTAGTCTATTTATAATCATATTATAATTAAACTAGGGTTAGGAAGCCCAAAACCCTCCAACCTTACTCCATATGGCCAGCCACTATAAGGGATGAGGCCCATCATGGGCCTCGTCCTCTTGTGCTCGATCTAGGCCCTTTGTGTGACCTTATAGGATCCGTCTAATTGGACTTTGGGCTATTTTACTAGCCCAAAGATCGTTTGTACCTCTGGCTATGATAAAACGACGACCCAAATGTACGAACTTAATTATCTCCATAATTTAATCCATTTACTTATCTAGTAATTGCACACGACGAAGACATAAATCCTTCATCTTCAACATCTCACCTCACTCGATATTAAATGAAGTGAAAAGTACTCATCACCGGGTTTGGTTTTTGGGGAGACACAATCAGGTGTCTACACCTACCCATTTGTTTTGAAATAATAGTTTGTGCAAGACTCGATTTAGACACTCCAGTTATAAGCTGATCAATTATCATTGAGTTTTGTTGGAAAGCATTATGATCAGATAGTTCTGTCACCACATCAACTGTATTTGTTTCAGATAGGTTTGTGTGAGAACTTTCTCCTATGTGATCAACTGAAAATTCTATTAGTGGATTTGTCTTATCAAGCATATTAGCTTTTGAAGACCCAAAGCCTTTGTCACTATATTTATTAATTGGTATAGAATTTTCCTCATTAGTTGTCACAGCTTTTGTGGCAATATCTATGCCTTTTAAACACCATTGAAGGACATTGTTTCTTGATAGAGCTGTAGTTGGACCTACTTGGACCAACACATAAGTATTATAGAGCTTTTCTTGAATTGGCAAAAATTTTTGTGGATTGACCATTAAAATTAGGTGGTACATAACAGTTATTGAAATTATAGTAAAGGTTAGTTACACACAATTTTTTACATATATATTTTTTGCTCAGTTAACTAATAAAACAACAAAATGTTTTGTAATTATATAATTATTAATTTCTAAGTGCTTACAGAATCTTCGATCAGATGAATTTGTTCAACAGATATTCCAAATAACTTTTCTGTATCAGCAGTGAAGGTTGTGAATTTCATTACCCCCAGAATCATCTATTGTTTCAAAGTTAAAGATTGCCATGTACTGTATAATTCAAGTAGATTAATGATAGTTATGATGTTTAAAAATTTTGTATTTTGTGAAGGAGGCAGAATAGTTTTGTGCCAGTATACAGAAAGGCTATCTTTTTTCTTGCAATTGGCACAAGGAAATTATCTTCCAACAGGTATATCTATGTGTTTTCCACAATTCATACAACCAATATAAGCAATTATATTTTCTATATTAGGCTGAGGTATTAACACACACAACCAATGTCGTTCTTCTTATAAAACTGTAGATGCCTACAAAATTTAAAAATGATTAATTGTTTAGTGTTGTCTTGGAGTAGAAGGTGCTTATACAATTGAACAAAGAATGTATTTACTTTTTTCTATTTAAGCTCGTGAATACTTATATGTGTGCTTGTTGAACTTGGAAACTGCACTTTAAGCACTTTTGCTTGTCTGTCTAAGAGCTGATGATTATGGAAATTGCCTTGCATATGGAATTTAAGTAGTAGTTATATTTTGAAAAGTATTAATATGCAAATAACATGTGTATTGTATACCATACCATTCTTGAAGAATGTTTGCCTTTTCTCCTCGTGGCTCATAAATGATTTCAGTAGACATACCAGTTGATAATGAAAAACCTTGTTCACAAAGGCTATATGTTAGTTATTGTATTAATACAAAATGATGATATAGGGTATTCATGTTAATATTGATCATTCATGATACCTTTATGCAAAGAAGGCCTTAATGCTGTAAATCCAATCACAACAAAACTTTTAGTAGAATTTTGTAATCTATCACAAGCAGTTCAGCTAAATCGTTCCAAGCAGTTATGACAAGAGGCTGGTCCATTCTATAATTAAAAGTTTTATTATGAAAGTTATTTTATATATTCAAAGCATATGTAGGATAATGTATTAAGATAAGGAAAAAGTTGCAAACTTACAATTGAATTGTTACAACGATTTCTCTAACTGAAATTTGCCGACCTTCATTGCTATTGATGTTGCATAATTTCTCTTCTACATAAAGAATGAAACCTAAAACATATACAATTTAAATAAGATTATGTTAATGTGGTATATGAAATATGAATCTGTATTCTAAATCAACTATGTGAAAAAGAAGATACATGGTTGCATACCATATTTAGAATCCACTGTTATTACACGAGGAATTATGCTTATAGATTGATACATAGGACTGGGTATAGCCATATTAGAATTCACTTTCTAAACAACAGTTTGACCCCCAAATGTCATTGATATGGAAGTTCAGTAGAGTTCTTTTTCCATTGTTCTTTTATCAGTTTTATAGGAGCATTTGAAATGACATATTCACCATTATATATTAAAGCTTCATCAAAGCTTGCTATTTGATCACCAAATAAAGTTGTTCTCATTTTGTCACCCTAAAATACAAACAGAAAAGTATATTTCAATATTTGTTTTTGAAGAAATGCTACATTTAATTGATTTATGTTGATAATAACAATTTGTGAGACTGGAGTTACCTTTTCATCAATTAAATTAGTAGCAAAATTTGGTACAAAGTCCCTTTTTTAGAAGATGTCTTTGGTCTTGTTTTTTCTAATATCTTGATTTTAACACTATATTTTTTGCTATTGCTATTTAATTCACTAAGTTGTGTATACTTTTTATCCATGTTTTTGCAAAAGCAATTAATAAACAAATTCATATCTATATCAGATATAAAACATGAAATATACATTTTATATAAGAATTAAATCAGTAAAATTACTACTGAGAAATTTTTGTATTCTATATGAATGTTTTATTAAATGCAAGAGATTAGCAGTTAAAGAGTATGTGATTGTATTAGTGTTATGAGCTTAGAAACATATAAGCTATAATTGCATGTATATATAGAATGAAAAACATAGTTGTTGCTCTTTCTAAAACTTCATAAATATAATAGATTGATATAATATAGCTACAATGGAAGGTTATGAAGGTACCTTTTGTTTATCACTGAGAAACTGAAATATTGAAGCTGTTTTGTTCTTTTTTTTATGAAAATATGAGTAACAAGTTATGATATATATATATAGAACCAAGTAATAATGAGAACAAATCCTATAATAAGAACTAGGAACTAATCAGAATCGTTGGATCTAAGATGGACGCGCACTAGATTAACGGCTAGGATCTATTCTGAAAAATTAATTGAAAGTCTCAAAATTCCAATCCGCGATTTTCTCTCACCTCCGCAAGTTTCTCTCTCCTCTTCACGAACGCCATTTTGGTTCTCCTCAACAATTTTCATGCTTCCTCACCTCAATCAACAACTAAAGATATGGAATTCGCTACAATTCACATACAATTTCAATAATTTGGTGGATTCGTTGCAAAAATTCTCAGCCATTGAGGTAAGAATTGTGAATTTGGTACAAATCGATTTTTAGGGTTTTTTTCCAAAAAAAATCATATCATATATCCTATCTTCGATTTTCTTTGAATTCCAGAAAGTTTGTCCCAATATTTGCTATAATTTGTCAATATTATACTGTAAATTCACTTGAATTTTCTGCAAAATTGAATTCTCAATGTTTTACTAAAAATAGTTGCTTCGGTTTCATTGTAGATAGTAGTGAAACTATATGGGGTTTGTTCCGATTGCTTGGTACTTTTACTAAATTTTTGGAGTATGTGGTACTTTCATGGCTTCAAGGTATCGAGGTTTCATTTTAGCTATTTTTATTTTATCATTATCAGTGAATTTTTGGAGTATGTGGTAATTTCTATGAGAATCATCTATAATGTTAGAATTTTGTGTGTGATGATGATCATTGCATATTACTTGCTTCACTGTTTAATTTAGCTCCGCTGCTTCTAAAACTATATACAAAATTTGTAAAAGTAAATCAATTAAGCTAGGATGTTTAAGTTTTCATTGAGAGTTTAGTAGTATTAATTTTTTTAATCTCACAAAGAATTGTAAGAGTGATTTAATAATTGATAATCTTATCTTCTTAAAGTAGATAAGAATTTGATAATAGTAAACCAATTAGATTTAAAATTACATAATGATGTCCGGTCTCTATTTCTTAGAAACACTGAATAATTCTTCCTTATTCTGTGCTTTTACATTTTAAACCTGATTTGCCTTCCTATTTGCTACATTACAAGTCTACAACACTAAATATGACTATCATAATCCTAATTTCTTAGTGGTCTCACTCTAAAATAAATAAAAAATGAATTAAAAAAAAAACTTTAAAGTAGAGCACTTTGCGGATGCGTAGATGTCTAAGTTTGAAACCTACATTAGTGATCTCTGAAAAAAGTATAAAACAAACTAAAGCAACTCAAACAATCTCAAAAGTAAATAAAACTAGGAAAATAACTATAAAGTAAATTGACATATTTGTTGTTTGCATATTTCTACAATTACTAGATATCATACATTTTGAGAATTAGAATTTATAATCATAATCAGCATGCTTGAGTGCTTGACATATTCAATATAGCAAGTTACATTTCTGTGTTAGTGATGACCCGTTTGTCTAATCTGCCTTCTCTTCTGGAAATATCATTATTAAAACTACAATATATCAAGTTTGAAGTTTGTCAAACATATCTTTTGCTAGAAGATTTTTTTTTTTACCGACATCATTAATTCATATTTTTCAAGTTAAAGACGCTAGCCCTTTATCTTCAAGATCGTCTCTCTTGAGCAATGCTAAATTTGTAGATTACATATATTCTGCTTATGCTGCCCATTACAATTATTTACCACAATATCTTTGACTTTTTCAATATGTATCTTTTAAATGTGCATTTGAATATGAATTTTTCCTTTGTTTACACCATTATATTGTTTTAGTTCCTTTACAGTTATCTTATGGTTAGTTATGGTTGTGTTTGTTCGGTATAATTTAGTTGTTTGCTACATGTACACTGTCCTACCCCTACCCCTCCCCCTCTCCACATACACACACACCACCCCTTTCACTCATAATTATTGTTGATCTCTAAAAGTAAATAAAGAAAAATCTAAAGTAAATAAAATAGACTCTAAAGTAAACCTATTAGCTCAAGTGGTTGAGCACTATGCAGATGCATATAGGTATAGGTTCGATTCCTAGATAGGTTATTATCTATAAAATAAAATTTAACACACTATAAAGTAATTAGCTTTCAATATCTTAGTTAGAAATATTTTCTATCGTCAAAAGTAAATAAAAAAATCTATAATGTAAATCAAATTATCTAAAAAGTAAATAGAAAAACTAAAAAGTAATTTAAAATATCTCAAGTAATTTAAAAGTAAATCATAATAGCTTAATAGTAAATAAAAAGCGCTAAAAAGTAAAACAAATTATCATCAAAGTAAATATATAATATTAACTCAAAAGTAAATAATATTTACTCAAAAATAGATAATATTTACTCAAAAGTTTAAAAAAAAAAGTTAAACACACTACAACAAAATAAAGCAAAGGTAACAGTGAAAAACCATTGCCTAATATAAAAAAAGTGTTGTCTTATAGCAAAGGCAACAAATATGAGGCGTAGTATATGCCCCCGTTGTCTATTCATAAGACAACACATTTTTATTCAAAGGCAACAATTTTGAAAATCAAGGTAAAATGATACATAAGGCAACACTTTTACAAAGAAAACAAATGAAAAATGTTGCCATCTAAGGAGACAATTCAAAAATGTTTCTAAATGTTTCCACTCCCAAGCATTTAGTAGGTTGTAGGGCTTGAACTTGTGACCTCAAAGTCACAAGGTGACTTCACCACTAACTCCACCAAACTACTTTTATATATATATATTTATATATATATATATATATATATATATATATATATATATATATATATATATATATATATATATATATATATATATATATATATATATCTTTTTAATATAAATGTTGCCGTAGATGG
Organism: Chenopodium album; assembly: GCF_948465745.1. Taxonomy (NCBI): domain Eukaryota; kingdom Viridiplantae; phylum Streptophyta; class Magnoliopsida; order Caryophyllales; family Amaranthaceae; genus Chenopodium; species Chenopodium album. The sequence continues at coordinate 26,884,939 of NC_137850.1, read as the reverse complement.
CAACATAGATATTAATGTTACATTTTCAAGCTATAGTTTTGTTATTGTTATCTTTTCATGCAACAATTATTATGTTTATTGTCTTAGATTAGAAAAAGGTACACTTTAAGCGACTGTAGCCTTATATAGTCTAGAGCAACAATTTTTTATCTGTTACTTTAGTTCAAGGTAACAAATAAATATTTTTGCTTTAGATTACTAAGAGTATCATTTCTGTAAGTGTTGCAATCTTAAGTGTTGCCTATTCTCATTTTTTTTTGTAGTGACATTAAAATAAATAGTTAACAACTAAGAGTCTAAGAGAGAATTTATGTTAAAGTAAATGATTTCAAACTAAAAGTAATAAAATCAGTATAAAGGTAAATAATTTATTTATTTTGGTAAAAACCTAGTGAGATTTGTCCTACCATGAAACAAAGAAATACTTTCCTCTAATATTGATACTCCATTCTCTATGTGAATTTTCTTAATTGTCAAATTTCATAAAAGACGATCATAATCTTAAGTGGTCTCTACGGTAAATAAAAAAGAATATAAAGTAAATAATAAAGAATTTGAAGTACATCGAAATATTCAAAAAGAAAATAATAAAAATAAATAAATAAATAAATTCAAAAGTAGAGCGAATAAGAAAATAGTTTTATGCTCTCTACAGTAAATAAAAAAGAATATAAAGTAAATAAAAAAATACTTTAAAGTAAATCGAAATATTCAAAAATTAAATATAAATTTTTTTAAAGTATAGTGAATAAAAAAATAGTTTTATGATCTCTACAGTAAATAAAAAAAGAATATAAAGTAAATAAAAAGGACTTTAAAGTAAATTAAAATATCCAAAAAGTTAATATTAAAATTTCAAAAGTGGACGAATAATAAAATAGTTTTATGTAATAAATAAACCAACGTGGGATTCGAACTCACATCTTTTGTTCATTTGCACAGTGCTCTACCTATTGAGCTAGTAGGCTAGTGTATATTCAACATTCAATGTTAAACAAAATGACTCAAAAGTAAATAAAAAATTCTCAAAAGTAAATCATAGTAGTTCAAAAGTATATAAAATTCCAAAAGTAAATCAAAGGTAACACACTCCTTGCAAATTGTCAATTGCCTGTAACTCATCTCTCAACTACACTTCCTATAAATTCAGGGGAGACTGATCACCATCTTCTGTCGATTTTAGTCTTGCGTTTCCCTCATTACAGAGGCCTTAGTGACTTACATAACCCGCAGATTTCTTTCAAGTTAGTCAAAGTAAAAAGATCAATCAAAACAGTCATAGATCAAGCAACTTCCTAATAAGTCGCCTGGCTTTGGTATGTTGACATGCTCATATCTTGCATATAACAATTAATGAACAAACTATCTTAAACAAAAACCATGGTGTGGGATGTTAAATTAATGCCAAAAATACTTAATCCAACGGATCCATTATGAAATAAGAAGCATGTTCATAAAAGAGTAATTCTGATCATCATGACAAGTGAGCTTAACAGAATACAGACATGCTATACCCGCAAGAGTGAACAAAAAGGAATGTTGTACAATATGCATTTCATTATTTGATTATTGGACAGCAGCTAACAAGATAATGAAAGCTATGACAATATTATTATTATTGATATCTGAAGTCACATGATCACATGTATCATTTTGACATCTCCTACAACAATAATTGCAATAATTGAATGTTCAAAAATCAAATGCCAGACACAAATTCCAGTATATGCAATTACCAAAAACAAACCTCATAGTAGCCTAGTACAAGTAATTAGAAGCAACTTCCTATAAAACATGTACGTGCTCTTAGTCTGAATGATAATTACCCAGAATATATAGCATTATGATCTTTCAAGAAATTTCATGTGACAAGGCGACATCCAATATCAGCGTATGAACCAGTGATCTTTGTGGTACTTCATAAGATATATACTCAACCACCTTGATTTCAGTTTATAATGCCAAAAAAATGCAGCAACTTAGCTAGACAACAAACACTAATGTTCATAATAATACCGATGGCAAACTCAAGATTAAGTGGTCCTCCAAATAATGACTGAAGAGTACCTCAAAAGCTACAGAATCTCTGGTTTCCATAGGTTCATGACAAAGTTCCACTGCTTCTTGGGTAGAATCCACCATCCTTTTCCACTTAACTCAATAAAATTTCTTAATTGGCATTAGGATGGATCTACACCCACCAAAGTACTTTAATCACATCACATGAAAATTAACATATTAGATGCATCTCATATAAGAAATCAAGCTTTAAACACACCACATGGTAGTTAAGCCTGAATTAGATAATATCAATCCTCAAAATACCACTAGGGATCAACAAAGATATAAAAACACACTTAAAATTTTATAAACAAAAAGGCAAGAAGCATCACAAAAATAAATGATCTTCAACTCAACAACTATGTATACGAAGAATCCATGAATTTCTCGACAAAAGAATAGTGACCAATAATGAAATCTTAATGACCTAAACAGGTTCCGATGTATAGTGAGAATACCTTAACCCTCATAAAACATGTTACGCATACCTCTCATAATCCTAAGTAAGCATAGAGAATCTCAAGCTTAGTGAATCTCAAGATCTAACTTGTCAACACAAATCAGAATAAAAAATTCAACAAAAATTAAAAAATCACATATTACTCAAACAAAAAATAGTGAAACCTTATTCTAGAGTTGAATTCATAAAAATCTCCAAGTATGACTTGATTAGAACCCTAATTCACAAAAATTTCAAAGAAACTTCATAATAATATTATCATAATCAACAAATGATCAATCAAATGTAATAGTTCTTTAGTCAAAACTACTATAATTCCATCAAATAAAAATATTAACTAAAACCCCAAAATATTCGACAATAAAGAATAATTCCCTAACCTTGAGGATCGATATTTCGAGATCAATAACGTATAAAGAATAGATGCAGAGGAAAAATCGACTAATTACGTTAAATGGCAAAATCAAAAAACAAAACAGAATTCTTGTTTGGCATCGTTTTTTGTTTTTAGTTTTTTGTTTTTTTTTAAACCAAAAACCAAAAACAGGAAACAAGAAAAAGATGTTTCCACTTTTCCGTTGTCAGTTTTCAAAAATATCATGATTTTAATAAGTTTGACTAATTTTTAATTCATTATATGAAATATATCATATGATTTTAAAAAACAAAAAACCAAAAAACTGAAAACCACAATGATGCCAAACGAACCCTAAAATTGTAGATTTTATGATTCCAAAACCCTAATTTTAAACTCAAGAGAGTAGAATTCAATAACAAAAGCAATCTAATTGATTAAAATGAACAAAGAAAAACAAATTTGAATAGCTTACATGATCGGAAGTACAATGCAATGAAGATCCAAGAACAAATTTGAAGAATTTAATCGGCAAAACCTCGAAGAAGCACAAATCGCACAGGAGAGAAAGCATGAAGAGAGAGAAAGTGAGAAGAAAAGAGGGAAAGTGAAAAAAGAAGCAACAAATTTTCTGGGTAGTCATTCCACAAGCCCAAAGTACCAATTCACCCTTAATGAAGCGGGTGAGATTTCAGCCGTCGCATGATGTACGATCAACGAACCATATTAGTTCTTAGTTTCTATTATTCACCAGGGTTCTCACATGATCTCAATTCTATATATCATATAACTAATATATAAAGCTAAACTATTAGCCAGGTCACGAGGCAGCGACACTTGACATTCCAACTTTTTGCTAAGTGTTGCGCCACGTTGGATAGATTTAAATAGACTTTATAAGGTAAAAAAGTTAGTTTAGAAGTCTATTTGGATAGAATTTTAAGATAAAATTATTATTTTAGACTTTAATTTTCGATAAAATACCAATATTTTAGATGTACAAATTGAATTATAATTTTATTCAAAAAATTATTAGATTATAATTTTCAAAAATTATCATATGAATTTATTTTTTATATCATAATATTTTTTTTCAGAAGGAAGTAGTTTAAAGCGTAAAACATCTATTTATAATATATACTAACCGGTTAAAATAATATACTTCACAATTTAATAGAATTTTATTACTAATGTAGACCTGTCAATTAGGGTCGGGTCATGAGTTATCCCGAATTGGGTCACTTCAGGTTACAAGTCAAGAAATGTTCAACCCTTACCCAAAGTTTTGGATTCGGGTCAACCCAAGCTTTGAACTTTTATTTTATTTAATATATTTTTTACTAATTTTTTATTTTTTTAATGTATTAAATTAAATCGAACATTTCCACCAACATTATTATTAGTCATTACATGCCTACTAGATAGCAAATCGTCACAAAAGCATATCAATTCCTAACTAATTTTGTATCAATGATATATTTCAAAATTTGACATACAGATTAAAAATTTATCTTAAAATTCAATAAACAACCCGAGCAAACTAGTATATATATATATATATCAATCAATGAACATACAATCAAAAGATATACTTAGGGAGAAAGGAATGAGCTTCTAGCCACGGCTAGAAAAAGTACTTTTCTTAATCTAAAAGATATGAGATATATGTACTATATATTCTAGTACACATATACTTTTACTTTATTGAATTTTTAAACAACAAAAGACAATGTTAATAATATGCTAAATGAAACTATAATTGATTTATATTTAATTTAATTTTCTGTTTATTGTTTTGACATATACATCTACTTAAAAACAATATTAAAAGATAAATATTACCTACATTGGATTATATATACTGCTAATATTACTTGACATAGATCAATTTAATAGTCTAAATATAAAAATGTATAGAATTACAATAAATGCATACAACTTCAAATGGGGTTAATAATTCTAGCTAGTCTTAACACTTCATAACAAACTATATATTTAATACATGTTGGAGAAAATTCTAGAGGAGGTAGAGCTGCAAAAACTGTGACATCTTTTTGTTTTTTGGCACGTGAAAGAGCAACATATAATTGTCCATGTGAGAAACAAGGGCAAGGTAAATACACAGACACTCAATTTAAAGTTTGCCCTTGAGATTTATTTATAGTCATAGCAAAGCTGAGCTTCAATGGGAACTATTTCCTTTCAAATTGAAATGGATATTTTGCTAAAAAAGAAGGACATAAAGTAATTTGAGGTATAAATACATGATTCCCTTTATATTGTCCAACTGCAATAACACATTGAACAATATTTGGAAAGAACTGTGTGCACATGAGACGTATTCCATTACATAGACCAGCAGATGGAAGTAAATTCCTCAACAGAATTACAGGCCAATTTTTTTTTTAGCATAAGTTCATGAGGACTTAAACCACCAGGACAAAGTTTATTTAAAACTTTATAGGATATACATCGCATGTATCACTTAAAATAATATCAAAACTTTTATAAACAACACGATCTCCAGGAAATTGATCAATAAGTGAACTATTTATTGAATCAACACTATCATTTAAAGGAGTTAGGATTGCTCTTTTTGTAAACAGACTCCTATCGAAGTTACCTTCACTGAATTATGGGAAAACTACTTTAGTTACTTCTGAAACAGGATCCTCAACTAGTGTAAAAGGCTTAGAAATATTTCAAGGTAAATCAACATACGTATTTCCTGTTGTTTGTTGGAGCTTGCCATTTCTAAATGCAAGCAAGAAAAAAGAAAATTCAAGTTCTTCCTTTACTCTTTGATTTTCTATCAATTTGAACTTTACAAGCTGAAGCTATATATATAATGTAACTATGCTAGCTTGTACAACTTTTTTTTTATTTTTAAGAGGTACTACTAGTAACACTTGACGAAAATTACCTCCAATTTTCCACCAAACAATTTCTAATTCCCACATAAATCTTGTTGCAACAAATCTAGAGATTCTAAGTTGCTTTTGTTAGCCATTGAAGCTTCATCCCATATGATTAATGTGGTTTCTTGTAAAAGTGCTGCTAAACTACCTTGCTTTGGAACATCACATACCAATGGATTTTCAATATCTATTGGTATTTTAAATCTTAAATGACATGTTCTTCCAGATGGAATGTTAGCTGCAGCAATATTAGAAGTAGCTGTGGGCAAGACAATCTTATTCATTGATTTGATTTCTGCATAAAAAGCATTATATAAAAATGTTTTGCCAACTGATTTTCCTAATCGCACATGTTCCATTATGCATGAAAAAGCATTCAGTTGTGTAGCATTTAGGTGATCTATACAATCAATACAAGATTGAGGAATAGGTGCATCTAAAGCATCAATGATATCTTTGGTTCGATGGAATTCATCTTCTTCAGCACAACATAACTCTGTTAATCCCACATTATATAGTGATTTATCCATAGCTTCAATGTCTTAATTCTGTCATGAGTTCCTTGGTGTTGATATGCAAAATCTTCAGATAAATCACTAAAACATTTGCACCATAATTGATAAGGATCTTTAGGTTGACAAAAGATCGGGATGATTACAAATAACCGGCGTAGAGAAAAGGGTAATTGACTATCTTTAGCTTCAGACATACATAAATCACCTATATCATCTTCTTCGAGTAATCCCATCTTTAAAGCAGCTTCTTGAAATGTAGCACATATGTGTCCATTTAAAGTTTGAAGGTCTTCAAAGGATGTAGGACTTTTGACATTAATCAAAAGCAATCTAAGAAAAAATCTCTCTCCTTCAGCTGGATAAACAAAGGATAATCTGCCTACTACCATTATGTTTCTCTGTCGTTAAAATCATTCTTTAGCAGATGCATCCCAACGATAGTGTTCACAAAATTCTCCATATAAATATCCTAGCCCACCTATGCAAATGTTAATTGTGAAATGAACAGTGGTTAGTATATATGATAACTATGAAAATAAACAACTCATATAGAACTTACACAGTGGATATGTAATTGTATGTGTGAGACTATTGATATCAACATACCTTGTACAGCAGCATTGGCTGCAAACAGATCTATTAGTGGAGTTCTGCTTCGCTTGTCATCAGAAACTACATATTGCAATGTTTCATGTTGCCTTAGTTGAATAGTCTGCATATTTGGCAAATGCACTGGCAATGAAAGAACTGGTGGATTCATTTCGAAAAAATCAAATCCAAAAATTTGCCATGCAGCTTCACAAGGGGAAATCCATCTCCCAGATTGATATTCTCGAGTTTAATCAATCATATTATCTTTTTGAGGCAATATGTTATATTGAATTCTATCATGGCCTTTATAAACATATTTATATAAATATTTAACTGCCTTAATAGTTGAGCATACTTCAACATTTAAATGATAGTCAAATAATAAAGATAAATATGGATTATATGGTATTACCCATCGTATATCAAGGTGAGCTTTCCAAATTTTAACACTTTCTCCTGTATTTTTCCTCTTGTATAGAGGATAACCTTCCTTATTGACAATGGTGAAATCTGAGAATTGTCTCGGAAAATTATACCTACAACACTCTTTGCTCCCAAACTTGCGCATACAACCACATTTAGGATTAAGGTTCCCGCATGGACCATGCATCATAGGTACTAGAACAATCTTTCAAAGAGTAGAAGATGTAGTAGGAGGAATCTCAACAGATACAAACTTATCATAATCTTCTACAGATTTCAATTTGAACTTTGGTTTCAAAATTAATAGAAAATGGGCATAAGGAAGGCCATGTTTTTGGAATTCAACTACATATATCATGGCAGCAACCTCACTAAAGCATTTTTTCTCCTTAATTAATTTCCTTTTTCAGTGCTATCAATTTAGCATGGAAGATCCTTGTAACTAAATCAAGTCGATCTTGTGCTTGTTCTCCTAGACTTAATTCATTCTTGAGCTCAGGCCAATTTGGATTACAAGTCATGGTTACAAAAAATATGCGGCTTACCAAATTTTTGTACCAATGCCATTGCATTTAAATGTCGCTTTTTCATATCTCGTGGACCTCCAATATATGTAGGTGGCAGAATCACTCTACATCCATCATTTGTTGCAATATTTTCTCCATAATGTAAGGAATCAAGCAAACCTTGATATAAGTCATCTTTAATAGTATCTTGATTGTTACGAAAGAAATCAAGTCCTGTATTCTCTATCTTGACATACATGTCAACTATGTATTATTGAAAGCACCTACCAACCCGAAGTAATAAGTTATTTGGCCTAACTTGTAACTTGTATGCATAATATTCTCTTCCTGATACATTTTTATCAGTTTTTGTGTTTCGCTCGAGGCACCTACATTATCATGGAAAATAGATTAGTATATATTTTTATAGGTTGTACATCATTCTAATAATATAACTTGGTTTCTATATTAACACGTACGAGATGCTTCTTCAGCAAGTAACTCATCTTTAGTATGGACTGCACATGAATTCATTGGATCTACCTCCATAGTAGGCCGTTAATTTCCATTCAAGGTTTTTTTTTTCAATCCCTGTGTCCAACCACACTCCTTTAGGAAATAACAAGGGATACTGTAATGGATCATAACATCCATAATAATGCTGAATTCGATGAGGCTGAGATGATTTCCCTTGCACTACAACATGAGGACTGCTACATTCGTAGATGATGAGCTTCCAAGGAAAAATACCAGCTACTTCATCAACAGTTGGAACATTATATACTCTTTGATCAGGGATTGTATTTTTGTTAAGTACAATAGTTGTGCTTTCATCAACTTGTTTTTCTTTTAAAGATCTAAAAAACTTTGCATAAGGGTTATTTGCATTAAAAATTCATTAATATAGAAACTATATCATCTCTTACTTATGGGAAACTTTTTGTGCGATTGTCAGACTCATGTTGTCCATCATTGAAATAAAGCTGCAAATACTTTGCATTTCTATCTTGACGTAGTAGATCGGGAACATAATGGTACATTTGGCCATGAGCCTTGAACATATAAATTCCTTTGTGAGTGTTGGCATCAGTCTTACCACCCAATAAGCAAAAGGCAAATAAATTATTATATAGATGAGCATATTTCTTGAAATGAACAATATCTTCATCCTTTGATGTAAACAGCCTCTCGAGTTCATGGGGATATTCATTTGCAGCTATTTGTATCTGACCATCTCCACGGCAAAAATGCAAACTCTCAAATGCAAATTTTTTTAGCATTGCATTTCCTACAATATTCAGAAGCTGGTAAGGTAATAGGAGTAGCTGGCAATTTGAATCCAATAGTTGCTTTCGGACATCGGTGTAGTTATGCTAATGTGGTAATGATGATATTAATTAAATTTTATGGTAAATCTATACAATTTCAAAGTACATAAATTAGTACCAATGCTTTTGGCTCGATGTTGGTCCTTTCCTTGTCTAGAAACTCGATTCCTATGTATATATAAGATGATACATAATTATTAGATAAGAAATTCACCCAAACCACAAAAATATACAAGATGTATGCTTTAATATTTGTATTACCGTATTATGATTTATCAGTACCTGACAATATGAGACTGAGACATTGCTGCAAGTGCTCTGCCACGTCTGCTAGTTCGTGTTGTACTTCTTACTGATATATCACGGTTAGAAGGCCTTTGTAACTGAACACCTGATCTTGATTGAATTGTATTTTACAAAGATTAGAATTCGAATTGGGTCTGAATAATTGTATTAATTTCAATATTACAACTAATTCAGTACCAATATTTTTCCTATGTTGAGAATGCTGCTGCCTACAAGTCACGTACCTGATAATATAAACTTTATAATATCAGAAAATAAATACAACTTTATTCAAACTGTTTAACAATGTGAACTTAATTCAAATTGTTTAATAAAGTTTGAATATAGTAATATATATTAGTAAGTTTGCTCATTTGATACAGATCTTGGTGTATTTTGTTACTCAATAGGTTCGCGCACTCTACTATTGCATCCTATATCATATAGAATATGAATGTATTAAAGTCTTTGAATTTATCTGGTAAGGAACCGAGAATGAGAGTAGATATTTTCAATATATAATAATGTGGAAAGATAGATGTAGTACCATTGCAATTATCTACATGTTGAGTAGTTTCTTGTTTAGATGTTGTAGAATTCATATTACTGTAAGTTCAATGCATAAATCAAATATTGACATCTAATAGGATTAAATATGTAGGACAATCAAACTTGACCAAAGAGTTGAACTATGCAATATGATAAACATATTTATCCTGTCAACATTAGTTTCAACCATGGAATCTATTGCATGTCTGCATTTACTGATTCTTGATGAATACCTTTGCATTATGAAAGTTCTGAACCAACATATGTGTATAATCACCAATCTAGTATAGGAATATACAACATTTGTAAACATTTATTAGGGAATAGATGGCATAAAACAAAATGAGATTGCAAATCAAATATAATTATTTAACACAATATATTACACAAAACATTTAGCACATAGTAATATTAATATCATATAACATAATTAGTCTAACTAACAAAATACATCACAAAATACATCATAATATTTTTCTATTACATTTTATATCTAAGCTAGTGCTACTTAAAGAATCATAAGACTATGTAAAATGAACACGTTTTATAGTCAAAGATGCACTGCTATTACCGACATCTGGTGTACATGGTGTTTCAAATGCCCACTTAGTCACTAAAATAGAAGATTGCTTGGAGACTTAATAATCACAAGTGTTTCATTTACAGTCCTAGGTGGAGTTTGTGGGATTTCTTCCATTAAGAAAGGCAAAAGGGCAACATGATCTTTTTTACCTTTTGTTCTTTCTTCTAATGATAAGTAACTCTCCCTTTCTAAACAGCATAATACACCCTTTAATGCTGCTGAACAACAATTAACATCCACTATATCTAAATTATACTGGTGCTTGATATAATATATAACTTTCTTCAATTCGCAACAATTTGTTTTGATTTATCATTATTTGAACATAACTCAGTAAAAATACACTCCATTTCCATTTTTGCATGAGGACATGTAACTATAATCCAAGATATGTATCCTTTACCTTCATAATGCATTGTTTCAATACCTATTGCATGAACCCTAGTCTTCTTAATAACCTTAGATAGAAATCCCAAAAAAATCAAGTGAAACATGTACTACATCACCTACAACCTTTTTGGCAGCCCTTGTTTTGTTGTCACCACTTTCTAGAGAATTTCGTTTGAATCTATAAAGTTTCCTGCAATAGTCTTACATACGCATCCTATCCATAGTAAAATCACCAACACATATATTCTATTTGTTAATCAAGAAATATAATGTTGCTTGTTGTGCTGCTACTTCTTCTAAGTCAGCAATATAAACTACTTTACCACCATTAAACCAAAAAATACCTCGTTCACCCTCCATTCTAATATAAACACAAGAACTATGCTTAACTGCATCAACTATAGAATATGTGGGCTTAGGAAAGTCAAGACAATCAGTGAGAAGAACCAATAGCGGTCGAAAAGTAATACTAATTTTTTCAGAACATGAAGAACCCATAACCTGAAATGGCCACATTATCATATTTTAGTGCAGAAAAACATGCATGTGATTGCAATAAGGCAACTTAGCAATAATAATAATCTATGAATATAACCTTAGTTAGAAATCACAGAAAGAAAACGGAGCATATGAGTTTGGAAAAAACATAATGAATTATGAATGTTCAAGATATCATGAGAAGTGTACCAAGAATGATAATTTATATAGGTTACATGGTTTTCAATTAAAATAGTCATTTTATTCAGTTTACTACCAACAATCCATGACTTAACAGTAGTCCATGAATGAATATAATAGGAAGTATAAGTCAAGGAATGACAATGGAGTTCCAGACATTAAAGTTCTTGTTATAGAGAATCCTAAATAATTATTTAAATTGAAAATGACTAATAATTAAACAATGACTATCTTAAAATACATTTTAATAACTAAAGTTTCTTGAAAAAGAAATTATATTGAATAGAATTTTTACAGTCTTACTATCATAGGTTAAAGATCTCAGCTTAAATAGCTCTGAATTAAATCCCTTCTATCAAATACTATTGTTAGAAGTTTAAGTATAATCAAAAGGAAGATACACAACCAAATAGTTATGATTTCTAATACTGATTGATTTGCATAACAGTCATATAAAATTTTTGAAGTAACTAATTTGTATCTATTTTATCTTTGAGTTAGTAATTTTTCACTTTTTATCCATTATAATAAGGCAATAATTACAAAATTTAATCCATGGGGAAAGCAAACTTAACAACATTATTGTAATAACAGCCTTTGTTAAAGAGTCGATTGAATACCATTGCGACCAACAATGTGTTCAAATTACCTGTACAATCCAAAAATCAAAGAATAACCAAACATTTTAGAATATAATCAAGAATATAGGTGATGAATGAAATAAAGTAATAATAACTAAAAAAACAACGAACCTTAAGGAACTAAAATGGGAAGAGAAGTTATATATAATATATCTCTTCCTTTTTTATTTAAAGGCCTTCTTTATATGCCAGGTACTTGTTAATAATAATTAGAAATCTAAATTGCAGAACGTATAAACAATTAAATATATATATTTTCCTTTTTTATTTAAAGGTTTTTTATATGACAAGTACTTGTCAATAATAATTGTAAATTTAATTTAAATAAATTGCAAAATATATACAACAAGTAATAACAAGTTGAAGGGGAAAAAGATGTAAAAGTACAATCTATACCAACTATGTTAAATCACTCATACCTTACCCTTGGCAGCCTATAATTTTGTGGCATACTTTATAGCTCATTAAATATGCTATCAACCAAATATTAAGTAAGTGGCGGAAGTCAAAATTGAATGGTGAATAAATGATGTCATAATTAGTTGTTTATTTATGTAATGTAATATGACAATATGATGTTGTTATGACTTTGTAATAATTACATAAGGCGTGACGTAGTTAAAGAGATTGACGAGTGATATATATATATATATATATATATATATATATATATATATATATATATATATGTATCATGTGTGGTTCTAAAATATATATATCACGTTTGATTCTAAAATATATATAATGTTGTTATGACTTTGTAATTACATAAGGCTTGACGGAGCTTAAGAGATTGACGCGTGATTTATATATTTGTAATTACAAAGTCATAACAAGATTATGTATATTTTAGAATCACGCGTGATCTATATATTTTAGAATCATACCTTTCATTTAATTAAATTTGAATCACGCGTGATCTATATAATTTAGAATCATACCTATGATTTAATTAAATTTCATTCAACCTAATTTCATATTGAGTGTGAATATTAATCTAGCAATCCATAAACAATTTTAAAAAAAAATAAGTGCCAACATCATATTAGCCATGCTTAAATGTACAACAAATCATAATCATAAACAACATAACTAAATAATAATTATTGGATTACAATAAATATATACCCCTTACTTTTCTTATGCAGTAATAATCCATATCTAAGTTAATAAGTTGATACACTTGGCAAATCTAAGTCCATATATATCTTTAATAACAAAACCAATAACCTCAATTCACTTGTCATATGGGCTTGTTAAACAGGCCACAAAAGAAAAGTAATGTCAACAGTGAGTGGAAGGCAGAACATAGTAGCAACCAATTTTTTACAAGGGCATAAAGGGAAAGTCGCTGTTCATAAGGAACAGTGATGAGAGTACTGTTCATAAGCAACAATGTAGCTCTTGCTCATATTTATAGAAAGGGTTAGGGATTTTATTGCTTTACTTACTTATTTTTGTATCCTTTCTAGTTTTATTACTTGTTTACGTTAGATTAGTGTTTGATTTCATGTTAATACTTTTAGGTTTGCAATCTATTATGATTTGTGAGTAGTTGTTTTACTTGGGATGGCAGAAGCCATTGATGAATTAATAAATACTACTTGTTTGCATGTGTAGATTTAGCTAATGTGGGGAGCTAATCAGTTGGGATTAATTGGTTTCGTTGCTAGTTTATGTATTTGGCCATTATATTGCTAGAACTATTTATCCTAACTTTCTCAATGAAGGATCTATCAAAAGATGAAGTTAAGTTAGCTCCCTTTTGCTTAATTAACTTAAAATGTCATGAGAATAGAAATTTCTAGTCAAGGCTAGGGAATGTTCATGTTTTAACACTTGTTTCATGTTTGTAATCACGAGAGTAGGTATGACCATGACTCAAGTAATTCCTCTAGCTCGAGAGAGTAGTTGGGTATCATAGATGACTTTCCTTAATTTATCCCTAAATTGCTATGTCTTATATGTTAAATTGTAATTTTTGAATGACGTGATTGGTGGATACCTTCCTATGATCCTTTTGAGTATTGTTTGTAATTTTTCTTTATAACCAACTTATAACCCAAAAAAAGACTTGATGACTCAGGTTATCATAAATCGATATTTGATAGCGCCCCCTCTGTCCTTGTAGGATCGACCCTTGCTTGCCCTTTCTATCCATTAGAGAGACCAAGTTATAGTTTTTTTTTCTTTTTTTTTTTAAAAAAAAATCTTTGGTAGGCTCGCCGACGGCCTATCAAATTTTTGCTTTGTTGCCAGGAACTTTGGTTAACAGTGGCTAAGTGTTGATTAGATGAGTCTAAGTCTTTGTACATAAATTTTTTCTTCTCATTTTATTTTTTATTTTGATGTTTCTTCAATTGAAATAAATGACAATTTTTTCCCTTCCCTAGGCCAATATGAGCATGAAGCATTGTGGAGATATTATTAGAGGGTTAAATATTTTATTGGTTTTGGTCATAGATTTTTAAAGGTGGATTTGAAACTTTAAATGATGAAATAAGAGTTGTTGAATCTATATGTCTGAAGGTCAATTATATCTAAAATCATTAATTAATAATGAGGCTTTGAGTAGGGTGAAAGTGATATGGATAAAAACTGAAACCGAATCGAACCAAACCGAATTAACAATATGGATTGAATTTTTTTCTTATTTGCTTCGGTTCGTTTTGAAAAAATAGAAAAATTTGGATTTCGGTTTGGTTTCGATTTTAGGTTTGCAAAAACCGAAAACCAAAATCCCAAACCAAGATATTGGCCCATTAGTAATAAGCCCATACCTTTTCATATATAAGTATTAAAAAAACCTAATGTTCATTTTTCACTCTTTCCTCCTTTCTCCCTCCTTTATCTCCCCTCTTTCACGCCTCCTTCTCTTTCATTCATCTCTCCTCATCTTTTCCTCTTAACTTTAATTTTTGAGTGAAAAATAATAGAATTACCATCATAATCATCATTAATTACTCTCTTCTCATATCATCTCTCCTCTCTCATAGTCTCAAATTTAGATCTGATTTACACAAAGTTATTGCTACTACTGTTGTGAATGACTTTTATGGGATTCATTATTTCGGAATTCATTCATACCAAAATTTGAGAAAATAAGGTTTTCGGAATTTATACCAAATTTTCTAGGTTATCCTTGTACTTTTTTTTTTCTTGATTATCTTTTATATACTCTGTACTTGTAAATTATAATGTTGTAATCAATATAATTTATTAATGATTATAGTTTATATTACTTCTTTTTTTACTATTTTTTTGTAGAGCTATTTGTTTAGGGTAAAAATACCCCAACACATGGCCCAATCCAATAGAGACACGTGACCCAATCAAAGGGGGACACATGTCCCTATAGGAAGATGACACGTGTAAAACCCTAAAGAGCACCCAAAAAGAGAGTTAATAATGGACTCCTTAAATCAGGAGGCCTAGATCCTGAGAAAGCCGCAAAAGCGGCGCCCCTATTAGAACACGTGTAATACCCCATATTTTTATACATATTTTAATTTAAATTGGTATTTCATAAAATATTTAAATAATTGAAAATGAATTATTTATGGTATTTCATTAATTTAAAAAGAATTATTTTAAATAAAAGTTTATTTTTTAATTATTTTACAATCTTGAAAATATTTTATTTCATGATTTGGAAACTTTGGAGCATATATTTTATAAAAGGAAATTTCTAAAAGGCAATGGGGTTTTTAAAGAAAGTCAAAATACTAGTTTAAAATAGGAGAAGGGATCATTAAGGGTAGAAAAGGAATTTAAGCTTAAGAGGGTTTTAGAGAGAGGGTATAAATGCCCATCACATGGAAAAATTGAACTTTGTCCAAGGTGGAGAATACCCAAAGGTAAACTCTCTCTCTCTCTCTCTCTCTCTCTCTCTCTCTCTCTCTCTCTTATTTTCTCTCTCCCTTATTTTCCCCCTTCCCCTTTATTTTTACACCACCACATACGCACCACCGGTCGGCAACCACCACAACCGCTCAGCTGCCCACCGATCGGCTGCCACTACCAGCACACGCCGGTAGCAGTGGCCACTAAGCAGGCGCGCGGCAGCAACTCGGCCATGGTGGTCATGCGCACACTTTAAAAAAAATCTTTTTGTTTTAATCCTAATCTAGCCTTGACTAATTGTTGATTTTAGGTTGTGTGATGATTTTTATGATGATTGATTATAAGTATTATGTATATACTTTTCATATTTAGTTTTTAAATTAAAAAGCCCTAAATTGAAAACCCTAGGTATCTAAATCAATGTATATTGAAGGAATTTTATTATAGGTGATTGAAACTATTAAATTTGATGTTTTAAAATATAATTACAGCAATTTTACATGTTTTAATTAAGCTGAAATTTTTGTATGTAAGCTATAATTATGTTTTTTAAAAGGATTTTGAATTACCCATTAATTGGGAATAAAAGTAAGGGTTTTAAATTAAATTTCAGCTTATTTTAGACTTATGAGTGATTTAAGGAGTATATATATTGTTGGAAACTTAGGTGAAATAGATATTAATGCCTCTTTGTAATTTTGGATTGTAGGAGAGTTCCAAGTGAGTGACTTTATTTAGTCGTGGCGATTTTGAGATTATATTCAAGATACGATCGCGTACTTGGTAGTTACTTGAGTATGTAAAAGCATGTTAGGCTTTGATTAATTAATTCCAACGTAGTATCATGATAGTTATTGATTGGAATTGTTGTATGGTTGATGTTGGTGAATGATTTGTGGAGTATGGATTATCTATGGTGAATTGATGATTGGAATTAATTATGTTTGCATGTTGGATATGAACTACACTTTTATTATTAGCATGATTGAAGGCATGTTCAATTAAACTAAATGTTTAATTTAGTTTGGAATATCCAAAGGAAATTTTGTTATGGTTCAAATAATTTTTATTGATGCTTAAGCATGGGAATTTGGCTATTAAATGTCTTAGTACACAAGAATAAATTATATCGGTGCCTATGTGCACTTATGGTGTTCTAAACACTGAGGGATTGGATTTGCGGTGCTTTATGCTCTTAAGGTGTTATTTAACATCGAGGTAGTTTAAAAAGGGTTCAACACTAAATTATGTGGTCACTAATTATTCAAGAATTAAATTGGTATGTTTGATTGCTTGAATGATTTAGTATGATTGATTGTGTTACGGTTTAAGAGTCATCACCAAGTCTTAAAATATGTAAACAACGTAAAGTAAAAGAGATTACACACCAAAACTCTTGGAACGTATATACCTAAAGTATGAACATATGGGGGGGAGTTATGGGGTTTTATATTTAACCATAACTTCTACTGGGAGTACAAGATGCTGTATTTTCCTTTTATTATTATTATTATGTGCAGGACGTTTGTCACTTCATGTGACATTTGCTTACCCGGTTAGCTCTCGGTGTAGTTTACCTAAATTTATTTGGGGCAGGGATTTAGTTGGAAACCCTTTCGATGCGTAATCAAATTAAATGGGCATTTGCAGTGGTCTAGCTATTGTTGAATGTGTTATAAGCTAACTTGTATATAGGTGCAACAAGGTACGTTGTGTGTTGATAGGAATAAAGTATGTTAGTGTGTTTATTTACACTTAATTACTCAGCATTGCTGATTGTATGTTTGTATGTTTGTTTGGCCTTGTCTTTATCTTGGCCCTACGATGACCCATTTCTAATGGCGAGTAGAGGGGACAAGTAAAGAGGAGCTTTTTAGGTGATGAATCATATTCATGATGGGCATGAGCGAAGAGAGAATCATGCTTAGTTTCCATAGGAATATGTTAATATTATAATATATTATGCTTGTGAGACTAACGCAAATTTTTTTTAGTATTGTTTTGATTTTAATAAGGGCCTACAATGGTTCCAAGTTGTATGGTGACTTCGTTTGACTTTGGTTTGACTTTACTTTTGTTTGGTTTGACTTTTAAGTTGACTTGTTTTGAATGGTTTTAAATATAGTCTTCCGTTGTGTGTCTTTGATAATTGCCTTAGCCGTTTTCACAGTGGTAATGCCTTAGATTTTTCTATTTCGTATTTTAGAAAGGGTAAAATAGGTATTTTAAAGGAAAGAATATCTAGGGTGTTACAGTACCGCCGCCTTCCTAGCGCAGGAGTGTACGAGCCCAGGATATCCATACCCCATTTGGCGAATGGAACTGGGCTATGAATAGCCGTAGATTAGTAGCCATACGATGGATTAGCTTCCCGAACCTTTGACACTTGTCACACTTCTTCACCATTTCCATCGCGTCTGCCTCAAGCGTGGGCCAGAAGTAACCCTGCCGCCTAGTTCTCACTATTGTTGCCTTGCTGCCTATATGAGAGGTGCAGTAGCCCGAATGTAAGTCCTCCAGAATCTATTACCCCTTCTCTGGGCGTAATACAGTTCAAAAGGGGCTTTAGGAAGCCCGTCTTCAAGAGTTCTCCATTTCGGATCTTGAAGTTTGTCGTACGCTTTTTCATTACAACTGCTTCTAGAGCTGAATTCGGCATAGTGTTGTCTAGCAGATAGGATCGGATACCATCCATCCAGGTTGAGCTTCGGTCTAATACTCCAATGAATCTTTTGCACCACTTCGTTTTTCCATTACTTCCTAGAAGACTGACCGAGGAGTATCACAAGAGGTGGATGATGTCAGCTTTGACAGTGCATCCACCCGACTGTTCTCATATCTGGGCACTTGACTTAATTAGAATTCATCTAGTGTCCCAACTTCAGCTTTTACCGCTTGTAGGTATTTGATCATAGCCGGATTTGTGGCCTCAAAGTCACCATGGTATTGGCTAACGACTAGCTGAGAATTAGAGTAGGCGTCAACCTTTATTCTTGCCCGTGCCGCTTTACACATGCAGATGACGGCTAGTAGGGCCTTATATTCCGCCTTATTATTTGAGGCTTGAAATTTAAACCGTAGTGCATATTCATACTTGTCCCCCTCAAGAGACTAACATGTAATCTCTACACCACAACCGTTCATAATAGAGCTCTCGTCTACATACACTTTCCAAACCTGATCAAGATTTTGCGGCATAACCGGCCTTGTCATTTCGGCAATGAAGTCGGCAAACGCCTGACCCTTCACTGCCTTTCTTGGCTCGAAAGTGATTTCAAGACTTTGCATTTCAATAGCTTATTTGAGCATCCTACCGGATGACTCTAGAATTGTCGTTGGCCGCTTGAGAGGTTGGTCCATATAGACCAAAACCGGATCTGCCAAGAAGTATGGTTTCAACTTCTTAACTGCCATGAAAAGAGAAAGGCTAAAATTTTCAACCATTGGGTACCGTAGTTCAACATTTCGGAGAACATGGCTAATAAAATAGTCTAGGAGCTGAATGCCGTCTCTCTCAGCCAGGACAACAGCACCGAGTACATGATTAGAGACGGCTAAGTACATGTAAAGCGTCTCTTTAGGCAGAAAGCTAAAAAGCCTTGGCAAAGAGTGCAGATGTTCTTTCAATTTATGAAAGGCCGCCTCAGCATCATCCCCGATTAAAACATAGTCTTCATCCTGATCGCTTGGAAGAAATAGAGGCTCTTGTCACCTGACTAGCTAAGGAATCTCCCCAATGCCGCCAGACAACCTATTAGTTTTTAAACTTATTTGACAGTGCGAGGTGACTTTATGTCAATGACCACCTGTATTTTCTCTGGATTAGCCTCTATCCCCCTTTGATCAATTAAAAATTCGAGAAACTTCCCAAACTCAACACCAAAGACACACTTCTTGGGATTGAGCATGACCTGTGCCGCCTGAGTGTGGTAAAGGTATCTCAGAGATCAACAAGGTGATCCGTCTGTAGCTTGGATGTACTATCATATCATCAATGTACGCCTCTACATTCCTCCTAATTTGATTAATGAAGATTGTATTAATCATTCTTTGGAAAGTAGAAGACGCATTTCAAGCCAAATCACATCACAATATAATAGAATAACCCCTGATAAGTGACGAATGCCTCCTTCTCTTAATCTTTTTTCCACAGGGGAATCTGATGAAAGCCAGAGTAGGAGTCCATGAAACTCATCAAAGCATGTCCGACTGTAGAGTCGACCAAACTGTCGATCTTTGGAAGTGAATAAATATCCTTCAGACATGCCTTATTCAAGTCAGTATAATCAACACACATGCGCCAAGTACCATTTAGCTTCTTTACAAGCACAACGTTCACAACATAATCAGGCAAGTTACATTGCCGAATGAACCCGACGTCTAACAACTTTTTTACTTCGACGACCACCTGACTCCTCTCCTCGCCGTGATTTCTTTTCTTTTGCCTAACATGTTTCTTTTATTGATCCACGGCAAGCTTGTAGACAACAAGATCTTGGCCGATGTCTGGTATCTCTTCTACTTCAAAGCAAAATATGTATTTTAATTCTTTTAGTAGATAGTGCAAGTCTGCACCTAGTTTTGCAAAAGCAATCATCCCCACCTTAACAGTACGCTTTAAACAGCTGTCGTCTAAAGCAATATCAATGTGCTCACCAGTTGGCTAGGGACGGAGTTTATCTGACCGTTCCCCGATCAGTGATTGCTATTGCTTTTCTTTTTTCATAGCCACCAGATAGTCAGCCTTCCTTTTCTTGTCCGCTGCTATTGGAGCTGGTTCGGGATCCTTGACATCGTCAAGGTATTGGCTCCTCATCCTGGCCAGCTGCGACCACTTTGGACTTGATTGATGTCTGAGAGGTAGCACTCTCTAGTCGTCTTCTGGTCCTTGTGAACCAGACGATAATGAACCAGACGACCATGTGGCGTCCCTTCTCCTTTTCTCCTAGTCGGATAGGTAAGTCAATCCGTACAACTGGGTGCATAACTCCACCCCCAAAACCAACCAAGGGGTGAGTGACCTTGTGCATGCTGTCGAGCTTGTACTTTAGTTTAGACAAGAACTTGTAGCTGATGATGTCAGACGAGCTACCAGTGTCTATGAGGATCTTGCCAACAAGCTGGTTGGCAACCTTTCATTTGATGACGACTGGGTCATCATGCGGCCGACGAATTTCGCCTCGGTCCTTCTCAGAAATAATAACCTCGGGAAATGTGCTGGCAGACGCCTGACCCTCATCAACTGAGTATCCATCTTCAACAGATGGTCCTTGGTGCCCCAGATGGTCGGGCCTTCTCCGGCAAAGACACTTGCTATGGTTTAGATCGGCTCTTTATCAGTGTCCGAACAACTAGTAGGTTTGGTAGCCTTTTTGGATGGTTACCTAGGGTCCGTCTTCAAATTGATTGTGGACTTGAGAATGTAGGACTTCAGCTCTCCTTTATCAGTAAGTTTATCTAACATCCGCTTGAGGCTATAACAGTCGTTGGTATCATGGCCAATATCCTCATGGAAGTGGCAATACTTGTTTTTGTTCCGATTTTAGGCAAAACCTTTCATAGCAGCGGGCTTTTCAATGGTCACTCGGTCTTCTTTTATCTCCAGGAGAATGGAGTAGCAGTCTTTGTTAAACTCGTATTTTGGGACGCACGGTTTAAACTATTTCTTTTTCTTCTAGGGACAGCTGATCAAAATCGTCAACCGCCCAGATTTCTTTTCTCTTCTTGCTCTCTTCAGCTTTGTGAGCCAGCTGAGCTTGCCGACTCTCTTTTTGTATGTCAGACTTCTTGGAGTCTAACTGCTTGCTGATGGAGCAGAGCTCGATCGCCTGTATATAGGCTCCCGCCTCCATCAACGCTTTTTGAAGAGTGGAGATCCTCTTCTTAACGAGGTCAAACTTAAAATTTGACCCGTCTTTTGGACTTCTAGAGAAGTCTGTGTAAGAAAAATCGTCAGACAGTCCTTGAGTCTGGATTCTCACCAAATTTGCCTGACGTATGAGCAGAGCCCCTCCCTATCTCGTTGTTCTATCTCGCCCAAGTCAAGACTTGTCTTTTTGGCGGGTATGTTCATGGAGAAGTTAGAGGCGAGAAAGAACGCAAGCGTCTTGAAATTATTGGTGAACATAGGCGGCAAGTTGACGAACCACTGCTGGGCAATCCCTTTCAATGTGGCCGAGAAGCATTGGCACCAGGCGCCATCATCCAACCTTTATAAGTACATGAGGTGGGTGTATGCCAACAGGTGGTCTTTAGGGTTGGTGGTACCATCCACTATTAGAATTCAGTCAAATTGCGACCGTTTATTTACGACCGTCCAAAAAACGGTCGCAAAAATTAAAATTTTTGCGACCGATTTTAAGTCAGTCGCAAATCTGCGACCGTTTTTTACCAAATAAACGGTCGCAAAGGTATTTGAAAATTTTTTATTTTCAAAAAATATATGTCTAAAATAATTATAAAAAACAAAAATAACTCTGTTGTGACCGTTAAAAGCGGCTGCAGATTGCAACCGTTTTTTATAACAGTCGCAAATATAGCAATTTGCTACCGCTTTTAACGGTCGTAATAGGGTTATTTTTTTAATAAAAAAATGGGGTATAAAAGGGTGGTGCTCAATCCACCCTAACCCTAGATTTGTTGTTGGTAGCCGTTTCTTACATTATTATCTCTCTCTCCTCTTTCTTTAGTCCCCTTAGCTTCTCACGCCGCTCCTCTCAATTTCTCTCTCCTACTTTAGCTCCATGGCTTCCATCTTCTCTTTCCTTATTCCTCTCTCACGACCCTCATCTTCTTCTCTTTCTCTCGCATCTCCTCTCTTCACCATGAACAAATTGAGCAGCCACCATCACAAGCAAGCCCACCGTCAAAAGCAAAACACGAAATTAGGTGTTTATGGTCAAATTCGACCATAAAAATTCCAGATCTGGAGTTTTCTTGGTCGAATTTGATCATATAAACCTAAAGATGAAGATATATTAGGAAAGGTATGTTAATTTTTCTGAAAATTTTATTTGTTTTTGTTTATTTTAGATTTTTGTGGTTTTATTTTGTTTTCCGTTCGAATTTCCATGTTTGTTTGATTTTGTTATCGATTTTTGTTTGAGTTTCTGTTCGAATTTCTTTGATTTTGGTTTTATTTTGCATTTTCGTTGATTTTGTTCGAATTTGTTCTTTTTTATTCGAATTTCATAGATTTTTGGTTTGATTTTGAATTCTTGTTGATTTTCTTTGAATTTTCATCAACTTTGTGGGTTTTTTAAGGTCTAATATCTATAAATTTTTCGGGGTTTTTTCGTGATCCTAGTGGGTTTTTTAGGGTCTAATTTTTGTGGGTTATTTTTGCGAAATTTTTGGGTGATTTTGTATTTTTGTTGATTTTAGGTTTGATTGTGGGTTTATTTTTTAGGGTGTAATTTTTTAAGGGTTGTTTTGGGGTGTTGTTAAACGTCGCTCGCAAATTACATAGTAATGCTCCCATTTTTATAAGAAATTTCCTTTTCTACCCCTAGCATATAACTACGGAGTTTCTACTCAATGAGTCACATATTTCACTCTCTAACCTCATTCACTCTCATTTTCTCTCTCTAAAAATTTAAATCTGAAAATTTTTAAAAATCTGAAATTTAAATCCTAAAAAAAAAAAAAAAAAAAAAACCATCACCAACAATCACCTTACAACCACCACTTGAAGAACAAGGCAAAGGGATGGTTGATCCGAGGCGAATTAGGGTGACTTACGGTGGTCGTGGATTAGGCGGCGGCGGCGAATAGGTAAATATTTTTTTAAAAAAAAAAAAAAACAAAACGGAAATTGGGACTTCCGCCCAGAAATTCTGGAAGTCCAATGGAGGATCCGCCTGAAATTTCCGGATCCTCCATGGGATTTCCGGAATTTCTAGGCGGAAGTCCATATCCGCTTGAAATTTCCGGAAAATCCTTGGAGGATCCGGAAATTTCAGGCGGATCCTCCAAGGGACTTCTGGAATTTCTGGGGGGAAGTCCCAGTTTCCTTTTTTTTTTATTTATTTTTGTAATTATGATTATTATTATTCTTATTATTGTTATTATGATTATTAATATTATTATTCTTATTTTTATTCTTATTTTTTTTATTTATTTATTTTTTTTTGTTGAAACCTTATTATTCTTATTATTATTCTTATTTTTTTTTTATTTTTTTTTTGAAACCTTATTATTCTTATTATTATTAGTAGTAGTATGTTATTGTTAGTTTATTTTTGTGATTATGATTATTGTTTTTGCTATTGTGATTATTATGATTATGATTATATTTTAAAATTTGTGGTTGGTATGATTATTTTTTTGAGTATGATTTTTATTATTATTAATATTATTATTATTATTGTTATTGTTGTTGTTGTTGTTGTTGTTGTTGTTGTTGTTGTTGTTGTTGTTGTTGTTGTTGTTGTTGTTAATGGTGTGTTGGTATGAAATTAATTAATTTGAATAGTATTTTTTGTAGTCCAACTTTAAACAAGTAGTATTTTTTGTAATTATTACCGAAATTGGATTTTGTACTTATTTTATGTAGATCGAGGGTTCTGGTGCTCGACATGCAATATCACGACGTTTGAATGCGTCTGTTAGAAGATAATCATCTCGTTCAGCACCGTTTCAACCCGAGCAGCAATACGTGTCTACTAGTGGTTGGTCGGGAGACCAACAGTCAAGAAGTAGTCGGCCTATGTATTCGCCAGGTGGAGTACCTACATCTGACGAGGAGGAAGTCTCGGCTAGTCATGCTAGTGACCGGGATGAAGAATCGAGCCCCCCTCAGGATTATCATATGGTATATAGGGGTCAGTATGGGAGATTTGTTGGTAGTGGATCGAGTTAGGAAATTGCTCTGCAATAGTTGCCATGATGTTACGGGGCGCAACCTTGGACTTTGTCATGTCACGCACAACCTGTTTTGCACCCGGGCTCAATCCGCTCACTTTACGATGACCCTCTTCATACACAATCATTGGGTGGTTATGTGTCACGGTGTGATCATTTTTCGCATGTATCTTCCAACTATCAGTGCTGACTTCATAATATATCTTGATGTAGAAAGGACAATCATTAGCTTTGGTTTTTGTGTCTTTCCGTATCGCGTTCTCCAAATCTCTCGGCTTGTTCCTCCGTGACCGATCACATCTCAAATATCGATACGGCCGACCATCTCTGGTTTTGTTATAAGACGATTTCACCAAAATAAATCCCAGATTTATGGAAACAGCATCCGCCCATGTAACCGCATCCTCAAACGTTGGAAATAACGTATCTGTGACGAAATTTCCACTATAATTCACACCGTCACCGCCGTCTTCAGATTCTATATCCTATACAAATTAAACAAAACAACGGTTTATGTCATTATGTTCTTTTTTATAATATTAATAATAATATTTATAAAACAATATTACAGCTAATAATATTATTAACAATAATAACTAATACTAATAATAACAACAATCATAATAGCAACAACAATAACAATATTAATAATACAAATAACAAAACAATTAATACCCTAACATAATAATAATAATAATAATAATAATAATAATAATAATAAGGTTTCAAAAACTAAAATTACTACTAATAATAATAATAATATTACTACTAATAACAACAACAATTACCAAACAATAATAACATTATTACTAATTACTCAAATTATCAAAAACTAAATCACAACAACAATTAAAAAAAATTAATTAACTTAAACAATATTACAACTAATAATATTTATAAAACAATATTACAACTAATAATATTATTAACATTAATAACTAATACTAATAATAACAACAATCATAATAGCAACAACAATAATCATAAACACCACCAACAACAATAACAATATTAATAATACAAATAACAAAGCAATTAATACCCTAACATAATTAATAATAATAATAAGGTTTCAAAAAATAAAATTACTACTACTACTATTAATAATAATAATAATAATAATAATAATAATAATAATAATAATAATATATTTACTAATAACAACAACAATTACAAAACAATAATAACATTATTAAAAAATACATCACAACAACAATTAAAAAAAAATTAATTAACTTAAAAAAAATGAAAAATGGGACATGCGCCCAAAAATTCCGGATGTCCCATGGTGGATCCGCCTGAAATTTTCGGATCCACCATGGAACATCCGGAAATTTTAGGCGGATCTATACTTCCGCTTAAAATTTCCGGATGTTCCATGGTGGATCCGGAAATTTCAGGCGGATCCACCATGGGACGTCCGGAATTTTTAGGCGGATGTCCCATTATCAGAAAATAAAAAAAAAAAAACTTACAGAATGTTCCGACGTATTCTCCGGCGTACGGATGTCCCAGTCATCCATCATCCAAGTCCCGTCGGAAAAAACTTGATGATTAAATTTTTAAAAAAAAAGCGATTTAAGGTGGTCGTGGGGACCAATTTCGTTTGAAGGACGTGGGGACCGATGTGGTGGGCTCGGGATTCACGGTGTACTACTTTGAGGGGACCATTAGTATATAAAATGTGCATGAAGGAAACAAAGTCCTTTTTAAATAGTACAACTTGCATAAAGGGTATCTTTGTCCATTCAAATCAAAATGGGAGCGTTACTATGTAAAATGGAGTGACGAATAACAATTCACTTGTTTTGGGTGGGCGGTGGTGGTGGGTAGAGGTTGTTAAGGGTGTGTATTGTGGGCGGCGGTGGGTGGAGGTTGTTTGGGTGGGAAGTGGTGGTGGGCAGGGTTGGTTTGGGTGCGAAATTGTGGCGGTGGGGCTTGCTTGTGAAGTACAGGTAGTACGTATACTGCAGTACTGGATTTATTTATTTATTTTTTTTAAAAAAAATTTTAGCGACCGCTTTAGGCCGTCGCTATTTGACGGATTTGCGACCGATATTCAAACACTCGCAATTATTAATATTTGCGACCGTTTTCAATCCGGTCGTTGAAAATAAAATAAACGGTCGCAATAAATCTGCGACCGTCAAACGGTCGTAATTATGTTTTTTTTGCGACCAAGTAAGTAACGAATATCATGTTACGACCGTCGACGGTCGCAATTATTTTCAACGACCATTTTTGCTATTTTCAGCGATCGTTTGAGGCGGTCGCAAAACCTTTATTTTTAGTAGTGATCGTAGTACCATGACATTCTTAACCTTGGCTGGCTGTGCCGCCTCGGTTATCTCCTTGGAGAACGCATAAGGTGTTCCTTAAGTTTTAGCAGACGGAGCTACCAGTCTAAAGGTTGGACGTTATATGTATGGCAGCTGAGGCGCATATTGGGTCGATCTAATCACATGAGGACCTGTGTGCACGGACTGACCGCCTGACTGGCTCTCATGCACAGATTGAGAATACCTTGCTGAGGTATTCTTGAAACTGTTTAGGAAACTCGATGTGGAAGTCGAATCAGACAATTGCTGGTTTTTCTTTTACTCGATGTAAATCCGAGCACCAGAAAATGTCTTCTTACTACCATCCGGCCAAGTCTACCAAATGACCTTCCTCTTACCGGATCCGGGAAGAGAAATTTAGTCCAATCTATCAAGGAACGAGCCTTCACCCTGGTACTAGGTTGTAAAGTAGGCTTTCGGTCCCTGACAGACTTGTTCTTCTTAGTATGAGAAGGCTTTTTGGCCGACTGAACCTTGCTTGAGCCAACCGTCCTTTTATTGATCAAATCCTTTATCTCTGCCTTGAAATTGTCATGAATTTCATGAGTTCGTCTCAAGTGACGGGGGTTGTTCCTTCTATCGTCTAGGGCTGCCTAGATGGCTGTCCAGATGACTTACTTGGAACTTCTTTATCGTTTCTCCATTCCCTTTTATCCTTGGGACGGATGCGTCTTGATCTAAGTGACCCATCGCTGGCCACATATGATTCGACCTCACAGTCGTCATCAGTATCATGGTCCATTTGGACCCTTACTTTATCCGTAGGTTGTTTATCATTAACAGTTAGTACAGGTTCTTGAGAAACCATCTAAGAGGTACTCTCCCCATTGACGGCGTCAAACGTTTAGTGGTTTTTTATGTCCCTCGGGAGAGTTGCGTCACCAAGACTGGATTCCGGCGCCTTTACCTGCAAAAAAAACAAAGACTCCGGGTGGTTAGAGTTCTGCCTCCGATGGTCAAGTTAGAATGTGTTGGAGAATGTAAAAAGGTGCGGAAAAGTTAAAGTGAGATCTTCTTGGATTATGTGATCAGGTGATTTCTTTGATGTAAGAGAATCGATTGTATTATAATAAATGAATGTGCCCCCAAAATGGGGGGAATCTCCCTATTTATAGATTCCTTGAAATTTGTGCCCTTGTCTAGGTTACGGAAACCTAGGACTTATGGGCTGCGTCGCTTTACGTCTATCTTGGGAACCCTAAAGGCTACCCTTTTCCTAGAAATTAGGAGCGCCACGTGTCAAAGGGGGAATTAGTCCATTTTGTACCTCCCCCTTGGGCGACACGTGTCACCTTCTGATAGGTCCACATGGCCTGGGTATTTTTACCAAAAAACAGTGACAATTCAAATAAGGGTTTATTTAAATCCCTAAACAATTTGAAATAACATAGCAAACCATACATGATAAAGTAACACAACTTACTACAACAAATGGTCACATTACTACTGAAGCAATTGCCCCGCTACACTAACACCGAATCATTGTAAGCTTTTATACTACCTCCTTTTCATATTATTTGCATCATTAGACATTTTTAATGTCTACTTTATGTCAAATCGTTGCAAGTAATATAAAACGGAGGTAGTATAACTAATTTATATTTTGATGTATTTCATTCTCCACATCAGCAGCTGTATTAAATGAGAATTAGTAATAGTAAAAATCACAAGTACTCTATATTTAATTTAATTTTAATCAATGATTATGTTTGCAACATATCAAAATGAGTAAGTAAAATATACCCTAACCGCAAAACTAAGACAATTGCAATAACTATTAGCATTCTGAATAATTATTTAATGTGTGCAATTACTCCGAAAATTTTATTTGCTAAATGGAACCAAATAATTAAAAAAACAAATTGTGCTCTATGATATATTCATAGTACATTTTGGTTTATCGCTCTAAGGTAATAATAGGTTAGAGTAAGGAGCAACTCAAATGGTTTTATTATTAGGACTTTCTCACAATATAAATAATACGTCTAGCACCCTAGCTACATGCTTCCTATTCAAAAATAAAATAAAAAAAAATAAAAAAACAAATTTATGGTAGTACAGAGTACAGACAACCTAGGTTGGCAAATTAGAAAAGATACAAGTAAACCCCACTAACAATGTGAAATGTGCACACACCATAATCTTTATTTGACTTAATATATTTATAAATTTTATCCATTAGTTATACTATAATTATTAAATTTGGTATAAAACCTTGAAGATTCATTAGCAGCTTTTTAACAATACCGTGTTTTGATTACCTTCTCTGATGTACTCTATGTTTTATGGCTAAGTATATTAGGATGTCATATGTCTCATGATTATGATTATGATTATAGATATCACATTTACGACGTACATGCATGATTGTTTTACTTTGATAAACAAATGCATAGGTTGTCAACATGTAGAGTTGCTCATCATTACAACATCACATGACTTAAATTAAAAAGTTACTTAATTATAGCACATAATTATACACCCTTGAATTAGTTTAACCAACAGCTATGAGTACAATTCCAGATTTATTAGTCCAACTCTAATCAAACCATATCATCTATTTTAATCACTTCCTATAAATTGCACTAAATTAATTATTGGGTATAAATCATATGTATGCGCACCTAGCCTATTTCTAAGTGATAATAGGAGTTACAAACACACTATTATATCCGCAAAAATAGAGCCAACAAATCACTCCAAATTACTTCACAAAAACATACCTTGTTTCATGAATGAAATAACAATCATACTAATTAAACCCTGACCCATTGAAACTAAATTAAAGTTCAAGCAACAAATTTTTTTAGTTTTTTTACAAACATAAACAGTAAAACTATTTAAACCCATGAACCTAGCAAGATCAAAGTCATATAATACACAATACCGACCACGATAACATAGAACATTCTACTAGTCAATTTCACTAGTTGTAACGGTGGCAATTGCAACCAACAATGCCAGTTACCAAAAGTCAATTTCGCCAGTTACAAATAGCAGTTTTTCTACTAGTTAACAATGATTCCACTTCCACATACTAGTTAAGATACCATCACAAAGCTTCGTGGGATGCTGTAAATGAAGTGGTTGTTCTTAATACCCACATTGGAAATAGTCATTGTATTTTTTTGAGAAATTTGCCGAGATGAATTAATCTCAATCTCTTTCTATTAACGCCTATAATTGTTCCCCAATATATGTGCAGATAGTCCACAGTAGCATTAACCTGCAATGTTACCTTTTTCCCCATCGAGCTAATGCCTTGAGTACTTACCATTCTGAATCACTTATACCACAGAACCATGTTGTGCTCTGGATTCTGCGAAAATCATTCACAAACATGAACCACATTAGAAAAAACACCAATACCCCATAAAATTTGATTTGCCATACACACTACATGACTAATTGGTGAAGTACTTATTACGTTTATGTCGACATAATTAGTTTAAATGCCGTATAGATATTTATATAGAATTGTATTTGACTTTTGTTTAAGAGATAAACAAGGAATAAATTGGGTAGATATTGGTTAGGTAATAAATAAAAAACAAAGCACTAGTGGTCAGTGGCGGATCAAGGATTTTATGGGTGCTAGATCACCGATTCAATGTCACCCATCGACCGCATACTAATTAACAATTAATGCATAAATATTCTAAAAGCTAATTAAAAAAAAAAGTCACTCTAAAAGTATTAAATATCTTGTGGGAGAGGAGCAGAAGGATTTGTGACGGATAATGACAAATTACCAATAAGATTTAGATCGATGAGATTTACCAAGTTACCTAGTAAGAAGATAGGATCGAGGGATAAAGTTAATATATAAAAAATAAATTTCAACAAGTTACCTAGTAAGAAACTGAGAACTAAGAATACATGTTAAAAAAAATAGTAAGGTAGGATTTGAGACTGTGAGGGATAAAGATGAAGTTAATTAATATATAAAAAAAATTTATGCCTGAGTGCCTGCGGGTATCAAACCCATGATCTTTGACAAATTTATTATGCAAGATTCGCTGGTCGTGGGTATCGAACCAATGTCTTTAGTCTAGAGATCTAAGGCCTCAACCACTAAACTAGTAAGCTCATTGTTATTAGCTACAATGTTTAATATTCAAAAACTTCTCTTTTTTTTTTTTGCTGGGTCAGGTGACCCCACTAAACACAAGTGTTGGTCAATCACTACTAAGTGTTCAAAACCCAGTGGAAACCTACTCATTTTTTTCCCTTGTTTTTTTTTGGTGCACACGAGGGGCTAGGTTCCATTTTTTTTTTCCTTGTTTGGTTGTAATAATAAAGACTAGTTTTATTAAATGCATAACCGACTATTTATTCATTCATCTAGGTGGAAGACTTGTGTTTTTTCTTTGAGTCATGGGTTTGATCCTAGGGGCTATGATAATATATATATTTTTTAATTTAATTACAATATAAAGATGAAAATTTTAATGTATTTTAGAATGATTGTGATTTGTGACTCAACTTAAAAATCATCCATGCTAACCACTAGATTAATAAATTAACCCTTAAATTAATACATATTACTTAATAAATTAACCCTTAGATTATTATCGTGTCTCTAATAAATTAACACTTAAATTAATAACACATCTCATTGTCAGTCAAAAAATAGAAAGACAAAAAATACAAGCAGATCACAATTTAAGCGATATTTAGTACATAACAAATTAATAGTCAAAGCAACATAAACAGAATAGTATATGTAGACACCTGATTGTGTCTCCCCAAAATACCAAACCGAGTGATAAATACCTTTCGCATCATTGATTATCGAACGAAGTGAAAGTGTGAAAAGTTTTGTGATGCGGTTGTTTTAAAAAAAATACTTCTTTCTGTTTTCGAAAATCTACTCTATTTATGAAAAATATCCAGTCCAATTTAGTTTGGTCCATTATAAGGGTCTAATAATGGTGTAGTTGGATGGGGTTTGAAAATACCTTTCCAACGATATATTATAAGCCCAATTCCGATAAATAATGAGGAAGTTAAGGCCAAAATACTAAACTGGGCCCAAACCGGATTTTACCTACGGCCCAATGATCATGTGGAGGGTCCAAAAGTTTAATCCCATTCCTATACTAATTAGGATTTAATTAGAAGCTTCTATAAGTTTTTAAAAGATCTTAATTATCCTTTTTCGAAAAGATAAGATCAAAGAATTCGAAATTGAATAAAACTTCTCTTTTTGAGAGTCCTTGTTCTGTGCGAAATCAAAGATGATCAGATATTATTTTCGCGCCTCATAATCTTTATACAAATCTTATATGGTTGGATTCATCTTGAAATTATCTTTCCAATGATATATTATAACATTAATTTCGAGCTATAACGAAAAAGATATAAAAAGAAATACGAAACTCTATCCAAAACTGACACTCTTCCACTATTTCAGCCATATCTTTTTATCTACAAAATATTTTAATCTGATTCTAGTTGGGTTAGAAATTAGACTTCAAGAGCTTTCCAATGACATATTATATGACTTATTTGGACTTCTGGATCAAAAGATATGATAAAAACAAAATCCACAAAAAACTGTCCCAGCGCCAAACGACAGCCTTGTCGCTAAACGACAGAGCCTGTCGCCATGCGTGATCCATGTCGTTTCGCAACAGACTCTGTCGTGCGCGATAGCTCTGCGACATAGCCTATTTTATTCCGATTCGAATTCTAACTCTTTTCTATTGTTTTCGGACTATTTTATCTATAAATAGGGTCGTATTTCCCCGTTTTTATTCATTCACAATCACCAATCATCTCTCTTTTCTCTCTAAGCTAAAGTTTATTCTCTCTCTATTCTTTTTCTAAGCCTAGCCCTTTTCAAAATACATCATACCTCATTAACAAGTTCTAGACACACCTAGCCAAGTTCGAAGTTGCCTTCCCCCTAGACGTGAAAGGTTGATAATTTCTTAGGGTTTGGTCCCAAATCTCTATTTCATTTATTATTTAATTGTTTGATTTATTATTTTCCTTGAAATTACTAACGCGTGTATTTTTTTATTCAAAAGAGGTACGAGGCATCCAAGTAAGTAATTTAATTACTTTATTACTTTCTTTCTCTATAGAAATCATGCTTTAATTATATTAATTCCTAGTATCATGTTAGGATGTCTTTATGATTCCTAGTATCATGTTTAGGGTATTAACTAAGATTTCTAATAGCATGTATGTTTCTAGTGTCATGTTTAGGTTGCTTCCTATTTCTTTCTAATATCATGTTAGTATCACGTTAGGGATAAAGCTTTGATCTTTACTGCTTAGTGATATGCTAGGATATG
Source organism: Chenopodium album (assembly GCF_948465745.1). NCBI lineage: Eukaryota > Viridiplantae > Streptophyta > Magnoliopsida > Caryophyllales > Amaranthaceae > Chenopodium > Chenopodium album. The sequence goes on along the minus strand of NC_137850.1, from coordinate 26,851,307 downwards.
TTATTAATCTTGTTAGTATCATGTCTAGGATCTTGCTATTAATATTATGCTTTGATGAGATTGAATATTATTATGATGATGATGATTGTGATTATTATGTTGCTTGATATATATATTATTGTTATTGCTTGATCACACCTTTTATTCATGTTTAAAGGGAATTTATACTTGTAATCACGCTTAATAAGATAATTAATAATCTTGTTTAGGCTAATATGATTATAATTCAAGTGATCGGCAATAATAGATTTGTTTGTACATTAATACTCAACCAACATAGATTAAACAGGTTTAGGGTTAACCTATTGATTGTATGTTAGTTAGAAAGCGTACATGAATATGAGAAGAATATAGTAGAGGCCTATTTTTAGGGCAGGTTCAATCTCTTTTAGGTTGGATTTGTACCTTCATCCCCGAATATCAATTCATGGTTCCAGACCACTATGGAGTTAGCGATCTCATGGATCGTGAAGGGGTGTAACCTTCACCCTCTGAACGGTTTACAAGTTCCTAAAACTTTTTGGCGACTCTTTTACTCTAGCTTCCTTCCCTTTGGACGCCACCATGCTTAAGTGTATGATCAAAGTGGGGCTCAAGTGTGGGATGCTTGAAATATTTCCTACAGTATACTACCATGATATCAATTTGTGGTTATGTTGTACATACCTCACCGCGGACGAATAGAAATTCTCCATCTAGAATCCCAACGGTTAATGGAGTATGTGCCCTTGTTATGACTTGCATATTTAATTTCGCAATTATAATTTGCTCTGGTTGAAGATCAAACATTGAATAGTAGTCAACGTACACATGCTCGAAATTGTGATTCACCAGGAAAATGTAAGTTAACTGATATATCTATTTCATATAGTGATTTACCCCATCCCTTGGCCATAATTAGGAGTATTTCTGGCTCTTTACAGCCACTTTTGCTACTAATATGTGTTTTCTAGTGTTTTCGTAGTTTTGGTATTGTTTTCTAGAAAACGCAGGTTTAGAGCATTTTCCCGGAATTATTTGGAGCCACTACGAGAATTAGAGAAGAACGACCATCTTTCGTAGTCCACGGCCGGTTAGAACCATCAATCCAGTGATTAAGGGCTCGGCATAGAAGAAACGAGGCAATGGACCAAGTTATCAAGCCCCGAAGAGGAAATATGAGTTGGGCTAGGATTAGTAGCCCAAACAAAGTCCAATTCTTCCTCAAGTACCTCTGCCCAACTGCATGGAGGCTCGCTCGAAGGCGCACCCGGCCGGGCGAGGCGGAAGAACAAAGAAACACTCTTTGCCTTGTCTCGCGCCCGACCAGGCATGAGAGAAGCTTCCCTCAAGAAAAAGGCGGGACCCGACAAGGTGAAGGTGCGCCCGACCAGGTGCGTGTCTTGGGCTAGTTTCTAATTAGGATATTTGGCCTTGTATAAATACGTTTTGTTTAGTTTGATACAATTACCTCTTTTCATTAGCTAAATTCTCATACTTAGTTTTAAGTTTTGGATATTTCTCTTGTTTCTCTCTCTACAACTCTTGGTTTATGCAATTCATTATTTCCGTTTACTTTGGTAACAAATTCTTCCCTTTTTATTTCTAGTAATTTATTTACTTTGATTTATCATGTCTTATTTAATTGCTTTGTTTAGTTTAGATTTTAATATGTGAGAGTAGATTATTTTCTAGGGTTGTGGGGATCCATAAATAATATGAAGGGGTAATTTATTATTGTTGATTGTCAATGCTTGATTAATTTCCTATTGATCTATTTAATGTTATACAATTAGATTAGGCCTGGTTTAATTGTATGAGTTTTGCAATATTGATTTGAGATTCGAGAGATGAGTATTGATTTTTAGGCTTAGTTTCAATAGGCGCATTAATTTATAAATGGTTAAGTCAAGATTCGAGAGATGTGATGTAATACCGGTAGATTAATCTTGTGATTGTAATATGTAGGGAAAGAGCTTTATGATCTGATTAAATATTGCATTGGTGATTGATTGTTATGTTTTACCCTGTAATATTGTTTATTGGTGAACCTATACCCTAGGCTTTTATTTATTAATTTCTCCCTACTTTTATTCTCCTTCGTTTAATTCATCATAAAGATAATTTGGTTACTTAATAATTTAGATTATTTTACTTAATTAGGAATAGAAAGACTTGTTTCCATGTGGATTCGACCCTACTTTCCTATCTGCTTTAGTTAGAGGACTTAGGAATTACTTTTGATTAGGTGATACGACTTTAGCCTATCAAAATTTGGCGTTGTTGCCTGGGAGATGGTTTTATTTTTATTCTAATTGTTTTGTAGTCTAGATTATTTTCTCCCGTCTCAGAGAACGGAAGTTCTTTGGGACAATTTCTCATTTTTGTTTGTTTAGTTCTGTGTTTATGCCCAGGAATTCTAGATCAAGGTACATTCCATTCGATCTTGAAATCAAACGATCTTTTTATAGACAAAAGAATCTTTTCAGACAAGTACGAGCCACTTCCAAGGGTAATATACCTTTAGATCCCTCATCTGATTCTAGTGACACACCAGAATCAGAGATGACACAACCACCGCCACCACCTCCTCAGGTTCGTAAGCGTAGCGATTAATCGCAACCATCCCTGACGAATTTTCCACATCTTGCTCCTACACCTAATCTCGATGGAGTACAATTCAAGATTAAACCTCAGTTTATAACTATGATTGAAAGGAAAGAATTTAGCGAAGCTAAAGGTGAAGATCCAAATCTTTATATTGCAGACTTCTGCCAATATTGCAACACTATTAGGCAAGCTGGAGTCACGCAGGACCAAATCAGGGAGATTCTTTTTCCCTTTTCTTTATGTGGTAAAGCTAAATTATGGTATAATGGGTTGAATAGAAGTGTACTTGGTATTACTGACTAGGATACTCTTGCTTTGAATTTCTATAGTAAATATTACCCTGCAGAGAGGACAACTTTGCTAAGGAGTTCAATCCAAAACTTTTCCCAAGAGCCAGATGAGAGTTTATATGAAGCTTAGGAAAGGTTTAAAGATTTGCAAAGAGAATGTCCCCACCATAAGCTAGCACAGTGGCATTTAATTCAAGCCTTTTACAATGGGATTGGAAATTCATCTAGGATGATCATAGATTTAGCAGCTAATAGGAGATTTATGAATCTTAATGTAGAGGTAGCAGGCCAAGTTATCGAAGAGATGACAATTCACAATTCCCAATATGGGAATCCTAGAGGCCTTGCAAAAAAAGGCAAACATAATGTCGATTCAGTATCCTTTGTGCAAGCTCAATTAACATCTATTTGTCAAAAATTAGATAATCTTAGTGTTGTTTATCCTACTACTATAGCTGATGTTTTTGCGGTAAATAATAACACTAACGAAGCTTTTTGTGAAAATTGTTAAATTGTAGGGCATTGGGAACAAGATTGTAGGAGTTATGTGGAGCAAGTAAATGCATTCCAAGCCTACAGACAAAATAACCCATCCAACACCTATAATCCTGGGCTCTAGAATCATCCATACCTTTTTTCCGGAGTAACAATCTACAAAACCCCCCAACTCTACGACCATCACAACCAAAAGCACCACAACAACCACAACAAAAATACTACCAACCCCCTAAAAGGACCCAATCATCACCAACTCCACCTCCATCCACTGACCCTGCCTTGTCAGAAATTAGAGCTAAGTTAGCTAATATGCAAAAACACATGCAGAGTAGAGATGCACAAATTGATTTTATCTTAGCCCATGATAAAATCATGGATAATCAAATTGCGTAACTTTCCTGTACTCTACCAACTCGCCAGCAGGGAGCTCTACCATCACAGCCAGTACAACCCACAGATCATGCTAATGCAATTACTTTGAGGAGTGGTTCACACTATGATGGGTCTTCTATGCCCAAAGATAATGAACCTGCTACAACAACAATTGCTTATCCTGATTCCCTTGTACCAAGTGCTAATGTTACTAATCCTGCAGGGCCCCAAGAGAAAACTAACTCTTCTAATGTTTCTTTGCATGGTAAACCTCAGAACAAAGGTGGAGATGTGAAAGGTCCAGTTATCAAACTTCCGTTCCTTAATACACATTTGAAGAATAAGTTGGATAAGCAATTTGGTAATAGTTCCTTTCACTGATTTAATCACTCAGGTTCCTGCATATGCTAAATTTGTGAAAGATATTTTGACTAGGAAAAAGGGTCTTTAATGAGGTAGAAAGTGTAGCTTTTACAGAGGAATGTAGTGCTTTATTGCAAAATAAATCTCATCCTAAATTAAAGAATCCTAGTAGTTTTTTTGTCCCTTTTCATATTGGTAATGTCTGATAAAGCATTATGTGATTTGGGTGGTAGTGTTAGTGTTATGCCATCGTCTGTGTGCTCAAAGCTTAATATGGGTGATTTAAAAGTTACTAATATTACCTTGCAAATGGCAGGCCGTTCTATTAAATACCTGTAGACACCCAAATGTGTCTCCCTAAAACCAAACCCAGTGATGAATACCTTTCGTGTCGAATCATAATCGAATGAAGCGAAAGTGTGGAAAGTCTAATGTTGTGGTTAGTTTTTATTAAAAATCTTTCTTTCTGTTTTCAAAAACCCGCTCTATTTTATGAAAATAGCCAATCCAGTTTAGTTTGGTCCATGAAAAGGGTCCAATGATGGTATAGTTGGATGGGGCTCGAGAAGAGCTTTCCAACGATATATTATAAGCCCGATTCCGATGAATAATGAGAAAGTTATGGCCAAAATACTAAATTGGGCCCGGTTTGGTTCTTATATGCAGCCCAATGATCTAGAGGAGGGCCTATTATGAATTATCATTCCTAGTGCAATTAGGATTGATTATAGTCTTCTAGAATCTTCTAGAAGGTTCTTTTGAATCCTAAAGGGATTAGGATTGATAATTATGTTTTATGAGTTTTATTTGGAATAAAAGAAGTGTTTTAAATGAAATTACGATTTTACCCTTCGTATGGATTTTACGACTTAATTTTATCGAAAAATAGATTCCGCATTGAAAACGCGTGGAAAACCTTCTACATCGCCAAACGAAAGTTTGGTCGCCTTGCGACAAGCTCTGTCGCCAGCGACAGAAGAGTATTTTATTCCTTTTCGAACTCTGATTCTTTTCTCTCGATTCCGAACTATTTTCTTATAAATAGGGTCCCTGGACCTCCGTTTTTCAATAACCAGAATTCTCTAATTCTTGTCTCTCTAAGCTAAAGGTTGATTCTCTCTATCTCTCTTTCTAGCCTAGCCTTTTACAAACACAATTCCTCATACATTAACATTAGACACACCCAGCCAAGTTCGAAGTTGCCTTCGCCCTAGACGTGAAAGGTTTGATATTTCTAAGGGTTTGGTCCCAAATCATTCTTTCAATTATTTAATTTGATTGTTTGTTTTAATACTTTTCCTTGAAGTTACTAACACGTGTATTTTGTTATTAGAAAGAGGTACAAGGCATCGAAGTAAGTAATTTTATTGTTTCATTGATCTTTTGATATAGAAATCATGATTAGATTGTTTTGTTGATTCCTAGTATCATGTTAGGATGTTTTATTGCTTCCTAGTATCATGTTTAGGGTAATTTCTAATATCAAGTATGATTAAAAGAATGCTTCCTATTTCTTTCCTAATATCATGTATCATGTTAGAGCTAAAGCTTTGATTTTCATATGTTTAGTGACATGCAAGGGTTTGTTATTAATCTTGTTAGTATCATGCTTAGGATCTTGCTGATTATATTATGCTTTAACATGATTATTTTTATTATTTTTATAATTGTTATAATTGTTATTATTTTAATAATTTATTATTATGTTGCTTGATGCCTAGGATCTTGATGCTTGATCACGCATTTTATGCATGTTTAAAGGGAATTAGTACATGTAATCACGCTTAATAAGATAATTAATAATCTTGTTTAGGGTTAATATGATTGTAATTCAAGTGATCGCCAATAATAGTTTTATTTGTGCATTAAATTCAACCAACATAGATAAACAGGTTTAGGGTTAATCTATTGATTGCATGTTAGTCAGAAAGCGCACATGAATACTAGAAGAATAAAGTAGAGGCCTATTTAGGGCAGGTTCAATCTCTTTTAGGTTGGATTTGTACCTTCATCCCCGAAGTTCCAGTCATGGTTCCAGACCTATTGGAGTTGACGATCTCATGGATCGTTAAGGGGTGTAACCTTCACCTTGTGAACGGTTTACAAGTTCCTAAAACTTGTTGGCGACTCTTTTGCTCTAGCCTCCTTCCATTTGGACGCCACCATGCTTAAGTGTATGATCACAGTGGGCTCAAGTGTGGGCTGCTTGAAATATTCCCTACAGTTTTTGGCGACTCCACTAAGGAGGATTTCTATTTTAATTCCTGAAATTTATTTTGGCAATGATTTAGAATGAGTGGATGAGACCCGAAAAGTTCTAAGTATTTCTTGTGCGTAATTTTGATTGACATTATTGGCATAAGCATAAAAAAGGTTCTCATTGGAAAGACCATCCGTAATGAGTAAAAAACATAGGATTTTTACACGCAGGAAATTTGAGAAATATCTTTCACAACTAGAATGGAAATAATACTTCGAAAACTGGAAAATTCTAAGAACACAGAAAGCTGCTGAGGCATGTAGGAACTAGCGTCTAAAAAGCAGAGTGTGTCGCCTGAAAAATGGCCTCGTCGTCGGGCGAAAACCTTGTCGTCCGGCGACGGAGTTATTTTCTGGCGACAGACTCTATTGTCCGGCGCCAAGTTCTTCCAATACCGAGCCAGAACTCTGCCTTCTTGTTTTGGCTAGTTCTAGCACTGTTGGCTCGATTCTACTTCCTGATTGAGTTTTTCTCTCTTTTTTGAAACCCATATGTGTTCTACATATGGACATAACCCTCTGGGAATTCATGCTCCATCTACCCAATCGAACGCTCTAAGCAACGTAGGGTACATCCGAGAATGTTGAATTCACCAAACCGTGGAAGCGAGTTTAACTCGCGGGGTCCCATCCACACGCGCCAACCCTTCCAAAGGTAAGGCTTCCGCGCGGTGCATCCGGACTCATAACCATGGACCCTCTTTGACTAACCCATATCCTGAACTTTAGAGAACTAGAGCCATGGTTAGGTTGCAAACTCATTGCACCATATCGTGCCTACTTGCCTATTAGTGCATTATTTGCTATGCATACTCTATGTGTTTCTCCTAACTGTTTGTTTGACTTGTGATTAAGTCTAAATAAACTAATTAATGACTAAAAGGACTTTGCCTAATTAATTAATTTGAGTAATTAAACGCTAATAAATTAATCAAACTGACTTAGTACGACTTTAGGCCTGTCCCTTTAGAGTAAAAATACTGAAAACAGTCCCAGATCGATGTTCCAGTAATGGCGCAAAAATTTGGTCTGTGATGCCAAACGTTGCTATGCAATGCTGGGCGACAACCTTGTCGTCTGGTGCTGCACTGCAGAGTGCGGCAACAGTTCTGTTGCTTTGGCGACAGTTCAGTTTCTTGCTCGAGTCATCACGACGAGTCTAATTAAACAGTTTATTAATCAGTTTGGTCATTTTGTTAATAGCAGTAGTCATACTTAGTCCTTAATTAAGTATAAGCACTTAGTCTCATGGTCATACACAAGAGTCAAAGCATGTCACTTGCACTCACAAATAAAGCACACACTAATATGTATGTACACTTTGACCAAGTCTAGAGAGTCTTATATGCGCGTGTTTTCCGTCATTTTTTTTAGGGGGGTAAGTTGGATATTAATCCTCCAATTAAACCACACTTGTTTGAACCCATATACTTGATTCCTAAAAATATGCACCCTATTTTTGATTTTTCTTTTCATAAACCAGTAAAGTCAAAGTCAATTTGAGTCAAGTCATTAAAACAAATAAAAATGGTTTAATTTACAGCGCGTGGTCAAGAAAGGAAGGGCGTTTAATCAAGGACAACCTCTTTGTTCAAATTCAGCTTTTTGATAAACCAGTCAGTCGGAAAAGAAAAGCTAAGAAGATAATGGCGAGTCAAGAAGAAGTCAATGAGCTTAAGAAGCAAATGGCTAGCGTTACTGAGGTGTTGAAGGCTTTAACCCTCCAAATCAATGACCCTTTGAAACAACAACAAATGGAGCTCATGCAAGAGAGCTTGAGCAAGATATCCAATGACTACAGATTCCAGGGCATTAGCTCGCAAGGGGTCTCGGTGGACAAGGAGCTTCTTCCGCAGAAGTTCAATGCCAACGACATCCCAAAGTTTAAGGCAACAGACAACCCTTATTTCCACTTAAGAGCTTTCGAGACAATAATGAATATTAAGGGGATTGATAGGAAGGTCTTTCATTCATTGTTTTCTTTATCTCTTAAAACCGTTTGTCAACAACGGTTCTTTTCCGTTAAAAAAGAGAAAACCTCTACTTGGGAATCTATTTTAAACTCTTTCATTGATAGGTATAAATGTAATATTCAAGTTGAAACTGATCATAGAGAACTTGAAATACTTAAGCAAAAAGAGAATGAAGGTTTCACTTCTTTCTTTAATAAGTGGAGGGAAACTTCCGCTAAGATGGTTGAGGTACCAAGTGAAAAGGAATCTGTGAGGATGTTCATTAAGAACCTCCAAGAAAAGTACTCCAAACATCTTAAATATCAAAGCAACTTGCATACTTTCAAGGCTGTCTATGACATTGGAATTAACATTGAAGACGACCTTGCTAAACAAAAAGCTGCTAATAATAATAACTCTAACAGTGGCTGGAAAGGTAAGAAGAACGACAATCCTTCTTCTTCCAAAACCACCCACTCAAACAATGTTAGCACTTTTAATTTGAGTGAAGTCCTTGCCATGAACAATCAAGGACAAAAGAAACCATTTAGGAGGAACTTTACTCCTATTGGTATGAGTTATGACAACGCATTTGATTGATTACATGCAAAAGGTCTTATAACTGCCGTTGGACCATTCGGGGATCCACCTGTAGAAAAGAGGACGGCTAACTGGAATCCCAACGCACATTGCAAGTATCACCAAGGCAGGGGCCATCTCACTGAAAATTGTTGGAAGCTTAAGGAAACTATCCAAGACTTAATTGATAATAATTAACTCCCATTGCCCCCTGCAAGCAAGAAGCCAAGTATCAATAATGCACCACTTTCTGATTCTTTGGCTATCTCTGATGAGGAAGACCATGTCGACCCCTCATCCCTCATCAAACCAGTTGAAGAGGTTCATGCTATCGAAGAAGAGGAAGAAACCTTTTTCGATGCCATGAGTGATTTCCCTCCTGGACAAGAACCTGCGACTAGAGAAGAAGTATGGATTCTCATACGATCAATGTGGGAAGGAATAGACTTCTTACATGAAGCTTTCAAGTTCGCAAAGAAACAAGAAAAGGTGGTCCAAAACAAGCATGTCAGCAACAAAGTTCCACCCATGGAGAAGAAACCATTTTCTCTCCAAGTAATTGACACACTCAAAAAGAGTAATAATCCTTACACACCAATTGGGACTTCCTATGCTAACATGTTCAAAATGCTCTCCGAGAGTGGTAAGATTAAACCTCTCGAACCGAGACCATTTGAATCATTAAAGAGGACAGATAGATTCTACTGTCCATATCATCAATTAGGGGGACATACCATCGAGCATTGCTTCAAATTTAAAGATTTAATCTAAAAGCTGATTGATAACAAGAAGCTAGTCCAAATTCCACAAGAACAAGATGCTAACATCAATGGGCTTTGGGACAGCGATTACGAGGACGTCTATCTCAAGGATATGGAAGAACCTCCACTTTCAGTTATATATCCAGTAAGTGACTTTTGGGAGAAGAAGATTCACCCATAGACGTTCTCACAAGATCTGGGAGAATGCAACCTCCCATCACCACACAACCTATTCCTACTACTCAACAAGTTCCCATACCGATTATAGAGGACAACGATGTTGTCAGACAATTCAAAAAGACCAAGGTCGAGATGAACGTATGGAAACTTCTAGCTACATCTCGAGAACATAGATTGGCGGTAATGAATGCCTTGGAAAAAATAGGGATAGACTCCGAAACCACTCCTGAGGGGTTGGCTAACTTTCTCACGAGTGACCTTCCTAGTCCCATCAACTTGATCACCTTTTCTGACAAAGATCTACCTCCAGAAGGTGACAAACATTACAAGGCTCTAAACCTCACAGTAATCTGCAAGAAAATGAATGTCCCAATGACTCTTGTAGATAATGGATCGGCAATCAATGTTTGTCCACTTAGAACTGCGAGGATACTAGGAATAAGGGAAGAAGATTTAACCCCGTCAACGCAAGGAATAAGAGCCTACGACGATACTCGTCGCCAAGCTCTTGGAAAGATTACCATGAACGTAACGGCGAGACCAATAGAACATGCCACTACCTTCCAAGTAGTGGATATTAAAGCTTCCTTTAACTTATTGTTGGGACGCCCTTGGCTCTATGACCTTAAGTTCGTCCCTTCATCCCTTCATCAACAAGTAAAAGCTATAGTTGGAGGGATCCCTATTACGATCGATGCTTCACCTACGACGATTAAAGCTGTTGAAAATCCAATTATTAACGTGGCGCACGATGAGAACGATGAAGATTTGTGGGGCTTTAATGAAGAGGTCTCCTTAATCGAAGAAGATGAAAAGACCCCTCTTTGCTATGACCTCCACTCTAATATGACAATAAATGCTATTCTCAAAAAACAGGGACACTTTCTTGGAATGACTCTTGGAAAGAAAAAGGAGATAGAAAAACAAATGGAACTACCTGGCCTCCTTAAATTAGATACTTTTGGACTTGGTTTCAAACCGACTTTAGAAGATCTAAAGCGAGCCCAGGAAAAGTCCAAGGAATAGAAGAACGCTCGTACCCAAAAGAAAGCAATCCCAATGGACCAATATCCCCTTACTCTTAATGGACAATTTATAAGAGAAGGAGAGGACTATCCATGCCACGAATTTCCCGAACCCTTTGTTGTAAATGGCATAAGGCAACCTAGGTTCGAAATCTTTCTGGATTGCTACTTTTTAGATGAGATCCCAACTCCTATCCATAAGGAGAAAGCACCCCCATGCTTTGACTTTAATGTCATGAGACTCCTCTTCGGGCGCGAAAAGAATGAGCCAAAATACATAGAAGAGAACTCCTCGCTCATTCAAACAGTCTTACCAAGTGAAAACTTCGATCCTTCGAAGCTCATCACTCCAGCAGAGGGTTTAGTGCAAGGATGGCACAAAATAGTAAAGGTGACTACTCCAAGTGGAAGAAAGATCTCCATAACAACAGGACAAGGACCAATGTTTGAAGAGTCGTCTGAGTCAGAGTCCGAGTCAGAGTCTTCCCTTATAGAGTCTTCTAAGTCCTTAGCTGTAGCACCTTCTCCTTCTATTTTAATACCTACTCCTAGGATAGTTAGTAATCAAGTCCCAGAGGACATTTCCTTATTTGATGTAATGATTTCCAAGTTTAATAATATGTCTTCTTCCTCTTACTCCTCGTGTTATTTTCTAACCCAAGATGACGAGCATTGCTTAACTAACAATGAAAGTGACAAAGAAATCATTAAAGCAATGGAAACACTTGAAAATAAAACACCGGTAATTGAGGATACTGAAACGGTTGATATCTCAAACAATCCAACCATTAAAAGAGAAGTTAAAATCGGACTAACACTTAATGAAGATGAAAGAACTGATTTAATAAATCTACTTAAAGAATTTATCGATGTATTTGCTTGGTCATATGAAGATATGCCAGGTATTAACAGAGAAATAGATCAACACACTATACCACTAATTCCAGGAATGAAACCTGTAAAACAAAAGTTGCGTTGAATGAAACCCGACGTAGCTCTTAAAATAAAAGAAGAAGTTCAAAAGCAAATAACTGCAGGTTTTATCAGGGTCCTAGTTCCAAAGAAGAATAGAAGGGTAAGAATGTGTGTCGACTATTGAGATCTAAATAAGGCAAGTCTAAAGGACGACTTCCCTTTACCACACATCGACATCTTAGTAGATAATACAGCGAATCACGCGCTTCTCTTGTTTATGGATGGGTATGCAGGGAACCAGATTCTCATGGCGGAAGAAGATATGGAGAAAACGACATTTATAACACCTTGGGGTACTTACTATTACACGGTAATGCCATTCGGGTTTAAAAACGCGGGTGCCACTTACCAACGAGCAGCAACTGCCCTACTCCATGACATGATGCACAAAGAGGTTGAAGTCTACGTGGATGATATGATTGTAAAATCAAAATATCGCCCAGGACATCAAGTAGCCTTAAGAAAGTTCTTTGAAAGGATAAGGATATACAACATGAGGTTAAATCCATCCAAGTGCGCTTTTGGAGTCATCTCAGGCAAACTCTTGGGATATGTCATAAGCTCTAGAGGAATAGAGATAGACCCAACCAAGATCAAAGCAATTATGTCAATGCTGCTGCCCAAAACCGAGAAACAAATTCGAGGATTTATTGGCCGGTTGCAATACATAAGCAGGTTCATATCAAAGCTAACAACAATATGTGAACCAATATTCAAGAAACTCAAAAAGAATGTGCCAGTGATATGGGAGGATGAGTGTCAAAAAGCCTTTGAAAAGATCAAAGCTTATCTCGCAAATCCTCCCGTATTAGCACTAGCGCTTCCAGGGATTCCTCTTAGGTTGTATTTAACAGTCACCAAAGAGACAATGGGGGCTATGCTCGCACAAGAAGTAGAAGGAAAAGAAAATGCGATCTACTACCTAAGCAAGAAAATGCTCGAGTATGAAGTACGCTACACACCACTTGAGAAATTGTGCCTCACATTAGTGTGGGCCACAACCAAGTTGAGACATTACATGCTCGTGCATACAGTCTTTATAGTATCTCGAATGGATCCACTCAAATACTTATTTGAAAAATCTACACTTAATGGGTGCATATCAAGGTGGATATTCAACCTAGCCCAATTTGATGTAAGGTTCATGCCTCAAAAGGCTATTAAAGGATCTGTGGTCTCGGACTTCTTAGAAGATTTTCCAAGTGAAGATTCGACGCCAATACATAACAACGAATTTCCAAATGAAGCCTCAAACCAAAAGGGATGTGGCGTTGGAGTACTATTAGTATCACCTAAAGAAGAACATGTTCCAATCTCCATAAAGTTAGATTTCGATGTTACCAACAACGCTGCAGAATACGAAACATGCGTGGTAGGCCTCGAAACAGCTTTGGCATTGGGAGTAAAGAAACTTCGAATATTCGGAGATTCTTCTTTGATCATCAACCAAATCTCTAAAAGATGGAAAGTAAGGAGTGAAAATTTAGCCCCTTACCAAACTTATCTAGAAAATCTCACCAACCAATTGGAAAAAGTAGAATACACATATCTACCTAGAGAGGAAAATCAATTTGCTGATGCCCTGGCAAGACTAGCCTCAATGGTTAGAATTCCCACGGAAATCGAGCAAATGCCTTTAACCATAAAGAAAAGGCATAAACCGGCTTACATTCAAGCCATAGAAAACGCGAAGTGGTCCAAGATGAAGAAGAAGAAGAAGAATAAGAAGAAGAAGAAGAAGAAGAAGAAGAAGAACCGTGGTATACAGACATACTCAATTATGTCACCAAAGGAGAATATCCTCCTCATGCTGACAAAAGAGAAAAACGAGCATTAAGACTCTTGGCTTCCCAATATGTACTCATAGATTATGAGTTACACAAAAGGGTACCTAAGGGTCGAGCTCTCTTATGTGTAGGGAAAAAGGAAGCCCAAAGAGCCATGAGGATAGTCCACGAAGGCGTTTGTGGAACTCATGTTAATGGCAAAATGTTAGTCCAAAAGATAATGCGAGAAGGGTATTATTGGACTACCATGAATAGGGACTGTCATCAATACGTAAAAAGATGCCCTAAAATGCCAAATATACGCTAACTTGCAACATGTTCCTCCATCTCTATTCTACACCTACACATCACCATGGCCAATTTTAACATGGGGAATTGATATCATCGGTAAAATTACCCCTCCAGAGACAAGAGGCCACGAATACATTCTAGTAGCAATCGAGTACTTCACGAAGTGGGTTGAAGCACAGTCATATGCTAAACTCACTGCAAAACATGTAGCACTCTTTATCGAAAGGAACATTATTTGTCGATATGGAGTCCCACATGAGATGATAAGTGACAATAGAACTCACTTTCAAGAAGAATGTGAAGAATTGCTACAAAAATATGGTATTCAACACCATCATTCTTCTCCTTATAGACCTCAAGCAAATGGAGCAGTTGAGGCGGCTAACAAAAATTTAAGGACTGCTATCGAGAAAATGACAGGAAATTACAAGGATTGGCCTGGCAAACTCCATTTCGCACTTTGGGGTTATCGCACGTCAATTCGTACATCAACAGGAAATACACCATTCTCCTTATTTTATGGAATGGATGTCGTACAACCTGTAGAGTTAGAAATACCTTCTCTACGCATTGCATTGGAAAGTAAACTCGATGAAGTCGAATGGACTAGGGCAAGATATGAAGAGCTAATTCTACTCGATGAAAAGCGACTAGAAGCTCTACATCATACTCAATGCTATCAAACCCGTATGGCTAGACACTTTAATAGGAAGGTCAAGACAAGAAACATCAAAGTAGGAGACTTGGTTTTAAAAGCATTAAGGAAAAATGTTTTGGATCTAAGAGGTAAATTTAGGCCTAATTAGTCCGGACCATATATCGTCAAAACCATCCTCTCAGGAGGTGCAGCAAAACTAACTGATATGGATGGTAATGAGTTCTCAAACATGACGAACCTTGACCAACTTAAAAAGTACTACCCATAATTACTTGAGTAGCACACTCAAGAGAGCTACGTTTGGCCTGATTCCTTAGGAAAAGATACGTAGGCAACCCTTTACAGGGTGCAGCCACTTTAATTCTCACAAATCTCGCATCCCAGCGTCAACAAAAATGCAACGCAGCATCAGCGCAAAATAAAAAGTCTGTCGTCAGACGACAGACTGCAATGCAAGGCGACAGGCTTCGTCGCCTGGCGACGACAGAAGCGTCTAGTGACAGACTTAAAACCGCGGTGCCAATTTTCTGCGAATATCTGGGAAAATTTCGGTGTATTGCGGAAAATTTTCGACTTCCGTACTCGAGAAATTTTCTGGAAAATAATTTAAGTTGTTTTCGTTGCTTTAATAAATTAAATGTAAAGTTAATTTAACTTTAAAAAGCTGAAATTGCATTAATAAAATAAAGTAAAATTACATTATTGATGGAATAAAAGCTTAATAAAATAAATTGACTTGAAAATTAAACTAGTCTAATAAATTGGAAGTTAAGCAATGCTTCAATCTTTCTTCTCTTTCTTTGCTCTTTTCCAATTCTTGTCACCATCTTCTTCATCGTCCATGACTTTAGCTAGTAGGCATCCTTTAGAGGACCTACATTCAATCTTGGAGTAAATAGTTTCTCCTTTAGCTAAGACACCATGTTTCTTTTCCACCCAAACTTTCTTTTCTGAAGAGTCCGCTTTTCTTTTCTCTTTGCCTTTAGTAGTCTCTTTCTTCTTAGGCGTCATAGGTGTTTTGAATTCAAATTTTTCACCTAAGCGTTCCTTAACAGGAGTTATCTTGTCAACTAGACGGTTTTTCACATCGGTTCTACTTTGATCTTTCTTCTTGTCCTTTTTAGGCTTATTAAGAAGCCAATTCTTCACATTATTGGGCAAGGAAGGAGGAACCTTTTGGGTAATCACTTCCCATAAGGCCTAACACTCTAATATGTGTCAAACCTCTCTACTTCTTGTGAAACAGGGAATTCATAAGGACGACGGAGATCCCCAGAAGGAATTGTTTGAAGCAGACCTACTGCCTTTTTACCCTACAGGGATAATAAAAAGTCATCTTGGTTAAGCTTGGAAGATGGCAGAAGGGTTGCTTGTTGACACCAACCATCTTCTCAATTTTCCACCATGGGACGACCCATTTGATAGCAAAGGTACAAGAGGCAAATATTTTACTCCACTCATGGCGACCCATCTTTATAGAGAAACGTTTCTTCCACCTTACAAAGCAGTTTGGAGTGTATTTTTCAATATTGTCAGGAGCATTAATTAATTCTAGTCTCTCCATTAGCCACATCTGCAAAAAAAATTCAATGCAAATAATTAGTATTACTATACAAAAATATGTTTTTGATTTCTGTAATTAAATATTATTTTTCTACCTGTAATAAAATTGGAGAGCCCCGAAAAGGTGCTTTTGGATTTTTCTTTAATTCATCAAGACTAAGCATAGTCTCTCCAACAATTAATGGCATTGGATTCCTTCCATATTCAATTTGTTCCAAGACAGATATTATAATTGCTTGACCCTCATTATTTCTACCACTAGTGATAAGATATTGGTTAAGCATGCAAAAGAGGAAAGCCTTTCTTCTATAAACATGAAAAGATTCAGAATACGGTCTATCAAAATAGTGGCGTGCAAATTCTTTTAGATTAACTATGCTACCATCTACTATATTTGTTAGATCTCTGTCTTTTAAATTAAAGAAGCGCTCAAAATCTTTATAATAATACTCATTCACTCTAGGAATTACCGCAAGATCTACAGAAGGGAAGCCTAAAATGGCACCAAATTCTTCCGGTAAAGGGCTAATTTCATCACAGCCTAGTCTAAAGCAATGCGTGTCTGTATCCCAATATTCTAAGGCGGTATGAATAAAGTCTATATCAATATCTACCCCTTAATACCATAAATACCTCCCATGTGAAAAAAGTCAAGTTCTTTCCTCTCTTTAGCAGTCAAAGACCGACACCATTCACGAGTAAAATCGCTAAAACTCTTAGTGACTGAAGACATGATTACTTGTTGAGAAGCTAAATTATGATTAATGATTAATCTGTTCGAATTATACATAAATCGGCAGATTAGGGGGCTATTTATGCACAAAAATGGTGCAGATAGACTCCTTAAAGGATTCGAAGGAACGCACTGCAGCGCCAGACGACAAATTCGTCGCCTGGCGACGAAAGTAGCGCCTGGCGATGACATGTAGCACGTCGCGACATATGACGCCGCAATGCCAGCTCAACGCGCTATGCAAACCGTGTTTTCTTGACTACGATTCGAATTTTTACAATGACTTTACAATTATGCCCTTTATTCAATCACCCTATACACAAAAATTCAATATATCTTTCCTTTTTCTTGGATTTAATCGAGCTTAATTCAATTTAGGCTTACTTTAGTCCAAACTATTTTCATTTTTTTTCTTTTTGGGGGAGAAAGTTGGATACCCTCCATTAATAATAAAATGACGGAAATTTTGCGCAAAATTAATCACAAATTTTTTGAACACACGCATATGCACATAAAATGAAAAATAAAAAGGTAAAGATAATACAGACATAATAGATGATAATTTGTATATACAATGTGTCTAAAATGAAGTCGTATAAAACAAGCCAGCAAAGTCCTACAAATTCAAAATAAATAAAAAACACAGGTACAACTATGGTGCCGGAGGACGCAGATGAGGAGGAATGTTCATCATATCGAAGAACATCGCAGACCGAGGAGTATGCTCCTCACCAGCTCCGGACTCGCTAGTAGGCGGGAACCTCAAATCAGAGCCAGTCCACCCAGGCTCACCCTGGTACTGAATCGACAAAGCCCGAGGCTGTTGTGGCTGTTGCGACAACGAGCCAAACTCGTACGTATTACCACCCACCAGAGGAGCCGATGTCGCCCCTCCTTGGCCCATCGGCCCAGTCTGCGCACCCTCAGACGAAGAACCTGAACTCTCCAATGTCTCATTCCAAGCAGCATTAGATTGGCCACCTCGACCATCAGAAGTAGTGCGGCGACGCCTCAAGCCAGACCTAGACGGCTCCTAGCCTCGGGTCTCGCCCGAGTACGTGAAGGAATAGGCTGTCCCTGCAAAATTAAGTCAGGTCAGATGCAAAGAAAATAGGAGGATAAACAATATAAAGGAAAAAGAGATACCTCCCCAACAACATCGTCGCGACGACAGGAAGCTAGGTTCCTCATCCTCACCAGCTGACTCCGAAAGGCGACTATACACCTCGCCATCGCTGTCACCACCTTGCGAGAGAACTGTTAAAAACAAGGTCGGTAACAATACAAGATAAGTGTAAATAAACAACAAGCAGGCAACTCACCCGAGTCTGGTGACGAGGAATAGACCGCTCGACAAAGCGCTGATCCTTAGGAACCGGAGGAATCATCTCCTCAACTGGGTTGTACGTCCCCTGGTAGCTGATGGACATCCGAGGAGGAACGAACTCAGCAAGCGCAGCCTGGCAAAAAACAAATCTAAAGTGTCACTTGGGGGCTATCTAGCAAAAACTAAAGGATAAAAAGCATACCGCCGCCTCCTCAGATATAACAAGGGCCGAAGCTAGCAGTGGCAGCAAATCTTCCTCGTAGCACCACCCCGGACGGGCATGAGATCGCCAAGGGGTACCAGCAGGCGACCTCTCCGCCAAGTTTATCAGCATCGCCTCATGAAACATGTGTCGAGGCGGAGCAGCAAGGACCACAAAAATATCTGAAGAGTGCTAAACAGCCACTCTTTCACCAAGGTACACCACAGCCTCGTACGTCCCCTAAAAGTAGCGACGCTCGATAGTGTACTGCGCAGCCAGCGCAAGAACAGCCAGATCGGCCTATGGTCGATACACCACATCACGCCCCTACAAAACATGCCTGTGAGATAAAAGGCTATTTAAAAGCGATACAAGAGGCAAGCGTCCAAAAGAACATACCGAGAGGATCAACTCTCGAACACGAGCAATAGTGGTCTCGCTACTGATGCGACCTCCACAACAGCCGCCAATAGGGAGCTCGCGAGGAGAAGGTCTCGCCGGCGCAAATGATGGAAAATACTCGTAGAACCAAATCTACAAAGGCAAAAGAAGATCAGCAAATGCTAATAAAAATCTAGAGCTAATCTTTAAAAAGGAATGAAGTATACCTCTACGATTCTCCAGAAGCTGGAGAGTGCGATATCTCCTGTGAAGGTTGTGTGACGACAAAAGCGTCGCAAGCCCAACAAGAAATCAGCATAAGCCAAGCTGGCCCAGTCATAGGTCCCGACCAACTAAAGGTCACGGAGAGCAGGCAGGTAGTAGAGAAGTACTCGACTACCTCTGTTAGGAGAAAAGGTCCCTGACAGCAAGATAAGAACGAAGATGCGCACCTGCTGCTCATTGGTGGTCGCATCATCCTCAAAAGCCATCGCCAGAGTAGACTGGCGGATAAATCGAGCACTAAGTCGTGTCGGCTCAGCCTCGACACGGGCCCGAATAGTAATCGGACCCAACAACTCCTCGACCATTGGAGAAAGGACAGTAATCTTATTGTCAAATGGTAGTGCAGCAGAACGGAACTCCAGTCCCGAGATAAGACTAAATTCAGCAAGGGTGACGGTCATCTCGCACCAAGGAGAGTGAAAGATGTTGGTGGTGTCCTAGAAGAACTCCATCAGAGCTTGAACTACGTGGTGGCTCACGTCAAAAGAGTACATGGCCTGAGTAGCCCGAAACAAGGCAGTCAGCCCACAAGACTCCTAGAGCAGTCGCAACTCCTCATCGTTGCGGAAATATTTGTCGTACAACGAACCCAATGGTTTCGTTGCCAAAGCCGTGGCTACGAGTCCTCCCGCTGACGATCCCGCGACGCACCCGCTCAGAGATGTGGTGCTCGGGAGCGAAAAAAAATGTGCTCATCCCACTTAGGGAAGGGTCCTAAAGAGGTGGATGGCTCCTCGCCCTCACCGACAGGCTCGTGCTCCCGTCGAGTGTCCCTAGACCGAGAATCGGAACCGCATTGTCTAGCCATTACTATATTATGCAAAAATTAAGGCTCTATAGTATCTAAGGTTCGCCTAGCCATATGATACTGTGTTCGCAAAAAAAAAATACAGAGTACGTAGTACTAAAACAGAGCACGAATTCAATTCAAGCATATATAGCATTTTCAAGCAATCAAACAATTTCTTGCAATATTATGACAATTATTGTGACAAATTGTACAAAAATAGCTAGCAAAAACGCGAAGAACAAGCCGCATTGTTCTCACGGCCTCAAGGGGTTCAACAATGGTGAATTGTTTGTTTCTCCACCAAATTGAGTCAAACAAGTCTCAAAACATTCCTAAAGCAATATACAAGCATAATCAAGCAATTTCATGGAATAAAATTCAACAAACAAAGCAAATTAAGCAAAGTATGTTTCGAAATTTCAGAAAATTCATGAACGAACATGCGCAAATTCAGCAAAATCCAGAGTGAGTTTGAAGAAAACTTACATAGATCAGGAAACTAGATGAAATAAGCTTCGATTTACAAGAAGTTTGAGCGAATTTGGTTGAGAAATGAGCGAGAACGAGTGAATTAAAGTTTGTAGCGAATTGCAAACGACAGCAACAGCAAACGGCGAAATGAGGAAGAAAGGAGATTTATTCGAAGATCCCGAGTGCAACGCCAGACGACGAAATTGTCGTCTGGCGACAAGAAAAATATGTGGCGATAAAGTCTTCTAGCAGGCGCTGGTGCGGCGACAAAGTGTGTGGCCCCGTAATATGCTTATGTGGACCTCGTGCAGCAGTTTGGGTTCCTTGGTACGCTATTTAGCCCCTATAAGCAACTTGACATGACTTAGTAATCGTCTCGATTACAATCACATAAAGTGATCGACCTGATAAATGATCGTCTCACTTAGCTTAAAGTGCCTAAACATTGGCTCATTGCAAAGGCACCGACATAATGGTTCATAAACAGCAGAGGCACCGACATAATGGTCCACAAGCATCAAAAGCGTCGATGTACTGGCACTGCCGCAATTTCAGCAAAAATCACGGAAGCAAAGTTCAAGCGAGCTTTAAGGTCAACAAGCGTTGATCTTCTGTAATTTTCTTCGGAATATTATCGCAACAAATGAGGATAACTTCAAGCGAAGATATCTTCGACAGCATTCCCTAGCTTGCGGAGGGTTGTCACGAACAACTGAGGATGACTTCAAGCGAAGATGTCTTCGACAGCGTTCCCTGGCTTGCGGAGGGTTGTCACAAACAATTGGAGGGTGATTTCAAGCGAAGTTATCTTCGATCATGTTCCCTGGCTTGCGAAAGATGGTCACAAGGTGGTAGAAGATCGTTTCAAGCGAAGCAATCTTCGATAGTGTTCTCTGGCTTGCAGAAGACTATCACAGCAGAAATTGGAGGCAGTTACAAGCGTAGCAGTCTTCAGGCGGTATCCCCTAACTTGAGGAAAATCGTCACAACAAATTGGTTACCTTCAGAGACGTGTGCTCGACGATGAAAGATACGCGTTTCTTAACTCTTTTATTTGTTTAACTAACGCCAGTTTGCAGGTATCGGCGTTACAAGAATGATTTAGGATCGCAGAACGTTCTGAATCATTCTCCGTCCCTATCGTTACTTTGACTTTTGTTTTCAAACATAAGTTTCTCCAAACTCAATCAAAGTGGGGGCTTCTGTAGACACCCAAATGTATCTCCCCAAAACCAAACCCAGTGATGAATACCTTTCGCGTCGAATAATAATCGAATGAAGCGAAAGTGTGGAAAGTCTAATGTTGTGGTTAGTTTTTATTAAAAATCTTTCTTTCTGTTTTCAAAAACCTGCTCTATTTTATGAAAATAGCCAATCCAGTTTAGTTTTATTCCATGAAAAGGGTCCAATAATGGTGTAGTTGGATGGGGCTCGAGAAGAGCTTTCCAACGATGTATTATAAGCCCAATTCCGATGAATAATAAGGAAGTTATGGCCAAAATACTAAACTGGGCCCGGTTTGGTTCTTATATGCGTCCCAATGATCTAGAGGAGGGCCTATTATGAATTATCATTCCTAATGCAATTAGGATTGATTATAGTCTTCTAGAATCTTCTAAAAGGTTCTTTTGAATCCTAAAGGGATTAGGATTAATAATTATGTTTTATGAGTTTTATTTGGAATAAAAGAAGTGTTTTAAATGAAATTACGATTTTACCCTTCGTACGTATTTTACGACTTGATTTTATCGAAAAATAGATTCCGCGTTGAAAACGCGTGAAAAACCTTCTGCATCGCCAAATGACAGGCTAAAGTCTTACCACCTAATCAAAAGTAATTCCTAAATCCACTAACTAATAATAGATAGGGAAGTAGGGTCGAATCCACAAGGAAACAAGTCTTTCTATTCCTAATTAATTATTATAATCTAAATCATTAAGTAACCAAAAGTTGTTATTTAAAGGAACTATACTACGAAGAATATGAGTAGGGAGAAATAAAATTAGGGAGAAATCAAGTAATAAAAGAGCTAGGGCATAGGTTCACCAATAAATAATATTCCAGGGTAAAACATAACAATCAATAAAACTCGTTAACCTCGCGCCCGATCGGGTGGCTCTTCGCCCGGTCGGGCGATTTTTTGTGTCCTCGATAAAGTTCTTTCACGCGCCCGGTCGGGAGCCATCTCGCCCGGTTGGGCGAAATTTGTCGTATACAGACCTCTTCTCTCGGCCAATCGGGCGAAATTAAGGCCACAATCTTTCTTCTGTTCGCGCCCGATCAGGCGAGACTTCGCCCGGTCGGGCGAATCTTCCATAGCTTGTACTGGAGGTTCTTTATCATTAATTGCAAGGGGCACCTCCTTAGGCTCAAATTGCCTTGGTTACGCACTCGACTGAGCCACTACTACTCGATCAGGTGGGACTTTCATTAAGGCCTCAATTATCGCAAATTGTTCACCTTGCTCCTCGTGCTCATCATCAAAACCAAGCCCTTCACAATATAGAGCTCGTTCTATTGCATCCACTTCATCCTTCCATGTCTTAGTTTTACCTGTAAAAGATGCAACAAAAGATACCGCCACCAAGGGATCTTTAACAAGAGCTTGGGGCTCATTAGAACAATTATTTTCAACCACATCAATGCTTAAACACTTCCTCCTCAATCATGGGGCTTTTAGGGGCATAATTCAATTTAAAAACAATATTGTCATCCCCTACCGATAGTGTCAATTTGCGACCTTGTACATCTATAATTGCTCCCGCGGTATTAAGGAATGGTCTACCCAAAATGATTGGAGTTTGCAAATCCTCAGCCATATCAAGAACAACAAAGTCAACAGGCATAAAAAATTTACCTACTCTAACAGGAACATCCTCTAAAATACCTAGGGGGTATTTAAAAGAACGGTCAGCCATTTGCAGAGTAATATTAGTAGATTTTAATTTACCCATATTTAGCTTTGAACACAGAGACAATGGCATGACACTAACAC
Source organism: Chenopodium album (assembly GCF_948465745.1). NCBI lineage: Eukaryota > Viridiplantae > Streptophyta > Magnoliopsida > Caryophyllales > Amaranthaceae > Chenopodium > Chenopodium album. Next base: position 26,827,980 of record NC_137850.1, on the reverse strand, counting down.
TAGCACTAAGATCACATAATGCATTATCAATCTTCAGATTGCCAATATGACAAGGAATAGAAAAACTACCGGGGTCTTTTAGTTTAGGTGGAGATTTATTTTGTAGTACGGCACTACATTCTTCAGTAAAAACAACTGTCTCTACCTCACTAATAGATCTCTTTCTAGTCAATATTTCCTTCATGAATTTTGCATATGCAGGAATTTGTGTAATTAATTCTATGAAAGGAACTATTACCTGCAAATCTTTCACCATCTCCAGGAACTTACCAAACTGCTTATCCACTTTAGTTTTCAAATGTCGATTGGGGAATGGTAGTTTGATAGTTGGCTTTTGAACATCATTACTATTATCTTGAATTGCAACCTTCCCTGGAGATTTACCCTGCAATGTAACATAAGAAATATTAGTACAACCTTTTAGCCTTGCAGGGCTATTAGCAACATTGTTAGGTTTAATGGAATCAAGATTAGCATTATTCATTAAAACAGGTTCATCATCTCTGGGCATAGGGGGCCCTTCATAGTGTGAACCACTCCTTAAAGTAATTGCGAAAGCTTGATTCGTAGGCCTGGTAGGCTATGCTGGCAGGGCTCCCTATTGACGGGCTTGTAGAGTAGAAGAAATCTGCGCAATTTGATTATCCACTATTTTGTTATGTGCTATGATCGAATCAATTTGAGCATCTCTACTCTCCATGTGCTTTTGCATACTAGCCAGCATCGCTCTAACTTCTGCCAAAGCAGGGTCGGAAGATGAGGAGGGTTGTTGTGGTTGGTTCTTCTAGCCAGCATTGGGGTGGTAGTATTTCTGCTGTGGTTGTGGTTGTGCTTGTTGTGTTTGTTGTGGAGGTGAAGGGTTTTGTATATTGGTGCTCTGATAGGAAAGGTATGGATGATTCCGGAACCCAGGATTGTAGGTGTTGGAGTATGGATCATTCTGCCTATAAGCTTGAAAGGCATTGACTTGCTCCACGGAACTCCTGCAATCTTGCTCCCAATGACCTACAATTCCACAGTTTTCACATAAAGCCTCATTAGAATTATTATTAATTGCAGAAACATTAGTTTCTTTTGCAGTACTAAGATTATCTAATTTTTTACAAATAGAGGTTAATTGAGCTTGTAAATAGGATACAGAGTCGACACTATATTTCCCTTTGTTAGCAAAGCCTCTAGGATTCCCATATTGGGAATTGTGGATTGACATATCTTCGATAACTTGACCTGCTTCATCAACATTAAGGTTCATAAACCTCCCACTAGCTGCAAAATCCAATATTGTTCTAGATAAATTTCCAATCCCATTATAAAAGGCTTGGATTAACTGCCACTATGCCAAATTATGGTGAGGACATTCCCTCTGCAGATCTTTAAATCTTTCCCAAGCCTCATACAAAGTTTCATCTGACTCTTGGGCAAAGTTTTGAATTGCGCTTCTTAGCAAAGCTGTCCTCTCTACAGGGTAATATTTATTATAGAAATTAAAAAAAGAGTCTCCCAGTTAGTTATAGCAAGTGCAGTTCTATTTAATCCATTATACCATAATTTGGCTTTTCCACATAAAGAAAAAGGAAAGAGAATCTCCCTGATTTGGTCCTGTGTAACCCCAGCTTGCCTGATGGTATTACAATATTGACAGTAGTCTGCAATATGAATATTTGGGTCTTCACCCTTAGCTCCACTGAATTTCTTCCTTTCAATCATCGTGATAAATTGGGGTTTAATCTAGAATTGTACCCCATCAAGAGCCGGAGTGGGAGTAAGATGTGGAAAATCTGTAAGCGTCGGCTGCGAATAATCACTGAGCTTCTTAGGTGCCGTCATCTCTGATTCTAAATCTGAAGGTACTTCTGAATCACTAGAATAAGTTGGAGAGTCTCGGCGATTATTGTTATCCCCAAAACCCGCCAGGATTTTCCTGTAAAGATTCTTTTGTCTATGAAAAGAGCGTTCGATCTCAAGGTCGAATGGGATATAACCTGATCTGGAACACCTGGGCATACACAAAGAACTAGACGACAAATATGAGAATTGTCCCAGAGAACGAAAGAAAATAATCTAGACTATAAAAACAATCAGAAATAAAAATAAAACCGTTTCCCCGGCAACGGCACCAAATTTTGATAGGCTAAAGTCGTATCACCTAATCAAAAGTAATTCCTAAAACCACTAACTAATAATAGATAGGGAAGTAGGGTCAAATCCACAGGGAAACAAGTCTGTCTATTCCTAATTAATTATTATAATCTAAATTATTAAGTAACCAAAAGTTGTTATTTAAAGGAACTATACTACAAAGAATATGAGTAGGGAGAAATAAAAGTGGGGATAAATCAAGTAATAAAAGACCTAGGGCATAGGTTCACAAATAAATAATATTCCAGGGTAAAACATAACAATCAATCATCAATGCATCAATTAATCAGATCATAAAGGGCTTTCGCTACGTATTACAATCACAGAGTTAATTTACCAGTATTAAATCTCATCTCTCGAATCTCGACCTAACCATTTATAAATTAGTCTGCCTATTGAAACTAAGCCTAAACATCAATTCTCATCTCTCGAATCTCATATTGCTAAACTCATATGAGTTAAATCTGGCCAAATCTAACAGCATAGCATTAAATCAATCAATAGGAAATTAATCAAGCATTGACAATTAATAATAATAAATTACCCCTTCATATTATTTATGGATCCCCATAACCCTAGAAAGAAAATTACTCATACATAATTAAATATAAACTAAACAAAGCAATTAAACAAATCATGATGAAAGAGAGAGAAGAAATCGTTACCAAAGTTGAAGGAAACAAGAGATGGAACTAAACCAAGAGTTGTAGAGAGAGAAAATAATACTAGAGTTTAAGAGGAGAGAGAGAGAAAAGTTAGAGAGAGAAAGAGAGAGAGAGTAAGGGAAGGTAGAAAAGAATACTAAACTCGCTTAACAAAAGCGTATCTATACTAAGCTCGAAAATCCTAAGTTAAAACAACTTAAACGACGCTTAAACTTCTCCTTAGAAACGCGCGCCCGATTAGGTGAGGCACTGCCCGATCGGGCCCGCCTTTTTCTTCGCCCACTCGTTCTGCGCATCCGCCCGATCGGGCTAAAGCTCGCCCGATCGGGCCCGGCAATATGCTGGACTTGGATTGGGCTTCATTCTTGGCCCAATTCGAATCTCCACTTAGGGTCATGAATACTCGGTGTTCAAAACTGGAAAACACCAATTAGTAATAAAAGTGGCTCTAAAGAACCAAAAACACTACTAATTATGACCAAGGGGCGGGCGTAAAACACTATACATAATAGACATATCACCAAACGACAATTTTGTCGCCTGGCGACGAGCTCTTTCGCTGGCAACAGAAGAGTATTTTATTCTTTTTCAAACTCTGATTCTTTTCTATCGATTCCGGACTATTTTCTTATAAATAGGGTCCCTGGACCTTTGTTTTTCAATAACCAGAATTCTCTAATTCTTCTCTCTCTAAGCTAAAGCTTGATTCTCTCTATCTCTCTTTCTAGCCTAGCCTTTTACAAACACAATTCCTCATACATTAGCACTAGACACACCTAGCCAAGTTCGAAGTTGCCTTCGCCCTAGACGTGAAAGGTTTGATATTTTTGAGGGTTTGGTCCCAAATCTTTCTTTTAATTATTTAATTTGATTGTTTGTTTTAATACTTTTCCTTGAAGTTACTAACGCGTGTATTTTGTTATTATAAAGAGGTACGAGGCATCGAAGTAAGTAATTTAATTGTTTCATTGATCTTTTGATATAGAAATCATGCTTAGATTGTTTTGTTGATTCCTAGTATCATGTTAGGATGTTTTATTGCTTCCTAGTATCATTTTTAGGGTAATTTCTAATATCAAGTATGATTAAAAGAATGTTTCCTATTTCTTTCCTAATATCATATATCATGTTAGAGCTAAAGCTTTGATTTTCATATGTTTAGTGACATGCTAGGGTTTGTTATTAATCTTGTTAGTATCATGCCTAGGATCTTGCTGATTATATTATGCTTTAACATGATTATTTTTATAATTGTTATAATTGTTATTGTTTTTATAATTTATTATTATGTTGCTTGATGCTTATTCATTATTGTTATTGCTTGATCACGCCTTTTATGCATTTTTAAAGGGAATTTGTACTTATAATCACGCTTAATAAGATAATTAATAATCTTGTTTAGGGTTAATATGATTGTAATTCAAGTGATCACCAATAATAGTTTTATTTGTGCATTAAATTCAACCAACATAGATAAACAGGTTTAGGGTTAATCTATTGATTGCATGTTAGTCAGAAAGCGCACATGAATACGAGAAGAATAAAGTAGAGGCCTATTTAGGGCAGGTTTAATATCTTTTAGGTTGGATTTGTACCTTCATCCCCGAACTTCCAGTCATGGTTCCAGACCTATTGGAGTTGACAACCTCATGGATCGTTAAGTGGTGTAACCTTCACCCTGTGAACGGTTTACAAGTTCCTAAAACTTGTTGGCGACTCTTTTGCTCTAGCCTCCTTCCCTTTTGACGCCACCATGCTTAAGTGTATGATCACAGTGGGGCTCAAGTGTGGGATGTTTGAAATATTCCCTACAATACCATTTAGGCATTTTAGAAGATGTTCCTGTTAGGGTAGGTAAATTTTTTATCCCTGTTGATTTTGTTGTTTTAGACATGGCAAAGGATACTCACATTCCCATAATTTTAGATAGGCCTTTCCTCCATACTGCAGGAGCCATTATTGATGTTAAAAATGGAAAACTAACCCTTTTTGTTAGAGATGATAATATCACTTTTAATTTAGGGATGGTTTTAAAAGGTCCTATGTTAGAGGAAAATAGTAGCTTGATTGATGTGATGGATATTATTTGTGAGATAGCTTACCACAGGTTCTCGCAAGGGATCCCTTGGAGGATGTTCTTTGTGGAGAATTTACTACAGGTGATGCAGGTATTTGGAGTAGAGAGGTGGATGCCATAGAAAAATTTCTCGTTGTAGAAGAACTTGATCCTAAAGAGAGCAAAAAGGTAGTAAAATTAGTTCAGGAATCAAAACCCTATGATCAGGAATTACACCCTATGATCATTAGTACTGCACTTGATGACCTACAAACTTCCCAACTTCTAGAGATTCTTTGAACCCACAAAAGGGCAATTGGGTACAATATTGATGATCTCAAGGGTATTAGCCTTGATTTTTGTATACATATGATACACTTTGAGGACAATTACAAGCCATGTATTCAACCCCAAAGGAGGTTGAATCCTTACATGTAGGAAGTAGTCAAGAAAGAGGTTATGAAATTACTTGATGCATGTATTATCTATCCTATTTCTGACTCAAAGTGGGTAAGTTCCATATAGGTAGTTCCTAAAAAGGGGGGGATAACTGTAGTAAAAAATGATAAGAATGAATTGATTCCCACTAGATCTGTTATAGGGTGGCGTATGTGCATTGATTATCGTAGATTAAATATCGCCACTAAAAAAGATCACTTCCCTCTTCCTTTTATTGATCAAATGCTTGAAAGGCTAGCAAATCATAAGTTCTTTTGTTATTTGGAAGGGTATTCAGGATTTTTCCAAATTCCAATTCACCCTGAAGATCAGAAAAGCCTACATTTACATGCCCTTATGGTACTTTTGATATCGTAGAATGCCCTTTGGTTTATGTAATGCCCCTACTACTTTTCAACGTTGCATGATGAGTATCTTTTCTGATTTCATAGAGTTTATCATGGAATTCTTTATGGACGATTTTAGTGTTTACGGGTCTTCATTTGATGCATGTCTTGGTAATCTTGCTAAAATTTTGAAAAGATGTGAAGAATGCAATTTGGTTTCAAATTAGGAAAAGTGTCACTTTATGGTAATAGAGGGAGTAGTTCTTGGTCATATTGTATCTGACAAGCGTATACAAGTAGATAAAGCTAAGGTTTCTGTGATTAAGCAATTACCTTCACCAGTTAATGTTAAGGGGGTTAGAAGTTTCTTAGGTCATGCGGGGTTTTATCGTTGCTTTATCAAAGATTTTTTAAAATTTTCTAAACCACTAACTCAGCTTTTACTCAAAGATGCCCCCATTTGATTTTACTGATGAGTGTCTTGAGGCTTTTAACAGGATTAAGCAGGCTTTGACATCGACACCTATCATATGTGCTCCCGATTGGAACCTTCCTTTCGAGATCATGTGTGATGCCAATGATTTTGCATTAGGAGCCGTGCTAGGACAGAGAAAGAACAAAGTTTTGCATGCTATTTATTATGCAAGAAAAACTTTGGATGAAGCCCAAGTTAATTATGCCACTACGGAGAAGGAGTTTCTTGTTGTAATTTATGATTTAGAAAAATTCAAATCATATCTAGTTGGTTCTAAAGTTATTGTTTTCAATGACCATGCAGCTTTTAAATATTTAATAGCCAAGGCGGAAACAAAGCCTAGGCTTCTCTGTTGGGTTCTCTTGCTCCAAGATTTTAATGTAGAAATTAAAGATAAGAAAGCAGCAACGAACGTTGTTGTAGACCACTTATGAAGAATCAGGTATGATGAGGGTAAGGATTCTCTTCCTATAGATGATTCTTTCCCTGATGACCACTTGTATGCAGTTGTAGAGCAATACCGTTGGTATGCCGACTATGAAAATTATTTAGTGGCGGTACTCTACCTCCTGATGTGTCCTACCAACAGAAAAAGAAATTCCTTTATGATGTTAAACATTATTTTTGGGATGATCCTTTTTTGTTTCTTGAGTGTGCAGATGGATTATTTCGCAGGTGTGTTCCTAAATGGGAAGTTCACGGTGTTCTCCCTAGATGCCACAATTCACCTTATGGAGGATATCATGGTCCCACCAAGACAGTTGCAAAGATCAATGAGTCGGTTTTTATTGGCCTACCATGTTCAAGGATGCTCACTCTTTTGTTTAAGCTTGTGACTCTGGCCAGAGGAATGACAACATCTCGCGGCGGCATGAGATGCCTCAAACTGGTATTTTGGAAGTAGACATTTTTTATGTTTGGGGTGTTGATTACATGGAACCTTTTCCCACTTCTAGAGGGAATCGTTATATCCTTGTCGCCGTTGATTATGTATCCAAGTGGGTAGAAGCCATTGTCACACCTACCAATGATGCCAAGGTGGTCCATAAGCTAATCAAGAAAACAATTTTTCCTAGATTTGGAGTCCCTAGAGCTATTATTAGTGATGGAGGATCTCACTTTCAAGAGCGAAAGTCAGACACCCTTCTCAAAAAGTATGGTGTATACCATAGGACGGGTCTAGCTTACCATCCCAAAACTAGTGGCCAAGTTGAAGTTTCTAACCGTGAGATTAAGGCTATTCTAGAGAAGGTGGTAGCAAAATATAGGAAAGACTGGAGTGATAAGTTGGATGAAACCCTTTGGGCATATATAATCGCATTTAAGACCCCCATTGGTACTTCCCCCTACAGACTTGTGTATGGGAAAACATGTCACCTCCTGGTGGAATTAGAGTACAAAGCTTATTGGGCTATTAAAGAGCTCAATATGGATGCTAGGTTAGCGGGAGAGAAGAGGCTTCTACAACTTAACCAATTAGATGAGTTTAGGTTGATGGCCTATGATAGTGCACGCGTTTACAAGGAGAAGACCAAGAAATGGCACAACAAGATGATCCTTCCAAGAGAATTCAAAGAGGGTGACAAAGTTTTGTTGTTCAATTCTAGACTTAAACTTTTCCTAAGAAAGTTGAAGTCAAGGTGGTTGGGTCCTTTTATTGTAAAGAGGGCAAACATATTTGGTTCTATGGAATTATATGATGAACATGGTGGTGAGTTTAAGGTAAATGGCCAAAGACTAAAGTTGTACCACGAAGAGGCTACAGTTGGTGCGGTTGAATTACTTCACCTAATCGATTCTGTTCCATCTTGATCGACATATGGTAAGAAGGTCGTGTGGGACCTAAATAAACCATCGCTTTGCGGGAGGCAACATGTATTTTCTTGCTTTTTAGAGTAGATTTTTCCTTACTTTTTATCATGTTAGAGGAGAGAGGAGGGAATTTAATGTGTCATAGAGTATTTTGCACAGGTTGGAGAAAAAGAATTAGCCAAATTTGAAGAAAAGAGTAGAAAAATTAGGACCTTAAGTGTTGTAGCGCGCCCGACCAGACGAAGCTTCGCCCGATCGGGCGCGAGAGAGAGGTTTGAAAAGGAAGAAATTCACCCGACCGGGCGAAGCTCCGCCCGACCAGGCGCGAGAAGAAGGTTCAAAAAGGTGAAGAAATTCGACCGACTGGGCGCGAGCGTAAACGAAAAATCGAAGACGAGAAGACGATTTCGCCCGATTGGGCGAGGTGCGCCCGACCGGGCGCTAGAGTTGACGAGTATGGAGTTGGAAATTCGACCAATCGGGCGAAGCACCGCCCGACTGGGCGCGAGCCTAGAAAAACAAAATCTTTACAGATCGCCCAATCGAGCGAAGGGGCGCCCGACCGGGCACACCTAATTCTCCCCGGGCTCCCTCTTTCTTTTCTTCTTCTTTCTTCTTTCTTCTTCTTTCTTTTTCCCTTATTTCCTCTTTCCTCCATACTTTCTCTCTCTAAAACCTTCAAACTGTCTACCTACTATCTAATATCTCCTCTCCATTTCTTACCAAAATCCAAAATTTTTTACATATTTCTTCTCCTCTCTTCATCCACTACAATCCTATACCACTTTTGTTCACTTTTGAATGAATTTTTTTCTTAACCCACTTTAAATCATGACTACTAAGAGGGCGAGAATGCAAGGCGGATGCGGTTCGGGTTCAAGCCAAGCATACAACCCGGAATTGCAACTGGAAGCATGGCCTAATATGAAGATCACAACCACGACTCAATGAAACCGGCTCATCAACCTCTACGAGCGTGAGGTAATTCCTTCTCAGTGGTTACACCGAGACACTCTTGAATCTTTAGGGTTATTTGAGCAAGTTAAACGGTTTATGAATGATATAGGAATGCGAAAATTCATTGATATGCATTATCCAACTTATTTTGAAATAACTTGTGAATTCTTTCCTCGTTGCATGTTGATCAAACAACTAATTGGTCCGGTTATGCACTTTAGGTTAAACAATAGAAATACTAGTTTAACTTATGTGGAATTTTATAAATTGTTTGATCTTGACCCCCATCCCTTTACTCAATAGGATGCAAACTATAAAATGGAGGATATTTATGTTGCTTTGATTGATTTGCCTTGTCCAAATTCACAACACGCAAGTGCACAGCCCATCCACCACCCCGTCCCGAAAATCTTCCAACAATTTTCGGGGACTTGTTTCCTAGCTCGTCATGAACCACACAATACCCTAACCAACGAGCTAGCTATCTTAGGCCATTATGTTTATGGGTATGGGAAGCTAAACATTGCAAAATACATTATTTCCCACACTAAGACCCCTATCCGACTAGGAGGCCTCATTACTAGGATAATGGTGAAAAAGGCGGGATTTAGTGAGGCTAGGAGTAAGGGGTTCACCAATTGGGGGGGGGGACTCTCATGAACATGGCATACCTTTAGATCTTAGATTGGGTCAAGCTCAATCATCAACAAATTCCCGAGTGGTGTGTGAGGGTAGGATCGGTCCCTTTGCCTATTTTTCCTCTTCCTAACCCTAAGTTAACTGATTTTCCCCCTGGGCAAGAATCTTACACTTATGATATCTTAGTTGCCCATGCCTAGGGACACGCACCACCACCACCACGTGCACCACAACACAACCCGAGGTACCACTACCACTACCTCATGTACCTCGACCACCCCCTAGACATGACCCCGAGACTATTTGGGACATGCAGAGTATGGGTCAGGCCATAGGTCTCATAGAGCAGACCCAAGGAGACCTTAGGAGGATGATAGGCTCCCTAAACCAGAGACTGGGGTATGTTGAGAGGATCCAAGGTAGGGTCGGTGCTATTCTCGACGATGCTATTTGCCCGGATTGGTACCAGCCACTACCCAAAATATGTAGATCCCACCTCCTATGGCATTTACTCTAATTACTCCTCTTTTGCTGGCTATGGCCAGGACTTTCCTTTTGGGGGGCCGGGGGGGGGGGGGGGATATTTAACCTAATTATTTTGGTGGTAGCTCTTCTGGTGGTGCAGGTGGTAGTGACAGAGTATTCAGAGCGATGGATGATGATGGTGAGGATTAGCTATACTGGGCTAATTCCCAAGTTAATGAGGACTTTGTCTGATTTTGGCTTAGGGGAGATTTTTGGATGTAGGTATCTTTCTTTTTCTCTTTAGTCTACTTTTGGTGTGTTTAGTATAGTTTTATTGCTTTCTAGTTTAGATTAATTGCTTTGAAAAAATTAAAAAATACAAAAAAATACAAAAATACAAAAATACGATCCAATGAATGATAAATCATGTTTCCCTGTACCCCATATATACATAAAATTATTTTGATTCTTGGTATATGATGATGAGTATTGTGGATAGGTTAGCCATGATTGATATTTGATTGCTTGGATGTCTTAACATGAGACAATTTTGCCCAACTACTTATGAATATAGTGCTTGACTAGCTGATTTGGTTAGGAGTGTGTGTTAATTCTTGGTATGTCAATGAATTTGAGTATTGGTTTGCAACTTTGAGTAGTGTTTATATGACTCATTATTATGCACATTGAGGATGACGAAGGCGTTGTTCTTTTAGGTAGCCTTCAGATAAAATTAGATACATTTGTTCCCTTCTTATTACCCATGTTGTTGCCTTGACTTTTTGTTGTTGATTAGCCACATTACAAGCCATTTATGCCCCATTGGTTACTAGTCCTAAACTTAGTTTGGGAGAGCTATTAGTGAGTGAGGTGAGGGAGTTTGTGGTGTGCTTGTTATTTACACAATTTGGGTGGTATTGGGAAGTTGTTCACTTGTTTGTTCTTGATTGTGGTTTATTTTTGATAATTTTGAAAGTTGAATTTTTCTTGGAAAAAATAAAGCATGATGTTGAAAAAAAAAAGAGAAGTCAAGAAAAGAAAAGGAATGAAAAAAAAGTGAACTTCAAAAGAAAAAAAAAAAGAGCAAAAAGAAAAAAAAAAATTGTATAATGTTCAAATGTTCTAAGAGAGGGTTCAAAAGAACAAGAAATATTGAGTTTTAATGGAAAAAAAATTGCAAGTGTTAATTATTTCAAAAGTTTGTTTTGTTCCCTCAACTTCTTAATTATTATATTCTTATGAGCGAAGTTGTAAGAGTTGGGAGTTGTTGATTGAATTGGATGTTTGGTGAACTTTTGGTTGAGTTAAGTAGTGTTGGATATGGTTTATTTGGTCATTATCTATTTTGACCTTGGTCTAGATTATTAGGATTTTTTAGCTCCCTCAAGCATTGCTTTTCTCTCACATTTTCCCAAATATCTCCTACCTTTTTCCCGAGCCTTACATTACAAGCTTTAAAGACCTTCCGACCTTTGTGCATAGAGTTGTGTGAATGTGAAATTAGTTGCTTGTCAATGCAAAGAATTATTTGATATATTCCGAGTCGACTATATAGGTTGAGTGAATGTCTTTCGAACACACGAGTGTTGTGAGTTGGGAGGGCATTGTTCACATAAAGGGGTTGGGACGGAGAGCGATCGAGTACATCCTTTACTCGCCACATAAATGAGAGTTGAGTGTGTGAGCACTAGTCTTGAATTCTCTATGCTCTTGTGGTTTTCTCTATTTGAAAATTGTTAGGGAGGATGAGTAGTTGGATGGATTTGATTGGTTTGCTTTGATGCATACTTGTTAGACTTGCCTTGAATTAGTTATACTTGGTTTTGATTGATTTGGGGTGAAGTATGTTTTATTGGTTCATTGATGGGCTCTTTGCTTTGGGACAAGCAAAGGTTTGGCTTGGGGGAGTTTGATATGTCTGTTTTTTATAGTGATTTATTCTCGTCCCTTGGTCATAATTAGGAGTATTTTTGGCTCTTTAGAGCCACTTTTATACTAATATGTGTTTTCTAGTGTTTTTGTAGTTTTGGTATTGTTTTGTTGAAAATGTAGGTTTTGAGCATTTTCCTGGATTTATTTGGAGCCACTACGAGCATTAGAGAAGCACGACCATCTTTCGTAGCCTAAGGCCGGTTAGAACCATCAAACTGGTGATTAAGGGCTTGGCATAGAAGAAACGAGGCAATGGACCAAGTTATCAAGCCCCGAACCGAAAATATTAGTTGGGCCAAGATTAGTAGCCCAAACTTGGTCCAATTCTTGCCCAAGCAGCTCCGCCTGACCGGATGGAGGCTCGCCCGAAGGCACACTCGGTCGAGCGAGGCGTAAGAACAAAAAAGCACTCTTCGCCTTGTCTCACGCCTGATCGGGCGCATGTTTTGGACGAAGGTTTTCGACGATTTTCGTCGATTTTCTTACTTAGTTTCTAATTAGGATTTTTAGCCTTGTATAAATACATTTTGTTTAGTTGATACAATTATCTCTTTTCATTAGCTAAATTCTCATACTTAGTTTTAAGTTTTGGATATTTCTCTTGTTTTCCTCTCTACAACTCTTGGTTTATGCAATTCATTATTTCCATTTACTTTGGTAACAATTTCTTCCCTTTTTATTTCCAGTAATTTATTTGCTTTGATTTATCATGTCTTATTTGATTGTTTTGTTTAGTTTATATTTTAATATGTGTGAGTAGATTATTTTCTAGGGTTGAGGGGATCCATAAATAATATGAAGGGATAATTTATTATTGTTGATTGTCAATGCTTGATTAATTTCCTATTGATTGATTTAATGCTATGCAATTAGATTAGACCTAGTTTAATTGTATGAGTTTTGCAATAATGATTCGAGATTCGAGAGATGAGAATTGATATTTAGGCTTAGTTTCAATAGGCGAATTAATTTATAAATGGTTAAGTCAAGATTCGAGAGATGCGATTTTATACCGGTAGATTAATCCTGTCATTGTAATACGTAGCGAAAGTACTTTATGATCTGATTAATTATTGCATTGGTGATTTATTGTTATGTTTTACCGTGGAATATTATTTATTGGTGAACATATACCCTAGGCTTTTATTTATTGATTTCTCCCTACTTTTATTCTCCTTCGTTTAATTCATCATAAAAATAATTTGGTTACTAATAATTAGATTATTTTAATAATTAGGAATAGAAAGACTTGTTTCCCTGTGGATTCGACCTTACTTCCCCATCTTCTTTAGCTAGAGGACTTAAGAATTACTTTTAATTAGGTGATACGACTTTAGCCTGAGATTAACCCAGGATCCCCATCGTTTGTACTCTGCACCGTTACCGTACACAACGCAAATTCAAATAACGGATGGATGGGGACAGGAGGTGCAAAGGTGTGGTGGTTCCCAAGTAACATATCGAGTTGGGGTGGCTCATTGTGATGTCCTAAGTGCTGCTAATCCTCAATCGGTGGTTCAGCATGTGGATCGACCCGATTGAGAAGGTCGATAAGGTTGAGCTCCAGCATCTGACCATCAGCAACGACTCCATCGTTATTTGACCCGTTGCTCTCCACATCAGTTTTCCCGGCAACCGAAACCGGCTGCCGTTGAACCTATTCATAATTAGCCATAATTCTCTTTGTTCTTTGACTCGAGTGCGGGTAGTGGTTTTCTTAAGCAAGGTACATAGTTCACCTTCTCCTTATAAACTAAGGAATTTTTTATTATGGAAGCTTTGATTTGACGGTGGAAGATGTTGGATGACGATGAGCAACCAACACCTTCAGACCGGTTTTTGGTTTTAGTAGGTGAGTGCATTGAAGAAGGGAGGACGATGTTGTTTTAGGGGGAGTTATTGTAATTTTTTTTTTTTCGTGATGAAGAGTAATTTTAACTTGGTTAAGTAAGAGTGATGTGCAGATGTCATTAATATAGCCTCCCCTCAATGAATTCGCTTACAATTGACTAGAGAGATTTGCACATAATAGATTTTTGGTGGTTGAATATTAATATCTTATAGTACAACCTATTCAATTCTATGGACGTATTGTGTGATTAATTTTGTGTTTCATAAAATCAATAACGCAATTACCATTATACATAGTTCTGTATTCGAGTCGTTATTTTAAAACCTAACAACATAAGATTTATATTTAATAATATCACAATAATGTAATATATCTACGAAAAAACCCATCTCAAACCTATTACAAAGTGAAATATATGAGATAACTCATCATTGTGAGGGTCCGTTGACTAATCAAGTGGAACTCTTAATGTGTAATTGTCTAAATTGGTGTGATAATTTTGGGCCTAAGTTTGTATAGTTCTTATTTGTATAGTGCATATTAACCTAAATTAAGGGGTTCATATTACAAGATGACATGGTAACAATAAAAATAGGGGTTTATTTAAATCCCTAATTAATTTGCGATAACATAATACAACCCGTACGTGACCAAGTAACATAATTTAATGCAAACAATGGTTATATTTAGGGGTGTCCATAGTTCGAATCAAATCCGAAATTCAAACCAATCCAAACCGAATTATGTTCGGATATGAACTTTTAATCGAATTGGATCGGATTGTGTTTTTTTATTTTGAAAATTTTAATTAAATCCAAACATAACCGATAACCGAATTTTAGAAATAAGCATGTATTTGTAGTCACATGTCTGCTGTTAAAAGTTGTTGTCTTAACCTGCTTAATATTGATGCTTGTTGAAATTTAATGCATGGAGTAATCATTGTAATTGACTAATGGTGTTGCCTTACAGAGTTCTAGTATTTTGACTTGATGTTATATAAATTATGTTAATCATGACTAGCTTCAAGATTTGTATAAATCATAAGGATTGGACAATATGTTAATATAATAATTGCATTATTATTTTTATTTCATCGTACTAGTCTATTAGCGGCTAAACATTTACGTATATTAATTCGAATTTTCGGATCGGATCCAAATAATCGAATTTAAATTTGAATTGGATTGGATTAAATTAGGAGAGTAATTCGGATCGAATTGGATTGAAAATTGAAAACCAAATTAAAGTTATAGATCAGAATAGATTTGACCTAAATCCACAACGAAAACCTGACGGACACCCCTAGTCACATTACCCTTATGAACTTGGCATTTTACTGAAGCAATTGACGTGCTACACTAACCCTTAATTAATGTTAGCTTTGATATAATTAATTTGTATTTTAATGTACTTCAGCCTCAAAATCAGCAAATGTAACAAATGAGAATTTAGAATATTATTAAACATTATACATACTATATATTAAATTTAAATCAATGATTATGTTCGCTTGGTAGCAAATGATTATGTTAACTATGTGCCCTAGCAGTAGTAACAATTAACATTATAAATAATTAATATGATATTAATTGTCTTTAAGCTTTTCCTTTATGATTTAATAATTTAAATCTTATTAATAGTTTGTGGACATTTATTCCCCTAAAAATATTTGTTTACGTATTTCCTTCATTATGTTGCCAACAACTGAAAGAGCTCTCCGAACCTGACTAGCTATGGCGCACGCGTTAAAAAGTTTAAACTAAAACAATAGATAAAAGTAAACCTAACCAAGTACTACAAAGTATATTAGAGCGAGGTGATCGACATTGGACCGGCCCGATCCAACCCAAACATAGAGCGGGTTTGGGCAAGCCTTAAAATGCATTTTTAGTCAAATATCCGAACCCAGCCCCACGAAAAGCCCGCTTTGGCCTGGCAAGCCCACTACTTTTTTGCAGGTTTGGGCACGAGATATGATGTTAAGGTCTGTCCCGGCCCAATTTTCTGGTCATCTCTAGAGTATATATGTAGTTCAGTAGTTAGTAGCTATTCCTTGGCGTGGAAGATGACCCGTGACAGTGGGCTTGGATGGTGGTTTGTGGTCTTGAGGTGCTGCAACAGTGGGTAGTTAGAGGCCGGGAGTGGGTTTACGTGGGGCTGTGATAAGACAAAATATATAATGGTTGCTGCAAGGTTTGTGGTGTATGGAGAAGTTGGCAGGGCAGCTTGAGATGGAAACAAGGTGGTTGGTTGTGGCTTGTTGTTAGGCATATTGTGTAGGAGTTTATAGGTAATACGCAGCGGAAAATCATGAATCATATTCATAAAAGTACCTAATCCCAAGAACACATGCATAACACACAAGACTCATAATCATAACTTTGAAGCGTGAATTCCACGTAGCAATTTGATTGACAAATCAGGGAGAAAATAGAGCCCTAAGCGTTGCTCCTCTATTTAGTCCACGAGCTTCGAACGAGCCATCCACCAATACTAGATTGGTCGAGTGATTAAGGAAAACCGCGATCACCACCTTTAATGGACTAACCGACCACCACGAACCACCACACTGGCGCCAAGGGAGGAGGAGAGAGCAGTGAGATAGAGAGGAGTATGAGAGGGGTTGGTCTCGTGTTTGCTAATTAGGGTTTGATCACACTGATCAGATAATTGCATACTTCTTAGCAAACCCTAGGTACCTAGTCTATTTATAATCATATTATAATTAGACTAGGGTTAGGAAGCCCAAAACCCTCAAACTTACTCTCTATGGCCGACCATACTAGAGGATAAGGCCCATCATGGGCCTTGTCCTCTCGTTCCCGATCTAGACCCTTTGTGTGACCTTATAGGATCCGTCCAATTGGGCTTCGGGCTATTTTACTAGCCCAAAGTTCGTTAGTACCTCTAGTTATGATAAAACGACGACCCAAATGTATGAACTTAATTATCTCCATAATTTGATCCATTTATACATCTAGTAATTGCATACAACGAAGACATAAATCCTTCATATTGCAAGGTTCTTTGAATGTTGTTGATGTTTTTTTTGTTGTGGTGGTGAGCTTCAAGTGTAATTTGGTTGATTGGTAGTTGGCGTTGCGAAGGGAGCTGTTGGATGTTAATGATATATAAAGCTCTTTAAAGATGTGCACCAACTAATAATGTTACACTAAACAAAATTTGTAAAGCTAAGAAAAGATAATATACCATATTTAATTATGGATAGAAATAGTTTCTACTATCTTTTTAGTATATGTCTAGGGCTCTTAAGTTCTATGGGAGCTAAGTTCGTGGCTCCGTAAAAGCTAAAAAAGCTTAAATGGAAGCTAATTATTTGATTTTCCAACAAACATTTACCCAAAAACAATATACATATCTTTTTGTACGCATTTAAGTGAGACAAGGGTATTACTTCAACAACCAATTGTTAACATAGTAATTGTTGCTCAAAATTGTGTCAATCTGGAAAAAGACCATATTTTCAAAACGACAAGTGGGAGAATATTGAACTCGATGAACATCGAGACGAGCAACAAACATACACTGAAACTCAAAGGACTTTAAAAGGGCTTCGTAAGAACAATTAATCAGAATAATCCCAAAAGGACTTTAAAAGTGCCTTAAGAGAATTCACCACTCTAAAAAACTTTAGAAGTATTACAAAAATATCAATTACTTAAAGGGCTTTAGAAGTGCCTTGAGATTCATTGTTTGATGATTATTACCCCATATAGCTAGGTATAGATCGAATTCACCAAAAGATTGGATTGAATCCTATAAATTTCTATTTAGTTAGAAATGAACATAAGACTTACAAATAAGTTATTTACTAATCAATAGTGAAAAATGGTGACTTGTAAAATAGCTATATGACAAATCCAAAAATTTCGAAAATGGTTAGAGGCCATGAAATCTAAAATAAACTCCATGTTTGAAAATCAGGTTTAGAATTTGGTAAATTTCCTTGAAGGGTGAAGACCTGTAACACCCCCAAATTTCCCTCTACGGAAATACTAGTATTATACATATAATTATACCGTAGAGATAGACTTAGGAGTGTTACCGCCACGTGATTACGCAAGGCTACTCAAAATATTTAACTCAATAACACAACTTGTAGCGGAAAACTCAACTTTATTTTATTAATGCTTATAAAAATAGTAACACTGTTATGAGTACTCAAAATAAAGACAAAACCAACATTCCTAAACTAGGTGAATCAAATCCCGAGACTCTCATATGCTCATTCATTACTCCATTTGAAAATAGTTAATACTGCTTACCACTACAGTAAACAGGGCGAACCAAAACAAATAGGAAATACGGATTAGCCAAAAAAAAAAAAGGATTAGCAAAATATGCTAAGTACGATAAGTGTAAGATAATGTAAACTCATTCAATTTATTTACAAACATGCTTTTAAAACCAATTCCAATACTTATTCCAATAAATTTCCAATCTCATGATTCAAAACCAATTCTCAAATATTCTCAAAACGGTTCTAATAACTTAATAACTCAATAATTATAATTAATAAAATCAATTATTTTCAAAAACTCAATCTCCTCTCTAAGTGTGCACACCCCCAAGCTAGTCTCCTACTATTTCAAGGTTATTCTTGGAGAAAGACTAGGTCATACAAAGTTCATAGTCTTCAACGAATCCGCATAGTGGGATTAATATAATAATCATGCTTGTAAAGCTTTTTAATAAATAATTCAATTATTCTCATGAAATTCCTCTTTGAATAAAATCAAATTTTATAATAGAATAACTCAAAACTTCTTTATATTCAATTCAACATGCTTTTAAAATCAACCTTTTAATAAATACTTGAGAATTAAATCTCATATTAATAACTTTCAAAATCAATAACTTTTTCTTTGAAAAACCTTTTATTAAATTCAACAAACTTTCAAATCAATTCCTTTATTTAAAAGTGATAAGTAATTCAAACCATGATATTAAAATCAATCCTACAA
Source organism: Chenopodium album (assembly GCF_948465745.1). Lineage (NCBI taxonomy): Eukaryota > Viridiplantae > Streptophyta > Magnoliopsida > Caryophyllales > Amaranthaceae > Chenopodium > Chenopodium album. The sequence continues at coordinate 26,809,215 of NC_137850.1, read as the reverse complement.
ATACATTTATTAAAACATATATATCTAAATCAATACCTCCAAACATACTTCATTTCATAAATCATAATTCAAATTAATTTAATTCAATCACCAATAAAATCATATAAAACATGTTATTCAAACAATCACTTTCAAAAGTATTTAGCCACCTAAATGTACCTTGATTCTGAATATCAATCAACATTTTGCACTCAAAGTTCAATCACGAATACACCTTGCAATTAACATAACTATAAGGTTATCACAACATCTTTAGACATAAACTCAAATCTAATGTGCATGGACTATAAAACTCTTTTAAAAAAATAATAATTTAATATAAAATCATAACTTTAAAATAGGTATTTATATGTTAGAAAACTAACCATGAAGAAAATAAAGGAATTGAATTAAAGAGAATTGAATTCGCGTTGGAAAGAATAGGCAGAACTTGCAGAGGCCATAACTTCTTCAATATAACTCTAAATTGGGTGATTTTTGAGCCTAACCTCAAGGATTTTTTGAGAGAAACAATCTTCCGTGAAACATCAAAACCCCAAAAACTTACCAGAAGTGCTCGAAAGTTGGCTTCAAAGGTATACATGCTGATTTTGTTTTAGAAAAGAGGAAAAGAAAAGTAAGAAAAGGTGGAGGGAAAGAAGAATAAGAGAGAAGAAGATAATTGGGTTTTGGTGTGAAGAATATGAGAGGTATGATGGGGTATTTATAGGCTCGTGAATGAAAGAATTATGGTAAAAGGAATTAAGGAAATTATTTGGAGAACAAAGCTAAAGAATTATGGAAAGTTTAATATTAAGGTGACTAAGAATAATAAATTTAAGGAAAGTGTGTTGTAATGAAAAATAATATGGCAAATAAGGTTTACTTTGGGAATAATCAAGGATGAAATAAGGTAGGGAAATAAGATGATCAAATCTTTGTGAGATGAAAAATAGGAATTAGGGAAATAAAGAATTTGAGGAAGATAATTAAAATACAAAACTAACAAAATAGTTAAACCAAAATTTATGGTGGCCGAAAATATTGGGCATATCTATGCTCATATTTTCGAACCTCCACTTATAGTTTTAGGGAAATATTCGTTAGATTATAAGGATTAAAAATGATTGTGTAAAATAATATATTTTGTTTAAAATAATTAATTAGGAAAATACCAATTATTCACTAATTACTTTCACTAAGAATATTAGATTTTCTTTACTAAGAGAATCTGAAAATTCCTAGTTAATTATTTAGGAAATTCGGCTCTTTTAATTAAATAATAAAATATAATTTTACTTGATCAGAATATCCGAAATATATATATATATATATAATCAGATTTTTAAATAAATAAATGGATAATAAATCTTATCCAAAATCCAAAAATAATAATTAAGTTTTTAAATACTTTTGGCGCTAAAATTTAAATATCATTTTGGCTCCAAAATTCACCCTTTTTAGAAAATACTAATTAATTAATTTATTAGAAAATACGTTTCAAAAATATGGGGTATTACAAGACCCATCAATTGCAAATATGTTTTCAAGGAAAAAACTAAAATATATATTGTTCAGATGACATTCAAATGCTAAATCTTATCAGATTTAAAAGTATATTTCAATAATGGACCAAGCCAAGGTGATACTTATTAGATAGTGGGAATTAATGAATGAGTAAAGGAATTTACTGTGTTGAACATGAAGACTTTGAAAGACATTCAACCCATATGTATGAATTTAAGTAAATGTTTGAATTAAGTATAAATCTAGGCAAATACTAAGTTAATTAAACATGAAAGACTCTTGGTGAGACTTTTAACCATATCAGATGGCAAACTGTTTAGCAAGACTCATTATCTTGTGAAATCAGATGAGCTAAGAGTTACATGAATAAAATTAAATTGGGAACAATTCTGCAATTGAATCTATTTGTAGACACCCATTTGTGTCTCCCCAAAACCAAACCCAGTGATGAATGTCTTTCACGTTGTGTTATTATTGAATTAGGTGAAAGTGGTTTGAAAGTCGAGTGCTGCGGTTTAGTTTTAATTAAATTCTTTTCTCTCTGTTTTTGAAAATGACTTTATTTATTTGAAAATAGTCAAACTAGTTTAGTTTGGTCCACAATTAAGGTCCAATAATTGTGTAGTTGGATGGGGCTTTAAGAGACCTTTCCAACGATATATTATAAGCCCAATTCCGATGAATATTGAGGAAGTTATGGCCAAAATACTAAACTGGGTCTGGTTAATTATTTAAATACGGCCCAGTGATCTAGAGGAGGGCCCAATATTAATTATTGTTCCTAAAATTATTAGGATTAATTATAGTTTTCTAGAAGTTTCTAGAAAGTTCTTTTTAATTCTAATATTATTAGATTTAATAATTAATTATCTTTAATAGATTTTTATTTGGAATAAAATATCGTTTTGTTATCTTAAATATATATTTTATCTTCTGTACGGATTCCGTAGATCAAGTTGATTAAAGATCAGATTCCGCGTGAAGAAAAACGCGCTAATACAGGTTGTCGCCTCGCGACAGACATTGTCGCGTCGCGACAGAGTCGATTCCTGGCGACAGCGTGTAGTTTTATTCCTTATCAAATTCTATGATTTTTCCGGATTATTTTCATTATAAATAGGGTCCGAATTCCTGTTTTCAAAATCATCTAAAAACATCAATTCACAATCATCAACTCTTTCTCAATTCTCTCTATTCCCTCTCAATTATTCCTTAATTCTTTTCTTTCTCTCTCTTTCTAAACCAACCTTTTTTCAAACACGATTCCGCATTCACAAGATCTTGAATCACCTAGCCAAGTTCGAAGTTTCCTTCGCCCTAGACGTGAAAGGTTGATAATTTCTGAGGGTTTGGTCCAAAACTAGTCAAAACTTTGTTTAATTTGATTTCAATATAATTCTTTAAATATTCTTTATTGATTTTCATTGAAGTTTACTAACTTGTGTATTTTGTTATTAGAAAGAGGTACGAGGCTTCAAAGTATGTAATCTTATTACTCTCTTTCAATGTAGATAGCATGTTTATTATTGTTTATGATTCCTAGTATCATGTTAGGATGCTTTTAATATTCCTAGTATCATGTTAGGATGTTATTTATTGCTTTCTAGAGTCATGTTTAGGGTGCCTTTAATCCTTTCTAGTATCATGTTAGTACCATGTTAGGTTTAAAGCTTCAATCTTTATTGCTTAGTGACATGCTAGGATTTGTTATTAATCTTGTTAGTATCATGCCTAGGATCTTGCTATTATATTTAAGCTTTATTATGCCTTATCATGCTATCATCATCATTATTATTGTTTATTGATTTATTTATTATGTTGCTTGATTTATATTTTATGTTTTATTGTTATTGCTTGATCGCACCTTTTATGATTGTTAAAGGGAATTTGTACTTGAAATCACGCTTAATAAGATAATTATTAATTTGGTTTAGGCTAATGTGATTTTAACTCAAGTGATCGCCAATAATAGTATTATTTGTGCATTAATATTCAACCAACATAGATAAACAGGGTAGGTTTAATATAATGTTTGTATGTTATTCGAAAAGCGCACATGAATACGAGCAGAACAAAGTAGAGGCCTATTTTATAGGGCGGGTCCTTTCTTTTGTAGATTGGATTCGTACCCTCATCCCTGGACCCTGTTTGGTTCAAGACCTTATGGAGTAGTTGATGGTCCTTTTGGATTGTCTTTTGGGTTTACAAGTTCCTAAAACTTGTTGGCGACTCTTTTTGCTCTTTGTCTTTCCCTTTGGAACGCCACTGTACTTTAGTGTATGATCACAGTGGGGTTCAAGTTTGGGGTTATCGTAATGCTTGAAATATTCCCTACAGTTTTTGGCGACTCCACTGGGGAAGATTTCTATTTATATTCCTGAAATTTATTTAATTTTGGCAATTATTTAGAATGAGTGGATGAGACTCGAAAAATTCTAAGTATTTCAAGTGCGTGATTTGATTAACATTATTGTCATATGCATTAAAAGGTCCTCATGGGAGCACCCCATGAGTCAATCCATAGGAATTTTACACGTAGGAAATTTGAGAAATATCTTTCATGACTAAAATCGAAAAGATGATGCGAAATCTGGAAAATTCGAAGAACACAGAAACTTGCCAAGGCATGTAGGAACTAGCGTCTAGAAAACAGGGCTTGTCGCCCGTAAAAAGTTTCTGTCGCCTGGCGACAGAAGCTTTTTTGCGGCGACAGTCCCTGTAGTCTGGCGCCAAGTTCTTCCAATACCGAGCCAAGGGTCTGCCTTCTTGCTTTGACCATTTCTAGTGTTGTTGGCTCGATTTTTCTTATTGATTGAGTCATTTTTTCACTTTTCTGAACCCATATGTGTTCTACATATGGATATAACCCTCTGGGGGTTCCTGCTTTGCCTGCCCAATGGAATATTCCACTATCATGTGCAAAGTTCAAATTTGGGTACGTGTAATGTTTGTGAATCCACCAAACCATGGAGTCGAGTTCGATTTTATCACGCACTCGCGGAATCCTGTCCATTTGCTCCAACCCTCCCGGTAGGCTTGTGTGCAATGCATATGGATTCTTAACCATGGACCTTTTTGACTTAACCCATATCCTCGAACTTTAGAGAACTAGAGCCATGGTTAGGTTGCAAACTCATCTTGTGACTATGTGAACTACTTGTGCCCCTTATTTGTATTTATTATATATGTGTTAACCGTTTGTTTGACTTGTGATTAAGACTAAATAAATTGACTAATGAATAAAAGGACTTTGTCTAATTAATTAATTAATTTTGAATTAATTAAAGGCTAATAAATTAATCAATTTGACTTAGTACGACTTTAGGCATGTCCATTTAGAGTGAAATTACTGGAAACAGTCCAGATTAATGTTCCAGCAATGGCGCGGGAATTTGGACTGTGGCGCTGCAGTCTAGTGTCTGTCGCCTGGCGACAATTTTGTCGTCTGGCGACAGGCTCTAAACCGTGGCGACAGTCCTGTTGTTTTAGCGACAGTCCAGTTTTCTTGCTCGAGTCACCACGACGAGTCTAACTAACAGTCTACTAATCGGATTAATCAGTTTGTTAATGGTTCAAACCACGTTTAAGTCTTAAATTGAGTTTAGGCACTTAAAGTCCCATGGTCATACACTAAGAGTCAAAGCATGTCACTCACATACACATAAAGCACACACATAACATGTTTGTCACATTATGACCATGTCTAGAGAGTCTTGAATGCGTGTTTTCCGTCATTTTTTTTAGGGGGGTAAGTCGGATATTAATCCTCCAATTTCTAAATTCCCTTAAAATATATACCCCGTTTTTTCCTTTTTCTTTTAATCTTTTGAACATAAAGTCAAGTCAATTAGAGTCAAGTATTAAAACAAATATGGTTTAAATTACAGCGCGTAGTCAAGAAAGGAAGGGCGTTTAATCAAAGACAACACTTTTGTTCAAGTCTTACTTTTTGACAAACCAATCAGTAGGAAAAGGAAAGCTAAAAGGCAATGGCTAGTCAAGAAGAACTTAATGAAGTCAAGGGACAAGTAGCCAACTTGGCTGAAATGTTGCAAAACCTATCGCTGCAAATAAGTAATCCTGAAAAACAAAAACAAATGGACCTAATCCAGGAAAACTTGGGCAAACTGTCCAACGACTTTAGATTTCAAGAGATTAGCTCCCAAGGGGTCTCGGTGGATAAGGACCTTCTCCCACAAAAGTTCAATCCCAATGACATCCCTAAGTTCAAGGCTATGGACAATCCTTATTTTCATTTAAGAGCTTTTGAAACTGTAATGAGTATTAAGGGGATAGATAGAAAAGCATTTCATTCTGTATTTTCATTATCCTTAGAAGCTGTATGTCAACAGTGGTACTTTTCACTTGAAAAAGAAAAGACCTCTAGTTGGGAATCCATTGTGAGCGCTTTCATTGAAAGGTATAAATGCAATATACAAGTTGAAACCGATCATAGAGAACTAGAAATGCTAAAACAAAAAGAAAATGAAGGTTTCACCTCCTTCTTTAATAAATGGAGGGAAACTACTGCAAAAATGGTTGAAGTGCCTAGTGAAAAAGAATCCGTTAGGATGTTCATTAAGAACCTCCAAGAAAAATACTCTAAGCACCTTAAGTACCAAAGCAACTTAAACACTTTCAAAGCTGTATATGATATTGGAATTAATATTGAAGATGACCTTACTAAACAAAAAGTTGCTAATAACAACTCAAGTAGTGGCTGGAAAAATAAGAAGAACGACAATCCTTCTTCGTCCAAATCTACCCACTCAAATAATGTTAGCACCTTTAATCTAAATGAAGTTTTGGCAATGAATAATAATCAAGGACAAAAGAAACCATTTAGGAAGAATTATACTCCTATTGGTATGAGTTATGACGCCGCATTTGATCGCTTACATGCAAAAGGTCTTATAACTCCTATTGGACCATTTGGGGACCCACCTGTCGAAAGGAAAACGGCTAGCTGGAACCCAAATGCACATTGCAAATATCACCAAGGAAGGGGTCATCCTACTGAAAATTGTTGGAGACTAAAGGAAGCCATTCAAGACTTGATCGATAATAACAAGCTCCCATTGCCTCCTACAAGTAAGAAACCAAGTATCAATACCGCACCGCTGTCGGATTCTTTGGCCATTTCTGACGAAGAAAACCAAGAGGATCCATCTAGCCTCATAGAGCCTATTGAGACCATTGAAGAAGAAATCTTCGAAGATGCTCTCGAATTCCATGGCCAGGAACCTGCAACCAAGCAAGAAGTAGTGGCATTGACATTAATATTGACAGAATTGAAAAAGTTGATCTCACAAACCTTTGAGGCTATAAAAGAGAAAAATGAGTTACTTAAAAGTAGACCCCCACTTAAACAAAAGAAACCCTTTTCTCTCCAAGTAATTGACACTCCCAGAAAGAATAATAGAAAATATACTCTAATTGGGACGTCATACACAAACATGTTCAAAATGCTCTTCGAGAATGGAAAAATTCAACGAACCAAGACCATTTGAATCACTGAAAAGGATAGACAAATACTATTGTTTATATCATCAATCAGGGGGACATACAATAGAGCAATGCTTCAAGTTTAAGGACTTGGTTCAACGTTTGATTGATGAGAAGAAATTAGTTCAACTTCCACAAGATGCCATGATTAATGGAGTATGGGACAGTGACGATGAGGATGTTTACCTTAAAGACATTGAAGAGACTCCTCTATCAACAATATACCCAGTAAGTGACATTTGGGACGAGGAGGATTCGCCCATAGATGTCCTCACTAGGTCCGGGAGAGTACAATCTCCCATTTCAACACAACCTATACCTTCTATCCAGCAAATTCCCGTGCCTATTATAGAAGACAACGATGTCGTCAAACAGTTAAAAAGGACTAAAGTGGAAATGAACGTATGGAAACTCTTAGCTACGTCTCGAGAGCATAGGGTTGCAGTCATGGATGCTTTGGCTAAAGTAGGCATAGATTCGGACACTACTCCTGAGGGACTTGCTAACTTCCTCACGAGTGACCTTCCAAGTCCAATCAATTTAGTCACCTTTTCGGATAAAGATCTACCACCGGAAGGTGATAAACATGATAAAGCTCTAAACCTCATAGTCATATGCAAAAGGATGAACGTTCCTATGACTCTTGTGGACAATGGTTCAGCAATTAACGTGTGCCCACTTAGAACCGCAAGAATGTTAGGAATAAGAGATGAGGATTTATCCCCATCAACCCAAGGCATAAGAGCTTATGATAACTCACGCCGTCAAGCACTAGGGACAATTACCATGAATATAACGGCGGGTGCAATTGAGCATGCCACTACATTTCAAGTAGTAGATATCAAGGCATCTTTTAACTTGCTATTGGGACGCCCTTGGCTTCATGATTTAAAAGTCGTCCCTTCATCTCTTCATCAACAAGTAAAGGCCATAGTCGGAGGCATTCCAATTACCATTGATGCTTCATCTATGAGAATCAAAACAGTAGAAAATCCACTAATTAATGTGGAACATGATGAAAATGATGAAGATTTGTGGGGCTTTAGCGAAGAGGTCTCCTTAATAGAGGAAGATGAAAGGACCCCTCTTCATTATGACCTCCACTCAAACATGACAACGAATGCTATCCTAAGAAAGCAAGGACACTTTCCTAGAATGACTCTAGGAAAGAAGAAAGGAATAGCTAAACACATGGGCGTACCTGGCCTCCCTAAATTGGATACTTTCGGACTTGGTTTTGAACCAACTCGCGAAGACCTTAAGCGGGCCCAGGAAAAATCAAGAGCATGAAGAAATGCCCGCACACAAAAAAAGGAGATACCCATGGTCCAATATCCTCTCACTTTAAATGGACAATTTATAAGAGAAGGAGAGGACTATCCTTTTCATGAATTTCCCGAACCCTTCGTTGTAAATGGTATAAGACAACCTGGGTTCGAAATCTTTTTGGATTGTTGCTTCCTAGACGAGATCCCAGCTCCAATTTATAAGGAAAAGGCACCTCCTTGTTTTGACTTTAATGTCATGGGACTCCTCTTTGGAAGAGAAAAGAATGAACCAAGATACACGAAGGATGATTCTTCACTTATCCAAGCGGTTCTCCAAAGTGAAAGTTTTGACCCCTCCGAACTTATCACTCCAATAGAAGATCAAGAGCGTGGATGGCGTAAGACGGTGAAGATAACCACTACAAATGGAAAGAAGATTTCAATAACTACAGGACATGGACCAATGTTCGAAGAATCGTCTGAGTCAGAGTCTGAGTTAGAGTCTTCCCCTATCGAGTCTTCTAAGTCTTTAGTTGTAGCACCCTCATCTTCTATTTCTACTCCTAGGATAGTTAGCAATCAAGTCCCGACGGACATTTCTTTATTTGATGTAATGATTTCTGAATTTAATAATATGTCTTCTTCCCCGTATTCCTCTTGTTCTTCTTTATCTAAAGATGACGAGCATTGCTTAACTAATGATGAAAATGATAAAGAAATAATTAAAGCAGTGGAAACACTTGAAAATAAGACACCAATAATTGAGGATACAGAAACGGTTGATATCTCAAAAGATCCAACCATTAAAAGAGAAGTTAAAATCGGATTAACACTAAACAAAGAAGAAAGAACCGATTTAATTAATCTACTTAAAGAATTTATCGATGTATTCGCTTGGTCATACGAAGATATGCCAGGCATTAATAGAGAAATAGCTCAACACACAATACCATTAATTTCAGGAATGAAACCTGTAAAACAAAAGTTACGTCGAATGAAACCCGACGTGGCTCTTAAGATAAAAGAAGAAATACAAAAACAAATAACTGCAGGTTTTATCAGGGTATCCAAATACCCCGAATGGGTCGCCAATGTTGTCCCGGTTCCGAAAAAAGATGGTAGAGTTCGAATGTGTGTCGACTATCGAGACCTAAATAAGGCAAGTCCAAAGGACGACTTCCCTTTACCACACATCGATATTTTGGTAGATAACACAGCAAATCATGCACTTCTCTCATTTATGGATGGGTACGCAGGATACAATCAAATCCTCATGGCTGAAGAAGATATGGAAAAGACAACATTCATAACACCTTGGGGTACTTATTGCTACACGGTAATGTCATTCGGGTTAAAAAACGCGGGTGCTACTTACCAACGAGCAGCAACTGCCCTACTCCATGATATGATGCATAAAGAAGTGGAGGTCTATGTGGATGACATGATTGTAAAATCAAAAGACCGCAAAGGACACCCAATAGCCTTAAAAAAGTTCTTTGAAAGACTAAGAAAATACAACATGAGATTAAACCCCTCCAAATGTGCTTTTGGAGTTACCTCAGGGAAACTCTTGGGATATGTCACAAGCTCTAGAGGAATAGAGATAGATCCCACCAAAATTAAAGCAATCATATCCATGCCACCGCCCAAAACCGAAAAGCAAATTCGGGGATTTATTGGCCGGTTACAATACATAAGTAGGTTCATATCCAAGTTAACCACGATATGCGAACCAATATTCAAGAAGCTTAAGAAAAATGTACCAATCATATGGGACGATGAGTGTCAAAAAGCCTTTGAAAAGATCAAAGCCTATCTCTCGAATCCTCCTGTATTAGCTCCATCACTCCCTGGAATACCCTTAAGACTATACTTAACCGTCACAAAGGAAACAATGGGAGCTATGCTTGCACAAGAGGTAGAAAACAAGGAAAATGCTATTTACTACCTAAGTAAGAAAATGCTCGAGTATGAAACACGCTACACACCACTGGAAAAGCTGTGCCTCGCGTTGGTGTGGGCCACAACTAAATTAAGACATTACATGCTCGTGCATACCGTTTACGTAGTCTCGCGAATGGACCCCCTTAAATACCTATTCGAAATATCTACACTTAACGGGCGTATCTCAAGATGGATAGTAAATTTGGCCCAGTTCGATATAAGGTTTATGCCTCAAAAAGCGATTAAAGGATCAGTGGTCTCGGATTTTCTAGCAGATTTCCCAATAGAAGATTCGACACCCTTAGAAGAGAATGAATTCCCAGATGAAAGTTTAATGATGACAGAGGATGATACATGGACTCTATATTTTGATGGAGCCTCAAATCAAAAGGGATGCGGCGTAGGAGTCTTGTTAGTATCACCTAAAGAAGAACATGTCCCTATATCCATTAAATTGGATTTCGACGTCACCAACAACGCAGCCGAATATGAAGCATGTGTGGTAGGCCTCGAAACCGCTTTAGCCTTAGGCGTAAAGAAACTCCGGATATTTGGAGATTCCTCCCTAATTATTAATCGAATTTCCAAAAGATGGAAGGTTAGGAGTGAAAGCTTAGCTCCTTACCAAACGTATTTGGAAACTCTTACCGATCAATTGGAAAAAGTGGAATACACTTACCTACCTAGAGAGGAAAACCAATTCGCCGATGCCTTGGCAAGACTAGCCTCAATGGTCAGAATACTTAAGGAAATTGAGCAAATGCCTTTAACCATAGAAAAAAGGCATAAACCAGCATATATTCAAGCCATAGAAGATGATGAAGTGATTCAAGAAGAGGAACCTGAAGAAGAACCATGGTTCATAGATATATTAAATTATGTCACCAAAGGAGAATATCCTCCTCATGCTGACAAAAGAGAGAAAAGAGCATTAAGACTTTTAGCTTCCCAGTTTGTACTCATAGGAAATGAACTACACAAAAGGGTACCTAAGGGTCGAGCTCTATTATGTGTAGACAAAAAGGATGCTCAACGAGCTATGAGAGTAATCCATGAAGGTATATGTGGAACACATGTTAATGGAAAAATGCTAGTCCAAAAGATAATGCGAGAAGGATATTACTGGACTACCATGAATAAAGATTGTCATCAATATGTAAAAAGATGCCCAAAATGTCAAATTTACGCAAATTTGCAACATATCCCACCATCTCTTCTCTACACCTACACTTCACCATGGCCTTTCTCTACATGGGGAATAGACATAATCGGAAAGATTACACCTCCCGGAACAGGAGGTCATGAATACATCTTAGTTGCAATAGATTACTTCACAAAATGGGTGGAAGCACAATCATATGCCAAACTCACCGCCAAACATGTAGCACTCTTTATCGAAAGAAACATAATTTGTCGATACGGAGTCCCACATGAAATGATAAGTGACAATGGAACTCACTTTCAAGCCGAATGTGAAGAATTGCTACAAAAATATAGTATTCAACATCACCATTCTTCACCTTATAGACCTCAAGCAAATGGAGCAGTTGAGGCCGCTAATAAAAATTTGAAGACGGTCATTGAAAAAATGACTGAAAATTATAAAGATTGGCCTGACAAACTTCACTTCGCACTGTGGGGTTATCGCACGTCAATCCGAACATCAACAGGGAATACGCCATTCAACTTAGTATATGGAATGGATGCTGTACAACCTGTAGAGTTAGAAATACCTTCTCTACGCATCGCGTTAGAAAGTAAACTCGATGAAGTCGAATGGACTAGAGCACGGTATGAAGAGCTAATCCTACTCGATGAAAAGCGACTAGAAGCTCTACATCACACTCAATGTTATCAAACCCGCATGGCTAGACATTTCAATAAAAAGGTCAAGACTAGAAATATCAAAGTGGGGGACTTGGTATTAAAAGCATTAAGAAAAAATGTTTTAGATCCAAGAGGCAAATTCAGGCCTAATTGGTCCGGACCATACATTGTCAAAACAATCCTGTCAGGAGGCGCGGCTAAATTAACTGATATGGATGGCAACGAATTTTCAAACCTGACAAACCTTGACCAACTTAAGAAATACTACCCATAAGTACTTGAGTGAAATACTCAAGAGAGCTACGTTTGGCCTGATTCCTTAAGCAAAGGATATGTAGGCAACCCAGACAGGGTGCAGCCACTTTAATCTCTTCAAATTCTGTATCCCCGAAGTAAAAAACGCATGTCTGCAAGATTTCGAGACTGGCGCCAGAAAATAAACTCTGTCGCCAGGCGACAGAGCCAAATGGTCAGCGACAGTGAATCAGATAGCAGCGCCGGCTTTCTGCGAGTGCCTAGACCAGTTTCGCATGTTCTGGAAATTTATTCGACTTCTGTACTCGAATTAATTCTCCGAAAAATAAATGTTGTAATTGTTTTCATTGCTTTAATTAAAAGTTAATTAAAATAAAAGCTGGAATTTTATTAATTAATAAAGAAAATTACAGCTGAAAAAATTAACTAAAACAAATTAACTTTGTTTAATAAATCAAAGGAAAAGCAATGCTCTAGTCTTTTTTCTCTTTCTTGATTCTCTTCCAATTTGTGTCTTCATTTTCTTCCTCTCGATCCATAACCTTTGCTAGGAGACAACCATTAGAAGACCTACACTCTATTTTAGTATAGATAGTTTCTCCCTCCGCTAGAACTCCATGTTTCTTCTCTACCCAGGCCTCTTTCTTTGTAGAGTCAACTTTTCTCTTTCCTTGATTTTTCTTAGAACTTTTCTTTCCTGGCATAATAGGAGTTTTGATTTCAATCCTTTCCCCTAGACGTTCTTTAGCAGGGACCTTTTTGTCGCCTAGGCGATCCTTCACATTGGTCTTCTCAATTTTGACTTGAGATTTTTGGAATCTTCCATCAAGCCATTGTTTCACTTTATTTGACAAACAAGGTGGCTCCTTGTGGGTAATCACCTCCCATAAGGGCCTACCACTCCTGTATCCGTCAAAACGCTCAATCTCTTGTGACACAGGAAATTCATAAGGACGGCGGAGATCTCCTATAGGGATGGTTTGTGCAAGACCATATTGCCTCATAACTCTACAAGGAAAATAAAAGGTTAATCTTGACAAGCTCGGGAGACGACAATATGCTTGGTTACCGCAACCAACCATTGCCTCAATCTTCCACCAAGGAACAATCCAGTTTATGGTAAAGTCACCGGCAGCGAACACCTTGCTCCACTCACGGCGACCTATTTTCAAAAATCGTTTCTTTCGCCGGACTATGCAATTTGGAACATATGTGTGTATATCGTCAGGAGGATTAATAAGCTTTAACCTCTCCATGAGCCATATCTGTAAAATATGTATTTAATTAGTATTACAATGTAAAATAATATTCTTTAATTCTTGGTAAATTAAAAATAGCATTATTTTATACCTGTAATAAAATTGGAGAACCTCGAAAAGGTGCTCTTGGATTCTTTCTTAATGCATCCAACCATAGCATAGTCTCTCCAACAATTAGCGGCATTGGATTTCTCCCAGATTCAACTTGTTCTATAACAGATATTATCATTGATTGGCCTTCATTATCCTTACCACTAACTAAGAGTAATTGGTTAAACAAGCAATAAAGAAAAGCCCTTCTCTTATATACAGAGACATCAGGATTAGGATTATCATAAAAATAGTGTGCAAATTCTGTCAAATCAACTATGTTACCATGCACTATATGCTTTAAAGTCGTACCCCTCAAATCAAAAAAGCATTCAAAATCCTTATAATAATATTCATTGATTCTAGGCAATACCGCAAGATCTGTGGAATAATAACCTATAATGGCTCCAAATTCTTCCGGTAAAGGACATATTTCATCATGGAAAAATCTAAAACAGTGAGTATCAATATCCCAATAGTCTATGGCAGAATAAATAAAATCAATGTCAAGACTCATCCCCTTGATTCCAAACATACCCCCCATATGAGAAATATCTAATGCTTTCTTATCTTTAGCAGTTAAGTGACGACACCATTCATCCATGTATCCACAAAAAGTTCTTTTAGCTAAAGGCATGATTTCTGGTTAATTAGCTAATTAATAAACTGGTTAAATTATGCAGTAAACGGATAATTCGGGGGCTATTTATACCTTTTTTTCATGACAGCCTTCAATTCCTGTAGGAAACAGGAAAGCGCGTCTGTCGCCAGGCGACAAAATTGTCGCGTGGCGACAACGGCTGTCGCTTGGCGACAGACCCTGTCGCGTGGCGACAGGATGAATTACGCGGCACCAGTTTATTTCTTTGCAGCGACACCTATTACGCGTAGGAAACCGTGTTTTTACGTACTTGATTTCGACCTTGACTTGACTTACTGTTCTATTCCTATTCATACACCCTTAATATTATTATTATTATTATTATTATTATTATTATTATTATTATTATTATTATTATTATCATTATTATTATTTTTATCACTATTATTATTATTATTATTATCATTATTATTATTATTATCACTATTATTATTATTATTATCATTATTATTATTATTATTGTTATTATTATTATTATTATATCATATTAAGCTTAATTAATTTTAGGCTTATCATATTTTCTTCCTTCTTTTTTCTTTTTTCATTTCTTTTTTTGGGGGAGAGAGTCGGTACCCTCCACTAATATTAAAAATGACGGAAATTTCGCGCAAAAATTACACTTTCTCACACACTCATATGCACAACACATTTGTTACAAAATAATAAATCAGGCAAATAAAATGTTAATAAATAATAAAGTGTATATATATACAAGTGTCTAGTACATAGATCATATGAATAAAATAGACAAAGTCCTACAAAAGTCAAAAATAAATAAACACAGGTACAACTATGGCGCCGGAGGTCGCAAGTTGCGAGGGATGCCGAATGTATCGAAAAATGTCCTACTCCGTGGAGTATGTCTATCATCGCCCCTTGAACCACCAGGTGGCGCGAACTGCAATTCAGGGCCAGGCCACCTAACCTCACCCTGAAATCCGACGGAAAGAGGCTGAGGCTGCAAAGGCTGCTGCGACGACGAGCCAAACTCGTATGTCCCACCACCCATCCCACCTCGAACGGTCGGCCCGGTCGGAACCTCCTCAGGTGATGACGCCGAGTCCTCTACCGCTGCGGCCTCAGAACGACCACCCCGGCCACCTGAAGTAGTCCGGCAACGCCTCGAGTCGGACCTAGTAGTCTCTCTCCTAGGCTCGGGTCTCGACCGAGTACGTGGAGAAGGAATAGGCTGCCCCTGCAAAAGTAAATCAAGTTAGCAAATGCAACAAAAATAAAGTCAAAAATAATAAAAACAAAAGTAATACCTCCTCAGCATCATTGCTACGACAGGTAGCACGGTTCCGCAACCTCACAAGCTGGCTGCGAAAGGCGTCTATGCACCTAGCCATAGCCGTCACCACCTCGCGAGAAAACTATCAAAGCAACTAAGTCAGTAACAATTACGAGGCAAATATGAAGATAATAATGGTAATATAGAGCCCCTCCTTATGGTTTTGAGGGCCTAGTTTAGTGATTTGGGTTCCTTGGTACGCCAGTTAGCCCCTTTAAGCGAATTGACATGATTTAGTCAGCCTGATTGCAATACACTGAGTGATCGACCTGATGAAAGATCGTCTCACTTAGCTTAAAGCGCCTAAGTATTGGCTCATAATAAGGCACCGAAATATTGGTTCAACAGATACACCGAAATATTGGTTCAATAAAGGCACCGAAATAATGGTTCAATAGATGCGCCAAAGTAATGGTTTACAAAGGCAAAAGCACCAAAGTACTGGCACAAATATACAAAGCGATGATAAATAACAATATATTAAGGGTCAATAGGCAAAATGATTCTTTGGCAATGTCTCAACATAGAGAGGAGTTGTCTAGTGGCGAAGCACGGCCGTGGCGAGGTAGTGTCACAAATAGTGGAGATGGCGAAGCAAGGTCAACTTCGACGGTCCCTCAAGGTAAAGAAGAGATTATCTATAGCGGCGACGTACTGCCGTGGCGACATACGGCCACACCTAGAAGATGACGACATACAATTATTTTCGACGATATTCCCGAAATACTGTGGAGGATTGTCACCAAGAATATTGAAGACGACGACATATGGTTATCTTCAACGATGGCGTTCACGAGGCACTGTGGGTGTTGTCACAAACAACAGATGAAGCAACAGCAAAAATGGTTACTTTCAGAGACGTGTGCTCGACGGTGCAAGATATGCGTTTCTTAACTCTTTTATCTGTTTAACTAATGATTGTTTTACAGGTATCGGCGTTATAAGAATGATTTGGAATCGCAGAACGTTCTGAATCATTCTCCGTCCCTATCGCTACTTTGACTTTCGTTTTCGAAACATAAGTTTCTGTAATCTCAGTCAAAGTGGGGGCTTCTGTAGACACCCATTTGTGTCTCCCCAAAACCAAACCCAGTGATGAATGTCTTTCACGTTGTGTTATTATCGAATTAGGTGAAAGTGGTTTGAAAGTCGAGTGTTGCGGTTTAGTTTTAATTAAATTCTTTTCTCTCTGTTTTTGAAAATGACTTTATTTATTTGAAAATAGCCAAACCAGTTTAGTTTGGTCCATAATTAAGGTCCAATAATTGTGTAGTTGGATGGGGATTTAAGAGACCTTTCCAACGATATATTATAAGCCCAATTCCGATGAATATTGAGGAAGTTATGGCCAAAATACTAAACTGAGCCTGGTTAATTATTTAAATACGGCCCAGTGATCTAGAGGAGGGCCCAATATTATTTATTGTTCCTAAAATTATTAGGATTAATTATAGTTTTCTAGAAGTTTCTAGAAAGTTCTTTTTAATTCTAATATTATTAGATTTAATAATTAATTATCTTTAATAGATTTTTATTTGGAATAAAATATCGTTTTGTTATCTTAAATATATATTTTATCTTCTGTACGGATTCCGTAGATCAAGTTGATTAAAGATCGGATTCCGCGTGAAGAAAAACGCGCTAATACAGGTTGTCGCCAAACGACAAGTCTGTCGCCGCGCGACAGACCGTGTCGCCTCGCGACAGACATTGTCGCGTCGCGACAGACAGAGTCGATTCCTGGCGACAGCGTGTAGTTTTATTCCTTATCAAATTCTATGATTTTTCCGGATTATTTTCATTATAAATAGGGTCCGAATTCCTGTTTTCAAAATCATCTAAAAACATCAATTCACAATCATCAACTCTTTCTCAATTCTCTCTATTCCCTCTCAATTATTCCTTAATTCTTTTCTTTCTCTCTCTTTCTAAACCAACCTTTTTTCAAACACGATTCCGCATTCACAAGATCTTGAATCACCTAGCCAAGTTCGAAGTTGCCTTCGCCCTAGACGTGAAAGGTTGATAATTTCTGAGGGTTTGGTCCAAAACTAGTCAAAACATTGTTTAATTTGATTTCAATTTAATTCTTTAATTATTCTTTATTGATTTTCATTGAAGTTTACTAACTTGTGTATTTTGTTATTAGAAAGAGGTACGAGGCTTCAAAGTATGTAATCTTATTACTCTCTTTCAATGTAGATGGCATGCTTATTATTGTTTATGATTCCTAGTATCATGTTAGGATATTTTTAATATTCCTAGTATCATGTTAGGATGTTATTTATTGTTTTCTAGAGTCATGTTTAGGGTGCCTTTAATCCTTTCTAGTATCATGTTAGTACCATGTTAGGTTTAAAGCTTCGATCTTTATTGCTTAGTGACATGCTAGGATTTGTTATTAATCTTGTTAGTATCATGCCTAGGATCTTGCTATTATATTTAAGCTTTATTATGCCTTATCATGCTATCATCACCATTATTATTGTTTATTGATTTATTTATTATGTTGCTTGATTTATATTTTATGTTTTATTGTTATTGCTTGATCGCACCTTTTATGATTGTTAAAGGGAATTTGTACTTGAAATCACGCTTAATAAGATAATTATTAATTTGGTTTAGGCTAATGTGATTTTAACTCAAGTGATCGCCAATAATAGTATTATTTGTGCATTAATATTCAACCAACATAGATAAACAGGGTAGATTTAATATAATGTTTGTATGTTATTCGAAAAGCGCACATGAATACGAGCAGAACAAAGTAGAGGCCTATTTTATAGGGCGGGTCCTTTCTTTTGTAGATTGGATTCGTACCCTCATCCCCGGACCCTGTTTGGTTCAAGACCTTATGGAGTAGTTGATGGTCCTTTTGGATTGTCTTTTGGGTTTACAAGTTCCTAAAACTTGTTGGCGACTCTTTTTGCTCTTTGTCTTTCCCTTTGGAACGCCACCGTACTTTAGTATATGATCACAGTGGGGTTCAAGTTTGGGGTTATCGTAATGCTTGAAATATTCCCTACACTATTATATACGCTACGATATGTACGATATGGAATCGCCACATACCTTGTATATTTCGAGCATAGCAAGCTACCAATCACATTCAATCTAAGTGAATGATCGTTAGATAATAATCATGATCATCCACAGTACTTGGGTAAGCAAAGCAATGAGTTCTTGATGTATGTAAATGGTTAATTTTACTTAACTAATTAATAAAAAAAGGTTATAAGTGGGATAAACTTCTTAATATTTTTTCTTAACTCATTAGATTTTGATATTAATTTTAATGTTCTTTAAAATTAAATGTAAATTATTTTTCTCACATGTAACGCGACAGAAAAATTAGTACTCCATTCGTTTCTATTCTCATATACTGCTAGCTAGGGGTGTTCAAATCCGGGTACCCGGGTTTTCGGGTACCCGAAAATCCGGGTACCCGGGTTTTCGGGTACTTGATAGCTTGTCCCATGTCCCGACCCGAATAATCCGGGTACCCGGGTTTCGGGTACCCGGATTATTCGGGTCGGGACATGGGTACCCGGATCTTTTTTTCTTTTTTTTTTAAATTAACTTTTTACTTAATATTATGTATTTAACTATTTATCCTTGCTGTAATTTAATTTATTTTAATAAAAAACCTGCTGCATTTTTTTTGTAATTCAAGATTTTCAGATTTTATTTTTTGTAAAAACCTGCTTTATTTTTATTTTTTTTTTGTTAAAACCTGCTGCCTATTATAAGAAACCTGCTGCACTTTTTTAATTTTGTAAAAATCTGCATGAACATATTCAAATACATGTCTTAACATAATTAAAGTACTAATTAAAAGCTAAAGTTTAGGGAAAGTAATTAGTTACATAATTCCAAACTCACAAATTACAAAGTACAATAATAGAACAAAGCCACAATGCAAATCAAATAAGCTTGGAGGTCATGTTTCACTTGTGAGATCCGAAACTTCAATTGTCTCATCAATAATAATTGTTGGTTGCTCCAAAACCAAGTCTTTAATTCCTACAAAACCAAATAATGCAAAAAAATAATTACATATCAAATATATTATGTATAACATAGTAAAATAAAGTAATAGATAAAGTTAATTAAATCACCTTCTTCTTCCATACTTTCCAACTCAAGCAAATTTTCCTCTATAGTAATAGGGACACTAGAACTACGCATCCAATCTTGGCCACAAACAAGAGCTTCTACCATTTTTGTGCTCAAAGAAGTCCGAAAGGAATCTAGAACACGTCCTCCCGTGCTAAAAGCGGACTCGGAAGCAACGGAAGAAACCGGAATAGCAAGAATATCACGAGCCATAGTCATAAGTATTGGGTATGTTTTTCCTTGTCCACTCCACCATACCAAAATATCGAAATCTACATCACTAGGCTCTAATTTATCCCCTAAATACTTTTCCAATTCGGTCATTCCTTTGGAAGATGAATCATTACCACTTTCCCTTACAAAACTATCCCTTAACCGAGATACATTGTTAAGACCCTTTTTTTGCTCTTGTCCACCTTTTTCACTTTGACTTGTAGAGGCAAGTTTAGAAGAAGATGACTCTACTTTTTGTGCATAAGACTCATATAATAAATTCAATGCATCTTGAATGCGTTGACACAAAGTATAGGAACTACTAACATCATAAGAATTACGCACAATGTGCTCCGTATACTTCATCTTATTCCTAGGATCAAGAATCAATGCAATGAACATCAAAATATTAATATTATGAACATTTGCCCAATACTTGTCAAATTTCAACTTCATTTGCATTGCCATTTTCTTAACATCATCATTCGGGTCATTAACATAGTCATATATTGTGTACCCAATATCATAAATCTCCTCCACAAAAGTATTTCCCGTCACATAACGGGATCCGGACAACTTCAAAGTAGCATTATAAAAAATTTCAAGAAAAGGCAAGAAACTTTGAATTTTATCCCAATCCTCATCATCCGGAGCACCCCCTACCGGTTGCTTCATAAGCTCTTTAGTGTAAGGAGAGAACTTTGTTTTCATATTCTTAAAGGCTTTCCTAAACACTAAAGCACTCTTAAGCATCAAATAGGTGGAATTCCACCTTGTTTCAACATCTAGGCAAACAAGACCTTTGGAAGTGATTTTCTCCTCTTCAACACAAGACTTGAACTTTTGAAGCCTAGAAGGAGAAGACCTCACATATTTCACAGCAGCTCTAACTTTTAAAACAGACACATTCACATCTTTCAAGCCATCTTTGACAACCAAATTCAAAATATGTGCGGCACATCTCATATGCAAAAACTCAGAATTCAACACACACCCATCCCAAAGATTAAAGATTTTTTTCAAGTATTTTATAGCCAAATCATTTGAGCTAGCATTGTCAACTGTTACAGTTAAAACCCTCTTTACATTCCATTCTAACAAACATTTTTCAACAGATTTACCAATAAGCTCCCCAGAATGACCAGCAACAGGACAAAAGTTAATGATCCTCTTATGCAATTTCCAATTATCATCAATGAAATGAGCAGTAAGACACATATATGACAAATTTTGACCCGATGTCCATGTATCTGTAGTAAGACATACTCTAGATGACAAATTATTGAAAACGTTCATTAACTCCTTCCTTTTCTCAATAAAAAGACCATAACACTCCCTTGTAATTGTAGCACGCGAGGGAGTAACAAATTCAGGACAAGCAACTTTACAAAACTGACGAAAACCTTCACGTTCAACGAATGCAAAAGGCAGCTCATCTACAATCAACATCTTAGCAAGTGCTTTTCTAATCTCATCATAATTATATCTCCACAATTTAGGAACACTAACAGTTTGAACAGTCCCATCGGTATTAATCTGTGTCCTAGACTCAAAATCTAAGATTGTTTGAGTTTTATCTTTGTAAAATGGAGCTTTTTTACACCTTTCAGTGTGTCTCTTCATGCCATTAGTTCCATTTAAACTTTTACAACCAATTACTGTTCCACAATAAACACATTTAGCATGATCTACATCATTTGCAAGCACGCAAAAGTGATCCCAAGCATCAGAGGTTTTTTTCTTCTTACCTCCATTGTTTTCGGCTTTTGGTTTTTTCCCCGCTCTCTTCTTCTTATGCCATGTTTTCGGAGCCTTCTCCAAAATTTCTGCCTCATCACTATCATCAGATCTTTGGTTCCCAACTGTTTCATTTGAATTTGTCACCATCATGTCATTTGAATCTGACATTTTCTGGTAAAAAAACAAACATACATAAATCAGTCCATTCATTTTAAAGCTGAAAATTACATTGTACAAGACTACAATGTACACTAATCACTTATTCTGTCAATGCCTAAATACCGAATTGATAATCTACATAATATCTTGAAACTAAAATTCAGGTCACACATGAAATAATTCAAAATAATGCACCATTATTCGAGCAAATCAGCATAAAATAAAAATGAAAAATAAAGATAAGAACAAATTCGAGCATGCATGTATGAATTTGTCATCTAATTAAACACCATAATACACTATCAATTAGCACGAAATACAGTATAATACACTATCAATTAGCACGAAATTAACATGAGAATAGAATAAACACCATAAAACACTATCAATTAGCACGAAATACACTATAATACACTATCAATTAGCACGAAATTAACATGAGAATAGAAATTAAACACCATAATACACTATCAATTAGCACGAAATTAACATGAGAATAGAAATTACCTGGACTGAAGCCTTGAACTCGCTGAAACTCGCTGAAACTCGCTGGACTGAAATTACCTGGACTGGAACTCGGATCGCTGAGAGAGAGTGAGGGGAAACAAGAAGAAGGCAGTTTCGTGAGGGGGAAGAACGAAGAAGGCAAGAAGAAAGAGTTGAGAACCGCAGGATGAGAGAGAGAAAGAGAGGAAAGAGGGAGCGGCGGTGAGTGGGGAAAACCTAATGTCACGAAATTAGGTTGGGGGTGGGTCTGAGTGTCTGACTGTCTGAGAGAGTGAGAGGGTAAATTTTTTTTTTTTTTTTTTTTTTAATTTTTAATTCGGGTATGCGGGTACCCGTTTCTTAAAAAATCTGCCCCATATCCCGACCCGGATTGAAGGCAGTTTTCCCGGGTCGGGAACCCGACCCGCAAAAACATGATTTTTTAAAAAAAATCCCATCGGGTAGTTGCCGGGACAGCGGGACAGTGGGCCGGGACATTCGGGTCGGGTTTTTTTGAACACCCCTACTGCTAGCCAGAGCAAACACAGATCGTAGATTCGTAGTAATTGTAAAGTTATCAACCATGAAATTTACAGACTCGCCGGTAATCGAACTTGTCGTCAACAACACAACTCTCTCACTCCAACAGGATAACAAGACTATGCATGTCGGCACTTCAGTCTGGCCTGCATCTCTCGTCCTCGTCAAATTTGCTGATCATTGGTCTCACTTAAACCCTAAAACTCCAAACCCAAACCCTTATTCCGATCTCCTAAACTTCAGTGACAAAAGCGGCGTCGAACTCGGAACAGGTTGCGGCGTTGCTGGAATGGGTCTATATCTCTTGGGGTTAACCGACGTTTACCTCACCGACATCGCCGCTGTAATGCCGGCATTAAAGCACAATTTGAAGAAGAATAAACCAGTGTTGAAGAAGTCCTTGAAGACGGCACAATTGTATTGGGGTAATTCCGCACAAATCTCGGCACTTTCGCCGCCTTTTGATGTTGTGATTGCTGCTGATGTTGTATACTTGGAGGATACAGTAAGGCCGTTGGTTGAAACTATGGTGGAAATGGTGTCGGAAAACGGTGTCGTATTGCTCGGGTACCAGTTAAGGTCGCCGGAAGCTGATAAGCTGTTTTGGGAGGTTTCTGCCGAGGTTTTCGAGATTGAGAAGGTGCCACATGAGGATTTGCATCCTGAGTATAATTATGAAGAGACTGATGTATATATATTCAGGAAAAAGAAGAATAAGATCGAGTAAGATCACTAGTAACCTATTACTTTTTATTTATTTTTTTGTTATTTCTTATTCATGGAGAATTTTAGAATTTTAATTTTATTGTGATTTGGGGTTATTTTGATGATCTTTATGATAAAATTTGATTGTATATGATTGTGACTAAGAATGTGTCCCTGACAATTTAGTGTTTTGTGACTTGAGGAGAATGATTAAAATACACAGCCTAGTTAAATTGGCAATAATAATGTGTGCTGCAGTTGAAATTTTGACGAATTTGATGGTTTCTTATGTGAATATTGTATGATCAGTGAGTGAGGAGGGATGGTTAACAGGTAACGTGTCTTTTGATGTTTGCTTGCAAGTTGATTTGTGATTGTTGCTCTCGGTATGACTTTGGAATGACTATCTGTAGCTTTAGTCTATCGTTTGACTGCATTGCAAAAGAGGATTTAGAAAGAGAGACCACGGAACACTTTGTCTTGAAGCAGCTTTTAGTTTAGATGGCTGTCCTAGTGTCCTGTATTGAGTCGATCAAAGTTTTACTCTGGATAGTGAAGGGTTTGCTTGCTACTATCATTTATTTAATTTTGCTTAAGAAAAGAAATATAGGCTCTTTGGAATTTGATGTAATTTGCAAATTTGCTAGTCAATTGTTAATTGATGGAAACTGAAAAATTGTGTTTTTGATTATGAGGTCTGAACTATTGAACAGCTAGTTGGTATTACTTGGTTTTGTCCTATGCTTACTAAGTTACAATCATGATTGTTTTCTTTTTGGTGTATATTTTTACATATATGTTTGTCTTTAACAGTTGTTTGGATACAATCAGGGAAGGGGTGGGGAGGGGAGGGGTAGGGAGGAAGAAATTCAGCTCCCTTGTTTGGATTAAGGAGAAGAGGAAGAAAGGGAGGGGGGGGGGGGGGGGGGGGGAGGAAGAAAGGGTGAAGAAGAACATTAGAACAATCTACAGCAGCAAAGTCGTGTTCCTTTGCTCCATTCAACTACCAAAATTTGAATTCACATTTAAACCAAAAACCGTTGATTTTCTTCTTCTTCCTATTTCTTGGTTTGTTCGGGGCATGATTCCTTCATCTTCAGATCAATCATAGCAAGTTACTTAGCTCTTAAATTTCAGCAAGACTTTGGAACAATAATAAACAGTTTGGATAGATGGATTTGTAGGTAAAGGGAGGGAAGGGAAAGGAAGGGATGCAATTTCCTTTTTTGGATAATAAATTAGAGGGTTGCAAGAAAAGAAGGAAAGGGAAATCACGGGAATTTATTACCTTCAATGTTTTAATAAAAATATCTCTTAAAATTGGAAAGATTTGGAATGAAATTGGAATCATTAGGCTGTTACATTTAGAGCTGTCAAAAGCTGACTCAGCCCGAAATACCAACCCGAACCCGATTATTAACAGACCCATCTGAACCCGAAAAAATAGTGACCCAAACCCAACCTGAAACCAACCCTAGACCCGAGTATTTGAGACCCGAGCCCGAACATGAACTGTCTTGGAGATGACCCGACCTAAATGTAACTTGTAAATTATTAACCTATACTGAACCCGACCTGAACCGAAATTGTCCAAAACCCGAATTTAACCCGACCTGAATTCAATCCGACCCGTTCCTAACCTGACCCTAATTTAACCCGACCTATAACAAACCCGACCCGAAATCAACCCGACTTGTTATTGACCCGACCCAAATTCAATCCGACTTGTTATTGATCTGACCAGAATTTTACCCGACCTATTACTAACCCGACCCCAAATTCAACCCAAACTGTTACTAACCCGACCCGAAATCAACACGACTTTTTATTGACTCAACCTAAATTCAACTCAAATTGTTCTTGACCCGATTTCAAATCATCTTAAATTCAACTTAGACCACCTTATTATTGTTGATCAAAGCATTTTGTCTAGGGAGACAAACTCGGTCCAGGCAGCAAAAGAAAAAAGCATCATCCCCAAATTTAAGAGTTAAATATAGTATATATTTGTTGTATGGTCAAAGGAGATAATTATCTTCCTAAAAAACCGTGAACTCGGATAAGAACTTATAAAAAAATAAACAAGTTTAGATAATTTAAATAAAATAAGTTTAGAAAAAAAAAAAAAAGTTATTGTATTTTAACTTATCTAAACCAAACCTATTTTAACCGAACTTATATGAACTTATTGTATTTTATCTAAACTTATTTGAACATGTCATCTCGAATATAAACTTATCAGAAATTGTTATCCCTAAAGTGAGTGGAATCAAAGTGAATAGATTAGAATAGGGTTGAACTTAATTATCTTCTAAAAATCTATACTAAACCCATCTTCCTGGAATTAATGTGAATTTATAATGTAGATCTAATCTAAACTTAGTAGAACTTATTAGCTCGAATTTAAACTTATCTGAAATTATTTCTCTTACAATAAATGAAGTAATTGATAATGATTAACCCGCAAATTATTGACTTGAAGTAATTAACCCGAACCCGAACATGAACCGACTTGGAAATGACCCGACCTGATCATAACCCGCAAATTATTGACTTGAACTAAACCTGGCTTGAACCCAAACATGACCCGACTTGATTGTAACCCGCAAATTATTGACTTGAATAGATACCGACTTGAACCAAAGAATGACCCGACTTGGAAATAACCCGACCTGATTATAACCCGCAAATTATTGACTTGAATCAAGCCCAACTTGAACCCGAGAATGACCCGACTTGGAAATGACCCGACTTGATTGTAACCCGCAAATTATTGACTTGAACCGAACCCGACTCAAACCCGAGAATGACCCGACCTGATTCTTACCCGCAAATTATTGACTTGAACCGAACACGAGAATTACCTTAACCCGTTTTAACCCGAATTACACCCGACCTATTATTCACCCGACCCGAATAACCCGACCTGTTATTAACCCGACCTAAACCCGACCCAAACCCGATAAGATGTATGACCCGATATGATTCGACTCAAGCATGACCCAACCCGAACCCGACCCGAATAGGTTACGGCATTAACCCAAATTGACCCGACCCGAGTTGACCCGACCCAAACCCGACCCTTTTACTCGAATTGACAGCTCTAGTTACATTGCTCCTCCGCTATGTCTCAGTTTTTTGGCCATATCAATTTTGTTCTTCATTCTTTGTTTATCCACAAATAATTACCACTTTCTCTCTCCTCTACTTTACGATTGATAAATGGCAAACTACTTCCTCCAATTCTAAACTAGAATTTTAATTTTATCATTGTTTGTTACTGACATCAATGACGGCTAAAGTAGACAAAACTTTAACTTCTTCCTCCATTAATGACCAATTTTCTCTCCTTTCCCTTTCCCTCATGGTGTTTGTTATCCAAATTAAGGAATTTGTTTTCTTCTTCCTTACCCTCACTTTCCCTATCCCACCCTTACCTTACATTCCCTTCCCTCTTGTAAAAAGGAAGAGAAAGAGATCAGCGAAGGAGGCGGAGAAGAGTTTGCTTAAACAGTTTAAGCCATTGGTGACAAAGACAATGACAACGATGGTGGTAGAAAATTGGAATTAGGAAATTGGGGATGAGAAGGGTGCGATGTCCCGCGATTTGAGGAGAGAAAATTTAAGGAATTTTTTTTTTTTTAGAAAATAAAAGAGTGCTTTCCTTAAATAATGCTCCCAAAAATTGTAATTCCATAAATACAACCATACTTTAAAAAAATTTCCCATTATACTGTCCACATCATCATCTGAGTATTAATTCATTTTTTTATCCGATTGAACCCAAAATCGCCATTTCAGTTAGTGGTTTCTAAATGGAGAAAACCGCTAACTGAAGTAGCGGTTTTCCATTATACGTAAAAAAAAAAAAAAATGGAAATAATCTATCAAATCTACGATATTCAATCTTAAAAAATAAATAAAAATAAAAAATAAAAATCTACAATATTCAGGGGGAAATTTAGAAGAGCATACTGAAATCAAGCTATGATTAATTATACTCCAAATTAAATCAAACTAAATCTTACTTATGATTGATAATACTCCAAACTAAGTCAAACTAAAAAAAAAAAAATCAAATCTTAGCTATGATTGATAATACTCCAAACTAAATCAAACTAAAAAAAAAAAATTAAATACTCCAAATTAAATCAAACTGAAAAAAAAAAAAAAAATCAAATCTTAGCTATGATTGATAATACTTTAAACTAAATCAAACTAAAAAAAATCAAATCTTATTTTTGTTAGATCTTACATATTGTAATTATAAAAAATCACATTATACATTATTAACCAAATGGCGGAAGTTTGTGACGATGAGGCAGCGGTATAGTTACGGTGGTAATGGCGGCGATGACACAACAATGGTGGTGATAGCGGCAGGAGTCCATAGCAATGTTTAAAATTTTAGGGTTGAGAGAGAGATTTGCAAGAAAATCAATTTCCCAAACTTAATTTATCTATGCCCAAATTGAATCAAAAACACACCAACCAACAGGCTTTGAGGATGATAATAAGCAATAAATGATGAAATTGGAAGAATGGGTGAGAGAAGTTTGAGTGAGATAAAGTTTGAGCAAGGTTTAGTAATGGAGAATGGATATTTGGTTTGAACGCCAGGAGAGAGAAAAAGATGTGGGCTTTTTTTTTTTTTTTTTTTTTTTTAATGTACCTGCTGTAATTTGAAGTAGCGGTTTGTGATAAAACCGAAAAAAAAAAGTTTTAATCAACTGAACCGCTGACATGGACAGTATATTTGGAAATTGGAATTTATAAAAAAGTGGCTGTGTTTCTGGAATTGCAATTTATTAGAGCATTGTTAAGGGAAAGCACTCAAAATAAAAGGGTAGAGTTGTTTTTCATAAAAATTCAGTTTGTATAATTTATTATATTTCCAAATTTTTTCAAATTTGAAAAGATTTTAGGAAAAACTTTATTTTAATGGTCCTAACTTTAGGCCATTTTCTATAAACAATCCCACCTTCTAATTATCTCATAATGGACCCAACCTTGGGGGACTTTTTCCCAAAACAATCCTTGGCTTCAAATGACCGGGTTAACCAGTTACTAGTGCCATGTGTTGCATTTTTATTGAGCTTTTTTAACCTTTTCTCATAATTTATCTCTTCTCTCACTCTCAACCTTCATCAGCTCCACCCTCACTGCTAGTCCATCACAAACTAGACTCCATCCTGTGCCACCACCCACACCATCATCAGAAACCCTAACCCATTTGCCACAACAACTAGCTTCAGACCCACAACCACTTTTCCATATCTTATGCCAAACCCAAACCCATTTTCCGGGTTCACTGCCATTTCCAGTGTGTTCGGCATAATGGAGAGAGAAAAAGATTGTGGTGGTCGACGTGGGTGGGTGGCCTGTCAGGGGGTTCACACAGGGCAAGAGGGGAGAGAGAGAGAGAGAGAGAGAGAGAGAGAGAGAGAGTGTTGCTTGTGGTGAAGAGTTAAAGGAGAGAGAAGGTGGTGTTCATGGTGGTTTTATAGTGGTGGTGGATGGTTTGCCATGAAAAAAAAAAAAAAGAGAAAAGGTAGTCATTTGGTGAGGCTTGGGTGGTTGGGGATGGTAGCCTAGGTAGGTGGCCAGGCAGGCTCTGGTTGGGCAAGCAATGAGGTTGGTGAAAGGGAGGACTTGGAGGAGGCGGGTGGAGAGAGGATGATGGAGGTCTTTTTATCAAATAAAGATACAAACAATAGTGCCCAATAAAAATGCAACACATGGCACCTCTAACCGATTAAACTAGTTACAACAGGTTAGGGATCGTTTCAGGAAAAATCCCCCTAAGTTGGGTCCGTTGTGTAATAATCAAAAGGTGGGACTATCTATAGCGGATGACCTAAAGTTAGAATTGTTAAAATCAATTTTTCCAATATTTATTCTTAAACAATTAATGGAAAATTTTCCTTCCATTTCCCTAACCACCTACAAGGCTACAAATGTTATCCAAAACAATAGAAACTGCCCCCCCTCCCTTTCCCTTTCTTTTCTTTTCCCTTCCTTTCCTTGTATCCAAACAAGGTGTAACTATGTTGATGATGATCTTTTATATTTTACATATTCACTATGAATCTATGATGGCTAGTGTGCTTTTGCAGTTGCTTGCTGAAATACAAAGAATATAAGCTTCCTCTGCTTTAATTTTGCCACTATTTCTTACCTACATATGACTATTGGTATATTGCAGAGATGAAAATACAAGCATACAGCCAACGAGGGCGGTAGTTCTTAAAGAATAGACGGGAGCATTAGGAAAAACTTCCTACGGTGCTTGAGGAAATTGTTCTGAAAGTAGAGTAGTTGGAGCCAGGTATTGGCAGGAATTTTGATTAGTGACTTATTATTAATTCCAAATAGTCTACTTTCAGCATACCACTATCATAAAAAACTGTTTTTCCTTTGTGTGTACATGAAGGCCAATCCGGCTCTCTTGTAAAGGAGTTGTACTGGGGTTTGTGAGGATATAGGTTTAGTTTAAGTAGTAATATATATATATTGTTGTGGAGATAATTTATCATAGAGGAGCCTATCCTCAATGGATGGTAGGGGGACATGTACTATGTTTAATTGAACAGAAATAGAGAAACTCTATTAAGAAATTTAAGATTTGCCAGGTTTTGTTCTTGAAGTTCTTGAAGAGCAGATATACTAAATTCTCTATTTTTGATGGGTTGCTTTTATAATATTTTCTTTATCTGCAGTACTTCTGAACTTTTTTTATATCTTTTTTTTCTTTGGCAAGTATTCCATTACATGCTTTTATATGACACAAACCCTGATATATAGTTTTCTGTACCCAATAAACAATGAATGGCTAGGAAAATGCTTCTTAGGGTTGTATGTTAATTGTATGAGGTGTTATGATTTGTTGTTGTTTCTACCAACAGCAAAAGGCAGTATCTTTGAGACTTTCATAATGCTGCTGCTGGAACCTCATTTTCCACCAGTGGAGATTAAGGTAAAAGAGGGGAGGGACGGGGGGCTTGCCGGACTTGCTTGCACAAGTATATGGTGTAAACAATGTATCCTGATTGTTACCATAACTCATTTTCAGAGTTTGTTTGATCTAATTGTATGGGTGTTGGTTGTATCTTGTAGGTCACAAGCAATAAGAAATTTGGTGCTTCAGTTCTTCTGGTGGATGTAAAGGCCACCTGGTTGACTATGTGAGGGTTTCTCCTTCTAAAGAGTTGAAAGATTATTTTGCTTAGACTTTGAGGTCAAACTTAATCAATATTGACCGTAATTTTAAGAAAATTATTTCGTTTATACTTGATATGTGTGGAACTTAATTTACTTGTATGTTATTTGAATTTATTAATAAAAATAAAAATCACTTCAGTTGTGAAAATTTTAAATAAAATTCATTATGGTATACCGCTAAGTTGGAGATTATGAGGAGAAATGTGAGAGCGTATTGGTGTTTCATTGAGATATATAAGTCCTGTAGGTATCATAGTAGCTAATTACTACTGTGCTAGAATGTTTTGTGAAGAAATGTGTTTAAGATATTATTGCCTTTTCAGTTACTTCGCCTGAAAGTCATTGCTAATGTGTTTTAGATATAACTAGTCTTCTGGCTGTGCAATGCACGGGATATTTATAGGTGTACAATATAATTTTTTATTTTATAATATATTTTAATTGAAAAAGAATAGTTTATAAATGAGAAGACAGGTGAAAATTAAATGTAATTGTAGAATATATTAAGTTGGAGGAAAATGAATCAAATAACATTTATACATGTATTGAATTAAAGCTAGGTTTTTTTTTTATTATTATTATTATTTTTATTTTTAAATAATATATGTATAAGAAAGGGGATTAATTAATGAAAGAAGGTGACATGTGGCATTGGTGAAAAATAAAGTTTACATGTAGCTTGATGGGGATGATAGTTTGTGTTTTTAAATACTATGTATAGATAGATGTATAGATTACCTTTTTAAGTAGCGTCTGTTTCATTTCCTGATATGGACAAACCTCTCTGCGCCATCTGTTCACTGATTTACTAGTAAAAAATGAGAATCTGGCAATTTAAGCATAAATATGATAGTTAGAATTGTACCTTTATTACATTCAGTTTGATGCTATTTTAAAATAAATGTGTTGGGTCATATTAGACCTTATTACAGCACCTATGTACACTTCCTTATAAACTTATATACCAGTAATACCACTGATGAACAGAATTAGGGAAAATTAGTGGCTAGTTTTATTAGTCTCTGGTCATCTTCTGTTGAAAAAGAATTGGTGCCTGTTTATGTTCTTTTTTATGTACAGAAGATTTGATAGGTGATTAAGAAGCTATTATGGACAGCAAAACGGGAACATAGCTGTTGAAGCAGCTCCTTTGGTATTGTTATTGCTTCTCTGATCAAAGGAAATGATGGAGGAATGACTGTAATAGTCATCCGTCTCATTCCTTGGACCCGGGTTTGCTATTCGCCCATTTAGCTTCAAAATGGATCCACATTGTCTTGGTTGTGTTTGGTAAAAGACTTTAGAAACTACTAATTCCCCATCTTTTTCTTCTTCATCGACACCCAAATGATATTGATGCATAACCCAGTTAGTCTTTTGGGGTTTCTTTTGCTTGCCGTAATTCGTGTAGAGCACCAAGATCTTTTTGTATCCTCTCACTCTACCATTGATGAGGACGGGTCGGGTCTTGCCTGTTTTATGCCACCGTGTCTCGCTGCCATCCTCTTCGGTGTGGACCTTCCTTCTCTTTCTAGTACCTGTAGTGTATGCTTTGGAAGGTCGGTGGAAGAAGTGACGGACTTGTCCGTCATTTTTTACTCCTGTAAGATGTCATGTTAAATTATTATGCTCATGCAGATTAAATTATAGATCGGATCACTTCAGACTAGGTCGGATTGGGCAGATTAAAAGGGGTTGTGCAATGTTAATACGTGGCTATGTTAAAAAGGAAGATTATCATATGTGAAATCCTTTATATATATATATATATATATATATATATATATATATATATATATATATATATATATATATATATATATATATATATATATATATATATATATTTATATTTATATTTATTTATTTTAATTATTGCTTAGTATACATCAATCTCTCTCCCCAGTTAGTTTTTGACACCAAATGGACCAAGACAAGTAGACGTTTTGCCAACATATACACTCACCAACCCCTCTGAATCTATACAATTGAACAGAAAATAAGTCTTTGTTTTTACAAAATAGAATTGAAAAGGAAGTTGCATCAACATTTGTGTAATTACCATGCATTCTATTTCGTGTTCAATAAATTAATGCATTGACATTAGACTAATATCTTTGATGGGTACTGATTAATAAACGAGGTAACTATTGAGTATTGACTATAACATGTAATGTTTCCCATTGAAGTCGCATGACAATTTCCAGACATGTTTTTATTCTAGTACTTTGATTATCACTAGGTTACTTGTTTAGTTGTTTTCTTTTGATTCGGAGGAAACCTTTTGGGTACATAGTTTTGTTTGTTAACGGTGGAAAATAATTTGGAAAATTTGTCAAAGATAAACGACCCGATCTTTTAAAAATAAAACGACTTTTGAATTATTCCAAAATAAAATGACTTTTGACATAAATCTGCTTAAAATTGAACAAAAAATCAGCAACCTTTTTAAAAGGTTAAACCGGACATGTGTTGTATTGTGATTGGCTATGAGATTTTTTTTTTATATTAATTTCTTTCTTTTAAAAACACAAGTACTAAATGCAGTATAAAATAACCTAAATGCTGGATTTATAAAAATAACAATTAAACTTGCTAAAGACTATAATACTACCCTTCTTATAACCCAATCTAATTTACTACTCCCTTCGTCTCCAAATGATAGTCCCTCATGGGCAAATTTTAGTCCCAAAATGTTCACCCCATTTGCTTTTTTCAACAACCATTAATATTAGTTTTTTACCAAAATTCCCTCCAATTTGCAATAATATTTGTGTAAATTTAAATTTCCCATGTAAATTTTGTTTTTCCATGTAATCTTATTACTTTCTCTCTCTACTTTTTTGCATACCCAATATCAAATTTACCTTAAGGGACTATCAATAGGGGATGGAGGGAGCACGTAATTTTCATTATTAAAAAAATTAAAGTCCTTTCCGCTTCCCCATTGCTGAATTCTCATCACATTATGAGTTTGATCATTCTGATCAGAAGATCAAAGAGGTAGAATAGAAGCAATGAGAAATAAGAAAATATTTTCTTTGGGTTTTGGATTTTTTATTTTTGACGATCTTTGATCGAGGTTGGAGTTTTAAAACAATGAATTGACTTTATCAATGCAATATTATGAAGCTGGATATCTGAAAAATCATCGACCATGATATGTTCTTGGCATTGTAATTAATTTGAAAGTTTATTGGCACGCACTAAATGGCCTTGGAAATTCATGCTGGTACCCAATGAAGAGGCCTGGAAATCACAGCCGGTAGTAAGGAGAAGGTCTCGGAGATATTTTACGGTAGTTCAATCAAGGCCCCGGAGAGGTTTAGCGGTAAGATACCTTAGGCATCGAAAATTTAAAACGGAAGGCGGGTTCAATTGCTGACTTGCCGTAGGTAATTGTCAACCTTGGATGAATGCTTAAAAAATTTGAGCTATGGTTAATTTACAAGTTAAATGTTATAGACTTATGGGTGATTAAATAGTTATTATTAATATTAAGGGGAAAGGTATGTTAAAGTTTTTTTTTTTTTTTTTTTTTTTCGAGATAAAGAAGGGTAAAATTGAAAAGATAAAATTTGTTAAAAATTAAATTATCTGCATTTAGCTAAAACCATACCTGCATTTAGTACCTCCCTTTAAAAAAAATGATTTTGATTTTTATGAAAAATTAAAAAAATTCCCACCCCTATCCCGTTTAGCCCCTCCACCCCTTTTTCGTTCACTCCTCACCTACCGCCGACCACCTCGCCCTTCCCGATTGTCGAGCAGACTCCACCCCTCCTTGTTGTTCGCCGCCAAAAGTCTCCCTCACCCCAACCGACGCCCTTCCACTTAAATAAGGGGCCCCCACCTCTACCATTCCGAAACCCAACCCTCAAATGAAGTTCACCACTAAACCTAAAAATTGGTGGACGTTGTATTGCTTTTGAGGGAGGGTAGGTGGGATTTTGGGTTTCGTAACCCCCCATCGAAGAATTTTGCTCACAGGGGTGGGTTGGGGTATACCGGGGAAGGGGGCTTGGTGGGGTTGGTGTCAAGGTGTGCGAAAAAGGGCGCTTTCGGGGTGGAGAAAAGGGAGTGAGGCGGTGTTGGGTTGGGGGAAAGGGAGAACGATCAGTGAGGGAGGGGTCTAGGTTGGTGGCTATCGGGGAAGGGGGCTTTTGACGGTTAGGAGGGGTTGGGGGTGTTGTTTGGGTGGGTTTTTTTATTTTTATTTATTTTTTATTTTTTAAATCAATTTTTTTAAGGAAAAATTGATTTTAATAATCCCACTTTACTGATAATAATCCCACCTATCAATTATTATTTAATAATCCCACCTTTGGGGGGCATATTCTCTTATTAGTCCTTATGATCGGTAACTTGAAGAATGGGTAAGTTTTTTTTTTCCCCCTTTTATCTTTCTTTCTCCTATTCTCCCTCATTTAAGTCATCCTCCATCACAAGTCAGCCCGTTCTCTCTCCTCCTTTTCCCTTTCCATGACTTTCCCATTTTCCACCTCACTTTCTTTCTCTTCCTACCACAAGGTAATAATAGCAACAATAGGGGAAATTGGGGGATGTGTAAGGTTGGGTGGTTTGCGGGAGGGGAAAGGACAATTTTTTTAGGTGAGGGTTTCGAGGGTAGAGGTTTCGTACATAGGGTGTGGGTGTGGGTGGGGGTGGTCGACCTTGGGTGGGGTTTTTCGTGGGTGGGGTGGTTGTTATGTGGGTGGGACTGGCCAGCCGTGGGTGGGGTTTTTCGTGGATGGGGATGGCTGGTCCTTAGGTGGGGGTGGTTAACCGTGGCTGAGGTTGTCTGTTTCATAGAGGAGGTGGCTGCCAGGCCGCATGTAGGGGGTGGCAGGTGGCTGGTCTGACCGTTTGGGTAGTCAAAATCAATGGAGGGGAAGGGGAAAAGGAAAGAGGGAGAGGGAAAGAAATTAATAAATTTTTTTTTTTGGTTCAATTTTATTTATTTATTTATTTTTTTAAAGTAAAAAATATATTTAATTTTGACGAATCATGAAGTAACACGTGGCATGTTCACCCATTATACCAGTTACTAACAGGTCAGGGACCATTAGAGGAAGATGACCCCCCCAAAGGTGGGATTATTAAATAATAATCGATAGGTGGGATTATTATCGGCGAATCGGCCAAAGGTGGGATTATTAGAATCAATTTTTCTTTTTTTTAAAAGATAAGTGTAATTTTTTTTTAAAAAAAATCTTTGAATCATATTGTGACACGTGTCACAATAAACCATTAAACATATATTAATTGATCACATTCTATTTTGAGCAGATGTATGTCAAAACTTTTATCTTATAATAATCAAAAAGTCAATTTAGTTTTGAAAGACAACCTAAATTTCGTTTTATTTTTGACAATTTTTCTTAAAAAATTTCATGATTGTTTCTCTAAAAAGAAAGAAATGCCACATTTCTTCGCTACTCCTAAGGCTTATTTCTTCTCTTCTC
Source organism: Chenopodium album (assembly GCF_948465745.1). NCBI lineage: Eukaryota > Viridiplantae > Streptophyta > Magnoliopsida > Caryophyllales > Amaranthaceae > Chenopodium > Chenopodium album. Next base: position 26,772,964 of record NC_137850.1, on the reverse strand, counting down.
ATCAATCTTCTTATTTTCACTCCCATTTTCCTCACCCTCTATAATTTTTCTTTTAAAACAAACAAACGAGATTTTTGTAACTCTATTCCACAAAGTTAACAAAAAAAATAAATAAATATAAAATCACAAATTTTCATATGTGACTGGCCATATCGTGCGACAAGCCACATTAATTTATTTATTTATTTATTTATTTATTTATTTTTGAAAGAATGGTTAGGGGTTACTTGGTTAGTCAGGGGATACTCACTCGGTTAAGGATTACTCGATCGGTTAGGGGTTATTCGGTCGGTCAGAGTATACTGGATTGGTCATGGGTTACACAGTCGGGGGTTACTCAGTTGGAGGTTATTTGGTCGGTCAATGGTTACTCGTTCAGGGGTTACATGATCGGCTAAGGTCTTAAGGATTACATGGTCAAAGGTTACTCGTGTGTTAACTGGCCACACAAATTTTTTTTATTTTATTTTTTATTTTTATACAACAGCAGAACACAGAAAAACACATAAGAAAGCTAAAAGGGGAAAGGGAACTAAACAAAGTACGAAGAAGCCGACATTGGTTGGCAAGTAGGTGAGCTTGATGAACATCCTCTCTGCCTACTTTCAAGATTGCACAGGTTGGAACAAGCGACCTAACTTCTTAATTTCTTGTGTCGTCCAATGAGTTTCCGCAGGAGCCATTTTCTTATGTAGAAGGGAGTTCACTAATGAAGCCAGATCTGTATGGATAGTAACTGATTGAAGCCGCAATTAAGACTCCAACGCAACGCGGAGAGGCATGCAAAACCTTCTGCTTGAAGTTGGGTTGGTGTTACACTAGGGGAGGGTTGGTATTACCCTAACCTCATTATAAGGGTAATGATTTCTTCACCTCTCTCCCTTCCTCTCATGTAACAACTAAAAACACCTTCTCTCCTTGTAACAACACCTCTAATTACTTACTTTTCTTTTTCCTAGTTTGAATTTTATCACCTCTTAATCTATTAATCCAAGCATGTCCTTAGTCTCCGTTTTTAATTTTTGAAAGGCTTTCATCGGACTTTACTAGTGGAAAGCCCAATCTTACATTTTTAAAAGCTAAGTTTTTGCTTTTTGTTTGTTTTTAGCTTATAATAATGGTTCTTTCGCTTAAGAAGAGGTTAAAACATGAATTTCAAAACAAGGGTTGCCAAACATGTAGTCTCTATTTACTTTTTTAAAATTGTATTATTATTACTAGTTAATTTTTCATAATTTTGGGTTAAAGCGTATATATATGGAAAAAATGGTAAAATCATTTTCAATTGGCCAAATAAAAAAATAAAATAAAAAATTCTGACTTTTATGATTTTGTTGGTTTTATAACTTTATACTTCGAAAAAAATACTTGTATTAAGCAACAACCTTCTCTTGTCTTAATTAGGCGAATATGGAGTACTAAAAGCAAGTACATAAATTGATAAATTTATCTAATATATATATATAAAGGGGGTTTTTTCCCGAGTTTTAGAGAGCCACGTAGGATTTAATTTTTTCAGTGCGCCATGCAGGATAATAAATTTTAGTGGTAGCCAATTAAATACGAAATTATTAATTTCTTTTAGAATTAAATAATTTAAATGACACGTAAGCAAAATTGGCGAATAAGATTTCCCACTTTAAATTAATTAAATATAAAATATTATCTTTTGATATCAAGAATTTAATCTAAATATATAACAAATTTTAACACATAAATATATATATAAAAAAAATATTTTAAAAAATTCAAACAAATCGTACATCTCACGGGCTTCATCTACTTATAACTATTTGTGTATCATATTAGTATGTATAAGTACAGTTTCAAGGTGACTTTTTGGTGACTTTTAATCAATCTTGAGCAAGGTTTAATATTCTGTGGGATACTTTAAACCTACTTGATTTTAATATAAATAGGCCATGACATAAGTTTTTTCAAGATATTATGAACACCTTGACATATTGAGATTTGAGTATTACTCTTTTATTTTTTTTTAACTGAATTTAACTGTTTTAATGAATAAAGAGAGCAATTTTATTAATAAAACGACAGATAACTTCTTTTTATAATATTACAATAACTTATGATCATTTTAGTGGAACTTAACAACCACATGAGTACAATATTTAATGCACACGTGGTTTTTTAATTAAAAGTTTTTCATTGATAAATTGAAAATTCTATGAAATTGTTTAATTGTTTAATTTATTTTTATGTTAAAATTAATTATAAATAATTTTCCAATTTTTTTAAAAATAATTTTTTTAATGTTTTCATATTTAATTTATGATTTTTTTTTTGAATAAAATTAATTTATGAATAATTTTATAATTCAGTATAATAAAACTAAAATTTGTAGATTAATTAGGAAAATTCTAAAAAAAATTCAAATATTATTTCAAAATTTATAAATGAATTTCAAAAATTAGATAAATACTTTATAATAAATTTTGACATTAAAAAATAAAAAAATCAAAATCAGCTAATAAAAATTAGTATAGTGGTACTCATTTTAAGGATGACTAGAATCATCGTAATTTGGTAAAATTATGATTATCAGTACTTCATTGCCATAATAATTTGAGAGTATATATTCTATGTTTTTTTTTTTTTTTTTTTTTTTTTTTTTTGACTAGTACATTGTAATGTATTATGTATATTTACCGACTCATTCTATAATTCTATTGTTAATACATATCGACTTACCGAGTAATACATATAATACGTAACTAAAACATAGATTAGTCTGCATTGTACTCTTTTGTTTAAGAATAAACTGTCGTTTATAAAAAAAAGATCAGTGATAATAACAATAATGATAATTATCACATTGTACCCCAAACGCTTTGAGTCATAGTATTACATGCAATTTCTCAATACAATATTACGCAACATACATAAGCTTATTACAGACCACAGGTTGGTTTATGTACTGTATCACAAAAAGATTGTTAAATTAAACTTTATTAGTTACCTGGTAATTTTTCAGGGTGGGTGTAACAAATCCCATTTTCTCCTTCAAGCGTTGGTATAAACTCATCAATGAGAGGATGTAATCCATGAAACGACGATTCATCGTTCGGCCTCACCTTGCCCTCTAAATGCTGAATTATTTCTTGGTCGGTTGGATCGAATCTAACTCCCGCTGGTAAACCCGGCAGGTCATTTATCCTAGCCTAATAACACGTACATTCATGTAAATCAATAATAAAAAAAAATTATTGTTAATCGGTAATTAATTAGTATATGTACAAAAGTACAAACTTCCTCAGTTACTAAATAATTAAATTGATTATACCTGTTGTTGACATTTGATCTGCTGACCACATGAAGGGCAAGACTTAACTGATCTTGCAGTAATGTTATTAGTGTCAAGGTTGTCATTGCTTGGCCTCGACGACGTTGATGATGGAAGGGAGTTATTCTTCTCCACCGTTTGAACGTCGGTGACTTCGTTGCACCAAGTCATACTTCCGTGTGTAAATTAATAAGTTAACCTCTCTAGATTTATCTACTTCTCATGAGCTCCCTACCTTAATAAGCTTTATGAAGTTTTCAATTCGCAACAAGGATAGAACGAAGATGAAAATAAATAAAGTAAACGAATATATGTATAAGCTAGCTTATAAAGCTTTACCTCTCTTTTGATGATAATAGTGTGTTCTAATAAGGAAGGTATTCAATTCTCCAATAACCCTTTTAATAAGTAAGGTAGAAGAATGGAAATAATAAATGGTTTTGCACAAGAGATATAGATTTAGGAGCTTTTTTGAAGCATAATATGATAATAAGTTAACCCAAATAAAAGTGGGGGAGTAAAAAAGGGGAAATGTTTTGCTTGGATCTTAAGTTTGTAATATATAAGCTTATTAGTTTGTGAAAAAATAATGTAGAGAAGTCTCTTTTAACACTATCCTAAGACAAAGTTATTTGATTTGTTAAAAACTAGACGTAAAGAAGCTGAAATATATAGTATATAACTTTAGTGAAAACAGCAAAAGATTTAGGTATAGTGTGTATTATATAATAGTAAAATATATTTGTAAGTTGAGTGATAATTGGGCAATCTATTGTTTGTATGAGTGAGTGAATAAGATTTTAGTTCCTATGTCATGCTATAGAGTGTACACGAAGTAAGTGACATGAATAACACAAGCAATAGTATATTTATATTTGCATCTAATTTGGAGTATGAAGTTTATATTTAACAACTACCAATAAAACATATTTCTTCATCTACACATTTTATTTTTCAAGCAAGAAATCTCACTCTTCATTCACTTCACTCAAACAACTACAGAAATCCAAAAAAAAAAAAAAACGTTTTTATTTATTTGTTTATAGAAAGTATAAGCATCATTAGGTAGCTAGAATAGTTAAAAGACATTTCTATTTTCAAGTTAGTTTGAGCGTAATCTATGGTGTGTAATGGATTAAATGAAAAAATATCTTCCTTAACATGCAAGTGTTTTTAAATTTGTAGTTGATGAGTGCGATTATCAGTTTTGTAATACTCTCAAGCTCGTCGGTTAGTATTACTAGTTGTTTATTTTTTATTTATTTTTTTATTTTTTTTTGAAAAAAAAAAGTATTACTCATCATCAATTCAAAAATATTACTTTGTTAATACAACATAAGAAGGTGACCGATAAAGGCATTAAGAGAATGGACTTTAAGGAATATGATACAATACCTTGATTTGTTTTAAAATAATAATTATTATTATATATATATTTTTTAACTATTATTCTTAATGTTCTTTGTATTAATTTTGACCCCAATTATCTATGGTTCTTTCACTATATAGCCCCGAATTTTCAGTTTGTTCACCATATATATACTTCCATAATTTTTAGAATACAACATAATATACATTTGAAAAAATTAGGGATTTTGACGGCTATTCTTTGAAAAGAGTTTTTACAATTGGCCATAAATGTATTCGATGTTGTATAACTGGCTATTCTATTATAACTATTTGCATATAGGTGATAAATGTATTAGATGTTGTATAACCGTGTAATATTTTTCAAAACTTTAGTACAGTTAATTTAGATTTAGCGAGGTAATGACAAATATTATCAAGTTCTAGAAATGTAAATGTTTCATATACTATTTTTTTTTTTTTTTTTTTTTTTTTTTTTTTTTTTTTTGTTATACTACTACTTAGGAGTACTTATTAGGGAAATGTATTAATGAGAAAAAAAAAAACAAAGCTTCTTAATCTTATATTTGAGGGTAAATATGTAAACAAACAATTTTAGGTAAGAAAAAAAGAGTTTAATTCTTAAACGTAACTTATAAATGGGGCAAATATGTAAATGTCTACACGCTATTCATAAGAGCTCTCTTATACGTTTTAAAAGGTAGGGAAGCATTGGATGGCTTTTAATGACTAAGGATTGTTAGCTCAACTAGTCATTAACTCTATTAACCTATCAACCCCTAATTGACCTATAATTAACCCCATTACTAATAATTCTCTAATTTAGCTCTCTTATCTCTCTCCTTTAACAATAACCACTAGACCCCCAACATTGACAAATCATCTACCCCCGAAAACTCCGTCCTCCATTGAAGACCAATTTAACCCCCATGCTGGTGGTTACTACAACTAGACTAGCACTATATCCACCTCACTCCACTTCCCAACCCCTAAAACCACCCCTTGACTTCCTTCACCCTTGAAACCACCACCAATCCTTTTCCCCCACCTCGAAACCACCCAAAATCCCTTCTCTCACCCCTGAAACCACTTCAAACCCCTTCCCCTACACCCGAAACTACCTTTTCTCCTCCCCACCCTCAAAACCACCTTTTCTCTTCCCCACCCTCGAAACCACTTTCCCCCACCCTCGAAACATTGTTACCCGGTGACTGGTTTGTGGTGGGGAGAAATTTCTACAATAAAAATTTAATAAATAATAAATATTATTAATTTATATTAAAATTTAAGAAAAAGAACGAATTGATCAAATTGACATGTGGCATAGTTAATCAAATGATTAACAGAGCTTAAAACCTTTAGTCATCCATTAGATGTATATGGTGTTTTTTTTTAATTAAAGGGTAGATATTGCAAGTTTTTTTTTTTTTTTTTTTCTTTTTTTTTTTTTTTTTTGTTTTTTTTGATATAATTAGGGTTATAGTTATAGGGTTGTAGTTGATAAAAAGTTAAAAAAAAAACATAATAAAAATAAAGTAAAAGTGAGTAAAACATATGAAAAAGGATGAATATAGAAAATGGGTAAAACTTAGAAAAAAGGATGAAAAGTAGAATAAAAAAAATGAAGGAGTGTCATTTTAGGGGGAGCCCCCATTTATCATCGAGATAAATATATATATTTTTTATCTAATGGTCATTTCATAAAGAACATGAATTGTACCTACCTTACACATCATGCTGATGTTGCTCAAGTTAATTAATGTCCTCCATCGAAAGCTTCAACCTCCATTAATCTATCTCCTTCTTCCTTTACCTTCTTCCTCCTTCCACCGACGTTATAAGGACCACCATTTTTAACATCTCCTACACCAGCTTTCACTGACAAATTCGACACTATGAAAATGAGTGACATTAAGGGTGTGGTCAACCCGAAAGGGTAGGGGTAACCATTTCCTCCATTGAAACTTGCATTGAGCTAGATTTTGTTCATTGAGTTTCTCCATTGATGTTCTTCATTGTTGTCTCTTCGTCAATTCATGTCTTAAGTTGAAGATGTATTATTAATTTTTTTTAGTTGAAATGACATAATTGTCCCTACTCAAAGGCATAAAATGACGTTTATACCCTTAGATAAATAGATTTTGTTTATCAGGAAGATAAACTTGTATTTTCTCGTCATTTTGCAAGTTGCTATAAAGATATAAACATATGTTTTTTTTTACATTTAGAAATTCTTTAAAGTTAATGCTAATCTATTTTAACGGTTATGACTTAAATTTTGATAAAATATTAATTTTTGTTTATCATATCTTCTTTTTTACCTTTGCATTTGTAGGTATTGATCGAGATCATGTGAGAACCAAGGTGAATAATGAGAACTAGAGACTGATCTAGATCGTCCATCGCGTTTTATTAAACGGTTTGCACTTCACCCGCCTCATTGATGGAATTTTCGTAATTACGCAACTTTCTAAATATTTTTTAAAGTTTATTAACTTTTAAAGCAATTTCATTTACTTTTTGACATATTTTATTTTTATTTTTATTTATTTATTTATTTATTTTTTACTTTTACTAACTGTTTGGGTCCAATTTAGTCCAATTGGGCCTAGTCATTAAATGATCCAATTAAAAGCCCAAGGTCAAGGTTCAACTCTCCATATGTGCTAAAATCAAGATCAGTCCACAAAGCAAGTCAATTGGGCCAAGGCCCACTTCTCCCATATAAGCAAAGGAATAAAAGCCATCAATATCGCATTTGTACGATTATTCACAAAAAGCCTCAAGCAATTAATTCTCTTGCATAGCTTTCTCTCCGTACACATTGTACTGACTTTAGCATCGGAGGGGCCTTCCTCGGCAACACCCCCGAGGCTAGTTTACGTGTGTTTGCTGTGCAGGAAACCCTTGGCCCAACATCACTTGGACCGAACCCAGTCTTCACCACATCTTCGGACCTTCAGCAAGGTCCCATTGTTTTCACCCGAAACAATTTGGCGCCGTCTGTGGGGAAGACTTTCAAAAAATCTTTAAGCCAATTTCATTAGTTCTACCTCAATCTTAGTTCCGATGGCTAAGAATCGCAAGAACAAGAGTAACGGTGCTTCTCCTTTGAGAAAACGCCGAAAGTCACTAGGAGGGGGTCCCTTAGAACGCCCCACTCCTAGTCCATCTCCTCCTCGGGATCGGAGCCCCTCTGCGGGACCCGACTCTCATGGAGAGCCTAGGGAGAGATTCGAATCTCCTTTAATCCAGTCCAATCATCCGCCGAGTCCACCTCGGTCAAATGAGGACAACCGATCCACTCAAAGGACCCAATCTCATGCTCGCAGTCAATCCCGAAGCATTCACACCCACTCTCGCTCTCAGCCGAGGACACCCTTGACGGGTCCCAACTCGGAGGAAGTAGTGAGAGCCTTAGCGGTCCTCATGGAATCCATGAAGGCCCAAAATATGCCGCCCCCACGCGACCGGACTCCTCCGCAAACTAGGGATCAGCGGAGGAACCTCGGCCAGGAGGGGGGGAAACCATCCTCTTTCAAGGAGCTCGGCGAATGGGAGGAGGACACCTGGAGAACCGAGAGGGAGAGAAACAGGAACTCTCACTTCTTCAGGGAACCTTCCACTCAACTCACTACGAGTAGATCCCACAAAAGCAGCAGTTCTGCCTCTCGGCCAGAAACTGTTCGTCGAAGCGTTCATGACCGTCTCGGCGATAGGGAACGGAGCGTGCACAGCCGCCTCTCCTACCCTGTAGCCGAGGCTCAGACCTCCCAGCCAGGGACGAAAACCACTTCTACCTCTCTAAGAGGGCGGAGCGCGGTCCCTTCGACTGGGAACAAGGGAAAGGCCGTGATGCTATCTTTCAGTTCTCCATTCGAGCAGTGGATACTGGAAGCCCATGAGCCGACGGTTAAAATCCCGTCGCACATTACTTATGATGGAACTTCGGATCCGAAGGACCATATTGCTTCGTACGAGGCACACATGCATCTTTGCCCCAGGTCCGAAGCGACTTGGTGCAAATATTTTCCAACCACTCTCAAGGGGGTCGCGTAAGGGTGGATCTCCAAGGGAGTGAAAGAAGGCTCAATAACCGGCTGGAACGATTTGTCCTCCAAGTTCAAGAGCAAGTTTTCTACGGCAAACCGCCGAGAGAAGACTACTGCAGAACTCATGGGTCTGCAGTAAGGGGAGGCTGAAAGCCTCCGAGACTATCTGACTCGCTTCAGCAACGAGTCGTCCAACATTTCTCAGCTGGACCAAGGGCTGGCAGTTTTCTCCCTTCAGCACGGTCTCAGAACTGGATCGTTCTCCGACTTCACGGTCATAAATTCACCCAGGACCCTGGAGGAGGCACTGAATGCTTCGGATAAGTTCATCCGAGCTGAAAAGTGGAACAAAACAAAAACCCAACCTCAATTTGGGGGAGGGAAACAAAAACAAACACCCTCGTCTGAAGGCCAAGGCCAGAAGGCAAAGGGAAAGGCGAAAGCCTCGGAACAATCTTCGGCCAACGAGTCAAAGAAGGAAAAATCTGCTCCTTTTGCGGGCAGATATGAATCTTACACTCCGCTCTCTCTTCCGCGCACTAAGATTTACAGCGTGACAAAGGAGGAGCAGAGTTACAGAAAGCCGAGACCACTCCCAGAGTGGTATCAGCGGAAAAATAAAAATCAGTGGTGTGAGTTCCATGAATCACCGAGACACAACACTGAAGAGTGTATCCAGCTGAAGGACCAAATCGAGGATATGGTTCGGAAGGGGTACTTGAAAAAATATATCGCGGATCATCGCGAGAAAAAAGAGGCTGAGAAGTCCGAAAAGGACTCTCGGCAAGAAATTGATTTTCCCCGAAAGAACAGCAAAACTGCGGAGGGAAAATTTCCTCCAATCCATGTTATCTCGGGAGGAGCATGCTCTCGGAGGGAGCACAAGCGTCACCTCAGGGCTCTGACCCATCAGGTGAACCATGCTGACATTCAGCCACCCTAGTCACCGGTGTCGAACATGACGTTCACAGCCGCTGACTGCCGGGGGGTGACGTACCCTCACGAGGACCCGTTGGTGATCATCGCCACGGTGGCCAACCACGACGTCAGCAAAGTTCTAATTGACGGTGGTAGCGGAGCAAATATTTTGTTCCGAAAGGCCTATAATCAAATCAAGCTGAAGCCCAAGCACCTCACACCGGTATCCTATCCAGTATCCGGATTCAATGGGGCTTCAACTTATCCTGATGGGAAGGTTCTGCTTCCTGTCACCATCGGCTGCGATGAAGTAGCTAGGAACGTCATGACTGAATTTTTGGTCATCGACGCTCCTTTAGTGTATAACTTGATTTTGGGGAGACCCATGATTCACGAGATCCAAAGGGTCGTCTCAACTTATCATCAGCTGATGATCTACGTTTCAGACGCCGGCTTCCCCGAAAGGATCCAGGGCAGCCAAAAGGAGGCCTGAAGGTGCAACTACCTCAAGCCATTCACTAGTCGCCCACATGACGACGATGAGGATGAGGAGGAGAAAGAAAAAGAAAGAGAGCCGAGCACAGAAAAGCCGAAAGGTCTAAGTGCTTCGGCCCAAGGTTCTATGCCCAAAGAAAAACGGCCAGAAAAAAGAAAAGGCTAGCTCTTCATCTGAGCCGAAAGACTCAGAGAGCCAGCCGAAGAAGAAAAAGTCTGGGACGCCCGCTGATATAGACAGCAGGCCAGATTGTGAAGAGTCCAGCCCATCAACAATGGACCTGGACCAGCAGATTGAAACGGTTGAGTTGACCGAAGGAGATGCCGAGAAATGTGTAACAATCGGGATGGACCTTGATCCGAGAACCCGTTGTGAACTTATTCAACTCCTTCGGGACAACAGAGATGTGTTTGCTTTCTCGGCAGCTGATATGCCTGGGATAAGTCCAGACCTCATCTCCCATAAGCTTAACGTCAACCCAACGTGTCGGCCAGTTAAGCAAAAGAAGCGGAATTACTCCGCAAATAAGAACCAAGACATTGCAGCCGAGGTCAAAAATTTGCTGGATGCAAGCTTCATCGAGCCCTGTCAATGGTACCTGGAGAATGTGCGTTGACTTCACGGACCTAAATAAGGCTTGTCCGAAGGATTTCTATCCCTTGTCGAGGATCGATCAGCTAGTGGACTCGAAAAGTGGCCATGCCTTGCTTAGTTTCATGGACGCATTCTCGGGGTATCATCAGATCAAAGACGGCATTCGTCACGAACGCCGGGGTGTACAATTATAAAATGATGCCCTTCGGATTGAAAAATGCGGGGGCAACTTATCAAAGGCTGGTGGATCAAGTTTTTGCCAATCAAAAAGGTCGAAACATGGAAGTTTATGTTGACGATTCAATCGTCAAGAGCAAAAAATATGAAGACCATGTTAAGGACCTGGCTGAAACCTTCGCCACCTTGAGAAAACACCAAATGAAGCTGAATCCGAAGAAGTGTGCCTTCGGCGTGAAGTTAGGGAAATTCCTTGGGTTCATGGTCAGCAAGAGGGGGATTGATGCCAATCCCTCCAAAGTCAAAGCAGCACTCGATCTTCCTGAGCCGAAATCAAAGAGGGATGTTCAGCGGCTCACCGAAAGAATGGCAGCCCTCTCGAGGTTCATTTCCAGAGCTTCAGACAAGGGGTTACCTTTCTTCAAAGCCCTGAAACTCCCAAAAACAAAAGAGCTCGTTTGGGAAGAAGCGCAAAAAGAAGCCTTCAAGCAGCTTCGGGAGTATCTGGCTCAGCTCCCAACACTGGCTAGCCCAGTAGAGGGAGAAACTTTGTATCTGTACGTGGCTGTTAGCCCAGCCACCATCATTGAAGTGCTGTTGAGGGAAGAAGATAAAATTCAGCAACCGATCTACTTCGTCAGTCGCACTCTGACGGATGCTGAGACTCGCTACCCTCTACTCGAGAAAGTTGCCTTTGCAGTAGTGGTAGCTGCTCGGAAGCTGAGGCCCTATTTTGATTGCCATCAGATAGTAGTCTTAACTAATCAGCCGCTGGAAAAAGTTCTCGGCAAAGTTGAAAAATCTGGTAGGCTGGCTAAGTGGGCTTTCGAGCTCACCGAATTCAGCATCAGCTACCAGCCGAGAGCAGCCATCAAGGCTCAAGCTCCAGCGGACTTCCTGGCCGAATGCTCGTACCAGGAGACTCTAGACGATGAAAAGAAAATCTGGACCGTATTTACGGATGGATCCTCCACCGTAAATGGTTCGGGGGCAGGGGTAGTAATAACCTCTCCCGAAGGCAAATCCTTTGAGTATGCACTCAAATTTTCTTTCAAGGCTTCGAATAACGAAGCTGAATATGAGGCAGCAATCGCTGGCCTAGAATTGTGCATCTCTCTGGAAGCCGAGCATGTCTGTTTGAAAACAGACTCTCAACTAGTTGCATATCAGATCGGTGGCAGCTACGAGGCCAAAGAGCCCTCCATGATAGCCTATCTTGCCAAGATCAAATCAGTCATTGCAAAGCTGAGAACTTTTGAAGTTCAGCTGATCCCGAGGGGTCAGAATGCTCAAGCCGACGCACTCTCCAAACTTGCCAGTTCAACTCTCACTGAGCTCAACAGATCTGTATATGTGGAGGTGCGCCGAGAAAGAAGTGTCGACGAAGCACCTGAAGTGTACTGGGCTGACCCAGAATCCAGCTGGATGGATCCCATCCTAGCTTTCAAGCTTCGGGGAGAAATTCCCGAAGATAAAATTTTGGCCTCCAAACTGAAGAGAACCAGCTCAAGGTTCATCGTCTTCAGAGGGGAGCTCCTGAAAGAGTCCTTCTCAGCCCCCTTGTTGAAGTGCGTGGGTCCAACAGATGCAGATTACATCCTTCGGGAGATTCACCTCGGCATCTGTGGGAACCACATTGGGGGAAGGACCCTAGCCCACAAGGCATTGAGGGCCGGGTATTACTGGCCCACCATGATCTCAGATGCTAAGGAGCTGGACCGAAAATGTGAAAAATGTCAAAAATTTGCACCAGTCATCCATCAGCCAGTTAGAGACCTTCAGCCGATCCTTAATCCACTTCCATTTACTCAATGGGGGCTGGATATTTTGGGACCCTTTCCAGATGCACCTTACCAAAAAAGATGGTTAATAGTCGGCATCGACTATTTCAGCAAATGGATTGAGGCTGAAGCAGCTTCGAATATCACAGAGCAAACTGTCAGGAGATTTATCTAGCAGAACATTATTACTCGCTTCGGTATTCCGAAGGTTTTTGTCTTCGATCATGGGAGGCAATTTGATAATTTGCCGCTGAGGCGGTACACAGATCAGTTCGGCATCAAATTGGCATACTCAGCAGTGTGTCATCCACAAAGTAATGGCCAAGCCGAAGCTGCAAATAAACAAATCCTCAATGCTTTGAAGAAAAGGGTTGAAGATCAAAAGTCCAAGTGGATAGAGGAACTTCCGGGAACCCTCTGGTCACTTCAGACAACTGAAAAAGAGGCAACGGGCTATTCACCTTTTGAGCTGGTGTATGGTGCCGAAGCCGTCCTTCCAGTGGAAATCGGCTCCGAAAGTTTACGAGTGCACCACTTTTCGGCTGAGAATGAGCAACTTATGAAGGAATCCCTCGATTTCCTCGATGAAGTAAGAGACTCAGCCCGAGACAGAATGGCTGCTTATAAGCAGAGAATCAGCAAATTTTACAACCGAAGGGTCCACGCAAGGCCTCTCAAAATTGGAGACCTTGTCCTCCGGAATGCTGCTGCAGTTCAGAAAAGCCGAATCCATGGGAAACTCTCAGCTGCATGGGAGGGACCCTACGAAATTTATGATGAGCTTCAGCCAGGGACATATCGACTTCGTCAGTTAGATGGAACTGAGCTAAAAAATCACTGGAATGCTGATGTACTTAAGAAATATCATGTGTAAACCCTTCGGGGCAGAACAATCTTTGTAAGTACATTTTGAATTATTAATGAAAGACCCCTTCACCATTTTTGTAATTATTTGCAACTTTTTATTCTTTTAAGTTTTCTTTATTCTATCTACTCTTTAAGGGTTTTTATTCAGCCTCGTCTGAAACCTTCGCCTTTGGGTAACTGGGTTTCAGATTGCTGACAAACTCGTCTTTTTAAAGAACTCTGGTCTTTCAGCTGAAGTCAAACTTCAGTAAGACTTGTTCTCCAAAGACATGAGTCCATGGACAAGTCTGAGATATTGCCTTAACTGAGCCTTGTATCCCAGAAAGCCATTATCTGAAACATTGCCTTCAATTGGCCTTGTGTTTCAGATATCCATTTTTAAAGATAGACAGAAAATCAAGGATAACAACAACTGTTAAAAATTTTTTATTCAGCTTCGTCTGAAAGTTAAAGAAACCCAACTCAGTAATCCAAAGACTTGAGTCTTCAGATTACTGGGGGGGGGGGGGGCAAGAGGCACTGTCAGTGCAAGTTTATCTTCAGCAGAATTCTTCAAGCTGAGATCTTTGTACTTAGCAAATTTTTGCAAAAATTCGTCAAGTTCAGAAACACTAAAGCATTCAAAATAAGGCAAAGTAATTGAAGAAAACACATCAGGTAAATGAGATTAATGCTCGGAAAACGAGCTACAAGTTCAAGAGTTCAAAGGACATAATAAAGCATCGGCAGCCGCCCACAAGCAGAAAGTTACAGCTGCCAAGGTACATTCAAAAACAAATAAAGCAGTTTGTACATCAAGGCAAGCTGAAGCAAAAAACAAGGCAAAAAATTCAGAAGCGGCAAGTCTAAAGTTGAGCGCACGATGAACCGCAAGATTCTGAAGACGACTGCCCGAGTTCCTATGCTTCAGCCCGAGGATCATACTGATCAGCATTACTGGGTCCCATGGTGGCCTCAGTCCCAGCAGCTGAAGAGGCAGGCTTTGCACTCTGCTGAGCCTCCCTTTCCCTTTGTTCAGCCTCCATCTCCTTTCTTTCAGCTTCTTCTTCGGCTTCTTCAGCCTCAAGGATTTCTGCTTCGATTGGAGTTGGATACTTCATGTGAGGGTCTTCGGGATCCTGGATCCATTCAGCACATTTGGACCAGTCCAGCTTCGGCTCAGCGTGTAGGCAGACTCTTCGGCATACTCTGAACCCGTTTCTGAAACCCATGTCGTACTCTTCTTAGGTGTAGATACGGACCTTGAGTAGAGACTCAGCATCAGCCAACTTCTTCTTTATCTCCTCCAAGTCTTCCTTGGATTTCTTCAGCTCATCAGCGAGCTTGGAGGAGGAACTCTTCTGCTCGTTCAGCTCTTGCTGAACCTGGGAAGCTTCAGTCTGAGTCTGGGTCAGTTCATCTTTCTTGGCCCTCAGCTGATCCTCAACCTCTTGGAGCTTAACTCTCTGAGCTCCAGCAGCAGTAGCAGCTTCCGAGAGTTGGACATTTCGAGCTTGGAGCATCTCTTCAGCAGCCATTCTACTAGCTTCAAGAGCTTCAAACTTTTGTTGCACTTCGGCTTGTGCAGCAGCTCCTTCTCTGATTCTGCTCTCAATGGCAGCTTTGAATTTGGAGATGTCCACTCCCATATGCTCCTAAAGAAATTTCTCCCCTTCTATCAGTGGGGGAAAAAATTCCTTTTCCATGGCAGCGCAGAAGGTTTGAAGGGCCTCAACAGCTTTCTTCTCGTATTCTTCACCCTTCTGCTGCATTTCTTCAGCTGCTGCTTTCTTCAGCTTAGCAAGCTTCAGCTCCTCCTCTGCCACTTTCTTCTCGTACTCAGCGGCATCAACCCTATCTTGTAGGGAATCTATCAGCTCTATAGTGAGAGTCTGATTGTGCACAAACTGGAAACAGAGGCACAAGTCAGTAAAAAAAAAAATCTGAACTGAAGAGCTGAACTGAAAAAAGATAAAGGCAAGGAAAGAGATTTACCTGCATAATCAGCAGTTGATTAGATCTTGCTGGGTCTGGAACTAATCTGCTGGATTCGCCCATCCCAGCAGTGGCCTTTAGCGACCAGATCCTCGCCCTGTCTACTTCGGATAGGCCAGCAAAATTGCCGAAGTAGGCTGCAGCACCTTCTCGGTTCTGGCCCCATATGAGATCCCAGATGTGATCTGGAAGTGGAATGCGGGGGGCCGAGAAGCCCATTTCTCCAGACTGCAACGTTTGGAAAGAAGGAAAGGACGATGATGGAGCTTCCTGAGCCTTAGATGGCTCAGCTTCTTCCTAAGCTTCTTCCTCCTTCTCAGCAGAGTCAATTATTATGACATCTGCTTCTTCAGGGGTGAGGACGAAAGCCTCAACCTCTCTTGCAATATCAGCTGTGAAACCCTCAGCATCGGGCTTCACAGCATCTTCAGCATTGTGCTCAGCAGCACTCTCTTGAACCTCTTCTTGGACCCCTCCCTTCGGATCGGGAGTTTTCTGATCCACCTCCATCTCAGGAGGTGGTGAAGGGGTCTTCGGTGGTGATTGAGGTGGTGGCTGAGGAACCCTCGGCGATCCACCGCCTTCCTCGGGTTCTCTTATTTCAATGCCGACGGGCCTCGGCCTCGTCTGGAAATCGTGAGGGCCAATGATGGCCATCATTCGTCTTCTTTTGAGAAGAGGTTGCTCGTCCATGTCTGATTCTTCAGACTCTTCTTGTATCTGATCTTCGGGACGAACAGGGGCTTTCCCTTCTCTTTGTCTCTTGCTCTCTTCAGACTACAAAAGACATGGGGGGCAGGAAGAATGTGAGTAAAAAAAAAAAAAGAGAAGAAAAAGAAGCTGAAAAGCTAAGTCTGAGAACTCACCGAGGTCTTCAGCAAAGCCTCGTCTTTTTCCTCAGCGGCCCTAGCTGCTGCTGCTGCTTCTTCAGGTGCTTTAGAAGAGCCTTCTCCTCCTTCACAAGCTTCGATAGCCCGTGCAACCTCTTCGGCTGTACGAGCAGCTTCGAGTTCCTCGTCCAACAGATGGCACCAGGGATCTCTCTTCTTCCACCAAGGTTTCTACCGCTGATAGAGGGCAGAAGCTTCAATTTGGAAATGAGCCGAGTCCAGATGAACGTCTCTATCCTTCGGCTCAGTGATGGAGGGGGCCCGAGTCAGTATGGTCCTCCCTTGGTCAACGCCGAGACGCTCGTAGTCTATTTTGGCAGTGACCTCGTTCTACTCTGAACGCAGAAAATGAGCAAAAGTCAGTTCAGCAACATCAAAATGCTGGATAAGTTTTGAATGCGAAAGCAAAAAATAAAAAGAAAAGGCTTCGGCCCTAGCCGAAATAGCTTACCATCTTTAAACTTTCGTCTGAGGCCGACAACAGCAAGCATATGCTCCTTGAAAACATAATGGTTGTCTGGGAGCCAGGTTGCTGGAATTGTTTTCAATCGGCCGATCCCCCCTGGGTTATCCATCTTCCCAAAAATGCTGGCTTGATGGAGATTAAAGTCTCCTTGGCCATCGTTTTCTAAAGGACCCAAGCTGAGCATCTCTGGGTCAGGGTTGGAGAGGTATTGGGGGGCGCTGAAGACATAAGGGTGGTCTGGATCTGTGGGTGCCCTAACCTAGATCCATTGGCCTCTCCAGTCTTTATCTGAAGAATCATTCGGCCACATTGTCAGGTACTGGGGTCGGGACTCAATCCGATACCACCCAGGACCATGATGTCCATGCCCACTTTGAGTATTCGGCACCAACCGATGGACTTTCTTGAAGCAGTGCAGATTTGGGGTATATCTGAAAAACTTACAGACCCACAAGTAAGTCATCACCCTTCGGATGCTGACTGGTGTTAGCTGGCATAAGGAGATCTTGTAATGGATGAGCATGTCTCGGATGAACTCGTCCAAAGGGAACCTCAGCCCATACTGAAGCTGTCTAGTGTTCACCCCCACATACCCCGGGGGTGGACGATGGATTCTATCATATGCTAGGGGCATTCGGCACCAATACCCATCGGCCTCCATAATGCCGTAGTGCAGCTCAATCTGCTCGGCAAACCGATATACATCAGCATGCTCTACCCACCATGGGTAGGGGAAGTTCTTTATCATAGCTGAGGCTACCTCAGCATCCTCCCACTCAGTAAATCCAGGAAGGACATCCCAAAGCACAGCAGGGACACCTTCGTCCTGTCCAGAAGTGCTCGGCCCCTCCGTTCCTTTAGGAGGCGTCGAAGAAATTGGAGTCGCCCTGATCCCTTCAGCAGGGTCAGGCCCCACTCTTTGTCCATTCCATGTCCCAGTCTTGTTCCTAGGATCAGGAATTTTCCTTGCCCTTCTTGGAGCACGGGCTCTACCTCTGACTCCTCTCACCATTGTCGAGTTTCGAAGAAAAAGTCGAAAAAAGGGAAAGAGTTCGAATTCGAAGAAAAATAAACTAAAATCAAAGGAAATTACCTTAATCAAAAGCGGAATTTGCCGATCTACAAGTTGGTAGTGACGAATTTCAGTTTCTAAGCTTAATTCTTGGGGATTCAAGGAAGTTTTGATGCGGAATCAAGGGTTTTGCGCAAGTCGGAGTTCGTGTTTGTGAAAAAGTGAGGAGAGAGAAAGCGGTTCTCTTGTTTATATTTCCAGAAATGGGAATTCTGGGAGTCCGCGCCTTTAATTTCCCTTAAATACCTCACTAAGTAACCGTTAAACACACGTTCCCATGATTAACCACCCATTATCCGTCCAACTTCCACAATTATTCATCCAGCCGCCGTTATATTATTTCATTAATTGCGGTTTAAATTCAAATTTTTTGGATTAATTAAATCATTTACTTCCCTCCTTTTTTTTGATTAATTAAACCCGACCCGTCATACTTCCAAATCGGGTTTAGGGGGCAAGTTGTTTGGGTCCAATTTAGTCCAATTGGGCCTAGTCATTAAATGATCCAATTAAAAGCCCAAGGTCAAGGTTCAACTCTCCATATGTGCTAAAGTCAAAATTAGTCCACAAAGCAAGTCAATTGGGCCAAGGCCCACTTCTCCCCATATATGCAAAGGTATAAAAGCCATCAATATCGCATTTGTACGATTATTCACAAAAAGCCTCAAGCAATTAATTCTCTTGCATAGCTTTCTCTCTCTACACATTGTACTGACTTTAGCATCGGAGGGGCCTTCCTCGGCAACACCCCCGAGGCTAGTTTACGTGTGTTTGCTGTGCAGGAAACCCTTGGCCCAACATCACTTGGACCGAACCCAGTCTTCACCACATCTTCGGACCTTCAGCAAGGTCCCATTGTTTTCACCCGAAACACTAACTTTTCATTTACTTTTAATAATAAATTGATGAAAACTTTTCGAAAACAAATCTTTAATCTTTGAGATCGAAAATTTTATTATTAAAGCTGCTACTTTTAACAATAAATTTCATTATTATTATTATTGTAAGTGAAAATTATAGTGATACAACAATATCGCAATGGATGAGATATATTATCACTATGGTAAAATAAATTTTTTTTCTATCTTGTATATTAATCATTAAATATTAAAAATTGTTATTTTATAATTTAATTGATAAAGGACTAGCTAGTGATATATAGTACTAGACCTGGCAAATGGGTCATTCGGGTTGGGTATGGGTCAGATCATTTCGGGTCTTATTAAGTTTGTGTCAAAAAGTTATCGGGTCAAATTCGGATCGGGTCGGATTATTTCGGGTTTCGGGTTGATTTCGGGTCGACTGATAATCGAGTTGGGTCGGATTTCGGGTCAACATTTCGGGTCGGATCAATTTTTGGGTCGAGTCAGTTCAAGTTGGGTCAATCTTCGGATCCAATTTTCGAGTCAACTTTGGGTCCGGTCATATTCGGGTCGATGCATTGGGTTAAATTCAACTCTACATACGTAGTATATATTTATATATTTTTTGACGAGAAACTCACTATATTTATTAAGGCTACTTTTTTCATGGAATACAATAATTGTTTGACTTTAGATTATTTTGTAATTTGGTTTGGTATTGAACATTATGTTATGTACGCATTATTATTGTACTATTTTTTTTCTAGATTTGTGAGAATTATGACTTTTATTTCGAGCTTTAGTTAATTTTTTTAATCTTATGGACAAACTCCGAAGAATAGTCGTTAAATTTCAATCTTTTTACGATTTTTTAATAACTTATAGAGATAAAAGGACGAAGAAATCGAGAAAAGTAATGCTCAAAATATGTAAATTACTTACACTGTTACACATTACAAATTAATAAAAAAAAATAAGTCAGTTTGATTGTGGCTTTTTTCTATTTCGGTTTGCTCAGGTCAAGTCTTTAGCTTAAATAGATTATGGTCATTTAAGGTATAAGATAATTTTGGTTTGGGTCACTTTGGGTTTCAAGTCTATTTGGGTCAATTAATTCAAGTTAAAGGTCGGGTCACTTTGGGTATCGGGTCAACTTCGGGTCTCGGGTCACTTCGGGTCGGGTCATTTCGGATCTCGGGTCAACTTCGGGTCGGATCATCTCGGGTCGGGTCGTTTTGGGTCGGGTCATTCCGGGTTTTGGGTTAAGGTCGGGCCAATTCCACTTCGGGTCGGGTCGGGTTGATTCGGGTTTTGGGTCAATTTCGGGTCATGGGTCGGGTCATTCGGGTCGGGTCATCGGGTTTGGGTCATAATTGCCAGGTCTAATATATACTACCTCTGTTTTTATTTAGTTGACATTTTATCATGCTTTTCAACGCATTAATTTAACGATTAATATGTCTAATTCCCGACATTGAAAAATTGTAAAGTGGATAGTACTAAAATATATATTGAGATGATTCAATTAAGATCCCACTTGACTATGTTGTTTCGTAGCTATACATCACAAAAGCTAATTAAAGCGTTGTTTGTGAATAGTTTAAATCTCAAATGATGCCAACTAAAAAAAACGGAGGAAGTAATATAGAGGATATTTACCATAAAAGAGGTGATGCACTATCATGGAGAACTAACAGTAGTCCGAATAAGACTCTCTATGCACTTAATTGAAAATAAAAACTATATAATATAAAGTGTGTACTTATGCATGATTGACACAAGCCATTTAAGAATTTTTCGGTAAGTTAAAAGAAAAAGTTATGTTCACTAAATTTTTGTTAAACGTGTTAAGAAAATGTGAATACAAAAATTAGTACTTAATGTTAAAAGGGGTATCATGTAACAATCAAACACCTCATAGATAGAATGACAACTTCAGCTCTTAACAAAAAAAATCTAACTAAAGCCTCATGTGTGCGCGTTTAAAAATTTAATACAACATAAAAGTTTCTATTTTTGCATAATTTGTTATATAATACACCTACCCCTTTTACGTATATAAGCACTAGAACCTACATTGATTAAACAAACAAAACATAAAATTGATTACCTATATAAATAAATCATACTAATTCTCTTGCCTTAATTAAGTTTCTCTTGTAATCCTTATTTTATTTTTTTGCCATTTTTCTTGGGTAGATTTTCACCATGGATATCAAGATTGAAATTTGAAACTAAAGAATCTTTAGACAATCAGCAACAACAAAGGCAACCTTTTCTGGAAAATGAATCAGAGCAAACAAAACAACCAAAAACTAGAGCCCAAATGGCCATTAGAAAAACATTTAAGAGCACATCCCACTTATCTAGCCTCCTCCCCTCAGGATCAGTCCTCATCTTTGAAATGTTTTCTCCTATTCTAACAAACCAAGGCCGATGCGAAACGTTCCAATCCCATTTCTTAACATTAAGTCTTATAGCTTTCGTTGGTTTATCATGTGTTCTCATGTCTTTCACTGATAGTGTAAGGGACGAACGTGGTAAAGTTCGATATGGAATTGCCACATTTAAAGGCTTATGGATTATTGATGGTTCTGTAACTCTTAGCCCCGAACAAGCAGCAAAATATCGAATTGGGGTTGTGGATTTTCTTCATGCAGTAATGGGGATATTGGTTTTCATGGCTGTTGCTTTGTTGGATCAAAATGTTGTCAAATGTTTATTTCCGTTGCCATCTGAGGAAACCAAGGAGAGACTTGCTATGTTTCCTATTGGAGTTGGAATTGTTTGTGGTTTATTGTTTGTTTGTTTCCCTAGCAAACGGCATACCATTGTATCTCCTCTTTCTAAACACTAAATATTGTGAAATTACTTCTTTTGTTTCTTCTCTTATATATGTGGGTGAATAATCTGATGATGCTTTTCAAATTATTTAATATTCCACCACATATTTTTATAGCGTAATGAGGTAAAGAATGAGTTTACAAATACATTTTTTTCACTTGTTTTTCTTATTTTCTTTTACGTAAATAAATGTATTGTTAAATAAAGATTTTTTAGTTTCTTTGATTTATATATCACTGATAAAAAGTAGTAAACAAGCATATGATACAATATTAGGAAAGATTGACGGCCATGGAGAGTGAAAATGTATGTGAAATTTTAATAGAGTAATAGGCTTATCACACCTTGACCATGTTAAAACATTTGTATTGGGCCAATACTTTTCTTATTAAAATTGTAAAACTTTTCGTATCGGGCAAAATTTAGCCCAGCAAAATGTAGTCCATTACAAAGAGCACTCTTTGTAACGTGCAAATTTATGCTTGTTACAAATTAGCTAGTTTCATATCGATCATCAGATTTGCCCGTTACGAATACATTTTTGTAATTTGAATTCATTGTTTATAGGCATTATAATTAGGGGGTTACAAATAGAGTATTCACTAGTGGCATTTAAAGCACCTTAATGACTTGTTTTATAGCCGATAATAAATTGATTTGACGAAAATGATTTTTTTGTGTAATTTAGTATGGAAAACAACCAATAATCTTCATATGGGCATACAATTGTCATCCCGAAGCTTTATATTTCTTCATACTTACCACTTAAGAAGTGACTAGTATTAGATATATGGGATGGCAATCTATGGAAAAAAATAGACAATTTGTGGTATCATGCGTGATTATGAGAATGATCATTGATTTTCTTTTCAACTTTACATACAAATTCTTTCCCAATCCACTACAATGGTTTATAACAAGTTACCAAGTGAGTTGTAAGGTTATACCTGAGGGATTAAATTAATCTTACTGATCTAAGACTTTGCTAATAATGAAAAAGTAATCTACTGACTAATTAAAAAGATAAGAGTAATCTTAAGTGATATTGATTACCAAATTATGTAAAAATAAGATAATAAAAGTTAAATAAAGTATTTAACTCCATTAAAAAATAATAATAGTTAAAAATAAAAAAATAAAATAAAAAAACAAAAACCATTCAACTCAACTAATCAAATTCTCAAATAAATTAAAAGTAACAATGGGTAATTGGACAAAAATGGAAATAGTTAAATTGTGGAATACTAATTATCGGGAAATGGCTCGTATTTGTTTTAAGACTTTATTTCATATGTTTCACATAAGATGGAATCGAATTGTTGATAAATGAGGTACTTCAAACCTATGAACTATAGCTTTATAGCCACATTTTACAATGCATACTCTATTTTGTAATTTTTTGCACACAAGGTTTTAGCAATAATGCTTAACTGAATACAATTTGTTATTAAATTTGTACTTTACTGGGACAAATAATATTTAATGTTTATCTTTGTCTATACAATAGGGTGTTTATCAAGAATCATGTTTGTTATTACTATTTTGCAAAATATTACCTCAAATAAAACTTTACAAATGTTTTCAATATTGTAGCTTAGGTTACTATTTATTTTTACAATCACTTGCTTCTTTTTTAAAAAAGATAATAGAAATATTATTAATGCTCCAAATATCTACCAAACAAATATCATACAACTTTTATTAATGCTTAATTTGTACAACTTTCTTGTACATAAAAGAAATTCTATGTTGAATATCATATAGAAGATCCTAGATTAATAATAGCTTCTGGTCTATTTATGCATTTATCACAAATTGCTTTGTTTGTCTCAATTCAAATAAGATACAGTAACCCTGCATAGTTACTATAGAAAAATTGTCTTCTAAATATGCCACAAATTTTAGACAATTCTTTATTATAATCCTCAGACTTAAGGGCAAACTGAATATGCAATCTGTCTACTAGCACTTTACTGCATCTATTTGAAAATTCACACTAAAAAAAGAGATGATCAACTATCTCTTCCTTATAATTGTAGAGGACATTGAGAATCTAGAGTCACCTATCTGAAAAAGATGAGCTTTAACTCTGATCTTCAATTTTAGAGAATCATCTAGCTGATGAACTAATGCTTAGGAATATTGAGCCTGTTTCAGATCCAACTACTCTAGGGGAACTCTTCATGACTCTGAGTGAGCCATTCGTACCCACTAGCTATAGTTTATCCTTCCCAATATCCTTTTATAGGGACGAATATTTCAAACATCAACTTTGAGCCCCACTGTGATCATACACTTAAGCATAGTGGCGTCCAAAGGGAAAGAAGTTAGAGCAAAAGAGTCGCCAACAAGTTTTAGGAACTTGTAAACCGTCCACGAGTGTGAAAGATACACCTCAATCACGATCACAGAGATCGCTAACTCCATAGTGGCCCTGAACCATGACTGGGTATTCGGGGATGATGGTGAATCCAACTAGAAGATATTGAACTCGCCTTAAATAGGCCTCTACTTTATTCTTATCATATTCATATTCGCTTTCTAATCAACATACAATTAATAAATTAATCCTAAGCATATTTAATCTACGGTGGTTGATTATTAGTGCACAAATAAATCTATTATCGGCGATCACTTTAACTAAAATCATATTAGCCTAAATCAAATTAATTATCTTATTAAGCGTGATTTCAAGTATAAATTCCCTTCAAACCTGCAAGAGAGGGCGTGATTAAGTAATAAAAATAAATCATGAATAATCAAGCAACATATTAATTGTCACAACAATCATCATCATAATAATAATCATCAAATTATAATATTAACAAGTTCCAAGGCATGACACTAACATGATTAATAACAATTCCTAGCATGTCATTCACTAAACCATAAAAATTAAAGTTTTATCCTAACATGGTACTAGAAAGCAATAAAAGCATTCTAACATGATACTAGAAATTAATAAAATAATATAAGCATGATTTCTATAGAAAAAGAGCAATCAAATTACTCACTTTAAAGCCTCTAAATCTTTCTATTAAAAGAATACACACGTTAGTAAAGTTCAATAAAAGATTAAATCAAACAATAAAATAATAATTGAAATATGGATTTGGAATTAAACTCTGAAAACTATCAACCTTTCACGTCTAGGTCTAAGGCAACTTCGAGCTTGGCTAGGTGTACTGGAGTCTCGTGAATGAGAAAAATCTATGATGTGTGTTTATGAGTTTAGGCTAGGCTTAGAAAATCAAGAAAGAGAGAGAAAGAATAAGCTTTTACTTAGAGAGAGAAGAAATGATGATTATCAGTGATAGAGCTTGTTGATGATTAAAAACGAGGGTGGAAGGATAAAAAAGTGTCAGAATTCGAATCGAAATAAAACTCCTTTTATCGCGACGCGAGAGGAATATCGTGGTGCGATACACAAAATTTTTTTACGATTTATTTATTTTATTTTTTTTATTGTATCTTTTGATCTAGAAATTGGAATAAGATAAATAATATGTCGTTGGAAAGCTCTTAAAGTTTACTTTCCAACTCAATTAGAATAATATTCAAATATTTTGTAGAATAAAAGGTATGGCCGAAATAGTTGAAGGGTGTCGGTTTTGGGTAGAGTTTGGTATTTCATTCATATCTTTTTCGTTATAGCTAGGAATTGGGATTATAATATATCATTGGAAAGATAATTTCACGGGCTATCCAACCATAAAATATATATTTAAAAATTATGAGGCAAGAAAATCATATCTAAATATTTTTGAATTCGAACGGGATTAAGATTTTCAAACAGAGAAGTTTTATTCAATTTTAAACTCTTGATCTTTATTTTTGGGAAAGGATAGATTAGAACCCTCTAGAGACTTCTAGAAGTTCCTAATGAATCCTAATTGGTTTTAGAAATATAGTTAAGATAAATGGACCCTCCACATGATTATTGGGTCCGCAGTCAAGGCTCATTTTGGGCCCAGTTTAGTATTCATCTGGCGATAAATTTTTCGTTATAACTCGGATTTGGGCTTATAATATATCGTTGGAAAGCTCTTTTCAAACCTCATACAACTACACGAAATGAACTGGCTTGGACGTTTTTATAAAGAGGACACAAAATGAATTATTTGAAGGACACGAAATGAATTATTTTAGATTAAAACATTTAAAGAAAGGTTAGAAAAGGGGAAATTCACAAGACTCTTCAACTCTTCACCTAACTTGATAATCAAAGACGTGAAAGTTACTCATCACTGGGTTTGATTTTTGGGGAGACACAATCATGTGTCTACAGCAGCCCCCACTTTGACTGAGTTTGGAGAAACATAAGTTTCGAAAACAAAAGTCAAAGTAGTCGATAGGGATTGAGAATAAATCGAAACGTTCTGTAATCCTAAATCATTCTTTTTAATGCTGATACCTGCAGAAAAATGTTAGTTATATAAATAAAAGAGTTAGAAACGCGTATCTTGCACCGTCGGGTACACGCCTCAATTATGACTAACTTTGGGGGGCGTTTTCTCTTAACAAGATTAGATAAATGATCGGTGACTTGTTGAATGAATTATTTTTATTTTTAATTATTTTTCAATTGCCACGTGTCACAAAGTAATTGGAAAAAAAATTAGAAACAAAAAAGAAAAATAGCCACCCCATTCCCTTACATGCCCCTAATCGACCCCCTAACTGTCCGACTACCCTAAGCCCCACCACCGGTCGACCGTCCCACCCCAACCCTTAAAGATGGCCGAATGGCCCACCCCCTAGCCCACTTTCCCCCAACCCCCTAAACACTCCCTTCCCTTCTACCTAATTCACTCTCTCTCTCTCCTTAAACATATCAACAATTATGCAAGTCATTACCTAATCATCATTAACAATAGCAAGCTAATACAACTCAATAGTGGAAGTTGAGCAACGAATATCGAAGAGAAAACCCCATTTTGATTGCAAGAATACCCCTTAAAAATCGGCAAAAAATCCTTCAAATGCTCTTCGAAAATACCTAAATTGCAAACCTTAGTAAGTGGTTATGGGATGGAGACAATTGTCGAAGAGGAGAAGGGAGTGGGTAGTTTTCCAGGATAGGAAAGGGAATGGGGTGGTTTCCGGGGTGAGGGAAGGGTGGTCGGGATTTTTTAGTGGGGTGGGGGAAAGGGAAGAAAGGTTATTGGTGGGGGAAGATAAGTGGATGGGTTGGGGTTTATGATTTTTTAATCTGTTGGACCAATTAGTGTTTGACACGTGTCAAGTAACTGTGAGGAGGGTGTGCCCATCGTAGGAGATTTCTCCTCTATGCCCATGGCTCTTTAAAAGTCTAGGACTTTACACTTTTTTAGGGTGTATTAGGATTTTAATTCCTGACTGTTTGGAAGACCTTGAATTAGAGTTGATTCTATCATTACTCTTTTTTGTAAGAAACTAACAAGGAGTCGCCAATGAGTTTTAGGAAAACTCATAAACCTCGTTCATGATTTTCTCATAAGTAGGCTTCAAGGGATATTTAGCATGCATCATATGTTTACCTATGTCCAAATCGGTCTACTTATACTAGAATAAATTCGGGAGTGAGGGACCTAAAATAATGTTCCTTTAGGGTGGAATCGATATTCTAGCCCTGGTGACGAGGGTGCATGGAACTTGGTGGAGGAAGTTGAAGACGTGCCACGTGTTGTGAAACGTAGTCAAGCTAAACTCCTTGGTGGTCACATCTTGGGGTTGACTATCATCAAACTTGAGTAAGTTTTGTTTTCTTAGAATAAAGCACCAAGGATTCCGTGTGTTAGTCAAGAAAGAAACTTATCAATGTATGATGCATCTACTTGATTCAGACATATCTCCTTCGTTACAAGGAGTTTTTAGTTTATTCAAGTTGGAAGTGAAAGTAGAGTTCAAGAGCTTTCTAATGACAGGTCACATGCCAAATTTGAGCAAGAAACGAAGAAGTTATGAACGTTTGAAGTTAAGCTGTCCAGACAGCCGCAAGGAGCGCCTGCTCCCCTAGGAGGAGCTCCCGCTCCTCACAATGGAGCGCCCGCTCCATGGGTGTCTTTTGAAGTTCCAGTAGTGAGAAGAGCCCTCTCCTACCCTTTAGAGCGGCCACTCCCAAAGCCCTGTTTCGAGCGAACAACTTCTTTTCTTTTGTGCTTCTTTTTACTATCTTTTAAACTTGACCTTTCATTTGTAATCCAAGGGGTGTAAATTAAGAAGTTTAGGGTTTATTTGTAAAGCCTTTAAATAGGGCTAAGCTTTCTTTTGGGATGAACTTTGCTTAATTTTGAAATTAATGATATTTTCTCTCTTTACCCATAATCTTTGTGATTATTTGCTTTCTTTGTGATTGCTACTTTGTAATCTTTGTGGTTACACCTTAATCCTAGCTTTACTTTGTGTTAGATTTGATTAAAAATTCCTATTTCATATATTTTGGTGATTGTTGAGATAGGTTTATCTTGTTTTGTTGATTTGAAATTGTTGTTATTTGATTTTTCTCTCTCTTTTCTTGGTTTTCTTGGTTATTTCATATCAATTTGAATTTCTTTTTCCCCCTCTCAAAAGATCTCATCTTTTTCCCATAAAATTTGAAATTTTCTCTCAAAGATACAAGCTTTCTATCTAGAAACATGGGTGATAGGTATTATTATGAAGATGATGAAAGTTACGATGAGCACTCTAGATTGGATACTCTAGAAAGGAAGTTTGATAGACTTCTTGAGGTCTTGGGGAATAGAAGAAGTCCTAAAAGAAGGAGAAGCCCAAGTGGAGAAGATGGTTCTCACTCTCCTCACTGGAGAAGGGAACATTACCAACAACCCCATGAGGACAACCGTGACCGAGACATCAAGTTGGAGTTTCCGGAGTTTGAAGGTAATCTTGATCCTAATGAATTTCTTGATTGAGTTAGAAGTATGGAGAATATGTTTGAATATAAGGGTTATAATGATGAAAAACGTTGCAAATTGGCCATCCTTAAACTTAAAAAACATGCTTCTTTATGGTATGAGAACTTAAAGAATCGTAGGAAGAATGATGGAAAATCAAAAATCACTTCTTGGGAGAAATTGAAGAAACATATGAATAGGGATTTTGTGCCTAGAGATTATTTGCAAGATGCTTATCTTAAATTGAATTCTCTTAAACAAGGAGCTATGTCGGTAGAAAAGTATACTAGGGAGTTTGAAAAACTCTCTATTATGAGTGAAATTGAAGAAGCACCGGAGCATAAGATTGCTAGGTACATTGGTGGTTTTGAAAGAAAGATTGGGCAAAAGGTTGATGTACATGCCCATGGAAGTTTTGATTAAGTTGTACAAAAGGCTTTGAAGTTTAAGAAGTATGACAGGATAAGTAGTGCTAGTGGGTATTTTAAACCTACCTTCAAGAATCCTTTTACTCCAAAGGGTGAGATAAGCAAGCCCATTGCCAAGGATGACAAAGGTAAGGCTCCTATGCATTCTTCTAGCAAAGATGACCATAACAAGATGAGCAATAGGAAGGCTTGCTACAAGTGTAGAGGCTATGGACATTTTGCTAATTAGTGTACAAATAGTAGAGCTATGATGATTCGTGAAATGGATGATGATGAGTACGAAGATGAGAAGAAGGACTTTGAGGACCCTATATATGATGAGGAGGATGAGGTTTTAGTAGAGGCCGATGATGGTCAAATCCTTGTTGTTAGAAGGGCACTTCACTCCATTTCCACTCCTTCGGCGGAAGAGCAAAGGGAGAACATTTTCCAAACTCGTTGCACCATCAAAGATCGTGTTTGCAACCTTATCATTGATAGTGGCTCTTGCACTAATGTGGCTTCAACAACATTAGTGAGCAAGCTCAATCTTGACACTACCAATCATCCTAATCCCTATAACCTTCAATGGCTTAATAATCACAATGAGGTGAAGGCAACAAAAAAAACTCTTCTTTCTTTTTCAATTGGAAAATTATATAAGGATGAGGTGCTTTGTGATGTGTTGCCTATGGATGCTTGTCATGTTTTACTTGGAAGGCCTTGGCAATTTGATAGAAATGTATTGCATGATGGAAGAAAAAACACTTACTCATTCATGATGGATAAGAAAAAGATTGAACTCAACCCCTTGTCCCCCACAATTAAACACAAAGAACCCTTGGGTACGAGAAACACAATCAAAGAGAACATTCTCATTGGGGAAAATGAGATGGGAAAATAGATAAATCAAGGACAAATTGTCTTTATTTGTATTCTTAGGGAAACACAAGAGAGTGAGCGAGAGAACCCAATCCACCCTTTTGTCAAGGAAGTGTTGGCCGAGTACCATGATGTATTCCTCGACGATCTCCCACCCGGTTTGCCACCTATTAGGGGAATTGAGCATCAAATTGATCTTATTACCTGATCACAACTCCCTAATAGACCGGCTTATAGATTTACTCCTGATGAAGCAAGAGTATTTCAAAGACAAGTTGGTGAGTTAATTGAAAGAGGATTTGTGAGGGAATCCCTTAGCCCTTATTCGATTCCGGCTCTTTTGGTTCCAAAAAAAGATGGCAAATGGAGGATGTGTGTGGATAGTAGGGCTATCAATAATATTACCATCAAGTATCGGTTTTCTATTCCCCGACTTGATGATATGCTTGATGAATTGAATGGTTCCAAGGTGTTTTCAAAGACTGACTTGAGGATGGGGTACCACCAAATTCGCATGCGTGAAGGAGATGAATGGAAAACCGCTTTTAAGACAAAGCAAGGCTTATATGAGTGGCCTGTAATGCCATTTAGGCTCTCAAATGCTCCTAGCACTTTCATGAGACTCATGAATGAGGTACTTCGCCCCTTCATTGGTAGATTTGTTGTTGTTTATTTTGACGATATACTTGTTTATAACAAATGTGAACTTGATCATGTTGAACATTTGAAGCAAGTATTTGAAACATTGAGAAGTAGGAGGCTTTTTTCCAAGTTAGAAAAATGTACTTTTATGGTGGATAGTGTTGTTTTTCCTTGCTATGTGATTTCTAATGTAGGGATCTTAATGGACCCTAGTAAGGTGGAAACCATTCAATCTTGGCCTACTCCTACCACTCTCACCCAAGTTAGGAATTTCCATGGTCTAGCTTCTTTCTATCGAAGATTTGTGAAAAATTTTAGCACTATTTTGGCTCCGGTAACCGAATGCATGAAGAAAGGTACTTTTAAGTGGATACCATAGGCTCAAAGGGCTTTTGAGACTCTCAAGAAGAAGTTGTGTGAGGCTCCAATCTTGGCTCTTCCATATTTTGATCAACCCTTTGAGGTTGAATGTAATGCTAGTGGGGTTGGAGTTGGGGCGGTACTTGTTCAAGGAGGGAGGCCGATTGCTTATTTTAGTGAGAAGCTTGGTGGGGCAAGAATGAGATATAGTACCTATGACAAGGAGTTCTATGCCATTGTGAGGGCTCTTGATCATTGGTCACATTACTTGAGGCCTAGACCATTTGTACTACGTTCCGATCATGAATCTCTCAAGTACATCAATGGTTCTCATAAAATCAATGTAAGACATGCCATCTTTCACTTTCTCATATAAGTAAAAAGAACGGAAGATTAATGTTGTCGTCGATGCTCTTTCTAGGAGGCATAGTATGATCACTATTCTCGATGCGAAGTTTTTGGGCTTTGAGTTGCGCAAAGAGTTGTATGGTGATGATGAGGATTTTGGTGAGTTGATGAAAAAGTGTGAGGATGGGGTCAATAGCTCTTTCATGATGCAAGAAGGTTTCCTTTTCATGGGAAACAAGCATGGAGAGGGTTGGATGTAATGCTTACAAGCTCAAACTTCCGGGAGACTTTGGAGTTCATGCTACCTTTAATGTTGGTGATCTTGCTCCTTTTCTTTTTAAGGAAGATGTTAGTGATAATGATCCGGAATTGAGGGCAATTCCTTTTGAAGAGGAGGGGTTTGACGCGGGTGCATGGAACTTGGTGGAGGAAGTTGAAGACGTGCCAAATTGAGGGCAATGTATGATGCATCTACTTCATTCAGCAATATCTCCTTAGTTACAAGAAATTTTTAGGTGATTCAAGTTAGAGGTAAAAGTAGAGTTCAAGAGCTTTCTAACGACAGGTCACATGCCAAATTTGAGCAAGAACAAGTTAAGCTGTCCAGACAGTCGCGAGGAGCACCCGCCCCCCCAGGAGGAGCACCCGCTCCTATGGGTGTTTTTTGAAGTTCCAGTAGTGAGGAGCGGCCGCTCCTACCCTTTAGAGCGGCCGCTCCCGAAGCCCTATTTCGAGAGAACAACTTCTTTTCTTTTGTGCTTCTTTTTACTATCTTTTAATCTTGGCCTTTCATTTGTAATCCAAGGGGTGTAAATTAAGAATTTTAGGGTTTATTTGTAAAGCCTTTAAATAGGGCTAAGCTTTCTTTGGGATCAACTTTGCTTAATTTTGAAATCAATGAGATTTTCTCTCTCTACCCATAATCTTTGTGATTATTTGCTTTCTTTGTGATTGCTACTTTGTAAAATCTTTGTGGTTACACCTTAATCCTAGCTTTACTTTGTGTTAGATTTGATTAAGAACCCCGATTTTATATATCTTGGTGATTGTTGAGATAGTTTTATCTTGTTTTGTTGATTTGAAATTGTTGTTACTTGATTTTTCCCCTTATTTTCTTGGTTTTCTTGGTTATTTCATATCACCTAGTGCAGCCTCTACTAGCTCTTTCTTTTACACAATTTCTTCACCAAACAATATATGCAACGTGATACCTAAAATTAAGTTAGTTTATTTTATTTACACACGTTAATCACTTAAAGATTACATTGCAACGAAAGTCGTTATTCTTTTTAATCAAATTCTTGAAAAGAACAAAATAAACAATATTTGCCTTGGCTAAAGTGATAAAACAACAATTAATTATTCCAATTCTAGTCTTGATTCACGAAAGAATACTATGTGAAATAAATTAATTAAAAGTTTATTTAAATTGGTCAAACAACACTAATTAATCAATTAAAGTTATCCAAACAATAAAAGAAAACTGATTTATTTAAGTGCTCAGGAAACTAACCGTTCTTCTTTTATGCTAAATCTCCATTTTAGATGTTTATAGAACTTCTATCTTCTTCGTACCTTTAATTATTCTAATGGATTCATTTATGGTTGGAAATTATTTGGGAAGAGAGAAGAAATATAGCATGATAGTAAGAGGACTTAAGAGATTAGGGTTTTAAGAATTCTAGGGTTTAGAATTCTGATTTTTTTGTTATCATTAGGGTTAAACAATAAACCCCTATTTATATGGGTAAGACTCTGTTGGTTTTCATGATGTCCAACAGCATGCGGAACTATAAC
Source organism: Chenopodium album (assembly GCF_948465745.1). Classification (NCBI taxonomy): domain Eukaryota; kingdom Viridiplantae; phylum Streptophyta; class Magnoliopsida; order Caryophyllales; family Amaranthaceae; genus Chenopodium; species Chenopodium album. The sequence continues at coordinate 26,739,990 of NC_137850.1, read as the reverse complement.
CCCACCCCAAGACCCGCACATAAGTTAATGCAACTAAAACATGTATATTAATTAACAACATAATTAATATTATAATTAATTAACTAAGAAGCTAAGAAAAGACGATCATACCCTTGATGCGAGCTTCGCTCTTTCTTAGAGCTCGGACTTGAAAGCGTTGAGCCCCGCAAAGGCACAAGCCTCCAACGTCTCACACCCTTGAGACCCGACCCGTACCCCGAAGCTTACTTGGGGCTAGACCAAGAAAGAATAGAGTATTACGAACTTAAAGGTGGAGATGCCTTATTAAGTTCAACTCAAGTGTATAATCCCAACTCCTAAGACTGGTATTTATAGGCAAAGGTTCCCAAAAACTTCAATAATCTTTCCATGTGGGAGAAATGATAGAGTGAGAAAAGTAATCAATTAATTTAATTCTAAATTAAATTAAAAGCCATGAAACAATAATCAAATGACAAGTGTCATCACATAAGGAGGGAGTAGGTAAGGATCACAAACCCATCCTTGGAGGGCAAGCATAAGCCTACTAACCCCATGTGCATGGCACCCTTGGTCAACATAAAGAAGACCAACCTCAACCCTTTGGCTTGGAGAGCAAGGCAAGGGCTGCCCACATGTACCCGATCAGCATGGGCAGCTGCTCGGCCTTGGGCAGAAAGGCCAGCTTCGCTGCCAAGCTTACGCCACAAGTCTAGGCTGCTGGTCCCTTGCCGCAAGCCCATGCTTGAGGCCGCAGGCCCATGCGCCTACCGCAAGTAGCAGCAGCACCAGAGGCCCAGCAGCAGCAGCCTCACATGCTTGCTGGCCTTTGCTGGGCAAGCCCGGCTTGGGCTGCTGTGGTGTGTAGCCTACAAAGTTGGCCCCAGCCAGCCCCAAACTCCACGACAAGCCTAGCTAGGCCTTGTGAGGGGTGCGGTGGCTCGGTGCCTTGTTACTTGCGGCCCCTTAGCCACTTGCCTTCGATCCGAGGCGTTGCTAGGGGTCGTGCTGTTCTTTGATTTTTAGCACGATTCGTCATTTGATTTTTTTTCCGTCTTCGTCGATTCCTAAAATCGACTTGACTTACGACGCTCAGTTCCGACGCTCTAAGCTCGAAAACCGACGTCTTTGATCGTAAAACTCTATTGACTCATTTAATCCTTCAGATTAATTTGTTCGGATAGATTACTCGATTGGGTGTGACCCGAAGGGTTCAGTCAAGATTAAGCTGTAATATTAATTATGCATTAATATTATTGATCGGAAGCGACCTCCAGCTAGGCATTGTTATCACTTGACCTCACTGAATTATTAGCTTTCTAATAATTCTGAACCCTCTATCGAAATAATACACTTGTTCGAAGGACACCATTCCTTTCAATATCCTACTTATCCTTCTGGACAAGTGCGCTTTTAGTGTATAACTTATTTCTTATGTCACTTAATGTCTCTTCATGAACTATAAGGTAAGATTCTTCGTCATCCTTATTACATCCAAAAGTGTTTCTCGATATCCGAGTTCGACTGTTAATAAACAGATGATTTCTAAACTTCATCTGAGCACGGCCATGCATTTTCACAGTCTCGTTCTTTGAGAGGCCTTGTAAATAACAAAGGCACGTTCCCTATTTATTTAATAGGGGGACATTCCCAGTCTTGCACTGTTAACTTCTCTTACTAAGAGGACCTAGCCACTCGAGTGTTGCCATTACAATCCCCATGTACGGCAGACGTTGATAGATGACATTGATTAGGGATAATTTTCGATTAAAATACTCATGGTCAAAGAAAGAGGTTCCGATAGCTATAATGAGAAATATACTTATGATGAATTTTAATCTCTTAAAGTATTCTCATAGGTCAAACCAGTATGGTTCTAAACCAATAACCGTGTAAATGATTTATGACAATAATGTCCTTACAGCACAAGAAACGGTGCTATAAATCATACTACACACTAATCTCAAGTGGTCATTAATCGTCCAACATTTAAATGACCTTGATTAGGGATAATTTTCGATTAAAATATTTAATGTTCACTTCATAGGTGTTTCTTTATCCAAGACATTGTATTGATACCCTATTTTAAATGTTCTCAAAATCGAATAGACTCATTATTTAATTCTAAACTACAATTAAATATATAGTTTTGTGGAATAATTAGTAAATTTTATTCCAGTATGAAACCTTTCAACGTTTCATCTTATGATAAATGGTTTTCCCAGGCCAAAATGTTTTAAGAGTAATACTCTTCACAAAACATTAATAGAAATCATACCCATATTTAATATGCTTGATTTCTTTCATGCAATTGTGAATGTTGTCATTCACTTATTACATAGGTTTAGTTATTATTAATTTGCAGATCTTAGCATCTTGATTATCGAACACTTTCATAATAAGATGATAAAATTTGAGAGTTTTATGGATTATATGTGATTTAGGAATTATTGTCCAAGTCATGCCTGCCACTCATTTTCATGATTTGAGATCTTCAACCTGACAACCTACAATCATCATCGTTCAACAACGAACTTTCCATCCAACAACTTTCTTATTATTACCTTTAAGGCAACAATATTCTCCACATATATTTCAGTAGACTTCCTAATAGTGCTTTGCTTGGATTTTATTCCAACCGGGTCATTGTGATATAGGATACTGTAATTAATTGTGATCATGGAAATTACCTTAAATTTCTGCACATTACACATGGATGCACGTCCATGTTACCATTCTCAAGCCACGATGCATTTTAGCTCGTGCTTATAAATGGATTCCTTGTTAAGGATCTTGATCCTTGCTAAGGATGTGCTTGCAACATTAATTCTAAAATTACTTTTGTTTCCATGCGTCAAGAACTCATACCTTTTACTTATCCAACTACTTTGGATGTTCTTGATCATAATCTAACAATCCATTACTTAGATTTATATTGATTGGTACTTTATACTTCTCATGCTTTACACATGTAAGATATGTGATGACTTTATATCATAGCATACAAGATGGTTTCAATTGCAGAATTGTTCCGATTTTATTCCATTTATGTGACCTTTTAGCTTATCCAGTTTCACCGAGTCTTGCTAAACTGTTTGCTATGTGATACGTTTGAAAGTGTCTACTAGAGTCTTTCTTATTTGACTTAGTATTTGCCTAGCTTATACTTAGTTCAAACATTTACTTAGTTTTGTACATATGGGTCAAAATCCTTTCAAAGTCTTTCCTATTTAACACGGTTAATTCCTTTACTCGTTTAAACATTTTATTAAGTCTATACAATAGATCTTAATTCCCAATATGTACTAAGTGTCGCCTTTTGCTTAGTCCATTGTTAAAAATACTTTCAAATCTAAGCATTTAGCATTTGATAGTTAATTTACAATAGAGTTAGTAAACTTCTTGTTGGACCGTACAAGATTAACTCTTGCTACCACTAAACTTCTTATCCATAAGAATTTCTATGTTTCTACAAAACAAATCCTTTGATTAAACTTTATGAGAGAACACGTTCCAATTCCTACATGCAATGCTTCCTTCAATCCCATAATAGATTCTTGAGCTTGCTTTCAAATCTAGCATTATTTAGATTTTCAAAACCCTTAGACTATTTCCATAGTCTATTCCAAAATCCTATTTTAGGAAGGCGGTTTTGGTATCTATTTTGTCATATTTCATATGTGCAATTTTGCTAGAATAATCACGAAAAGACTTGAGCATTCCGATTGGTGAATAGGTTTTTATAAAAATCAACGCCGTGAATTAATTGTATCCTTTTCAACCAATCTAGCTATGTATGCACATACATTTCTACATTTGTTAGTTTTCTCGTTGAAAACTTATTTACTATTGATGGGTTTTTCACCCTTCATTCAAATTAATCAAGTTTCAAACATGATTTTCAAACATGGAGTCTTTTCGGATTTAATGGTTTCTAACCATTATTCAAAATTTGGATTTGTCGTAGCTATCTCACAAGATAATATTCCCTTACTATATAATAGTAAATAGTATGCTTGTAAGTTTTAAGTTTATTTCTAACTTAATAGAAATTTATAGGATTCAATCCAAGTCTTTGGTGAATTCTATACCTATACTGGGTAATTGCATCAAACATCGAGTTTCAAGGCGCTTTCAAAGCCCTTTAATTATGTTGATCTTACTCCAACAAATCTGAAGTTTTGTGAGTAATGAATTCTCTTTTAAGGAACTTGTAAAGTCCTTCTGAGAATTCTTGATCAATAATCATTCTCATGAAGCCCTTCTGAATTCTTCCGAGATTCATTCTCACGAAGCCTTTCTAAAGTCTTCCGAGATTCTCAGTTCTAGTTTCTTGCTAATCTCGATGGTTATCGAGTTCATTTTCCTCCCACTTGTCTTTTTAGAAATGTGTTACTTTCAGAAAGACACCACTTAGAGCAACAAATACTATGTTCTCAATTAGGTTGTGGAGGTAATGCCTATAGTCTCATTTGAATGCTTACAAAGAGACATGTATATTGCCTTTGGGTAAAAGTTCGTTGTGAAACAAACCGTTAGCTCCCACTTGAGCTATCTTAGCCTTTATTGAGTCATTAATCTCCCACTGAGCCACCTAACTTCTACTGAGAAGGTGAGCTCCCACTGAGGCTAAGAGCCTTAGACATATACTTGAACAGACGTTTAGAAGTTATTTCTATCCATAACTGAATATGGCGTCCTTTCTTAGCTTCGACATTTTATTTAGTGTAACATTGGTCATTTGTGCAAATCTTTAATAACTTTATAGGAAGAGATGTGATCCATCATCATTCGAGTCATTTTCAAATGGCATTAAGGTCTCCGTGAAGACATACTATGTTCTTTGTGGAGTTATTACTATGTTCAAGAAAAATTTCAATTTCATAACTTTGAGATGGTCACACTTGGGTCAAGCGAACATTGTTCGATCTAATCTATATGTTTTTTTATATCTTGCCAAGTTGATTTTGTACTTCACTGGACTTTGGAGCTACTCAAGGTCAAGTTTGTTCACATTTGATGAATATAGCCATATTCTTTCAAATTTTTGTGAAACGTTGAAGTAATTGAATTCTCTTTAGCTTTCGAAGTTAATTGTCTACACCAAGAACAATAGCTCTTTACTTTGTCAGTTCAACAAGACTAGCTTGTCTTAGAACGATTTCGAATCAATCAACTATCAAGAGCCTATATAATAGAGCCTTGAGTATGTTCTTGTCAATGTGACATTGCTAAAGATGTTCGGAACACAAATCATGCCCATGACTTGAACTTTGTGAGTTTCATGTTAGGGAAATGTTTGTTTATAAACAAGCATTCTTGACTCATGGCTTAGACAACCATTCCATTCAAATAAATTCGCAACTATTGCTCTTTACTTTGAATGTGAGTTTTTCTGTGTGTAAATGGATTGTTTGTTGATTATGGAACATAATAACCATTTATTTGTTCTAGTCTTAGCTTAAAAGTCTTTAAACAAAGCATATGACTTTACAACAGATGTAACACCACTTGCTTCATTCTAAGCTTTTAAGTCAATACTTAGCTTTACTTCAATGGTTTGAGGTCACTATCAAAGTGGAACACTCAAGCAGTATCTGATACTTGTGAAGACAACAAGTTGCTAAGTTAGTAACAATAACATGAACTCTTTGGTAGAAATGCAATTCATTCTTTTTCTTTGATCCTCGTTTCCTATATTTCTTATTATACATCATCTCATAACCTTTAAGAACCATTTATTTAAGTATTTTGAATTTTGTACTTTGTTAGGCATAATTAAGCATCTAGTGCGTCGTAAAAAAAAGTTCCATCTTTTCCTTTAATTCATACTTGAATTACTACATCAATGAGTTGTACTCATTAGTGTATGAAGCGAAAAGATATGTTGGTTGTCAAGTACTGACAATTTGAATTTTCAACTCAATACTTCATGTTTATCAAAACTACCTAGTATTTTGAATACACGATGTCCAACCGTCCTTTCGGACTTAGTTGTAAAAGCCAATTTATGAGAAGTGTATTTTAAAAATGCCTTTCCTTTCTTTGAGAACCATTCTCAAAGATTTTACCAATCATTGAAACAATATAATTTGATTTATAATTCTATAAATATAAGTGCAAAGTATAACCATTCATCAAGATAATGACATAATAAGTTTTAAATTTAAAAGCATACATGCAAACTTTCAATCTTATTAAGCGTTTTATCCACACATTAAATTTGTCCCCGTTTGGCGAGAATAAAACGATTCCAAGATCCAAAGAATTAATGAGTGATTAAGCATGCTTAGGTAGGCTTCTCTTAACACTTATTATTCTAAGGTAAGCAACTCCTTGGTAATAGCTCTAAGCTATTCTTGGTTCGATAATACGTCCCATCTAATGCTTTATAATGTTTATCTCCATTGCCACAACATCTAAGGACTCCTTACTGATATCGTTGGTGTTAACCAAAATCAACTTGTATACCCGGTATACCTTACGTCCCTAGGAAAATAGTGATGCCTTGCTTTGGCTTAGCCCATCACTATTCTCATTAGTTCCGTAAGTGTTATTTTGGAATGGCAAATTTGACTCAATATTTTAGGGACCCAGGGTTTCTATGTTGGTTGATTTAAGTGAACTTAAATAATCATCGCAATATTCGAAATCCTATGCATCGAACATATCATTCATATATAATTAAACATAAATATATATCGAAAACATAAGTATAAGATGCATTTGGAAACTAGCATGACCCCTTGAGTCTTCAAGGGTCTTCATTGCAACTTTATGGCTTTGTCTTCTTGTAAACGCCGTCTTCAAGACATCACCATCATTTATGCAACTACTAGTAACTACGATTAGGACTAATCTAAATATTAAGGTACAAAAATACGTAACGGTTCGCAGACTGTATTTAGATTTACAAAAATACATAACGGATCACAGTCCGTATTTTCTATCCTAATTGGGCCCCACTAGTTGCCATTTTCATAAAACCTGTGATAGAATATACATTCCATTAATCTATTTACTATTTATGAATTGCCCATGCATTTTACAACGAAAATAAGTAACAATGCAACATTACGTGTAAACTAGTAACTAAATTAGGTGGTTAATCCGATTAACACACCTAATTAAAACTAGTCAAAGTTGTTAATAAATTATGTGATTAAACGCGATAAAATAGCTCAAATAATAGTGAAGCTCCCATTGAATTCCGCATCCAACGTAATTAATCCAAATAATTAAGCCTGTAAACCCAAAATTTTTCCAAATAAAATTTTGCAAATGCCGCTCATAACCCAAGGCATAGCCTCCATTTTTAATTAAAATAATTAAACACAATTAAAATAATTAAATCGGCAAAAAACACAAAATTACAAAACCCAAAAAACGCCCAAGTGCCTTGCATCACTCCTTTCGGCTTGGAGTGCTAGGCACCAAGGCTTCGGGTGCCTTGTGTGGGCTCACCCACACAGCCACGGCCTGCACCAAGAGTCACCCCATAGCCTACAGCATCGCACAAAGTGCGTTATGCTGTCTACAGGGCGTGCTCGCGACGCCTTAGCTCGTCAAGGCCACTACGGGCTTGCTGTTGTGCGGGCCTATGTTGCCTCGCAGCAGCATGTTGCATACCATAGCATCAGCCGCAACATTGCAGCACCAAGCACGCACCTGCCTGCACACGCTGCACACACACACACACACGAGGCGCCTAGCAGCCTCGGCAGCCACATATGGGTTGCGCAAGAACCCCGCCGGCTGGCCGAGAGCATGCTTAAGGCTCTTAAGCCCCGTATTGCGTGCTTGTGCATTCGGGTTTTAATTCCCGATTATTGTGTAACGAAAATAACTAATTCTAAATTAATTTTAGAACTAATATTGGGCAAAAAATGAAAAAAAACAGTCTAACTCAAACAAATTCAATTTTAAGTGCATGACCAAAAATTAATTCAACAACCAATCTTTAAATAATTTTGGTTCAACTTGATGCCACAAAATTGATAAGGGCTAACCTCATAATTAATTTAACCAAATATGAATTAATAATGAGATTTGACAAAATTAAAATAGGTTGGAATTAAAATAATCATCTAATGAAAAATAATTCCATCACTAACTTGTGTTCATTTGAAAATATTACATCTTCCAATATGAAGACTAATTACATTTCAATCACTAGTTTAAAACTTTATGACTTTAATCAATTTAGAAAAATGATTAAGTCAATAAATTTCAATAAACAATCATGGAATTTAGTAATATAAATTTCCCATCAACTAAAATAATTAAAGGTTAGAACTTTAATACTTGGGGCTTCAAAGCACAAAATTTTCACACTCAAAGCAATTAATTTGCAATTTTTAGAAAAATGAGCTAACCATTTAAGCATTAATTATACCTTAATAATCATGCTCAAAATAGGCTTATATATGCAGTAGGTTAATTATAATGACCATACATACAATAAACAATTAATGCCATTAAACAATCAAGGTTTAAAGATTTAAAATTTTTTGATAAAACGAAAAAAAGCCTCGAAAACTGCGTTTCCGAGCAGAATTTGGCTTCTAGACAATCCAAAAAGGGTCAAAACTATTCCAGAATATTGTTTTCACCCAAAATTCACTAGTGATGGGTCGAAATCTGGGTTCTTGAGCCAAACTTCAATTCAAAATCGAGATTAAAATAACCAAAACGAGCTTCAAATCTAATTAGCAAGCATAACAAGAATTTTGAATCCATTTAAATGACCTTGAAAAATAGTTATAAAAATTAAATGAGCGAGGCTCCGATACCGTTGTTGGGTTTCGTGATGTCCAATACCACGCGAAACTAAAACCCGACCCCAAGACCCGCACATAAATTAATGCAACTAAAACATGCATATTAATTAACAACATAATTAATAACATAATTAATTAACTAAGAAGAAAAGACGATCATACCCTTGACGTGTGCTTCGCTCTTTATTAGAGCTCGGACTTGAAAGCGTCGAGCCCCGTAAATGCGTAAGCCTCCAACGTCTCACACTCTCGAGACCCGACCCGTACGACCCTAACTACCTCGAAGCTTAGTCGGGGCTAGACCAAGAAAGACTAGAGTATTACGAATTTAAAGGTTTTCTCACCTATTGAGAGATGCCTTATTAAGTTCAACTCAAATCCCAACTCCTAAGGTTGGTATTTATAGGCTAAGGTTCCCGAAAACTTCAATAATCTTTCCATGTGGGAGAAATGATAGAGTGAGAAAAGTAAGCAATTAATTTAATTCTAAATGAAATTAAAAGCCATGAAACAATAATCAAATGACAAGTGTCATAACATAAGAAGGGAGTAGGTAAGGACCACAAACCTATCCTTGGAGGGAAAGCATAAACCTCCCAACCCCATGCGCATGGCACACTTGGTTAACATAAAGAAAACCAACCTCAACCCATAGGCTTGGAGAGCAAGGCAAGGGCTGCCCACAAGTACCCAGTTAGCACGGGCAGCAGCCCGGCCTTGGGTGGCAAGGCCAGGTTTGCTGCCATCCTTGCGCCACAAGGCTAGGCTGCTGGTCCCGTGCCACAATCCCATGCTTGCTGCCGCAGGCCCATGCATCTATTGCAAATAACAGCAGCAACATAGGCCTAGCAGCAGTAGCCTCGCATGCTTGCTGGCCTTTGATAGGCAAGCCTGGCTGGGGTTGTTGTGGTGCGTAGCCCACAAAGCTGCCTCCAGCTTGCCCCGCACTCCACGGCAAGCTAGCTAGGCCTTGCGAGGGGTGCGGTGGCTCGGTGCCTTGTTGCTTACGGCCCCTTAGCCACTTGCCTTCGATCCGAGGCGTGGCTAGGGTTCTTGCTATTCTTATAATTTTAGCACGATCCGTCATTTTATTTTTATTCAGTCTTCGTCGATTCCTAAAATAGACTCGACTTACGACGCTTGGTTCCGATGCTATAAGCTCGAAAATTGATGTCTTTGTTTGTAAAACTAATGCGAGAGCAACCTTGAAACCTACAAATTATATGGCTATACGATTCTTTTAGTGGCATTTAAGGCTCAATCAACATTTTGGATGAATTCTCTTTGTTATGATGTGGTTTAGGTGAATAAGAGAAATCTTTGTGTCTTAATTTTACAATTGATGGTTGAAGATGAAACATGGAAAAAATGATGAGGAAGAAAAGCTTTTACAACACTCAATTTCAATCATCTATATCTTCTTCGTTACAAGGAATTTTTAGGTGATTCTAATTGAAGGTGAAAGTAGAGTTCAAGAGCTTTCCAACGATAGGTCACATGCCAAATTTAAGAAAGAAACGAAGAAGTTATGAACGTTTGAAGTTGAGCTGTCCAGGCAGCCGTGAGGAGCGGCTCCCCTTATAAGGAGCGCCCGCTCCTATGGGTGTCTTTTGAAATTCCAGAAGTGAGGAGCACCCGCTCCTACCCTTTAGAGCAGCCGCTCCCGAATGCCCTGGTTCAATCTTTTATGCTTCTTTTTACTATCTTTTAATCTTGGCCTTTTATTTGTAATCCAAGGGGTGTAATTTAAGAACTTTAGGGTTATTTGTAAAGCCTTTAAATAGGGATAAACTTTCTTTTAGGGAGGAACTTTGCTTAATTTTGAAATCAATGAGATTTTCTCTCTCTACCCATAATCTTTGTGAATATTTGCTTTCTTTGTGATTGCTACTTGTAATCTTTGTGGTTACACCTTAATCCTAGCTTTACTTTGTGTTAGATTTGATTAAGAACCCCTATTTCATATATCTTGGTGATTGTTGAGATAGGTTTATCTTATTTTGTTGATTTGAAATTGTTGTTACTTGATTTTTTCCCCCTTTTCTTGGTTTTTCTTGGTTATTTCATATCCAAACTCTATGGACTCATTTAATCCTTTGGATTAACTCGTCGTCGCGGATCGGTTACTCGATTGGGTGTGACTCGAAGGGTTCAGTCAAGATTAAGCTGTAATATTAATTATGCATTAATATTACTGATCAGAAGCGGCCTCCAACTAGGCATTCCGATTACTTGACCTCACTAAATAATTAGCTTTCTAATAATTATGAACCTTATATTGGAATAATACACTTGTTCGAAGGACACCATTCCTTTCAGAATCTAGGTTTAGGGTTTTAGTGCAGCAGCGTGAGGTGGCGTGCGCAACTCTTGGAGTTGCGTGCGGGCGCTGAGTGCCGCACGCAACTCTTTGACTTGTGCGCGTTAGCCTCGCAACTTATAGATTTGCGCTCGGTGCGATTTACCTTATACGAAACATGTTTTAAAACTTCTATAACTATTGATTGCAAAGTCGGATTAAGTCAAATAAGACATCCTTGGAAATCTTTGAATGTCTACTTTCCAATGTCATTGAAATTAGGTAAAAATATGTATGGATCAAATGATATGGTTGTTTGAGTACAAGGGTGGTTGTTTTAGGGCCCAATTTAGTATTTAGATGTTAACTTCTTCGTTTTAACTCGGAATTGGGCTTATAATATACCGTTAGAAAGCTCTTTTAAATAACTATTCAACTGTTTAGGTATTGAACGGATATTTAGTGGTTAGTTTATCTGATTAGCTCGGTTTTCAAAAATGTAAGATCTATTGGATCCAATCATTGCATTTGACGCATTTGGGTCCGTTATTAATTAAGATTAAACATGTATGAGCACGTTTTAGGCCTAATATAAGTAATCTGACTAGGCTCTAAGATAACTTGGTCTCAAATATGGGTTTTAACATACTTTAGAATGCATTTCGTAGTCCATAAACACTTCAACTTTGATGTTGCATGAATAACGGGTTTTTGTAACATCATCGCACTTCTTGTCAGGACAGGAGGCTGAAATTAGGTGTCTACAGTTAGCCCCCACATTAATCAAGTCTAGAAAAGAAGATGATCAAAGTAGCCAAGGAAATAAATCTGAGACTCATTATGCGAAGTTCCTTAAAGACAAGGAATCTTTTAGTAGTGTTGAGAATTTCGAAACTATCCTCCATTCGCTAAATGTTCGAGACAAGTAGCTGTTAAGACTAGAAAAAGTATTTTCTAGATTTAGTGTGCTAAAGAATCTAGATTGAGTTTTCAAAAAAAAAAAAAAAAAGAATCTAGATTGACCTTTTGCAAGTATAAAACACTTTTATAAGTAAAGGCTATCCTGGGTGATGTCATGTTATGAGAAGATATCAGTTTTAAAAAGAGTAAAGAGGATCATACCCTCTTAATATGTCATCAGCGGTCTTAAAAACCTCGATACGTCATTGAAACTTTAGTCAATGATTTTAACAAAGTAAAAAGATGATAAAAGGGGTGTGTTTCGGCATTCGTAGCCTAGCACTTGAATAAAAGGTTGACATGCGCTACCAAAATAGATACGCGATGTCCACAAGATAGAAATACATGTCTTAGGACTGAAGACATATATCGAAATCTAGTGAGAGAGAAGAAAATCGGCAACTCTCTCAGCAGTTTTGTCCACAAGATGAAAACACATGTCTCAAGACTAGGGGCACGTGTCTAAATAGGTGCGGCTTTTGTTGTGCCGCTCTTTATACAAGTGGTGAATGACACCCTAACTGTTCGGTAAAGATAGAATGCTTAATAGCTAACCGTATTTGCTTCCAATCGGGAAGTGTCTGTTTCCGATAGTTTGACGCGCCTGTTGACTCGTTAAGCTAACGCCTAAACTTTGTAAAAGAAATTCTACCATTTTCGTTACAAGACTCGTTAAGCTAACGCCTAAACTTAGTTTGACCACGTTGCTAAATGCAATTTTACACAGCACATACGCCATACAATTTTATGCTGTATGATAGCGCCACATAATTTGACGTTGTATGATGACGCCGTATTTATTTGTTCTGCACGCCAAAAAAATACAAAAACGTGACATTTATAAAGGTCAGTACAGTAAAATGCCAAACCTATCTATGGGAGCTTTAGCGTAAAGCACCACTACGGAATATTTTAAGACACTCTCACCAAAAACATTCAAAATGTATGCTCAGGGCAGGCACAAAGCACGGTGTGCATGCAGGATAATGCAAAAAACTATCAAGAAGAAAATAAACTACAAAATGCAAAGCAATTAAAAAGATTTTGATAATTCACGCGTCACTACGTCTAACAACGCACAAAACCATTAGATAAAATTCAAAAACGGATCAAAATTTGTGTACCGGTCATTTAAGTGACCATTATCCGCGCACAACTCAGTGGGTCGTGTTGGCTAGGTGCGTGCAAGAAACTGGGTTGCGCTGGGATGCCATGCGCAACTTGATGAGTTGCGCGTGACATTTGAATTAGTAAAAGAGGTGGAGAAGCGCGATCTGGAACTCACTCTCTTCTTCTCCTCTTTTGCCATTTTCGATCTCTTTCCATTTTTGTTGTCGTTTGAAGCTGAGGAAAGTAAATCTTGCTCCTTTATTGTACCAAACTTTGAACTTGGTCAATACAATGGAGAAAACCAAATGAATAACCCTAAATTTTAGAAGTTGGGTGTTTTCGATTGGACTTGTTCTCATGAATTTCTTTTGTTCTATGTTATTGGGACATGTTTAAGGAATATATTGCAACAAATTTCATGTGAAATGGTAAAGTATTGATCCTGTATGAGCATATATAAGCATAAACGTATTTAATTTTCGAATTTGTGCTTGAACTTTTTTTTTCGGTCACATGGACTATACTTGTAAATTTTAATGTAACTTGAAGTGTTAGAACAACAATTATGCATTAAAATTATGAGCGAAATTTTGAACTTTGATAATAGCATGAAATTGTTCTTACGACTCATGTTTATTTTTGTAATGCTTGATTTACAAAATTGGTTTTAACAATGATAACAATAACCGATAGTTATTATTATTCACTTATAAAACTATGATTTCAAGATTTGCATAAAACTAGTTAGTTTAGGAAATTCTTAAAGACATCATCGAACTAGTGTAGTTTGGCTATATTTCGGGGTTTTGAGCCCCCATTTATATTTTCGAGTGTTGTAGCCCCTAATATTGGGTGACTTCGATGACTTGTTTTTTTTTTTTTAAGAATTAGAACATTTCATGTTGCTCGAAATGGGTCTAGAAATCCCGTGTTTTGTCTTATTGTTACAACAACTAGGATCTTTGAAACGTTTAAATGAGTGTGTTTAAATCATTTTCGACCATTCATAGTTTTAACAAATGAAATTTTCTAAGTCTAGTAATATTGGTCGTTTGTTGGAACAAGGAAGAGGGAAAATGAAATGTTGCTCAACTTTTTCCTCTATTCTCACTACTTTTGAATTCTTTCTCTTGAGTTCAATTTTTCTTACTGATTGAAGCTCGAGAAAGTATATATTATCCTCTTCGCAAAATTCCAATGTTTTCAATTTTTTTTTCATTCGTGCAACGATAGAGAATTTAAAATTAAGACCCCTTAATTTTGAACCTTAGAGTCGTTTATTTACATTCTAACTCATAAAATTGTTTGTCTTATGTTAATAAAGTGTCTTGATACAATTTTCATGATGAATGATTGAGTATTAGCTTTCGTATAAGCAGGCATGTTGTATGCGATTGAATTTTATGGTTTTGTTTCTTTTGCTCTATACTAGTCATACTCTCTAATATTTAGAGTAAATTGAAGTATTGAAACAACAATTATGCACTAAAATTAGTTTTTGAAGTTGAACATGAAAATGGCTCGAATATGTGGGGCTTTTTCTATGTCCAAGTTCAGTTGCAAACATAGTTTGCAAAGGAACAAAATGATTGTTAAATCATTGTGATGCATTTGAAAATTGTAAGGCTCGAGATCTACGTAAACCATTTATAGTTCAAGTGATTCTCGGAAGTATTTTGAACGACATGGATATTTCATTTTTTTGTTGTGGATATTGGAGCCCCCATGTATCACGTTATGCGCATTCTTGCTATTTCTCAAGTCTTGGAGCCCCCAATTTGGGGTAGTTCTAATGACTTGATATTGTTTAGGTCATTCATATAATCATGATGTTGAAATGGGCCTATGTTTATATCCCATGTTTTGTGTTTTCAGACATTTAGGATAATGAAATGGCTTACGCGTTTTTAGCAAAAGTCATGTCTACGAGAGCAAGTTAGTTCTTTGCTTGTTTACAAACCAAAAACAATTTTGGTTAAAGTTTAGTAATCTTTACCTAATGTCAAAACGTTCTTAGAGATCATTGTGGTAATATTATTCTTCAAAGTTGATTTAGGACATCAAATATTCTCATTGTTCTTATCAATCTTTGATTTTGGTCTTGTAGGTGGTTCGTTTACCATCCTTAAGCCAATGAGAATAAGTTCGAGTTAAGAAGAAGTCGAATCTTAGTTCATTTTTCAAAAAAATATTTATGTATATGCATATATTATGAATAATCTAAAATTTTAATTATTTTGAGAAATGAAACAAAATTTCAGAAAGGGAATTTTGAAGACTATTTTTTAGAGAGTAGGAAATATGTTATTTCGATCTATAATTAAAAATTTGGAGAGGGTCCAACAAATTTAATGAAATTTTGTTTTGAAAATAAAGTGAAGCAACTATTTCTAGTATGCAAGTATCTAATCATGTTATTTCAAAATTGGACCCAAAGTAGAAAGAAAAGGCCTAGCTCGTAATTTAGTGTGATTTTTCAGTCTAAAATTGATGAAGGTAAGTTGTAATTTGCAACTTATTTCAACAAAGATATGAAAATGTGAGTAAACTTTTGTATATCTAATCTTGTTATCTCTCCCTTTTTTAGTGTTTCTCATCATTGTCATATTTCATTAATTGAAAGTGAAGTTCTTCTAATTAAACAGACACCATGGTTTGAAAATGAATATTTATCAAACTTAGGTTTGATGGAGTGTTAAAATAACTTATAAATCTTTCAAATCACTTTCCAAAATATGGTCTCATTTCAAAACAAAAGTTAAGGTGTGACCTATATTTTTGTAGCCCCCAAGTGTAGACTTACGTGACTTTCGGAATTCGTGTATACACATGCTAGGGGATGTTTCTCATGTTTATTTGAAGCCCCAAGATTTGGATTTTCAATTTGTGGAATATTGCATATGTTTATCATGAACTGTGTTAATCAAGTAAGAAGGAGTGTTCTTCCCTTTGTCATTTAAAGTTATTAAGTTGATTTGTAATAAGCTTTGCATGACATTGTTTTTGTAACGTAATTAGCGTGTTCAAATCTGTAAATATAGAGAAGTGGGGATGTCATGGCTTCTCTAGCCCCTAGTTTAAGGCAAAGAGAAATTTTTATTTTTTTTACCATTTTTAGAGTTTTTAATTGCCAATGTGAGATATCATCCCGACTTTCCCCCAAAAAAAGAAATGAACAAAAAAACAAATTTGCATGAAAAAGGAAGGGGAATCCAACTTTCCCATAGAAGAATAAAGAAAGAGAATTAGACATTTTTTCAAAAACAAGGATTATTTACTTAATAGTTGAATCATCGTGATGACTTGGCAGTAAGGTATACGTGTAATAGCGATGACGATCATTTTATCATGTAGCGACAATGTTCAAGCAATGTTCCTCGCTTAGAGAGGATGAAGATGTCCCACGTAGTGGCCAGATTAACTGCTCATGATGAATTGGCTAATGCTCAAGAGTTGTAAAAGACATCTAAGGTTGAAGTCAAGGCTGTCAATATATCAAATCAATTTACTGTATTAACTCGTTTTCTTTCTAGCCAATGAATATAGAACTTGAATCGCGTTGGTAATAAATAGCCCTATTATTATTAAAGAAAATAAGATGATTGTTTTTTAAAGTGATAGTCATCTTATTTTTCATGGAAAAAGATATGGAAAACATCGAATTTAATTTGATTCGATTGCTTTATTAAAATGATGTAATCAAGCTAATGGCTATCATATCATCCAATTCTCTCTTTTTTTTTTAATTTTTTCATCATTGCTCAAAACTTCATGCATTTTATGTATGGGCATAACTACTCAATAGTAGGTCCATATGTGCAAAGGCCTAAGGTGTGCCATATTTCGTAGAATGATGATTTTTGTGGTACATGATTATGGTCTACCTCAAGGAAGGCCTTTCCAGGGTTGTAATGTGACTAGACTCAAGGTTATCAAAAATGGACAGGCTCAAGTATACTCCCTTAATCCTTTACTTTTGGTGCTTCTCAAATTAAATCCTTTTACTTTGTGTGACAACTCCTACATTAGGTGGCTTTTTCCTTGTCCTCTCTCTCTCTCTCTCTCTCTCTCTCTCTCTCTCTCTTTTCTTCTCTTTTTTCCTCTCTTTTTTTTTCTTCTTCTTCTTTTTTTTTGACAAGTTTGGTTTTGGGTTTAGAACGATTTTGCATTTGATCTTTCCTTTTTGGGTTTAGACTAACTTTCTGTCCCCCTCTTATGTTTCGTTCACCAAGTTTTCATTCGTATCTCTTTAAACCATTCCCATCCCAAGGTTTGGAAGAATGTAGGTTGAATATGTAAGGCTTAATTGACGAAGCTCAAAAGGGGTGCCAAAAAGATGGATTTGTTCTAAGGTTAAAAACATGAGATCATCGTCATTGAGTTTCAAGTTGGTGTAATCATCATATCTCTTTTTAGTGGGCCAAAATATGGGCCTCTTTTCATTCAATACATCTTGTAAGCCAAAGCTCATCAAGATTTTTAAAGTGTTGAGTATGTATGCCTTTTTTTATATTAGTTGTTTGCATGTATATATTTCATTTAATTTGAGCTAATAACAACAAAGAGGGTCGAAAACAGAACAAGATAGACATACTTGAAAATATAATTTTTATTCATTAATTAATGAGAGTACATAATAAGTAGATTCGACAGCATGAATCTCTTAATCCATCATAAAGAAAACAAAAGAAAACGAAATAAAACAAGACCTAGGGTGCTACATCTTGAATTATTGACAACTTATTGAGATTGCATTTTCGAGCTTTGTCCGTTTCCAACGCAAGTGAAATATTCTCTAAAAAACTAGCCCATATATATGATTCATGATTTCATTTATCAAGTCCCTTTCAATTAATGTTCCCACGATATAGACTTTTTGAAATGTGTCTAAACCAAGGTATTATAAATGGCACTTTTATGGTGGATACATATTGTCTATGAACTTTGGAACAAGATCATGATCCGAAGGTCTTTGTGAAAGAAGAGCAATCTTTAATCGCCACCTAGAAAAGAAGTCAATAAAGCCTTCTTCTTCCCCTTGCTTAAGCAATTCAAGATCGCGCAAGGTAGATGTGAGCTCGATGTTGTCTCTATATTGGGCTAAAAACGCTTTTACAACGTTACTCCAAGTAAAAGTTTGTTTTGCATCGAAGTTATAAAACCATAATCTAGCAGCTGGGTCCAATGAAAGAGGAAAAGTACATGCATATAAGCTATGCTCAACCCCTTTCAATGCCATAATTATAATAAAGCTCATTAAGTGAGTCCTAGGATTGTCTGTAACCTTAAAGTTTGGTAAATCTGTAGTCAAGAAATTTTCTGGGAGAGTCTTGCCACTAGGTTGTGGTGCAAGCTCAGAATTGAAGTACTTAGTCCCTGAGCTAGCTCGAAGGACAAGTTTCTCCAAGGCCTCTACTCTTTCCGCTCTTACTTTTTCTTACCGAACGTTTTCTTTTTCTTTCCGCTCTTATTTTAGCCTATTCTGCTTTTTTATGAGCCTTCATTTGGGCTTCTTCTTCTCGTAGGGCCTTTAGGTTTTGGACTTCGTCTCTAAGTTTCTCCAATGCTGCTTTGTCACCCATGATTAGAATAGTATGCGAATGTGGAATACGATCTAGTAATGTGTATCACGAAAAATTGAGCGCGTTCACTTAAACCTTTTTTGCCAAGCATGAATCAAAGTCAAAATGATTGTTTTTTTTAATCCTTTTAATACAAATTCACTTTAAGCAAGTTTATTGATAAAGAATGTAAAAAATTCACGAACAATCATTAATGGAATGTTATGATTTGTGTTGACTTCAACAATGTGTGGATAAAACGCTTAATAAGCTTGAAATTTGCATAAATGCTTAAAAATTCAAACTTATTGTTTTATGAATGGTTTTTCATTTCAAATTCTTTCAATTGTAGAAACATGTTTGCAACTAATACCGACAACAACTACATGTGCTCGGAACTCCCAAAGAAATTGGCATTTTATCTTAATTTGACTAATTTCAAGGAATGGGAAGAACTCCGGAAAAGTCTTCGGAATTGTTCCATGGAGTACATTCTTGACACTCTCATTCCAAGTTTCTTCTCGAAGGGGATCATGAGTGATAAAACTCATGAGACTTGGTCCTTCGATTGTGACAACGTCACACAGTTGATGAGCAATTCCCTTCCGGAGGATTAGAAGAGGAGATTCACTTCATACCTTCCAAACATGCTTCTTAATAGTCTTAAGGAGCTTGTCACAATGTCTTAAGAGATTAGGGACTTGAATTTTCATAACTTGACTAAGTCATCTATGGACATGAAGATCAAGGTCCCGGAGGAAGTTTGACTAACAAAGGAAAGGTACCAAGTGTGGACTAAGGTCTATAATGCTAGACTTAGACCTGGAATGCCTCTTCAACCTCATGTGCTTCGAATGACAAGGCTCTTCAAGCACATGGAGCTCATTGGTAAGACATTGGAAGATGAACAAGCGACATATATTCTACTAAGCCCACTCCACTCAAGCTACATTGCATTGAAAATGCATTTGACAGCCAATCAAGATAAACTCTCTTTGATGGAGGTTGTTTAAGAGCTTCTAGAGCCGATTCTTGCAAGGGTACCAAGTTTTCTTTGAGGGTTAAGAAAAGGGAGTTCAAAGACAAGGCAAAGATGCGATGCTTCTATTGTAATGGTCAAGGCCACTACAAATGGAATATAATGTATATCGAGAAGATGAGGCAAAACAAATAGCAGCTTCCACCTCAGGTATCTTCTTTATAAACTAACACTTGAATATAAGCAATTCATAAGGTATTAGATACCATAAAATGACTCACTATATGATCCTATTTCAAGAACCAAGTGAGAAGAGCTTCACAAGTGGATATGCATGTGCAAGCGGAAGAAGAATATAATCTTTCCAAACAAGCTTGTATTCATATAGTTTGTCTTAAAATAAAACTTACTCTAGTTTTATTATCGAACATATTTTGATCTTTTGGTGTTGGACGGCGAGTAGTTTGATCACAAGACTATAACAAGTGATTGTTTTGAAAGTCTTTGTAGACACCAAATTGTGTCTCTTCAAAACCAAACCCAGTGATGAGTATTTTTCATGTCATTTGATTATTGAATGAAGTGAATTGTGAAAGAGTCTCGTAATTCCCTTGTTTCTAATAAAAATATTTCAATCTGTTTTCAAAAATCTTTCTTTTCGTACCTTATTTAAGGAAAATATCCAATCCAATTTAGTTTGGTCCATGATATGGGTTAAATAATTGTGTAGTTGTATGGGGCTCGAAAAGATTTTTCCAACGATATATTATAAGCCTAATTCCGATGAATATTGAGGAAGTTATGGCCCAAATATTAAATTGGATATTAAATGAGTTTTATGGGCGACCCAATGATCAAGTGGAGGGTTAATTAATTATCATTCCTAAAGTCATTAGGAATTACTTTAATTTTTAAGAATAATCTAGAAGGTTATTTTAAGTTCTAAAGAGATTAGGATTAATAATTATATTTTTATATATTTTAGAAAAGATAAAAAATGTTAGTTGAAATAAAACAAGTGTTTTAATCTGATTTTTAATAATAAAGTACGGATTCTAATTATTCAATTATATTTGAAAAAGGACTCCGTACGACAAAATATTATCCTGCAGCACTATCGCGTCGCAACAGAACCATCGCATCGCGATAGCCCTATCACGCCGCGATGGGAGTACTTTTACTTCGATTGGAATTCGATTTTATCTAATCGTTTTCGAATGTTTTTCTCTATAAATAGGGTCGTACTTCCCCGTTTTTAATCATCAACAATCATCTTTCTATTATCTCTTTAAGCTAAAGCTTATTCTTTCTCCCTCTTTATAAGCCTTGCCCTTTTAAAAAACATCATTCTTCCATCACGAGACTTAGACACACCTAGACAAGCTCGAAGTTGCCTTCGCCCTAGGCGTGAAAGGTTGATAATTTCTGAGGGTTTGGTCCCAAATCCCTATTTCAATTATTTAAATTAATTGTTTGATTTAATATTTTCATTGAAGTTACTAATGTGTGTATATTTTTGATAGAAAGAGATACAAGGCAACAAAGTGAGTAATTTTATTGTTATATGTCTTTAGAAAGCATGCTTAGATTATATTAATTCCTAGTTGACGTAGGGAAAATTAGGTCGTGATCTAATCTTCCCTAGTGCCAAAAAAATTTATAATCACTTAACAAACCTAAATACGAGTATAGAGGTAACTCAAGGGTCGAACCACTAGGAACGGTTATGTTCAAGTATTTCCAATCTATGCCTAAGCTAGGTCAAAGTCAAGGGTAAAGAGGTAAAACTAAACAACTACTAAACAAGTAAACAAACAAATGAAACACTAGGGAATGGGAATCAACAAGTAATCATGACAATTGCAACAACTAGGGAAGAAAATGCCAATTAATGGTTGTGAAGACTAATGATAAGAGCTATCAATTGGAATCAAAGAGCTATCTCCTATAAGTCAAGCTAGGGTTCACTATGAATGACTAACAAGGAAAATCACAATCCAAACCAATCGATAATTGCAATTCCTAAATCAATGGGTCGTGTCATTAGCAATCGCAATGCAATCTAGCATAATTCTCAAGGCCTAATCAAACTACACAAATGCAAACTTTCATTAATCACTTTAATCTCAACAATTAATCAACACAATTCCCAAACTAATCACAATCAATCAATCATACAAGTTTCACCCAATCCCTAGCCAAACAACTACTCAAGAATCATCATCTAATCAACAAACAACCAAGAAATCAAGAATCAATAAAATATAAAGAACAATTACACTAATGAAGATTAAACATCAAAATCAAATCAAACAAACATGAAATTAAACAAAGCAATAAAATAAGATAGAGTTAGAAATCCTCATTGATTGATTATGGAGATCTTCAATAGAATTGTCACCTTGAATCTTAGATCTTTCAAATCCCC
This sequence comes from Chenopodium album, assembly GCF_948465745.1. Taxonomy (NCBI): domain Eukaryota; kingdom Viridiplantae; phylum Streptophyta; class Magnoliopsida; order Caryophyllales; family Amaranthaceae; genus Chenopodium; species Chenopodium album. The sequence goes on along the minus strand of NC_137850.1, from coordinate 26,717,894 downwards.
AATGAAATTCCTCACTTTCTCTCTCTAATCCTACTCCTAAAACTAACCCTAGATCTAGAGAGAAAATCTCTCAACCTAAGGTAAAATTTGAGATCTAAAATTGGATTAAAAGTTTTTCTCAAATTTTACCCCCAAAATGGGTATTTATATTTACAAGGTTAAAAGGGAAATAAAAGAGAAAAGGAAAAATAAAAGAAAAGAAAATGAAATGAAAATAAATTAAATAAGAAAACAAAGAGAAAGTAAAAAGAAAATAGAAAATAAAAGGAAAATAAAAAGAATCGAAATCAGAAAATCAGTGGCTTTAGATTTTCGCGGCTCTTCATTTGGGAATTAATCCCTACTTCTCACATCACTAATCATTCACATCACAACTGTTCGATCATCAAATTAATCAAGATCAATCGGGCCAAAATCAAACCCACCTTGTGTGCACGCATCAATGGGTCTTCGCGTGCGCACATAGGGGTCGAATAGGTTGCCGGCGTGCGTGAGGTGGAGGAGAGTGCCGGCTGCAGGTTGTTGTGGCGAGCCGGAGAAGCAGGGCTGGTAGGTGCGGTTGTTGTTGGAGGAAATTGGTGGCTGGTTTTATTGCGGAGGAAATGGTGGTTGTGGTTGGTCGGTGGTGCAATTAGTTAATAGGTGGTTGGAGTAAGGGAAAGTGGCGGTGGTACAAGGGGCAGTAGGCTGGAGGTACAGTTGGTGGTTGTGTTGCGGAGGAAATGGTGTTGGTTGGTTTGTGGGAACGGTGGCTGATTGGTGCTGGTGGGAAGGTAGAGGTTGAGGTTGTTGGTGGAACAGGGGAGCAGGGGAAGTGCTTGAGAGGTGAGGTTGTGCGTGAGAAGGTGTGGTGGGCTTGTCTACGCTCTCAACCGTCAACCTCATGTGATGCCCACGAGCAAGGCAGCCCCAAATGCTCAAATTTTGCTTGTTCATTAACAAAATTAATGAGAGCGCAGCAACTTGAACTTGCAAATGGACTTGAAACACACATCTCGACCCCGAACAAACACCTACAAAAGACGCCAATTAAGAGGAGAAAAAAAAATAAAACTAAACTAAAACTACGAATTAGGAACTAAAAATATGAAAAACTCATAAAAACTAATCGAGAACCAAAATGAGTTCTTAAAATTTAAAATCAAAGAAAAATAAGAAAATTATATGAAAATAATGAAAGAAAATATAGAAAAAGAACCTAAATCTTATTCTTTTAAGCGCCATAAATGACGCTCGTCACTAGTATCATGTTAGGATGTTATTTATTGCTTCCTAATATCATGTTTAGGTTGCTTCCTATTTCTTCTATCATGCTAGTATCATGTTAGGATTAATTCTTTGATCTTTATTGCTTAGTGACATGCTAGGATTTGTTATTAATCATGTTTGTATCACACCTAAAATTTTGCTAATATTATTATGCTTTGATGAGATTGAATATTATTATGATGATGATGATTTGTTGTATTCAATATTGTTCTGTTATTTATTGTTATTGCTTGATCATGCCCTCTCTTGCAGGTTTAAAGGGAATTTGTACTTGAAATCACGCTTAATAAGATAATTAAGAATTTTATTTAGGCTAATATGATTTTACTTCAAGTGATCGCCAATAATAGATTTGTTTGTGCATTAATAATCAACTAACATAGATTAAACAGGTTTAGGATTAATATATTGATTGTATGTTAGTCAGAAAGCGCACATGAATATGAGAAGAATAAAGTAGAGGCCTATTTAGAGCAGGTTTAATCTCTTTTAGGTTGGATTTGTACCTTCATCCCCGAATATCCAGTCATGGTTCAAGACCACTATGGAGTTAGCGATCTCATGGATCGTGAAGGGTGTAACCTTCACCCTGTGAACGGTTTACAAGTTGCTAAAACTTGTAAAGGACTCTTTTGCTCTAGCTTCCTTCCCTTTGCACACCACCATGCTTAAGTGTATGATAACAGTGGGGCTCAAGTGTGGGATGCTTGAAATATTCCCTATTCTTGAGTATATGTTTTATGGCATGACACGTTTATCCAAATGTGCTTTCTTTAGATAAACAAGTTTATAATGTTAATGATACTGCGAAGAGAGCTAAGACCGTTAAATCAAATCAGACATACTTGTGGCATTGTCGTCTTGGCAACATTAACATCAAGCATATCAAGAAACTTCTACAAGAAGATATTCTTGACTCATTCGACTTACAATCGTTTAAAAATTACGAATGATGTATGTGGACCAATGAGCATGACCGCAAGGAATGTTTATCGATATTTTATCACCTTCACGGACGACTATAGTAGATATGGATAAGTATACCTTATGTCGAAAAAATTTAAATCATTTAAGAAATTCAAAGAATTTCATAGTGAAGTTGAAAATCAGCTTGGCAAGAAAATCAAAGCCCTTCGATCGGATCGAGGTGGTGAATACTTAAGCCATGAATTCGATGACCATCTGAAAGAACATGGTATTCTTTCAGAGTTAACACCTTCCGAAACTCCACAGTGGAACAGAGTGTCCGAGAGGAGAAATCGAATCTTGTTAGATATGGTCAAATCAATGATGGGTCTTAGCGATCTTCCTATCACTTTTTTGGGACACGCACTTCTAACCGCGACACTAGCACTGAACCGAGCTCTGTCAAAAACTGTCGAAAAGACTCCATATAAATCATGGACGAAGAAACCTCCAAGATTGTCTTTTCTTAAAATTTGGGGTTGTGAAGCATATGTCAAAAGATTAATTTCTAACAAATTCACCCAAAATCAGACAAATGTTTCTTTGTGGGATATCTAAAAGAAATTAAGCGGTATTACTTGTACAACAAATCCAATAATAAAGTATTTGTTGCCCGTGATGGTGTCTTTTTGGAGAAGGAGCACCTTTCCAAAATTACAAGTGGGAGGAAAATTGAACTCGATGAAGTTCGAGAGCACGAGAAACAAAGTCAAACTGACAAAACTGACAATCAAAGTGCTCTAAAAGCAACTTTTGACATTGGTCAGAGTCAAACCAACAATGTGTAAAGTCAAAATGACAATACAAATGCTCAGTTTGTTACCTTGCGTAGGTTGCAAAGGTCAAGATCTCAACCAGAGAGATACCTCGTTGTTGTATTAACTGAGGATCAAGACATCCTAGTTGTCGATGGAGATGAGCCAAAAACTTACAAGCAAGCTATTACGATCCCCAACTCTACAAACTAGTAAGAAGCCATGAAATCCGAGATGGACTCCATGTTTGAAAATCAAGTATGTAACTTGGTTAAGGTTGCTCACCTATCGGTTGAAAATGGATTTTCATGTTGAAAACCAACAAAGATGGAAATTTATATGTATACAAAGCTAGATTGGTGGCAAAAGGTTACAGGCAAATTCACGGCGTTTATTATGATGAAACCTTTTCCCCAGTTGCAATGCTAAAGTCCGTCCGGATTATCCTAGTAATTGTTGCACATTACGATTATGAAATATAGCAAATGGACGTTAAAACCGCCTCCCTAAATGGAATTTTGGAAGAAACTGTGTACATGACACAGCCTGAAGGTTTTGTTGATCCAAGCAATGCTGGGAAGGAATGAAAGCTTAAGAAGTCGATTTATGGGTTAAAGCAGGCAAGCAGAAGTTGGAATCTGCAATTTGACGAATCCATTAGTAAGTTTAGTTTTATCAAGAATCCAGATGAGTCTTGTGTTTACAAGAAGGTCAGTGGAAGTGACATCGTATTTCTCGTCTCATATGTCGATGACACATTGCTCATTGGAAACAGATTTCCAATGTTAGAGTATGTAAAGACTTGGTTTGGAAAATGTTTTTCAATGAAAGACTTGGGAGAGGCACTGTACATATTGGGCATCAAGATCTATAGATCTAAGAGGATGATTGGATTGAGCCAAAGTACTTACATCGATAAGGTACTGGTGACGGAGGCCAAGAGAGGTCAGTTGCCTATGTTTCATGGTATAACTTAATCAGCGAGAGAAAATGAGTCGAATTCCATATGCTTTGCTTATTGGATCGATCATGTATGCCATGATATGTACTAGGCCAGATGTATCGTATGCCTTGAGTGCTACGAGCCGATACCAATCAGACCCAGGAAAGGCGCATTGGACTGTGGCCAAGAATATCCTAAAGTACCTGAAAAGGAACGGGAATAAATTTCTAGTATATGGTGGGAGTAATGATTTGGTTGTTGAAGGTTACACCGACGCAAGCTTCCATACAGATAAAGACGACTTCAAGTCGCAAATAGGGTACATATTTTGTCTTAATGGAGGAGCGTGTAGTTGAAGGATTGCTAAGAAAAGCACAGCAGCAGATTCTACAACTAAAGCCGAATACTTGGCAGCTTCAAAAGCAACTAAGGAGGCAGTTTGGATTCGCATGTTCTTTAGTGAACTTGGTGTTGTACCCTCCATCAAGGGTCTAATAGATCTCTATTGTGGCAGTAATGACGCTATTACTCAAGCTAGGGAGCTAAGGGAACATTAGAAGGTCAAACATGTCAAGAGGCGATTTCACATGATAAGGGAATGGAAGTTTGAGGGTGAAATCCGAATTTGTAAGATTGGAACGCACGACAATATAGCCGATCCACTCTTTAAACCTTTGCCTGAAGTGAAACACAACAAGCACGTTGAGGCAATGGGAATCAGGCACGTTGGATATTGGCTTTGATTTCCCAGTTTATATATCTTTTAATTAATTTTGAGGATTTTGATGTAAAACACTATGTTAAACCATTCGCTTTGGAGTAATTGAATTTTCTGCAAATTATTATCACTCCATTTCTATTTAATTGAGGTTTAGAATTAAATAATGAGTCAATTTGATTATGAGAATATTCAAAATAAGTTATCAAGACAATGTCTTGGATAAAGAAACACCTATTAAGTGAACATTGAATATTTTAATCGAAAATCATCCCTAATCGAGGATATTAAAAGGTGGACGACTAATGACCACTTGAGATTAGTCTGTAGTATGATTTATAGCACCGTTTCTAGTGCTACAAGCACATAATTGTCATAAATCATTTTTACAGGCATTGGTTTGGAACAATACCGGATCGACCTATGAGAATACTTTAAGAGATTTAAAATCGTTATAAGTATATTTTTCATTATGGCTATCGGAACCTCTTTCCTCAACCATGAGTATTGTAAGTTCTCTTGTTTAAGTACTAGTCTGTTTTGATGTTGTCAAACATCTGCCATACAAGGGGATTATAATGGTAACACTCGGACAGCTAGATACTCTTAGTAAGGGAAGCTAATAAGGCAAGACTGGAAATGTCCCCTTATTAACAATAGGGAACATGTCTTTGTTGTTTACAAGCCCTCTTGAAGCGCGACACTATGAAAATGCATGGCCGTGCTCAGATAGATTTTAGAAATCATCTGCTTATTGACAGTCAAACTCAGAAATCAAGAAACACCGTACTTCTTGACGTAATAAGGATGACGAACAATCTTACCTTATAGTTCATCAAGAGGCATTAAGTGACATAGGAAACAGGTTACACATTAATAGTGCAGTTGTCCGGAAGGACAAGTGGGAGATTGAAAGGAATGGTGTCCTTCGAACAAGTGTATTATTCCAATACAGGGTTCGGAATCAATTACAAAGTTAATTATTCAGTGAAGTAAAGTGATCTGAAAGTCGGGCTAGAGGCCATCTCCGATCAGTGAGATTAATTATATTAATCTCACAGCTTTACTTAACTGAACCCTTTGGATCACACCCAAGCTTGCAACCAAACTAAGGCCACAAATTAAGCCAAAGATCTCAATACGTCAAATAAGAGGAAACATATTTCGACATTGGATTCTGAGCTTAGAGTGTCGAAGCCAAACGTCGGACATCGAGTTAAATTCTAGGAATTAATGAGACTCACAAATAAGTCAATCAACAAATATCAAGTCAACATACGAAGCCCTAGCCTTGCACTGGCCTAGCTATGCGTGGGCTAGGCTAGTATTGCTAGCATGAGTGCCTTTGGATGCAAGCCCAGCAGCAGCACACACGTGCTATCTAGGCGAGCGTGTCGTGGCTCGCGAGCTAGCAACACTAGCAAGGTCAGCTACTAGCACATGTCCGCAAAGCCTGCTAGCAGCACGCAGCAGCCTGCTAGCAAGCGAGGCTCGCTGGTGCTTGCAGGCAAAGCTTGCTGGTGATTGTGGGCAAGGCTCACGGGCTTGCGACATAGCAGCTATGCAATGCACAGCAGCCCAGCATCCCACATGGGCTTGCGGTGCATGCTAGCAGGCCCAAGCCTAGTAGCGCACAAGCAGCCCGCGTAGGCTTGCGGTGTCGCTATGAGGCCTAACTGAGTTAAGGAGGCCTTGACCGGTCTTTACTTGGTGTCCAAGGATGTTGATCGATCATGCCTTCTTGTGATTGGTGGGTTAGGTGGCTTGAGGAAAAAGTAGGCCATATGGCTCTTACTTGTGGACCTCACCTAACCACTCTCGTTTGATTGCCACTTGTTAATTGATTATTTGACTTTGTATTTAATTTATTTGGAATTAAATTAAATGTAATTATTTCTCAACAGTCCCACATTGATTAGAAAATGAAGGGGTTGAGATGCCACTCCTATAAATACCCAAGGCCTCCCTTGGGAATTGTTATAAGAGTAAGAACTCTAAAACGACATCTCTAATTTTGAGAAAACCTTATACGAAGATCCTCTTGTTGAAATTACCCTAGCCGGTAATTTCGACCAAGTTTTGGGAGCGTGGGTGGACTTTGTTGGAGGGGTCATTCTTGGGGGCACTTTTGCCGTTCTTGAGTCCGTGTTCGTGCTAGTGGAATTCACGCGTCGAGGGTATGAATGTTTTCTCTCTCTCTCTCTCTCTCTCTCTCTCTCTTTATTAATCAAGTATGTGACGCATGTTAGTTACCTTAATTTGTGTGCGGATATCAGGAAGGGTTTTGTTTCGCATAATGTTAACATCACGAAGCCCAACACTAAGTGCTTAGAAACTAACCGTCCTTCTTTTATGCTAAGTCTCTGTTTAGATGTTTATAGACCTTCTTTCTTCTTCGTAACTCCAAGGACTTTCATGGATTCAATTAGGGTTGGTAAATATTTGGGAAGAGAGAAGAAAATTAGTATGATACTAAGAGGACTTGAGAGATTAGGGTTTTAAGAATGCTAGGATTTAAAATTCTGATTTTTCTGTTGTCATTAGGGTTTAACGAAGACCCATATTTATAGGCGTAGGAATCTAGGTTTAGGGTTTTAGAGCCGTGGCACCAGGTGGCGCGCGCAACTCTTGGAGTCACGCTGAGTGCCGCGCGCAACTCTATGACTTGTGTGCACCAGGCTCGCGCAACTTACAGAGTTGTGCTCGGTGCGGTTTGCCTCATACGAAAACGCGTTTTCAAAACTTTCATAACTGTTGATTGCAAAGTCGGACTAAAGGAAATGAGACATCATTGGGAATCTCTAAATGTGTACTTCCTAATGCTGTTGGAATTAGGTTAAAATATGTTATGGATCAAAATATATGGTCATTTGAGTACAAGGGTGTCGGCTTTAGAGCCCGGTTTATAATTTAGATGATAACTTCTTCATTTTAACTTAGAATTGGGCTTATAATATACCGTTCGAAAGCTCTTTGAAAGGGCTATCTAGATGTTTAGGACTCGAACAGATATTTAGTGGTTTGTTTATCTTACTGGATTGGTTTTCAACAATGTATGATTCATTGGATCCAATCGTTGCATTTGACGCATTTAGGTCCGTTACTAATAAAGATTAAACGTGTATGAGCACGTTTTAGGCCTAATTAGTAATCGGACTAGGCTCTAAGATAACTTAATCTCAAATACCAATTTTAACTTACTTCATAATTCATTTCATAGTCCATAAACACTTCAACTTTGATATAGCATGAACAACGGGCTTTTGTAACATCATTGCACTTCCTGTCAGGACAGGAGGCCAAAAGTAGGTGTCTATAGTAAAATGTTATATTAGGTTGTTAACTTTTATTGACCAATTTAGGTCTGTTAGAAGAAAATAACCTTATAGTAGAGATTATTCCAGAAAAATCAAAAGTTTGTTATAGGAATTATAGTTCTGTACTCTCTGGAACATTCTAGATTTAGGGTTTATTATTCTCAAAGTAAATCCTACGATTGAATGCATATATATCACATCATAGAAAATAAAAAAAAAAGAGTGTGCATATTCCTTGAATATACTAGTCAATTGACAAAGTTTTTCACTCAAATCTTTGTTATAAGCCAACATGTAATTAAACTTCTCTTCATTCAAAACCATACACATTTCCAAAGTCTTGGCTTGTTTCTCAATGACACTTTCCAAAAATTCTCTAGAATAAAATGATTGGTCATGGGAATTATCATTTAAACTTTGAGCATTTGGAACTAAATCAATTGGGGAACCATCTTGAAAACTTGCTTGAAAATATCCCCTAGCTTGATTATTCCAATTACCCCTAGTTTAATTTTGGCTCCTTTGTTGACCATAGTTATCATAACCTTGGTTATGATCCCCATGTCTATAGCCATGACCATGACCATTACAACCATGATGGTTATAGTTACCATGAATCTCTTGGCAATCATGATTTCTATGACCTCCATTTTGGTTATAATCATCATGATTCATATGTTAATTCCTATTTCCAATATTCCTTTGAACATCATTTCTAGGTTCACAAGCATGATTATTGACATAATTCATGTGTTCCATTTCACTTCCATCACATTCACTACAAGAAACATTTGGGCACATAGAAGCATTGTGATCATTCATTCCACATAATTGACATGGCCAACATTCCACAATCATGCAACAAGTTGAAAGATTGGAGTTAGAGTGAGAAGATGTACCTCTCCCCTTAATTTGGGAGGGAAGAATTGGAGCTTGGGAAGGAGGCTTCTCAAGCTTTTCCTTGAGAGACATAACTTCTTTCCCTAAATCCGCAATCAAAGTGGTCAAATCATTAATGACACTAAGTTGTTCGATCGAGTAACCCTTGCTTGTTGGTTCTCTTTCCACTTCTTGCCAATTCATATAATGACGAGCTACTTCATCAATAGCATCAACCACTTCTTCTTCCGTCTTGTTCATGATTGGGCCTCCGGCTCCGGCATCCAAACTTGCTCTCCCATGAGAACTCAACCCACCATAAAAGATATGTATGATTTGATAGGTAGAAATCCCATGGTGTGGACACTCCCTTTGATAATCCTTGAATCTTTCCCATGCTTCATAAAGGCTTTCATTAGGCTTTTGCTTGAACCCTTGAATCAAAGCTCTTGCCTCCGCCGTTTTCTTTTGAGGATAGAAACGGAACAAGAAAGCTTTGGTGACATCATCCCAAGTTTTCAATGAATTGGGCTTCATCTCTTTATCTAGCCATTCCAAAGATCTTCCTATGAGGGAGAAAGGGAACAACTTAAGGCGGATGAATTCTTGAGACACCCCATTAATCTTGATTGTGTTACAATATTTTTCAAACTCCTTAAGATGCTTCAATGGGCTCTCGTTCTTCGCCCCACCATACTGTCTCCTCTCAATAAGAGTGATCATTGCCGGCTTTATTTCAAAGTCATTCTCCGGTGATATAGGTGGAGCTATGGCGCTCTCATACCTATAAGCCCCGGGCACTCCAAGCTCCTTCAAGGTAACTCTTGAACTACCTCCCATGACTTGGGATCTACACACTCAAAACTCAAAGACAATATTAGTAGCACGGCTACAAGTGTAGCCTAAGTGTAAAATCTTTTTGTATTTTGCAAATAGAGTGGAATAGACTCAACAACAACATGCATACAAAACACCATTCCCCGGCAACGGCGCCATTTTGATGGGAAGGAGAACGGTAGGTCGTTGGGCTACCACCCCACCCAATCAAACAAAATTTGTAACTTAAAAAACCCCTATTTAGTGTAGCGGTAAGTCAAGGTCGAACCCAAGGGAATGGAGGTTAAATGCACGATGCCAAAATTAAGCTATTCCGAAGTCTAGTAGGGGTTTAAGGTAGAAACTAAAGCTAAACTAGGCGATGCAAAAGGCTTTTACTAAATGAATGCTAAGGCACTAGGGGAATGGATCCACATGCATCAACGATGAAGTTCAATCAACTTGGGGAATTTACCAATCAAGTCAAGCAATGTGAGGGAAAACCGAAAATGCAACCAAGAGAGTACATCAAGTTATTCTCCTAGAGGTCTAATTAGCGTCAACTACGTCAAACACTAGCTAGGAAACATCGCAAGATATCTCAATCGAGTAAATGTAAGCCACAAATCAATGGTCCGTATCAATGTGAACTCACAATGCAATCTAGTGTGAATAACAAGGGTGATCAAGCCTAATCAAGCACACACATGCACAAAATCAATCAACCAATTTAATCACATCATCAACTCAATCAATTTCCCCCAAATTAACCTCAATTCATCATCAATTCATGCTTCACCACTACCCTAGCAAATAAACTACTCACAATCCATAAAGAACAACAAAATCAAAGCTAAACTAATCATCATTCCCAAATTCATCAATTGAAATCAAATTGAAAACAACAAAATCAATCAAACTTTCAATTAATCAAATCAAACAACAATACTAATGAAATCAAACTTTGAATTGCATTAAAGAGTAAAGAATCCTTACAAACTTGATAGAAATCAAATCAAATGAAGCAATCTTCAATCATCAATCATCAAACCCACACTTTCTCTCTCTAAAAATGCTAAGAACTAATGTTTTCTCTCTCTAAAATCTAATCTAATCTAATCTAATTCTTCTTAATGAAGATCCCCCAAACTTCTCTCTATAAATGGAATGAAATAACTAACAATCCCAAGAGGAAGTTGGGAAAGACGTCCAAAAATAGACCCACGTTGGTGCGGGCGCTCGAAGGAGTGTACCCAGGAAGGTGCGCCCGCACACACCTGATGTGCGGCCGCACACTCCTCAAGTGCGCCCGCACATAACTGCAGCTTCCTCCTTTCTTCTTTGCCCTTGCTCACGAGGTGCACGCATCCTAGATGATGATGATGAAGGACAAGGTAGGCAGCAACTTCCTTGAATTTCTTGAAGAAAATGAGCCATGAGGAAGGCATAAACAAGACTTTGAAGCATGCTCCTTGAACCTCTCATTGACTTGAAACTTCTTGCACAAGCTTTAGGCATGAAAATCAATGGAAAACTATGGAAAGGAAGCCCGGGAATCCTTGGACAATCAATCACAACCTACAATCAAAGGATAAAAAACAAGTAAAAGGGAAAAATAGCAAGTAAACAAGAAAAAGCACGAAATAGAGAAACTAACTACAAAAAGCACGAAATGAAGAAAACAAGAATAAAACTAATGGAAACTAAAGAAAAGAAAGATAAAAAAGAAATAAAAATCATCCAAAAAGGAACCAAATGAGTGCCAAAAATGTCACTCATCAAATTCCCCCAAGCTAAACTTTTGCTCGTCCTCGAGCAAAACAAAGAAAGAAAAAGAGAGGATGAAAATTTTATTGAAAACGAAAAAGAAAGACTTAAAGACTCATTGTCGTAGGAATCACGGTTGTTTTTAGCTACAACAAGCTCTTTAAACCCCAAAGTCGCCTATGAGGACGAGTGAGGTCTCGTAAGGGTATCCTAAGAGTTTGACCCATAACTCTCCACCAAACATAAATGAGGCAAACCATAGAAGAAAAAGAAAGAAAAACAAACCTTTACGAAATGAATCAACATAAAGACTATAAAGCAAATGAATGACAATCTTTCTCAAGTAGTTAAGGTATGCACGTTTCAAGATATCCAAGGTTGATTGAAACATAGGGTATGCTAGGCATAGGAACTAGTTATCACAGTTCACTTTCATCCCAAACAATCTTACCGCGTTCTTCCCACTAGTCTCAAATCTCCCTTTAGTGAGTGTCCCAATGATTCCTCGAAGGAACCGGAAAAGAAATATTTTAAGGCTACTCGACATCTTGACTATGCATCCCCTTTCCTTAGGCAATGACCCATGATGCCCTCCCTCGAATAGTGACTCAACTATCTAGGTCAAAAGGTCTTTCCCCAAGGTTGTAACGTAAGGCATAAAGGGTGAAGGTAGGCTAAAATTTAAAAATTTGGTGGTTTTCCTAATAGTGAAGCAAAGATTGCGCATATCTTTACACCAAGACTAAGTTGTCACCAAACAAAAACAACACCCCCAAGCTTACTCGAAGCTATACTCACAAAAAAAAATATATATATATATATACAAAAAGCGTGAGAACGCTTCCCCCCAAGCTTAAATGAAGCATTGTCCTCAATGCTCAAAAAGGGAGAAAACTCACATCAAAATATTTTTGAATTTTTCATTTTTCACTTTTTTTTTCTTTTTTTTTTTATAAAGATAGTGCTTTGTCCTCGCCTCTTGTAACCTTGGACGGCTTTTACTCATACTCATTTGCCATTATTCACAAAGAATTCAAAACACAAACATGCTTTCATAAGAACCAAACATATCAACTTCTCCACCACAAACTCCATCAAGTATGATCAATTGCTTCACCAAAAACCAAGAAAAGAAAGAAAAATGAAACAAAAGGCCAAAGAACTAAAGATATGGCTTGAAAAGAAGGTATAAGGCTCAAATGGTGCAAGAAGGAAAATGTAAACCCAAAAATAGAGAAAATAACAAAGTATAACAAAAATGAAGATACCACCCCGAAAAATGTGCCTTTGTCCTTCCTAGATAGTTCGGTCTCGTGTTTGAGAATCATACATCAAGCTTTATTATATTAGGTATGCATAGTCAAGGATCCACGCCGCTCAATCAAAGAATGTTGAAGGCTAGAAAAACAAGTAACCTCACAAGGATGTGGCAAAAACTCACTAATGGTGTCAAATCAACTATGGGAAGCAACTACCAACGTGCCACAAACAAGTAGAATCCGGCTTCATGATCCCTCTAGTTCAAACCAACTACCCTAGCATACACTATCCTAGAGTCAACCAAACATAGTCTCAAACCGTGCATACCTTTACAACCTAGGAAGAAAATCATGCAAAAGACAAAGTCCAATGTACAAGGTCCAATTCAAAAGAAAAGTGAAAATTAAAGCCTCAAAATTATACCACAAAGAAAAAGAAAGGAAATAAAAGAAAGAGAAAATAAAAGAAAATAAAAGCGAAGTAATGGAACATAGAAAAGGAAAATAGGAGAGATAACATGAAAGCACTAGAATGCAAGTTAAACACATAAGAATCCCAAACGACAGACAAGTGATCGAATGACATCATTGTCAACGATCCCAAACACATTACGTGTTAACAAGCATTCATCCTCGAACCATTCAACATCCCCTAAACTAAACCTATTCTATGCAACCAAGAAAAATAAAGAGAAAAATAAGAAAGATCTCACCGGCTCCAAGCTTAGCAAAAATAAACGAAGTAAGTAGAAGCCACCTCGTTGCATTCCATAAACAAAAGCTTTGACCAAAGACCAAGTGAGAAAAAGAGAATAAAATAATCTATATACAAAGAAAATTGTTAGTAACTTCCAAATGAAAACAGCCGAAAATTCGGCAGCATAACGACAGGAAATGAAAAATATATATCAGAGACAGTGAAACATCAGGAAACATCATCAGCAACAAGAATCATCAGAGTAATAGCAGAGCAGATAGATAAAGAACAGAGCGAGTCATCATCAAAGAAACAGCAGATAAAATATCACAGAGACATCAGAGCAGACAGAGGACATAGAGGCTAAGAAGGAAAAATGCGAAGTAAACCACTAACAAGGAGGAGAACCATGCAAACCATAACCAACCTAAACCAACTCCCCCAAGCTAGAAATGAGCCACCCCTCCCCCAAGCTAAACCCAACCATAGGGCAAACACAAAGCACAATCATAAAGCATGCATACGGAGGGGGTAGCTAGGGGTGAGCACAACCGGGTACCCGGTTGATTTCGACGGACCCGGTCTTGGAACTGGTTGTACCGGGTCCTGTATACTTGGAACTGGTCTTGGAACTGGTTATACCGGGTCCTCAAATTTTGGACCCGGTATTAGAACCGGTGGGTACCAGTTCCAAATCCGGGTACCCAATTTCTTTTTTCTTGTTTTACTTACTATTTTACTAAAATTTTAACCTGCTATTTGAACTTGTCTTGTCTACTGTCTAGTGTCTATAGCTTGCATTGCTTCCTGTAATCTCCAAACTTAGAAAAAAATAAAAATTGAAAAAAGGCTTTATAGCCAATTACAAAGTATAAATTAAAAGTTTTATTTTCAAAGTTCCTAAACATAATTAATAAAATAATAATGTCTTGTTAATAAAGTTCCACAAAGTCCATACAAACATCATCAAAATTTCAAGTTTACAACAAACTGACATAAAGTCCACAAACAACATAAAAACATCCTACTTTATTACAAGGTGAGATCTCTTGATTCCAAACATGAAGCACACACTTCACAAATTTCCTGTAAACAAAAAGCACATATATTAAAATATTAAATCATTAGAGTATATATATTAAATCACAACCAAAATTTGAGAAATAAAATATAAAAATGAATATTACCACATCAATTATTTCCAACAATGTCATTAACTTGTGGGATTCCACTATCACCCAATTCTGAAAAATCGTAAACAAGATAATTTAAGTAATAAACTTAGCAAGAGAAATAAAATATAAAAATAGATAATAGATGATAAATAGTAGTACTACCTTCTTAATACTTCTCGACATCCTCTAAAAAGCGCTCAATATCCACACAAATATTAGAAGCTCTTAGCCAATCTTGAGCACAAACTAAAGCTTCCACCGTCTTTGGCCCCAAACTACTACGAAATTGATCGAGTACTCGGCCGGATGTACTAAATGCAGACTCACTAGAAACGGTAGAAACTTGAATAGCTAAAATGTCCTTAGCTATTGTTGCTAACACCTTGTATTTGTCACTTTTTTCCTTCCACCATTGCAAAATATCAAACATATCCCCATCAACCCTTTTCTCCCTAACTTCTTCAAGATAGTTATCCAACTCACTTTTTTCAATAACCCCTCCTCCACCGTCTTCCTCATCAAACTCATCATAAAACTTTTTCATTTGCTCATTATTTGGTGCTATTGAGTTTTCTTGACCATTAACATTCATACTAGAATGATTAAAATCATGAACAACATTCTTGAGAGAAGAGGCAAGAATTGCATCATAATAGTCAAACAACTTTCTAAGAATGTCATACAAATCGTCACACATAACATCCACCTTAACAAAGTCACGAGGAAAAAGCTTTTTAAAAGAGTACTTCACAAACCTAAGCTTATATCGAGGATCTAAAACAACCGCAACTAACATCATGACATTTGTCTTAGTAAGATCTCCATAATACTTATCAAACTTGTCCCTCATTAGCTTACCCATAACACGAATATCTATATTTGAAGAGTTTTCCCATTCTAACAAAGAATTCAATACACCCAAAATCTCATGAAAATGCATGTTTAAAGTGACATACAAACTTCCCGACATCTTCTTTGTAGACTCATAAAATTGCTTTAAACACAAAGCCAAAACTTTAGCATTTCCCCAATCCTCTTTTGTTGGAACTCCATCCTTAAGTTCCTTACTAAAATCCGGGTCATCTTCCTTAAATCTATTAAAAGCTTTTTCAAATTTCAAAGCGGTTTCAAGCATGAGATATGTAGAATTCCATCTAGTTGACACATCAAGACATACCGAGCTTTTACAAGAAACTTTCACAAGCATAGCAGAGTGTGCAAACAATTTTGCTCTAGAAGGAGAGCTCCTCACATATCTAACAGCACTACGAGTATTAGCAATCGAGTTTTTTACCGAAGATAAACCATCTTTCACAATCAAATTCAACACATGACAAGCACATCTCATATGAAAAAATGAACCCTCCAAAACAAGTTTATCAAGAAAATTAGCTTTCAAATAACCAATTGCCACATCATTTGAACTTGCATTATCAACCGTTAAAGACAACAATCGATCCTCAATTCCCCATTTAAGAATGCATGCTTCAACAACTTTTCCAATCTCCTTACCTTTATGACTATCCATTAATTGAAAATTCAAAATCCTTTTTTGCAACTTCCAATTATCATCTATGAAGTGAACAGTCAAACAAAGATAGTTAAAATTTTGAATAGAAGTCCAGCAATCAGTTGTTAAAGATACTCTTGATTTTAAACATTTAAGTGTATTCTTCAACTTCTCACTTTCACAAACAAATAGATTTTTCACATCTCTTGCAACAGTGAACCGTGAAGGTATATGAAATTGAGGAACAGCAACATGACAAAAATATCTAAATCCTTCACGCTCAACTATAGAAAATGGTTGTTCATCAACAATAACCATTTTTGCTAAAGCAAGTCTACATGCATCTTGATCAAACTCCCAATTAGACATCACAGTAGAATCAGATGGAGAAGCTTTAAACATAGAAATGAGTTTTTGCTTATTGTCAATATTTGTAGGGTACTTTGGACATGACTTAAGATGCTTCTTTAATGATGAAGTTCCATTATTAGTGTTACCTGTTAAAATTTTGTCACAATATTTGCATCTAATCTTGATTATTTTTTTGGTTTTCGAATCTCTAATGTCCCAAAAATGGCTCCAAAACTCAGACTTCCTCTTATCGCCAACTGTGGTTGGTTCGCTTGTTGCATTCCCAACACCGGCATCACTTTCATCATCCATAGGTTCATGACGTTCATGATCCATCACTAATCTGAAATAAAATTAAAATTATACATTGATATATAAATAAATAGGAGAGTAATAATGTGTACATTCTAGCAAGTAGGTTCGGCCATTACTAGTTTACTACTAGCTTCTTAAGTAGAGTATACATTATTAATCAAATTCATTTTCATAATTAAATTCTATTTTGCTCCTTACTGCAATGCAATCACCACCACCTCCGACCACTGTCCTGACTTACAGCAGACGACAGAAGGTTAGAAGCAGCAGCAACATCAGAACAACAACAATAACAAGCCATGTTTACAAGGGACTAAAGCAGCAACATAATTAAAGTAGTACCGATAGTAATTAAGGCCTTATTGCCATTTCTATGTTGTATTGGTACTTTGGTAGTATATATAGAAGTAGTTTAGCAAATGGGACTAAAGCAGCAACATAATTAAAGTAGTTTATCGTTGACAAGTTGGTAACCTAATCAAACATCAAACTTTCTGCCTTAGACCACTGTCATTTACTCATTTACACGCTTATTCGTTGCACTTACTCAAACTAGCAAGTAGAAAACTAACTACAAATTGACAAATTTACGGTATACATATTTACAAAAAAAAAAAAAACACAAATTTTTAATCTAAAAAAATAGTACAATTAATCAATTATCATAAACATGCGAAACTCAAATAATTTGCGAGTAAAATAACAAAAAGAGCTTGAGAGGAGAAGAACCTTTAACAATATGAGCAAAAGCTGTGAGATCTGAGAGCTTCAATCCGAGTGGTGAGAGTGTGAGACCGTGAGAGCAAGAACGGAGCCGTCGTGATGGAGGGGTGACCAGTGAAGGGGTGTTTTCTCTGTTGAGGTGAGAGAGTATGTGATTCAAAGTGGAGGCTGTGAGATTTTAGGGTTAGTGAAGTGAGAAAGAATATGAGTACATTAGTATGTTGGGCTTATTTTGATTTGGGCTCTAAAAAAAGATACAAGTATTTGAACTATTCAGCAAATTAGCTCTAAAATGTCCAGTTCCAAGACCGGGTACCCGGTTATATTGGTTCCAAGACCGGGTACCCGGTATTGGAACTGGTATAACCGGGTACCCGGTGGGTACCGGGTCCAAAATTTTAGGACCCGGAATTGGAACCGGATCTAACCGGGTCCTATATTTTGGACCCGGAATTGAAACCGGTACAACCGGGTCCGGGTCCGGACCCGCCGGGTCCTAACCGGTTCCAGTTCCAATACCGGGTACCCACAGTTTTTGCTCACCCCTAGGGGTAGCCAAAATGGCTCACTCGGCACTAAAATAGGGGGTAGAACTAGTACTCCCCCCACCTGACGAAACAACTTCCTTCCCTGTAGCCTTACCTAACCTCCTAAGGGCATCAGCAGCAAAATAGTCAGACCAGTCATCCAAGACAGGGGGCCCTGAACGACCCCATCTCCCCTCAGTGTCAGGGGAAGGGAAAGGAGCAGGGTTTGCTGGATCATAAGTCCAGTCACATCCTCCCGGTCTCCTGCAATCGTAATCCCCTTTAGAGGTCCCACGAATGGCACTATGCGCCATATGCGGGCCCTCCCAGTAGGGATAGCAAAGACGGGGCCCCACCGCCTTGTCAAAAGGCTCCTAGTGCGCTCAATGAACTTTTGATTGATTAAGGCAAACGTGCCCAACAAACAAGACGGAGACTTCTCTCTAGGATCCTTAATCTCCACAAGATCTCCAATCATGGAAGCATTTTTTTGTTAAGCGATAGCACGATGAGGGTGATCATACCCCCAATTTGAATGCTTCCCGAGAGAAAGAAACCGTCACGAATATCGATGAAGCGGTCGAGCAAATGCCTAGCAAAACCAATTACATCAAAGTCCTCCAACATATCATCCCTATATAGATGAGCCAACCATAGCCAACTTAATTGCTCTTGAGATATAGCTCCAAGAGATTCCTTGGAGAAAAATGCATAAGTAAGTATGCGGCTAAAGTAGCGCATCGCTCCATGGACTATAGAGGCCGATTTGGAAGTTTGGGCACAATAAGTATCCTCAATAGAAATATCATCCCACCAATCATTCTCATCATACCTATGGTTGCGATGGAGAGCTTCATAGGCCGGATAAATCAAAGGCTTGCCATCAATAGGCTCCGGAAAGTTAAACATCTTGTTTAGGAATGAAAGGGGAATAGAATAGTCTTCATTGAATACTTGGAAGGTAAGTGTTGGACATTCATTATCGTCACCATCCTCTTGCACTTCGAGCGAAGATAGGAATTCATAGGTGAGCCGTGCATAGGTGGGAGCATTAAGGTCAATGAATTGCTCAAGACCCAAATTTCGAGCTAACATCCGCACATCGTCGTCTATCCCAAGAAGAGTAGTGGTGTCTCGATCATAGAATCTTGTAGAATACAATTTCCGTGAAGAAAGACTCTCAAATCTATCCCAATGCTCTTGAACCGTGAACTTGATGCCATAAGTTTCTTTGATGGAAGAAGGTGGATCAATTGTCTTCCTCGAATTTGTAACCTTTGCACGCTTAGCTTGTCTTGAACCACCCATCTATAAGATAAAGCACAAAGAAAATGATTTCAATAGTAGGAATGGTGTGCCAAAAATTAATCATGTACATGGGGAAAAATAAAAGGACAATATGACATGAGTTAAGCAAAAGTTCAATAGAGATGAATAATGCATAATCAAAGCATCACAATTGACACAAGTATTACCCCAATTCACAATTAACAAAAGCAACTATATACCATACTACCAACAACCACTTTCTCCATTATCACCATCAACATCAACAAAACACCCTAAAACTAAACATATGAAAATCCAAAAAGGTTCATGCCAAAATTCGTAAATGCTCAAGTAATATCATCATCATAATTAGATTTCACAAAACCATCATCAACAATTCCATAATCATCATCATAAAAACAAGTGGTAGTAATGGTGGAGAGTAAGAGGGTAGTACTAGTCATGCTCAAATTCTCATGAGATATGAAAATTGAAACTTTATCACATAAAACATGCAATTATACTTTCAATTGATTGAAAATCACAACAATTAAGCAAGAAAAACACCACTACACATAAACATCTCCAACAATCATACCAACAAGTTTCAATTAAAAAGTACCCAAAATGTTCAAACTAGGAGTGAGAAAATTACCTTTAAGGATGTAGAATGAAGACTTGGGGAGCAAAGTAATGAGAATTATGGAAAATTTTGATGAGGAAAAATGAAAAATATTATGAGGAGAATGGAGAGCAACCATGAGCAACCACAATAGACTTAAGGAGGAAGTAGAATGAAATAGGAGAGAGAGAAGGAAAAATCGGGCTTAAGAGAGGAGGGAAAACCACCCCACGTACACCCAGCAATGTGCGGCCGTACAAGAGAGATGTGCGCCCGCACAGTGCTCGTGTGCGGCCGCACAGTGCTGGTGTGCGGACGCACAAAAACTGGGCTCTTTTTCCCGATTTTCTTCCTCCCTCATCATGTGCGCACACCCCATGATGGTCATGAGGAACCACATAGGCAGTAGCTACACTTCATATTGGAGAAAGAAAAACTTGAAATCATGAAAATAAACACAAGTATTTACCATTCTCCATTCTTACCCACCTTTCCAACTTAAGAATTGGGACAAGTTTACCTCAAAGTTGGCATCAAAATTGTTGGAATTCGACTCAAACCATCCTACAACATCAAACACAACAAAATTAGATCACAAAAACATCATCAAAACCCAAAGAAAAACCAAAAGAAAAAGAAAGAAAAAGTTAGAAAGCACGGGTTGCCTCCCGTGAAGCGCTTAATTTAGAGTCTTAAGCTAGACATCCTCCACCTCTTTCAAGGCGGATCGTAGAGAGTCATGTCATGAATGACCCCCACGAACACTCCATCATAATACCTCTTTAGTCTATGTCCGTTAACCTTAAAAGTTCTTGAAAAATCCAAGGGAGAAATTTCGATAGAACCATTTGAAAATACCTCTTGAACAACAAAAGGGCCGGTCCAACGAGACATCAATTTTCCGGGAAAAAGCCTCATTTTGGAATTGAAAAGAAGGACCTTATCCCCCGGAACAAACTCTTTCTTCTCAATGAGCTTATCATGCACCTCCTTAGTTCTAGCTTTATACAAGCTAGCACAATCATAAGCATCCAACCGAAGCTCTTCTAACTCATGAAGATCTAACCAACGTTGCTCACCCGCACTAGCCAAATCAAAATTGATCTTTTTAATAGCCCAATGAGTGCGGTGCTCAAGCTCAACCGGAAGGTGACAAGATTTCCCATAAACCAAGCGATAAGGAGTGGTACCAATAGGAGTTTTGAAAGCCGTTCTATATGCCCATAGAGCATCATCAAGCTTAGTTGCCCAATCTTTCCTACTCCTTGCAACCGTCTTCTCAAGAATTAACTTAATTTGACGATTAGATACCTCAACTTGCCCATTAGTTTGAGGATGATAAGGAAGACCAAATCGTTGGTTCACTCCATGCTTCTTCAACATCTTCCGGAAAGCATAGTGCACAAAATGCGAGCCATTGTCACTTATAACCGCTTTGGGGATGCCAAACCTAGGGAATATTATCTTTTTGAACAATTTCATCACCACTTTATGGTCATTAGTGGGAGAAGCAATGGCTTCCACCCACTTTAACACATAATCAACGGCAACAAGGATATATTGATTCCCATAAGAAGATGGAAAAGGACCCATAAAATCTATACCCCAAACATCAAATATCTCCAATTCAAGTATTGGTTGTTGGGGCATCTCATTCCTCCTCGAAATATTCCCGGTCCTTTGGCATTGATCACAACTTTTGACATATTCCCAAGCATTCTTAAAGAGGTTAGGCCACCATAATCCACATTGAAGCACCTTAGAGGCCGTTCTTGAAACACCCATATGACCACCACTAGGATCCGAGTGGCACATCTTCAAAACATTTGGTATTTCCTCATTTGGCACACATCGGCGCAACAATCCATCCACACCTCTTTTGTACAAGATTGGTTCATCCCATACATAGTGCCTTGCTTCTCTCTTAAGCTTTCTCTTTTGATTGTTGGAGAAAGAAAGAGGGAACTCCCCACAAGCAAGAAAATTCACCAAATCGGCAAACCAAGGGAGCTCCTTCATATTGATAACATACAAAGAATCATCCAACATCCGGTCCTCTATAGGAGACCCATCGTCTTGAACATGAAAATCTTCAAGTCTAGACAAATGATCCGCAACAACATTTTCAGCACCTTTTTTATCTCGGATCTCAAGATCAAAAGATTGAAGCTCAAGGACCCAACGAATTAACCTCGGTTTGGATTCTTTTTTCCCAAAGAGATACTTCAAAGCCGCATGATCGGTGAAAACTATAGTCTTAGACCCCAACAAGTAACAACGGAATTTCTCAAAAGAATGAACAATAGCCGAGAATTCCTTTTCCGATGTTGTGTAATTTCTTTGAGCACCATTGAGAGTCTTTGACATATAATAGATGACATGGAGCTTCTTGTCAATTCTTTGACCCAACACACCTCCTATAGCCGTATCACTTGCATCACACATGAGCTCAAATGGCAAATCCCATCTAGGGGCTTGGACAATAGGAGTAGAAGTTAAAGCTTTCTTCAATTTATTAAAAGCTTCCAAGCAAGCATCATTAAAGACAAAATCAACATCTTTTTGGAGAAGATCATTTAAGGGCTTAGAAATAAGAGAAAAATCTTTGATAAACCTTCTATAAAATCCGGCATGACCCAAAAATGATCTTACCCCTTTCACATTGACCGGGGGAGGCAACTTCTCTATTACCTCAATCTTAGCCTTGTCAACCTCGATGCCTTTATTGGAAATTTTATGGCCTAGAACAATCCCTTCTTCCACCATGAAGTGGCATTTTTCCCAATTAAGCACTAAGTTGACCTTTTCACATCTCTCTAGGCATCTTTCAAGATTTTTGAGGCAATCCTCAAATGAAACACCTCCCACGGAAAAATCATCCATGAAGACTTCCATTTTCTCTTCAAGCATGTCCCCAAAAATGCTCATCATACACCTTTGAAAGGTCGCCGGAGCATTACACAATCCAAAGGGCATTCTTCTATATGCAAAGGTACCATAGGGGCATGTGAAGGTTGTCTTTTCTTGATCCTCGGGGTGAATAGGAATTTGAAAGAACCCCGAATATCCATCAAGAAAGCAATAGAATTTGTGCCTAGTCAACCTTTCAAGCATTTGGTCAATAAAAGGGAGAGGGAAATGATCCTTTTTGGTTGATGTGTTTAGACGTCTATAGTCTATACACATCCTCCAACCGGTGACCGTTCTAGTTGGAATGAGCTCACCTTTCTCATTCTCAACTACGATCATACCCCCCTTTTTAGGAACGACATGCACGGGAGAGACCCACCTTGAGCTTGAAATGGGGAATATAATTCCCGCATCCAAAAGCTTGGTGATCTCTTTCTTGACTACTTCTCCCATTTGGGGATGTAGTTTCCTTTGTCGTTCAATAGAAGGAAGGGTGCCTTCCTCAAGTGTTATGTGGTGTGTACACAAGGCGGGGCTTATGCCTTTAAGATCATCAATTGTGTACCCCAAAGCACCTTGGTGCTTTCTCAAAACACCACATAACGCTTGAGCTTGGCTCTCACTCAAGGATGCACTAACAATAACGGGATATGTAGAATTAGGGCCTAAGAATTCATACCTAAGGTGTGATGGTAGAGGTTTTAGCTCTACCATGGGAACACCTTTACCTTCTTTGGTTGAGGCCACTTGCAAAGCATCTTGACTTGATATCCCCATGCAAGTTTCTTCTCCACTCCCTATATCGCCTTCATTAAGCAAATTTTCATACAATTGCTCTTCCTTGGTTGAGATACCTATCTTTTCCTTGTTCAACAAGACACACTCCAGAGGATCATTAGATGTGAGCAAGTGCTCATGCATGGAATTCACAATATTATCAAGCACTTCAACTCTCATGCAATTTTCTAAAGAAGAGGAAGGATATTTCATTCCTTCATTCAAATCAAATTCAATTACTTCCTCTCCTATCTTAAGAGATATCTTAGCACTTTTCACATCTATCATAGCCCCCGATGTAGCAAGGAAAGGTCTACCTAAGATGATAGGTATTGTAGCATCTTCATCCATGTCCAACACTACAAAATCAACCGGAATAACAAATTTTCCAACCCTTAAAGGCACATCTTCTACCTTTCCCTTAGGAATCTTGATTGACCTATCGGCTAATTGCAAGGTAATCTTTGAAGGTAGAAGTTCTCCTAGACCTAATCTTTGATAAACCGAATATGGCATAAGGCTAACACTAGCTCCTAAATCACATAAGGCATTATCAATTTGGGTCTTGTTGATAGCACAAGGGATGGAAAAATTTCCGGGGTCCTTCAACTTAGGAGGCATCTTATTCATGATGATTGCACTACAATGCTCGGTAAGGCTAATAGTCTCCGCCACATCACAAGTCCTTTTTCCACTCAAAATCTCCTTAAGGAACTTAGCATAATTTGGCATTTGTTCAACAACATCGGTGAAAGGAAGAGTTAAATGAAGTTGCTTAAGCATCTCTACAAATTTCCCAAATTGCTCATCCAACTTATATCTATTATATCTTTGAGGATAGGGGAGCCTTTGTTTGCAAACCTCTCTATCTTTCTCTATCACCTTCTCTACTTGTTCCTCACCAACATTTTCGCTCAAGGGGCATTCACCACCTTCAATTTCAATGGAATTCTTACTAGTTCTCTCATTAGCAACACTCTTCTTAGGCACACCTCCCTCAAGGACCTTACCACTTCTAGTAACAATGGCATCCATAGGGTTCCTAGAATCTAAGCTAGGTGGAGTCAAAGAAGAAGAGTGTGCATATTCCTTGAATATACTAGTCAATTGACAAAGTTTTTCACTCAAATCTTTGTTATAAGCCAACATGTAATTAAACTTCTCTTCATTCAAAACCATACACATTTCCAAAGTCTTGGCTTGTTTCTCAATGACACTTTCCAAAAATTCTCTAGAATAAAATGATTGGTCATGGGAATTATCATTTAAACTTTGAGCATTTGGAACTAAATCAATTGGGGAACCATCTTGAAAACTTGCTTGAAAATATCCCCTAGCTTGATTATTCCAATTACCCCTAGTTTAATTTTGGCTCCTTTGTTGACCATAGTTATCATAACCTTGGTTATGATCCCCATGTCTATAGCCATGACCATGACCATTACAACCATGATGGTTATAGTTACCATGAATCTCTTGGCAATCATGATTTCTATGACCTCCATTTTGGTTATAATCATCATGATTCATATGATAATTCCTATTTCCAATATTCCTTTGAACATCATTTCTAGGTTCACAAGCATGATTATTGACATAATTCATGTGTTCCATTTCACTTCCATCACATTCACTACAAGAAACATTTGGGCACATACACTAGTAGAAAATAGTAAATGGGAAGCCCCAAATGGCAAGCGGTTTTGGAATTCCGCTTGCCAAATTGTAAATGGCAAGCGGTTTGGGGTGAACCGCTTGCCAAATTGTAAATGGCAAGCGGTTTTGGGTGAACCGCTTGCCAAATTGTAAATGGCAAGCGGTTTGAACCGTGAACCGCTTGCCATTTGTTTAAAACCCTAAAAGATAATTAAAAGGCCCATCTATTCTCTCTCCTCCCCTTACCCCTCAATACTCACGTTCTCTCTCCTCCCTTCTATCTCACGTTCTCTCTCCTCCCTTTTCCCCTCATTTTTCCCGTCCTCTTTCCTTTCTTCATCTCCTTCTCTTTCTTCTCTCATCTCCTTCTCTTTCATCTCTGATCTCCTTATCTTTCGTCCTCCTTCACGAACTCGATCAAGGTGCGGTGGTGGTGCATGCGTACCCTTGAAGCACGACGGCGACGAGTACTTGAAGCATCAAGACGAGCGACGGTGGTGGTGCGTGTGGATTTTCGAGTTTTTTAGGTCAAATTCGACCATGAAAACTCTAGATCTAGAGTTTTTATGGTCGAATTTGACCTTTAAATCCTTAATTTCAAGTCCAAATTGGCGTTTTCATGGGGGTGGGTGGAGGTCGTGGTGGGCTAGATGGTTTTTTTTTTAAAAAGGTGGGTTGAATTTTTTTTTTTTTTTAAATTTCGATTTTAGATTTATTTTTGGTGGGGGTACGGTCGTGGTGGGTGGTGCGTCGTGGTTTGGGTGGGGTCTGGTTGTGTGGGTGGCGGTTGTGGTTTCGGTGAGGGTTTTGGTGGGTGGGGGGTTATTTGGTGGTTCTGGTGGGTGAGGGGTGGTGGGGGGTCGTGGTGGGTTTTGGTGGTTTTCGGTGAGGGTTAGTTGGGGTTCTGATGGTGGTGGCTGCTCGTGGGGGTCGTGGAGGGTGGTGGTGCTGGGTGGTGGTGTTGGTGGTCGTGGCTGGAAGTTTGGTCTGGAACATGGGTGAAGGTGGTTCTGGTTGGGTACGGGCTGGGATCTAGTGGATGGTGGTGGTGGTGCTGCTGGTGTGTGGTCTGGTGCAAGGGTATGGTGCGCGTGGACGGTGGTGTGCGTGGACGGTGGTGGTGAGGTGCGCGTGGACGGTGGTGTAACAAAAGCTGTGCGTATTTTTATTTTTTTTAGATAACTTGTATTAATTATTTACTTGTATAATTTTTGTAATTTTTTTTTTTGATGAAAATGTAATACTTACATCAATTAATTAATAAAAATATTATTGTTCTTATATATATTTTGTTTGTGTTTCAATTTCAGAAAAAAAAAACAAAAAAAAAAAAAAAAAAATTTATTTTTTATACCCCTAATGGGCAGCGGTTTGGCGCCAAAACCGCTGCCCATTCTCTTCAAATGGCAAGCGGTTCTGAACCGCTTACCATTTAAATGGACAATGGCAAGCCCCTAATAGGGAGCGGTTCAAAACCGCTTGCCATTAGGGGGTTTGAACCGCTTCCCATTTTGTTTATTCTACTAGTGATAGAAGCATTGTGATCATTCATTCCACATAATTGACATGGCCAACATTCCACAATCATGCAACAAGTTGAAAGATTGGAGTTAGAGTGAGAAGATGTACCTCTCCCCTTAATTTGGGAGGGAAGAATTGGAGCTTGGGAAGGAGGCTTCTCAAGCTTTTCCTTGAGAGACATAACTTCTTTCCCTAAATCCGCAATCAAAGTGGTCAAATCATTAATGACACTAAGTTGTTCGATCGAGTAACCCTTGCTTGTTGGTTCTCTTTCCACTTCTTGCCAATTCATATAATGACGAGCTACTTCATCAATAGCATCAACCACTTCTTCTTCCGTCTTGTTCATGATTGGGCCTCCGGCTCCGGCATCCAAACTTGCTCTCCCATGAGAACTCAACCCACCATAAAAGATATGTATGATTTGATAGGTAGGAATCCCATGGTGTGGACACTCCCTTTAATAATCCTTGAATCTTTCCCATGCTTCATAAAGGCTTTCATTAGGCTTTTGCTTGAACCCTTGAATCAAAGCTCTTGCCTCCGCCGTTTTCTTTTGAGGATAGAAACGGAACAAGAAAGCTTTGGTGACATCATCCCAA
The DNA here is from genome assembly GCF_948465745.1 of Chenopodium album. Lineage (NCBI taxonomy): Eukaryota > Viridiplantae > Streptophyta > Magnoliopsida > Caryophyllales > Amaranthaceae > Chenopodium > Chenopodium album. The sequence goes on along the minus strand of NC_137850.1, from coordinate 26,690,550 downwards.
GTTTTCAATGAATTGGGCTTCATCTCTTTATCTAGCCATTCCAAAGATCTTCCTATGAGGGAGAAAGGGAACAACTTAAGGCGGATGAATTCTTGAGACACCCCATTAATCTTGATTGTGTTACAATATTTTTCAAACTCCTTAAGATGCTTCAATGGGATCTCGTTCTTCGCCCCACCATATTGTCTCCTCTCAATAAGAGTGATCATTGCCGGCTTTATTTCAAAGTCATTCTCCGGTGATATAGGTGGAGCTATGGCGCTCTCATACCTATAAGCCCCGGGCACTCCAAGCTCCTTCAAGGTAACTCTTGAACTACCTCCCATGACTTGGGATCTACACACTCAAAACTCAAAGACAATATTAGTAGCTCGGCTACAAGTGTAGCCTAAGTGTAAAATCTTTTTGTATTTTGCAAATAGAGTGGAATAGACTCAACAACAACATGCATACAAAACACCATTCCCCGGCAACGGCGCCATTTTGATGGGAAGGAGAACGGTAGGTCGTTGGGCTACCACCCCACCCAATCAAACAAAATTTGTAACTTAACAAACCCCTATTTAGTGTAGCAGTAAGTCAAGGTCGAACCCAAGGGATTGGAGGTTAAATGCACGATGCCAAAATTAAGCTATTCCGAAGTCTAGTAGGGGTTTAAGGTAGAAACTAAAGCTAAACTAGGCGATGCAAAAGGCTTTTACTAAATGAATGCTAAGGCACTAGGGGAATGGATCCACATGCATCAACGATGAAGTTCAATCAACTTGGGGAATTTACCAATCAAGTTAAGCAATGTGAGGGAAAACCGAAAATGCAACCAAGAGAGTACATCAAGCTATTCTCCTAGAGGTCTAATTAGCGTCAACTACGTCAAACACTAGCTAGGAAAAATCGCAAGATATCTCAATCGAGTAAATGTAAGCCACAAATCAATGGTCCGTATCAATGTGAACTCACAATGTAATCTAGTGTGAATAACAAGGGTGATCAAGCCTAATCAAGCACACACATGCACAAAATCAATCAACCAATTTAATCACATCATCAACTCAATCAATTTCCCCCAAATTAACCTCAATTCATCATCAATTCATGCTTCACCACTACCCTAGCAAATAAACTACTCACAATCCATAAAGAACAACAAAATCAAAGCTAAACTAATCATCATTCCCAAATTCATCAATTGAAATCAAATTGAAAACAACAAAATCAATCAAACTATCAATTAATCAAATCAAACAACAATACTAATGAAATCAAACTTTGAATTGCATTAAAGAGTAAATCCTTACAAACTTGATAGAAATTAAATCAAATGAAGCAATCTTCAATCATCAATCATCAAACCCACACTTTCTCTCTCTAAAAATGCTAAGAACTAATGTTTTCTCTCTCTAAAATCTAATCTAATCTAATCTAATTCTTCTTAATGAAGATCCCCCAAACTTCTCTCTATAAATGGAATGAAATAACTAACAATCCCAAGAGGAAGTTGGGAAAGACGTCCAAAAATAGACCCACGTTGGTGCGGGCGCTCGAAGGAGTGTACCCAGGAAGGTGCGCCCGCACACACCTGATGTGCGGCCGCACACGACAGATGTGCGGCCGCACACTCCTCAAGTGCGCCCGCACATAACTGCAGCTTCCTCCTTTCTTCTTTGCCCTTGCTCACGAGGTGCACGCATCCTAGATGATGATGATGGAGGACAAGGTAGGCAGCAACTTCCTTGAATTTCTTGAAGAAAATGAGCCATGAGGAAGGCATAAACAAGACTTTGAAGCATGCTCCTTGAACCTCTCATTGACTTGAAACTTCTTGCACAAGCTTTAGGCATGAAAATCAATGGAAAACTATGGAAAGGAAGCCCGGGAATCCTTGGACAATCAATCACAACCTACAATCAAAGGATAAAAAACAAGTAAAAGGGAAAAATAGCAAGTAAACAAGAAAAAGCACGAAATAGAGAAACTAACTACAAAAAGCACGAAATGAAGAAAACAAGAATAAAACTAATGGAAACTAAAGAAAAGAAAGATAAAAAGAAATAAAAATCATCCAAAAAGGAACCAAATGAGTGCCAAAAATGTCACTCATCAATATATATATATATATATATATATATATATATATATATATATATATATATATATATATATATATATATATATATATATATATATATATATATATATATATATATGTATATATTCTCCCTCAATCTATAATTATACTAAAACAGAGGGCGCTCAATTAAGCTACCCCTTGGCACATCTTACTCTATGGTTAAAAAAATTCCCGCTTAATTTTGCACCCCTATGTGTATCAACTAAATCAAGATTACACCCAAAGAGATAATATATAAATGTATACATTTCATACTACTTGAGATAAGGAAAGAATATATGATATAGCAAATTATTGGACAATCTTTATAATTTATAAAAACTTATATCCTACTTATATTGTAGTTTAGTACAAAATACTATTGATTATATATTAAATGTAGATTATCAGCTTATCACTCATACGTTTTCCCCCTCCCCGAAATCCCCTCCCATTCCCCAATGAAACCAATAATGAAACCCTTCCACACTACCATAAATCCCAAATTGCTCCTCTCACCACCCCAAAACCCTAGCGGCTATGGTTTTTTATGGTGGGGAAGGGATTTTTGGTGGTTTTTGAGACTGGGGGAGGTGGTTATTAGTGGTTTTCGAGTGGAGGAAGAGGTTTCAAGGGATGGAGTGGTCGTTGGAAAATGGGGAAGAGAGATAAGGATGGAGGTTGGGGCTTCGCTGCAGGAAAACAGGAAAGGGAGATAAAGAGGGAGGGCAATTAGAGGCGCAAGGAAGGGGGAATAGCAGCAGCCGGTGGTGTGGTTTTTGGGCTTTGTCTAGTGGCCGGATTTGGAAGGAGTTTTATTGGTGGTCGGGGTTGGGTTTCGGGGAAGGGAGATGGTGGTTTAGAGAGTAGTGGCCGGAGCAACAACTCTAGTGGTGTCGAGGAAGGTCGAAGGTCCAACGAGGTAGGTGGGTGGTTGGGCTGGGCGGGTTGCTGGAGTGGCTGGGTGGTTGGGGCTTTGGTTAAGTGGGGTTTTTTTTTTGTTTTTTTTTAATTTTTTAACCAATTAATTTGCGAGACGTGTCACTTTAACAAAAAAAATAAAAAATAAATAAAAAATTAAAAAAAAAAAAAAAAAATTAACCCATTCAACCGATAACCGGTATTTGAGATTGAAGAAAAAGAGGAACTCCCAAATTATTTTAGAATTATCCAAAGTTGGGATTATTGGAACTAAATTAGTAAAAATTGGGATTATTATTACTAATTTTTCATTTAATTATTCCACAATAATCTAAGATTTGGGAGGGTGTTCTTTTATATTAGGCCAAGCAGGTCACTTAACCTAAAACATAAGGTCACCTAGCACATGTCGCATTTTCTTTTGTCCAAACAATATTTTTCAATTTTTTAAAAAAAAACTTTTAAATTCAAAAAAAAAAAAAAAACATTTTTCTCTTTCTTCTTCTTCTTCCCTGTCACCTCCATGAAACTGCAGCTCCATAACCACTACCTCCAAATTCCAACAACCGTAACCCCCAAAATCTGACTAGGGATGTCAGTGGGCCGGGTCAAGTAGAAGACCTGCCCTATCCCCGCCCTAGTAGGGCGTAAATGGGTCCCTGTTTGGCGGGTGATAGGGCGGGGATGGGGATAAAAATCATACCCACCATGGGTGACGGGGCGAGTTGGATTTTAGGTTGTACAAACCCCATCCCCATTTCATACTTACCCCTCCCCACTTCGTACCCACTCCATCCCCACTTCATAAACACCCCACCCAACTTCATACCCATCTCATACCGATATCCATATGTTGTTATTATTATTATTATTATTATTATTATTATTATTATTTCTCAAAAACAGACGGAGTCATAAAACCTACAAAAAATTAGTGGGAAGGCGAGATACAATGTGGGCCCCCACACCTCTAGCTATAGCAAATCCATGTGTGCAGCAGCACGCACCCCAATGTCTTGCGTCGTCGAGAATTTCTGAACCCGCTTAAGCAATGCAATAGCCTCTTTCTCTAATTCATCAAGCGAAGAAAAGGAGAAGGGAATGAAACCATATCCAATCGCCTGACAACTAGATTCGTACTTGACCCGCTTCCGATGTGCCGCATCAGCCATAACCCGTCCAAGAACAAAGTCAGATAGCCCAGACTATGTCAAAGGAGAAGACCTTGTCAAGTCAACACAGACATCGCGACCACGATCCCGGGAACAAAGTAACACATCTGCAGGTCTGAGAGCCCCATCATTCCCTCCAGACAACACAATGTCAACCTCCTTTCTCGCTGAAATCCCAGAACGATAGCAAACATCAACAAGGGTATCCTGAACAACATTATGCCAATGCTTAATACCCACCATACGAGCACACGACACCGCGTGATCACCGAAAATATCCCCGGAGAAAACCCTTGAACAAGCTGAACACGACGTCGATACAAAGAACAATGGAACACCCAACCGGTAACACAACCCACATTGGTAAGTCTTTGCGTTCATTGTCTGACCCAACCCTGAAATAGGGACCGCCCGAAGCCAAGTAGAGGTGTGATCTCCCTGCTGCGATTTCCACAAGGCTGATTGTCGGGGAGATAAAGAAAAGGTGGAATCTACAGAAGCGGTAACGAACCTTAGTGAAATATATATCTGCCAATTTCTACATGAGTTTCGGGGCAGCGACTCAAAATGTCAGACTCCGCCGTTCGATTAAATAGACTCAAAGCATCCTCAAAAGCTCGACCAAAGACCGATAATACTAGCATGACGTAGAAGCTTAGTCTGCAACCCAGCAGACTGTAATCGAGATGCGAGAAAAGCATAATGACGAACATCTCCTGCGGAATAAACACCAAGGCCTCCAAACGCAAATGGTAAGGTGGCAAGCCGCCACTGCTAATCGCCAAACCCATGCCTTGAAGCAGTAACAATACGCTCCAAGGAAGAACAAAGGGCCCCATCGAATGCGCGTTGAGCCGCCTCAAATGTGCTAGGAGGACAAGTACGCAAGGCAAAGTAGAGCTTAGAAACTACAGTACATGCCCTAAGCAGCAACAACTCACACTGAGGATCATCAAGCTTAGCAACCTTATCCATAAGCGCAATGGTCTTGGTCACCTTCTACATCACAAGTTCACTACCAAACCGGAATCGAAACTAGCGGGACCCCAAGCAACTTAACACCATGTAAAGGTCGAGCAATATTTGGGGAAAAGACACCCACAAGCCTGCTTCGAGGGTCCTCTGTAGGCCAGAAAACTTCAATATTTTCCACGTTGAGATGTAACCCAAAATGAGGCCCCTCCTCCATAACTAGCTGCAGAACCATTCCCAGCACCAAAGTATCCCTAATAACAATGTTGTTATCCAAATACCAAGCCTGAAGACACAACTCAAAAGAATCTATAATTTTACAAACCAAGGGTTGTAAAACCAAAGCAAAAAGCAGAGGACTAAGGGGATCACCCTGCTGCACCCCTTGAGATGATCATAAGGTATGGTCCCCATAATACAATCTGGCTGGATTAGAGTAGCAAAATTCAACCCATCGCAAAATGCCCGGACAACGACGACGAACTTCACGCAACACGATCGCATGATCAACTAGATTGAAGCCATTTTGAAAATCCACCAACAACATTGAGAGGCCAACATCAGAACCACGAGATTCAATCATCCAATTCACAGCATGAAGAATTGCCTCACCAGCTGAAGAAACCCCAACACCAAATTGAAGACCATCAAAGTAACTTCCCAAAGACTGGCCAACCATAACAGCACTAACCTTCAAAACTAGACGTCGCCAAACAGTACCCATAGCTATAGGACGAATACCACCACTGGGCTTGACAAGTGGTGTGAATGGAGCACTAGAAATGTACTCCCCTAATTCCATAGGACATCTTCCAGCCAGAAAGAGATTAACCACCCATGTAATAGAGTCAACCAACTCATCTGAGACTATCACAGCAGCACCACTCAAGCAATCCATAAGGTGCTGAGCACGTAAACCATCTCTACCACATGATGTTCCACGTGGAAAACTCTTAATCTGATCCAAAACAACAATAGAAGTCGTAACTAGATGAAGGTTATCAATAGGTATATTGGGCAAGGATGGAGCTGGAGTAGAAGGATGCTTTGACTGTAAATTCGCAAGAGTAGCCTCATTATAAGGAGCAACTCCTGAAGAGGAAAGAACCCGGACTGCAGCGATGTAATGGCCATCGTAAATCTTCCTGCGACACTGATTGATATTACGCTCTTCAAAATCAAGGTCCTCATCATCAACCATCGACAAAGTAGGAGAATCCTTTTCCAAAGTTTCCCTCACAAGCTGCAAACTACCACCTGGTGCACTCCAAGAACAAATAGCACGGAAAATACTCTCTTCCTGATGCTGACGTTTTACCGAAGACCGAGAATCACGACTACTCCGCGGGAGAAAGGTTTTAAGGGTGCAAAGAGGTAACACCAACAAAGAGACCCAAGTAGAAACGTCATCAGGCTTAGAGATCACCTTATCAAGAGCACCTTTCAGAACTCGAGAAAACCCCAACCGACACTTAGGAGGGATAGTCTTCACTGTGCGAAGCCCCTTAGAGAACAAACAATCAAGGAGAGTCATATCAAAGCTACCGTTATGATCTCGCACCGAACCATCCACATGACCAATCCGAGCAGGAAACGAAGGAGCTTGCGGCTTGGCGAGAACAATTCCATCTCCTTCATCAGGTGGTGACACATCCTCACCCCTTCGATGACGACACTTAGTACGAAGCGTATGCGTTTTGTAGCAAACCCCACATAACCAAACCCCCATACGTGTAAAAGTAACTTCTGCCTCAATATAAACAACCGAATTAGAAGTAAGTGAATGTCGGGTGATATTTCGCGCACCAATCAACAATGACGATCACTAAGATGCTTGATTAGGGAACTCTTAGTAAGACCATTGCCACTTGCATCTTGACAGGCACTAAGACCCACAAAAGGGCATTGAAACTTCACCCGGGCAGCCGACATTGCTATACACAGCCACCACCAAAAACTACAGCATTAACCACCTTAAAACACCATTAAAAACTAATACGACATAACCAGAAAAAGCAAATAGACTGCACACAAATAGCTCCCGAAACTGCACACAAAATGCACCCAAAAAACACACCAAACTTCACCCAAAATGAATCCGAAACCGCCTAGCAACTGCAGGAAAAAAAACACACAAAAACGCAACTGAAATCGCCACCAGAAACTGCCCAGAAACTATCTAGAAACTGCCTGAAAACAGCCACCAGAAGCTGCTCAGAAACTGCCTGAAAACCGCCACGAGAAGCTGCTCAGAAACTGCCTGAAAACCGCCACCATAAACTGCCTAGAAACTGCAGCAAAACAACCCTATGAAACCGCTTTAAAACTGCACCTGATCAACCCAAAAATCAGACCAAAAACGACGCCAAATTGCCTAGAAAAAGGACGTCGGTAAACGCCTTACTGCTGCCGGAAAAAGGATGCCCTCGCCGGTCCTATTAGTGCCCGGTAAATGGCCTGAAAATCGACGCGAAACTATCTGAATTTCGCTCATAAACTGTCCCGAAAGGCCCTGAAATTGCTTCACTTCGACATAAAATCGTTCGAAAAAGGACGTGGTAGCCGGACCCTTCACTTGACCTAACCCCGCCCCGATGATGCTGCCGGAATAATCACGTTGAAGCCCTAACCACCCCAACCCTATTCACCCCTAAACGAGAGAATTATTATTATTATTATTATTGTTATTATTATTATTATATATATATATATATATATATATATATATATATATATATATATATACTTTTTTTTTTTACTATTTTAAATATAAATTAAGTAAAATAATATAGTTAAAGTATAATACTTTGTAATAGACTTATATTGTAAAGGAAAAAAAAATGTGCATCAATTTAACAATGATTTTTTTAAAATCATTATGATGTTATATAGTGGTATTTGGAAGCTGGGGATTAAGCAAGTCTTAGGTGGATGTGGATGTGGATATCCAAGTGGGTGGTGGGGCCAGAATGGTTTTGGGAATGTATCCTCCAGGGCGGGGATGAAGATGAATTTTGGACCTGTAGCGAGGATGATTTGGGGATGGGGATGAGAATGTTAGGCGGGGATGGGGATGGGAAAGTCAACATCCGGCCCGCCCCGCCCCATTGACATCCCTAAATCTAACCACTTCTTATCCAACCTCAATAACCCCACCCTTGTCAATCACCACCTCCACCAGGCTAGAAAATGCACCGCCACCACTTGAAAACCCCATCGCCACCATTTGAAACCCAGTCCCAACCGTCACCCCTCTACCTGAAAACCCCACCCACCGTCTTTCCTCCACCATAAAAACCCAAATCTAAAAAAGCCAAACCCCTACTTCTTTCCAAACCTCACCCTCGAAACCAAATTCAAATTATTTTCATTCAAATTCTGAACTAAATGATTCTATTCAAAGTTTTGGGTTTTTTTAACTTACGAGGTGGCTTTCGGGGGATGGTTGCTGGGAAAGAGGGGCAACAGGAGGGTGGTCGAAATCGAAAAAGGGAGGGAAAGGCGCACCAGGTCCAGCGGTTGGTTTTGAGTGACCATGGAGGGTGGTTGAGGAGGGTAGCCACGGAAGGGGAAAGCTCGTGGGTGGCTTCTTAGCTGGGAAATATTTTTTTTCCCTTTTTTTGTTAAATAAATTGAAAATAATTAAAACAATACATGAAAATAGGTAGCAGGTCACATTGACTAAATAGAATAGAATACCCCCTAAAGTTTGGATTATTGTGGAATTAACAAAAGTTTGGATTAATAACATAAGACAACGTAAAGGTTGGATTATTAGAATCAAGTTTTCCTTTCAAATACTTTAGAGGGTGATATGAGGTACGTTAGTATATTTAAGTAATACTACTTTGATACTAGCCATAGTAAGTGAATTAAGTCACATATAACAAACCTTTCAAAGCACTTTTTATATACTAATTGAATTGGGTTCAAAGGAGTTGAAATCGTTCATAAATTTCGAAGAATAATACTTAATACAATATAATTTTCAACAAGTTACAACTTTACATAAAAATATACCTAAGATTATCAGTTAACAAAAATATACTTAAGATAATTAGTAAACTAACAATAAACAATTATTGCCAAAATATAAATTTTTAAATAAAGAAAAATCTCATCATTGAAAAAAATTAATCATCCTTAGGCACTTTCGTTTTCAATTTTTTGATATAGTACGTATTTGTTAAAATTTATCTGATGTAATAATAGTTTTAAAATTATTATAGTAAAACAAAAGGCACTCAACTTAGACCTTAACATGTGTCACTATGTGATTAAAAAATTTCCCGCTTAATTTCCACCCCTATATGTATCAACGAACTCAGGATTATATGCAATAAGATAATATAAATGTATATATTTCATAATCCTTAAGATTAGGAAAGGACATATGATATAGTATATTATTATTGAACAATCTTTATAAGCTATAAAAACTTTAGCCTACTTATAAAGTCAAGTTTATATTACAGTTTAATAGAAAATATTATTGGTTGTATATTAAATGTAGATTATATAAGTTTATATTCATGCGAATTAAGCATACATGAATTACCCAAAGGTTTGGTTTTTTCACCATTAAGGACCTCATAATTTTATTTTATTTTTTTTTCACTTTAAGGACTTTATTGGTCAAAAGTTAACTACACTAGTTAGATTAGTGTGTTCTTTAGATTAAATAATAATAATAATAATAATAAGAAAGAAAAATAGTTAAACTTCTATAATTTTCACTTATAAGGACTTAATCTTTTTTTTTTTTTTTTTTTTTTTTTTTTTTTGCAAATTATTGGGTGCGTCCACCCGCACCCAATAGTTCGTGTGGCAGTGTGGCACAACTCTCCTCCTTTGTCTTTCTCTCTCCTTTTTCTCTTCCTTTCTTTTTCTATCTCCTCTGCTCCTCTTTTTCCAGATCAATGGAAATCAAAATTAGAAATTCACATCAATTGCATTGAACATTCATAATTAATCCAAAAGGGGTATTTGTTTCGAAGTTTGCTATTGAATCGAAATGGGGGCATGGCGGAGGAAGAGGTGGCGGCGACGGTGGAAGAAAGAATTGCCATCCCTGGTGGTGTAGTAGGAGGCGGCGATGACAGATCTCTAGTGGTGGCATTCGCTGCTTGGTTTGCGTGGTTGATTTGTTGGGGTGCGAATCGTGCTTGGTTTGCGTGGTTGGGGTGCGAATCGTGGCTAGGCTCTGGTGTGTGGCTGCGGCAGGAAAGAGAGAGAGTTTGGTGGTGGTTTTGTTGGTGATTTGTTGTTAATGATGAGAACGTATCAACCATTGTATCTTTTTAATGAAAAAGAAAAAAAGAGAGGAAGAGGAGAAAGAGAAGAGACGGAAGTGTGAATTTGTTGTTGTTAATGAGAACATCAGCCACAAATTTTGTACTTCGTATATTGTTAATGAGAAAGAAAAGGAGGAAGAGGAGGAAAGAAGAGAGAGAAGGAAACAACTTTTTTATCTTGTATGTAGTTAATCATATTAGCTAACAATAATACATGTCAGTCAATTGATGTTTGATATAGGTCAATATTATTGACATATCAAACATTAATAAAAATGTATCATCCAACAAAAGGAACTTATCAGCCAACAAAAGATACATATCAACAAACAAGAGTAATATATCAGCCAAGAGCCGGGACATACCAGTCAACAAAAGATACATATCAGCCAACAAGACGATGAAATCAGCTAACAAAAGGTATAAATAAGTCAACATAAGGAACATATCTATAAGCCAATAAATGAAGCATATGAGCCAACAAAAGGATGAAATCAGCAAACAAAAGCAACAGGTAAGCCACTAAATAAACTTATCAGCTAACAAAATGAAACATATAAGCCAACAATTAAAATATACATATCAGCCAACAAAATAAATATATAAGACAACTAAAGAAACATATAAGCCAAATGATGTCTAATATCAGCCAACAAAAGGGGAAAAAAACATATCAGCCAACAAAGGGAATATATTAGCGAACACAAAACCATATCAGCCAACAAATGGAACATATCAGCCAACACATGAAACATATCAACCAACAAGTAAAATATTTCAGTCAAGCCATCCGCACAGAAATTTTAAGTTTCATAGTAGATCGATTTCTTGGATTAATAAGGGGGTAATTTATGAATGAGAATGCTTGATATCGGTCAAGAGTTCTTTGGTTATTACTTCATACACTTTGGATAAAAGCAAAAAAAATATATATAAAAAAAATCATGGAGATATATAACGTGCTATAAGTGTTGATTGAGTATATGTACAAATGTTGATTTTAAAATTATAAGAGTCATTTTAAAATTCTTTGCTAAAATATATTTTTATCAATCTCAAAAAGCCCCCCCTTTCTCACTTCCTTTATTGAAAAACTGAGTTTAAATTAATGAATAATAGATGTAATTATATAATTAGTGCGTCTTGTGTGTGGCTGGCCACACCATGTGACCACTTATAAAAGAACAATGTAACCCTTATAACAATGAGCCCAATAATAATCCCTGTAATACTGACCAAGCAACCCTTAAGTAACCCTTATAACACCGACGAAGTAACCCTCTAAAACTTTGAGTAACACCTATACACTAACGAAGTAACCCTCATGATGAATGGCCACACCGTGTGGCCATCCATATATGAGACTTTATGCTATATAATTAAAGAAGTTTACAAAATTTTATTATGAATATTTCAACAAATAAGTCAAATTATTTAACAAGAAATATACTTCGTATTTAATTAGCAAAAAATCAAAGGTACTACTTATTAGAATAACAAAATGGTTTATAAAAAAAAATGTAATTAAAAAAGTACATTTGTAGGGGTCTGTGCTGATTTACTGAACTGAGCTGAACTGAACTAAACTAAACTAATTGGAGCTGAATTGAACTGAACTGAAATGAATATTTTATAAGAGAAATAAATTAGGAATTGAACTAGACTGAATTTAAAATAAGTTGAAGAGAACAAGCCCATAATTTATGTTTTATTTCTTTTAACTATAATAGCTGAAATATTAACATTATAATAGGTTAAAATTATAACTATTATGCAACATGTACTTTTAAATGTTATATGTTTTTTTGTTTTTCCTTTTCTCAATAAAATCAAAAAAAATACAAATATTAACATTTGACAAGTCAGCCTATGGTTAAAGGTGAGTTAAGTGACCATAAAACCTTAACCCACGTCCTTAAAGGTGAAAAAAAAATACCTAAGGTTCTTATAGATGAAAAATGCAAAAGTTTAAATCCTTTTTTTAGCTTAACTCATATTAATGCTGAAATTTCCCCATTTAAATATATAAACACAATCAAAGATTACTGTATACGATGAGATAATATAAAAATGTTATACTTTTTTATAATTTACCACATACTTAGAGGACTATATGAAGTACGTAGAATATATAAGTAATACTACTTTGATATGAGTCATAGTAAGTGAATTTAGTCATATGGATAAATAAAAAACTTTTCAAATCCATTTTTTTTAAGGAAAAATACACTTTAATAATCCCAACTTTGGTCAATTTACTTTAAATAATTCCTACTTTCGATTATTCTGTAATAATCCCAACTTTCACCTGCATTTTCTTTTTTCAATTCCAAACCGGTCAACAAAAGTCAATGATCTAATATTCTTGGTCACTTGACACGTGTCAAGCAATAAGTGGTCCAAAAAATAAAAATAAAAAGTTAAAGCAAAAATCAATTAAATAAAAGGAAAAAAAAAATCATAATCAGCCACCACCAACCCACAACCACTAGCGGTGGCCACTTCCATCAATAGCCAACCCCGAATCACCGCCTCCCTAGCCCTAACCCCCAAATTCTCCTCAGAAACCGCCCTAACTCCGCAAAACCGCCCCCTACCTCTTCCACCCTCTAAACCAGCCATAGCAAAACCCTTGCGTCGAACCCGCCACCCATAAAACCACACCCTTTACCAAAGCCCACGTCCCTGAACCCGTCCCCATCCCCTCCCCCCACCCCCAAAACCACCTGTAAACCCTCAAAATCACCTCCCCAACCCTCGAAACCACCTAAAAACCACAGCCCGCTCCCTTTATCTCTCCTCTAATTGTCGGAAAACGCAATCAAAGGGAGTGATGGGAGGGTTTTCGGTGCAAAGAGGGTTTTCAGTAGGTCGGAAAAGTGGGGTTGGGGGATCATAGAGGGTGGTTTGGGTGAGGGTCTTGCCAATTGAGAAACTGCAGCCACCGTCTGGGTGGCCGGTGGTCTTTGGATTTTTTTTCTTTTTTTTTTTTGTTTTTTAATTTAATTTAATTTATTTTTACATTTTTTGTGCCAATTAGTGTGCGACACATGTCATATAATTTGTTTTTTAAAAAAGTTAACCCTTTCTTAAGGTAACCGGTAATCTGGATTGAAGAAAGAAAACACACGTGAAAGTTGGGATTATTACGGAATAATCAAAAGTTAAGATTATTTAAAGTAAACTGACCAAAGTTGGGATTATTAAAGTGTATTTTTCCATTTTTTAATTGAATTTGTTTCAAAGGAGTTGAAATCGTTCATAAATTTTGGAGAACTATAGATAATAACAAGTTACAACTTTTACATAAGAATATACTTAAGATTATCAAATAAAAATATACTAAGCTTAAAATTAATAGTAAAGTAAAAAATTGTCTCTATTAAAAAAAATGCAATTATTATTGCCTACAATTAAACGGTAAAAATAAATACAAAAATCTCACCTTTTAAAAACTCCAATCAACCTTTGGCACTTTTGTTTCAATTTTCTGATATAGAAGTTATTATAATTTATTTGATATAATAGTTCTATAATTATACAAAATAGAGGAAACTCAAGCTACACCTCAAACGTGCCACTCTGTGGTTTAATATTTGTGGATGTCTGTTATATTTTTGTACTGTCTAAAACATTTTAGATATAAGGTTTATTAATCTCAATGCAAACCCTAGCAATTGTATGCATATATATTCCATCATATGGAATAAAGAAAGATATCTCTATTCTCCTTAAATTCTCTCTATTTCACAATAAATTGAAATTATTTAAGATAAATAGCATGAAGTTGAGATTATTAAAACCAATATAACTCCACATGATTTTCATCCCGCCTTTTAAGAAGGAACAAACCCATGAATTTAAACTAGTATTTACCACCTACTTTTAAGGAGAAAAGAGTGCTTACTACGTATATAAAACAGAGAGAATTCAATTTTATATTATACCCACAATAAACTTGAGATGTTTATCCCAACCTGATTTCGTCATTTCCTTCTAAAACATGGGGGCACGCTCGTCTTTTCTCGTCTCTTCATTATATTGGCTTTTTGGCAAACAGTCGTTAGCTAACGTTCTTCATTTTACCCGTTGTTAACCCATGGTAGAGAAAAATTAAAATTTAATTTCAAGCTTTCAATGGAGAAAACAATGGAGGCGCTGTTCACTTACCCTTTGGGTTTCACCATGCCATGAATTTCTCCATTTCTTTTAAGATTTTTCGGTAATTTGGCGGCAAAGCCGCTATCAATGTCGGTATTAGTAATAGTGTTGGTATGGTGGGCGGTTTGCAAGAAGAAGATGAAGATGGTGTTTGAATTTCGGTTGTAGATTGAAGGAGGAAGAAGAAGAACGATGGAGATGGTTGTCGATTTGCTATAAGAAGATGAAGATGGTCTGTAAAGATAAAGATGCAAGAAGAAGAAGATGGTTGTCAATGAAAGAGTAACGTCCATTATTGACGGACAAAACCCACATCTAATTACTTTTTGAAAGTTTATTATATTTAGTTCAGCTTCAAATAAACAAATACACATATTTTATTATCCTTCTCTTGGGATATACTTGTTTTGTTTATGTAGGATATTAATCGAGGTGCTCTCCATAAAACACCTACGTACGCTATTTTTTCAATCTTTAGAGGAGAAAACAAAATCTATCATTTTATTACAGGAAAAACCATCATTTTTAAACTAATATTTTATCCACCTACTTTAAAGAATTATAAAATTTTCCGTCACTAAAAACCCAAAAAAAAAAAAAAAAAAAAAAAAAAAAAAAAAAAAAAAAACTAATTATGGACAAAAATGCATGAAAATTTGATACATGTACAGGGATATATTTTATTTAGTGTTTTATGTGATTATTGGCTCTATCTTCCATTTAAAAAAATAATGACATACAAAATTATCAAATCCCATCAATATCAAGTAACAAAGTTTAAGAACTGACTTCTGAACATATTGTTAGGATATTATTTTAAAGTTTTTTGAAACTAGTTGTAAAAATGAATTAGCTAATCAAGTGGCGGATCTTAGACTAAAAAGTATGGGAGCTAATTAGTTTCGAACTTAAATAACTTTTAATTAAAATTTTAGACATCTAACTATTAACAAAAAACTAAAATATAACAGAAGTCATGTTTAAAGCAATGAAGTCAATGCACCCTGCTTAAGTCTTATTAAAATTTATTGCATACAATTAAAATATGAAAGTAATAATCTATCACCTATACTAAAAGCAAATCTTTTCATAACACTTGTCATTACTTTGTTAAAAAATTTCCCGCCTTTTCTCTTCTTTTTTATTGTTTATTATTTTTTGCAAAATTTTTAAATAAACTATTTATACCTTATGATATTTTCTTTCTACTTTTACAATCATATTCTATATATACCCAAATAAAATATTTCTAAATATCCTTTATATACTTTAAATTTTGTAATATTATTTTTAAAAATATTTAACAACTTTAATCTAGTTAATCACTATAAGGAAACAATATGCGAGTTTGAAAAAAAATTTAAATTACACAAATTACATGGGCTAATAGATGCAAACAACATATTACGATACGTCGATACATGTACAATATATGTACAAAAATAATATAAATAATAAATGCGTAACATTTTGTATTTGTTGTTAATTAATAAATTTTGAGTTATGAAATGAATTTGTAATGTTGTGATTCGAGTGTAAAAATATAAGGTCTCAAAAATATTATTTAAAATATTATTTTGTTAATTAAGTAGTAAAAATATGATAGATTATATTTTTATTTTTATTTATTTGAACTCACTTGAAAAAGTTATTGAATCTCTATCACTTGATATAATATTTTTATCACGCGTGTCTAGTAACTCTTACAAAAATTATAAGGGTCGGACCCACTATGACATGTGTTATTTTGTAATTATAATCCTAGTCACATGGTTTAGACTGAAATTCTCCCACCATGCTATCGGGGCACTAGCCTCTAAGGCCCTGTTTTTTACAATGATTTGGACCAAATATGGGAGAATGTTTATTGTGAGGTGGTTAGCACCGATTTTAAAGTATATTGTTTAATACTTGTCATTATTTTCATTATGTGTTCTAATATTTGACTAATAAGTTCCTTCTTACTTTATATCATTATATACAGGTTGTGAATAAAAAATGTTATGATAGAATACAACAATCCTGGGATCTAATTAATAATCAAGAAAATTGTTACATAACCTTATTGTCTTATGAAACTTGGCATGATAATTTTCAACATTATAAGTTGAGTGATTATTTTATTTAAATTTCAAAATACTTTATCCTTCTTAAGTTTCTTTGATAATTATATCTTATTTTTCTTTAGTACTTGGTAGACCTTTTACAAGCTAACATTGAGTCTAGCCGATGTGTACAAGTTTGCAGCTCAATATGACACCGGCAGTTCAACACATTTATAAATGAAGTTTGTATGGAGATCGATAGTTCAAGCTCCGAACACAAATGTTGTAGGAGGTATTGCACGAGCAATTCTTGCATCTCAAAGAGATTCGCGCCTTGAAATAGACGATGCACTGAAACTCGCACGTGTGTGTGGCCAGAAACTCGATGCAACCAAATCATACTTTATTAATGCACTACATCTGTTTAAACGATTGTTTTATGTTTATTTGACTAATAGATTTGTTTCGAGTTAGTCATGCTTCAAGGTTGTGGAAACGATATGACGTTTCTACCATAACTTTACAACTTGACAAATCATATAGACTATTTAATTCAAACTTACAGTGTTGTCCCACATTTACATTGGATATCAACTTTCTATGACGGCTAAGTAAGTTTATGATCTGTTTTGATATTAATCTTATATAGAATAATTACAACTAACTAACATCTTTCGGTCTAATTAATCGTAGGACATGCAATCATCACTTAAGGACTTTGCATGTAACATTATTCAAACCTTGTTGACCCTTATTAGTAGTAACTGATTTTACAAAGCCAGTTACAACTAAATTTTTTATTTTTTTTAATTTCCCTTAATTCTTAATGATATGAACTCATGGAGCAAATCTATAATCTCCGATTGTGATTAATAATGGAGGGAATAACTCTTCCTCCTTGGATCTAATTCAATCGTAAGCTTGTTTTTTTTATCTTAATTATACTCCTACTCCCTCCGTTTTTTTAAGTTCCCATAACTTTGGGCACATAATTTTAGGCAAAAGAATAAAATAATATATAGGTTGGTATGGTTAGGAATAAAAAATTTGGAAAAGTAAGATAGAGAAATATAAATGGTGAGCATTAGGAATAATGTGAGAGGGAGGAAATATTATAAAATGGTAGTGGGGTTAAAAGGAAGAGAGATATATAATATATAATGTGGGACATTTAAAAAACGGTCATTTTAGGAAAGTGGGATACTTAAAGATAGCAGAGGGAGTACTTGTATTGTATTTGCATAGAATGATCAATAATTTGTCTTGTTTTTTTTATTGTTGCTTTGGTTATAATATATTACATATACAATAAGGTCTTGTTTTAGTTTAACTAATTTTTGCTTATTTCCAAAAAGATAAGTTCGAATAAGAAAAATTAAGTGGACTAATCCTAAAACTCAAAGATTAGTAGATTTTAAGTGCAGGGGAGGATTAAGCATATGGACACCTGCATGAACAATGCAAGTTATACGGTAGAGCTTTTTTAGTCCACTTAGAGGTGCACTTTTTAATCTGAAAAGACCACCCACAATAGGTTGAGAGTATTGAAACATTTCTTATAATAATAGTGATGTAAAGGAAGAATAATTTGCTTTTTCCCCCACCACTAAACCATTATTATCCTAATAAAAATAAATTATATATTAAAAAGAAAAAAAAAAGCATCCATTTTCTTAATAGGTGCAGCTTTGAGGGTTCAAGAGAATATGCATGGATCTTCCTTTAAGCTAAAATTTTCCAACAAATTATCATCAAACTTTTTAGGCAACCCATAAATTAATTAAATCTTTTAACAACTTTACAAAACACCTCTTTCCTTCACCCTAAAGAAACTCCTTTTGGATACAACTAACCCTTCAACCATTATCTTCATCATCCTTTGTCTTCTCAAGCTTTAAATCCAGCCGTTGATGGAAGGCGGCTGCTGGCATACGGCCGCCGGTTGCGAACCGACACCTAAGAAATCCCTAGTTTGCCCTCCACTTCCTACACCAACACCTCTTTGAGTATAACTGTCTACATGATCATTGATCAACTTCTGACGCTTGGCGGGGTTAGGAGTGTACATGGTTGTCATGGTAGAGAGATCATCGACCGAACCCTCGACATCGCTCCCAGCATTGGTGGTGGTTGAGTTAGAAGTACCAAAAACCGAACCGCTCCGGTTGAAGTTGTGATCTTTTTCATTATTATTTTCCTTCACAAAGCCAAAGTTTCCATGGAAAAATGCATCATTTGTATTGGTAGAAGAAGTAGAGCCCATTTGAGCAGCTTTTTGTAGTAATGCTGTGGCTGACATAATGTGGGAAGAATTGTTTGGGGATGTTTGATGATGAATGCTATATAATGAAGGAAGTGATGTCGTAGTATTAGTTGTAGTTGAAGTAATTTCATTGGTTAATACACCTAAATCTTCATCATTATTTTTGTTATTTTGTGGATTATTATTGTTGTTATTAGATATTTTACTTCCAAATACCCAATTTAATTGATGGTAATTATTATCTTCAGGCTGGTGAGGATTCGAACCCAAGACCCCTAGAGGGGTATTATGGGAATTTAAGGAGTTGATAGTGGAGCTAAGGTGTTGTTGTAAATTATGGGCTTGGATGGGTATATTATTAGTAGAGTTTTGAATTGAATCATACCCTCCACCAGCTTGAGCCAATTGGTTACCTAACCACAAGGGAAATACTCCACCCCTTTGGTTTTGATGTTGATCAAGCGCGACGGCATCTTTAGTTGATGATGAAAGAGGCCTAAAAATGGAAGAAAAATGTTGTGCCACGGCAACTGCAGGTCCGATATTAGAGCCCATCATATGATGGTAGTTGAGGTTATTGTTTGTTGCTACCGCGGCATTAAGGTTGAAATGGGTGCTTGCTGCGTTCATTCTTGCTGTTTCTTCTGCTAAGGCGTCACAAAAGGCCCTATGCGTAATGAAGCTATCCCTCCTGCTTAAATAAAGGGACAATAATAAGTGATTTTTAGTTAATTACATATGAAAGTTAAGTATTCTAAAATATGTAGAGATATTTTGCAACGATTTTGTTTGGTTAATTAATTTACTAGATCTTAGACCAACCTAGATTATTAGAATATTGTATTGTCTTAAAATAGAGGGATATATATTTATCTATGAGCTAGTATGTCTTGAGAGTTGGTAAAACGAAAATGCATGGTCAAAATCTTGAGTAAACTGCATTGGATTTCACAATTGCCAATAATGGGACTTCAAAAGTTACAATTACGGTAATATAGCTAGAGCGACGTGACTAAAGTTCAATATTAATATTTCAAACCTAAGATGTATGTCCCTAATAATAGATCAAATTTTAATTTTTGCTTCTTATATTATAAGATAGTAATTCATAAGTTGTAATACACATTTTCAAACAACAATAGATAGGAATAATGTAAAAACAGCGGCATAAGTATGCAAAAATAATTTGAATGAGCAACGAAATATATATGATTTTTATACTAAATCAAATAATTAAGAAAATGACATTCAATCAAACAAATCTATTATATTATATTATTAAAAGTCGAAAGAATACTTCGTAAATATTGCATAACACTCAATTATTATAGAGGGGCCATACTATATACTTCCTTTACCAATATTCATATTTGGCCCATGATGCTATTGAGAAGTTTAGATCAAGAATGAAACAATTTTAAGTTTCTAACCCAATTACTATTGCAACATAATAAAGACAATTATAGGAAGGGTCAATAATTTTAGGAGACTCAAATCTCCATGCAATGAAAATATATACCATGACAATCATGCAACAAACCATGTTATAAATATGGTACTACAAAATCATGTAACTATATATTTGTCCTCATCTTGCCATATCTACCCCCACCTTCATACCCCACTACTCCCATACATACAGATAGATGTTACTGTCATGTAGCATCACTTTTCTCCATTTCTTAAAACATCTCCACCTTAAAAACTTTCTTCTTTAGATCATGCTTAGTGCTACACTACATAAAATAAACTTCATCTTTTTATTACCATGAAGATATCATGTATATTCAGTTTACTCTAAAATAATTAGATTTAAGCTATAATAGTGACTGCCAGCTATGATAGTTCGCTTAGTATACTCTACTTGATATTGACGTGATCGAGATCGAATCACGTCTACATCATTGCCTATTGTAGCTCTGAAAAGAGCATTATTGTGTTTTATGTACATAATACTTAGATGCCGCATGAATGAAACCTTTTAAATATTATAACTTGCGGTGATCATCATATATATACTATGATCTAACAAAAGAAATTAAGTAAAAAATAATTCAATTCATTAACTTAGAATGAAGAAATAATTAACACATACCTTGAGAAAATAGTCCCACAATCACACTTGTATTCCCTAGTTCCACAAGTTTTGGAATGAGCCTTACAATCAGACTGAACAGCATACTTCTTATTACACTTCTCACACTTCCATTTTTTCTCACCATGCTTCCTACAAAAATGCTTCTTAATGCCGGTAAGGTCACCGAGTGCTCGAGAGGGATGATGGTGAACACAAGTCTTTTCGGGGCAAACATAGACGCGTTTCCTTGGCTCTTTGCTAGTCCTTTGCTTGAGCTTCCATGGTAAGTTATGACCTCGACGATGAAGTTGTAGATTTTGATCCCTTTGAAACCCTTTCCCACATATTTCACATAAGAATCTGTTGGTTGCCATTAGGGTTTTTGGTGATAAAGCTATTACTTCTGCTTCTGGATCTAAAAGATGCAAAAGATAGATGATTATTATAATATAATTATCATTATTATTATTTGGTAATTATGAGTTTTTCATTTATGAATATACCTAGGTAGCCTTCATCATTATACCATAAAGGTGGAATAACAAAAGTTAGAAAGAAAATATGTTGATTTATCATCAACTTTTATAATAAAAAGAAAGAATTTTTCCAATTATAATAAATAAAAACAAGAAAATAAATAAACTTGCCTGGATTTCCTGGTAAGTTTCTCTTCTTCTTAGGAGGAATAGGATCATTAGTTGATCCAATAACTGGTGTTAGTAGAAATCCATTTGTAATTACTTCTTGATCAGCCATTCTTTAGGAAGGTTTTCGCTAAAACTAATTATGATGCTTAGATTAAATAAGAGAAAACTTAATTATGAAGCTTGACAATGGAGCAAAAATTAAAAGAAGGATGAAAAAGATTTGATTTGTGATTTAATTTTGAATTTCTAAAGATGATGGAAATATTGATAGAGTTTCTCTCTTTCTTTCTTTCTCTATGATATAGACATAAAGTGGAAAATTAAAGATGTGATTAAGTGAAAACTAACACTAGGAAAGAGGTTACACCTTGTTATATATGCTGAAAGATATAGGTATCATAGTTTAATTAATTAAAGAAAATGTTTTTTTTTTATAAATAATAATAGCAATAATTAAATAGTTATGTGTAATAATAAACTAAAAACGAAGGCTTTTGAGAATTAGCTGCCTATAAGCATAAATTTTTTTTTTATTTTTTTTTTAAGAAAATACACAAACTTCAAAAACACACAATGTGGTGGTTTTACCCTTTGCTTTTGGTCGGACATATTTGAGAATAATATAATTATAGTGTTGTGGATGGCGGTGAAAAGTTAAAGTTGAAGGGAGTATGAGAAGTGGGAAGAGAGATAAAGAAAGAAATTGGCAAAGAAAGCACAAAGGTGTGCATGATGACACATATGATGAGGCTATGAGAAAGCTAATCCTCATCCTTTTTCATTTGGAATGATTACCCCATAATTTGACTCCCTTTTTTTTCTCTTCTTATTTTATCGTTTTACTATTTAGGTCTATTACTATCATTGTATCATATACTTGTATGTAACTCTAAACTCTTTGCTCAATACATTAAATTTTTGTTTTTATCTTGGAGGGTAGAGAAAATAAAGATTAAAAGTTTTTAGTATTTTGAGGTCTACAAATTCGATCAATTATCATCCTTAACCAAATTAAAAAAAATGATATATAATACTCTAAAGTAAAATAATTATTAAAAGAAGTTGATAGGGTCGGGATCAATGCGTGATATTATCATCCATTTCAAAAGTAGTGTTGAGTAAAATCTTACTCAATGAACTCAATTTATATAATCATTTTCAGTGATTCATATATATATATATACATACATATATATATACATACATATATATATATATACATACATATATATATATATATATATATATAATAATTACGTTCAATATACCATTTATTATTATGGTCCTAAAGCACTACATCTATTTTTTAAGGGTAAATCTATATAGCCCTTAGGGTTACAAATGAGCATTAATCATTTTTTTTCGTATTAGTTTAGAAATATATGACAAGTCACGTGCAAATTATGTAATTAATGAATATATTTTAATAATATTTTTCTCTTTTAGCTTCTAATAATAGATATCCGGCCTTAAGGTTATGTATGACATTTTCCACTTTTTAAAGGTAATTCTTGATTGTTCGCTGCATTAGTGTCAATTGTAAACTATTAGGTTGTAATATGAGTTTTTTTACCTAAATAATTCAATAAAGATATTTAATTGTTGACAAGTGAAGGAAGAGTAGAGCAGGGCAGAGTAGAGCAGATTTCAGCAGAGTAGAGCAGAGAAGAACAGATCTAAAGAATAGGGCCTAAGTCCTCCCTCCATTTTCCTAAGTTCTACTCGCCTTTTATTTTCATCCATTTTTCTAAGTTCTATTCGTAGAGAAGAGCAGATCTAAAGAATAGTCACTTTTACTTTATTTCTTTTAAGACAATATTTATTAATTTGTTATCAACTTCAACCCCGCATTGTGGGATCTAAATATATTAAATTTATCCCTTATTCTCTAATTCTACCCTCTTCTAAGCTAAAAAATTTTCATGCATGGTCTCCACCTTTACTTTTCTTTGGTTTTTGTAGCTACACTAACAGAGTACTTAAGACTTAGGAAAACCGAGGTAGTACTAGTGAAGATCAATTACTCAAAATGTGGATTAATCTGATCTATTATACAACGCTTTGTAACTCTTCTCTCTAAACAATAATCAATAGAGGATCGTTAAGTCGGATGGTTGATGGTATGATCGGTATCATATGGTTGTCGAGCTATATATCCTTTCACCAATTTGATAAAAGAAAATATTCTATATATAAGGTGTAAGCCTTGGGAAAGAAATTTTGTCACTTCTTGATGCCAATCAATGATAAGGTGGAAGCTAGCTAGGGTTGGAGAGCTTCATTAGTTTCCAAATAGAAATAAATTATAAATTGTAAGCTTGTGTTTTTTTTTTTTTTTTTTTTAAAGAAATAATTGCTATTATTTTTAAAAGAAAATTGTCAAACACATATACGAAGTAAATTTATATGTAATATCATAATGTAGAGAAATGTAAGTACTTTCTTCCTTTTTATTATATGCTTAAAACAAAGACTTGTGGCACAAATTTTGAAATTTAGATTATATAATGTAAAATTATACATGGTACATAATCCTTCTTTAGTCTTAGTATTAAAATTATATTGAAAAAATCCTTCGTTTACTTTCACTAATTATTTCCTAAAACTGCACGACTAAAGGATGTGTTGCAAGTATAAGAGAATGGAAGAAGCATGTTATTACAATTGGCAAAAAATTTAAAACACTAATTGAGTGCGGCAACAAACTAGCAACTAGCAAGCTTTGATCAAAGTCTTTAACTAGCTAGCTAGTCAAAAGTGCAATAGCACTTCAAAGTCTTTTCTTATCCTTTGAGTATCATACCTTTGCATCACTATCTTAACAAATGCTTGATGATTGCAATTCAGTCCTTACTTTACAATTATTGTTACTTTTTATACACAAATATTTAATTTTATTATTTTTTTAACTCAAATGTTAATTTTTAATTCCACTAGATCGATCATTCTATTGTTACCCAAAAAAGAATGTGAGTAATATTTGGAAACTATGAGCAATTAGTATAGCTTTTTTTTTTTTTTTTTTTTTTGAAGAAGAAGAAGAATTGGTTTGTGACCACTCAACAACGTGTGTCATTACTGAAGACGTATCGACAACCTCATCAAAGATGAAACATAGTTACACTGCTAAAACTTTCATATTAAAAGTATCAATTTTCATATCAAAACTTTCATATTAAGTCATTATACATGCACTGGAACAAGATATCAAAGATCATACGATGCACTGGAACAAGATATCAAAGATCATACGATGTTGATCGGGAGGGTAGTCTAGTGGTAGTCAATGTTGTACAAGATCCTTAGTCAACTCCATCGGGGATTGATCAGATCATATATAACTGTTGACTTCTCTTTTCTTGTGTCAAAATAGAGAGAATAGAGAGTTGTATTTTGTATTAGCGTATACACAAGTATATATATATAACCTAAGAGATTAGGGCTCGTAACATAACAACGGTCCATTAGCTATACATATGATATGGCCTAACATCCACCCTCAAGTTGGAGCATGCAAATCACAAATGCCCAACTTGCCAAGTAAATACAAGAATTATTGTTTTTTCAATGCCTTAGTGAAAACATCCGCGAGTTGATCCGTTGTTTTCACATACGACGGACTAATAACCCCTTCCTGAATAGCATCCCTAACATAATGACAATTAACCTCAATATGCTTAGTACGTTCGTGGAAGACCGGATTCTGCACAATATATAACGCAGATTGACTATCACAAAACAAGCTCTTCGCACGGGGATGAGAGACTCCTAAACTGAGGAGTAGAGCCTTCAACCATTTCAACGAAGACTTAGCAACAGTATGTTGCTTCTTTGTTTTCCAAGAGATAAGAGAAGCACCAAGAAACACCAACCAACCAGAAATCGATCGCCTCATGAGAGGACAACTAGCCCAATCCGAGTCACACCAACCTGTAATATGTAGATCACAATCTGAGCTCAAAAGGATTCCCTGACTCGGACATCCTTTCAAGTAACGCACCGTACAAAGAGCAGCCTCCCAATGATCCTGACACGGTTGTTGTATAAACTGAGACAAGATATGAACCGCATAAGCCAAATTAGGTCTCGTGAAAGATAAATAGATCAAACGATCCACAAGACGACAATACATTTCTGGATCAGAAATAAGAGGAGACTCTGATTTAGCCAGAGTATGATTCTGCTCAATAGGAGTACCTGCAGGACGTGCCCCTAGCAAACCAGACTCTACAATAATATCAAGTGTATATTTCCGTTGACATAAAAATATGCTCTCCGGACTCCGTGAAACCTCAATACCAAGAAAGTATTTCAATACACCCAAATCTTTCATATGAAAACAATCACTCAAATATGATTTTAATGTTGAAATTGCAAAGGAGTCATTACCAGATATTATTAAATCATCAACATACACCAGAACACTAAGTTGAATAGCCCCAGATTGTAGAGTAAAAAGAGAGTAATCGGATTACGATTGTGAAAAATCGTATCTTTTCAGAGAAGAGGCCAACTTAGAGAACCAACAACGAGGTGCTTGCCGTAGCCCATACAATGACTTTTCAAGATGACATACTAACCCAGATTGAGAACCATGAAAACCAGGTGGAGGCTTCATATAAACCTCCTCATCAAGATCACCATGTAGAAAAGCATTATGAACATGCATTTGGTGCAATTCCCAATTTTTCGCAGAGGCCACTGCAAGAAAAGCGCGACTAGTGACCATTTTTTCCACAGGAGAAAAAGTCTTGTTATAATCGATACCCTCAACCTGATGATTACCAAATATAACGAGACGAGCCTTCAATCGTTCAAGTGTGCCATCGGAATTAAGCTTGACCTTGTACACCCATCAGCATCCCAAGGCTTTCTTTCCTGGAGGCAACTTTTCCATCACCCATGTTTCATTATTTTCAAGAGCAGTAATCTCTTTTTGCATGGCCTCTCTCCAACCCTCATGCTGCATTGCCTCATGAAAATTACGCGGCTCAACCACTGTATCCACAGCTGCAATAAATACACGGTGTCACAAAGAAAAGTTATTACAATTCACAAAATGTGCTAAGGATAAGGAGTACCTGAGGAGCTTGGAGTAGACGATAAACATAGAGAGATAGATGGACTTTGAAGAGATATAGTATGTGCGACGTAGTCTCGATGCCAACCTGGAGCTTGTCGGGGCCGTTGACCACGGCCTAGTTCTGTAGAGGTAGAGGTAGAGGTAGAAGTGCCCGGAGCAGCCATGGAAGAGCTTGAAGTGCTGATGTCCGAGTTGGGGGTAGCCAGAGCAGCCTCGGCAGAGGACTCCGCAAGGGGGCTGTGCGGGGGGAGGCAGCAGCCGCAAGTGGCCTGCGGTGTGGGCTGCTGTCCTGGGTAGAAATCGCAGGTGGCTTGCGATGTTGGCTGTCTTCTTAGGCAACCGTAAGTGTAGCAGCAGTAGCAGGGGTGGGGGTGGATTTTCGGGCACAAGAGACCCCTCACTCACTTCCAAAATATACTCCAAGTCATCCAAAAAATCGTGATCAACCCCAACATTGTCATGAGATGTATCCTTGGCATGTACATGAGCAGAAACCAACTCAACCCCTTTCACAAATGGGAATTCATTCTCAAAAAATTTAACATCACGAGAGTTTAATATATCACCGGTGTCTAAATCATACAACTTCCAACCCTTCTTTCCATGAGGATACCCCACAAACACACACTTTCTACTTCTAGGAGCAAATTTTTCAGCCTTTGCTTTTTGGTTATGAGCAAAGCAAAGACACCCAAACACACGCAATTCATCAAAATTAGGTTCTTTGCCAAATAGAATTTCATATGAAGTTTTATTGGCTAGTAAACTAGAGGGAGTGCGATTAATTAAATAAATTGTCCAAGAACACATTCACCCTAAAGATCAATCGGCAAATTGCCTTGAAACATTAATGCACGACTCACATTTAAAATATGTTGATGTTTACGCTCTACCCGCTCATTTTGTTGAGGGTGCCAACACAAGAGGTTTGGAAAAGAATGCCATTGTCATTAAAATACGGAAGCTTGTGTTTGAATTCAGTTCCATTATCACTCCATACACATTTAACAGTAACATCAAATTGACATTTAATCATAGCAAAGAAGGAACAAAAAGAAGAATAAAACTTCAGTTTTGTCATTTAATAAATAAACCCAAACACCTCTCGAAAAATCATCAACAATAGTTAAAAAATAGTGAGCACCAAAAGTAGAAGGTGTCTTATATGACCCCCATAAATCACAATGTATCATTTCAAAAATACGACTAGCTCTACTATCACTATTAGGAAAGTTATCTCTAGATTGTTTAGCTTGAGGACAAACTTCACATGCTTTATTCAAAGATTTGCTACTAGAACTAGAACTAACAGCACATACTAACTTGACAATCTTATCCGACGGATGCCCCATACGTCGATGCCATAACTCGAATGTCAAAACCGCCGAATTTGACATCGCACATACTTTAGGAAGTCGCCGAAAATAAAAGAGTCCATCTATCCGTTCACTGCCTCCAATTAGGCTCCCCGAGAGTCGGGCCTGTATAGCACATAAAGAGTCAGTGAATTGTACATAACATATAGAATCATCAATCATTTTAGAGACAGAAATTAAATTGCAATTTAATTTTGGAACGTATAAAACGTTTTCAAGAATTATTCTGTCATCTAAATAAACTCGGCCCTCCTTCGTTGCCATGGCTTGAATACCATCCGGAAGACTGACAGGGCAAGGAGATATGAATGTAGGGTCACATCCAGTAAACATGATTCAGCACCGGTAACATGATGAGAAGCGCCAGTGTCGATGATCCAAGATAATGAAGGATACTCAGCCGTCATCTTATCTTGTTGACGATTATTAGCCATAGTTAAGAGAAGATGAACATGCTCAAGTTGGAGTTCTGCCAAGGTCGAGAGCGTGTCCTGTGATGGAAGAGATGCAGCAGCAGCAAGAGGGGCGCCCACGACATGGGCTCGAGCCGTGGGCTTGCCTTGATCAGGCGAGGCAGCAGCAGCAGCAGGTCTGCTAGAAGCAGAGAACCCCTGATGTCCCGTACCTACCCCTCCCCCCCTTTTTACCAAATTTCTCGAGCCACCACTCGAGGTAACCATGAAGGATAAAACACCCCGAGTTGTCATGACTCGCGCGTTTATAGTGGGTGCAGTAGAGCTTTGATTTATCCACACAAAAATTGGATTTGGAAGGCCTACGATCAGGGGGTAGTGCGAAAACATGAGCCTCGCCCTTTTCAGATTGAGCGTGCCCTTGAGAAATTGATCAAGAACGCTCTTCCTGTAGAAAGGCCTGGTATGCACGGTCAAGAGTCACCAGAGGTTGTTGCGATAGATGATTAGTTTGAACAACCACATATTTCTTATCATCAATGCCAATTAAAAATTGGTGTAATTTCTCCTCTTCCCTATCCAATTCGTATTTGGCAGCAATATTACAAGAGCAATTCCCACATTCACAGCCATGAGGGGTTTTAAGATGCATAAGATCATCAAAGAAGTTCATCAAAGTAGTGTAGTAGTCCTCAACCGACATGGTTGACGATTGTCTGCAAGAGGAGATGGAAGCCCGCAATTGCTGAAGGCGAAGGCCACTAGCTTCACAAAAACGGGTCTCCAAATAGTCCCACAGTTTCTTCACCTCCTCGAAATAGGGTACAGAGGCCGCAAGTTTAGGATCAATAGCACGCAAGAGTCATGAAATTAACATGGAATTAACAGTCTCCCAGTCGAGGAGCTTCTTCTTCTCCGGTGGTTTAGATATTGTGCCATCGATGAAGCCAAATTTGCGGCGAGATTTTAGAAAAAGAGTGATCTCCCAAGACCAAGCAAGGTAGTTATCTGATTTCAATACGACGTGAGTGATGAGATTCCCTGGTTGGTCACCGGCACCAAGGTAGAAAGGAGAGGATGGATCGAGTTTGCCTTCGTCACCCATGTCGATTAATCAAGCAGTAGAGAAAAAAAAATTGCAGAATTTTAGGGTTTAGGGTTAGTGTTTTAGAGAGTAGCGTATAGTGGCTCTGATACCATGTCAAAATAGAGAGAATAGAGAGTTGTATTTTGTATTAGCGTATACACAAGTATATATATACAACCTAAGAGATTAGGGGTCGTAACATAACAACGGCCCATCAGCTATACATATGATATGGCCTAACATTTTTACTTCTATCTTACACTTAGCTTATAAAGTAAAAAGGATGATTAGTTTTTATAGTCACTAGGGTGGCTAACATGCGTGATGCGCGCGCCATAACTAGCAATATCCGGGAAGCTCTTTCAGGTTGGCCTTACATCACAACTTTAGTGGTTAGTAGCGTTAATGATGGTAAATATGTAAACAAATATTTTTAGGGGTATAAGCGCCCGCACATTATTCTTAAAAGAAAAAAAAAACAAAGCTAATTAACATTAGTGGGTATAATTACGTAAATTAACATTTTAAAGGGTATAATTGTCCAAGCATTATTCATAAGAGTTATCTCATACTTTTTAAAAGGTAGGGATATTTCGAATAATGATACAAACGAGTCTTGCTAGAATTGTTTCATATTGTAATATTAAAATTTTATAATACGTACAAATATATAATTATAGTTAAAATTTTCCATTAGTAGTTAGTGAAAAAAGATCAACTGTAAACTTTAAAGAATTTAGAGAAACACATGATGTAACATTTCTTACTTTTTTATTTAAGCAGGTGCTATAAGCTAATAGTAGTAAAATAAAAATTTAAACTAAATACTCATTTGCTCCTACTTAATTTTGACTTAGCTTCAATTCAAAGATTGAGGTGATTGTACAACTTTTTAGGAAACGTCTTTATTTTTGCATGGACTTGTGCTTTTATGTTTCATAGAAGAAGGTGAATAGGTCATCCTTTCTCTCATTCTTATGTATTGTAAAGTTACTTCGACCAATTTTAGGGAATTCAAATGTAAATGTGTGTTTCTTCTATAATTTTGCAATATGTTTCTTGTGTTTCAATGTACAAGTTTGCCATCAGTACGCTATAAATTAGGGGTGAGCAAAAACTGTGGGTACCCGGTATTGGAACTGGAACCGGTTAGGACCCGGCGGGTCCGGACCCAGACCCGGTTGTACCGGTTTCAATTCCGGGTCCAAAATATAGGACCCGGTTAGATCCGGTTCCAATTCCGGGTCCTAAAATTTTGGACCCGGTACCCACCGGGTACCCGGTTATACCAGTTCCAATACCGGGTACCCGGTCTTGGAACCAATATAACCGGGTACCCGGTCTTGGAACTGGACATTTTAGAGCTAATTTGCTGAATAGTTCAAATACTTGTATCTTTTTTTAGAGCCCAAATCAAAATAAGCCCAACATACTAATGTACTCATATTCTTTCTCACTTCACTAACCCTAAAATCTCACAGCCTCCACTTTGAATCACATACTCTCTCACCTCAACAGAGAAAACACCCCTTCACTGGTCACCCCTCCATCACGACGGCTCCGTTCTTGCTCTCACGGTCTCACACTCTCACCACTCGGATTGAAGCTCTCAGATCTCACAGCTTTTGCTCATATTGTTAAAGGTTCTTCTCCTCTCAAGCTCTTTTTGTTATTTTACTCGCAAATTATTTGAGTTTCGCATGTTTATGATAATTGATTAATTGTACTATTTTTTTAGATTAAAAATTTGTGTTTTTTTTTTTTGTAAATATGTATACCGTAAATTTGTCAATTTGTAGTTAGTTTTCTACTTGCTAGTTTGAGTAAGTGCAACGAATAAGCGTGTAAATGAGTAAATGACAGTGATCTAAGGCAGAAAGTTTGATGTTTGATTAGGTTACCAACTTGTAAACGATAAACTACTTTAATTATGTTGCTGCTTTAGTCCCATTTGCTAAACTACTTCTATATATACTACCAAAGTACCAATACAACATAGAAATGGCAATAAGGCCTTAATTACTATCGGTACTACTTTAATTATGTTGCTGCTTTAGTCCCTTGTAAACATGGCTTGTTATTGTTGTTGTTCTGATGTTGCTGCTGCTTCTGACCTTCTGTCGTCTGCTGTAAGTCAGGACAGTGGTCGGAGGTGGTGGTGAGTGCATTGCAGTAAGGAGCAAAATAGAATTTAATTATGAAAATGAATTTGATTAATAATGTATACTCTACTTAAGAAGCTAGTAGTAAACTAGTAATGGCCGAACCTACTTGCTAGAATGTACACATTATTACTCTCCTATTTATTTATATATCAATGTATAATTTTAATTTTATTTCAGATTAGTGATGGATCATGAACGTCATGAACCTATGGATGATGAAAGTGATGCCGGTGTTGGGAATGCAACAAGCGAACCAACCACAGTTGGCGATAAGAGGAAGTCTGAGTTTTGGAGCCATTTTTGGGACATTAGAGATTCGAAAACCAAAAAAATAATCAAGATTAGATGCAAATATTGTGACAAAATTTTAACAGGTAACACTAATAATGGAACTTCATCATTAAAGAAGCATCTTAAGTCATGTCCAAAGTACCCTACAAATATTGACAATAAGCAAAAACTCATTTCTATGTTTAAAGCTTCTCCATCTGATTCTACTGTGATGTCTAATTGGGAGTTTGATCAAGATGCATGTAGACTTGCTTTAGCAAAAATGGTTATTGTTGATGAACAACCATTTTCTATAGTTGAGCGTGAAGGATTTAGATATTTTTGTCATGTTGTTGTTCCTCAATTTCATATACCTTCACGGTTCACTGTTGCAAGAGATGTAAAAAATCTATTTGTTTGTGAAAGTGAGAAGTTGAAGAATACACTTAAATGTTTAAAATCAAGAGTTCTTTAACAACTGATTGCTGGACTTCTATTCAAAATTTTAACTATCTTTGTTTGACTGTTCACTTCATAGATGATAATTGGAAGTTGCAAAAAAGGATTTTGAATTTTCAATTAATGGATAGTCATAAAGGTAAGGAGATTAGAAAAGTTGTTGAAGCATGCATTCTTAAATGGGGAATTGAGGATCGATTGTTGTCTTTAACGGTTGATAATGCAAGTTCAAATGATGTGGCAATTGGTTATTTGAAAGCTAATTTTCTTGATAAACTTGTTTTGGAGGGTTCATTTTTTCATATGAGATGTGCTTGTCATGTGTTGAATTTGATTGTGAAAGATGGTTTATCTTCGGTAAAAAACTCGATTGCTAATATTCGTAGTGCTGTTAGATATGTGAGGAGCTCTCCTTCTAGAGCAAAATTGTTTGCACACTCTGCTATGCTTGTGAAAGTTTCTTGTAAAAGCTCGGTATGTCTTGATGTGTCAACTAGATGGAATTCTACATATCTCATGCTTGAAACCGCTTTGAAATTTGAAAAAGCTTTTAATAGATTTAAGGAAGATGACCCGGATTTTAGTAAGGAACTTAAGGATGGAGTTCCAACAAAAGAGGATTGGGGAAATGCTAAAGTTTTGGCTTTGTGTTTAAAGCAATTTTATGAGTCTACAAAGAAGATGTCGGGAAGTTTGTATGTCACTTTAAACATGCATTTTCATGAGATTTTGGGTGTATTGAATTCTTTGTTAGAATGGGAAAACTCTTCAAATATAGATATTCGTGTTATGGGTAAGCTAATGAGGGACAAGTTTGATAAGTATTATGGAGATCTTACTAAGACAAATGTCATGATGTTAGTTGCGGTTGTTTTAGATCCTCGATATAAGCTTAGGTTTGTGAAGTACTCTTTTAAAAAGCTTTTTCCTCGTGACTTTGTTAAGGTGGATGTTATGTGTGACGATTTGTATGACATTCTTAGAAAGTTGTTTGACTATTATGATGCAATTCTTGCCTCTTCTCTCAAGAATGTTGTTCATGATTTTAATCATTCTAGTATGAATGTTAATGGTCAAGAAAGCTCAATAGCACCAAATAATGAGCAAATGAAAAAGTTTTATGATGAGTTTGATGAGGAAGACGGTGGAGGAGGGGTTATTGAAAAAAGTGAGTTGGATAACTATCTTGAAGAAGTTAGGGAGAAAAGGGTTGATGGGGATATGTTTGATATTTTGCAATGGTGGAAGGAAAAAAGTGACAAATACAAGGTGTTAGCAACAATAGCTAAGGACATTTTAGCTATTCAAGTTTCTACCATTTCTAGTGAGTCCGCATTTAGTACATCCGGCCGAGTACTCGATCAATTTCGTAGTAGTTTGGGGCCAAAGACGGTGGAAGCTTTAGTTTGTGCTCAAGATTGGCTAAGAGCTTCTAATATTTGTGTGGATATTGAGCGTTTTTTAGAGGATGTCGAGAAGTATGAAGAAGGTAGTACTACTATTTATCATCTATTATCTATTTTTATATTTTATTTCTCTTGCTAAGTTTATTACTTAAATTATCTTGTTTACGATTTTTCAGAATTGGGTGATAGTGGAATCCCACAAGTTAATGACATTGTTGGAAATAATTGATGTGGTAATATTCATTTTTATATTTTATTTCTCAAATTTTGGTTGTGATTTAATATATATACTCTAATGATTTAATATTTTAATATATGTGCTTTTTGTTTACAGGAAATTTGTGAAGTGTGTGCTTCATGTTTGGAATCAAGAGATCTCACCTTGTAATAAAGTAGGATGTTTTTATGTTGTTTGTGGACTTTATGTCAGTTTGTTGTAAACTTGAAATTTTGATGATGTTTGTATGGACTTTGTGGAACTTTATTAACAAGACATTATTATTTTATTAATTATGTTTAGGAACTTTGAAAATAAAACTTTTAATTTATACTTTGTAATTGGCTATAAAGCCTTTTTTCAATTTTTATATTTTTTCTAAGTTTGGAGATTACAGGAAGCAATGCAAGCTATAGACACTAGACAGTAGACAAGACAAGTTCAAATAGCAGGTTAAAATTTTAGTAAAATAGTAAGTAAAACAAGAAAAAAGAAATTGGGTACCCGGATTTGGAACTGGTACCCACCGGTTCCAATACCATTTTGGACCCGGTATAACCAGTTCCAAGACCAGTTCCAAGTATACAGGACCCGGTACAACCAGTTCCAAGACCGGGTCCGTCGAAATCAACCGGGTACCCAGTTGTGCTCACCCCTACTATAAATGTCTACCATCAGTCCACCATTCTCATGTATAAACAAAGTGTTATTTACAGTCAATAATTTTGAAAAAAAAAAAAAAAAGCAAAAAAAATCTATAGGGAATAACTCGAGCATAGCACAATACACCATAATTGTATAATTAATTAATTATTGATGAATAATAATGTATGGATTTATTAATTAAATTAAATAAACCGAAATTGTGAACATAGTTGAAATAATTACATATACACACAGTACAAAATTACAACACAAAAAACAAAAAAATAAAAAAAATAAATAAAAAATAAATAAATAAAGAATTGATGACTCCATGATTAAAATTATTATCGAGACTTGTATATTCTTTTTGTTTTAATATGATTGATACAGTTTAAGCAAACACTTATGCCTACATATAAGTTGCTCATCAACATATGAACTCAAATTCTTATACGTAGCTGGTCACACCATTATAGAGGTTACTTCATCAGTGTTATAGGGGTTACCCGATCAGCGTTAAATGAGTTATATTACTCGATTAGCATTACAGGACTTACTCAGTCAATGTTATAGGGTCACTTTGTTTTTTTACAAGTAGTCATACGATGTAGTCAGCCGCACACAAGACCGGTTGACATATGAAATATACTTTGTACATTAATAAAAATTATATAAATTTGATATTATGAATTTAAGTTTTAATACTGCAGTATTTAATAACATTATACATGGTAGCATTTGACATTTTATATTCTTATAAAAAATAATTATTAATAGATGAATAATGTAAAAGTAAAACTATATGTATTAGGGAATAAGATGAAAATAGTAGATGAAACATTAAAGGTAATTCTCTCTCTGTATGAATTTAACTGTATTTTTTTCACAATTTATTAACTAACTTTGACTATAATAGCCGAGAAATGTATGGAAAGCAAAAAAATATCACGTAAAATGTTTTATAAAAGATATTAATTTGAAGATTAGGAATATTAACATTTTATTAATGTTCAATTACATTATATAAGGTCAAATACAAACATTGACGAGTGTCAAGTTTCGTTGTTTTGATTATTATGGAATGGAAGGAATATACAAGCACATCGAGTTAAATTGAAGTTTGAAGTGATGGGTAAACCGTAAACGGGTCGGGTAGTGGGTTAAAATCCGATCCAAAAGTGGTAAAATGAGGAGAGACAGGTAAAAAAACAGCAAACTGAAAAGAGCAGTGAATTTTTAGAAATGTGTAGCAGTCGTCCCCTTATGAGCTGACTTTTCCTGGTATCCTTAACATTAATCATAATCTAATGATGCTTTGCTTTTCTAAATCTTTAATTTTGTTTAGTATTTCTTCTTTGGATTTTTCTTCTTGTATTTTGGTGGCCTTTAGAATATTCTTCCCCTCTCCAACACTGTCAAGCTAAGAGCATCAACTTTCGAGGCCTAACTTGTGAGATTTCTGGTTCTTTTACATCTTCTATTATAATATTATTATTTCATATCTTCTTTCTATATTTAAACTATAGTTTATAATATAATAATAAATAAATATATCATAACTAGCTAGGTTAATTTATAATTTATCATAGGTTAAAAATAAGGCCAAGATAATAGATCTTGTGCAAAGTTGGTTGCAAAAAATAATTATTATTATAATATTTCATATCTCCATCATCCTATGTAATTATAACCATAGGTTAAATTTAAAAATATCATAGGTTAAAAATAAGGCCAAGACAATAGATCTTGTGCAAAGTTACAAACTGTTGAAAGTTTTTTGAATGGAACTTATGGAAGGATTTGGGGAAAAGCAAATTGTTGCCAATAAGGGCATGTTTGTTTTCCTTGCTTGTCTTTTACAATGAAGACTATAGTACATGCTAAAATAATTACATACTAGGAGTATTGATTTATTTATGCATGTAATTCAAACAATGTCTTATAATTTGCATCAAATCTCAAAACTTGGATGTTATCAATTCTTATTATTATTTCTTGATATAATGTTACAAGATTAAATTATTTTTATTATGGTATGTTTGTTACTCTAATTTGATCTCGATTAGGAAACTTTTTTAATTTTATTACACTAATTAGTTAGTATTTAGCAAACTCTTTTCTCATTAATTGGCCCCTATTAAGTAGCTACTCATGCTATTAACCTATTTGAAATTGAATAATTTACTAGACAAGTGTATACATGAAGTTTTATATATTAATTTAAAAAGGTACATATAGTTCAGTTAAAAAATTTAATCAAATTATTTTTTTAATAGATTGTGTGTTTGTGTGATATGGCGCCTTTTACAAGTTTCAAAAGTAGAAAAGGACAATTGAAGTCCGCTAAAGATGTCATTAAAAAAATAAAAAGGGTTTATTTAAGATAGAGAAAGTATTGCATCAGTCCGGATTGACCAAATGTTTCGTCAGTCCAGCGAGTTTTTGATATCCTGTATTGGCTGGATAATATCCTTAATTGGCAGAATGATATCCTTAATTGGCTAAATGACATTCTCTACTGGCTGGATGATATCCTTTATTGCTGAATGATATATATCCTCTATTGGCTATATGATATCATGGCTGGATAATTATCATATACCCAATATAGGATATCAT
This sequence comes from Chenopodium album, assembly GCF_948465745.1. Classification (NCBI taxonomy): domain Eukaryota; kingdom Viridiplantae; phylum Streptophyta; class Magnoliopsida; order Caryophyllales; family Amaranthaceae; genus Chenopodium; species Chenopodium album. Next base: position 26,653,151 of record NC_137850.1, on the reverse strand, counting down.
CCAGCCAATAAAGGATGTGTAGCATTTGATGGAGGATATGTAGTATTTAATAGAGGATATATACTACTTGTTGGAGGATATGTGTTATAACAATCCCATTTTGTAGATGATATCATGTAACCAATAGAAGATATCATCAAGCATATTTACATGATATCATGGAACCAATAGAGGATATCATTGAACAAACATATGATATCATATATAGGCGAGATGAAATCATAAACATACATAGTAGATGATATCATCTAGGATGATAACCAATAGAGGCTAAAATCATATAATCAATAGAGAATTATCATATAACCAATAGAGGATATCATCCAATAAACTAATACTCGTAGAAGATATAATCCAGCCTACAAATGATATCATATAACCATTAGAGGATATATATTACCAGCCTATAAATGATATCATCCACCTTATAGTTGATATCATATAAGTATAGAACCAATAGAGGATATCATCCAGCCTATAGATAATATCATGAAAACTATATAATAAAGGATATCATTGAACTAATATAAGATATCATGGAACTAATACGGGATATCATCTAGACAATAGATGATATCATCCAACTTATTATAAATGATAATATAATCTAGACAATTATTTAATTTTATAAAATAATTAAAAGGTTAACAATGGCGGAACCACCATTGAAGGTCCCGTACTAAGCTCATGGGTATGACATAACATGCTCATTTCTCAACCAAAATACATGCATTTGTTATTAAACCGCTCACAATTCAACATACAATAACATAGGACAATGAATTTCAATAATTATACATCACACAAGAAAGCCCTAAATTGATTTTTTCGGGCATTTTTCAAAAAATCCGAGAATCTCAAGCAATTATCAAGCCAATTAAGCATAAATCATGCACAAATATAATCAACAATCATAAACCACCACCCCAAAACCACCATAAGCGAAACCCTAAAACCTGTATGGGGTGTTTTCGGGCTGGTGGTTTAGGGTTAGGGGTGCCGGTTTTTTGGTGGGGGAAGGGGAGGGGGTCGATTCCGATGGGGTGAACGGGGAGGGGGCCGATTCCGATGGGGTGAACGGGGAGGGGGCCGATTCCGGTGGGGGAAATGGAAAGGGGGTGGTTTTCAATTCGTGGTGGGGGTCGGGGTCAAGGCAGCAAGAAGGGAAAAGGGGGGGTGGCCTGCATAGGTGGGGAAAAGAGAGGGGGTTGGGGTCGCCGACGCCGGCCGCTGGCAGGGGGAAGGGGTGGCTAACGGGGAGGGGCTGACAACTGAGGGGAGGGGGTGGCAGTGAGGTTTCAACCTTCGAGGCAGCATTGATAGGGGATAGAAAGGTGGCAGTGAGGTGGCTAGGGATGGAGAGGTGGATGGTAGTAAAGTCAAATATATATATATATATATATATATATATATATATATATATATATATATATATATATATATATATATATATATGTATTCCCTCTGTCCCATAATATAGTTGTTGTTTGTATTTTTCACGGTATTTAAAAAATAGGAGAAGATTGTGGATAAAGTACATTAATAAAAGTGAAAAATACAATCATAGACAAAAGTTAAAGAGAGAAAGTGGAAAAAAGTAGAAGACATGTGCAAAATTCAAGGGTAAATTAGGAAAAAGAATGAATAAATTTAAAAAAGTGAGAGTATAATGTTCTTTACATACTATCCAAAAATAGAAATAACAACAATATTTTGGTTTTCCAAAACAGGAAAATAGGAACTATTTTATAGGACGGGGGAGTATATCATACAATTTATGTTTGTATTACCAAAAAACAAAAGACTTTAATGTACATCATTATTCATGCCTAGTAGATAACTAGTCTTAGCTGCATAAACACGTGGCTGTGTCTCTTCTCAATTGTGGTACTAAGTTTGTATCATGCATAAACAAATCCAGATATCTTAGTTCGGCTTGTTTGCCGTTCTTTAACAACTCGTATTTAAAATCTTTTGCTTTAGCATGCCCAGCCTATGATGCATATGCTTTGATGATTGACACATATGGCAACTCCTTCAGAGATCTCTTCTGATTTAAGAACTGCAGCAAGCAACAAATATGTGCCAGTCAGACGAAATTTCAAATTTAAGCTAATGTGTGAGCTTTTAGTGCTAACAACTGCAGGGAGGAAGAGAATAAAAAACTAGCTATCACTTCTTGCAGCCTTGGAAATTGTTTTACTACACCCTTAATTGATTTTGGCACACTCCTATGTGACAAGAGCATAGAAAACTGTGTTCTCACATAGAAGTGTGCCAAAATCATTTCCCGCAGCCTTGCATAGTTGCATACCATTAACATATAAACTGCCGTTTCATGTTTTTTAGCTTAATTTTGCAAGCTACACTATAGCAAAGAGGGAACGGGGTTAATTTTCAGTTTCAGTCATTCTTATCTGTATTCCTAAAGTTTATATAAAATTAGATAGAGCATTAGAGTATAATATATTCCTAAAATTGCACCTCAGTAAAACATCCACAATAGATGAAAATGCAGAGATAAACTTAGTGTTCAAAAGTTTAAAGTCTTTGTAAGAAAATAAGAGAAGCTATATGAGCACTTTGAAACCACAACTTTGTGATTGCAACAGGTTAGGTTCTAGATAATTTAGAGAAAAATAGTAGGGAAATGCTAAGCTTGAAAGAAGTGCAAATTTAGCATACTAACCATACAGGATCATCAAGAAAAGCCTACCCTGCTTTCTCAAAAGCTATAGGATCAGAATGCAATGAATTATAAACTCCATAAAGTTTGTATAGCAATGCCTGCATCCCAACATTAAGGAAGATTAGCAAACGTTAACTTATTCAAATTCTAATCTAAAGAAATTTTATTATCTTAAGTAAGATAAACACACCATATAATATATGTATCTGTGAGGCAAAAATGAGTCTAATATGCATATATATTCTAGTAATTCTACATCATGGCAGCACAACATATAAGTACGAAGAAATATTGGGGTAGAAAAAAGGACGCAAAGAGTGTGTGAGGTCTAGCTAAGAAAGAAAGATAGCGAGCTGAGTCTAATGAAGGCAAACACATAACAGAGAGAGAGAGAGAGAGAGAGAGAGAGAGACAGACAGAAGCAGCAGCAGCAGCAAACATAACCAAGGCGCAAACAGTCAAGCGCACACTCTGACACTGAGACAAAAAAAAAAGAGGGAGGGAGAGACAGAGGATGAGAAATAAGTTTATACGTAGAATAGCTAAATATACAAGTGCAATTAAATTATCAATACCCACATAACAAAAAATCAACCCCAGAAACATTAATTAAAACCTAAACAAATGTTTAAAGAAAAAACATAATTCATGTAGTTAACGGTCAAATATAGTGTTAGGGACTAGGCAATATTCTTTAGCAACCTGCAATGATACTTACAGCAAAAAGAATAATACAATTTCAAAGAACTCTAACTGAATGAATCTGGACAATAATATTAAGTGAAACCTGACATATATCAGATAAGAAAACTAAGCTACCTCTACAAGCCAGTCAGCGAGTGTGGCTCACTCACTGGCATGCATTTTATCTTTTTGAATCTATGAAGTTCGCTGAAGGTCTTGTCAATATCTGGAAAAAAAATGGGAAGCAATGCAATCAGAAGAGAGAAAAAGATGAGGCATGGAGCTGAATTGGTTGACAGGAAAGGGATATGTAAAACCTTGGAAGCACGCATATGCTTGTAAATATCACAAGTTGTGGTTGCACGAAACTGAGGATCATGTACTTATCATCAACGTCAACAACTTTGCCAACCTCCATTAAGATATTTATCATGAATGTAATAAAAAAAAAATAAAAAAAAAGAAGAAAGATGCAACAACAATTCAACAAATAACTTATGGATGAAAAGGTACTATGTCATGAGGTAGCCCATACATAATATATTGGGAATAAGCTTTTTTATGTGGAGTTTGGTGATAAATATTGAGAACAATACAAAAAAACAGAATTGGTTAGAGTTTTCCACCATAACCACAATATTAGTCAACACCAACAATGTGTTGATTATTCAAGAAGACGACACCACCCAAGATTGCACGTAAGATTACACAGTCTCTAGACAATTGGAAATAAGTTGAGAGAGATGCTGGGAGGCTTGTTAATTCAGAATCCTTCCTTTATCACCAGCTCAAGGTTGTTCCCTCAGCCTTTACTCGAGTTAGTATGCTCTTTAGGTTATGGGTCAGAAATCCGCTTAATGCTGGGAGTGCAAGAAGGAATGCAAACGCTTTTAACCTTACAGATTTACCTATACGAAAGCTCTCTGATGACAAAAGCAGTGATGGGAAGATAAGTCTACTGCACTTTGAGGTTCATGAGGTTGTCAGGAATGAAGGTAGACAGTGTGTTATGAACTGAAACAACAGTTCTCCAGAACTAACAGTCATAAAAACTCAAGCACAAACCCAAAGCTAGAGGAATTAAAGTAAAAAGAGGAGCAAGAAAATGAGTTCATATTGCTAGAATTACCTTTTGTAGATGGCTTAAGTTACAAATTCTAACATATATCATTACCACCATCAAAGAACACACACAAACCAATGACCAACCAAATTCAATTATCACAGATATTCAACCACAAGCTATGATCTCAAAACCAACACCATGGAAAAAACACAAAGCCAAGCAATATGCCTAAAATCAATTATCAAAGAAATTAACTGAACATCAAATGCATATAACAGTCTAGTGATAATCAGTTTCCCCCACCCCTTTCTTTTTCGATAAGGGTTCTAAATTTGATCTTGTAAGATTAGTTTAGCAAAAATCATTTTTGATTGATGATGAAAGAAATGTAATTCGAATATAATTGGAAAGAAAAATAATTTAATTAGGGAAAAGGTCGTGACATTCATGACAAGATGCATTTATTATGAGTAAAGGTTGTTCTCTAACATAGGGCTGCCTAATAGATAGCCTTTCACAGGGCCATTATCTAACAAATCATCCATTTCTAGGAGATATAGATTCCCTATAAGGAGAACCACCTCATTTTGCAAGCCATTGTATGAGGGAAGCCCTCAGGCCCAAACGAGTCTAGAAGATCTTTAGCAAATAATGTAATGAGATGGCCATCTTTATCAAATGCTGCAAGAATACCCTTATATGTACAGTCCTTCAGTATCTTATCTTTCACAAAAACTGTGTGTTGGGGGTCAAAGGGGCACACCAACCATGACATTGGCTTTGGAATACCAAAAGATGTACTAGCTTTGCCATCAAAGTGAACAAATACCACTTCAAAATCAGCGACCCTTGCTGTTTTATTTTGATTGTACCACTCGAGCAATGTATAATAGGTGTCTGATGGCGTTTCCACTTGGTCAATGTAGAGAAGGACATGTTTTCCCCGCAGTTCGCCTATAGGCACTTCATCAATGCTATTGCTGATATCATTATGATTAGTTAAATTCATGCGAAGAACATAATCCCGTGACCCATAAACCAGCAAAGACTCTAAGGTGACTTCCCTTATTGCTTCCAATTCTCTCCGCACAAGGGAGTGCCTGGTGAAGGGATATCCATTGATACCCAACCGGTTAATAACATATTTTCCTAAGTGATCCGCAATATTCATCTTGGGGTCCAAAATGACCAGTTCGTCCTCTTCGTCATGGTTATAATAGTTAAAACAAATTTCCAAGAGCCTGCGGCTTACAAAGTCGTTGAACGGTGAAACCCTCCAATGAGGATTAGCAGATAACTTGAGCTTATGTAAGACATGATTGATAGCCTCCTGGAACAATAGTGGATCCACGCTGTATCTGTAAGGTAAGTAGACGAGGACGATGTGGAATTCTCGGTTCCGAGCCTTACATTCTTGAGAAAGCAAGTTGAGTGTCCGAATCAAGGTGCCATCATAGCACAAATACAACCCCACAAGCTTATCTTTAAGTTCATAAACCGATACTTTATTCTCAAGATCTATACCCACAGTTACAAAATCATTAGCACCAGCAGCATTATTTTTTATCTTGAAAACAAATTCAGAGTCTAAATTTGAATGGAGGTGGGTGTAAATTTTCCACCAAGAATAATCAAATTCAGGATCACAAAAGGAGGGAAAGGAAAGTCCATCATACCCCAAAGAAGGTTTATGCTCAACAACCTTTTGATGGTGGTCTACTAGAAGACCCATTGAGTCCGAAAAAAGGCCAAGGGAGTTGCATATTTTGTCACGACTCAACGTGTCAGAGAAAGGGACTGCAAGCTAGGAGGAAGGAAAAGCTGAAAAGAAGTGGTTGAAAGCATCCTCATCATTAGCCCAGTTTCGTCTCATTTTAGCCACCATAACCATCTCATAATCGGATTTGGGTAGATTAGAATATGCAGTAATTATCCCACGAATAACATTGCAATCACTTGATTCTAGCCAGATCCGAGGCACGAAAAAGCAACAAACCAAGATGTTCTTTCCCCTAAGAGTGTCAATCTCAACTCTATGGCCATCATTTCGGACCAAGTGACCCCTTTCTCCGTCGTTTCCATTAGTGGTAGGGGACAACAAGGACATAAGATCGAAGGGCAAGGGATCGCCTTTTGTAAAGGGAATTCGGCATTCATTGTCATCTATTTGTTCATGTAAACAATCATGTACTTGACGATAATGGTGAATACACCACATAAACCCATCCTTAACAGTATGATCACGCACCCAAAAGGGCTTCATCTGGTCTGGCAGTGTCCGTCCCAGGGTTCGACAATCAAAACACCCCATCTTCAATATTTGGTCTTTAGGGCGGTGATCTTGAAAGTGCAGTATGGAATCCACAGTCCTAGAAACCCAACTCGATGGAACATCTGGGAAGCAAAACTTCTTCCCAATCTTAAACAACCTACTACTAGACCTTAATCTCATCCTTTGTTTCGTTTCGTTTCGATGCTAAGAAATTATGCAAACAATAACAATAATAAGTGCAAAGCAAATCCAATCCAATTCAATTAAGCTATCAAGCCCTAGTAACTAGCAATATAATGAATGAAAAATAATAATTTTGGGTTATCTAGAGGGAATGACGGGACCCTCAGACCCTGCAGATGTGTTACTTCATTCCTAAGATCGTGGTCGCGATGTCAATGTTGACTTGACAGGGTCTTCTCATTTGACACAGTCTGGGCTATCTGGCTTTGTTCCTGGACGGGTAGTGACCGATGCGGCCAATCGGAAGCGGGTCAACTACGAATCCAGTTATCGAGCAATTGGATATGGCTTCCTTCCTTTCTCTTTCTCTTCTATTGGGGAGTTAGAAAAGGAGGCTGTTGCATTACTGAAGCGGATCCAGAAGTTCTAAAAGACTCGAGACATTGGGGCTCATGCTGCAGTTCATATCTTCACTAGGATAGGCTTTGCTATAACTAGAGGAGTGGGGGCCCAGATTGTATCTCAGCTTCCCACTAATTTTTTATAGGTTATATGACTTTGTCTATTTTTGAGATATAATAATAATAATAATAATAATAATAATAATAATAATAATAATAACAACAATAAATAATAATAATAAATAATAACAATAATAATAACAATAACAATAACAATAATAATATAATTTAGAGCAGAAAAATCAACAGCAGTAGTATATATTAATATTAATAATAATATTATTAGCAATATGCCTAAAATCAATTATCAAAAAAATTAACTGAGCATTAAATGCATACAACAGCCCAGTGATAATCAGTTTCCCCCACCCCTTTGTTTTTCGATTAGGGTTCTTAATTTGATCTAGTAGGATTAGTTTAGCAAAAATCATTTTTTGATTGATGATGAAATAAATGTAATTCGAATATAAAAAGTATAATGTGATTGAAATTACTGCAATTCGGTTGAATTGATTACGCTAAACACATCGAATAAATTAATCCCCTAAAATCAGAACTTTGAAGTTTTGTTTAATCTACCTAAAATTCAGATCAAATTACTGTCATTCGATGAGTACTATGATTGGAATTTGGAATATTACTACAATTTAATTGAATAATTCGAATGAATATACACTGCAATTAGACTGACATATTCGAATCAAATTACTGCAGGAGTCAGGAGACGAAAAATTTGAAAGCTTACATGGATGGTGTAGGGATATCGCAGCAATGCAGCGTTGAGGCAGTGCAGAAGTGCGGCGGTGGGTACGTTTGGTGGGTACGTTTGGTGGGTGCGATGGTGCAGTAGACTGTGCAAAAAGCTTAAGGAATCGAACGTGTCTTTGAAGAGGGAGAAGTTATTTATTTATATTAATATTTAATAACGGGTGTTGTTAAACGTCGCTCGCAAATTACACAGTAACGCTCTCATTTTTATAAGAAATTTCATTTTCTACCCCTAGCATATGATTACGGAGTTTCTACTCAACGAGTTACATATTTCACTCTCTAACCTCATTCACTCTCATTTTCTCTCTCTAAAAATTTAAATCTGAACAGTTTTTAAAAATCTGAAATTTAAATCCTAAAAAAAACAAAAAAAAAAAATACCATCACCAACAACCACCTTACAACCACCACTTGAAGAATAAGGCAAAGGGATGGCTGATCCGAGGCGAATTAGGGTGACTTACAGTGGTCGTGGATTAGGCGGCGAACAGGTAAATTTTTTTTTTTAAAAAAAAAAAAACAGAATTTGGGACTTCCGCCCAGAAATTCCGGAAGTCCCATGGAGGATCCGCCTGAAATTTCCGGATCCGCCTGAAATTTCCGGATCCTCCATGGGATTTCCGGAATTTCTGGACGGAAGTCTATATCCGCTTGAAATTTCCGGAAAATCCTTGGAGGATCCGGAAATTTCAGGCGGATCCTCCAAGGGACTTTCGGAATTTCTGGGCGGAAGTCCCAATTTTTTTTTTTTCGTGAATAAATCTTATTATTATTATGATTATTGTTATTTTTATGATTTTTATTATGATTATTGTTATTATTATTATTATTAGTAGTAGTAGTAATATGTTATTGTTAGCATGATTTTTGTGATTATGATTATTGTTGTGATTATGATTGTTGTTGTTATTGTGATTATTATGTTATTAGTACATTATTTGTAATGTTATTGTTATATTTAGTAATAGGATTATTATTATTGTTATTATTATGATTGTTGTTATTTTTATGATTTTTATTATGATTATTTATATTATTATTCTTATTTTTGTTATTATGATTATTTATATTATTATTCTTTCTTTTTTTTTGTTGAAACCTTATTATTCTTATTATTATTAGTAGTAGTATGTTATTGTTAGTTTATTTTTGTGATTATGATTATTATTATTCTTATTGTTGTTATTATGATTATTAATATTATTATTATTCTTATTATTATTCTTTTTTTTTTTTGTTGAAACCTTATTATTCTTATTATTATTAGTAGTAGTATGTTATTGTTAGTTTATTTTTGTGATTATGATTATTGTTTTTTCTATTGTGATTATTTTGATTATGACTATATTTTAAAATTTGTGGTTGGTATGATTATTTTTTTGAGTATGATTTTTATTATTATTAATATTACTATTATTATTGTTGTTGTTGTTGTTGTTGTTGTTGTTAATGGTGTGTTGGTATGAAATTAATTAATTTGAATAGTATTTTTTGTAGTCCAACTTTAAACAAGTAGTATTTTTTGTAATTATTACTGAAAATGGATTTTGTACTTATTTTATGTAGATCAAGGGTTCTGGTGCTCGACATGCAATATCACGACGTTTGAATGCGTCTGTTAGGAGACAATCATCTCGTTCAGCACCGTTTCAGCCCGAGCAGCAATACGGGTCTACTAGTGGTTGGTCGGGAGACCAACAGTCAGGAAGTAGTTGGCCTATGTATTCGCCAGGTGGAGTACCTACATCTGACGAGGAGGAAGTCTCGGCTAGTCATGCTGGTGACCGGGATGAAGAATTGAGCCCCCCTCAGGATTATCATATGGTATATAGGGGTCAGTATGGGAGATTTGTTGGTAGTGGATCGAGTCAGCCTACTACCAGCTCTGCAGAGGCATGGTTAGTGCAGGAGCCGATGCCGGGTGGTCCTGAGGATGGGATTGTTATCCCTAGTTTTGGTGGTCATGTGGCACGATATATATGGATCGAGCAGGAGCGAGGTGTTTTGCGGTGTTTGAGTAGGTTAAAGCTGTGTTCTGACTTGGTTACGTGGCGAGGTAGTCAATCAGTGGAGAACCTCCAGTTGATTGATGGTAGTTGGTTGTCTCACTTGCTCGGGCTGATGTTTAAAAAACTTGATTGGCCGTTGATTTCTGCTTTTGTTGAGAGATGGCAGCCAGATACAAACACTTTTCATATGCCATTAGGGGAGATCACGATCATGTTGCACGATGTGTACAACATTCTTGGGCTACGTGTACATGGCAAGATGGTCACCACTACACCTAGCACGGACTACTTACGGGACGCGTGCTCGATTACCATGGATATGACTCCGGATGATTTGTCTGAGATTTGCGGCACAAAGACGATTTGGCAGGGTAGTGGGGTGTTGACTGATAAGAATTTTGAGTCGACATTGGAGGTTGAGAGGCAGTTTAGTGCTCAGTATACTGCGTACTTGTGGTTAGTGCTTGGAGGTTCACTGTTTATAGACAAGAGTGGTAACCGTACGCATCCTTCCTTCCTCCACGAGCTATGTTATATGGATGTCCCTATTAACGAGTACCCTTGGGGCACAGCTGCACTGGCTTACTTGTTTAGGCAGTTGGGCACGGCATCACGGAAAGGTGTTGATTCGATCGCGGGTTGTCTCACGCTTATGCAAGCGTGGATTTACGAGTATTTTCCTTGCTTTCGGCCTCAGCAGGGTACATTGACGAGGGACCTTAATATCCCTCGTGCGTCTGCTTGGGATATTAGAGCGGGATGTCCTAGCAAGAACTTGGAGCGCTTGATATCTTTTCGTACTAGAATTGATGTGCTGACTGACCGTGAGGTGAACTGGCTACCATACGGAGTTGATCTTGGACTTGGAGTGCCCCCCACTTTATTCATTGGCTGCATCCAGTACCGTAACATCATAGAGCCGTACATGCCTGATGGAGTGGTTCGACAGCTTGGTTTCGTGCAAGGCATTCCACGTGACATTATCAGGCCAGAGAAGGCCAAGAGGCCGACTAACTTGAAGATGTACCGGGTAGACTTCCCGACCGAGATGACAGATGTGATGTGGAGGAGGTTTGTCCTTGGGGTATCTCAGAGTGTAGTTTTAGGTGCCCTCACCAGAATTAGTGCTGGAGCTCTTCTGTTACGCCTGGTTACATGCAGTGGCTGTACAGGTTTTCTCACCCTCGGGTATCTCTAGGTCCAGCAGTTACAAGCAATCTACCAGAGCGGACTAACACTGATTATGTAAGTTTTTGCGTTTATTTTACTATTTAGAATGACTTATAATAATTGTTGTTTATATAATATGTTATTATGTGATTTGCAGTGGATGAGTCGGTCCATGGAGATTCACCAAAGAGCACTGGCTGAGTATCCTCACATGTCTAGTAAGACTAGGACAATGACGGAGCAGCTTGTATTTGATTGGAAGTCAAAAATGGGACTCTAGATTGCTTTTTTGGTCGTGTTAGTGGTTTTTATGTGAACTTGTTTGAATTGCTTTATATTTCTTTTTTATTAGTCATGTACAATAAGAACTGGACAATGTATATTTCTTAGTTTTTGTTGCACCTACTGAACTGGGCTTGGATGAAAGAGTAGCAGGGTCTATTATAAACGTGAGCGCTCCGGAACCTGAATCTAACTAATGCATCCCACATGTTCCTTCTAGCTTCATATTGTTGATCCCATCCATTAACACTAGCCTCGTGGTGCTCAGTCCACCAACCGGCGATCGGCGGGAGAGGTGAATCAGGTGCAAGGTCAAGACGGATGAAATGTGATCCACCAACTGTAGCAATTACGAACTCCCGATTCGGTGACAGGACCCCGTTTCGTGCCCTCAGCGGTAACACTGTGATGCATGGGTAGTAGCAAGTTGGTACTAGGCCTACCCCGAGACAAATCACCCTTGCGTTGAACCACGTAGCAATAGGAAATAAATCTTGAATAGTTACCATCCAATGCCGCTCCCCAACAGCCCCACCGTCCCATCGAATACGCTCTATGTTCATCCATAGTCGTCCAAGCCCGTAAATCCGTTCGTACAAATCAGGACGACCGGCGATCTCGTTTGCTATTGTTTCCCTAGCGTCAAACCATAGTCCCTGATCACCAAAGAAGAAGTCGGCGACACAACGAAAGCCACAGTTCCCATCACCAATGACATCCTTCCAAGACGTAATGTACGGCAACATCGGGCCCGGAAGCTGGTTCAAATACCTGCACTAACTAATGTCACACGGATCTGCTGCACATAATTACAAAGATTAATTATTAGTAAAGCTACAAGATGAAATACATATAATTTTTAAAATCATTAGACTTTTAATATTACCTGTTTCTTGGTCACCACCACGTTGACTGTATTGACGATTCACATGCTCGAAATAACTTCGATCACGCTTGGTGTCATTGTTCCTCCGTCGACCACGAACGTTGAGGTTCACATGTGGTTCTTCAAGTTGTGTATGATCCGGGTGCAACTCCTCTTCAATGATGCGCGATAAATTTCGACGTATAGCAGGATCACTTTCCATAACTTCATCAACCAGGGAACGAAAATGTGCAGCCTCCTCGGTCGAATCGTTAACAAATTCTGGAATGTTAACACCATCACCAATAACCAAAGTCTTCCAGAAAGAATGAATTTGGCTGCTATACAAGCCTGTCTGTGCAACTAGCGAATCATGTATCTTGCAGGCACACGGTACACCATGAGTCACACGCATAACACATCCACAGCGTTCATAAACCTGGTAACCCAAATCCCGCATCCTTTTGGTCTCCGCATGAAGTAATTTCAAGCAATGTTGAGACACTTTGCCATTTATACGTGACAGTGGCAATTGTCTGTACATCTCCCCAATTTTAGACCTTGATGCCTCCAAACTATTACGAATTTCAATAATTCGATTACCGATATGACAATGGACTCGGGACCATACGGTATCCAAAGAACATGCCATTGATTCCAATTAGTAAAAACATTTTTCTATTATTTATTATAATTACAGTTACGAAATAAAGACAACAACTAATATAGTAAAACAACTAACCTGTGGATGATTCAAACCACGTTTTCACTGCTGAATGTTGGCTCTCAACTCTACAGTTGGTGGTGTTACCAAAGTGAAGAATTTGGTTCGTCCAATACGTCACAAATTTGGTTTTATGACGCAGCCATGTTCCCTCAACGTACTCAATCACTGCCGAAAAACTTGCCCACCTTGCTTTCATGGTAGCTAGAGCATGATCATACTCCGCCTCAGTTGATACATCCATAATACGTTTCCATTTGCCATTTTTAAAACTGGCACTAATCTTCTTGTTTTTGAACATCTTCGTCACCCTAGCCTCCACATCTTTGTTAATGTGCCATCGACATAGTAAATGCGACGTCCCTAGAAACACTTCTCTCAAAGCCGCACATAGCCCAAGTTCACGGTCTGACAAAAATACCGATGGCTCTTTATCAATTCCCTTAATCTCTGCAACACCCACCGATAGCTAGCCGTGCACTCGTTGCGCATGAAAACATAACCAACTAGAAAATTCTGGTTTGTCGGTGTCACGCCTACTATCTCAAAGAACGGCATGCCATATCGATTGGTCTTGTAAGTAGAATCCATCCCTATGACGTGTGGGTATGTGTGGAGTATGTTGACCGTGATCGGGTGCACCGTAAATGCATGTTGCAAGACGTCAAGATCATCGGACATGACCCAGTAAATGTACTTACTCTCTCTCGCCAAATGAAGAAATTGCTGAACAACTCCTCTTCCTTCGGACATCTCCATCCTCAAGTCATTCCGACAGTTGTAAATGTGCCTAATGTTTGGATGATCATCAGGAAATTTCTCTGCAATAGTTGCCATGATGTTACGGGGCACAACCTTGGACTTTGTCATGTCACGCACAACCTGTTTTGCACCCGGGCTCAATCCGCTCATTTTACGATGACCCTCTTCATACACAATCATTGGGTGGTTATGTGTCCCGGTGTGATCATTTTTCGCACGGATCTTCCAACTATCAGTGCTGACTTCATAATATATCTTGATGTAGAAAGGACAACCGTTAGCTTTGGTTTTTGTGTCTTTCCGTATCGCGTTCTCCAAATCTCTCGGCTTGTTCCTCCGTGACCAATCACATCTCAAATATCGATACGGCCGACCATCTCTGGTTTTGTTATAAGACGATTGCACTAAAATAAATCCCAGATTTATGGAAACAGCATCCGCCCATGTAACCGCATCCTCAAACGTTGGAAATAACGTATCCGTGACGAAATTTCCATTATAATTCACACCGTCACCGCCGTCTTCAGATTCTATATCCTATACAAATTAAACAAAACAACGGTTTATGTCATTATGTTCTTTTTTATAATATTAATAATAATATTTATAAAACAATATTACAGCTAATAATATTATTAACATTAATAACTAATACTAATAATAACAACAATCATAATAGCAACAACAATAATCATAAACACCACCATCAACAATAACAATATTAATAATACAAATAACAAAACAATTAATATCCTAACATAATAATAATAATAATAATAATAATAATAATAATAATAATAAGGTTTCAAAAAATAAAATTACTACTACTAATAATAATAATAATAATATTACTACTAATAACAACAACAATTACCAAACAATAATAATATTATTACTAATTACTCAAATTATCAAAAACTAAATCACAACAACAATTAAAAAAAATTAATTAACTTAAACAATATTACAACTAATAATATTATTACCATTAATAACTAATACTAATAATAACAACAATCATAATAGCAACAACAATAATCATAAACACCACCAACAACAATAACAATATTAATAATATAAATAACAAAACAATTAATACCCTAACATAATTACTAATTAATATAATAATAATAATAATAATAATAATAATAATAATAATAATAATAATAAGGTTTCAAAAAATAAAATTACTACTACTACTACTACTAATAATAATAATATTACTACTAATAACAACAACAATTACAAAACAATAATAACATTATTAAAAACTAAATCACAACAACAATTAAAAAAAAATAATTAACTTAAAAAAATGAAAAATGGGACATCTGCCCAAAAATTCCGGATGTCCCATGGTGGATCCGCCTGAAATTCCTGGATCCACCATGGAACATCCAGAAATTTTGGGTGGATCTATACTTCCGCCTAAAATTTCCGGTTGTTCCATGGTGGATCTGGAAATTTCAGGCGGATCCACCATGGGACATCCGAAATTTTTAGGCGGATGTCCCATTATCAGAAAATAAATAAAAAAAAAATTACAGAATGTTCCGACGCATTCTCCGGCGTACGGATGTCCCAGTCATCCATCATCCAAGACCCGTCGGAAAAAACTTGATGATTAAATTTAAAAAAAAAACGATTTAAGGTGGTCGTGGGGACCAATTTGGTTTGAAGGACGTGGGGACCGATGTGGTGGGCTCGGGATTCACGGTGTACTACTTTGAGGGGACCATTAGTATATAAAATGTGCATGAAGGGAACAAAGTCCTTTTTAAATAGTACAACTTACATAAAGGGCATCTTTGTCCATTCAAGTCAAAATGGGAGCGTTACTATGTAAAATGGGAGCGACGAATAGCAATTCACTTAATAACAGGAACTTTTGCAAACAATATACGCTGCCACGTGTCCCATTTTTATTGGTACACTTTTATTTTTATTTTTTATTCCTTCATTTATTGTGTGTCATTTCATTAAATAGTCACTTTTATTTTGTAATTATCTCCTTCAACTAATGAAGTTAATTTCGTTTAAAAATAATTGTTCACTCGCGTCTTTTGGTTGATTCTATCAACTTCTTATATGAAGTAGAAGATAGTTAATTCTTATTAAGTATCTCTTCATGTATCATTTTTACGTGAAAAAATGTAAAATTGAAAATATGAAACAACATCATTATTTTTACTACTAATCTTTCTTTATTTTACTATTATATATCATTTTTATATTCATAAAAAATTTAGTTTAATTCCAACTAAAGAGCATTCTCAATGTACAATTGAATTCTTACTAATAAACATTTTAGCAAAAAAGTAGCCCGTGCATATCACGGGCTAAATACTAGTTTATTTTTATTTTAGAAGAATAATAAAGACGGTCAATGCGAAAAAGCCGAAAAAAAATCCCTCCAAAATAAGAGGGAGTATTGTTATTCATAAACAATTGACCCGGGTCATTCGACCCGAAGTTGACCCAAGTGTTTGACCCAAACAGACTCGATATTTGAAATGACTCGAACAGACACGATACTTGTAATATCTCGAACTAAAATTGACTTATAATTGAACTTAAAATGTCTTGTACCAAAAATAACTAAAATTGTTCATCTTCAACCGTAGCTTAGCTCATAAAATGAATTGAAAGTTTTTATTATAACAATATCAAAATATATACTCCGTATAAAATCATTGATTTGAGCTTGATTCGCAAATGAAACAACCCGAACATGACCCGACAAGATTTTGACTTGACCCGAACATACTTAACCCAAAATTAAACCGACCCGAACATACCCAACCCGAAATTGACGCAACCTAAACTCGAACCGATATCTCACCTGAAGTTGACCTGAAACTCGAATCGACCCGACTCGAATGTTAGCCGACCCGAGGGTGACCCGATCTTGACCCGAATCGAATGACCCATTTGCCAGGTCTTGTAAAGCGTAATTACATAAAATGTATATTATGACATTAGAGTAGTACGGAGTTACATTGAGTGATCAATAGTATCATTTGGTGATCAAATAGTACCATTGAATATTCAATGATACTATATGTGTATGTATGTATGTATGTATGTATGTATGTAATGGTGATTAATAGTACCATTGGCTGATCAAATAGTACCTTGAATATTTAGTGATACTATGTTTGTTTGTATATATGTAATGGTACTATATATACATTCAGTAATACTAACTACATGCATATATAATATCACTAAATAAGCAATGGTATTGTTTAAGCTTTCAGTGGTACAATTAAAAGTGGTCTCACTCACCTTTCTCTCTTTTCTATGTGATTTTAAATATTTTAGTTTTGGAAAAATTGCGGGCAATAATCCGACCTTTGCCTCATCCGCCTAAAATAATTCCACCTTTTGATTATTTTTTAATAATCCGACCTTTAATATCAATTTTCTCAAAATGGTCCCAAGTGACCATAACCAGTTAAGTAGGTAATTTTTTTTTTTTTAAAGTTTAATTTACATGTGTCATCACGTAATTGATCAAAAAAATAAAAATAAAAATTAAAAAAAATTAAAAAAGAAAAGAAAAATCTAATTTAAAGAAAAACAACCACCACCACACCACTTCAGTCACCAGTCCACCACCATCCCCACCTGACCGTACCCCATCGGCCAGAAACGCCACTCCCAGCCGAAACCGATTGCACCGACCGGAGCCCCATCCAACCAAGCACAAAACTCCTTCGAAATCCCACCAACCCTAAGCCCATTTGAAACCCCACCAACCTAGATCCCAAGAAACGGGATGGTTGAAGAGAAGAGGGGTCGAAAACGGTACGGGGGACGGGTAAGGGTGTCAGATCGCACGGAGATGGGTGGGGATAGAGGATTTATGGAATGTTTGCGTCTTTGCAATAATACGAGGGGTTGCCAAGGTGTTTAGAGATTATCGAGAAAGTGGGTTTTTGTGGCGGTGGGAGGATGGTTGGTGGTAAGGGGAAGGGGGACGGCGGGCGTCGGCGCTGGGGGAGGGGGTCTGAGCGGTCGGCGCTGCGGGGCAAGGGAGTACGGCAGCTGAGCCGTCGGGAATGGGGGTGGCGGGGAGGGTGGCTTGGGCTAGTGGGTGGTTTCCCTTTTTTAAATAATCAATTAATTATTTTTTTTTTTCTTAGAAAATAATTTTAAACTTTTTTATTTTTTTTTTATTTTTTGACCAATCGCAGGCCGACACGTGTTAAGTAACTTGTTATACCCAAGTTAGTTGACCAGGAGGGGCAATTAGGAGCGGATTGAGTATAAAGATCGGATTATTAAAAAATAATCGAAAGGTGGGATTATTTTGGGCGGATGAGGCAAAGGTCGGATTATTCCCGCCAATTTTTCCTATAGTTTTTGTTATGCATAACACTACTGCGTTAGTACTCCCTCCCAAAATAATTGTCAAAAAAATCGTATTACCAATTGTATTTTTTTCTTTTTATGAAACCAATAGTTATTTTATTAGATAAAAATTCATTGAGTAATTTTTTAGGAAAAGTTAGTGCTTTACTATTCATTGTTTAAAGATAATCTGTCTAACAGCACATACGGGGAAACCTCATAAGGACAATGGTTTTCCCAAACTTGTTCTACATCAAAAGACATTAACTTTACGAGTTAATGAGCGACAAAATTAGCCTCGCGTTTTACATGAGACCAACAACTAATAAACTCAAAATGTGAACTAGTAAAAAGAATATCATCTAGGATTTTATCCAAATCAGAGAATAAAGTAGAAGCAGCCTCAAGTCTTGATATTATCCCCTGGCAATCAGATTCAATAAATGACTTGCTTCAAGCCATATCGGTTTCCCAATTTCACAGCAAAGCTGACTGTCATGCCCTCCGCTACATCTGGTGGCTAGCGTCCTCGCAACTTCCTGCATCTAGCAAAAAGAACTTCACCCTTTGCGGTTTCTTGCTACCCCACCCAGCCCTATCCAACCCTCAACCTACAATGAACAAAGCATCGCAATTAATTTTATCACTTCACCATTCGAGGGTCTCCAAGTCTTCGAGCTGCTGGTGCGTTTGCTGACCTTCGTGCTAGAAATCTTAGTGGTGTAATTGATGTGATCTGCCACTAAACGCTGGACTCTGTCAAGGAGAATAAAGTCGGGAGTTTCTTTGCCATTAAAAATCATATCATTGCGCTTGCTCCAAATCTGCCACATCAAAGAAACTGTAAAACCCCGTATTTTTAATGTATTTTATGAATTATTTTTTTATTTATAAAAATATATTTTGGGTCAAACTATTTTAATTATTGAATTATTAGTAAAACAAGTTTTAATATTTGGGTCAATAAATATTTAATCCAAACGTAGCCCATTTTCACAATAAGGCTAATAATCCTATTTATTCATTTATTTGGGCCAATTATTTCTCCATCATATCATTTGTTATGAGACCCAAATAATTCTAATGTACCCTATTCTATAAATACTCATTGAATTCCCAAAATTTTGTCACACAAAAGTCAATAAGATAGTCAAACTAATATTTTTCCTATTTTTTTTTCTTTTCCTTTCTTTCTTTTTCCTTTCTTTTTTTCCCATCTTCCCCATGACTTCTATTAGTGGGAAATCCCACTAATTCCATTATAGTTTCTCCTCATGCCATACCCACCGGAGCCCACGCCGATGTCGGCGACCACCTGACAGCACCTCCCTGTCGGCGACATTACAACCCAGCTGCCAAGTGTGGCACTCTCCTTCTCCTTCTCCTTTTCCTCTTATTTTCTTATTTTGGTTATAAAGTTTGGGTTTTGATTTTAATTGATTAAATATGTTTATTTAGTATCAAAACCATATTTTAAAGGTATTAATTTATATTTTCAGATTATTATTATGAGTATTATTTTTAGATTTTGATATGATTAAAGTTAGGGTTTTTAATTTATTAAAGACTTAATTTTTAGGGTTCTAATATCAATTGATTTGGGGGTTTTATATGATGCGTGTTTTTAATTATAATTGGGCAAATAAAGTATGTTTTTAATGAAGTTTTAATGGGTTTTGATTATTCTAAAGTGCTGAAAGTTGATTTAAAGTACTAGTTTAGATGGTTTTATTAAAAAGGTTAAATTACCCATTAAAGAGGGGATTATTTAAGGGTTTTCAAATGATTTTCAGATTATTATAAGTTGTTTAAAGTTAGTTTAAGTTGCTAGAAATTGTGAGTACAAGGGTAATTAAGCAAGAACATATAGAGGGTAATAGAAAGGAGAGCGAGTAGATAAGAGTAACCATACTGTTAATAGTTCCATTATGGAGATCACTGATATGTCTATATTATATAGTGATTTATCCCTGTCCCTTGGTCATAATTAGTAGTGTTTTTGGCTCTTTAGAGCCACTTTTATTACTAATTTGTGTTTTCTAGTGTTTTCGTAGTTTTGGTTGAGTTTTGTAGGAAATTGCACACTTGGAGCATTTTCCCGGGATTATTTGGAGCAACTACGAGCATTGGAAGTGCACGACCATCTTTCATATCCCAAGGCCGGTTAGAGTCATCAAACCGGTGATTAAGGGTTCGACATATGAGAAGCCGAGGCATTGGACCGAGTGATTAAAGCCCCAAGGTGGAAATTAGCGTTTGGGCCAAGTTGTTAGCCCAAAGCAAGATTCCAAGTAGCCCAAGTAGCCTCGCCCGAAGGCGTGCCTGGCCGGGCGGAAGAAGAAGAGCGCAGTCCTTCGCCCAAACTCGTGCCCGACCGGGCGCGAGAAGCTTCGATGGTGAAAAAGGCGGGCCCAGCCAGGCGGTGCTTCGCCCGACCGGGCGCGTGTCTTGGAGGAGTGTTTCTGATGATTTTTACTTAGTTTCTAATTAGGATTTTTAGGAGTTTATATAAATACGTTTTAGTTGCTTTTGATACAATTACCTCTCTTCCATTAGTTTAATCTTCTCTAAAGCTTAAACTTCTCTCTTGTTCTCCTCTCTACAACTTTGTTCCTTAATTCAACTCATTATTTCCGTTAACTTTGGTAACGATTTCTTCTCTATTATTTTCAGTAATTCAATTTCTTTAATTAACCATGTCTTGTTTATTTTCTTTGATTAGCTTAGATTTAATTATGTGTGAGTAGTCTCCTTTCTAGGGTTTGTGGGGATCCATAAATAATATGAATGGGTAATTTATTATTGTTGATTGTCAATGCTTGATTAATTTCCTATTGATTGATTTAATGCCATGCAATTAGATTAGGCCTGGTTTAATTGTATGAGTTTTGCAATATTGATTTGAGATTCAAGAGATGAGAATTGATGTTTAGGCTTAGTTTCAATAGGCAGATTAATTTATAAATGGTTAAGTCGAGATTCGAGAGATGAGATTTAATACCGGTAGATTAACTCTGTAATTGTAATACGTAGCGAAAACCCTTTATGATCTGGTTAATTAATGCGTTGATGATTGATTATTTACCCTACAATATTATTTATTGGTGAACCTATACCCTAGGCTTTTATTATTTGATTTTCTCCTAAAACTTTAATCTTCGTAGTTTAGTTCTTTTCATAATAATAAATTGGTTACTTAATAATTTAGATTATTTAATTTAATTAGGAATAAATTGACTCGTTTCCCTGTGGTTCAACCCTTCTTCCCTATCTGCATAGTTAGAGGACTTAGGAATTATTTTTGACTAGGTGATACGAATTTATCCTGTCAATCACAAAACCAAATCCACCTCCATTTCCAATTATAACTGGCATTTCATCTGACAATGAAAAAGATGAAAAGTTTATTCAAGTAGAGCAAAAATTAGAGACACCTAAACCAATAGAGGAGGAAGATGACCCTGAATTCGATCTTGGAAGCTACAAACAATCGAAGGCAAGAAAGACAATGTTCGGAAGGACAAGATTTTTGTAGTTTCTTTTCTCCCAAGATTTTTAGTTTCATTTTTGCAATTTAATTATTCCCTTTTTCATTAAAGTCATAAGTGGCATCGCCACAGTGAGTCAATAAATCTATTGAGTTGCGTAGGTTATCCAAACTCATTTCATTTTCCAGTCATTTTCTTTCTCAGCAACAAAATTTTATTCATTTCCTTGTTGATTAATTCATTAACTGCCAAATAATTCATTTCATTTCCAAATTATTCCTTTCATATTCTGCTCCAATGAGTCATTTCTTACTCAAATATTCCAATAATTCATTTCTAAACTTTGGGAAACCATGGGAATTATTTTTCTTTATTATTGTGATGCTTTATTAAATGTATGGTTGGTTATTAATTTAAACTTGATTGTTCAAGCTGCAAAATTTGGGAGTTGTAAGTATGCAACCTCAATTTGTTAGATCAAATCAAATGCGTGTTTATGAAAGGTACAAGTTAGTTAGAGGGGTGTCTAACTTGAGAGCTAACCATGACCATAATTAATAAAGACCCCTTAAGAGCTAACGCAAGGGAATGAATGAACGATGCAGTGAAGGACACGCCCAATTGTTATTGACAAGCTTTAAGGCATAACTTTAAATATAGTTGCTTGTCCATGGTTGTTATAAGAAAAAGTTTACAAGTTATAATGGATTTGGAAGTGATGGAATTGTTTTTCACAAGTGTATGAATTGGAGTTTTGAGTTTCTTAGAATACACTTAAAGATGTGGTGTCTATTAAGGAGGCTAGGATGAACAAGTGAACAAACTTGAAAGATGGTTGAATATGGATTTCAATTGAAGTTGTTAAGAGTAAGTCTTTGAGACTAGAATGATTTATATGAAGAAAAATCTTGTTTATATACTCTTAGGATTAAAGGTGTTATGTTTAAGGGAGGAATAAAAAATAAGGCGTTGGAGAATTCAAATGGTAATGACCAAGGAGATGGACAAATGAATTTTAAGAATAGATATATGAGCATTAGTATTTTCAGAGCGAAATCATGGCAGAGTTGGCGTGAACGATTCTTGAGCTTTGGGAATTTCTTAAATTGATAGAAAATGGAAAACTTCTATGAATGGAGATGGCTTAATTACGAGTTTGAGATTTTATTAGGAGGAAGTTAAATGGCGAATTCAATGAAGGAGATCTTGACATGATGTTATAAGTAATGATTATGCCATTACGTTGAGATTTGTTGTGAGTCACAAAAAGGTCTATATAAGGAATATTTAAGGAAAAGCTGGTGACGTGTTAAAACTTTTATGATGTAAATGTACCAAATTGAAAAAACATCATAATTTTGGAATTTAATGTTGTGAATGAGTCTTGGCTATGACTATAAGTATGCTTTTGTTTAAGGAAAAAGGTAAAGTTTTATGAACTAATAAGAAACATGAGGGAATTGAAATGAAATTATCAAAAATTGTTAAAAAGAAGTTACATCACCTTGGGGAGCGTTGTATAGGTGTGCTTGATTAAAGACAATGGTGAAACTAAGAGGTTATGTGGGAGTTTTAAGGAGAGAAGTAAGGTGATAAATTATGAGTACTTTTTACAAAGGATGATCACTTGTTTGGTTAGTGGGAAGGAACGCTGATAGTTTTAAGAATAAAACGAGGTTGAACATTAATAGCACAATGGGTTAAGTTTAATATCGTGTATTTAAGCCGGTGATTGCGTTTGCATCGTTATGATTTAAGGTGTTGAGTATCTTTATTCTTGGAATAAATTCATAGTAGTCACCAAGGATATTTTGTACATTCTAAAAATACGGAAGAACACTCATGCATGAAAATGTATGTAAATAGTTGTGTGGGTTTTTGTGGAGAAAATGAAAAACCAAGGATATATGTTGTAAGGGGATAGCACAAAAGTGGCAAGGGAAGATAAAAGTTGTTGAAGATTAACCTACACCTCAAAGGAGTTGAGGTTCAAAGTTCTTGGTCCAATTAACAACATTATTGACGGTGACAAGGGATTATGTTATGAAAACATCACCGACAATTTTTTAGAGAACATTAGAGAGTACGCTATGAATTTGGTAAAGGAAGAGGAATTCGCATAATTTGAGGAAATAGAGGAGGCTAATCTCGAATGTTGGAGTCGATCGAGTTTGTGAAAAGATTTATGGAAGAAGAGTGACTATGTCAATAATAATGAAGAATGAAACCTTGGTGTGAAAAGGTAGGTGAATCAAATCGAATTTAAAAATAAACCCATGGAGAAAGGACACAACTCAGCACATTTTGAATGCACCTACAAGAACAAGGTATATAAAGAATAGAGAAAGTGTATTGGCAACCTAGAATGATTAGTGAACTAGCAATTATGTTGTTAAACGTTGGACTTGTAAAGAAGTGAAGATCGAGCATAGGGAAATCAAGTGATAAAGCATCTATTGAGATTCCACGATAGAGATCCGATTGGATCTTGATAAATTTATGATATATCGACCCAACAACTCAAGCAACAAAGCGTTATCGTTGCATTGTAGTAGACAAACTTGTTTTGTAAGGAGTTATGTCAAGAAGAGATGAAGCTCCATGGAGCACCTAAAAGTGTTGTTATAAACTACATGAACCTTTTGATATTTTGAAGAAGTGCACTCAGAACTTTGAGTAAACGATGGGAAATAAGTATAACGATAAAACACATGTTAAGGGTATTTATTACAGATTTTCAAGGTGATTGGAGAGGCATTTTGGGATATAATTGAATTATTCTAATAATAGTCTTTATGCTAGCATAGACATAGACATCGTTTGAGGCGTTGTATAGAAGAATGAGGAAGCCCACTATGTGAAAATAACATTAGTGGGGTGAGGATTTTAAAACCTCAAATAAGTTGGTTAATGCAGAGTTTTGAGATGTGTAGAATAAACAAAAGGTTACACAGATTTAAAAGTAGAAAGAAGGTATTCGAGGGTGATTACAAGGGGTTTGTAAAAGTTTGTCCAAGATACGAGTCAGGGATTTGATAAGGAAGGGAAATGGAGCCCAAAGTATCCAGGCTTATCTGAGATTTGAGAAAGGAGTGGTATAGGTGACTAAAAGACTAGCCTTGCAATGACCTTGGTAAAGTACAAAGTGTTTTCATATACCCCAATAAAGGAGAGGTATGTCTTGAATAGTGGTGCGATAATAATATCGTATTTATCGATTTAGACCAATGTTGGTCTTGCAAGGAAAACTAGTCAGAATCTTTGACACATGGAGTGCATAACATTTGTCTATTAGAAGATTGTTGTGGAATGATTTAAGTAGGATTGATCATTCCATGAGGATATTGTTATTAATTATTACTCACTCATGACTTCTTTGTATGATTTGAGTAAAAGATTGGTTATATGGCAATTACACGCAACAAGGATGTCAATAAGTTGGAAGGGTTATACTTTAACCAAAAATTGGATAAAGAGAGAATGCCTTGAGGTGTTTGAATTAATTTGAGTGGAGTTACGGGGATGTAACTCGTTTTCTTTAAAGGGGGTAAAGTGCGGTAGAACTTCGCGCTTTTTCTCTTATTTTTAGTACTTTTAGTGCTTTTTCAGTTAGTTTTACACTAACTTTGTCGTGTTGTTTGGATAACTTATTGTAGACACCTAAAAATGTCTCCCCAAAACCAAACCCGATGATGAACAACCTTTCACCGCCATTATTGGTCGATTTGAGTATTTAATCCCTGGAGTGCTTAAAGTCCATGTTCAATCAATCTCAGCTCACAAAATAGTCAACAGATCAGTCCTAATGTTTGGTCAAAGCATAGTCCAATTTGTATTTTGGCTCGAACCCTTTTTAATTGATTTCGTATTATTTGAGCCCGATTAATGAGTAATAAACCTAAATAGCCCGAAATTATGAAACGACACTTAAAAATACCGAGCGTAATTAGGTTAAAAGTGAATTTAGACGCAAATATGGAAAAGTTGTACACCGTGACACGGCGCCACGTGCCGCGCCACGGTGGACATTGTCGCGTCGCGACATTCTTTTCCGTGTCACGGTACACATACCGTGACACAGGATGTGTCTGTGTGTAATCCACGTACAATATTCCACGTGCTTTATCCATTTGAATGTATTTAGGGCAAAATAGTGCATCGTGACACGGTAATCTATACCGTGTCACGACACCCATTGCCGTGTCGCGGCGAACATGTCGTGTCACGGTGCCCTACATTAGGGTTTTTATCTTTTCTAGGGTTCCGTGTGATCCCCTACTCATTTCCTCTATAAATACGAGCCTTATTTCTGCAGTTCGGGGCATCAAATAATTCCCGATTCTCTCTTCTATGCTCTAGCCTAAATACTAGCTTACCCTATTTTCTCACAATACTTCCCCTAAGCACTCCAAGGAGTCCATACTTTACCCGAGGTTCCATCCTTTTACCAAGGCGTGAAAGGTAGAATTGTTTGAGGGTTTTGCCCCATATCAACCTTAATTTAATTTAATTTCAATTATCGTTTTATTAATTTGCTTGAAGTTACTAACGCGTTTATTATTTTGTAATTGCAAGCAAATAAAATCAAAGTAAGGAATCATGTTCCTTTTATTTATATTATTTTTCTAACAATTTTTATTATGTTTGTCATATATTAATTGTTGGATTATTGTTGAATTGCTTCCAATATTAATGTTGATTTTATTATATTTATTGATCACCATATTGCGTGTTTAAAGAGAATATGTAATTGAAAATTAGGCCTAATAAGATAATTTGGACGACCGGTTTAGGTTCCTTTTTAATCTTGTTGTTTAATCAAGTGATCACAATATTTTAGAATTATATGTTGCATTAATATTCAACCAATTTAGCATAATAATAGTTTGGAGTGAATTGAATATTTTGTTTGTATGCCTTTGAGATCACATGACTGCTTTTCACTATAAGAATCGAGTAGAGGCCAATACGGGCGAATGTGACTCCATGACTCACTTCGTACCATTCTCCCCGATCCTCCTTTCGTGGTTCCGAACCATATGGAGTTAGTAATCTCATGGATTATGAATGGGGTGTAACCTGCACGGGTCAATCGTTGTTGCCTTTCGTTGTCCCTTTATCGTGGTTGCATTTTATGATCCGTGAACGGTTTACAAGTTCCTTAAAAACTTGTTGGCGGCTCCCTACTTTATTTGTCCCTAATCGTATACGTCAATTCCCACTTCCTTTGAGTGCCAAGCATATTCACAACATGCTAACGTAGGCGCACTTCAAACGACGCCAATAATTTGGCGACTCTACTGGGGGGATTCTTGGTTACTTATCGATTTGAGCGATTGGTATTTAACTAAGATGAGTGGATGAGACTTGAAAGATTCTTGAATCGCATTCTTGTGATTAATTTGGCATTTTTGCATAAGCATAGACGTTTTAACGTCGTATTCAGGTCTGTCCCGTAGGAAAAATTGGATAACCTAATCGTGAACGAAGAAAACAAAGGCACCACTCAGATTTCCTGCCTGACGCGCTACGACAAAGTATTCCGTGTCACGGCGCAGGGCACCGTCACGCGGTGTTCAGCACCGTGACACGGTATATTCTGCCGTGTCGCAGCAGTCTTGTTCCAGTGGCTTTATTTCTCTTCTCACAGTCAGCTTCCTTTGATTTTTTGAAAAAACGTGTGTGTTCTACATACGTCTTAGCCCCGGGGGATTTAAGCTCTATCAACCCAAAAACGCTCATGGCAATAAGGGTTCATCCGAGTTATTAAATCCACCTAAACAATGGAGTCGAGTTCGATTTCATCACGAACTCACGAATCCGCCCGTTGGCATACACCCTCAAGGGAGGCTGCCTTGCCAACACGTCCAAACTCTTAACCATGGTACCCTTTGACACCATAAGCTTGACCATAGTTGAACATAGATCTTGACCTTAGGTTGCGAACTTTTTTCTTTGCATCATCGTGACTAACTGCTACGTGGTTTATTTGGTACTAATCCCACATGTGTTTGTTCATTTTGTTTTTTGAACTAACTTATGACCGAGGATTTTTTTTATTCCACAAAGAATTTAGTACAGACTTAAATCGAATAAAATCTGGAAAAATCACAAAACTAGACCTGGAACTATGCACCGTGTCACGACAGATATACTGCGTCGCGGTGTGCGGTGCCGTGACACGGCGCTTTGTACCGTCTGACGGTATGCAGCACCGTGTCACAACAGTTAACACAGTGACACGGTTCCCAGGAAAAGTGCCCTGTCAGTCTTTTTTTGGTTTTTGTGCGTACTTATGTGGTTCATATATCCGGTTTAGTGCCATGTCTAGCTGTACGATTATAACACGCGTCCATAACCTTACTTAATCACTCACAAGTCATTTCGAGTTCACATACTTGTCGAGTCATGAGCCATGTAATTTATAACCGTACTTTAGAAGATCTTGTGTTGTTTTTTCCGTTTTTTTGAGCGAGTAAGTCGGATGGTATCCTCCCATACATACTTTTATTTTCTAAAAAAAAAATTTTTTTGAAAAATTTCTTGCCTTTTTCTTTTCCGGATGGGTCAAGGTTGACTCTAGTCATTAAAGGTACGTTTGTTTTTAATATCGCAGCGCTTGGTCGAGAAGCAGAGGTAGATTATTACGGTTCGAATCATTACCTCAACAACCTCTTAAACCTAAGAGGCGGACAAGGAATCCTCTACAATCATCTCCACAGAATCCACCTTCGTCTCTAGTTCATTTTGAGTTCATTCCAATTGCTACTAGGGAAGACGTAGAGAACATCAACAAGTCCATTGAGGCGCTCACTACCATGGTGCAAACGCTCACTACTAAGGTCTCCACCATGGAACTAACTAATGTCACTGTGGCTGCAATGGACAAGATCAAAGAACGAGTAAGATTTCTGAGGACTTCACCTATGTGGAGCAATCTGCCACTTCTCTGACTGTCAAGGACAAGCTTCCCGAGAAGTTTTCTACTGTTGACATTGCAAAGTTCAAGCCTACTAATAACCCTATGTTTCACTTGAAGGCTTTTTCTGCAACTATGGCTCTCAAAGGATTAGATGTAGCACTCTTACCTACCGTGTTCCCTCTTTCCTTGGAGCACGCTTGTCAACAGTGGTTTTATTCTCTGGATTCCAAGCATATTGCGACTTGGGAGGATGTTACTGAAAGCTTCATGAGTCGTTACAAGTGTAACATCCAAGCCAAGACTTCTGAACGTGAACTCTCCATTCTTAAACAGAAGGAGAATGAAGACTACACTACATATCTGAACAGGTGGAGAGAAACAGCTGCACTCTTGGTAGATCCTCCTAATGAAAAGGAGATGGTTCGCCTCTTTATTTAGAATCTAACTCATAAGTACAAGCAACATTTGAAGTTTCTGCCTTTGAACACTTTCGAAGCCGTGTACGATATTAGGATCAACATTGAGGACGAGTTGATAAAGACTGCAGGTAGCAATAATAACAACAACACTTGGAAAAACAAGAAGAACGACAATCCTTCTTCTTCGTCTTCCAAGCCCAACAATGCTACGAACAACATCAACCTCAATGATGTATTGGCTCTCAATGCTCCTACTCAGAAATTCCAAAGGAAAAGGAGGGTTTATACACCTTTGGGAATGAGCTATGATACTGCTTTTAATCGCCTGCACAGTCAAGGATTTATCATGCCTATTGGGCCGTTTTCGGAGCCCAGACCTGAGAACAGAACTGCTAGCTATGACCCCAACGCTCATTGCAAGTTTCATCAAGGAAAGGGTCATACTACTAAGCAATGCTGGAAGTTAAAAGATGCAAACCAAGACTTGATTGATGCTAATCAGCTTCTTGTCCCTCCGGGGGCCAAGCAGCCTAATATTCAAACAGGTCCTCTTTCTGATGCTTTGGCTATCACAGGAGATGAAGTCTCCTTTGATCCGTTAATACTCATCCAATTTGCTGATGAACCTTTACCATAACTTGTTTTTGTTTCAAATTATGAAGAAGTGAATGGAATTTGGGATGGTGACGATGAAGACGTCTATCTTAAAGACATAGCCTATTCATCTATTGGCAATGTCAACCATGAAGATAGCGTTGATGTTTGGGGGGACCTTGAGGTCAAGGTTCTCACCAGGAATGGAAGGTTACAGCAACCTAATCCACCTCCACCGCAAGCACAACCGATAGTTGATCTCATTAATCCTTTAAGCAACAATGTGATAAAAAAACTGCAAAAGACTAAGGTGGAAATGAATGTATGAAAGCTTCTGGCTACCTCCCACGAGCATCGAAAGGCTATGATGAATGCTCTGGTGAAGATAGGAGTTTATAGTGATATGACTCCTCAAAAGCTAGTTAGTTTTCTTACTACCGAACTACCAAGTACCAACAGTTTGATTTCCTTTTCTGATAAGTGTAGACATCTACTTTTGGCCTCCTGTCCCGACAAGAAGTGCTATGATGATAAATAAAACCATCTTTGTGTTAGATCAACGTGAAGAATGCTTATGGACAACTAATTGAGCCACAAAAATTCAAAACATCTAGCCTAACTCAAAATAAAATGAATTAAAGTCCAAATTAACTAAGCCCGATCATAATTAGGCTTAAGCCCGAGGTCAAAACATAATTTTGACGGATTTAAAGGCGCTTAGGTTAAAAATTAAAGCCGCCGCAGAAAAATCCGTGCGCTTCTCAATGAGTCGCGCTGGTTTGGCGCTCGCAACTCACAAGGTTGCGCGTGACACCCAGCGCAACCTCTAGTGATGCACTTGTGGAAGATTCAAAATTTCATAAAAATATAAAATCGAATCTTACCATAATACCGTGCGCAAGACATCCAGTTGCGCTGCCCTTAGCAACACATCTAAATCACTTGCGCTGGGTTGTCGCGGGCAACCCATTTAGATGTGCTCGACACCTGCTGCGGCGGAACACTCGAAACCCTAAATGCATCCATTCCCTATAAATAGAGGCTTAATATGAGCCTTAAACAGACAAAAATTAACTCGAAACTTTGTGAACTTGTGTACTCTTAACCCTCTTTTCCTAAACACTCACCCCTTTTGTTACTTGTTACTATGGTGGGGGTTCCCGAACAAGGAGTCCATAAGTGTTCTAAACGAAGATCTAGCAAGGAGAAGTGGTAAATTCCCGAGCACTTAGATGAATCATCTTTTTTTTTTAAACAAACCTTTAATTGACCATTTTAGATAAACTATTAATTAATTAATTTCACATAGTATCTTGCGTTAAATAAAGAATAAAATTGAATAATTAATTGTTGTTTGATCACTTAAGATAAGGTGAATATTGTTTATTTCTTGTTCTTTTTCACGAATATTGATTAAATAAGAATAACGACTTTTGCAATGTAATTCCTATGTGATTAATGCTTGTAAATAAAATCAACTAATTTAGTTTTTAGATATCACGTTGCATATATTGTTTGGTGATGAAATTGTGAAAAAGGAAGAGCTAGTAGAGGCCGCACTAGGGCTAGAATAGTGATTCCCCCCTAAAGGGAACGTTATCTTGGTACCCTCGCTCCCGAACTCTACTTGGGAGAAAGGCATGAACGAGGTTTATGAGTTTTCCTAAAACTCATTGGCGACTCCTTACTTGTTTCTTACAAAAAAGCGTCATGATAGGATCAACTCTAATTCAAGGTCCCCAAACAGTCAGGAATTAAAATCCTAATACAACCTAACAAGTGTAAAGTCCTAGGCTTTTAAAAGGCCATGGGCATATAAGGCGAAGGATCCTTACGATGGGCACACCATCCTTACAATAAGGATCTGCCCTCGGAAGGGGATTAACATAACAAGGCCTTACACCTTACTGTGGTGTGTAGGCAAATGAATGTTCCTATGAGCCTAGTTGATAATGGCTCAGCAATCAATGTATGCCCGCTGCGCACTGCAAAGAAGTTGGGCATAAAAGATGAAGAATTGATTCCCTCTACTCAAGGGATTTGTGCTTATGATAATACTCGCCGTCAAACTATGGGTACTATCACATTGAATATCACTACTGAATCCATCGAACGTCGCACCAAGTTTCAAGTGGTGGACAATAAGGCTTCTTTCAATCTATTGTTAGGGCGCCCTTGGCTTCATGAGCTAAAGGTTATCCCATCATCGCTGCATCAGAAGGTCAAATCTATAGTTGGAGGGGTTCCAATCACCATTGATGCCTCTCCTATGCGTATCCAAGTTATTGACACTCCCATTGTCCATGTCGAGCATGATGAGGAAGACGAGGATCACTAGGGTTTCTCTCTAGAAGACGTTCTCATGATCGAAGAAGAGGAGAAGTGTCATCTCGACTTCGATCCCTATTCAAATCTCAACGTCAATGCAATTATGAAGAAGCAAGGGCATTTCCCTAGAATGACCCTTGGACTTAAAAAGAAAATGGCTGAACTTTGGGGCTATCCTGGTGCACCCAAAAAGGACACATTTGGCTTGTGATTCAAGCCAACTAAAGAAGACATGAAGCAAGCTGTGATCAAGATGGTTTCTCGCAACACAGCTCGTAATAAAAAGTTATACGAACCTACCAGCTGGCACGCGCAACTGTCAAAGTTGCGCGCGCCCTCCAAGCGCAGGTCCAGGAGTTGCGCGCGGCCCTTCTGCACAACTCTATGTCTTGTGCGCGCCCACTGTTCAGCATTGATTTTGACTCGTTACAAGCAATGTTATACGAAGAAAACGATATTTCCGTTTCAAGGTTAATCGTTAAGTAGGTGCTAATAATATCTCTTCTGCTAACAATGTTGTCTAACTTAGTTGTTTTTTTTAATTGTTCTTCTTTTCATTTTTTTTTTAAAAAAATCTTTAATCATTCTTTGTTAAAAAAAAAAAAAAAATCAAAAGACACATGTCTTTTAATCGTCCTTTCATTTCCCAAAAAAAAACGCGTGTGGCAAACGCTACTCTTGAAGTCGCACTTTCCACCTTAGTGCAAGACGGAAAATTGCACACGATAATTTTTCGATTATGATGATTCATTACGTACTTTATAATCGAACTAATGACATTACTTCTCATAAGGTTCGTCATTAGAAGTTCGCATCTCTTAATAGGGTGTCATCAATATTCCCATTCTTAAACGTGCCGTTGTCATCTTTTAGTTGTAATTAGTCAACCTTGACTTAAGAGCATAATTTATCTACCTCTTCTATGGTTTAAAAAGAAAATCCCGAGAACCTTACTTGGGATGATTTCCTCTCAAACACAAAAAAAAAGCAGAAAAAATGGAACGAAGGAAAAATTAAAAAATCGTATGATACAAAAAGATTATTATCCTAAAAACACAGAGAGAAGATAATGAATGATAAAACCGAGAAAATAATTTAATTATTTCTTGGAGTTTACATTTGGAGGCCATCATTCTTTTTAAGCAAATAGTAATACACTATCCTTTAAAGAAGAGCAATATGAGAATTATAATAAAAAAAATGATAAAGATCTCTATTGTAATCTAAATGATCTAGTATTTTGATCATTTTAAGGAGTGTACTAAGGTTGACTAATATTTCTAAAAATTTGATGAGCATGTCAATCCAACTTTCCCTTTCTTTCTCTTCTACTTTTTTCAAAAACAATTCATTTAAAGTAAAATCCTTAGATTATTATCTTGTTGAAGTCAACACAAATCATGACATTCCATTGTTCATGAATTTTTTGACATTTTTTCATTAACAAACTTGCTTAAAGTGAATTCGTATTACAGGGATTAAAAAAAAGAAAGAAAACAATCATTTTGACTTTTGATCGTTGTTTGAATGCTTGGCACAAAATTTTTAAGTGAACGTGCTTAATTTCTCGTGATACACATTACTAGATCATCTTCCACATTCGCATACTATTCCAATCATGGGTGACAAAGCAGCATTGGAGAAACTTAGAGAGGAACTCCAAAACTTTAAGGCCCTACGAGAAGAAGAAGCCCAAATGAAGGCTCATAAAAAAGCAGAAAAGGCTAAAATAAAAGCAGAGAAAGAAGAAGAAAACATTCTGCAAGAAAAAGCAAGAGCCGAAAGAGTAGAGGCCTTGGAGAAACTTGTCCTTCGAGATAGCTCATGAAACAAGTACTTCAATTATGAGCTTGCACCACAACCTAGTGGCAAGACTCTCCCAGAAAAGTTCATGACTACGGATTTACCAACCTTTAAGTTTACAGACAATCCTAAGACTCATTTAATGAGATTTATTGGAATTATGGCATTAAAAGTGGTTGAGCATAACTTATATGCATGTACATTTCCTCTTTCATTGGACCCAACTGCTAGATCATGGTTTTATAACCTCGACGCAAAACAAACTTCCACTTGGAGTGACGTTGTAAAAGCGTTTTTAGCCCAATATGGAGACAACATCGAGCTCACAACTACCTTAAGCGATCTTGAATTGCTTAAGCAAGAGGAAGATGAAGGCTTTATTGACTTCTTTTCCAGGTGGCGATCAAAGGTTGTTCTTCTTTCACAAAGACCTCCGGGTCATGAACTTGTCCCAAAGTTCATAAACAATATGTCTCCACCATACAAGTGCCATTTACAATACCTTGGTTTAGACACATTTCAGAATGTCTATACTATGGGAACATTAATTGAAAGGGACTTGATAAATGAAACCATGAATCATATAGAGGGACTAGATTTTTAGAGAAGATTTCGCCTATGTTGGAAACGGATAAAGCTCGAAGACGCAATCTCAAGAAGTTGTCAACAATTCAAGATGTAGCACCCTAAGTCTTGTTTTGTTTCTTTTTCTTTTTCTGTATGATGGACTAAGAGATTCATGCTGTCAAATCTACTTATTATGTACTCTCATTAATTAATGAATAAAAATTATATTTTCAAGTACGTCTATCTTGTTCTCTTTTCAATCTCTTTGTTGTTATTAGCTTGAATTAACTGAAATACACCTATAAACAGGCAATATCAAAAAAGGCATACATACTCAACACTTTAAGAATCTTGATTAGCTTTGGATTTCAAGATTTACCAAATGAAAAGAGGCCTCTCTTTTGGCCCACTAAGAAAAGATATGATGATTACACCAACACAGGAGGCAACTTGAAACTCCAAGTAGATAATTCTATGTTAATAACCTTAGAACAATCCATCTTTTGTTAGCCCTTTTTGAGCTTCGTCAATTGAGCCTTACTTGTTCAACCTATATTATTCCAAACCTTGGGATGGGAATGGTGCAAAGAGATACAAATGAGAAAATTGGGGGAACGAAACATAAGAGGGGGACACAAAGTTAGTCTAAACCCAAAAAAGGAAAGATTGAATGAAAAATTGTTCTAAACCCAAAACCAAGCTTGTTTAAAAGGAGAGAAAAAAAAAAGAAAGAGAGGGAAGACAAGAAAAAGGCACCTAATGTAGGAGTTGTCACACAAAGTAGAAAGGTTTTAATTTGAGAAGCACCAAAAGTAAAGGATTAAGGGAGTATACTAGAGCATGTCCATTTTTCATAACCTTGATATTAGCCACGTTACAACCCTGGAAAGGCCCTCCTTGAGGTAGACCATAACCCTGTACCACGAAAATCATCATTCTATGAAAATAAGCCCACCTTAGGCCTTTGCACATATGGACTTACTATTGAGTAATTATGCCATACATAAAATGCATAAAGTGTTGCATAATAATTATAGAATCATATAAAAAAAATCAAATAAATTTGATGATTTGACAGCCATCGGCTTGATTACATCATGTTAGTAAAGCAATAGAATCAAACTAAATTCGATGTTTTCCATATCCTTTGCCAAAAAAATGAGATGACTATCACTTTAAAAAACAATCATCTTATTTTCTTTTAATAATAGGGTTATTTATTACAAGGTGATTCAAGTTCTATATACGTTGCCTAGAAAGAAAACGAGTTAATATAGTAAATTGATTTGATATATCGACATCCTCGACGTCAACTTTAGATGTCTTTTACAACTCTTGAGCATTGGTCTTCTCACTTATCATGAGCAACTAATTAATATGTCCGCATGCGTGGGATATCTTCATCCTCTCTAAGCGAGGAACGTTGATTGAACTTGATCGCTACATGAAAAAATGACCGTTATCGCTATTACACGTATACCTCACTGCCAAGTCACCATGATGATTTAACTATTAAGTCAATAATTCTTGCTTTTCGAAAACATGTCTAAACCTTTTCTTTATTCTTCTGTGTGAATTTTGGATTCCCGTTCCTTTTTTTTTTTTATAAAAATCCATCTTTTTTGTTCATTTCTTTTTTAGGGGGGTAAGTCGGGATGATCCCTCCCATTGGCAAACTAAAATTTCAAAAATGGTAAAATGGTAACAAATTTTTGCTCCATGGAGGCTCAAAAAATCCAAGACATCCCTACTTCCCTCTATTTACATATTTGAACACGCTAATTGTGTTACTAAATCAATGTCATGCAAAGATTATTACGAACCATCATAATAACTTTAAATGACAAATGGAAGAACATTACTTCCTACTTGATAAAACAATTGACGATAAACATTTGCAAAATCCCAAAAATTGGAAATAAAAATATTAGGACTCTAAATAAACATGAGAAACATCCTCTGGCATATGTATACATGAATTCCAAAAGCCACCTAAGTCTACACTTAGGGGCTACGAAACTATACGTCTCACCTTAACTTTTGTTTTGAAATGAGACCACATTTTGGAGAGTGATTCGAATTATTTTATAAACTATTCTAACACGCCATCAAACCTAAGTTTGATAATATTCATTTTCAAACTACGGTGCTTATTTAATTGGAAGAACTTCACTTTCAATTAGCAAAATATGACAATGATGACAAACACTGAAAAGAAAAACATAAGCAAAATTAGATATACAAAATTTTGCTCACATTTTCATAGCTTTGTTGAAATAAGTTGCAAATTACAACTTACCTTCATCAATAATGGATGGAAAAGTCACGCTTAATTACGAGCTAGGCTTTTCTTTCTATTTTGGGTCCAGTTTCGAAAATAACATGATTACGTATTTTGCGTACTAGAAAAAGTTGCTTCATTTTATTTTCAAAATAAACTTTTTTTAAATTTATTGGACCCTCTCTAAATTTTGAATTCTAGTTCGAAATAAGATGCCTCTTACTCTCTAAAAAAAATAGTCTTCAAAATTTCCTTTCTGAATTTTTGTTTCATTTTCTCAAATAAATAAATTTTCAGATTCTCAATAACCATTTGGATAATACATGTATATACATAAATATTTCCAAAAGGAATGAACTAAGATTCGACTTCTTCTTGACTCGAACTTGTTCTCGCCTAGTTATCGTGCGAATATGGGCTTAGGGATGGTAAACGAACCACCTACAGACCAAAATCAAAGATTTATAAGAACAATGAAATCATTTATTTTTAAATAAACTTTTAAGAATAGTATTACCGCAATGATCTCTACGAACGTTTTTGACATTAGGTAAAAATTATTAAACCCACTAAGATGAACATGTTCCTAATTTCAAGGAAGCATGAACTCCTTAATGTGCTTTGACCATGATATGAAAGAGATCACGGGGAGTAGGCCGCAAGTCTTTGGAAAACATGGAAGATTTTATTTCCAAAAGATATTTTTGAAAATCAGAAATAAATAAAATCTTTTTAGTTAAGAAAAAGATAAACGTTTTAAACTTAACTACTTTCCTAAAAATATGCTAGCACAATATTATCTTTTTAGACCAATTCCACACAGATTTTTCGAGTGTAACTTAATATCTTATACTTACATAGATCCTAAAATATAAAAATATATTTAATCTTCATGTCCTCTGATAAAGCTTCTACTCCGAGGCTTCTGTTCCTCAAGGGGAACTTCTCTTCTCTGGTGAAGCTTCTGTTCCCTGAGGGGAACCTTCTTTTCTTAAGTCTCTATTTCTGAAGCACCAATTCCTCCAAAGGAACTCTTCTTTTTGGATAGCTCTGTTTCTGGCTTTCTTGTTCCTCATGGTATCTTTGCACAACACTTAATTCTCCTAGTCATTGCATCTGATCACACACTTAAACAATCAATCTCTTATTATTCTGTAAGTAAGTGAGGTTGTGTCATCATCAAAATCATTAAGTTCAACACAATACCTGTGCAAATGATTTATGACAATCATGTCCTTGTAGCACAAGAAATGGTGCTATAAATCAAACTACACAATAATCTCAAATGGTCATTAATCGTCCATCGTTTAAATAACCTCGATTAGGGATAATTCTCGATTATAATATTCAATGTTTAATAGGTGTTTCCTTACCAAGACTAGTCTTGATACCCTATTTTGAATATTCCAAGAATCGAATGGACTCTTTATTTAATTCTAAACCACAATTAAATAGTCAATGGAGTGATAAAAAAAATTGCTTGAAATTTTAAATTACTCCAAAACCTGAATGGTTCATCTTATGATAAATGATTTTTCCGAATGTTTTAAGAGTATCACTCTTTATAAAACATATATAGAAATCACACCCATATCTAATATGCTTGATTTCTTTCATGCAATTGTGAATGTTGTCGTTCACTTATTGCAAAGGTTTAGTTATAATTACTTTGCTAATCTTAGCATCTTCATTACTAATCACTTTCATAATAAGATGATAAAATTTGAGAGTGCCATGGATTATATGTGATATAGGATTTATTGTCCAAGTGATGGCTCCCACTCATTTTCATGATTGAGATCTTCAACTTGACAACCTACAATCATTAACGTTCAACAACGAACTTTCCATAGAACATCTTTTTTATTATCGCCATTAAGGCAACAATATTCTCTACATATATTTTAGTAGACTTTCTTATGATGCTTTGCTTGGGTTTCACTCCAAACGACTCACAATGATTTGGGATACCCTAATCACCTGTGATCATGGAAATTTACTTTAAATTCCCGCACATTACACATGGATGCACATCCATGTTACCATTCTCAAGCCACGACTCATTGTTAGCTCGTGCTCATAAACGGCTTCCTTGTTAAGGATTTAATCCTTGTTAAGGTTTGTGCTTGCAACATCAATTCTCAAATTGTATTTGTATCCACAAGTCAAGAACTCATCCTGTTACTTATCCAAGTACTTTAGATGTTCTTGGCCATAATCTAACGATCTATTACATAGATTCAGGTTGATTGGTACTACACACGTACTTCACATGCTCTAAGCATGTAAGTCGTGCGACGATTCCATATCATAGCGTACATGATGGATTAAGTTGCAGAGTAATTCTCAGTCTTATTCCATCCATGTGACATTTTAGCTCATTTAGTTTCACTGAGTCTTGCTAAACTGTTTGCTGTGTGATATGGTTGAAAGTCTCTACTAGAGTCTTTCTTGTTTGACTTAGTATTTAGCCTAGCTCATACTTAGTTCAAACATTTACTTAGTTTTATACATACGGGTCGAAAGTCTTTCAAAGTCCTTCAATTCATGTTTAACACGATAAATTCCTTTACACGTTCAAACATTTTATTAAGTCTATACAATAGATCTTAATACCCAATATGTACTAAGTATCGTCTTTTGCTTGGTCCATTGTCGAAAATACTTTCGAATCTAAGCATTTAGCATAGTTAATTTACAACAGAGTTCGTAAACTTCTTACTGGACCTTACAAGATTGACTCTTACTCCCACTAAACTTCTTATTCATAAGAATTTCTGTGTTTCGTCATAAGTCAATCCTTTTTTCAACTTTATGAGAAAACACATTCCAATTCCTTTATGCAATGCTTCCTTCAATCCCATAATGGATTTCTTGAGCTTGCTTTCAAATCTAGCATTATTTAGATTTTCAAAACCCTTAGACTATTTTCATAGTCACTTCCAAAATCCTATTTTAAGAAGGCGGTTTTGGTTTCTATTTTGCCATATTTCATATGTGTAATTTTGCTAGAATAACCACAAAAAGACTTGAGCATTCCAATTGATGAGTAGGTTTTTATTAAAATCAACTCTGTGAATTTAATTATATCCTTTTCAACCAATCTAGCTACGTATGCATATACATTTCCACATTTGTTAGTTTTCTCCTTGAAAACTTATTTGCAATCGATGGGTATTTCACCCTTCATGCAAATCAATCAAGTTTTAAACATGATTTTCAAACATGGAGTCTATTTCGGATCTTATGGCCTCTAACCATTATTTGGAATTTGGATTTGTCGTAGCTATCTTACAAGGCATTATTTCCTTACTATCTAATAGTAAATAATATGCTTGTAAGTCTTAGGTTAATTTCTAATTTAATAGAAATTTATAGGATTCAATCCAAGCCTCTGGTGAATTCTATACCTATACGGGGTTATTGCATCAAACAATGAGTTTCAAGGCGCTTCCAAAGCCGTTTGATTATCTTGATCTTACTCCAACTTTTCAAAAGTTTTTTTAAGTAATGAATTCTCTTTTAAGGCACTTGTAAAGTTCTTTTGAGTGTTCTTGATCAAGTATTATTACGAAGCCCTTTTACGGTCTTCCGAGATTCTCAGTTCTAGTTTGTTGCTAATCTCGATGGTTATCGAGTTCATTTCCTCCCACTTGTCGTTTTGGAAATGTGTTACTTTCCAAAAAGACACCACTTAGAGCAACAAATATTATGTTCTCATTTAGGTTGTGGAGGTAGTGCCCGTAGTCTCACTTGAAATCTTACAAAGAGACATGTATATTGTCTTTGGGTAAAAGTTCGTTGTGAAACAAACTATTAGCTCCCACTTGAGCTATCTTAGCCTTAATAAGCCATTAAGCTCCCGCTCAAACACCTAGCTCTTGCTAAGTCGGTGAGCTCCCCTTGAGTCACTTAGCTCCCACTGAGCCAGTGAACTCCCACTGTGGCTAAGAGTTTTAGACATATACTTGAAAAGAAGTTTAGAAGTTAATTCTATCCATAACTGAATATGGTGTCGTCCTTTCTTAGCTCCGACATTTTGTTTAGTGTAACATTAGTTTTGTGCAAATTTTTAAGAACTTTATAGGAAGGGGTGTGAACCATCATCGTTCGAGTCATTTTTAAATGGCATCGAGGTCTCCGTGAAGACACACTATTTCAATTTCATAACTTTGTGATGGTCATGCTTGGCTCAAGCAAACATCGCTTGATCTAATCTAGACGTTTTGATATCTTGCCAAGTGGATTATGTACTTCATTGAACTCTTGAACTATTCAAGGTCAAGTTTGTTCACATTTGATGAATATAGCCATATTATTTCAAATTCTTTGTAA
This sequence comes from Chenopodium album, assembly GCF_948465745.1. Lineage (NCBI taxonomy): Eukaryota > Viridiplantae > Streptophyta > Magnoliopsida > Caryophyllales > Amaranthaceae > Chenopodium > Chenopodium album. The sequence continues at coordinate 26,612,120 of NC_137850.1, read as the reverse complement.
AACGTTGAAGTAAATGAATCCTCTATAGCTTTCGGAGTCAATTGTCTATACCAATAACAATAGCTCTTTACTTTGTCGGTTTCAAAAAGTAAGACTTGCTTGTCTTAGAACGATTCCGAATCGATCAACTATCAAGAGCCTATCTAATAGAGCCTTGAGTACGTTCTTGTCGATGTGACATTGCTAAAGATGTCCGGAACGCAAATCATGCCCATGACTTTGAGGTTTTTCTAGTTTATCATGTTAAGAAAATGTTTGTTTATAATCAAGCATTCTTGACTCATGGTTTAGACAACCATGCCATTCAAATAAATTTGCAACTATTGCTCATTGCTTTGAATGTGAGTCTTTCCGTGTGTAAACGGATCAATTGCTGATTATGGAACATAATAACCATTTATTTGTTCCAGCCTTAGCTAAAAAGGTCTTTAAACAAAGCATATGACCTTACAACTGATGTAGCACCACTTGTTTCATTCTAAGCTTGTAAGTCGATAACTTAGCTTATCTTCAATAGTTTGAGGTCACTTCTAAAGTGGAACACTCAAGCAGTATCTGATACTTGTGAAGATAATAATTTGCTAAGTTAATTAGAATAACATGAATTCTTTAGCAGAAAGGGAATCTTATTCCTTTTCTTTGTTCCTTGATTCTTATAATTCTTATCATACTTTATCTCATAATCTTTCAGAATCACTTCTTTAAGAGTCTTTGAATTTTATACTTTGTTAGGCATAATTAAGCATCTAATGCACCGTATAACAAAGTACCATCTTTTCCTTTAATTCGTACATGAATTAATACATCAATGAGTCGTACTCACCAACGTATAAAGCGAAAAGATATGTTGGTTGTCAAGCATTGACAATTTTGAGTTTCCAACTCAATACTTCATGTTTATCAAAACTACCTAGTATTTTGAACACATGATGTCCAACCGCCCTTTCGGACTTATAAAAGTCATTTATGAGAATTGTATTTTTAGAATTGCCTTTCCTTTCTTTAAGAACCATTCTCAAAGATTTCCTTTACCAATCATGGAAAACAATATAGTTTGATTTGGAATTCTACAAATATAAGTGCAAAGTATAACCATTTATCAAGTAAATAACATAATAAGTTTGAAAATTAAAAGGTATTCATGCAAATTTTCAATCTTATTAAACGTCTTATTCACGCATTAAATTTGTCCCCATTTGTTGAGAATAAATCTATTCCAAGATCCAAAGAAACAAAGAGTGGTTAAGCATGCTTTGGCTCGTCTTAAGACTCAATCTCTAAGGTAAGCAACTCTTTGCTAATGGCTCCAAGCCACTCTTGGCTGAATAAATTGTCGCATCCAATGCTCTCTCAACAATTTATTCACTTTGCCACGACATGTTAGGACTCCATCACTCATATCGTCGAGTACAACCAAAACCAACTTGTATGTGATGTCTTGCTTTGGCAAACCCATCCACATACCTTACGTATCCTAGGGAATAATAGTGATGCCTGGCTTTGGCTTAGCCATCACTACTCTCAATAGGTCGATAAGTGTTATTTTGGAATGGCAATTTCACTCAATATTTTTAGGGACCTAGGGTTTCTATGTTGGTTGATTAAAGTGAAATTAATTAATCATCACAACATTCGAAATCCTAAACATGCATCTAACATATAATTCATATATAAATGATCATAAATATGTAAAGCATAAGCATTTTGATGCATATTGGCAACTAGCATGACCCCTTGAATTCTTCAAGTCTTCAAAAGGTCTTCTTTTGCAACTTCATGGCTTCGTCTTCTAAGAACCTCCGTCTTCAAGACTTGACCAAAATTATGCAACTACTAGTTTCTACGATTAGGACTAATCTAAACATTAAGGTACAAAAATACTCAACGGTACGCAGACCGTATTTAGATTTACAAAAATACATCACGGATCGCAGTCCGTATTTTTTATCCTAATCGGGCCCCACTAGTTGCCATTTTATAAAACCTGTGAGAGAATATACATTCCATTCATCCATTCACTATTTGTGAATGGCCCATGCATTTTAAAACGATAAAACAAGTAACAATGCATAGACACGCGGTAACTAGTAACTAATCTAGGTGGTTAATCCAATTAACACGCCTAATTAAAACTAGTCAAAGTTTTTTTAACCGATTATGTAAATAAGCGCAATTAATATTTGAAGCTCCCAGTAAATTTCGCATCCAACTTAATTAATCCAATTAATTAAGCCGGTAAAACCCAATTATTTGCTAAAATAGAATTTTGCAAATGCCGCTCAAAAATCGAGGCCTAGCCTCCAAAATTATTACAATAATTAAAACGGCAAAATAAGCAAACATGAAGCCAACAACACTCAAGTGGCTCACGCACTACATGCGTGCCATATGGAAGCCAAGGTCGTCTAGCAACCCCGGACTATGCGGCTTGGCGCATGTCCCTCCACCACCCCACGTAGCACTAGCTAGGTCGAGCCTAGTAGCGTTTGCTATGGGTTACCTGGTGCTAGGCACATGCCCAAGGCTGCTTGCCCCTTCGCACCAAAGCACCAAGCATCAAGCATGCACTAGCCCATGACACACGCATAGCCGCACCAAGCCTCGGCCAGCTCACTTGGCAGCCACATATGGGCTGCTATGCAGCCCGGCTAGCCAAGTGAGGCACTTGTCTCGGCCTGCGTGCCTTAGCTTCAGGTTTATAACCCGATTTTTGCGGAACTTTGCCATTAATTCTAAATTAATTTTAGAACTAATTTAATGAGCAAAAATGAAAAATTAAACAAGTCCAACTTTAATTAAAATTTCACAAAAAGTGCACACAACCAAAATTATTTCCAAGAACCATTCTTTAATAAAATTGGTTTAACTTGGTGCAATGAAATAATAAAGGCAATAACTCACTATTAATTTAGTTAATTTAAATTAATCATGAGATTTTGACAAAATAAAAGGGAGTTAGAAACATGAACACAAGTTCAATAAAAATTCCAACTTTAATACTTGTGAATCCTTGAAAAATTATATCGTCCAATATGAAGATAAAACAAATTTCTATCACAAGTTTCTAACTTTATGATTCCAATCAACTTAATACATGATTAAATCAACAAAGTTCAACAAAAAATCATGGAATTTAGTAATTCAAAGTTTCCATCACTTAACATAATTAAAGATTGAATCTTTAGTACTTAGAGGCCTCAAAGAACAAAGATTTCACACTTAATGCAATTATTTTGCAATTATGTGAAAAAATAAAACCAAACTTTCAAACATAAATTACTACCAAGTAACCATGCCTAAAGAGGTTTAAAATTGCATATAAAATATTTTGTCAAAATCATTTTATGGAAAAACCTAAAAACAATTGCAAACCTAAATATTTTGTCAAAATCATTTTAGGGAAAAACCATTTTCAGAACGCCTTTTCCGCCCAAAATTCACTATTTTTGGGTCGAAATCTGGGTTCGGGAGTTGAAGTCAGCTCTAATACGGGATTAAAATTAATAAACCGAGCTACTAATCTAATTAGCAACATAAAACCAGAAAAATTAAGCCATAAAAAAACACCTTGAAAAATAATATGATTTTAAAAATAAACGAGCGAGGCTCTGATACCGCTGTTGGGGTTTGGTGAGTCTGACTCACCGCGGAAACAAACCCAAAAACAAGATCGCACTCGCAATAAATAAAACCATAAAACATAATTAACTTAATGACAAGATTAAGATAATAATTACACCTTTGACGCGTGCTTCGCCCGACCTCAAGGGGCTATTACTTCGAAAGCTAGCCTCGAAATTACGACGACCTCCAACGGAAGTCCACCCACAACTCGAACACCGACAAGGGTCCAATGCCTTGAAGTTAGCAAGGCCCGACCTAAACCCGAGTAATTGAGTTCAAAGGTTTTCACAATGGTGATGCCTTTTTCAACTCTTGAGTTCAAAGGTTTTCACAAATAGTGATGTCTTTTCCAACTCTTACTCAAGTGAACAATCCCAAGCCATGCCTTGGCTATTTATAAGGAAAGCTTCCTTGTGAATTCCACTCATCTTTCAATGTGGGACTTTTCCATAAAAAAGATCCCACATGGAAAGATTGATGAATTCAACCCTTAGTTAAATAAACCAAGGAACAAGTAACACATGATTAGGTGAGGACCACTTTCTTACTTGGTCCCCAAGGCAACTCATATGCATTGTGAAATAACCATGTGTCACCCAACCTTGAGCCCCAAGTTGGGTTCGGTTGGGCCACTTCCTTTTGGCCCGTGTCCATGACCCGTCACCCGGGTCCACGGCCCCCTTTTTCCACATGTCCCTGCCACCGTGGCGCGCTGCCACATGGCGTGTTGCCAACGTGGCACGCTGCCACCGTAGCACGCTGCAACCGTGGCACGCTGCCAACGTGGCACGCTACCACTTGGTGGCTGCCAACACGGCTGCCACGTGTACTGCCACATGGCGTGCTGCCATGTGCACTGCCACGTGCCAAGCTCCTATTTGGCGCACTTCCCTAGCCTTTCGCGTGCTAGGGTTTTACTTGTTACTTGAAGCATTTTCCCGTCTCGCCAAATCCTAAATTTTGGCTCGACATTTGAGATTTGATTCCGACGCTCGATTTCGACCCTCCAAGCTCGAATTTCCGACGTCTAAATATTGATTACTCGGTCGACTCATCAATTACTTCCGAATTAATTCGTCGCTTCGGCTCGTTAGTTGCTTGGGTGTGACCCAAAGGGTTCAGTCAAGATTAAGCTGTAATATTAATTATGCATTAATATAAATGATCGGAAGCGGCCTCCACCCAGGCATTCCGATCACTTGACCTTACTGAAAAATTAGCTTTCTAATAATTCCGAACCCCCTATCGAAATAATACACTTTTTCGAAGGACACCATTCCTTTCAATCTCCCACTTGTCCTTCCGGACAAGTATGCTTTTAGTGTATAGCCCTTTTCCTATGTCGCTTAATGCCTCTTCATGAACTATAAGGTAAGATTTATTTGTCATCCTTATTACGTCCAGAAGTGTTTCTCGATTCCGAGTCCGACTGTCAATAAACAGATGAATTCTAAAATTTATCCGAGCACGGCCATGCATTTTACAGTCTCGCTCTACGAGAGGCCTTGTAAACAACAAAGACATCTTCCCTATTTTTTTTTAATAGGGGGACATTTACAGTCTTGTAATGTAGCTTCTCTTATTGAGAGGACCTAGCCGCCCGAGTGATGTCGTTATAATCCCCTATTACGGCAGACGTTTGACAATCATCAAAACGGACTAGTACTCAAACAAGAAAGCTCACAATACTCATGGTCGAGGAAAAAGGTTCCGATAGCAATAATGAGAAGTATACTTATGACGATTTTTAATCTCTTAAAGTATTCTCATAGGTCGATCCAGTATGGTTCTAAACCAATACCTGTGCAAATGATTTATGACAATCATGTCCTTGTAGCACAAGAAACGGTGCTATAAACCAAACTACACACTAATCTCAAATGGTCATTAATCGTCCATCGTTTAAATGACCTCGATTAGGGATAATTCTCGATTATAATATTCAATGTTCACTTATTAGGAAACCATCATCCAATGGATCGCTCGAGACATAGTGGTTCACAATAAGAATTCCCAAGGCGTGGAAGACCGCCATTCAGTGAATCGCTCAAAACGTGGTGGTTCGCGGTAGAATTCCCAAGGCGTGGAAGATTGTCGTCCAGTGGATCGCTAGAGGCGTAGTGGTTCGTGATAGAATTCCCGAGACGTGGAAGGACGTCACAACAAAACTGAAGATGACTACAAGCAGAGTCATCTTCGACAATGTTCCCTAGCTTGTGGAGAATTGTCTAGAAAGCGGGAGATGGGTACAAGCGGAGTTATCTTCGACTATGTTCCCTAGCTTGCGGAAGATGGTCACAAAACAGCAAAAGATCGCTACAAGCGGAGCAATCTTCAATGGTGTTCCCTAGCTTGCGGAGGACTGCCACAACAAAAATTAAAGACAGCTACAAGCGGAGCGGTCTTCAGAGATATTCCCCTGGCTTTAGGAAGGTCGTCACAAATGCAGGAAAATCGGTTACTCCATAGATGTGTACTCCGTCCCTATCGCTACTTTGACTTTTGTTTTCGAAACTTGCGTTTCTCCAAACTCAGTCATAGTGGGGGCTTCAGTAGGCACCTGATTGTGTTTCCCCAAAAACCAAACCCAGTGATGAATATCTTTCACGTCATGAATATCGAACAAAGCGAAATGTGAAAGAGTCTCGTGAATTCCTCTGTTTTTAATAAAAAAATACTTCTTCTGTTTTCGAAAATCTTTCTTTTCGTACCCTGTTTATGAAAAATGTCCATTCCAGTTTAGTTTTGTCCATGATATGGGTCCAATAATAGCGTAGTTGGATGGGGTTTGAAAAGACCTTTCCAACGATATATTATAAGCCCAATTCTGATGAATAATGAGAAAGTTATGGCCAAAATACTAAACTGGGCCCAAACCGGATTTTACCTACGACCCAATGATCATGTGTAGGGTAAAAAGGCTTTAATATTATTCATAAACTAATTAGGATTAATTAGAAGTTTCTAAAAGATCCTAATTATCCTTTTTGAAAAGATAAGATCAAAGAATTTGAAATTGAATAAAATTCCTTTTTTTAAGAGTCCTTGTTCTGTGCGAAATGGAATATGTTTAGATATTATTTTCATGCCTCCTAATTTTTATCAAAATCTAAATAGTTGGATAGATTTTGAAATTATCTTTCCAATGAAATAATATAATATTAATTCCGAGCTATAAGAAAAGGATATGAAAGAAATACGAAACTCTATCCAAAACTGACACCCTTCCACTATTTCGCCCATATCTTTTATTACACAAAATATTTTAATCTGATTCCTATGTTTTTGGAAATTATACTTCAAGAGCTTTCCAATGACATATTATATGCCTTATTTGGACTTCTGGATCAAAAGTTATAATACTTTTTATCTTGCCGCATCAAAAGGAATTTTAATCCGATTCGAATTCTAACTCTTTTTAATCGTTTACGGTCATTTTTCTCTATAAACAGGGTCAATTTCCTCCGTTTTAATCATCAACAATCAACAATAATCTAGTACTCACCAAGAAATCTGAGCACATGCTAACTCTCCTGCTTCCCCTTTTAATTCTTCCAACTCTTCTTCTGCATCATCGTTCACCTCTATATGATACACCTAAGATCATTTTCCCTTGAACCTATGTCTTGGCTGAAACTTCTCATCACGCCAGAGAAAAAAAAAAGATTCTTAGCTCTTATTTCATTCATCTCAGCAGCTGTCAATGTTAATCTATTTGGGTTTGGGGTGGTGTTTGGTTTTGGGTATGGGTTTGTATTTGGGGTGGTGTTTGATTTTTGGTATGAATTGGTTACTCCCTTCCAATTTGAAGTAGAATTTGTGGTGTGAAAGGTATGGGTGTGGTTGCGTTTTAGGTTGGGTTTTGATTTTCCTGGCAAATTGGAAGCTTCCTGCAACGTAGCTAAGCAGTTTGCTTGATGTATGAATATAAGTGAAAACATCCTTACTTCCAGTTGTACCTCCTCTTCCAACCCACCTACAAAATAACTCAATAGATATTCCTTAGATAGATTCAATCTGCTAGCTAGAGCATCAAAAACAACATGGAACTCTTAAAGAGAGCCAAGCCAGTCTGTTTTAGGGTTTTTAATTTGGACATGGGTAAACATACTGTTCCCAGGAAAGGGTGGGTTTATATTTCACATAATTTTGATGCCATAAAAGAGCTCTCCCTTCAAGATGAATAGCAGCTAGCTTAGTTTTTATAGCATCATGCACACTATCCAGTTCAAAAATTGGTTACAGTTATATAGCCAGGATGTTAGATCATCATCACCATTGAACTTGGGAAAAATTCAATTTTAGTGAGTCTAGTAGAATACTGATAGTTTGATTGCTGCTGATCATTGTTAATCCTGTTATTAATTTGTCCAGAATTCTCAAGTGAATTATTATCTGAAATTAACTTAGTGACTTGCATAGATAAACGTACCATCAAATCATGCAATTCAGATATTGACTTAGTATTTTGATTGATGTTCACGCTATTATTATTATAAGTTTCGGTCATATTTTTTTCCGTTCATTAAATTCTTAAGAGTTACCTCTAACTTCTGCAGATCTGCAGAAGTCACACATAGTGTTCTTTGGTGGCATACTGGATCCAAGGATCGGTAGCTGTTGTACCAATGATACGCTTATACCCTGATCCAATCACTCAAAGTGATCAGTACCACCAGAAAGAAGGGAATTCTCGAGGGTGTTCACCAATGCACTTGCTGTAATTGAGAGTATTTAGAGAGACAAATAATTGATAGCAGGGGAAGTTGTAAAGATTTCATTAATTGATAAAATGTCATTACAATAGTGAGGCTATAGCTCTCTTCTTACAAATCAGCTTAACAACTTAACAAACAACAAAAATTAATTCGGTTACAACAATATGCTAAGTATTCTCCCATTCATTCCCCTTAGCAGCATCTCCCAAGTTGCAACATTCTGTTGAGAATTTTTTTGGAGCTCATCCAACTTAGCAGCCCACTCAGCATTTCCATTTTTGTATTCTACTTCACGTGCCTTCTGCGTGCTGTTCAATGAAACAGTAAATGAAGTGAATGTATTCTCTATACCATCTAAGCTTGTATCATGTTGTTTCTGCTGTGAATATGTCTGATGCATTCAGAAGCCTGTGGTGTGTGACTGACGGGCGTGATGTGACTACTTGGTGCCCCCCAATCTCCCCACCCCAGCTGTTGGCATTCTAAAATTAAATGCTTGGAGTCTTAGATGTTTAGGGTAAAAATTACCCCAAAAACGTGGTCCAATCCCGTAGTGACACATGGCCCAGTCAAAGGGCAACACGTGTCCCTATGGGAAGATGACGCGTGTCAGATGCCCTAAAGAGCACCTGAAATCAGCAAGAGAAAGGGCCCTTATTACATCAGGGCCCAAATCCCGAGGAAAGTTATTGAAAGCCGCAAAGCGGCGCCCCCCATGTGACACGTGGCACTCTCTGATTGCGTAGCCAATCATGTCACGGAATTTTAGGGTATAAACCCTATAGGGGCACATACTCCCACCCCTATAAATACCCCAATCATTTATGATGGGAAGGGTGGATGATGACATAACCTCAAAAAGAGCATTAAAGAGCTCCAACTTCTCTCTACTTTCTCTCTCTAAACTTTCTGTTTCCTGGTCTCTAACTTGATCATTGGAGGCGAATATTCCGGTAAAGGAATATTCGTTGTTTTGCAGGTGTCTCAGTCTCGTTGCCAGAAGAGCGCGACCAGTATTCTAGGAGATTACAAAAAACCCCGAAACATTTGGCGCCGTCTGTGGGGATACTCATCCGTTATGGCAATAGATGGTCAGACACCTAATACCGATCCTCGTCGATGCGAGGACGGTCATGTAAAGGATATAGTCCCTACAATTCATTCCAATGACCCTTTGACCGCCTCATTTCAAGAGGCCGATGACCCTCCTGTTACCGCAACCTCTCTGAAGGCCGCGCTCAACAAGCTCCAGAAGGAGTTTGAGAGCAACAGAGCCTCTACCTCTAGGCAGCCGCCTAGGAAGGAGGGGGAGAGGGCTCCAAAGAAAGCTCAAAATAAAGCGACTAATGCAACAGACGCTGGGAACACCCCATTTCGCCGGCCGACTAGAAGGTCTCCAAGGGTGCCACGTACAAATTTCTTTGATCTGTTGGCGAATACCCAGTCGGCTAAGGGGAGGAGCAGGCAGCCTGGAAGAGAAAAGCCTGAGCCATCAAGACGGTGGAAGGATGCAAGGGATTATCTCCGGCATAAGCAGCGGGAACGTGCCGCTTACTCGGACACGGCCTCAACTCCAACAATGCCGGATAATTTCTCCAATCATTCTTTTTCCCAGCATAGCAATTCGGCCATCTCCAGCAGGAGTCAAGCTGTGCGGACTCAAACCCCCATTCCAGTGCAACCGCCCTAGTATACGCCTCCTCAGGGTCTTAACGGCATTCTGCAGCCGAGTCCCTAAGTCTTTGGACAATATGGGCCGTTCGGTCAGACGTTCGATCAAACTCCTTATCTGGCCGGACAGCCTGTGCAGCCTCAGCCAATTGATTGGCAGATGCGGTTGCTAACTGTTGGAGATAAGCCGCCTCCGTTTTCGCAAGATATTTTAACTACCCCTCAACCGTGAAGGTGAAGAGTGTACTCGTGGGAGCCTATGATGGTACGGGCAACCTAGAGGAACATATCACCTCGTACAGGAACCTGATGTACTTGCAAAGTGTAGATGATGCTACATGGTGCAAATGCTTCCCGGCCACTTTAAAAGGAGTGGCGCAGGATTGGTTCAATAGCCTTCCGGCCGGATGCATTAATTGTTTTACCACCCTCAATTTGCTGTTTGTAGGGAATTTCTCCTACAACATCCCACCAAGAAAAACAAGTCTCAACTTGGCAACAATTGTGCAAGGAAAAAATGAAGGACTACGCTCGTACGTCCAAAGATTTAACCAAGAAAAGGCCCAAATCCATAATCTTCCGGACGAAATGGCATACTCTGAGTTTCTCCGGGGATTAAGGCATAATGGTTTTAAGTTTGATTTGGTAAGAAAAAAGATTCGGTCATACGCAGGTGTTTTGCGGGAAGCCGAAGCTTACATTGAGGCAGCGGACTTTTGTTTGCTCACAAAATTAGAAGTGCTAGCCAAGGGGGCTGAGAAGAAGCAACCTTCTGAGCAAGACTCGGTCGGCCGAAAGAAAGAAGGAAACAAGAGGAAAGAAGTCTAGGTGGCCGACGGCCAGCAGGCTGGGTCAAAGAAAGTCAAGCCGTACGAGCCCCATTATGAGTTCAACAAGGACTGTTATTCCATCCTGATGGAAATCAAAGATAAGTTCGAGTTTGAAAAGCCCCAGCCGCTAAGAGGCTCGACTTATTACAAGAACAAGTACTGTCACTACCACAAAGATGTGGGTTATGACACGAACGATTGCATCAACTTAAAGAGGTTGTTGGACAAGCTGGCCGAGAAGGGCATGCTGAACTCTTATGTGATAAAGTCCAAGATCACATACACACGGACAGACAACACGTCCGAGAAGAAACAGAAAAATGATAAGAAAAAAGACAAGGAAGATGATGGGAATATCACTGATTCAGGATTTGTGGCTGTGATATCAGGAGGTTTCGCCTCAGGCGGCCCCACCATGAAAGGGGTCAAGCAGGATGCCTGGAACTTGGGAAAGGTAATGCAAACGGATGCAGTAAAGGCCGAACCCTTCCCTGAAGTAACCATCAGTGAGGCTGACTGGGGGGAGGTCAAAGCCCTGCACAATGATCCTATGGTATTCATTATGAAGATAGCCAACTTAAAGGTCGGACGAATATTGATTGATACGGGTAGCTCGGCCGACATCATCAGCCTGGCCGCCCTGAAGAATCTAAGCTTCCCAGAGGATGCTCTTCAAGACATCACTCACCCGTTGGTAGGATTTGGGGGGAATGTTATCCACCCAGTTGGGCAAATAGACCTACCCGTCCGCTTTGGGCAAAAAGGGGAAGGAAGAGATATGGTTGTCCGCTTCCTGGTGGTAAAAGAGCAGACTGGATATAACGTCATACTCGGCCGTCCCACGCTGAACGCAGCTAAAGCAGTCATTGTACCTCATCTAATGCTGCTTAAGTTCGAGAGGACGGACGGTAAAATTGGAACGATCAAAGGAAGTCAGAAAATGGATAAGGAATGTAATCAGTTGGCCGTTAAGCCTACCACACGCGGACCAAAATCATCCGAGCCAAAAGAAGAAGGAACCTCACTCCCAGTATACCAGGTCAGCCAGAAGCGCAAGGCGGCCAAGATAGAGCAAGCCTAGCAGCTAATGACTGTCGGCCGGCTAGAAGAGTTAAGGCCCCAGCCGGCCGGCAGCCACCAAGATATAGTGCTTGACCCCGATCAACCAGGTCAGACAGTTAGTGTAGGCACTATAGCTTTGGGTATGCTTGGGGATGAGTTAATTCAGCTGCTGAGAGAATTCAAAGATGTATTTGCATTCGAAGTTGGTGAGATGCTAGGAATAAGTCCTGACCTGGCCGTGCATAAGCTGGCCGTGAATCCATTGATAAAGCCTGTCTGTCAGAAGAAAAGAAATCATGGTGAGGAAAGGAATCAGGCAGTCACGGATGAGGTGAAGAAGTTGCTGGACGCTGGTTTCATTCGGCAATGTTATTACCCAGACTGGGTAGCTAATGTATTTCTCGTGAAAAAGCCGAATGGGACTTGGAGAATGTGTGTGGATTACACAGATCTAAACAAGGCATGCCCTAAGGATAGTTTTCCCTTGCCCAAAATCGACCGCCTGGTTGATTCAACGGCCGGGCATGCCCTGATTAGTTTCATGGACGCATACTCCGGATTCCATAAAATTCCCCTATGGGAAGAAGATCAAGAGAAAATAGCGTTCGTGACTGAGCAGGGGTTGTACTGTTACAAAGTTATGCCATTCGGCCTCAAGAATGCCCCTGCCACCTTTCAGCGACTTGTTAATACAGTCTTTAGAAACCAGCTCGGCCGGAATATGGAGGCGTACATCAATGACATGATTGTCAAGTCGATAGAGTCGGCCGACCATTTGAAGGATCTGCGAGAACTTTTTACCAAACTCAGGCGGCATAAGATGATGTTAAATCCAAAGAAATGTGTCTTTGGTGTTGAGTCCGGTAAATTTCTCGGATTTTTTATTGATCAACGTGGAATTGAGGCCAACCCTGAAAAAATTCAAGCCGTCCTAGACATGAAGTCACCAAGAACAATCAAAGATGTGCAAAGGCTGACCGGCTATTTAGCAGCCCTTGGTAGATTTCTGTCAAGGTCAGGGGATAAGTGCCGTTATTTCTTTCAAACCATCAAGAAGAAAGTCATGTTCGAATGGACAAAAGAGGTCGAGGAAGCGTTTGTACAGCTGAAAAGCCATCTGCATACATTGCCTCGGCTTGTCAGTCCACTCAAGAATGAGAAGTTATTCATTTATCTCGCCATCTCCGAACACTCTTTGAGTGCCGTCCTGCTTACTGAAAGGAACGCCACCAGATCCCAGTCTATTTTATCAGTCATGTACTTCACAACGCCGAGCTTAAGTACCCCCCTGTTGAAAAATTTGGCCTAGCATTGTATATGGCATCAAAGAAGCTGCGGCCGTACTTCTTGGCACATTCAATTGTGGTCTACACAGACCAACCTCTGAAGAAGCCATTTACAACCTTAGAGGCCAGTGGCCGTATGGTCAAGTGGGCCTTGGAACTAAGGGGCTTTGACATTATGTTCGAGCCAAGAAAAGCAATCAAGGGCCAAGCCTTTACGGATTTTTTGGCTGAGATGACTTGGCCTTATCTTCAGCCGGCCGGAGACTAGATCTGGAATGTTTTCGTGGATGGTAGTGCAACAGCTACCGGGTGTGGCGCTGGTATCATATGCCAGTCTCCTGAAGGAGATAAGTTTGAATATGCAATGAGATTTCAGTTCCAAGCTTCAAACAATGAAGCTGAGTATGAAGCCTTGTTGGCCGGCTTAAGAATGTGTAAGACGGCCGGGGCAACCAAAGTTGAAGTTTGCTCGGACTCTCTGCTAATAGTCAGCCAAGTCAATGGTGGCTTCGAAGCAAGGGAGCCGGCTATGATGAAATACATGCAGATGGATAAGGAAGAGGCCAAGGGCCTAGAATATTTTTCTTTACAGCAGGTTCCTCGTTCAGAAAATCATCAAGCGGACGTGCTCTCCAAGTTAGCTTCCTCGGCATCATGTGACACTCCTAGATCAGTATTTTGGGAAGTAAAAGAGAAGCGGAGTATTGATGCCGAGCCTGTTCAGATCATATATAGAAGTTCAACCTGGATGGACGGAATTATTTCCTACTTGAGGAGTAGGATTCTTCCGGACGATCCTAAAGAGAGTTGGCTGATGAAGAGGAGAGCGGCCTGGTTCGAGATGAAGAACGGGTAGTTATTCAAGAAGGCTTTTGTGAAGCCGTATCTTAAGTGTATCACCCCAGAGAGGGGGCATGATGTGTTGGATGACCTCCATCGGGGGCATTGTGCTTCCCATATTGGAGGACGAGTCTTGGCTGAAAAAGCCACCCATTTGGGGTACTACTGGCCAAGCTTGAAGTCAAATGCCATGCAAATGGTGAGAAAGTGTGACAAGTGCCCGAAGTTCGCGACCTTAATCCATCGGCCGGCTAACAGCTTGTCGACCATAAGCATTCCCCTCCCCTTTGCAAAATGGGGTATGGACATTCTAGAGCCGTACACTCCAGCGTCCGGCCAAAGACATTATGTGCTGGTGGCCGTGGACTATTTCACCAAATGGGTCGAAATCGAGGCCGTCCGGGCATTAAGTGGACGGATGTGTCATCCTTCATATGGAAGAGTATAATTACTCGTTACGGAGTACCTCAGTGAATGGTGTTCAATAATGGACCTCAATTTGAAATGCGCCAGCTCAAGGAATGGTTAGGAGACCAGGGCATAACTCATTGTTTTGCTTCAGTCGGCCGACCCCAAGCTAACGGCCAAGTTGAGGCCTACAACAAGTTGAACTCAAATGGAATCTAGCGCAAGCTTGAAAAAGCGGGCGGCCTATGGGTCGATGAGTTGGTCAATGTATTATGGTCCACACGGGCAACAGTAAAAAGTTCCACAGGAGAGACTCCATTCTTTTTGGTCTATGGGGCGGAAGCAGTTCTCCCAATTGAGATGTACGACCCCACTCTGAGGTTAATGTTATATGATGAGTCGGCTAATTGGGAGGCCATGAAGACCGCCCTGGACTTTCTTCCAGAGGTCAGGGACAATGCGGCGCTCAGACACGAAATTTATCGTGTAAGGATGACAAGGGCATATAATCGCGGAGTGTCTAAGCGTCCGCTGAAGATAGGGGATTTTGTGCTTAGAAAAATGGAAGCTGTTGGCCGAGCCAATGAGGATGGCAAATTAACCCCAAACTGGGAAGGGCCGTATCGAATCAAGGAAGAAGTTAGAGATGGCACGTACCGTCTTGAAGCCATAGATGGCCGTCAGATCCCACGAACGTGGAACACTGATAATCTGAAAAAAATATTATGTTTAAGTCTTTTCTCAGTATTTAGCCAAAAAGCTGTATATACAGCTAGGTCTATCGACCGAGCAATGTAATTTTGACAAATTAATGAAAAGTCAAACATTGTTATCTTATTTTGCTATTTTACTTATGTTTATTTGCAATTTCATGGTTTAAGCTGAAATGCCGAGTGAAACCTGTAACTAGGTTGCTTGCAACAGAGAAACCCGGCCTATAAAGGCTAAATAAGATTGTTGAAGTGAGAAAGGTTACGAGATTGCTTGAAACATAGCAACCCGATCGCCAAGGCAATCCAAAAAAAAAAAAGAAAAAAGAAAGAGAAAAACTGACTGACTTTAAGTCACAGATATACGTCCGTCCCTCATTTGGACGGACGGTAAAAGCAAGGTATCCCAAATTAGCCCAACGTAATTACCCCCTTTAATGGGGCAAGGGCATACCTAGGCATCCTAGCCCAGCCAAACTTAGAAACTTTAAGTTGAGATAATACTTGAAATTTCTTGAGTATGTCTGAGCGATAGTTTCAACGGACGACTCACATAAAGCCAATTAAACGGCCGAATAATCTGTTGATTCGGCATATCACCTAGTCCAAAGGCAATCATTACTATGATTTGATTAACTTGCTAGTAGTCATACCCTTTAAGGCATAAATACTAGCAAGTCAATCAAACTAATCAGAGTATGGACTAAGCGAACGTCGAATAAAGGGGCATACCCCTAGGCTCGTACGAAAGCAATAAAATATGAAAAATTGCAAGAATTTGCTAAGTATGAAACATATATAAAAACCACACAAAGGGCGGCAAAATATCTGACAAAAACCACTCGAAAAAGGCGGCATTTAAATAAAATAAAAAATTATTTAAGGGCAGAAAAATGAAAAGCTGAAATCATGGGGCGGCTTGGGCTCTAGGTAGCTGGGTCTTGGCCTTGGGGTGGGCTCTTCGGAGGCAGGAAGGGACACATCATCAGCAGGCGTTTCTTTGCTTTCCTCCTCGTCTTCAGTTCCGTCCGCCACCTCTTCATTCTCCTCATCTTCTGAGGTAGTTGGCGTGACGTCCAGCTCAAGAGAAGGCTGCCTGGCCTTCTTAGCCTCTTCCCTGAGGCAGACGAAGTTGAGGCGTTTGGTGAAGCGTTCCTGATAAAAGGTTGCCTCACCCTCGTCCACCATGAGCTCGAACGCCTCGAAGAAGTGGCTCTTCAGCCTGTCCTCGGCACTCTGCTCAATGCGGACCACCTCGTCTGCGCTAGGGGGCCGAGGTGCCTTCAGCCGTTGGGTTAAGTCCTCAACGGACTTCTTTAAAGTTTCCACCTCGGCCTAGAGAGCGTCCGCCTCGTCCAAGGCCTCCTTCAACTTCTTTTGGGCTAAGGCCACATCACTCTTAAGCTTTTCAGAGGCCTCGAACCCTTCCTTCCGGCGCTGGCCGTGCAGGACAGCCTGATCTTTCTCTTGTCTCATGGCGTCCCTGGCCACGGACTCTTGTTCAAAAGCCTTGCCCAGTTTCACCAAATCTTCAGCTTGCCGCGCTTCCTTGTCGGACAGCGCATTGATCTGGGTCTCCAAGTGAACCCTTTGGATAGTGGCCGTCCCAGTAACGGCGTCCTGGGTCTTTTGGACCTTCTCCCAGGCTCTTTTCAGCTTTTCATTTTCTTTATCCTTCCACTCAAGGAAGGTGGTCAGCCGCAGGAAAAGCTGCGTACAAGACATGAAAAGTTAGCAAAAGAAAGATGAAAAATATTCTAAGTATGGGAGTTGGGAAAAGCTACCTCAGCACTGCATTTAATCATAGGGCCGAGGAAGCCCTCATGAATCCCCCGCAGCTTGTCTCGCTGCTCAGTTGGGACGGCCCTGGCCATGGCTTCCCTCATGGCCTTTCTGTCCGCCCCATTAAGGGACTGGCCGGGCACCTTCATGTTCAACTCCTCCGTAATATCTGCACACGGGCGCAATAGAGTTTAGCTTAAGCAAGTAAACTTGAAAGGAAAGTGTGCAAAGTTGTTAAATCTAACCGTCTGAGAAGCTCGGAGGAGAAATAGGGTAAAAGGTGAATGGAGGAGGCGGTGTAGGCTAGTCGCCCTCCTCACCTGAGCGGCCACGTTGATCACCGGTCGACTGAGAGGCTTCAAGCCAATCAGATTCTCGGACTATTTGGACGGGCGGAGTCACGTTTGGCCCGGTCGATTTTGTCGGGGTCGACTTACCTCTATCGTCCATTTTCACGGACACATCATGGACCGGATTGGCGGCCGGATCCATGGACTTGGAGACCCCGCTATCACCTAGCCGGGGTTGCTCTCCTTTGGACTGCTTAGAGGTAGTCCGCGACGTAGTCTTTTCCGCGGTAGTGGAAGTGGTCTTAGTGGTGACCGTCTTCCTTTGCTCGGACGCCCCCTTGCCCTTGTCATTTTTCGTAGGCGAGGACGGCTGCTTTCGTTTAGCCCTTGGGGTCGGAGTTGACAGCTGCAAAAAGCAAGCAAAAGTTTAACTCAATAAAACCTTGTTAACGTTCGTGTAGATACAGCTGGGACCCTGCTTCCAACATACCAAATCGGACAAAAAAAAAAAAAAATTCGGAACAGCGTCCGTGCAGGCTCAGGAAGAAGCCTTCTTCCAACCTAGCAACACGAACGCTAGACCTTGAAAGGTTTTATACCTCCTTGGTTTGCTCGTACATCTTCTGACGAGCCTTGTATCTGGCCAAGTTAATCTCGGTCATGTCAATCTCCCCTTTCTGCTCCTTGTCCAGCATGGTGTACGCTTCCTCTGCAAAAACAAAATTTAACCAACAGTTAGAATAATTTTCAACATGAAATGAGTTCGGACGCCAGAGAGAGCTAAGGTCCCACCTTGGGAAATGTTTGTGTACAGTCCGCATGCGGAAATAAAAATTAGGTCCCTGAGCCATCCGACCAAGGGGATCCAGTTTTGGGCCACGACCACCAACTTTCCACCCGTCTAACCTTCTTGACTTTAAAATATTCAAGTTGGTGAGCCTGGTCTGGGTGGACGGGTGGTTTGTATGGTTTATGGTCCGCTCGGCCGAGTTGGATCGGCTTGGCATTAAAGCGATTCATCCGCAAATTGAACTCTGTATCCTTGGTTTTGATGCGGTAGAACCGATTCTTCCAATCACGCCACTTCGACACACGGTCCATCACCACCATATAATCCTTTGTGGTGCTAAGTATAAACCATCCGTCTATGTGCTTCTTGAGGCGGATCATTGCGTGCATCTCGTAGAAAACCGGGAAGTCCGGCTTGAAGCCCTTACGGATGCACGTCACCAAGTACCCAAATATGTTCAACCAGCTGTTTGGCACCAGCTAAAAGAGGGCAATATCGTACTCGTCCAGTCCCAAGTCCAACGTCCAAAGCAGCTCGGTAGACGCTGAATGATCTGCGGCACAGCCGCTCATCCTCCCAAGCGGCCACCGAAAGAGACCTTTTTGGGGCTTTAATTTCAAATCCTTCTCCCAACTAGAGAAACGCCTTATACTTCTCAAATCCATCATTGAGGTATCCCAATGCTATGCTACCCACTGTACAGGCGTACGGATCTTTGAAGTTGTCTACATTGGCGACCGTATCTTCGGCCGCCTCCTCCCCGTCGGCCGTCTCACTTTCGGCCTCGGCCTCATCTTCTACCTTCTCACCCTCTTGGTGAGGGGCAGTGCCAAATTCGGAGGACAGCACTTTGTCCAAGTCAGAAACTAAGGGACTTTTACCCTTATCTTTAACAGCGGCCGCCCTGGTTTCCGAATAAGGGCCACTGCCAGGGGGCAGGTCGGACGGTTCGTTGATAGAGATCCCAACTATTGGCCTGTCCGACCTGCTATGTTGGAGATGGGGTGGTAAGGGAACTGAAGAGGACGGACCTGAAATGGCCGCCCTAGAAGAGGAAGGAAGCCTCTCACGAGATCACAACCCGGTCGATTGTCTGGCCGAGCTGGCTTGTTGTGAGGACTTAGGTTCAGGGGTTGCCCCGGACACCCCAGCAGCAGAAGAGACGCCAGCACGTTGGCGCTCCTCAAAAGATGAAGTTACTTCCACGGCCGAGCAATGAGTACCCGTGAAAGCGGTCGTAGGAGTAGTGGAAGGAGTTTCTAAGTCAATGTTTGGGTCATATGGAGTTCTAGGGTTCACCAGACTACCGTCTGGATTTCTGGCCGCATGAAGATCATATGTTTGCCTTGTCCTTCCCATCTCCGAATGCAGGGACAGAGAAGAATAGGTGGAGGTGAGTAGGTACGCACTAGAAATGGACCCACTCCCTGAAGGAGACAACTCGTCTCCATCCACTCTAAACTCCTTGGTCCCAGGCGAACGGCCGACCTCATGAGGAGAAACGGACGAAACCGAGTGTTGAGCCAGATTTAAAAAATGAAAAGCAAGAAAATAATACAAGTAAAAAGTGAAAGAAAGCAGGCGGCCTACCTCTGTACGTGTTGAAAACTTGACAAGTTCTTGAAGGTCTTGAAGATTGACCGGAAAACTCAAATTACGCGGCGGAGCTCTTGAAGATTCAGGGGAAATCACTTTCTCTCTCTAGAAATGCTCTGACTTCTCTCTAGAATTCTCAAGATTGTAAAGTGCCAAAATGAAGTCAAACCCTTCATATTTATAGACCAAATTTATGAGGGCAAAATGGTAAAATCATCTTTCCCGCTCAAGAGTTTGAACGGTTATTTTTTGAAAAAACTAACCTAGAATTCAAAAAGTTGGTATGAGGGATCCGTCAATTTGGATGACAAAAGAGACGGATGACTAACAACACGTCCAAATAGACGGCCGAATCAACGGAATGAAAATTTCCATCTCAAAAGACCTAGCGTCCGTACCTTCTTCCAAAAGCCTAGGTGGCAAGATCCGGCCGCCTAATTTCCAGACCTTATCAGTCTAGGAAAAAATTCCATGCGGACAAGACACGGCTTTTGGTCTAAAAAGCGTCCGCCCCTTCAATTGGCGGACATGATCTGTCCGCCCCTACATACAAGCTCAAATTTTCGCATACTCGGACGCATTAAGACGAGTAGAGGATCAGAGGAGGCGGCCTATAAGCGTGCGAGCCACCCCCTCTGAGGGGCAAATGTTTAGGGTAAAAATTATCCCATAAACGTGGTCCAATCCCGTAGTAACACGTGGCCCAGTCAAAGGGCAACACGTGACCCTATGGGAAGATGATGCGTGTCAGATGCCCTAAAGAGCACCTGAAATCAGCTAGAGAAAGGGCCTTTATTACATCAGGGCCCAAATCCCGAGGAAAGTTATTGAAAGCCGTAAAGCGGCGCCCCCATGTGACACGTGGCACTCTCTGATTGCACAGCCAATCATGTCACGGAATTTTAGGGTACAAACCCTATAGGGGCACATACTCCCACCCCTATAAATACCCCAATCATTTATGATGGGAGGGTTGGATGATGACATAATCTTAAAAAGAGCATTAAAGAGCTCCAACTTCGCTCTACTTTCTCTCTCTAAACTTTCTGTTTCCCGGTCTCTAACTTGATCGTTGGAGGCGAATATTCCGGTAAAGGAATATTCGTTGTTTTGCAGGTGTCTCAGTCTCGTTGCCAGAAGAGCACGACCAGTATCCTAGGAGATCACAAAAAACCCCGAAACATTAGACATTTGACTTGAATTCAAATCACTTTTACTACAGATCTTATATGAGTTCAATCTGGTTCATTTGCATTGTAGTTCATATTTCATAATGTCAGTCAATCGCTATGATCAATTGTTGGATATTCCCAACCAGCACTAGCATATAAATATAGTGGAGGCTGTTTTATTTTTTATTTACTTATTTTTCTTATGTGTATCATATGCCCCTTTAAATACTGCACATATATTATTCTTCATCAAGCCTTACTACCAGCTTTCTAGTGAAAATATGTTGGACTTTAATTTTAATGAACTTACTGACCTGTTCTTCAGCTGCTATCCATTGTATCCAAATGCTTTTAGGAAAATGAACTAGCAGAGCATGACTTCCAGAAGAAAAAAGAACTTATAAGATGGTGGGGGGGGGGGGGGGGGGGGGGGGATGGAATTACAGAATCTATGAAAGCAGAAAAAATTGAAAAAAATGTACACAGTAAAGCATGAAAACAATGTACTAGTGTACTTATTACAATAAACACGTTTTCAAACATCCTTGCTCGTAGGGATTGTTTGAATCCATGAGGACAAGACAGCCTTGCTGCAGGAAGAGTTTTTGGTTTTTGTCGTCTGGGTATTTGTGAGATGGAGAGACCAGTTTTCTCAAGGAAGACGAGTTTGTCACTATCCATGCTATTATGTTGATATCCACATTTTCACAAGAACCTATGGACAAGTATCTCATTCGTTTACACGATTTCACCACTTCCTTAACCCCTGCTTCTGTCACTTTCTTGGAACCTCCATATCAAGGTAAATTAATCTGGGACAGATCCTCCCTAACTTTGTAAGAAATCTGTCAATTATCCCTGAATATCTCAAGATCAAATTCTCTAACATTGAGAACTCCAATTCCATGTCTTTTCCATAATCTTTCACATGATTGGATCGAGTTAAATCCAATTTCACAATGCTCCTGTTGCATTTTAGAATATCAGGAACATTCAGTTGATGGAGTAAAAAAAAAAAAACAATTACGTAGCTTGAGCTTCTCCAATTCAGGACAAATGTTAAGAATCCTTTTCAGAACTATAGGGTTAAAGTTATGATGTGATGATAGGTCCAAGTACTTTATTGCACAATTCTTTATTAGGCCATCATTATTGTATTTTTCTCTTCCAAGAGTTGAATCATTCATTCCAAAATGGCATAGACGTGTGAGCATAACAAAAACTGAATCAGATAGCTTGGAACAATCATGAGCTTAATTGATGTCTTTGGAGAAAAGAGGACATGTACTGGATATGCTCATTCATGAGGAATTCTGCGCTCTCCAACTCTTAAAGATTTCAGAGATTGAAAAGAGTGCCGTAGGAGCCTTGAGATCCCAGTAAACGTGTAGCTTTTACAATCTCTAAGAACCAATTCTGTAAGAACTCTTGCTTCTATGATAGAGATTAAAAACTTATCCGATGTGTCAACACTTATGAAGTAGCTAGGAAATTAAATTAGTAGAGCCTTTGACTTCAAATGATCCGATCTTAAAATATGCTCTTAGGTTTATGAATTTAACTGATGACTACTGTTTATAAGGCATAAAATACCTTTATCTGTTAAAGAATAAAAAGAACCAAGTTTTATTTGCTCTAGTAATGCACAATTCTTTGACAATGAAACAAGGGACTTATCTGAAATACCTGTTTCATTTGAAAGATCTATCTTGTGTAATCTCTTGAGCTTGGATGACAAAAAAATCTATCCCTTCATCACTCACAACAATGTATGCACTATAATCATCTTCATATAAAATTCATAACGGCGCTTGATATGCAGTTACTCGAGTTGAAGGAACGAGTCTGTTATTCTGACAAGATCAGCATGCATCTTCCTGTCCACCTGAAAACATAAGTACTTTTAGATTCTTCATTTAGGAACTCAGCTCCTCTAACAAAACTGGTTGTTGATGATTATATGACATATCCAGCACCTCTTCCAGGTCCAACCCGGACTGTGCAATCGCAACAACTAACAGCTTCATTTAAGTCTCTTTCAAAGTTATAAAACTGTATCTTCTTAATTTTGGAGAATCTTTGTAGCAGCTTAATGAGGGTTGTGATTGGTGGATTATCTGAAAAATTTATGCCAACTTGTAAGGAATTGGTGATTGACGGGAATTTCTTGCAGACTAATGTATTTGATTCTCAGTCACTTGCATGATTGAGACAATTAAAGATCACCCCCAGCATTCGTCAAGAAATTCTGTACTTTTTTCTTCTTTCATTTCCATCTGCACCTAGATCAGATCAGATTATTTGCAGCATGAAAAATGTACCAAGTATTAGTTATGACTTGGTTTCCTTTATAAAATAATGTTACAATATTAGAATTCATTGACTTGGCTATTCTTATACGGAGTAAAACAATATTATCAAGCCAGACCTTTAAATCGTTTTAATTTAACATGCTTTCACATAGAATTAAAAACGCAGTTTGATAACAAAAATATGGATACAGAAACATAAATTACTCCATGCTTTTTATAAAGTTTAATGCACTTAATCTTTGATGAATAGAAATCATTTTCACAAATTAAAACTAATTCGTAGTGATAACAAAAGTTTTTCTTACTAGAATGATTTTTGTTGATTATTGTTAATTTTACTGAATCCTATTTTTTAGGCAAACTTTACTTTGACAGGGCTTTAGTCCTTTTCCTTTCAGTGTCATATGCCAATTTTATGACCTGCAAATGTAACCAGGGAATGGCTCTGCAATATTACTAGAACATTCGACAAACGATATTACTAATCCATTTACAAATATGCGTATAATATGTATTAGCTGGTTCGAATGTTACTAATCTTTGATATTAATAGTTCAAACTTCTCCCTTTGTCCGGAGTAAATAATCTACTAGCAATATCACATCTTAATAATGAGAGTTTACAAATATGCGTATAATATGTATTAGCTGGTTCGAATGTTTGGCACACATGGCTCATAAATTTAGAGCTGTTGTTATTTCGGATGATATACTACAAGAGGGGGAGTGAATTGTAGTATGTTCCTAGTGCCTACTTTTCGTGGAATATAAAATTGATTGCTGTTAGGAACTTAGACAGTGCAAAGCGGATTTTACGAGGAAACCATTCAGGGCCCAACTGGAAGTAAAACCTCGATCCTTCAAGGGATTTCAACACAACCATTTCACTATAATAGGGCAAAACACCTAGTTATATCCTATTATACACGGACCTTTCTCACAAGTTCCACCAAGGACACTTGCTACTCGATAGGACCCTATCCTACCCAGCCTAAGCCCCACACTTAGATTCACACAACACTCCCGAAGTGCCTACACTCGGCTTCACACTAGAAGCTCAATTGGCTTCACCCTAGAAGCTCACACATTGCACTCTTACAATTATAATAACGAGAATCCTCACGAACTCTCACGCCCCAATACATAAAACACTCAAAACCCTTTTTTCCAATTACAAGATCTCAAAGAATGACTCTAAATACATATCAATGAATAAAGAGATAAAACTAATATGCTGGACACTCAAGATCTGTCTGGAACTTACTGGACGAACTAAAATCAAACCTGACTGGAACTTTGACTTGGAGGTTTGACTTAGCTTCGTGGTGAAGGATGAAACCATTAAGCACGACCACTAAGCTTCGTCAGCCTCACTTTGAATAAATACATATGAGCATATTTATAGTACACCCAAATTATTCTTTTCGTAAAAGATAAGTTTTCTCAAAAGATATGTTTAAAAGATATTTTCCAAAAATAAGTTTTCCAAAACTATATCTTCTTGTTAAGAATATATTCTGTCAATAATAATAAGATATATTTGTTATAAAATCAGATTTTATTTAAATCTTATATTTTCCAAATATACTAGCATATATTTTTCAAAAGATATACTTATCATAAAATCAGATTTTATTCCAAACTTATTTTTGCTTAAAATACTTTTCAAAAATAACTTATCTTTTTCCAAAAGGGATTTCTGCAGTATATATAAAAGAGAATTGTTGGTTTGGGGCTAAAGGGTAGTTCTACAGTAAATAGTTTTAATGAAATTCCTTTCAAGTCCCAAATTCCTTTCAAGTCCCACCGTTGCAAGTTGCAGCATTAATTTTTTTTTTTTTGTTATTAAAAAAAAAAAAAAAATCAAGTTGCAGCATTTTAGTTGTAGTGTTTCTGACTTTTTTGGTTTTTAGTTTTTTTTTTTAGTAAAAGTTAGATAGTAATTTTATATGTGATTGACTGATAGTTATTTGGACTATATGAAGTATGTTACTTGTTTATAAATTTATTCTACTGATTTTAACTAATTGAGTCGGCTAATTGATTTATCGTAATATTACAATTTATAAACACCCCCTCCCCCATAGGCTACAAAGACACGTACTAACCACTAATTAAAATTATCATACTAAACACCTAAATTAACTTATTATTAGTCGGTGACCAAATTAATTAGTTCTGACTTTCGAGTTATTCATCCACACATTAATAATAATAATAATTTTATTTCTTTATTCATAAGTCTGATTTATAATTCTTGCTAAGGGTAGGACAAGCAAGAGTTCGTGTCTTGTTCATGTTGGGTCTGGGTTCATTTCGTGTTGCTTACTAAATTTAATGAAAACCGTTGGTCTTTTTTTTCCCCTTTTTTCTTTTTGTTTTTGCAACAAAAAAGAAATTATTAATATTTTCCATTTTCCCTTTTTTTTGTTTTACATTTGTAAAATAAAAATAAATCCATTTATTTAAATTGGAAAGTCCTAGGATTTGAGTAGGTTTGTAGAAAAATGATGTAGCGATGTCACAACAAATTATGCCGACGAGAGATTAATACAAAGCATGTAGTATGCAGTTCCATATGTCGAGTAATACAGACAACTTTTCGGATGCGATGACACTCTTAAATATATGTGTATGTGTGTAGCAAATTGGAGCCATAATATTGACAGACGGTATGCATGCATGCATCCATGCAATTAAAAAGGTCATCAATTGCATGACAACCATCTTCACGTGTCCAGGTATGTATTTTATTTTTTGTTTTTTATTTTTTTTAAAAAAAAAAATTATGGCTTTTGTTTCTGTTTCTTTTCTTATATTCCGCCTCATCCAAAAACAATACTACGGAGTACAAAAATACAATATATGACCAGTATTTATCACTTTATATTGTCTTTTATATTATCATTAATTGTGCATCAACTTCAAATTAATTTGAATTTACCTTTTCACTTTATTACTTTAGAC
The DNA here is from genome assembly GCF_948465745.1 of Chenopodium album. Classification (NCBI taxonomy): domain Eukaryota; kingdom Viridiplantae; phylum Streptophyta; class Magnoliopsida; order Caryophyllales; family Amaranthaceae; genus Chenopodium; species Chenopodium album. The sequence goes on along the minus strand of NC_137850.1, from coordinate 26,586,063 downwards.
AATATAATGAATGAAATTAGGAAGAGTACATTGAATTTATCTTACAATTAAATTGCTCTGCTGAATTCTTATCAAATTACTATTCAACGTTGTCTTTTTTTTTTTTCCTTTTTTTCCAATGTATGCATGCATATAGTTATCAACACACTATACATCTTTTGGCAATTTGTTGAATTGATGATCATATTTATCAAGTTACTGTTCATGTTTTGGCTTTTTTTACTGTGTATATAAGTAGATCTCCGGGCTGCGATAGCATTTCATTCCATCTCCGTTCTAAAATATTTTCATACATCAAATTATCGTGTGATACTACATTTGTATTTCTTGTCGCTTCGGTTGTTACATTAATCATCAGACAACAAGGTATTATTAAAAAGATATTACATGGCTTTAGTATCCGTAGCTATTGTAACACTTTATTAAATATTCTTTTTAGATGGTTTAAAGTTTACATTTATGGTTCATATGGTTCTAATATACATATTTTTTGTATGAGTTTATTACTTATTCTTATAAGATGGTTTAAGACATCAAAACCAAATTAGTGACGTCCTAGGTCGATTAGAAATAGATTTAGCTGATGATTTACAAATGAATAAAAGCAAAGTAGAATAATTAAACTTGCATAAGCACAAATCATAGAGCTTTTGAGAACCTCTTTTTTTTTTCTTTTTTTTTTCTCGGGCTAATGTTTTAATTCCTACATTGTACCATTTTACTTATGTAGGAGGGATCCTATATATTGAAGGCTTTCACCGCAGAAATTCTATAACTGAATATCCTACAGATCGAGTTGTTGCATGTAAGTAAGTTTTTAACTTTATTTTGTGGTTATTATATTTATAATATTGTTTTTGGATTATAGCTGTGGAAATAAATTATGTATTCTATGGATTTTCTCTATCTCTAAGAGCGCTTATATATTTTAAAAGTTGTAAATGGTTTCTTAGTACCGATATAAAAAAAAAGGAAGGGGACATAAACCTTACAATTATCAACTACGTAAGTGTGTTCCTTTTTTAAAAGGGTGTATTTTAAAAGTTGCAAATTGATCGAAAGCTATCACCTTTTTAATCTAAACATAGGGACATAAACTTTACAATTACCAACTATGTAAGTGTAAGTGGAAATATATTTACCGTTTTAAACCCACCTCTTTCTACATTTGAATATTAAGATAGTATCTTCTTTTTTTTTCCTTCAACGAAACATTCTGTAACTAACCAATCAAAAAATCAGAGTAATGAATTGTAAAATAATTAAACTCTCCTGAATCTTTAGCTCCTCGCACAATCACACGTCTCTTAAACAATAGTTCCGCTTCAACCACTGATAATGCATTCAAATTTATAAACTGTCAATTAAATTGATAAAATTTGTGCAAGTTTGTTCTTCAAAACAAATAAACTTGTATCTTACTTGGATAAATGGCACCATCAAATAATTATTAATAATAAAACAAAAAACGATCATCAGATACTAACTGTGTGTCTTTGTTAGCTTGCAGCGTTTCGTTTTGGCCATATTTTGCGAATTCAGACTAACAAATTGAAATAGAGGATGTATTACTTTTAGATGTGTTATTTCAAATTAAAAATCGCAACAAAGAAAAAAGCACAAATATATGAAAATAGAAGGGATTTAACAATACCTGAGCTGCACCCTTATCATTTTTGAGCTTTTCCTACACTCTCTTATGAATGAACTCCAAATGGACATTTGGAAGAATATTAGTTGACAATTATTATAATAAACCACCGTCGACTTTCTCTGAGTCCACAATTCTACGAAATTACCGAAAAAAAAACATGGCTCATGAAAATTTAGAAATTAAGTTAACAAAAAATAAGATTAAAATTAAAACTTACTTCTAACAGTAATAACCTATCCAATGATACTACTACTACTAATTTCCGAAATAACACTTTAAATACGGACATATTTTTGGGAGTTGACATTTTTATACAGAAATAGTACTTTTCTGAGTGTGATGGTTTGCATGGTTTTGAAAAGGCTATGGGTTTTTTAAATGAAAGACTTCTTGTTTTTTTAAAAAACGTATTTATAGAGAACAAAATAGGTGCCTAAGTTGACAAAACAATAAAAAAAATAGGAAGGAGACCCTACTATAGTTTTATAGATTAAAGTTGTTGGCTGACAGTATGCGTCTCTCGATGTGGTGTTTACTTAATTTTTGTAAGGAGAGAGAAAACGCCTGATGTTTTGTTTTGTTTCAATACATTATTTTTTTTTAAAAAAATTAATTCACTTTTTATTTGGTTGGAATCACGTGACTTAGGGGAATATGGGTAGGTAATATTCACTTTATTTTGTTAGATAATGTCACCTTTAGTGAACTTATTACTTCGTACTTCGTGCATTTTTGTTTTTATTTTTTTTTATTTTTTCTTTTTAAATAAAACCATGCAGTTACGAAAATTACTTGTACAAATAGCTATAAACCTATAACCTATTAAAAAAATAAAATAAAATGGAAGACACATGTTGCACCATTTACTTCCCAATTAATGAATATCTCTTTATTTTTAATGATAGGTTTATAAAAAACGGGATCTATGGTAAATTTAAAAATATATATATTCAAATATTCCACAACTACATTGTAAATCAAATATGCATACACATACAGAACAAGTTTTCAAATTTTATATAATTAAACTAAGGGGAGTAATAAAGTGACAACTTATATGAAAAGTTCAAGCAGAGAGCTATAGATTTTATAGAATAGCTAAACGTATTATATTACCAAAAAAAAATTATTTACAACCTTATTAACTATGAATTTTCATTTTACCAATTTTCAAACTACAGATTTTGATTACTGTATAATAAGTATTGCATATTGAAAATAAAATTAAATGTCATGCACTATGTAAGAAAGACAGAAAATAAGAGAATGAAAAGAAAATGTTGAAATAAAAAGAAAATTTATTATTAGAAAAGACACATTGTATGAAAAAAAAAAACAAAAGCACAAATAAAGGTTGAGAGCATAACTTTATTAGTTATTTATTCTTTGGCCTTATATTAACAACATGATCCTTGTTTACATGTTTCCAATTTGATATCTTATCTCAACATTTCCTTTTTAATAGGCAACCTCTAATACCATTAATTTGATATCACATATTTCCCCCTTACTTCTCCATCCGTACACCAACTTGTTGTCTTCCTCTCTTTTCTCTGCCCACCAACACACAATTGCAATAATGCCGCCACCTATTGAAAGCAACGCAAGTGAATGGGAGAAGAAGAAGTTAGACACCTTGTCCAATAGAGGGAGCTAGAGATTGAAACAAACGAGAAGGTCGGAGAAGGGATCTCAAGGAAAGACGACAATATTAGAAGCTAATTAGGGATAGAGTCATAGAGGAGGGAAGGAAGGGGGGGGGGGGGGGGGAGGAGGAGAGAACATAACTGTGATAGAAATGTGAGGATGACGTCTTATTAATTTGATAAATAATTACACCATGTCACCTTTTGATTTTAAATTCCTGAAACGGCTTTCATTCAAACCAAGTTTAAAATATCATCATAAAATTTAAATACCATCATAATCCTAGCAATTTTTCATAAAATTAAATATCAAAATAAATAATGTGTACTATGTTTATTTACTTTAAGCAATAAATAAAAAATGAATATATCGTTGTTTAAACAATTATATAAAACCGACACATTAATTATATAGTAATCATATACAAGTATATAAAACGTATTTCTTTCAATATGAAAAAGGTTAACAAGTAAAGCAAAAAATTGAGATCTAGCTCTTTAAACAGCCTAGCTAGATAATAATCAAGCACCAAATAATTGGTGACTTTAATTTGGGAGTAGAACGACCAAAATAGGAATTATAGTATAATATTGCATGGCTACCACTCGTAAGAAAAGTTGACATTCAAACTTTTCATAAGATGAATTGAATAGAAATTAGAGTATATGTTAAATTAATTAATCAAGTATAGTGTATGCGCCCACATTTAGAGAAAAAAGCGGAAGTTTAACTTTTAGTTGATAATTTTAAAACAACCAGAACTTGTAGACAAAACTCCATTGGGATCCTTTGCTTTTTTTTTTTTTCTTTTTTTTCCCCAAACAAATAAAGAAAAACCATTAAATAATTTAATATCCAAAATGGGTCACATAAATAATGTGTAAAAGCATCTAATTTAGTCATATACAAATAATAATTACTCGCATATGAACCATAAGTTTGTGAATTAAAGTAGGAGACTGCGACTTGAAGGCATAACTTGTAGTCTACTTCTGCTTGCTCTCAAACAAGCCGAAGATGACAACATCCAATGAAAACAATAATCCCTCAATGTGCTTAAATTAATACGGAATATTTAGACAATTCCAGAAAAATCATTTTCCTAAAGCACCTTTGATAAAGTAAAAAAAAAATAGTTACACAAGTGCACCTCTACTATATTCCTAGATAAGTGCTTATCTTGAGTTTATTCTATAAATTAATCATGAAACATTAGAAGTACAGTATAATATATGTAAGGGACCCTCAACCATATAAGATCCTCTCCAAGGGTGAGACTCAAGTGAGTATCTTTAAGAGAGAGAGAGTATTTTTTGCAATGTATACCAATAATTTGGTATCTAAACTTAGCAACTCCAAAAGAAAGTTGCTAAGTTTAGATACTCAATTTTGAGTCTCATTTGACAAAAAGTATGGACCCCATGTCAATATTCTAATTATTTTGTAATGTATTTAAGTGTTACCTTTTTTTTTTAATCTTACAATATTTGATATTAAAAATAAATGGATTTGGTGAGCCAAATTGAAAGTGACATTTGTATATTTTGGAGAGTCTCACCACTGGGAAATTAGGCTTTACATGAGTTGTTAAATTGAGAAGTGAGTATGGTACCACCATTGGAGGTAAAAAAACAACTCATTTGGTATTTCAATACTCAAATTTGAGTCTCACCATTGGTGATGGACTAAATTCTTAGGAAGAAGAAGCTTTGCTTTGCACTTAAAATCATACTCTCTTCGTCCCTTTATTACATGCCTGTATTCCTTTTAGGGTGACCAAAATTAAGTGCCTGTTTCTATTATAGTATTATTCTCTTTTTTATGATTTGTCACCCTTTTTCTTTGTCCTTTTTGTACTTTAACATCAATTCCCAATACTTTCTCTTTTGTAATTCCCAACCACCTTTTCTTTCTCTCTATCTCTCTCAGACCTCATGTGCATATTTATACTCCCAATTATTAGTTTTAAGGAATCTTTAACTTTCTTAATTCCCGTGCGAAATGAGAAATAGGCATGTAATAAAGGGACGGAGGGACTACTTTGTAATAATTTATACTGAGACTTTTTGAGGAAGAAAGGTGTAGGAACAATTTTTTTAATAGTGGACAACTTTCTTAGCTGAATATTTTATCTATTTAAAGTTATCTCATTAACACTTAAGTGAAGAGGAGGGCAAGGATTTTGTGTGTGTACATTGATCTACTTATTCTAAAATGTTATCTTCGTTTAAATTAGTCACGCCTATATTAGCCACGGAGAGAAAATGTAACTCAATTATGTAGCAACGGTTTAGGACTTTAAATGAGCTCATTCTTGTAAATGATGATTGAACTAGCGACATTGCGTGCTTGAAATTAGTTTTGACTTGAGACTATTGATTAGATATAAAGTTATGCTTTGAAAATGTTTTTCCCTTTACTAATACTGTAAAAAAGGATGTTTAAATGCACATAAAAGTTGATTGGGAGATTTGGGGGATCATTTTCTCATAGGTTGTAATAAATATAAAGTATGGTACATTCTTAATGAAATTTATTTCTTAAATTTATTGTATCTATATTTTTAATAAATAAGAATAAATGTCTCTACAAGACTACAACTATAATTTTGGCGAGTTTATACAGACAAAAACGATTGTAACCATTGCAAACAATGACTCTTTTTAAAAAAATTCATTTTTCCCACGTATTTTTATGTAGTGCTTTTGTTTTATATGTTTTCCTATTGTTTTAAATTTGTGAATATGTCAAATACACTCAGAATAATTGACATAAAGAGCGCCGAAATCCAACAATCAAGGTTGAACAAAATTTACAGAAATAAGTAAAGTGTGTGCATAAACTAATACTACAAATTAGTTTACACGTATCTGATCACTTAAATGTGTTACATATAGTAAAGTATCGTGTTGAATAGGCTACATAGACAAAAATGATTGTGAACTGTTGCATACAATGATTTCCTTTTATGTTAAACTTTTACACATATTCTTATGCATTGCTTTTGTTTAATTTGTTTTCCCATTATTTTAAAATACTGAATATGTCAAATACAGTCAGAACAAACAACATGAAAAGACCTCCAAAACATGCATACGTCCTTCCTGTGCCTACGCTTTGTGAATATTGTGGAGCAAAACTATTTAAAGACGAATCCATTAACCTATGTTGCAACCAAGGGGAGATTCGATTTGCTATTAACCATATGCCAGATAGTTTGCGTAACCTATTTCTATCATTGGACAGCAGCTCCGAGAGTTTTCGTAAATACATTATTCTGTACACCAATATGTTTGCGTTTACATCTTTGGGTGTGAAGAAGGATAAAGAATTAGCGCGAAGATATCATGGTACTTACACATTTAGAGTCCAAGGACAAGTTTATCATAACATAAATGATATACGTCGAAATGATGAGCAACCGCGATATTTGCAGCTATATTTCTATGACACGGATGTTGATAATCCTTATGCTTAATTTTTTCGGTCACTTAAAGATGTTAATATGATACAAGTCACATTATAATCCGATCTGATCCAGATCAAGATCAACGCACTCGCAATGCACCTACTTCTTCTCAAGTGGCAGCAATTTGGTTGGAAGATGCAGGCACGTCTGCTTCGCTGCACCGCGATATTGTGGTTCATGCACATTCAGGTGCACACCATCGTATACTGCATTACTATGGATGCTACGACTTACTGCAGTATCCGATTTTATTTTCTTACGGTCAAACTGGTTGGCACATACAAATATATAGACATAAAATGAAGTACCAAAGAAGACAAGAATGTCACACATTTCCGCTAAATGAAGTTCTTGTCCAAACTGTTGGCGATCTTTTAGAAGCTGAAGAACAAGGTTTGGCTACTAAATAATTTACCCGGGAAAAATTTCACTTCAGTCAATAAAAAAAACATCACTTATTTTTTATCTTTTGTTTTAAATATAGGAATTCACTCATCAACATCTGAAAAGAAAGTTTACTGTAGAGAGTATTACTGCTACCGATTGCAGATTCGCGTACGAGATAATTCCTTCCTTCTGCGCTGTGGCCGCTTATTACAACAATACATGGTTGACATGTACATCAAAATAGAAACTTCGCGCCTGGATTTTATTCGTCGCAACCAAGACACAATTAGAGCCGAACTTTACCAAGGCATACTCGACAGCTTGCACACCGGCATATCACACGGATCAAACATTGGCCGTGGATTTATTCTCCCTCCTTCATTTATTGGTGGTCCACGAGATATGAGGCGCAAATACCTTGATGCGATGTCTTTAGTTCAGCACTATGGAAAACTTGATATTTTCTTGACCATGACCTGCAACCCTTCATGGCCTGAAATTACAGATGAACTACTTCCCCACGAAGAGGCGCAAAATAGACCTGATCTAATAGCGAGAGTTTTCCACGCAAAATTAACAGAATTGAAAAAAGATATTGTGCAAAAGAAACTATTTGGCGAAGTTGCAGCATCTGTTTACGTAATTGAATTTCAAAAAAGAGGATTACCACATGTACACTTTCTCATCATTTTAGATTCAGCATCTAAGATTAGAACTGCAAACCAGTACGATGAGCATGTATACGCAGAAGTACCTAAACAAAAAACTAACCCTCATCTTTATGAAGCTGTTTTAAAGCACATGATGCATGGCCCTTGTGGAAATGATAACCCGGGAAATGTATGCATGCGAGATGGAAAGTGTAAAAACCATTACTCTCGAAGCTTTTGTGAAACGACATCGACAGGTCATAATTCATACCCTATATATCGATGTCGTAATGACGGGAAAAAAAATATTTGGTACGCAGAGTACAACTTGATAATAGGTGGGTAATACCATATAATCCGTATTTACTAGCAAAGTATGACTGCCATATAATTGTAGAAGTGTGTTCTACAATAAAAGCAGTTAAATATTTGTATAAGTATATATATAAAGGTCATGATCGGGTTGTTTTCGCCTTATCTAATCCCGACAGCGTAAGCACAGGCGATGAAATCTCTTCTTTTCAAACAGCACGATGGATATCACCTCCTGAAGCTGCTTGGCGTATTTTTAGATTTTCACTGAATGGAATACATCCAAACGTTGTCTCTCTGCAAGTACATTTGCCAAATATGCAAACTGTGACATTTCGTTCACAAGAAACGTTACAAACTGTTGCATCTGACTCAAGCAGACAGCGAACTATGCTAACCGCTTTTTTTGAGATGAACCAAGTTGATGCCTTTGCTCGCACATTGTTATACCAAAAATTTCCTCAATATTATACGTGGCGTGCAAAAAAAAGTGAAAAATATTGGCGACGTCGTCAATCGTCAACTACTGCGATCGGACGTATTGTATATGCAAATCCAGCAGAAGGTGAACGTTTTTATTTGCGGCTACTTCTCACAAGTGTTCGTGGTCCAACCTCTTTTGATTATTTGCTGACCTTCAACAACATAAAATACTCTTCATTTCGAGAAGCAGCATTTGAACGAGGTTTACTCGAAGCAGATGATTCTATAGATAAGTGCCTACAAGAAGCTTCCCAAAGTCAGATGCCTTTTGCCTTACGACGACTATTTGCTACATTTTTAGTATACTGTGATCCCGATGATCCAAATAGTTTGTGGGAAAAATTTTATCCGCACCTTTCTGAAGATTATAGCCATAACTTCCCTTCGAATAAAAAAAAAGGCTCGCAAATTAACTATAAAAAGCATTTGTTACCTTGTTGAGTCGATGGGAAAGTCTTTCGACACTTACAATTTGGGATCGCTAGAGCTTGAAGAAGATGAGTTAGCAAAAGGAATGAAAGAAATCGAAGAAGAGCGTCAGATTCCTGTTCGTCCAGAAAAAATAAACGCAGTTAATTTACTTAACAATGAACAAAAAATTGCCTATAACACAATTTACAACACAATCTTTGATAATAAGGCGGCTGCTTTCTTTGTTGACGGCCCTGGTGGTACAGGAAAGACCTTTTTATATTCTCCATTACTTGCTAATGTAAGAGCAAAAGGAATGATTGCTTTAGCAGTTGTGAGTTCTGGTATTACTGCATCTGGCCTGTCTGGAGGTAGAACTGCAAATTCCCGATTCAAAATACCTTTAGATGTTGATGAGGTTCCGAGTCCAAGTATTTCCAAACAAAGTGCTTTAAGACAACTTATTCGTCTTGCAAAACTTATTATATGGGATGAGGCTCCAATGGTAAAGCGTCAAACAATTGAGTACTTTGATAGATTGCTACAAGATGTCTGTTCAAACAAACTGCAATTTGGTGGAAAAGTTGTTGTATTTGGTGGTGACTTCCGACAAGTGCTACCTATTATACCTAAGGGAAGTCTAAATGAGGTTATTGCAACAAGTTTTGTGATGTCTCCCTTATGGTACGCACTCCAGAAAATCCACCTAACACAAAACATGCGAGCAATCGATGATCCATCTTTTAGTAATCTTGTCTTACAAATCGGGAATGGCGTGCCCCCTTATGAAGATGGGAAATATATAGAGCTTCCTAAATCTTTAGTCATACTGTATGACAGTGAAGACTCATCTCTACAACTCTTAGCAAAAGACATCTACCTTGATATTTTGAAGGCCACTTTCGAATCTTTCTGTGCAACAAAAAGAGCCATTTTAACTCCAAAAAACGAACATGCTACAAAGATAAATTCTCTTTTAGTACACCAACAACCAGGAAGAGCTTATGAGTACAACAGTTTTGACAACTGTACAGATAATTCATCCGAACAATACCCATGTGAATTTCTTAATAGCCTTGCCCCATCTGGCCTTCCACCTCATCATTTGACTTTAAAGGTAGGCAGCCCAATAATTTTTCTTAGGAACCTAGATCCGACATCAGGCTTATGCAATGGCACAAGATTAGTATGCAGAGCTTTTTTCCCTAATGTTATTGATGCTGAGATAATTGTGGGACATCATTGCGGCCAACGTGTTTTTATAACTCGAATCCCATTACAGCCATCAGCTACGGAAAAGTATCCTTTTAAATTTACTCACAAACAATTTCTAATCAACCTAAGCTTTGCAATGACTATTAACAAGTCTCAAGGTCAAACACTTGATAGAGTTGGCATATATTTACCACAATCGGTCTTTTCTCATGGTCAGTTATATGTTGCACTGTCTCGTGCTAAAAAAGTAAACATGTTCAAATACTGATAAAGCCCTCTACGAATGAACTAAATGGATGGAGAAAGACTAAAAATGTTGTATGTTATGAGATTTTAAGGCGTGCTGGAATATTGTAGGCTGGTTTTTAAACATACGGTACTAACAAAAAGTGAACAAACCTATCTTTCCTTTTACTTACATTATACAATGATATTGTTATTTTTTCGCTCATAATATTTACTTACATCACATTGACGGCAGGTTCAATTCAGATTGTGGAACGACACAATGGCAGTTCAACAACTTCCTCTCATCGACTTGACGGACCAGAGTCGAAACTTTAGTACAACAGCTACATTAAAAAGAAGCACCCAGCAAAAAAATCTTGCCAAGGCACGACAAGCTTACAACAGCTTATTTTTGAAGATGCAGAGGTACATCATAGACAATTTCTAAAATACTAATTATGTCAGCATATTTAACAATTACTTAACATTACAATTGCCAGGGAACACAAATGAAGGGGTGATCTTTGAACGAGATATTGAGTTGTTTCATAGTCTTCTTATTGAAGACAGAGAATACAAAATTACCAACCCTATCATAACCCGCACACCTGACATGTTTGTTAGAGACAATCAGCTGTACCAGATGACAATCAACTCTGTAACAAGAATTTCTGACACCCGACAAAGAGCTGAACCAAGATCGCAGTTTATTCCACTTAATCGGGTTCTAGATTTCGTAGGCAGCTCTGATCGTATAGGTAAATATTAATTAATATCCATTAAGATGTTGTAATTACTGTAGGTGCATCGTAAATACACATGAATTAATTGACATATACAGCTAAGTTCTTTGTATGTTTTTCCTAGACATCATTGGAATTGCTATTCACATATCCAATATAGAAACCATTCGCTCCAAGAGTTCCGGACTGCCTAATGAATTGCGTAGGATTAAGATCATAGATTCCAAGTACGTGTACATGTTACAATAATGTAAATTGATTTTCCAATACAAGAGTACATTAACTTAATTATAACTATTCTTGTTGAACATTTAACTTCTTTTCTTTTTTGCAGCATGGAACCTATTACGCTATCAGCGTGGACCACTTTAGTCCACAACAAAGCTGCTGATGTTGTTGCAATTATAGATACTATGCCTATCATAGAAGTTTCCCGCGTCAAAGCATCAACTTTCGACGGTATATGATATGAATAAATAGTTATAAAATAATAAGTACACTTGTATTAACTACCTAAGCCATATATATTTACAGAGGGTTCATTCAACACAACTTTTTCTTCCTCCTTGAAAATTAATCTAAGCACTCTAAAAGCTCAACTTCTCCAAGATTGGTAAACCAAACTTCTCAACTAACTATAGTTGTGTGTTAATTAGTACTTAACTTACACTGTTGATTTACAGGGCGATGAATAACAAGGACCAAATTCGAATCCTTCGAAATTCACTTGCAGCGAGAGTAGTAGAAAGTTCTCAACAACCTGCATTAGTAATTCCAATCTCACAATTATCTGAGCAAGAGGTAAAATACATATTATGTTTCATTACACAAATTAAAGTGAACAACATAATCTTTTGTATAACTATATCATCCATTCGTTCTGGCATAAGTATGGAAAAATAGTACGGATCGTCGGACGCGTCACTGATATAACAAATAAGAACAGCATTGTATACAATGCATGCAATGTCTGCAGCAAACGGTGCGACACTGAAAGAGGACTTGTATTTAACTACCGTGCTTTTAGCTCCCCACACGTTGGAACGTCCGAACCACGGTAATTGATACACCACTACTAATAATACAACATACAGTCACTGCTTTTCTTTATCTTATTACATATCTAATTATGCATAACTACACACATTGTAGAACTGTTCTGCATATCACATTTGCCAACGATAGTGGTGACATACCAATCACACTTTTTGGTCATCTTGCTGAACAACTGATACATGATGATGCTAACCATATAGCTACGCTCACGCTGCAAGTATGTATGCTTTGCCTTATTACTATTACCTAACAATTGCAACTTATATTAAATTCAAAACTACAAACAAACTTACAAGAATCATTAATCATTTTATACACAATTACAGGAACAAAGATCTCTTGTAGACAGTTGCATTGCAGCTTTGCAAGACAAGGAGCTTACCATAGAGATGACCACATACATGTTGGGAGAAGGATTTCAACAGCTCCGCTGGAAAGCTAAACGCATAATTGAAGCTTAGATGTATGATAATTTCTAGAAGCGTTTATGAACGTGTGTATGTGTATAATTGCATGCTTCTGTTACAAACTTTGTTTCCACAGACAATTACAACTTTAACATGTATAATAAATAATGTTTGTTTGTGTACATATGTACTTGTACATGTAGATTTACATTGGATACACTTTTGTTTTACGTATTTACCATATTTTAATGTTTTACTCTACAGCATAATAAATCCTGTACAATTTATTGGGATACCAAATACGTAGAATTAATATGATATATTCTAACCACATAGGATTGAAATAATAAATTAGAAATGAATACACACGCACGCACAAACACACACACACACACACACATGTAAATTGCACAATTTACATTGTAGCACACTTATGCAATATACATAAAACATAATACATGTCTGACATGTGTATTGTAAAACATTTTGGGTTTTGACACGTATATTTGAAACTCAACACGTAATAAAAAGATAACTACAAGGTTTTTAAAATATGCCTATAAATAAAAATAGAAACTGAGATTTTTTCTCAAAACAATAACTACTGCAAATTAACTTCATACATAAAAAGTTCATTAGCACACATTAAAATACTAAGTTCTTAACCACCATATAATGGATGAACCACGAAGAGTTCTAGAAACAAATATCAAAATAATTCTACACGATATACTACTTCAGCTAGGATTACCTCTAGCAAAATTCGGTATATATGCTGTCACCGACGATGAAATAATAACTTTTATAGATATAAATGGTATTTCTAATGTCCCATGTCCTGTACGATTTATTGGGACACCAGGCACCCGAATTGGTCCGTCACAACAAAACGCTGCTAGACAAGCACTTAAATTTCTTCAGCAAACTTACAATATAGATGTTGGCGACTATAACTACTATCAATTGAAATTAGAAGAACACAATCATAAACAACTTTTACAACAAATGTCAACAAATTTTACTAAACTTAAGCTTTAAATTATATTTATACGTGTATTATATATATATATATATATATATATATATATATATATATATATATTATAGGTTTTACGAAATTTAAATATTTGTTCTGCAACAAGATGTACTTATGTAATTCAATAATTGTATTGTAAAATAAAATAATATATTCATTTTGTACGTCTATACTCTTTTTCTCCCAACTTTTTTGTATTTTGTAAATATTTGTACATATACTAACCAAGTTGTTGCCCGCGTGCGTAGCACGCAGTGCCACAACTAGTATTAGAAAATAAATATCTTTATTCTGTAAAACCAGATCCCTAAAAGATATGCACGTATTAGGTAAATATATATATCATTAAACCGACCTTTAACGACGTGCAGACTTAAGTTCCGATTAGGTTCTGGAACTCTAACAGTCTCTGAGTTCCTGACAAGTCAGTAACTCTAATTTCATTGACTATCATGAGTTCACCTTGGCTCTTTAGACTTGTTCTATACTGACTTTTATGTCCAACATACTTACATGAATCCTAGAGCGATATACTTCGATTTCTCCGTCTTCATGTTGTTTCTTTGAAACTCTTGTTCTGGAATCTTGTAATATTGATGTATTCTAGATCTTGGGGCAACGTTCCACTTCTGGAACCGCAGGCCAAGTTCCTCCAGAACTTGCTGTCTTCAACGCAGACCAAGTTAACTCCTTAACTTGTTGTCTTCAAGTTCCTGTTAGGGAACTTAGATAGTTCTTGTTAGAGAACTAAGTTCCTGTTAGGGAACATGCTCTGGCTTTCATGGGAAAGCCTTCCAAAAGTTCCCTTTGGATCTTGTTACGGAATACCTTCAGGTTCCTTCGTGGTTTGGTTCTCGTGGAAGAACCTGCTTTAGGTTCATTCATTCTCTCTTGTTCCTCTTGAAGTCTTCTATGTTCCAACCCATTGACTTCACCTAAGTTAGTTCATGTATTCACATAAACACTTAAGAGAAACATTAGATTGAAGTTTGTTTGTCATAAACAAACTTCAAGTGAGAGAACTAATTAAACTTAAAGGTACGTAAATACTCCTACACATATACAGCTCATGTATGCATAGTGTACTTACCTCATAAAGCTAGCATATGCAAACACCTATTTACATAGTTACCTTCATGGTTCTTTAGCCATCATCATGCTTATCAACCATGACACTCATCATTGTTCTTGTTTCTCTATTGCTTATCATATATTTCTCAGGTTCCTTATATCCTGTTCCAAGCATAACTTGTTCTTTCTATGCACAACTTAACAAACACGTTAGATAGATAATCATCATTAGTTTACAATAATCAAAACCTAATTACTCAACAGCTGTTAAAACTTTTGTTCATAAATAGTGTATGGTACCAACCTTGCCAGTTGCCACCATTAGATGCAGGAGATCACACAGGTTTATGCATCAAGCATAGAAGATGGGAGTATATGCAAATTCGCAATAGGTCTGTTAACTACAGTAAGTTGACACAACAAAAAATTACTATATTTTAAGACGTTTAAGGTTCATTGTTTCAAAGCTTCAATAAAATTTCTTTGCCACCTTAGAATGGCTACAAACTTACAGTTTTTTAAATGACCAGAAAAAGAAGCATTGATAAATGTCAAACAGTTTCGGTATTCCAAAATATAAGTCGTTCATAACTTTTATGTGGTCATAGTGTTTCAACAGCAAGCAACGGTATCAAAATCTTCTGTCCAATGATATCGCTAGTACACGGAAGTGCATACCATGATTCTTCTGTCTATCAATAACTGCGTGCATTGCACGGTGGATGTGAAGAAGTAGACCATTATCTCGGCAATAATGAGCCAAGCTAGTATTTGCAGTGAATCCCCCTGTTAAGTAGTCATGCATTACGATAGGAGCTCCCAATTCTCTGGCAAATACAGCCCTTTTTATCATTTCTTCACATGTAGCCGCAGTAGCATTCAAGTAATGACCTTTGATTTCGCCTGTTTCGGCTTGTGCTTTATAAATAGCTTCGGCACAAAATAGGAAACGGTCTCTCCAACGCATAAACGGCTGGGAGTTCACGTTTTCATCATCTTTGGTAAAATCAAGTCCACCACGAAGACATTCATAACATGCTCGACCATAGTTTTTAGCGGATAACCCCAATTTTGGTTTAATAGTGCATCCCAATAGGGGGCGGCCGTACTTGTTCAATTTATCTCTCTCAACTTGGATACCGTGATGCGGGCCTTGGAAAGTTTTTATATAAGCAACAGGGATTCGTAAATCCTCCAAACGTAGAGCACGCAGAGCTTTGAACCCAAATACGTTACCCACAATGGAAGTAAACATGACAATCAACATAGCCGTTTCTAATATTTTGATGGCCCAGAGAAAAATGATAATACTTTGGTTGAATAAATCATTTGTTTTGATAATTATAAATATATATGTAATTTGTTAATTTATAAATAATTTTATTTAATTTGTTAATTATTTCATCCGTTATTTTTATTGCATTTTTTACACTTTTCATTATTCACACAACTCTTTTGAATTTGTTTTGTGATTTATCCGTTAGAATGTCATATTTTTAAATAGTTATATGTAATAATTTATTGCATTCACCCTTAATTTTGTGATTAATCAATTTATTGCATGGTTAAAACACACACAAAATGTGCATAATTACATTTCTATGTTGGAATCTTTATTTGACTCAAGTCATTCTATGAAAGAGTAATAAATTTATTTACTTGTCCTAATCTATAAAATATGAGTGAATAATAAATAATAATAATTTTTCATAAATAATAAATGTAGCTCTTTCTTATAAATTTAATTAAGCTTACATTAATTTGTTCTTGTTACTTATAATTAAATAATTACATGATTCAATTCACTTTTAATAAATGTATTATGTCATAATTAAATTACTACTTCTTATCATGCTTTTAAACAAGTGATTAAATAGAATTTATCAAACAATCCAAGAATATTACTTAAATTTTCAAAGTATATAAAAATACCTAATATGATACTATGCAAGTATTAAAAAATTCATACATGCATACATACCAAATAAGATTATGGTGAATAGTCACAACCTCTAAAAATCATCTTACTCGAATTCTCCTATATCGTAAAAATAATTAATATCAAAATAAAATTGCATAATTAAAATATTCTAAGTTTAATACAAGAAAAAACCTTTTCATGTGAAAAAAAAACTTGTAGGAAAACTTCTGAAACGGCTACTATCATTAGTAACACATACACATCTAAATCCTTTCCAATTCAAAGTGGAATCTTGATTTTGATAACTTTAATATAAATTATTGCTATAAAAAAAATAACATTCATTAAGATATGTTTATTTAACTTCAATTATAATGAATCATTTTATAATAAATTCAGACATTTAATGCAAAAAAAATAATCCCTCCATTTTTTAAAGTGCGCATCACTTTAATCGGCATAATTTTTTAGAGATTGACTTGAATTCTATAAATAATATGCACAAAAAAAATTGGTACATTCTATAAAATTTCATAGTATCAACTAATTATAATAAATATACGATCAAAATTATTAATGGTAAAATAATGCTATGTATCAACAAAAATGTATATTAAAGTGTTTTAATTACTTTAGGATGATTTTTTTTTTTTTTTTTTGACAAAAACTTTAGGATGATTAATTTTGTAGGGTACCCCTCCGTTTCTTTTTATTGGTTATTATCATATTTTAAATACTATTCATAACACTTCCTCTGTTTCTTTTTATTGGTTATGTTTAGATTTTAAATATTATTCATAATACTCCCCCCGTCCCAAAATATATGAGACGTTGAAATTTTTTCATTATTCATGTATTAGTTTTGATCATAATTTTTTACAAACATAATATAATTATATTTTTAATCATAAAATATGTCGTTAAATAGGTATATATATAAAGTTTCAAAATATAACTTTAAAAATAACTTTCATTAATTTTTAATTATATACAAATAAAGTCAAAGTAGTGCATTGACATGAGTGCAAGGAAGTATTAGATAATCTTCAAATTTACTCACAAAAGTAAAATAGTCAAGTGAGATCATGTTTGATTTGTCTCAATGAATGCTCTATTAATTTTCAATTGTTATAATTTTAAAAAGTATGTAATGAATAATAATCAAATAGGTGTATTGACAAACGTGTAAAAATCAAAACGTATCTAATTAAAAGGGATGAAGGGAGTATTATACTTTAGATATAGGGTAATTTTGTGAAAATTTTAAAAAATTTTACCAACAACTACCATTATAATGACTACTTTGAGAACAACTACCATTTACTTATTTATTTATTCTTTGTAAGAAAAAAATCTATAAAAAAATCTACCACAAAAACCTTGAGTAACACAACTACATTTAATTTCTTGGCAATAATCTCCAATTGATGGAGCTAAGAAATCGATAGTTTTGACGACGAGGGAAGGGAGGAGGGGCGGATTCATCGACTTGAGAAGGGAGGGGCTATTTTGGGGATGGGGGAAGGGGTGGTTTCCATGGTGTAGGTGGGACGCTCGAGTAGTTTTAGGGGTAAGGGGGCCGACTGGCTGTTATCGGTTGTTAGGAGAGGCGGGCGGTCAAATTTAAGTCGGGCTGGGGGTTGGGGGACTTGGGGCTAAGGGGAGGAAGGATGATGGCTGGATGGCAATGGTTTTTAATTATTTTTTTTCTTTTTTTACAAAAAAAATTTGGACCAATTATGTTGCGACACATCACACATGGCTTTTACAAAATAAAAATCACCCTTTATTTAAGTCACTGGTAAATCAACCTAGTGGAAGAAATCAATCCAAAAGTTCATGGTACTCCCTAATAAATGTAAGTTGGGATTATTGAGAGTAAATCACTGAAAGTTCGGATTAATAAATTAAAGTGAATTTTTCTAAAAAATAAAACTTAGATTTTGGAAGCACCCAATATAATAAATCGAAAAGCGAAAACAAGTTGAATTCAGGGATAATTGGAAGATGAAATTGAGTCGTTTAACTCTTGGAATTGCCCTTTTTAATCTCTTTAGTTTTAATAAAAATGTGTTCTTTTAATGGAAGTGGTGTTAATTATGTTTGTTGGGAGATGTAGTAAAATTTCAATTTCAAATTTACATAAACCTTTGTCGAAGAAGGATGGTAATAGGTGTTGTTAAACCCATTTGTATGTGATAACGGTAAAAGTCATTACAACATCATGATCTTGTATGAGAATATATACTCTCTGTGTCCCACAATATAGTTTCTGTTTTTCTATTTTAGACACCCAAAATGTTGTTCCCGTTTTTATTTTTGGATAGTATGTAAAGACCATTATACCCTTATTTTATTACTTTATTCATTGAAATTCCTAATGTACCCTTAACTTATCAACTTGCATTGTACTTTTTTTTCACTTTCTATCTCTAACTTTTGTACATAATAATACTTTTCTCTTTTTCGCCCTTAAATTATCCACTTGCATTGTACTTTTGTCTAGTTTTTTCCCACTTCTCCTCCCATTTCTTAAATACTGTGAATAAAACACAATATGAATTATATTATGGGATGGAGAGAGTATAAGATATAGTTTTTTCAGATCGCAAAGAAATGTGATTGACATGTTTGAAGCATAGATCTCAAGAGGATTTTATCACCTTAGGGTAAGGCATACTAATTTTGGGTTGTCTCCATCATTTCCGCAACATTCATAGACTTTTAATTATTTGTTAGAAAATACCTTGCACAACACGAAACATCATCACCAACTTCCCTCGTTCTATCAATAATCCCATCGCATCAATAGACACTTAATTAGCTCTTTCCTCATGCTTATAGCATCAATAAAAATTATATGAACCATAATAAAATTCCTTTTTAATATTCCAAACCAAATTAAACATTTACTTCAATTAAACATGCTCTCTATCACGCTAATAATAAAAGTGTGGTTCATATACAACATGCCAAAATAATTATTTTCATTCAATAATCCATCACAAATAATCCATGCTTCATAACTCAATCACCAACATCAACCAAATAATAAATTCTAATCAAAATCTATCATGATACTATTTGGAATCAATTAAGCCTAGCATGTTCCTACATCACCAAATAAATACCAAGTACGAGAACGTACCTTGAATATGATCTTAAAATCACCACGATTAAAAGAAATCACTCACTTGGAAGTCTCCTACAATCCAAACTTATAACATGGCATTAAAATCTACTCCACACAAATTTCCAGCAATATATACTCTTATTAAATCACTCATAATTTAATTAAAACAAGCTGAAAATTAATTTAAAACCCTTTACTTTAATCCCAATTAATGGGTAGTCCAAATTTCCTTCAAGAAATTTAATTTTTAGCTTACTAATAAAATTTCTAGCAATATAAATTCATTAAAACTTGTTGTAAACATGCTTTAAAACCCACAAATTAAAGATTTAAACCACCCTAAATTATATTCCTTCAATAATCAATATTTACAAATATAGGGTTTAAATTTGGGGCTTTTTAATTAAAATCAAAATCTGAAAATTAATTTGCATCATACTTATAATCAAGCATCATAAAATCATCACAAAACCCATAAATCATAATTAGATTGAAGGCTCAAAGCAAAAGAATAATTTTTTTTTTCGGGTTTGGTGCGCCGAACAGCAGCCACGGCACCACAGCCGGCTGCTGCTGGCGCCGCTGCTGCCATCAACGACTGCTGGTGGTGCGACGGCTCGCCGGTGGGTGTGGTGGTGGTCGGCGGTGGTTCGTGTAAAAAACGGGAAGGGGAAAAGAAAGAAAAGGAAAAAGAAAATAAAGGAGAAGGGAGAGAAAATTTACCTTGGGTATTCTCCACTCTAGGCAAAATTTAATTTGCCCATTTGTTGAATATTTATACACCTTTTTCTCTAGAAACCCTTTACCTTTAAATTCCCTTTCTATCCTTACTAATCCCTTTCCTAATAAAACTTAACTTTTATAAAATTTTTCTTTTATAAAACTTTCCTAAAATATTCCCAACTTATTAAAATAATTAATTAAATAAAACTTTCCTTTTTATAAAATATTTCCAAACTTATTAAAAATAAATAATTAAAATGCCATAAATAATTCAATTCGAATTATTTAAATACTTCACAAAATACTTGTTTTGAATAGAATACGTATAAAAATATGTGGTATTACACCCTGTGCCCAAAGAGACGCTTTACAAGTTGTAGGGAATAATTTCAAGCATCCCACACTTAAGCCCCACTGTGATCATACACTTAAGCATGGTGGCGTCCAAAGGAAAGGAAGCTAGAGCAAAAGAGTCGCCAACAAGCTTTAGGAACTTGTAAACCGTTCACAGGGTGAAGGTTACACCCCTTCACGATCCATGAGATCGCTAACTCCATAGTGGTCTGAAACCATGACTGGATATTCGAGGATGAAGGTACAAATCCAACCTAAAAGAGGTTGAACCTGCCCTAAATAGGCCTCTACTTTATTCTTCTCATATTCATGTGCGCTTTCTGACTAACATACAATCATTAGATTAATCCTAAAGCCTGTTTAATCTATGTTGGTTGAATATTAATGCACAAACAAATCTATTATTGGCGATCACTTGAATTAAAATCACATTAGCCTAAATAAAATTATTAATTATCTTATTAAGCGTGATTTCAAGTACAAATTCCCTCTAAACCTGCAAGAGAGGGCGTGATCAAGCAATAACAATAATATCAAGCAACATAATAATACAACAAATCATCATCATCATAATAATATCCTCATCAAAGAATAATATTAGAAAGATCCTAGGCATGATACTAACATGATTAATAACAAACCCTAGCATGTCACTAAAAATAAAGATTAAAGCTTTATTCCTAACATGATACTAACATGATAGAAGAAAATAAGAAGTAACCTAAAAATGATACTAGAAAGCAATAAATAACATCCTAGCATGATACTAGGAATCTATAAATAACATCCTAACATGATACTAGGAATTAAAATAATCTAAACATGCTTTCTATAGAAATATAGCAATAAAACAACTTACTTTGTTGCCTCGTATCTCTTTCGATCAAAACAATACACACGTTAGTAACTTTAATGAAAAAAATCAAACAATTAATTTAAATAATTGATATAGGGATTTGGGACCAAACCCTCAGAAATTATCAACCTTTCACGTCTAGGGCGAAGGCAATTTCGAGGTTAGCTAGGTGTGTCTAAGTCTCGTGATGGACGAATATTGTATTTTGAAAAGGGAAGGCTTAGAAAAGAGGGAGAAAGAATAAGCTTCTGGCTTAAAGAGAGAAAGAATAAAATTAGATGATTGTTGGTAATTGAAAAAAGGATGATATGACCTTTATTTATAAGAAAAAATTAGGGTTGAAGGGATTGAAAAGAATCTGAATTCGAATCGGAATAAAACTCGACGGATAGCAGTTTTTGCGGTTTTTTTTATCATAATATTTGATCCAGAGGTCAGAATAAGATAAATAATATGTTGTTGGAAAGCTCTTGAAATATAATTTCCAACCCAATTAAAATAAGATTAAAATATTTTGTAGAATAAAAGATATGGCTGAAATAGTGGGACAGTGTCAGTTTTGGATAGAGTTTCGCATTTCTTTCATATTTTTTTCGTTATAGCTCGGAATTAATATTATAATATATCATTGGAAAGATAATTTCAATATCTATCCAACCATTTAATATTTGGATAAAAATTATGAGACACAAAAATAATATCTGACTGTCTTTAAACGTCTTTCATTTC
Source organism: Chenopodium album (assembly GCF_948465745.1). NCBI lineage: Eukaryota > Viridiplantae > Streptophyta > Magnoliopsida > Caryophyllales > Amaranthaceae > Chenopodium > Chenopodium album. The sequence continues at coordinate 26,563,578 of NC_137850.1, read as the reverse complement.
GAATAGAATTAGGTTTCAAAAAAGGAAAGTTTTATCCAATTTCAAACTCTTTAATCTTATCTTTTCAAAAAGGTAAATTAAGATCTTTTAGAAACTTATAGAAAATTTTAAAGATCCGTACGCCTCTCCAGTTGGAGACACGGCCCTAGGCTTTCTTAATAATGGGCTGGAGGAGTTCAAGAGCTTCCTTATACTGAGGGAAAGGTTTTGAGCTCAAGGCTCCAAAGCGCTCCCATTCTTTGCCCGCTTGGGAGGATGAGCGGCCGCACAGGCATGCCTTCAGCATATACCGCGCTGCTCTCGAGATGGAACTCCGCTTCCCTCTTCATCCATTCGTCCAGGAGCATTTGGACGAGTACAACATTGCCGTCTTCCAACTGATGCCGAATAGCTGGTTGAATCTCTTTGGGTACTTGGTGACATGCATCAGGCAAGGCTTCAAGCCGGACGTCCCAGTTTTCTGCGAGATACACTCAATGGTTTGCTTTGACAAAGGGACAGACGACTGGTTTATTTTAGGCACCACCAAGGACTATATGGTGGTGATGGGCCGAGTATCCAAGTGGCGGGATTGGAAGAACCGATTCTACCTTATTAAGACTAAGAATATATAATTCAACTTGCGGATGAATAGGTTCAACGCTGCCCCCAATCCAACTTGGCCGAGGGAAAAATCGTCCATACAAGCCACCCGTCCATCCGGACTATGCGTACCAACTTGACTATTTTGGAGTCAAGAGGGTAACCAGGGGCGGCAAATCGATGGCCGTGCCTAAAAACTGGATTCCCTTATCCAGCTGGCTCAGGGTTCCAGTTTTTATGTAGGCATGCGGCCTGTACCACAATATTCCTCAAGGTGGAGACTCGAACTTTAGCCACTTATGAGTAGATTACATCAAAAAGTTTTCTAACTCTTTTTCCTTTTTCTTGCACAGACAAAGCTCTAGCGATTCTAGACCCAGAGCAGAAAGGGGAGGTTGACATGTCCGATCTTGACTTGGTTCGGTACAAGGCCCGTCAACAATTGTACAAGCAGACTAAGGAGGTACTGACCGTGTGCTTGCCTTTCATAATTTTTACTTTTTTTTTTCTTTTTTTTTGCCGAGCTGGTATGTTGGAAGAGGAATCCTTCCAGTTTTAACACGGACATCTTCATTTAAACCCTTCATCCGACTTGAAACTCTAGAAAGGGCTTTCTTTACACATATGCTCGGACACTCCATCTTGGCCTTTCCTAACTTAGCTTTGTTTTCTTTCAGTTGGCCACTCCCACCCCAAGGTCAAAGAGGAAGCAGCCGACCTCTGCTTCGATGGAAGGGAAGGCGTCCAAGTCCCATAAGAGCATTGCCTCTAAGGGGGTGCCTATCGTCCAAGCAGCCAAGACGAAGTCGCGGACTTCTCCAAAGCAGTCCGAAGGAGAGCCACCCCAGCTGTCACATAGTGGGGGCTCCAAGTCCGTAGGTCAGACCGCAGAGTCGATCTACAAAAAGTACGTCCGAATGGATGACGGGGGTAAGTCAGCCCCGGCACAAACAACCGGCCCCATCTCGACTCTGCATGTCGAGTTAGTAAAAAAGTCTGATTGGTAGGCGGCTGCCTCTCAGCCGGCCGTGGATCAACTTTGTTGCCAGGACGGAGAGGGGGCCGAACCCATTCCTCCTCCTGCTTTCAACCTTCCTACCCCACCATTTTTCTCGGATGGTAAGGGTCTTGTCATGGTTTTTTAACTTATCATTTTGAACTAATTTCGTTCATTCTGACCTTTTTCTTGGCCTTGTGCAGATATTTCCGAGTAGATGTATATGAAACCACCCGGCAAGTCGCTTACGAGCGCTGACCTGAAGGCTATTAAGGAGGCTATGTTGCGGGCCGTCCCTTAGGAGTAGTGGGAAAAATTCCTCAGAATAAACGAGGGCTTCCTTGGCCCTATGGTTAACTGCACCGCCGAGGTAATTCTATCTTTCACTCTTGCGTCCGCTTCTTATTTTTTACTTATTATATTTCCCACTTTTCATACTTACTAACTTTCACTCATCCACCTGCAGCTCTTCCTTCGTCTCTCTGCCTTCCAAGAGTGGAAGAACAAAGAGAACGAGAGAATCAAGAGGGCCTCGGCCCAAATCAGGAAGTCTAAGGACGCGAACACTGGCTACGCGGCCCTCCTGAATCTTTACTACGAGACGACCCTTAACGCTTTGACCAGCAAGGCAGCTCGGCAATCGGAGGATATCATCAAAATAGGAAAGGCCCTTGAGAGGGGAAGAGCTGGCGAGGCAGACGGCCCAGCAAGAGCGGGACGAGGCGATTCAAAATGTTTCTCGGTTGAAGGAGGGCTCCGAAGCCTCCGAGAAACTGAAGGCCGAATTATCCTCGTCCCAAACGGTCCTCAAGTCCGCCCAAGATAAGGCGGCCTATCTCAAGCTCCAAGTAAATGAGCTAAACAAGTCCGTGGCTGACTTGTTTGAGAAGCTGAAGGCCCCTCAGCCGCCTAGTGCAATGGAAATCGTCCAGATTAAGCACAAGGCCGAGGAGAGACTGAATAATCATTTCTTCGAGGCCTTCCAGCTGATGAGCGAGGAAGGCACGACTGCCTACCATTAGGAGCGCTTTACCAAGCGCTTGGAGTATGTCTGCCTCAAAGAGGAAGTTGAGAAGGCCGGCCAACCTCCTCCAGAACTTGAAGTTACCTTGTCTAACTCTGAAGACGAGAGGAACGATGATGATGATAATGGTGAGGACAAGGCCGAGCCAACTGAGGAAGGGGAGGTAGCCAAGGGGAAGCCAACGAACGCTTCAGCCTAGCCTTCCAATGAAGGGGAGGTGGCCGAGGAGAAGCCTGTCGATGCTGTGGCCGTGAAGGAGTTGACCTTGGAGGAGCCTACTAACGACGATAAGCCAGCTGAGTAAAGAGCTCAGGTCCTCCAGCAGCATATTTTTAAGCTTTCTGTACTTAGATTTTTCGGCTTTCATTTCTTTGTGCTGAACAATTTTTGATCTTACTGCCTATTTGAGCGGTCTTGTAAGATATTTTGCCGCCTTTTGAGCGGTTTTTATTTATTTTATTTTTTCCGCCTTTTGAGCGATTTTTATGAATTTCCATACTTAGAAAACTTTGCAAACTTTATTATGCTTTTATTACCTTCGTATGTGCACACTAGGGTATGCCCCTTTAGTCGACATTTGCCTAGCCCATATTCCAGGTGATTTTGATTAACTTAGTAGTTTTTATACCTAGAAGGGTATGACGACTAGTAAGTTAATCAAATCATAGTAATGATTGCCCTTGGGCTAGGTGAATCGCCGAATCAACATTTGGTATACGGCCGCTTAGATGACTTTGTTTTATTTGTCCTTTGATACTATCGTTAGGACGCAACTCAAGAAATTTCAATTAATATCTCAACTTGGAAATTTCTGAATATTGGCTGGGCTTGTACGCCTAGGCCTGCCCTTGCCCCTGTTTAGGTGAGAATACCTTGGGCAATTTTGGTGGCATCCTAATGCTTAGTCGTCCGACCATGTTAAAGTCGGACGGGTTGATTGACTTCTCAGTCATTGTGGCCGAGTTGTATAACTAAGGGATGCCCTTTCTATACACCTACTCGGCCATTCTGTAGTTCCTTTGTAAGGGCCAAGCTACTATGTTGCAAACAACATCATAATTACTTTTATTCGACATTTTTACTTAAGTAATCATAAATAAATGGCAAGAATTTAAATAATAATGTTTGACTTTTCATTAACTTTGTTAAAATTACATTGTTGAGGTGCCGTACGGCTTTAATTACAAGGCTCGGTCATCTGGACCTAGTTGTATATACAACTTTCTGGCTAAGTACTAGATTCAAACATAATACTTTTTTAGATTGTCCGTATTCCAAGTACGAGGAATGGGACAGCCATCTAAGGCTTCAAGGCGGTATGTACCATCCCTTCTTCATTGATTCGGTATGGCCCTTCCCAGTTGGGGGTTAACTTTCCATCTTCATTAGCTCGGCCAACTGCTTCCATTTTTCTCAAAACAAGATCCCCCATCTTTAGCGGACGCTTAGACACCTTGCGGTTGTATGCCCTTGTCATCTTAAGACGATAAATTTCATGTCTAGCTAAGTGCTGCATTTCCCCGGGCTTTGGGAAGAAAGTCCAGGGCCGTCTTCATAGCCTCCAAATTAGCCGACTCATCATATAGTATTACCCGAAGGGTAGGTTCATACATCTCAATTGGGAGTACGGCTTCAGTGTCGTAGACTAGAAAGAATGGGGTCTCTCCTGTTGAATTCTTAGCTGTGGTTTGAATAGACCATGACACGTTCACCAACTCATCTGCCCAAAGGCCACCTGCTTTCTCAAGCTTGCGCTTGATACAGTTGGAGATCAACTTGTTGTAAGCCTAAACTTGGCCGTTATCTTGCGAGCGTCCAACCGAGGCAAAACAATGAGTGATGCCCTGGTCACTTACCAAGTTTTGAGTTGGGGCGTTTCGAATTGAGATCCATTGTCGAACACCATTGACTATGGCACACCATAACGAGAGATTATATTTTTCCAGATAAAGGCGGACACATCCGTCCACTTAATCCCTCGAACGGCCTCAGCTTCCACCCATTTGGTAAAGTAGTCTAGTGCTACAAACACATACCGCCTCTGTCCGGACGCAGGAGTATACGACTCCAAGATATCCATGCCCCATTTTGCAAAGGGGAGTGGACTACTTATGCCCAACAAGCTATTTGTAGGTTGGTGAATAAGGGTGGCAAACCTCTATCACTTGTCACATTTTTTCACCATTTTCATGGCGTCCGACTTCATGCTCAGCCAGTAGTACCCCTGATGGGTAGCCTTTTCCGCTAAGGCCCGTCCGCCTATATGGGATCCACATTGCCTTTGGTGGAGATCGTCTAATACATCATGCCCTCTCTCTAGGGTGATACACTTCAGGTACAACTTAACAAATGCTTTTTTGAACAGCTCCCCATTCTTCATTTCAAACCAGGCCGCTCTCCTTTTCATCAGCCAACTTTCTTTAGGATCGTCCGGTAGTGTCCCATCCCTCAGATAGGAGATCATCCCGTAAATCCAAGTGGAGCTTCTGTCTATGATCTGTACGGGCTCAGCATCAATACTCCTCTTTTCTTTTACTTCCTAAAATACCGATCTGGGAGTATCAACATAGTAATCAAATTATGCTCAAACTTATCAAAAATCAAGTCAAACAAACAACAAGTAATTCAATAAAAATCAAGAATCAAACATGAAATTGCAATAAAGAGTAAAGAATTCTTAAAAAACTTTGATCAAAATCAAAGAGGATTGAAAGTAGCATTCATCAACATCACCAAGTTTGTCTCTTTAAAATCTAAGAACAAAGTTTCAAAATCAAGAGCTTCTCTCTCTAAAATTCTAATCAAAATCTAATTCTAATTCAATTCTCAATGATTAGCTCTCTAGAAATGAAGGAAATCTATATATAGTAAAACTAACAATGGGAGAATTAGTTGAACGTCCAAAAAGAACCCGTAATGGCGCGGCTTCTCATCCCATTGCGCGGCCTCTCAAAAATGGGTATGGAGCAGGGGAAGGGGAGGTGCGCGGCCGCGCCTCATACTTGCACATCCGTGTACAGGGCTACGCGCCCGCTCCTGGCTCGTGCGCGTGCGCGCCCGCGCATGGGAGCAGGACAGTTCCCTTTTGTGTGGCCCTTGATGCTCTCGTGCGCTCCACTTGATACATTTTGGGGAGGCAGTCACTAAAGGCCTTCATGGTGGGTTCAACACCGACATTGACGTCCACGCAGCATGAGAGCGCGACCTTGTAGACTTGGCTCTTGCACTTCAACAGTTTTGAGCTTCAAGACGAAGAACCGGGTTGCATCCTAAGCTTTGTATGCCCCGAGAAAATGCCAATGAGCTTCTTGAACATCACCATTCTCCTAATAATAAAGAGAAGCAAACAAGTAAAGGATTAAACTAAGAAAAGCAAGAAAATAAGGAAACAACTAAGGAAAATGCAAAATAGAGAAAATACAAGTAAAACTAAAGAAAAAGAGATAAAAGAGATGTAAAGGCAATGAAAAATCATCCTAAAAGACGCTAAATGAGTGTCATAAATGACATTCATCAGATTGTTGAATTACCCGACCCCTCAGTCGGTAAAAATACAAAGCTACTCAGCATACAGGCCGGAGAAAGTACTTGGCATATTGCCGCTGAAAATCAAGGCTGCTGAGATGGCTGAGTGGGAGGCGCTGTCTGGCTTTTGCTTGGCAGGAGGTCAGCTGCAGTTGGCTCAGGTTGAACCTGGTTAACCAGGGCCTGACCATCTCGTTCTTCCCCTTCCTCCTCATCCTTCTCGTCTGAGGCAATGTGGATACCCTAGAGGGAGGCCCATTTCTTAAAAGGAGGCGCTGCCACCTGGTCTAGTTGCTGTGCATCATACACCTCAGTGGCATATTGATACCTCAGGTTGAAGTACTCCCAGACAGCGTTAGGGTAGACCATATCCCAAGCCAACTTCTGGCGGGCCTTAGTGTCCTTCTCGTTTTTAGCCACCAGCCGGTTTTGCTCCTTGGAAATCTCCTCTTGGTGATCGCTCTTCATCTGAACGGTTTCATTCTTGAGCCGGCTATTCTCCTCCCTGAGCAGGGTGTTCTCCTTGTCCACCTCCTCTAAAGCCTTCAGATCAAACTTGGCATTTTTTAACTCCAATTCTAGGTTAGTTGCTTTAGTGTTGGCCTCCTTCACTACAGCCGTTAGAGTCTTGATCAGCTCCTCCTATTTCAACTCTTGAGCTTTAATTTCAATTTCACTCATTGTATTTTGGTATTGAGAAGAGTTGAGAGCATCCTAAGCCCCCTGTTTAGCGTCATTTACCTCCTCCTGCTTTCGCCTAAATGGAATCTTTAGCCTGTCTACCCTCTGCATCGCCTTTAGAATACAGACGAAAAATTAGAGGTTAGAAGGGAAATCTAAAAAGAAAAAAAAAGTACTTTAAATAAACCCTAAGTTACCTCATCCAGTAGGGCAAGTATCCAATCAAAGTTGACCTCCTGCAGTCTAGGCACCTTGTCTTTCTCTGACCTGGTGAGGGTCCTTAGCATCCGCTTGGAAAACTGCTGGACGTCAGGCTGGCCGGTAGAGGCATCTACACCTAAGAAGTACGTGGTGATAAGGCAGCATAGGCGTCACCTATATTGTGCCGGCTGCTGAGCGAATCTCCAGATGGACTGGCCTAAGTTTTGACTCGCATAAAGTCAAGCAGCCAAGGAAGTTCAAAACAATTAGTCTTACCTTGGTCTCTAGGCTAGGAACTTCCTCCTTCCCCAGCCGCTGCAATGCCAGCTGCAGCATCGAGTGGCACGCTACACTTCGATGCCGTAGAGGCGTCCGACAATTTCCCAGCCAGTTCAGAGCTTTCGCTCAAAGCCTTCAGCACAGCCGGGCTTTTGCCACCGGTTATAGGGCGTTTGGGGTCTGGCTTGGCAAAAGAAGTTGATTGGGAAGGATTTTGCTTCCTCGCCTTAGCTGGGTTTTTCTTTAGCACATCCCCAGGCCGTTTGAGCATCTTGGAAATGGAGCGGTGAATGGTTCTATTGCCACTTTGCAAATCAAGCGAAAGAGTTACAGCCGACAAATAAAAGTAATTTGAATCAAAGTAAGAAAGCACGGCAGGCGGGCCTTACCCCGTCATTTTTGGCGTCTAGGGCCGCCCTTTTCTTTTCAAGCTGCTCCTTTCTTAGTTAAGTAGCCGATTTGGCAGGCGTCTTATTGGAGTCCACCATACTTAAAGCTTCTTCTGCAAAAGAAAATCGGCTGGTTAGATATATTGCAAGTTTGTTTAAAACAACAATTAAGACAATGACAACCGGGATAAACAACATACGTCTCTCAAAAATGGTGCTTAGACCACAGGCGGAGAGAAACGCCTCATCTTTCAGAAAATCTTGGTGGGAACTGTAGGCACCTGATTGTGTTTCCCCAACAACCAATCCAAGTGATGAATATCTTTCACGTCATTTGATTATCGAACGAAGTGAAATGTGGAAAGTCTTGTGATGCGGTCATTTTAATAAAATACTTCTTTCTGTTTTTGAAAATATTTCTTCTCATACTCTATTTATGAAAATGTCCATTCTAGTTTAGTTTGTTCCATGATAAGGGTCCAATAATAGTGTAGTTGGATTAGGCTAGAAAAGAGCTTTCCAACGATATATTATAAGCTCAAATCCGATGAATAATGAAGAAGTTATGGCCAAAATACTAAATTGGGCCTTAAATGGTTTTATACGGCCCAATGATAAAGTGGAGGGCTCCACTAGGCGAAAAAAGGGGTTGGCCACCGGTTCAAAACCCCCCTTTGCCACCGGTTTTGAACTGGTGGCCAGTGGGGGGGTGGCAAAACCTAGGACAAAAGGCCACCGGTTCAAAACCGGTGGCAATAACACTTCCCGCTATTTTTTTTGGGTATTAATAAGTATTGCCACCGGTTTTTCGGTGGAACCGGTGGCAATAATGGCAGAAAAAACAAAATTTTTTTATTTTTATTTTTATTTTTTTCACTTAAAAATCAAGACAAACTCACATATAAATTAGTGATATAATCATAATATACTGCTCGTTTCTCTGCTTCATCCCAAAACACACAATCATACATTTCATTCAAACATAAAATATTCATCAATGAATAAATAGTAATATTGCAAAAAAAATCACAAAAAATTACATAAATGACATATATTATGTAACAAAAAAATCAAAAATTACATATAATCATAAATTACATGGTTTCTCTTTGAATTAACCTTGAATCTGCAAAAAAATCACAAAAAATAAAAACACAATTCAAAATCAAAATAAAAAAAAAATCACAAAAAACTAAAACACAATTCAAAAATCAAAATAAAAAAAAAAATCTGCAAAAAAAATTAAACATCAGAATTGATAAAAAAAAATTTAGATATGAAAAAATTAAAAAAAATAAAAAAATAAAAAACCACCAAAACGGCAAAACCCACAAACCACCCACAACCCACGACCCGTATGTCCACCACCCACAACCAACGACCCACCACCCAACAACCCACGACCCAACAACCCACCACTAAACAACCCACGACCCAACAACCCACCACCCAACAACCCACCACCCAACAACCAACAACACACCACCCACGACCCAGAACCCACCACCCAGAACCCTCGACCCACCACCCAAATTCAACGACCCACCACCCACAACCCACGACCCACCCCACCACCCACCTAAAACCACCACACCACCCACCTAAATCCACCGCATACGCAAAATAACAACCCAAATTAACTAAAACAGAAAAATCGAATTTGACCAGAAAACCCGTATTTTTATCACGAGGAGAGAGAAAGTGCGACAATAAGCTTGGTGGTGTCGTTGGAGGCGGAGATGGTTGATGCGGAGGTGGTTGTTGTTGCGGCGGTGGACGAGCCGAAGGAAGGAGAGAGGGAGAGGAGATCGCGTGAGAGGAGAGAGAGGGGAAGAGGCGTGAGGGAGGAGAAGAGAGAGAGGGTGGAGAACAGAGAGGGAGGAGAGGAGAGAGAGGGTGGAGAACATAGAGGGAGGAGATGCGTGAGAGGAGAACAGAGAGGGAGTAAGAACGAATGAAGGAGAGAGGTAGGAGAGCAGGAGAGGCGTGAGAGGAGAGAGAATACTAGGGTTAGGGTATATAAAGGAAGGGGAAAGAGAAGGGTGGGCTTTTTTTTTTTATTATTTGATTATTGCCACCGGTTCAAAACCGGTGGCCTTTATCATTTATGCCACCGGTTCGGTTTGAACCGGTGGCAATGTACATATGCCTAATCCCGCCCATTTTTTAAGCCACCGGTTTTCAAAAATCGGTGGCCATTGAGCGGTGTTTTTTTCAATTTTTCTACTAGTGCTCATTAATTAATATTTCTAAAATCATTAGGATTGATTTTAATCTTCAAGAATAATATAGAAAGTTATTTTGAATTTTATTGGGATAAGATTAATAATTATATCTTTTAGAAAATATAAAAATTATATTTGGAATAAAACAAGTATTTTGAAAGATTAAATCTGATTTTAAAAGATAAGTACGGACGTTAATTAGTCTAATTTAATTAGATTAAGGACTCTTTACGGCTTTGAGTTAGCGTGAACCATCACAAACCGACAGAGCCATCGCGTCGCGAAGGAGTTGTCGCGTCGCAGTGAAACCATCGCGTCGCGATGGACACTGTTGCATCGCGATAGGAGCAGTTTTACTCTGAATCGAATTCGATCTTTTTCTTATCATTTTGGGACTATTTTCCTTATAAATAGAGTCGTATTTCTCCATTTTGAATTATCAACAATAATCTAATTCTTTTCTCTCTCTTGAGCAATAGCTTATTCTTTCTCCCTTTTTCTAGCCTACCCTTTTTACAAACACAATACCGCATTCACAAGTTTTAGACACACCTAGCCAAGCTCGAAGTTGCCTTCGCCCTAGACGTGAATGGTTGATAATTTCTGAGGGTTTGGTCCTAAATTCCAATTTCAATTATTTAAATTAATTGTTTGATTTAATATTTTCATTGAAGTTACTAATGTGTGTATTGTTTTGATAGAAAGAGGTACGAGGCAAAAAAGTGAGTAGTTTTATTGCTTATTTCTTTCGAAAGCATGCTTTGATTATTTTAATTCCTAGTATCATGTTAGGATGCTTATATTAATTCCTAGTATCATGTTAGGATGCTTATATTAATTCCTAGTATCATGTTAGGATACTTTTATTGCTTTCTAGTATCATGCTTTATCATGTTAGGGATAAAGCTTTGATCTTTATTACTTAATGACATGCTAGGATTTGTTATTAATCATGTTGGTATTATGCCTAGGATCTTGCTAATATTATTATGCTTTGATGAGATTGATATTATGATGATGATGATGATTTGTTGTATCAATAATATTATGTTGCTTGATATTATTGTTATTGCTTGATCACGCCCTCTCTTGTAGGATTAAAGGGAATTTGTACTTGTAATCACGTTTAATAAGACAATTGATAATTTTATTTAGGCTAATATGATTTTAATTCAAGTGATCGCCAATAATAGATTTGTTTATGCATTAATATTCAACCAACATAGATTAAACAAGTTTAGGGTTAATCTATTGATTGTATGTTAGTCAGAAAGCGCACATGAATATAAGAAGAATAAAGTGGAGGCCTATTTTTAGGGCAGGTTCAATCTCTTTTGGGTTGGATATGTACCGTCATCCCCGAATATCCAGTCATATTTCCAGACCACTATGGAGTTAGAGATCTCATGGATCGTGAAGGGGTGTAACCTTCACCCTGTGAACGGTTTACAAGTTCCTAAAACTTGTTGGCGACTCTTTTGCTCTAGCTTCCTTCCCTTTGGACGCCACCATGCTTCAGTGTATGATCACAGTGGGACTCAAGTGTAGGATTCCTGAAATATTTCCTACAGTTTTTGGCGACTCCACTTGGGAGGATTTCTATTTTAATTCCTAAAATTTATTTTGGCAATAATTTAGAATGAGTGGATGAGACTCGAAACGTTCTAAGTATTCATGTGCGTAATTTTGATTGACATTATTAGCATAAGCATAAAAAAAGGTCCACATTGGATAGACCATCCGTAATGCGTCAAAAACATAGGATTTTTACACGTAGGAAATTTGGGAAATATCTTTCACAACTAGAATCGAAATAACGCTGCGAAATAATGGAAAATTCTAAGCACAACGATAGCTGCTAAGGCATGTAGGAACTGGCGCTGATAAAACAGTACCCATCGCAGTGCGATGGCTCTGTTGCGGCGCGATAACAATATTGCGGTGCGACAGGGCTATCATTTCGCGATGGTCCATGCCGTCTCGCGCCAAGTTCTTCCAATACCGAGCCAGAAATCTGCGTTCTTGCTTTGACTGGTTCTAGTACTGTTTGCTCGGTTTTACTTCCTGATTGAGTTTTTCTCACTTTTCTGAACCCATATGTGTTCTACATATGGCCATAACTCTCTGGGAATTCACGCTCCATCTACCCAATCGAACGCTCATTGCAACGAAGGGTACATCCGAGTTTGTGAATTCACCAAACCATGGAAGCAAGTTTAACTTGCGGGGTCCCATCCATATGTGCGAACCCTTCCAAAGGTAAGACTTCCGCGCGATTCATCCGAACTCATAACCATGGACCCTCTTTGACTAACCCTTATCCTTGAACTTTAGAGAACTAGAGCCATGGTTAGCTTGCAAACTCATTACATCATATTGTGCTTACTTGAATACTTGTGCATCATTGATTGTGCATATTTACACTAACCGTTTGTTTGACTTGTTTAAAAGTTCAAATAAACTAATTAATAACTATGTAGGACTTTACTTAATTAATTAATTAATATGAATGATTAAAGTCTAATAAATTGATTAAACCGACTTAGTACGACTTTAGGCTTGTCCTTTTAAAGCAGAACACTGGAAACAGGCCCAGACTGACGCATCAGTAATGACGTGAAGGTTTGACCTGTGGCGCGACACGACTGTATCCATCGCGACGCGACACCATCATCGCGCCGCGACGGAACCTGGCGTTTCGCGACAGTACCGTTGCTTCGGCGATAGTCCATTTTTCTGCTCGAGTCTTCACGCTGAGTCTAATTAACCTTTTTATTAACGGTAGAAACTGTATTTCGTCCTTAATTGAGTATAGGCACATAGTCCCATGGTCTTACACAAGTGTCAAAGCATGTCACTTTCACTCATTTTTTTTAAACACACACTTTGTAAATATATTCACCACGACCATGTCTAGAGAGTCTTGTGTGCGCGTGTTTTCCGTCATTTTTTTTAGGGGGGTAAGTTGGATATTAATCCTCCAAATTAAAATCATGTTGCTTAAACCATACTTGATTCCCAAAAATATACACCCTATTGTTGCTTTTTGCCTTTAAAACCAATAAAGTTAAAGTCAATTTTAGTCAAGTCATTAAGTAAAATATGGTTTAATTTACAGCTCTTAGGCAAGAAAGGAGGGGGAACTAATCAAGGACAACGCTTTCGTCCAAGTCTTACGCTTTGATAATCCGACTTGACAAAAGAGAAAAGCTAAGAAGAAAATGGCAACTCATGAAGAAGTCAATGAACTTAGGCAGAATCTTGCTAGTTTAATTGAGATGATGAAAACCATTGCTCTTCAAGTCAATGACCCTGCGAAACAACAACAGATGGAAAGAATGGAAGAAAGCTTGAGCAAGCTCTCTAATGACTATAAGTTTCAGGGGATTAGCTCACAAGGAGTCTCGGTGGACAAGGAACTTCTTCCGCAGGAGTTCAATGCCAATGACATCCCTAGATTCAAGCCAACTGGCAATCCGTACTTCCACTTAAGAGCTTTTGAAACAATAATGAATATTAAGGGGATTGATAAGATGGTTTTTCATTCATTGTTTTAACTATCTTTAGAAACCGTTTGTCAACAATGGTTCTTTTCCCTTGATAAAGAGAAGATCTCTTCTTAGGATTCAATAACAAACGCTTTCATAGATAGATATAAATGCAACATTCATGTTGAAACTGACCATAGAGAACTTGAGATGTTGAAGCAAAAGGAGAATGAAGGATTCACTTCCTTCTTTAATAAGTGGAGGGAAAGTTCTGCCAAAATGGTTGAGATTCCTACTGAAAAAGCATTTGCAAGGATGTTCATCAAGAACCTCCAAGAAAAGTACTCTAAGCATCTCAAATACCAAAGCAATTTGTGTACTTTCAAGGCTGTCTATGACATAGGAATCAACATTGAGGACGACCTTGCAAAACAAAAAGCTGCTAACACTTCTAATAGTGGCTGGAAAGAAAAGAAGAACGACAATCCTTCTTCTTCAAAAACCACCCACTCAAACAATGTTAGCACCTTCAATCTGAACGAGGTCCTAGCTATGAATAATCAAGGACAAAAGAAGCTATTTAGGAAAAATTACACACCTATTGACATGAGTTATGACACAACATTTGATCGTCTTCATGCAAAAGGTCTCATAACTCCTATTGGACCATTTGGAGATCCACCAGTCGAAAGGAGGACGGCTAATTGGAATCCCACTGCACATAGCAAATACCATCAAGGTAGGGGTCACCTTACTGAAAACTGTTGGAAATTAAAGGAGGCAATTCAAGATCTAATAGATAGCAATAAACTTCCATTACCTCCTGCAAGTAAGAAGCCAAGCATCAATAATGCTCCACTTTTGGATTCCTTGGCCATTTCTGATGAGAAAGGTCACGCTGACCCATCACTTCTCATTAAACCAATTAAAGAAACTCATGCCAATAAGGAACCGGCTTCTAAGGAAGATACATGGGTGCTTATAAACACAATGAGGGCAGCAATGACCCAACAGAGGGCAGTAATGGCCCAACTTCACCATGCTCTCCAAGAAGCAAAGGAGATGGAAAAAAGGCACATGGCCGAAAAGGTGACACCCACTAAGACTACCGAATGAAAACCCTTCTCTCTCAAAGTAGTCGAAGCACCCAAAAGGAGTAACAAGTCATATACACCTATTAGGACCACTTATGAGAATATGTTTCAAAAGCTCTTCGAGAATAGGAAGATCAAACCTCTTGAGCCGAGACCTTTTGAATCACTTAAAAGAACATATAGGTTCTACTCTCCCTATCATCGATTAGGAGGAGATACAATAGAGCACTGCTTTAAATTTAAGGACTTAGCCCAAGGATTAATCGACAGTAAGAAATTGGTTCAAGTTTGACCAGACAATGAGGTATTTTCAGAATTGGTTAATAGAGTGTGGGATAGTGATGATGAGGATGTTTACCTCAAAGATATAGAAGACACTCCACTTTCCTCAATATATCCGGTTGATGACATTTGGGATGAAGAGGATTCTCCTATCGACGTCCTCACAAGATCAGGGAGAATGCAACCTCCTATCACAACGCAATTCATTCCTACTACTCAGCAAGTTCCCATACCAATCATAGAAGACAATGGTGTTGTCAAACAACTCAAGAATACTAAGGTCGAGATGAACATATGGAAACTACTAGCCACATCTCATGAGCATAGAGTCGCGGTAATGGATGCCTTGGCTAAAGTAGGATTAGATTTAGAAACCACTCCTGAGGGGTTGGCTAACTTCCTCACGAGTGATCTCCCTAGTCCCATTAATTTAATCACCTTTTCTGACAAGGATTTACCTCTTGAAGGTGATAAACACAATAAAGCCTTAAACCTCACAGTAATCTGCAAGAGAATGAATGTCCCAATGACTTTGTAGATAATGGGTCAGCAATCAGTGTTTGCCCACTTCGAACTGCGATGATGCTAGGAATATGAGATGAAGACTTATCCCCATCTACGCAAGGCATAAGAGCTTATGACAACACTCATCGCCAAGCTCTAGGAACTATAACGATGAATGTCACGGCAGGAGTTATTGAACATGCTACCATCTTCCAAGTGGTAGACATAAAAGCCTATTTCAATTTATTATTGGGAAGTCTTTGGCTTCATAACCTTAAGGCCGTCCCTTCGTCTCTTCATCAACAAGTAAAGGCTATAGTTGGCGGAATTCCCATCACAATCGATGCATCCCCAATGAGAATCAAGGCGATTGACAAACCCCTCATAAATGTGGAGTATGATGAGAATGATGAAGACTTATAGGGCTTTAATGCTGAAGAGGTCTCTTTTATCGACGAAGATGAGAAGACCCCTCTTCACTTCGACCTCCATTCAAACATGATAATCAATGGTATACTCCGAAAGCAAGGACACTTTCCTAGAATGACTCAAGGAAAGAAGAAGAGAGTAGCAACACGAATGGGATCGCCTGGCCTTCCTAAATTAGATAATTTTGGAATTGGTTTCGAACCGACTCCGAAAGACTATAAGCAAGCCCGGGAAAAGATTAATGCACGGAGGAATGCTCGTACTCAAAATAAAGCAATCCCAATGGACTAATATCTTCTCACTCTAAATGGTCAATTCATAAGAGAGGGTGAGGACTATCCATGTTACGAATTTCCTGAGCCCTTCGTCAAAGATGGGATAAGACAATCAGGATTCGAGATCTTCTTGGATTACAATTTCTTAGATGAGATTCCAATCCCTATTCACAAAGAGAAAGCACCCCCATGTTTCGACTTTAATGTAATGGGATTACTCTTTGGCTACGAGAAAATGAGCCTAAGCGTATCAATGATAATTTCGTGCTTATCCAAACGACTTTGCAAAGTGAAGACTTTGATCCCACAAAGCTCATTACTCCGGCAGAAGGATTAGTTCAAGGATGGCGAAAGAATGTGAAGGTGACTACACCAAGTGGAAGAAAGATCTCCATAACAACAGGACAAGGACCAATGTTCGACGAGTCTGAATCATCTGAGTCTGAGTTTGAGTCTGAATTCAAGTCTTCTATAGTCGAGTCCTCTAAACCCTCCATAGTAGCATCTCCTTCTCTTCCTTCTACTTCAAAATCTACTCCTAGGATAGTTAGTAGTTAAGTCCCAATGGACATTTCTTTATTTGATGTAATGATTTTCGAATTCAATAACATGTCTTCTTTCACTTACTCCTCGTGTCATTCCTTACTCAAGATGACGAGCCGTTGCTTAACTAACATGAAAGTGATAAGGAAATAATGACTTGTTGTTGTGAATGTTCCTGCTTATTAGGCAGCCTCGAAATGGTTCAATGGTCACTTACGATGATTTCAAAAAGACTTAAATCTAATTAAGGCAATGGAAACACTTGAAAACAAAACACCGGTAATCGAAGACACCAAAACGGTTGATATCTCAAAAGATCCAACCATTAAGAGAGAAGTTAAAATTGGTCTAACTCTTAATAAAGAAGAAAGAACCGATTTAATTAATCTACTAAAAGAATTTATTGATGTATTTGCTTGGTCATACGAAGACATGACAGGAATAAATAGAGAAATAGCTCAACACACAATACCACTAATTCCAGGAATGAAACCTTTAAAACAAAAGTAACGTCGAATGAAACCCGACGTAGCTCTTAAAATAAAAGAAGAAGTTCAAAAACAAATAACTGCAGGTTTTATAACGGTATCAAAATACCCCGAATGGGTCGCAAATGTAGTGCCAGTTCCTAAGAAGGATGGAAGAGTAAGAATGTGTGTCAACTATAGAAATCTAAATAAGGCAAGTCCAAAGGACGACTTCCCTTTACCACACATCGACATTTTAGTAGATAACATGGCAAATCACACACTTCTCTCGTTTATGGATGGGTGCGCAAGGTACAACCAGACTCTCATGGCTGAAAAAGACATGGAAAAACCTATACTCATAACACCTTGGGCACTTACTGTTACACGGTAATGCCATTCGGGTTGAAAAATACGGATGCCACTTACCAAAGTGCAGCGACTGTCTTACTCCATGATATGATGCATAAAGAAGTTGAAGTTTATGTGGATGATATGATCGTGAAATCAAAAGACCGTCCAAGACACCAAGTAGCCTTAAGGAAATTCTTTGAAAGGCTAAGGAAATACAACATGAGGCTAAACCCAGCCAAGTGCACTTTTGGAGTTACCTCAGGGAAACTCTTAGGCTATGTCATTAGCTCTAGAGGAATAGAGATAGACCCAACTAAGATCAAAGCAATCATGTGAATGCCGCCGCCCAAAACCGAGAAGCAAATTTTAGGATTTATTGGCCAGTTGCAATACATAAGTAGGTTCATATCTAAGCTAACCATAATATGTGAACCACTATTAAAGAAGCTTATAAAGAACGTGCCAATAATATGGGACGACGAGTGTCAAAGAGCCTTTGAAAAGATCAAAGCCTATCTCGCTAACCCTCCCGTATTAGCACTAGCGCTTCCAGGAATTCCTTTTCGATTGTACTTAACAGTCACAAAAAGATAATGGGAGCTATGCTTGCACAAGAAGTAGAAGGTAAAGAGAATGCCATCTACTATTTAAGTAAAAAGATGCTCGATTATGAAGTACGCTACACACCACTTGAGAAATTGTGCCTCTAACTAGTATGGGCCACAACCAAGCTAAGACATTACATGCTCGTTCATACAGTCTATGTAGTATCTCGAATGGACCCACTTAAATGTCTCTTCGAGAAATCTACACTTAACGGGCGAATATCAAGATGGATAGTAAACTTAGCACAATTCGATGTAAGGTTCATGCCTTAAAAGGCTATTAAAGGATCAGTGTTCTCGGACTTCTTAGCAGATTTTCCGATAGAAGATTCAACACCAATACATGAGAATGATTTTCCCGACGAAACTTTGATGGTTACGGAAGATGATACTTGGACATTATACTTTGATGAAGCTTCAAACCAAAAGGGTTGTGGCGTAGGAGTATTATTAGTATCACCTAAAGAAGAACACGTCCCAATCTCCATAAAATTAGATTTCGACGTTTTTGTTTCAATGAATACTACAAGAAGGGGGGGTTGAATTATAGTATGAGAGTTTAGCCAAACTTTTTGCGGAATTAAAACTAAGTAAGCTAAAGGAACAGAAAGATAAACTGAAGGAACTAAAAGATGCAAGAGAGATTTTTACGTGGAAAACTCCTTGGCCCTAACAAGGAGAAAAACCACAACCACTTGGGATTTTGGGAAAAGAATCTTCACTAGAATAGGGCAAATGGTCCTATTACAAACTAAAGACTCAAACTTCAAGTTCCTCAACGAACTTGAAACCCCGAGGAACAAGTCACCCAACTTGTTACTCTTCTCTTCTCTTTCTCTTCTCTTTCTCACTTCTCTTTCTCTTCTCTTTCTCACTTCTCTTTCTCTTCTCTTTCTCACTTCTCTTTCTCACATACAGAAATTCACTCAAACTTCCCCATTCCCCAAATTAGAACTCGAAAAATAAATAACTCTAGTATAAGAACATAAGAACACTCTATATCACTTATGTGGAATTGACACTTAACTCGAATTAAAGCTTGAAAACTTATGTGAGTAAAGGTGAGTTTTTCAACTGATTTCAAAGACTATTTATAGATCAAATTCGTTTAGGAAAAACTCATTTGTGCAGCAAATCCATTACGCCATTACTCCAACCCACTAAGATGAACATGCTCCTAATTTCAAGGAAGCATGAACTCCTTAATGTGCTTTGACCATGATATGAAAGAAGATCATGGAGGAGTAGGCCACAAGTTTTTAGAAAAAGTGGAAGATTTTATTTGCAAAAGATATTTTCAAAAATCAGAATAAATAAAATCTTTTAGTTAGGAAAAAGATAACCGTTAGAAGATAACAGTTTTCTTAAAAACTAGCATGCACAATTTTATCAACTTAGACCAATTCCACACAGCTTTTTCGAGTGTAACTAATTTCTTATACTTACATAAATCCTAAAATATAAAAATATATTTAGTCTTCATGTCCTCTGATGAAGCTTCTACTCCGAGGCTTCTAATCCTCAAGGGGAACTTCTCTTCTCTGGTGAAGCTTCTGCTCTAAAGCTTCTGTTCCCTGAGGAGAACCTTCTCTTTTTAAGTCTCCATTTCTGAAGCACCAGTTCCTCCAAAGGAACTCTTCTTTTTGGATAGCTCTGTTTCTGGCTTTCCTGTTCCTCATGGTATCTTTGCACGACACTTAATTCTCCTAGTCATTCCATCTGATCACACACTTAAACAATCAAGCTCTTATTAGTTTGCAAGTAAGTGAGGTTGTGTCATCATCAAAATCATTAAGTCCAACAGACGTTACCAACAATGCTGCGGAATATGAAGCATGCGTGGTAGGCCTCGAAACAGCTTTGGCATTAGGAGTAAAGAAACTTCGAATATTCGAAGACTCTTCTTTAATCATCAATCAGATTTCCAAAAGATGGAAAGTAAGGAGTGAAAGCTTAGCTCCTTATCAAACATACCTGGAAACTCTTACTGATTAACTCGAAAAGGTAGAATACACATATCTACCAAGAGAAGAAAATCAATTTGCTGATGCCTTAGCAAGACTAGCCTCAATGGCTAGTATTCCTAATGAAAATTAAGCAAATGCCTCTAACAATAGAGAAAAGGAGAATATCCACCTCACGCTGACAAGTGAGCAAAACGAGCACTAAGACTTTTGGCTTCCCAATATGTACTCATAAACGATGAGCTCATAAAAAGTACCTAAAGGTCGAGCTCTCTTATGTGTAGGTAAAAAGGAAGCCCAAAGGGCAATGAGGGTAATCCACGAAGGAGCATGTGGAACTCATATGAACGGCAAAATGCTAATCCAAAAGATAATGCGTCAAGGATATTATTAGACTACCAAGAATAGGGATTGCCATCAATATAATATGTAAAAAGGTGCCCTAAATGCCAAATATACGCTAACTTACAACATGTTCCTCCCTCTCTCCTTTACACCTATACATCACCATGTCCATTCTCAACATGAGGAATAGACATTATTGGAGAAATCACTCCTCCTGGAACAGGAGGCCATGAATACATCCTAGTAGCAATTGATTACTTCACAAATGGGTTGAAGCGGCATCATATGCAAAACGCACTGCAAAACATGTAGCACTCTTTATCGAAAGGAACATTATATGTCGATATGGAGTCCCACATGAAATGATAAGTGACAATGGAACTCACTTTCAAGTGGAATGTGAAGAATTGCTTCAAAAATACGGCATTCAACATCATCACTCTTCTCCATACAAGCCTCAAGAAAATGGCGCGGTAGAGGTAGGCAAGAAGAATTTAAATACTATCATCAAAAAAATGACAAAAAACTACAAAGATTGGCCTGACAAACTCCATTTCGCTCTTTGGGGTTATTGCACGTCTATTCGTTCATCCACGGGAAATACACCATTTTCCTTAGTCTATGGAATGGATGTCGAACAACCTGTAGAATTGGAAATACCTTTCATACACATCGCGTTGGAGAGTAAACTTGATGAAATTAAATGGACTAGAGCAAGATATGAAGAGCTAATCCTACTCGATGAAAAACGACTAGAAGCTCTACACCATACTCAATGCTACCAAACTCGCATGGCTAGACACTTTAATAAAAAGATCAAGACAAGAAACATCAAAGTAGGAGACTTGGTGTTAAAAGCATTAAGGAAAAATG
This sequence comes from Chenopodium album, assembly GCF_948465745.1. Taxonomy (NCBI): domain Eukaryota; kingdom Viridiplantae; phylum Streptophyta; class Magnoliopsida; order Caryophyllales; family Amaranthaceae; genus Chenopodium; species Chenopodium album. Next base: position 26,542,452 of record NC_137850.1, on the reverse strand, counting down.
TTCTAGACCCAAGAGGCAAATTTAGGACTAACTGGTCCGGACCATATATCGTAAAAACTATCCTATCAGGAGGTGCCGCAAAACTAACTGATATGGATGATAATGAATTCTCAAATATGACGAATCTTGACCAACTTAAGAAATTCTACCCATCATGACTTGAGTAACATACTCAAGAGAGCTACGTTTAGCCTGATTCCTAAGGAAAGGATACGTAGGCAACCCTTTACAGGGTACGACCACTTTAAATTTTACAAACCTCACACTCCTTCATCAACACGTCAACATAGAGCGAACGACGCCCAGAATTCTAGTCCAGCGCGCTGCGACAGGATCTGTCGCACAGAGACAAAGCCATCGCGCCGCGACAGGTTTGTCGCGCCGCGATGAATTCCAATTTTCGGCGCTAGTTTGTTTTCGTCAATCTGGGCAAATTTCGGTGTATTTCGAGAAATTTTCGACTTCCGTACTCGAACAATTTTCGAAATTAACTCAAGTCGTTTTCATTGCTTTAATAAATAATTCAATGTAAAAAAAGTCAATTTAATTTAAAAAGATGAAAATTGCATTAATAAAAGTAAAATTACATTATTGACGAAATTAAAATAAAGGAATAAAAATAAAATTGACTTGAAAATAAAAATTGACTAATAAATTAAAAGTGAAAGCAATGCTCTAATCTATCTTCTCTTTTCTGTCCCTTTTCCAATTCTTGTCTGCCTCTTCTTCATCATCCATCTCTTTCACCAATAAGAATCCCTTGGAAGATCTGCACACAATCTTAGTATCAATAGTTTCTCCTATAGCCATTACACCATGTTTCTTTTCAACCCATACTTTCTTTTATGTAGATTTAGCTTTTCTTTTCTCCTTGCCCTTAGTAGTACTTTTCTTCTTAGGCATGATAGGAGTCTGGAATTCAACTCTTGCACCTAGACAATCTTTAGGAGGAATTTTCTTATCTCCTAGATGATCTTTAACATTAGTCTTGTACATATTGCGGACTTTGTTCTTGTCCTTTTGGGATCTATCAAGTAACCATTGCTTCACATTTCTAGACAAAGAAGGAGGAATCTTTTGGGTAACAACTTCCAACAAAGTTCTAGCACACCAATAGTCATCAAATCTTTCTATATCTTGTGAAACGGGAAATTCATAAGGGTGACGAAGATACCCGAAAGGAACAGTTTAAGCAAGGCCATATTGTCTTTTCACTCTAGAAGGGTAGTTTATTGACACCAACCATCTTCTCAATTTTCCACCACGGAACAACCCATTTAATGGAAAAGTCGCGAATTTCAAAGATTCTACTCCACTCCCGGCGGCCTATCTTTATGGAAAAGCGCTTCTTTCTTCTCACAAGAAAATTTGGTGTATACTTTTCAATATTGTCAGGAGGGATAATTAATTCAAGTCTTTCCGTTAGCCAAATCTACAAAAATTCAATGCAAAAATTAATAATACTATATAAAATTAAATATTTTTTATTTATGTAATTAAAAGTATTGATTTTCTACCTGTAATAAAATTGGAGAACCTCTAAGAGGTGATTTTGGATCTCTTTTTAGTTCATCTAAACTAAGCATAGTTTCTCTAACAATTAATGGCATTGGATTTCTCCCAGATTCAATTTGCTCCATGACAGATGCTAAAATTGCTTGACCCTCATGAATGTTTCCACTAGTAAGAAGATATTGACTAAACATGCAAAAGAGGAAAGCACTCCTCTTATAAACGTGAAAAGACTCGGAGTGTGGTCTATCAAAATAAAAGCATGCAAATTCTTTCAAATTTACTCATTCTTATGCACTGTCTTTTAAGTCCCTATCCCTAAGGTTAAGGAAACGCTTAACATCCTTATAATAATATTCGTTCACATGAGGAATTACCGCGAGATCTAAAGAGGGGAAGCCAAGAATGGCGCCAAATTCCTCCGGTAAAGGGCACATTTCATCATAACCAAATTTAAAGCAATGGGTATTTGAATCCCAATATTCTAAGGTGGCATGAATAAAATCTCTGTCAAGATCTACCCCCTTAATACCATATAAACCCCCCAAGTGGAAAAAGTCAAGCTCTTTTCTCTCTTTGGCAGTCAAAGACCGGCACCATTCATGAGTAAAATCACTAAAAGTCTTAGACATGGCTATTTTGAGTTAAAATTAATAAGCTAAATATTTTAATCTGCTTGAATTATGCTGTAATCGACGGATTTGGGGGCTTTTTTATAAACAGAACCTGACGCAAACCGAATCCTGAAAGAATTCGGAGAAATAAGACCATCGCGCCGCGACAGGAGTGTCGCGCCGCGATGGTTCGATTTTTACCGCGTCAGAATAACACGCTAAGCTGACCGTGTGTTATCCGACTTTGACTCGGATTAGTACTTTGACTTTACGATTTTGATTCTTTTTCAAAGCTTTATCCAACCTTATTTTTGGCAATTTTCTTTCAAACACTTATCCCTTTTTATTATTTTAAGTTTAAATTAATTTTAGTCAAACTCAATTTATTTTTCATTTTTTCTTTTAGGGGAGGAAATCAGATACCCTCCATTAGTAATAAAAATGACGGAATTTTTGCGCAAAAGTTAATCACAATATGCACATAAAATGAAAAATAAAAATGTAAAAAGATAAGTAACATAATAATCATAGGATGTATATATAATATATCTAACATAAGTATCAAATAATATAAAGCAAAGCCCTACAAAGTTAAATAAAAAATACAGGTACAACTACGGCGCAGGAGGACGCAATTGCGGAGGAACCCCAAATGTATCCAAGAACTGTACAGTCCGAGGAGTCAATCCCTCATCAGCATCAGGATCACTAGTGGTCGGGAGCAAAAGAGTAGGGCCAGCCCATCCTGGCTCATCCTGCTGAAGCTACTGAGGTTGCTATGGCTGCAGCGACGACGAGCGAACCTCGTACATCCCACCACATACGAAAGGAGCCAATGTCGCGCCACCCTGGTCAGTCGGCCTCCTCGATGCACCCTCGGAAGAAGACCCGGAACCCTCCACTACCACAGTCTGATCCGACTCCACTCGACCGCCCTGGTTCCCGGCTGAAGTACGATGACGCCTCGAGCCAAACCCAGATCTCTCTCTCCAATCCTCGGGTCTCATACGAGTACGTGATGAAGGAAAGGCTGAAATAGAAAAATAAGCCGAGTCAAAAGCAAGAAAAATGAGTAAAACAAATAAAATAAAAGTCAAAGAGAAATACCTCCATGCCGTCGTTCGCGCGACGACAGCTAGCTCGGTGACTCAACCTCACGAGCTGATAACGAAAGGCGTCCATGCCTCTCGCCATCCTCATCATCACCTCGCGAGAAAACTGTCAAACAATAAAGTCAGGAACAATCAAAGAACATACATGCAAATAAAATGATGATAGGTGACTCACCTAGGTTAGGTGGCGAGGTATCGACCTCTCCACAAAGCGCCACGCCTCAGGGGCCAAAGGAATCATCTCCTCAACTAGGCCGAAAGACCCTTGATAAGTAATGGACACCGGTGGAGGTACAAACTCTGTAGTCGTCGCCGCAGCCTACAAATACGAAATCTAAGTGATCAGGATTTCCTGGGGGCTACCAAAAGAAAAAATCAAATGATGCAAAACATACCTCCACCTCCTCTGACGGGCAAGGTGGTGGAGCTAGCCGTGGCAGAAGTCTCTCGCCATAACTCCGGTTCGGATGGCTATGACGCTGCCACTCCGTACCAGCAGAAGACCTACCCATATGAACTCTTAGATCCGTCTGGTCCATCATATGCCGTGGAGGACGAGTAGGAACAACAAAAGACTCTGAAGAGTGCTGAATTGCAACTCTCTTGCCCAGGTATGCCACAGCATCATACGTCCCCTAGAAGTAGTACCACTGAGTTGTGTACTGAATACCTAGTGCGGGGACATCAAAATCAGCCCATAGACGAAAATTAACCTCGGGTTCCTGCAAGACGAACACTCATGAGTCGGAATTCAACTCAAAAGAGTAAATAAAAATACGACCAATGCATAGTGAGAACAAGTGCAGTAGCAGTCTGGTCGGCATAACAACCACCCTATAACAACACGAAAATGTCGGCTAAAGCTAAGTCAAAAGAAACCTATTGCCAAGAGGAATAGAGAATACCTCTACGACCCTTTAGAAGCTAGAGAGTGTGACCTCCTTGTCAAAGGTGCGCTGAAAGGCGAGTCACAAACCCAGTAAGAAGTCAGCATAGACCAAGCTGGCCTAATCAAAAGTCTCGACCACTCGAAGGTCGCAAAAGCAGGCAAATAGTAAAGTAGCACTCGGCTACCCTTGTTAGGAGAGAAGAACCCTGACAGAAGAATCAAAACAAAAATAGATCTAATACGAAAAGCCTCTACTAGCACAGATCGACGAATAGATCTGACGCATGGAAAATGTAGGTCGTTTTCTGCCCTATCCTAAAGCCAAACAAAATTTATAAACACTCGACCAACCTAATACGAGTATATGGTAAGTCAAGGGTCGAACCCAAAGGAATGAGTAGGTGCAAGCTATAGCCTAGATCAAGCTACTTCGAAGATTGTAGAAAGATATGGTTGGTAACTAAGGTATCGAGAAGGCTAGATAAATCGAGAAATTCAATATACTAAACACTAGGGATATAAGTTCCACATGAAAGGTCAATGATTATGTTAATTGATGGATCACTCAATCAATTCAAATATTACAAAGGACAAACAATAGTTGCAACCAAAGGAATCCAAAAGCTATCTCCTATAAGCCAAGCTAGGGTCCACTATAAATGGCTCACTAGAAAAATCACAATCAAATTAAATCAATTAAAGCAATTCTCAAATAGAGGGTTCATGTCATTGAAATTTGCAATGCAATCTAGATTAATCTTATAGGTTGATCCCTAGTCTAATTAATCACATGCACAACTATGTTAACCAATTTAATTGCAACAATTCAATCAATCAAGGGTCATCAACTAGCAAAAATCATCAATCAAGCATGCTTCCCCTTCTCCCTAGGAACTAATCTACTCACTAATCATGGTGAAATTAAGGAACAAAACAAATTCAATCACAATCATATTCATTTCAAGTTTAATCAAGAAATTCAATCACTCAACAAATTCTAAAGCAAGGAATGGAATTTAAATTAAACATTCAAGAATTAAAGGAAATTGTAATAAAAGTAAATTCAAAGGAAAGAAATCTCACAAACTTTCATTGATTTAAAGAAGAAATCAAAGATCAAGTTGAAATCAAAGATCAAATTTAAGTACAATCAAGTAATCTTAAGCTTCTCTCTCTACTTTCTCTCTCTTCTCATTCTTGAAAATAAGTGTCAAGTACAAAAATCAGTCGTCCCCCCGAAAAAGGAAAAGTCTAAAGCTATAAATAGAAAATCGAGCGAAGTGGAACGGGGCGCTTGGTGCGTGCGCACCATCAGGCCCCGTGCGCGCAGAGTTGGGTCTGCGCGCACACACAACATATGCTATGCACGCGCACCCCTGCTTGGTGCTCGTGGCCTTGCCTGGTTCGCTTGCTCAATCGATCTCCGTGCTCCCGAGCATCCCTATCATTGGTGCACTCGAGGCGATGCTCGTGAGAAGGGTAGCTCCTTTATCTTCCAAGCGTTTGAACACTTTGAGCCAAAGTATTGCTTCCAAGGTCCTCATGCTTGCGGAGCTAGCTTGAATTGCATGTTTGGATTCTCGAACATAGCTTTATCAACCTTCCTAAATGCGCTCGAACTTCCCCCTTGATAATTAAACCTTGGGAAACTCAACACACCTACAAAATAAGTCAAAGAAATGGAGAAGTGAGAAAAGATAACCGAGACATGAATAAAATAGAAAGAAAACCATCAAAAAGACACTTTTCTCTAAACTTACACACAAACACGCAAAATAAGCATTATTATGCAAAACCACGACATAAAAGACTAAAAACGAGCATAAAACTACAAAGAAAACCTAGCCTAAAAGTGCCATAAATGACACTCATCAAATTCCCCCAAGCCAAACCTTTGCTGGTCCTCGAGCAAATCAAAATCAAGCTTAAAAGAAAATGATGACATTATTTAGGCAAGCAAGAAATGAGAAAGACTAGAGAATAAAAGAACTTACCCTAACTCACTTTTGTAGGAATCATGGTCAATTTTAGCAACAATTGACAAGCCATTTAAACCTCTAGATCGCTCTAGAGGACGAGTAATGCTCTCGTAAGGGTTTCCTAAGAGATTAACCCATAACTCTTAAGTAAAAGGGAGGCAAAGCAATAAAAGGGAAAAGAGAAAATTAAAACTTGAAAGGAAAAGAGGTGCTTATACAATGGACTTTTGCACATGGTTAAAACACGAGAGGATATCAAACTTTCTAAAACAACAAAGGTAAGCACGTTCTAAGATATCGAGGATTGATTGCAACATAGGACATGCTAAGTATAGAGAACTACAAAAACGCAATTCACTTTCATCTAGAAACAAGAGAGAAAATTAAAACTTGAAAGGAAAAGAGGTGCTTATACAATGGACTTTTGCACATGGTTAAAACACGAGAGGATATCAAACTTTCTAAAACAACAAAGGTAAGCACGTTCTAAGATATCGAGGATTGATTGCAACATAGGACATGCTAAGTATAGAGAACTACAAAAACGCAATTCACTTTCATCTAGAAACAATTTTTAGCACATTTTCCCTATTGGCTTCAAATCTTCTTTTAGCAAGCATCTCTATAGTTCCTCGAAGGAACCAGAAAAACAATAGATTTGAGGTTTTCTCGACATCTTGACCTTGCATCCCCTCTCCTTAGGCTTTAACTCATAATGCCCTCCCCTGATATGCGACTCAACCTATAGGTCAAAAGGGCTTTCCCAAAGGTTGTAACGTAAGGGCAAAAGGGTGAGGGTAGGCTTAAAATATAGAATTTGGTGGTATTCCTAATTAGTGAAGCAAAAGGGTGATCAAACCTTCTCCTCATAACCAAGTAATCACCAAACAAAAACAAACTAATACCCCCAAGCTTATTCAAAGCTATAACCACAATCATATATACAAAAAGCGTAGAACGCTTCCCCCCAAGCTTGAACAAAGCATTGTCCTCAATGCGTAAGATAGGAAGAAGCATTTACATCAAAATGTTTTTGAACGTTTTCATTTTTCACTTTTTTATCAATTTTTGCCAAAGCTTTTTGAATTTGCTTTGCTTTTTCTCATTTTTTCAATTTGTCAATTTTCACTTTATTCATTGTCCTCGCCTCTTTTAACTATGGACGGCTTTTCAACTTTGCATTTGAATGTCCTTGCCTTTTTTAACTTTTGACGGCTTTTTCATTTATTCACTTGCCATTATTCACAAGAAATACAAAACACGAGCTTGCTTACAAATAAAAGCCAATATCCAAACTCATATACCACAATCTCCAAGAACATGATAATTTGCTTCACAAAAGCCAAAAATGGAACAAAAAGAAATAAAAGGCTCAAAGTTCTAAAGATGTGGCTTGAAAAGAAGGGAAAAAAGCTCAAATAGTTAGCAAGTAGGCAAATGTAAACCCAAGAACTAAAAATAAAGAAGGTTATCCTAGAAAATAAAAATTACCACTCCGAAAAGATGCCTTTGTCCTCCCTAGATGGTTCGGTCTCGTGTTTGAGAATTATGAGTCAAGATTCAAGATTAGGTCCACAATAGTCAAGGATCCATGCCGCTCATGCAAGGGATTGTAGAAGGCTTGAAAACTATGAAACCTCACAAGGATGTGGCAAAAACTCACTAAAAGCTTCAAATTCACCAAAGGGGAACGATTGCGAGTTTTCAAAAACAAAAGAATCTGGCTTCAAGGTTCCAATAATTTTAAACGACAACCTTAGAATGTTCTATCCTAGAGTCAACCAAAGATACTCTTAAACCGTGCAAACCTTTATTTTTAGGAAGAATGATAGCCAATGTGTAAGTCCAAGTGGTACTAAGTCCAAAGCAAAAGCAAAACTATTAAGAAAGAAAAACAATGCCTCAAAACATGTTATTTTTATTTACAAAAGATTTTTGTGATATTTGTTTTTTTTTTAAAGGAAAGAAAGAATTAAAATCAAAATGTATGAAAGAAAAATGTAAAAAGGAAGGTAGAAGAAAAGTGAAAAAGGAAACAAAAAGAAAAAGAAAAACCATAAGAAAATAGAAAAGGAGGAAAAAGAAATAAAATGAAAAATAGAAAAGCAAAGGAGAAATAGAAATGCATCGAGGAAGTGAGCCAACACAATAAATCCCAATCGACAAACAAGTGAACATTCGGCCACAACGCCAGTGTTACCAAACACACTAAGGTGTTAAAAGGCAAGCATCCTCAAACCGTTCAACTTCTCCTAATCTAAACCTAAACTAAGCATCCAAGAAAAGAAAATAAAACGAAGAAGATTAGAAGGATCTCACTGGGCGTCGAATCTATGCTACATCAAACAAGGTGAAAGAGCACCTTAATGAAGAACCAATATCCAAAGCTTAAGCGACGAAGCAAGGTGTGAAAGAAAATAGACTATATACAAAGAAAATTGTTAGTAAATTCAATACAAAAGAAAAGAAAAATATAAAAGAGAAACTATATGCAAAGAATGAAAAAGCAATATATATAGCATCAGGAAAAGGGTCAAGAAATGAAATCTAGAAACAAAATCATCATACAAAAGCAGAGTCAGGAAACAAGATATCAAACAATCATCATCAGGAAGCATAATCATAAAGAAGCAGAGATACACATCATACAACGATCGGCAAAACAAACAACAATACCAAGAACTGGACAGAGAAATCAGCAGAAGTACATCATCATCATTACCAGAGAAGCAAGAGATACACAGAGATTAATACCAGAAGCAAAAGAGACCAAGAGTGAACTACAAAAGCAAAGAGGGGAACAGTGAAGCACACAAACAACATAAATCACCCCCAAGCTTGAAATGAACTACCCCCCAAACTCTAAACCTACTAACATATTGAAAGGAATGGTGTCCTTCAAACAAGTGTATTATTTTGATAGCGGGTTCAGAATTATTAGAAAGCTAATATATTTAATAAGGTCAAGTGATCGGAATGCCTGGGTGGAGGCCGCTTCCGATCAGTAATATTAATATAATTAATATTACAGCTTAATCTTGACTGAACCCTTCGGGTCACACCCAAGCAAATATATGCGAACCAACTCGACGAATTAATTCGGAAGAAATTAATTCGTCGCCTGAGTGTTAAATATTTTGACGTCGGTAATTCGAGCTTAGAGCATCGAAACCGATCGTCGGAAGTCGAGTCTAAAATGAAAAAAGACGAGACGCGCAAAATAATAATAAATCGACCATATTCCCGAAAATACCCCTAGCATCGGTGTGCCCCGAGCATCCGAATGCTAAGGGCAAGACGAGCTAGCACACCGTGCTAGCAGCCCCGGCCAGCCGCGGCTAGGCACAGCAGCAGCCGCACCGTGCCACGGCAGCAGCCGCAGCAGCAGCCGCATAGCAGCAGCTGGTGCGGGCTGGGCTCGGGTCAGGTGCGGGCTGGCTGCGGGCTAGGTGCGGGCCGGGCTCGGGCTTGGCTCGTGGCTTGGCTCGGGTCATAGGGCCATGAATAAGGGGAAGCTTGGAATATGGGAGTAAGTGGGAGAGGACATGTGGCACAAGGAGAGTATTGAGTGGGGAGCAAGTATGGTCCCCTACTCTCCATGTGGTCCTCACCAACCCATCTCACATGGTAATGCCACTTGTAGATTTATTATTAGTTTGCAATTTTAATTTAATTTAGCTTTAAATTAATTTGTGGAATTTCATGATCCCACATTGATGGGATAGAAATTCCCACTCATACTTTCCTCTATAAATACCAACTTTGGGTTTTGGAGTAAAGTGCTTGAGTGGGAGTTAAAAAGAGCATTCCATAATTTTTGGGAAAACTCTTAAACTCACATAACACTCGGGTTTAGGTCGGACCTTGCTAACTCCAAGGTAGTAGACCTTAAAGTTGTGTTCGCCCATTTGTGGGTGGATACCGTCGGAGGCGCGGCGCTTGACGTGCTAGTAGCTTTCAAGTAAGAGCCCCGGGTTTTGGGCGAAGCTCGCTTCGAGGGTAAGATTCGTTATCTTTTCTCTGTGAATATTTATTTATGCTTTGTGATTTTAATTATTGCGAGTGGTTCTTCGGGAAGGGTTGTTTCCGCGGTGAGTCGGACTCACCAAACCCCAACACATATAGGCAAAAGAGAATATCATATAAAGCACATAAGAGAGGGGGGTAGCCACAATAATCTCACTTCGCACAGCGGTAAGGGGTAGAGTGAGAAGTCCCCTTACCGATCTCTACGACATGAACCGAGCTAGCCATTTCACTCACGTCTATAGGAGCTTTTCCCCTTAACCTCTCCTCCCTCCTAGCACGGTCTATCGCGAAGAAATGAGACCAACCATCCAAAACCGACTCGCCCAATAATCCCCACCTACCAAAAGTCTCAGGGTTCAGGAAAGGTATAGGGTTCGGAGGATCATAAGTATAATCGCAACCACCGGGCCACTTATAGTCGTAAGTGGCCAGGGTGGTGTCAACAATAGCACTAGGATGGATAGAGGACCCTCCTAATAGGGGTAACAAGGTCTAGGTCCGATGGATGGGTTAAAGGGTTCCCATTGAGGGATAAGTCCTTGCTAGACCGGGAGGTATGGGTAGTTCAAGTAAGGTTCAATCTCCCCCCTCCTCACATGGTAGTCATACAATTGATTAGCATGAAAATCATAGCCAAGAAAAGAATCACGCCCCAAAGGCATGGAAAACAAGACATTAGTGATGGAATCTAACTTGGCATGAATAGTAGATAAATCAAATGTAAAAGAAGAAGTAGAAGGAGGGATAGGAGTACCTCCACGTTCAACCGGGGGTAAAGCTTGGAAATCCGTCGAGAGAGAATCACTGGAGGCGGTTCTTGAATGATTAGTCTTCTTCCGAAGAGAGGGGTCGATGTTGCATCTTGGAGGTCTCCAAGTCAATGAATCTGTTTTCATCTTACGGTTTATAGCCTCCTTGCTCGGAATCAAGAACCAATCCTTCACTCGGGATACTTTCCATATGAAAATATTATGCTTCTTGGTACGATCAATGAATTTTTAGTTTACAAGGGCGTAAACATTGAGGAAATGAGAAGGTGTCCTCTCCCGAGGGTCAACTATCGGAGGGAGCTCGCATAGTGTAGACACCCAAATGTGTCTCCCCAAAACCAAACCCAGTGATGAATACCTTTTGCGTCGAATGATTATCGAATAAGGTGAAAGTGTGTAAGGTCAAGTGTTGCGGTTGGTTTTTATTTAAATTCTTTATTTCTTTCTGTTTTCGAAGACAACTATATTTTATGAAAACAGCCAATCCAGTTTAGTTTCGTCCAATACAAGGGTCCAATAATAGTTTAGTTGGATGGGGCTTGCAAAGATCTTTCCAACGATATATTATAAGCTCAATTCCGATGAATAATGAGGAAGTTATGGCCAAACTACTAAGGCCCGGTTTGATCTTTACATACGGCCCAATGATCTAGGGGAGGGCCCAATGATAATTTTTATTCCTAAAGTTATTAGAATTGATTATAGAATTTTCTAAAAGGTTCTCTTTAATCCTAATAAGATTAGAATTAATAATTAGATTTTGATAAGTTTTATTTGAAATAAAATATTATTTTATGAAAAATACGATTTCAGTTTCATATGGACTTTACAAATCGATTTTGATTCATATGTGGACTCCGTATTGAAAGCGTGTAGAAATCTAGGCTATCGCCACACGACAGACCCTGTCGCCAAGCGATAAGGTCGGTTTTGCAGCGACAGAGTGGAGTTTTATTCCTTATCAAATTCTACTTATTTTCGGACTATTTTCTTATAAATAGGGTCCTGAACCTCCGTTTTTAAGGAATCTACAATCATTAATCGACAATCATCTACAATCTACAATCATCTCTCTCTTTCTCTCTCAAAAGCTTGAAGCTTTCTCTCTCTATTCTTTTTCTAAACCTTCCCTCTTACAAAATTCCGCATTCACAAGATCTAGAAACACCTAACTAAGTTCGAAGTTGCCTTCGCCCTAGACGTGAAAGGTTATAATTTCTTAGGGTTTGGTCCCAAATCTCTATTTCAATTATTTAATTTAATTGTTTGATTTATATTTTCCTTGAAGTTACTAACGCGTGTATTTTGTTATTAGAAAGAGGTACGAGGCATCAAAGTATGTAATCTTATTGCTCTATTCTTGTGGAAAGCATGTTTAAATTTGTTTAATTCCTATTATCATGTTAGGATGTCTTTATTTGTTTCTAGTATCATGTTTAGGGTGCTTCCTATGCTTTCTAATATCATATCAATATCATGTTAGTATCATGTTAGGTTTAAAGCTTTGATTTTTATTGTTTAGTGACATGGTAGGGTTTGTTATTAATCTTGTTAATATCATGCCTAGGATCTTGCTATTAATATTATGCTTTAACATGATTATGATGATTATGATTGTTATTATGATTATGATTATAATTATGATGATTGTTATTATGTTCCTTGATGATTATTGTTATTGCTTGATCACGCCTTTTATGCATGTTTAAAGGGAATTTGTACTTGTAATCACGCTTAATAAGATAATTAATAATCTTATTTAGGCTAATATGATTATAATTCAAGTGATCACCAATAATAGTTTTATTTGTGCATTAAATTCAACCAACATAGATAAACAGGTTTAGGGTTAACCTATTGATTGCATGTTAGTCAGAAAGCGCACATGAATACGAGAAGAATGAAGTAGAGGCCTATTATTAGGGCAGGTTCAATCTCTTTTAGGTTGGATTTGTACCTTCATCCCTGAACCCTATTTGGTTCAAGACCTTTTGGAGTTAACGATCTCCTGGATCGTTAAGGGGTGTAATCTTCACCTTGTGAACGGTTTACAAGTTCCAAAAACTTGTTGGCGACTCTTTTGCTCTAGCTTCCTTCCCTTTGGACGCCACCATGCTTAAGTGTATGATCACTGTGGGGTTCAAGCTTGGGATGGCTTGAAATATTCCCTACACATAGAAAATCTTTATATAAGTCATTAAGGTAAAGTGCGAGGATAGAGATCATGCCTCCAATTTAGATGCTCCCCGAAAGTGAAACACCATCTCAGATGTCTAGAAATCGGTTGATCAAATGTTGAGTGAAATCTACAAGCACGATCTCATGAGACTCTTGGTCGGCAATCCATAGCTAACAAAGTTCCTCATGGGAAATAGCTCCCAAAGAATCTTTAGAGCATAGGGCATAGGTGAGAATACGATTAAAGTATCTCATAGCCGGATGAACGATCGATGCGGACTTGAAAGTTTGAGGCTCATATTTCCTTTCATCGGAGATACGCCGCCACCACTTGAGTTCATCATATCCATGATCGGTAGTCATTTTACCATTGGCCGGATAGACAAGATGGTCTTCATCGACGACCCAAGGAAACCGGAAGTAAGAACAAAGTTGTGACTCCGACAACCGATGATCATTGTTGAAAAGTTGAAAGGTCAAAGTTATTGAAGAGTCACCACTTGTCTCTCGAGCCACTTCTAGGGATGATAGAAACTCATACGTCGCCCTAGCATAGGTAGGAGAACTCAAATCCAAGAACTCTAAGAGACCGAGGTTCTTGGCGAGGTAGCGAACGTCATCAACAATTCCAAGTAGCTTGGTAGTTTCTTGATCATAGAATCTTGTCGACTTAAGCTTCCTCTTGGTAAGTTGCTTGAACCTATCCCAATGCATTTCTTTAGAGAATTCAATGTCATACGTTTCTACCACCTCGGGAGGAGGTGGAACAACGTGCCGAGTTTTGCTTGAACTTGATCTAGCACGCTTCTTATGACGAATAGGGGCCATCTACAAGAAGCAAAGCAATTCATGAGCAATTCATTTACAATTATTGGTGTTCAAGAATATTCATAAGAAATTTCTCAAGAATCAAGCACAAATATAATTCAATAAAAAATAAAACAAGAAATGGTCCCACATGAACTATGCCATGAATATAGAAACATAAGCTTGAAACAACTAGTCATGATGTAAAGGCAAAATTGGACACAAGAGACCAAATCATGAATTATTATGAGCAAATTAATCCTAAAACATTGAATTATCTAACAAATGAAACTATCATATAAAGAAATGAAACTATCATATAGAATACCCATGAGAGAGAAAATGACCAACAATGGTGAATCAAGGATTAAAGCAAGGTATACAAATTCATCATGAAAAAGCTTCAATTTAACATCCAATAACATCATTCAACACAAAATACAAGCTAAAAGAACCAACAATGGAGTTCTACCATGAAAGCAAAAACAAGGGTTTAAAGCTTAAAAAATGAGGAAGAAGATGACTAGAGAATGAGAAAGTATACCTCAATGAAGCTATTAATCACTTGAAAATTGCACAATTTGAAGAATATAGGATAATTAGAACACCCAAAGTCAAGTTCCAAGCACCAAAACAAAACCTTCAAAAGTCGAATTTGAGCTCAAAATTTCGAATTCCAATTCGAAAATTTCAGATTTTTTGTTGTTTTTGAAAAGATTTGATTATGGTTTAATGTAATTTGTGAATAAATGAAATTAAAAAGGTGTATTTGTGTGAATTTTCAAGGGTTAGGAAGGGTTTGAAAATAGAAGAGTGAGTGGTAGAATAAGGGGGAGGTCGGGGAGAGAGAAAATGGAGTGAAAAGGGGGGTTTGGGAGAAGAGGGGGACAAAAAAGGGAGGCGGGGCTGCTGTGGCTGGTGCGTGTGCGCACCAGCTACGGCAGGGGGTGGAAATTTTTGCTCGGAACTCTGACCTACCTGGTGCGTGCGCGCAGCCTGGTGGTGCGTGCGCACCAAGTAGGGCCTTGGGGGGGCAGAAATTTGCCTTGAAACGCACCAAAACAAGGCCAAGTTCTGACCCCCTTGATGCGCGCGCCCAAGGAGGGTAAAGGGGGGGTTCAAAATTCGACCAAGTTTCATCAAAATGAGCTTAAATTTCTAACCCCTTTGGTGTGCGCGCGCAACTTAGATGCCTGCGCACCAAAAAGAAAATTTCCGCTCTTGAACATACTCTCCTGCTTGCGCTCTCATCGGCGCTAATGAGCGTCATGATCGAGTGCTTAAAAATCACACAAAAAAATAGTTCAAAAATCACTCGATCATAAATAAAAATTCATGAAAACTCAAACACGAGAGCGTGTATCCCCAACAAACCCCTTCACCTAAGTTTAACCAAACCTCAAGAAACCTTGAATTAATCACCGAAATAGTTGGAAATCATCATTGATCCAATCTCATGGTACCTAAATCAAGAAAACAAAGAAAAATAAGAAAAGTTCTCAAAAATTAAAGAAATATAGAGGATTCAAAAATCAAAAGAAAAGGGTTAGAAAACCGGGTTGCCTCCTGGGAAGCGCTTGTTTAACGTCATAGCTCGACATTCTCCACCTATTAAGGTGGTTGTCGGAGAGGCAATATATGAATAAGGCCAACAAAAGCACCATCGAAATACTTCTTGAGCCGATGGCCATTAACCTTAAATAGAGATGAAAAATCCATCATTGAAACTTCTAAAACACCACTAGGAAAGACATTCTTAACCAAGTAAGGACTGCTCCATCTTGACATGAGCTTTCCGAGAAACAACTTCATTTTTGAATTGTAGAGAAGAAATTTATCACCAACACAAAACTCTTTCTTCTCGATAAGCTTATCATGAGTTTCCTTGGAACGAGCTTTGTAAATACTAGCACAATCATAAGCATCAAATCGAAGCTCCTTTAGCTCATGAATATCTAACCACCTTTTCTCCCCCACACTTGCCAAATCAAAGTTTATCTTCTTGATTGCCCACAAAGCACGGTGTTCGAGCTCTACCGGGAGATGGCATGATTTGCTACAGACTAGGCGGTATGGAGTGGTACCTATAGGTGTCTTGAAAGCCATTCTATAGGCCCAAAGAGCATCATCCAACTTGTCCGACCAATCCTTCCTATTTCTCGCAACCGTCTTTTCAAGAATTAACTTGATTTGACGATTGAAAACCTCGACTTGGCCGCTTGTTTGAGGATGAAATGGAAGGCCAAATCGTTGATGAACTCCATTCTTTTGCAACATCTTTTGAAAGGCATTGTGAATAAAATGAGAACCATTATCGCTTATCACTACCTTTGGTACACCAAACCTTGGAAAAATGACCTTCTTGAATAACTTCATTACCACCTTGTGGTCATTAGTTGGGGAAGCAATGGCCTCAACCCATTTAGACACGTAATCTACCGCCACAAGGGTATATTGATTTCCAAAAGATGAGGGAAACGGTCCCATGAAATCAATTCCCCATACATCAAATTCCTCCAACTCAAGGATAGGTTGTTGAGGCATCTCATTTCGCTTGGAGATATTCCCAACTCGTTGACAACGATCACATGTCTTAACAAAACCCCATGAATCCTTGAAGAGATGCGGCCACCATAAACCGCTTTGAAGAATCTTAGTGGCGGTTTTAGAAACACCCATATGGCCACCACTCGGATCCAAGTGGCACATCTTCAAAACACTAGGCACCTCTTCATTTGGAACACATCGCCTAAGTAGGCCATCGAATCCTCGCTTGTACAAGATGGGATCATCCCATACATAGTGTCTTGCCTCTCTCTTGAGCTTCTTTCGTTGATTCTTAGAAAAGGAAGGTGGAAACTCCCCACATGCAAGAAAGTTCACTAAGTCGGCGAACCATGGGAGCTCTTTTTCCTCAATAGCATATTAAAAGTCATCAAGAATTCTATCCTCAATTGGAGAACCATCATCATGAATTTGAGAATCCTCAAAGCGAGAGAGATGATCTGCCACAACATTTTCTGCTCCACTCTTATCCCTAATCTCAATATCAAAAGTTTGAAGTTCAAGCACCCACCGGATCAACCTAGGCTTGGATTCTTTCTTGGCAAAAAGATACTTGAGAGCCGCATGATCCGTGAAGACAATGGTCTTGGAACCCAACAAATAACAACGGAACTTTTCAAAAGCATGAACAATAGCCAAAAACTCCTTTTCCGTTGTGGTGTAATGTCTTTAAGCACCATTTAGAGTCTTGGACATATAATAGATCACATGTAGCTTCTTTTCCACTCTTTGACCCAAGACACCTCCAATTTCCAAATCGCTCGCATCACACATCAACTCAAAAGGTAAATCCCGAATAACCATCAAGAAAACAATAGAACTTGTGCCTCGTTAGTCTCTTAAGCATTTGATCAATGAAAGGAAGGGGGAAATGATCTTTCTTGGTGGACGTATTTAGACGTCTATAGTCTATACACATCCTCCATCCCATGACCGTCCTCGCTCGTCAGAATGAGCTCACCTCTCTCATTCTCGACGACGGTCATGCCTCCCTTCTTTGGGACAACATGAACGGGGGAGACCCACCTAGAACTCGAGATGGGGAATATAATTCCCGCAACCAAAATTTTGGTGATCTCCTTCTTCACTACCTCTCCCATTTGGGGATGTAGCTTTCGTTGTCTCTCAATAGAAGGTAGAGCCCCCTCCTCAAGGGTTATGTGATGTGTACATAAAGTGGGGCTTATACCTTTGAGGTCATCAATGGTATAACCCAAAGCACTTTGGTGCTTTCTCAAAACATCACACAACTCTTGAGCTTGGCGCTCACTGAAAGAAGAGCTAACAATCACGGGATAAGTGGAGTTGGGTCCAAAGAATTCATACCTAAGGTGTGATGGAAGAGGTTTAAGCTCAACCATTGGAACACCTTTACCTTCCTTTGATGTAGCCACTTGCAACGCTTCTTGGCTAAAAATGCTCATACACATTTGCTCTTCAACATCCTCAAGGCTTCCATTGAGCACGTCTTCATACAAAGCCATCACCTTGCTAGGAGCACCTATCTTTTCCTTATTCAACAAAACATTCTCAAGAGTATCGTTAGAGGTGAGAAATCGCTCATGCATAGAAGACACAACAAGATCAAGAGAATCAATCAACATGCAAAGAAGAACTTGGATACTTCATACTATCATTCAAGTCAAATTCTATCACCTCATCCCCTACTTTGAGTGAAATTTTAGCACTCTTCACATCTATCAAAGCACCCGAAGTAGCAAGGAATGGTCTCCCTAAAATGATAGGAATGTTAGCATCTTCGTCCATCTCAAACACCACAAAATCCACCGGAATAACAAATTTCCCAACCCTCAAAGGGAAATCCTCTACGTTACCCTTAGGAAACTTAATTAACCTATCGGCTAATTGCAAAGTGATGTTAGTAGGTAAGAGTTCCCCTAGCTCAAGTCTTTGGTATACCGAATATGGCATAAGGCTAACACTAGCTCCTAGGTCACACAAGGCATTCTCGATTTACATTTTGTAAATGGCACAAGGGATGGAAAAGTTTCCGGGATCTTTTAGCTTAGGTGGCATCTTGCTCATTATGATTGCATTACAATTCTCGATCAAGTTCACCATCTCTAAAACATCACAAGTCCTCCTACCGCTCAAAATGTCTTTAAGAAATTTTGCATAGTTGGGCATTTGGGTAACAACTTCGGTAAATGGTAGAGAAAGGTGAAGTTGCTTGAGCATGTCAATAAATCTTCCAAATTGTTCATCTAACTTGTGTCTCATGAATTTTTGTGGATAAGAAAGCTTGGGTTTCACAATTTCTTTCTCCACTCTCACCTCACTAGGTTTCTCAATCTCAACCTCACTCAAAGATGCACCATCTCTCTCATCTTCTACTAAAACCTCTTTTGTGGACTACTTGGTCTCACTCTTCCTAGGCAAACTCTCCTCAAGAACCTTACCACTCCTTGTAATAATAGCATTGACCGGTCTCTTAGGATCTAGGCCTTGAGAAGGTAAAGAACAAGGACTAGCATGGTCTTTTAAAGCATTAGCAAGTTGAGAAATTTGGTTTTCAAGTATCTTATTATGAGTCATCATTTCATTAAATTTCTTGTCACTTACGGCTATGTAAGTGTTCAACAACTTTGTTTGGTTTTCAATGATTTCTTCCAAATTGGTCCATGAGAAGAAGAAGAAGAGGATTGAACATAGGAATTATCATTTTGGGTCTTTGGAGCAAATCCGGGTGGGGGACCCCTTTGAGAGTTATTTTGAAAATTTCCCCTATTGTGATTGTTCTAATTACCTCTACCTTGATTATGGTTACCATAACCTTGGTTATGATTACCATAATTTTGGTTTTGATTTTGGCTACTATAACCTTGGTTGTTATAGTTACCTCGGGAATTTTGATTCCCATGGTTCCTATTACCACCACCTTGGTCGTAGTTGTAAAAATTGCCATGGTTGTTGAAATTCTTATTCCATTTACTTCTTTGATTCTCAAACCTAGAATCATTATTGTTTGACACATAGTTCACATGGTCATTCACATTTCCATCTTGATCATCACAAACATCCATACATGCATGAGGGCAATTAGAAACATCATGATCATACGATCCATAATCATCACAAAACAAGCATCCACTAGGCATGTTACTAGAATAGGGAGGGGGTTAAGAATTAGAAGACATACCTCTCCCCTTATATTGGGAGGGAAGACTTGAAACTTGGTAGGTAGCACTTTCCAACTTCGCCTTGATAGCGGACATCTCCTTCCCCAAGTTTGTCATTTGTGAGGATAGATTGTTGATTGCATTTAGGTGATCAACCAAGTACACTAAAGAGCTACTCTTGCTAGTTGACTCTCTTTCTCCATCTTGCCAATCTCTATAATACCTCATTACGTCTTCAATCATGTCTACCACTTCCTCTTCCGTTTTGTTCATGATAGGACCTCCAGCTCCTCCATCTAAACATGATTTTCCTTTAGGACTAAGGCCTCCATATAATATTTGAATAATTTGGTAAGTAGGAATTCCGTGGTGAGGACATTCTCTTTGATACTCTTTGTACCTCTCTCATGCTTCATAGAGGCTCTCATTAGGCTTTTGTTTGAAACCTTGAATCAAAGCTCTAGCCTCCACCGTTTTCTTTTGTGGATAGAAACGGGATAGAAATTCCTTGGTCACTTCGTCCCATGTCCTTAGAGAATTCGGCTTGACCTCCTTGTCTAGCCATTCCAAGGCACGCCCTATGAGGGAAAAGGGAAAAAGCTTGAGGCGGATGAATTCTTGGGAAATTACATTCACCTTGATAGTATTGCAATATTTTGCTTGGCCCCACTAAATTTTCGCCTCTCTATCAAAGTGATCATTGTTGGCCTTATTTCAAAATCATTCGCCGGTGTTGTAGGTGGAGCAATCCCACTCTCAAATCTATATGAATCGGGAATCCCCAATTCTTTCAACGCCACTCTTGCATTTTCTCCCATTCTTGCTTGTTCCTCTTGTTGTGGTTCTTCTTCACTTGAAGTGCTAGGACTCAAAGATCGTCTACCAACACTTAACCTTGCAATAGTTCCCTCAATTTTCAGATCAAATGGCACTAGTGAGACCACGTGCTCTATGCATACAATCTCAAAAGAAATGATTAGTGGCACGGCTACAAGTGTAGCCTAAAAGAAAATCTTTTTGTATTTTCGATTAAGGATGAAATAGACACAACAACTATAGCAAAGCACCAATATCATTCCCCAGCAACGGCGCCATTTTTAACGCATGGAAAATGTAGGTCGTTTTCTACCCTTTCCTAGAGCCAAATAAAATTTATAAACACTCGACCAACCTAATACGAGTATATGGTAAGTCAAGGGTCGAACCTAAAGGAATGAGTAGGTGCAAGCTATAGCCTAGGTCAAGCTACTTCGAAGATTGTAGAAAGATATGGTTGGTAACTAAGGTATCGAGAAGGTTAGATAAATCGAGAAATTTAATATACTAAACACTAGGGATATAGGTTCCACATGCAAGCTCAATGATTATGTTAATTGATGGATCACTCGATCAATTCAAACAATACAAAAGACAAACAATAGTTGCAACCAAAGGAATCCAAAAGCTATCTCCTATAAGCAAAGCTAGGGTTCACTATGAATGGCTAAATAGGAAAATCACAATCAAATTCAATCAATTAAAGCAATTCTCAAATCGAGGGTTCATGTCATTGAAATTTGCAATGCAATCTAGATTAATCTTATAGGTTGATCACTCCTAGTCTAATTAATCACATGCACAACTATGTCAACCAATTTAATTGCAACAATTCAATCAATCAAGGGTCATCAACTAGCAAAAATCATCAATCAAGCATGCTTCCCCTTCTCCCTAGCAACTAATCTACTCACTAATCATGGTGAAATTGAGGAACAAAACAAATTCAATCACAATCATATTTATTTCAAGTTTAATCAAGATGAAATTCAATCACTCAACAAATTCTAAAGCAAAGAATTGAATTCAAATCAAACATTCAAGAATTAAAGGAAATTATAATAAAAGTAAATTCAAAGGAAAGAAATCTCACAAACCTTCATTGATTTGAAGAAGAAATCCAAGATACAAGTTGAAATCAAAGATCAAATTCAAGTACAATCAAGTAATCTTAAGCTTCTCTCTCTACTTTCTCTCTCTTCTCATTCTGGAAAATAAGTGTCAAGTATAAAAATAAGTCGTCTCCCCAAAAAAGGAAAAGTCTAAAGCTATAAATAGAAAATCGAGCGAAGGGGAGCGAGGCGCCTGGTGCGTGCGCACCACCAAGCCGCGCGCGCACAGCTGGGTCTGCGTGCACACACCACCTATGCTGCGCGCGCGCACCCCTGCTTGGTGCTCGTGGCCTTGCCTTGTTCGCTTGCTCGATCGATCTCCGCGCTCCCGAGCATCCCTATCATTGGTGCACTGGAGGCGATGCTCGTGAGAAGGGCTGCTCGTTTGAAAACTTTGAGCCAAAGCATTGCTTCCAAGGTCCTCGTGCTTAGGGAGCTAGCTTGAATTGCATGTTTGGATTCCCGAACTTAGCTCCATCAACCTTCTTGAATGCGCTCGAGCTTCCTCCTTGATAATTAAACATCGGGAAACTCAACACACCTACAAAATAAGTCAAAGAAACGGAGAAGCGAGAAAAGATAACCGAGAAATGAATAAAATAGAAAGAAAACCATCAAAAGGACACATTTCTCTAAACTTACACACAAACACGCAAAACAAGCATTACTATGCAAAACCACGACATAAAAGACTAGAAACGAGCATAAAACTACAAAGAAAACCTAGCCTAAGAGTGCCATAAATGACACTCATCAGGATCGGTTACTCATCTGTAGCGGTTGAGACTCACCGCGGGCCCAAATAACAATGGGGCCAAGTAGCTCCTCGGCCTCAAGAGAGAAAAGGGTAGTATCCTACCAAAATGAACTGCAGCTAATAGGAACTCCAATCCGGTGATCATAGAGTAGTCAAGGGGAGTGACAGTCATCTCACCCCAAGGAAAGTGGAATGTGTTGGTGGTTTCCCAAAAGAACTCCACCAAAGCGCAAACCAAGAAACGGCTCGACTTCAAAGAATAGAGAGCCCGGGTAGTCTGCAGCAAAGAAGTCAAACCACAAGACTCCCACAGCGCACGCAACTCCTCGTTGTTGCGAAAGTAAGAATCATACAACTGCCCTATGGTGTCGTTGCCTGAACCGTGGCAACGAACTCGCTCATCAGTCATCCTGAGCCAGACGCGCTCAGAAATATGGAACTAGAGCGTGAAGTACAAGGTGTGTCCATCCCACTCAAGGAACTCCCCAAGGATAGTGGAAGTCCTCTCGCCGGTGTCGACGAGCTCGTCCTCTCGGTGAGCCCCATGAGAGCGTGAGCTAGAACCGCGTCATTGAGACATGCTAATTATGCAAGCAAACAGTAAAAAAAAGGCTCTATAGTATCTAAGGTTTGCCTAGCCGCATGATACCATGTTCATAAAAAAAAGAAAAAAAAAACAGAGCATGTTTTTTATTCAAGTAAAAATAGCATTTTCAAACAATCAAACAATTTCTTACAATACTATGACAAATATTGTGACAAATTGAGCATGAATAGCTAGCAAGAACATGAAGAACAAGCCACATTGTTCTCACGAACTCAAGGTGCCCAACACTGGCAAATCATTCGTTTCTTCACCAAATTGAGTCAAACAAGTCTCAAAAAACTCTAAGGTGATATACAAGCATGAACAAGCAATTTCATGGAAAGAAATTTGACAAAAAATGCAAAATAAGTTTCGGATTTTTTGGAAATTCGTAAATAAAACACACAAAATTCTTCCAAACAAGGGGGAGTTGGAGCAAAACTTACATAAATCAGAAAACTAGAGATCGAGAGCTTAATTTGCAACAAATTTGGGCGAATTTGGTTGAGAAACGAGCAAGAACGAGTGATTTGAAGGTATGAGCGAAAACCGAGCAAAAATAAGGCAAATTACGAAATGAGGAAGAAGAAGGGGTTTTATTCCGGAAACGCGACTCCATCGCACCGCGATAGAACCATCGCGCCGCGACAAACCTGGCGCGCCGCGATGACACGTGGTAGCGTGCGCTGGTTCTCCTTTCCTCAGCGATGCAACTCCTAGGCTCTGTAACTAGTTATGTGGACCTTATTCAGCAGTTGGGTTCTTTGGTACGCCAGTTAGCCCCTACGAGCAAATTGACATGATTAGTAGTCGGCTTGATTACAATCGCAGTAAGTGATCTGCCTGATGAAGATCATCTCACTTAACTTAAGCGCCTAAGTACTGGCTCATCACAAGCACCGAGGTATTGGTTCACAAGTAAGCACAAGCGCCAAAGTATCGGCTCATTACAAAATGCGCCGAGGTAATGGCACAGCAAGCAATCACAGCAAAATATATCAGCAAAGCACTAGCAAACGGAGGATCAAGAAGCGATGGTCTTTGATAATATTCCTAGGAAGATTGTCACAACAAAACTGAAGATGGCTAAAAGCAGCGGTCTTCGACGATGTCCCTGAAAGGAATGGTGTCCTTTGAACAAGTGTAATATTTCGATAGTGGGTTCGAAATTATTAGAAAGCTAATTATTCAGTGAGGTCAAGTGATCGAAATGCCTGGGTGGAGGCTGCTTCCAATCAGTAATATTAATGTATAATTAATATTACAGCTTAATCTTGACTGAACCCTTCGGGTCACACCCAAGCAACTAACGAACCGATGTGATGAATTAATTCGGAAGGAATTAATGAGTCGCCCGAGTATTGTGAAAAAAGACATCGGATTCCGAGCTTGGAGCGTCGGAACCGAATCTTCAAAGTCGAGCCAAAATTTAGGAATTAGCGAGACGGGAAAATTCTTCAAGTAACAAGTAAAAACCCTAGCCGCGCGACAGGCTAGGGAAGCGCGCCAAATAGAAGTGCGCCACGTGGCAGCGCCATGTGGAAGCACACATGGCAGCCACCGGGGTGGGCGTGCCACGTTGGCATCCACCAAATGGCAACGCGCCACGTGGCAGCATGCCACGTTGGCAATGCCATGTGGCAGCGGGCCGCGGACCCCAATGGTAGGTCATGGACACAGGCCAAAAGGTGGCGACCCAACCGAACCCAACTTGGGGCTCAAGGTTGGGTGCCACATGGTTAGATCACAATGCATGTGAGTTGCCTTGGGGAGCAAGTGAGGAAGTGGTCCTCACCTAACCACGTGACACTTGTTACTTTGTTATTCCTTGGTTTATTTAACTAAGGATTGAATTCAACATTCTTTCTATGTGGGATCTTTTTGTTAAAAAAGTCCCACATTGATAGATGAGTGGAATTCACAAGAAAACACTCCTTATAAATAGCCAAGGCATACCTTGGGATTGTTCACTTGAATAAGGTGTTGAAAAAGGCATCTCCATTGAGAAAACCTTTGAACACATATAATTACTCGGGTTTAGGTCGGGCTTAGTTAACCCCTAAGAATTGTACCATTTTCGGGGGTCGAGTTGCGGGTGGACTTCCATTGGAGGTTCTCGTGTGTACGAAACTTAGAGCTTTCAAAGTAAGAGCTCTTTTAGTGAGCGAAGAACGCGCCAAAGGTATTAATCTCTTTCTTAATCTTGTTGTTTAAGTTAATTATGCTTTATGACTATATATATTGTGAGTGTGGTCTTGGCTCGGGTTTTCTTCCGCGGTGAGTCGGATTCCTTGAAACCCAACAGCAGTATCGGAGCCTTGCACATTTATTTTTATAATCATATTTTTCAAGGTGTTTTTATGGCTTAATTTTTCTTGTTTTAAGTTGCTAATTAGATTAGTAGCTCGGTTTTATTAATTTTAAACTCGTATTAAAGCTGTCTTCAGCCCAGAACCTAGATTTTTGCCCAAAAATAGTGAATTTTTGGTGGAAAAGGTGTTCTAGAAATGGTTTTACCCTTGTAGGAGTGTGTTTTTAGCCAAAAAACGACCAGAAATGCCTTTTTCGAGGGATTTTTCGTTTTGACGAAAAATTTTAAGACTTCCTAACCTTGAATCTTAATGGCATATTTATGGTGGTTATGTATTTGGTTCTTTCCTTAATGTTTCAACATTTTAAAACTCTTTAAGCGTGGTTACTTGGTAGTAATTGGTGCTTGAAAGATTGGTTTATATTTTCACATAATTGCATATTCATTGCATTAAGTGTGAAAAATTTGTTCTTTGAGGCTTCTAAGTACTAAAGATCCAATCTTTAATTGTTTTAAGTGGTTGGAACTTTGAGTTGCTAATTCCATGAATTTTTGGTTGAACTTTTGATTTAATCATGTATTAAGTTGATTGGAATCATAAAGTTTGAA
This sequence comes from Chenopodium album, assembly GCF_948465745.1. Taxonomy (NCBI): domain Eukaryota; kingdom Viridiplantae; phylum Streptophyta; class Magnoliopsida; order Caryophyllales; family Amaranthaceae; genus Chenopodium; species Chenopodium album. The sequence goes on along the minus strand of NC_137850.1, from coordinate 26,516,666 downwards.
TCTTGTGATAGAAATTTGATTTATCTTCATGTTGGAAGATATAATTTTTCAAGGATTCACAAGTTAAAGTTGGAATCTTTATTTGAATATTTGTGTTCATAATTCCAACCCCCCTTTATTTTGTAAAAATCTCATGATTAATTTAAATTAATTAAATTAATAGTGAGTTATTACCCTTGTTCATTTTGTTGCACCAAGTTAAACCAATTTTATTAAAGAATGGTTCTTGGAAATAATTTTGGTTATGTGCACCTTGATGAATTTTTATTAAGTTGGACTTGTAATAATTCTTCATTTTTGGCTCATTTTATTAATTCTAAAATTAATTTGGAATTAATTACTTAGTCACGCAAAATTTGGGTTAAAAACCCGGGGATATTGCACGAAAATCGAGGGCAAAGCATCCCCTGGCGAGTCGGGCTGCATAGCAGCCCGCATGTGGCTGCCAAGGGGCTGCCTCGAGGAGGTGCGGCCCTGTGCGTGGCTCGGCTATTGTGGTGTTGGGCATGCTATATATGTATGCATGCATGTTGGTGCTTGATAGGGGTTAGTGTGCGTGGACATTAATTGCGAAGCAATGTGGTGCAATGAGCACTCCAAGTCTTGGTGCTAGGCACTTAGACATTTTGTCCATTTGATTTTTTGTGTTCTTTTGCCGTTTTAATTATTTTAATTAATTATTTTGGTTTAAATTATTTTAATTTTGAGGCTAGGCCTCGGTTTTGAGCGTCATTGGCAAAATTTAATTTTGACAAAATTTTGGGTGTACCGACTTAATTAATTGGATTAATTAAGATGAATGCGGAATTTAGTGGGTGCTTCAATTTTAATTGCGCTAAATTACATAATCGGTTAAACAACTTTGACTAGTTTTAATTAGGCATGTTAATTGGATTAACAACCTAAATTAGTTACTAGTTTATGCGTGTTTTATGCATTGTTACTTGTTTATCGTTGTAAAATGCATGGGCCATTCACAAATAATGAATGGATGAATGGAATGTATATTCTCTAACAGGTTTTATGAAATGGCAACCAATGGGGTCCGATTAGGATAGAAAATACGGACTGCAATCCGTGATGTATTTTTGTAAATCTAAATATGGTCTGCGAACCGTTGAGTATTTTGTACCTTAATATTTAGATTAGTCCTAATCGTAGATACTAGTATTTGCATAATTATGGTCATGTCTTGAAGACGGAGTTTCTTAGAAGACAAAGCCATGAAGTTGCAAAAGCCGTCCCTTGAAGACTTGAAGACTCAATGGGTCAGGCTAGTTGCCAAATGCATCTTTATTTATGTTTTCGATATATATATTTATGATTATATATATATGTGTGATTTATATGTTAGATGCATGTTTAGGATTTCGAATGTTGGGATGATTAATTAAGTTCACTTAAATCAACCAACATAGAAACCCTAGGTCCCTAAAATATTGAGTAAAACATGCCATTCCAAAACAACACTTATCGACCTATTGAGAGTAGTGATGAGCTACGCCAAAGCAAGGCATCACTATTATTCTCTAGGATACATAAGGTATGATGATGGGTTTTCCAAAGCAAGACATCGCATACATGTTGGTTTTGGTTATACTCAACGATATAAGTGATGGAGTCCTAACATGTCGTGGCAAAGTGGATAAGTTGTTGAGAGAGCATTAGATGTGATGATTTATCCAACCAAGAATGGCTTGGAGCCATTTGCAAAGAGTTGCTTGCCTTAGAAGATTGAGTGTTAAGACAAGCCAAAACATACTAAACCACTCTTTGTTTCTTTGGATCATGGAATCGCCTTATTCTCGCCAAATGGGGACAAATTTAATGCATGGATAAGACGCTTAATAAGATTGAAATTTGCATGAATGCTTTTAAATTTCAAACTTATTATGGTTTTTTCTTGATAAATGGTTATACTTTTCACTTATATTTGTAGAATTCCAAATCAAATTATATTGTTTTCCATGATTGGTAAAGGAAATTTTTGAGAATAGTTCTCAGAGAAAGGAAAGGCATTTCTAAAATACAATTCTCATAAATGACTTTTATAAGTCCGAAAGGACGGTTGAACATCATGTATTCAAAATACTAGGTAGTTTTGATAAACATGAAGTATTAAGTTGGAAACTCAAAATTGTCAATACTTGACAACCAACATATCTTTTTGCTTTATACGCTGGTGAGTACAACTCATTGATGTATTAATTCAAGTACGAATTAAAGGAAAAGATGGAACTTTGTTACACGGCGCATTAGATGCTTAATTATACCTAACAAAGTATAAAAGTCAAAGACTCTTAAAGAAATGATTCTGAAAGATTATGAGATAAAGTATGATAAGAATTATAGGACACGAGGAACAAAGAAAAGGAATAAGATTCCATTTCTGCTAAAGAGTTCATGTTATACTAATTAACTTAGCAAGTTATTATCTTCACAAGTATCGGATACTGCTTGAGTATTACACTTTGAAAGTGACCTCAAACTATTGAAGATAAGCTAAGTTATTGACTTACAAGCTTAGAATGAAGCATGAAGAGCTACATCAATTGTAAGGTTATATGCTTTTTTTAAAGACCTTTTAAGCTAAGGCTGGAACAAATAAATAGTTATTGTGTTCCATAATCAGCAAACAATCCGTTAACGCACGGAAAGACTCACATTCAAAGTAAAGAGCAATAATTGTGAATTTATTCGAATGGCATGGCTGTCTAAACCATGAATCAAGAATGCTTTATTATAAACAAACATTTCCCTAACATGAAAACTCACAAAGTTCAAATCACAGACATGATTTGTGTTCCGGACATCTTTAGCAATAACAAGAATGTACTCAAGGCTATATAAGCTCTTGACAGTTGATCGATTCGGAATCGTTCTAAGACAAGGAAGTCTTACTTGTTAAAAACCAAAAAAGTAAAGAGCTATTGTTCTTGGTATAGACAATTGACTCCGAAAGCTAAAGAGGATTCAATTACTTCAATGTTTCAGGAAGAATTTGAAAGAATATAGCTATATTCATCAAATGTGAACAAACTTGACCTTGAATAGCTCAAGAGTTCAATGAAGTACAGAATCAACTTGGCAAGATATCAAAACATCTAGATTAGATCGAGCGATGTTTGCTTGAGACAAGCGTGACCATCACAAAGTTATGAAATTGAAATTTTCATAAATAACTCCACAATGAACATAGTGTGTCTTTACGGAGACCTCGATGCCATTTAAAAATGACTCGAACAATGATGGATCACATCCCTTCCTATAAAGTTCTTAAAGATTTGCACAAATGACTAACGTTACACTAAACAAAATGTCGGAGCTAAGAAAGGACACCATATTCAGTTATGGATAGAATTAACTTCTAAACGTCTTTTCAAGTATATGTCTAAAACTCTTAGCCTCAGTGAGAGCTCACTAGCTCGGTGGGAGCTAAGTGACTCAGTGGGAGCTCACCGGCTTAACAAGAGCTAGGTGGTTCAGTGGGAGTTTAATGGCTCATTAAAGACTAAGATAGCTCAAGTGGGAGCTAACCGTTTGTTTCACAACGAACTTTTACCCAAAGACAATATACATGTCTCTTTGTAAGAATTCAAGTGAGACTACGGGCATTACCTCCATAACCTAAATGAGAACATAATATTTGTTGCTCTAAGTGGTGTCTTTCTGGAAAGTAACACATTTCAAAAATGACAAGTGGGAGGAAAATGAAGTCGATGACTATCGAGCTTAGCAACAAACTAGAACTGAGAATCTCGGAAGACTCAAAAGGGCTTCATGAGAATGATTGATCAAGAATACTCAAAAGGACTTTACAAGTGCCTTAAAACAGAATTCATTACTCACTAAACTATTGATAAGTTGGAGTAAGATCAACATAATCAAAGGGTTTTGGAATCGCCTTGAAATTCAATGTTTGATGCAATAACCCCGTATAGGTATATAATTCACCGAAGTTTTGGATTGAATCCTATAAATTTTCTATTAAGTTAGAAATAAACCTAAGACTTACAAGCATACTATTTACTATTAGATAGTAAGGGAATAATGTCTTGCAAGATAGCTACGACAAATCCAAATTCCAAATAATGGTTAGAGGCCATAAAATCTGAAATAGACTCCATGTTTGAAAATCATGTTTAAAACTTTATTGATTTGCATGAAGGGTGAAAGTCCCATCAATCGCAAATAAGATTTCAAGGAGAAAACTAACAAATGTGGAAATGTATATGCATACACAGCTAGATTGGTTGAAAAGGATATAATTAAATTCACGAAGTTGATTTTAAAAAAAAACTATACACCAATCGAAATGCTCAAGTCTTTCGTGGTTATTCTAGCAAAATTGCACATATGAAATATGGCAAAATAGATACCAAAACCGCCTTCCTAAAATAGGATTTTGGAAGTGACCATGAAAATAGTCTAAGGGTTTTGAAAATCTAAATGATGCTAGATTTGAAAGCAAGCTCAAGAAATCCATTATGGGATTGAAGGAAGCATTGCATAAAGGAATTGGAACGTGTTTTCTCATAATTTTAATAAAAGGATTGGCTTATGAAGAAACATAGAAATTCTTATGAATAAGAAGTTTAGTGGGAGCAAGAGTTAAACTTGTAAGGTCCAACAAGAAGTTTAAGAACTCTATTGTAAAATAACTATCAAATGCTAAATGCTTAGATTTAAAAGTATTTTCGACAATGGACCAAGCAAAAGACGATACTTAGTACATATTGGGTATTACAATCTATTGTATAGACCTAATAAAATGTTTGAACGTGTAAAGGAATTTACCGTGTTAAACATGAATTGAAGGACTTTGAAAGACTTTTGACCCGTATGTATAAAACTAAGTAAATGTTTGAACTAAGTATGAGCTAGGCTAAATACTAAGTCAAACAAGAAAGACTCTAGTAGAGACTTTGAACCATATCACATAGCAAACAGTTTAGCAAGACTCAGTGAAACTGGATGAGCTAAAATGTAACGTGGGTGGAAAAAGATTGAGAATCATTCTATAATTAAATCCATCATGTACGCTACGATATGGAATCGTCACACGAATTACTTGCTTAGAGCATGTGAAGTATGTATATAGTACCAATTAACCTGAATCTATGTAATAGATCGTTAGATTATGGCCAAGAACATCCAAAGTACTTGGATAAGTAACAGTAGGAGTTCTTGACTTGTGGAAACAAATACAATTTGAGAATTAATGTTGCAAGCACAAACCTTAACAAGGATTAGATCCTTAACAAGGAAGCCGTTTATAAGCACGAGCTAACAATAAATCGTGGCTTGAGGATGGTAACATGGACATGCATCCATGTGTAATGTACGGGAATTTAAGGTAAATTTCCATGATCACAAGTGATTAGGGTATCTCAAATCATTGTGAGTCGTTTGGAGTGAAACCCAAGCAAAGCATCATTAGGAAGTCTACTAAAATATATGTTGAGAATATTGCTGCCTTAAAGGCAATAATAAAGAAGATGTTTTATGGAAAGTTCGTTGTTGAATGTTAATGATTGTAGGTTTTCAAGTTGAAGATCTCAATCATGAAAACGAGCGGGAGCCATAACTTGGACAATAAATCCTTAATCACATATAATCCATGACACTCTCAAATTTTATCATCTTATTATGAAAATGATCAGTAATGAAGATGCTAAGATAGCAAAGTAATTATAACTACAACATTCACAATTGCACGAAAGAAATCAAGCATATTAGATATGGGTGTGATTTCTATAAATGTTTTATAAAGAGTGTTACTCTTAAAACATTTAGAAAAACCATTTGTCATAAGATGAACCATTTAGGTTTTGGAGTAATTTAAAATTTCATGCAATTTTATCACTCCGTTTGCTATTTAATTATGGTTTAGGATTAAATAATGAGTCCATTCGATTCTGAGAATATTCAAAATAGGGTATCAAGACCAGTCTTGATAAGGAAACACCTATTAAGTGAACATTGAATATTATAATCGAGAATTATCCCTAATCAAGGTCATTTAAACGATGGACGATTAATGACCACTTGAGATTAGTGTGTAGTTTGATTTATAGCACCGTTTCTTGTGCTACAAGGACATGATTGTCATAAATCATTTGCACAGGTATTGGTTTAGAACCATACTGGATCGACCTATGAGAATACTTTAAGAGATTAAAAATCGTCATAAGTATACTTCTCATTATGGCTATCGGAACCTATTTCCTCGACCATGAGTATTGTGAGTTCTCTTGTTTGAGTAATAGTCCGCTTTGATGTTGTCAAATGTCTGCCGTAAAAGAGGATTATAACGGCAACACTCGGGCGGCTAGGTCCTCTCAGTAAGAGAAGCTACATTACAATACTGGGAATGTCCCCCTACTAAAATAGGGAAGATGTCTTTGTTGTTTACAAGGCCTCTCGAAGAGCGAGACTGTAAAATGCATGGCCGTGCTCGGATGGATTTTAGAAATCATCTATTTATTGACAGTCGGACTTAGAATCGAGAAACACTTCTGGACATAATAAGGATGACGAATAAATCTTACCTTATAGTTCATGAAGAGACATTAAGTGACATAGGAAAAAGGCTATACACTAAAAGCGCACTTGTCCGGAAGGACAAGTGGGAGATTGAAAGGAATGGTGTCCTTCGAACAAGTGTATTATTTCGATAGAGAGTTCAGAATTATTAGAAAGCTAATTATTCAGTGAAGTCAAGTGATCGGAATGCCTGGGTGGAGGCCGCTTCCGATCAGTAATATTAATGTATAATTAATATTACATCTTAATCTTGACTGAACCCTTCGGGTCACACCCAAGAAATTAACGAACCGATGTGATGAATTAATTCGGAAGGAATTAATGAGTCGCCGAGTATTGTGAACAAAGACATAGGATTCCGAGCTTAGAGCGTCGGAACCGAATCTTAAAAGTCGAGCCAAAATATAAGAATTGGCGAGAAAAGAAAATGCTTCAAGTAACAAGTAAAAACCCTAGCCGCGAGAAAGGCTAGGGAAGCGCAATAAATAGAAGTGCGCCACGTGGCAGCCACCATGGTGACTGCGTGCCACGTGGCAGCGTGCCACGTTGGCAGCCACCAAATGGCAACGCGCCACGTGGCAGCATGCCATTGTTGGCAATTCCATGTGGCAGCGGGCCGCGGACCCCGCTGGCGGGTCATGGACGCGGGCTAAAAGGTGGCGGCCCAACCGAACCCAACTTGGGGCTCAAGGTTGGGTGCCACATGGTTAGATCACAATGCATGTGAGTTGCCTTGGGGAGCAAGTGAGGAAGTGGTCCTCACCTAACCACGTGACACTTGTTACTTTGTTATTCCTTGGTTTATTTAACTAAGGATTGAATTCAACATTCTTTCTATGTGGGATCTTTTTGTTAAAAAAGTCCCACATTGATAAATGAGTGGAATTCACAAGGAAGCACTCCTTATAAATAGCCAAGGCATACCTTGGGATTGTTCACTTGAATAAGGTGTTGAAAAAGGCATCTCCATTGAGAAAACCTTTGAACACATATAATTACTCGGGTTTAGGTCGGGCTTAGCTAACCCCTAAGAATTGGACCATTTTCGGGGGTCAAGTTGCGGGTGGACTTCCGTTGGAGGTTCTCGTGTGAGCGAAACTTAGAGCTTTCGAAGTAAGAGCTCTTTTAGTGAGCGAAGCACGCGCCAAAGGTATTAATCTCTTTCTTAATCTTGTTATTTAAGTAATTATGCTTTATGATTATATTTATTGTGAGTGTGGTCTTGGCTCGGGTTTCTTCCGCGGTGAGTCGGACTCATTGAAACCCAACAGTCCTGAAGTAGAGAGGAGATTGTCTATAGCGGCGAGGTACTGCCGTGGCGAGGTATTGCCACAACACTGGAGATGACGAGGTACAGTCACCTTCGACGATGTTCCTAAGGCACTATGGAGGATTGTCACAAACAAATGAAGATAGCGAGGCATTGTTACCTTCAGATGGCGTTCACGAGGTATTGTGGAAGTCGTCACAACAGCATACAACAACAAAATTCGGTTACTCTAGAGACTTGTGCTCGACGGTGCAAGATACGCATTTCCTTACTTTTTTATCTGTTTAAACTAACATTAGTTTGCAGGTATCGGCGTTACAAGAATGATTTAGGATCGCAAAACGTTTTGAATCATTCTCTGTCCCTATTGTTACTTTGACTTTTGTTTACGAAACTTACGTTTCTCCACACTTAGTCAAAGTGGGGGCTTCTGTAGACACCTGATTGTGTCTCCCCAAAAACCAATCCCAGTGATGAATATCTTTCACGTCATTTGATTATAGAACGAGGTGAAATGTGAAAAGTCTTGTGATGCGGTCGTTTTAATAAAATACTTCTTTCTGTTTTCAAAAATATTTCTTTTCGTACTCTATTTATAAAAATGTCCAGTCCAGTTTAGTTTGGTTCATGATAAGGGTCAAATAATAGTGTAGTTGGATTGGGCTCGAAAAGAGCTTTCCAACGATATATTATAAGCCCAAATCCAATGAATAATGAGGAAGTTATGGCCAAAATACAAAATTGGCCCTGAAATGGTTTTATACGGCCCAATGATCAAGTGGAGGGCCCATTAATTAATATTCCTAAAATCATTAGGATTGATTTTAATCTTCTACAATAATCTAGAAGGTTATTTTGAATTCTAGTGGGATTAGGATTAAGAATTAATCTTAAGAAAATATAAGAATTTTATTTGGAATTAAACAAGTGTTTTGAAAGATTAAATCTGATTTTAAAAGATAAGTACGGATGTTAATTAGTCTAATTTAATTAGATAAAGGACTCTGTAAGGCTTTGATTAAGCGCGTGAACCATCGCATCGCGATGGACACTATCGCTCCACGATGGGAGCAGTTTTACTCCAAATCGAATTCGATCTTTTTCTGATCGTTTCAGGAACTATTTTCCTTATAAATAGAGTCGTATTTTCCCGTTTTGAATCATCAACAATCATCTAATTCTTTTCTCTCTCTTAAGCAATAGCTTATTCTTTCTCCCTCTTTCTAGCCTACCCTTTTTACAAACACAATACCGCATTCACAAGTTTTAGACACACCTAGCCAAGCTCGAAGTTGCCTTCGCCCTAGACTTGAAAGGTTGATAATTTCTGAGGGTTTGGTCCCAAATCCTTATTTCAATTATTTAAATTAATTGTTTGATTTAATATTTTCATTGAAGTTACTAACGTGTGTATTGTTTTGATAGTTTGAGGCACGAGGCAACAAAGTGAGTAGTTTTATTGCTTTATTTCTTTCGAAAGCATGCTTTGATTATTTTAATTCCTAGTATCATGTTAGGATGCTTATATTAATTCCTAGTATCATGTTAGGATGCTTATATTAATTCCTAGTATCATGTTAGGATGCTTTTATTGCTTTCTAGTATCATGCTTAGGTTGCTTCCTATTTCTTCTATCATGTTAGTATCATGTTAGAGATAAAGCTTTGATCTTTATTGCTTAGTGACATGCTAGGATTTGTTATTAATCATGTTGGTAACATGCCTAGGATCTTGCTAATATTATTATGCTTTGATGAGATTGATATTATGATGATGATGATGATTTGTTGTATCAATAATATTATGTTTCTTGATATTATTGTTATTGCTTGATCACGCCCTCTCTTGTAGGATTAAAGGGAATTTTTACTTGTAGTCACGCTTAATAAGACAATTGATAATTTTATTTAGGCTAATATGATTTTAATTCAAGTGATCGCCAATAATAGATTTGTTTGTGCATTAATATTCAACCAACATAGATTAAACAAGTTTAGGGTTAATCTATTGATTGTATGTTAGTCAGAAAGCGCACATGAATGATAAGAATAAAGTAGAGGCCTATTTTTAGGGCAGGTTCAATCTCTTTTAGGTTGGATTTGTACCGTTATCCCCGAATATCCAGTCATGGTTCCGGACCACTATGGACTTAGCGATCTCATGGATCGTGAAGGGGTGTAACCTTCACCCTGTGAACGATTTACAAGTTCCTAAAACTTGTTGGCGACTCTTTTGCTCTAGCTTCCTTCCCTTTGGACGCCACCATGCTTAAGTGTATGATCACAGTAGGGCTCAAGTGTGGGATGCTTGAAATATTCCCTACAGGTACCCAATTCTTGGGTACGATTATTTGAGTCCCATCATCCAAAGGGGTAGTGGTTGTCTCGAAAAACCCCGGCTCTATTATTTGCTCCCAAGCGCTGGATGGAATACGAGGAAGGGCGCACTTCTTTTCGAGCAAATCCGGATCCTTATTGTACTGGCGTAGGAACCGGTTGTGGCCTAAAGAGGGCGAAGAGATCAAGTAAAACTTCTCCTTCCAGCCAGTCCACTTAGACAGCTTGTCCAGTGTCATCATGTATTGCGGGTGCATGGTCAAAGTATACCATGCCCCCCATCCGCCTGGAGCCCGGCTCATGTAGTGCATATGAGCAAAAGCCTCAAAACTTGGCTCTATGTTTTGGAACTCACAGGCGGCAATATAGCTTAGTATATTTATCCATGAGTTGGGGGTGAGTTGCCAGACGCCTAGCTCATACCCCTTCAAAATCCTTTTAATCCCCCTATGGAGAGGGAAGCGGAGACCGACTTTGATCACAGCCTCATAGCAGCCGAAATAATTGTCAGCGTTCTCAAGGTCATCCTCCCATGCCACAGTCGCTTTAAAGGCGGGACGCTAATTACCTAATCAGGCCCAATGAGATACTTGTCTTAAAAAGCTCTGAAGGTAGACTTCAGGGTCTTTATGTCCAAGGCGGACATGTGCGCCTCAGTAGGTTTGGAAATGAATGGGCCATTAGCCGTTTGTTAAACCTCATAGTCGGCCTCCACCTTACTGGAGTTTGAAGCTTCGGATCCAGACCGGTTGGAGGCTTCTTGGCCATCCTCCAGATCCAAGTCATTCTGAACAGTGGTGGAGACAGGTCCTTCATCGTCTGCCTCCTCCAAAATTTGGTCACTTGGGGTAGAGAGAGCCTGCTCACTCATCTGATCCCTCCTACTCCGCATCTAGAGTAATTTCATCGGCGGGCACTTCCAGAGAGAGCCTTCTTTTTGGTTTGGTAGCTTTCTGTTTTACTCTTGCCATCATGTCCTACATAAACACAGAGGTGGTGGGATTCGGGGATGAGAAAAGCAGGTCCAAATGTCCAGAGACGGCACCCCCAATTCTATACTCAGCCGTACCAGGAGACCGACTGATCGTCCTAGGCTGTGTCGTGTGTGTCGATGAAGAATCCATTTTATTTGAAAAACTATATACATAAACGGAAAAAGTTTGAAAAAGTTGAGAAGAGGAGAGACGGTTATTTTTGTTAAATTCAGAAAACTGCCTCAAGCGTTGACCGGTTATGTCCACGAAAGCTGCAGACATAAACTCAAGGAGTCTGCTACAGGCGGGGGCAGAGTCTCCCTTCTAAGAAATTCTCTCTTTCTCTCCTTAGACTTATGAAATGGTCAAAGATGGGAGAGGAAGGGGAGTAAAACTCTATTTATATGAGGGTTAAAATAGAGGCATCCCCGTCACTCTCCCTAAAGGTGAATACTTTTTACTGTTCACCACTTACAAGGGGGACACGTGTCACAGGCGCCCCATGGCTTGCCACATCACCCCTGTGAAGGGAAAATGTTTGGGGTAAAATTACCCTAGACACGTGGCCCAATCAGAGAGCGACACGTGTCATCCCTGGACAGGTCCAACCTGGACTACTCGCCAGTCGACACATGTCATCCTCAGATAACCCCAAGAGATTGCGGGCTTTAGGGCCCAAATCTCAAGGGCGCCGCAAAACGACACAGCCCATTAGGTCATCCTAACCTAATGAAGGGCACATTTTCCCGTGACCCTATAAATAGGGAGATTTTCCTAGGGATGGCAATGGATCGGAGGTGGGTCGGGTGATGCGTCATCCGCCTCCATCCGCCAAAAATCCATCCATCACCCGACCCATCCATCACCTAATTTTCCTTCATCCACATCCGATCCATCCGTCATCCATGGATGAATCGGGTGGATCGGGTGATAATTCGGGTGAAATATATATATAAATACAACTTTGCACTTTAATAATTAAAATTGAGATTTGAAAAAAAAAATGATCAATTAATTAAAACTTTTATACATCCTTCTAATACTCGTTCCTTTTTACTAAATTAAAAACAAATGTCAATTCCTAACACTACAATAGACAATAATTTATTAAAAAAAATATTTATTTTTATTTTTTTTATATATAAATTTAACGGGTGGATGGATGGGTCGGGTGATGGATCGGGTGCTGGGTTGGATGTATCATCATCCGTATCCGACCCGATCCGTCACCCAACCCATCCATCATCCATCCGTCATCCGCTTAAGTTCGGGTTTTCGTCCATATATTTGGATCGGGTGGATGGTTATCCATCGGGTTTGGACGATATTGCCACCCCTAGATTTTCTCCATTTATGGGACACATTAAATTATTACAAGATACCTACATTCTCTTACATCAGAGAAAACACCTGATCTCAGAATCTGAGAAGATCTCACATTTACCTTTTCCGCACCTTTCCATACTCTTCGACCAATACTAACTTGATCGTCGGAGGCGGAGCTCCTACCAACCGGAGTCTCCGTGTTTTGCAGGTACAGTCCGCGTGGGACCATTCTTGGTGACGTAACTCTCTCGATAGACCAAAAAACACCCGAAACAATCCTCAAAAATATCTAGCATATTCACCTTGTTCTCATCTTGAATACATATTTATTCATAAATGCTCTCTTGAAAATTTTCATTCTTAATCCACCCTTCATCATCATCATAAATTTATGGTAAAGCACTAGATTTTACAATAGAATGCACTTCATACGTGGGAGAAGGATTTGGAACATGCATGAAAGAGTTACTGTAAGAACAAGAAGAGGCATCATGATCATATGAATTGCAATGAGAGCAATAACAAGGGGATGGAGTATTGGTCAAAGAACTGAAGGAAGAAAATTTTCTAGAGTTGGTTTAGCATACAATGTCGTTTCCCACTCATATATATCTCTAGCTAACCACTCAATAAAATCCCAACCAAAATATTCTCCACAACATAGACTCAACTATAAACCTAGTTTCTTCATTTAGACCCTCACAAATCACTAAGCACATATCCCATTCTTCAATTCCATGATTGGGACCAACAAAGTCACAAAGCCTATAATAATATCTCTAAAACACCTCATTCGCAAATTCTGGAAAATAAAAAATAGCCATTGAAATAAATCCACAAAAGAACAAGGGAACCTGCAAACACAAGAATTAGTAGAGAAAAGGAAGGAAAAAAAATTACAAATTAGTCTCACCAAATAAGAAGCTAAATAAAATTAAGCCGTCTCCCCAGCAACGTCGCCAAAATTTGATCGGATATCGTATACCTATCAAAAATAAATTCCTAACAAAACCAACTAGCAATGAAGTAGGGTAAGTAAGGTAGAATCCACAAAGAGATGACTATTCAATTTAGTTTTCAAGGTATGGAGAAACTAAAATAAGTGACGAAATTTGGGATAGAAAAGTAATCTTAACTAAAATAAGGACAAAAATAATAAAAGACCTAGGGTTATGGTCGACCATGCTTATAGTTCTAAATCCATCAAAACACCATCAACAATTCAATTTATACAGTATCTAGAGCAATTTCTAAGCCTACGGTTGGGTCTTAATGCTCTCAATTCAACATACGTAGTTCGGTTGCTAACATAATAAAAATTGCTATTTGTAGGTAAGTCTCTAAAAGTAAGATATTTTAATTCAAACTCCTATTAACAATAATTAATCAAACAATGGATCAGGTAGCAAGATTAACATTATAAAACTATCAATTGGAGATATGAATAATCAAAATATTGATCAATAACATTAATCAAAATTCATTGTATAAACATGGATTCCCAAACCCTAGAAATAAACTACTCTAGCATGAAATAAATAATTAAAACTAAATCTAATAAAGAAAGCATAATTAAAAGAGAGAAATAAAATACCTCGATGAATTAATGTAACAAAATTTAGAGCAATCCATGGAGAAATCCATGGAATTGCCCTTGAAAAACTATGGCTAGAGAGAAAAGAAAACGAACGTAAAACAATAATAAAAAGCGTAAGGAGAAAATAATATCTCCTTGATTATTTATAATTTCCTAAAATTCTAATTTAAAAATAAATAACTAAAAGAAATAAAAAGAATTCAAATTACACATGTTGAGAAACGATTGGACGATAAAATATGACGTGGCACGAAGATGCTCAATGGAATCGAGGGCCAAGCGAAGGACGTGTGTGATGCCCCTTGAAAGCTGCTTTCATGGGTCAATCAGAGCTATATCTCCCTGGTCGAGTGAGCTATCGTTGACTGCAGGTGTTGCTCTCGACATATGCGAGCTAGCTTACGAACTCTCGCTCACTTGCTGCTGGGCGTAGCGTCGACTTCACAGGCTTGTAACTTCTGATTCATAAGTTGTATATAGGCTTGTTACCTGCCGTTGGAAACCTCTTCAAGTCTAGTTTCCAACGCAACTTGAATAACTTTAATCCAATATGTAGAACTCAAGTTAGAATTAAAAGAGTGAACTAAGGTCAGTTTTGACACTTTGTAAACTATCGTTTTCCTTTGTTTCTAACTCAAATTCAATTTCGAAAGGCATATAGAGAGCCTTGTGAATGTCGTGTTCATTTTTCATGCACACAATAATCAAAATCAATATCCACGAACATGTGATCTTTGATTAATAAACACAATTCAGCAACTTCCATCTAAATATCATCTAAATCAACTCCAAGCACTTCAAAAGCGCCCAAATGACTGTGAAATCACCTGAAACATTAATAATAACGCAAACGAAGGGTAATAGAGTAAAAAACAAACAACTTATGCATTTGCGACCTAAAAAGCGATAAAAAAAACCTAAAAATAACTATATACTTAGCAAAACGTGCTTATAAATCCTATATAAATGTGATTCATCAAAGCTTCAAATAGTAACAGTATTTGGATTCTTCTTGGATCAGGGCTAAGTTCTCGTTGTCTTCATCTCTCCAGCTCTTTGCTAGAACTTGTAGACAAAGTTCTTGTGAAACTTGTTGTCTATAATGCAGTCCAAGCTAGTCTTCTTAGCTTGTTGTCCAGCTCCTATTAGAAAACTTCTATTTGTGTTCCTGTTAGGAATCACATCTAGTTCCAATGAGGAACCCTTCTTTTACTCTCTTTATCTTTATTTTATTTCTCCTTGGATCTTCATAGTTAGGTTACTCTAGCTTCCACTCCCTGAGTCAAATTCACCAGTTCTAATTCAACACTTAGAGAAATCGCATTAGTTGAAGCTTACATTTTCCATAATCATTAAAACTATTTAAGGTTCAACAATTTCCCCCTATTTGATGATGAAAAAACTTTGAAAACTTCGAGCAAGAAAGGAAATAGAATAAAAGGTTTGTTTTTTTTGTATTTTTGATTTTTTAACAAGAAAATAAACCACACACAGAAACTAAAAACTCAAAACACACTAAACTATTATACACATCATATCAAAGAAATATTTGATACTCCCTCCGTGTTTTAATAAGTTTTACACTTTGACCAGCACATAGTTTTAGGCAGTTTAATCGACTTAGATAAAATAATAGATGAGTGGGGTAGTTGGTGTATTAAAAGATTGTAATAGAAAGATAGTGGAGTTAATAATTTATTGAAAAGTAATGAATGTAAGAGGAAAGAAATAATAATTAAAAAAAAAGTGGTGGGTTTGAGTAGGGACCATGAAAGGAGAGAGATATAATATTAAAATGACATATAACATTTACTAAAACACGGCCACATTTGGTAAGTGTAACACTTATTAAAACACGGAGGGAGGACTTTATCAACTGGAAGCCAGGACAACTACACTTCCAAATTTTCTTCTTCTTTTTTCAATTTTGGCATTATCAAAAAGTACTACAGGAAGAGTTATTAGACACCTAAACAAGCCCCACAAGCAATTCATCGAGTGTAGGAAACTGAAGCTAGTGCTGGCTAACTCCCTTTAGCTAAAACTTTCACATAATTTAATCCTGCACATACTTTCATACTCTACAATGCACGAATGTAAAAGCGAAAGTTCCAAACTAGCATAAAAACCAAAAGAGATCATCCGATTTTTACTATGGGAAATTCTACATGGTAACCTCCAAGATTCAATTTTTTCTACATGTAAGACAAACCTTTTTCCAACTCTCTTTAGTGGCACCCAAGTTTTGAAAAATTAAGTCCAGTGCCCATATATTTAGGTTTATGGCTAACTTTTATAATTTTTGGTTAACCATAATTAATTACTAAAAAATAAATTAAAAAAGGAAAAAAAGAAAAATAAAACCACCTACCAAACACCACTGCCGCCACCACCACACCGGAAAAGACCTCTCACACCCCTTTGCACCGGTTCGCCGACCAGCCAGCCAATCCTTTTCCCTTCCTCGGCCAACCACATAACCTCCCCCTAAGAAATCGCGAACGAACTCCCATCGGAACCGCGAATGAATTCCCACCAACTTCCCTCATCAGAATCGCGAACGAACTCCAAAAACCCCCAACCCAAACTCAAAACCCAAACCTTAACGAATCGGGGGTGGTTTTGGCTATAGGGTTTCAAGTTTGAATTAGGGGTATTAGGTTTGGGGTCACCGGCTCGCGGTGGAGGAAGGTTAAGGGTTCGTTTCGATTAGGGGGAAGGGGAAGGTGGTCGAATCTAGGAAGGGAAAAGAAGTGGATGGGGTTGGGTTGATCGGCAACCGACGCGAGGGGGAATTAGGTTAGGTTTGGGGTAGCGGCTGGGTTGTGGGGTTAGGGTTCTGGCGAGTTGGTGGTGGTTGGGTTGGTTGAGGTGTTTTTTTTTTTTAATTTTATTGTTTTAGAAAAATTTAATGAAAAAATCAAAAGTTAACCATTAAAAGTATAAAGGTTAACCATAAAGCCTATAAAAGGGAATTATGGTTAATTTTTCAAATCTTGGGTGCCACTAAAGAAAGTTGGAAAAAAGTTTGTCTTCCACGTAGAAAAATTGAATCCTTGAGGCCACCATGTAGAATTTCCCTTTTACTATTATAGACCAAAGTTTTAAAAACCAAAAGCAAAATTAAAATTGTTCATGACATAAACAGAAAGAAAAATGGCTAAGGCTAGGCTAGGGTAGGCTACAGAGGATTAGCTGGCTCAAGAATTAAAGCTTGTAAGAATCTCTTGTAGTCCTCTCTGTTTGCAGCAATATAATGGTTGTATCCAGCTTTGCTTCCTAGCTCTTAATAGTCTTCTAGAACTCCACCGTTGTCCTTTAAAACCCTGCACACTCTTTTCCAGCCTCTAAACCTTCCTTGTCATCTCTTTGAGCTGCTTCTCTGCAATCTCAACTCTGTCAGAAAGTTCAGCAATCTGCACAACAATCACATTATTTTCTTCCTCATCCAGCTCCAATAGCTTCTCCATGCATGTTTAAGGAAGGGAACTAGACAGCCTCCTACTCTTCCTCACATTATTTGGCCCTTTCTCTTTTCTTTCCACTAGCTGCACTTTTCTTTTCTTTTACTTTCTCAAGTTTCCCATTTACAACAACAAGAGTCAACCCCTGAAAAGTCACCTCATTAATGACATTCTTTGCTTTCTCCTTCAATCCACCATAAACTCTCTTAAGCTTCACTCCTAAACTTTCAACAACAGTGGATAGTAGTACCCCATAGCCCACTTTGTTCTTATTAGAAACACAGTGTGCCAAGTGTAGGTAAATCAACGAAGGAAAATTGATTTTTATCTTTTTCACTAAATAGAAAAATTATAGTCGTATCCAATAAACTTGCTTCATTTTTCTTTTAAGTTCTAGGCAAAATATGACGAAGCTTTAAAATAATATGTGATTGGAAAGTTACACATGAAATCCGAAACTAATATGACAAAGCTTTACACTTGGCAAACTTACTCTTAAGCACTTGTCAGATTTTCACGCATAAACTCACAAGTTGTATCAATTGTAATCGCTCCTTTATATATAAGAAACACTTGTATGTAAAGTAGTGTTTTCAAAAGATAGAATATTAAAACTATCGTTTTATAAACCTAACGTGAAATGAATCTTTTTATGAAAATCTTTTGGAAAATCTAACAAAGATAAAATTTAGAAAAAGATTATTATTTTTGTAAACCAGATTTTATAAGATAAAATCTCTCAAAGATATTTTCCATAAATTATAACTTATCTTTTATAAATTTTTCTATTTTACTTAGCTTGCAAAGCTTTGTCCCATTTTTATAGATTTCATGCACAATTAACCAACACATACTCACAACAATCCTAATAAAATAACTTAACAAAATCCTATTAGAAATCTTCTAAGTGAATTACTTAATTGCCTCATCAAGCTTTGCATTGTAACAGTATTTGGATTCTTTGAGAACTATGACTAAGTTTCTGCTGCCTTCATCTCTCCTGCTCCTTGCTGGAACTCACAGATCAAGTTCCTATGAAACTTGATGTCTTCAACGCAGTCCAAGCTAGTGTTCTTAGCTTGCTGTCCAGCTCCTGTTAGAGAACTTCTCTTTGTGTTCTAGTTAGGAATCTCATCTAAATCCTATGAGGAACCTTTCCTCTAATCTCTTCTTCTGTCTTTAATTTCTCCTTGGATCATCATAATTAGGTTACTCTTCCACACCCTGAGTCAACTTCAACTTTTCTAATTCAACACTTATAAAAATAGCATTATTAGTTGAAGTTTGCTTTTTCTATCATCATCAAAACTACTTATGGTTCAACATTAATGACATGATGTGGAGCATAATGAGGAATGGTTTAAGATTTTTTTTATGAATGCAATTATAAAAGTATATCTAAAGAATTGAATTACACAAATAGAGAGGTATAAACCCACCAATTCTAAATTCTTAATTCTCATAACATAAATAGCCCTTGAAGAATGATAAAGTTCAATCCTTATTTGTTAACTTTCAGCAAAATCAAAATAGAGAAGAAGGAAGAGGATGAAGATAAGAAGAATTAAAGAGAGAGAGAAGAGGGAAAAGTTTTGTGTGATTAATATTCCAAAATAGTAATAAATACAACTGATTTGTGTTTTAATTATACTCTGTTAGCACTTCTTACCGCCATACAAAAATAACAACTTAACAAACTCATAAAACAACAAGCAAAAATAGAATAATACTTGAAACTCCTAATGAATCCTAATTGGTTAAGGAATGGGGTTAAGGTAATTGGACCCTCCACATGATAATTGGGTCGTAGGTAAGATGGACCTAAGTCCAGTTTAGGCTTGGTTTAGTATTTTGGGGCATATACTTAGTTGCATCCTTGTGCAGCTAGAAGGGCTGCAACAGCATTTAAATACAGCCCAAAGCAGCCCACTTAACATTCTTCTAAATTCTTTCTCTTCTCTTTTATTTCCTATAATACTTTATATCCAAATTTTCATCAGAATTTTAATCAAAATTTTCATTATCACCTTCTTCTCCTCTGTTTTTCTCCTTTGTTTTTCACTTTCTCTCTCCTTTGTGTTTCTATTTATTTTTTTTATAAATTTTCCTCCTTTTTTTCACTTTTTTGATTAATTTATATGAATTTAATTTCATTTGATTTTTGGTTATGATGATTAATTTGATCTATGTGTGAATTTCGATTTCTTATTTGGTATCTTTGTGATTAATTTCGATTGATTAGGTTATATATGATTTTCTTATTTCTAACGAATTGAATTTTATCTGATTTGCTGCATTTTTTTTATCAATGAACATAATCATGCAAAATATGAACATATGCATGGGTTCCCTTAAATGTGAACATTAGCTTTTCAGAAAGTGAACATAGGCATAAAAAACATGAACATATGCATTTTAGAAAGTGAACGTAACAATTCAATATATGAACGTAAGCATTGGTTTCCTTAAAGTGAATATAAGCATTTAAAAGGTGAACATATGCGTAAAAAATATAAACATATGCATTTAAGAAAGAGAACATATGCATAAACAGACTTAATGAGAATATTTCATGAACAACATCATGAATATTTGAAATTATCTATGAAAATATAAAATGTTATTATGAATATAAGGCATTTAATTATGAACATAAAAATTGAAGAAATAAAAAATAATATGATTATGAAACATATTGCATTATAAGTATTGAAAATATGTACATACTCAAAAAAAATGTGAATATATAAATTCCAGAAAAAGAACATAATCATGCAAAATATGAATATATTCATAGATTCCCTTAAATGTGAACATTAGCTTTTCAATGAGTGAACATAGGCATAAAAAATATAAACATATGCATTTTAGAAAGTGAATATAATCATTCAAAATGTGAACATAAGTATTGGTTTCCTAATATGATTATGAAACAAAAAAATTTGAACAAAGTATCGAAAAATTCGGACGAAAATTAACGACGAAAGTCAGTGATATTCATAAAAATTTACATAAATTCGGACAAAATCAGAGAAAATTTTACCTTTTTTTAGGACAATTCTTTTGATTTTGCATCTCTTCTCGTACATCCATTGTTGATTTTTCAGTTTTTAGTGAAGTAAAATCATGTAGGGGAGAGAGAATGGAGTTTGGAGAGAGAAAATCAGAGAAATTAATTGTAGAGTTTTATTTTTGAAAATTTAATGAGAAGTAAAACAATTTTTTCTTAAAAAAAATAAATTGAAAACCAAAATATGGATTTGGAGTAGGTTGCGTTTAGGAAGTGAAGGTTTGGGTTGGGTCGCGTTTTCGTTTTGGGGCATTTGGGCGTGTTTAGCAACTGGGTTGCTTCTTTATTGGGCATGCATGTATCCTAGCTACATAAGGATGCATGTAAGACCAATTGGTATTTTGGCCACTTATTTGTTATAAGTCGAATTTGTGCTTGTATACATCGTTAGAAATCTCTTTCCAAGCCCAATCCAATAAAAAATAATTAGACCAGGATTATGGACCAAAATAATCAGGTGTGGACGTTTTAATAAAGATGATACAAAATGAATGATTTTAAGGACATGAAATGAATTATTTTGAGTTTAAGGGCACGGAATGAATGATTTTGGGTTTAAAGTCACAAAATAAATGACTTTGGATTAAAATTCTTTAGGAAAGGTTAGGACTATGGTCAAGGCTTAAGGAAATTCACGAGACTCTTTAACTCTTCACCTAACTCGATAATCAAAGACGTGAAAGATACTCATCACTGGGTTTAGATTTTACGGAGACACAATTAGGTGTCTACAGGCACAAAGGTGGAAGCTTGTGGATATCTCACAAAGTAAGATATGGCTAGCTTCAAGATTTGGTTCTTGCGCTCTTATGTTGTGCTCTCATAAATTTCTGATGTTGAACCCACCATGAAGTCCATTTCGAAACTAGCATGCCTAGTGACTATCATGAGGGGCACACCCTTCACATCACGCACGACTGAAGAAGTGCCTTGCTCCAAGCAGCGCGAGAGTGCAACATAGCCGTGTGGGCATGTAAACTTTCTCTACGGGTGCGCCACCTGAAGTCTCTATTCCGTACCCAAATTTTCACGAGCGCGCATGCTCGTGAGAGGGTGTGCCTGGCTGTGTCTATTTGGGATATTTTCCTTATTTTATTGTACTAACTCCGTTTCATAAAATTTGCAATAATTTCACAAAACAGAAGCTACACAGTATTTGCGACAAAAAAAACTTTCTAATATAGTAAATTTTTTGGTGTAAATTTACAATTATACCCTTACTATATTTTATTTAACTTCAATAAACAACATATTAACTTTTTAACCCAAATTAATTTATCAATAATTAAAACTCTAACCCACATTATCTCTCCTCCCTCACAACCATATCCACCACCAACTAACACATCACCAATTTTTCACTCTCCTCCCTCTCAACCACCACCAGCAGCTACCCTATTCTCTCTTATCTCATAACCATCGCACCACCACCACCACTCAGATCAAGTCGCCAACCATTTCCCCTTGCAAGTTCGCCGCTGCCGCCCCTCTTTTCCCCTTTTCAAAGTTGCTCTCGCCGCCTCTTTTTACCTTTTCAAAGTTCTCCCCTTTTCAAAATCGAAATTGGATGGTGGTAAGTTGTGGTTTCAAATCTAAATTAGTGGTGGTTTGTTGGGGTTTTAGATCTAAATTAGTGGTGGTTTGTTGGGGTTTCGGTTTGTTGGAGTTGGTAAGGTAGTTGTTTCAGTTCGATGAGTGGATTCCTTGGTGGTCGGCTAGTCAGGTAGGTTGGGTGGGTTCGTTAGGTGGTGGTGCGAGTTGATTGGGTGGGTTCGTCGGCTGGTCGGGTTAGTTGGTTTGGTGGGTTCTGGTCGGCTAGTTGGGTTGGTTGGGTTGGTTCGTTTAAGGGGTTGTGCGTGTTGATTGGTGGCTAGTCGAGTTGGTTGGGTGGGTTTTGGGTGGTGGTTCGAGTTGATTGGTAGTGGTATGAGTTGGTTAGGTTGGTTTTGGGTGGTGGTGGTGGGATTTCAGATCTTAGTGGTGGTGAGAAGGTGGGTTACAAGGTGGGTGCTGGTGGTGTTTAGTTTCTCTCTAATCTAATTAATCACATGCCTTTTTTTACTAATCTTTGCTTAAGAAATTTTGTCTTGGGAATGTGAAAGGGAATTTATTGCTGATTTTATGAAACAGAGGTAGTAGTTAGTTATCCTATAAATAGCTTTTCGTTTTATTTTTCATTTTAGACTTCATTTTTTAGCAAAATTTTAGAGAGAGATTAGGATAATAAGAGAGAGAAAGTAGAGAGAGAAACACTTAGATACTTGATTTATACTTCAAATTTGCTCTAATCAAGCTTGGATTTCCTTCAATCATTGATAGTGATACTTCTTTTCCTTAATTCTTCGCTTTAGGTTTAATTCTTGTTTTGATCTTAGATGATTAATTAATTTTTGATTAGTTTCTTTATTACTTGAATTTATCTTTGATTAGTTGAATATTATGATGATGATGATGATTTGTTTAGTTTTGTTTCTTAATTTTATATGCTTAGTGAGTAGTTTTCCTAGCTGGAGTGTTGGGGAAGCATGTATGATTGATAGATTGTTGCTAATTTGGGGATTTTGATCAATGGATTGTTGTGATTAAATTGATTTATGGATTTTTGTATGTGTTTAGTATGATAGGATTGATCAACTAACCTAGATTGCTAACTTGATTGCATTATTGATCCTAATGACATGTCCACTTGATTTAGGATTTTCAATTATCAAGTGGCTTGAATTGTGATTTTACTAGTTTGTCATTCATAGTGGAGACCTAGTTTGACAGTTGGTTGATAGCCTTTTGAACTCTTTGATTGAGATTTCCATTAGTCTTTGCAATGCTCAATTGCTTCGATTTACCCCCCAATTTTGCATTTCTATCATGCTTATATGTGGAACATAATCCCTAATGTCTTAGTATTTTATTTTATCTCGATTTCATTATTATTTTCATAGTTTAGTTCACTCTATAACCTCACCCTTTCTCCAAAGTAGCTTAGTTTTAAGGCTTTAGTGATACACTACCCATTCTCCGTGGATCGACCCAAACTTGCCCTAACACATGTTTGAGTTTGGATTTGCAAATTTTGTTGATATATGTAAGCTAGTCTAACGACCCTAGTTTTCCCTTTGTTAAATGGCGCCGTTTTCGGGGAACGGCGTTAGTTTGTTGCTTTACTTTGTTGAGCCTATTTCATTCTTATTAAAAACACAAAAAAGTTTTTTCGCTTTAGGCTACACTTGTAGTCGTATTACTAATCGTTTCGTTGAGCTTTGTATGCATAGTACACGAGCTCGTCTACTTGTGCCTCTTGATCCGGAGATCTAAAGAATTGAACAATCTCTAAGAGAAGAGTTGCAACAAGAACTTTAAGACCTATTCCATCGAGACAATGTGCAACAAGAATTAGAACATGCTAACATGGGTGACAATCCAAGAGTTTTTTTTGAAAGAGTTGGGTATTCTTGGTGCTTATAGATTCGAGATTGGCATAACTCCACCAACAACTCCTGCCAATGTTTGTTTGATGATTTTTGTGCATTCTTGCATTTCTATTTGAAGTTTTATTTATTTTTGCTTTTATACCTTGTTTATTTCAAATACATTCTGCCTATTGATTCCAAATAAACAATTTCTTGTAGAGGTTTGGTGTTCTTCCTTGATTTTATCTAATTTTCATATTAGAATTTGATATTTTTTTTTCTTGCATCTCTTGATAAAACTTTTTAATCTTTGTTTTTTATTGTTGTTCAGAAAGATTCTTCTAACTGTTTGTTTGATTCGTTTGTCTAATTTATAATGAATAGTGTTATTTTTACTGGTATGTCGTTCTTCCTCAGTTTGCTTTTGCTTTAGCCTTATGTTTCATAAATTTTATCATAAATTATACAAATATGTATAAGAAAGCTCATGTAGTCTCTCACTCTCTTGATAGAAGCCTTAGTTTCTGTCAATCATTATGAAGCTATCTTGTTTAACTTGCCTTCTAATAACTCATGAATATACAACATATTTATAGTTGTTGTTTCCCATTATCTAGATTTTTCTACACGTGTCAAATATTATATGTATCTAGATATTTCTACATCAAATATCTTTAATATTTTACAAGATATTTCGAGATATAAACATCACTTAGTTTTTCTACTCTATTCAAGATTTTTCAAGACCACATACTACATTTTTTATTGCATATCTAGATTTTTCAGGATTAACTACTTCTAATAAACCCTACAATGACAAGCTTGGATTATGTATCAAAACCAAATAATGGCTCAATGTATTGATTAGTGTGATTGTGATAAAATAAATCTACCAAACATGATACTACTTAGGGCGACAATATGTGTACACATACCTTGTCTAGCCAATCAAACAACAAGCACAAAGCACTAGAACTCACCTTCTATGAACTTCTCTCCTAAAATTTGTAAAATAAACCATAATTAAAACTTCTAATAAAAAATTATATAATCTAAAATAAAATTTCAGCTTTATAAATAAATTTAAATCCTGTTTTATAAATCTTTAAAACCCTTGTAAAATCAAACTAATAAACCAATTTAATTCTACATCAGTACTCTTTAAATTAGATAAATCAAAATTTTGAAAATTAAATTAGAAAACAAGAAGAAAAAATACACTTTAATAATCCCACCTATGGGGTTTTACTTTTAATAAGCTCAACTAAGGTTTATTATCTAATAATACTAACTATGATGTCAATGTGTCTCCAATGGTCCCAATGACCAGTAACCAGTTTAAAGAGTTTTGTTTTTTGGGAGAGTTTTAAAAGCAATGTGTCAACACATGATTGGTCCAAAATTTAAAATAAATAAAAAAATATAAAAAAAAAATCAAAATTAGTGGCCACCCTTTTCCCCACCATCTAGGTATTCAAATTGGAGCACAATTCGAAGATTGAAGATGTTGGAGTTCGGAATTGTGTAATTATTGTGAATTGATGATTGTTGGTGGTCGGATTGGTTAAGCAATTAGTAATTGCGGTGGAGAAGGTGGCAGGACGGTTCGCGAGGTTGATGGTGGTTTTAGGGAGCAGGGGAGTGCGAATTGATTGGTTGGTTGGTCCGTGTTGGTGAATAGTGTGGTTAGCTATTTGTAGATGGTTGTAAGAGCTGAATTGGTGGTTGATGTGATGGAATAGGCTGCTTTTTAGTGTTGTAGGAGATGCGAGCATTGTTAGTAGGGATATGAAGTGGAGTTATTGAGGAGTTGTGACGGGTGATGCGTGAGAAGGTATGGTGAGATGTTGTGATGAGGTTGTTTGGAGGGAGAAGCGGTATCAGGTTGTTGGGTGCGCGGCTGAAGCTGCTGGCCATTGCGAGTGATGCAGGTTGTGTTGGTTGGTGGTTTTGGGGTCAGAGTGGGCCGAGTGTGGGTGGTTTTGGGGGTTGAGGTGGCCAAATGGATGGTAGATAGAAGGCTGACCGGCCAATTTCAATGGTTAAGGGGGGGTGGCCGACGGTTTCTGATGAGGTTAGGGTTTAGCGGTGGGGGAATAGGTAGCTGGGAATTTTGGTTTTTTTTGTATGTTGTTATTTTTTTGGACCAATCACGTGTTGACACGTGTCATGATTACCTGTTATAACAAGTCATTAACTCGTCGTTGATCGATTGAGACCATTAGAGGCAAACTGACAGCGTAGTTAGGATTATTAGACAGTTAACCTTAGTCGGGATTATTAGAAGTTTATCACCACCATTGATTGAATCCTAACTATTGGCTTTAATGAATAAATTAATAAAAAGAAAAGGAAATTTTGTCAACAACTACCAATTAAAGCACGTGCTTTGAAAACAACTACCTATTAAAATTTTATTTTAAAAGAACTACCACAATGTTGTAAAAAGTTTAAGTAGCACTACCACTCTAACAATTTTGGCTAGAATCTCCGGCATTTGGGTCTCACTTTTTATCACTTTTGACCTTTTAAGAAGGTTAATTTAGTCAATTTAGATGGTGATTATTAGACAGTTAACCTTAGTCTACTTTTGTAAATAAACCGAACCTCTAACCAGGCCAGCCCCATTACCAGCACCACCTGCCCCAGTTGCCGGAAAGTCCTGCCCCCACAAAAACCGGCGAATCCTCCCAATTACCACCCTATAACCGCTGACTCCATCGCTTTCTGCCTTCCCCCTACCCGCAACCACCCCAATCCCATCAAACCACCACAAAACCAACCCGACGATCGCGCAACCCCCCTTGAAACGGCCAAATCGGCCATGGAAATCGACCATTCTGGGTTTCTATGGTCGATTTCAGTTGTTAAAGGGTGAAGGGTTCCCGTGGTCCATTTTTCTGATCATTTCCATGGTCGATGTCAGTAGTTTTTTATCGTTAATTTTCATGGTTTTCGGTCGTTGTCGGTTTTCGTTGGTGGCTAGGTGGCGTGTTTCAAGACTGGGCTGGGTTTCATTAGAGGTGGCGTGTTGCAAGGCTGGGTTAGGTTTCGTTGGTGGTGGCGTATTTCAAGGTTGGGTTGGGTTCGTTGGTGGTGTGTTTCTGGTGGTGCCGAAGGTCGGGATGGGATGGGGAGAGGGGTTATCAGCGGCGGGTGTTGGGGTTGCCGATTGTAGAGCTGGGGCTGGGTTAGGGTTTAGTTTTTTTA
Organism: Chenopodium album; assembly: GCF_948465745.1. Classification (NCBI taxonomy): domain Eukaryota; kingdom Viridiplantae; phylum Streptophyta; class Magnoliopsida; order Caryophyllales; family Amaranthaceae; genus Chenopodium; species Chenopodium album. The sequence goes on along the minus strand of NC_137850.1, from coordinate 26,489,466 downwards.
AAAAAAAATTATTTTTTTTTAATCCACTAAATGAGTGACACATGTACATTATGGGCTCTATTAACGGATTCCATCCAAAGGATCCGTTAAATGGTGGTGAAATCAAATTTTTGTATTTTTATGTGGTGTTATAATCAAAATTGTGGTTATTTTGTGGTGTTATTTTCTAAAAAAAAAACCTAAATTTAATTTTAATTTTAATTTTAATTATTATTTTTCTTTGAAGTTAATTAATAACGTTTCTATTATTTAATAGTTGCAAGCAAACACAATCAAAGTAAGACATCATGCTCCGCCTACTATTTTTATTATATTACTAACGATTTTCATTATGATTTTGATTTATTAATTCGTTATATTTTATGGCTTAATTACTTCCAATGTTATTGTCTATTGTAGTGTATTGTTGATCACCTTTTTCCATGCTTAATGGGAACAGGCATGAAATGAAAATCACAACTAATAGATAATTTAGACAATCGGTTTAGGTACCCTTAATCTTGTGAGCGCGTTAATATTCAATCAATTTAGCCTAATCTAATTTTGGAGCAAATTGAATCGAGCAGTGGCCAGTACGGAGAAGTAGTTGACTTCCATTACTCAACTTCGTGCCATCATCTCTGATACTTCATTCGTGGTTCATAACCGTATGGAGTTAGCAATCTAATGGATCATGAATGGGGTGTAATCTTCACGAATCAAATCGTTGTTGCATTTCATTTGGTCCTTTTTCGTGGTTGCATTTAATAATCTATGAACGGTTTACCAGTTCCTTTAAAAACTTATTAGCAGCTCCTTACTTTTTTGTCCCTAATCGTATAATGTCAAATCTCACTTCCTTTGATTGCTAAGCATATTCACAACATGCTTAATTAGGCGCGCATCAAATGACACCTACACTACCGTCATTTTTTAATTCAACTATCTTTAGATATTTAACTTGTGCATAAACCTAGCAACCAGGTCATTATAAATCGGGTTTGGGTTGGGGCATTTTAGGTTAGGTCAGTTTGAGTCCACTATGCCTTTGTTCTGGGTTAATTCAATTTTTTTGGATTTTGGATATGTTCATGCCTATAAATGATTGGTTTGGATTGGATTTCCAGTTGAGAGTTAAGACTTCGGGGTCAAATAATATAATTTTGGAAAATTTGTCAAAAATAAGCCAACTTTTACGTGATTAGCTCAAAATAAGTCAACCTTTCGATTAACTAAAAATAAGCCAACTTTTATATGATAGCTTCCGACAATGAGTTATGACCTGTTGGATTTAGGGTTAACCGGTTGTTTAGGTTAAGTATGCCACATGTCATAATATAATTGGTTCATTATAAACTTTTAATTAAAATTAAATTTTTAATTTTTTTAAAAAAATCCCAATCCCTCAATTACCTTTTTTAAATTTCTTTAATGATTGCTCACTATTGAACAACACCGCACAACCGCCTACCTCCCGTGCCAGCAACATCAGTCCAACCAAGCAACAACCAATCATCCCCCACCACCGATCATCGTTGATCCCTTTCCCTTTCTCCGATCCCCTCCCATTGCCGCCTTTGCTCTTACACTATTTTTTTTTTTATGAATTTCTTGGTGATATGCTTTTTCGGGTGAGTGTTGGGTTTTTCGGGGTGAATGGAGTGAGTTTTGGTGGCTATGGTTTGATTTCGGGGTAGATATGGTGATGTTTTGGTGGTTACGGTGGGGAATCGAGGTGGGTACTTTGGTTTTCAGTTTGGTTTTGATGTGGGTTCGTGGTTTTGGATTGGTCTCAGCCGACGAATGCCGGCATTTAGGGATGGGAAGTGAAAGGGTTCAGCTGGCGTTCTAGGGGAAGGGATAGTGCCACGGTGGGCTGGCGGGAGGGCAAAGAAAGAAAAGGATCGAGGTGAGGGGCGGTTCCTACGGTGGCTGTTTGGGTGAGGGGTTAGCGATGGTGATGGCCTGATGGGTGCTGGCCAAAAGAACGGGCGGGGTTTTCCTTTTTGTATATATATATATATATATATATATATATATATATATATATATATAAAATAAATAATTTTTAATTAAAAAATGTGAAAGAAAGTGACTTGCTTGTTTGATAAGTGGTAGGTCATTTGACTTGTTAGTTGCTAATACCCTTAAAATTCAACTTAATCTGAGTTAATCGAAAGATTGACTTATTTTGAACTAATCGCGCAAAGGTTTGTTTATTCTTGACAAATTTTTCTATAATTTTAGGCTTAGTCAAGTTTCTAGTCTGGAATTCAAATTAAGTTCTGATCAAGTTGTTTTGGGGCAAGTCGAGTTTGTGACCAAGACTTTTGGTTAGTTTGCATCATATCATTTCACGTTGAATCAATCTTTGAACAATCAAGTATTAATTTGAATTTAGAATTAATAACTCTGTAGTTTTGTGCTTACAGGTTGTCAATGTTTCAATACCATTGAAAATAAACGAATACTTAAAATATGAAGTGTACAAAATAAAAAGTCATAAAAAATACGAGTTGAAACATGTTAGGTTCTTTTTTATTCACGTCTTTACAGTTTAATTACTAGGTTAGTTGAAACTAGTTCAAATCATTTCAGCAAAGAATAATTTTGTTTTAGGTATTTTTGGGTACTCCGTGTCAGGTATTTTTAATTTGAGTCATTTTAGATCCTGGTCTGTGCAGGTTAATTAATTATGGTCCAACTCGGATCGGGTTACTTAAAGTATAGGATCAAAAGCGGGTTCAGTCAACTTTGGTCAGGACTAATTTCAATTCGATTCGGGTCATTTCAAATTGCTAGCTAGTTTGGTCCATATTAGGTTCAATTAGAGTATTTTGAAACATAATTTCGATTTTTGGTTAGTTTTACCAAGTCTATGTACACTTTTTTGAAAGTAAACGTAATTCATTGATAAAAGAATCATACTTCAAATACAACATATATTAAAACGAATAAATACAATATAAATTGGATCAAATAATGTTCTAATTAGTTAGAGTTACGATCATTGTAGATGAGATTTGACATTCATGTATACCCTATTTCACGTTGCTATTGGATACAAGTATACAACCTTTCATAATTCTATCTATTATAGTTTTGAAATCGAACAATATTTTATGCAGTTCTAAGCGTAATGATATAGGTAGCCTTAAGAACTACTAATTAACATTAAATATGTATCCTAATTTAGTATTAGTTATTAATGCATGATCCCGTTAAAGAAAAATTAAAAAAAAGTTATAAATGCATGATAAAATCACGCATAATTTAATGTAATTAATAGGAAATTTTGACTTTTACCACAAAAAAAAAATCAAAAAATTATTTTTTTACCACCAAAACTTCTAAAACTTTTATTTTACTACCAAATAAAAAATTAAAAATTGTTTTTTACCACCTGTCGTAAAAACCTAACGGAATTTTTTAAATTCTTTAATTTTCGTGTCAAACACATGGTTTTTAGGGGTTTTGGGGGACATTTTGGTTCAAAGGGACCGATTTGAGGTCGGAATTAACTAAAAATGATCGGAAATACCTCGTTTAGTGTGTTTGAAAATACCTCGATTTGCGTAAAACATGTAAAACGAGGCATTTTCTATCTTTTTTTTTTATCGATTTCGACCTCAAATTGGTCTCAAAGAACCAAAATATCCCCCTAAACCTATGAAATACATGTTTAGCGCACGACATTCGAAGAAATTCTTTTTAAACAGTTAGATTTAACGGTTTTTCTCGACATTAGGTGGTAAAAAACAATTTTTAGAAATTTTTTTTGTGGTAAAATAAAAGTTTTAGAAGTTTTGGTGGTAAAGAAAAAATTTTTGGTATTTTTTTTGTGGTAAAAGTCAAAGTTTCCTAATTAATATAATGTTTTTTTTTAGCTCCGTATATACATCAGTAAGGATTAGCATTGTCAAAACGGTTAGACTGTTCGGTTTCGGTTCGATTTGAAATCGGTTCGGTATTAAATCGGGTCGGTTTCAAATCGGTTTAAGTGTCTCGCGGGTCGGTTCTAGTTCGGTTTAAATAGTTATCCGTTCGATTCGGTTTCGGTTTATTCTTGAGCGGTTTTAATTCGGTTCGGTTTGTAAACAGTCCGGGTAGTAAACGGTTCGGTGCAGACGGATTGCAGTTTGTTGACGGTTGGTGTAAACGGTTTTTATCCCGGTTCAAACAGTTTCGGGTTAAAAACAGTTCGGTTCTTTTTCGGTTCAGTTTATAACTAGTTCGGTTCTTTTTCAGTTCAGTTTATAATTGGTTCGGTTCTTTTTCGGTTCAGTTTATAACTGGTTCGGTTCTTTTTTGGTTCATTTTATGGCAGGAGGATTTTTAGTGGCAGGAAGATATTTTATACTATGATAATAATTTGGCAGGAAGATATTTTATACTATGATAATAAATTTTCAATAAATATTAATTTGGTAGGAAGAATTTTTGTACTATGATAATTAAATTTCATTTAAAACACCTTTTAACTTGATTTTAATATTCTCTTTATAGTAAGCAGTTTGTTAGCCGATTCATTTATAAGCGGTCCGGTTCATAAATGATTCGGTTTGCAAGCGGTTCGGTTTATATACAGTTCGGTGCAAACGGGTCGCGGGTTGTTAACGGTTCGGTGTAAACGGTTTTTATCCCGGTTCAAACGGTTTCGGATTGAAAGCGGTTTCGGGTTAGAAACAGTTCGGTTCTTTTTCAGTTCGGTTTGATTTCAGTTCGGTTTAGAACTGGTTCGGTTCATTAACGGGTTCGGTTCTTATACGGTGTAACGTTATTCGGATCGGTTCGGTTTCGGGTTCATTCACATACGGTTCGGGTCAGTTTTCGATTTTAAAAAAACGGTTTTTAATCAGTTCGGTTCTCATTTGGGTCGGTTTGTTTCGGGCAGTTAAACGATTTTGGTTTAAAATTTGACAGGAATTGTAAGGATTATATATCCGAAGGATCATTATACCAATTTTTAAATTCCATAAATTAAAAAAATTCCACAAATCATTTTCTCAATTTTTAACAGCCACAAAACTAGTTTTATCGTTAATTACAAAAAGAAGTAGAAACGGAGGGTTGAGAGATGTTTGGGAATTGTCTCTCAATGGCAATTTCGCAATATTGTTGAAAATAAAGTAAAACGGGGATGGGTTTTGGAGGGAAAATAAAACGGTGAGGTAAAAATTTTTACGGAGTGGTCCCAACAGGTGAAAGTGACATGTTTATTTGTAGAACAAATTCCGCAAAAAGGAGATTGAGACACTTGTTTTGAAAACTTGTTAAAGAAGCTTCGCAAAAGCCAAAAAGTAAGCCCTGTTGTACCTTAATCAAGAAAATTGAAATCCAAGGGGAAAAGATCTGTGTTCCAAAGAAGGCGCTGTAGATTGTGCGGATTTGAGGTGAATGCAATGGATGGTGTTACTAACGACGAGGAAGCTGTCGTTAGTAACACCGGCCCCGATGATATGCTGGTGGTGTGTGGTGGAGCTTGCGGAGGAGGCGGCGACGAGGTGGAAGAGGCCTGCGACGACGGTGCTGCGCTAAGGGAGTTGTTGAAAGGGGTAAGTATTTAAAAATCATGACATTAGTCGTTTGCATTTGGTCGTAATTTTGGGTTAATTTAGGGTTTAATCAATTGCGGGTTTAATCAGTTGCGAGTATGTAATGAATTGTTGGTAGTAATTTGATCTATTGTTGCCGATGAATCGGAAAATTGTGATTGAAGTTGAAATTAGGGTTATTTGGGTGTTGTATTGGTAATGTTTTTGATTATTACTCGAAAGCGGGATGATGATATATTCCCGTATAATTTGAAACGTGGTTAATGTTGTTAAATGGTTGTTAAATGTTGTTAATTTTGGTACAGAAGGTTGTGGTTGTTAAATGGTTGTTAAATGTTGTTAATTTTGGTATTACTGGTGTTCCTCTTGTCATTTTCATTTATGTTGGTAATGTATTTGATTATTTGTGAGTAGTTCTGTTTATGATTTATTTGTGGTTTTGAATGAAGGTTGTGGTTGGTGAAGAATCTTATAAAACTCCAAAGAAAGGCTTTAGTAGTGTTGCAATATCAGTTGAGATAGAAGAGTATGTTGAAGTGGATGTGGGTCTGCCTCCTCCTTCAGTTGGGATGGTTTTCCAGTCATGGCAGGAACTAGATGAATATTTTAGGGAATATGGGAAGCAAAATGGTTTTGGGGTTGTTCGTACTAGTGCTTGTAAAGTAGGTAAAGGCCCAAATGCAAAAATGAGAAGGAATTGTTTGTGGACATGCGAGTGTTTTGGGTTGCCTGACAGGAAGCGGAAAAAGGTTGAAGAGAGGCTAGTGACTGATGCTCAGGTTGTTGAGGATGTTGCTGTTGGTGTGAAGAGGAGGAGTAAGAAAGTTCAATGTCCTGTCAATGTGTATGCTAATGTTAATGAAGGTGGGGAATGGGTTGTTAAGAGGGCTGAACTTAAGCATTGTGGACACACCCCTACTCCTGGGAAGGCTAAGAATATTAGTAGGTTGAGGAAAAAGTTTCTGGTGGAGAATCCGCATGTTGTGAGGCAGCTTTTCAACGAGCGGAGATGTGGCGTTCCAGTGGCAAAAATATATAACAAAATGGCCAGGGAGCGTAACGGGGTGGAGAACATGCCCTTTGCTCAGAAAGATCTTCATGATGAAGTGGCAAAACAGAGGAAAAGAATTTTTGATGAAGGTGATGCTAAAGCAATGTTTAATTATTTCAAAATTATGGTTGATGATAACTCAGATTTTTTCTACACATATCGAGTTGATGAAGAGGGTAGGTTGAAGGATGTTCTTTGGGTAGATGCTAGGTGTCGCATGGCATATGAGGAGTTTGGCGATGTGGTGTGTTTTGACTCGACATACTTGACCAATGAGTACAAGTTGCCGTTTTGCAACTTTGTTGGAGTGAACCACCATGGGCAAACTATTCTATTTGGGTGTGCCTTAGTTAGGAAAGAAACTGTTGAGACGTTTGAGTGGGTGTATAGCAATTGGTTGCGGTGTATGAACAACAAAACCCCTAATGCAATTCTGACCGATCAGGACCCTGCCATGAGGAAAGCTCTGAAGACTACAATGAAAGGGACTACACACAGGTGGTGCATTTGGCATATTTTGCAAAAATTTTCTACCAAGCTGGGAAAGCATCCAAAGTATCTCGAGTTGAAGGAAGACTTAGAGAGTGCTGTGTATGATAGCCTGGATGTGGAGGAGTATGAACGACAGTGGCAAGAAGTGATCAAGAAACACGAATGCGAAACAGATGAGTGGTTGGAAGGTGTGTTTTTTTTAATATTACGGTACTGATTAGTTATAAAATGTAGGCATTTGACGCTTGTGGTGTAATACTGGTATGGATACTTGCTGTTGTTAGGTTGTGTATATATTGACATTAGATACCTGTGTTTTAATTTTGACCATAATTTATATTTGAATGTAGCTAATTAAGAGCAATTCGCAATTGCTTTTGGAAGATTTTATTGTTTCAGTTGGGCCTCAATTAAGGCTTATATTGCTGAGTTTATGTGTACATTGCTGTGTATATCGTGGCATTTCCTACTTCAATTTTGGTACATGTGTTTCTTAATTAATCACATACTTGTATCGTATTACTCCCTGTATTATTAATTAATTGTTGCGTTAATAGTTTAGATTTTCCTAGTGCTTCCATGTCAGGTTCAATGTTTAGAATAAATGTGTAGTAGGTACATGTTAGAATTCCCTGTAAAAAGTTGATTTGATGTTTAGAATAAATGTTGCTAATGTTAGTATACTTTGTGGCAATGGTGTAATTGTTGTTGTAGTGGGCCTTGTTTGGTGTGTATATTGATTATGTGTGAGGCATTTGATGTCTGCATTCTTGTTGCCCCACTGATTGATTTTGTATTCGAAGGCTTGTATGTTGAGCGTGATATGTGGATACCTGCGTTCGTGAAGCATCTGTTCTGGGCCGGCATGAAAACAACCCAGAGAGTTGAGAGTATACACAGTTTCTTTGATGGATATTTGAGCAGGCACACGTTGCTGTCTGAATTTGTTGAGAGATTTTCTGAAGCTCTGGAGGTTAGAGCTAGTAGTGAGAAAAGGGCCGATGATAATAATTCAAGGTATGTTAGGCAGCCCATGACTGTATTTCCAGTAGAGGCGTTGTTTAGGAAAATTTATACGGATGCGAAATTCAAAGAAGTCCAAAGGGAGTGTACTAGGGTGCTGTATGTGACGGGTTTGGAGAAAAAGCAAGTGTCAGACACAGTGAAAGAACATGTCCTGGAGGATATCATTTGGTTCAAACCAAAGAATTCAAGGAAAGAAGTACCCTCACATAGGAAAAGGGTGTACAAGGTTACATACAACAGCAGCACCAAAGAAGCAGATTGCGAATGTAGGTACTTTAATTGCCATGGTATTGTCTGTCGCCATATGATTATGGTGTATCAAATGAATGATTGTAGAGAAATTCCCGACAAGTACATTCTTCGGCGGTGGAGGAAGGATGTAATTAGGAAGCACACTAGAGTGAAAGTGAAGTACCATGACCCGAGCAAGACGGAGGCGGTGTGTAGATTTGATAAGATGATGGTCAAGTTTTCTCCCATATGTTCAAAGGCATCAATCTGCAAGAGTGCGTGTGATGTTGTTCTCAATGGTCTAAAGTTGCTTGATATCCAAGTAGAAGAGAAGTTGTCCATGCTAACCCTTAATACAGCAGACCTTTTGGGGTGTAACGGGACACCTTCTTCTGTCTGTCTGGAGAAGGAGGGCGCAGCAGCTGTGACTGAAAAGCAAGGTAGTTGTGCGAAGAACCTATCTCAGCAACTTGCTTCGATAAAGGACCCACCAATGCCGAAGAAACCTGCTCACCGTACAACTGATTCAAGGTACAAGTCTTGTGTTGAAAAAAAGAAGAAACCAGGGAAGAGAGGCGGTGGCAAACAAGGTGAGGTTTCTCAAAACCCACTTCAGTCCTCTATGTCACAGCAGGTATGTTTATCTGTCCTATTCAAATATTTGAGATGAATAGAAATATTATATTTAGTAAAACAATTATTGGATTTAACCCTGATTGTTTTATTAATGTGTGATATTGGGTGACTTTGACATATAGGAACAACATCAATTTCCTATGTTGGGTTACAGTCCTCATTGTCTAGGTGGCATCCAAATGATAGATGGTGATGGGTCGTTGGGCTACTTTACGTCTTTGTCTGGAGTGCATCGTCCTCCTGTGGGGGCTGTTAATTCTCCAAGTCAGAGGCCCTTGTATCCCCCACAATTTATGGCGCACGCCCAGTACTATCAAATGCATCAAATGCAAGGGTTGCCGCTGCAAATGGGGGGTGGTTATATGTCGCCGAACAGCGCTGTTTCTCAATTCCCGTACATGGTGAGACCTGGAAATCATGGAGGCATGTCTGGAAGTTTCAGTCAAGATCCCACCCGGGGTGGGTCTAACAGTACAAAGTAGCTTAGAAATGCGCTGCGCCCCCCACCCTTTATGTGTAGAAATTAAGGGTTGTGGGTAATGTTACAGTTTAACATTTAACCCCTGAAGTGAAAAGCCCTGTTATTTTTGTTGGGCTGTGATGTTGTTAAAATATGGGCTTCAGGTCATTTTTTTGTAAAGAAATTATAACTTATATTTGTTGACAACTTGTAAATGGTGATGGTGGGGTGATGGTGGGGTGATGTGATCTCTTTTGTAAAGAAAACTGAAATCTTTAATGTTTTGGAACACATGAATGATTATGATGCTTGAATATCATGTACTTAACATGTAAGATTTATGATTTCAGGAGGATACAAAAGCCTTGATATATATATGGAATCTGTAATTGGGTCCAATTGGGAAACAATTGGGTACTACTGACATCGCAAAAATGTCCTAATGCATTTTTGAAAGGGTTGAATATACATGTGAGTGATATTCCATTGTACGTAACCATTGTACTACTATATTACATTGTGAGTCAACTGATCACCATTAACAGTCCACTAGTACAGGCCCAAGTGAGTCAACTGATCCCCATTAAAACTCCACTAGCACTGATCAACATGTTTGTACAGAAAAGGTGGTCAAAGGGAATAGTTATGACCTCTTGGCCAAAAAGGTCCAACAAGGGATGACTATTCCCACAGTCATGTGTTATCGCAATTCAATATGACATTCTCCACCATCAATGGTATCCCATTTATCTAGGATAAATGGTACCCTAAATATGCTCAAAGGGTTGAAAATATGAACGTAGTTGGCAATACAAGAACTGTTGGGGATAAATATTGACCAACTGATGTGAACGGATGGTGTTCCAAGGTCCCTATTCCTAGATTCAATGGTATACCTTGTTTCAAGGATACATGGTACGTGTGTTTACACCATCAAAAGTCAATAATAGAATTAATGTGTCCATCATATTGTGTATATATAAACCCGGTTATAGGGTGTTGTAATATTATTTCAAAAATCAGGATAAAATGGATTATGAAAGTCTTCCATGTGCAACAATGAAATTCAGAAATGGTTTCAATGACAAACTTGTAAGTAATGAATTATTTTAGTAAACATTTTATGTTTGCCTTAACATGTGTATGTGTACTTTATGTAGCCCCTTCCTGCGAAGTGGAGACCTTGGCTTCGTCGGGCAACCGATTCTGTAAGAGTCATGCGTGGGCAGAATGGTCGTGTGTGGGATGTAACTTTATCAGGTGTCGATGTTACCTGTAGCAGGCCAGTGTTTTTGCACCTTGGTTGGGAAACATTTGTCAATGACAATGCAATTCAAGTTGGGGAGACCCTAAAGGTGTACTGCGCTGGGGGTGCTTTATTTTACGTCCGCATATTCACGGCTGGAAATGAGGAAAGGTTTTGAGAAACGAGGTTTTCGAATAAATGCATGCCTCCTACAGTGTCATGTCATTATAGTTTGATGTTAAGGCATGTAGGCAAAACCTTTAGGATCATTGTTTGCGTGTTTAATTGTTTCGGTACTTATTAGTGAATACAGGCAATTTCCCAATTGTTGCTATGAAAGGTTCAGTGGAACCCTTTGATGAGATAGTGACGACATCGAATGTCGTAGTTGTATTTTAATCCAATTGAGTAGAATATGGTACCACTTAACTATAATACGGTGCCAGTTGCAGCTTTGAGAGGTTCAGTGGAACCCTTTGGTAAATTAGTGATGACATTGAATGCCGTAGTTGTAATTTAATCAAATTGAGGAATGTTAATTCGTAGAGGCTAACATTGACATTACTAAGGTACTAATTACGTGTAATATTGTACCACGAAACTATAATATGGAACCAGTTTACTAGAATATGGTACCACTTAACTAGAATATGGTACCACTTAACTATAATATGGTACCATTTTTAGCTAAGAAAGGTTCAGTGGAACCCTTTGATGCATTAGTGATGACATTGAATACCGTAGTTGTATTTTACTCAAATTGAGGAATACTAAGGTACTAACATTGACAATACTAAGGTACTATTACGTGTAATATTGTACCACGTAACTATAATATGGTACCACTTAACTAGAATAAGGTACCACTTTACTAGAATATGGTACCACCAAAGAAGACCTACTATTGATGTCGGTAAATGTCCAACTGAACATGGTCTGACAAGGTTGTTGTAGCGTGTGGTACCTCTAAGTGGTTGGTAGTGAATCCAATGCATAAACCGTTTCAAATCCTATACTAAACCGTTTTATCTTTGTAATCCTATAATAACAGTATTATCTTGCAATGAACATATTTTTCTTGTCCAACTACTTAAAAGAGCGAAACGATAGGTAGTAGGGATTTTTAAGGGAACATAGTACATCGTAGGAAGTACTTCATTTTTAAGGGAGTGGTTCTCAGCTCATTTTTAAGGGAACATAGTACATCGTAGGAAGTACTTCATGCAAGTACTTGCTAATGCTATATAAGTGATGGGAAGGGTCGGTGGAAGTTTCAGTTTTGACAAAGTTCTTGACAAAGTTTCTTACTACTCCTTTTCAAAATGAAACCAAAAATCAAAACAAAATGCGACATCATTGATTTTATTTTAGACGGTGGAATACAAACGGGAGAATTAACTGAAATATTTGGTGAGAGTGGTGTGGGGAAAACACAAATATGTTTGCAGTTGCTACTGACTTGCATGCTAATGCCTCCAGATGGTTTATACGGGTCATCAATTTACATTCAGGCTTGCCCCGTGTTTCCATCTAAGAGATTAAGTGCTCTAAGCGACAGTATATGCGGATCGCTTGTTGGCGAAAATCCTTTGTCGTCGATCCTTGTTAAAAAAATTAGTAACGCAGATGAAATTTTCCTTGTGTTGAACCAAGTGGAACAAATGGTGTTGCATTCCCACGAAGGATGCCGGCACACGAGGCTCATCATTCTAGACTCTATTGCGCAGTTATTCAGGCATGCGCATGACAACACCGCAAAAGGGTTTATGGAAAGGAGTCAAATATTAGTCGCGGTGGCAAAAAAGATGAAACAAATAGCCAATGATTACAATATTGCATTCGTTGTTGTCAATGAGGTGATCGATGTTTTTGAACCTAACTCAGGTACGATTACAACATTCACATCTGGCCGGGAAGTGAAGTCTTCGCTTGGCGAGAAATGGAGTCATCAACTTGCAAATAAAATGTTCATTTCTAAGCAATACAACCCCAGTTCAGATTCATGGCACCGGGAATGGATGGTCGTTAAAAGTACAAGCACTTCCATACAAGGAAGGCGATGCCCTTTCCGCATCACAACCCAGGGTCTTCAAATGATCTAAAGAACAGTATAAAGTAAAGGTACCGTCTAGGATAAGCAACGGTACAGCTGAGAGTCAATTATGTTCCACTGATGGGCGTTATGTCTCATTGTCGCGTAGGGTCTTCTGTATGTATTTCATAAAGTGAAGGATACCAGTTAGGTTAACCCAGGTACCGCTGAAGGCAATTAATGTTTCACTGAGTTGAGTATTTTAACATTAGAGCCTCTGGTACAAAAGGTACCATTTAGGTTAGCCAAAGGTTCCAGTAAGGGTCTATAAAGTATCTTCGTAATGCGTTATGTATCATTACAGTGTTCTTTCGGTTGTGTTGAGTATCTACTACATCACTGTGTTGCGTTATGTATTTGCTAAGGTTTGTTGAGTAAAAATAAGGAGCATTTAACATGAGGTACAAGGTTGGTTGGGTAAGTGAGTACCAGCTGTAAGAAGGTAAACTGAAAAATATTTTTTTTACATCAAGAGTACAAACAACCCAGTAGATATAAATGTTACAGCAAAAGGTAGTTGGGTACAATCAATGCTGAAATAGAAGTAGTACTAACTCTATATAATTACTTCATTTCACAAAGAATTCATTTCACAAAGTACACCAGAAAAAAATACTTCTTAAAATTTACTTCTTCGTCCCATAACAATGGGCAACAAAGGTATTACTCTCATTACAATTTTAGTTTTTTGTATTCACTTGTAGTCGTATAGTTTTTGAATCTAGTGGTACAAATTATTTTATCAGTGGGTAAAGTTTAGTGGGTAAAATGTGTACAAGTACAAATTATTTTATCAGTGGGTAAAGTTTAGCTTATAGTTATAGCTAAAGGTGTTACAGTCGTATTCCCAGAGGTTGTTGTGGTAGTGTTCTTCATTACGAAATCTTAATATACAAGTACAATAATACGAAATGTTATTCCAGTGGTACTATGATTTTATGTTGTTTCACTAGCTCTTATCAGTGTTTTGAGTATGTTTAATTGAGTGCATAGTTCGACCTAAACTGTGTTTCAGTGTGACGATTTATTGCATCAGTTGGTATATTTACATTCATAGTGGTCGACTAATACTTGTTGCCGTGTTATTGGCCTAGCTAATTCTCGTGAGGAGCGTAAACGGAAGAAGCTGTTACGAAGGGTGGCCAAGATCAAGAAGACGGGGATACACGATCCTAAAGCTATGATTAGGGACATATACATGCCTAACCATAGCCACCGTATGATGCTTTGTCATCAACTAGCAACGATTTCGAGGGGTGGCTTAGAAGAACCCATCAAAGGTATTGATTTCCACCCAAATTACCCTTTTCTCACACTTTTCAACGTTGGAAGGGCACGTTACTTTCGTAAGGAGGCTTTTTGTTTCATGTGGTACTTGGTGGATGTTGCTACCATCGCCATATGTTACAACTTGAGGACCTTGAGGAGATCTCTAGCTGAGTCTTATGGCTACCCAGAATACCACAACTACCTGAAACGTTTCTTTGAGTTTTTTACGTATCTTGAGGATTGGTGGTTGGATGTGGATGAGGAAATTGGCAAGGGGAATGAATGGGGAATTGTCCTTGTTGGGAAGAGGTTCACTGCACCTAACGAAGAAGGGATCAAGGTCACATATAAGTGGATTCGTTTCTCCAAAGAGGATCCAACAGATGCTATCACTAACAACCCGCCCGTTCGGGAGGCTTTCCGACGCAAAATGTTGTCAGAGAATGGATTTGATGAGATGGCTAACTTATCTCTTGTTACTGCTCAGCCCTTCACCTACAATGACTACCCCCCCGAATATGTGAGACGCATACAACATGCGGTCCATTTGTTTGAAACAAATCAAGGAAGTGACTCCGCTCAGGGACTTGGGTGGACATCGGAGTCGAGTTTCGAGTTTTGTTGATTGTCGCTGCTGGCTGGAATTGATGAAGAAAGGGGTTATGAAATAGCACTTAGCAATTAGCACTTAGCACTTAGTTATGAATTGGCCTGTTACATAAAGGACTTATGTCATAGTCTGTACTTGCTATTACCACTAAGTTATTTTCCCTCCAATTAGCAAAAAGGAGTTATGTAATACACTAGACGCCCCTTTATAATTAGTTTTGAAATATAATATGTATGTGTGGTGTTATAAAATAATAAGGCCTCATTTCTACTCCATGCCCAAATAACTTCACATAAATATTGATACGTGTATAAATTTTAATGTGTTTGTCCTCCACCAACACATATTACTTTAAGTTTCATGTTAGAGTTAGTAGTCATATACTAACTATCCAATGCCAAAACCAACCCCCTAAATATCCACAAGCAATACAAATCAACCCCCTTAAATACATGGCCCCAAAAACCATTTTAAGGACACAACCCAAAAAATTCAACATCAATTCCAGAAACATTAACACACAGCAATTCCAGAAACCTTAACACACAGCACTATCCTCCTGTGTTCTGCGAAGAAGCAGCTCTCTTGGGCCACACTCGTTCCTTTGGCAGAATTTCATCAAATTTTACTCTGAGTTCATTGAAGCAGTTGTTTGCATCCTCCAAAAACAACGTCTTCTTCAAATCCTTCTCCTGCACTCAGATTTAACTGGGAGTTAATCTCAGATTGTCCAAGTACACATCCATTTAGTACAATATAAACACACGCATTTCAAACAACAACCATACCAGAGGGTAACTACTTTCTACACAATTACGAGCACAGTGTTTAATGCAACCTAGCATTAGCACACCGCAGGAGAAACTATACAACAATAAGAGTATGTGGTTAGTTTATCTGAACATAACCAATTCAATTACAAGGACTCTAATCCGTAACTTCACCATTTCAATTGAAGCCATGTCACTCACTAGTCAAATTATGCATTCTGATAGGAATTAAACTTACGTATCTGTTTGCTTCGCCATACCCACCACAAGCTTGGGCCATTTATCCAAAGTGCCCAACTCCCACAACGGATCTTTCACTTGAAAAAGAACATCAACTGCCTTCACCTGACATTTGGTACTATTTTATAAATTCTCAACTGCAAACTTAATGAGAAGAGCAGAGGTAATGGGGACTAACCAATTCTGAAACAAGATCCGAATGCTTTTCATATGGATCCGGATATAACGAGTCAATCATCCAGAATTGCTTCTTCACCAAATCCATGAAGAGGCACCACCAGTGTTCATCCCCCTTTTCCGACGATCCATCCAGAACAGGGAAAAATACCTGTTTCAGAAAAAATTTCATTACATCATACATAACAATCATTCATGCCCACAACTTACATCTTCAACTGTAAAAAGGAACATACTAGTCGTATTTCATCATTTGGGATAGTTAGCAAAGGCTTCCCATACTTCCTTGCAAGATTAGCATAATCCTTCTCCTTAGCCTTAATCATCATCTACACAAAATACAAAACCAGTAAATCAGTAAGGGGGACACACGACATTTCACAAGTTTTACAACAATCAAAATCTAAATCTTACTGCATATGAAGCATCAATCAAAATCCGTTTACGCCGATTCAGATACTCAACTGCCCCCCAGTACTTTGTGTACAGCTTAGATGTCATTCTCACATATTGATGCCCAACACGGGCTCGACCACCAAGCACGCCATAACAGTCCCTCTGGGTAGCATTCATTCCGTCACACTCAATGATGGTCGCGCCATCCCTGCCAGAACAACAACATAAACAACACTACACATCAGGTACACTTTACCAATGACATCCTTACTGATTATCAAATACAATAAAGCAAAAACATACTTACTGATTTTCATCCTTCAAATCCTTCCACCCCTTCACGAAGGTCACCAAACGCTTATCATAAGCTGTTTCCCGCTCCGCCAATCCGTCTACTTCCCCGTTGCTCGAATGACACGACTCTTTCTCCTCTTCTCGGCACTTCTCTTTCGGAGCTTTCGAAACTTTTGGAACCTTGTTACTGCTCCCACTAAGACGGGGCTGGCTCCCTTTACCAGTGCTAACCGTGTGCATATCATCATTATTCTTAGTCTGCCCTGCCTTGGAAGCACCACTTCCTAATGCATTCCCAACAATCCCCTCCACTAGACTAACAAGCCTAGGAGTTAACAAAGCAAACACCTACCAATGGTTTATTAGTTATTATCCCAACTGAGAGGCGCAGGATTCATTCCATGTTAATCAACAATCAATAATACTATTACAATAACACATCTCATCTCAAACAGATGCTACAACTGCAACTACTCAAATGTAACCACACTAACAGGACATTTCACAATATCTGTATACAGACTCAACCATGGACAGACCATAAATTCCCAAGTAACAACACCGTACTTTTCCAGATTACATATAATAAAAATTAGTATAATATAATTCGGAACAAAATTGCACACACATGCTCAAACTCACACTACACATACATGCTCAAACTGTAAAGTAACTAACCTCATCCGCCATTGCAGTCACAGAGTTATTAACTGACTTATTAACAACTGTTGCTTGGCCCACCTCGACATGTCCTTCATCTCTTGGCACCATAGGATGCTCCTTCCCATACGCCACATCAAGAACCTGTTACAACCCAAAGAACCAAAATTAGTTCCCGTACGGGGGTAATTGAATATCTACACATTACTGTCAACTCTCACCGGCAAATACCCAAACTCTTCATCCGATCTCCTATCTTCATCTACAGCAGCTCTCACATGCTCAGAATCCCACACCTTCAACCTTGGGTAAACACCCCACCTATTTGGTACACGATGCAGATGATCCAAATAAAAAATCTGCAATTCAGACTAACATTTTAGCACACATTTCCAATATTTAATAAATAAAGCAATTTCAAACTTAAGGTCAGCTGTACCATCAAAAACACAAAGCTCCCCCCACAGCCACCACGGAAGCCATCTTTCTGAAACTTTTTCTGAAACCGGTCAGCAGAGTCACGCACCCAGTCAATGGTGAACTTGCACCAATCATACTCTCCTGCTACACACGCAACTGCCAATGTTGGCACCAACGATGCAGCTAAGTTGGAACTGTTTGTTGTCGTGCAGACAATCATTCCAAGGGCTACAATTAAGAAAGCCACCATAAAGTCCTCTTCATCAACTTCACTCTCCAACTCCACCAGACTACCATCTGCACGCTCGGGGCACATGGCTGCAGCAGCTAGATTCAGAGAAACCGTTTCTCGTTTTTCACCAACACCATACTGTTCAAACACCCGCATAATCTTCTGCGTCTCCTCTTCATCATCTCCAACAACTAGAGGAACTTCCTTCGTTCCCATCGGAATACCTAAAATTGACCTTACTTGCTTGGGCCCCAGAGGAAATATTGTTCCATCACCAAATACCATTGTCCCATCACCAAAGACCCTGGTCATCAGCCAATAACAAAACTGTCTGGGGACATTCTTCATATCCAAATTCAGCAGTCCCCCAAATCCCATACTTTCCACCAGCTCTCTTCTCTTAACGTCAAACTTCTTCACCAAACAGCAAAACTTTTCAACTCTGCAGACAACATTGGGCTGCTGCAAAGACAAATACAACATACATTAACACACCTCCTATAACCATACTTGTTAAGTCTTTCTTCACCAACCACCCTAATATATCTCTAAAACAGCCACTCACATTACATTATCATCTCAACAAATATACAACAAGAACCACCAATATCATAAACAAGGACATTTTCACACAAACATTACTAACATGGCAGATAACAGACATGTATATTTCATAAAGCATCGAACAACTAGCATATATAAGAACAAGATGTTCCCCAAAACAGCAACATAAACTCCCATACCTTCCCAATGTTGTCATAATGTGTCCGTAACACTACACCATCGGCAATTACTCTATGTCCTTCCGTTTCGATACCCTACAACATTTAACATATACAAGTTACCACTTTCAAAACATTTATTCTCAGTTCTCAACTATCAAAAACAATTTCTGGTCAGTCACAAATATATACCTTCTTACTCTTGGATTTCCTCTTCTTACTCTTCCTCTTCATGTACTCCTTAATCATCAGCTTCATAAACCCTCCAGAACTAGAATCTGAAGCCTCATTGCTAGAATGTTCAGATTCCTCATCAGCATCTTCTTCATCTTCATCAATTCTTCCCTTCCTTTTACCACTCACCATTGCTTTCAATTGCCCAACAGGTTTCTGATGATTCGACTGATTCGATGAAGATGCAACAGGTCTCCGTACCTCCCTTTTTAAAGGACCCTAATTAATTACCAAAAGTCAACACACATAAGTACTGCAATTCAAACTACCATTAACACACATTTTCAATACACTAACATTAGCACAAATTAAAACACTCACCCCCCACTTTGTACGATTCATCGATCGAATGATAGACTTCTTCTTCATGACTGGGCAGCTGTCCCCACACATATAACAAATACTGATAAGTTAGGAGCATAAGATCAATTGCCAAATAATTACCAAATTAGCAATTTACCAAATTACCACATAAGAAGGTCAATTACATCATTTCATATTTGCTTTGCATTCACATCGGAACACATGCAACTGAACTCCATGTTATGCAACTCAACTACTTTTCACAACTCATAGTTCCTGCACGCAACTGAAGTCCTTTCAACAACATGCAACTGAACTCATTTACACAATACTAAAATAAACCACATGCAACTGAAGTCCTTTCAACAACTCAAATTTCAGATTTTTGCTTTTTGCATCACAACTCATAAACATTTTCTCATTATCTCATCTCAAAGAATCACAATGGAGTAATAATTTTGCTGTCACAAAAACACATTTTGCATCAGCAGTCCATTACACACATTTATCATCTATACAGTATCATTTTTGCTGTCACCCAAAACACATTTTTGCATCAACAGTCCATTACACACCACCGATTAATGGAATAATATGAAAGTCATAAACTTTATGAGGCATAACATCGGAATAATAAGACAATCATAATAACATTTCTCCTCCTACCTAAACCATCATTCTCCCATTCACACAAGCCCCATTAACACCCCAATACAAGCCCCATTAACACCCCTTTTCTACACCTCTTTGCAGCCACATTAAACTCCATTAGATTTAAAATTCAAATTAGCCTAAATACAAGCAAATTCAAACCCTAACTCCATTACATTTAACACCCCAATACAACCCCCAATAACACCCCAACTACGCTAATCAAACCTAACACAAAATCAGACACCCCAATTACCATATTCAAGCAAAATCAAACGCACAAGATACTAAATTGAAACCCTAACTCCATTACATTTAAAATTCAAATTAGCCTAAATTCAATCCCAACAAAATTCTACAAAACCCCTAACTTTAATATCACCCACACCACAATACAATAACTACATTACAAATCTCAATTATACAACTAAAATCGTAATTTAATTTCAAAACTAAAGTATAGAACTACGTACCTGGAGGTTACAACTATGGAACACTGGAGAAACCTTCTTCGTCGTCGACCAGATACAAAGGAAGGAGACACAAAATTCAGGAACGAATTCACAACCTTTCTTCGCAAAAAAAAGCGACAATTCGAAAATTCGAAGTGAGAGAATCAAAGTATGGACAGAGAGGAAGTATTGAAAGAGAGGAGTGAGAAACAAAGTTTGGACAGAGAGGAAGTATTGAAAGAGAGGAGAGAGAAACAAAGTTACAGAGCTCGAAAGTTGGAAGTGAAAGGGACGTCTCATAACTCCCTCGTAACGGGTTGCTTTACCTCGAAACGGAGAAAACACGTGTCCAAATTCAAAATACATATTAAAAGACTCATATGCCCCTGCGAGACAAGAATAAATGGCTCTCAACCCTCCGTTTGGAAAGCCTCTTCAAAATATAACCTTCCAATTTTCTACATAAATACACACCCCTACTTCCCCAACTCCCAACGCTACAACCCAACTGCCACCATTATATTCCCCTCTTTCCCCACCCCTTCCCTTTCTCACCATTACATTTTCTAACCTCCATACAAAAAACCAAAAAACCAAAGAAAAATGGAAGTCCAAATGTCATCAGAAATCCTCCATGATTTCTCCCCTCGTCTTCGAGTCTACAAAGATGGCCGAATCGAACGTCTTCTCAAAACCGACACTGTTCCACCATCCTTTGATTCAGCCACCTTAGTCAATTCCAAAGACGTAACCATCTCACCGGGCTTATCAGCCCGTATTTTCCGACCCATCAAAGTTGACCCTCCAAACGCTAAACTTCCCATCCTTATTTACATCCATGGCGGCGCCTTTTGCCTCTACTCTGCTTCGTCTTCAATCTACCACAGCTACCTCAACTCCCTCGTCTCACAAGCTCACTGTATCGCCATCTCTGTCGATTACAGCCTCGCTCCGGAATACCCGATGCCTGTTTGCTATGACGATTCCTTGGCCGCGACGAAGTGGGTGTTATCACATTCAACCGGGTCAGGGCCCGAGCCCTGGCTCAATGACCGGGCTGATTTTGATCAAGTCTTTCTTGCTGGAGACAGTGCTGGAGCTAACATTGTCCACGACATTGTAACTCGGATTCAGTCTGAGTCCGATGGGTCTGGGTCTAGGTCTAGGTCTGGGTCTTATTTTGCAGGGATCGCAATGGTCCATCCGTTCTTTGGAGATAGTGAGCCGAATGGGTTATGGGATTATCTGTACCCCGATACGACCGGGGTTTTAGACCCGAGGTTGAACCCGGCGGCTGACCCGGAGAAAATGAGAAGAGAGATTGTTGGGTGTAAGAAGGTGTTGGTTTGTGTCGGTGGGAAAGATTTCTTAAGAGAAAGAGGAGTGAAATACTATGAAGTTTTAAGGGAAGGTCAAGAAAATGGTGAATGGAAAGGTGAATTAGAGTTTATGGAAAGTAAAGGAAGAGGTCATGTTTTTCATCTGTATAAGCCTGATTGTGATGAAGCTAAAGATCTGCTTAAAAGGGTGGCTGATTTTATCAGCAATTCAAACTCCCAAATTTGTCCTTGTGAGATGTGATCATGGTTTAGGACCTTGTCGGGTTTAGTTGTCGCGGTGCATATCAACGTGACTTAAGTCCGGAATGATATAATTACTAATTGGTTGAGGAAAGTTTAACTATGAAATGTAAAAAATATGGGGTTAAATTTGTTAAATCATCTGTAATGTTGTTATTAGTTGTAGACTGGTAGTACTATTTAAGCTATAATAATGTCGCATTATTGTAAGTTAATAACTTTGTTAGTTTGAATCAAACTCCTGGTGATTGGCTGAATTGTTGGTTACATTGATTGATACTAATCGTACTATTGATTATTTATTGTACGAAATAAATTCCAGCATCTGTTTTGCATTTCAAGCTGTTTGTTGACTGTGAAATACGTGTGAGAAGACCGAGGACGTTCTTTTTTATTTACGTTTATAGGACGTTGTCGGTGATAACTACGAAGTATTTGGCTCTTAGTTAAGAGCACGACGATTATAACTATGCTACTTGTAACATTATTTTTGCCAACTTCCCAATTTTGATAGATACCCTTTTTTTTTTTTTTTTTTTTTTTTGGGTGGAAGTCATGATAGATACCTTGGGTAGTGAAAAGCTCACGAGAATAAACAAAAAGACAAAAATAAAAAGGAAAAATTTTCATGATTAATCTCAACTTTGCATCATCCGCCAATATTAATCATAACTTTGCATTATTTTTAATTAATCCGAATTTTATACCCGTTCACCAATAGCACTCCCAATCGGTCATCCAACCTAGTATTACAGGTTACAAGACAAAAGCTGACGAGAACAAACAAAAAGACAAAAATTAAAAGGAAAAATTGTCATGATTAATTTCAACTTTGCATCATCCGCCAATATTAATCATAACTTTGCATTATTTTTAATTAATCCGAATTTTATACCCCGTCCGCCAATAGCACTCCCAATCGATCATCCAACCTAATATTACAGGTTACGAGACACGTGTTAGCGTATGAATGACTTAAAAAAAAACATAAAATAAAAACAAAAACGACCAAGACTAGCCCCTTGCTACGGTGCCACTACGGCCAGCCTTGCCAAATCCCTTCCGCCCCGATCGCCAGCTGTCGCCTAGACCCCCCATCCCCTCCCCCGGTGCCGGCGCTGCCCTAACCACCCTCCCTATTCCCTTAAAACCCTCCCGTAACACCTCCTCCTTCCCTCTAAAAACCCATAAACAACCTCCACGACCGCCGAAAACATCTAGCTGCAGCTTTCCTCACCATCGCCCTAGCCTTCTGCTCCTTTTCCTTTTCCTTTTCCTTTTCCCTCTCCCTCCTCCCTTTACCATCGGCGTTGCCGGAGATCGGAGGTGAGGGTTAGGGTTTGAGATTTGGGGGTTGGCATTTGGGGGATTTTGCTGGATTTCATGGTGATTGAAGGGGAACAAGAGGGTGGCGTTGGGGCACTCTAACACCGGGGGAGGGGAAGGAGGTCTGGGCGGCGTCCGGCGCTCGGAGGGAAGGGGTTGGGCGAGGATGGTAGTGAGTTGGCCGCGGTAGCACCGTGGTAGGGGCTGGTGAAGACTTCTACTTTTGATCCTCTGTCCCGACCGGAAGTGGTATGACGATAAATAATTCCATCTTTGTGCTGGATTGGAGTAAAGAATGCCAATGAACTACTGATCAAAGCCTAAACACATAAAATAGACTAACTTGACCCAAACGAAATGGACTAAAGCTTAATAGACTAAGCTCGATAAAAAATTAGGCCAAATCCATGAATAAAACCTAATTTCGGACGTATTTAGAGCACCAAGGTTAAAATCTAAGACCGCCACAGGAAAATACGTGCGCAACTTAAGAAGTTGCAACTTAAGAAGTTGCGCTCGGGAGCCAGCACAACTTACATAATTGCGCACAGTAGCCCAACGCAACTCCCAGTGTTGCGCTTGCGAAGATTCGGAATTTCAGAAAAATACTAAATCGAATCTTACCATACAACCACGCGCAAGACCATAAGTCACAGTACCAAGAGCAACGCAACTCCTATACTTATGTGTGGCACCCATGCGCAACTTCTAAAGCGCCCCCTGTTGCCGCAAATTCTCCGAAACCCTAATCTCAACCATTCTTTACAAATAGAGGTTCAAAATGAGCTTTTAACACATAGAAAAAATAGCCAGAAAGTTATTTGTAATACTTAGTGAATTTATGCAATAATCAAACCCTCTTGTCCTAAATACTCATCCATTTGTTACTTTGTTCTTATGGTGGAGGTTCCCGAACAAAAAGGGGTACATTTGCATTCTAAACGAAGATCTAGCAATGAAAAGTGGTAATTCCCGAGCACTTAGTTAAATCACATGTCCTTTCTTGTCTTAAATCACTTGAATATGCTAATAAGTGTTGTTTGACTTATTTAAAATAAACTTTAATTTTAATTATTCGATTCAATATAGTATTCTTTTGTTAATAAGACTAGAATTGAATAAATTAATTGATTGTTTTATCACTTAAGCCAAGGCGAAGCTTGTTTATTTTGTCCTTGCTTTATACGAATTTGAATTAATTATAATGAATACCTACATTCGTTGTAATGTAATATTTTTGTGATTAATGCGTGTACATAAAATTTACTAACTTAGTTTTAGGTATCACGTACATATATTGTTTGGCAATGAAATTGTGAAAAAGGAAGAGCTAGTAGAGGTCGCACTTGGGCTAGGATGGCGATTCCTCTCAAAAAGGAACGTTATCTTAGTACCCTCGCTCCCGAATTAATTTATGGTACTAGTAGACTAATTTGGGCATTAGTAGACTTATGATTCGTGCTAATTATTCCTTGAACTCCAATTGGGAGAAAGGCATGAACGAGGTTTATGAGTTTTCCTAAAACTCATTGACGCCTCTTTATTGGTTTCTAATAAAAAATGGTAATGACAGACTCGATTCTAATTCAAGGTCCTCCAAACAGTTAGGAATTCAAATCCTAACACACCCTAAAAAGCGTAAAGTCCTAGACTTTTAAAGGGGCAAGGACATAGAGGAAATGGATCCCTAATGACGGGTTTTGGGTTTGGGTTTTTTTTTTAATTTTTATCCTTGGTAGTTTTGGGGGTTTTTTATTTTTAATTTTATCTTTTTTCATTTATTTTTTGACCAACCACATGCTGACATGTGTATATTAAAATTAAAAAAATAAAATACCTCCTTGTAGGCATCGTTCGAAGCGCGCCTACGTAAGCATAAGTGAATATGCTTAGCACTCATAGGAAGTGGGAATTGACATATACGATTAGGGACAAGGACAGTAGGGAGTCGTCAACAAGTTTTTAAGGAACTTGTAAACCGTTCACGGATCATTTAAGGCAACCACGAATAAGGGACAACGATAGGAAACAATGATTGACCCATGAAGGTTACACCCCATTCATAGTCCATGAGATTACTAACTCCATATGGTTTGGAACCACGAAAGGAGGATCGGGGATGATGGTACGAAGTGAGTCATGGAGTCACATTCGCCCGTATTGGCCTCTACTCGATTCTTATTGTGAAAAGTGTTCCCTGCAATCTCAATGACATACAAGATTCAATTTTCTCCAAACTATAATTGTGCTAAATGGTTGAATGTTAATGCAACATATAATTCTAAAGTATTGTGATCACTTCGATTAAACAACAATATTAAAAAGGAACCTAAACTGGTGGTCCAAATTATCTTATTATTCGTGATTTTCCATTACACATTCCCTTTAAATATGCAATATAGAGATCAACAATAAACAATAGAGTAAACATCAACGTTGGAAGCAATTTAACAATAATATCGTTAGTCAAATGAAATTATAATAATAACCCTAATCTTGATACAAGCAATATAAAATAAAATAAGTAATTAAATTAATTAATTACTCACATTCCGTGCGTTCCTTTAAATTGCTACATCATGAATAAATTGTTAGTAACTTCAATAAAAATAAATCAAATTGAAATTAAATTAAATAAAATGTAGAGTTGATTTGGTCCAAACCCTTAGTTACCTTTTACGCCTTGGTTTAAGGACGGAACCTCGGGTCAAATATGGACTCCTTGGAGTGCTTAGGGGAAGTATTGTGTAATAAGAAGAATAGGTTTAAGGCTTAGAATATGAGAGAGAATAGAGAATGGTTTTTTGGTGTATAAGAGAGGAAGAGAGAATGATTTTTGGTGTTCAAGCTTGTTGATAATTGAAAAAGGGTTGATATGTCCTCTATTATTAAAGAAAAAAGAAGGGGCGAAGAATCAAGAAAGGATCCGAATTCGAATCGTAATAAAACTCTTGCGATAGACAACAATTTTTGCAATTTTTGTTTTTATCATATATTTTGATCCTGAAATTGGAATGAGATAAATAATATGTCGTTGGAAAGATCTTGAAGTCTACTTTCTAACCCAATTTGAATCAGATTAAAATCGTTTGTAGAATAAAATATATGGCCGAAATAGTGGGACGGTGTCAGTTTTCGATAGAGTTTCGTATTTCTTTTATATCTTTTTCGTTTAGCTCAGAATTAATATTATAATATATCATTGAAAAGATAATTTCAAGAGCTATCCAACCATCTAAGATTTGGATAAAAACTATGAGGCACAAAAATCATATCTGACTATCTTTGAACGTCTTTCAATTCGAATAGAATTAGGACTTTCAAAAAAAGGAGTTTTATTCAATTTCAAAATCTTTAAGTAAAATTGGAAACTAATAATCCCACCTTTGCCTTTTCTGCCAAAACAATCCCACCTTTTCGAATTCTCAAAATAATCCCACATTTGACCCTTATCTGCTCAAAATGAGCCTTTTAACCTACAACTTGTTAATAGGTTAATTAATTTATTTGATTTTTTTTTACTTTTTTATTTTATTATTTATTTATTTTTTTCAATCTCTCATCTCCCACCTTAGCTACTCACCATAACCACAGCCACACTTCCATAAGCACCACCACATCACCACCTAACCCCACCACCTTCTTTTTCTCTCCTAACATCAATCACCTAACCACGACCCCAGCGGCCAGCACCTCTAAACTCGACGGCCCGAACACCACCATCCACCCACAATACCCCCTTAACACCAACCACCCCAGCCACCCCGAAATACCACCGCCATGAAACCCGATCTCACCCACGAAATACCGCTGCCCTAACACACCAACCACCCTAGCCACCCCGAAATACCGCTCCCTGAAACCCGATCTCCATTCAACTCGAAAACCCTATCTCACCCACGAAACTTGATCTCCATTCAACCACCCTGAAACCCGATCTCCATTCAACCAAAATTGGCTTATATTAAACCCAAACCTAACCACCCACGAACCCCCACCCCATCGAGCAGCACCAACACCTAAATTAAACCGAAAACCAGAAAACTCTGATGGTGGAGGAGTCGACGACGAGGGAGGAGCTAAAGAGGGTTACGGTAGGTAGGAAGGCCGAGATTAAGGTTCCAATGGCGGGGAAACAGGGAAAGGGAGGTGGGGAAAAGGGAGGGGTGGTGAGGTGGTGTCTGATGCGGTGGTGGGGAGTTGGGGAGGGAAGATTATTTTTGTTTTTTTTAATTGAAAAAATTAAAATTGTACCAATCAGAAGGTGACACGTGGCAAGTCACCTTCTAAAATAAATTACCAATTTCACAAACCGGTAAAATGTCTGTTTCAAGAAGACGGGGGTTAAAGGTGGGATTATTCTGGGAATTCGAAAAGGTGGGATTGTTTTGAGCAGAAAAGGCAAAGGTGGGATTATCAGGTTCCAATTTTCCAATATTTAATCTTATCTTTTCAAAAAGGATAATTAATATTTTTTAGAAACTTATAGAAGCTTCTAATTAATCCTAATTGGTTTAGGAATGGGATTAAAGCCTTTGCATCCTCCACATGATCATTGGGTCGTAGGTAAGGTGGGCTTAGGTTCGGTTTGGGCTCAATTTAGTATTTTGGACATAACTTATTTGTTATAACTCGGATTTGGACTTATAATATATCTTTGGAAAGCTCTTTTCAAACCCCATCCAAATATTCATCATTGGACCCAGATTATGGACCAAAATAAATAGGTCTAAACGTTTTTATAAAAAGGACACGAAATGAATGATTTTAAGGGTTTAAAGGCACGAAAAGAGGAAAATAAGTTATGGTTTGGGAAAATGTGATAGGAATTGAGTTGATTTATGAAATGTATTGGGATTGAATATGAATTTGAGTACTCCAAGATTAAATACTCAACACGACCAATAATGGCGGTGAAAGGTTGTTCATCATCGGGTTTAGTTTGGGGAGACATATTTAGGTGTCTACACTCCTCAATAGGTAACCGATCATCACCTTGGAGTGTTATGAGCGTAAGAGGTACAAAGTTCGAATTAATAAAAAAATAATCTAAAGTTATGATTAATATTGGCGGATGAGACACTACAAAGTTGTGATTATTCATGGCAAATTTTCCGGCAAATAATAAACTAATTGTGACAAAAATAATAATTATAAACTCTTACCTAATAGTAGCATTATTTTTATAATTTACTACCTTAAAAATGAATACTATATAATCTTTGTTTTTACCTCTATATTATATTATTTGCAACGATTTAAGATATATAAGTCAAGTGAATGACTAAGTGTTTTGTGTTCACATCAAACCTCTTAATTGGGCATGATAAAGCACGACTAGGTAGTGGACAAATGAAAGCTTTAGGTCGTAAACTCTTAGCTACACAAGTGCAGCTAAGCTGGCTGCAACAACTATATACTTCAAGAGCTCAAAATATTTAGTGGATGCCAATACAATTAAAGTGTGATCATTAATTGGGTTGCTATTACTCGATCACTGAGGTAACTTCTTAGACGCACTATGGAGGCATGTTTTCATTTTCCTTTTCTGTAAGTTTTACTACGTTTTGAATTTGAACTTAACGTTGTCAAATCATGTGGGGGTTATGATTTTATGAGTGCATAGAATTTCCTTTTATGATTTTGGTTTTTATATGCCCCATGTGAATTGTGGAGAGATTTTTCATATCCAATTTCAATACTTAAAAGGAGACCTTTGTCGTGCAAAGTGGGGGAAAGTGCAATATAAATTAGTGTTGGACTAAAAGTGTTGTACTTTGTATTCTTTGATTTTTCTCTTTATCATATATATTGATTTCACATTTCATGAATCTGTATGCATGTGTTAGATTATCTCGATGTCCTATTATAATCGTTACCCTTTACTAAAACAATTTGTTATTGGAATGTTTGTACATTTCAAGAGTATACACTACCACAAAAACTAGAAAAAGTAACACAATATACATAACTCACAAGTTGGATAGGTGTTCTCTTGAATTTTATAGAACGCTTATGTTTGATGGCAGTTTTTAAAAATAAATAAGATAGACCGCCTTACAACAATAACAGTCCTATATCATTTTATTCTAACAACAAAAAATTTGAGCAAAATCTATGTTTATAATATAGGACGCATTTGTCTAGTGACTGTTTTGTTACTGGAATGAAATAAAATGCTTTTCATAGAGAAATGTGCTATTTATTTAGGGTCTGTTCACATTTACTTAATTTCAGTTCAGTTCAGTTCAGTTAAGCTCCAATCAGTTCAGTTCAGTTCAGTTCCAATCAGTTCAGTTCAGTTCAGTTCCAATCAGTTCAGTTCAGTTCAGTTCAGCTCTTAATTTCCCTCTCACATAAAATATTCATTTCAGCTCAATTCAGTTCAGTTCAGTTCCAATCAGTTCAGTTCAGTTCAGTTCATCTCCAATCAGTTCAGTTCAGCTCAATTCAGTAAATATGAACAGGCCCTTAATTAACATAATAATAATAAAAAAAATTATTACCAATCTGCCTCTTTTCTCAACTCTAACCTAATGACCCATTTGTTTCTCAACATATCCGCCTCTTTTCTCATTACCCCTCCATTTCCCTCATTTCCTTTAGATCCCAAGATCTCAACTCCTCCTAATTTTCCTCATCGTGCTCACCCCCACTAATACTTCCAATCGATCAAATCCATCAAAAACTCAAACTCAATTTCCTTTTTTTTTTCTTCAATTTTATTATTATTATTATTATTATTATTATTATTATTATTATTATTATTTTTTTTTTTTTTTATTTTTTTTTTTATATATATGAGCTCAACACCACCAATTGGTGCTAGATTTCTCCTCCTTCAATTCGTCCGTTTCCACGCACTCCTCCGCCGTGTTGTTTGGTTACTATGTTGTTACCCAATTCGACGGTTATTGGCGAAGATCAGCCTAGGTATCTTATCTCTTTCTCTTAGGGCATGCTTGGATTGGGGGTAAAACATTAAGGGAGTAATAAAAGTCAAACTTGAAAAAACAAAAGTAATTAGAGGTGTTGTTGTAGGAGACATGGTGCTTCCAAATGAATTAAACTAGTTGTGCCATGAGGAAAAAAGAGAGATGGAGGAATTATTACTCTCATAATGAGGGTAATAGTTACCCACCCTCCCCCTAGTGTAACTATTACCCCAAAAATGAGGGTATTGATTCCTCTTTCTTCACCTCACACCATACCATCACTACATAATTTTCTTACAATCACACCATCACTATCTCCTTCTTCCCTATTTTCACATTCATTTTTCTTAGTTTGACTTTTATTACCCCTTAATGTATTACCTCTAATCCAAGCATGCCCTTACTGTACATTGTGTTACAATTAGGATTTTGCAATTCAGTTGTGTTAAATTGATTGGATATGTTGAAATTTTTATTCTGTTTTTCGTTCATTAGGAGTATGTGAAAGAGTTAACTAATTGTCGATTAGATTTTGAACCTCCTAATACTATTGAAACTAGCGAGAACTTTTGGATTTCATGATTATCTTACCGATTGATTTACAAAATTAGTGAATATTTCATTATTTAGGGAAACTAAAATCTTCATTTAGTACGGGTTATTGCGTTCAATATTTATGTTAATTTGAATATTGATCTCTGTATTATGTTTGGATAAAAAAAAAACTTGTATTTATTTAGATAAATTTGTCAGAAACAACCTTTTAAAG
Source organism: Chenopodium album (assembly GCF_948465745.1). Taxonomy (NCBI): domain Eukaryota; kingdom Viridiplantae; phylum Streptophyta; class Magnoliopsida; order Caryophyllales; family Amaranthaceae; genus Chenopodium; species Chenopodium album. The sequence goes on along the minus strand of NC_137850.1, from coordinate 26,458,658 downwards.
TGTCCACTTTACTAAAAACAACCTTTTAAATTTTTTTTTGCAACTTCAGACCACATTATAAAATTTTTTTATCAAAGACAACCAAATGCTACTTTCCGGCGTTGACTCTATTTTTCCCGATGTTGACCATTAGTGTGCAACGCACATGACCTCGTATATTGCTTAATACACCAATTTTCCCTCCATTCACTCGTACAAAAAGAGGGATGAAAGAGAAGCAGGGGTTTTAATAGGAGTTAATTGGAGGGGAAAAGGGGTGTATTAAGCAATATAGGAGGTCACGTGACTCGCACACTCGTGGTCAACATCGGGAAAAATAGAGTCAACGCCGAAAAGTAACATTTGGTTGTTTTTGATAAAAAAATTTTATAATGTGGTCTGAAATTGCAAAAAAAAATTTAAAAGGTTGTTTTAAATAAAGTGGACACTTTAAAAGGTTGTTTCTGACTAATTTTCCATTTATTTATTCAAAAATTATTCTGCAAATTAATTTGGTTTTGCAGTTTTTTATACTATATTTTAGTTATAGTTGTTTAGTTCATAAACTCTTGATCTTCTTGTTTACCTTTTGCTGCAGATTTACCAGGAAGAAATGAAGATTAGTTTATCCAATTTGCAAGTTTTTTTTTCCTCATGTTTCTCCATTATAGTTTGCTTAAATTGTACGTACTCTATTAAAATAAGGTAGAATTTTTATTTTAATTTAGTGTATGAGTTTTATTTGTATCATTTTCTTTGATTTAGTTTCTTTTTTAATTGTTATTATGGAAGTTGAATATTAAAGGGCGAGTTGGCAAACTGCATAATTTTTGGTTATTTAAATAGTAATAATATCAGAAACTTTTGCATTTCCCTATAATTATTTATTTTTTTTTTATTTTTTTTTAAAAAATAATTAAGGAAAAGAGAACTGTTAATTGAGACAGGCGGACTCTTTTTCTATGAACATAGAACACCTAACACGAGATAGGCGTTCTATTTACTATTTTTTTCTATATTTTTTTACATAGAATTGGAAACGCCTATCTTGGATAAACGTTCTCTATTGTACATAAATATAGAACGCCTCAAAAAGGCGTCTTGTATACTTTATAAGGCACCCCGCTTGAATGACGCCTCTCAAGCGTTCTCTATTGCCTATTTCAGGCGTCCTCTATTGCTTATTTTGTGGTAGTGATAAAACCCATGCTTCTTGGTTGGCTTAGCTTGTTGCTTTTCTAGAGTTTGATAAGTTTACTCTACATGTAGTGTTTCGGGGTTTTCCTGGTCCCTCAGGAGAGTTATGTCACTAAAACTAGAATCCTTTGTCTATACCTGCAAAACCACGAAGACTCCGGTTGGTAGGAGATCCGCCTCCGACGATCAAGTTAGTACCGGTCGAAGAATATGAAAAGGTGCGGAAAAGGTAAAAGTGAGATCTTCTCGGATTTCGAGATCAGGTGTTTTCTCTGATGTGAGAGAATTCAGGTGTGTTGTAATGAATGAACGTGCCTGATAAATGGAGGAAATCTCCCTATTTAAAGGTTCTTTGGAAAATGCGCCCCTTAGGTCATTTCGACCTAATGGGCTGCGCCGCTTTGCGGCTTTCTCGGGAATTGGGCCCTGAAGGCCGCCATTTCCTTTACTGATTAGGGATGACACGTGTCAGGACGTGAGTGGCCTATGTTGGACTAGTCTTGAGATGACACGTGTCCTTTTCTGATTGGACCACGTAACATGGGTATTTTTACCCAAAATAGTTTCCCCTCACTGGGGTGATGTGGCGTGCCATGTGGCGCCTGTGACATGAGTCACCTCGAGACTTGTCAACAGTTATTACCGTTTTACCTTTGGAGGGAATTACGGGGATGCCCCCGTTTTAAGCCTCTATAAGTACCATTTTACCCCCTCCTCTCTCATCTTTGACATTTTTAGAAGTCTTGAGAGAGAAAAAAGAGAGAATTTTTAGAGAGAGAGACTCTAATCACCGCCTACAGAAGATTTTGTGAAATATTCCGCCTGTACACAGCCGGTCAGCACTCAAAACCTTTTGCAAACTTCATTTGAAGTAATCGTCTCTCCTCTTCTCAACTTTTTTTTAGACTTTTTCCGTTTGTGTATATAGTTTTCAATAAATGGATTCACAATCGACACACACGGCATAGCCTAGGACAGTCAGTCGATCTCCTAGTACAGCTGAGTCTAGAACTGGGGGTGTCGTCTCTGGATGTTTGGACGCTCTGGAAGTGTCTGCCGATGAAATTACTCTGGATAAGGAGTATGAGGAATCAAATGAGCAAGTAGGTTCACCTCCGGGTGCCTTTGCCACACCCTGCGATGGGATATTAGAAAAGTCAGACGGTGAAGAATCCGTCTCCACCTCTGCCCAGAATGAATCAGATCCTGAGGATGGCGACGAAACCACCCAACGTTCAGGCGCTGAAGCTTCAGGTTCTGGTCAGGCGGAGGCCGGCTATGAGGCTGAACAGACGGTTAAGGGCCCGTCCATCACTAACCCAACTGAGACGCACATGACCGCTAGGGATGTAATTGCCTTAGAATCAAGTTTTAAGGGTTTTAAGGACAAGTATCGGACCTAACTAGGAAATTAGGGTCTCGCCTATGGAGGCGACTGTGGTATGAGAGGACGATGTTGAGCATGCCGACAACTACTTTAGCTACTACGAGTCTGCGATCAAAGTCGGGCTCTGCTTCCCACTCCACAGAAGGATTAGAAGGATACTAAAAGGGCACGAGCTAGGTGCCTGGCAGCTCACTCCCAACTCGTGGATGAATATACTAAGTTATATAGCCGCCTGCGAATTTCAATACATTGAGCCAAGTTTTGAGGCTTTTGCACATATGCACTACATGAGTCGGGCTCCAAGCATATGGGGTGCGTGGTACACCTTGACTACTCATCCGGAGTATATGATGACGCTGAATAAGCCGTCTAAGTAGATCGGCTGGAAGGAGAGATTTTACATGATCTCCTCTCCAACTTTAGCTCAGAACCGGTTTCTCCGCTGGTATAATAAAGATCCTGCTCTGCTAGGGAAGAAGTGCACCCTTCCTCACATCCCAGAGAAGCCTTGTACACAAATAATGGATCCGGAGTTCTTTAAGACAACTACTAAACCCTTAGACGATGGAACCCAAATAATAGTGCCCAAGAATTGGGTACCCCATCCGGACTTTTTGAAGGATGAGGTGTTTATCTCCGCATGTGGTCTAAATACCATGTCCGGGAGACGTATTTTGCTGTCCTTAGTAGACGTTGTTTTAATATTTATTTTTAGTATACTTTTATAATGCCTCTAACCAACCGGCTTCCTCTTGCAGAAGACGCTTTGAAAATGGTAGCCGCTGATAAGACGACTGCTAAGTCGGCTTCTCAACTTAGAAAGGAGCAGTTAGAAAAGAAAAAGGCAGCCCTGGATGCCAAAAATGATGGGGTAAGACCCGCTTGCCCTTTGGTTCTTGTTTTAAGTTTATCTAATAAGTGCTAGCTGTAACCCTTTTGTCTAACTTGTAGAGTGGAAGCAAAACTATTCCCTGCTCCATATCTAAGATGTTCAAGGGGCCAGGGGATGAGCTAGGGAGAACCCCGGCTAAGGTAGGGAAGAAAAATCCTTCCCAATCAACTTCAACTGCGGAGCCAAACCAAAAATGACCTACAATCAGCGGTAAAAGCTCGGCTGTGTTGAAGGTTCTAAGCGAAAGCTTAGAGTTGGCTAGTAGGATGCCGGACGCCTCTACGGCGTCGAAGAGTGGCGTGCCACTCGATGCTGTAACCGGCTGGGGACGGAGGGACTTCCCAGCCAAAAAACCAAGGTATGGATGATTTCTTTGAACTCCCGTGGCCGCTTGACTATATGCGAGTCAAAACTCAAGCCAACCCATAGGGAGATTCATCCAGCAGCTGGCATAATATCGGTGCTGCTTGTGCTGCTTTCTCACCACATACTTCTTATGGTGCAGATGCCTCTCCAAGCCGACCTGACTTCCAGCAATACGCCAAGCGGATGCTGAGGATACTCACCAGGTCGGAGAAAGACCAAGTGCTTGGGCTGCAGACGGTTAATTTTGACCGCATCCTTGTCGTGGTGGCTGAGGTAACTTATAATTTATTTTTAAGGATTTGATTTTGAAGATATTTCATCCAACCGTTCTTTTACCGTCCGCGTTTTACAAGCGATGCTGAGGGTAGACAAGCTCAAAACCCCGTTTAGAAAGAAGTAGGAGGAGGTAAATGACGCTAATTAGAGGCCCCTGAATGCTCTCAACTCTACTCAATATCAAAATACCTTGAGTGAAATTGAAATTAAAGCTCAAGTGTTGAAACAGGAGGAGCTGATCAAGACGTTGACGACTGTAGTGGAGAGGGCTAACAACAAGGTTAATAACCTTAAGCTGGAACTGAAAAACACCAAGTATGACCTTAAGGCTCTAGAGGCGGCAGACAAGGAGAACACCCAACTAAGGGCAGACAACAGCCGGCTCAAGAACGAGATTGTCCAGCTGCAGAGCGATCACAAAGATCAACTTTCCAAGGAGCAAGACCGGTTGGTGGCTGAGAATGAGAGGGACTGTAAGGCCTGGATGAAGATAGCTTGGGACCTGGTCCATCCGGGCGCCGACTTAGAATACTTTTGCCAGCAGTAACACTACGCCACTACGGTGTACGATGCCCAAGTTCTAACTTGGAGGCGTAGCCTCCCTTCAAGGTGTGGGCTAACATTGCCTCAGATGAGGAAGAGGAAGTGGAGAAGGGTGAACAGGACAATCAGGCGGCCCCGGATGACCCTAACCAGAATCAGCCTGAGCAGACTGAGGCACACCTCCAGCCCGGGCAGATTCAGACGGAGCCTCTAACTCAACAGCCCTAGGAGCCTTAGCTTTTATTTCTTTACTTTGGCTTTAGGCCATCTGCACTTTCGGCCTGCGCGCCGTGTATTTCTTGTTTCTTTATCGATTGTGGAGGCTAGTTTTATCAACAATTTCTCTATGTCTACCGCTTGTGTCGCCGGCTAACAATTACCCTCCCGGCCATTTGGTCAGGATTGTTATAAGAAAAATACCGACTGAGTTGGTTTCCTACAATTTGCTTTACTTTTTTGCAATTTATTTATTTGCTTCATATATTACATGAATTTGCTTAACTTTTTAATTACATGTGGTATACCGGGTGTTTTTGCCCCTGGACGGCTATATGCTTGGTGTCAAGAGTGGATTGATTGACTTGGAAATTTTTTATACTTAAGAGTATGATTAATTCCTAAGTCAATCAACAACTGTGGTTATTGCCCCAAACCAAGCGTACGACCGATCATTAAGCAAATGGAGATGTATTCAGGCGGTCATTGACCACTTCTAATTTGCCGAATGGCTATTAGGGGTTAAGTTCAAACTTAACTTTCTATGCTAGCCATTTTTTCCCCGATGGAACAAACGGTATTCCAAAGTGAGGCCAAACGGTGAGATCTGATTTTTGTCCGCCTATATTGTAACACCCCATATATTTGAACTAATAATTTTGAATTATTATGTGTATAATGTTGTTTTGTATTCAAATCATAACACTTTTAATTAATGATTGATAAGAGTTTAAAACTAATTTGAAATATTGCTTGTTAATTATTTATTTACGGTTTTTAGTTGAGCCGGTTGAGGCGAATTATACCGAGGTTACTTTTATGGACTGAACCAATTTTCGGCGTTTGGGCTATAACCTAGGAGGTGTTGGGATGATTTTGGCGTGCGATTGGAGTAGTATACAAGTATTTGAATTCGTTTTTGAAAGTTAGATATTGGATTCTTTCATTTGACTCTTTAATTGCCAAGTTAATGCTCCCCTTAATTCTTGCCTTCAATTTATATGCTCTTGCCTCTTATAACTCCCAAACCCATTATGTTTGCTGCCCTCATTAAGAAAATAATCATCAATATCCTTTCCCATTGACCGTGGGAATCAATTCTCAAAAGTATTTGCACTCTTCCTTCTTTCACCTCCATGTTACATCTCCTTCTTCCTCAATTCCTGTGAAATTGCTGCTGGGTTTTACTGTTGCAAGGATCATCTCATTTTCCCTCTTAATTTGGCTGTGAAAATAAGTAAGTTTAATGGGTTATACCCTTCCCTTTTTCGTCCCCCTCTTGTATGGTTGTTATACATACATCTTCTTATTTCAATCTTGTTTTATATAGGTATTCAAGGTCATCAAGAGGACTAGTTCTTTTTGGGTTCTACTAGTTTCGTGGGTTTTATTGGAAGTTTATCGAGGTAACTTGCATTATTCCTCTACTTTAGAAATCAAGGTTGAGTTTAGGAGAGATTAGGTACGTTCTGTAGGATTTGTGATTCGAGTTTCGATTGTGGGTTTGAATCAAATTGTAATCTGTTTTGTGGTTTGATTTGCGTGTGATATGGCTGCTTGTGGATCATGTCTTTCTTTACATTACCATGTCTATTATAATAGTTTTGATCATGTTCAATTGTATAAAACAAAATATATTGGCTTGAGTAATGGAGTTGTTCTAGTCTCGATTTCTTTCGGTTGTAAGCATGGTTATTGTGTGTGCTTTGGTATGAATTTAAGCTGCCACTTTCACTGGTTTATGCGTGAGCTGCTAGTCAAATTTCAAGTGTATTTTGGTAGCCTTGTTGACATGTTTATGTTCCCAAAGAATACATTGTTTGTCTTGAACTAGTTTACTGTTAATCATGCTCCATGATCACCTAAGTCTGAACTAATTTGCCCCATACTATATTATTGTTGCTGCTGATATTTTTGTATGGCTTATCATGATCTTATGAATAAGTTTTCATGTTTAGATTGATTGAATTCATGTTTAGCTAATGGTGTGAATATGGGTACTGATTGAGCAAAGAATATTATAGTTGTGAACTTGTTATTGAGCAAAGAATATTGTAGTTGTCATGTTTGGTGGTGGCTGAAGGTTTGGATTTCAATATTAAGTTGTTTGTCGTCGATTTTCATGTTTAACTACGTAATTGATTGAGGTGTTAAAATTATATTTTGAGTAACTCAATTTTATTATATTGATATTACTTTATTTTTGTTTAATTTGTTGTATAGAGTTGGATAATTTCCTATGTTTTTAAATAAATTAGCATTGTGGTGGAAGTTATGACCAAGTAGCAATGTCAAATCTGAGTTTGTGAGTGTTTATAAGGTTGTAAAAAAATGGTTTTTAAGTGTCAAGTAAATTGTCGACATCGTTGTGCTTTAAAGTAGGATAACACTGTTTTTAGCACCGCTTTGCCAAGGCTTGTGTACGGAGTGTATTGTGATATTTTATTATAATTAGCTTCGTACCCAAATCCAGACAATAAGAGTGACCCCTTAGTATGATATATGAGTTATTTTATATATTTCGAAAATTTTGAAGTTAAACTCTTTGGAAGGGCTTTTTGTTGAATTTTGGTCTTAGAAGTAAAGACATGCAGTACTTTAAATTGGGGTTGATGATCCCTAAATGTGTTTAAATGATTTTTAAGAAGTATGTTTATAAATTTTATATATTTTTGTGAGTGTAAGACAACCATTGGGCTGCGGAATTCAATGGTTGGAACATGCCAACATCTTGGGCTGCGGAATTCGAGATGTATTTTCTAGGTTAATTGTTGTCGTCCGGAACTACTCGGGCTGCGGAATTCGAGTAGGAAAACTGGGAGTTTGGCCATTCTCAGAAGCAGACGGCTGAGGAATCGTCTGTAGGTTCGCCCTGACAAACCTTTGATGGTGGGCTGCGGATTTCACCGGCGTTCATATTTTATATGCTTGCCTCACTATAAATCTTATTTTCAAAAGGGTTAAAATTTATTTATTTTAAAGATACTATTGTTTTGGGAAGGGACCTTTACAAGTGTTAATTATCGTCTACATGAGATACTATTTGTTTTGAGTTGCTATATTAATTCTGAATTCTTGTGGTAATATTTTTCTTACGTTGTTATATTCATATGCTTGATCTGTATTATAATCATGATTCCATGTTTTATTTTTATTTTTTTCCTCGAGTTTAACTGGTAATTATCATTTGAGTTGATGTTCCCGCATGTTGTTAAGTTTTGTGCTAGTGTCTAAGCTTTTCTGTACTTAGCTTTGTATTTCTACAAGTATTGGGAGAACTTCTAGTTAATCCCCACTGATTGTGGAACCTTAATGTTATTTGCAGGTGAAGAGTAGTTCCTGTTGAGTCTGGGCTGAGAGCAGAGTGTTTACTTTATTTCTTAGCAGTTTTATAGACTTGCTTTAGTTATCTTTGAACCTTCTCTTTTGGGATTATCAGATTTGAGGATTGTTTACCCTCGTTGGAAGTGTTTATTGTTCATTTGGGATTTCTTTCACTTTACTTTATTTATCTCAGATATTTTAATCATTTTCTTTATTTTGGTAACCTTTAGAGTGACATTTCCGTCTCGACGTTATTTCCGCTAACGTCATGCCTTATGTTTTAGACGGGGTGTTACAGTTGGTATCAGAGCAAAACGTTCTTAAAACTCTCATTGAGTTGCTACAGTTTTCTACGAAATCTGTAGTTCTTGCTATCTCAAAGTTTAACATATTAGGCTTTTCAAGAAGTTTATGAGTGAGTTATTTGGGCAGTAAGAAACCAAGGGTATATTTTTTTTCTTTCTTCTTCTTGTGTGCTGAGTCTTGATGTGCTTTATGAGCTAACCTGCCTGCTCTTTTTGTAGAATGCCTCCACGAATGAGTCCTAAGAAGATTGCTGCACGACGCAGGCGAAAAGCGATTGAGGATGCCATTTTAGCATTGGCAAATCGAACTGTTGCACCTCCTCCTAATCAAGGGCAATCGGTCTTTGATCGTTTTGACCGTCATAGACCACCTACCTATGAAGGAACTGCTGACCCAATGGTTCTAGAAAGTTGGCTCCGAGAGATGGAGAAGTTGTTCACTGCAACTAATTGTCCTCCGCAAGAAAGGGTGCCAATCGGTTCCTATTATCTGAAAATGGAAGCCGACAACTGGTGGAGTACAGTTCGTGAAGAGTGCATGGCGGTGCCTAATTTTGGGTGGGCACAATTTGCTACCAAGCTAAAGGAAAGATTTTATCCTGATGAGCTTCGTTGGCAAAAGCAAGAAGAATTTTTGTCTTTGTCTCAAGGGTCTATGTCGATCCAGGAGTACACAGACAAGTTCACTGAGTTGTCCCGTTTTGCCACCTCTATTGTGCCTTCAGAATCTAAGAGGGTAAAGCGATACATCAAGAAGATGGATCCTAAGGTTAGGACCCATGTCCTTAGTTCTGGTGCAAGTTCTTTTCAGGGTGCCTACGAGATTGCACTTAGCATCCATGCCTCTATCCAGGAAGAGGAAGCTGCAAGGAGCGTGAGTGTGAAGAAGCCAGTTGTTACTTTCTCTCAATCCTCGGCTAAGAAGCCAAAGATTGACTCTGGTAACCGAGGCAACTATCAGCAGGGATCTGGTTCTAGTTCGAGTTTCAGGTCGGGTTCTCACTCTAAGTGTCGTACATGTGGAAAAGACTATCATCCAGGAAAGAATTGTGACGGATCTACAATTGTATGTTACTATTGTAAGGAGGTGGGTCATAAGTCCTTCAAGTGTCCTAAGAACCCGAATGCTGCTTATCCTCCTGCTGTTAAATCTGTTGATCCTACCGCTCCTGTCAAAAACCGCATTTATGTGATGACACAGGCTGAAGCAGACGTGCAACCGGATGTGATCTCTGGTACATTCTTTATTAATTCTGTACCTGCTTATGTGTTGTTTGATACTGGAGCTACTGTGTCTTTCATTGCTAGTGACTTTGTTGTTAAAGCTAATTTGACTAGTAGATCACCTGTAAAGTCTTTGATATCTCTCCCTTCTGGAGAGAATTTTCTGTGCCATGATGAGTTTAAAGATGTGCCTATCGATATCTTGGGGACTAAGCTTTTTGCTGATCTGAAAGAGTTTCCAATGATCGAGTTTGTTGTGATTCTCGGGGTGGATTGGTTATCGAAATATCATGCAACCATCCATTGTCGCGATCAGAAGGTGACGCTTCGTGGCCCTAAAGGAAACCGAATCTCCTATTAAGGTGTCATGGTGAAGAAAGGCGTGAAGGTTGTTTCTGCTCTAAAAATGAGAAAGATGCGACAGAAGGGTGATGAGGTCTTCCTTTGTGTAGTGAAGGACCTATCTTTGGAAGAAAAGCTTGAGAGTATACCAATTGTTCGGCAGTATCCGGATGTGTTTCCTGAGGAATTGCCTGGTATTCCTCTAGAAAGAGACGTCGAGTTCAGTATCGATTTAGTTCCTGGTACTGCCCCAATATCAAAGGCTCCATATAGAATGGCGCCTCCTGAATTGCAAGAATTGAAAACTCAGTTGCAAGAGTTGATTGATAAGGGCTTTATTAGGCCGAGTGTCTCTCCTTGGGGTGCTCCTGTCTTGTTTGTCAAGAAGAAAGATGGTAGTATGAGGCTATGTATAGACTACCGTGAATTGAACAAGGTGACAATCAAGAACAAGTATCCTCTGCCTAGAATTGAAGACTTGTTCGATCAGTTGAAAGGCGCAGGGGTTTTCTCAAAGATCGATTTGAGGTCTGGATATCATCAAATTCCCGTGAAAAAGGAGGATATCCCAAAGACAGCTTTCCGTACAAGGTATGGTCACTATGAGTTTGAAGTATTGCCTTTTGGTCTCACAAATGCTCCTGCAATCTTCATGGATCAAATGAATAGATCATTTCATGAGTACCTTGACAAGTGCGTCGTGGTCTTCATAGATGATATACTTGTCTACTCTAAGAATGAGAAAGATCATGAAGGGCATTTGAGGCTGATTCTAGATGTTCTTCGGAAACAAAAGTGGTTCGCCAAGCTCTCTAAGTGTGAGTTCTGGTTAAAAGAGGTTGCTTTCCTTGGCCACGTCATTAGTAAGGACGGGGTTAAGGTGGATCCTTCTAAGATCAAAGCAGTTGTTGAGTGGGAAAGTCCGAAGAATGTGTCAGAGGTTCAAAGTTTTCTAGGCCTTGCTGGCTACTATCGGAGGTTCGTACATGATTTCTCTAGAATTGCTCAGCCATTGACAAAGCTAATGAGAAAGGACTCCAAGTTCTTGTGGTTCGAAGTTTGCGAGAATGCATTCCAGGAGCTGAAAAGGAGGTTGACATCTGCACCTGTACTAACATTGCCTACCGAAGGGATTGAGTTTGAGGTATATAGTGATGCTTTGAAGAATGGGTTAGGTTGTGTTCTGATGCAAGTGGGTAAGGTTATCGCTTATGCGTCGAGACAATTGAAGGTTCATGAGAAGAACTATCCAACTCATGATCTCGAGCTTGCGGCTGTTGTGTTCGCGCTAAAGATGTGGCGACACTACTAGTATGGGGTTCCATGTAAGGTGTATACTGATCATAAGAGTTTGAAGTATATCTTTACTTAACGGGACCTTAATATGAGGAAAGAAGGTGGTTAGAGACAATTGTAGACTACAAGGTGACTCTAGACTATTGTGAAGGAAAGGCCAATAAAGTAGCGGATGCTTTGAGTCGCAAGAATAAGCATTCTTTAAACGCCGCTATGGTCGTGTCTAAGGAGTTGTGTGAAGAATTTCGAAAGCTAAATATCGAAGTTGTACCGCAAGGGTTCGTCTCTTCATTCTTGGGTTCTGTGAGTGCTGAGCCAGAATTGTTCCAAGAATTAAGGGCTAAGCAGGTAGATGATCCGGTGTTAGCTAGGATTCGTGAGGCTAAAGCACAGGATCGAGCTGAGAATTTTGAGATTGGTGCCAATGGTAGTTTGAAATTCATGGGTCGATGGTGTGTCCCGAATGATGTTAGTCTTAAGAAGAAGATCCTTGAAGAGGCTCATAACACTCCGTATTCTGTCCACCTGGGAGGTGGAAAGTTATACAAGGATCTCAAGGTGAACTTTTGGTGGCCTGGTATGAAGAAGGAAATAGCTGAGTTTGTGGCTCGTTGTTTAGTTTGCCAAAAGGTAAAGATTGAACATCAAAGGCCCGGGGATTTGTTGCAACCTTTGTCGATTTCCGCTTGGAAGTTTGACTCTATATCTATGGACTTTGTAATGGGTCTTCCCAAAGCTGCTGGTGGGTAAAATGCCGTGTGGGTTATTGTGGATAGGTTGACTAAGGTGGCTCATTTCATTCCTATGAGAGACACTTGGTCAATGGAGAAGTTAGCAGAAGCCTATGCTAATGAGATCATTCGTCTTCATGGTGTCCCGAAAGACATTGTGTCGGATCGTGATCCACGATTCTTGTCGCACTTTTGGGGTGCTTTGCAAGAGGCCTTTGGTACAAAGCTAAAGTTGAGCACGGCTTTCCATGCTGCTACTGATGGTCAGACGGAGAGAACTATTCAGACGCTGGAAGATATGCTCCGTGCTTGTGGCCTTGAGTTTCAGCAATCTTGGGTCAAATCGTTGAGTCTGGTAGAATTTTCCTATAATAATAGTTATCATGCGAGTATTCAAATGGCTCCATATGAGGCTTTGTGTGGTAGGAAGTGTCGTAGTCCTACTTGCTGGAGCGACATAAGTGATTCTCTAGTTTTGGGCCCAGATCTGATTCAGGAAACCGTGGAGCAGGTAAAAGTGATCCGTTCCAAAATGAAGGCTGCTCAAGATAGGCAAAAATCTTATGCGGATCTGCGTCGCAAGCCAATTTCTTATGAGGTTGGGGACAAGGTTCTGTTGAAGGTATCTCCGATGAAGGGGGTGATGCGTTTTGGGCAAAAGGGCAAGCTGAGTCCGAAATATGTTGGTCCTTACGAGGTTTTGGAAAGAATAGGGGAAGTGGCTTATCGATTGGCAATGCCGCCGAATCTCTCAAAGGTTCACGATGTTTTTCATGTGTCGCAATTACGAAGGTATGGTAGTGATCCTTCTCATGTGATTCCAGTTGAGTCGGTAACTATTGAGCCGAATTTGACTTTTGAGGAGCGGCCAGTTAAAATTCTCGATCGTCAAGACCGCACTCTTCGAAGGAAAGTGGTCCCCTTAGTAAAAGTACTTTGGAGAAGCCAAAAGTATGAAGAGGCTACTTGGGAGACCGAGGAGTCGATGAAGCTCAAGTATCTAGAGTTATTTAACCAAGGTAAAGGACATAAGCTTAAAACACCACTTTCTATTATTAATTGTTTGTATTTGTAGTTGTTGTGCTGTGTCTTAAAGTTTCGAGGACGAAACTTTTACAAGGAGGGGTGGTTGTAACACCACATATATTTGAACTAATAATATTGAATTATTATGTGTATAATGTTGTTTTGTATTCAAATCATAACACTTTTAATTAATGATTCATAAGAGTGTAAAACTAATTTGAAATATTGCTTGTTAATTATTTATTTACGGTTTTTAGTTGAGCCGGTTGAGGCGAATTATACCGAGGTTACTTTTATGGACTGAACCAATTTTCGGCGTTTGGGCTATAACCTAGGAGGTGTTGGGATGATTTTGGCGTGCGATTGGAGTAGTATACAAGTATTTGAATTCGTTTTTGAAAGTTAGATATTGGATTCTTTCATTTGACTCTTTAATTGCCAAGTTAATGCTCCCCTTAATTCTTGCCTTCAATTTATATGCTCTTGCCTCTTATAACTCCCAAACCCATTATGTTTGCTGCCCTCATTAAGAAAATAATCATCAATATCCTTTCCCATTGACCGTGGGAATCAATTCTCAAAAGTATTTGCACTCTTCCTTCTTTCACCTCCATGTTACATCTCCTTCTTCCTCAATTCCTGTGAAATTGCTGCTGGGTTTTACTGTTGCAAGGATCATCTCATTTTCCCTCTTAATTTGGCTGTGAAAATAAGTAAGTTTAATGGGTTATACCCTTCCCTTTTTCGTCCCCCTCTTGTATGGTTGTTATACATACATCTTCTTATTTCAATCTTGTTTTATATAGGTATTCAAGGTCATCAAGAGGACTAGTTCTTTTTGGGTTCTACTAGTTTCGTGGGTTTTATTGGAAGTTTATCGAGGTAACTTGCATTATTCCTCTACTTTAGAAATCAAGGTTGAGTTTAGGAGAGATTAGGTACGTTCTGTAGGATTTGTGATTCGAGTTTCAATTGTGGGTTTGAATCAAATTGTAATCTGTTTTGTGGTTTGATTTGCGTGTGATATGGCTGCTTGTGGATCATGTCTTTCTTTACATTACCATGTCTATTATAATAGTTTTGATCATGTTCAATTGTATAAAACAAAATATATTGGCTTGAGTAATGGAGTTGTTCTAGTCTCGATTTCTTTCGGTTGTAAGCATGGTTATTGTGTGTGCTTTGGTATGAATTTAAGCTGCCACTTTCACTGGTTTATGCGTGAGCTGCTAGTCAAATTTCAAGTGTATTTTGGTAGCGTTGTTGACATGTTTATGTTCCCAAAGCATACATTGTTTGTCTTGAACTAGTTTACTGTTAATCATGCTCCATGATCACCTAAGTCTGAACTAATTTGCCCCATACTATATTATTGTTGCTGCTGATATTTTTGTATGGTTTATCATGATCTTATGAATAAGTTTTCATGTTTAGTTGATTGAATTCATGTTTAGCTAATGGTATGAATATGGGTACTGATTGAGCAAAGAATATTATAGTTGTGAACTTGTTATTGAGCAAAGAATATTGTAGTTGTCATGTTTGGTGGTGGCTGAAGGTTTGGATTTCAATATTAAGTTGTTTGTCGTCGATTTTCATGTTTAACTACGTAATTGATTGAAGTGTTAAAATTATATTTTGAGTAACTCAATTTTATTATATTGATATTACTTTATTTTTGTTTAATTTGTTGTATAGAGTTGGATAATTTCCTATGTATTTAAATAAATTAGCATTGTGGTGGAAATTATGACCAAGTAGAAATGTCAAATCTGAGTTTGTGAGTGTTTATAAGGTTGTAAAAAAAATGGTTTTTAAGTGTCAAGTAAATTGTCGACATCGTTGTGCTTTAAAGTAGGATAACACTGTTTTTAGCACCGCTTTGCCAAGGCTTGTGTACGGAGTGTATTGTGATATTTTGTTATAATTAGCTTCGTACCCAAATCCAGACAATAAGAGTGACCCCTTAGTATGATATATGAGTTATTTTATATATTTCGAAAATTTTGAAGTTAAACTCTTTGGAAGGGCTTTTTGATGAATTTTGGTCTTAGAAGTAAAGACCTGCAGTACTTTAAATTGGGGTTGATGATCCCTAAATGTGTTTAAATGATTTTTAAGAAGTATATTTATAAATTTTATATATTTTTGTGAGTGTAAGACAACCATTGGGCTGCGGAATTCAATGGTTAGAACATGCGAACATCTTGGGCTGCGGAATTCGAGATGTATTTTCTAGGTTAATTGTTGTCGTCCGGAACTACTTGGGCTGCGGAATTCGAGTAGGAAAACTGGGAGTTTGGCCATTCTCAGACGCAGACGGCTGCGGAATCGTCTGTAGGTTCGCCCTGACAAACCTTTGATGGTGGGCTGCGGATTTCACCGGCGTTCATATTTTATATGCTTGCCTCACTATAAATCTTATTTTCAAAAGGGTTAAAATTTATTTATTTTAAAGATACTATTGTTTTGGGAAGGGACCTTTACAAGTGTTAATTATCGTCTACATGAGATACTATTTGTTTTGAGTTGCTATATTAATTCTGAATTCTTGTGGTAATATTTTTCTTACGTTGTTATATTCATATGCTTGATCTGTATTATAATCATGATTCCATGTTTTATTTTTATATTTTTCCTCGAGTTTAACTGGTAATTATTATTTGAGTTGATGTTCCCGCATGTTGTTAAGTTTTGTGCTAGTGTCTAAGCTTTTCTGTACTTAGCTTAGTATTTCTACAAGTATTGGGAGAACTTCTAGTTAATCCCCACTGATTGTGGAACCTTAATGTTATTTGCAGGTGAAGAGTAGTTCCCGTTGAGACTGGGCTGAGAGCAGAGTGTTTACTTTATTTCTTAGCAGTTTTATAGACTTGCTTTAGTTATCTTTGAACCTTCTCTTTTGGGATTATCAGATTTGAGGATTGTTTTCCCTCGTTGGAAGTGTTTATTGTTCATTTGGGATTTCTTTCACTTTACTTTATATCAGATATTTTAATCATTTTCTTTATTTTGGTAACCTTTAAAGTGACATTTCCGTCTCGACGTTATTTCCGCTAACGTCATGCCTTATGTTTTAGACGGGGTGTTACATATATTGCTCCAGAGCAGCGATAGGCGGACTTATAACATCGTTTTATTCCAAAGTGAAACATTGGCCGCGTGCCGTATGTCAAACGATTTCTTAGGGCTTACTAGTTTCACATTGGACTTTCCAAGTTAGACGGCTATTGAGTTAGCCAATTAGGCCGATCAATCTTAGCCGTCTGTATATGTTTATAGAGCAATGTGCCACCCAAATAGGAGATGCTCTCTGCGATGAATTCATCCTGATGGGCATTGCCGGATGCCGTACTCATGTTGGAGCAGACGGATTCATAAATTTTGTTATTATCCGGCCATTAGCCTTGTTATGTCTTTTTGAGATGGCTGTTTAGCCACTAAATTTTTGGACTTAGCATAAATTTGTTGTATGGGGTTAAGCCGTCTGTACATTGCACAGTCGGTGTTTCTGATATAAAGCACATGTATAGAAAGCAATATGTAACACAATTAAAAATAAAAAGCAACTCTTCATTGATAGGCTTCCTATTTACAAAAATTTACAAGTCTTAGAAGTAGTACTTCAATTCTTTAAGTTGTCTACATTCCAAGTTCTGGCTAACTGCCTGGCGTCTGGGGTTTCCAAGCTGTAGGTGCCGCCTCTTACTTCTTCATAAATCCGGTAGGGGCCTTCCCAATAGGAGTCAGCTTACCTTGCTCATTAGCCCTATCGTTTGCCTCCATTTTTCGTAACATATAGTCCCCAAGTTTTAAGGGCCGTTTGTGTACTGTTTTTTTATAGCCTCTAGTCATTCTCGAATGGTAAATCTCATGACGCAACGCGGCATTGCCCCTGCGCTCCGGTAGCGAGTCCAATACTAGCCGCATGGTCTCCTAGTTTGCATGTTCATTGTATAGAATGACTCGTAGAGTCAGTTCATAATGCTCGATGGGCAAGACGGCATCTGCACCTTATACCATGAGAAATGGGGTTTCATCGGTTGCCCATTTTTCGGTTGTTCTGATGGCCCATCGGACACGAGTTAACTCTGCTACCCATAAGCTGTCAGCTCTCTCAATTTTCTTCTTTATACCGTCTGAGATGAGTTTGTTGAAGGTTTTAACTTGGCCGTTTTGCTTCGGGTCGGTCGACTGATGCAAAGCAATGTGAGATCCCTTGATCTCCCAACCAATTCTTGAGCTAAGGTGTCTCAAATTGTGGTCCATTATCAAAAACCATAGACATAGGTACCCCATACCGAGTGACAATATTCTTCCAGATGAAGGAGATGAAATCCTTTGTCTTGATGTTTTTGATCGCCTCTGCCTCTGCCTCTACCCATTTGGTGAAGTAATCCACAACCACGAGGATATATCGTTTCCCACCTGGTGCAGGTGTATATAGACCCAGAATTTCCATGCCCCATTTTGCAAACGGTACCGGGCTATGGATAGCCATCAGGTTAGTGGATGGACGATGGATTAACTTGCTAAACCTTTGGCACTTATCACATTTTTTCACCATCTCCATAGCCTCTGACTCAAGTGGGCCAGAAATATCCTTGCCGCTTGGCCCTAACTGCAAGTGATCTGCCGCCTATATGGGAGACGCAGTATCCCGTGTGCAATTCTTCGAAAAGTTCTTGCCCCTTTTCCGAGGTAATGCACTTCAATAGTGGCTTTAAAAAAACCCATCTTGAAGAGTTCTCTATTTCGAATCTCGAAGTTTGCAACACGTTTCTTCATTACGGCTGCTTCTTGGGCTGAATCAGGCAGCGTGCCGTCCAGCAAGTATGCCCGGATGCCATCCATCCAGGTAGAGCTTCAGTCAAGTATTCCAATGGGCTCTTCATGAACAATACTTTATTTTTTCCATCACTTCCTAGAAGACCGACCAAGGTGTATCACAGTAGGCGGATGATGCCAACTTTGACAGAGCATCTGCCTGATTATTCAAACCTAGGCACTTGACTCAGATGAAAATTTTCAAGTGTCCCAGCTTCAGTTTTAACCGCCTGAATTTGATCATAGCAGGCGTTAATTTTTGTTACCCCTGCCGCTGTATTCTCTGGCGCAGCCGGCCTTGTCATTTCGACAATGAAGTCGGCGAACGCCTGACCCTTCACTGCCTTTCTTGGTTCGAAAGTGATTTCAAGACTTTGCATTTCAATAGCCCATTTGAGCATTCTACCGGATGACTCCAAAATTGTCATTGGCCGCTTGAGAGGTTGGTATGTATAGACCACAATCGGATGTGCTGAGAAGTAAGGTTTTAATTTCTTGACATCCATGTAAAGAACAAGGCCAAATTTTTCAACCATTGGGTACCGTAGTTCAGCATTTATAAGTATATGGCTAATGAAATAGACCAGAAGTTGGATGCCGTCTCTCCCAGCAAGGAGAACAGCAATGAGGGCATGATCTGAAATGACTAAGTACATGTAAAGTCTCTCTTTGGGCAGAGGGCTAACAAGCCTTGGTAAAGAGTGTATATGGTCTTTCAATTTCTGAAAGGCCGCCTCAGCATCATCCCCCCATTCAAACCGTGTCTTCTTCTTGATCGCTTGGAAGAAATAGAGGCACTTATCACCTGACCGGCTGAGAAATCTCCCCAATGCCGCCAGATAACCTGTTAGCTTTTGTACTTCTTTGATAGTGCGGGGTGACTTCATGTCAATAACCTCCTGTATCTTCTCAAGATTAGCCTCTACCCCCCTTTGATCAATTAAAAATCTGAGAAACTTCCTAGACTCAACACCAAATACACACTTCTTGGGATTGAGCATGACCTTGTGCCGCCTGAGTGTGGTGAAGGTTTCTCGGAGTCAGCAAAATGATTCGTCTGTTGCTTTGATTTGACTATCATGTCATCAATGTACACTTCTAAATTCATTACAATTTGATTTATGAAGATAGTATTAATTATTCGTTGGAAATTAGCAAGCGCATTCTTCAAGCCAAACGACAACACAGTATAGCAGAATAACCCCTGATCAGTGATTGTAGGGAATATTTCAAGCATCCCACACTTGAGCCCCACTATGATTATACACTTAATCATGGTGGCGTCCAAAGGGAAGGAAGCTAGAGTAAAAGAGTCGCCAACAAGTTTTAGGAACTTGTAAACCGTTCACATGGTGAAGGTTACACCCCTTAACGACCCAGGAGATCGTTAACTCCAATAGGTCTAGAACCATGATTGGAAGTTCGGGGATGAAGGTACAAATCCAACCTAAAAGAGATTGAACTTGCCCTAAAAATAGGCCTCTACTTTATTCTTCTCGTATTCATGTGCGTTTTCTGACTAACATACAATCAATAGATTAACTCTAAACCTGTTTAATTTATGTTGGTTGAATATTAATGCACAAAGAAAACTATTATTGGCGATCACTTGAATTATAATCATATTAGCCTAAACAAGATTATTGATTATCTTATTAAGCGTGATTACAAGTACAAATTCCCTTTAATCCTGCAAGAGAGGGCGTGATCAAGCAATAACAATAATAATAAATATAATATCAAGCAACATAATAACAACAATCATCAATCATAATAATCTCAATAAAGCATAATAATAATAGCAAGATCCTAGGCATGATACCAACAAGATTAATAACAAACCCTAGTGTAGACACCCATTTGTGTCTCCCCAAAACCAAACCCAATGATAAATACCTTTCATGTCATTTGATCATCGAACGAAGTGAAAGTGTGAAAGGTCAGGTGTTGCGGTTAGTTTTTATTAAAAATTCTTTCTTTCTATTTTCGAAAAACAACTCTATTTTATGAAAATAGCCAATCCAGTTTAGTTTGATCCACGAAAAGGGTCCAATAATAGTGTAGTTGGATGGGGTTTGCAAAGAGCTTTCCAACGATATATTATAATAGTTTAGTTTGGTCCATGAAAAGGGTCCAATTATAGTCTTCTAGAATTCTCTAGAAGGTTCTCTTAAGTCCTAATAAAATTAGAATTAATAATTATATTTTGATAAGTTTTACTTAGAATAAAATATTATTTTATAAAAAATACGATTTCAGTTTTCATACTGACTTTACAAGTCAATTTTGATTGATAAGTAGACTCCGTGTTTGAATGCGTGTAGGAATCCAGGTTGTCGCTAAACGACAGGCCTGTCGCTACGCGACAGAGTTTGTCGCCAAGCGACAAGTTGGTTTTGCGGCGACAGTGTGGAGTTTTATTCCTTATCAAATTCTACCTATTTTCGGACTGTTTTCTTATAAATAGGGTCCTGAACCTCCGTTTTTATGCATCTACGATCTACAATCAACAACTAATCTATTCTCTAAATTCTCTCTAAGCTCTCATCTCTCTAGCTTTTCACAAACACAATTCCGCATACACAAGATCTAGAAACACCTAACCAAGTTCGAAGTTGCCTTCGCCCTAAACGTGAAAGGTTTATACTTTTCTGAGGGTTTGGTTCCAAATCCAGTCTAAACTTTTTAACTCTTTATTTCAATTTATTTAATTTAATTCTCTGATTTTATACTTTTCCTTGAAGTTTACTAACGCGTGTATTTTGGTATTAGAAAGAGGTACGAGGCATCAAAGTATGTAATCTTATTGCTCTATTCTTGTAGAAAGCATGTTTAAATTTGTTTAATTCCTAGTATCATGTTAGGATGTTTCTATTGCTTTCTAGTATCATATTTAGGGTGCCCTTTACTCTTTTCTAATATCATGTTAGTATCATGTTAGGTTTAAAGCTTTGATCTTTATTGCTTAGTGACATGCTAGGATTTGTTATTAATCTTGTTAGTATCATGCCTAGGATCTTGCTATTATATTTAAGCTTTATTATTGTAGACACCCATTTGTGTCTCCCCAAAACCAAACCCAATGATGAATACCTTTCATGTCATTTGATTATCGAACGAAGTGAAAGTGTGAAAGGTCAGGTGTTGCGGTTAGTTTTTATTAAAAATTCTTTCTTTCTGTTTTCAAAAAACAACTCTATTTTATGAAAATAGTCAATCAATTTTAGTTTGGTCCACGGCAAGGGTCCAATAATAGTGTAGTTGTATGGGGCTTGCAAAGAGATTTCCAACGATATATTATAAGCCCAATTCCGATGAATAATGAGGAAGTTATGGCCAAAATACTAAATTGGGCCCGATTTGATATTTACATGCGGCTCGATGATCTAGGGGAGGGCCCAATGTTAATTATTATTCCTAAAGTTATTAGAATTAATTATAGTCTTCTAGAATTCTCTAGAAGGTTCTCTTAAGTCTTAATAAAATTAGAATTAATAATTATATTTTGATAAGTTTTATTTGGAATAAAATATTATTTTTTACGATTTCAGTTTTCATACGGACTTTACAAGTCAATTTTGATTGATAAGTGGACTCCGTGTTTGAAAGCGCGTAGGAATTCAGGCTGTCGCCAAATGATAGGCCTGTCGCTACGCGACAAGTTGGTTTTGCGGCGACATCATGGAGTTTTATTCCTTATCAAATTCTACCTATTTCCAGACTGTTTTCTTATAAATAGGGTCCTGAACCTCCGTTTTTAATTATCAATTCATCTACGATCTACGATCTACAATCAACAATTAATATATTCTCTAAATTCTCTCTAAGCTCTCATCTTTCTAGCTTTTCACAAACACAATTCCGCATACACGAGATCTAGAAACACCTAACCAAGTTCGAAGTTGCCTTTGCCCTAGACGTGAAAGAAAGAGATACGAGGCATCCAAGTAAGTACTTTAATTGTTTCATTGATATTATGATATAGAAATCATGTTTAGGTTCCTATTTTGATTCCTAATATCATGTTTAGAGAAAAGGTTATAATATCAAATATGCTTATTATGATTCCTGCGATGCCTTTTATTGTCTTTCCTAATAGCATGTTAGTATTATGTTAGAGCTAAAGCTTTGATTTTTAATGTTTAGTGACATGCTAGGGATTGTTATTAATCTTGTTAGTATCATGCCTAGGATCTTGCTAATATTATTATGCTTTGAGATTGAGAATATTATTATTATGATTTGTTATTATTGTTGTTTGATGCTTTTTTTATTGTTATTGCTTGATCACACCTTTTATGTATGTTTAAAGGGAATTTGTACTTGTAATCACGCTTAATAAGATAATTAATAATCTTGTTTAGGCTAATATGATTATAATTCAAGTGATCGCCAATAATAGTTTGCTTGTGCATTAAATTTAACCAACATAGATAAACAGGTTTAGGGTTAACCTATTATTTGCATGTTAGTCAGAAAGTGCACATGAATACGAGTAGAATAAAGTAGAGGCCTATTATTAGGGCAGGTTCAATCTCTTTTAGGTTAGATTTGTACCTTCATCCCCGAACACCAGTCATGGTTCCAGACCTATTGGAGTTGACGATCTCATGGATCGTTAAGGGGTGTAACCTTCACCCTGTGAACGGTTTGCCAGTTCCTAAAACTTGTTGGCGACTCTTTTGCTCTCTTTTCTTTCCCTTTGGACGCCACCATGCTTAAGTGTATGATCACAGTGGGGTTCATGTTTGGGGTAATGCTTGAAATATTCCCTACAACTATTAACATGATCATAATTGTTATGATTATTATGATAATTATGATGTTGCTTGATGTTATATATTATTGTTATTGCTTGATCACGCCTTTTATGCATGTTGAAAGGGAATTTGTGCTTGAAATCACGCTTAATAGATAATTAATAATCTTGTTTAGGCTAATATGATTTTAATTCAAGTGATCGCCAATAATAGATTTATTTGTGCATTAATATTCAACCAACATAGATTAAACAGGTTTAGGATCAATCTAATGTTTGCATGTTAGTCAAAAAGCGCACATGAATACGAGTAGAATAATGTAGAGGGAAAGTCCGAAGAATGTGTCAGAGGTTCAAAGTTTTCTAGGCCTTGCTGGCTACTATCGGAGGTTCGTACATGATTTCTCTAGAATTGCTCAGCCATTGACAAAGCTAATGAGAAAGGACTCCAAGTTCTTGTGGTTCGAAGTTTGCGAGAATGCATTCCAGGAGCTGAAAAGGAGGTTGACATCTGCACCTGTACTAACATTGCCTACCGAAGGGATTGAGTTTGAGGTATATAGTGATGCTTTGAAGAATGGGTTAGGTTGTGTTCTGATGCAAGTGGGTAAGGTTATCGCTTATGCGTCGAGACAATTGAAGGTTCATGAGAAGAACTATCCAACTCATGATCTCGAGCTTGCGGCTGTTGTGTTCGCGCTAAAGATGTGGCGACACTACTAGTATGGGGTTCCATGTAAGGTGTATACTGATCATAAGAGTTTGAAGTATATCTTTACTTAACGGGACCTTAATATGAGGAAAGAAGGTGGTTAGAGACAATTGTAGACTACAAGGTGACTCTAGACTATTGTGAAGGAAAGGCCAATAAAGTAGCGGATGCTTTGAGTCGCAAGAATAAGCATTCTTTAAACGCCGCTATGGTCGTGTCTAAGGAGTTGTGTGAAGAATTTCGAAAGCTAAATATCGAAGTTGTACCGCAAGGGTTCGTCTCTTCATTCTTGGGTTCTGTGAGTGCTGAGCCAGAATTGTTCCAAGAATTAAGGGCTAAGCAGGTAGATGATCCGGTGTTAGCTAGGATTCGTGAGGCTAAAGCACAGGATCGAGCTGAGAATTTTGAGATTGGTGCCAATGGTAGTTTGAAATTCATGGGTCGATGGTGTGTCCCGAATGATGTTAGTCTTAAGAAGAAGATCCTTGAAGAGGCTCATAACACTCCGTATTCTGTCCACCTGGGAGGTGGAAAGTTATACAAGGATCTCAAGGTGAACTTTTGGTGGCCTGGTATGAAGAAGGAAATAGCTGAGTTTGTGGCTCGTTGTTTAGTTTGCCAAAAGGTAAAGATTGAACATCAAAGGCCCGGGGATTTGTTGCAACCTTTGTCGATTTCCGCTTGGAAGTTTGACTCTATATCTATGGACTTTGTAATGGGTCTTCCCAAAGCTGCTGGTGGGTAAAATGCCGTGTGGGTTATTGTGGATAGGTTGACTAAGGTGGCTCATTTCATTCCTATGAGAGACACTTGGTCAATGGAGAAGTTAGCAGAAGCCTATGCTAATGAGATCATTCGTCTTCATGGTGTCCCGAAAGACATTGTGTCGGATCGTGATCCACGATTCTTGTCGCACTTTTGGGGTGCTTTGCAAGAGGCCTTTGGTACAAAGCTAAAGTTGAGCACGGCTTTCCATGCTGCTACTGATGGTCAGACGGAGAGAACTATTCAGACGCTGGAAGATATGCTCCGTGCTTGTGGCCTTGAGTTTCAGCAATCTTGGGTCAAATCGTTGAGTCTGGTAGAATTTTCCTATAATAATAGTTATCATGCGAGTATTCAAATGGCTCCATATGAGGCTTTGTGTGGTAGGAAGTGTCGTAGTCCTACTTGCTGGAGCGACATAAGTGATTCTCTAGTTTTGGGCCCAGATCTGATTCAGGAAACCGTGGAGCAGGTAAAAGTGATCCGTTCCAAAATGAAGGCTGCTCAAGATAGGCAAAAATCTTATGCGGATCTGCGTCGCAAGCCAATTTCTTATGAGGTTGGGGACAAGGTTCTGTTGAAGGTATCTCCGATGAAGGGGGTGATGCGTTTTGGGCAAAAGGGCAAGCTGAGTCCGAAATATGTTGGTCCTTACGAGGTTTTGGAAAGAATAGGGGAAGTGGCTTATCGATTGGCAATGCCGCCGAATCTCTCAAAGGTTCACGATGTTTTTCATGTGTCGCAATTACGAAGGTATGGTAGTGATCCTTCTCATGTGATTCCAGTTGAGTCGGTAACTATTGAGCCGAATTTGACTTTTGAGGAGCGGCCAGTTAAAATTCTCGATCGTCAAGACCGCACTCTTCGAAGGAAAGTGGTCCCCTTAGTAAAAGTACTTTGGAGAAGCCAAAAGTATGAAGAGGCTACTTGGGAGACCGAGGAGTCGATGAAGCTCAAGTATCTAGAGTTATTTAACCAAGGTAAAGGACATAAGCTTAAAACACCACTTTCTATTATTAATTGTTTGTATTTGTAGTTGTTGTGCTGTGTCTTAAAGTTTCGAGGACGAAACTTTTACAAGGAGGGGTGGTTGTAACACCACATATATTTGAACTAATAATATTGAATTATTATGTGTATAATGTTGTTTTGTATTCAAATCATAACACTTTTAATTAATGATTCATAAGAGTGTAAAACTAATTTGAAATATTGCTTGTTAATTATTTATTTACGGTTTTTAGTTGAGCCGGTTGAGGCGAATTATACCGAGGTTACTTTTATGGACTGAACCAATTTTCGGCGTTTGGGCTATAACCTAGGAGGTGTTGGGATGATTTTGGCGTGCGATTGGAGTAGTATACAAGTATTTGAATTCGTTTTTGAAAGTTAGATATTGGATTCTTTCATTTGACTCTTTAATTGCCAAGTTAATGCTCCCCTTAATTCTTGCCTTCAATTTATATGCTCTTGCCTCTTATAACTCCCAAACCCATTATGTTTGCTGCCCTCATTAAGAAAATAATCATCAATATCCTTTCCCATTGACCGTGGGAATCAATTCTCAAAAGTATTTGCACTCTTCCTTCTTTCACCTCCATGTTACATCTCCTTCTTCCTCAATTCCTGTGAAATTGCTGCTGGGTTTTACTGTTGCAAGGATCATCTCATTTTCCCTCTTAATTTGGCTGTGAAAATAAGTAAGTTTAATGGGTTATACCCTTCCCTTTTTCGTCCCCCTCTTGTATGGTTGTTATACATACATCTTCTTATTTCAATCTTGTTTTATATAGGTATTCAAGGTCATCAAGAGGACTAGTTCTTTTTGGGTTCTACTAGTTTCGTGGGTTTTATTGGAAGTTTATCGAGGTAACTTGCATTATTCCTCTACTTTAGAAATCAAGGTTGAGTTTAGGAGAGATTAGGTACGTTCTGTAGGATTTGTGATTCGAGTTTCAATTGTGGGTTTGAATCAAATTGTAATCTGTTTTGTGGTTTGATTTGCGTGTGATATGGCTGCTTGTGGATCATGTCTTTCTTTACATTACCATGTCTATTATAATAGTTTTGATCATGTTCAATTGTATAAAACAAAATATATTGGCTTGAGTAATGGAGTTGTTCTAGTCTCGATTTCTTTCGGTTGTAAGCATGGTTATTGTGTGTGCTTTGGTATGAATTTAAGCTGCCACTTTCACTGGTTTATGCGTGAGCTGCTAGTCAAATTTCAAGTGTATTTTGGTAGCGTTGTTGACATGTTTATGTTCCCAAAGCATACATTGTTTGTCTTGAACTAGTTTACTGTTAATCATGCTCCATGATCACCTAAGTCTGAACTAATTTGCCCCATACTATATTATTGTTGCTGCTGATATTTTTGTATGGTTTATCATGATCTTATGAATAAGTTTTCATGTTTAGTTGATTGAATTCATGTTTAGCTAATGGTATGAATATGGGTACTGATTGAGCAAAGAATATTATAGTTGTGAACTTGTTATTGAGCAAAGAATATTGTAGTTGTCATGTTTGGTGGTGGCTGAAGGTTTGGATTTCAATATTAAGTTGTTTGTCGTCGATTTTCATGTTTAACTACGTAATTGATTGAAGTGTTAAAATTATATTTTGAGTAACTCAATTTTATTATATTGATATTACTTTATTTTTGTTTAATTTGTTGTATAGAGTTGGATAATTTCCTATGTATTTAAATAAATTAGCATTGTGGTGGAAATTATGACCAAGTAGAAATGTCAAATCTGAGTTTGTGAGTGTTTATAAGGTTGTAAAAAAAATGGTTTTTAAGTGTCAAGTAAATTGTCGACATCGTTGTGCTTTAAAGTAGGATAACACTGTTTTTAGCACCGCTTTGCCAAGGCTTGTGTACGGAGTGTATTGTGATATTTTGTTATAATTAGCTTCGTACCCAAATCCAGACAATAAGAGTGACCCCTTAGTATGATATATGAGTTATTTTATATATTTCGAAAATTTTGAAGTTAAACTCTTTGGAAGGGCTTTTTGATGAATTTTGGTCTTAGAAGTAAAGACCTGCAGTACTTTAAATTGGGGTTGATGATCCCTAAATGTGTTTAAATGATTTTTAAGAAGTATATTTATAAATTTTATATATTTTTGTGAGTGTAAGACAACCATTGGGCTGCGGAATTCAATGGTTAGAACATGCGAACATCTTGGGCTGCGGAATTCGAGATGTATTTTCTAGGTTAATTGTTGTCGTCCGGAACTACTTGGGCTGCGGAATTCGAGTAGGAAAACTGGGAGTTTGGCCATTCTCAGACGCAGACGGCTGCGGAATCGTCTGTAGGTTCGCCCTGACAAACCTTTGATGGTGGGCTGCGGATTTCACCGGCGTTCATATTTTATATGCTTGCCTCACTATAAATCTTATTTTCAAAAGGGTTAAAATTTATTTATTTTAAAGATACTATTGTTTTGGGAAGGGACCTTTACAAGTGTTAATTATCGTCTACATGAGATACTATTTGTTTTGAGTTGCTATATTAATTCTGAATTCTTGTGGTAATATTTTTCTTACGTTGTTATATTCATATGCTTGATCTGTATTATAATCATGATTCCATGTTTTATTTTTATATTTTTCCTCGAGTTTAACTGGTAATTATTATTTGAGTTGATGTTCCCGCATGTTGTTAAGTTTTGTGCTAGTGTCTAAGCTTTTCTGTACTTAGCTTAGTATTTCTACAAGTATTGGGAGAACTTCTAGTTAATCCCCACTGATTGTGGAACCTTAATGTTATTTGCAGGTGAAGAGTAGTTCCCGTTGAGACTGGGCTGAGAGCAGAGTGTTTACTTTATTTCTTAGCAGTTTTATAGACTTGCTTTAGTTATCTTTGAACCTTCTCTTTTGGGATTATCAGATTTGAGGATTGTTTTCCCTCGTTGGAAGTGTTTATTGTTCATTTGGGATTTCTTTCACTTTACTTTATATCAGATATTTTAATCATTTTCTTTATTTTGGTAACCTTTAAAGTGACATTTCCGTCTCGACGTTATTTCCGCTAACGTCATGCCTTATGTTTTAGACGGGGTGTTACATATATTGCTCCAGAGCAGCGATAGGCGGACTTATAACATCGTTTTATTCCAAAGTGAAACATTGGCCGCGTGCCGTATGTCAAACGATTTCTTAGGGCTTACTAGTTTCACATTGGACTTTCCAAGTTAGACGGCTATTGAGTTAGCCAATTAGGCCGATCAATCTTAGCCGTCTGTATATGTTTATAGAGCAATGTGCCACCCAAATAGGAGATGCTCTCTGCGATGAATTCATCCTGATGGGCATTGCCGGATGCCGTACTCATGTTGGAGCAGACGGATTCATAAATTTTGTTATTATCCGGCCATTAGCCTTGTTATGTCTTTTTGAGATGGCTGTTTAGCCACTAAATTTTTGGACTTAGCATAAATTTGTTGTATGGGGTTAAGCCGTCTGTACATTGCACAGTCGGTGTTTCTGATATAAAGCACATGTATAGAAAGCAATATGTAACACAATTAAAAATAAAAAGCAACTCTTCATTGATAGGCTTCCTATTTACAAAAATTTACAAGTCTTAGAAGTAGTACTTCAATTCTTTAAGTTGTCTACATTCCAAGTTCTGGCTAACTGCCTGGCGTCTGGGGTTTCCAAGCTGTAGGTGCCGCCTCTTACTTCTTCATAAATCCGGTAGGGGCCTTCCCAATAGGAGTCAGCTTACCTTGCTCATTAGCCCTATCGTTTGCCTCCATTTTTCGTAACATATAGTCCCCAAGTTTTAAGGGCCGTTTGTGTACTGTTTTTTTATAGCCTCTAGTCATTCTCGAATGGTAAATCTCATGACGCAACGCGGCATTGCCCCTGCGCTCCGGTAGCGAGTCCAATACTAGCCGCATGGTCTCCTAGTTTGCATGTTCATTGTATAGAATGACTCGTAGAGTCAGTTCATAATGCTCGATGGGCAAGACGGCATCTGCACCTTATACCATGAGAAATGGGGTTTCATCGGTTGCCCATTTTTCGGTTGTTCTGATGGCCCATCGGACACGAGTTAACTCTGCTACCCATAAGCTGTCAGCTCTCTCAATTTTCTTCTTTATACCGTCTGAGATGAGTTTGTTGAAGGTTTTAACTTGGCCGTTTTGCTTCGGGTCGGTCGACTGATGCAAAGCAATGTGAGATCCCTTGATCTCCCAACCAATTCTTGAGCTAAGGTGTCTCAAATTGTGGTCCATTATCAAAAACCATAGACATAGGTACCCCATACCGAGTGACAATATTCTTCCAGATGAAGGAGATGAAATCCTTTGTCTTGATGTTTTTGATCGCCTCTGCCTCTGCCTCTACCCATTTGGTGAAGTAATCCACAACCACGAGGATATATCGTTTCCCACCTGGTGCAGGTGTATATAGACCCAGAATTTCCATGCCCCATTTTGCAAACGGTACCGGGCTATGGATAGCCATCAGGTTAGTGGATGGACGATGGATTAACTTGCTAAACCTTTGGCACTTATCACATTTTTTCACCATCTCCATAGCCTCTGACTCAAGTGGGCCAGAAATATCCTTGCCGCTTGGCCCTAACTGCAAGTGATCTGCCGCCTATATGGGAGACGCAGTATCCCGTGTGCAATTCTTCGAAAAGTTCTTGCCCCTTTTCCGAGGTAATGCACTTCAATAGTGGCTTTAAAAAAACCCATCTTGAAGAGTTCTCTATTTCGAATCTCGAAGTTTGCAACACGTTTCTTCATTACGGCTGCTTCTTGGGCTGAATCAGGCAGCGTGCCGTCCAGCAAGTATGCCCGGATGCCATCCATCCAGGTAGAGCTTCAGTCAAGTATTCCAATGGGCTCTTCATGAACAATACTTTATTTTTTCCATCACTTCCTAGAAGACCGACCAAGGTGTATCACAGTAGGCGGATGATGCCAACTTTGACAGAGCATCTGCCTGATTATTCAAACCTAGGCACTTGACTCAGATGAAAATTTTCAAGTGTCCCAGCTTCAGTTTTAACCGCCTGAATTTGATCATAGCAGGCGTTAATTTTTGTTACCCCTGCCGCTGTATTCTCTGGCGCAGCCGGCCTTGTCATTTCGACAATGAAGTCGGCGAACGCCTGACCCTTCACTGCCTTTCTTGGTTCGAAAGTGATTTCAAGACTTTGCATTTCAATAGCCCATTTGAGCATTCTACCGGATGACTCCAAAATTGTCATTGGCCGCTTGAGAGGTTGGTATGTATAGACCACAATCGGATGTGCTGAGAAGTAAGGTTTTAATTTCTTGACATCCATGTAAAGAACAAGGCCAAATTTTTCAACCATTGGGTACCGTAGTTCAGCATTTATAAGTATATGGCTAATGAAATAGACCAGAAGTTGGATGCCGTCTCTCCCAGCAAGGAGAACAGCAATGAGGGCATGATCTGAAATGACTAAGTACATGTAAAGTCTCTCTTTGGGCAGAGGGCTAACAAGCCTTGGTAAAGAGTGTATATGGTCTTTCAATTTCTGAAAGGCCGCCTCAGCATCATCCCCCCATTCAAACCGTGTCTTCTTCTTGATCGCTTGGAAGAAATAGAGGCACTTATCACCTGACCGGCTGAGAAATCTCCCCAATGCCGCCAGATAACCTGTTAGCTTTTGTACTTCTTTGATAGTGCGGGGTGACTTCATGTCAATAACCTCCTGTATCTTCTCAAGATTAGCCTCTACCCCCCTTTGATCAATTAAAAATCTGAGAAACTTCCTAGACTCAACACCAAATACACACTTCTTGGGATTGAGCATGACCTTGTGCCGCCTGAGTGTGGTGAAGGTTTCTCGGAGTCAGCAAAATGATTCGTCTGTTGCTTTGATTTGACTATCATGTCATCAATGTACACTTCTAAATTCATTACAATTTGATTTATGAAGATAGTATTAATTATTCGTTGGAAATTAGCAAGCGCATTCTTCAAGCCAAACGACAACACAGTATAGCAGAATAACCCCTGATCAGTGATTGTAGGGAATATTTCAAGCATCCCACACTTGAGCCCCACTATGATTATACACTTAATCATGGTGGCGTCCAAAGGGAAGGAAGCTAGAGTAAAAGAGTCGCCAACAAGTTTTAGGAACTTGTAAACCGTTCACATGGTGAAGGTTACACCCCTTAACGACCCAGGAGATCGTTAACTCCAATAGGTCTAGAACCATGATTGGAAGTTCGGGGATGAAGGTACAAATCCAACCTAAAAGAGATTGAACTTGCCCTAAAAATAGGCCTCTACTTTATTCTTCTCGTATTCATGTGCGTTTTCTGACTAACATACAATCAATAGATTAACTCTAAACCTGTTTAATTTATGTTGGTTGAATATTAATGCACAAAGAAAACTATTATTGGCGATCACTTGAATTATAATCATATTAGCCTAAACAAGATTATTGATTATCTTATTAAGCGTGATTACAAGTACAAATTCCCTTTAATCCTGCAAGAGAGGGCGTGATCAAGCAATAACAATAATAATAAATATAATATCAAGCAACATAATAACAACAATCATCAATCATAATAATCTCAATAAAGCATAATAATAATAGCAAGATCCTAGGCATGATACCAACAAGATTAATAACAAACCCTAGTGTAGACACCCATTTGTGTCTCCCCAAAACCAAACCCAATGATAAATACCTTTCATGTCATTTGATCATCGAACGAAGTGAAAGTGTGAAAGGTCAGGTGTTGCGGTTAGTTTTTATTAAAAATTCTTTCTTTCTATTTTCGAAAAACAACTCTATTTTATGAAAATAGCCAATCCAGTTTAGTTTGATCCACGAAAAGGGTCCAATAATAGTGTAGTTGGATGGGGTTTGCAAAGAGCTTTCCAACGATATATTATAATAGTTTAGTTTGGTCCATGAAAAGGGTCCAATTATAGTCTTCTAGAATTCTCTAGAAGGTTCTCTTAAGTCCTAATAAAATTAGAATTAATAATTATATTTTGATAAGTTTTACTTAGAATAAAATATTATTTTATAAAAAATACGATTTCAGTTTTCATACTGACTTTACAAGTCAATTTTGATTGATAAGTAGACTCCGTGTTTGAATGCGTGTAGGAATCCAGGTTGTCGCTAAACGACAGGCATGTCGCTACGCGACAGAGTTTGTCGCCAAGCGACAAGTTGGTTTTGCGGCGACAGTGTGGAGTTTTATTCCTTATCAAATTCTACCTATTTTCGGACTGTTTTCTTATAAATAGGGTCCTGAACCTCCGTTTTTATGCATCTACGATCTACAATCAACAACTAATCTATTCTCTAAATTCTCTCTAAGCTCTCATCTCTCTAGCTTTTCACAAACACAATTCCGCATACACAAGATCTAGAAACACCTAACCAAGTTCGAAGTTGCCTTCGCCCTAAACGTGAAAGGTTTATACTTTTCTGAGGGTTTGGTTCCAAATCCAGTCTAAACTTTTTAACTCTTTATTTCAATTTATTTAATTTAATTCTCTGATTTTATACTTTTCCTTGAAGTTTACTAACGCGTGTATTTTGGTATTAGAAAGAGGTACGAGGCATCAAAGTATGTAATCTTATTGCTCTATTCTTGTAGAAAGCATGTTTAAATTTGTTTAATTCCTAGTATCATGTTAGGATGTTTCTATTGCTTTCTAGTATCATATTTAGGGTGCCCTTTACTCTTTTCTAATATCATGTTAGTATCATGTTAGGTTTAAAGCTTTGATCTTTATTGCTTAGTGACATGCTAGGATTTGTTATTAATCTTGTTAGTATCATGCCTAGGATCTTGCTATTATATTTAAGCTTTATTATTGTAGACACCCATTTGTGTCTCCCCAAAACCAAACCCAATGATGAATACCTTTCATGTCATTTGATTATCGAACGAAGTGAAAGTGTGAAAGGTCAGGTGTTGCGGTTAGTTTTTATTAAAAATTCTTTCTTTCTGTTTTCAAAAAACAACTCTATTTTATGAAAATAGTCAATCAATTTTAGTTTGGTCCACGGCAAGGGTCCAATAATAGTGTAGTTGTATGGGGCTTGCAAAGAGATTTCCAACGATATATTATAAGCCCAATTCCGATGAATAATGAGGAAGTTATGGCCAAAATACTAAATTGGGCCCGATTTGATATTTACATGCGGCTCGATGATCTAGGGGAGGGCCCAATGTTAATTATTATTCCTAAAGTTATTAGAATTAATTATAGTCTTCTAGAATTCTCTAGAAGGTTCTCTTAAGTCTTAATAAAATTAGAATTAATAATTATATTTTGATAAGTTTTATTTGGAATAAAATATTATTTTTTACGATTTCAGTTTTCATACGGACTTTACAAGTCAATTTTGATTGATAAGTGGACTCCGTGTTTGAAAGCGCGTAGGAATTCAGGCTGTCGCCAAATGATAGGCCTGTCGCTACGCGACAAGTTGGTTTTGCGGCGACATCATGGAGTTTTATTCCTTATCAAATTCTACCTATTTCCAGACTGTTTTCTTATAAATAGGGTCCTGAACCTCCGTTTTTAATTATCAATTCATCTACGATCTACGATCTACAATCAACAATTAATATATTCTCTAAATTCTCTCTAAGCTCTCATCTTTCTAGCTTTTCACAAACACAATTCCGCATACACGAGATCTAGAAACACCTAACCAAGTTCGAAGTTGCCTTTGCCCTAGACGTGAAAGAAAGAGATACGAGGCATCCAAGTAAGTACTTTAATTGTTTCATTGATATTATGATATAGAAATCATGTTTAGGTTCCTATTTTGATTCCTAATATCATGTTTAGAGAAAAGGTTATAATATCAAATATGCTTATTATGATTCCTGCGATGCCTTTTATTGTCTTTCCTAATAGCATGTTAGTATTATGTTAGAGCTAAAGCTTTGATTTTTAATGTTTAGTGACATGCTAGGGATTGTTATTAATCTTGTTAGTATCATGCCTAGGATCTTGCTAATATTATTATGCTTTGAGATTGAGAATATTATTATTATGATTTGTTATTATTGTTGTTTGATGCTTTTTTTATTGTTATTGCTTGATCACACCTTTTATGTATGTTTAAAGGGAATTTGTACTTGTAATCACGCTTAATAAGATAATTAATAATCTTGTTTAGGCTAATATGATTATAATTCAAGTGATCGCCAATAATAGTTTGCTTGTGCATTAAATTTAACCAACATAGATAAACAGGTTTAGGGTTAACCTATTATTTGCATGTTAGTCAGAAAGTGCACATGAATACGAGTAGAATAAAGTAGAGGCCTATTATTAGGGCAGGTTCAATCTCTTTTAGGTTAGATTTGTACCTTCATCCCCGAACACCAGTCATGGTTCCAGACCTATTGGAGTTGACGATCTCATGGATCGTTAAGGGGTGTAACCTTCACCCTGTGAACGGTTTGCCAGTTCCTAAAACTTGTTGGCGACTCTTTTGCTCTCTTTTCTTTCCCTTTGGACGCCACCATGCTTAAGTGTATGATCACAGTGGGGTTCATGTTTGGGGTAATGCTTGAAATATTCCCTACAACTATTAACATGATCATAATTGTTATGATTATTATGATAATTATGATGTTGCTTGATGTTATATATTATTGTTATTGCTTGATCACGCCTTTTATGCATGTTGAAAGGGAATTTGTGCTTGAAATCACGCTTAATAGATAATTAATAATCTTGTTTAGGCTAATATGATTTTAATTCAAGTGATCGCCAATAATAGATTTATTTGTGCATTAATATTCAACCAACATAGATTAAACAGGTTTAGGATCAATCTAATGTTTGCATGTTAGTCAAAAAGCGCACATGAATACGAGTAGAATAATGTAGAGGCCTATTTTATAGGGAGAGTTCTTTCTTGTGTAGATCGGATTCATACCCTCATCCCCGAACCCTATTTGGTTCAAGACCTTTTGGAGTTGACGATCTCATGGATCGTTAAGGGGTGTAACCTTCACCCTGTGAACGGTTTACAAGTTCCTAAAACTTGTTGGCGACTCTTTTGCTCTCTTTTCTTTCCCTTTGGACACCACCATACTTAAGTTTATGATCACAATAGGGTTCAAGCTTGGGGTTAATGCTTGAAATATTCCCTACACCTAGCATGTCACTAAAAATTAAAGATTAAATCTTTATCCCTAACATGATACTAACATGATATTAGAAAAGAAATAGGAAGCATCATAAACATTCATAATATCAGAAATATTAGTTAACCCTAAACATGATACTAAGAAGCAATATAACATCCTAACATAATACTAAGAATAACAAAATAATTTAAGCATGAATTCTATATCAAAAGATCAATAAAAAAAAATTAAAGTACTTACTTCGATGTCTCGTATCTCTTTCTAATAACAAAATACACACGTTAGTAACTTCAAGGAAAATAATAAATCAAACAATTAATTTAAATAATTGAAATAGAGATTTGGGACCAAACTCTCAGAAATATTAAACCTTTCACGTTTAGGGCAAAGACAACTTCGAACTTGGCTAGGTGTGTCTAGAACTAATGTATGAGGAAGTAAGAGGGAAGATTTAGAAAAGGAATAGAGAGAGAGAAAGCTTCTAGCTTTTAGAGAGAGAATAGAGATAGATGATTGTTGTGAATGATTGAAAACGGGGAGATACGACCCCTATTTATAGAAAAAATAGCTCAGGATACGATAGAAAAGAGTTCGAGTCCCATTCAGAATAAATGACCTCCTGTCGTCAACGACAGGAGTTAGCGCCAGACGACAGGAGCGGCGCCAGGCGACAGACCTATCATTTGGCGTTGGGACAGTTTTTTTTCGGATTTTGTTTTTATCATATCTTTTGATCCATAAGTCCAAAGAAGTCATATAATATGTCGTTGGAAAGCTCTTGAAGTCTACTTTCCAACCCAATTAAAATATTTTGTATATTAAAAGATATGGCCGAAATAGTGGAAGGGTGTCAGTTTTGGATAGAGTTTCGTATTCCATTCATATCTTTTTCGTTATAGCTCGGAATTAATATTATAATATATCATTGGAAATATAATTTCAAGATCTATCCAACAATATAAGATTTGAATAAAGATTATGAGGCACAAAAATAATATCTGACTATCTTTGAACATCTTTAAATTCGAATAGAATTAGGACTTAAAAAAGGAAAGTTTTATTCAATTTCAAATTCTTTGATTTTATCTTTTCAAAAAGGATGATTAAGATCTTTTAGAAACTCATATAAGCTTCTAATTAATCCTAATTAGTTTAAGAATAGGATTAAACCTTTGGACCCTCCACATGATCATTGGGTCGTAGGTAAAATTCGGTTTGAGCCTAGTTTAGTATTTTGGCCATAACTTCCTCATTATTCATCGGAATTGGGCTTATAATATATCGTTGGAAAGGTCTTTTCAATCCCAATCCAACTACACTATTATTGGACCCTTATCACGGACCAAACTAAATTGAATTGGACGTTTTTCATAAATAGGGTACGAAAAGGAATATTTTCGAAAAAAGAAAGAAACATTTTTATTAAAAACATCCACATCACTAGACTTTTCACACTTTACCTTTGTTTAATAATCAATGACGTGAAAGGTATTCATCACCGGGTTCGGTTTTGGGGAGACACATTTGGGTGTCTACAATGACGAATGTTGTCTTCTCTTGATCTTTTTTCAACAGGGGAATCTGATGGGAGCCTGAGTAAGCGTCCGTGAAGCTCATCAAGGCATGCCCAGCTGTAGAATCTACCAGACTATCGATTTTTGGAAGTAGGTAACTGTCTTTTAGACATGCCTTGTTCAAGTCAGTGTAATCTACACATATGCGCCAGGTACCATTCGGCTTCTTTACAAGCACAATGTTCGCAACCCAGTCAAGGAAGTTACATGGTCGAATGAACCTAGCGTCTAACAACTTTTTAACCTCGGCGGCTGCCGCCTGACTTCTCTCACCGCCCGTGATTTCTTTTCTTTTGCGTATAGGCTTCTTTTTCGGAACAACGGCGAGCTTTTGGACAGCGAGAACCGGGTTGATGCCTGGCATCTCTTCCACTTCAAAGGAAAAGATGTCTTTGAATTCTTTCAACAGAAGGTGCAGCTCTACGCCCAATTTTGCAAAAGCAACCGTCCCCACCTTAACAGTTCGCTATGGACGGCTGTCATCCAGAGCAATATCAATGTGCTCACCAGCCGGATGGGGACGGAGTTCCTCTGACAATTCCCCGATCAGTGATTTCTATTGCTTTTCTTTTTTCATAGCCACTAGTTGGCTGTCCTTTCTCTTCTTGCCGGATGCTGCTGGAGCAGGCTCAGCTTCCTTGACATCGTCAAGGTCTATTGGCTCCTCCCCTTGGCCGGCTGTTGCTGCCGTGGGCTTGACATCTGAGATATAGCACTCTCTAGCCGTCTTTGGGTACCCGTTTAGGGAGCCAACAAAACCATCATCCCATTCATACTTCAACATCACGAGAGCTGGGATGATGACGGCCTTGCACTCGTTAAGAGTGTGACGACCCAGAATACGGTTGTAGGCGGTTAGTTCTTCAACCACCAAAAATCGAACGACCATGTGGCACCCCTTTCCTATCTCTCCCAGCCGGATGGGTAGGTCTACCCGTTCGACTGGGTGCACAACTCCACCTCCAAAACCAACAAAAGGGTGGGAGACGTCGCGCATGTTGTCCACCTTGTACTTCAGCTTGGACAGCCACTTGTAGTTGATGATGTCAGACGTGCTACCAGTGTCAATTAGGATGCGGCTAACCAGCTCATTGGGCACTTTGCATTCAATAACCACGGGGTCATCATGCGACTGATAGACTTTGCCCCGGTCCCTTTTAGTGATGACGACCTCAGGAAATGTGCTGGTAGATGCCTAACCTTCGTCAGCATAGTTGAGGTCCAACTTCCTCAAATGGTCTTTGGTGTCCCGGATGGTAAGGTCCCCTCCAGCAAAATCGCCTGCTATGGTGTAGATCAGTTCTTTGTCAATGTCCGAACTATTAGTAGGCTAGGTAGTATTTTTGGACGACTGCCCTACGTTTGTCTTCAGGGTAACCTTGGACTTAAGGATATATGATTTCATGATCCCTTGATGAGCCAGACGGTCAAACAACCGCTTGAGGCTATAGCAGTCGTTAGTGTCATGACCAATGTCCTCATGGAAATGGAAGTATTTGTTTTTGTTCCGATTTTTTGCAGAACCCTTCATAGCAGCGGGTTTCTCAATGGTCACCCCGGTCCTTGTTCTCCATGAGGATGGAGTAGCAGTCTTTGTTAAAATCGTACTTGGGGATGTACGGTTTAAACTCCTTCTATTTCTTCTGGGATGGTTGTTCAGAATCCTCAACCGCCTAGATTTCTTTTCTTGCTCCCTTCAGCTTTGGGAGCCGGCTGAGCAGGCCAACTCTCCTTTTGTTTGTCAGACTTCTTGGAGTCTGACTGATTTCTTGGCGAGCAGAGGTCGGTCGCCTATATATAAGCTTCCGCCTCCATCAGCGCCTCCTGGAGAGTGAAAACCCTCTATCTGACGAGGTCGAACTTAAAAGTTGATCCGTCCTTCAGACCCATGAAGAAGTCTATGTAGGCAACCTCGTCAAACAATCCTTGAGTCTGGATTCTCACCAGATTGAACCGCCTGACGTAGGAGCGGAGACCTTTTCTCTCTCCCTGCCTAATAGTGCTCAAGTCGAGACTTGCTTTCTTGGCATGGATGTTCACAACTAACAAGAAGGCAAGTCTCTTGAAGTTGTCAATGTATCCGGTTGGCAAGTTGCCAAACCATTGTTGGGCTATACCCTTCAATGTATCTGGGAAACATCTGCACCACGTGGCATCATCCAACCCTTATAGGTACATGAGGTTTGTGTAGGCCATGAGGTGATCTTTGGGGTTAGTGGTACCATCATAGATACCAACCAAGACATTCTTAACCTTGGCCGACTGTGCCGCCTTGGTTATCTCCTTGGCGAACGTAGAGGGTGTAGGAATTTAGATACTCTAAGCAGAATTTCATGAATCATATTCATAAGCATCTAATAACCAAGATCATTGCATAACACATAAAGAATAAGTAATTATACCTTTGAAGCGTGATTCCACTTATGATCGAACAAGAACAAGGGAGACAAAGAACCTCAAGCGTGATTCCTCTACTTGGTCCACGAGCATGGATTAAACTTCTGCTGATGCTAGTTAGTCGTGACTGAAAGCTTCAATCAACCTTCTACGGAGAGGAGAGGAATGAACTAGCCAAGAACCACCACCACGAAGCACCACGCGTCACCAAGGGGTAGTGGCCGTGTGTACAGACGGCGAGGGGGAGAGGGCGTGCGTGAGGAGAGAGAGAGAGTGCTTAGGGTTTTGGGATTGGTTGCCTTTATGTCCAATTCACTGTTAATTATGACTTAATTAAAACCCTAGGCATGGATCTTATTTATAGATCACATCTCTAAATAAGAGTCCATGTCAAGCCCAAACTCCTAACTCTAACATAACTACTCTAGCCTAATCCTATTCATGGTTAGTCATATCCTCATTAGGCCCATTAATGGGCCTCTACCTTGTTTAACCCAATACTCTTGTTGTGTGACCTCATAGGATCCATTCTAGAGGGCTTTGGACTATTTGACTAGCCCAAATATCATTTATCATAATCTAGCAATAGACAATGACGACCCAAAAGAGTGAACTTATTATCTCCATAATAGTGATCCTTGATATATCTAATAATTGCACTCATCGAAGACATAATTCCTTCAATCTCCCACTTGTCTGAGACAAGTGCGCAATATTCAAATTCCTTAACTCAATGTGTGTCGATTTGATAATATGATTGCATCTCATGTCGTGATATGTTAATCTACAAATCTTTTCTTGAAATCTGAGTTAGAATTACAAAACAAATGATTACTATGTAATCCATTTGAGCACGGCCATGCATTTTCTGAATCCTCCCTCTTCAAGGGGCCAAGACACATTCCTAATTAAATAGGTAGACTCACTCTAATCTTGTGGCAACCAAAGCTCCCACTCAACTCCTGAAATAACTAGGAAACATCCTTTATAATCTCTAGTTACGGGAAGACGTTTGAATGTACCACAGTCAAATCAATTATTGAATGGAATCAGTGTTCCACTCATGTCAAAGGAATCCACTAATATATCCGGAAGATCTATACTTGAACTTCAAAGTAGGTCTATAGTTCGATCATGCATCATACATGGTTATTCATGTGATTGACCAAGCTTCACTACGCTCCTATAGCCCATGAAACTGCGTTATCCAATCAATCTTACATGCTAGTCCTTGTATTGAAATCATTTATGTCCGCATTAATGATTTCGAACTAGGAACTTAAATAATATATGGATTTTGTTCACCTGTGGGGTTTCATTCACCAAGTCATCAACCTGATGAGCCCATCAATCCATAATTATTTTGGACATTTTATTTAACATTAAAACCATAATTAAATAAGAGAAATAATAAATTTTTTATTAAACATAATTCTGCAAATGAATGTATTATGTAATAAGTTTTTCTCAAAAACAAATACAACTTAAATTACATCATTAGCTTCAATCCAGTTGCACTAGCATGTTTCTCATGCTTAGGCAATGGAAGGGGTTTAGTAAGTGGATCAGCGTTATTCTCATTTGTATGAACTTTGCACATCTTGACATCTCCTCTGCCAACGATCTCTCGAATAAGGTGATATTTCCTCTCAACATGCTTGGATTTGAAGTGTGACCTTGGCTCCTTTGATTGAGTAATGGTGCCATTGTTGTCACAATGCAACTCAATTCCCTTTTGAGCACTTGGTACGATGTCCAGCTCTGTTAGGAACTTCTTAATCCAAACTGCTTCCTTAGCTGCTTCAACAGCAGCCAAATACTCTGACTTTGTCGTAGAGTCTGCGATAGTGCTTTGCTTTGAACTCTTCCAGCTTACTGCTCCTCCATTCAGACAGAAAATGTA
The DNA here is from genome assembly GCF_948465745.1 of Chenopodium album. Lineage (NCBI taxonomy): Eukaryota > Viridiplantae > Streptophyta > Magnoliopsida > Caryophyllales > Amaranthaceae > Chenopodium > Chenopodium album. The sequence goes on along the minus strand of NC_137850.1, from coordinate 26,417,457 downwards.
CCCAGATTGGGATATGAAATCATCTCTTTCTGCTTGGAAACTCGCATCCGTATAGCCTTTGACAACCAATTCATCTTCCCCGCCATATACTAGAAACATTCCTTTCATCCTTCTCAAGTACTTAAGGATGTTCTTGGCAGCTGTCCAGTGTGCTTCACCTGGATTTGCCCGAAACCTGCTACACATGCTTAAAGCATATGCAACATCCGGCCGTGTACAAATCACGACATATATTATCGACCCTACTGCCGAAGCATAAGGTATAATAGCCATACGTCTCATCTCGTCTGGCATAACAAGACACTGAGATTTACTAAGCGTAATGCCATGGGACATGGGGAGAAATCCTCTCTTGGAGTTTGTCATCTCAAACCTATCAAGAACCTTATCAATATAAGTCTCTTGACTCAATCCAATCATCCTTCGAGACCTATCTCGATGGATTTTGATTCCCAAAATGTACTCGGCGTCACCCAAGTCCTTCATGGAGAAACAACTCTTCAACCATTCCTTGACTGACTCAAGCATTGGTATGTCATTCCCCATGAGTGGTATGTCATCTACATACAAGACTAAGAAAATCACGCTGCTCCCACTGGACTTCTTGTATACACAAGGTTCCTCTTCGCTTTTGAGAAAACCAAACTGTTTGATCGCCTCATCAAAACGAAGATTCCAACTCCTTGATGCTTGCTTCAATCCGAAAATGGATTTCTGAAGTTTGCATACCTTTCCAGGATTTTCTAGATCTTCAAAACCCTCAGGTTGTGTCATGTACACTTCCTCCATCAAGAACCCATTTAAGAAGGCGGTTTTGACATCCATCTGCCAAATTTTGTAATCGAAAAATGCAGCAATCACTAGAAGAATCCGAATGGACTTAAGCATAGCTGTTGGGGAAAAGGTCTCATCATAGTCAATACCATGAATTTGTCTATACCCTTTTGCAACCAGTCTAGCTTTATAGATGTAGGCATTTCCATCTTTGTCTGTCTTAATCTTGAAGACCCACTTGCAGCCAATGGGTTTTACTCCTTCAAGCAAGTCTACAAGGGTCCACACAACATTTTCAAACATTGATTCCATTTCGGACTTCATGGCCTCAAGCCATTTTTCTGAGTTGGGGCTCACCTAAGCTTGTCTATAGGTTGTAGGTTCTTCATTTTCCAATAAGAAGATTTCAGAATCCTCAGTTAACAGAACCTCAACAAACTGTTTGTTTCTGATTCTGGCAGACCTACGTGGGGTAGAAGCAACAATAGAAATATTCTCTTCAACTCTTTGAAGATTTTCGCAAGAATTAGATTCAAGTGGGACGATAGGAGTCTCGATAGTTGAATTAGGTTGCTCCGACACATGATTTATCGTAATATTCGACTCATGCGCCCTCGCTATGATGTGGTGTTATCCACATCCATTTGTTGCTCATCTCAAATTTCTTCGAGAACCACTTTACTCCCACTTGACTTTGTAGAAAGAAATTCTCTTTCTAGAAAGACACCATCGCGTGCAACAAACACTTTGTTATCTTCGCGATTGTAGAAGTAACACCCTTTTGTCTCTTTGGGATAACCCACAAAGAAACATTTGTCTGATTTATGGCCTAGTTTATCGCCTTGTAAAAGTTTTACATAGACTTCACATCCCCAAATCTTGAGATAAGACAAATTTGGAACTTTTCCAGTCCATAACTCATATGGAGTCTTCTCAACTGCTTTGGATGGGCTTCTGTTCAGTATGTTCACAGCTGTTTCTAATGCATATCCCTAGAACGGTATGTGTAAATCAGTAAAGCTCATCATGGATCGAACCATGTCTAGCAAAGTTCGATTCCTTCTTTCTGAAACACCATTTAACTGTGGTGTTCCTAGAGGAGTTAACTGTGAAAGTATTCCACAATTAATCAGATGTTCATCAAATTCTTGGGTCAAATATTCACCATCGCGATCGGATCGCAGTGCTTTAATTGTCTTCCCAACCTGATTTTGTACCTAATTTTTGAATTCCTTGAACTTTTCAAAGGATTCCGATTTATGCTTCATTAAATAGATATATACATACCTACTTAAATCATTAGTAAAAGTAATGAAGTAGTTAAAACCACCTCTAGCTTTTGAACTCATTGGTCCACGCACATCCGTATGTATGAGGCTTAAAAGGTCACTAGCTCTTTCACCCTTTCCAGTAAAAGGTGACCTGGTCATTTTACCTAGCAAGCATGACTCACAGTTCTCAAATGATTCATAATCAAATGAATTTAGGAGTCCATCCTTTTGTAATTTCTAGGTGCGTGATTGGTTTATATGACCTAACCTACAATGCCATAAATAGGTTTGGTTTGATTCATCTGTTTTGCGCTTTTTCTGATTTATGTTGTAAACATTAGTTGTATAATCTAAGATATACAAACCATTAATCAATTTTGCATTAGCATATAACATATTTTCGTTGGAAATAAAACAACTCTTATCTCTTATTTCAAAAGAAAAACCTTCATTATATAAAATAGGAACTGAAATAATGTTCTTAGTAATAGTTGAGACATAATAACAGTTATTAAGCACCAAAATAAGACCAAATGGAAGTCTCAAATGATAGTTTCCAATAGCAAGCGCGACAAATTTTGCTCCATTTCCTTCTCGAAGTGTGACTTCTCCTTTAGCTAACTCCCTACTCTCTCTTAAGCCTTGCATGTTATTAACAATGTGAGCACCGCAACCAGTATCGAATACCCAATTGCTAGAAGAGGTAAGATTGATTTCAAAAACAAAAACATTAGGTAACTCCTTACCTTCTGTCTTCACTGGTGTGTTGTGGGGACAATTTGGTAAGTGGCAAGACCACCTACCGCAATAGAAGCATTGGCTTCCCTCCTTCTTCAAGTACTCCTCTGTGTGGTTGATCAATAGGTTGACTAGTGTCACTGTCGAGCCTTCATCATTATGAATAAGCTTGACAAGATCAAATCCATCATGGAGTGAGAATAGAATAGTATCATGTGCAGAGTCATCATCGAACGGGCTCCCTAAGATGTCCATCTGATTGAGTAATCCAATCAGTTCCTGAATATGGGTCTTAACTAACTGACCAGGGATGAGTTTCTTAGCCATAATCTTACAATGAATATTTAAGTCTCAAACCTTATGCTGTCAGTCTAGGAGTAGTAAACGTGAGGGAGCGAATTAACGACCTCTCTGACATTTTGGTCGTTGATGCCTCCACTTCCTAATGCCCTAATGCCACCTCGACAGATTGTACGAAGACATTCATGCAGTTTGGTCAACTCATAGTCCTTGAACCTTCTTTTCCAACAAGTTGGAATAGATGCCAATATGAGTTCCTTGATTTTCTCTGCATCCGAAACATCTTTCGAATGCCTATCAGGAGTGAGACCTATTGTAAACCTGCTCTCAATGGGTATGTATAACCGAGCTTCGAGCTTGTGGCTCTTAAGAACATTTCTCAGCTCATTTTCCCATTCCCTGAAGTTTCTGAGGTTAAGCCTTAATTTCAGTTTGGTTAGCAAAATAGTGTTGTCATTAAAGCTATTCATCTAATAAATCAAAACGAGGCAAAATTCAATAATTATGTTTAATAAAATTTAAAGCACCTTAAGCGTATTAATATAGGTAACTTTAAAACATTTTATTCAATATTAATTGATCCCAATTGAATTAAATGATTCCAAGACCCTTTATTTGTGCAATAATTGACCGGACTTTGGCCCTACCATCAACCATTACATTTTCAAGGTGAGTAAACTCTTTACTGATCATAACTCTTGTAACTCTTGGTTGAATAATTAATCATCACATGTTTAATTATTACCCTTTGCTTCAAGGTTCTAAACTCTTTAGGTAACCTTGTTGAGTATAACTAATTAAAATTGTAAAACTTGATTTACCCCAAATCTCCCAAGATATAAAATGACACCCAGCTTTGGCATGACCTATCATAAATATCAAAGGTCTATTGGGTTTTTAATTGGAAAAGCAACCTCAATATTACCGGGACCTAAATTTATTATGTTGTGATTATTTAGTGAACTCTAGCGCATTATCACAAGCATCAATAAAATCTAACATGCATAATCTACTAATGCATAAGTAAAACATGACATAGTATGGCCCCTTAATCCTAAGAAAACTAATAAAGAAAAAAACTCCCACTTGAACTTTCATGGATCTCATCCATCATGCTCCTTTGGGCCTTCACTCCATTGGCTTCTTGGATCAACTGCAACCTGTAATACTATTCTATTCTATCTACTACTTAAATAAAATAAAATAAATTACAAAAATACTTTACGGTACGCAGACCGTATTTAGATTACAAAAATACGTCACGATGCGCAGATTGTATTTAGAATCTATGGGCCATACTAGTCTATATATAGCAATAAATAACATCATATATTATAAAATGCTATATAATAAATCACTCATCATGCTTTCCTAAACTACAACATCAAATGTTCACAATTAAGGAAACATGGCCCCTAAATATCTCATATTTTTATTAAATTACAACAATTAGATAATATCATATATTATTCATTACCAATCATAAAATATCATATATTCTATCTTAGGTATGAGATAGAATCAAATCTTATTTTAATTATGGAAGATAAATCATATTTATTTTCCATGATTATCCTAACTAATTAGGAGATTCTATCCTAATTGCCTAGCCAATCACAAAATTTTAAATCAATTATTATCCTAAAATAATTATGGAATAATCACATTATTTAATCAATTATTGTCCATATAGAATCTTTTGCTCAATAATTATCCAAACTTAACAAAACTAATAACTTTAATTTTGATAATTATCTTTTCAAAATCAAAATTTATCTTTTAATTTTAAAATCTAAATTTTATTAAAATAAAATAATTTTTTTTTTTTTGAGAAAAGCGCCAGCCACCGTGGTGTGGCCAGCCGAAGCCAGCCACGGTGGTTGTACACTAGGCTGGTGTATGCTGCTATGCAGCGACGCAGGGCAGCAACAGCAGTGCCGCACAGCCCTTGCACGGTGTTGCTGCTGCTGCTCCTTCTGTCCGTGACTGCTGCCCACCCCGCCCCCTCCCTCCTGGACCACCATGTGCGGCAGCCCGCCGTGGCTGCGCTACCCAGCCGCGGTTGCCGCACATAATTAATTTTTTTTTGTTTTTGTTTTTGTTTTTAATTTAAATCTAACAAAACATTTTTGTTAAAATTAAATTAACTTAATGTGGTCCTTCTAATTTTAAAATTCAATCATATTCAATCTTAAAATTAGGGTTCTTCATGAAATTAATCCCAATTCAATTTAACTCTTTAAATAAATAATTTGATCATAAAAATTCATAATTTAACATGAAATCAATTAGATTAAATTCATGAAATATAGGGTAATCGAATTAAATCAAAATTAAAACACAAAAATCATAATTTAGGGGTTTAGGGTTTTGAAATTTTCGAATTAGAGTTTGGGGGGGTCGAATTTTCGAACTAATTAGGGCAAAATTTCGGAGCTTTAATGGCTAATTGTTGAGCAAATTAAACAACCTTTAATAATTCCATATGTTAAATCACATTTAAAATAATAATTGACCCATAATTAAATTATTCTCCCTCCTAATTGAATTAAAATTGTGGACAATCAAAGAATTATTATTCAATATGTATACATGCATATGCTAACTGATACCGCTGTAGGAATTTAGATACTCTAAGTGGAATTTCATGAATCATATTCATAAGCATCTAATAACCAAGATCATTGCATAACACATAAAGAATAAGTAATTATACCTTTGAAGCGTGATTCCACGTATAATCGAACAAGAACAAGGGAGACAAAGAACCTCAAGCGTGATTCCTCTACTTGGTCCACAAGCACGGATTAAACCTCCACTGATGCTAGTTAGTCGTGACTGAAAGCTTCAATCAACCTTCTACGGAGAGGAGAGGAACGAACTAGCCAAGAACTACCACCACGAAGCACCACGCGTCACCAAGGGGTGGTGGCCGTGTGTACAGATGGCGAGGGGGGGAGGACGTGTGTGAGGAGAGAGAGAGTGCTTAGGGTTTCGGGATTGGTTGCCTTGATGTCCAATTCACTGTTAATTGTGACTTAATTGCAACCCTAGGCATGGATCTTATTTATAGATCACATCTCTAAATAACAATCCATGTTAAGCCCAAACTCCTAACTCTAACATAACAACTCTAGCCCAATCCTATTCATGGTTAGTCATATCCTCATTAGGCCTATTAATGGGCCTCTACCTTGTTTAACCCAATACTCTTGTTGTGTGACCTCATAGGATCCATTCTAGAGGGCTTTAGACTATTTGACTAGCCCAAAGATCATTTATCATAATCTAGCAATAGACAATAACGACCCAAAAGAGTGAACTTATTATCTCCATAATAGTGATCCTTGATATATCTAGTAATTGCACTTATTGAAGACATAATTCCTTCAGAGGGTTGTTCACCAAGTTTCAGCTAACGAAGCTGCGAGTCCAAAGGTTGGACATTGTATGCCGCCTGACCTCCAAAGATGTCCGGCTGCATATAAGGTTGGGCATATTGCCCGTATGGAATTTGGGGCACATACGGGGCTGTTCCAATCATCCGAGGGCTAGTGTGGATGGACTGGCCGCCTGACGGGCTCTTATGAACTGACTGGGAATACCTTGTTGAGGTATTCTTGAAACTGTGTAGGAAGCTCGACGTAGAAGCCAACTCAGACAGCTGCTGGTTTCTCTTTTGCTCGATGATATGTCGAGCATTAGAGAATGACTTCTTGTTTCCATCCGGCTGAACTTACCGGATGACCTTCCTTGTGCCCGTCTGAGGCAAAAGAACTTTAGACTAGTCAATCGCGGTCGTGGCCTTCCTTTGGGTGTGGAGTAGGCTGCCTGTCCCTGATGGGTTTTCTCTTATCAGCTTGAGGAGTCTTCTAGGCCGACTAACCCTTGCTCTCCCCCTTAAAACTAGTCATGAATTTCGTGAGTTTGTCCCTAGTGACAGGAGCAGCCCCTCTTGCCGCCTGGGTTTACCCAACCGCTGGTCCAAAGGATTTACTTGGACTGGAAAGTTGTCCCTGGGGCGGATGCGTCTAGAGATGAGTGACCCGTCAGGGGCCACATGAGTTTCGACTTCAACATTGTTATCTGTGTCATGGTCTAAAAAGACTTATGCCTCAACCCGAGGCTAATTCTCGTTAGGAGGCAATACAGACTCTTGAACCATCTTAGAGGTACTCTCCCCACAGACGGCGCCAAATATTTTGGGGTTTTTCGGTCCCTCGGGAGAGTTACGTCACTAAATCTGGAATCCCCTATCTGTACCTGCAAAACCACGAAGACTCCGGTTGGTAGGAGCTCCGCCTCCGACGATCAAGTTAGTACCGGTCGAAGTGAGATCTTCTCGGATTCCGAGATCAGGTGTTTTCTCTAATGTGAGAGAATTCAAGTGTGTTGTAATGAATGAACGTGCCCCATAAATAGGGGAAATCTTCCTATTTATAGGGTCTTTAGAAAATGCGCCCCTTAGGTCATTCTAACCTAATGGGCTACGCCGCTTTGCGGCTTTCTCGGGAATTGGGCCTTGAAGGCTGCCATTTCCTTTACTGATTAGGGATGCCACGTGTCAGGACGTGAGTGGCCCATGTTGGACTAGTCTTGGGATGACACGTGTCCCTTTCTGATTGGGCCACGTAAAATGGGTATTTTTACCCAAAACATTTAGCCTACCACGTTTGCACACAGATGGGTTGTGGATCGACTTTTTTCATGTCTAGATTCTTCTATTGTGTTTCTTTTCTTTCTCTTGGATTCTCTTGTAAACTTATTTCCTCAGCTCCGATCCCATTTTAATCGAGTATTTAATGGGTTTATTATGCCTCATAATTCTGATTAAACTCTTTGGCTTTCATTTTCTTCAACTCTTCATATAGCATGGCAATTCTATAAATAACAACATGGTGAGAAATCAATTTAGTATAACGTTGCTTATAAAAATTAACTGGACACATTTTTCTTCTTTGGACATAAGTTTTGGTGACTCCACCACTCACTCAAATTGTGTGTGAGTGGTGTGTAAACTTTAGTGATAATGTCGGCGAAAACAAATGAGCACCATGGTTGCACCGGAATTTCGTTTTCCGGTCAATGATTTGCATCACGACGCACCAAATTTGTCCAATTGTGTACTAACTTTTTGTCTATTTCATTCTTGTGGCCTTGAAAAGTTGAAATCACCTTATTTTATAGTATAAAGTGCAATACTTCTGAAGGAGTATATATCAAACAAGATAAGTGCAATATATGATCACAAAATAATTTAATTGACGTCAACTCTAACAAGTTACGGAAGTCAATAGGCATTAACAACAATGATAATTAAGCAAAGAAATCAGTGTACTATAACAATAAGCAAAAGCAATTTCATGCATAAATCAGCAATATAATATTCATATTACTAACGATACACTACATTTAGTCACAAAATTAAAACCTCCTAAACTTTAAGCTAATACAGTATAAAACACTATACCAAAATAAATAAGGGAAGTCGACGAGCGAATTGCAGCTCAAGCCATCAACCACCTTGTTCTTCCTCTTCTTCTTAAAAAGTAAGAATTGCATAAAATTTGTTTCTTATTCCAATTCTACATAGGATCAACCGATCAACGTGCAACTATTTGTAAAATAGCGAACCTAAGGTAGGAACAATGAATCACCTGGATAAATAAAGGCAACACCAAAAACCGAAACCGAAGGGTTAGTTTGATAATAATCATGTGTTTGGAATGTAGAAGGATTTATGATGAACAACACAATGGTAGTAAAGAAATTAACCAAGGTTGTAATTGGTACCATTTCTTTCTTTTTTGTTGAAAATTGATAATAATAATAATAATAATATGAACTCTTTCTTTCTATCTCCTTCAATTATCTCTGTTTTTTTTTCTAGCTTTATTATTCAAGTATAGAACAAAAATGCGAGATGATTGTATGTTACGGCATCTAATAAAGTGTCAATATCATACTGCTTTTGTCTAGATAAAATGGGAGCCAAAGTAAAGTTGTAGTAGTAATTAGTTACACTAGTTTTATTTAAAATTGTTGCTTCCCTTTGAAGGATTGTCTTACTTATAGTCAGCTAGGATAATGCCGCAAAGCATGGGATCAAAATTATTTTGGGGATTATAATGGTTTTTTGTTCCCAATAAGGTATTTATTTCATGATATTTTGGGTAGAGGTGTCAAAACCGAACCGACCCGAAAAAAATTATCCGTTTCGAACTGTAACCGATCCGATTTGATCCGAGAAATTCAAGACCCAAACCCGAACTGTAACCGAACTGAACTCAACCCGAATCCGATTTGACCCGACCTGAACTCAACCCGAACCGATTTGACCCGACCTGAGCTCAACCCGATCCGAAATTGACCCGACAAATAACCGATCAGATCCGATCTGTTTTGACCCGAACTGATATTAACCCGACCCGATTTTAACTCGATTTGATTTTTACCCGATCCGAATTTATCCCGGCCATAATTGATTATTGACCTTTTTATTCAAGTTCTTATAAAATATATTTACTACTCCGTAATTATTAATAAGTTAACTTTTTTACTACAAAAAAATAGTCTGAAGTCTTAAGTTTACTACAAACCCATCATGTGAGACAATCTGACCAAAAAGTAGGTGGGGTCCATGTAAAGAGCTCTCTCTTCCTATCTCTCTCATTTTTTCTCTCTCTACCATGTGTTTTTAGAACATTTTAATCATTGTTATGTATTTACAAATACATAACATTCCTTCATTACTATTTCCTCTACAACTCTGCACGATCCTAGAATTATAGGCATTATACATTGTACGGTTATATACACACTACATACATATGCAATAATTTATGCTCAAATAAAAAGAATGTACATAGTAACATATAACTATCAATATGTATAATGTCAAGTGTTTAATTTAAAAATTGAATTAGTAATAAAGTAATTCTAACAACTCTAACAAATATCTTATACAAATTGAACTAGTAATAAACTAAACTAATAGTACAGTACTCATAACCTCGTAATATTGTACAATTGATGAAGAGTTGTAACCTTGTAATTACCTTAAAAAATTGATATTCTTTTTTGTATATATCACCATATGTAACTATTACTCGTTAATATATCACTAGCTCGGTCTCACTTATATAGGTATGATAAGTTATCGATAATTATTCAATCTCAATTTTCCTTTAAGATAAAAATTATACATAACTTGATCAAATGAGAAAACTAAAACTTCGTGCTTCGTAATTAATAATCATATTGAACCAATAATAAGGTAAAAACTCAATAATATCTCTAGATTAAAAATAACCTTATTTGGATATGAATTTGGTCAGCTCGACCAAAATCCAGCCAAACACAAAAAGGAATTGAATTGAAACTGACCATTTAATGAATCAACGGATCAACCTTATCTTAATCAAACCGAACTTGACCGAACCGAAATCATCCGAACCGTAATCAACCCGACCCAAATTCATCCGACCCAAAGTTATCCGGTTAAACCCGTTTTAAACCCGATCCAAATTTATCCGAACCGAAAGTGAACCGATCTGGAGTTGACCCGACCCATATCCGACCCGGACTCGATAGACCATGATCCGAATTTGACCCGACCCGAATTTGACCCGATCCGACCCGATCCGAGTTAAAAGGATAATTTTGATCCGAACATATCCGATCCGAACAGATCCGACCCGAACAGACCTGACCCAAACTCCATCCGGTTATCCGAATTGACACCTCTAATTTTGGGGGTTAGTGTAGTAAAAGTTATTTTAGTACAAAATGACAAAGACTTCTACGATGATTGCGAAATAAAGGTTACTATACGAGGGTGATGTTGATAACGGCCTTGTTTGCTTTAGTTTTTGAAATTGGTTCTTTAAAGCTATAAACTGACATGAGGACTACTCATTGATTTTTATTCCTTTTTTGTGTTCCACCTGCTTCACCCGTTAGGCTAATCCGGATTTGGGGATCAATTATGAGTTGTTAGGTTTTATTCCCCTCCCAATTGTTGTTGCGGGGGGTCGAACACGGGTCCTCCCTACAAAGTATAGTCTCAATCACCGCTACACCAACAACCAATTGGTTGATTTTTATTTTTTACATTTAAAGTTTTTATTTTTCTCATCACTTTCTAATAAGAACTTATTCTCTTCACCTGAAACAAAGAGATATGGCCTGATATTAATAAAGTTTGATCTGATCTGATTTAATATTTTGACTAAATTTTGACCGCATTTTAATATTATAATCTATAAAGGAAAACATTATAAAAAAGGATATTGTTAGATTCCTTCTATTATGAACTTTTGAAATATGTAATTTTCATAATTTTATTCAATATGCAATTAACGATATTTTGCAATAAGTAAATGATAATTAAAAGTGTTTATCTGATCTAAATTTATCAAAGAATAAGTAATGAATATCTTAAACAAGTAGACGATAATAAGTCTTAAGGCTAATTAAAATGCAGTTATGACCGCACCAAACCACAATTTGCAGGTTGAAAATTGAGGTGCGATTTTCAAATAAGACTAAATCACGGTTACGATTTAGGCGTAATTCCAAAAAAAAATTGGACCAATCAAATTTGCGATTTTAGACCGTACGTAAACCGTCAAACCGCAGACCATTAAATCATTTTCATAAAATATTTTATAAATATAAAATATCATAAAAATATGATGCAATCATTAACTATAGTCCCTCCGTATTCTATTACTTGTTCCACTTTCCTTTTGCGGACATATTTTATTACTTGTTCCATTTTTTTTTTTTTTGGAAACCTTTAACAATTAATAACTATATACTAAAAGATACAACAACAATAACACATGCCTTTTTCTGACGTGTCCTTTATTTTTATTTTTTTTTTAAAAAAAAAAAACTATTTGGAAAACAAATCTTATGCATAAATATATAAAAGAAACTTGTGGGGCTTGGCAATTATCAGGAATTCATTGCAAGCATGCAATTAGAGCACTAATAGATGCAAAATTAGATCCCCATGGGGAGGAAGTAGTAATAGAGGTTAGTTATATATGAGCAAATACATAACAATATTAAAATATAATAAAAGTACACAGAAGAGAGATAAAAAAAAAAGTGTTGTGGGCCTTATAACACGTAAAAAGAGAGAAAATAGTATTGAGACCACACTTTAACGTGTACAATTGAAAGCTTATAAAATACCATTGGAATTTTTTAATCACATACTAATGAGAGTGTATTTAGTATCACTAAAAGCAGTCATATTATCACCGAATATACAATGGTATTATTTGACAAACCGATGAGGAGCATACTCTATTTGTATCACTAGAAGCTTATAAAATACCACTAAGAGTGTATTTCGTACCACTACAAGCATATATTATACCACTTGATAGATACAATGGTACTATTTGATCACCCAATGATACCACGTGAAATTTTTACGCAATTTAAAGTGAAATGACTGCACTATCCCTTGTTATGTATTTGTAAATGCCTCACTAACCTCCCTTTGGAATGCCTCCCCCCATGACTATGTGAGTATCTTGGTATTCTGTGAAGACTTATAACAGGCCTATAGTGTTCACATCAACTTCATACCTAATACACATCAGTGTCCAGAAGATGACTCCCCTTAGTCTGTATTCAATTCACCTTTAAAAATTAATATTCAGTAAAAATAAAATCAGTTTTGTAAAAATAATTTCAGTTTAATAAAATTGATTTAGTTTAGTAAAAATAATTTCATTTCATCAAAAATAAGGTGAAGTAAATGGGGCCTAAAATGAAGAGAAGGATATATAGGCCTAGTTGGAAAAGAAAAAGAGAAGAATGACAAAAATTGTGAAAAGAAAAAGATGAAGAGAAGCAACTAGGAAAAAGGTTAAGGATAGTCAAATGCAAAAATTGTGAATGTTTTGGACACAATTCAAGAACATGTAAAGGGAGTCTAACTGGAAAAAAGTTAAGAGCAAGTGATGAGCCTATTGTAATCAATAACCCAAGAGTTAGAGACCAATCTAATGCAACAAAGGCATCTAGGGAAGTGGCAAAATCATCTGAGCCTTCAGCTTCTACCAACAAAGGCAAAGGGGAGGAGAAGAAACCTACTGAAAAGAAAGGGAAGGAGACTACATACTCAGAAGAAAGGAAAGCAGCCTGCTCAAAAGAGAGGAACGGAAGGCAAAAACTCTAAAGCTCTAACATAGTTGAATGCTTCACAGCTGCAAAGTTAGCCATTTTCTCAGTCTAAGACTTAGTCTCAGATGTGAAGAAAATAGTCAATGATTTTTTTTTTTTTTTTTTACTTGGTTTGGATAATACACTAGTTTAATATGCAGACTTTGTTTTTTAAATGTAAGGTGCTTGTTTATTAACACAACAATTAGTTTTTTATGCTAAACTTAGCTTTGATTGTAAGGAACCTGTTCCGGAGGTTAATGGATAATCAAGCAATCTAACTAAAGTTTTTATTGGATATCATGTGTCATATTTCTAGCACATGTACGAGAGAGTGTAGTAATTTAAATAGCAATACTCAATATTCTTATAATTTAAATACTCATTTAGTAATACAAGTTACTCCATCCATACTCTTAAAACATTGACATGACTTATTTTAGGGCAACTATCATTAATATCAGATACATTACACTAGCAATTGTAACAACCTTATGGATATAACTTGCAAATTTTTCTGCCTTCTGTGTGAACTCAACAAACTCTTTTCTCAAGACTTTCACATACGACCTTTCATCAATATTAGCATAACTAAGCTTTGTTTCTCTGATAATCTTGTCTTCAACAACCCATAAAAATATACCACAATGCCTACACTAGTAATAAGCCCTCCCTGGATTTGAAATTGTGTTAGAAAATCGAATATCAGCAGAACTAGCAGGAATAAGGTTGTAGTATATGAGTCTAAACCACACACCCCTGAAAAAGAAGCCATGAAGTTTAAGCAAGAGAAAACATAAATTGAAAGGGATGGGTGAGAAGCAGAAGCAGGAGCAAGTGCAGTATGTAAAGGGGGTAGAAGGGGGGAGAAAGATAGAATGAGGTGGGAAATGGATCGTTTTTAAAAAAGAAGGGGAAAAGTTTTAAAAAGGGGGTAGTTTAGTCTTTTTATAGTTATTTAACTTAAGCCATCACTATTAGGGGTTTATTAACGTTTATTTAACAGATTAATCACGTTAGTTAAAAAGTCTAAACTTGGGATGTATCACTCAAAAATCAATAATTAAGTGGTGTATCATTGAAAATAGTCATAACGGTAGGTGTACCAATGGAAATTTCAGTAAAATATTTTAAAAAAACAAACCCAAAACAAAGCAATCTGAAACATCTTTGTGCTGTAATAGAGAAATACGTAGTATATACTTTTGTGGGGTCTGACTAAGCTTATTTGGGCCAGTCCATTTAATGAACTCAGTATCCCACAAAGGCCTCATGCCTAAAGTCCTCAAAAGGGATTTCTTTAAGCCAAAGTGTCCAGTTAGTTGCCTAGCCCATTTGGGACCCCACTTGCCATATGGCCTGGTCAACCCATGACTAGGGCCCTTATCCTCTAAATGTATAATTACTCCAATTTTATACCTCATATGTTATTTACAAACATTCTCACATTAATTTATTACACTGGTAAGTATTGATTTCTCTCCTTGAGTTCTCAATCTCACGTACTAACTTAGACATCGGAGGAGTTTCCTCATACCAACCCTGAAACTAGTTAATGTACTCTCTTGTGCAGGTGTTTTTCGGCCCAATCATTCAAGGTCCAAATCAGTCTTCAATCAACGGATAAAGGTCAAAGTTTTGATCATTGTTTCACCCGAAACAACTTGTATCTAATATCATCTCATACTAATTAAAATTGTGCATCCAATAAAGAGAGCAAGATACAACACATTGAAAATCAAGTATGCAAATGCTGTATAGTATATGAATATTCTTCTAAGAAAATTATGTAAAGACAGTAGAGAGAGGGTTGGCAAACCCATGTGAGTCTATGCTTCTACTTGGTGGGAGAGAACATGAGAGTTTGCAAGTTGCAACATTTAATTCTTATTTATTAATTCACTAAGTTAATTGACCGTAGATTAAATCATTAGATATTGCGGTGCACTTTCGAAAGTTCTTGTGCTAGGACATGAAGACTAAATTGAGCTAAGATGTGTTTTTGACTTTTTGTGGGGAACGGAGAGTCGCTCTTTTAAAATCTATATAATATACTACCTTCGTTAATTATTATCTTTAAATTTGGATATTATTTTGAGATATAGAAAAAATCCAAATTTACGGATAGCAATTAATGGAAGTAATGGACAAATATATATATATATATATATATATATATATATATATATATATATATATATATATATATATATATATATATATATATATATATATATATATATATATATTGAATAGAAGCAAGGGAAGTAATGGACATATAGACGGGGTGCTAATGAGCCCAAATCTTACCCAAAGCACGATCTATCAATTTTTTTTATGTTTTTATTTTTTGACGAGAGGATCATCATAATTAATCATCAATTCATCACTATTTATATACATACAAGAAATTATAGAATGAAATGTATTTAAAATGATCAAGCATTAATTATCCCAATCTACACATATATTGTCTTTCTCAAAGAGTCAAAGATATAAGGAGTACCATATTAGAAAATGCATTAAATGCTTGTATGTGTCCCAAGGGTAGCAAATAGGTTTACCCTATTTTAAAAGATCATCAGCTAACAACTTTGATTTGGTAATTGTTAAATCCACTTGTACAAAAGTTTGTAAGCTACTAAGTTAAACTAAACCATATCTTGTAATTCAATGGTGATTTAGGGTCTGTTCACATTTACTGAACTGAGCTGAGCCGAGTTGAACTGAACTGAACTGATTGGAGTTGAGCTGAACTGAATTGAACTGATTGGAGGTGAAATGAACTGAGCTGAAATGAATATTTTATGAGAGAGGGAAATTAAGAGCTGAACTAAACTGAACTGAACTGATTAGAGCTGAACTGAACTGAACTGAACTGATTAGAGCTGAACTGAACTGAACTGATTGGAGCTGAACTGAATTGAAATTAAGTAAATGTGAGGCTCTTAAGCTCGTTTTAATTTTAATGAGTTAATGGACAAGGCCCTTAGGGAGTGGGGATGAAAGATAAGAGAATCTCCATACTCAACTTCTGTAATGGGCATTGTTCTCACAAATTCTTTGTCGTGACATACAGTCCTTACCAGTATACCAATTACTACTTAATAATTTAAGCAAGTTAATTACTAAGATGAAGAATATAAAGATGGAGAAAAATTAAAATCCATTGGAATTATCTCCATTTTTTGTATGAATGAACAATAAATTAAATCAAACGTTCTTCCGAGTAACACAAACAAAAACAAAAAATGAATTTTTAGATACAATTTGATCAAACATCATAAAAAGTACTCTTCTATATCCCTTAGAAAAGGAAACCAGTGGTAAAAATTCCAACCACAGCAACAAATCCCATTCCCATACTCTTCAAACCATAACCACCATTATCCTTGGCTTCAGCATCAGCAGAATCAGTTGCAGGACCTTCTGCAGCTTTGCCATCCGACTTCGAGTCACCGGACTTCGATTTTGTTGCTGAGCCAACTGGAGAGCTCTTAGGAGACTTCGCTTCGAACAATGCTGGGGGCAACAACACCTTATCAACCTGATAAACAGCCAGAGGAAACTTCTCCCTCAAGGCATTGTTCAACTGAGTTGTAACTTTCCCGGAGGACACATTAACCTGTCTGTTACCAATGGAGACAATCTCAAGAGTAAAAGCTTCGCCGTCATCGCCGGTGGCTTGGGTTCTAACAGGGTTACTGATGGTCTCAAAGTTGTCAAAGCTGTTAAACTTTGGGAGGACATGATTGAGAACAAGTTTTACTTGATCCTGATCTGAAAGATTGTTGATTGTACCTGCTTTAAGGTTTTGGAATGCGTTGTCAGTGGGTGCGAAGACGGTCATGCCTTCAGTGGAAGTGTTCACCTGGTTGGCAATCTGGTTGCCAACCTGGGTGGATGCTAGAAGGCGCATGAAGGTTGTGTATTGGCCTGCCTTCTCTAGGATGGCTGTTAGGTTTACAGGGCCCGCTGGCGCGGGGCTAGGGGCCACTGAGGACTGAGCCATACAGTGGCCGCAGGCGAGTGTGGCCACTAGGACAACTAGGGAGAGTCTAAGGGAGAAGGCCATTTTTTGAGAGTGTGTGTTCAACCACTGTATGTGAATGTTGTTGTTTGTTGAGTTTAGTGAATGAGAGGAGAGATTTATGGTACAAATTTGTGTAGGGGTGGAATGAGCTGGCTGTATTATGCTATCCAACCTTTAACAAAAAAAAAAAAATTAAAATTTTTATTAAATAAAATCAAGAGGGTTGGCCAAGATAGAATAAAAATCTTTGGACTACAATGTGCTAACAACTACAAATGTGTTCTGCCAAAAAAAATATAACTAACAATGTGCTCTTCACTGTGCTAATTATACTCTCTTCATTTTATATTCTTTTGTCTTATTTGCTTTCTAATACAGTTTTTAATGCATTTATTATAATAAAGTATTATTATCTTCAACTAAGTATTATAAATAATAATTTTAAAACTAAAACTGAAAAATCATATTGAAACAAATATAACAAATCTCATACTTTTATTATAGATTTACTATACTGTAGTTAAAGTTTTTCTCTCTTTGAAGGTTAAGGGCGAAGGCCTTGTTTGAGACAAAATTAGCTAAAAGCGGTTAGTATTGCTAGTTTAGCTAGTGGTAATAGCTGCTAGTTAATTAAATATGAAGTAGGTACTCGTAATAATTGTTAGCTACTTCATTTTATGTAATTACCGAAAAGCTATATATTTTATAAGCTAGATTAAAAATATAAATAAACAAATAAATAAGTAAAAAAAACTCCTATCATATGCTTTTTCAAAATTTCTATACGCTACTTTCAAGCTTCCAAATAAGGCTTTTTTTTTTTTTTTTTTTTTTTTTTTTTTTTTTTTTGTCAGAATGATATGGTCAAACCTCTAATAGACCCTAGTTCCTAACCTTAAGAAGCAAAAACTCTTCAAAAGCTCTTTCCCAAATTAAATAAGCCTTATTGAAATAAGAGAAGTATTACAGGAAGTACATTAGTCACTCATATTTTGACTATTGTATACTTCGTAATTGATCGATTTGAGATCCGCTGTAACACATACGATTAGTAGGTGGTAGGTCATATGGACTGAACAAACTTAAATAATTATGAAATTAATAAATATTTGTTAGCATGTGTATGTTACAGAAGCTATGATAATGGTGGAAATAAAATAATGTTGATGGGTAAAGTTGACAATTAAATTTGGGTGTCAGAAATAATATAAACTTGATATATTTGTGAAAGATTGGGACAGGTACAACTAGGCAAATACAAGAAGACGAAGAAATGGAAAGAATGAACAAGTTGGGGCCGGACGAGAACGTGGTTGCCAAGTTAAATCCTTGCTGTGTTTTGGCAGGAAAAACAAACATGCGTGTAGATAATGTTTCTTAAAATCCATAATATTTCGCCAGTTCCTATCATTGTTTTCATCTTATTACTTGCTCTAATTTTACCATTATGTAACAAGTATGAGTTTGTTTAACTTAATTGCCATGCGTTATTCTAATTTTCGAATAAATTCGTATCCTTGAGCCACACCCACCTCCCCTTGAATTTCTGAACACCACACTTTGTTGATTTAAGGTATGGTTTAAAAAGTGAAATTTTCTTAAACAAATACTTCGTACTAGGTATGAGTTTTAATCACTCTAACCCCATACCTCGTTTCTAAAATCAATGAATCAAATAGTGGTCGTTTCCCAATTGTGGAGTTATTTACAATTTTGTCATTTGATAAACAAACTTTGTTTATTAAAGTGATAAACTTTTTTTTTTCAAAGGCAATACCCCCTTATATACCAATATTCTCTCTTTAGGTTTCCTCCAATTTGCTCTGAATACGATGTTCAATTGTTCTCCTCTCTGGATACAACCTTATCACTTTATGTGTGAAGGACAAGAATTTTATGGGCATCGCATACGCAAAATTACACCTAAATATGCACACACAAAAAAAAAAAAAAAAAAAACTCAATTGTCGTGTGCAAAATTTATTGTGTACGACTTTTTGTGCCTATGTGCATATTTTTGGCTCAAGTAGTGTGTGGAGTGATTGACTAGAAACTTTTTTGACGAGATGATGAGAGAATTCAGATTTCATGAGGATGAAGCCTATGTTACTACTACTTTCTGCCTATGGGTGTCCTCGCATAGGACGTGGGCATCCAATCTCACACATGCTCTTTGTTCTTCGAATGGAGTACATGGTTAGAAGACTCGATTTAATCAATCAAAAATCTATATGCATTCCTCATGATTTGTTTATTCAGTTTGAGTGATTTTGTAACAGGTTATTTACTGCAGCAAGGGTTTCAGCTAGTTTATGACATAACTGGTTCGAAAGAAAACTAAGGACAGCTTGTCACACATGGGGATTCAGCTAGTTTATGGGGGAGGAAAGCTGCTGATGAGCAAAAGCCAAGGGATGCGACTGGATTCCAAATTGGTTTCCTGCCATTCAGATACCTTGGTTTTCATATGAACACTAGAAAATTGAACTTTGATTTCTCAAGATAAAAATAGGACATGGATAAAGGTTTGTAATTAGAATTGACTTAACTGATAAGCTTTGCCTTAATGAGCTTAAAAATTATTGAGCACAAATGTTCCTTATGCCAAATAGTTATACAGAAAGTGTAGGAGATTCATGAGACTAGAAACTTAGATACTTGGTTGAAGTGTTGAACTACTGATAAATGAACTAGAGCTAATCAATTGAGATAGGGTTTGCTACTTGATGTCAGTAACTTAGACATCTAAAGACAATTTTGCATTGGAAAAGCTGATCTAGTACATTGCCATCAAGTAAGACACAATGTTGTGGTATCACTATGCAACGTGAAGCACAGTAATATGCAGGTTTGAGATTTTACAAAGCCTAACTCCATAACATTTTACAGAAAAAATGGAGCAATGACGCTGCTAGTCAGTAAGAATACCATGGGACATTGCAGACTAGAGAACGATTGGCTTATAAGAGAATTGAGCTCAGGGGAATGTTCTGAAACAGAGCAACGCTTTTTCTTTGGGTGCATATATAGCAAGAGATGCCTGAAGCAAGTCATGGGTTGGTCGCAAGCATACAAGACAAACAGGAATGTCTTGTGGTCAATCGCTAGAGTTGCAGGAGATTCATAGTTGCCCACTTCAGCAGGAGAAGAGTCTGTTTCAATACAATTGCAGCAGGTTGGGAGAACTAGGATATGGTACAAAGAAAGTGGGACAGAGGATTCAAGATATGTAAAGAAAGAAGTCAACTTCCTCTTACACTGATGTAACTGAGTAACATTATTCAGTATTCACCATAAATACCAAATCAATTAAAACACGAAATTTTGATTGATGTCACCATGTTTGACCACTACGGAGTAGATAAGAGAGATTTTTAGACAATGAGAACACAAATAATACGTAAAAGGAAATTTGCTAACATAGTCGATTAGTGAAGGAAACACTGCCTCTATATTGGACAATATGTCTGTCACAAACATATTCAATCCCCAATACAAAAACCACGGTATGGTACAAAGATATAAGAATTACATCATATTCATATAATATTGCAGCAAACTCTACGTCAGAAACATTGTTCATCACTCAAATTCATAAATAACACATAAATTCTAATTTAAAAGGTCTATGCAATTGTGAATCATCCTAACTATCAGCAAGACAAGATCACCTACCAACTAAAAAGCCATTGGGTCAATCATCAAGCCTCTTTTTCATACAGCACCATATCTGACATCATATGATTCCATCACCATTCTTCTAGTCCCCTGAACTTCAGAATCCATGTACTGGAGATTTCAAAGGTGTTTAAGATGTACAAGAACTCAGGGTTTCAGCCGTTGAAGCTCCTCATCCTTGGAGTTTAACTGTACCAATTGAACTTTTAGCTCCACACTTGGAAATGAGTCCAGTTTTCATGAATTTATCTGCACAGAATGCCAAAAGAAATTCATTACGCTAGCAGCAAGCCAATATACGTTGAACAAACACCAGAAACTCACATGGACTAACATCTCACTATACCATTGACTAAAACATGTGAAGAGTTCCAGATATCAGTTACACCAGTTAACAAAAATGTGTTCCAGATATCGTTTCACATTAATGATCCAGTCATTCAGTGTCAATATTTAAGCACATGCAAGAGTTCCTGCTTTCAGCACCTGACATACCCAGCACAACTATGCTATGCTGTGCATCAACTACACAAGTACACATACTGGAGTTGTGGAGTATGCGTGCTGAATAAGCAGCTCCAGAATTTATAGGGAAAATTATTTAAATTTGGCAATTCATAACCATCTACTTAAATACTGCCCGTTCATTCCTACAATAGAACTTACATTATAGACTATCATTATTTCTTTGTTTTGTCATTGATCTTTATCCAAACCATTTTCATAATCCCTCTGCAGTTGTGCTTTGATACAACAATCAACAATAATGATGCAGAAGCATGAAAAAAGGATTAGAAGGGTGGCTATGATTACATGGGAAAATAGAATGTTCATAAGGAAACACAGCTTTTGGCATGTAAGAGAGTTATTTCGAATTTAAGACATTCACATACAGACTTCACATGGGTGCATTAAACATAGAGCCCAATATATTGGTCCTTTGGCCAGGTACATATTCATTTGAAGCTTCATCTTTGTAGCTGGAGCTCGATTTGTAGGAGATTAACAACTCTTATCATTTTCTATTATGTGTAATAAAAGAGAATTTTCATTCTATACATAAAGGACAACAGAAAGAAGACAAGACGATCAATGTTGAGACCCTTTACTCAAGGGGGCTAAAAGTGTAGGTTGAAGTTCATTAACTTGTCTGTTCACCTGATCCATTAATAAAGAAGCTACAGCTTGTTGAGCCCATTTCTTGATATCACAAATAGAGGGTAAGGGAGATCTTGTCCTTAGAAGAGGCAGCAAACAGAAAAAAATGTTGTTAGATAAATGAAGCAATATTTCACAGGGGATCTATCAATGCCCAAGCCCTTTGTTACCAAACTCTTCATTTCACTTTTCACCTCAAGTACACTCTGACATGGGTATGACATCTAGAAACTTCATTTTGGGCCATAATAAAGGAGTTTTTCACAAAATAGACTAGTCAAACACTAGGACAAGTACCAATGTCGGACACGAGTACCCAAGTCCAAGGAACAAAGCCCAAGGAAACATCATTATAAAGACCACATTTGTTTCTATGTAACACAAAGACCAAGAAAGTATAATGTTTGATCAGACAATGTATAGGTTAAACTGTAAAGAATAAAGCAAAATGAGCTGGATTTATTGGAAGACTTCACCTGTAATCGTTAAATCTAAAAATTTACTAAAGATAAATAAATGCCTGAATTTCTAGTGAATTCTGGATTTCAGTGATCCAAATTATACAACAAAAAACATGGAGAGCAGATGGATTGCAGCTTGTAATTTAGTTCAAACAAATGAAAATGAGATAGGGATTAAATGAGCTGGTTAGACAGCAATGATAAGAATAGCCATAAGAGTTAAATCCCCAACACATTTTTCTTTCCCTGTCAAACTTAATTGAAGAATTGTGTTTTATGCCAGATAGGGTCAACCAGGAATATAACCCTGTTTGGACTAATGGGAATATCATATATAGATAAAACTAAACAGGGAGGGAAAGAAGACCCATCTATGTAAGCAATGCAATGTATGTGAATGGAGAACTGTAAATTGTCAGAAACTAAGAAATCAAAATACTGTTACTTTAAAACAGAAATTTATACATTCTTGTTGAGTTATTTATGTTTCAATTTGTTAGCTATACATGCATGTGTGAGAGTGTATTAAGATTTTGTAAACCAAAATTATTTTGCAGAATAATTGTCTTAATTATGACTGTATAGCTACACCATACATGGCTAAGAAACCATGTCTTTATGCAATATGAGTCATTAGCTACCCCATACATCCATCTTTCATTATCATAGGTCAACTTCTTTTGTAAGGAAACTCTCTCTTAACAAGTTCCTCTTTGATTATTCACTTGTCTATTTCGTATTTTAACTAGAATTTTCTTTAAATTCCATCTCTTATGATCACCTCCAACAAAATTCATTTTTTTTTTTCAGTTTATTATCTCTTCTCCTATTCTGAATCCACATTTTGACATTGCCAATAACTGAAATTGGAACTTAAAAAACCTCCCTGATCCTCCCATCAGCCAACAATTATTTAACAGAATACTCAAGTATACAACAAAACATCCTCCATTATGTGGCCAATGCAACAAAGTTTTTCAAGATTTTTTAATTTTTTTTGTAGCAAACACTAGAGGTTTCCGGGCAGACATGCACATAATATACAACATAAAAAAAAAAATAATAATAATAATAATAAATAAATAAATAAATAAATAAACAAAACAAAAAATAAAAATTAATAAAAAAAACAAAACAAAAAATAAAAAAAAATAAAAAAAAAACAAAACAAAAAATAAAAAAAAATAAGCACCAGCTTCCACTCTGATCTGTTAAGGCATTTTATACACTTTGGCCAACATTTTGCAACAATTCAAGTTTAAGGTCACTAAATTAAAATTACTTAGAAAGACTCGGTGGTTGTCGTGGCATACAGCAAGACAATACCAGAATGTGACACATGGAGTACCTATTTCTCGGTTCCCCACTTCCCCTTCCAACGATGGATTCCATAATACTTTCCCTGTTTACATAGTCCTATATTGATGCATATAAGCTTAGTTTCCAACCAAACAGCAAGTGTCATCCCATATCCTACAAGCTAGCATTATAGCTCATGAAATTAGAGGTTACAATGAATATTGGGGGCCATGGAGTCCATGGAGGGCACATTTGCAACGTATGTCAGAAAAAAATACTCCTACCAAACTTTAATAGGTAAAGTTTCACCATGATCACTAAAATCCCTTTTGTAAAAGTTTCCCCTTCTCATCAGTAAGGGCATGTTTTCTAAATGCAAGCAATGTCAGTTTCTACTCTAAGAAATGTTTCAACTCCTACTAGACACCCTAAAATAATATACCTGACAATTATTTCCTACAAAAGTAGTACTATTTTAGGCCTAAGGATTTGTTGCAAACATCTCAATTTTTTATTCGACTACTAAATCTACTATCACTAAATACAAGAAATATATTAACCAAAGTACAAACGTCCATTATAGTAACTTCAATGAGTGTTTATCAACTCATGTGTTTTCAGCTATTAATACATAAGTTCATAATGTACAGAAATCATCAAACAGTCATTTCAATATATCTACTCTAATAAGCATTCATTATCACCTTGTCAATTTCATGTTAAGTAAAATTTCCCAAATTTTCACTTGTAATCAAATACGTATTATGAGTTAAAGCTTTACAACGAAAAGGCATCACGACAAATACAATATGTTTGAGTTTGACTGAAGAGGATATAATTTTACTCAAACAGAACAACAATTCAACAGCAAAATTGAACCCATAAAGATAGTCAATTCATGCAAGTCCCAAACCCATTAGTAGAAAATATTTGACATATACAATAACCTCAATAACTCAATATCACTATAATAAACAAAAAACAAACAAATTAAATCAACATATACAACCCAACTTCAAACATTAAAAAAAAAAAAAATTGAGAAAACAAAAGTATATATTAACAACTAAACACAATATGTATTAATATAAAAGAGGATTACCCTCTATTTCAACTAGGGCGACTCCCACCGGATCTCGGACGATTCGAAACAACCGAAACCGATTCGACAGCAGGAGGAACGGGTGCATCTCCATATCCAGGTCCAGGAACTCTCATCCTTCTCTCATACCCACTCCCAGACTTAGGCCGTCCATCCTCAACATAGCGATTAGGCGATCCATGATAATTCCCATGAGCCGAGCCGGGGCGATAATTCCCCTGCCTCGGCTTTTCAGGAGAAGGCGGTACCTCTCTCGGCACGAACCCCGGCCTCAGGTGAGGCGGAACAAACTTATTACTCTTAGGACTAGGAAGAGACGGAACATCGACCTTGCTAATCTCCTTCTCCTGAAAAGTTAGGCTTCCGCCAGTCTTCCCTTGAGGACGAAGCGAGATGGAATCCAAATCGGAATTGGAATCAGATGGTTTCGAATTCGAAGACGGGTTGTTAGGAAGATTTATAGAGTCAGGTTGAGGAAGCTGCGGCGGTGGTGGTTGAGGTTGAGGTTGAGGTTTAGGAGAAGGGCGAGAGAGGACGAGCATGCCGCCATGGCCGAGGCGGGAGGAGGCGGAGAGGGAGTAAGATTTGTGGGGGTGAGCGGTAGAAGAAGAGGGTGATCGAGAGTTGGAGTTAGTTGAGGAGGTGTTGTTGGGGTTGATGATCTTCTTCTCGTAGATGTCGTTGAAGTTCAAAGAGGTGAATTTGTTCGTTCTTGCCATCCACCACTACCGCCTTCAAGCTTTGGGGGGAGTTTTTGGTGTTTTTGACAATGGTGGGAAGATCTGATAATGATTGGGAACAAGTGAAGAAGAAAATTTTTGGTGTTAAAGAAAGCTTTAAAGCGATGATGATTGATTGAAGTGATGTTTTGATGTTTTTATTTTTGTTTCTAATTCTAATTCTTGTTTATGGAGATGCTGACAAATTTATAACATTAAGTTAGGTCCTGTGTCGTGCACAGTTATTTTAAAATTAATAATGAATCTTTCTAAAATATTATATAAAGTAATGAATTTATTACAAAAGATCCCATAATTAATTATTATAAAAGATCCTATTAGCCAAATAGCTATTTTTAAAACCCATTTGACAATATATATTATTATATATTTAATTTCATCAAAAATTGGATTAATTTTCTTGTTGTTAACCAAATGGATTTCTTAAAATGTTGTACATTACACTCTGTAGTCACTATGTATGTCACAAATTATGTTAAAAACCTGATTTTTTTTTTCTCTTAAATTTATAGTTGTTAATATTTATTTGTAGAAGGATACATCAAATGTTTTATTTTATCTATTTTTTAATATTTGAAATTTAAATTACTTTCGTAGAGCTTTTTAACATATAATTTATAATTAAATAAAAATAAATAAAATTATTGTTGTAATAAGTAGTACATAACATTATGGCACAATGATGTTAAAAATCTGATTTACTATTTTTTTTTTTACTTAAGTTTATATATTTGTCAATGTACTCCACTACTCCTTACATATTGTGGAAAACATATCAAATCTCTTATTTATGTATTATTTTGCTATCTTTTTATTTATGTATAAGATTTGTCAAACCTTTTCTTTATGTATTATTTTGCTATCTTTTTATTTATGTATAAGATTTGTTTACTAAAGATTATTTTTTTTTTTTTTAAAAAAAGACACACCAGAAAATGACACGTGTCATTGCTGGTGTGTCTTTTAGTATATAGTTATTGATTGATTGATTATTAAAACTCAAAGGGACAAAATGTTATTGCCATGTGTCACTCTTATCTCAAGATGGTTTAGCGTCATATGAATTCTACGTGTCATCCTATGTGTCATTACTCTTTGCCCACACATCATATCATATCATATAACTAATATATAAAGCTAAACTTTTAGCCAGGTCACGAGGCAGCGACACTTGGCGTTTCAACTTTTCGCCAAGTGTCGCGCCACGTTAGATAAATTTAAATATACTTCATAAGATAAAAAAAAGTTAGTTTAGAATTTTATTTGGATAGAATTTTAGGATAAAATTGTTGGTTAGAGTTTTATTTTCAATAAAATACTAATATTTTAGAGGTACAAATTGAATTATTATTTTATTCAAAATATTAGATTATTATTTTCAAAAATTACCATATAAATTTATTTTTTATGTCATAATATTTTTTTGGAGCGAAGGAAGTAGTTCAAAGCGTAAAACATACAATTATAATATATACTAATCGATTAAAATAATTTACTTCAGACATTACTGTGTAAGACCTGTTGTAGACACCAAATTGTGTCTCCCCAAAACCAAACCCAGTGATGAATGCCTTGCACGTTGTGTTATTATCGAATTAGGTGAAAGTGATTTGAAAGCCAAGTGTTGCGGTTTACTGTAGGGAATATTTCAAGCATTATGATAACCCCAAACTTGAACCCCACTGTGATCATACACTAAAGTACGGTGGCGTTCCAAAGGGAAAGAAAAAGAGCAAAAAGAGTCGCCAACAAGTTTTAGGAACTTGTAAACCCAAAAGACAATCCAAAGGACCGTCAACTACTCCATAAGGTCTTGAACCAAATAGGGTCCGGGGATGAGGGTACGAATCCAATCTACAAAAGAAAGGACCCGCCCTATAAAATAGGCCTCTACTTTGTTCTGCTCGTATTCATGTGCGCTTTTCGAATAACATACAAATATTATATTAATCCTACCCTGTTTAATCTATGTTGGTTGAATATTAATGCACAAATAATACTATTATTGGCGATCACTTGACTTAAAATCACATTAGCCTAAACCAAATTAATAATTATCTTATTAAGCGTGATTTCAAGTACAAATTCCCTTTAAACCTGCATAAAAGGCGTGATCAAACAATAACAATAACATATATAAATCAAGCAACATAAGGATAATAAAGCAATAATAACGATGATAAGGCATAATAAAGCTTAAATATAATAGCAAGATCCTAGGCATGATACTAACAAGATTAATAACAAATCCTAGCATGTCACTAAACAATAAAGATTAAAGCTTTAAACCTAACATGGTACTAACATGATACTAGAAAGGATTAAAGACACCCTAAACATGATACTAGAAAGTATAAATAACATCCTAACATGATACTAGGAAGCATTAAACATCCTAACATGATACTAGGAATCATAAACAATAATAAGCATGCAATCTACATTGTGAAAGAAATAGGAAGTAAGCTAATCTACTTACTTTGAAGCCTCGTATCTCTTTCTAATAACAAAATACACAAGTTAGTAAACTTCAATGAAAATCAATAAAGAATTATTAAAGAACTAAAGAATTAAATTGAAATCAAATTAAATAAAGTTTAGACTAGTTTTGGACCAAACCCTCAGAAATTATCAACCTTTCACGTCTAGGGCGAAGGCAACTTCGAACTTGGCTAAGAGACTCTAAGTCTTGTGAATGCGGAATATTGTATTTAAAAAGGCTAGTTTAGAAATAGGGAGAAAGAAAAGAAAAGAATTAAGTAATTGTTGAGAGGGAATAGAGAGAATTGATGATGAGAGTTGATGAAGAGAATTGATGATTCCCCTTTGAAAACAGGGATTCGGACGCTATTTATAATGAAAATAATCCGGAAAAACAAAGAATTTGATAAGGAATAAAACTCCACGCTGTCGCCAGGAATTAACTCTGTCGCGCGGCGACAGGGTCTGTCGCGCGGCGACAGCCTTGTCGTTTGGCGACAGCCTGTATTAGCGCGTTTTTCTTCACGCGGAATCCGATCTTTAATCAACTTGATCTATGGAATCCGTACAGAAGATAAAATACATATTTTTAAGATAACAAAACAATATTTTATTCCAAATAAAAACCTTTTAAAGATAATTAATTATTAAATCTAACAATATTAGAACTAAAAGGAACTTTCTAGAAATTTCTAGAAAACTATAATTAATCCTAATAATTTTAGGAATAATAATTAATATTGGGCCCTCCTCTAGATCATTGGGCCGTATTAAAATAAATAACTAGGCCCAGTTTAGTATTTTGGCCATAACTTCCTCATTATTCATCGGAATCGGGCTTATAATATATCGTTGGAAAGGTCTCTTCGAGCCCCATCCATCTACACCATTATTGGACCCTTATCATGGACCAAAATAAACTGAATTGGACGCTTTCAAATAAATAAAGTCATTTTCAAAAACAGAGAGAAAAGAATTTAATTAAAACTAAACCGCAACACTTGGCTTTCAAATCACTTTCACCTAATTCGATAATAACACAACGTGCAAGGCATTCATCACTGGGTTTGGTTTTGGGGAGACACAATTTGGTGTCTACAGAAGCCCCCACTTTGACTGAGTTTGGAGAAACTTATGTTTCGAAAAACGAGAGTCAAAGTAGCGATAGGGACGGAGAATGATTCAAAATGTTCTGCGATTCCAAATCATTCTTATAATGCCGATACCTGCAAACCAATCATTAGTTAAACAGATAAAAGAGTTAAGAAACGCGTATCTTGCACCGTCGAGCACACGCCTCTGAACGTAACCATTTTGCTGCTTCATTTGTTGTTTGCGACAACCTCCACTATGCCTCGTGAACGCCATCGTTGAAGATAACCATATGTCGTCGTCTTCAATATTCTTGGTGACAATCCTCCACAGTATTTCGGGAACATCGTCGAAAATAACTGTATGTCGTCATCTTCAGGGTTGTGGCAGTACATCGCCACGGCAGTGCATCGCCGCTATAGACAATCTCTTCTTTACCTTGAGGGACCGTCGAAGGTGACCTTACTTCGCCATCTCCAAGATTTGTGACAACTCTCCACATCCTAGGGAACGCTGTCTATCATTGCTGCTACATCTCGAGCTTTACCTTAAATCATGGTGACAACTTTCACAATCTTAGCGAATGTCGTCGAAGACCGCCTCATCACGAACCGCTCTTCTCAAATATAGGTGACAACTTCCACAATCTTAGCGAATGTCGTCGAAGACCGCCTCATCACGAACCGCTCTTCTCAAATCTAGGTGACAACCTCCACAGTCTTAGCGAATGTTGTCGAAGACCGCCTCATCACGAACCGCTCTTCTCAAATCTAGGTGACAACCTCCACAATCTTAGCGAATGTTGTCGAAGACCGCCCATCTCGTGCTATCTTCTCAAATCTTGATGACAACTTCCACAATCTTAGCGGGCGTTGTCGAAGATTGCCCATCTCGTGCTATCTTCTCAAATCAAGTGATAACCTTCACAATCTTAGCGAAAGCTATCAAAGAACGCTTCATCTTGAATCGTTCTTCTCAAATCTAATAATAACCTCCCCAATCATAGTGAAAGCTATTGAAGGTCGCTTCATCTCAAACCGTCCTTCTTAAATCCAAGCAATAGACTCTTTTTAATCTTAAAGCCCCCTGTTGAAGGCTTCGTCATCTCGAATCTTCAAATCTTCTTCCATCCTAGGAATTGAAATCGTTGTGAACCGTTACTTTGGTGCTTGCGATGAGCCAATGCTTAGGCGCTTTAAGCTAAGTGAGACGATCTTTTGTCAGGCCGATCACTTATTGTTGATTGTAATTGAGCCGATTACTAAATCATGTCAAATTGCTTATAAGGGCTAACTGGCGTACCAAGGAACCCAAAATTGCTGTATAAGATCCATATGACCACATCATGAAGCCACGTGACCTGTCGCCGCACCAGCGCAAGCCAAAACCTTCTGTCGCCGCGATATCGTTCTGAACTTTCAATTTGGTCGTTTCCTTACAACCAAATCTGCTCAAATCTTTTGCAAATCAAGGCTCTTCATCTCCATATAATTTTGCTCAAACTTCTCTCATCTTGAAAGAATCTCATATATCTATACTCGCGGTTTTTCGAAAAAATCCGGAAACATTCTTGCTCGCTGGAATGTACCTGCATCTATATTTATGACTATAGGACTTTGCTCATCTTTTATTTTATTATATTAGGGTTGACCTAAGGCTTAGTGTTTCTTGACTCATTGACTTGTCATGACTCGACTCAAAGCGTTTGACACATGTGTTAGACTCACTCGATGTGATATGACACAACATGACTCAATGTACATGACTCGTGTGTAAAGTGCGACTTGAAATGCAAAAAAGCAAAAATTTTCCGTCATTTTTGTGGAGGGTACCGACTTTCTCCCGAAAAAGAAAGACGTGAAAAAGAATCGAAGTGTTTGATGGTGCATGTTGAATGAGCTTAATCAAGTATATGCATTTGATACTATCCCTCAAGGTGCAAGGATTAATTCATCCTAAACTATCTTAGTTGACTCGATTATGAAAGTATTTAGGTAACTTAGGCATGGAGGCTAAGCACTTCATACTTCTTGATACAATGATGATTATGAGTGATGAGTGATGTGTCAAAGCATGCTTCAAAGTTATGTTAAGAATTCATGACAAAGGGTTCCTAATTGGAAGTCTATTTAGTCATGTATCTGTGAAGTGTGTGAAAGTGACACTAAAGTTAGGCTACAAAGGCTAAATGTATGGAGAAGTATTATTTGATAAGAGTCAAATAATGATGACTCTTAGGCTAGGTAGGCTAATGATGTAAGGATCAAGCCCCCAAGTCTAGCTCTAAGTGAATAGGGATGAGCATTGGAAATCCCTTGATATGATCATGGTGTAAGTGTGTGAATGTGAAAATGAATGCATATTTATTATGGCCGCACCTCAATATGAGGTTGCCTACGTATCCGTTAGGAATCAGGCCAAACGTAGCTCTAGCCGAACCTCGCACAAGTGTGTGTATACCTCAAAAAGGTCTTTTAAGGGTTGTAACGTGGTTAGGCTAAAGTTTAGAGAAGAAGGGGATAAAGGCTCAAGACCCTAGATAAGCCCCCAAGGTGTGCAACCTTGCTTTTGAATCTTTTTTTATTTTTATGCTTGAGGTTTTCTCTCTTTTGAGCTTTTTTTCTTTTTTGTTTGCTCTTCTTTTTTTGCTTCATTTTTTTTTATATTCGCATTTTTTTTTATAAGTGTGGGCAATCTCGATCATGCGGTCTATCACTCACTTGGCATTCATGTTTCTCAGGCACGGTACCGAGCACTCGATAAGAAACGCAATCTGAGACATGTTCTTATCAAAGATATTTTCATATCATAGACATTGGAACACTTGCCCTTTTGTACACTTTTATTCATTTTTGCTTATTTTTATTTTATTTTTTTGAGATCACTCAAGCTTTCATATTTGGAACTTGCATAAGTTACACACCATCCCATCCCAAGGTTAGTAGATGTTGGTTGAAAAAATGAAAGGTCTATCGTTAGACGAGGCTCAAAGTGGTTTATCAAGAAAAGGATTATATATTTGAAGGGTAAGAGATGTGATTTGGCTACAAGGGGTGCCTCAAATCATTGGTATACCTTGTGCTTAATTCGGCGATTTTTTTTTTTTTTTTTTTTTTTTTTTTTTTTTTTTTTTTTGGCAATGCAATGCAATGATTATATGTGAGGGAAGAAACACTCATTTTATTAAAGAGGAACAAAATAAAAAACCTATGTAATAAATCTAAGGTGGACAAAGGGTGCCTATGCTAGACTTATGGGGGAAAGGTTTGAAAATAAGAAGAAGAAAGCATGAAATCTTAGTGAGAAGCTTGCCTTGTGTTTTGTCTCATCATTACTCCTTTTTTTATTATTATTATTGTCAATCACATGACTCGAACTTGATTCAACATGCATAGATGGGAAGAGATCATGAAAGAATGAAGGGAATGATATGTGTGGAGAAAGTATGTGGAGTGTAGGAAGATGATGTAGATGAAGAAATATGAAAGAAAGTATGTGGAGAATAGGAAGAAGATGTAGATGAAGAAATATTGAAGAAATAGGAATAGAATGGACCCCCACTCAAATGACGGAAAAATCGACTCATGCATGAACCTAAGACATGGTCATGGTAACATGTACAAAGTGTGTGCTAAGACTAGTGAGTTTAGGTGACATGTTAAGACTTGTGTCATGACCATGTGGCTAGACTATGTGACTAGACTTAAGCAAAGACTAAATTAAGACTTCACGTATGTGCATTAAACTGGATAGGCTGTGGTATTTTAGTCATAACTTTTAATATGTGACTCTGATTGGGATTAAACCAACGCCAAATTAAAGATAAAACTCGGGGCTACAGATCCATAGGTTATACGACTCGTGGTTCTTCCTAGAACTCTGGATATGACCAAAACAAGTTGACGCATGTGCAGTATACGGGAATAAAAATCCGGGTTGACTAAAAGGAACTATGACTCGACTTTAGGCCTTTTTTTTAGTTCAAATTAATTAATTAATTAATTAAACAAAGTCTTTGACTCTTAGTGTATGACCATTGGACTTTAAGTGCCTAAACTCAATTAAAGACTTAAACATGGTTTGAACCATTAACAAACTGATTAATCCGATTAGTAGACTGTTAATTAGACTCGTCGTGATGACTCGAGCAAAAGAACTGGACTGTCGCTAAAACAACAGGACTGTCGCTACGGTTTAGAGCCTGTCGCCAGACGACAAAATTGTCGCCAGGCGACAGACGCTAAACTGCAGCGCCACAGTCCAAATTCCTGCGCCATTGCTGGAACATTAATCTGGACTGTTTCCAGTAATTTTACTCTAAATGGACATGCCTAAAGTCGTACTAAGTCGAATTGATTAAATTATTAGCCTTTAAATTAATTCAAAATTAATTAATTAATTAGAAAAAGCCCTTTTAGTCATTAGTCAATTTATTTAGTCTTAATCACAAGTCAAACAAACGGTTAGCACATATATAATAAATACAAGCAAGGGTGCACAAGTAGTTCACATAGTCACAGGATGAGTTTGCAACCTAACCATGGCTCTAGTTCTCTAAAGTTCGAGGATATGGGTTAAGTCAAAAAGGTCCATGGTTAAGAATCCATATGCATTGCACACAAGCCTACCGGGAGGGTTGGAGCGAATGGACAGGATTCCGCGAGTGCGAGATGAAATCGGACTCGACTCCATGGTTTGGTGGATTCACAAACATTACACGTACCCAAATCTGAACTTTGCACATGATCGTGGGATATTCCATTGGGCAGGTGAAGCAGGAACCCCCAGAGGGTTATATCCATATGTAGAACACATATGGGTTTAGAAAAGTGAGAAAATGACTCAATCAATAAGCAAAATTGAGCCAACAACACTAGAAATGGTCAAAGCAAGAAGACAGACCCCTGGCTCGGTATTAGAAGAACTTGGCGCCAGACTACAGGGACTGTCGCCGCAAAAAAGCTTCTGTCGCCAGGCGACAGAAACTTTTTACAGGCGACAAGCCCTGTTTTCTAGACGCTAGTTCCTACATGCCTTGGCAAGTTTCTGTGTTCTTCGAATTTTCCAGATTTCGTATTATCTTTTCGATTCTAGTCATGAAAGATATTTCCCAAATTTCCTACGTGTAAAATTCCTATGGATTGACTCATGGGGTACTCCCATGAGGACCTTTTAATGCATATGACAATAATGTTAATCAAATCACGCACATGAAATACTTAGAATTTTTCAAGTCTCATCCGCTCATTCTAAATAATTGCCAAAATTAAATAAATTTCAAGAATATAAATAGAAATCCTCCCCAGTGGAGTCGCCAAAAATTGTAGGGAATATTTCAAGCATTATGATAACCCCAAACTTGAACCCCACTGTGATCATACACTAAAGTACGGTGGCGTTCCAAAGGGAAAGAAAAAGAGCAAAAAGAGTCGCCAACAAGTTTTAGGAACTTGTAAACCCAAAAGACAATCCAAAGGACCGTCAAGTACTCCATAAGGTCTTAAACCAAATAGGGTCCGGGGATGAGGGTACGAATCCAATCTACAAAAGAAAGGACCCGCCCTATAAAATAGGCCTCTACTTTGTTCTGCTCGTATTCATGTGCGCTTTTCGAATAACATACAAACATTATATTAATCCTACCCTGTTTAATCTATGTTGGTTGAATATTAATGCACAAATAATACTATTATTGGCGATCACTTGAATTAAAATCACATTAGTCTAAACCAAATTAATAATTATCTTATTAAGCGTGATTTCAAGTACAAATTCCCTTTAAACCTGCATAAAAGGCGTGATCAAACAATAACAATAACATATATAAATCAAGTAACATAAGGATAATAAAGCAATAATAACGATGATAAGACATAATAAAGCTTAAATATAATAGCAAGATCCTAGGCATGATACTAACAAGATTAATAACAAATCCTAGCATGTCACTAAACAATAAAGATTAAAGCTTTAAACCTAACATGGTACTAACATGATACTAGAAAGGATTAAAGACACCCTAAACATGATACTAGAAAGTATAAATAACATCCTAACATGATACTAAGAAGCATTAAACATCCTAACATGATACTAGGAATCATAAACAATAATAAGCATGCAATCTACATTGTGAAAGAAATAGGAAGTAAGCTAATCTACTTACTTTGAAGCCTCGTATCTCTTTCTAATAACAAAATACACAAGTTAGTAAGCTTCAATGAAAATCAATAAAGAATTATTAAAGAACTAAAGAATTAAATTGAAATCAAATTAAATAAAGTTTAGACTAGTTTTGGACCAAACCCTCAGAAATTATCAACCTTTCACGTCTAGGGCGAAGGCAACTTCGAACTTGGCTAAGAGACTCTAAGTCTTGTGAATGCGGAATATTGTATTTAAAAAGGCTAGTTTAGAAATAGGGAGAAAGAAAAGAAAAGAATTAAGTAATTGTTGAGAGGGAATAGAGAGAATTGATGATTCCAGTTGATGAAGAGAATTGATGATTCCCCTTTGAAAACAGGGATTCGGACGCTATTTATAATGAAAATAATCCGGAAAAACAAAGAATTTGATAAGGAATAAAACTCCACGCTGTCGCCAGGAATTAACTCTGTCGCGCGGCGACAGGGTCTGTCGCGCGGCGACAGACTTGTCGTTTGGCGACAGCCTGTATTAGCGCGTTTTTCTTCACGCGGAATCCGATCTTTAATCAACTTGATCTACGGAATCCGTACAGAAGATAAAATACATATTTTTAAGATAAGAAAACAATATTTTATTCCAAATAAAAACCTTTTAAAGATAATTAATTATTAAATCTAACAATATTAGAACTAAAAGGAACTTTCTAGAAATTTCTAGAAAACTATAATTAATCCTAATAATTTTAGGAATAATAATTAATATTGGGCCCTCCTCTAGATCATTGGGCCGTATTAAAATAAATAACTGGGCCCAGTTTAGTATTTTGGCCATAACTTCCTCATTATTTATCGGAATCGGGCTTATAATATATCGTTGGAAAGGTCTCTTCGAGCCCCATCCATCTACACCATCATTGGACCCTTATCATGGACCAAAATAAACTGAATTGGACGCTTTCAAATAAATAAAGTCATTTTCAAAAACAGAGAGAAAAGAATTTAATTAAAACTAAACCGCAACACTTGGCTTTCAAATCACTTTCACCTAATTCGATAATAACACAACGTGCAAGGCATTCATCACTGGGTTTGGTTTTGGGGAGACACAATTTGGTGTCTACACCTGTCAATTAAGGTCGGGTCATGAGTCATCTCTGATTGGATCACTTCATGTTACGAGTCAAGAAAGGTTCAATCCTTGCCCAAAGTTTTGGGTTCGATTCAACCCAACATGCTTTGGACATTTATTTTATTTAATTTATTTTTTGCTAAATTTTTTATTTTTTTAATGTATTAAATCGGACATTTCCACCAACATTATTAGTAGTCATTACATGCCTACTAGATAGCAAATCATCACAAAAGCACATCAATTCCTAACTAATTTTGTATCAATGATATATTTAAAAATTTGATAATATAAATTAAAAATTTATCTTAAAATTCAATAAACAACCTGGGCATCGCACGGGGCACAAAACTAGTATTGTATTAATGTACAATCAATACTACTATACTAAAGTAATCACCGGTATTATCCCCTAATTGATTTGGGTATATTTACCCACCACGTGGACCTATGCGAGCCTGACATGTGTCAACCCAGGGATAGCCCAAAGTGGACCAATTGGGGCACGACAAGTGGCATGCAAATATTTTAAGGGGAAATGGCGGCCTTCAAGGCCCAAATCCCTAGAGAGCCGCAAAATGGCGTCGCCCCAAGTCCCTAGGTCACCAAACCCTAGGGCAGGGGCACACTTTTCTAAGACCTTATAAATAGGGAGATTCTCCCAATTATTGGGGCACCTTACAATCATTACATCATTTATTATTCTCAAAAACAGAGAAAATACCTGATCTTGGAATCCGAGAAGATATTTACTTTCCCCACGTTTTTACTCCGATCTCGTACTAACTTGAGCGTCGGAGGCAGACCTCCGAACATCCGGAGCTTCTGTTATTTTGCAGGTACAAGCGGCTTGGATCCAGACTGCGAGCTGTAACTCTTCCAGGGACACAAAAAACCCCAAAATAATTGGCGTCGTCTGTGGGGAGAGTACCTCAAAGATGATTTCACAAGAACATGTACCGCCTCCAGAAACCAACCGGCCTTTGGTTGAAAGAGAGGTCTATTCAGACCATGACAGTGATAACGACTGTGAAGTCGAAACCTATGTGGCCCCTGATGGGTCACTCATCTCAAAACGCATCCGTCTCAAGGATAAACTTGAACGGAACCATGACTAGGCGGGTACAAGCAAGCCCTCTAGATCAGACACTCGTCTGTTCAGACACAGGCGGAAGGATATGCCCCAGTTACCTGAGACGAACTCATGAAATTCATGACAAGTTTCAAGGGTGAAATCAAGAATTTGATCACCAAAAAGGCGGCTGATCCTTGAAAAAGAGCAGTCGCCTAAAAAACCAGCTCAATCTGAGAGAGTTAAGTCAGTCAAAGATCGACAACCTACTCCCCATCCTACTACCAAGGAGAAGGCTCGACCTTTGATTGACCTTTCTAAATTCCGTTTCCCCGAAACGGCAAAGAGAAAAGGCATCCGGCATGTTCAGCCGGACAGTAGTAAAAAGACTTTTTTTGATGCCCGACTCTACATCGAGTAAAAGAAAAACCAACAGTTGTCCGAGTCGACCTCCACGTCGACTTACCCAGACAGCTTCAAGAATACCTCAGTGAGTAATTCACAATCTGTACATGGAACTCCGTCAGACGGTCCTTCCGTTCACACGGGTCCCCATGTCA
Organism: Chenopodium album; assembly: GCF_948465745.1. Classification (NCBI taxonomy): domain Eukaryota; kingdom Viridiplantae; phylum Streptophyta; class Magnoliopsida; order Caryophyllales; family Amaranthaceae; genus Chenopodium; species Chenopodium album. The sequence continues at coordinate 26,379,238 of NC_137850.1, read as the reverse complement.
TCAATTCGGCTCATTATGCGACCCAACCGTTATACCAGCCGCCTGCATTCCCTTACATTCAGCCTGCCTTCTTTGGAGGATAGGCGGTATTCCATGTCCAGCTTATGGGCTGGCAGCTCCAGCTGCAAAACCTTGGGGAACAACCCTCTGCGTTCTCCAGGAAAATAACCGAGGCGGAATAGCCATCCAAGGTTAAAAACGTGTTGGTGGGCACCTATGATGGTACCACCAACCTAGAAGATCACCTTCTGGCATACACCCACCTCATGTATCTACAGGGGTTGGATGATGCCGCCTGGTGTCGATGCTTCCCATCTACCCTGAAGGGCATAACCCAACAGTGGTTTGGCAATTTGCCGGCTGGATGCATAAACAGCTTCAAGACGCTTGCGTTCTTATTTCCTTCAAACTATTCTATGCCTGCAAAGAAAACAAGTCTCAATCTGTGCATTGTACAGCAGGGGGATAGAGAAGGACTTCGCTCCTACGTCAAGCGATTCAATCTGGTGAGAATCCAGATTCAGGGGCTGTTTGACAAGGTAGCCTATAGAGACTTCTTCAAGGGTCTAAAGGATAGGTCAACCTTCAAGTTTGACCTCGTCCGAAAGAAGGTTTTTACCCTCCAAGGAGCTTTGATGGAGGCGGAAGCCTATATATAGGCGACCGAACTTTGCTCCTCCAACAAGCAATCGGACCCTAAAAAGTCTGATAAGCAGAAAGAGAGTCGATATGCTCAGCCGGATCAGAAGTCTGAAGAAAGCAAAAAGAGAATAAAGATCTGGGTGGTTGATGTCTCTGATCAGCCGTCCCAAAAGAAAAAGAGAGAATATAAACCGTACGTCCCAAGGTATAAGTTTAATAAGGACAGTAGGCTTGTGCGTGTGTGTGTGCGAGGGAGGTAAGTGGCTGCTGCTCGCTGCCAGCAGCATGGCGCGCCAGCCAGCAACAAGCAGCAGCACGGTGCAGCAGCAACATGATGCTGTGCGCGCTGTGCGTGTTGCTATGCTAGGCTGGCCGTGGCTGGTGCGAGCAAGAGTGCGTGTGTGAGCTTGGTGCTTGTAGACACCCATTTGTGTCTCCCCAAAACCAAACCCAGTGATGAATACCTTTCGCGTCAAACCATAATCGAATGAGGTGAAAATGTGAAAAGTCAAGTGTTGCGGTTAGTTTTTATTAAAATCCTTCTTTCTGTTTTCGAAAACCCACTCTATTTTATAAAAACGTCCATTTCAGTTTATTTTGGTCCATGGTAAGGGTCCAATAATGGTGTAGTTAGATGGGGCTTTAAAAGACCTTTCCAACGATATATTATAAGCCCAATTCCGATGAATAATGAGGAAGTTATGGCCAAAATACTAAACTGGGTCCAAACCGGATTTTACCTACGACCCAATGATCATGAGGAGGGTCCAAAGGTTTAATCCTATTCCTAAACTAATTAGGATTGATTAGAATCTTCTATAAGTTTCTAAAATATCTTAATTATCCTTTTTTTGAAAAGATAAGATCATAGAATTCGATTTGAATAAAACTTTCCTTTTTTAAAAACTTTCCTAATTCTATTCGGATTTAAAAATGTTCAAAGATAGTCAGATATTATTTTCGTGCCTCATATATTTTATCCAAATTTTATATGGTTGGATAAATCTTGAAATTATCTTTCCAATGATATATTAAAATAATAAATCCGAGCTATAACGAAAAAGATATTAAAGATATACGAAACTCTATCCAAAACTGATACTCTTTCACTATTTCGTCCATATTATTTTATCTACAATAGATTTTAATCTGATTCTAATTTCTTTAGAAAGTAGACTTCAAGAGCTTTCCAACGACATATTATATGACTTATTTGGACTTCTAGATCAAAAGATATGATTAAAACAAAATCCGCAAAAAAACTGTCTTGTCGCGAAACGACAGTCTTGTCACCTCGCGACAGACTCTGTCGCCTGGCGACAAGATAAGTCTTTGGAGACAAGGTCGATTTGATTAGAGACAGAGTGGAGTTTTATTCCTTATCAAATTCTATGGTTTTCCGGACTGTTTTCTTATAAATAGGGTACGAACCTCTATTTTTATTCATCAATTCTCTTAATCATCTCTCATCAATTCTCCCTATCATCTCTCATTAACTCTTCCTTAATTCTCTCAATTCTTTCTTTCTTTCTCTCTCTCTTTCTAAACTAGTCTTTTTCACAAACACATTTCCGCATTCACAAGATTTAGAATCTCTTAGCCAAGTTCGAAGTTGCCTTCGTCCTAGACGTGAAAGGTTTGATATTTTCTGAGGGTTTGGTCCAAAACTAGTCTAAACTTTGTTTAATTTGATTTCAATTTAATTCTTTAATTATTGTTTATTATTTTCATTGAAGTTTACTAACTTGTGTATTTTGTTATTAGAAAGAGGTACGAGGCTTCAAAGTAAGTAGATTTGCTTACTTCTTATTTCTTTCACAATGTAGATCGCATGCTTATTATTGTTTTATGATTCCTAGTATCATGTTAGGATGTTATTTTATGCTTTCTAGTATCAAGTTTAGGGTGCCTTTAATCTTTTCTAATATCATGTTATCATGTTAGTACCATGTTAGGTTTAAAGCTTTGATCTTTATTGTTTAGTGACATGCTAGGGTTTGTTATTAATCTTGTTAGTATCATGCCTAGGATCTTGCTATTATATTTGAGCTTTATTATGCCTTATCATGTTATTATCATCGTTATTATTATTATTGATTTATTGTTATGTTGCTTGATATTTATTTTATATTTTATCGTTATTGCTTGATCACACCTTTTATGATTGTTAAAGGGAATTTGTACTTGAAATCACGCTTAATAAGATAATTAATAATTTGGTTTAGGCTAATGTGATTTTAACTCAAGTGATCGCCAATAATAGATTTATTTGTGCATTAATATTCAACTAACATAGATAAACAGGGTAGGTTCAATATAATGTTTGTATGTTATTCGAAAAGCGTGCATGTATACGAGCAGAACAAAGTAGAGGCCTATTTTATAGGGCGGGTCCTTTCTTTTGTAGATTGGATTAGTACCCTCATCCCCGGACCCTGTTTGGTTCAAGACCTTATGGAGTAGTTGATGATCCTTTTGGATTGTCTTTTGGGTTTACAGGTTCCTAAAACTTGTTGGCGACTCTTTTTGCTCTCTGTCTTTCCCTTTGGAACGCCACCGTACTTTAGTGTATGATCACAGTGGGGTTCAAGTTTGGGGTTATCATAATGCTTGAAATATTCCCTACAATTTTTTGGCGACTCCACTGGGGAGGATTTCTATTTATATTCCTGAAATTTATTTAATTTTGGCAATTATTTAGAATGAGCGGATGAGACTCGAAAAATTCTAAGTATTTCATGTGCGTGATTTGATTAACATTATTGTCATATGCATTAAAAGGTCCTCATGGGAGCACCCCATGAGTCAATCCATAGGAATTTTACACGTAGGAAATTTGAGAAATATCTTTCATGACTAGAATCGAAAAGATGATGCGAAATCTGGAAAATTCGAAGAACACAGAAACTTGCCAAGGCATGTAGGAACTAGCGTCTAGAAAACAAGGCTTGTCGCCCGTAAAAAGTTTCTGTTGCCTGGCGACAGTTCTGTCCCTTGGCGACAGGAGCTTTTTTGCGGCGACAGTCCCTGTAGTCTGGCGCCAAGTTCTTCCAATACCGAGCCAGGGGTCTGCCTTCTTGCTTTGACCATTTCTAGCATTGTTGGCTTGATTTTGCTTATTGATTGAGTCCTTTTCTCACTTTTCTGAACCCATATGTGTTCTACATATGGATATAACCCTCTGGGGTTCCTGCTTCACCTGCCCAATGGAATATCCCACGATCATGTGCAAAGTTCAGATTTGGGTACGTGTAATGTTTGTGAATCCACCAAACCATGGAGTCGAGTCCGATTTCATCTCGCACTCGCGGAATCCTGTCCATTCGCTCCAACCCTCCCGGTAGGCTTGTGTGCAATGCATATGGATTCATAACCATGGACCTTTTTGACTTAACCCATATCCTCGAACTTTAGAGAACTAGAGCCATGGTTAGGTTGCAAACTCATCTTGTGACTATGTGAACTACTTGTGCACCCTTGCTTGTATATATTATATATGTGTTAACTGTTTGTTTAACTTGTGATTAAGACTAAATAAATTGACTAATGACTAAAAGGACTTTGTCTAATTAATTAATTAATTAAAGGCTAATAAATCAATCAATTCGACTTAGTACAACTTTAGGCATGTCCATTTAGAGTAAAATTACTGGAAACAGTCTAAATTAATGTTCCAGCAATGGCACAGGAATTTGGACTGTGGCGCTGCAGTTTAGTGTCTGTCGCTTGGCGACAGGCTCTAAACAGTGGCGACAGTCCAGTTCTCTTGCTCGAGTCATCACGACGAGTCTAATTCACAGTCTACTAATCAGTTTATCAATTTATTAATGGTTCAAACCATGTTTAAGTCTTTAATTGAGTTTAGGCACTTAAAGTCCAATGGTCATACACTAAGAGTCAAAGACTTTGTTTAATTAATTAATTAATTAATTTGAACTAAAAAAAAAGTCTAAAGTCGAGTCATAGTTTCTTTAAGTCAACCCGGATTTTTTATTCCCGTATACTGCACATGCGTCAACTTGTTTTGGTCATATCTGGAGTTATAGGAAGAACCGTGAGTCGTATAACCTATGGATCTGTAGCCCCGTGTTTTATCTTTAAAAGTCAAGTGTTGCGGTTAGTTTTTATTAAAATCCTTCTTTCTGTTTTCAAAAACCCACTCTATTTTATAAAAATGTCCATTTCAGTTTATTTTGGTCCAAAATAAGGGTCCAATAATGGTGTAGTTGGATGGGGCTTTAAAAGACCTTTCCAACGATATATTATAAGCCCAATTCCGATGAATAATGAGGAAGTTATGGCCAAAATACTAAACTGGGTCCAAACCGGATTTTACCTACGACCCAATGATCATGAGGAGGGTCCAAAGGTTTAATCCTATTCCTAAACTAATTAGGATTGATTAGAATCTTCTATAAGTTTCTAAAATATCTTAATTATCCTTTTTTTGAAAAGATAAGATCATAGAATTTGATTTGAATAAAACTTTCCTTTTTTAAAAACTTTCCTAATTCTATTCGGATTTAAAGATGTTCAAAGATAGTCAGATATTATTTTCGTTCCTCATATATTTTATCCAAATTTTATATGGTTGGATAGATCTTGAAATTATCTTTCCAATGATATATTATAATAATAAATCCGAGCTACAAAATATTTTAATCTGATTCCAATTGTATTAGAAAGTAGACTTCAAGAGCTTTCCAACGACATATTATATGACTTATATGAACTTCTAGATCAAAAGATAGGATTAAAACAAAATCCGCAAAAAACTGTCTTGTCGCGAAACGACAAGCTTGTCGCCTCGCGACAGACTCTGTCGCCTGGCGACAAGATAAGTCTTTGGCGACAAGGTCGGTTTGATTAGCGACATAGTGGAGTTTTATTCCTTATCAAATTCTATGGTTTTCCGGACTGTTTTCTTATAAATAGGGTCCGAACCTCTATTTTTATTCATCAATTCTCTCAATCATCTCTCATCAATTCTCCCTATCATCTCTCATTAACTCTTCCTTAATTCTCTTAATTCTTTCTTTCTTTCTCTCTCTCTTTCTAAACTAGTCTTTTTCACAAACACATTTCCGCATTCACAAGATTTAGAATCTCTTAGCCAAGTTCGAAGTTGCCTTCGTCCTAGACGTGAAAGGTTTGATATTTTCTGAGGGTTTGGTCCAAAACTAGTCTAAACTTTATTTAATTTGATTTCAATTTAATTCTTTAATTATTGTTTATTATTTTCATTGAAGTTTACTAACTTGTGTATTTTGTTATTAGAAAGAGGTACGAGGCTTCAAAGTAAGTAGATTTGCTTACTTCTTATTTCTTTCACAATGTAGATCGCATGCTTATTATTGTTTTATGATTCCTAGTATCATGTTAGGATGTTATTTTATGCTTTCTAGTATCAAGTTTAGGGTGCCTTTAATCTTTTCTAATATCATGTTATCATGTTAGTACCATGTTAGGTTTAAAGCTTTGATCTTTATTGTTTAGTGACATGCTAGGGTTTGTTATTAATCTTGTTAGTATCATGCCTAGGATCTTGCTATTATATTTGAGCTTTATTATGCCTTATCATGTTATTATCGTCGTTATTATTATTATTAATTTATTGTTATGTTGCTTGATATTTATTTTATATTTTATCGTTATTGCTTGATCACACCTTTTATGATTGTTAAAGGGAATTTGTACTTGAAATCACGCTTAATAAGATAATTAATAATTTGGTTTAGGCTAATGTGATTTTAACTCAAGTGATCGCCAATAATAGATTTATTTGTGCATTAATATTCAACTAACATAGATAAACAGGGTAGGTTCAATATAATGTTTGTATGTTATTCGAAAAGCGCGCATGAATACGAGCAGAACAAAGTAGAGGCCTATTTTATAGGGCGGGTCCTTTCTTTTGTAGATTGGATTCGCACCCTCATCCCCGGACCTTGTTTGGTTCAAGACCTTATGGAGTAGTTGATGATCCTTTTGGATTGTCTTTTGGGTTTACAGGTTCCTAAAACTTGTTGGCGACTCTTTTTGCTCTTTGTCTTTCCCTTTGGAACGCCACCGTACTTTAGTGTATGATCACAGTGGGGTTCAAGTTTGGGGTTATCATAATGCTTGAAATATTCCCTACAGTACTGTTGCGGGGAGTGTGTGTGGGTGTGCTACGTGGTTGCGGCACGGTGCGCACAACCCCACACTTGGCAAATTAGCCCCGGGTTTTAAGGCATGATATTTTGCGGATTTTGCCGTTTTAATTATTTTTTAATTTAATTTGGTTTTAATTATTTTAATAAATTTTTGGAGGCTAGGCCTCGGTTTTTGAGCGACATTTGCAAAATTCTATTTTGGCAAATAATTGGGTTTTACCGGCTTAATTAATTGGATTAATTAAGATGGATGCGGAATTTAGTGGGAGCTTCAAATATTAATTGCGCTTATTTACATAATTGGTTAAAACAACTTTGGCTAGTTTTAATTAGGCGTGTTAATTGGATTAACCACCTAGATTAGTTACTAGTTATCGCGTGTTTATGCATTGTTACTTGTTTTATCGTTGTAAAATGCATGGGCCATTCACAAATAGTGAATGGATGAATGAAATGTATATTCTCTCACAGGTTTAATAAAATGGCAACTAGTGGGGCTCGATTAGGATAGAAAATACGGACTGCGATCCGTGATGTATTTTTGTAAATCTAAATACGGTCCGCGAACCGTTGAGTATTTTTGTACCTTAATATTTAGATTAGTCCTGATCGTAGATACTAGTAGTTGCATAATTTTGGTCAAGTCTTGAAGACGGAGGTTCTTGGAAGACGAAGCCATGAAGTTGCAAAAGAAGACTTTTTGAAGACTTGAAGAATTCAAGGGGTCATGCTAGTTGCCAAATATGCATCAAAATGCTTATGCTTTACATATTTATGATCATTTATATATGAATTATATGTTAGATGCATGTTTAGGATTTCGAATGTTATGATGATTAATTAAGTTCACTTAAATCAACCAACATAGAAACCCTAGGTCCCTAAATATTGAGTAAAATTGCCATTCCAAAACAACACTTATCAACCTATTGAGAGTAGTGATGGGCTACGCCAAAGCGAGGCATCACTACTACTCCCTAGACTCATAAGGCATACCGGGTATATAAGTTGGTTTTGGTTGTACTCAACGATATGAGTGATGGAGTCCTAACATGTCGTGGCAAAGTGAATAAATTGTTGAGAGAGCATTAGATGCGACGATTTATTCAACCAAGAGTGGCTTGGAGCCATTAGGAAAGCGTTGCTTACCTTGGGAGATTGAGTGCTAAGAATAAGACGTTAAATAAGTTTGAAATATGCATGAATTAAATTCAATCTTATTTAAGCATCATGAATGGTTTTTCATTAAAATTCTTTCAATTGTAGAATCATGTCTTTAAGTAACTCAAACAACCAGTTTTCATTGCACTCAATTCTCGACAAGGAGAAGTTGAGTGGGCCAAATTTTCTTGATTGACAAAGAAATTTGCGAATTGTTCTCATGCAAGAGCAAAAGTAATATGTCCTTGATGAGGAAATGCCCGACGCTCCTAATGAGGAGGTGACTCAAGCTACCCTAAACCGATGGCAAAGTGCCAATCGGGATGTCAAATGCATCATGTTTGCCACAATGTCTCCCGAGCTTCAAAAGACTTTCTTTGAGAAGGAGACATCTTTTGAGATAATTTCTAAGCTGCAGAATATGTTCCAAGAGCAGGCCCGAATTGAGAGGTTTGAAACCCATAGACAGATCCTTGAGAGCAAGCTCAAGAGAGGAGAGTCAGTCAGCCCACATGTACTCAAAATGATAGGATTATTTGAGAACATGGGAAGGCTTGATGCAGGGTACTCAACCGAGATATGGCAATTGACATCATTCTCCACTCGCTGCACAAAGGCTATGATCAGTTCAAGATGAACTATAATATGCACAGCATGGAGAAAACCCTCACTGAGCTTCATGGTATGTTGAAGCAAGCCAAGCAAACGCTCAAGGATGAGGGGAAACATGATATGCTCATGGTCAGAAAGGGCAAGCCATTCAAACACACGGGCAAAAAGAAGAAAGGCTTCAAGGGGAAAGGTAAGAAGAACTTTCTGCCTAAGCCAAAAGCTACCAAGGACAACAAGAAAAAGAAGGTAACATCTTCTAAATCTGATTCCGAATGCTTCTATTGTAAGAAGAAGGGACATTGGAAGAGAGATTGCCTCAAATTCAAGGAAGATAAGAAGAACGGAACCGTTGCTTCTGAATCAAGTATATTCGTTATAGACTTAAACTTCACTAGCTTAACATCATGGGTATTAGATACCGGATGTGGCTCACACCTTTGTTCCAATTCTCAGGGTCTAAGGAACGTTATGAAGCTAGCGAAGGGAGAGGTTGAACTCTAGGTCGGCAATAGAGCCAGAATTGCAGCCTTATCCGTAGGAACTCTCAGTTTGTCTTTGCCCTTTGGGCTTGTTTTGGAACTTGAAAGTAGTTACTATGTTCCCAACATTAACAAAAACATCATTTCAATTTCAGCGTTGGATGCCAAAGGTTTTGAATTTTGAGTAAAAGACAATGAATGTTCGTTTTTTCTCGATAATGTTTTATATGGTATTGCACATTCTGAAAATGGTCTTTATGTGCTTTCTTTACACAAACAAGTTTATAATGTGAATAATACTACCAAAAGAGCTAAGACCATGGAGTCAAATCAAACTTACTTGTGGCATTGTCGTCTTGGCCACATTAACATCAAACGCATCAAGAAGCTTCTACAAGAAGGCGTTCTTGACTCTTTCGATTTAGAATCTTTTAAGAACTGTGAAGGATGTTTATTAGGCAAGATGATAAAGCAACCATTCTCCAAGTTGGGAGAAAGAGCAGGTGACTCATTGGGTCTAATACATGCCGATGTATGTGGACCAATGAGCTCCGCCACAAGAAATGGACATTGATATTTCATCACCTTCACGGACGACTATAGTAGATATGGCAATGTCTACCTCATGTCGCATAAATCTGAATCGTTTGATAAGTTCAAAGAATTTCAGAGTGAAGTGGAAAATCAGCTTGGCAAGAAAATCAAAGCCCTTTGATCGGATCGAGGTGGTGAATACTTGAGCCAAGAATTCGATGACCATCTGAAAGAAAAAGGTATACTTTCAGAATTGACACCTCCAGGAACTCCACAATGGAACGGAGTATTCAAAAGGAGAAATCGAACCTTGTTGGACATGGTACGATCAACAATGGGTCTTAGTGATCTTCCTATCTCTTTATGGGGACACGCACTTCTAACTGCGGCACTAACACTGAACCGTGCTCCATCAAAAGCTGTAGAAAAGACTCCATACGAGCTATGGACGAAGAAACCTCCTAGGTTTTCTTTTCTAAAGATATGGGGATGCGAAGCATATGTCAAGAAATTGATTTCTGACAAACTTCATCCCAAATCTGATAAGGTTTACTTTGTGGGCTACCCAAAAGAAACCAAAGGGTATTACTTCTACAACAAATTGGAGAACAAAGTGTTTATTGCTCGTGATGTTGTCTTTTTGGAGAAGGAGCACCTTTCCAAAATGACAAGTGGGAGGAAAATCGAACTCGACGAAGTTCGTGAGGACGAGCAACAAAATCAAAATGACAGTCAAAGTGCTCAAACAGCATCTGTTGATGAAGGTCAAAGTGATCAAAATATGCAAAGTCGAACCGACAATGCAAATGCTCAGTCCATTACCCTACGTAGGTCTCAGAGGCCGAGATCTCAACCTGATAGATATCTTGGTTTAGTATTAATCGAGAATCAGGACATCCTGATCATGGATGGAGATGAACCGGCAACCTACAAGCAAGCGTTGGCAAGCACCAACTCTGCTAAATGGCAAGAAGCCATGAGATCTGAAATGGATTCCATGTTTGAAAATCAAGTCTGGGACTTGGTTGACTTACCCGAAGGTTTCACACATATCGGATGTAAGTGGATTTTCAAGTTGAAAACCGACAAAGATGGAAATGTATTCATTTACAAACCTAGATTGGTAGCAAAAGGTTATAGACAATTTCATGGTATTGATTACGATGAAACCTTTTCTCCAGTCGCAATGCTTAAATCCGTTCGGATCCTCCTAGCGATTTCTGCATATTACAGCTATGAAATATGGCAGATGGACGTCAAAACCGCCTTCCTAAATGGTATTTTGGAAGAAACTGTGTATATGACACAGCCTGAAGGTTTTGTCGACTAAAACAACACTGGAAAGGTATGTAAGCTTAAGAAGTCCATTTATGGATTAAAGCAAGCAAGCAGAAGTTAGAATCTGCGATTCGCTGAAGCCATCAATAAGTTTGGTTTTATCAAGAATCCAGATGAATCTTGTGTTTACAAGAAGGTCAGTGGGAGTGACATCGCCTTCCTAGTCTTATATGGGGATAGATTGAAAAGGATGATAGGATTGAGTCAAAGTACTTATATTGATAAGGTACTAGCTTGTTTCCAAATGGAAGGGGCCACGAGAAGTAACCTACCCATGTCACATGGCATAACCCTAAGCAAGAAGTAGTGTCCTAAGACACCTGATGAGCGAAAAAGGATGAATCAGATTCCATATGCTTCGCTAATTGGATCGATCATGTATGCCATGATATGTAATAGGCCAGATGTATCGTATGCCTTGAGCGCAATTTAATTGGGGGCTATGGGGTTGAGGTGGCCTGTTATGGGAGTGAGAGTGGGGAGCAAGTTTGGTCCCCTCTCCTCCAAATGGTCCTCACCTACTCCTCCTTGTATGCTTGCCACTTGTTGATTTATTACTAGTTTGATTATTAATTTTATTTTAGCTTTAAAATAAAATGGGAAAATCAAATTCTCCCACATTGATGGGAGAGCTTTTCACACTCTTGCATTTCCCTATAAATACCCAACTTGGGGTATTGGGAAAAGCACTTGAGTAAGAGTTAGAAAAGGAATCACTAGTAGTGAAAACCTTTGAACTCAAGAGTTGAAAAAGGCATCACCATTGTGAAAACCTTTGAACTCAATTACTCGAATTTCGGTCGGGCCTTGCTAACTCCAAGGCATTGGACCTAGTCGATGTTCGAGTTGTGGGTGGACTTCCGTTGGAGGTCGTCATATTTTCGAGGCTAGCTTAGTAAGAGCCCCTCGAGGTCGGGCAAAGCACGCGTCAAAGGTATAATTATTATCATAATCTTGTCTTTAAGTTAATTATGTTTATGGTTTTATTTATTGCGAGTGCGGTCTTGGTTTTGGGTTTTTTTCCGCGGTGAATTGACTCGCCAAATCCCAACAGCAGGCGTCTTCTATAGCCTTTCCAGAGGTCATTATTACGGAGAAGGATCGAGGCAAGGTCCGCAGGCGGCATGATGATCCCGTCGGCCGGATTCTCATAGACACGGGCAGCTCCTCTGATATCATCACCTATAAGTGCTTGAAAAAGCTCAAGTACAAGCCCAGCAACATGCATCCGGTCGCACATCCTTTAGTTGGATTTTGGGGAGGCGTGGTTCACCCGGTAGGTAGGATTGACATAACCATCCGGTTGGGAGAGAAAGGGAAAGGACGCCACATGGTCGTCAAGTTCTTGGTCGTCGAGGAACTGACCGTCTACAATCTCATTCTAGGCCGTCCAACCTTGAATGAATCCAAGGCAGTCATTATCCCCTCCCTCATGCTGCTGAAATATGAAAGGGATGATGGTTCTGTTGGCTCCCTGAACGGGGACCAAAATACGGCCATAGAGTGCTATCTCTCGGACGTCCATCCCACATCGGCTGCAGCCGACCAGGGTGAGGAGCCAATAGACCTTGACGATGTCAAGGATTCCAAGTCAGCCCCACCAGCGGCCAGAAAGAAGAGAAAAGCTGATCAGTTGGTGGTGGTAAAAAAGGAGAAGTAATAGCAATCACTGACTGGGGAGCGGTCAGACAACCTTCGTCCCTAGCCAGCTGGTGAACACATTGACATCGCTCTGGATGATAGCCGTCTAGAGTGCACTATTAAGGTGGGGACGATTGCTTTTGCGATGTTGGGTGTAGACTTGCACCTTATGCTGAAAGAATTCAAGGACATTTTTACCTTTGAAGTGGAAGAGATGCCAGGCATCAGCTCGGATCTTGCTGTCCACAAACTCGTCGTTGATCCAAAAAAGAAGCCCATCCGGCAAAATAAAAGAAATCACGACGAGGAGAGAAGTCAGGCGGCAACTACCGAGGCTAAAAACCTATTAGACGTTGGGTTCATTCGGCCATGTAACTTCCCTGATTGGGTTGCGAGCATTGTGCTTGTAAAGAAGCCGAATGGTACATGGCGCATGTGTGTTGATTACACTAACTTAAACAGAGTATGTCAAGTGAAAGAAGCCCACATACCCACTCTTCTTTCCCCCCATTGCCGGGGCCTCGTTGTCGCCTTTGGCTTCAACTACTGTTATCCGCTTCCAAAGATTGATAGTCTGGTCAACTCTACTGCCAGACATGCCCTAATAAGTTTCATGGACCTATTCAGGCTTTCATCAGATTCCCCTGTGGAAAAAGGATCAAGAGAAGACGGCATTCGTCACTGATCAGGGGTTATTCTGTTATACTGTGATGCCGTTTGGCCTGAAGAATGCGCCTGCTACTTTCCACCGAATGATTAATACAGTCTTCATTAATCAAATTGGGAGGAATGTAGAGGCATACATTGATGACATGATAGTCAAATCCAAGCAGCAAGCGGATCACCTTGCTGATCTCCGAGAAACCTTCACCATACTCAGGCGGCATAAGATCATGCTCGTTCCTAAGAAGTGTGTCTTTGGTGTTGAGTCTGGGAAGTTTCTTGGATTCCTGATTAACTAGAGGGGGATAGAGGCTAACCTTGAGAAAATACAAGCAGTCATTGACATTAAGTCACCCCGCACTATCAAGGAAGTGTAGAAACTAACAGGTTGTCTGGCGGCCCTGGGAAGATTCCTCAATCAGTCAGGCGACAAGTGCCTTTACTTCTTTCAAGCAATCAGGAAGAAGACTGTGTTTGAATAGGGGGGATGATGCTGAGGCAGCCTTCCAAAAGTTAAAGCAACACTTGCACACTTTACTAAGGCTAGTTAGCCCTCTGCCCAAGGAGATGCTCTACATGTACTTAAATGTCTCAGAACATGCTCTCAGTGTTGTTCTCCTTGCTGAAAGAGACGGCATCCAGCTCCTGGTCTATTTCATCAGCCATGTTCTTAGAAATGCGGAGCTTCAGTACCCCATGGTTGAAAATTTTGGCCTTGCTCTTTTTATAGCTGTCAAGAAGTTGAAACCTTACTTCTTGGCACATCAGGTAGTTGTCTACACCGATCCACCAATCAAACGGCCAATGACAACCTTGGAATCATCCATCCGAAAACTTAAATGGGCTATTGAAATGCAAAGTCTGGAAATTACTTACGAACCAAAGAAGGTGATAAAGGGTCGGGCATTCGCCGAATTCATCGTCGAAATTACAAGGCTAGCTGCGCCGGATAATACTGATTAGGTTTGGAAGGTGTATGTGGACGGGAGCTCCACTATGAACGGCTGTGGTGTAGAGGTTATATATCAATCTCTTGAAGGAGAGAAGTATGAGTATGCACTACGGTTCAAGTTTCAGGCCTCAAACAAGGTAGAATACGAAGCCCTGCTAGCCGGTATCCGCATATGCAAGGCGGCAGGGGCAACAAAAATTGACACCTGCTCTGATTCTCAGTTGGTCATTAGCTAATACCATGGTGACTATGAGGCCACCCATCCGGCTATGATCAAATATTTGAAGGCGGTCAAAGCTGAGGCCGAGACACTTGAAGAATTCAATCTGAGTCAAGTGCCTCACTCCGAGAACAATCAGGCGGATGCTCTCTCTAAGCTGGCATCATCCGCCTCATGCGATACACCTCGGTCAGTCTTTTGGGAAGTTATGGAAAAGCGAAGCATTGAAGAGGATCCCATTGGAGTTCTAGACCGAGCCTCTACCTGGATGGATACCATTCGGGCATATCTGCTAGACGGCACACTGCCAGATTCCGCTCTAGAAGAAGCCGCACTAAAAAAGCGTGCGACCAATTTTGAAATTCACATAGGAGAGCTTTTTAAGAAAGGGTTGCTATAACCACTCTTGAAATGTACCACCCCATAAAAGGGGCAAGAGATTCTAGAGGATTTGCATTCGGGCTTCTATGCCTCACACATAGGTGGCAGGTCTCTAGCAGAAAGGGCCAGGCGGCAAGGCTACTTTTGGCCCACCCTGGAGGAGGACGCCATGGCTTTGGTGAAAAAATGTGATAAGTGAAAAAAATTTGGCAAGCTTATATACCGTCCGGTCATGGATATGACGACCATACATGGCCCACTACCATTCGCCAAATGGGGCACGGACATTCTTGGGCCCTATACTCCCGCGTCAGGAGGACGGCTGTTTTAGGTAATTTTACCCATGCCACGTGGGCCAATCAAGTCCTGACACGTGTCATACTATGGTTGGTCCGAATTGGACCAGTCTCCATTTGACGCGTGTCCCTCCTAGAGCTTGGGAGAAAAAAGCGGCCTTCAAGGGCCCAAATCCTGAGAAAGTCATAATACGGCGCAACCCATTAGAGCTAGGTCAGAGTGACCTAATCAAGGGCACGTTTCCCCATGACCCTATAAATAGGGAGATTCCCCCATTTTTGGGACAAGAATTAATTATTACAGCAGACCCTACATTCTCTTACATCAGAGAAGCACCTGATCTCGGAATCCGAGAAGATCTCACTTTTCATTTTCCGCACCTTCTCCTACCCACATTCAAGTACTAACTTGATCGTTGGAGGCGGAGCTCCTACCACCCGGAGTCTCCGTTGTTTTACAGGTACAAGCGCAGTCGGATTTTTCCTCGAGCTGTAACTCTCCCAAGGGACAAAAACACCCAAAATATTTGGTGCCGTCTGTGGGGAGAGTACCTCAAGGATGGTTCAAGAATCTGTACCGCCTCCTAACCCCAAGGCTAACAAGCCGGAGGTCTTTACAGATGATGAGGATGATGATCCTCAGGTTGAAACGTACATAGCCAAAGATGGCTCTCTAATCACTAAGCGCATTCGTCCCAAAGAGACTCTGGAATGCGGTGAAAGCCAGGCGGGTACCAGTAGGCCCCCTGGTCAGCCGAAGGGGAAACCCAGTCGGCAAGAGGTCAGGTTCTAGTCACCAGAGACGAGCTCATGAAATTCATGATGAGTTTCAAGGGTGAGATCAAGGACCTGATAAAAAAGAAAACGGCTGGCTTTAGCAAGGGTCAGCCGGCCAAGAAGTCTCCTTGAACAGCAAGGAAGAAGCCAGTCAAAGACAGACAGCGAACTCCACATCCAAAGGACAAGGCATCCGCAACCCTTGACTGGTCCAAGATCCTTCTGCCCCAGAAAAGTCCAAGAAGTCCCCGCCGGGAGAAACAACCGGTGGGTAGCAAGAAATCTATCCTTGATGCTCGGAAAATCATCGAACGTAGGAGAAGTCAGTTGCTGTCTGAGTCAGCCTCTACTTCAAGCTTTCCAAATAGCTTCAAAAACACATCTGCAGGGAATATTCAATCCTTGCATGAGAGCCATACAAGCGGTAATACCGTCCATTCTAGCCCTCAAATGATTGGGAATGCACCGTATGTACCCCCTATGGTCTACGGTCCGTATTCTCCTCACTTCATGCAGCCGACCCTCTTTGGGGGTCAGGCGGCATATAATGTCCAGCCTTTGGACTGGCAGCTCCGTCTGCTCAAAGTTGGTGAACAGACTTCTACGTTCACCAAGGAGATAACTGAGGCGGCACAGCCGGCCAAGGTTAAGAATGTGCTAGTTGGTGCTTATGATGGTACCACCAACCCGGAGGACCACCTTATGGCCTAATTTAACCTCATGCACATGCAGGGGCTGGAGGATGCTATGTGGTGCTGGTGCTTCCCGGCTACATTGAAGGGCATTTCCCAACAATGGTTTGGCAACCTGCCAGCCTGATGTATCGACAGCTTCAGGAAGCTTGCTTTCCTGTTTGTCTCCAACTTCTTAATGAACATCCCTGCTAAGAAAACAAGTCTTGACTTGAGTACTATTCGGCAGGGAGATAGAGAAGGGCTTCGCTCCTATGTTAGGCAGTTCAACCTGGTGAGGATTCAAATCCAGGGGCTGTCTGACGAGGTAACCTATATAGATTTCTTCAAGGGTCTGAAGGACGGGTCGACCTTTAAGTTCGACCTTGTCTGAAAGAGGGTCTTCACCCTTCAAGAGGCGTTGATAGAGGCGGAGAGCTTTATTCAAGCCACCGACCTCTACTCGTCCAGCAACCAGACGGACTCTAAGAAGTCCGACAGGAAAAAGGAGAGTCGGTCTGCTCAGCCAGCTCAGAAAGCTGCAGAGAGCAAAAAGAGAAAATAAGTCTGGTCGGTTGAGGAACCTGATCAGCCGTCCAAAAAGAAGAAGAAGGAATTCAAACCGTATGTCTCACGGTATGTATTAAAAAAAGACTGTTACACCATCTTTACAGAGGTGAAGGACCGGCTGACCATTGAGAAGCCAAATCCTATGAAGAGTTCTGTTCAGTCGCGGAACAAGAATAAATTCTGTCACTTCCATCAGGAGGTGGGCCATGACACCAACGACTGTTATAGCCTCAAGGGACGTTTGACCGTCTGGCTGACAAGGGCTTGCTGAAGTCCTATGTCTTGAAGTCCAAAGCGACTTCTAAGACGAATCTGGGACAATCTTCAAAAACTGTCCAGCCTACTAGTAGCTCGGATACCGACAAGGATGATTAATACTTTCCAACGGATGATTAATAAAGTCTTCATTAATCAGATTGGAAGGAATGTAGAGGCGTACATTGATGACATGATAGTTAAATCCAAGCTACAGACGGATCACCTTGCTGATCTTCGAGAAATGCAAAGTCTTGAAATCACTTACGAACCAAGGAAGGCAGTGAAGGGTCAGGCGTTTGCCGACTTCATTATCGAAATGACAAGGATGGTTGCTCTGGACAACCTTGATCAGGTTTGGAAGGTGCATGTAGACGGGAGCTCTACTATGAACGGCTGTGGTGCAGGCATTATCTATCAATCTCCTAAAGGAGATAAATATGAGTATGCACTACGGTTTAAATTTCAGGCCTCAAACAACGAGGCGAAATATGAAGCCCTGCTAGCCGGCATCCGCTTGTGTAAGGGGGCAGGGGCAACAAAAATTGACGCCTGCTCTGATTCGCAGTTGGTCGTTAGCCAATACCATGGTGAGTATGAAGCCACCCATCCGGCTATGATCAAATATTTGCAGGCGGTTAAGGCTGAAGCTGGGACACTTGAACAATTCATCTAACTCAAGTGCCTCGGTCTGAAAATAACCAGGCGGATGCTCTATCTAAGTTGGCATCCTCTGCCTCATGTGATACGCCTCGGTCAGTCTTTTGGGAAGTAATGGAAAAACGAAGCATACCTGATGATGAACCCATTGGAGTGCTGGACCGAAGTTCTACTTGGATGGATGGCATCTGGGCGTATCTGACAGACGGCACGCTCCCTAATTCACCTCAGAAGGCAGTCGTGCTGAAGAAGCGTGCAGCAAACTTCAAGATGAGAAAAGGAGCCTCTTCAAGGCGGGGTTTCTAAAGCCTCTATTGAAGTGTGTTACCCCGGAAAAGGGGAAAGAAGTTCTCGACGAGTTGCATGCGGAATACTGCGCCGCTCATGCAGGCGGCAGATCCTTAGCCGTCAGGGCCAAGCGACATTACTTCTGGCCCACTCTTGAGATGCCATGGAATTTGTTAGAAAATGTGACAAGTGTCAAAGATTTGGAAAGCTAATCCATCGGCCGGCTACTGACTTGACGGCAATCCACAGCCCAGTCCCGTTTGCTAAATGGGGCATGGACATTCTAGGTCCATATACGCCTGCACCAGGCGAAAAGCGCTACATTTGGGTGGCTGTGGATTATTTCACCAAGTGGGTGGAAGCAGAGGTGGTAAAAGGCATCAAGACAAAAGATGTCATCTCCTTCATCTGGAAGAACATTATCACCCGGTTTGGGGTACCCATGTCTATGGTGTTTGATAATGGACCTCAATTCGAGACGCCTCAGCTTAAAACTTGGTTAGGAGATCAAGGGATCTCGCATTGTTTTGCATCAGTCGGCCGACCCCAAGCAAACGGCCAAGTTGAAGCCTTCAACAAACTCATCTCAGACGGTATCAAAAATAAAATTACCGTCTAAGAATGACTCGTGCCTACAACAAGAGAGTGCACAAACGGCCCTTAAAAGTTGGGGGCTTTGTGTTACGAAAGATGGAGGCAACCGGTAGGGCCAATGAGCAAGGAAAGCTAACTCCTAATTGGGAAGGCCGCTACCGGATCTATGAAGAAGTAAGAAACGACACCTACCGGCTGGAAACTCTTGACGGCAAGCGGCTGCCTAGAACTTGGAATGTAGATAACTTGAAAAAGTACTACTTCTAAGACTTGTAAATTTTTGTAAGTAAAAAGCCTATCAATGCAAAGTTGCTTTTTGTTTTCAATATTAATTGCTTTGTATATATACATACGCAACAATATACTATGGTCTATTGAATAAATAAGCTAGGTTAAAAACTTAGCGGCTAACCTAATATTTAAAATTGGTGGACCATCGTCAGTGCAATGCACAGACGGCCCCGATAATGAATAAAACTAAGCTAAGTTAAAAGACTTAGTGGCTAAAATGATATTCAAATCGAGGCCAATGGCCGGATGCAAACTTATTTTATAAATTTGTCTACTCCTATTTGAGTATGGCGTCCGGCGACGCCCCTTCGGGT
Source organism: Chenopodium album (assembly GCF_948465745.1). Classification (NCBI taxonomy): domain Eukaryota; kingdom Viridiplantae; phylum Streptophyta; class Magnoliopsida; order Caryophyllales; family Amaranthaceae; genus Chenopodium; species Chenopodium album. The sequence continues at coordinate 26,359,744 of NC_137850.1, read as the reverse complement.
GTTATCGTCGTAGAGGGCATTCTATCGTTTGCTCTACCAGCATATGTAGACGGCAAAGATTGAACGACCAAATTGGTCAACTCATAGTTGTCTGACTAAAACAGTCTAAAAGAATGATTAAGCGTAACACGGGATGTCAAGTGACATCTGCCGGTTAATCACTGAAGTTCTCTGTTAGGCTGTTCAACAAAATTGTACCAGTTACCCCAATGGGGCAGACGAACCAGGGGCAATGGATTACAGGTATCCCAGATGGCCTTTAAGCTGCCTGGGGTCCATCAGACAGGCGGACAATATGTTCCTTGTTCCAATAACTGTCAGGCAGTAATTTCCCGCCTGGCTCATAAAGAAGTTATATGCGAATACCCGGTTGGTTAAAACGGCTGTCGTTGACGGCTGTGTGCTTGGTTTGGGGCAATCACTACTGTGATTGATTGACTTAGTAATATTCCATACTCTTTAAAGTATCAAGCATTCCAAAGTCAATCAATCAAAGAAGTACTGAAACCAACCACACAGCCGCCAGGGGCAAGAGTAGCCGCCATACTATTTGATTTGCTGCATGCTTTAAAAAGTTAGGCAAAAATTCAAAAATTGAAACAAAATAGCAAATTCATCAAACCGATTGAATCGACAAATTTCATTCAAGCCGGTAAACACCGGATATTAGTGTATACCGGATAACATCCGGGACAAAAAATAAAAATTGTCACCCGACTCCTCAGCCGGTAAAAATACACAAATACTCGGCACGCAGGCCGGAAAAGCTTAAATATGGGATACTGTCGTTGAAAATTCAAGGCTGGGCCGCCTGGTTCTCCTCTTTGGGATTCTCCCCATCAGATTGAAGCTCAATGGCTTCTCCTTCTTCGGGGAGCTCCTTGGCAGGTTCCTCAAGCTCAGCGTTTGCCCAGGCCTCGAAGGACTCGAGCTCCGGCTCCCCCTTCTCTCTTAAATACACTACATTTTCAGCATATTGAAAAAGACAGAGCCCACAAACCATAGTCCTTGTTGGGGTAGAGAGCTTCCCAGGCGATCTTCATTTGGGCGTCGGAGTCCGCTTCATTTTCAGCAATCAGGCGGTCTTGCTCCGCCTCGATTGTTGCCTTGATATTCATTTTGACTCTCTCCGCATCCTTCTTCAGCCTCTCAACCTCCGCCTTGAGCTTTACATTCTCCTGGGAGGCACCCTGCAAGCCTTGAGGTCTTCCTCCGCCTTCTTGAGGTTGGTTTTAGTCATGTTGGCCTTCTCCTTAGCCTCATCTAGGGATTTTTGTAGACCCTTGATCTGATCCGCCTTTTGCATCAATTCGGCTTTAGTTTCAAGTTCATTAATTGTACATTGATTTTCAGCTACATCTTGAGAATCCCTAGCTGATCTAGTGGCTCTCTTTACCTCCTCCCTCTTTCGGGCATATGGTCGTTTGAGTCCATCAACCCTGAGCATGGCCTGTAGACACAAACGGTGTCATTCATGCTGGATATTTTATACTTAGTTCCAGAAAAGGGGAATAAGGTATACCTCAGACAGGAGTGTAGTGATACGTTCAACATTGAACGTCTCAATGCCCGGGATGACATCCTTCTCCTTCTTGGGAACGGCTGCCAGCATGGACCGGGCTTGCGCTTGGACATCCGGCCATCGGGGGGATTGATCTGCACCATATGTGAAAGGGGGTGAGTGAGCTATATAGGCGGCACTAGCTTGATGCCGGCTGTCGGACGAAGAAGTCTGATGAGAGTGAGATTTCTCTCGCAACGGCCATCCTAGCTCAGGCGGAGATTCGAAGGGATTGTATTTACCTTCAGGAGCTTGGGGGATTGCACCACCCCCAGGCGTAGAGAGGCCAGATCGGACCATATCAAAGCCCACTCCAAAGCCTCCGATGGTGACATTTCTCCCCCTGACACGGAGGTGGATCCTCTTAGAAGAGCCTTCGGGGCCCGTCTTACCTGAAGCCGCTTTGGCGGATTTTGCAGGCTTGGTTTGGGTGGAGGCGGTATCATCCCATCCTTGTTTGGCTAGGTTCTTAGTAAAGGATCTAGGTGCCTCTTTACCCTACAATTAGCGAAGTATTAAATATACAACCGGTAATGTCTGTTAGAAAAAATAGTCCAAGGAGTTAGACGGTTCTTTACCTCAGCCTTCAACTTGGCGGCCTTAGTCTCCGCCAGGTCCCTCCAGATTTGTGCAGAGGACCACTTGGGAGTCTTCTCGCCAGCCACCATGTTCAAAGCTTCTTCTGCAAAAATAATGAACACATGATTAGTGCAATATCATAATTGGCTAACAATAGTACAAGCGGAATTAAACTGGATGTATATCAAACATACGCTTTGGAAACATCGTGCTAAGCCCACAGGCGGATAAGAATGCCTCATCTCTAAACCATGCACACATGGGAATCCAATTATTAGGGACCTTTAATACGTCCCCGGTTGAGAGTGTCTCCGTATGGAGCTCAAAAAACTTGGTTTCATTGATAGAGTCATAGTTGTCCCCTAGAATCCGGGGAAGGGCACATTTGCAACCTAGTAGGTCGGGCATTTTATTATACCGGCGTAGCTCCTTGTTCTCTTGACAGGTTGGGGCAAACAGCAGGTAGAAACGGGTTTTCCAACCGTCATATTTGGACACTTTGTCCAATGTCATTTGGTACTGAGGGAGAATGGTGAAGGTGTACCACGCCCTCCAATCGCCTGGGTTGCGGCTGAGATAGTGCATGTGAGCAAAAGCCTCCTAGTTGGGATTCAAGTCTTGCATTTCACAAGCGACAACATACCCCAGAATGTTAGTCCATGAATTTGGGGAGAGTTGCCAGACGCCCAGGCCATAACCCCTGAGTATGACTCTCACAGCATGGTGAAGCGGGAATCGGAGGCCTGCCAAGAATGCCGCCTCATAGCATCCAAAGTAGGCATTGGCGTTCTCCTGGTCATCTTTCTAGGAGATGGTTCCTAGCTCAGGCGGCACCTCGATAGTATATCCATTTCCTAGAGGCCACTTCTGCACAAAGCTTTCAATGCCTTTTAGCATTGCCCGCCTGTCTTTAGCGGAGATGTGGATCTGAAAGGGATCATCCTTTGCTTCCCATTTTTTCCTCCCTTCGGCCTCACTATCCTCAAGCAGGGAAAGAGGGGCATCATTATCATCCTTAGAGTTAGACCCTGAGGAGGAGCTTTCACCATCTCCCTTGTCGCCGGCTGACCCCGATGCAGACTCTTCCTCGTCTCTATCTTCGGGGCCAACTTCATCAAGGTCCATCTGGGAGACGGCTCCCCACCCGTCTCTACCCTCATCGTATAGGATTGTGTTACTTAGGGTTCTAGGAATCCCGGACGGGGAATATTCCCCTGAGCTTTCATTGCTCTCTGACCTCTCAACCGGGGTTACCTCATCAAACGACACTTCCAAAGTACCGTCTCTTTGACGCCGTCTGGTGGCTATCTGTTTAGTTCTAGCCATCGTGTCCTGCACAGACACATAGATGGTCGGTTGAGGAGTATAAAATTGCTCCATGCACCCAGAGGCGGCACTCCCAGTCCTAGACTCAGCCGTAACAGGAGACCGGCTGACTACTGACCTAGGTCGTGCCGTGTGTGTTGGTGATGAGTCCATTTATTGAATGAATTGAAGAAAATGTAAATGAGCTGAAGGGAGTAGAGGCGGTACCTTACGTTTATCTCTGAAAGGGGGGCAAACGGTGATGACCGACTGAGATGCTGCTGAAGTCAACTTTGCTTGCTTGGGGCACAGGCGGTTGTAAACCGGCTGATGTAGGCGGAAAATGAACAACGCTTGTGTGCACGTGGACAGACGACAGATTTTCTCTCTCTAGGATTGGTGATTCTCTCTCTAGAATGTTTTGAAAACGTCCAAAATGAGGGGGGTAAATTGTGTATTTATAGAGGGGTAAAAAATAGGGGCATCCTGGTAATTTCCCCATAATGTGAAAGGTTAAATTTTCACAATAAAAAAAAAACTATTTCCTATGACTGAGTGACATGTGTCACAGATGCCACGTGGCACGCCACGTCACATCTGTGAGGGGAAAATGTTTTGGGTAATTTTACCCATGCCACGTGGGCCAATCAAGTCCTGACACGTGTCATACTGTGGTTGGTCCGAATTGGATCAGTCTCCATTTGACACGTGTCCCTCCTAGAGCTTGGGAGAAAAAATCGGCCTTCAAAGGCCCAAATCCTGAGAAAGCCGTAATACGGCGCAGCCTAGCAGAGCTAGGTCAGAGTGACCTAATCAAGGGCATGTTTCCCTATGACCCTATAAATAGGGAGATTCCCCCATTTTCGGGACAGGAATTAATTATTACAGCAGACCCTACATTCTCTTACATCAGAGAAGCACCTGATCTCGGAATCCGAGAAGATCTCACTTTTCATTTTCCGCACCTTCTCCTACCCACATTCAATGACTAACTTGATCGTCGGAGGCGGAGCTCCTACCACCCGGAGTCTCCGTTGTTTTGCAGGTACAGGCGCAGTCGGATCAGTCCTCGAGCTATAACTCTCCCGAGGGACAAAAACACCCAAAACAACGGCGGTATATCCTTGTTGCCGTGGATTACTTCACCAAATGGGTGGAGGTAGAGGCGGTAAAAAACATCAAGACAAAGGACGTCATCTCTTTCATTTGGAAGAACATCATCACCCGGTTTGGGGTGCCCATGTCTATGGTTTTTGACAATGGTCCTCAGTTTTGCATCAGTCTGCCGACCCCAGGAAAACGGCCAGGTCGAAGCCTTCAACAAGTTAATCTCAGACGGCATAAAGAAGAAAATCGAAAGAGCTGGCGGCCTATGGTCGGATGAGTTACCTCACGTCCTTTGGGCCATCAAATCAACAACAAAAGGGGCAATCGGAGAGACCCCATTTCTTATGGTATAAGGTCGTTTTTCCCATTGAACACAATGAGTCGACTCTTCAAATCATGCTATATGACGAAGAGGTAAATTGGGAGGCCATACAACTAGAATTGGACTCACTTCCTGAGCGTAGGGGCAACGCTGCCCTACGTCATGAGATTTACCGTCAGAGAATGACTGGAGCCTACAATAAAAGAGTATACAAGCGGCCCTTGAAAAGTAGGGGACTTTGTGCTACAAAAAGTAGAGGCAATTGGTAGGCAAATGAACAAGGAAAGTTAACCCCTAATTGGGAAGGCCCCTACCGAATCTATGAAGAACTAAGAGGTGGCACCTACCGTTTGGAAACACCAGACGGCAGATAGCTAGCTAGAACTTGGAAATTAGATAACTTGAAAAAGTACTACTTCTGAAATTTTGTAAACCTTTGAATGAAAAACTCATTAATGAGAAAGTTGCTTTTTTCCAATCTTTCTGATTTATTTCTTTAATTTTCATATAAGGGTACCGCTTGCAGAATGTGCAGAAGGCTTGAATTCACTTAACTAATACAAGCTAAGTTCAAAAAGCTTAGCAGCTAAACTCTTGTTTTAAAACGAGCTAACGAGGCTAATGACCGGATAGTTATAAATAACCAACCGTCTACACCAACATGAGTATGACCGTCTGCTTTAACAACTGACGACGCCCATTTGGGTGAATTCGTCGAAGAGAGCATCTCCTTTTTGGGTGGTACATTGCTCTATAAACCAAAAACAAACGGCCCTACCGACTATTTGGTTTAAGATAACGCTCGAAGATGTTTGACTTAATCTAATTTGAAACCTAAAAAGCTTAGTTTCTCAACTATTCTAATGTAGGCGGGAAGCGACTACTATTTCATTTTAGAGGCTCCAACATATATGCGTCACCACTTGTTATTGCTCTAGGGCAATATAGGCCGACAAATTGTTTTTAATGATTATAAGTTAAGTCCGAAGACTTAACAGCTTTGATTTTCGTTATAAATGACTCATCAAGGCCTATGCCCGGATATTCCTAATACTTACCCGTCTGCCCAAGATGGCCGACTTTCCGCTTGGTTTGGACCAATCACCATAGTGATTGATTGACTTAGAAACAAATCATACCTTTTTAAGTATCAATAATTTCTAAGTCAATCAATCCACCTTTGAAACCAAGCAAACATCCGGCCAAGGGCAAAGACATCCGGTATTGCAGACTATCGTATAGTATACAGGAAATTTAAATAGTTAGCTTAAATCTATGCATACCAAACAAATTCGAAAGCTTTAAAAATAAAAATTTTAAGGCAAAAATAAGATCAATATGATAAAAACCGGTCACATGTCCGGATGATTCATTAATTAACGATCCGTCCCTACAGACGATTGTAAATATTAACCGGTACAACCGGTAGAAATTTTTGATTCACCCGACCCCTTGGTCGGTAAAAATACTGAGATACACGGCGCACAGGCCGAATGTAATAGCAGATGGCCATTCGACCGCAGAAAAAACATTAAAGCTTAAGTATCAAGAGTGGGGTTTTTCAGTATTGGCAGCCGCATCATCCTTGTTGCCCCAAGGCGGCTGCTCATTAGTTTCCTTTTCCTCCCCCTCCTCCTGATCATCATCCCCAGAGGTCGACCCCTCTGTAGAATCGGACACCTTAGCATCATTGGCCGCCTCTTCCTCAGCTTTCTTCAGGAGCTCGGCATTGAACTCGTCATTGGCCTCATCAAACTTGACCTTCCAAGTTTTGTAGTCAGAGCCCGGATGAACAGACTCCCAAGTCATCCGCATGATGGTGTTGTAATCCTCCATCATTTGTTAGACCAAGGCTTCCTTTTCTTGCTCAGCCCAAGACTTATCCTAAACTGGGCCTCCTGGTTCTCTAGCCGGCCCTTTAGCTTGTCCACCTACTCCTTCAGCCTATCCGTGTTCTTGCCCGCTTCCTCGAGGGGCTCGAGCTTGGCCTTGTGGCCTTTAACCTCAACCTGAAGCTCGGTTATCCGCCTCCTCGCTCCGTCCGAGTCGTGCTTGACCTGCAGATTGGCCGACGCCTGGGAATACATCATATCAAGTGTCAGAAGCTCATTTTAAGAAATCTCAAAACTGGCAGTATCTATTGAGGAGGCGGCCCGAGCTTTCGCAGCCTTTACCTCTTTAGACTTTTCGTTAAACAGCCTTTTGAGACCGTTTACGCGCAGCATAGCCTACATTCGAAAAAAGTGGGAACCGTTAGTATCAAGCGGCCACACACATTACGCAAGATAGAAATATTTTACAAGTGTCGTACCTCGCAAAGAAGCGCAAGGATGGCGTCAAGGTTGAGGGAGCCGACTCCTCTGACGAATGCCTTATTCTCAAGGTCAAGCGCCCTCACATCTTTTTGGCCAGTTGTTGGACATTTGGCCTCGGGAAGACATCTTCACATTCAACATTTTGTGAGTAAATGTTGTAAATCCGGCCGAATGATCGAGTGTCTTCTGAGGTGCTAGGCGGCTATTTATTAAACTTTACCCTACAAGGATAGGGTAAAGGGTGAAAAGCGGTTATACCTTCCGCCTCCTCCTCAAGGGGAGCTTTGCTCCCACCCCCTGCTGAGCTGACAGCAGTGTTGAGTGGGCAGAAGGGACGAACGGTAGTATGCTGCTGAGTGGGCAGTCGGCTTCTTTGAGGCTGAGAGCTTCTCCATTGCTTTATCTGCACAGGAAAACAATTGTTAGAAACAAAAAGTAAAGATCAAATTCAGCAAGTATTAAAGAACAATCAGCCAGCTACCTATCAGTCTTTCAGTGCTAAGACCGCAAGCAGCAAAATACGTTCCGTCAAATAGCCACTCATGGTGGGAATATAACTTTGGGGGGTGACTTCCTTCTCCCCCGTTCTCTCATTGGATCGTACGACCACCGTGAATAGGCCCTGATCCAAAATTTGCTATCTTGCCTTCCTTGGGACAGGTGATAGAGCATCCCTTCCAGCTAGGAGGGGAGCGTTCCGGTTCCACCGGTTGTACTTTTTGTTTCGTAGTCGGTCGGGGGAAGAGACTATGTAAAACTTCCTCCTCCGGTCCTTCCATTTGGACTCTTTTTTGACGGTCATCATGTATATTTTATGGCTTGTAAGGGTGAACCATCCGGTCCCACTTGATTTTGGGGTCCGGTTGTGCAGAGGACCACTTGGGAGTCTTCTCGCCAGCCACCATGTTCAAAGCTTCTTCTGCAAAAATAATGAACACATGATTAGTGCAATATCATAATTGGCTAACAATAGTACAAGCGGAATTAAACTGGATGTATATCAAACATACGCTTTGGAAACATCGTGCTAAGCCCACAGGCGGATAAGAATGCCTCATCTCTAAACCATGCACACATGGGAATCCAATTATTAGGGACCTTTAATACGTCCCCGGTTGAGAGTGTCTCCGTATGGAGCTCAAAAAACTTGGTTTCATTGATAGAGTCATAGTTGTCCCCTAGAATCCGGGGAAGGGCACATTTGCAACCTAGTAGGTCGGGCATTTTATTATACCGGCGTAGCTCCTTGTTCTCTTGACAGGTTGGGGCAAACAGCAGGTAGAAACGGGTTTTCCAACCGTCATATTTGGACACTTTGTCCAATGTCATTTGGTACTGAGGGAGAATGGTGAAGGTGTACCACGCCCTCCAATCGCCTGGGTTGCGGCTGAGATAGTGCATGTGAGCAAAAGCCTCCTAGTTGGGATTCAAGTCTTGCATTTCACAAGCGACAACATACCCCAGAATGTTAGTCCATGAATTTGGGGAGAGTTGCCAGACGCCCAGGCCATAACCCCTGAGTATGACTCTCACAGCATGGTGAAGCGGGAATCGGAGGCCTGCCAAGAATGCCGCCTCATAGCATCCAAAGTAGGCATTGGCGTTCTCCTGGTCATCTTTCTAGGAGATGGTTCCTAGCTCAGGCGGCACCTCGATAGTATATCCATTTCCTAGAGGCCACTTCTGCACAAAGCTTTCAATGCCTTTTAGCATTGCCCGCCTGTCTTTAGCGGAGATGTGGATCTGAAAGGGATCATCCTTTGCTTCCCATTTTTTCCTCCCTTCGGCCTCACTATCCTCAAGCAGGGAAAGAGGGGCATCATTATCATCCTTAGAGTTAGACCCTGAGGAGGAGCTTTCACCATCTCCCTTGTCGCCGGCTGACCCCGATGCAGACTCTTCCCCGTCTCTATCTTCGGGGCCAACTTCATCAAGGTCCATCTGGGAGACGGCTCCCCACCCGTCTCTACCCTCATCGTATAGGATTGTGTTACTTAGGGTTCTAGGAATCCCGGACGGGGAATATTCCCCTGAGCTTTCATTGCTCTCTGACCTCTCAACCGGGGTTACCTCATCAAACGACACTTCCAAAGTACCGTCTCTTTGACGCCGTCTGGTGGCTATCTGTTTAGTTCTAGCCATCGTGTCCTGCACAGACACATAGATGGTCGGTTGAGGAGTATAAAATTGCTCCATGCACCCAGAGGCGGCACTCCCAGTCCTAGACTCAGCCGTAACAGGAGACCGGCTGACTACTGACCTAGGTCGTGCCGTGTGTGTTGGTGATGAGTCCATTTATTGAATGAATTGAAGAAAATGTAAATGAGCTGAAGGGAGTAGAGGCGGTACCTTACGTTTATCTCTGAAAGGGGGGCAAACGGTGATGACCGACTGAGATGCTGCTGAAGTCAACTTTGCTTGCTTGGGGCACAGGCGGTTGTAAACCGGCTGATGTAGGCGGAAAATGAACAACGCTTGTGTGCACGTGGACAGACGACAGATTTTCTCTCTCTAGGATTGGTGATTCTCTCTCTAGAATGTTTTGAAAACGTCCAAAATGAGGGGGGTAAATTGTGTATTTATAGAGGGGTAAAAAATAGGGGCATCCTGGTAATTTCCCCATAATGTGAAAGGTTAAATTTTCACAATAAAAAAAAAACTATTTCCTATGACTGAGTGACATGTGTCACAGATGCCACGTGGCACGCCACGTCACATCTGTGAGGGGAAAATGTTTTGGGTAATTTTACCCATGCCACGTGGGCCAATCAAGTCCTGACACGTGTCATACTGTGGTTGGTCCGAATTGGATCAGTCTCCATTTGACACGTGTCCCTCCTAGAGCTTGGGAGAAAAAATCGGCCTTCAAAGGCCCAAATCCTGAGAAAGCCGTAATACGGCGCAGCCTAGCAGAGCTAGGTCAGAGTGACCTAATCAAGGGCATGTTTCCCTATGACCCTATAAATAGGGAGATTCCCCCATTTTCGGGACAGGAATTAATTATTACAGCAGACCCTACATTCTCTTACATCAGAGAAGCACCTGATCTCGGAATCCGAGAAGATCTCACTTTTCATTTTCCGCACCTTCTCCTACCCACATTCAATGACTAACTTGATCGTCGGAGGCGGAGCTCCTACCACCCGGAGTCTCCGTTGTTTTGCAGGTACAGGCGCAGTCGGATCAGTCCTCGAGCTATAACTCTCCCGAGGGACAAAAACACCCAAAACAACGGCGGTATATCCTTGTTGCCGTGGATTACTTCACCAAATGGGTGGAGGTAGAGGCGGTAAAAAACATCAAGACAAAGGACGTCATCTCTTTCATTTGGAAGAACATCATCACCCGGTTTGGGGTGCCCATGTCTATGGTTTTTGACAATGGTCCTCAGTTTTGCATCAGTCTGCCGACCCCAGGAAAACGGCCAGGTCGAAGCCTTCAACAAGTTAATCTCAGACGGCATAAAGAAGAAAATCGAAAGAGCTGGCGGCCTATGGTCGGATGAGTTACCTCACGTCCTTTGGGCCATCAAATCAACAACAAAAGGGGCAATCGGAGAGACCCCATTTCTTATGGTATAAGGTCGTTTTTCCCATTGAACACAATGAGTCGACTCTTCAAATCATGCTATATGACGAAGAGGTAAATTGGGAGGCCATACAACTAGAATTGGACTCACTTCCTGAGCGTAGGGGCAACGCTGCCCTACGTCATGAGATTTACCGTCAGAGAATGACTGGAGCCTACAATAAAAGAGTATACAAGCGGCCCTTGAAAAGTAGGGGACTTTGTGCTACAAAAAGTAGAGGCAATTGGTAGGCAAATGAACAAGGAAAGTTAACCCCTAATTGGGAAGGCCCCTACCGAATCTATGAAGAACTAAGAGGTGGCACCTACCGTTTGGAAACACCAGACGGCAGATAGCTAGCTAGAACTTGGAAATTAGATAACTTGAAAAAGTACTACTTCTGAAATTTTGTAAACCTTTGAATGAAAAACTCATTAATGAGAAAGTTGCTTTTTTCCAATCTTTCTGATTTATTTCTTTAATTTTCATATAAGGGTACCGCTTGCAGAATGTGCAGAAGGCTTGAATTCACTTAACTAATACAAGCTAAGTTCAAAAAGCTTAGCAGCTAAACTCTTGTTTTAAAACGAGCTAACGAGGCTAATGACCGGATAGTTATAAATAACCAACCGTCTACACCAACATGAGTATGACCGTCTGCTTTAACAACTGACGACGCCCATTTGGGTGAATTCGTCGAAGAGAGCATCTCCTTTTTGGGTGGTACATTGCTCTATAAACCAAAAACAAACGGCCCTACCGACTATTTGGTTTAAGATAACGCTCGAAGATGTTTGACTTAATCTAATTTGAAACCTAAAAAGCTTAGTTTCTCAACTATTCTAATGTAGGCGGGAAGCGACTACTATTTCATTTTAGAGGCTCCAACATATATGCGTCACCACTTGTTATTGCTCTAGGGCAATATAGGCCGACAAATTGTTTTTAATGATTATAAGTTAAGTCCGAAGACTTAACAGCTTTGATTTTCGTTATAAATGACTCATCAAGGCCTATGCCCGGATATTCCTAATACTTACCCGTCTGCCCAAGATGGCCGACTTTCCGCTTGGTTTGGACCAATCACCATAGTGATTGATTGACTTAGAAACAAATCATACCTTTTTAAGTATCAATAATTTCTAAGTCAATCAATCCACCTTTGAAACCAAGCAAACATCCGGCCAAGGGCAAAGACATCCGGTATTGCAGACTATCGTATAGTATACAGGAAATTTAAATAGTTAGCTTAAATCTATGCATACCAAACAAATTCGAAAGCTTTAAAAATAAAAATTTTAAGGCAAAAATAAGATCAATATGATAAAAACCGGTCACATGTCCGGATGATTCATTAATTAACGATCCGTCCCTACAGACGATTGTAAATATTAACCGGTACAACCGGTAGAAATTTTTGATTCACCCGACCCCTTGGTCGGTAAAAATACTGAGATACACGGCGCACAGGCCGAATGTAATAGCAGATGGCCATTCGACCGCAGAAAAAACATTAAAGCTTAAGTATCAAGAGTGGGGTTTTTCAGTATTGGCAGCCGCATCATCCTTGTTGCCCCAAGGCGGCTGCTCATTAGTTTCCTTTTCCTCCCCCTCCTCCTGATCATCATCCCCAGAGGTCGACCCCTCTGTAGAATCGGATACCTTAGCATCATTGGCCGCCTCTTCCTCAGCTTTCTTCAGGAGCTCGGCATTGAACTCGTCATTGGCCTCATCAAACTTGACCTTCCAAGTTTTGTAGTCAGAGCCCGGATGAACAGACTCCCAAGTCATCCGCATGATGGTGTTGTAATCCTCCATCATTTGTTAGACCAAGGCTTCCTTTTCTTGCTCAGCCCAAGACTTATCCTAAACTGGGCCTCCTGGTTCTCTAGCCGGCCCTTTAGCTTGTCCACCTACTCCTTCAGCCTATCCGTGTTCTTGCCCGCTTCCTCGAGGGGCTCGAGCTTGGCCTTGTGGCCTTTAACCTCAACCTGAAGCTCGGTTATCCGCCTCCTCGCTCCGTCCGAGTCGTGCTTGACCTGCAGATTGGCCGACGCCTGGGAATACATCATATCAAGTGTCAGAAGCTCATTTTAAGAAATCTCAAAACTGGCAGTATCTATTGAGGAGGCGGCCCGAGCTTTCGCAGCCTTTACCTCTTTAGACTTTTCGTTAAACAGCCTTTTGAGACCGTTTACGCGCAGCATAGCCTACATTCGAAAAAAGTGGGAACCGTTAGTATCAAGCGGCCACACACATTACGCAAGATAGAAATATTTTACAAGTGTCGTACCTCGCAAAGAAGCGCAAGGATGGCGTCAAGGTTGAGGGAGCCGACTCCTCTGACGAATGCCTTATTCTCAAGGTCAAGCGCCCTCACATCTTTTTGGCCAGTTGTTGGACATTTGGCCTCGGGAAGACATCTTCACATTCAACATTTTGTGAGTAAATGTTGTAAATCCGGCCGAATGATCGAGTGTCTTCTGAGGTGCTAGGCGGCTATTTATTAAACTTTACCCTACAAGGATAGGGTAAAGGGTGAAAAGCGGTTATACCTTCCGCCTCCTCCTCAAGGGGAGCTTTGCTCCCACCCCCTGCTGAGCTGACAGCAGTGTTGAGTGGGCAGAAGGGACGAACGGTAGTATGCTGCTGAGTGGGCAGTCGGCTTCTTTGAGGCTGAGAGCTTCTCCATTGCTTTATCTGCACAGGAAAACAATTGTTAGAAACAAAAAGTAAAGATCAAATTCAGCAAGTATTAAAGAACAATCAGCCAGCTACCTATCAGTCTTTCAGTGCTAAGACCGCAAGCAGCAAAATACGTTCCGTCAAATAGCCACTCATGGTGGGAATATAACTTTGGGGGGTGACTTCCTTCTCCCCCGTTCTCTCATTGGATCGTACGACCACCGTGAATAGGCCCTGATCCAAAATTTGCTATCTTGCCTTCCTTGGGACAGGTGATAGAGCATCCCTTCCAGCTAGGAGGGGAGCGTTCCGGTTCCACCGGTTGTACTTTTTGTTTCGTAGTCGGTCGGGGGAAGAGACTATGTAAAACTTCCTCCTCCGGTCCTTCCATTTGGACTCTTTTTTGACGGTCATCATGTATATTTTATGGCTTGTAAGGGTGAACCATCCGGTCCCACTTGATTTTGGGGTCCGGTTGAGGTAGTGCATATGGAAAAAGCCTCAAAGCTTGGCTCTACCTCAAACATTTCGCAGGCGACAATGAACCCATGATTTTAACCCAAGAGTTTGGGGCAAGTTGCCAGATACCCAGTTGGTACCCATTTAAAATCCTCTCTACAGCCAGGTGGAGAGGGAAACGAAGACCTGCTTGGATGGCCGCCTCATAGCAGCCAAAACATTTGTCCCGATAGCTAGACCCTTCTGGCCATACTACCGTGTCAATAGCATCTGAGATGGTAAGAAGAAAGTCATTTCCCATGACATGCTGGGAGATGAATTTCCCAAATTTATCTGTAATTGCAACTTGCCTGCCATGGGGAACATGTTGGTAGTAGGCAGCGAACTCCATTCGGCACGAGGCAGACGGCTCAGACCAACCTTTGCCCCTGTCAATTGACAGGGACTCCCTTGCTGCATCCAGCTTGGAGCGCGCCTCCTCCGAATCTATAAAGGTGCTATCAGAAGTAGACGGATCAGAGTCGTCGTCGGAGCTCTCGGACTCCAAGTCCAAATTGGGGGCTTGATGGCTAGGGCGAGCAGTGTCCTCCATCTCCTCATCCAAAGCCAGATCAATCGGCTCGGAGACATTTTGCTATATCTCAGCCTCAGACTCCTCCAAAATCGAAGATCTCGGGGTACTAGGAGGACTAGGCGGATGGTCAGAGATTTCACTAATAGGTGCCTTAATGGAGCCCTCTGAATAGATTGTGGAACTTTTCGAATGGTACCAGGAACCATCCGGATTATACTTCCAACATGTCTGCTTTGTTTTGGCCATGGTGTCTTGCACAGACACAGATACGGTCGGATTCGGAGAAGTTTGCAGCGGGGAGTCCAAGAATGGGCAGTCGGCACTCCTAGTTCCAGATTCAGCCGTCCCCAGTGACCGGCTGATTCGTGCCGCCCGCGTTTGGGAAACCATTTTCAAAAGAAAGAGACAAAAATAAAACAAAAAGAAAGGAAAACAGACAGTTACCTTACAAGTGAAGGAACGAGAGCCGCTTGAAAGGTCTGGGACATATGTTGACAAGCAGACTAGGTCACGAACGGCGGATGCTTTCACAGAAGAGGACAAACTCTTAAAAGTTAAAGATTCTCTCAAAGATTTTTCACCAACGTGTGAAAATGAAAGGAGGGGTTAACTCCTATTTATAGAAGGGTGAAACCTTGGGGTAAAACCCTAATTTTTTACCCCAGATAAACGGTAACATCATGCGCCAATGCATGCGTGACAGATGTCACAGGTCCTACGTGGCATGCCACGTCCTCCCTGTGAGGGGCAAATGATTTGGGTATTTATACCCTACCACGTGGACCTATGCAAGCCTGACATGTGTTACCCCAGGGAGAGCCCAAAGTGGACCAACTGGAGCACAACACGTGGCAGGTAGATATTTGGAGGGGAAATGGCATCCTTCAAGGCCTAAATCCCTAGAGAGCCGCAAAACGGCGCTGTCCAAGTCCCTAGGTCACCAAACTCCAGGGCAGGGGCACACTTTCCTAAGACCCTATTATAAATAGGGAGATTCCCCCAATTATTGGGGCACCTTACAATCATTACATCATTTATTATTCTCGAAAATAGAGAAAACACCTGATCTCGGAATCCGAGAAGACTTGCCGCACGTTTTTACTCCGATCCCGTACTAACTTGACCGTCGGAGGTGGACCTCCGAACATCCGGAGCTTCCGTTATTTTGCAGGTACATGCGGCTTGGATCCAGACTGTGAGCTGTAACTCTCCCTAGGGACACAAAAAACCCTAAAACACTAATACACGTGTCACTTTCTCAACAAAAATTTTCCCGCCTAGAGTTTGTTATTTCTTTTTTACAGCTTTTTTCTTTTTTTTATTATTTTTTTTAATCTTCTAAAAAAAAGTTTGTTAAATGTATTCTTGAACATAAATATATATATACATATATATATATATATATATATATATATATATATATATATATATATATATATATATATATATATATATATATATGAAGATTGGATATTGATCTGAATTGGTAATTATCCTTTAAATTATTAAATAAATAAAACTCTTGATAATTAAAAAAATTAAAAGGTTTGTTACTATAAACTTTGAAATAATAATATAATATCTATAACTAGAACTATAGTAATCACATTTCTTTTTTTTTTCCTCCTTAAAAAATAACATGATGATAAAAAGTTATTCCATATAATATATTAAGTTATATATTGACTTCCTTCAAAAAAAAAAAAGTTGTATATTGACTTTAAATTTATGATTTACAAGTCTTATCATTATGTAACCGTGCATTACACGGGACAAAAACTAGTTTCCAATAAAAACTCTTCATAGGCAGAACCTCCTTATAGTAATTATTTTAGTCTATTTGAAAAACTCTTCATAAGTGTAACATCTCTATTTAATTTTCATCTTTAATAATATCATGTAACTCCTTAGTAAATTACATGATAATCTACCATCTAATTTGTAAGAAATTAGATGGTAGATTTTGTTATAGGAAGTTCTGCCTATGGTCTCTAGTTAGAGACCATAGGCAGAACCTCCTTATAGTAATAATTTTAGTCTATTTGAAAAACTCTTCATAAGTGTAATATCTCTATTTAATTTTCGTCTTTAATAATATCATGTAACTCCTTAGTAAATTACATGATAATCTACCATCTAATTTGTAAGAAATTACTTTTTATTTTTAAGTGTATCGTACATGATATTCACTCATGATGTTTTATTAAAAAAAATGAGTCAAATTTAATTATTCATTAAATACTTATTACTATATTTTCATTTACTTATAAATATGGTTGAACATTAACCTTCTAAATTTAATATTTGATCAAAATTTACAAATTTATAATGATCCAGGGCATTGCCCGAACCAATAGCTAGTTGGACTTTTATTTCCCGTAGTACTCTCTCTGTCCTATAATTAGTACTCTCTCCATCCCCGAAAGAACGACCCTTTTGGGTTGATTTCGCGGGTATTAAGAAAGTTGAATTAAAAGTATATTGGAAAGATAAATTTACATGGGGTTTGTAAAAAAGTAGAGAGAGATAGTAATAAAAGTACATGGAAAAACAAAATTTTATATGGGAAAGCTAATTTTGCATAAATATTATTGCAAATTGAAGGGTATTTTAATGCTAATATGTCGATCAATTTGGGACTAAAATTAGGCTATAAGGGTCAAACTTTTGGGGATGGACGGAGTAATAGTTAGCACCTACACCCTAGAGTAGGTAGAGCAACCTACACCCCGATTGAATTTGATACACTACAGTGCTACATTGGTGCTACACTTAGCCTCATTCCCTCACTATTCAATTACCCCCACTAACTGCAATAGCTGCAAATTTTCCTCCCCCTACCCCCACATATATATACATTAAAATAATAATAATAATTAAAAAAAAACATCATTCAAATATTTAAAATTTATTTTCTCTCTCTTCAGCCTTCCTCTTCATTATTTTCCTAGCATTTTCTCTCTCATCAACACTTTCATGCTTAAATATTTTCAAGCTAATACAATTACAAAATTGCTACAAAATACTCCAATCGGCATTTGCGAGGAAATTCTTCAATGGCAACAACAATCTCCTAAACAGTAAGTATTTGTTCATTTTTGGAACAAAAAAAATGTGTAAACGAACCCGGAATTTTTCTATTTTTATTTACGATCATATATTCTAAAAAGTAATCGATTACTTGTATGATTATACATATTATTGCTAAAAATAATTATAGTCTACTATGATTTGTACTATTATTCTATAATGGGAAGTGAAAACAAAGAACCGATGACGTAAGTGTTTATTATATTAGAATATTGGACAACTCAAATTGAAAAATCAAATGTCAATTTAAAATTAGGTATTTGTGAAATTGTTATTAGGTAGATTTCAACTAGTAAATTTTATCTACTATTATAAATGTTCATTTCAGATGAACTTCATGTTCATTTGTAGAACGATTAATGTTCAAATTATATGACTAATTTTGAAGATATATTATCATTTTGCATTATGGAATTGAAGCATCAATTATCAATTAATATAAATTATTTCATTAATTAAAACTGTAATTTAGTAAATTTTGGCAAGCAAATTTAAGTTATCGTAAATGTACATTTCAAATACGAAGTAGAATTTCCTGTCAGAAAAAAAAAAGAATTCATGCTCATTTGTAGAAGGAATTATCAATTAATATTATCATTTTGAGCATTAAAATGTTATTTATTTGGTGAATATTGACTATTAATTTAATTCATCATAAATGTTCATTTTAGTTTGACTTCATGTTCATTTATAGAAGCATAAAAATTCAAATTAGAATTACTAAAAATTTATATAGCTCTAGTAATTATGATTTTAAATGTTATTGCATTCACATTTCACATAAATATATGTTCACTTAAATTTGTTATGAGTTCATTATTCTCTTTGCGTTAAATAACATTTTCATTCTCATATTGAAAGATATTCATTTGAAATTTAATACTTGTTCATTATCCTATACATTAAAAGATGTTCATTTCCAATCTTATAATATGTTCATTCTTTTATCTAAAAATGTTCATTAATTTTAATACTTGTAATTTATCACATTAAAAGATATTTGCTTGATTTGTATTTTAGTGCTTATTCTTACTAATATTGAATATTAATCAATATAATTTAAATTAGTTTGTTCATTCTCGTATTGAAAGATGTTCATTTGACTTATAAAACTTGTTCATTTTCATATTAAAAGATGTTCATTTATATTTCAATACTAGTTCATACTCGTATTGAACTATGTTCATTTTAAAAAATTTGTTCATATTTGTATGTGTGAATACTCATTTAATTATCTAGTTTTTGTTATTTATAGTGTTTGATTTTACTACCAATTATTTTTACAAAATTAAATCTCCCATTACATAGGTTAATCTAGTAAGACAGGTGAAGACGACGATGTACATATTGAGAAAAGATGCGTATCAATAAAAGCACACAAAACATCATAAGACTATGTATAATGGGTATAAATGTACAACAAGGAGAATGTTTTTTTTTTTTTTTTTTTTGACGGGGACAAGGAGAATGGTTCCATATACTCCCTCCGTCCTTAAGTTAAATTCCTACTTCTAGAATTTATTCCTCACATAATAGAAAGAAATATTAATGTAATTTAGGAAAGGAGGGACTACCTTTTATTTTTACCAAATGTATTATATGACAATGTTCATTTTTTAATACTGATAAATGATTGTGTTCATTTTACTTTAATTACTAAGGTACTTTACTACTATAATCCATATCTTTCAAAAACAAACATCTAGGTAGTTGTAAGAAATATTTCAAGCATTCCACACTTGAGCCCCACTGTGATCATACACTTAAGCATGGTGGCGTCCAAAGGGAAGGAAGCTAGAGCAAAAGAGTCGCCAATAAGTTTTAGGAACTTGTAAACCGTTCACAGGGTGAAGGTTACACCCCTTCACGATCCATGAGATCGCTAACTCGATAGTGGTCCTAAAACATGATTGGATAATCGAGGATGAAGGTACAAATCCAACCTAAAAGAGATTGAACCTGCCCTAAAAATAAGCCTCTACTTTATTATTCTCATATTCATATGCGCTTTCTGACTAACATATAATTAATATATTAATCCTTAACCTGTTTAATCTATGTTGGTTGAATATTAATGCACAAACAAAACTATTATTGACGATCACTTGGATTAAAATCATATTAGCCTAAATAAAATTATTAATTATCTTATTAAGCGTGATTTCAAGTACAAATTCCCTTTAAACCTGCAAGAGAGGGCGTGATCAAGCAATAACAATAATATCAAGCAACATATACCATCGATACAACAAATCATCATCATAATAAAAATCTCAATAAAGCATAGTATTATTAGCAAGATCCTTGGCATGATACTAATATGATTAATAACAAATCCTAGCATGTCACTATACAATAAAGATCAAAACTTTAGCCCTAACATGATACTAACATGATAAAATAAAATAGAAAGCAACCTAAACATGATAAAAGAAAATAGGAAGCAACCTAAACATGATACTAGAAAGCAATAAATAACATCCTAACATGATACTAGGAATTAAAATAATTTAAGCATGCTTTCTAAAGATATAGAGCATTAAAATTACTCACTTTGTTGCCTCGTATCTCTTTCTATCAAAACAATACACACACTAGTAACTTCAATGAAAATATTAAACAATAAATCTAATCAAAGAATTGAAATAAGATTTAGGACCAGACCCTCATAAATTACCAACCTTTCACGTCGTGGGCGAAGGCAACTTCGAGCTTTGCTAGGTATGTCTAAGTCTCGTGATGTACGAATGTTGTTTGAAAAGGGAAGGCTAAGAAAGAGGGAAAAAAGATAAAATAAGCTTCTAGCTTGTAGAGAGAGAAAGAATAGAATATATGATTGTTGATTGTTGTTGGTGAATTAAAACAGGGAAATACGACCCTATTTATAGAGAAAAACATTCGGAAACGATCAGAGAAGATCGAATTTTAATCGAAGTAAAACTGCACCCATCGCTGCGCGACAAGACCATCGCGACGCAACAGCTCTGTCGTGGCACAACATGACCATCGCGACGTGATGGCTCCGTTGCGGCGCGATGATGCTGTTGGATAATTTTTAGCTGTACGGATTCCATTATCGAATATAATTCAATTATTAGAGTCCGTACTTTATCTTTTAAAATCAGATTAAATCTTTTAAAACCCTGTTTTTATTCCAACTAAAATTCTTTATCTTTTCTAAAAATATAATTATTAATCTTAATCTCTTTAGAACTTAAAATAACCTTCTAGACTATTATAGAAAATTAAAGTAATTCCTAATCACTTTAAGAATGATAATTAAATGGACCCTCCACTTGATCATTGGGTCACCCATAAAACTCATTTAATATCCAATTTAATATTTGGGCCATAACTTCCTCATTATTCATCGGAATTGGGCTTATAATATATTGTCAGAAAGCTCTTTTTGAGCCCCATCCAACTACACTATTATTGGACCTATATCATGGACCAAATTAAATTGTATTAGACATTTTCATAAATAATATATGAAAAGGAATATTTATTTGAAAACAAAAAGAAGTATTTTTTATTAAAACAAAGGAATCACGAGACTGTTTCACATTGCACCTCGTTCGATAATCAAATGACGTAAAAGGTACTCATCAATGGGTTTGGTGTCTACAATAGTATATACATATAGAGTTCAAATAAATAAGGAAAATGACATGTTCATAATCATTTTTGCAAAAACAAAATATTCATACTCCGTAATAAAAGTTGGTAGAGTAGAGCTATAACAACTCTAAACTGGAAAAGTATCCTAGGCTATAATGCTACTTCGCTACTATCTTAAAATTCATTCGTTCTTACTTTTATAAATTTTCATATTCATATTGATACATGTCCAGTTTTATTTTCATTATTGTGATATCAATGCATGGTTATTAACATGTTAATGTATGTTTATTTTCGTATTCATATATGTTTATTTTCAATTCAATATTTATTTTGATCGATATTCAATCACAAATATAATTTGATACATGTTCCTTTTCATATTGATAAATATTTATTTTCTTATTGATAAATGTTAATTATCATGTTGATAGTTATTTACTTTAACATTATTATTTTCTCTTTATTTCCACCAACCAGATAACGGATATCACTCTTATTAGTGACTCAATATTCATCATCCGAAACATTTAGTCCCCCATCATTTGTACACTTTTTGTTATTTTCTCTCTCCTCTTTTTGTGATTTTTTTTCTTAAAAACTGAAGCCATAATTGCTAATGAAACTACTAATATTCAGAAAAATGCTAATCACATGCCTAAAAAATACGCTTTGGGAGTCATGCGGTTTGACTCCTCTACTTTAGACTACGCAAGCGCTTCATTCTCTAGACTCGAGTCGCTACTTAGTGCAAGCTTTGGTGGAGTTCTTTTGAGACACCACCAACACGTTCCATTTTCCTTGGGGTGAAATGACTATCACTCCCCTCGACTTCTCTATTATCATCGGATTGGAGTTCCGGTCAACTACTGTGCCCCTAGGTAGGAATATTACTCTTTCTTCTCCTGAAGTGGAAGAGCTGCTAGGTCCTATTGCTGTGTGGGCTCGTGCTGAGTCTAGAGTAGAACAGCTGACCGGTCGATCCATCCGCCAATCTTCGCTGATGGCATATTTCCGAGATGATGCGACCACCCTAAAGTAGCGGGTGCACATCTTTGTTCTAATTATTTTGTCGGGGACCTTCTCCCATGATAAGGGTAGCCGAGCGTTGCTCTACTACCTCCCTGCTCTTCGCAACCTCCGAGTGGTCGGGACTTTCGACTGGGTCAGCTTGGCCTATGCTGACTTCCTGCTTGGATTGTGACTCACTTGTCACCATCGGAGCTACAGTGAGGAGGTCACCTTTTTTAGCTTTAGGAGGATCGTAGAGGTATACTCTCGTTTTCCTCTGATAGAATTAACTCTTCCGTGCTAGCTAGTTTTTGCTGACTTTTCTGTTATTATAGGTTTGGTTTTACGAGTACTTCCCGACCTTGTCCCCAACTAGGTCTTTGCCTCGAGGGCTTCCTATTGCTGCAAGTTGGGGAGGTCGTTATGCTGGCATGACTGCTATCGGACTCGTGCATGAGTCGATTCTACCGGTATGAATTACTTATCATCATTTTCAATTATCTTCCTTTGTAGGACTATGCCTTACAGGTGTTCCCTTTTTCAAGAGCCTGAGCCTGCTTTCCGTCCATGGGTCGGTTTGGACGTTCCTACGCGGGCCGTTCAGTATACGGCTCAGCGGCTCTACTTCCAGGGGATATACGAAGTTGTGGTGTACCTGGGCGAGAGGGTTACGATTCAACACTCGTCCTCGTTCTTCATCGTTCCGACTCGTCCTCCACCGCACATAATGAACTAGGCGAGTCTTAGGACCTTTATGGACTCGGCACCGGCTGGTGTTGATTGGCAAAATTTCAGCCACCCGACTCGGTTCTATGCTGAGAGGCTTTTGCCTTGTTTGGCTCCACCTCCTTCGATATCGGAGGAAGCGGAGGTATGTTCTTGTGTTTTTTTATTTTTACTTTGGTAGCCCCGAACGATGTTTAATTTGTTGGAATTTTACTTCTACAGGATGCTACTAAGGCTCCGGAGTTTGTACCTCCGACCATGTCCATCACCTATCAGGGGTCTTATAGACCAGTTGAGGAGATGATACCCCTGGCTCCCGAGGAGTGGCGCCTTGTCAAGAAATTGATCCCTCGACATCAGACTTGGGTAGGTTTATCTCTCATTTTTGTCTGTATGTACATTTTGATTGTTTCTAATCCTTTTCTTTTGCAGTTTACTCGCGAGATGGTATCGAGGATGGCGAGAGCTATGGACGCCTTTTGTTACCAGCTGATGAGGTTGAGTCACCAGGCATCATGCCGGCAGGATGGTGGTGCGAGAGAGGTATATCTCTTATCTTGCTTTGTATTTGCATTTTTTGTTTCTTATTTTGACTTGGCTTTTACTGTTCGATTTCAGCCTATTCCTCCGTCTCGTACTCGTTTGAGGCCAAAGGGTAGGAGGGAGAGATTCGGATCGCGGCGCCGTCGTACCTCGGCAGAGGATGGTCGCGAGGGGTTGGAACATACTGTTGTCTTGGAGGATTCCAGCTCTTCTTCTGAGGGTACGACGATGAGACCACCTGGTCAGGGCACGCCGATACTTGCCCCTTTCGCGGCCGGTGTGATGTACGAGGTTGACTCGTCGTCGTAGCAGCCACAGTGGCAGGATCTTCAGCAGGGTGAGCCAGGATGGGCTGGCCCTACTCTTTCGATTTCTCCGACCGGAGAGGCTGATGCTGGGCAGGAGGTGACTCCGCGGATTTTGCGGTTTTATGATACCTTCGGCATTCGCCCTCCGGGATCATAGATGTACCTGTGTTTATTTATTTTGATATATAGGACTTTGTGTATTGACTCTTATGCGATGTATATACATACTAGTATTACTACATAGTTTTTATCTTTTGCATTTTATTTTTCATTTCTATGTTATTTTATGTGCATGTGTGTGTGTGTGTGAAAAGAACGTGATAAATTTTGCGCAAAAATTCCCGTCATTATTTTGTTATCTTAGAGGGTATTCGACTTTCTCCCCCAAAAAGGAAAATGAAAAATAGGATGAGGTTTGCCTAAAATAAGCTTTATTAAAAAAAAATCAATTATGGAAAAAATGCCTGCAAAAATGCTTGAGGGTATAGTCAAAGTACAAATTCGAGCCAAAGTCGAAAAAAACGCATTTAGTATAGCGCGCTATTCTGTCGTAGAGGAAAAAAGGCTGTCGCGGCGCGATGGTTTTGTTCTTTCCGAATTCAACTAGAATCCGTTTTGCGTCGATTTCTGTTTATAAATAGCCCCCAAATCTGCCGATTTCAACACAATTCGGACCAGCAAAAAAATTTAGCTTGTTAATTTCCAATCAAGTAGCTATGGCTAGGAATTTTTGTGATATAACCCGTGAGTGGTGTCGTTCCCTTAACACTAAAGAGAGAAAAGAACTTGACTTTTTCCATTTGGGGGGGGGGGGTTATATGACATTAAGGAGGTAGATCTAGACATAGATTTTACTCATACCGCCATAGAATATTGGGATCCCAATACCTATTGCTTTAGACTAGGAGATGATGAGATTTCCCCTATGTAGGAAGAATTTGGTGCCAACCTTGGCTTCCCTTCTCTAAATCTTGCGGTAATTCCTAGGTTGGATGAATATTATTACAAAGTTTTTGAGCGGTTCTTTAACCTCAAGGGTAATGATTTAAAAATCATAGTTGACGGAATTGAAGTTGATCTTAAAAATTTTACATCTTTTTACTTTAATAGACCAAAGTCAGAATCTTTTCATCTTTACAAGAGAAGGGCTTTCCTTTTTTGTATGTTTAGCCAATATTTGCTCACTAATGGTAGCACGCATAAAGGGCAAGCTATTTTAGCTTGTGTCATGGAGCAAGTGGATGCCGGGAGGAATACCATGCCACTAATCGTTGGAGAAACAATGCTTAACCTAGATGAGCTAAAAGGAGATCCAAAAGAACCTTTTCGAGGCTCTCCAATTTTATTACAGGTAGAAAATCAATACTTTTAATTACAGAAATAAGAAATATATAACTTTTTATAGTAATAATAATTTGAATTTTTGCAGATTTGGCTAATGGAAAGGCTAGAGCTAATTAGCCCTCCTGACAACATTGAAAATTATACTCCTAATTGCTTTGTAAGAAGGAAGAAGCGCTTCTCCATAAAGATGGGGCGTCGGGAGTGGAGTAGGATCTTTAAAACTCGCGACATTTCCATCAAGTGGATTGTCCCTTGGTGGAGAATTGAGAAGATGATTGGTGTCAATGCTCGACCCTTCTGTCGGATTCCAAGTTTATCAAAGCTAAATTTTTATTACCTTCTAGGGTAAAGAGACAATATGGTCTTGCACAAACCATTCCTTCGGGAGATCTTCGCCGCCCTTATGAATTTTTTGTTTCTTAGGATGTAGAAAAATTTAATGACTATTGGTGCGCTAGGCCTTTATGGGAAGTTGTGTCCCACAAAGCTCCTCCTCCTTTGTCTAGAGATGTGAAGCAGTGGTTACTTGGTAGATCTCAAAAGGACAAGAACAAAGTTCGTAATATGAACAAGGACAAGAAAAACATTAAAGACCGCCTAGGGGATAAGAAAATTCCTCCTAAGGATCGCCTAGGTACAAGAGTTGAATTCAAGACTCCTATGATGCCTAAGAAGAAAAGTATTGCAAAGGACAAGGAGAAAAGAAAATCTAACTCTACAGAAAAGAAAGCATGGGTTGAAAAGAAGATTGGTGTAATGGCCAAGGGGGAAACTGTTGGGTTTCGGAAAGTCCGAATTTCCGCGGAACAAAACCCGACCCCAAGACCCGCTCACAATTAATATAACTAAAAGAAATAAATAGTAAGATAAAGAAAAGACCATCTTACCCTTGACGCGTGTTTCGCTTACACCATGGAGCTCTTACTTGAAAAGCGGATTCTTGCAAGTGCAAAGACCTCCTACGGTATCCACCCGCAACCCAACCTGATCCGTCTCTTACTCGAAGTTAATCTAAGTCGGACCAAAACAACTACTCGAGTATTATGTGAACTTAAAGGTTTTCTCTCAAGTGGAGATGCCTTTTTGAGTTCCTACTCAAGTGAGGCATTCCCAAGGTATGCCTTGGCTATTTATAAGGAGTGCTTCCTTATGAATTCCTCTCATCTTTTAATGTGGGACTTTTTCTTAAAAAGATCCCACATGGAATGAATGTTGAATTCAACTTCTAGTTAAATTAATCAAGGAATCACTAAGTAATAAGTGTCACGCGGTTAGGTGAGGACCACTTCCCCACTTGCTCCCCAAGGCAACTCACATCCATTGTGAGCTAACCATGTGGAACCCAACCTTGAGCCCCAAGATGGGTTCAGTTGGGCCGCCACCCATCGGCCGCGTCCATGACCCGTCACCCGGGTTCGCGGCGCGCTACAACATGGCGCACTGCCACGTGGCGCTTGGCGCTCTTCTATTTGGCGTGCTTCCCTAGCCTTTCGCGTGGCTAGGCCATTGCGAAGCTAGGGTTTTTACTTGTTACTTGAATCATTTTCCCGTCTTTCCAATTCCCAATTTTTGGCTCGACTTTTGAGATTCGGTTCCGATGCTCTAAGCTCGGAATCCAACTTCTTTGTTCATAATACTTGAGTGACTCATTAATTCCTTTCGGATTAATTCGTCGCGTCGGATCGTTAGTTGCTTGGGTGTGACCCGAAGAGTTCAGTCAAGATTAAGTTGTAATATTAATTATTCATTAATATTGCTGATCGGAAGTGGCCTCCAACTAGGCAATCTAATCACTTGACCTCACTGAATAATTAGCTTTCTAATAATTTTGAACCCTCTATAGGAATAATACACTTGTTTGCAGGACACCATTCCTATCAGAAACTATCTCTACAAAAATTGTATGCAGATCATCTAAGGGATCCCTATTGGTGAAATGGATGGATGATGAAGAGGAAGCAGACAAGAATTTGAAAAGGGCTAGGAAAGAGAAGGCCGACTAGACCATTGCTTTACTTCCAATTTCCTTTTTAGATAATTTTTTTTTCAAGTCAATTTATTTTAAGCTTTCTTTAATTCCATCAATAATGTAATAACTTTATTTTATTTATTAATGCAATTTTCAGCTTTAAGAAAAATAAATTAACTTTTACATAAAAATTTATTTTATTTTTAAGCAATGGAAAACAACTTGGAATAATTTCGAATAATTCGAGTACGGAAGTCGAAATTTTCCCAAATTCACCGAAACTTGCCTAGATTGACGAAAATAATTCGACGCTGGAAATGCAACTTCATCGCGACGCGACGCCCCTGTCGCGGCATGTTGTTGCTGTCGCGGCACGGCGAACCTTGTTGTGGCACGATGGCTTGAATTCTTATACGACGCTAACTCTAACTCAGCGTGCTGATGTAAACATGTTATATTTATAAAATTTAAAGTGGTCACGCCCCGTAAAGGTTTGTCTACGTATCATTTCCTTAGGAATCAGGCCAAACGTAGCTCTTTTGAGTATAAAACTCCAGCGATCATGGGTAGAATTCCTCAAGTTGGTTAAGATTTGTCATGTTTGAAAACTCATTACCATCCATATCAGTTAGCTTTGCAGCGCCTCCTGATAGAATGGTTTTGACTATGTATGGTCCAGACCAATTAGGCCTAAATTTGCCTCTTGGATCTAGAATATTCTTCCTTAATGCTTTTAACACCAAGTCTCCTACTTTGATGTTTCTTGTCTTGACTTTCTTGTTAAAGTGTCTAGCCATGAGAATGCTCCTCATTTCTTGCTCTTATCCATTCAACCTCATCGAGTTTACTTTCTAGTGCAATGCGTAAGGAAGGTATTTCCAATTCTACAGGTTATACGACATCCATCCCATATACTAAGGAAAATGGCGTATTTCCTGTGGACGAGCGAATTGACGTGCGATACCCCCAAAGAGAAAAATGGAGTTTTTTAGGCCAATCTTTGTAGTTTTCTGTCATCTTTTCGATGACAGTCTTTAAGTTTTTATTGGCTGCTTCTACTGCGCCGTTTTCTTGAGGCCTGTATGGAGAAGAGTGATGATGTTGAATGCCGTATTTTTCCAGTAATTCTTCACATTCTGCTTCAAAGTGAGTTCCATTGTCACTTATCATTTCATGTGGGACTCTATATCGACATGTAATGTTATTTTCAATGAAGAGTGCTACATGCTTTGCGGTGAGCTTTGCATATGATGCTGCTTCAACCCATTTTGTGAAGTAATCAATTGCAACTAGGATGTATTCATGGCCTCCTGTCCTAGGAGGGGTGATTTTTCCAATGATATCTATTCCTCACGTTGAGAATGGCCATGGAGAGGTATAGGTGTAAAGTAGCGGTGGCGGAACATGCTGCAAGTTTGCGTATATTTGGCATTTAGGGCATCTTTTTATATATTGATGGCAATCACTACTCATGGTAGTCCAATAGTACCCTTGGCGCATTATCTTTTGGACTAACATTTTGCCATTCATATGAGTTCCACATGCTCCTTTGTGGATTATTCTCATCACTCTTTGAGCTTTCTTTTTGCCTACACATAAGAGAGCTCTTCCTTTAGGTACCCTTTTATGTAACTAATCATTTATGAGCACAATTTGGGAAGAAAAAAGTCTTAGAGCTCATTTTCCTCTCTTGTTAGCATGAAGTGGATATTCTCCTTTGGTGACATAGTTAAGGATGTCAATGTACTAAGGTTCCTCTTCCTCTTCTTCTTCTTCTTCTTCTTGGATGGTTTCATCATCTTCTATGGCTTGAATATAAGCCGGTTTATGCCTTTTTTATATTGTTAAAGGCATTTGCTCAATTTCCTTAGGAATTCTAACCATCGAGGTTAGTCTTGCCAAGGCATCAGCAAATTGGTTTTCCTCTCTTGGTAGATATGTATATTCTACCTTTTCAAGTTGATCAGTGAGGGTTTCCAAGTATGTTTGGTAAGGGGCCAAACTTTCACTCCTTACTTTCCATCTTTTGGAAATTCAGTTGATGATGAGAGAAGAGTCTCCGAATATGCGTAGCTTCTTTACTCCCAATGCCAAAGCGGTTTCAAGGCCTACCACACATGCTTCACATTCCACAGCATTGTTGGTAACGTCAAAATCCAACTTTATTGAGATTGGGACGTGTTCTTCTTTTGGTGGTACTAATAGTAATTTTACCCCACATTCTTTCTGGTTTGAGGCTCCATCAAAGTATAATGTCCAAGTATCATCTTCCGTGACCATTAAATCTTCGTCTAGAATTGGGAAATCTGGCAAGAAGTCCGAAACCACTGATCCTTTGATAGCTTTTTGAGGTATGGTATATCAAAGTGGGCTAAGTTGACTATCCATCTAGATATTCGCGTGTTGAGTGTAGATTTCTCAAAGAGGTATTTAAGAGGATCCCTTCGAGATACTACATATACTGTGTGGACAAGCATGTAGTGTCTTAACTTGGTTGTGGCCCACACTAACGCGAGGCGCAAATTTTCAAGTGGTGTGTAGCGAACTTCATACTCAAGTATCTTCTTGCTTAAGTAGTAGATGACATTTTCTTTATTCTCTACTTCTTGTGTTAGCATAGCTCCCATTGTCTTTTTGGTAACCGTTACGTACAATTGAAGAGGGATTCCTAGAAGCGCAGGTGCTAATACAAGAGGATTAGCAAGATAGGCTTTGATCTTATCAAAGGCTTTTTGACACTTGTCTTCCCATAATACAGGTACATTCTTCTTATGCTTTTGAATATTGGTTCACTTATCGTAGTGAGTTTGGATATGAACCTACTTATATATTGCAACCGGCCAATAAATCCTCGAATTTGTTTCTCGATTTTGGGCGGCGACATTGACATTATTGCTTTGATCTTAGTTGGATCTATCTCTATTCCTCTAGAGGTAATGACATAGCCTAAGAGTTTCCCTAAGGTGACTCCAAATGCACACTTGGCTGGGTTTAGCCTCATGTTATATTTTCTTAATCTCTAAAAGAATTTCCTTAAGGATATTTGGTGTCCTGGACGATCCTTTGACTTTACAATCATATCGTTCACATATACCTCGACTTCTTTATGCATCATGTCATAGAGTAAAGCAGTTGCTGCTCTTTTGTAAGTGGCACCCGCGTTTTTCAACCCGAATGGAATCACCGTGTAACAGTAAGTGCCCCAAGGTGTTATGAAAGTAGTCTTTTCCATGTCTTCTTCAGCCATGAGAATCTGATTATATCTTGCGTATCCATCCATAAAAGAGAGAAGCGCGTGATTCGCTATATTATCTACTAAAATGTCGATGTGTGGTAAAGGGAAGTCGTCCTTTGGACTTGCCTTATTTATATCTCTGTAATTGACACACATTCTTACCCTACCATCCTTCTTAGGAACCGGTACCACATTTATGAACCATTAGGGATAGTTGGATACCTTGATTAAACCTGCAGTTATTTGCTTTTGTACTTCTTCTTTTATTTTAAGAGCTACGTCGGGTTTCATTCGACGTAACTTTTGTTTTACAGGTTTCATTCCTAGGATTAGTGGTATAGTGTGTTGAGAAATTTCTCTATTTATTCCTGGCATATTCATATGACCAAGCGAAAACATCGATAAATTCTTTTAGTAGATTTATTAAATCAGTTCTTTCCTCTTGATTAAGGGTTAAACCAATCTTAACTTCTCTTCTAACAGTTGGATCTTTTGTAATATTAACTGTTTCAGTGTCTTCAATTATCGGTGTTTTATTTTCAAGTGTTATTGTTAGCAAAGCAATGCTCATCATCTTGGGTAAGAGAATGACACGAGAAGTAAGCGGAAGAAAACATGTTATTAAATTTGGAAATCATTACATCAAATAAAGAAACGTCCGTTGGGACTTGACTACTGACTGTCCTAGGAATAGGTTCTGAACTAGAAGGGATAGATGGAGACGGAACTATAGAAGGTTTAGAAGACTCGACTACAGAAGATTTGAATTCAAACTCAGACTCAGACGACTCAGACTCATGGAACATTGGTCCTTCTCCTGTGGTGATGGAGATTTTTCTTCCACTCGGCGTAGTCACCTTCATAGTCTTTCGCCATCCCTGAACTAATCCTTCTGCCGAAGTTATGAGCTTCGTGGGATCAAAGTTCTCACTTTGTAATACCGTTTGGATAAGCGCAGAATCATCGTCGATACGCTTAGGCTCATTTTTCTCGTACCCAAAGAGGAGACCGATAACATTGAAGTCGAAGCATGGGGGTGCTTACTCCTTGTAGATGGGAGTTGGGATCTTATCTAAGAAATTGCAATCCAAGAATATCTCTGACCGAGAGGTGGATTCTAGGTCGTTAAAATCAAACTAATTTATAACCAAACCTACACCTAATAATAGGGCAAGTTCGGGTCGAACCACTAGGAATGGGGGGAAGTTAGCTATTGCCAAAGTCAAGCTATTTCGAAGCGTAAAAGGTAGTGTAGGTTATCTAAGTTCAACTAAACAACAAAGTAAATCACAAAGTAAATCAATATATCAAGACACTAGGTATTTAGGATCCACATAATCTTGCAATGGACACACACTAATCGGGTTGGAGATTAATTAATTCAAGTATTGCGAGGGAAGATAGACAATGTAATCAAAAGAGCTCAACAAGCTATCTCCTAGAGGTCTAACTAGCGCCAACTACAAGAGACTCTACTAGGAACGTCACAAACCAAGCTCGATCGGTAAATGTGAGCTACAAATCAATGGTCCATATCAATGTAGGCACACAATGCAATCTAGTATGACAATTAAAGTTAGCTACTCTTTAACTAATCACACACATGCACAAAATCAATCAAACAATTTAATCACAATGCTAAATCAATCAAAAACTCCCAATTAGCTATGATCCATCACTCAAACATGCTTTACCACATCCCTAGATAGTAAACTACTCACAATCCATGAAAGAAATCAAAATCAAAACTAAGCTAATCAACAAGTTCAGCATCATCATTTCAATCCAAATAGTTCAATCAACTAATCAACAAACTTGAACAATCAACAAACAATTGAAATCAAAAGCTAAAGATTGCACTAAAGTAAAAGAAATCCTTACAAACTTTGGTGAAATCAAAGGAAAATGTGCTTAGAATCATCAATCATTAACCATGAATTTCTCTCTCTAAAATTTTTTACTCTAAAACTCTAATTAGTTCTCTCTCTAAAAAAAATGAATTCTCTCATGAAAAATCTCTCTAAAATTCTCCCTTTAAAAATTGAAGAAAAATCTATGTATAGTAGAACTAACAAAGAGAAATTTGTTAGATCGTCCAAAATAGACCCATACAGGCGCGACCTTCTTCAAGAGGATACGTGGCCGCGCAAAAATGGGTACAGAACCGGGGGAGCAACAGGTGCGGCCGCGCCAAGGCCACGCGCGCCCGTGCCACCAGGCCGCACGGCCGCACCATCATCTCGCGAGCCCGCGCCTGGGAACAGGGCAACTTCTTCCCCTTCATCTTGACGTTCCTCGTGCGCTCCACTTGGTGTGCTTGATGAACACGGAGCATGGCAGAACCTAAAACATCTCGATGGTGGGTTCAACACTAGAAATGGTGCCCCCACGGCTTGAATGCACGGCCTAAGCTTAATTGGAACTTGCACATCTCCATACTTGGGCTTCTAATGGAAGACACTAGGCATCCTAATCAATGCAAAATCAAGAAGAAACCTCAGGAAACCTTGGACAACGATCTAAACCTGAAAATGAAAGAAAATAAACAAATAGAAGGGAAAAAGACAAGAAAAACCAAGAAATGCATGAAAATGGGAAATCAATTAAGGAAAGTGAAAACTAAAGAAATAAAGAGCAAAACTAAGGAAAAAGGAATGAAAAGTGCTATAAAAGCAATCTAAAATCACCCTAAAAGAGAACATATGAGTGCCATAAATGACACTCATCAATCTCGAACCCTGGTTTTCTTATCCCATCATTAACAAATGGTTTGGGGAATTCGTGGCATGAATAATCTTCACCCTCTTTTATGAATTGTCCGTTTAGAGTGAGAGGGTAGTGATCCATTGTAATAACCTTTTTCTAGGTAAGAGCATTTCTCCATGCATTGAACTTTTCCTGGGCTTGCTTATAGTCTTTCAGAATCAGTTTGAAACCAAGTCCAAAAGTATCTAATTTAGGAAGGCCAGGCAGTCCCATTTGCTGCGCTATTCCTTTCTTCGTTCCTAGAGTCATTCCAGGAAAGTGTCCTTGTTTTTTTAGAATGCCATTGACTATCATGTTCGAATGGAGGTCGTAGCAAAGAGGGGTCTTCTCATCTTCCTCGATGAAAGAGACCTCTTCGGCATTAAAGCCCCATAAATCTTCATCATTCTCATCATGTTTTACATTTATGAGTGGTTTATCAATTACTTTGATCCTCATAGGGGAAGCATCGATTGTGACAGGAACTCCTCTAACTATAGCCTTGACTTGTTAGTGAAGGGATGAAGGGAAGACCTTAACGTCGTGATGCCAAAAGAGTCCCAACAATAGGTTGAAAGAGGCTTTAATATCTACCACTTGAAAAATAGTAGTATGCTCAATAACTCCTGTCATGACATTCATAGTAATAGTCCTAAGATCTTGACGACGAGTGTTATCATAAGCTCTTATGCCTTGTGTTGATTGGGACAAATCCTCATCTCTTATTCCTAACATTCTCGCGGTTCAAAGTGGGCAAACATTAATTGCCAATCCATTATCCACGAGGGTCATTGGAATGTTCATCCTTTTGCAAACCACTGTGAGGTTCAAGGCTTTATTATGCTTATCGCCTTCAGGAGGTAAGTCCTTGTCAGAAAAGGTGATCAAATTGATGGGACTAGGAAGATCACTGGTAAGGAAGTTAGCTAAACCTTCAGGTGAGGTTTCTGAATCTATCCCTACTTTATCTAAGGCATCCATTACTGCGAGCCTATGCTCGTGGGATGTAGCTAGGAGTTTCCATACGTTCATTTCTACCTTAGTCTTTTTTAATTGTTTGACAACATCATTGTCTTTTCTAATTGGGATCGGGACTTGTTGAGTGGTAGGAATGGGTTGATTCGTGATGAGAGGTTGCATTCTCCCTGATCTTGTGAGGATGTCGATAGAGGAATCTTCTTTGTCCCTAATATCATCAACTGGATAAATCGAGGAAAGTGGAGTTTCTTCTATATCTTTGAGGTAGACATCCTCATCATCACTTTCCCACACTCCATTAATGTTAACATCCTTTTCTGGTCGAATCTGATTCGACTTTTTACTGTCAATCAATCCTTAGACTAGGTCTTTGAATTTAAAACAGTGATTTATGGTATGTCCTCATAATTGGTGGTACGGACATTAGAATCTATCTGTCCTTTTCAGCGATTCAAATGGTCTTGACTCGAGAGGTTTGATCTTCCCATTCTCGAAGTGCATTTTGAACATGTTTGCATATGAAGTCCCAATAGGTGTGTATGCCTTATTATTCTTTTAGGGTGGTTCGACTACATTGAAAGAAAATGGCTTTCTTTTAGTAGTCTTTGTGGGCGTCATTTCTTCAATGACACGCTTATTTTGAACCAACTTTGCATGGTCGAGGGCCTCGCGACATATGTCTATTGCTTCCTTCATTGTTTTGATGAGGAGTCATACCTCCTCTTTAGTGTGGCAGGTTGTTCTCTTGTGGGGTAATCACTCACGGCATCGAAAAAGGTTTCCTCCTCTTCTTCGATAGCATGAGTTTCTTCGATTGGCTTGATGAGGGATGATGGATCAATATTGCTTTCTTCATCAGAATTTGCCAAGGAATCTGAAAGTGGAGCGTTATTAATACTTGGCTTCTTTCTTACAGGAGGCAATGGAAGTTTGTTGTTATCAATTATGTCTTAGATAGCTTCCTTCAACTTCCAACAATTCTCTGTGAGATGGCCCCTTCCTTGGTTATATTTGCAATTTGCATTAGGGTTCCAACTAGCCATCCTTCTTTTGACTGGTGGATCTCCAAAAGGGCAAATAAAAGTTATGAGACCTTTAGCATGAAGCTAATCAAATGCCGTGACATAACTCATACCAATAGGTGTGAAGTTCCTCCTAAATGGCTTCTTTTGCCCTTGATTGTTTAT
The DNA here is from genome assembly GCF_948465745.1 of Chenopodium album. NCBI lineage: Eukaryota > Viridiplantae > Streptophyta > Magnoliopsida > Caryophyllales > Amaranthaceae > Chenopodium > Chenopodium album. The sequence continues at coordinate 26,324,512 of NC_137850.1, read as the reverse complement.
AGCAAGAACCTCATTTAGCTTAAAGGTGTTAACATTGTTTGAGTGGGTAGTTTTAGAAGAAGAAGGATTGTCGTTCTTCTTTCCTTTCCAGCCACTGTTGGAGTTGCTAATAGCTTTTTGTTTTGAAAGGTCGTTTTAATATCAATTCCTATGTCATAGACGGCCTTGAAAGTACTCAAATTGCTTTGGTATTTGAGATGTTTTGAGTACTTTTCTTGGAGGTTCTTGATGAACAACCTCATAGATTCTTTTTTCAATAGGAACCTCGACCATTTTAGAAGAAGTTTCCCTCCATTTGTTAAAAAAGGAAGTAAATCCTTCATTTTTCTTTTGCTTCAACATCACTAGCTCTCAATGGTCGGTTTCAACTTGAATATTGCACTTGTATCTATCAATGAAAGCTTTTGTCATTGAATCCCAAGAAGAGATCTTCTCTTTGTCTAGGGAGAAGAACCATTGTTGATAAACGGTTTCTAGAGATAGCAAAAATAGTGAATGGAAAACTTTCCTATCAATCCCCTTGATATTCATTATAGTTTCGAAAGCTCTTAGATGAAAATAGGGATTATCAGTTTGCTTGAATATAAGGATGTCGTTGGCATTGAACTTCTGTGGAAGAAGTTCCTTGTCCACCGAGACCCCTTGTGAGCTAATTCCCTGAAACTTGTAGTCATTGGAAATGTTGCTCAAGCTTTCTTCCATACGCTCAAGCTGTTGCTATCTAGTAGGGTCATTGACTTAAAGAGCATAATGACCTAAAGAGCAAGAGTTTTGAACATCTCGGTCAAGTTAGTCATGTTTTGCCTTAGTTCATCGGCTTCTTGTTGGGAAGTCATTAGTACGAACTTTTTTCTGTGCCTGATGGGTTTGTCGAAGAGTAGAACTTGAACAAAGTTGTTGTCTTTGATTAACCGTCCTTCTCTTCTTGACCAAGAGCTGTAATATTAAACCATTGATTTTTTTAATGACTCGATTCGAATTGACTTTGACTTTTATTGGTTTTAAAATGCAAAAAAGCAAAAAATGGGGTGCATTTTTTGGAATCAAGATTAATGGTTTAAGCAAATTGGGAGGATTAATATCCGGTTTATCCCCCTAAAAAAATGACGGAAAACACGCGCACACAAGACTTTCTATACATGGTCATAGTGAAACATACATAAAGTGTGTGCTTTTAAAATAGTGAGTGAAAGTGGCATGCTTTGACACTTGTGTAAGACCATGGGATTATTGTCTAGAATCGATTAAAGACTAAATGAAACTTCGGTTATAAATAAATTAATTAAATAGACTTGGCGCGAGGACACAAAACAGAAAAATAGACCATCGTGTAAACGAAGCACTGTCGCGCCGCGCCAGAGCCATCGCGGCACGATATTGCTATCGCGTCGCGATGGACACCTGCATGTCGAGCCACAGGCCAGACTTTCGCGTCAGTAGTCAAACATGAGTCTGTGCCTGTTTCCAACGTTCTGCTTTAAAAAGGACGATCCTATAGTCGTTCTAAGTCATGTTTATTCAATTTTATTAAACTTTAATCATTCATTAATTAATTTAGTCAATTAATCAAAGTCCTATATAGTCATTAATCAATTTATTTAAACTCGTACACAAGTCAAACAAACGGTTAGCATAAACACATACAAGCTATGCACAAGCAAGCAATGCACAAGTAGTCAAGTAAGCACAATATGATGCAATGAGTTTGCAACCTAACCATGGCTCTAGTTCTCTAAAGTTCAAGGATTATGGTTAGTCAAAATAGGGTCCATGGTTATGAATCCGGATGCATCGCGCGAAAGCCTTACCTTTGGAAGGGTTGGCGCGTAAGGATGAGACCCCACAAGTTAAACTTGTTTCCATGGTTTGGTTAATTCACAAACTCAGATGTACCCTTCGTTGCAATGAGCGTTCGATTGGGTAGATGGAGTGTGAATTCCCAGAGTGTTATAGCCATATGTAGAACACATATGGGTTTCATAAAAGAGAGAAAAACTCAATCAGGAAGTAAAATCGAGCAAACAATACTAGCACTGGTCAAAGTAAGAAGGCAGACGTCTGGCTCGGTATTGGAAGAACCTGGCGCGAGAAAATAGGGACCATCGCGAGAAGATGGCCCTGTCGCGCTGCGATGTTGCCATCGCGTCGCGACAGAGCCATCGCACTGTGATGGGCTCTGTTATCTCAGTGACGATTCCTACATGCCTCGGCAGTTTTCTGTGTTCTTAGAATTTTTTGATTTTCGCAGCGTTTCTTCGATTCTAGTTGTGAAAGATATTTCCCAAATTTCCTACATGTAAAATCCTATGTTTTTGTCGCATTACAGATGGTCTATCCAATGCGAACCTTTTTTTATGCTTATGCCAATAATATCAATCAAAATTACGTACATGAATACTTAGAACTTTTTGAGTCTCATCCACTCATTCTAAATTATTGCCAAAATAAATTTTAGGAACTAAAATAGAAATCCTCCCCAGTGGAGTCGCCAAAAACTGTAGGGAATATTTCAAGCATCCCACACTTGAGCCCCATTGTGATCATACACTTAAGTATGGTGGCGTCCCAAGGGAAGGAAGCTAGAGCAACAGAGTCGCCAACAATTTTTAGGAACTCGTAAACCGTTCACAGGGTGAATGTTACACCCCTTCACGATCCATGAGATCGCTAACTCCATAGAGGTCCTGAACCATGACTGGATATTCGGGGATGAAGGTACAAATCTAACCTAAAAGAGATTGAACCTAGCCTAAAAATAGGCCTCTACTTTATTCTTCTCATATTCATGTGCGCTTTCTAACTAACATACAATCAATATATTAATACTAAACCTGTTTAATCTATGTTGGTTGAATATTAATGCATAAACAAATCTATTATTGGCAATCACTTGAATTAAAATCATATTAGCCTAAATAAAATTATTAATTATCTTATTAAGCATGATTTCAAGTACAAATTCCCTTTAAACCTGCAAGAGAGGGTGTGATCAAGAAATAACAATAATATTTAGCAACATATACCATTGATACAACAAATTATCATCATAATAAAAATCTCAATAAAGCATAGTAATATTAGCAAGATCCTAGGCATGATACTAACATGGTTAATAACAAATCATAGCATGTCACTAAACAATAAAGATCAAAGCTTTATCCCTAACATGATACTAACATGATAAAATAAAATAGGAAGCAACCTAAACATGATACTAACATGATAAAAGAAAATAGGAAGCAACCAAAACATGATACTAGAAAGCAATAAATAACATCCTAACATGATAATAGGAAGCAACCTAAACATGATACTAACATGATAAAAGAAAATAGGAAGCAACCTAAACATGATACTAGAAAGCAATAAATAACATCCTAACATGATACTAGAAATTAAAAAATCTAAGCATGCTTTCTAAAGATATAGAGCAATAAAATTACTCACTTTGTTGCCTCGTATCTCTTTCTATCAAAAAAATACACACGTTAGTAACTTCAATGAAAATATTAAAAAGTAAATCTAATCAAAGAATTGAAATAAGATTTGGGACCAAACCCTTAGAAATTATCAACCGTTCACGTCGAGGTCAAAGGCAACTTTGAGCTTGTCTAGGTGTGTCTAAGTCTCGTGATGCATAAATGTTTTTGAAAATGGAAGGCTTAGAAAGAGGGAGAAAAGAAATAATAAGATTCTAGCTTGTAGAGAAAGAAAGAATAGAATATATGATTGTTGATTGTTGTTGGTGAATTGAAAACGGGGAAATATGACCCTATTTATAGAGAAAAACATCTGAAAACGATCAGAGAAGATCGAATTTTAGTCAAAGTAAACTACACCCATTGCGACGTGATGGCTCCATCGCGGCGCGATGGTGCTGCTGGATAATTTTTAGTCGTACGGATTCCATTATCGAATATAATTCTATAATTAGAGTCCGTACTTTATCTTTTAAAATCAGATTAAATTCCAACTGAAATTCTTTATCTTTTCTAAAAATATAATTACTAATCCTAATCTCTTTAGCACTTAAAATAACCTTCTAGACTATTTTAGAAAATTAAAGTAATTCCTAATGACTTTAGGAATGATAATTAAATGGACCCCCCACTTGATCATTGGGTCACCCATAAAACTCATTTAATCTAATTTAATATTTGGGCCATAACTTCCTCATTATTCATCAGGATTGGACTTATAATATATTGTCAGAAAGCTCTTTTCGAGCCCCATCCAACTACATTATTATTGGACCCATATCATAGACCAAATTAAATTGGATTGGACATTTTCATAAATAAGATACGAAAAGGAATATTTATTTGAAAACAGAAAGAAGTATTTTTATTAAAAATAAAGGAATCACGTGACTCTTCCACATTTCACCTCGTTAGATAATCAAAGGTACTCATCACTGGGTTTGGTTTTGGGGAGACACAATTTGGTGTCTACAGTAGTATATACATATAGAGTTCAAATGAATAAGGAAAACGACATGTTCATAATTATTTTGCAGAAACAAAATATTCATACTCCGTAATAAAAGTGGGTAGAGTAGAGCTATAACAACGCTAAGGTGGAAAAGTATCCTAGGCTAAAATGCTACTTTGCTACTATCTTAAAATTCATTCGTTCTTACTTTTATAAATGTTCATATTCATATTGATAAATGTCCAGTTTTATTTTCATTATTGTGATATCAATGCATGGTTATTAACATGTTAATGTATGTTTATTTTCGTATTCATATATGTTTATTTTCAATTCAATATTTATTTTGATCGATATTTAATCACAAATATAATTTAGTACATGTTCCTTTTCATATTGATAAATATTTATTTTCTTATTGATAAATGTTAATTATCATGTTGATAGTTATTTACTTTAACATTATTATTTGCTCTTTATTTCAACCAACCAGATAACAGATATCACTCTTATTAGTGACTCAATATTCATCATCCCAAACATTTTGGTCTTCCATCATTTGTACACTTTTTGTTATTTTCTCTCTCCTCATTTTGTGATTTTTTTCTTAAAAACTGAAGTCATAATTGCTAATGAAACTACTAATATTCAGAAAAATGCTAATCACAAGCCTAAAAAATAACATTAATTTCAACCAAAAGCATGAAAGAGGACAAATATTGTGCTATCCTACAATTTTATTTTCCGACACTTGTAAATTAGACTCATTTTGTCCAACAAATTTTGTCCCTTACTAAAAAGATCAAATTATATCAAATCAAACAAAATCAAGCTAATACTAGGTTTTTATTTAGTTGACACATTTCCCTTTTCACGCTTGCCAACGCATTATTTTAGCGATTAATATCTCTAATTCTCGACATTGTAAAATTATAAAAAGTGGATATTAATAAAATATACATTGAGACGATTTAAACAAGATTCCCCCTGACTATATTTTGTCGTAACTATAAATCACAAATGCTCGTCAAAGTGTAGTTTGGCAATAGTGTAAAAGTCAAATGGTGTCAACTAAAAAAAACGAAGGTAATATTAAGTAATATGGTATGAACGTTACTGAAGACGATGGTTGCAAACTCTGCTCATTCTCATCCTTTGTTTTTTGGAATTTTCTAGCTTATTTAGATGATTTTTGATGTGAATTTGTGCATAATACTGCTTTTTTTTATTTGAATTTGGTAGATTTTATCACATTTATGTCTCAGTGATAGTTTGCAACAAGTTTGATCAAGCTTCGTTGGTAAAGAAATCACCACACCTTTCTCTCTCCTTCGTCGGAAAACGAAATTTTCGTGGTCCATCAATATGTCGTCCGAAAAGAAGAGAATAGCGGTGAGATCGCCGGAGCTGGACTTTAATTTACTAGAGTTGATAAAGGTTGATGTATAATTTGTAGGTAAGATGTACTAATAGTCGTTATAATTTGAAAGGGGTGGGGAAGGATAAGGGGGATATAGTGGGGAAGGGTGCAGAATAATGCAGTGTGGAGGGGGTGTAGGGAGTTCTGGTGTGGGTAAAAAATTGTATATAATTAGAAGTGATCATTGGGCAGGCTGGGCCGGGTTCGGTTGCCGGGCCGAAGCTAAAAAAATTAAGCCCACTTCTCGGGCCGGTCGGGCCAAGCTTCCGGTCGGAATTTTTGTGCCCAAACCCGCCCAAAATGGTCGGACCGTGGAGGCTATTCGGGTCATTTTCGGGCCAAGCCTAAAAAATCAAATAAATACTCGATTTTCGGCGGAAAAATTCTGCCCAAAAATAGCCCAAAATTGGACCGGACTAACCTTCATCACCTCTACCTATAATACTCCCTTCGTCCCGTAATTCTCGACACAATTTTCATTTTTTTCGTTTCTCAATACTTGATGCATTACTAAAAATAGAATGGGACTACTAATAAAAAAATATTTTCCCACATTTTCTCTCTCTTCACCTACCCAACTCCCACCCCACTTTATTGTTTTCTTATCATATAAAGATGCAAAAGGAAATCTTTTATACTTCCTTCGTGTTTTAATAAGTGTAAGACTTACCAAATCCGGCCGTGTTTTAATAAGTGTTACACTTCTTTTTTTTGACAAAAAGCTACATTAAAATATTATATCTCTATCCTTTCATGGTCCCCACCCAAACTCACTACTACTTTTTTTTATTATATCTTTCCTTTCACATATATTATTTTTTAATAAACTATTAACCCATATATCTTTCGGTTACAATTGTTTAATACTTCAACTACCCCACTTACATCTTATTTTATTAAATTAAATTAAATTTCCTAAAACTATGTGTCGGTCATACTGTAACACTTAGTAAAATACGGAGGGAATATAATAAATAAATATTTTAAATGGACCCCTTATAAATTTCTTAAACTAAGTGTCCACCCCAACGTCCGCAGTATCATGGGACGGAGGGAGTATTGTGTGTTTCTTGAAATTGAACTAGTCCATCCGTTTTGCATCAGGTGTAACATTTTTCATTTTCGGTCGTTTTATATTAGTTGCAACGCTACTATATTTGGAAATTACTCACCATTATTTAATAATTTCTCTCTCTCTCACTAACCCCACTTTCACAAATATTTTTATTTTCTTTTTCCTACCAATCCCACCCACACTACTTTTTTATTATTTCTATTCTTACTAATAATACTTTATATTATAAGCCTATAAGCCTAGTTTATAATTTTCTTAAACTATGAGTCAAGCCTAATGTTGCAACTAATGCGAAACGGAGGGAGTACTCGTATTGTTAGGTGTCATATAGAGACTCAAAAGTATACCTGGCAAATGGGTCGTTCAGAATGGGTACGAGTCGGGTCATTTCAGTACAGTTAACAATAGAGTCGGGTATAGGTTGGATCATTTCGGGTTTTGGGTATGGTTTAGGTCAGGTATTGGGTCGAGTTCGGGTCAGGTCAATTTCGTCGGGTGTGTTCGGGTCAGACCATTTTCGGGTAAAGTATGTTCGAGTTACATTTAGATAGGTCAAAATTTGGTCAGGTCATGTTCTGGTTGTTTTAATTGCGGATGAAACTCAAATTAATAATTTTATATTTTGTTATTATTATAATAAGAATTATCAATTCAGTTTATGAGCTTGGCTATAGTGAAGATAAACAATTTGAGTTATTTTTTTACAGCAGACATTTTAAGTTCAATTATAAGGTAATTTTAGTTCGGGACATTTCAGGTATCGGGTCTGTTCAGGTCAATTTTGGGTATTGGGTTTGTTCGGGTCAAATATTTTGGGTCAATTTTGGGTCAAGTTAACTTTGGGTCGAGTCAATTCGGGTGTCGGGTCAAAATCGAGTCACCTCCAATTCGGGTCGGGTATGGGTCAGGTCGGGTCAATTTCGGGTCAACGTTTTTGGGTCAATTTCGGTTCATGGGTCGGATATTTCGAGTCGAGTCATCAGATCTCGATCAGGATTGCCATATCTACTCGAAAGTATGATACTTCCTCAATTTATAAATATGTACTTGCAACACAGTCTTGTGCATGCATTTTAAGGTCAAGATTATACAATGTAAATGACTTAATTAACAAAAATACTTTTTACACATAGTATATAACCCTTCTCCAAAAACCTGGTGTTAAAATAGTTTTGAAAAAAATGATCATTTACCTTCACTAATCGCCGCCTAAAAGTATGTGAACGAAATAAATAAATTTTTTTCTTGTGGAACCCATCGAGGGATTTATATTAAAATACTAGGTTAGTCCCGTGCGATGCACAATTTTAATAATAAAAGAAAAGTTACATGGTTTGTAAGTGTGTAATATAAATATATTAAGCAAAGCATAATAAATTGTAATCCCTCTCGTCACATTAATAAGCTAAAATGAAGCACTTGATGTTAAATATTTTAAAGGGAAATTCTCTTTGGTAACACTATACTTTTAAGTTTTCCCAATGGTGAATTGCAAAAAAACCTAATCATCTTTGCTAAACTTCAATTTTTTAATATTAAGCTAAACATAACATTAATGACTAATTTTAACTAAATATTTAACTATAGTTAGTTTTTTTTTTTTTACATTTAAATGATTTTAAAAATCATTTTAAAACTAGTTTCTTTTTTTAAAAAATTTACACTCTTCCCCGACCAACACCCCACCCCACTGAGGCCCACTCCCCTGCCGCAAACCACGCCAGCGCCTAGGCACCTCCTCGTCGACGCTCCGGCCTCCCCAGCCTGCCGCGCCTATCTCCCATCCCTAAAACCTAACTCCCTTCCTCGAAATCCACCTCCCTTCCCCTTGAAAACCCAAGAAACCACACCCAAAATCCCCCAAAACCACCCCTAAAATGGCAAAATCCCCTCAGCCGCCCAATACCCCACCTTTAAAAACCCTAATTGGCTCTTCCCCCCACCTTTGAAACCGATTTTCGCCCGATGCTAGATTTTCGCTGCTTAATTTTGCCGGCAGTTTGGGTTGTGGGTTTGGTTCGATCAGGCGAAGGAGATGAAAGGAATGGCGTCCTTCAAACAAGTGTATTATTCCGATAAAGGGTTCGGAATTATTTGAAAGTTAACTATTCAGTAAGGTCTAGTGATCGGAATGCCTACCTGGAGGCCGCTTTTGATCGATAATATTAATGTATAATTAATATTAAAGCTTAATCTTGACTGAACCCTTCAGGTTACACCCAATCAAGTAACCGATCTGTGACAACGAATTAATCCGAAGGATTAAATGAGTCAAGAGAGTTGTTGAAGCTTAAAGGTTTTGATGATGATGAACTAAAACTTAGCAAACTTCAACTAATAAGAGTCTCTAAGTGTTGTGACTAGAACAGGTGAAGTTGACTTTGGAAGTGGAAGAGTAACCTAGCTATGAAGACTCAAAGAGATCTCAAGAAAAGTTAAGGAAGATAGGAGAAGAGTTCCCTCACAGAAACTAACTGAGTTCCCTAACAGGAACTTGAAGACAACAAGTTAAAAGTGTTGACTTGGCCTACATTGATGGCAACAAGTTCTATTGGAACTTGGCCTGCAAAGTTCCAGTTCAGAACTGGAGTGTAAGTGACAGCAGGAACTTAATCCTAGACTGCGTAAAGCCCAAGTATCCTACATTACAGAATATTGGCGTAGCAAATTAGTTTTGTTAACTTTTTATCTTTTAGATTTGCTGTAAATATGATTGTTTGGTTTACGTGTAAGACTTATTACAAACGTGACGAAAAGCTTGGCAAGCTTCTTAAAATAGGAAAGTTTAAAAAGATAAGTTTTTAAGAAAAGATTTTCTAAATGATTTACTTCTTAAAAACCGGTTATCAAAAAGATATTATTCTTTTATCTTTGATAAGTTTTCTAAAATATTTTCTTTAAAATAGATTTACTTAACAACCGTGTTTTGGGATTTCGGTAATTTAACATATTTATCTTTTAAAAACCCTACTTTCTATATGAGCAAGTCTTGTATAAATTGTAGAAATCTCATTTCATTATTTTCTGTGAGTTTATGTGTGAAGAAATCGAAGTGTGCTTAATTGTGCAAGTTTTCCAAGTTAATAACTTTGTCATATTAGTTTCGGGTTTCATGCATAGCTTGCCCCTCATATACTAAGGGTCTATTTTTTGTATTGGTTGGATTCTTGGGTATGTGTGTGTGTAATTTATCTTTGCATACAGTGTTGTAGGCTTCTAGATTGAAGCTGAGTGTGTAGTGCTCAGGGAGTACGAGTGAATCTAAGTCAGGGACTTAGGTTGGGTAGGACAGGGTCCTATTGTGTAGCAAGTTCAGTCTGGAACTTGTGAGTAAAGGTCTAATTATAATAGGTTGTAACTTGTGTGTTTGCCCTATTATAGTGAGTTGGTTTGGCTTTGGAAATCCCTTAGAAGAGTCGAGGTTTTACTTCCAGTTGGGCCCTGGAAGGTTTCCTCGTAAAATATTGTGTGCATTGCAGGTTCCTTTACATTCTGTTTTACATTCCGCAAAAGTAGTCACTAGGAGCTCACATACAATTCACCCCCTCTCTTGTAGTGTTCGTCTCAACTAACAATTGGTATCAGAGCACGGTCCTCACGTGCAAGCAGATAACTTTGCTGAGTAAGTTCTTGAGGAAAGATGAATTTCAAAGAGAAACTTGAAGAAGGGTATTCTACCCAATGTCCACTTATGTTCAATGGTAAGTTTTATACCTACTGGAGGAACAGGATGGAAATATTCATCAAGGCTGAAAATTACCAGGTTTGGCGTGTAATTGAATCTGGTGATTTTGAGGTAACCGCAACTTATGATAAAAATTAGGTAGTTCCTAAACTTATTTCTGATTTTAATAAAGAAGACTATCAGAAACTTGAGTGAAATGCTTTAGCTATCAAATATTTGCACTGTGGTCTTGGACCCCATGAACATAACCGTATCATGGGATGGAAGACTGCTAAACAGATTTGGGATCTACTAGAAGTTACCCATGAAGGTACAAACGAGGTAAAACATTCCAAAATTGATTTATTAATGTCAAGATATGAGAGGTTTGAAATGAAATCTAAGGAAACCATAGAGGAAATGTTTACTAGGTTTAATGATATAATTAATGAACTGAGTTCCCTTGGCAGGCACATTCCTATACATGAACAGGCTAGAAAGATCTTGAGGAGTCTACCACAAAGTGAACGGTGGAGATCCAAGGTTACTACAATGTAGGAATCCAAGGACTTTACAAAGTTCAACATGGAGCAGCTGGCAGGATCATTAATGACTCATGAAATTCACTTGAGTTCCGTTGCTGAAAGTTCCAAGAACAAGAGTCTTGCTCTTAAAGCACAAGACTCAGATAAATCTGAAGTTGATGAGGAAGAGATGGCGATGCTAGTAAGAAGGTTCAAGAAGATGATGAACAACAGGAAGTTTGATAGGAAAAAGAAGGTTGCAAGTTCCAAAGACACTACCTGTTTCAAGTGTGGCTCAAAAGATCACTTTATAAGAGACTGTCCACTAAAGGAGAATGACAAAGGGAAGTTCAAAGAAAAAGATCAATCCAAGGGGTCCAAAGTCTATAAGCCTTACTTCACAGAAGAAAACGTGAAGAAGGCTATGATGGCTGCATGGGGAGACTCAGATTCAGAAGAAGAAGAAGATCAACCATCAGAAGAAATGGCTCATCTATGTCTTATGGCTAAGACAGATGAAAAGGCCAAATTACAAGAATATGAGGATGAGGTATGGTACTCTTCTAATGAATTAAGACATTTCTCTAAAGAAAATTTGATACATACTGTGTTAGATATTCAGGAAGATTCAAAGGAACTCCACAGAGCTAAAGCATAAAGTGACAAGGAACTTGTCACTTACAAAGAACACTCTGAATGGATGGACAATATAAAATTGATATTCAAAATAGGTTCTTTAGTTTTTCTTATGACAATATTGAAAGAAAATCTTGAAAGACTAAAACATGATAACACTCTTTTGAATGTGGAACTGTCTTTGTTAAAAATTGGTGAAGCAGTTGCTAACTCTGAACTTCCTCTTCGTGATTAGTATCCGAACTTTGAAAAGTTAAAATCTGATTTAGAAGAATTAAAAATGGATAAAGCTAATCTTGAGGGGGAACTTGAAAGAGTTAGGAAGGGTAAATAACCCATTGAATACAATGTACCTGAATGGATTGTTAATGCCCAAACCAAGAGAACTGAAGGATTAGGGTATAAGAAGAAGTTTCAGAAAGAAAATAAGTATGTTAACTTACCTAGTAGTATTGTCTGTTATTTCTGTGGTAAGATTGGACATAAGCAAGCTAAATGTCCTAAGAGAGAAAAGAGCACTTTAAAGAATGAAAATCATGTTAAACAGATATGGGTTAGGAAATCTGATTCAAAATCTGTTACATAGGAACCCAAGGAAACCTAGGTTCCTAACACTAACGTTTGATTCTTCATGCAGGTTCCAGTGAGGGGGAACAACACTTGGTACCTCGACAGTGGTTGTTCTAAGCACATGACTGGAGATAAATCTAGATTTCTCTTACTGGATGCCTACTATGGTGGAACTGTGACCTTTGGTGATAATATGAAAGGTGATATAATTGTTATTGGAAAGGTAAGAAGGTCAAGTTCCCATGCTATTGATAATGTATTCTTAGTCGAGAGTCTCAAACACAATTTGTTAAGTATTTCACAGTTTTGTGACAAAGGTAACTCTGTTAGCTTTACTTCTAATAAATGCAACATCATCTACAATGACACTAGGAACATTATATTAGAAGGAACTCGTAAAAGGGAATACATATACTGTAGATCTCAACGAGGTTCCTAACAGCAGTTTGACATGTCTTAGTGTTATTGAGAATGATCCTCTTCTGTGGCATGAAAGATTTGGTTATGCAAGTTTTACGTTGCTTGACAAGCTTAGATCCAAGGAATTAGTAGAAGGGCTTCCTTGTATTAAGTTCCTATATGATAAAGTATGTCATGCATGTGTCAGAGGTAAACAGACTCGAGTTTCTTTCAAGTCAAAGAAAATGGTAAGCACCAATAGTCCTTTGGAACTTGTTCATATGGATCTTTGTGGTCCGATGAGAATCTAAAGTAGAAGTGGTAAGAGATATGTAATGGTTATTGTTGATGATTACTCAAGGTTCACTTGGGTGTTCTTTCTTGTTAGCAAAGATGAAACGTTTGATGAGTTTCTTGCTTTTGTGAAGAAAGAACAGAGAAGAACAGGTAATCTTTTGGTGCATTTAAGATCAGATCATGGAACAGAATTTGAAAACTCCAAATTTGATGAATTCTGCACAGAACATGGAATGGATCACAACTTCTCTACCCTAAGAACTCCACAAAAAAATGGAGTAGTTGAACACAAGAACAGAAGCCTTGAGGACATGGCCAGGACAATGCCGATCTCAAGTGGTTTGCCTAGGAACTTCTGGGCAGAAGTAGTGAATACGGCTTGTTACATCCTAAATAGAGTATCAGTTAGAGCCATCACCAACAAGACTCCCTATGAACTCATCAAAGGGAGAAAGCCTAATATTTCTTACTTTAGATCTTTTGGTTGTAGATGTTTTGTTCATAGCAATGGTAAAAGAAACTTGGGAAATTTTGATGAACGAAGTGATGAGGCAATGTTCCTAGGATATGCCTCAAATAGTAAAGCTTATAGAGTTTGTAATAAGAGAACAATGTGTGTTGAGGAGTCTGTACATGTAATTTTTGATGAAACTGATCAGTTGACTGATGTATAAGATGATGATGATGATTTCGAAATAGGACTTGTTAGGAAAAATGATCAAGATGAAGAATCACCATCATCAGAGAAGCAGCATGTAGAAAATGAGGGTGAGTAGAACATTAAAGCAAAAGAAGAGCAAACAATAGAGGATGCACAAGGAACTCCAGCACAAAATCAAGGTCAAGAGCAACCAGAAGTTCCAGAAGAAGTTCAAGCTGAATCACAAGATGAAGTTCCAACAGAAGTACCTGTCAACAACAATCAAGAAAGGTTGTATCCAATCAAGGACTTTGCACCAAAGTCCTGGAAGCATCAGAAATCACATCCAGTTGATGCAATCATGAGCCACATCACTAAAGGAACTCAAACCAAATCTCAACTTAGGAACTTCTGTGCATTTTATGCATTCCTTTCCTCCATGGAACCTAAGAACTATGTTGAAGCTTTAACTGACGCTGACTGGATTAATGCTATGCAAGCTGAGTTAAATGAATTTGAAAGAAATAAAGTTTGGCATCTGGAACCAAGACCAAGTGATCAAAAGACAATTGGATTTAAATGGGAATTCAGGAACAAACTAGATGAACATGGTATTATTTTCAGGAACAAAGCAAGATTGGTTATACAAGGTTTTAATCAACAGGAAGGAATAGACTATGAAGAAACATTTTCTCCATTGGCCAGGTTAGAGGCTATTCTATTACTTATTTCTTTTGCTGCTTATATGGAATTTAGGTTGTACCAAATGGATGTAAAATGTGCATTTCTAAATGGTTTATTGAAAGAAGACGTCTATGTGGAACAACCTCCTGGATTTGAAAATCCATAGTTTCCAAACCATGTTTACAAGCTTGACAAAGCCCTTTATGGACTTAAACAAGCTCTCAGAGCATGGTATAAAAGACTTTCTAAGTTCCTTCTGGAAAATGGTTTTAAACGTGGTAAAATTGATAAAACATTGTTTTTAAAATCAAATGGAACTGATATTTTAGTTATACAAATTTATGTTAATGATATAATTTTTGGTGCAACAAATGAATCTTTGTGCAAGTACTTTGCTGACCTTATGAGTGGAGAATTTGAGATGAGCATGATGGGAGTGTTAAACTTCTTTCTTGGTTTGCAAATTAAGCAAACTGAGGAAGGCATTATGATCCATCAACAGAAGTTCATTAAGGAACTGGTTAAGAAATACAAGCTTGATAATGCAAAACCAAATAGAACTCCTATGGGTAACCACAAGATTGGATGAAGATCCATCTGGAACTTGCATAGATCAAACTATGTATCGAGGTATGATTGGATCTCTACTTTACTTAACATCTAGTAGACCTGACATATCTTTTAGTGTAGGTCTGTGTGTCAGGTTCCAAGCAAACCCTAAGGAGTCTCACCTAAAAGCAGTAAAGAGAATCCTTCGTTACTTAAAAGGACTGATGATTTGGGTCTCTTCTATCCTAGAAATGACTCATTTGATTTATATGGATTTACTAACGCTGACTATGCAGGTGATTTGCTTAATAGAAAAAGCACATCAGGTATGGCACAATTTCTAAGACCTTGTTTGGTTTCTTAGGGTTCTAAGAAGCAAAACACAGTTGCTTTGTCTACAACTGAAGCTGAATATGTAGCTGCAGCAGCTTGTTGTTCTCAAATGTTATGGATAAAGCATCAGGTTAAAGATCTTGGTATTATATTTGAATGTGTTCCTATTTATTGTGATAATACTAGTGCTATCTGTATTTCTAAAGATCCAGTTCAGCATTCAAAGGTCAAACATATCCATATTAGGCATCACTTTCTAAAAGATAATGTGGAGCAAGGGTATATTAAGTTAGAATTTTGTCCTACTGAAAATCAAATTGCAGATATTCTAACAAAGCCCTTTAACAGAGAAAGGTTTGAGAAATTGAGATAGGAACTTGGGATGATCAAGTTGACTTGATTGCTTCTGAAGTTCCAAGATATGGCAAAATCAGAAATAATGTAAATAGAGCAAAAAGAGCATCTAGAACAATTATGGTGTGTTAAACATAGCTGAAGTGTCACCGTTGGTGAATTCCTAGAGGTTAGTTCACAAACACTCTATTGTGTATGTAATTAGTAATGTACATTGCATGTGTGTAGAAAGCGTGTTCCAAATACGTGTTTTCTTTTTGGTAATTAATTATTTTTGGAAATAAATTGAATTTGGAAAGAAAACGAATTTTGGAAAATATCCTGTTTAAATTTTGAAATCAATTGAACTTGTTCATTAAATTACTAAACGGTACAAATCTTTTTATCTTCTTCACACTGCTTCATTAAATATAAAAGCATCTTTCACCCACCTCTTTACTCCACTATCAAATCAAATTAAACCTCTTAGTAAAAAAAACCATCAAACCTTCTCAAAACTTTTATACCTTGAAACTATGGCAATCATCACCTCAATCAGCTCTTCAGAACACTCTTAAGATAAACACCATTCGAAACCTAAAATTATTTCACCTCTAACTATGGTATCTTACAAAGAAACTGAGAAAACCCAAGGTGAAGATGTTCTGACGTCTTCCTCGACCTAGAAAAACCCTAAAGAAAAACAATCAGTGGTTGAGGAAATTGAATCCGACGAAATTCCCAAAGAAATAAGAGCCTAGAGAGAGAAAAAGGAAAATTCAATGAGGGTTGAGGATCACATCAAAGAAGTTGATGACTATGTTGAGAGGCTTCAGAATTCAGGGGATGAAGAAGAAAAGGAAGAGAACAAAGAGGAGGAGGAGCATTCGAAACTCACTACAAGTGCTGATAGGTATGTTGTTGGCCATGGACTTGACTTATCAAGGTGTAGGAAGTCTAGGTTTTTGGAATTTCTAGATCTAATTCGATTTCAAGGTTGGGAACACTTGTTGTCTGAAGCATCTAAAAATTTATTATATCCGGCTGCTATGAATGAATTTTGTAGTAAATTTTCTATGAAACAAGGGGTAATCTCTAATATTATCAACAAGAAAAAGATTGAGTTTGATGTTGAAAAATTGGGAACTATTCTAAAAGTTCCTATTGAGGGGTTTTGAGATGTATATTAAAGGGAAATCTACTGTGAAGGTTAATAATTTTCTAGGAGTTGATATTGTTGAATTTCTAGGAGGGAAGAGGGGGAAGAACATCATGAATCATAATGACCTGAGCCCCTTAAACAAGCTGTTGTTTAATTTAGATCGCAAAACCATTTTGCCTAGAACTCAGAAGAAGAATGAAGCATGTTTAATGGATATGGCTGTGATTTTCTGTCTGGCAAAGAAAATAAAAAATAATTTTCCTTCATTAATGTACCAACATTTGGCCCATTGTGTTCCTGGAAAGAACAATTTTGGATATGGAGCTGTGTTGTCCACTGTCTTTGAGTCACTAGGAGTTAAACTCAAAGGAATTTATGCTGGACTGGATGAAAAGGCTGAGAATGTGATCAATGGTGAAACCTTACTGGGAATCAGTCTTGAGGTGGTGAATGGGAAAATTCAGAGAGTTGAGGAAAAGAAATTAGCCAGTGGAAAGAAGGAGAAAACAGCTCCAGAGGAGCCTCCAAGAAAGAGCAGGAGGTTGTCAACCAGCTCTCAACCTTAGACCAGTATGGAGAAGCCTCTGGAACTGGATGAGGAAGAAGACAATGTACTGGAAGGGCAGGTAGCAGAACTTAATGACAGAGCAGAAGTTGTTGAAAAACAACTCAAAGAGGCTACAGGGAAAATACAAAAGCTGGAGAGAGGAGTACAGGGACTTGAGAAGAGTCTTAGGTAACAAAAGTTGGATTTCCATAAGGCTATCAAGAACTTGTAAGATAAACTGGAAGCAAGCATTGCTCATCACAAAGAAGACAACAAGAAGATTCTTGAGTTCCTTAAAAGTTGATTTAGTTTATATCTCTTCAGCGTATCCTAATATTAGCCTATTTCAGCCTAGCTTAGCCTTAATATTTTCTTTTTCTGTTTAAGTCATGAACATGTTCAGTTTTTATTTTGTGTGAAAATTTGAAAAATATTTTGGTTTGTAATCGGATTAAGCAGGATAATCTTTTGGCTTTTCAATGAATATTTGGAACTCTGCATATACATGCATGTTTTATATGTTATGAAAGCATGTGCAAGAAAGTGGAACTAAATGAAGGGGATTTGGTAGCGTTGCCTTCAGTTTCCCACACTCTATGAATTGCTTGTGGGGCTGTGGCTAGATGTTCAATAACTTGAAGTACAGGACTTTTTGATAATGCCAAAAGGGGGAAAAGAAGAAGCAAACTTGAAGGCTGAAGTTGTTCTGGGTTCCAGTTGATAAAGTATCAAAAGTTTTTCTAATGCTGATGTGTTTTAGTTTAGCTTATAGTTTTGTTCTGTTTTAGTTATGTTTGTTCTGTTTTTTGTCCTGTTTAATTTTTTATTTTGTTTAGTTTTCTGTCAATAAATCAAAAATACAAAAATACGTCCTTCTATATTATTTAACTTTCCTTAGAAGTTTGCTAAAGTTTATCATCATCAAAAAGGGGGAAATAGTTGAAGCTTAAAGGTTTTAATGATGATGAACTTAAACTTAGCAAACTTCAACTAATAAGAGTTCTCTAAGTGTTGTGACTAGAACAGGTGAAGTTAAGTTCCGAAGTGGAAGAGTAATCTAGCTATGAAGACTCATAGAGATCTCAAGGAAAGTTAAGGAAGATAGGAGAAGAGTTCCTTCACAAAAACTAACTGAGTTCCCTAACAGGAACTTGAAGACAACAAGTTAAAAGTGTTGACTTGGCCTGCGTTGATGACAGCAAGTTCTATTGGAACTTGGCCTGCGAAGTTCCAGTTCAGAACTGGAGTGCAAGTGACAGCAGGAACTTAGTCTTAGACTGCATGTAGCCCAAGTATCCTACATTACAGAATATTGGTGTAGCAAATTAGTTTTGTTAAGTTTTTATCTTTTAGATTTGCTGTAAATATGATTGTTTGGTTTACGCGTGAGACTTATTAGAAACGTGACAAAAAAGCTTAGCAAGCTTCTTAAAATAGGAAAGTTTAAAAAGATAAGTTTTTAAGAGAAGATTTTCTAGATGATTTACTTCTTAAAAATCGGTTATCAAAAAGATATTATTCTTTTTGATAATTTATCTTTGATAAGTTTTCTAAAAGTTTTTCTTTAAAATAGATTTACTTAAAAACTGTGTTTTGGGATTTCGGTAATTTAACATATTTATCTTTTGAAAACCCTACTTTCTATATGAGCTAGTCTTGTATAAATTGTAGAAATCTCATTTCATTATTTTCCGTGAATTTATACGTGAAGAAATCGAAGTGTGCTTAATTGTGTAAGTTTTCCAAGTCAATAACTTTGTCATATTAGTTTCGGGTTTCATGCGTAGCTTGCCTCTCATATACTAAGGGTCTATTTTTTGTATTGGTTGGGTTCTTGGGTGTGTGTGTGTGTAATTTTTCTTTGCATACAGTGTTGTAGGCTTCTAGGTTGAAGCTGAGTGTGTAGTGCTCAGGGAGTACGAGTGAATCTAAGTCAGGGACTTAGGTTTGGTAGGATAGGGTCCTATTGTGTAGCAAGTTCAGTCTGGAACTTGTAAGTAAAGGTCTGATTATAATAGGTTGTAACTTGTGTGTTTGTCCTATTATAGTGAGTTGGTTTGGCTTTGGAAATCCCTTAGAAGGGTCGAGGTTTTACTTCCAGTTGGGCCTTGGAAGGTTTCCTCGTAAAATATTGTGTGCATTGCAAGTTCCTTTACATTCTGTTTTACATTCCGCAAAAGTAGTCACTAGGAACTCACATACAATTCACCCCCCTCTTGTAGTGTTCATCTCAACTAACAAGAGTTTTACGAACAAAGACGTCGGATTTCAAGCTTAGATTGTAAAAGTCAAGCGTCGTTAGTCGAGTCGATTTTATGAATCGCGAAGACGAGAAAATAAGTCAAATGATAAGTCATCGGACCTAGCCTCGGATTTTCCGAGCCAATTGAGGACTAGGCCGCACTAGCTAACATAGCTACTAGCCATGGACTAGCCTCGGCAGCAGGCCCAACAACCATGTATGTGCGCTGGCCAGGCATGCTGGTCGAGCAAGCTAACTAGCAGCGAAACCATGCGACCTAGCAGCGCTAGTATTAGCTAGCAAGCATGTGGGCAGGCCGATGCTAGCAATGCTAGCAGCAGGCTGCTAGCTCGCGTTGTCTTGCAGCATACTAGCAAGCCTAGCCGATGGGCCAAGGATGCAACATGGCATGCCTTAAGGCCCAAGACTTGGGGTGTGCCATGCACATGGGGTTGGTAGGTGTATGCTTGCTCTCCAAGGATGGGTTTGTGGTCCTTACCTACTCCCTCCCTCATGTTGACACTTGTCATTTGACTATTGTATAGCTATTTTAATTTAATTTAGAATCAAATTAATTGCTTACTTTTCTCATTCTATCATTTCTCCCACATGGAAAGATGATAGGAATTTTTGGGAGCCCTTGCCTAATAAGGCATCTCCCATAAGGTGAGAAAACCTTTAAGTTCGTAATACTCGAGTAGTTTTTCTTAGTCTAGCCCCGGCTTAGCTCCGAGGTAGGGGCTGTACGGGTCGTGCTTATGGGTGGACTTTGTAGGAGGTTCTCGCATTTGCAGAACTCGAGTAGCTTTTCAAGTACGAGCTCTTTAAGGAGCGAAGCACGCTACGAGGGTAATCGTCTTTCTCGCATTTGCGGGTTTTGATTCCGCGGGATGTCGAACATCCTGAAATCCAACAGCAATATCGGAGCCTTGCTCATTTAATTTTTGTAACTAAGATTTTCAAGGTTTTAAATGGCTTTAATTTCTGGTTGTGCTTAGATTAGAAGCTTGTTTTGATTATTTTAATCTCTTTTTTATTAGAACTTTGGCTCTAAAACCCAGATTTCGAGCCAAGACTAGTGAATTTTTGGTGAAATCGATGTTCTAGAAAAGATTTGACCCTTTAAGGATTGTCCAGAAGACAAATTCTGCCCAGAAATGCTATTTTCGAGTGATTTTTCGTTTTGACGAAGAATTTTAAATCTTTAAACCTTGAATCTTAATGGCATATTAATTATTGATTATGTGTATGGTTCTTTCCTTTAATTTTCTGTAATTATAAGCCTATTTTAAGCATGATTATTAAGTAGTAATTGGTGCTTAAATGATTGGCTCAATTTTTCACAAAATTGCAAATCAATTACTTGTGTGAAAAGTGTGTTTTGAAGCTCTTAAGTATTAAAGATCTAACCTTGAATTATTTTAGTTGGTTGGAACTTTATGTTACTAAATTCCATGATTGTTAATTGATTTTCTTGATTTAATTATTTCACAAGTTGATTAAAGTCATAAAGTTTCAAACTTGTGACTGAAATTCAATTAGTCTTCATACAGGAAGATGAAATTTTTTCAAGGATACACAAGTTGATGTTGGAATTTTATTGAATGTTTGTGTTCTTTTTTTTCAACTTCTTTTATTTTTGTCAAGTCTCATGATTAATTTATGTTAGTTAAATTAATAGTAAGAATAACCCTTCAATTTTGTAGCATCAAGTTGAACCAAATATTATTTAAAGAATAGTTATTGAATTAATTTTGGTTTGTGCACTAAAATTGAATTTAATTAAGTTGGACTTGTTTTATTTTCATTTTTGCTCAAAATGTTGATTCTAAAATTAATTTAGAATTGTTTAAATACGTCACACAAAAATCGAGAAATAATCCCGAGGCACAAGCACGCAACACAAGGCACAATAGCCAGGAGCACTCCCTCGGCCAGTTGAGCTGGTTGCGCAGCCTACATGAGGCTGTCGAGGAAATGCGAGCTAATACATCATTAATCGTGCTAGTGCGGTGTGTGCGCGAGCAAAGGGGCGCTGGCTTGGTGCGTTGCGTGGAGGCGCTGCTATGTACGGCAGCAGCTAGCATAACCTCGTGCGGCCTTGGGCTTGTGGGACCTCAACTTGCGAGCACGTGAGCATGTGGATGCGGCCAGCATAACGCGCAAGCGATACTGTCAGCCACTCCCACATGCTTAGCGCCGCAAAGGGCTAAGCGAGGGCAGCAGCCACGCGAGGCACACACATCTTGGTGCCTAGCACTTCGAGCCCCGGGTTTGATTCTAAGCGCTTAGTGATAGGAATGGTGTCCTTCGAACAAGTGTATTATTCCGATAGTGGGTTTGGAATTATTAGAAAGCTAATTATTCAGTGAGGTCAAGTGATCGGAATGCCTAACTGGAGGCCGCTTCCGATCAGTATTATTAATGTATAATTAATATTACAGCTTAATATTGACTGAACCCTTTAGGTCACATCCAAGTAAACAAACGATCCGTAACGACGAATTCATCCAAAAGGAATTAATGAGTCACTCGAGTATTATAAGCATAGACGTCGGATATCGAGTTAGGAGCGTCTAGACCGAGCGTCACAAGTCGAGTCGGATTAATGAGACGACGAGACGGTAAAAATCAAACAATCAACAAGTACTAAATACCCCTAACATCGGAATGCCCCGAGCAAACCGAGTGCTAGGGGAATAGGTGTTAGCATGCACGCTGCACCAAGCCGAGGCGGCTAGCAGCGCTGACTGGTGCGGGCATCGCATGCTAGCTTGCGCGTGCTAGCATCGCTAGGAAGCAGCAGCATGTTAGCATCGCTAGGAGCACGCTAGCATGCTAGCGAGCTAGCAGCGCTAGCAGGCCATCAACAAGCTAGGCCTTGCTAGCTACTGCTAGCTATAAGCACGCAATCCCTTGCCCAGCAGCCCGCATGCATGCGAAGCATGTTGGGCCAAGGAAACAGGCACACGCGCCTTGCTGGCAGGCTTAACCAAGGGTCCAGGCGCTAGCAAGGCAGCCTTGGCACCCAAGGCTTAGGGTGCTAGCTGGTGCGCGGCTATTGGGGGAATTGGTGGGAGCCAGTTTTGTAAGGGAAGCTTGGGGAGCAAGGGATTTGGTCCCCTCCCCTTGTGGTCCACACCTACTCCCTCTCTCATACCATGCCACTTGTTTATTCATGATTGCATTGCCTTTTTCTTTTGATTTAAATTCAAATGGAAAAAGGGGATTTTACCAACTCTCCCACATTGATGGGAGAGTGGAATGTTCATGAGGATTTCTCTATTTGAGAAACTTCACTTGAGTTGATCTTGAAAGGATTATCTATAAGGTTGTTTACTTTTGGTCATATAACTAATTTTGGTCTAGCCCGGCTAAGCTCCGGGTAAGGGCCGAACGGGTCGTGTTTGCGGGTGGATTTCGTGGGAGGTTCTCGCATTTGCAAAACTCAAGTAGCTTTTGAAGTAAGAGCTCTCTAAGGAGCAAAGCACGCTACAAGGGTAAAATAGTGTTTCTCTCTCTTTTTTTAATTGTCTTGTTAATTATACATGTATTAGTTATATTAATTGTGAGTGGTTCTTGGGGTCGGGTTTTGTATTCCGCGGGAAGTCGGACTTTCCAAAACCTAACAGCGATATCGGAGCCTTACTCATTTATTTTTGTAACTAATATTTCCAAGGTTTTAAAATGGCTTTAATTTCTGGTTGTGGTTGTGTAGACACCTAAATGTGTCTCCCCAAAACCAAACCCGATGATGAACACTTTTCACGTCGAATCATAATTGAATGAAGTGAAAGTGTGGAAAGTCTAGTGTTGCGGTTAGTTTTTATTTCTCTTCTTTTTCTCCGTTTTCGAAAACCTATTTCATGAAAATAGCCAATCCAGCTTAGTTTTGTCCATGGCAAGGGTCCAATAATAGTGTAGTTAGATTGGGCTCGAAAAGAGCTTTCCAATGATATATTATAAGCCCAATTCCGATGAATAATGAGGAAGTTATGGCCAAATTACTAAACTGGGCCCGGTTCGACCTTTATATGCAGCCCAATGATCTAGAGGAGGGCCTATTATGATTTATCATTCCTAATGCAATTAGGATTGATTATAGTCTTCTAGAATCTTCTAGAAGGTTCTTTTGAATCCTAATGTGATTAGCATTGATAATTAAGTTTTATTCAGAATAAACGAAGTGTTTTAAATGAAATTACAGTTTTACCCCTCGTACGTTTAATTTTATCAAAAATATGAAAACGTGTGAAAAAACTGCATGCAACGCCGCACCACAGGCTGTCGCCTGGCGACAGGCCTGTCACGCGGCGACACGCCTGTCGCTCGGCAACAGGCTCTGTCGCACGGCGACAGAGGTTTGTGTGGCAACAACGACGTGTTTTATTCTTCTTGAAACTCCGATTCTTTTTTATCATATATCGGCTAATTTTCGTTATAAATAGCCTCCTTAAACCTCTGTTTTTAATTACCAACTCTCATCAAGAATTTCTTGATACTCTCTCTCTCTCTCTCATTCTAAACCAACTTTTCACAAACAAAATTCCGCATTCACAAGATCTAGACACACCTAGCCAAGTTCGAAGTTTCCTTCGCCCTAGACGTGAAAGGTTATAATTTCTGAGGGTTTGGTCCCAAATCTCTATTTTAATTATTTAATTTAATTGTTTGATTTTATTTTCCTTGAAGTTACTAACGCGTGTATTTTGTTATTAGAAAGAGATACGAGGCATCCAAGTAAGTACTTTAATTGTTTAATTGATCTTATGATATAGAAATCATGTTAAGATTGTTATTTTGGTTCCTAGTATCATGTTAGGATGTTTTCCTTAGTATGATATTTAGAGTGATTTGCTTATATCAATTATGATTTCTAGGATGCTTCCTATTTTCTTTCTTAATAGCATGTTAGTATCATGTTAGGGCTAAAGCTTTGATTTTTATTGTTTAGTGACATGCTAGGGTTTGTTATTAATCTTGTTAGTATCATGCCTAGGATCTTGCTATTAGTATTATGCTTTAACATGATTATTTTAATTATGATTGTTATTATGATTATGATTATAATTATTATAATTTATTATTATGTTGCTTGATGCTTATTCATTATTATTGCTTGATCACACCTTTTATGTTTAAAGGTAATTTGTACTTGTAATCACGCCTAATAAGATAACTAATAATCTTGTTTAGGGCTAATATGATTGTAATTCAAGTGATCGCCAATAATAGTTTTATTTGTGCATTAAATTCAACCAACATAGATAAACAGGTTTAGGGTTAAACCTATTGATTGCATGTTAGTCAGAAAGCGCACATGAATACGAGAAGAATAAAGTAGAGGTCTATTGTTAGAGCAAGTTCTTTCTCTTTTAGATTGGATTTGTACCTTCATCCCCGAACACCAGTCATGGTTCCAGACCTATTGGAGTTCACGATCTCTTGGATCGTTAAAGGGTGTAACCTTCATCCTGTGAACGGTTTCTTGTTGGCGACTCTTTTTCTCTAGCTTCCTTCCCTTTGGACACCACCATGCTTAAGTGTATGATCATAGTGGGGTGCAAGTTTGGGGTAATGCTTGAAATATTCCCTACAGTTTTTGGCGACTCCACTGGGGAGGATTTCTATTTTAATTCCTAAAATTTATTTTGGCAATGATTTAGAATGAGTGGATGAGACTCGAAAAGTTCTAAGTATTTCATGTGCGTAATTTTGATTAACATTATTGTCATATGCATAAAAAAAAAGTTCTCATTGGAAAGACCATCCGTAATGAGTCAAAAACATTGGATTTTTTACACGTAGGAAATTTGAGGAATATCTTTCACAACTAGAACTGAAATAATGCTGCGAAAAACTGGAAAATTTTACAAACACGAAAAGCTGCTGAGGCATGTAGGAACTGGAGTCTAGAAAACAGAGCCTGTAGCCGAATAGATGGCTCTGTCGCTGTAGACACCAAATTGTGTCTCCCCAAAACCAAACCCAGTGATGAATACCTTTCACGTCGAACCATAATCGAATAAGGTGAAAGTGTGAAAAGTCAAGTGTTGCGGTTAGTTTTTATTAAAAATCTCTTTTTCTGTTTTCGAAAACCCACTCTATTTCATGAAAACGTCCAATTCAGTTTATTTTGGTCCATGATAAGGGTCCAATAATGGTGTAGTTGGATGGGGCTTGAAAAAACCTTTCCAACGATATATTATAAGCCCAATTCCAATGAATAATGAGGAAGTTATGGCCAAAATACTAAACTGGGCCCAAACCGGATTTTACCTACGACCCAATGATCATGAGGAGGGTCCAAAGGTTTAATCCTATTCCTAAACTAATTAGGATTGATTAGAATCTTCTATAAGTTTCTAAAATATCTTAATTATCCTTTTTTGAAAAGATAAGATCATGGAATTTGATTTGAATATAAACTTTCCTTTTTTAAAACTTTCTTAATTCTATTCGGATTTAAAGATGTTCAAAGATAGTCAGATATTATTTTCGTTCCTAATATTTTTTATCCAAATTTTATATGATTGGATAGATCTTGAAATTATCTTTCCAATGATATATTATAATATTAAATCCGAGCTATAACGAAAAAGATATTAAAGATATACGAAACTCTATCCAAAGCTGACACCCTTTCACTATTTCGTCCATATCTTTTTATCTACAAAAGATTTTAATCTGATTCCAATTGCATTAAAAAGTAGACTTCAAGAGCTTTCCAACGATATATTATATGACTTATTTGGACTTCTATATCAAAAGATATGATAAAAACAAAATCCGAAAAAACTGTCTCTGTCGCCAAACGACAGGTTTGTCGCCTCGCGACAGACTCTGTCGCCTGGCGACAAGATAACTTTCTGGCGACAAGGTCGATTTGTTAGCGACAGAGTGGAGTTTTATTCCTTATCAAATTCTATGATTTTCCTGACTATTTTCTTATAAATAGGGTCTCAAACCTCCGTTTTTATCAATTCTCTCTATCAACTCTCATCATCAATTCTCTCTATTCCCTCTCAAGAATTACTTAATTCTTTCTTTTTCTCTCTCTCTTTCTAAAATACCTTTTTACAAACAATATTCCGCATTCACAAGACTTAGAGTCTCTTAGCCAAGTTCGAAGTTGCCTTCGCCCTAGACGTGAAAGGTTGATATTTTCTGAGGGTTTGGTCCAAAACTAGTCAAAACTTTATTTAATTTGATTATAATTTAATTATTTAATTATTCTTTATTATTTTCATTGAAGTTTACTAACTTGTGTATTTTGTTATTAGAAAGAGGTACGAGGCTTCAAAGTAAGTAGATTAGCTTACTCCCTATTTTATTAACAATGTAGAAAGCATGTTTATTATTGTTTGTGATTCCTAGTATCATGTTAGGATGCTTTTAATGCTTTCTAGTATCATGTTAGGATGTTATCTTATGCTTTCTAGTATCATGTTTAGGATGCCTTTACTCTTTTCTAATATCATGTTAGTACCATGTTAGGTTTAAAGCTTTGATCTTTATCGTTTAGTGACATGCTAGGATTTGTTATTAACCTTGTTAGTATCATGCCTAGGATCTTGCTATTATATTTAAGCTTTATTATGCCTTATCATGCTATTATCATTATTGTGTTGCTTGATATTATTTATGTTTTATTGTTATTGCTTGATCACACCTTTTATGCTTGTTAAAGGGAATTGGTACTTGAAATCACGCTTAATAAGATAATTAATAATTTGGTTTAGGCTAATGTGATTTTAATTCAAGTGATCACCAATAATAGTTTTATTTGTGCATTAATATTCAACCAACATAGATTAAACAGGGTAGGTTCAATATAATGTTTGTATGTTATTCGAAAAGCGCAAATGAATACGAGCAGAACAAAGTAGAGGCCTATTTTATAGGGCGGTTTCTTTTGTAGATTGAATTCGTACCCTCATCCCCGGACCCTGTTTGGTTCAAGACCTTATGGAGTAGTTGATGGTCCTTTTGGATTGTCTTTTGGGTTTACAAGTTCCTAAAACTTGTTGGCGACTCTTTTTTCTCTTTTTCTTTCCCTTTGGAACGCCACCATACTTTAGTGTATGATCACAGTGGGGTTCAAGTTTGGGATCATAATGCTTGAAATATTCCCTACAGTTTTTGGCGACTCCACTGGGGAGGATTTCTATTTATATTCCTGAAATTTATTTAATTTTGGCAATTATTTAGAATGAGCGGATGAGACTCGAAAAATTCTAAGTATTTCATGTGCGTGATTTGATTAACATTATTGTCATATGCATTAAAAGGTCCTCATGGGAGCACCCCATGAGTCAATCCATAGGAATTTTACACGTAGGAAATTTGAGAAACATCTTTCATGACTAGAATCGAAAAGATGATGCGAAATCTGGAAAATTCGAAGAACACAGAAACTTGCCAAGGCATGTAGGAACTAGCGTCTAGAAAACAGGGCTTGTCGCCCGTAAAAAGTTTCTGTCGCCTGGCGACAGAAGCTTTTTTGCGGCGACAGTCCCTGTAGTCTGGCGCCAAGTTCTTCCAATACCGAGCCAGGGGTCTGCCTTCTTGCTTTGACCATTTCTAGCATTGTTGGCTTGATTTTGCTTATTGATTGAGTCCTTTTCTCACTTTTCTGAACCCATATGTGTTTTACATATGGAAATAACCCTCTGGGGGTTCCTGTTTCACCTGCCCAATGGATTATCCCACTATCATGTGCAAAGTTTAGATTTGGGTACGTGCAAAGTTTATGAATCCACCAAACCATGGAGTCGAGTTCGATTTCATCACGAACTCGCGGAATCCTGTCCATTCGCTCCAATCCTCCCGGTAGGCTTGTGTGCAATGCATATGGATTCATAACCATGGACCTTTTTGACTTAACCCATATCCTTGAACTTTAGAGAACTAGAGCCATGGTTAGGTTGCAAACTCATCATATTGTGACTATGTGAACTACTTGTGCATCCTTGCTTGTGCATACTATACATGTGTTAACCGTTTGTTTGACTTGTGGTCCAATCTAAATAAACTAACCAATGACTAAAGGACTTTGTTTAATTAATTAATTAATTAATTAATTTGAACTAATAAATAAGCCTAAAATCGAGTCATAGTTCCTTTAAGTCAACCCGGATTTTTATTCCCGTATACTGCACATGCGTCAACTTGTTTTGGTCATAGCCGAAGTTCTAGGAAGAACCACGAGTCGTATAAACTATGGATCTGTAGCCCCGAGTTTTATCTTTAATTTGGCGTTGGTTTCGTCCCAATCAGAATCACAGATTAAAAGTTATGACTAAAATACCACAGCTTGTCCAGTTTAATGCATATACGTGAAGTCTTAATTTAGTCTTTGCTTAAGTCTAGTCACATAGTCTAGCCACATGGTCATGACACAAGTCTTAACATGTCATCTAAACTCACTAGTCTTAGCACACACTTTGTATATGTCACTATGACCATGTCTTAGGTTCATGCATGAGTCGTTTTTCCGTCATTTGAGTTGGGGGTCCATTCTACTCCTAATTCTTTCATATTTCTTCATCCACATCTTCTTCCTACTCTCCACATACTTTCTTCCTTGTTTCTTCATATACATTCTTTTCCCATGCATATCATACCTCTCACTCTTCCATAATCTTTCCCATCTATTGCATGTTGAATAAAGCTTGAGTCAAAATAATTGGTATAAAACTTATCCCTAATTTCCCTTTCTACAGTACTTGGTCAAGAAGAGAAGGGCGTTTAATCAAGGACAACACTTTCATTCAAGTAGCACTTTTTGACAAACCGGTTAGTAGGAAAAGGAAAGCTAAGAAGACAATGGCTAGTCAAGAAGAGCTTAATGAAGTCAAGGGACGGGTAGCCAACTTGACTGAAACATTGCAAAACTTATCACTGCAAATAAGTAATCCTGAAAAACAGAAACAAATGGACCTAATCCAGGAAAGCTTGGGCAAGTTGTCCAACGACTTTAGATTCCAAGGGATTAGCTCACAAGGGGTCTCGGTGGATAAGGACCTTCTCCCGCAGAAGTTCAATCCCAATGACATCCCTAAATTTAAGCCTATGGATAACCCTTACTCTCATTTAAGAGCATTTGAAACTATAATGAATATTAAAGGGATAGACAAGAAAGCCTTTCATTCTCTATTTTCTTTGTCTTTAGAAGCTATATGTCAACAATGGTACTTTTCTCTTGATAAAGAGAAGACCTCCAATTGGGAAGAAATAAAAAATGCTTTCATCAATAGATATAAATGTAACATTCAAGTTGAAACTGACCATAGACTGCTTGAGATGCTAAGACAAAAAGAAAATGAAAGTTTCACTTCCTTTTTCAACAAGTGGAGGGAAACTTCTGCTAATATGATTGAAGTCCCTACTGAGAAGGAGTCTGTGAGGTTGTTTATCAAGAATTTACAAGAGAAGTATTCGAAGCATTTGAGATATCAACACAACTTGAACACTTTCAAGGCAGTCTACGACATAGGCATAGAGATTGAAGATGACCTTGCAAAACAAAAAGCTACTAACAATAGTAACCATAGTGGCTGGAAGGGAAAGAAGAACGACAATCCTTCTTCTTCTGAAAACACCCACTCTAGTAATAATGTTAGTACCTTTGACCTCAATGAAGTCTTAGCCATGAATAACCAAGAATCTAAGAAAGAACTAAGGAAAGGATTCACTCCTATTGGGATGAGCTATGATGTTGCCTTCGATCGACTCCATACTAAGGGGCTCATTACTCCCATTGGACCTATTCAAGATCCCGCACCTGAAAAGAGATTGCCTAGTTGGAATCCAGATGCACATTGCAAGTACCATCAAGGTAGGGGTCATACTACTGAGAGCTGTTGGAAGCTAAAGGAGGCCATCCAATATTTGATTGACAATAACAAGCTTCCTATACCTCCAGAGGCAAGAAGACCGGGTGATGATAAAACACAAGACAAGAGGCGAGCTTCAACGACAAGATTTCGTGGCACCTTGCATTTTCCTTAGTTTTTACTTTGTAGGACTTTCATTTACTTTTTTTTCCTTTTAATAAAATAAGCATTTAATTTCTTGCATATGATCATTACATTGCATTATTCAAAAAAAAAATAAAAAAAAAATAATCGCCGAATTAAGCACAAGGTATACCAATGATTTGAGGCACCCCTTGTAGCCATATCATATCTCTTACCCTTTCAAATATATAATCCCTTTCTTGACAAACCACTTTGAGCCTTGTCTAACGATAGACCTTTCATTTTTCAACCCATATCTACCTAACCTTGGGATGGGGTGGTGTGTAACTTATGCAAGTTCCAAATATGAAAAGCTTGAATGATCTAAAAAAATAATACAAAAAATAAATAAAAGTGTACAAAAGGGCAAGTGTTCCAATGTCTTTGATATAAAAATATCTTTGATAAGAACACGTCTCAGATTGCGTCTCTTATCGAGTGCTCGGTACCGTGCCTAAGAAACATGAATGCCAAGTGAGTGATAGACCGCATGATCGGGATTGCCCACACTTATAAAAATAAAAAATGCAAAAGCAAAAAAGAAGGGCAAACAAAAAAAAAAGAGAGCTCAAAAATGAGAAACCTCAAGCATAAAAATACAAAGATTCAAAAGCAAGGTTGCACACCTTGGGGGCTTATCTAGGGTCTTGAGCCTTTATCCCCTTCTTCTCTAACCTTTAGCCTAACCACGTTACAACCCTTAAAAGACCTTTTTGAGGTATACACACACTTGTGCGAGGTTCGGCTAGAGCTATGTTTGGCCTGATTCCTAACGGATACGTAGGCAACCTCACATTGGGGTGCGGCCATAATAAAAATGCATTCATTTTCACATTCACACACTTACACCATGATCATATCAAGGGATCTTCGATGCTCATCCCTATTTACTTAGAGCTAGACTTGGGGGCTTGATCCTTACATCATTAGCCTACCTAAGAGTCATCATTATTTGACTCTTATCAAACAATACTTTTCCATACACTTAGCCTTTGCAGCCTAACTTTAGTGTCACTTTCACACACATCACACATACATGACCAAATAGACTTCCAATTAGGAACCTTTTGTCATGAATTCTTAGCACAACGTTGAAGCATGCTTTGTCATATCACACATCACTCATCACTTATAATCACCATTGTATCAAAGTATGAAGTTCTTAGCCTCCGTGCCTAAGTTACCTAAATACTTTCATAATCGAGTCAACTAAGATAGTTTAGGAGGAATTAATCCTTGCACCTTGAGGGATAGTATCGAATGCATATACTTGATTAAGCTCATTCAACATGCACCATCAAACACTTCGATTCTTTTTCGCGTCTTTCTTTTTTGGGAGAAAGTCAGTACTCTCCACAAAAATGACGGAAAATTTTTGCTTTTTGCATTTTCAAGTCGCACTTTATACACGAGTCATGTACATTGAGTCATGTTGTGTCATATCACATCGAGTGGAGTCTAGCTAACACATATGTCAAACGCTTTGAGTTGAGTCATGTCAAATCAATGAGTCAAGCAACACTAAGCCTTAGGTCAACCCTAAGATAATAAAAGATGAGCAAAGTCCTATAGTGCAAAATATAAATGCAGGTACATTCCAGTGAGCAAGAATATTTCCGGATTTTTTCGAAAAAAACCGCGAATATAGATATATGAGATTCTTCCAAGATGAGAGAAGTTTGAGCAAAATTATGAAGAGCTTTAATTTCCAAAAGATTTGAGCAGATTTGGTTGTAAGGAAACGACCAAATTGAAAGTTCGGAACGATATCGCGGCAACAAGCACTTTTGGCTTGCGCTGGTGCGGCGACAGATCACGTGGCTTCATGATGTGGTCATATAGACCTGGTTCAGGATTTTCGGGTTCCTCGGTACGCCAGTTAGCCCCTCTAAGCAATTTGACATGATTTAATAATCGGCTCGATTACAATCAACAATGAGTGATCGACCTGACAAAAGATCGTCTCACTTAGCTTAAAGCGCCTAAGTATTGGCTCATCGCAAGCACCAAAGTAACGGTTCACAACGATTTCCTAGGATGGAAGAAGATTTGAAGATTCGAGATGACGAAGCCTTCAACAGGGGGCTTTAAGATTAAAAAGAGTCTATTGCTTGGATTTGAGAAGGGCGGTTTGAGATGAAGCGACCTTCAATAGCTTTCACTATGATTGGGGAGGTTATTATTAGATTTGAGAAGATAGCACGAGATGAGCAATCTTCGACAACGCCCGCTAAGATTGTGGAATTTGTCATCAAGATTTGAGAAGATAGCACGAGATGGGCGATCTTCGACGACCTTCGCTAAGATTGTGGAAGTTGTCATCAAGATTTGAGAAGATAGCACGTGATGGGCGGTCTTCGACGACATTCACTAAGATTGTGGAAGTTGTCACCTATATTTGAGAAGAGCGGTTCGTGATGAGGCGGTCTTCGACGACATTCGCTATGATTGGGAAGGTTGTCACCATGATTCAAGGAAAAGCTCGAGATGTAGCAGCAATGATAGACAGCGTTCCCTAGGATGTGGAGAGTTGTCACAAAATTTGAAGATGGCGAAGCAAGGTCAACTTCGACGATCCCTCAAGCTAAAGAAGAGATTGTTTACAGCGGCGATGCACTGCCGTGGCAACGTACGGCCACAACCTGAAGATGACGACATACAGTTATTTTCGACGATGTTCCCGAAATACTGTGGAGGATTGTCACCAAGAATATTGAAGACGACGACATATGGTTATTTTCAATGATGGCGTTCACGAGGCACTGTGGAGGTTGTCATAAACAACAAGAGCAACAACAAATGGTTACCCCCAGAGACGTGTGCTCGACGGTGCAAGATACGCGTTTCTTAACTCTTTTATCTGTTTAACTAATGATTGTTTTACAGGTATCGGCGTTATAAGAATGATTTGGAATCGCAGAACGTTTTGAATCATTCTCCGTCCCTATCGATACTTTGACTCTCGTTTTTCGAAACCTAAGTTTCTCCAAACTCAGTCAAAGTGGGGGCTTTTGTAGACACCAAATTGTGTCTCCCCAAAACCAAACCCAGTGATGAATACCTTTCACGTCGAACCATAATTGAATAAGGTGAAAGTGTGAAAAGTCAAGTGTTGCGGTTAGTTTTTATTAAAAATCTCTTTTTCTGTTTTCGAAAACCCACTCTATTTCATGAAAACGTCCAATTAAGTTTATTTTGGTCCATGATAAGGGTCCAATAATGGTGTAGTTGGATGGGGCTTGAAAAAACCTTTCCAACGATATATTATAAGCCCGATTCCGATGAATAATGAGGAAGTTATGGCCAAAATACTAAACTGGGCCCAAACCGGATTTTACCTACGACCCAATGATCATGAGGAGGGTCCAAAGGTTTAACCCTATTCCCAAACTAATTAGGATTGATTAGAATCTTCTATAAGTTTCTAAAATATCTTAATTATCCTTTTTTGAAAAGATAAGATCATGGAATTTGATTTGAATATAAACTTTCCTTTTTTAAAACTTTCCTAATTCTATTCGGATTTAAAGATGTTCAAAGATAGTCAGATATTATTGTCGTGCCTCATATTTTTTTATCCAAATTTTATATAGTTGGATAGATCTTGAAATTGTATTTCCAATGATATATTATAATATTAAATCCGAGCTATAACGAAAAAGATATTAAAGATATACGAAACTCTATCCAAAGCTGACACCCTTTCACTATTTCGTCCATATCTTTTTATCTACAAAAGATTTTAATCGGATTCTAATTGCATTAGAAAGTAGACTTCAAGAGCTTTCCAACAACATATTATATGACTTATTTAGACTTCTATATCAAAAGATATGATAAAAACAAAATCCGAAAAAACTGTCTCTGTCGCCAAACGACAGGTTTGTCGCCTCGCGACAGACTCTGTCGCCTGGCGACAAGATAACTTTCTGGCGACAAGGTCGGTTTGTTAGCGACAGAGTGGAGTTTTATTCCTTATCAAATTCTATGATTTTCCTGACTATTTTCTTATAAATAGGGTCTCAAACCTCCGTTTTTATCAATTCTCTCTATCAACTCTCATCATCAATTCTCTCTATTCCCTCTCAAGAATTACTTAATTCTTTCTTTTTCTCTCTCTCTTTCTAAAATACCTTTTTACAAACAATATTCCGCATTCACAAGACTTAGAGTCTCTTAGCCAAGTTCGAAGTTGCCTTCGCCCTAGACGTGAAAGGTTGATATTTTCTGAGGGTTTGGTCCAAAACTAGTCAAAACTTTATTTAATTTGATTATAATTTAATTATTTAATTATTCTTTATTATTTTCATTGAAGTTTACTAACTTGTGTATTTTGTTATTAGAAAGAGGTACGAGGCTTCAAAGTAAGTAGATTAGCTTACTCCCTATTTTATTAACAATGTAGAAAGCATGTTTATTATTGTTTGTGATTCCTAGTATCATGTTAGGATGCTTTTAATGCTTTCTAGTATCATGTTAGGATGTTATCTTATGCTTTCTAGTATCATGTTTAGGATGCATTTACTCTTTTCTAATATCATGTTAGTACCATGTTAGGTTTAAAGCTTTGATCTTTATCGTTTAGTGACATGCTAGGATTTGTTATTAACCTTGTTAGTATCATGCCTAGGATCTTGCTATTATATTTAAGCTTTATTATGCCTTATCATGCTATTATCATTATTGTGTTGCTTGATATTATTTATGTTTTATTGTTATTGCTTGATCACACCTTTTATGCTTGTTAAAGGGAATTGGTACTTGAAATCACGCTTAATAAGATAATTAATAATTTGGTTTAGGCTGATGTGATTTTAATTCAAGTGATCACCAATAATAGTTTTATTTGTGCATTAATATTCAACCAACATAGATTAAACAGGGTAGGTTCAATATAATGTTTGTATGTTATTCGAAAAGCGCAAATGAATACGAGCAGAACAAAGTAGAGGCCTATTTTATAGGGCGGTTTCTTTTGTAGATTGAATTCGTACCCTCATCCCCGGACCCTGTTTGGTTCAAGACCTTATGGAGTAGTTGATGGTCCTTTTGGATTGTCTTTTGGGTTTACAAGTTCCTAAAACTTGTTGGCGACTCTTTTTTCTCTTTTTCTTTCCCTTTGGAACGCCACCATACTTTAGTGTATGATCACAGTGGGGTTCAAGTTTGGGATCATAATGCTTGAAATATTCCCTACAGTCGCCGAGCGACAATTCTGTCGCCAGGCAACAGGGCTGTATCGCGGCGACAGTCTCTGTTGGCTGGCGCTGCGTTCTTCCAATACCGAGCCAGAAATATGAGTTCTAATTTCGACCAGTTCTAGCACTGTTGGCTCGATTCTACTTCCTGATTGAGTTTTTCTCACTTTTCTGAAATCCATATGTGTTCTACATATGGACATAACCCTCTGGGATTTCATGCTCCATCAACCTGATTGAACGCTCCGAGCAACAAAGGGTACATCCGAGAATGTTGAATTCACCAAACTATGGAAATGAGTTTAACTCGCGGGGTCCCATCCACACGCGCCAACCCTTCCAAAGGTAAGGCTTCCGCGCGGTGCATCTGGACTCATAACCATGGACCCTCTTTGACTAACCCATATTTGAACTTTAGAGAACTAGAGCCATGGTTAGGTTGCAAACTCATTACATCATATTGTGCCTACTTGACTATTTGTGCATTATTTGTTGTGCATACTCTATATGTTTTTCCTAACTGTTTGTTTGACTTGTGTCTAAGCCTTAAATAAATTAATTAATGACTAAAAGGACTTTGCCTAATTAATTAATTAATTAATTTGGGTAATTAAAGTTGAATAAATTAATCAGAATTGACTTAGTACGACTTTAGGCCTGTCCGGTAGAGTGAAAATACTGAAAGCAGTCCTAGATTAATGCTCCAGTAATGGCGCAAAAATGTGGGCTGCAGCGCCACACGCTGCTATGCAACGCCAGGCGACAACCCTGTCGTCTGGCGCTGCACTGCAGTGGACGGCAACAGTACTGTTGCTTTGGCGACAGTTCAAGATTTTGCTCGAGTCATCACGACGAGTCTAATTAAACAGTTTGCTAATCAGTTCGATTATTTTTGTTAATAATAGTACCCTTGTTTAGTCCTTAATTGAGTCTAGGCACTTAGTCCCATGGTCTTACACAAGAGTCAAAGCATGTCACTTACACCCACAAATAAAGCACACACTAATATGTATATACACTTTGACCATGTCTAGAGAGTCTTGTATGCGCGTGTTTTCCATCATGTTTTTTAGGGGGGTAAGTTGGATATTAATCCTCCACTTAAACCACTTGTTTGAACCCATATACTTGATTCCCAAAAATATACAAAAATACACCCTATTTTTGCTTTTTTTTTCCTTTTTCTTTATAAACCCGTAAAGTCAAAGTCAATTTGAGTCAAGTCATTAAAATAAAAAAATGGTTTAATTTACAGCGCGTGGTCAAGAAAGGAAGGGCATTTGATCAGAGACAACTTTTTCGTTCAAGTACAGCTTTTTGACAAACCAATCGGTCGGAAAAGGAAAGCCAAGAAGATAATGGCGAGTCAAGGAGAAGTTAATGAGCTCAAGAAGCAAATGGCTAGCGTTACTGAGGTGTTGAAGGCTTTGACCCTTCAAATCAATGACCCTGTGAAACAACAACAAATGGAGCTCATGCAAGAAAGCTTGAGCAAAATATCCAATGACTATAGATTCCAGGGCATTAGCTCACAAGGGGTCTTAGTGGACAAGGAACTTCTTCCGCAGAAGTTCAATGCCAATGACATCCTTAAGTTCCAGCCAACGAACAATCCTTACTTTCACTTAAGGGAATTTGAAACTATAATGAACATTAAGGGGATTGATAAGAATATTTTTCACTCTTTATTCTCAATGTCTTTAGAAACCGTTTGTCAACATTGGTTCTTTTCTCTTGACAAAGAGAAAACCTCCACTTGGGATGGAATAAAAAACGCTTTTATTGACAGATATAAGTGTAATATTCAAGTCAAAACCGACTATAGACAACTTGAGATGCTAAAACAAAAAGAGAATGAAGACTTTACTTCTTTCTTTAATAAGTGGAGGAAAACTTCCGCTAAAGGATGTTTATCAAGAATCTCCAAGAGAAGTATTCGAAGCATTTAAAATATCAATATCATTTGAATACTTTCAAGGCCGTCTATGACATCGGTATCGAAATCGAAGATAACCTCGTAAAACAAAAAGCTACTAACAATAGTAACCACAGTGGCTGGAAAGGAAAGAAGAACGACAATCCTTCTTCTTCCGAAAACGCCCACTCTAGTAACAATGTTAGTACCTTTGACCATAACGGTGTCTTAGCCATGGGTAATCAAGGATCTAAAAAGAAACCCAAAAGATAACTCACACCCATTGGAATGACCTATGATGTGCTTTCGATCGTCTCTATGATCGAGGGTTAATCAAACCTATTGGCCCTACTGAGGATCCAACGCCAGAAAAAGCGATCTTCGAGATGGGATTGCAAGTATCATCAAGGAAATGGTCACGCCACCGATGAATGCTACAGGTTTCAAAATCTCATTCAAGATCTCATAGAAGCAAACAAGATCCCATTGCCTCTAGCTAACAAGAAGACTGGGTGATGATAAAGCAAAAGATATAAGGCAGGCTTCAACGACAAGATTTTGTGACCTCTTTTTCTATTTTTCTTTTATTCTTCATTTCCCCAATAAATCTAGCATAGGCACCTTTCACTTTCCTTAGATATACTTTGTAGATTTTTTCTTTTTCCCTTTTAATAAAATGAGCATTTATTTTCTTGCATATGATCATTGCATTGCATAAAAAAAATAAAATAAAAAAAAAAAACATGTTGAATTAAGCACAAGGTATACCAGTGATTAGAGGCACCCCTTGTAGCCTATCATATCATCTTCACCCTTTCAAATATACAATCCTTTTTTTTGACAAACCACTTTGAGCCCCGTCTAACGATAGACCTTTCTTTCTTCAACCCATATCTACCTAACCTTGGGATGGGACAGCGTGCAATTTATGCAATTTTATAAAGCTTGAGTGATTTCAAAAGATCAAAATAAATAAAATAGCAAAAACAATAAAAGTGTACAAAAGGGCAAGTGTTTCAATGTCTTTGATATGAACACGTCTCAGATTGCATCTCTTATCGAGTGCTCGGTACCGTGCCTGAGAAACATGAATGCCAAGTGAGTGATAGACTGCATGATCGGGATTGCCCACACTTATCCAAATAAAAAAATGACAAAGCGAAAAAAATGAGAAAGCAAAAACATAAAAGAGAATTCAAAAGTGAGGAAACCTCAAGCATACAAATACAAAGATTCAAAAGCAAGGTTTCACACCTTGGGGGCTTATCTAGGGTCTTGAACCTTTATCCCTTTCTTCTTCAACCTTTAGCCTAACCAAGTTACAACCCTTAAAAGACCTCTTTGAGGTATACACACACTTGTGCGAGGTTCAGCTAGAGCTACGTTCAGCCTGATTCCTAACGGATACGTAGGCAACCTCACATTGGGGTGCAGCCGTAATAAAAATGCATTCATATTTACGTTCATAATTGATCATATCTAGGATCTCCAATACTCATACCTATTCATTTAGAGCTAGACTTGGGGGCTTGATCCCCACATTATTAGCCTACCTAGCCTAAGAGTCACCACCATTTAACTCTTTTCAATATATTCACTAGTGGAAAAATCCTCATCCGTAACGGGCAAAAAGGGGCCATCCGTAACGGGCAGCGTCCGTTACGTATGCGGCCGTTACGGATGGCCATTGTTATTCGTAATGGGCACTGTCTGTTACGAATAGTGAGTTATTCGTAACGGACACCTGAAAAGCCCGTTACGAATAACCCATTATTCGTAACGGACATTTATGTTTCCCGTTACGAATAACCCATTATTCGTAACGGGCTTTTCAGGTGCCCGTTACGAATAATGGGTTATTCGTAACGGGCTTTTTAGGTGCCCGTTACGAATAACGGGGTTATTCGTAACGGGCACCTAAAAAGCCCGTTACGAATAACCCATTATTCGTAACGGACAGGTTCTGCCCATTACGAATACTATGAGATCCAATTAAAAAAAAATCCAGCACATGGCTGGACAGCTAGCTTGAAAAATTATTACGAATACAAGTACAGTATACACTTAATAATTACCGAATAATATACAATCAAGAAAAGCTGCTTTAATTATTTCCTAATAACTAAAACTAAAACAAAGCAAAAACAAATCATTGTAATAATAATTAAACAAGTTTACTCCAATGTTTTTATATCACATATAATTGGGATCATATAAATCATTTGGTAGAAGGGTCCAACTGGGAGTGCAGATAGACCAGATACCACTAAACGGTTATTGCCATTGGCGACTAGATAGTATCTCTGATTTTTCAATAGAAGTGTTGTTTCTTTCTTTTATCTTCACATTTGTGTCATCTCCACTGGTCCCCACATGATCTCTCCAATATCAACCAAATGAGCATCAAATGTCAATGATCAGCCAGAATTGATAGCTTCATCTTTCTTCAAAAATCTCTTATCTATTTGATTTTTGCTGGAGTCATACAGCATAATCTGAAAGGAGGTGAGAAAGGGGTCTATGTAAATAGCAAAGAGACAAGGATTAACATAGCAAAACCCAAAACAGAAAAATTGATTCAGCCTACCCAAGTGAAACCCACAAAAAATCAATTAAGATAATGCAGGGGGGAAATATTTTTTTTTTTTCAGGATGGAAAGGAGGATCACCATCAGTCAGAGATTGGAATCGTTAAATTTGTAAATGTTATGTACCAAACTGCTCTAAGGCTCTTCTAAACTATTCCACTCAAGATACGAAGGCTTATGTATAGGACTAGCAGCTTACTGATTAGACATAAGAATGCATACAAGTTTCTATTCTTAACCAAGCCACACATTAGGTTGTGGTTGTGGTGTTGTAGTTTCTATAACTATATATCAAATGTACTACTCGCATAACAATGAACTTTCCTCTGACCATAATAGGATTTAGTATAGCTCACAGAGAGTGTGAAAGTGTACCTTATATTATAGAAGAAAGGCCCTTTGAGATTCCTAACTCTTAAGCTACGAAATTTACAACAAGTAAACAGAATCATATAGTCAAGTACCTTAATTTTTACGCAATTGATCGACAAGTACGAGATAAACCACCATATTTTACCTTACAACAATACACAACTCAAATTGCTTATTCACTCGAATTTAAAACCTAATTCAAAACTACCACAATAATACAAAGATTTTAATTACACATCAAAACAACCTAATGAAATCAATTTAGATAAATTAAACCTAATAATAATATTATGAATCCCGCTTTATATTAATAATTCTATTTAGAATTTAAAAGGAAAATCAAGAAATTGAATTAGAGAGAAAGATATACCTCACTTCTGGGTTGCCGCAAATATTCCGGATGAGCTGAAACCCGCAAATTCCGACGGCTACACCAACCGATGCAAACAGAGGGTAAACCTACAAAACCCAGTTAACAATTTTTATTAAAAAATATTACAAATTATTATATTTTTCTAATCAAATCTATTTTCCTCCATTAGATCTGATTGAATTTCATCCCAAATCACTAAAAATCCAGTACCCAGAAACTAAAATCAATTAAAAACAACATAAATTTCAAAAAATAAAGTTGAATCAACTAACTTAATATTCGATGATTACAAAGAGAATAATCTTACCTAGCATCGGTTCGTTCAACGACTTAGATCTAAAAAGGAAGAAGCCTACGGGCTTGGTTGTTCGTCATCGACGGTTACACCTCTGCCCAAAACTGATGCCGCTTGGGAGCTAATGTATGAAGCCGCCGGTCTCAAGATGAACGCAATCGCTGCTCAAGGTCTTCTCGTTGCTCCTCAAAATGAGAGGGCCTGAGTTTGAAAAGAAAGAGAAGAGGTGAATGACGGAGAGGGGAGGAGAGGAGAAGAGAGAGAGAGGGAGTGAGGGACTGATGAGAGAGAAAGAGGTGTGACGGCTGTTAAGTGAAAACCTAAAAAGCCGAGTATTGGGCTCTCCTTTCATTAGTTGGGCCATGTTTGGTCATCTACGTGTAATATAGTATTCGTAACGGGCAAAACAGTGTCCGTTACGAATACGTATGTATTCGTAACGGACAAAATATTGTCCGTTACGAATACGTGTACGTATTCGTAACGGACACTATTTTGCCCGTTACGAATATCTTAATTGTAACGGGCAAAGCTTTGCCCGTTACGAATAGCCTGTTACGAATGAGATTTTTTCCACTAGTGATTTTTCCACACACTTAGCCCTTGTGGCCTAACTTTAGTGTCACTATCACACACATTACAGATACATGACCAAATATACTTCCCTTAGGAACCCTTTGTCATGAAATCTTAACACAACGTTGAAGCATGCCCTGTCATATCAACATCACTCATTATCATAATCATCATTATATCGCTAAGTATGAAGTGCTTAGCCTCCGTGCCTAAGTTACCCAAATACTTTCATCATTGAGTCAACAATTGAGATAGCCTAGGATGAGTTAATCCTTGCACCTTGAGAGATAGTATCAAACAACGTTTGACTAAACTCATTCAACATGCACCATCAAAAACTTCTTCCTTTTTGCGTCTTTCTTTTTCGGAAGAAAGTCGGTACCCTCCACAAAAATGACGGAAAATTTTTGTTTTTCTGCATTTCGAGTCATGTACATATCGAGCTTTATGAGTCAACACTATACACACACGAGTCACACGAAGTGAGTCATCATTAAGTCAAGTTTATACCTTGAGTCATGTCAAGTCAATGAGTCAAGCAACACTAAGTCTTAGGTCAACCCTAAAGAAAGATAAGCAAAGTCCTATAGTCCAAAATATAAATGCAGGTACATTCCAGTGAGCAAGAACATTCCCGAATTTTTTCGAAAAACCGCAAATGAAAACCTGACTCCAGCGTCAGACGACAAGGCTGTCGCTTGGCGACAAAATCTGTCGCCTGACGACAGAGCGAGGACGCGGCGACAGCGGTTTCCAGCATGCGCCAGAGAAGCAATGAGATAAATGGCCCCATATTGGATTAAGCGGACCTCATACAGCAATTTCGGGTTCCTTGGTACGCCAATTAGCCCTTATAAGCAAATTAACATGATTAGTAGTCGGCTCGATTACAATCACAGTAAGTGATTGACCTGACGACGATCGTCTCACTTAGCTTAAGCGCCCAAGCATTGGCTCATTACAAGCATCAACGCATCGGTTCAAAAGTAAGCACTTATACGACAATTTTTCCAAGATTGGATTGTCATCCCCAACTGACAATATTTCCAAATGTGGATTGTCGCGCATTCTTCTTAAACGATAATTTTTCCAAGATTGGATTGTCATCTCTAACAAAGTTTCCAAGCGTGGATTGTCGTGCTCCTGCTATGTTTGGCAATTTTTCCAAGATTGGATCATACACATAGTTCCCTATGGCAAAATTTCCCAAAGAATTGTCGTAGGTCTCTACTCATCATAAGTTTCAGTAAAGGTTCCTCAACGTGGATTGTCATTCATTTCAGTAAGTGGCAAATTTTCCCGAAGTGGATTGTCGGTCGACTCTTTTTTGCAAATGTTCCAAGACGCGGATTGTCAATAGTGGCAATATTATCCTAAAAGGATTGTCGCATAGCGTTGGCAAATTTCCAAGGTGGATTGCTTTCAAAAGTTATATTCCAAGATGTGGATTGTCGATCGTAGCAAAGTTCTTATGACAGAATGGATTTTGGCAAATTTTCCGAGATACAGATTGTCGCTTCATCGTAGCAACATTTCCAAGGATGGATTGTTACGTGGCATCGACAACTTTCCCTAAATTGGATTGTCATACATCATACAAGAGTCGTGTTGACAACTGTTCCTGAAGAAAAGAGGATTGTCATCACCCAAAGCATCAACAGCAAAAGCAAGTTCAAGCGAACTTTAAAGGATCAACAAGCGTTGGTCTTCGGTGATATTCTTTAGAGTATTATCGCAACAAATGAGGATCGCTTCAAGCGAAGCAACCTTCGGTCATGTTCCCTGGCTTGCGGAAGATGGTCACAAAGCAATGGAGATCGTTTCAAGCGAAGCAGTCTTCGATAGGATTCTCTAGCTTGCAGAAGACTATCACAGCGGAGATTGGAGGCAGTTACAAACGTAGCAGTCTTCAGGCGGTATCCCCTAGCTTGAGGAAGATCGTCAAAAGCAACAGGATGACGTTCCCTAGCTTGTGGAAGGTTGTCACAACAGCAAACACAACAAATCGGTTACTCCCAGAGATGTGTGCTCAACGGTGCAAGATACGCGTTTCTTAAATCTTTTATCTGTTTTAACTAATGCTAGTTTGTAGGTATCGGCGTTATAAGAGTGATTTAGGATCGCAGAACGTTCTGAATCATTCTCCGTCCCTATCACTACTTTGATTTTTGTTTTCGAAACTTGCGTTTCTCCAAACCTAGTCAAAGTGGGGGCTTCTGTAGACACCCAAATGTGTCTCCCCAAAACCAAACCCGGTGATGAATACTTTTCACGTCGAATCATAATCGAATGAAGTGAAAGTGTGGAAAGTCTAGTGTTGCGGTTAGTTTTTATTTCTCTTCTTTCTCTCCATTTTCGAAAACCTATTTTATGAAAATAGCCAATCCAGTTTAATTTGGTCCATGGCAAGGGTCAAATAATAGTGTATTTGGATTAGGCTCGAAAAGAGCTTTCCAATGATATATTATAATCCCAATTCCGATGAATAATGAGGAAGTTATGGCCAAATTACTAAACTGGGTCCGGTTTGACCTTTATATGCGGCCCAATGATCTAGAGGAGGGCCTATTATGATTTATCATTCCTAATGCAATTAGGATTGATTATAGTCTTCTAGAATCTTCTAGAAGGTTCTTTTGAATCCTAATGTAATTAG
The DNA here is from genome assembly GCF_948465745.1 of Chenopodium album. Lineage (NCBI taxonomy): Eukaryota > Viridiplantae > Streptophyta > Magnoliopsida > Caryophyllales > Amaranthaceae > Chenopodium > Chenopodium album. The sequence goes on along the minus strand of NC_137850.1, from coordinate 26,280,012 downwards.
CATTGATAATAGAGTTTTATTTAGAATAAAAGAAGTATTTTAAATGAAATTAGAGTTTTACCCCTCGTACGTTTAATTTTATCAAAAATATGAAAACGTGTGAAAAAAATGCCTACAGCGCCGCACCACAGGCTGTTGCCTGGTGACAGGCCTGTCGCGCGACAACACGCCTGTCGCTCGGCGACAGAGGTTTGTGTGTCGACAGCGTCGTGTTTTATTCTTCTTGAAACTCTGATTCTTTTTTATCATATTTCGGCTGATTTTCGTTATAAATAGCCTCCTTAAACCTCTGTTTTTAATTACCAACTCTCATCAAGAATTTCTTAATACTTTCTCTCTTTCTTTCTAAACCAACTTTTCACAAACAAAATTCCGCATTCACAAGATCTAGACACACCTAGCCAAGTTCGAAGTTGCCTTCTCCCTAGACGTGAAAGGTTATAATTTCTGAGGGTTTGGTCCCAAATCTCTATTTTAATTATTTAATTTAATTGTTTGATTTTATTTTCCTTGAAGTTACTAACGCGTGTATTTTGTTATTAGAAAGAGATATGAGGCATCCAAGTAAGTACTTTAATTGTTTAATTGATCTTATGATATAGAAATCATGTTAAGATTGTTATTTTGGTTCCTAGTATCATGTTAGGATGTTTTCCATAGTATGATATTTAGAGTGATTTGCTTATATCAATTATGATTTCTAGGATGCTTCCTATTTTCTTTCCTAATAGCATGTTAGTATCATGTTAGGGCTAAAGCTTTGATTTTTATTGTTTAGTGACATGCTAGGGTTTGTTATTAATCTTGTTAGTATCATGCCTAGGATCTTGCTATTAGTAGTATGCTTTAACATGATTATTTTAATTATGATTGTTATTATGATTATGATTATAATTATTATAATTTATTATTATGTTGCTTGATGCTTATTCATTATTATTGCTTGATCACGCCTTTTATGTTTAAAGGGAATTTGTACTTGTAATCACGCCTAATAAGATAACTAATAATCTTGTTTAGGGCTAATATGATTTTAATTCAAGTGATCGCCAATAATAGTTTTATTTGTGCATTAAATTCAACCAACATAGATAAACAGGTTTAGGGTTAAACCTATTGATTGCATGTTAGTCAGAAAGCGCACATGAATACGAGAAGAATAAAGTAGAGGCCTATTGTTAGGGCAGGTTCTTTCTCTTTTAGATTGGATTTGTACCTTCATCCCCGAACACCAGTCATGGTTCCAGACCTATTGGAGTTCACGATCTCTTGGATCATTAAAGGGTGTAACCTTCATCCTGTGAACGGTTTACAAGTTCCTAAAACTTGTTGGCGACTCTTTTGCTCTAGCTTCCTTCCCTTTGGACGCCACCATGCTTAAGTGTATGATCACAGTGGGGTTCAAGTTTGGGGTAATGCTTGAAATATTCCCTACAGGTTGCTAATTAGATTAATAGCTCGGTTTAATTAATTTTAATCTCGTTTTAATTAGAACTTTGGCTCCTGAACCCAGATTTCCACCCAAGACTAGTGGATTTTGGGTGAAATCGATGTTTTGGAAGAGATTTGCTTCTTTCATGGTTGTGAAAAGGCCAAATTCTGCCTAAAAATGCCTGTTTCAAGGGATTTTTTCATTTTGACGAAATTTTTTAAACCTTGAATCTTAATGGCATATTAACTATGATTATGTGTATGTTTCTTTCCTTTAAGCTTCTGCAATTATAGACCCCTTTTAAGCATGATTATTATATAGTAATTGGTGCTTAAATGGTTGGCTCAATTTTTCACAAAATTGCAAATCAATTGCTTTAAGTGTGAAAAGTTTGTGTTTTGAAGCTCTTACGTATTAAAGATGTAACCTTTAGTTATTATAGTTGGTTAGAACTTTATGTTACTAAATTCCATGATTGTTTATTGAACTTTCTTGATTTAATCATTTTTCAAGTTGATTAAAGTCATAAAGTTTCAAACTTGTGATTGAAATTTAATTAATTTTCATATTGGGAGATGTAATTTTTTCAAAGATTCACAAGTTGACGTTGGAATTTTTCATTGAATATTTATGTTCATTATCCAGCTCTTTTTAATTTTGTCAAGTCTCATGATTAATTTATGTTGGTTAAATTAATAGTGAGAATAGCCCTTCATTTTTGTAGCATCAAGTTGAACAAAATTTTATTTAAAGAATAGTTCTTGGATTAATTTTTTTTTGCACTTAAATGAATTTATCAAGTTGGACTTGTTTTAAATTTTATTTTTATATTTGCAGAAAGTGCGTGATCAAGCAATACAATAATATCATGAATAATCAAGCTGTGTATGATTGACACAAAAATCATCATCATCATCATAACACCCTTAAAATAAATTAGCAAAATCCTAGGCATGATACTAAAATGATTAATAACAAATCCTACCATGTCACTAAATAATAAAAATCAAAGCTTTATTCTAAACAGTATACTAGAAATCATAAAAGCATCATAAAATGATACTAGGAATTGAAATAATATTCTAAGCATGATTTCTAAGGGAATAATTAAGTAATCGAATTACTTGCATTGATGCCTCTCAAGAAAGAGAGAGAGAAAGAATAAGTTTTATCTTAAAGAGAGAAATAGATGATGATTGTTGGTGATCAAGCTTGTTGATGATTGAAACGAAGGAAAACGACCTCTATTTATAAGAAAAAAGAGGGTTGAAGAATTAGAAAAGATTAAAATTCGAATTGAAATAAAACTCCTTTTATCGCGGCGAGATGGCTCTATCGCAGCGCGATATAGACATTAGTATTTGCGGTTTTTGTTTTTATCATAACTTTTGATCCAGAAATCGGAATAAGATAAATAATATGTCGTTGGAAAGATCTTGAAGTCTACTTTCAAAAAACTAGAATAAGATTAAAATAATATTTAAAATAATATATATGTCCGAAATAGTTTAAGGGTGTTAGTTTTGGATAGAGTTTGGTATTTCATTCATATCTTTTTAACTATAGCTCAGAATTGGGATTATGACATATCATTGGAAAGATAATTTCAAGAGATATCTAACCATTAAGGATTTGGATAAAAATATGAGTCACGAAAATCATATCTGAATATCTTTCAATTCGAACAGGATTAGGATTTTCAAAAAGAGGAGTTTTCTTCAATTTCAAACTCTTTATCTTTATCTTTGGGGAAAGATAGATTGGGACCTTCTAAAGACTTCCATAAGAGACTTCTAGAATATTGTAATGAATCCTAATTGTTTTAGGATTGGAATTAAGAATAATGGACCCTCCACATGATCATTGGGTCGTCGGTAAGGCTTGGTTTGGGCCTAGGACACTACTACAAAATTGGGCTTAAGTAACATCCATTAGTAACACTCTAAACGTTTCATGATTGTTTGATTTTTTACGTAACACTTTTTCTTTAACATTATGGTATTAGGTAATATTTTTTGTAACACTTCCTTATTATGTAATATTTTATTGTAACACTTTGATATTAGGTAGCACTTGATTGTAACATTTTTTTTTTAAAAAAACGAAAAATACATAACTTGATATGCTCAATCCTTTTTTTATCAAATATTTTTATTAAAATCGACCCTCATAGCTTTTTTCCTCGTATTTCTCCATCCCTCAAGCTTTATTTTTTCTCTTTCCTCCTCCCACTCTCTTAATCATCGTTCTCTCTCCTCTATCCCTCCCTTTCTCTTCCCTCCTCTTCTCAAAGATGAAAATGCAGCCGTAGCCGCAGCTGTAACCACATCCACAACTACAAAAAAAATGGCGTAAGATCATGAACTAGAGGAGAGGGAAGCTCGAGTAGTGGTGGTGTTCGATACTCCGATTATGAGCTCAATTTCACCTATCAAACCCTAATTTATATCATGAAACTACATCACTATTAGGTTTCTCTTCTTTCCTATTTCAATTTCATGTTTAATTGCCATAATATTGATTATAATTGTTTATTTTTTAAGATTAGGGTTTCAAGCTCAACACACTATTCATACAAATTACACCAGTGTTAAAATAGAGAGAATGATAGGGAGCATAAGTTTACAGTCACGACTTTGCAACACCCTCTTTTGCTCTTGTTTAGGTCCCTCTTTCTCTCTTTCTCTCTCTCCTACACTTTATCTTTTGCTTTCATTGTTTATTGCTTAACCAAATTACTGATTCACCACTTTAATACTTATATTTTCAAACTCTAATATGATTTTTTTTTTCACTTTTGTGCTTAATTGTTGATTGGATTAGTTTAATCAGTAGTATTCTCCATGTATATTGCAAAAATGTGATTGCTAAATTAGTTTTAGTATGTACGAAGTTCTATTTATTTTGATATAATTCTGTAACGTATTTGATTGTAAATGGAAAATTAAGTCTATTAGTTTTAATTTCATAAAGTTGTAGAGTGTTACAATCTGACATCGTATTTTGTTAGTTATGTATAAAAATATTGATGTTTGATTGGTTATTGGATGAAATACCAAGCAAGGAACCTGTATGTAGATTGCAGAGTATATCTTGAAATGTGGCAATTTGTGAATTTGGGGATATGGTCTTAGGTTTGAGAAGTTTGACCCTAGTTTTTGTATCAGGTAGTTTGTAGGTGGAATGTATGGTTTGTAAGTTCTTGTAAAATGATTGATCGTTCCAATCTTTCCCTTTTGCTATATGTGTGTGCGTTTAGCTCGTTTTGAAAATGATAGGACCATATCATTTATACCACTAGAAGGGTCGTTTAATCTCATGAAATATCATCTATACCATTTATGTAAATTGTTACTTGCAATTTTTTTTCTGCTATACTATACCTCTTTCCTTCAATATTTACTTCATTCCCGAGTTTTGCATACCCCTTTATATTCTATGCATGTTTACATTCATCAATCTTGGGGAGTTCTTGAAACTAATGGTGATGTGAACACAACAATTACAAGTATAACCTTGCAGGTTTAGGGAAGAAATGGATTTAAAGGCTCGACATATGATTTAACTTGCTCTTTCTAATGAAATATTGAGAGTTGTTGCTAAAGAAATTAATGTAGCATTTTAACATTATACTATTCTAGATTATACTTTAAGATCTTATCAAAAAAGAAAAAAAATTATACTTTAATAGATAATTAACAAAGTGAGGTTTATGTCCCACTGCCATCTTGAGCACAAGATGTTTGCCTCACCTCCAAGATTCATAATCATCCATATTCCATAATTATTCCTATAGTAGCTCATTTAATATTTTCCCCTATATCTGTCTTATGATTTGAGCATGTTTATTTTTGCACATATTCTAATCAAACCTGCAGAAATTCAATCGATTTGCATGTGGTTCATGACTACTAGTGCATTGTAATAAATCAAAAGGCTTAACTTTGCAGATTATTTTACCTGTTGCCTCAATGTAGTATGGTATTTTGCTTCTAGTGTAAATTTTGGAAATACTTCCATCCTTTGTGCTGAAATTAATGTGGCAACTTCCTACTTCTAGTTTCAAATGACATTTTAATCGAGTTTAGAGAAAAATACAACCTGTTTTTAATGGCATAGATTGAGTAGCAGCCTGAAGTTATATATGCATATTGATTGAGTTCAGAGCAAATTCCAGCATGTCTTTTAGTAGAAATGTAAGCTCATGTAATGAAAGGATCGGATGAATATAAACTAAGTTTTGCTAACTAAAACCTTTTTTTTCCTGATTTACTAGTATCATGTGCATTGTGGAGACATGCAGTCACTACATTTTATTAACCGAGTTAAAAATTTCAGGATTGATTTTATTTAATAATAAAGAAAATTGGGCCTTTGTAGTGTAGGTTCTATGTAGTTTCTTTTGGTGCTACACAGATGGATTAAAAATGATAGTACTTGATAGAGTGCTTAGTTCTATAATGTGTTATCTAATGTAGTTATTTGCTTGTTGGTGCAGAATACTATAGATAAAATAAGTTCATCTTTTTTTTTTCCTTTCTGTTTGGGCAGTTACTAGGAATTTAAGCAGTTGGAGGGGTGGTAGTTGTAGGTCATGGACTAACTAGCAGATTGGTGTGTCATCTTTTTGCTTATGTTGGCAGTCTAATGGATTCATATGCAGAGGAGCAGATCCTTCCTGTTAGCAGAGTTGTCCCCGTTCCGCCTTCTATTGATCTTATCACTGCATCATCTACCATGCTCAAGGGATTAACAACTCAATATTTAGTCCATAGCCGTTTCAAGATACACTGCGTTCTTCTCTCTGTGGTTATTGATTATATATAGGCCTGTTAAAGTGTAAATTTACCCTCTCTGAATGAACTTTAGACTAGGACTTGGTTCTCATACTTTTCCCTTATTTTTGTTGTGTATTTGTAAATAAAGTTATGCTCCCCTATGACAATGACTTAGCTTTATATGTCTAAGCTTGTTATTCAACATTTAATTTCATGACAATCATTAGCACATCACCCATGTCATTTATCATTTGCAAGTGCAATAATGCTCTGAATTCTCTTTTTACTTGTTTTATAAGTCACAAGTAGCTTGCATATGAAACACATATACCTCAAGAATCACTCATGAGGTCGACAATTGAAACAGTACCACAAGTATATTTTTAAGAAGTGATTTTTTTATTTTATTTAATATATATATATATATACTTTTTTGCATTATTTAGATTCAAATTTTAGCATGATAAAGGGTTGTTATAAATTATAATATTGTCTATTCTTCTAACTTATACTGCAATATTAAGATGTTTCCTTATAGCTGAATTAATGCAGATAGAAGTAAATTGTTGCCCACTTCTTCATAGCAAGTATATGTCCTTAGATTTTGATGCTTGTTGCTGCTGCTTTTGTTGCATGTTGCTGCTGTTCTGCTTCCGAGCTACTACTGTTCTGCTGCGGAGCTACTACTGTTCTGCTGTTGTTTTGTTTTCGAGCTGCTATTGTTTTACACATTGTAAATTTTATTTGTTGAAATTGTAATATTACAAGTATATATATATATATATATATAAGTTTGTTTATCAATATTACTTTTTTTTGGCATAAAGGGCACTAGTTCAAGGGGAAAACCGGTGCCCTTTATTGACGTTAAGGGCACCAGTTTGGCCCTTAAACCAGTACCCATAACCTCTGCCATGGGAAAACCCCCCCCCCCCCCCAAAAGGCATCGGTTCAAAACCGGAGCCCTTAGTTTTGAATTGGTGCCCATTACACTTTTTACTAGTGAATAATAAAATGTTACTATTAATTAATAAGGTGTTACATGAGTTTGCAAAAAGTGATACATAATATCGAATATAGTGATACCAAATATCAGAAGATGATTGAAAATATTACCTAATAATCAACAAGGTGTTACATTAGTTTAAAAAAGTGATACATAATATCGGACAAAGTGTTACTATACAATTGAAAAGTGTTACTAAAGTTAAGTAAATGTTACATAAGAAATAAAAAGTAACACTTTAAAATGATACTAATTATATTAAAAAGTGTTATATAAGAGATTTTATAGTAACACTTTTGCAAGTATTACCATACGTTACCCAAAGTGTTACATAGTACCTAAGGTAACATGGGCGGATGTGTCACCCACTAAGGTGTTACCTATTGTCTATAATAACACTTTTACCACTTTATGTAACATTTTTTGGGTGTTACTTAAGGTTAGTTATGTACTAGTGGGATTATAATATATATTTGGAAACCTCTTTTTAACCCCATCCAACTACACAATTATTTGACCCAGATTATAGACCAAAATAAACTGGTTTTGACATTTTTTATAAAAAGGACACGAAATGAATGAGTTTAAGGACACAAAATGAATCATTTTGGGTTTAAAGGCACGAAATAAATGATTTTGGTTTTAAAAAAAAACTAGGAAAAGGTAGAAATGGTCAAAGCTAAAGGGAAATTCATGAGACTCTACAACTCTTCACCGAACTCGATTATCAAAGACGTGAAAGGTACTCATCACCGGGTTTGGTTTTTGGAGAGACACAATCAAGTGTCTACAATAGTATATCTAGGTCCCGGTAATATTGAGATTGCTTTTCAAATTAAAAACCCAACATCCCTTTGATAATAAATGATGGGTCATGCCAAAGTTGGGTGTTATTTTTATATCTTAGGTAACTTGGGGTAAATCAAGTTTTGCATTCTTAATTAGTTGTGCTAAACAAGGTTGCCTAAAGAGTTTAGAACCTTGAAGCAAAGGGTAATAATTAAACATGTGATGATTAATTATTTAACCAAGAGTTGCAATCAGTAAAGAGTTTACGTACCTTGAAAATGTAATGGTTGATGGTAGGGCCAAAGTCCGATCAATTATTACACGAATAAAGGATATTGAAAGCACTTAATTCAATTAGGACATATCAATATTGAATAAAGTGTTAAAGTAGTCTATGGTTTTAATTTAGGTGCTTTTATGATAAATATAGTTAAATTTTGCGTTTTTTTATAAGTAATGTTTCGTTCTAATTTTATTATTATATATATAATCTCTTCGATTGAAAATAAAGTTGAGAAACTTTTTCAAAAGCTTAAAAGATAATATATAAACCTATATTCCAATTTTGTTAAGATGGTTATAAAAGGCAAGTTTTAGAAACCCATGTCACATGTCTAAGGTTAGTTTCATTCAACTCAAAACATTTGAGTAAAATTCCAACACCATCTTCATTTTGAAAAGTGTTTCAAGGGTTAGCATGAGATGGGAGGTATGAACCCTCAAAAAGACAAGTATGGAAATCCAATGAAATCTCTTATTTTCAATGTGATTGAATATAAGAAAGTGATTGGAAGTTTTCATGATCAAATGACATTATTATACACCCATTTCATATGGACAAGTAGAAAAATATAAATGAGCATCGATAAATGCGCATCAGTTATTAAAAATCGGTGCGAAAAAACATGGCGGGATTTAATGAAAAAGTAATCGCACCGGTTCAAAGCAAACCGGTGCGAACTTATGTCAATGGCACCGGTTCAACCGGTGTGAATTGAAAAATAGCCTTTTTCGTTCTCTTTCCTCTCTCACACTCTTTCGGTCTTTCCCTCGTCTCTCCTCTCTAATCCTCTCTCTTGCTCTCTCTTCTCTCTCTTGCTCTTTTCTCTCCTCGCTAGCTTCCCACCGCAGCCAACACCAGCGCAACCCTCCTCTATTACAGATCCTCTCTCCACGCTAGCTTCCCACCATGAAAGTCGACACTTCGCGAAGGCGGTGACAGGTGTTTAGAATAGCGTGTCGCTAATAGAGATGTTAAAGCAAACCTTAAAAAACCAGGAGAACGATGCTCTCTAATGGAGATGCTGCTTCTTACCAGGTTTTTACATCCCTTTTTTTTGTTTCTTTTGTATAATTTGGGTTTTAATTTCGATTTCGTTGAGTTTTAGGGTTATGATTTTGGATTTTGTGATTTTGTTGCTGTGTTTGGGTTTGATCGAGTTTGTATGTGATATTTGATTTTGAGTTCGATTTTGTCCCTCTTGTTAGAACATAATTAAGTTTTTGATTCCTGGAAACCCCTTTTTGAGTTTTCTACTAATTTTAGATATCTAGGCATTTACACTTAGTTCAGATTATGGGTTTGAAATGGGTATGTGAGAAAGGTTGTTTATAAGTGCTACTAGTTTTTCCTGTTAATTTGTCTGAATATTTGGTTTAAATTATATAATTTGGCATCAAATTTGTTAATTAATTATCTACTTTGTGCTGGAATTTGTGCAATTGGAAGAGACTTGATTTTTTTTGGTTTCCTTGTTAATTTTTCCCTCTAATTTCCTGCTTTAGTTTACAGTATTTGATATGTTATGTGAGATCTAGGGTTTCAAAATTAAAACTTGTTATATGTCCTAAATGCTATTGCAGAAAGTGGCAATAAGTTGAAATGGGTGCCCTGTCTCTTTTTCAGCCGTAAATTGAAACGGTGACCTTATCCCACCGCGATTTTCAACTTATTGAATGGTTCCAAAATTAGTTAAGATTTAAATGGTGAACATCATTTTGATCCTGTAATCCATTTGGGGTTATCTATCTTTGCATTCGAGTGTTTTAATGTTCAATAAGATTTGGTTGTAAAAACCCGAAAATGGAGTATATTATAGTTTGGTATAGAAAGGTTAGAGATGAGTACTCATTGCTTAGCTGTGTAAAAAAGTGTTCATGAGGTGTGACTCGTATAATTGATCGATGAACTTGGACTAGCCCATCATATAAGTGTTTCAGAACCAACTTTTCTATTAGTAACTGTGTAGGTTATATATAAGTGATACTACAAATAGTGATTGTTGTCATCGTGTACTAATCCAATTGTAGATAGTTCACAAAAGTTTTGTTTTAGGGGTTTACCACTTCTTTTTTTTTTTTTTTTTTTTTTTCAATATTTTCTTGCAAGCTTCCCAAGTTCATGAAATTCAACCTGGTATTTGTGCTTACCCAAGGAGTCCAGCCTATAGGCTAGGGACAAGTGCAGCGGTTGCCCTTCTAGCTGCTCAAGTTATTGTTAATGTTGCAAGCGGTTGTATTTGTTGCCGACAAAATCCCTATAATTCAATTACTCATTGGACTCTTGCCCTTATTTGCTTTATTATATCCTGGTATCTCTCTTTCTTTGCTTCATTAACTCATGTCTAGGCTTTGCATCATGAAATGCTTAAATTTGGAAATGAGGCTTTGTATTTTTGAAGTCTTACAGCTTCTTAAGTTCTTCTAAGATCACTGACATTTATGTCTTGATCAGACTTTGCTCTGCACCAACTCTTGATTTGTCAAGTGCACGTCGTCACTACAGCAGGTATGAGCATTGTAGTGATAGCATTTAAACATCAAGCTATACAATTGAGTTATTGACCATTGTTGGAGGGTTCATTGGCTCTCTACTATTTATTTTCTTCTTTATATTGAGTTCGGCATTTATTTTTTCATTTGTTTGAGCTCGAGTTCTAATAATTCTATTAGATATTTTGTCTTACATGTGACTAGATTTTATTCCCTCTGTCCTAGTTTACTTGCAACATTTTGATTGGACACGCTTGTCAATGCACATGTTTGACCGTTGATATCTTTTATTATATATTTATATAAGTTATACAAAGTTTATATTAAGAAACTATTCATTAAAATAGACCCAACAATATCTTACGTGATTGCATTGACTTTTATATAATAGTTAAAAAAGATGGTCAAAGGGAGAAGTGTGAATAGTGCAAAGAGTCAAACTGTTGCGAGTAATTTGGGACGGATAGAGTAGCTTGATTAGTAATTTGTGTTTTTGTTTGTTTGTTTTCTATTGCAGTTCATTGTGAATCCAGAATAAGGTAGATCTAGAAATGCCGACTTTACCTTGTCTGCCTCCTAAGGGTAATACCATTATTTGTGGCTTTGTGCCCCTTCATTTTTTTTTTTTTTTTTTTCTGGCATTTCACAACTTTACTGTACTTGTTCTGATTTTTATGTACTACACATGCACTTCTCTTGATATTGTTTTTTTATTTATTGTTTTTATTCTGATTTTTGTGTATTGGTCTACACACACACCTCTTCTCATTACGGTGAGATATTACAAACAAGAATAATATTTTGCGACGACAGGAGAAGAAGTTTCAAGGTGCCTAGATGATGGGACAAGTCGTGTTTGTGTTTTACGAGCACAAGGTGCATAGCCTCGCAGATGCTGCCTCGCCAAGGCTGCCACTGCAGCTGCTGCCTTGGCAAGGCTGCTATTGGAGTTGCTGCCTCGAAAGGCTGCTACTGGTCTTGTTTTTTTTAGGATCATCTGAATTTGTCTTAGTTTGTTCATGTGGGATAAAAGGTCAAGGTTGTCACTGCTTCATGCTGCTATGCCCCTGCTGCTGTTCTACTCTACGCTGATGGTGTTCTAATCTACGGTGCTGCTAATCTGCTCTATGCTACTGTTGTTCTGCTCTATGGAGCTGCTAATCTGCACTACGCTACTGTTTTTGTATTATTACAGTCGGTTTGTTTAGAATGTTTAACTATGTCCTGTAACCTTTTTTTGAATGGAAATTGTAATATTATAGCTTTGTGTTAATGAAAAGTTTAAGTTTATATATTTGTTAGTGTTTATATGTCAATTTAAATGAAAAAAAAAAATAATAATTAATTTTTTTGGGCATTATTAGCACCAGTTCAGAACTGAACCGGGGCGAAAAACTTTTTTTTAAAATACCTTTAGGCATTTTTCGAACCGGTTAATCGGTGCTAATAAGTGTAATTGTCACCGGTTTTGAGCCGGTGCGAATAATTGGACTTTTGTGCATCTCTTAAATCTAAGTCGGTTCAAAACTGGTACGAAAAGCCGATTTTTAAACCGTGTGCATTTATATTTTTCTACTAGTGAGAGTTAAATAGTTAATTAAACTCTATTATGAATGATGATTGAAAAGACTTAGCAAAATTATGAAAAGTGCTTAAAGCAGTTAAGCAAAGTATCATTTTGAACCTAAGAGAAATATTTTAAGTGGCTCAAACGGAAAAGGTTTAAGAATATATGAGGACTGCATTAAGAAGTCATAGGCCATGAAATGCAAGCAAGTTGCTACTTCTAAAGTCTAAAACGACTTATGTGTTAAAAGTTGTTATGAACAACAAATGTTTCCAATTGAATAGACCCTTCAAATTATTTAGAAACTACCTTATATAGTTGGAAGGTAAAAGAACGAAAATGTTCCAATTTATGAATTATATTATAGAAATTGATTTAGCATATTATTATTTCTTAAACATATGATGTCATGTTTAGTTCTTTCTCATTGAGAATGTGGTTGAACTAAATGAAGAAATATGGTTAAGGAAGAAATAGACCTACAAGTTTAGAAGCAAACGTTGATACTTCACAAGTAATTAAAATCTTCAAGTTTAGAAGCAAAAGTTGCAACTTTGCACGTAGAACTTACATTTCACCTTACCTAGTAATTGGCTATAATTAAATAACTGTTATTTATTCTTGCCATTATCAGAACATGATTCTATGTAACTAATCACTAAGATTGAAGATTCAAAAACATGGTGTAAATGTTGTTCTATGCTTTATTAAATCATAGTGTGTTTTAAACTGCTAAATAGGTTAAAAGTTCTACATGATAGATATAGATAAACCAATAAAGATATATATATATATATAGAATCAAGATCGCGTGAAAACCAAGACTTATAATAGGAACTACGAACCCTTATACACCGTTGATTGTGTTTCATCGCACGGTGTAGATTTCACCCGCTTCATTTAGGGTATTTTCGTAAATATGCGTTATGAATGACTTTCTGCTCTAATTTTTTCACTGCTTCTCTCCTTTCTCTCTCTTCTTATGACCTTCTCTCTCTACCTTCTAATTCTCTGAACGACGATTTTGTTCTTCGATTTCGCCAATCTATTTCTTTGATTTTGCTCATCTATTTTGTCGAATTCTTCAATTTCGTTCATAATGTTGTTGAATTTGGTGTGATTTGATCAATTCTGCAGAGGTAATTCTTCCGACTTGGTTTTTTTTTTTTTTTGAGTTAGTTATATTTATTAGGGTTTTTCGCATATTAAATTCGTTTATTTGTTCTTGGATCTTCGTTGTTGGCTAATTATGAGCAAGTAAGTTAATTGGTTTAATTTGGGAGGAGTTTAAGATGATTCCAGCCTTGTCTTATACTTTACAGATTGGTTTGTTTACTTTAAATAGTTTTCTATTTACTTTTAAGTAATATTGATTTACTACAAATGTAATGTTTAATCAACCAATGATGGGAAGATAAGTGTTGGAATGGAGGTTCATAATTGCTTCAAATTAGTGTATTGCCTAGTCAGTTGTTGTTCGTGGATGTGTTTGGTTTAATTTTTTGTTTCGAGTTGTTGGGTTTTTTATTGCTTTAATTTGTTGCACGCTAAGTGTTCGACGAAATGCCCGACTTAATGGTATGAAAATGTTATACTAGATTCAGCTTGGTGTTCCAATATTTGGACAAATCAAAGATGAGACTACTCAGCAGCTAAAGAGTAAGATTGAGATTTAATAATCCTTACATTTCTTACAAGGCAATTTCCCTAACTGCTAAAATTACCAAACCTATGCTTATGGAGCATTTGTGTCGATATCTGCAGCTAATATTGAGGAAATACTGACTTTCCTTTATAGCGTTATTGATCACCTTGTTCAATGGCAAGTATTACCGGAAAATAGAAAACCCAATGGTTCTATTATCAACTATTTTCATGAGGTAAACTTTCTCATATCTGCTGCATATAATCCAGAATAGCCTTTAACAGTTTATACACAATTCTAGAGATGATACTTCAAAGCAATTGATTTATGTTCCTATATCTGCTGTTCAGGGCGGATATTCTCAGCCCTTTCTCAAACCATCTCATTTGGACCAACCACTTTGCACTCTTATACTCTCTGAATCATCAATGTCATTTGGACGTACCCTTGTAAATGTGACGGGAACTTCAAAGGGCAACTCATGCTATCTGTGAAACAAGGGTAAGTGGTTATCAATTGTACTTCATACTCAAGGTCTTTTCCTGTGTTCTGTCATTCTCACATTCAATTGGATTTGGCATTTTTGTCATAATGGCAGATCTCTTCTTGTCATGAGGAACAACAACGCAGTCATGGCAAGACATGTCATGTGTGCATCTCCTAGCAAAAGGGTGAGCATCACTTTCTCTAGGGTCTGCCCTGACAGTCTGCACAACCAACATTCGAAACCACTCACTCCTCTACCTCAAGCAATGACTATGTGGTAACCCGGGATGCCAAGCCCACAAGTAATGTCAAATGGAGAGATGGATATGATTCCAAAGTGGGATGTTATCAGAGCTCCAGTTATGATGCTTGCTCCTGTGCGCCCTGCTCTTATGAACCCGAAAAGAATAAAATATTCTAAAACTCAATCATACTTTTGAGTATATTTTATTTACTTTTGAGTATTTTAATTTACTTTTGTGATTTTTTAGTATAAAAAAATAAAATAGAAACCATCAATTGTGCTAACTAATTATTCTTACTCTATAATAGCCTACTAGCTCAATAGGTAGAGCATTGTGCAAGTGCACAAAATATGTGGGTTCGAATCCCACGTAGGTTCTTCTAACGCCTCGAACAGTTGTAATTAAGGGTGTCCATTATTCGGATAAAAACCGAAATCCAATCAAATCCAAACCGAATTATCAATTCGGATCGGATCCAAACTTTAAATCGGATCGGATCGGATTGAATTTTTTTTGAAAATTCGGATTTTCGGATCGGATCGGATTGACGTTGTTCGGATCTAAAAAACCGAAATAACCGAATTATGAAAGCGTTATTTTACAAAAAAAATATTGTTAATATTAATCATGTTAAACTATGTTTATGATTATAACAATATTAATCATGTAAACCTATGTTTTCAATACTTGTATAAATCATGTACTACTATACTTTCAAGAATTGAATTATATTATTGCAATTTTATTTTTATAATCGCAATAGACCCAAAAAAATTAGCAACGTATTTTAATTCGGATTTTCGGATTGGATCCAAATAACCGAATTATAATTCGGATTGGATCGGATTGGATTTGGTAAGTAATTCGGATCGGATTGGATTTGAAAATTAAAAATTGAAATTTATTTCGGATCGGATTGGATTTGGGATAAATCCAATCCGAAAACCGAATGGACACCCCTAGTTGTAATGTATATCATATTTTTATTCTACTTTTGTGTTTTTCTAATTTACTTTAAAATCGAAATTATTTACTACTTTAATGATATTTTAATTTACTTTTTAGCGTTTTTTTTTTTTATTTACTTTACACATAATTTGCTCTACTTTTGATTTTTTTTTCAAGCTATTTTGAGGTAGACGTAGAGTTGAGGTTGGACTTCAGCCAATCTTGAAAAAAGATGATGCTTAAAACCGAGCCTAAACTTAAGGCAACCTAGCAGCTTATATACAAGCAAAATACACTTTTGAGATAGTTATATCTATTTTTAAGCTTTTCTAATTTACTTTTTGAGTAAATATTGTTCACCTCGTTGCGGGGAGATACTACGAAGAAGAAGGGGAGAACATTAATGATATTTTGATTTACTTATTAGTGCTTTTTATCTACTTTTGATATATTTTTATCTACTTTTCATTTCTTTTCGAGCTTATTTGAATTACTTTAATTCAGAGATTACATATAACTTTTTGATTTTTCTATTTACTTTTGAGATGATTCAATTTACATCAATTTATTTATTTATTTATTTTTATAAAACTTTTGAGTGTACTAAACAATATTTCTAAATACCACGTTGAAAGCCAATACCTTTTTTATGCATAATTTGTTTGTGATATATCAATCTTGGGGTTGTGATCAAGAAAAATATTACAATTTGTTTTTATGTTTAATGATGAGACGTGGCCTTCAAAGCCTAGGTTAATGTTAACTTGATTATTTACTTTTTAGTTATTTTTACTTTTGAGGTCGGTATTTTGAATAAGTTTGGAAGTTTAGAGTATTATAAGTATTTTTACAGATAACCTATGTAGCAATCGAACCTACATCTCTATGCATCCGTATAGTGCTTTACCACTTGAACTAATATGTTTACTTTAGAGTTCTTTTTATTCACTTTAAATTGTTTTTAATTTACTTTTAGAGACAACTGATGTAGGGATATTTTTTTTTCCTTTATTTTTTATTTTTAATTTCTCATAATAACCACCTCGTTAGGCAGGAACACAAACTGCAAAAACAAGAGAGACCTAGTCAAGCCAAGAGCACATCATCAGTTATGTGATTGTTCTACCCCATATCATAATATTATTATTATACAAATGAATGAATAAAATGACAGGGATGACAATTAAATATATATTCATAACAAGAAACTTGATAAACCCCACACCTTGATAATCCTTGCACCGGCATTATAAGCAAACAATATTTGCAAATGGACAAAAGTAAATTAGGTTGAAGTGTAAATGTCCAGAATTAAGAAAAACTATTCAATGTTTCTAAGAAATGGAGACAAGATAATCATACTTTAGTTAAAGTCATGACATTAAGTATGTATAGAACTTCATGATCTTGGATGTCAGCAATTTATCCTGAAGATAAGAGCTTAGCTGATACAACCTCAAGCTAAGTGCTACATTATTATGACTAACCACAATGATGCCCGAAACTCCTGTTGTTGTAGGGAAAATGAAGGTTATGAGCGAACTAAGATTTGATCGCATAAAAGCAGTTGTTGTTCTATAATTGATCATTAATGTCAATGCACCTTTATCTTTAACTTTTCTGTTAATTATTTTATTTTGCAATATAAGTGGTTTTCCACCTCAAACTAGGAGGATACACACACGCACACACACATACCCACACACAGGAAGTACACACCCCAAGATTACATTCTGTATAATTGTTGTGATCTAACAGAATGCCTTTAGCAAAGCATCTTTACCTTCAGTTAATTATGATATGTTCTTATAAAACCATCTTTACCTTCAGTTAATATCACAAGCCCCCACATGTGTGAGCCACTCAATATGGTTTCACATACATTCTTCAAGGACTTGTAATATGTACTTTTGAATCAAATTGGTTTACTTTTATTAAATTATTATCTGCTTTAAGAGTATATATAAGATTATCAATTATATAATGCAACTAGATCTTAAACGGTAAATCACTCCAAAACCAATTGATTATGATATGCTCTATCAAGGTATATACAGAGTACTACACAGAACTATCATTGCAGTTTTCTTCTCCGATAAGATCAAACACAATTTACATTAATCTGATAGCTCAAACACTATAAATAGTAGTTTAAGTTTTTCATGTTACTTTAAAATATAATTGGTTTACTTTTATTTGGTTTCTATCTACTATTGAATTGAAATTGAGAAAATAATAGAAAACATTAGTAGCTTAATTTCAATTTAGTAAGCAAGCAATATTAGCTTGGGTTCAACCTCACAACTTGTAAGTATAATGTATGGAAACAACATATGTTCTAATGCCATACACCATAGACCAAGCTTTATACGGAAACAAGAAGTTACACCATTGAACCCCTTTATAAAGAAGTATTGCCATATCAAACTATTAGGCCAACAAGTGACCTGGGACTCTGAGAGGTTCAAAAGATAAATTATCAAAATATTCCATGATTGCACCATCAAGCATACCAATTCAAAGTTAGCTGCTAGTGTGGTGGTGGTTATAGCTTCTAGTGTTTTCGGATCTATTTGTTTAGGCATATTAGCACCAAAATAATATGATTCATTGAGGCATTTTGTCGAACAGTTAGTGTGCATTAAGAGATTTATTTTACTTTAAAAGAGATTTAGTTTACTTACAAAGATATGTAGTCTACTAAAAAAACCAAAAAACAATAATGGGTCATCTATTTAAAATTTAGAAAATTTACAAATCAATTAGTTCTAAATTTCACTCAAAAAGTGGACTACCTTACAATTCATAAATTTACACAAAAATCAACAACAATAATTGAATAATCAAAATTAATTCAATGTAAATAACATAATTTATTGCTTTTAAATGGATTATCAAATACCTCAAAAGAAGATCTCAAGACCAATAATGAAATTGATGCACAAAAAAAAAAAAAAAAATTTGCTAT
This sequence comes from Chenopodium album, assembly GCF_948465745.1. Classification (NCBI taxonomy): domain Eukaryota; kingdom Viridiplantae; phylum Streptophyta; class Magnoliopsida; order Caryophyllales; family Amaranthaceae; genus Chenopodium; species Chenopodium album. The sequence goes on along the minus strand of NC_137850.1, from coordinate 26,261,376 downwards.
GAAACTCTGATTAGGTACTGATTTGAGGTCGAATTTGCAGATTGAGTGAGAAGAGCGTCGCGAAATTCAGCAAATCCCCAATTTTAAAAAGTTATTGCGGAACTTAACCCTAAATTGAAAAAAAATTAACGAAATACTAGTAACATTGAAATTCGTGATTCGGAAAACAGAGGAAAACAAACATCTTACCTCAAAAGCTGCTTCATTATATTAGAGAAAGCTCGAAAGCAGCACCAATGGAGTAGATATAGCTTGAAAGGCTCTTTAATGGAGGATTCATACCACTCGTTATAATGGAGGAGAGAGAAAATGCTTGAGGAGAGAGAAAGACGATATACTGCACTTGATTGTTGGAGAATATGCTTGAGTTAATCTGGGCCGCTCATCAAACGCGCATCCAAGTTAGATCCAACGACCCTAATTAGTTCCTAGTTCCTATTATTCACCTAGTTCTCATTATAGCTTGGTCATATATATATATATATATATAAGTAAATTGTCTCTAAAATGTGAAATGGTTCAAATAAAAATGAATATTGCATACGGAAGATCCACAAGTATGGACTTTCAAAATATCATTAGATTTTGAATCAATTGTATATGTAAACATCATTCTAATTTGAAAATTTTAACAAAGTCATCGTTTACAGAAATGATGACGAGAACTCGAGGTCAAACACATATTGATGAAAGAAAACCTAAGGTTCAGATCGTAATTAGAGATGGACAATGAAACTTAAGTTGTGATACGTTCACCTGTGCTTAGTTGAAGCATAAGTGTGAACGTTTTGAAAAGTTCAAAAGGTCCAGTATGAAGTTTAAAATCAACTTGAAAAAATAATACTTCCTCCAATTCTTTTTAGTTACTACACTTTTCTATTTTGGAAATTATTAATTAATTACAACACTTTCCATTTTTTACATTTCTTTCTCTCTATCTCTCTCCCACCCACATGGGTCCCTCTTATTTTTCTCTCTATCTCACTCTTAAAAAATTGTCTAGGAGACCGTGAAAATAAAAATGTAGCATTTAAAAAAAACGGAGGAAGTAAATACATTACAATAAGATTGTAATGGTGAAAATTTGAGTCAAGACATTTACTTGGAAATATATTCACAATATTGCAATATGATCGTAATAATGAGAATTTGAGCCAAGACCTAGCTTGATAAACATCCAAGAGTTGTGAAATCGTTTTACAATAAACTCCGAAAGTTAAACTTGTGAAATGTTTATGGAAGGAGCTATCAATTATATAATGGATGAAAATACCCTATCTTCCAACCATTATTCAAGGGATATACTTTTAAGATAAGCTACAAAATTAAACAAAACTACACACATCAAATCAAAATGTAGCAAAGGCACCATACGTGATATGGATAAGAAAAGTTCTTATAAAATCTTTCTATAAAGCAAGGGATAAAAGCTGTATTAAATCGTTTGATACACGTTCGATTCCTATACAGACCACAGGGTACTACTACACAAGCTATACTTACCACAAAATGTTTGTTGCTCAAATAGATGCCATTCTGGAAAAGATATCATTTCTAAATGGTCAAGTGGGAGTAGTATAAATCTCGAAAGAGTTCGAGAAAAGCAACAAACAAACATGGTTTAAACCATGGTTGGTTCACCCTTTGCTAAATGTGCCTCTTTAAAAGGCAAGTGGGAGTTTATGAATCTTGAAAGAGTTCCAGAGCCTCGAAGGAGTTCAAGAAAAGCTAATTCGAAAATCTTGAAAAAATTCGAGAAATAATCGAATAAAGGCAACTATATGAGCATGATTCACCTCATGTTATAAATGACAACGTGTGGTATCATTAAGTGTAATAGGAAAAACAAACATGTGTCAAAGGCAGTACATTCCAAGTGCACATCCTCTATTGTCATTTCGCATTGAAAATTAAACAAAGTTGTTGTATAAGTTTAAATTGTTGCATAAAACCCACAATGATGACTAGCATGTGTAAAACTGAGCCAAAGAAATATGATTTCACATTGATTTAGAGTTCTAAAATATTGATTTTGGAACATAATAATTATGCATGTAATAAAATTGCTTTGACAAGCTATAACTCCAAGTGGTTTAAAAACCATGAAAAATTGAAATAGATTCTAAATCTATAATTAAGCAAGTGTATGACACTTGATTTATTTACCAAATTGGGTATGACCCATTATAAACAAAATAGACAAGAAAGAAAAATGTTTTCTAACCAAAGCAAAGACTTCTTAAAGGATTCAACAAATTCATAGTATGATTCATAGTATGACTATGACTACGATGAAACCTTTATATTATTCATGTTGCGAAGATCTATTAAAGATATTTGAGTGATTTTTGCCTTATGAGATTTGGTAGATGGATTTATAAACGCTTTCTTGAAATAGTTCATGGAATAAGATTTGTATATGATACAATCATAATAGTTTAGAAAATCTAATAATCCTAAGGATGCATGAGAGATCTATTTATGGATCAAAGCAAGCATCGCGGATTTAAGATCTTCAATTTAATGAGATTAAATGATTCTTGTAAACTAAAAAAAAAGGTTATGTGTACACAAGATGTTTAGTGGGAGCTATACAGTATTCTTAGTCTAGTACAAAGAATGGTTATTCATAGCTTGAATGAGGAGGGTGTGCCCATCGTAGGGGATCCTTCTCCTCTCATGACCGTTTAAAAGCATAGGACATTACACTTTTTTAAGGTGTATTAGTATTTGAATTTCATACTATTTGGGGACCTTGAATTAGAATTTATTCTATCATAACGCTTTTTTGTAAGAGACTAATAAGGAGTCGCTAATGAGTTTTAGGAAAACTCATAAACCTCATTCATGGCTTTCTCCCAAGTAGTGTTCAAGGGATATTTAGCATGCATCATAAGTTTACCCATGCCCAAATTGGTCTACTTATAACATAAATGAGTTCGGAAGCGAGGGTACTAAAATAACGTTCCTTTTAGGGAAGAATCGTTATTCTAGCCCTATTGCGGCCACTACTAGTTCTTCTTTTTTCACAATTTAATCACCAAATAATATATGCAACGTGGTTCCTAAAAACTAAGTTAGTTGGTTTTATTTACATGAATTAATCACATAAACATTAGATTACAACAAATGTCGTTATTCTTACTTTATTTAATTTAAATTCGTGAGAAGAACAAAAACAAACAAGATTCGTCTTGACTTAAGTGATAAAATAACAATTAATTATTCAATTATAGTCTTTAATTAATGCAAGAATACTATGTGAAATAAATTAATTAAAGTTTGTTTGAAGTGATCAAACAACACTAATTAATTGATCAAAGTTATTTAAACAATAAAAAAAGTGATTTATCTAAGTGTTTAGGAAACTAACCATTATTCTTTTATGCTAAATCTCTGTTTTAGATTTTTATGGACCTTATTTCATCTTCTTAAATTCGAGGACTTCAAATGGATAGATTAGGGTTGAAGAGTAGTTGGGAAGAGAGGGGGAAAATAGTATGATAGTAAGAGGGTTTGAGAGATTAGGGATTTTAGAATTCTAGGGTTTTTTTATTATGATTTTTTGTCATTGGGCCTAAGCGAAGACTCCTATTTATAGGAGTAGGAATCTAGGTTTAGGACTTTAAAGCCGCAGCGTCAGGTGGCGCGTGCAACTATGAGTGTTGCGTTGAGTACCGTGCGCAACTCTATGACTTGCACGTGTAAGGCGCACGCAACTTAGAGAGTTGCACTTGGTGCGGTTTACCTTATACGAATATGCGTTTTTAAAAATCCATAACTTTTGATTCTAAATTGGGTTAAGGAAAACAAGATATCATTAGGAATATCTGAATGTTTACTTTCCAATGCCGTTCGAATTAAGTTAAAATCAGTTTTGGATCCAATGATATGGTCGTTTGAGGGTAAGGGTGTCGATTTTAGGGCCCTGTTAAGTATTTTGATGATAACATCTTCATTTTAACTTGGAATTGGACTTATAATATACTGTTGGAAATCTCTTTGAAAGGGCCATCCATACTAATAGGCCTTGCACGGAAACTTAATGGTCGGTTAATCTAATAGGCTCGGTTTTCAACAATGTAATTTCCATTAGATTCAATCATTGCATTTGACGCATTTGGGTCCATTAATAATTAATATTAAACATGTATGAGCACGTTTTGGGCCTAATTAGTAATTGCACTAGGCTCTAAGATAACTTGGTCTCAAATACGGGTTTTAACTTACTTCATAATGCATTTCGGAGTCCATAAACATTTCAAATTTAATCTTGCATGAAGAACGGGTTTTGTAACATCATCGCACTTCCTATCGGGATAGGAGGCCAAAAGTAGGTGTCTGCAGATGGCTAATGCATTTTGTATGAAAATCCTTGAAGAGACAGATGAGGAAATTTGGGATTCAAGATCTATAGAGATAGGTTTTGAAGGATGTTTGAGCTTAGTTCAGAAGCTTATATTGATAAGATTCTTATGAGGTTCAACATTATATTGAAAAGAGTTTCAATCCATATAACATGGCACATTACCTAACAAGATTCAATGCTTTGAGAAAGGTTGATGAAATTAAGATTTTAAGTGATTAGCCTTATGCATTTTGCAAAGGATGCATCAGGCATGTCATGCATGGACTATATTCATATACTTGATTCACATGTTTTGAGAATATGGGGTGATATATTTCAATCGAAAAACCAATGTAACGTTGGAATACAATTTAGAAATTCCTAATTCATTGCGGAAGGGAAAAAGGACGAAAGGAAGATTCTTAGTGTATTGAGATGAAGATTATTATGAAATTTAGAAACTGCAAAATTCATATTCATGAGAACGTCTCATGAATTGCACTGACTAAACTCCTTCCATGGCCAAGGTATGAGAGTCATACTAAGGTTATTGGATTGAAGCAAGTTATGTAATTTAAGTTGTTTATGTTTTTAGAAAAAATATCACATAAGTAATACATTAACTTGCAGAATTATGTTTAATCAGAATTTTATTATTTCTCTTATTTAATTATGGTTTTTGATATTAAATAAAATTTCCAAAATAATTATCAATTGATAGGCTCATCAAGTTGATGACTTGGTGAATGAAACCAACAGGTGAACTAAACTCATACATTGTTTAAGATCCTAGTTTTTTTTTTTTTTTTGGTTTTTTTTTTTTTAATAGAAAAATTATTTCATTAATTAAAAGTCATATGACATCGATCTACAATAGAGATTCGACGTTAATAAATACATAAGATATTGAATCAAATAAAATTTTCCTTCATAAAAACTAATATCGTCGAGTAGATCTTGCACTGTGGAACATCTCTCGCTTATATCGCTGGAAAATATAGCCTTGTTGGAGAGACGATCTAACGATCTTGTCTAGCCGTGAGGATGTTTTCCTTCTGATTCATGTGTCTGTATTGAAAAACTTGATAAGTATTTCACCAACGAAATAATTTAACGACAATCCATTAGATCTATTATTATGAATTCAAAACTAAGAAATTTCTCCCCTGAAAAGAGAAGATAAACCTTTTCTTTCGAAGGAGGTTGAAAAACCCTTGTCTTTCGAAGGAGATCGGAAACCCTTTCTTTCGAGGGAGAAAAATTCCTCCCAAAATGAGGAAGCATTATTATAAAACCTAAAAGAACTTTAAAGAAACAAGTTTGGGGCTTTCCATCGGTTTTTAACCGATGGAAGCCCCTTCAATATTCAATAATGGAGGCTAGGGTTTTGGAGAGAGGAAGGAAGAGAGAGGAGAGAAGAGAGATTCTATTTAAGTTCCTAGTTCGAAATTATTAAATTGGACATAAATGATTTCAATAAATGGACTAGCATGTAAGATTGATTGGATTGCGTAGTTTCATGGGCTAAAGGGGCATAGAGATGCTCGGTCAATCACATGGGTATGCATGAATGATGCATGACGACCTATTAACCTAATTTGAAGTTCAAATATAGAGCATCCAGATATATTAGTGGATTCCTTTGCATGAGTGGAACATTGATTTCAATCAATGATTGATTAAACTGTGGTACACCTAAACGTCATTCCGTAAAAAGGAACTATAAAAGGTGTTTCCTAATTACTTCAAAAGTTGAGAGGGAGCTTTGGTTGCCACAAGATTAGATTGAGTGTACCTATTAAAGTAGGAATGTGTCATGGCCCCTTGAGGAGGGAGAATTAAGAAAATGCTTAGCCGTGCTCAAATGGATTACATAGCAATCATTTCTATTGCATTTCTAACTTAGTTTTCAAGAAAAGATTTGTTGATTAATATGATCTCGACATGAGATGCAATTATATTATCTAACAAACACACGTTGACTTAAGGAATTTGAATATTGCACACTTGCCTCAGACAAGTGAGAGATTGAAGAATTTATGTCTCCGTCAAGTGCAATTACTAGATGTATCAAGGATCACTATTGTGGAGATAAATAGTTAATTCTTTTGGGTCGTCAGTGTCTGTTGCTAGGTATGATAAATGATCCTATGAGGTCACACACAAGGGAATTGGATTGAACAAGTATGAAGCCCATTATTGGGCTTCACGAGGTATTGACAAGCCACATAAGGAGTAGGGCTAGTGTAGTTAGAATTGGGTTAAGTGTTTGGGTTTGACATGGAATCTAATTATATATGTGATATATAAATATAGGCCATGCCTATGGTTAAAAAAGTTCATAATTCATCCATACAGTGAATTGTGAAGTAAGGAATTAAAGCACCCAAACCCTCTCTATCTCTCTCTCTCTCTCTTTCACGCACACCCCTCCCTCTCCCCTCCCCTGCCCGCACGGTATGGACCACCACCTAGTGGCACACGGTGGTGGTGGTGGTTCGTGGTTAGTTCGTTCCGTTCCTCTCCTCTTTGTAGAAGGTTGATTGATGGATTCAATCACGATTAACTAATATTAATGGAGGTTCAATTCGTGCATGTGGACCAAGTAGAGGAATCACGTTTGGGTATCTAGATCTCCTCATTGTTCTTGCTCTATCATACGTGGAATCACACTTCAAAGGTACAATTATATATTCTTTATGTGTTGTGCAATGATCTTGGTTATTAGATGCTTATGAATGAGATTCATGCAATTCCTCTTATAGTATCTAAAGTCCTACACTTTGTACATGATATTTATATATTGGTTTTATTAATAATTTGATGTAATTAAGTTTATGTTATGCTAATTGAATATTGACTTCTGAGTAGTAAAATTTTCTTTATTAATTAGTCGACTTTTGAGTAGTAAAATTTTCTTTATTTATTAGTCTCCTTAACTGTGCAAGTTTTGAGTGTGTTGATTGTTCCTAATTGATATCATGATCATCTAAATGCATTTTGTTGTTGAATTCATTAATATAATTGGATTCCACTTTCTCTAGTATTTATTGATGCTTAAAGTAGTGTTTTAGTTGTTCCTCTCTCTACCTCACGTCTTTATTTCTAGTTTAATTAGCTCAAATTGATACACTTAATCCTTGTGGTTCTATTCCAATCTTTCCTCTATGCTTTCTTAGTGGTTAGTTAGGAATTTATAAATATTGTTTGATATTAGGAGGTTAGTCAATGACCAAACTCACACCTGCTTATCAATGTTGCCTTTTATGTTGGTTTAGCATTATACCTCCAGTTGTGGTTCGTGACCATTTGCTAGTGATCTCATGGATTATGAATGGGGTGTAACCTTCATTGATAAAAATTCATGGTTGCCTTATCCCTTTCATTAAAGTCCATGAATGATATAAAAGTTCCATACAAAGTTGTTGGCAGCTCCCTACTCTATCCCTTGTCTAATCCCATTGTATATGTCAATTCCTACTTCCTACAATTCTCAAGCTTATTCACAGAAGATAATGTAGGTGCACTTCGCGCAACACCTACAACAAGTGTGGTATGCAATATCTTGCGAACTTATTTAAATAAACCAATTTTGTGACAAATGTCGAAACATAAAACCCCTCAAACTTGATTTTTCTTATTAGTATATCTTTGAATAAAGCAATTATATTTTTTTATAGTATTAAAAAAAAAAGTGGAATGGACCATGTTGTATCCTTGGTGTCCTTGTAAAGTTCTCATGAATGTATATTTAAGTTGAGTCGTCATTAGTTTAAATATAACACGTGAGGTTAAAAAAACTATAATACAATATATTAAATAATCAATGTCAATCATAATATAAAGTAAGAATAAGGGTTAATTGACAAAATTGATACATGTAATTCGTAACTTAACATCTTTAATTTCTTAATGTAGTATATGAAGCAGGTTTGATCGTATATTATATACTTTTTATCACAAGCTAAGGTGAACTTACAAATTTTAGGAAAAATCTCGGTAAAAGATAAATGATTTAATGAATCACTTTGGATTGTGTACAAAATGTTAAGGCAAAATGATACAATAATAAAGTTAAAGTATCTTTGTATATCCATGTCAAAAAGTTAGATTATTTGTCATAAAGTTAACCAATTCTAGTTGAAGTCTAATTAATTAATTAATAAATCATGATTGATGCGAGCCTAATAACAACTATGTTTTTGGGTGTGTAGTGCAAATCAAAATATACTTTTATCGTATCACTTCAGATATTATTTCTCAACATCATCTTGATTTTGTGCTTAGTCTTTTTTTTTCAATATAAAAGCAAGATAAAGCCCAAGAATGCTTCAATTCATTGGTAAAAAGGTAACTGGTTAATACATTTTTTTTTTCAAAAATCACTCTACTCCTTATAATATGAATTTATACATATTTTTTCTTCAGGAAATTAGAAAGAGTTGATCTCTCATTACTATTTACCTGATATAATTGAAATTAAATACAAGCATATATTGCATAGTAATAATGCATATGTTTAACTTAGAATATAATTTTTGAAAATTTACCATTTGCAAGCAATAAATGTATTATTCGCATGTGCGCTATTTTTTTTTCTATATTTATATTATTTTTGTTGCTAATATTTTGATAATGTGTGTTTTACAGATATGTCTAATATGGTTGGAAATAGTAGTGAGAGTGATGCGAAGAAATTTACAGCTTTAGTCGTAGACGATAACATTATCGTTCAAAAGATTGAACAGGTGTTTCTCAATAATAAAGGATTCAAACCTAAGGTCGTGAAAAATGGCCAAGAGGCCGTTAACATTTGTAATGAAGGAAATTATTTTGATATTGTTATAATGGAAATGAAATTGCCAATTATGGATTGGATTAAGGCCGGTAATCATTTGTTCATATCTTGATGACTTTCGTATTGTTATAAATGTTGATGTTAACATCACTGCTAATGATTTAAGGCTATTAATAATAAAGTTCAAAAGTGCGATTAATGAATCAGTATAATAATTATAACATTTTTGCATAATTAAGAAATAGATAATAAAATACTAATTGGTAATAGTATAAATAAAATAATTTTTCATACACACGATGCGTGTGTGGTTTTTAAAATACATGTAAACTAACTAATATTAATAAATTGATACTTAAAATGTAAAATTATTAAACTACAAGTTTTTTAAAGTTTTTATTATTATTGTTGTTAAATAATAGTTTTAATTGTTTTTGCAAAAGCTGTCCAGAATAATTCTACCCTTGGGGCGTCCGCTAAAAATAATTCCACCTTTGGGTTATTTTAAAATAATCCCACCTTTCATGCCAATCTTCTTTAAATGGTCCCAACCAGTCAGTTAACTTGTTATAGCAAGTTACCTGACACATGGAGATGTGTCATTGGTTAAAAAAAGTTAAATTTTTATAAAGAAAGAATAAAAAAAATCAATTAAAAATTTATTAAAAAACCGTCTGCCCAAGCCACCTTCCTGCCGCCTGACTCCACGGCCGCCTACTCCAACCAATCAGAACCTCTGCCTGCCCCAGCGCCAGAGCGTTGTGGCGGCTGCCATCCCCCCCCCCCCTTGAACCATCACTTTTATTCCCCCTTAACCACCTATTTGATTCAAAATAATCCTTCTCGATGCCGACCTCCCACCCCTTCCACGGCGCGTTTCTAGCTCCTCTGCTTCCCTTGTCCCTTTTCCAGCTTATCCCCTTCCCCTTGCCCCAAATTTGGCTCTCACCCCTTCTCTCACGCCTCGATTTCGGCCTTGGTTCCCACACTTTGATTTAGATCGGTAATGTTTGTGGTGGTTTATTGGCAACGGAAGAGGGTAGGAGAGGGTCGGGGAGCGGCGGTGTGGAGCTAGGGTTTGGTGGCGATGGGGCGGCCAACTCTGGGCTTCTTCTAGGCTAATGGTTTGGGTAGGCAGGTGGTTGGGATGGTGGTGGAGCCATGGTATGGTTTTAATTTTTTTACTTATTTTTTAGAAAAAAAGTTAAAAATTATTAATTAATTAATACATAATTACTAATAATCATTTCTTAAAAAAATTAAAATTAAAACTTATTTTTTGACGAATCATGTGATGACACATGTAAATTAATTATTTTTTTATAAAAAAATTACCTACTCAACCGGTTCCAAGTCAAATGAGACCATTAAAAAAGATTGGGGGGGGGGGGGGGGGAGGGGTAAAGGTGGGGTTATTTAAAAATACCTCAAAAGTGAGAATATTTTTAGCGAACGCTCCAAATAAGGGATTATTTTCGACAATTTTTCCTTTTTTAAAAAATTTAATGATATTAATTCATCATAATAAGGGTTTAAAAAAATATATGACAAATTTAAAAAATTTATGTAAAATCTAATTTCATTCGTCAAATACTACATAATTTGTATTATTTTGTAGATGTTAAATTAAAACTAATTTGTAATAAAAATTATTTTAGTATTTAGTCATAACTAATTTATTCCGTTTATTTCATAGTGTTCTTCTCACTTAGCATTTTTTTGTTAGACAATATTGGCCAAAGGGAGAAGAGCGATGTTAACTGAAAAGAATAATATTTTGGAAAAAATACACTTTAATAATCCCAACTATTGACGATTTACCTAGAATAATCCCAACTAAGGATTATTTTCTAACAGTACCAACTTTGCCTCTTATTTTCTTCTAGTAGACCCAACCGGTCAACTACGGGTCAATAACCTGTTGTGACAAGTCATATGCCACGTGTCAACACACGATTGACCCAAAATAAAAAATAATAATTATAAAATTAAAAAAATAAAAAAAATTAGAAATTAAAAAAAACAGAAAATTAAAAAAAAATCAGAAATAAAAAATTCTGAAATTAAAAAAAAAATCAAAAAATAATAAAAAATCAGAAAAAAAAAAAATCAGACACTTAGAAAAATTTCAAAAAATTAATAAAAAAAAAATCAGAAAATTAGAAAAACATCAAAAAATTTAAAGAAACAAAAAAAACCCAAAACCCACCGACCACCCTCCCACCACCTTGTAACCCTAGCCAGCCACCCTCCCTCCCCTTCCCCCGCCGACGACCAACCCCCATAGCCCCCTAAAATGGTCGGCCGACACCCACTCAGCTCGGAAACCATCCGGTCAGCCCAAAATCACCCCCGAACCACCCCCCTCACTATTCTCCAACCCCCATAACCACCACCTCCTCTTCCCCGACCCTCAAAACAACCCAACCTCTTTTCCCCCACCGTCAAAATCGGCCATTTCGGCGATAGGGGAAAGGAGGAGGGGCTGTTTTGATGGCCGGGGAAGTGGGAGGGGTTGGTTTTGGGGGTAGTTTCGGAGGGTGGTTTGGGGCGACCGAGTGTTTTTCGAGATGGGTGGGTATCGGCCGGCCATTTTGGGATGTTTTGGGGGTTGGCCGCCGGCGGGGGAAGAGGAGGGGAAGGCTGTCTAGGGTTACAAGGCGATGGGGGTGGCTGTGAGGGTTTTGGGATTTTTCTTTTTCTTTTTTTTTCTAATTTTCTGATTTTTTTTAACTTTTTGTTTTTTGATTATCATTTTATGATTTTTTTTTTAATTTTCTGATTTTTTAAAAAAATTTCTGATAATTTTCTAATTGTATTTTTATTTTCTGATTTTTTTTTATGTTTTTAAAAATTTTTTTCCCTAATTTTCTATTTTTTTTCAATTTTCTGATTTTTAATTTTTATTAATTTTTAATTTTTTAATTTTCTGAATTTTTTTAAATTTTCTGATTATTTTCTAATTTTTTAAATTCTAAACTAATCACGTGTTGACACGTGGCATTTATTAAAAAAAAATTACCTTTTCAACAGTTTACCGGTCATTGGGACCGCTGGAAGAAAATAAGAGGCAAAGTTGGTACTGTTATAAAATAATCCTTAGTTGGGATTATTTTAGGTAAATCGTCAATAGTTGGGATTATTAAAGTGTATTTTTAATAGTACTATATATTTTAATATTATGTATTGAAAATTTTACTATACATTATAATCTATAGAATGTTTATTGCATAAGTGATCAATTGATTAAGGAATAACATATACGAGTATAATAAAAGAAAACAAACTTTATAGCTAAAATACTCAAATGATGTGTAAAGGTAAACGAATCAGAGTAGCAAAGAAGATATGAATATCATTATGTCTATTTTGATATGATATCATTTTATCTCTTTAGATCATGTATAAAAAATATTAGAATTAAATATTAATTACCAAAAAAAAAAAAAAAAACTACGAAAGCATGAAAGTAATTGGATTAGTTATATAGTTAGTAATCAATTAATTACACCCAATAAAAATTTATTACATTTACAACGTATGTGTAACATACTAACAAGATCATACATGCATGTGAGAGACAAAGAGACAGAGAGAGAATGAGTCTTGAGTAATTAAGATGATGACAGAGTGAATTGAGTTTACATAGTAGATAATTAATACTTATCTTTGGCTTCATGAAATTTGATTAATAAAAAACTCATTGGCACACTCCTTATTAGTTTCTTACATAAAAGCATTATGATAGAATCAATTCTAATTCAAGATTCCCCAAACAGTTAGGAACTCAAATCCTAACACACCTTAACAAAGTGTTAAGTCAGGAAGAGAGAAATTTTAATGAATTTGAACTACTAAGTTTTTTCTAAACAAAGAATTTGGAATTGAATGTCATTAATTCAAATTCAAAATTTGAAATTCTAGATTTCAAATGAAATGCTTGAATCCAAACACAACCTAACATCATTTCCCTAAAATAAAATACAAATTGATTAAATAACTACAAAATCTCAAAAAGAAAATAAAATTTCACATCCAAATTGAATACTTCATATAATAGAATGAATTTGTATAATCCTTATAATCATAAATTTAATTTAGTTTCAGCAAGAACACCAAATGTTTTTTAAAAAAATGAATCAACATGATACCAATTAATTAAAACCATATAATGAACTTCAGAAACATAAATTACTATGTTGAAGCCTAGAAATCGAAATAAAAATCAAATATATAATGAGTTAGAGGTGATTTAACTACGCAAATTACCAAGGATAAGTTAAAATGGGGACCACACTATAGATACTTTTGTATTGAAGAGAGAGAGATAAAGAGTAAGAAGTTTATTAAATAAAAGTAGGCGCCAAAAAGTGGGGTTGTGGATGAGTGATGCTACACATAAACTTGGTTTATGTGGGGTAAAGATAAACTTCCAATGAGAAGTTGCCACATCATTGCTAACCAAAAAAAAGAGAGGGAAAATTGGGGTGGGGGGACTATTTGGGTTTTGGCGCCACAAAGCAAGATTAAGCGGGAGATATAAGTTAGGTGCCAAGCACTCATTTAATGCATATTAATCTCACTATTGTGTTACTAAACAATTATATTATGATACTAATAAACATAATTTGTTACTAGAAATTATAATTTCTTAGTCAGAGTCATTAATGAAGAGAGAGGTTTTTTTTAAAAAAATTGATTAATATATCATTTGATAATATTTCTTAAATTATAAATCAAGAAATTATTATAAAAGCACCAATGAGATTCTTTTTTAATGCTCTTTCTAAAGATATCCATATAGATATATATTATCGAAAATGTTAAATAGTTGGATAATTTTAACCTTACTATAGTTTTATGTTATACCCTTAGTTTTTACTCTCGATACCAATAAACATCGTTTTGTTATCAAAAGTTGGATAATTTCCGGCTTCACAGGATGCGAAAAGATTTGATGACTACTGGTGTGTTAGACCTTTATGGGAAGTTGTTTCCCACAAAGTTCCTTTTCCTTTATATAAAGATGTGAAGTAATGGCTACTCGGTAGATCTCAAAAGAACAAGAACAAAGTGCGAAACATGAATAAGGGCCAAACAAGTATTAAATACCGCCTAGGGGATAAGAAAATTCCTCCTAAGGATCGCTTGGGTTCAAGAATTGAATTCAAGACACCTATGATGCCTAAAAAGAAAAGTGCTGCGAAAGGCAAAGAAAAAAGAAAAGCTGACTCTTCAGAAAAGAAAGTGTGGGTTGAGAAAAAGATTGGTGTACTAGCTAAGGGGGAGACTACCTCTACCAAAGTTGTGTGTAGATCATCTAATGGATCCTTATTGGTGAAAGAGATAGATGATGAAGAGGAAACGGACAAGAATTGGAAAAGAGCTAGAAAAGAGAAGACTGATTAGAGAATCGCTTTACTTTCAATTTATTAAATAATTTTTAATTTGAAGTCAATTTTATTTTTAGCTTTCTTTAATTCCATCAATAATGTAATTTTTACTTTATTCATTAATGCAATTTTCAGCTTTAAAAATTAAATCAACCCTTTATATTGAATTCTTTTATTTAAGCAATGGAAAACAACTTGAAATAATTTCGAAAAAATAATTCGAGTACGGAAGTCGAAATTATCCAAAATTCACCGAAACTTGCCCAGATTGATGAAGATTTTCGCCGCTGGAAATTCATATTCAACGCGGCACGATGCTCCGGTCGCTGCGCGTTGACTTGAATTTTCATGCGATGCTGATTCTGATTCGACGTGTTGGTGTAAAAATGCAATATTTGTAAAATTTAAAGTGGCCACACCCCGTAAAAGATTGCCTATGTATCCTTTCTTAAGGAATTAGGCCAAATGTAGCTCTTTTTGAGTATAATTCTCAAGTAATCATGGGTAAAATTTCTTAAGTGTATCAAGATTTGTCATACTTGAGATCTCGTTACCATCCATATCAATTAGTTTTGCGCCACCTCCTGATAGGATAGTTTTGACGATGTATGGTCTGGACCAATTAAGCCTAAATTTGCCTCTTGGGTCTAGAACATTTTTCCTTAATACTTTTAACACCAAGTCTCCTACTTTGATGTTTCTTGTCTGTACCTTCCTGTTAAAGTGTCTAGCCATGCAAGTTTGATAGCATTGAGTATGGTGTAGAGCTTCTAGTCGCTTTTCATCGAGAATTAGCTCCTCATATCTTGCTCTTGTCCATTAGTTCTCATCAAGTTTACTTTCCAACGTAATGCGCAAGGAAGGTGCTTCCAATTCTGCAGGTCGTACGACATCCATTCCGTAGACTAGGGAAAATGGCGTATTTCCTGTGGATGAACGAATTGACGTGGGATAACCTCAAAGAGAGAAATGAAGTTTGTTAGGCCAATCTTTGTAATTTTCTGTCATGTTGTCGATGATAGTCTTTAGGTTCTTATTGGCTGCTTCTACCGCACCATTTGCATGAGGTATGTATGGAGAGGAGTGATGATGTTGAATGCTAATACTTTTGCAGCAATTCTTCACATTCCGCTTGAAAGTGAGTTCCATTGTCACTTATCATTTCATGTGGGACTCCATATCAACATATGATGTTTCTTTCGATAAAGAGAGCTACATGCTTTGCGGTGAGTTTCGCATATTGTAGACACCCAAAAGTGTCTCCCCAAAACCAAACCCAGTGATGAATACCTTTTGCGTCAAATGATTATCGAACGAGGTGAAAGTGTGAAAAGTCAAGTGTTGTGGTTAGTTTTATGAAAAATTCTTTCTTTTTGTTTTCGAAAAATAACTCTATTTCATGAAAACAGCCAATCTTGTTTAGTTTGGTCCACGAAAAGGGTCCAATAATAGGGTAGTTGGATGGGGCTTCCAAAGAGCTTTCCTACGATATATTATAAGCCCAATTCCGATGAATAATGAGGAAGTTGTGGCCAAAATACTAAACTGGGCCCGGTTTGATTTTTACATGCGGCCCAATGATCTAGGGGAGGGCCCAATGTTAATTATTATTCCTAGAGTTATTAGAATTAATTATAGTCTTCTAGAATTCTCTAGAAGGTTCTCTTTAGTCCTAATGGAATTAGAATTAATAATTATATTTTGATGAGTTTTATTTGGAATAAAATATTATTTTATGAAAAATACGATTTTAGTTTTCATACGGACTTTACAAATCGATTTTTATTGATAAGTGGACTCCGTGTTTGAAAGCTCTTAGGAATCTAGGCTGTCGCCACGCGACAAGCCTTGTCACCACGCGACAAGGTCGGTTTTACAGCGACAGCGTGGAGTTTTATTCCCTATCAAATTCTACCTATTTTCGGACTGTTTTCTTATAAATAGGGTCCTAAACCTCCATTTTTATTCATTCACAATCAACAATTCACAATCATCATCCACATCCATCAATTCTATTCTCTCTATGCTCTCATCTCTCTAGCTTTTTACAAACAAAATTCCGCATTCACGAGATCTAGAAACACCTAGCCAAGTTCGAAGTTGCCTTCGCCCTAGACGTGAAAGGTTTGATATTTCTGAGGGTTTGGTCCCAAATCTCGATTTCAATTATTTAATTTAATTCTTTGATTTTATTATTTTCCTTGAAGTTACTAACGCGTGTATTTTGTTATTAGAAAGAGATACGAGGTATCAAAGTATGTAATCTCATTGCTCTATTCTTGTGGAAAGCATGCTTAAATTTGTTTAATTCCTAGCATCCTGTTAAGATGTTATTATTGCTTTATAGTATCATGTTTAGGGTGCCTTTTACTCTTTTCTAATATCACATTAGTATCATGTTAGGTTTAAAGCTTTGATCTTTATTACTTAGTGACATGCTAGGATTTGTTATTAATCTTGTTATTATCATGCCAAGGATCTTGCTATTATTATGCTTTAACATGATTATTATTGTTGTTATTATTGTTTTTATAATTATTATGATTTATGATTATTATGTTGCTTGATGATTATTTATTGTTGTTGCTTGATCACGCCCTTTTATGCATGTTTAAGGGAATTTGCACTTGTAATCGCGCTTAATAAGATAATTAATAATCTTGTTTAGGCTAATATGATTATAATTCAAGTGATCGCTAATAATAGTTTTGCTTGTGCATTAAATTCAACCAACATAGATAAACCTATTGATTGCATGTTAGTCAGAAAGCGCACATGAATACGAGAAGAATGAAGTAGAGGCCTATTCAGGGCAGGTTCAACCTCTTTTAGGTTGGATTTGTATCTTCATCCCCGAACCCTATTTGATTCAAAACTTTTTGGAGTTGACGATCTCATGGATCGTTAAGGGGTGTAATCTTCACCTTGTGAACGGTTTACAAGTTCCTAAAACTTGTTGGCGACTCTTTTACTCTAGCTTCCTTCCCTTTGGACGCCACCATGCTTAAGTGTATGATCATAGTGGGGTTCAAGCTTGGGCTTAATGGCTTGAAATACAGTTTTTGACGACTCCACTAGGGAGGATTTCTATTTTAATTCTTGAAATTTATTTTGGCAATGATTTAGAATGAGTGGATGAGACTCGAAAAGTTCTAAGTATTTCATGTGCGTAATTTTGATTAGCATTATTGTCATATGCATAAAAAAGGTCCTCATTAGATAGACCATCCGAAATGAGTCAAAAACATAGGATTTTTACACGTAGGAAATTTGAGAAATATCTTTCACAACTAGAATTGAAATAATGCTGCGAAATCTGGAAAATTCTAAGAATATAGATACCTGTTGAGGCATGTAGGAACTAGCGTCTAGAAAACAGGATTGTCTCCTGTAAATTGCTTCTGTCGCCAGGCGACAGTACTGTCGCTTGGCGACAGGGGTACTTTTGCGGCGACAGTCCCTGTAGTCTGGCGCCATGTTCTTCCAATATCGAGCCAGAACTCTGCCTTATTGTTTTGACCATTTCTAGTACTGTTGGCTCGATTCTACTTCCTGATTGAGTTTTTCTCACTTTTCTGAAACCCATATGTGTTCTACATATGGACATAACCCTCTGGGGGTTCACGCTCATTCTACTCAATCGAACTCTCCTTGCAACAACGGGTACATCCGAGTTTGTGAATCCACCAAACCGTGGCAGCAAGTTTTTAACTTGCGGGGTCCCATCCATTCGCGCCAACCCTTCCAAAGGTAAGGCTTCCGCGCGATGCATCTGGACTCATAACCATGGACTCTCTTTGACTAACCCATATCCTTGAACTTTAGAGAACTAGAGCCATGGTTAGGTTGCAAACTCATTGCATCATGTTGTGACTATTTGATCTATTTGTGCATTCTTTGCTTGTGCATACCCTATATGTGCTAACCGTTTGTTCGACTTGTGTTTAAGTCTAAATAAACTAATTAATGACTAAAAAGGACTTTGTCTAACTAATTAATTTATTAATTTGACTAATTAAAGACTAATAAAGTAATTAATCTGACTTAGTACGACTGTAGGCATGTCCCCTTAAAGTAAGCTTACTGGAAACAGTTCAGATTAATGTTCCAGCAATGGCACAGGAGTTTGGGCTGTGGCGCCGCAGTTTACTTCTTGTCGCCTGGCGACAGATTTGTCGTTTGGCGACAAGCTTTAAACTGTGGTGACAGTTTTGTTGTTCCGGCGACAGTCCATATTCTTACTCAAGTCATCACGACGAGTCTAATTAACCAGTCTGCTAATCAGTTTAACCAATTTGTTAATGGCTTTAGCCATGTTTAAGTCCTTAATTGAGTCTAGGCACTTAGTCCCATGGTCATACACAAGGGTCAAAGCATGTCACTTCCACTCACTTATAAAGCACACACTTAACATGTATGTCACACCTTGACCATGTCTAGAGAGTCTTGAATGCGTGTTTTCCGTCATTTTTTTAGGGGGGTAAGTCGGATATTAATCCTACAATTAAACCACTTGTTTGAATCATTCCCAAAAATATGCACCCTATTTTTTTTAACCATAAAATCAAAGTCAACCTGAGTCAAGTCATTAAAACAAATGTGGTTTAATCTACAACGCGTGGTTAAGAAAGGAAGGGCGTTTAATCAAGGATAACACCTTCTTTCAAGTCTCACTTTTTGATAAGCCAATCGGTCGAAAAAGGAAAGCTAAGAAGATAATGGCAAGTCAGGAAGAAGTCAACGAACTCAAGGGACAAGTGGCTAGCATGGCTGAAATGTTGAAGAATCTGACTCTTCAAATCAATGACCCTGCGAGACAACAGCAAATGGAGCTCATCCAGGAAAGTTTGACCAGATTATCCAATGACTATAGATTGCAGGGCATTTGCTCACAAGGGGTCTCGGTGGACAAGGATCTTCTTCCGCAGAAGTTCAATGCCAACGACGTCCCGAAATTCAAAGCAATGGATAACCCTTATTTTCATTTAAGAGCCTTTGAAACTGTAATGAATATTAAGGGAATAGACAAGAAAGCTTTTCATTCCGTGTTTTCTTTATGTTTAGAAACCGTTTTTCAGCAATGGTACTTTTCTCTTGATAAAGAGAAAACCTCTAGTTGGGAGTCAATTGTAAACGCTTTCATTGATAGATATAAATGCAATATTCAAGTTGAAACTGATCATAGGGAACTTGAAATACTTAAGCAGAAAGAGAATGAAGGCTTTACTTCTTTCTTTAATAAATGGAGGGAAACCTCTGCAAAGATGGTTGAGGTGCCTACTGAGAAAGAATCTGTAAGAATGTTCATTAAGAATCTCCAAGAAAAATATTCTAAGCATCTCAAATACCAAAATAACTTGCACACTTTCAAGGCCGTCTATGACATTGGTATCAATATTGAAGACGACCTATCTAAACAAAAAGCTGCTAACCATAGTAACTCCAATAGTGGCTGGAAAGGCAAGAAGAACGACAATCCTTCTTCTTCCAAAACCACCCACTCGAAAAATGTTAGCACCTTTAATTTGAGTGAAGTCCTCGTTATGAATAATCAAGGACAAAAGAAACAATTTAGGAGGGACTTTACTCCTATTGGTATGAGTTATGACACCGCATTCGATCGCTTACATGAAAAAGGTTTTATAACTCCCATAGGACCATTTGGGGACCCACCTGTCGAAAAGAGAACGGCTAGCTGGAACCCCAATGCACATTGCAAGTATCATCAGGGTAGGGGCCATCTCACAGAAAATTGTTGGAAGCTAAAGGAAGCAATCCAAGATTTAATCGATAACAACAAACTTCCATTTCCCCCTGCAAGCAAGAAGCCAAGTATCAATAATGCACCACTGTCGGATTCCTTGGCTATTTCCGATGAGGAAAATCAGGTTGACCCCTCGAACCTCATCAAACCCGTCGGAGCTATTGAAGAAGAGGAGGAAATCTTCGAGGATGCCGAAGATCATTTTCCTTGTGGACAAGAACCTGCGACTAAACAAGAAGTGTGTATTCTTATTCAGGTTGTATTGGAAGCAAGAGAATTGTTACGCGAGGTCATGGAGGTTGTAAAGGAACGAAACGAACTACTCAAAAGTAGACCTCTACCTAAAGAAAAGAAATCGTTCTCCCTCCAAGTAATTGACACACCCAAAAGGAGCAATAGGCCATACACTCCAATTGGGACTTCTTATGCAAATATGTTCAAAATGCTCTCCGAGAATGGTAAAATTCAACCCCTCGAACCGAGACCATTTGAATCACTAAAAAGGACAGATAGGTACTACTGTCCATATCATCAATCGGGAGGACATAATATAGAAAATTGTTTCCAGTTCAAAGACTTGGTCCAAAGATTAGTTGATAAGAAGAAACTAGTTCAAATCCCACAAGAACGAGATGCTACCATTAATGGGGTTTGGGATAGTGACGACGAGGATGTCTACCTCAAGGACATCGAAGAAAATCCACTTTCGACAATATATCCAGTAGGTGACATTTGGGATGAAGAGGATTCACCTATAGATGTCCTCACAAGATCTGGGAGAATGCAACCTCCCATTACTACCCAACCTATTCCCACTACTCAGCAAGTTCCCATACCAATCATAGAAGACAACGATGTTGTCAAACAATTAAAAAGACTAAGGTCGAAATGAACGTATGGAAACTTCTAGCTACATCCCGAGAACATAGAGTCGCTGTCATGATTGCCTTAGCTAAAGTAGGGATAGAATCGGACACCACTCCTGAGGGGTTGGCTAACTTCCTCACGAGTGATCTCCCAAGTCCTACTAATTTGATCACTTTTTCCGACAAAGATCTACCACTGGAAGGTGACAAGCACAAGAAAGCTCTCAACCTCACAGTAATTTGCAAGAGAATGAACGTCCCCATGACTCTTGTAGATAATGGATCGGTAATTAACGTTTGCCCACTTAGAACTGCGAGGATGTTAAGAATAAGAGATGAAGATTTATCTCCATCAACGCAAGGAATAAGAGCCTACGATAACTCACGTTGCTAAGCATTAGGCACAATTACTATGAACATAACGGCGGGAGTAATTGAACATGCCACCACATTCCAAGTAGTGGACATTAAGGCTTCGTTCAACTTACTGTTGGGACGCCCTTGGCTTCATGACCTCAAGGCCATCCCTTCATCTCTTCACCAACAAGTGAAAACCATAGTTGGAGGAGTACCAATTACAATCGATGCTTCACCCATGAGGATCAAAATAGCAGAAATTCCACTAATCAATGTGAAGCACGATGAGAATGACGAAGATCTGTGGGGCTTTAATGAAGAGGTCTCATTAATCGAGGAAGATGAAAGGACCCCTCTTCGCTATGACCTCCACTCCAACATGATAACCAATACTATCCTGAGAAAACAAGGACTTCCCTGGAATGACTCTAAGAAAGAAGAAAGGGATAGCAAAACAGATGGGACTACCTAGCCTCCCTATATTAGATACTTTCGGACTTGGTTTCGAACCGACTCTCGAAGATCTAAAGCGAGCCCTGGAAAGATCAAAAGCACGTAGAAATGCTCGCGCACAAAAGAAGGCAATCCCAATGGATCAATACCCTCTTACTTTAAATGGACAGTTCATAAGAGAGGGAGAAGATTATCCATGTTATGAATTTCCAGAACCCTTTGTTGTAAACGGCATAAGACAACCTGGGTTCAAAATATTTCTGGATTGTTGCTTTCTAGATGAGATCCCAACTCCTATCCATAAAGAAAAAGCACCCCCATGCTTTGACTTTAATGTCATGGGATTTCTCTTTGGGCAAGAAAAGAATGAGCCAAGATATATAGAGGATAACTCTTCACTCATTCAAACAGTCCTACAAAGCGAGAACTTTGATCCCTCCAAGCTCATCACTCCAGCAGAGGATTTAGTGCGAGGATGGCGCAAGACAGTAAAGGTAACTACTGCAAGCGGAAAAAAGATCTCAATAACTACAGGACAAGGGCCAATGTTCGAAGATTCGTCTGAGTCAGAGTTTTCCCCTATCGAGTCCTTTAAGTCTCTAGTTGTGGCACCTCCCTCTAATTCTTCTATTTTATCTACTCATAGGATAGTTAGCAATCAAGTCCCAACGGACATTTCTTTATTCGATGTAATGATTTCTGAGTTTAATAATATGTCTTCTTCCCCTTATTCCTCGTGTCTTTCTTTAACTCAAGATGACGAGTATTGCTTAACTAACAATGAAAATGACAAAGAAATTATTAAAGTAATGGAAACACTTGAAAATAAGACACCAATAATTGAGGACACTGAAACGGTTGATATCTCAAAAGATCCAACCATTAAAAGAGAAGTCAAAATCGGACTCACGCTAAACAAAGATGAAAGAACCGATTTATTGAATCTACTTAAAGAATTCATCGATGTATTCGCTTGGTCATATGAAGATATGCCAGGCATTAATAGAGAAATAGCTCAGCACACTATACCACTAATCCCAGGAATGAAACCTGTAAACGAAAGTTGCGTCGAATGAAACCCGATGTAGCTCTTAAAATAAAAGAAGAAGTACAAAAACAAATAAATGCAGGTTTTATCAGGGTATCCAAATACCCTGAATGGGTTGCAAATGTAGTCCCAGTTCCAAAAAAGGATGGTAGGGTTCGAATGTGTGTCGACTATCGAGATCTAAATAAGGCAAGTCCAAAGGACAACTTCCCTTTACCACACATCGATATTTTGGTAGATAATACAGCAAATCACGCACTTCTCTCATTTATGGATGGATTCATACCACAACCAGATTCTCATGGCCGAAGAAGACATGGAGAAAACAACATTCATAACACCTTGGGGTACTTGCTGTTACACGGTAATGCCATTCGAGTTGAAAAACGCGGGTGCCACTTACCAACGAGCAGCAACTGCCCTACTCCATGACATGATGCACAAAGAAGTCGAAGTATATGTGGACGACATGATTGTGAAATCTAAAGACCGTCTAGGACATCAAGTGGCCTTAAGGAAATTCTTCGAGAGGCTAAGAAAATACAACATGAGGTTGAATCCATCCAAGTGTGCTTTTGGAGTAACCTCAGGCAAACTCTTGGGATATGTCATAAGCTCTAGAGGAATAGAGATAGACCCAACCAAGATCAAAGCAATCATGTTAATGCCACTACCCAAAACCGAGAAGCAAATTCGAAGATTTATTGGCCGGTTGCAATATATAAGTAGGTTCATATCTAAGCTAACAACGATATGTGAACCGATATTCAAGAAGCTCAAGAAAAACGTGCCAGTAATATGGGACGACGAGTGTCAAAAAGCATTTGAGAAGATCAAAGCCTATCTCGCCAATCCTCCCGTATTAGCCCCTACGCTGCCAGGAATCCCTCTAAGGTTGTACTTAACAGTCACCAAAGAAACAATGGGAGCTATGCTCGCACAAGAGGTAGAAGGAAAAGAAAACGCCATCTACTACCTAAGCAAAAAGATGCTTGAATATGAAGCACGCTATACACCACTTGAGAAATTGTGCCTCGCATTGGTATGGGCCACAACCAAGTTAAGACACTACATGCTTGTTCACACAGTCTTTGTAGTGTCACGACTGGATCCTCTCAAGTACTTATTCGAGAAATCCACGCTGAACGGACGCATCTCAAGGTGGATATTCAACCTAGCTCAGTTTGATGTAAGATTCATGCCTCAAAATGCCATTAAAGGATCTGTAGTCTCGGACTTCTTAGCGGACTTTCCAATAGAAGAATCGACACCAATACATAACAATGAATTTCCAGATGAAGACTTGATGGTCACAGAAGATGATACTTGGACTTTATACTTCGATGGAGCCTTGAACCAAAAAGGATGTGGCGTAGGAGTCCTATTAGTATCACCTAAAGAGGAGCATGTTCCAATTTCAATAAATTTAGATTTCGATGTTACCAACAACGCTGCAGAATACGAAGCATGCGTGGTAGGCCTCGAAACAGCTTTAGCATTGGGTGTAAAGAAACTTCGAATATTTGGAGATTCTTCCTTGATTATCAACCAAATCTCCAAAAGATGGAAAGTTAGGAGCGAAAGCTTAGCCCCTTACCAAACCTATGTGGAAACTCTCACCGATCAACTGGAAAAGTTAGAATACACATATCTACCTAGAGAGGAAAACCAATTTTCCGATGCCTTAGCAAGACTAGCCTCAATGGTTAGGATTCCTAAGGAAATTGAGCAAATGCCTCTAACTATAGAGAAAAGACACAAACCAGCATACATTCAAGCTATAGAGGATGATGAAGCAATTCAAGAAGAAGAAGAAGAAGAAGAGGAACCATGGTATACTGATATACTCAATTATGTCACCAAAGGAGAATACCCTCCTCATGCTGACAAAAGAGCAAAACGAGCTTTAAGACTTTTGGCTTCCCAATACGTACTCATAAATGATGAGTTACACAAAAGGGTACCTAAAGGTCGAGCCCTATTATGTGTAGGCAAGAAGGACACTCAAAGAACTATGAGAATAGTCCACGAAGGAGTATGTGGAACACATGTTAATGGCAAAATGCTAGTTCAAAAGATAATGCGAGAAGGATATTATTGGACTACCATGAATAGGGACTGTCATCAATATGTAAAAAGATGCCCAAAGTGCCAAATTTATGCAAATTTGCAACATATTCCTCCATCTCTTCTCTACACCTACACCTCACCATGGCCATTCTCAACATGGGGGACCGATATAGTCAGAAAAATCACACCTCCTGGAACAGGAGGCCACGAGTACATCTTGGTAGCGATCGATTACTTCACAAAGTGGGTTGAAGCACAATTATATGCTAAACTCACTTCAAAACATGTAGCACTCTTTATTGAAAGGAACATAATATGTCGATACGGAGTCCCACATGAGATGATAAGTGACAATCGAACTCACTTTCAAGCCGAACGTGAAGAATTGTTACAAAAGTATGGTATTCAACATCACCATTCTTCCCCTTATAGACCTCAGGCAAATGGAGCAGTTGAGGCAGCTAATAAAAATTTAAAGACTATCATCGAGAAAATGATAGAAAATTACAAGGATTGGCCTGACAAACTTCATTTTGCACTTTGGGGTTATCGCACGTCAATTCGAACGTCAACAGGAAACACCCCATTCGCCCTAGTCTATGGAATGGATGCCGTACACCATGTAGAGCTAGAAATACCTTCTCTACGCATTGCGTTAGAAAGTAAACTCGATGAAGTTGAATGGACTAGAGCACGGTATGAAGAGTTAATTCTACTTGATGAAAAACGACTAGAAACTCTACATCATACCCAATGCTACCAAACTCGTATGGCTAGACACTTCAACAAGAAGGTCAACACAAGAAACATCAAGGTTGAAGATTTGGTGCTAAAAGCACTAAGGAAAAATGTTTTGGATCCAAGAGGCAAATTCGGGCCTAATTGGTCCGGACCATACATTGTCAAAACAATCTTGTCAGGAGGCGCAACTCAATTACTAATATGGACGGCAATGAATTCTCAAACATGACCAATCTTGACCAACTTAAGAATTACTACCCATAATTGCTTGAGTAGGACACTCAAGAGAGCTACGTTTGGCCTGATTCCTTAAGAAAGGATACGTAGGCAACTTAAAGGGTGCGGCCACTTTAATTATCAAGAATCTCGCGTCCTAGCATCGACCAAAACATAAGAGCCAAAAAAAAAAGAAATTTGTCGCCAAACGACAAGTGTGTCGCCAGGCGACAAGATGAAAAGTCTGGCGACAGACTCCTATGAGTGGCGCCAATTTTCTGCGAACATCTGGACAACTTTGGTGCATTCTGGAAATTTTTTCGACTTCCGTACTTGAAGAAATTTTTTCGAAAAAAATATTTTAAGTTGTTTTCATTGCTTTAACGTAAAGTTAATTTAATTAAAAAGCTGAAATTGCATTAATAAATAAAGAATTACATCATTGATGGAATTTAAATGAAGCTTAAAAAATTAAAGTTAACTTAAAATTGTCTAATAAATTGAAGGAAAAGCAATGCTCTAATATTTCTTTTCTTTCTTACTCCTTTTCCAATTCTTGTCAGAAGCTTCCTCTTCATCCATTACTTTTGCTAAGAGACATCCATTAGAGGCTCTACATTCGATTTTAGTATGGATAGTCTCTCCCACAGCTAAAACTCCATGCTTTTTCTATACCCAAACCTTCTTTTCTGGAGAGTCCACTTTTCTTTTCCCTTTGTCTTTATTAGCACTCTTCTTCTTAGGCAACACAGGAGCCTTAAACTCAACTCTTTCACCTAGGCGTTCCTTAACAGGAAATTTTTTGTCACCAAGGCGAGTCTTCACATTGGTCTTCTCTACTTTAGTTCGGTCCTTTTGAGATACCAGTTAACCATTGCTTCACATTATTGGACAAAGAAGGTGGAACCTTTTGGGTAATCACTTCTCATAAAGGCCTAGCACACCAATACTTGTCAAATCGTTCAACTTCTTGTGAAACGGGGAATTCATAAGGGCGATAAAGATCCTTCGTAGGAATGGTTTGCGCAATCCCATATTGCCTCTTTACTCTACAGGGATAATAAAAGGTCAACTTTGACAAGCTAGGAAGACGGCAAAAGGGTTGGGTATTACAACCAATCATCTTTTTCAGCTTCCACCAGGGAATGACCCATTTAATGGAGAAGTCACAACAGGCAAAAACTTTGCCCTACTCATGGCAACCCATCTTCAAGGAGAAACGTTTCTTTCGCCGAACAAAGCAATTGGGGGTATATTTGTCAATATTATCAGGAGGACTAATTAATTCTAGTCTCTCTATGAGCCACATGTGTAAAAATCAATGCACATAATCAGTATTGCTATACAAAAATATGTTTTTAATTAAAAATATTATTTTTCTACCTGCAATAAAATTGGAGAGCCTCGAAGAGGTGCTTCTGGATTCTTTTTCAATTCATCAAGACTAAGCATAGTCTCTCCAACTATTAATGGCATTGGATTTCTACCAGATTCAATTTGTTCTAGCACAGATATTATAATTGCTTGGCCATCATTATTTTTACCGTTAGTAAGAAAATATTGGCTAAGCATGCAAAAGAGGAAAGCTCTTCTCCTATACACATGAAAAGATTCAGAGCGTGGTCTATCAAAATAAAAACGTGCAAATTATTTTAAATCAACGTTATTACCATGCACTATGTTTTTTTAGATCTTTACCCCTAAGGTCAAGGAAACGCTCATAATCTTTGTAATAATACTCACTCACCCTAGGCATTACCACAAGATTTAATGAAGGAAAGCCTAGAATGGCACCAAACTCTTTTAGTAAAGGGCAAATTTCATCATAGCCTAATCTAAAGCAATGAGTATTAGAATCCCAATATTCTAAGGCGGTATGAATGAAGTCTACATCAAGATCTACCCCCTTTATGCCATAAATACCCCCCATATGGAAAAAGTCAAGTTCTTTTCTCTCCTTAGCAGTTAAAGAACGACACCACTCACAAGTGAAATCACAAAAACTCTTCTTAATTAAAGCCATGACTAATTTTTGAGTTAATCTGTTCGAATTATACAGAAATCGTCAAATTTGGGGGCTATTTATAAACAATTTTTGGCAGATTTCGAATTCTGAAAGGATTTGGAAAAACAAGGTTGTCGCCAAACGACAAGCTTGTCGCGTGGCGACTAAGTCTGTCGCTCGGCGACAAAGCTTGTCGCGTGGCGACAAAAGGAAACGCTTGGCGACAACGCGTTTAAGCCCGCGACAATTACGCGGTATGCAAACCGCGTTTTTCTGACTTCGATTCGACTTTGATTTTGCACATTACACATCCCTATATACAAATCCACTCCATATTGCTTCTTTTGACTAAATTGGGCTTAGGATTATTATTAGTAGAAAATTATTTTATTTTTCATTTTTTTCTTCTGGGGGAGAAAGTCGGATACCCTCAATTGATAATAAAAATGACGGAAATTTTTGCGCAAAAATTAAGTCACAATTGCACACACTCACATGCACATAAAATAAAAAATAAAAATAAAACAGGCTTAATATAAAAAGTTTGTATATATAATATGTGAGTCATATAATACAAAATACAAAGTCCTATGAAGTCAAAATAACTAAATAAGCACAGGTACAAACTATGGTGCCAGAGGCCGTAGATGAGGAGGTACGCCCATCATATCAAAGAACGCTGTAGTCCGGGGTGTATGCCCCTCACCATCTCCTGACCCACCAGTCGGTGGAAACCTCAGCTCAGGGGCAGTCCACCTAGGCTCACCAATCAACAACGGCTGAGGCTGCAAGGGCTGCTGCGATGACGAGCCTACCTCGTACGTCCCACCACCCATCGAAGGAGCCAATGTCACGCCTCCTTGGCCCGTCGGCCCAACAAAGACATCCTCAGGTGAAGAAGCCGAGCCCTCAGTCAGAGCAGCCTCAGACCGGCCACCTCGACCGCTGTCAGAAGTGCGGCGATGCCTTGAGCCAGATCTACTCGGCTCTCTCCTAGCCTCGGGTCTCGACCGAGTACAGGGTGAATGAATAGGCTGTCCCTGCAAAGGTAGATCAAGTTAGTTACCAAGTAAAGGATATAATAAAAGGTGACACAAAAGAAAGACAAGAGAGATACCTCCTCAACGTCATTCCCCCGACAGGTAGCTCGGTTCCGTAACCTCACGAGCTGGCTGCGAAAGACGTCTATACACCTCGCCATAGCTGTCACCACCTTGCGAGAAAACTGTCAAAGGAATAAAGTCAGTAATAATAAAGAACAAATACAAAAGCAAGAAAATAGATAAGGCTCACCCGAGTCTGGTAACGAGGAATGGAGCGCTCCACAAATACTCGCAGAGTCACGCATCAAAGCCTCATGAAACATATGTTGAGGCGGGCAAGCGGGGACGACGAAAACATCCGAGGAGTGCTGAATAGCTACTCTCTCGCCAAGATACACTGTAGCGTCATACGTCCCCTGAAAATAACGACGCTCAGTAGTATACCGCGCGGCCAGCACAAGTATAGCCAAATCAGCCCATGGTTGGTAGACCACGCCAGGCTCCTACAAAACAGCTATGTAAGATAAAAGCTCTCAAAAGAGTAATATCAAAAAACAAGTTCACGAGAATCTACCGAGAGGATCAGATCTCGAATACATGTAGTCTCAACCTGGCCAGTGCGACCTCCCCAACCAGCGCTGACGGGAAGCTCGCGAGGTGAAGGTCTCACCAGTGCAAGCGAGGGGAAGTACTCGTAGAACCAAATCTACATAGATAAGGAAAAGTCAGCAAAAGCTTGCACGAGTCTAGAGCTAATTTCAAAAGGATAGAAATATACCTCTACGACCTTCCAGAAACTGGAAAGTGCGACCTCTCCAGACAAGGCCCTGTGACGGCAGGAACGTCACATGCCCAGAAGAAAGTCAACATAGGCCAAGCTTGCCCAGTCATACGTCCCGACCAGAGGAAGGTCGCGAACATCTCTAAGGTAGTAGAGGAGCACTCGACTACCCTTGTCAGGAGAAAAGGTCCCTGACAGCAAAATAAGAACAAAGATGCGCACCCGCTGCTCACGAGTGGTCGCATCATCCTCAAAAGCCGCTACCAAGGTGGACCAGCGGATGCACCGGGAACTAAGTTGTCCTGGCTGAGCCTCAGCACGGGCCCGAACAACAATCGGACCCAATAACTCCGAAACCATCGGTGAGTAGACAGTAATATCACTGTCAAATGGCAGCGGAGAAGAACGAAACTCCAAACCTGTGATGAGACGGAAATCGGCAGGAGTGACCGTCATCTCACCCTAGGGAAAGTGAAAAGTGTTGGTGGTGTCCCAAAAGAACTCCACCAAAGCTCGGGCGACGAGGTTACTCCCATCATAGAAGTACATGGCCTGAGTATCCCGATAGAAGGAAGTCAACCCACAGGTGTCCCACATCTGTCGCAACGCCTCGTCTCTGCTGAAGTACGCTTTGTATAGCGTACCAATGACGTTGTTGCCAGAACCATGACTGCGAGTCCTACCACTGATGAGCCCACATCGCACCCGCTCAGAAATATGGTGCTCAGGAGAAAAGAAAAGAGTGTGCTCATCCCATTCTAGAAGAGGTCCAAGTCTAGTAGAGGGGTCCTCACCCTCGCCGACAGGCTCGTCCTCCTGGCATGTGTCCCTCGACTGAGAACCAGAGCAGCGTTGCCTAACCATGCTATATTATGCAAGTAATAAAGATTAAGGCTCTATAGTATCTAAAGTTCGCCTAGCCGCATGATACTATATTCGCAAAAAAAAATGGAGTACGTAGTACTAAAACAAAGCACAAATTCAACATAAGCATAATTAGCATTTTCGAGCACCCAAACAATTTCTTGCAATACTATGACAAATTGTACAAGAAGGATTAGTAAAAACACAAAGAACGGATCACATTGTTCTTCACAGCTTCAAGAGGTCCAACAATGGTGAATCGCTCATTTCTTCACCAAATTGAGTCAAATAAGTCTCAAAACACTCCCAAGGCAATGCATAAGCATAATCAAGCAAGTTCAAGGCATAAAATTCAACAAAAGAAGCAAATTAGGCAAAAACATATTCGGATTTTCGGAAAAGTCACGAACAAAGAATGCATAATTCAGCAAAAACCGAGTTGAGTTTGAGTAAAACTTACATGGATCGGGAAAATAGATGAAATAAGCTTTGATTTGCAACAAGTTTGAGCGAATTCGGTCGAGAATTGAGCGAGAACAAGAAGATCGAAGTTTTGAGCAAATGCGAAAAAACAGAACAGCAGCAGCGGAAAATGAAGAAGAAAGGGAGGGTATTTAAAAAACCCGACCCTGTCGCCAAACGACAAGTTTTTCGCGTGGCAATAAAACCTGTCGCTTGGCGACAAGCAGTTCCGGCTAGCGCTGGAGCGGCGACAGATTACAAGGCTCCATAATATGGTTATGTGAATCTCGTGCAGCGGTTTGGGTTCCTTGGTACGCTAGTTAGCCCTTCTAAGAAATTTGACATGATTTAATGCTCGGCTCGATTACGATTAAATCAAGTGATCGACCTGGTAAAAAGATCGTCTCACTTCGCTTAAAGCGCCTGAACATAGGCTCACCACAAAGGCACCGACATAATGGTTCATAAATAGCAAAGGCACCAACGTAATGGTTCATGAACAGCAAAGGCACCGACACACTGGTTCACAAGAAGAAAAAGTGCCGGCGTACTAGCATAGCGGAAGCAAAGTTCAAGCGAACTTTAAAGGATCAACATGCATTAGTCTTCGGTGATATTCTTCGGAGTATTGTCGCAATAAATGAGGATGACTTCAAGAGAAGATATCTTCGACAACGTTCCCTAGCTTGTGGAGGGTTGTCACAAACAACAGAAGATGGCTACAAGTAGAGTTATCTTCGATCGTGTTCCCTAGGATGTGGAAGATGGTCACAAGCGGCGGAGAATGACTACAAGCAGAGTCATCTTCGATAGGAGGCAGCTACAAGTAGAGCGGTCTTCAACAAATGCATCAAATCGGTTACCTTTAGAGACGTGTGCTCGACGGTGCAAGATACGCGTTTCTTAACTCTTTTATCTATTTTAACTAACGCTAGTTTGCAGGTATCGGCGTTACAAGAGTGATTTAGGATCGCAGAACGTTCTGAATCATTCTCCGTCCCTATCGCTACTTTGACTTTCGTTTTCAAAACTTGCGTTTCTCCAAACTCAGTCAAAGTGGGGGCTTCTGTAGGCACCCAAAAGTGTTTCCCCAAAACCAAACCTAGTGATGAATACCTTTTGCGTCGAATGATTATCGAACGAGGTGAAAGTGTGAAAAGTCAAGTGTTGTGGTTAGTTTTATTAAAAATTCTTTCTTTTTGTTTTCGAAAAACAACTCTATTTCATGAAAACAGCCAATCCAGTTTAGTTTGGTCCACGAAACGGGTCCAATAATAGGGTAGTTGGATGGAGCTTGCAAAGAGCTTTCCAATGATATATTATAAGCCCAATTCCGATGAATAATGAGGAAGTTGTGGCCAAAATACTAAACTGGGCCCGGTTTGATCTTTACATGCGGCCCAATGATCTAGGGGAGGGCCCAATGTTAATTATTATTCCTAGAGTAATTAGAATTAATTATAGTCTTCTAGAATTCTCTAGAAGGTTCTCTTTAGTCCTAATGGAATTAGAATTAATAATTATATTTTGATGAGTTTTATTTGGAATAAAATATTATTTTATGAAAAAATACGATTTCAGTTTTCATACGGAATTTACAAATCGATTTTGATTGATAAGTGGACTCCGTGTTTGAAAGCACGTA
The DNA here is from genome assembly GCF_948465745.1 of Chenopodium album. NCBI lineage: Eukaryota > Viridiplantae > Streptophyta > Magnoliopsida > Caryophyllales > Amaranthaceae > Chenopodium > Chenopodium album. The sequence goes on along the minus strand of NC_137850.1, from coordinate 26,228,522 downwards.
GGAATCCAGGCTATCGCCAAATGACAGGCCTGTCGCCAAGCGACAAGGTCGGTTTTGCAGCAACAGCGTGGAGTTTTATTCCTTATCAAATTCTACCTATTTCCGGACTATTTTCTTATAAATAGGGTCCTAAACCTCCATTTTTATTCATTCACAATCAACAATTCACAATCATCATCCACATCCATCAATTCTATTCTCTCTATGCTCTCATCTCTCTAGCTTTTCACAAACAAAATTCCGCATTCACGAGATCTAGAAACACCTAGCCAAGTTCGAAGTTGCCTTCGCCCTAGACGTGAAAGGTTTGATATTTCTAAGGGTTTGGTAAATCTTGATTTCAATTATTTAATTTAATTCTTTGATTTTATTATTTTCCTTGAAGTTACTAATGCGTGTATTTTGTTATTAGAAAGATATACGAGATATCAAAGTATGTAATCTTATTGCTCTATTCTTGTGGAAAGCATGCTTAAATTTGTTTAATTCCTAGCATCCTGTTAGGATGTTATTATTGCTTTCTAGTATCATGTTTAAGGTGCCTTTTACTCTTTTCTAATATCACGTTAGTATCATGTTAGGTTTAAAGCTTTGATCTTTATTGCTTAGTGACATGCTAGGATTTGTTATTAATCTTGTTAGTATCATGCCTAGGATCTTGGTATTATTATGCTTTAACATGATTATTATTGTTGTAATTATTAATTTAATAATTATTATGATTTATGATTATTATGTTGCTTGATGATTATTTATTGTTGTTGCTTGATCACGCCCTTTTATGCATGTTTAAAGGGAATTTTTACTTGTAATCACGCTTAATAAGATAATTAATAATCTTGTTTAGGCTAATATAATTATAATTCAAGTGATCGCCAATAATTGTTTTGCTTGTGCATTAAATTCAACCAACATAGATAAACAGGTTTAGGGTTAACCTATTGATTGCATGTTAGTCAGAAAGTGCACATGAATACAAGAAGAATGAAGTAGAGGCCTATTTTGGGCAGGTTCAATCTCTTTTGGGTTGGATTTAAACCTTCATCCCCGAACCCTATTTGGTTCAAGACCTTTTGGAGTTGACGATCTCATGGATCGTTAAGGGGTGTAATCTTCACCTTGTGAACGGTTTACAAGTTCCTAAAACTTGTTGGCAACTCTTTTGCTCTAGCTTCCTTCCCTTTGGACGCCATCATGCTTAAGTGTATGATCACAGTGGGGTTCAAGCGTGGGTTTAATGGCTTGAAATATTCCCTACACATATGACGCTGCATCAACCCATTTTGTGAAGTAATCAATTGCAACAAGGATGTATTCATGGCTTCCTATCCCAGGAGGGCTGGTTTTCCCAATAATATCTATTCCCCATGTTGAGAATGGCCATGGAGACGTATAGGTGTAAAGTAGAGATGGTGGAACATATTGCAAGTTAGCGTATACTTGGATTTTAGGGCATCTCTTTACATATTGATGGAAGTCCCTATTCATGGTGGTCTAATAATATCCTTGGTGCATTATCTTTTGGACTATAATTTTTCCATTCATATGAGTTCCACATGCTCCTTCATGGATTATTCTCATCTCTCTTTGAGCTTTCTTTTTGCCTACACATAGGATAGCTCTTCCTTTAGGTACCCTTTTGTGTAACTCATCGTTTATGAGCACAAATTGGGAAGCCAAAAGTCTTATAGCGCGTTTTGCTCTCTTGTCAGCATGAGGTGGATATTCCCCTTTGGTGACATAATTAAGGATGTTAGTGTACCAAGGTTCCTCTTCCTCTTCTTCTTCTTGAACTATTTCATCATCTTCTATGGCTTGGATATAAGCTGTGTTATGCCTTTTTTCTATTGTTAAAGGCATTTGCTCAATTTCCTTAGGAATTCTAACCATCAAGGCTAGTCTTGCCAAGGCATCAACAATTTGATTTTCTTCTCTTGGTAGACATGTGTATTCTACCTTCTCGAGTTAGTTTGTAAGGGTTTCTAAGTATGTTTGTTAAGGACCAAGCATTCACTCCTTACTTTCAATCTTTCGAAGATCTGATTGATAATGAGGGAAGAGTCTCCAAATACTCGAAGTTTCTTTACTCCCAAAGCCAAAGCAGTTTCAAGACCTACCATAAATGCTTCATATTCTGCAGCATTGTTGGTAACGTCGAAATCTAACTTTATTGAGATTGGGACATGTTCTTCCTTAGGTGATACTAATAATACTACTACACCACACCCTTTCTGGTTTGAGGCTCCGTCGAAGTACAATACCCAAGTATCATCTTCCGTTACAAATAACTTCGTCCGGAAAGTCATTTTCATGCATTAGTGTTGAATTTTCGATTGGGAAATCCACTAAGAAGTCTGAAGCCATTGGTCCTTTAATTACTTTTTGAGGCATAAATCTTACATCAAATTGGGCTAAGTTGACTATCCATCTAGATATTCGCCCATTAAGTGTAAATTTCTCAAAGAGGTATTTAAGAGGATCCATTCGAGATACTACATACACCGTATGGACGAGCATGTAGTGTCTTAGCTTGGTTGTTGCCCACACTAATGTGAGGCACAATTTCTCAAGCGGTGTGTAGCATAATTCATACTCGAGCAACTTTCTACTTCTTATGCAAGCATAGCTCCCATTGTTTCTTTGCTAACCGTTAGGTATAACCGAAGAAGGATTCCCGGAAGCGTAGGTGCTAATACAGGAGGATTAGTGAGATAGGCTTTGATCTTATCAAAGGCTTTTTGATACTCATCGTCCCATATTACTGGTACATTCTTTTTGATCTTCTGGAATATTGGTTCACACATCGTAGTAAGCTTATATATGAACCTACTTATGTATTGCAACCGGCCAATAAATCCTCGAATTTATTTCTCGGTTTTTGGCTGTGACATTGACGTGATTGCTTTGATTTTGGTTGGATCTATCTATATGTATTGCAACCGGCCAATAAAGCCTAAGAGTTTTCCTAAGGTGATCCAAATGCACACTTGGCTGGGTTTAGCCTCATGTTATATTTTCTTAACCTCTTAAAGAATTTCCTTAAGGCTATTTGGTGTCCTGGACGGTCCATTGATTTTACAATCATATCGTCCATATATACTTTAACCTCTTTGTAGACACCCAAATGTGTCTCCCCAAAACTAAACTCAGTGATGAATACCTTTCACGTCATTTAATTATCGAACGAAGTGAAAGTGTGAAAAGTCTAGTGATGTGGTTGTTTTTATTAAAATATATCTCTTTCTGTTTTCGAAAATATTCTTTTTACACTCTATTTATGAAAATAGCCAGTCCAATTTAGTTTGGTCCATGGTAGGGGCTGATAATAGTGAAGTTGGATTGGGCTCAAAAAGAGCTTTCCAACGATATATTATAAGCCCAATTCCGATGAAAAATGAGGAAGTTATGGTTTAAACTAAATTTGGCCCAAAATAAATTTTATATGTGGCCCAATGATCTAGAGGATAAAGTTATTAGGATTGATTTTAATCTTCTAGGATATCTAGAAGGTTCTTTTTAATTATGATGATATTAGGATTGGTAATTATGTTTTTAAAGAGTTTTATTTGGAATAAAATAAGTGTTTTATGATAAACCCGATTTTAATTTGATAAACACGGAATTTGCTGCTTAATCATATTAAGAAAAGGATTCCTTACAAAACGTGTTTTATCTTTTAATTAGCGCCAAATTACAGAGTCTGTTGCCTGGCGCTTACATCTGTCGCCTGGCGTTAATTCTGTCGCCTGGCGCTGATGTCTGTCGCCTGGCAATAGATGCCAGTTTTATTTCGTATAGAACTTGATGTATTTTCTATCGTTTTCAGACTATTTTTCTATAAATAGGGTCCTAGACCTCCGTTTTTTTTATTCACAATCATCATCTCTCTCTATTCTCTCTAAGAGCTAGAAGCTTTCTCTCTCTTTATTCTATTTCTAAACCATCCCTCATACAAAATTCCACATACATTAGTTCTAGATACACCTAGCCAAGTTCGAAGTTGCCTTCGCCCTAGACGTGAAAGGTTGATAATTTCTGAGGGTTTGATCCCAAATCCTATTTCAATTATTTAATTGTTTAAAATTTTCCTTGAAGTTAATAACATGTGTATTTTGTTAATAAAAAGAGATACGAGGCATCCAAGCAAGTAATTTAATTGTTGTTATTTTGATATCTCATTTTTTGATTATTTTTTGATTCCTAGTATCATGTTAGGATGTTTTATTGCTTCCTAGTATCATGTTTAGGGTAATAACTAAGATTTCTAATATCATGCATGTTTCTATGATGCTTCTTATTTCTTTCTTCTATCATGTTAGTATCACGTTAGGGGTAAAGATTCGATCTTTAATGTTTAGTGACATGCTAGGGTTTGTTATTAATCTTGTTAGTATCATGCCTAGGATCTTGCTAATGTTATTATGCTATATTGTTAACATGGTTATTATGATGTTGATGATTGTTATTATTATGTTGCTTGATATATGTTATTGCTTGATCACGCCCTCTCTTGCAGGATTAAAGGGAATTTGTACTTGTAATCACGCTTAATAAGATAATTAATAATCTTGTTTAGGCTAATATGATTATAATTCAAGTGATCGCCAATAATAGATTTGCTTGTGCATTAAATTCAACCAACATAGATAAACAGGTTTAGGGTTAATCTGTTGATTGTATGTTAGTCAGAAAGTGCACATGAATACGAGAAGAATAAAGTAGAGGCCTATTTTTAGGGCAGGTTCAATCTCTTTTAGGTTGAATTTGTACCTTCATCCCCGAATATCCAGTCATGGTTCCAGACCACTATGGAGTTAGCGATCTCATGGATCGTGAAGGGGTGTAACCTTCACCCTGTGAACGGTTTACAAGTTCCTAAAAACTTGTTGGCGACTCTTTTACTCTAGCTTCCTTCCCTTTGGACGCCACCATGCTTAAGTGTATGATCACAGTGGGGCGTAAGTGTAGGATGCTTGAAATATTCCCTACAGGTTTTTGGCAACTCTACTGGGGAGGATTTCTATTTTAATTCCTAAAATTTATTTTGGCAATGATTTAGAATGAGTGGATGAGACTCGAAAAGTTTTAAGTATTTCATGTGCGTAATTTTGATTAACATTATTGGCATAAGCATAAAAAGGTCCGCATTGGAAAAACCATCTATAATGCGTTAAAAACATAGGATTTTTACACGTAGGAAAATAGGGAAATATCTTTCACAACTAAAGTCGAAATAATGCTGCGAAAAACTGGAAAATTCAAGAACAGAAAGTTGCCAAGGCATGTAGAAATTAGCGTTGAGAAAACAGCGCCATCGCCAAGCGATGGCTCTGTTTCACCTGGCGACAGGCACTGTTGTCTCGCGCTAAATTCTTCCAATACCGAGCCAGAAATCTACCTTCTTGTTTCGACTAGATTCTAGTACTGTTTGCTCAGATTTACTTCCTGATTGAGTTTTTTCCTTTTTTCTGAAACCCATATGTGTTCTACATATGGCCATAACCCTCTAGGGATTCACGCTCCATCTACCCAATCGAACGCTCCTGGCAACGAAGGGTACATCCGAGTTTGTTGAATTCACCAAACCGTGGAAGCGAGTTTAACTCGCGGGGTCCCATCCACTCGCACCAACCCTTCCAAAGGTAAGGCTTCCGCGCGGTGTATTCGGACTCATAACCATGGACCCTCTTTGACTAACCCATATCCTTGAACTTTAGAGAACTAGAGCCATGTTTAGGTTGCAAACTCATTGCATCATATTGTGACTATTTGACTACTTGTGCATTATTTGCTTGTGCATAACCTATATGTGTTTACACTAACCGTTTTTTTGAATTGTGAAGGAGTCTAAATGAACTAATTAATAACTAAAGGATTTTGCTAAATTAATTAATTAATTAATATACATGAAAAGTCTAAATAAATTGATCGAACTTGACTTAGTACGACTTTAGGCTTGTCCCTTTAGAGTAAAATACTGGAAACAGTCCCAGACCAATATTCCAGCAATGGCGCAAAGTTTGGGCTGTAGCGCCAGGCGACAATGTTATCGTCTGGCGCTGGTCTTTAGCGTTTGGGGACAGGCCTGTTGCTCCGGCGACAGTCCATGTTTTTGCTCGAGTCTTCACGACGAGTCTAATTAATCAGTTTACTTAATCAGTTTAACCAGTTTATTAATGACAATAGTCATGTTTATTCCTTAATTAAGTCTAGTCACATAGTCTAGTCCCATTGTCATGACACGAGTCAAATATGTCACCTACACTCACTAGTCTTAGCACACACTTTGTGTATTTGTCATCACGACCATGTCTTAGGTTCATGCATGAGTCGTTATTTCTGTCATTCGAGTTGGGGGCCTCTTCTATTCCTAATTCTCCCATATTTCTCTTATCATTCTTCTTTTCCTTCCATGTTCTCTTCCAATCTATTGCATGTTGAATAGAGCTTGAGTCAAAAATAAAAAATAAAAAAACTTACCCCTAACTCCCCTTTCCGCAGCATTTGATTGAGGAGAGAAGAGTGTTTAACCAAGACGACACTTTTTGTTAAAGTATCACTCTTTCATAGAAGAAAAAGGGTCGTAATAATGACTAGTGAAGAAGAAGTTTACTTAAGTAATACCGGGGAAAACTCGTCAAGTCTGGGAGAGGACGTTCATGAACTACGAAATACTGTTGTCATGCTTATGGGTGCAATAGAAGGACTCGAACAAGGTTCTCATTGTCAAGACCGAAAGGACAAAAAGGAGGATCACTATTTTTCCTCTTCCTCCCGTCAAGGATTTAATGAAAAACTCAATGCTCTTAAGCCGCGGGCAAAGCAGACCATTGATGAATACACACCAATATGAGTGACTTATAGTGAAGCTTTCAACTACCTCCAGGGCCAAGGTCTCATTCACCCTATTGGTCCAATTCCAGATTCAGTACCTGAGAGACGGTCTTCCAATTGGGACCCAAAATCCTATTGCACATATCATAGAGGCCATGGTCACACCACCGAAGAATGTTTCGCCCTCAAGGATCGCGTTTAAGACCTCATTGATTCAAATCTCCTTCATGTTCCTCCGAGCAACAAGAAGGCCAAGATTAGTAGCAATAACAACAGTGGCTGGAAAGGAAAGAGGAACGACCATCCTTCTTCTTCCAAAAATACCTACTCTAGTAACGATGTTGGTACCTTTGACCTCAATGAAGTTTTAGCCATGGATAATCAAGGACCTAGAAAGAAACTAAGAAAGGAATTCACTCCTATTGGGATTAGCTATGATACTGCTTTCGATCGACTCCATGCCAAGGGACTCATTACTTCCATTGGACCTATTCAAGATCCCCCACCTGAGAAGAGTGTAGGGAATATTTCAAGCATTACCCCAAACTTGAACCCCACTGTGATCATACATTTAAGCATGGTGACGTCCAAATGGAAGGAAGTTAGAGCAAAAGAGTCGCCAACAAGTTTTAGGAACTTGTAAACCGTTCACAAGGTGAAGATTACACCCCTTAACGATCTAGGAGATCGTCAACTCCAAAAGGTCTTGAACCAAATAGGGTTCGGGGATGAAAGTACAAATCCAACCTAAAAGAGATTGAACCTGCTCTAAATAATAGGCCTCTACTTTATTCTTCTCGTATTCATGTGCGCTTTCTGACTAACATGCAATCAATAGGTTAACCCTAAACATGTTTATCTATGTTGGTTGAATTTAATGCACAAGCAAAACTATTATTGGCGATCACTTGAATTATAATCATATTAGCCTAAACAAGATTATTAATTATCTTATTAAGCGTGATTACAAGTACAAATTTCCTTTAGGCATGCATAAAGGGCGTGATAAAGCATTAACAATAATAAGCATCAAGCAACAAGATAAACACAATAATCATAACAATTATAATAATGTTAATAATAAAGCTTAAATATAATAGCAAGATCCTAGGCATGATACTAACAAGATTAATAACAAACCCTAGCATGTCACTAAGCAATAAAGATCAAAGCTTTAGCCCTAGCATGATACTAACATGATATTAGAAAAGAGAATAGGAAGCATCGCAGGAATCATAATAAGCATATTTGATATTATAACCTTTTCCCTAAACATGATATTAGGAATCAAAATAGGAACCTAAACATGGTTTCTATATCATAATATCAATAAAACAATTAAAGCACTTACTTGGATGCCTCGTATTTCTTTCTAATAACAAAAGACACGCGTTAGTAACTTCAAGGAAAATAATAAAATTAAACAATCAAATTAAATAATTGAAATAGAGATTTGGGACCAAACCCTCAGAAATTATAACATTTCACGTCTAGGGCGAAGACAACTTCGAACTCGGCTAGATGTACCTAGATCTCATGAATGCGGAATTTTGTAAGAGGGAAGGTAGAGAGAAAGCTTCTAGCTTTAGAGAGATGATGATTGTGAATTGATTGTAGAATTGATTGAAAACGGAGGTTTTAGGACCCTATTTATAAGAAAACAGTTCGGCAATAAGTAGAATTTGATAAGGAATAAAACTCCACTCTGTCGCTGCAAAACCGACCTTGTCGCTTGGCGACAGGGTCTGTCGCGTGGCGACAAGGCTTGTCGCGAGGCGACAGGCCTGTCGTTTGGCGACAAGTCTTGTCGCGTGGTGACAGCCTGGATTCCTACGCGCTTTCAAACACGGAGTCCACTTATCAATAAAAATTGACTTGTAAAGTCCGTATGAAAACTGAATTCGTATTTTTCATAAAATAATATTTTATTCCAAATAAAACATTATCAAAATCTAATTATTAATCCTAATCTTATTAGGATTAAGAGAACCTTCTAAAGAACTCTAGAAGACTATAATAAATTCTAATAACTTTAGGAATAATAATTAACATTGGGCCCTCCCCTAGATCATTGGGCCGCATGTAAAGATCAAACCGGACCTAGTTTAGTATTTTGGCCATAACTTCCTCATTATTCATCGGAATTAGGCTTATAATATATCGTTGGAAAGCTCTTTTCAAGCCCCATCAAACTGCCTTATTATTGGACCCTTGTCGTGGACCAAACTAAACTAGATTGGCTATTTTCATAAAATAGAGTTGTTTTTCGAAAACAGAACGAAAGAATTTTTAATAAAAACCAACCGCAACACTTGACCTTTCACACTTTCACCTCGTTCGATTATCATTCGACGCAAAAGGTATTCATCACTGGGTTTGGTTTTGGGGAGACACATTTGGGTGTCTACAGAAGCCCCCACTTTAATTGAGTTTGGAGAAACACAAGTTTCGAAAACGAAAGTCAAAGTAGCGATAGGGACGGAGAATGATTCAGAACATACTGCGATTCAAAATCATTCTTGTAACGTCGATACCTGCAAACTAGTGTTAGTTAAACAGATAAGAGAGTTAAGAAACGCGTATCTTGCACCGTCGAGCACGCGTCTCTGAAGTAACCGGTTTGTTGTGTTTTGTTTTGACGATCTTCCACAAGCTAGAGAACGCCATCCCGCCTGAAGACTGCTACGCTTGTAACTGCCTTCAATTTCCGCCGTGATAATCTTCCGCAAGCCAGGGAACACTATCGAAGATTGTTTCGCTTGAAACGATCCTCTTCCGTTTTGTGACCATTTTCCACATCTTAGGGAACACAATCGAAGATAACCCCGCTTGAAATCACCTTCAGTTGTTGCGATAATATTCCAAAGAAAATTACCGAAGATCAACGCCTGTCTATCCTTAATGCTGCTTGAATTTTGCTGTTGATGCTTTGGGTGATGACAATCCTCTTTTCTTCAGGAACAGTTGTCAACACGACTCTTACATGATGTATGACAATTCGATTTAGGGAAAGTTGTCAATGCCACATAACAATCCATCCTTGGAAATGTTGCTACGATGAAGCGACAATCCGCATCTCGGAAATTTTGCCAAAATCCAATTTTAGGAAAAGTTGCCAATGCCTCGTAAAAATCTGTCATAAGAACCTTGCTACACTCTTGAAAGCAATCCACCTTGGAAGTTTGTCAATATTATGCGACAATCCTTTTGGGAAAATATTGCCACAATTGACAATCCGCGTCTTGGAACATTTGCGAAAAAGAGTCGATCGATAATCCACTTCGGGAAAATTTGCCACTTACTTAAATGAATGACAATCCATGTTGAGGAACCTTTGCCGAAATTTATGATGAGTAGAGACCTACGATAATTCTTTGGGAAATTTTGCCATAGGGAACTATGTGTATGACAATCCAATCTCGGAAAACTTACCAGAGATGACAATCCGAACTTGGAAAAAATTGCCAAACAGAGAAAGAGTACGACAATCCACGCTTGGAAACTTTGCCAGAGATAATAATCCAATCTTGGAAAAAATTGTCGAAGATTTTATGAATGTATGACAATCCGAACTTGGAAAAACTTGCATAATAGAGAAGGAGTATGACAATCCACGCTTGGAAATTTGCCAGAGATGACAATCCAATCTTGGAAAAATTGTCGTTTAAGAAGAATGCGCGACAATCCACTTTTAGAAATATTGTCAGTTGGGGATGACAATCCAATCGAACCGATGCCTTGGTGCTTGTAATCGAGCCGACTACTAATCATGTCAATTTGCTTATAGGGGCTAACTGGCGTACCAAGGAACCCGAAATTGCTATATGAGGTCCGCATAATCCAATATGGGACCACGCATCTCATTGCTGCTCCGGCGCACGCTGGAAACCGTTGTCGCCGCGTCCTCGCTCTGTCGTCAGGCGACAGATTTTGTCGCCAGGCGACAGCCTTGTCGTCTGACGCCGGAGTCAGGTTTTCATTCGCGGTTTTTCGAAATAATCCAGGAATGTTCTTGCTCACTGAAATGTACCTGCATTTATATTTTGGACTATAGGACTTTGCTTATCTTTCTTTAGGGTTGACCTAAGACTTAGTGTTGCTTGACTCGACATGTAACTTGATGTACTCAAATCGACTCGTGTGCGTAGACTTAACTCGATGTGATAACACGACATGACTCAATGTGTACATGACTCGTGTGTGCATTGTAATGTAATCGTGCGACTCGAAAATGCAAAAAAGGCAAAAATTTCCGTCATTTTTATGGAGGATACCGACTTTCTCCCGAAAAAGAAAGACGCGAAAAAAGAAAGAAGCGAAGTTTTTGAAGGTGCATGTTGAATGAGCTTATTCCGTTAACGTTGTCTCTCACATTACAAGGATTGTAACATCTTAGACTATCCTGGTTGACTCGATAATGAAAGTATTTAGGTAACTTAGGCGCGGAGGATAAGTACTTCATACTTTGTGATGCAATGATGAGTGATGAGTGATTTTGTTATGACAAAATATGCTCCAACGTTGTGTTAAGATTTCATGACAAATGGTTCCTAAGGGAAAGACTATTTGGTCATGTATCTGTGTAGTGTGTGAAAGTGACACTAAAGTTAGACCGCAAGGTCTAAGTGTGTGGAAAAATATATTGAAAAGAGTCAAATGGTGGTGACTCTTAGGCTGGGTAGGCTAATAATGTAGGGATCAAGCCCCCAAGTCTAGCTGTAAATGGAAAAGGATGAGCATTGGAAATTCTTAGATATGATCAATTATGAAGGTAAATGTGAATGCATTTTTATTACGGCCGCACCCCAATGTGAGGTTGCCTACGTATCCGTTAGGAATCAGGCCAAACGTAGCTCTAGCCGAACCTCGCACAAGTGTGTATACCTCAAAAAGGTCTTTTAAGGGTTGTAACGTGGTTAGGCTAAAGGTTTGAAGAAGTAGGGGATAAAGGCTCAACACCCTAGGTAAGCCCCCAAGGTGTGCAACCTTGCTTTTGAATATTTGTATTTTTATGCTTGAGTGTTTTAACTCTTTTTTATTTTTTTTGCTTTTGCATTTTTTTTATTTTTATAAGTGTGGGCAATCTCGATCATGCGGTCTATAACTCACTTGGAATTCATGTTTCTCAAGCACGGTACCGAGCATTCGATAAGAAACGCAATCTGAGACGTGTTCATATCAAAGACATGTTCATGTCAAAGACATTGGAACACTTTCCCTTTTGTACACTTTTATTGTTTCTATTTTGCTATTTTAATCTTTTGAAGTCACTCAAGCTTTTTATGAAATTGAAAATTGCATAAGTTGCACACCATCCCATTCCAAGGTTAGGTAGATATGGGTTGAAAAATGAAAGGTCTATCGTTAGACGAGGCTCAAAGTGGTTTATCAAAAAAGGATTGCATATTTGAAGGGTAAAAGATTATATGATATGGCTACAAGAGGTGCCTCAAATCATTGATATACCTCGTGCTCAGTTTGACATGGATTTTTTTTTTAAATGCAATGCAATGCGATGATAATATGTAAGGAAATAAATGCTCATTTTATTAAAAGGGGAAGAAATAATGATCCTACAAAATAAATCTAAGGAGAATAAAACGGTGCCTATGCTAGACTTATTGGGGAGATGAATAAAAAAGAAATAGAAAAAGAGGTCACGAAATCTTGTCGTTGAAGCTCACCTCTTATCTTGTGCCTTATCATCACTCGGTCTTCTTGCCGACTGGAGGTATATGAAGCTTGTTATTGTCGATCAAATATTGGATTGCTTCCTTTAGCTTCCAACAGCTCTCGGTAGTATGACCCCTACCTTGATGGTACTTGTAGCGTACATTTGGGTTCCAACTAGGCAATCTCTTCTCAAGTGGGGGATCTTAAATGGGTCCAATAGGAGTAATGAGTTTCTTTGCATGGAGTCGATCGAAAGCATTATCGTAGCTAATTCCAATAGGGGTGAAATCTTTTCTTAGTTGCTTTCTAAATCCTCGATTATCCATGGCTAAGATTTCATTAAGGTCGAAAGTACTAATACTGTTGCTAGAGTAGGTGTTTTCGGAAGAAGAAGGATAATCTTTCTTCTTTCCTTTACAGCCACTGTTGTTATCGTTACTAATCCAGGCCTTCTTGTCGCGCGGAGGAACATGAAGGAGACTTGAATCAATGAGGTCTTGAACACGATCTTTGAGAGTGAGACATACTTCGGTGGTGTGACCACAACCTCTATGGTATCGGCAATAGGATTTTGGGTCCTAATTGGGATACCGTTTTTAGGCGGAGGGTCTTGACTGGCACCAATGGGGCGAATGAGACCTTGATCGTGGAGACAGTCAAAAGCTTCATTGTAAGTCATTCCTATTGGTGTGTATTCTTCAATGGTCCGTTTTGCTCGTGGCTTAGGAGCATTGAGTTCTTCATTAGATCCTTGGTGAGAATTTTGTTCAACAACCATCATCCGATTTGCTAATCCTTCTACCACATTCAAGAGCATGGCAATGACATCTTGCAGTTTTCGAACGTCTTCTTTTAGACTTGACGAGTCTTCCCTGATGTTATCTAAGAAAATAATTTCATTCTCCTCAATCACGGCCACTTCATCAAGAGAGGTTATATAAGCTGTCTCGATCATGGGCTTACCTACAGGTGTGATAAGGAGTGAAGGATCGAAGGATGTTTGATCTTCTGCGATGGCTAGAATATCGGAAGTTTTATTGTCATCGATCAGGTCTTGAATAGATTCTTTGAGTTTCCAACACTCTTGGATCTTTGATAGGCCCTATGGGTATGACTAGTCCTTTGTGGTGTAATTTTTCGAAAGCTGTTTCATAACTCATACCAAGTGGAGTGAACACTCTTTTCGACCTTTGGATTCGTGGTTTGGAGGTGATCGTAGCATGTACTTCATTAATGGGAGAGGAAGAAGAAGGATGGTAGTTCTTCTTTCCTCTCGCACTATTATCTTTTAGAAGGTCATCTTCAATGTCAATTCGTATATTATACACAGCCTTGAAAGTATTCAAGTTGTGTTGATATTTTAAGTGCTTTTCATATTTTTCTTAAAGATTCTTGATGAAAATCCTCACAGATTCTTTCTCGGTAGGAACCTTGACCATATTAGCAGAAGTTTCCCTCCATTTGTTGAAGAAAGGAGTGAACCCTTCGTTTTCTTTTTGTTTTAACATCTCAAGTTGTTTGTGGTCTGTTTCGTCTTGAATGTTGCACTTATATCTATCTATGAAAGCGTTTACAATTGACTCCCAACTAGAGGTTTTCTCTTCATCAAGGCCCCTTGTGAGCTAATGCCCTGGAATCTATAGTCATTGGATAATCTGCTCAAAATTTCTTGCATGAGCACCATTTGTTGTTGTCTCACAGGGTCATTGATTTGGAGAGTCAGATTCTTCAACATTTCAGCCATGTTAGCCACTTGTCCCTTGAGTTCGTTGACTTCTTCTTGACTTGCCATTATCTGCTTAGCTTTCCTTTTTCGACCGATTGGCTTATCAAAAAGTTGAACTTGAAGAAAGGTGTTGTCTTTGATTAATCGTCCTTCTCTCCTTGACCAAGTACCGTGGAAAGGGAAATTAAGGGATATTCATTGTTAATTATTTGACTCAACTCTATTCAATATGCAATGGATGGAAGAAGGTAGGAAGAATGAATATTGTGACATGGGGAAAGCATGTTGAGAATGGAAAGATGATGTAGATGGAGAGATATGAAAAAAAATTAGGAATAGAATGTACCCCCAACTCAAATGACGGAAAAAACCGACTCATGCATGAACCTAAGACATGGTCATGGTGACTATATAAAGTGTGTGCTAACACTAGTGAGTGTATGTGACATGTTAAGGCTCTTGTGTAAGACCATGCAGCTAGACTATGTGACTAAACACAATTAAGGACTTAACAAAGGTACTGTTTATTAATAAAATAATCGAACTGATTAGCAAACTATTTAATTAGACTCGTCGTGATGACTCGAGTAAGAATCTGGACTGTCGCCGAAACAACAGAACTGTCGCCACAGTTTGAAGCTTATCGCCAGGCGACAAACAGTAAACTGCGGCGCCACAGCCCAAACTTCTGCGCCATTGCTGAAACATTAATCTAGGACTATTTCCAGTAAGTTTACTCTAAGGGGACATGCCTACAGTCTTACAAAGTCAGATTGATTGCTTTATTAGTCTTTAATTAGTCAAATTAATTAATTAATTAGTTAGACTAAGTCCTTTTTAGTCATTAATTAGTTTATTTCGACTTAAACACAAGCCAAACAAACGGTTAGCACATATAGGGTATGCACAAGCAAAGAATGCACAAATAGTTCAAATAGTCACAATATGATGCAATGAGTTTGCAACCTAACCATGGCTCTAGTTCTCTAAAGTTCAAGGATATGGGTTAGTCAAAGAGGGTCCATGGTTATGAGTCCGGATACACCACGCGGAAGCCTTAACTTTGGAAGGGTTGGTGCGTATGGATAGGACCCCGCAAGTTAAAAACTTGCTTCCATGGTTTGGTGGATTCACAAACTCGGATGTACCCGTCGTTGCCAGGAGCATTCGATTGGGTAGATGGAGCGTGAACCCCCAGAGGGTTATGTCCATATGTAGAACACATATGGGTTTCAAAAAAGAGAGAAAAACTCTATCAGGAAGTAGAATCGAGCCAACAGTGCTAGAAATGGTCAAAACAAGAAGGTAGAATTCTGGCTCGGTATTGGAAGAACTTGGCGCCAGACTACTGGGACTGTCGCCGCAAAAGTACCCCTGTCGCCAAGCGACAGAACTGTCGCCAGGCGACAGAAGCACTGTAAAGGCGACAAGCCCTGTTTTCTAGACGCTAGTTCCTACATGCCTCAGCAGGTATCTACGTTCTTAGAATTTTCCAGATTTCGCAGTATTATTTCAATTCTAGTTGTGAAAGATATTTCTCAAATTTCCCACGTGTAAAAATCCTATGTTTTTGACTCATTTCGGATTGTCTATCCAATAAGGACCTTTCTTATGCATATGACAATAATGCTAATCAAAATTACGCACATGAAATACTTAGAACTTTTCGAGTCTCATCCGCTCATTCTAAATAATTGCCAAAATAAATTTTAGGAATTGAAATAGAAATCTTCCCCAGTGGAGTCGCCAAAAAATTGTAGGGAATATTTCAAGCATTACCCCAAACTTGAACCCCACTGTGATCATACACTTAAGCATGGTGGCGTCCAAAGGGAAGGAAGCTAGAGCAAAAGAGTCACCAACAAGTTTTAGGAACTTGTAAACCGTTCACAAGGTGAAAATTACACCCCTTAACGATCCAGGAGATCGTCAACTCCAAAAGGTCTTGAACCAAATAGGGTTCGGGGATGAAAGTACAAATCCAACCTAAAAGAGATTGAACCTGCCCTAAATAATAGGCCTCTACTTTATTCTTCTCGTATTCATGTGCGCTTTCTGACTAACATGCAATCAATAGGTTAACCCTAAACCTGTTTATCTATGTTGGTTGAATTTAACACACAAGCAAAACTATTATTGGAGATCACTTGAATTATAATCATATTAGCCTAAACAAGATTACTAATTATCTTATTAAGCGTGATTACAAGTACAAATTCCCTTTAGGGATGCATAAAAGGGTTGATAAAGCAATAACAATAATAAGCATCAAGCAACATGATAATCACAATAATCATAACAATAATAATCATGTTAATAATAAAGCTTAAATATAATAGCAAGATCCTAGGAATGATACTAACAATATTAATAACAAACCCTAGCATGTCACTAAGCAATAAAGATCAAAGCTTTAGCCCTAGCATGATACTAACATGATATTAGAAAAGAGAATAGGAAGCATCGCAGGAATCATAATAAGCATATTTGATATTATAACCTTTTCCCTAAACATGATATTAGGAATCAAAATAGGAACCTAAACATGATTTCTATATCATAATATCAATAAAACAATTAAAGCACTTACTTAGATGCCTCGTATTTCTTTCTAATAAAAAAATACACGCGTTAGTAACTTCAAGGAAAATAATAAAATTAAACAATCAAATTAAATAATTGAAATAGAGATTTGGGACCAAACCCTCAGAAATTATAACCTTTCACATCTAGGGCGAAGGCTACTTCGAACTCGACTAGGTGTATCTAGATCTCGTGAATGCGGAATTTTGTAAGAGGGAAGGTAGAGAGAACGTTTCTAGCTTTAGAGAGATGATGATTGTGAATTGATTGTAGAATTGATTGAAAATGGAGGTTTTAGGACCCTATTTATAAGAAAACAGTCAGGAAATAAGTAGAATTTGATAAGGAATAAAACTTCACTCTGTCGCTGCAAAACCGACCTTGTCGCTTGGCGACAGGGTCTGTCGCGTGGCGACAAGGCTTGTCGTGAGGCGACAGGGTCTGTCGCGTGGAGACAAGTCTTGTCGCGTGGCGACAAGCCTATCGTTTGGCGACAGCCTGGATTCCTACGCGCTTTCAAACACGGAGTCCACTTATCAATAAAAATTAACTTGTAAATTCCGTATGAAAACTGAAATCATATTTTTCATAAAATAATATTTTATTCCAAATAAAACTTTATCAAAATCTAATTATTAATCCTAATCTTTTTAGGATTAAAGAGAACCTTCTAAAGAAATCTAGAAGATTATAATCAATTCTAATAACTTTAGGAATAATAATTAACATTGGGCCCTCCCCTAGATCATTGGGCCGTATGTAAAGATCAAATGGGACCTAGTTTAGTATTTTGGCCATAACTTCCTCATTATTCATCGGAATTGGGCTTATAATATATCGTTGGAAAGCTCTTTTCAAGCCCCATCCAACTACACTATTATTGGACCCTTGTTGTGGACCAAACTAAACTGGATTTGCTGTTTTCATAAAATAGAGTTGTTTTTCGAAAACAGAAAGAAAGAATTTTTAATAAAAACCAACCGCAACACTTGACCTTTCACACTTTCACCTTGTTCGATTATCATTCGATGCAAAAGATATTCATCACTGGGTTTGGTTTTGGAGAGACTTATTTGGGTGTCTACAAAGAGGTTGCCTAGTTGGGATCCAAATGTACACTACAAGTACCATCAAGGTAGGGGTCATACTAATGAGGGTTGTTAGAAGCTAAAAGATGTCATCCAATATCTAATTGATAATAACAAGCTTCCCACACCTCTAAATGGCAAGAAGACTGGGTGATGATAAAACAAAAGACACGAGGCGAGCTTCAACGACAAGATTTCGTGACCTCTTTTTTCTATTTTCTTTTATTCTTTCTTTCCCCAATAAGTCTAGCATAGTTACCTTTTATTTTCCTTAGATTTTATTCTGTAGAATCTTTACCCTTCACCTTTTAAATAAAATGAGCATTTATTTTCTTGCATATGATCATTGCATTAAAAAAAAAAAGAGAGCAAAATAATAAACAAAAGAAAGAAAGTTAAAAAGTGGGGAAACCTCAAGCATAAAAATATAAAAGATTCAAAAGCAAGGTTTCACACCTTAGGGGCTTATCTAGGGACTTGAGCTTTTATCCCCTTCTTCTTCAACCTTTAGCCTAACCACGTTACAACCCTTCAAAGACCTCTTTGAGGTATACACACACTTGTGCGGGATTCGGCTAGAGCTACGTTCGGCCTGATTCCTAACGGATACTGTAAACACCCAAATGTGTCTCCCCAAAACCAAACCCAGTGATGAATACCTTTCGCGTCGAATCATAATTGAAAGAAGTGAAGGTGTGGAAACCTTTATAAAAACCTTTCTTTCTATTTTCGAAAACCTGCTTTATTTTATGAAAATGTCCAATCCAGTTTAGTTTGGTCCATGACAAGGGTCCAATAATGGTGTAGTATGGGGCTCGAGAGGAGCTTTCCAACAATATATTATAAGCCCAATTCCGATGAATAATGAGGAAGTTATGGCCAAAATACTAAACTGGGCCCGGTTTGGTTCTTGTATGCGGCCCAATGATCTAGAGGAGGGCCTATTATTAATTATCATTCCTAAAGCTATTAGGATTGATTATAGTCTTCTAGAATCTTCTAGAAGGTTCTCTTAAATCCTAATAGGATTAGGATTGATAATTATGTTTTATGAGTTTTACTCGGATAAAATAAGTGTTTTTACAAAAATACGATTTTACCCTTTAAACACGGATTTTACGACTTAATTTTGTCGAGAAGTGGATTCTGCGTACATAACGTGTATTTTCCCACGCACCGCCTGGCGACGAATCCTGTCGCCTGGTGACGGTCCTGTCGTCTGGCGACGGGTCTTGTCGCCTGGCGACGAGCTCTGTCGTTGGCGACAAATGGCAGTTTTATTCCGTGTTGAATTTGAAGTATTTTCTATCGTTTTCAGACTATTTTCTTATAAATAGGGTCTCTGGACCTCCGTTTTTCAATAACCAGAATTCTCTAATTCTTCTCTCTCTAAGCTAGAAGCTTATTCTCTCTCTATTCTTTTTCTAAACCTTCCCTCAAACACAATTCCTCATACATTAGCACTAGACACACTTAGTATCATGCCTAGGATCTTGCTAATAATATTATGCTTTAACATGATTATTTTTGTAATTGTTATTATGATTATAATTTATTATTATGTTGTTTGATGTTTATTATTGTTATTGCTTGATCACGCCTTTTATGCATGTTTAAAGGGAATTTGTATTTGTAATCACGCTTAATAAGATAATCAACAATCTTGTTTAGGGCTAATATGATTATAATTCAAGTGATCGCCAATAATAGTTTTGTTTGTGCATTAATGTTCAACCAACATAGATAAACAGGTTTAGGGTAAACCTATTGATTGTATGTTAGTCAGAAAGTACACATGAATACGAGTAAAATAAAGTAGAGGCTTATTTTATAGGGCGAGTTCTTTCTCTTTTAGGTTGGATTCGTACCCTCATCCCCGAACACCAGTCATGGTTCCAGACCTATTGGAGTTGACGATCTCATGGATTGTTAAGCGGTGTAACCTTCACCCTGTGAACGGTTTACAAGTTCCTAAAACTAGCTGGCGACTCTTTTGCTCTATCTTCCTTCCCTTTGGACGCCACCATGCTTAAGTGTATGATCACAGTGGGGCTCAAGTGTGGGATGGCTTGAAATATTCCCTACGGATACGTAGGCAACCTCACATTGGGGTGCGGCCGTAATAAAAATGCATTCATATTCATATTCACACACTTACACCATGATCGTATCAAGGAATTTCCAATGCTCATACCTATCCATTTAGAGCTAGACTTGGGGGCTTGATCCCCACATTATTAACTTACCTAGCCTAAGAGTCACCACTATTTGACTT
Organism: Chenopodium album; assembly: GCF_948465745.1. Classification (NCBI taxonomy): domain Eukaryota; kingdom Viridiplantae; phylum Streptophyta; class Magnoliopsida; order Caryophyllales; family Amaranthaceae; genus Chenopodium; species Chenopodium album. Next base: position 26,208,343 of record NC_137850.1, on the reverse strand, counting down.
CTTTCAAAAGAAATATTCCATACACTTAGCCTTTGCAGCCTAGCTTTAGTGTCACTTTCACACACATCACAGATACATAGACAAATAATCCTCCTCATAAGAACCCTTTGTCATGAAATCTTAACACAACGATGAAGCACGCCTTGTCATATCAAGATCACTCATTATCATAATTCTTATTGCATCACGAAGTATGAAGTACTTAGCCTCCGTGTCTAAATAATCTAAATACTTTCATCTAGAATCAACAATCGAAATGGCCTAGGATGTTACACACCCTAAGATACGACATCGACACATACATTTGTTAAAGCTCATTCGACATGCATCATAACACTTTACTCCTCTCTTTTCGCGTCTTTCTTTTTCGGGAGAAAGTCGGTACCCTCCAAAAAAATAACGAAAATTTTTGTTTTTTCTGCGTTTTTGAGTCAAATGCACACATAAGTCATGTACACATCGAGTCTCATGAGTCAATACTTTGCACACATGAGTCACACGAAGTGAGTCATCATTAAGTCAAGTTTACACCTTGAGTCATGTCAAGCCATGTATGTCAATGCTTTGAGTTGAGTCATGACAAGTAATATGTGTTAAAAACGCATTAAGTGTTATGCAATGAATCAAGCAGCACTAAGCCTTAGGTCAGCCCTAAAAAAGATGAGCAAAGTCCTATAGTCCAAAATATAAATGCAGGTACGAGCAACCTTTACAAAAGATTTGAAGCAAAAGGACGCAAATGGCTTAGCAAATAAACTAGAGTCAGCCTGATCGCAGTTAGATTAACGATCAGCTTGATTGATTGAGCACATCTAGATTTGATCAAGCACCTCGTTTGGAATAGTAATTGGTCATAATCGCGAATTTCCCAAGATGAAAGATCTTTACGGAAATTAACTTGGACTCGGTAAAATCTTAAAGGATAGGGTTTTCGACCGAGTTTCAAGGCATGGGAAGCTATCACTTCCAAAGAACAAAAGAGCAAGAACATTCCCGGATTTTTCAAAAAAAAAAAAAAGAAAAAACCGCAAATATAAATGCATGAAATTCTTCCAAGATAAGAGGAGTTTGGCAAAACTTACATGGATCGATAAATTAGAGATGAAGAGCTTTAATTTGCAAAAGACTTGAGCGGATTTGGTCGAAAGAAAATGACCAAGTTGAGGGTTTAGAGCGAAACCGTGCAAACGAACAGCAGTAGCAGCGGAAATGGAGAAGAAAGGGGTTTTATTCGAAAAACCCGACTCCAGTGCCAGACGACAAGGTTGTCGCCAGGCGCTAAGTTTGTCGCCTGGCGACAGAGCAAAATCCTAGCGTGCGCTGGTGCGGCGACATGATGCATGTTCCCCATAAATGATTGTGCGGACTTTATACAGCAATTTCGGGTTCCTTGGTACGCTAGTTAGCCGCTATAGGAAAATTGACATGATTAGTAGCCAGCTTGATTACAATCGCAGTAAGTGATCAACCTGGCAAATGATCGTCTCACTTAGCTTAAAGCGCCTAAGTATTGGCTCATCGCAAGCAACGAAGTAATGGTTCACAAATAAGCACAAGCGCCGAGGTATTGGCACAGCAGCAAAATCAGCATCTATAAAGCAAAGCACTAAGGATCAACAAGCGATGGTCTTCGATAATTTTCCTCGGAAGATTGTCACTATGAAATTAAAGATAGCTACAAGTAGTGGTCTTCGACGATGTCTCGAAGTAGAGAGGAGATCGTCTATAGTGGCGAGGCACATCCGTGGCAAGGCACTGCCACAACCCTAAAAATGGCGAGGCACAGTCACCTTCGATGATGTTCCCAAGGCACTGTGGAGGATTGGCACAAGCAAGTGTAGATAGCGAGGCACTGTTACCTTCAGATGGCGTTCATGAGGCACTGTGGAGGTCGTCACAACAAAAATGCAGCAACAAATTGGTTACCCTAGAGGCGTGTGCTCGACGATGCAAGATACGCGTTTCTTAACTCTTTTATCTGTTTAACTAACGCTAGTTTGTAGGTATCGGCGTTACAAAAATGATTTAGGATTGCAGAACGTTCTGAATCATTCTTCATCCCTATCGTTACTTTGACTTTCGTTTTCGAAACATGCGTTTCTCAAAACTCAGTCAAAGTAGGAGCTTCTATAGACACCCAAATGTGTCTCACCCAAACTAAATCCAGTGATGAATACCTTTCACGTCATTTAATTATTGAACGAAGTGAAAGTGTGAAAAGTCTAGTGATGTGGTTGTTTTTATTAAAATATCTCTCTTTCTGTTTTCGAAAATATTCTTTTTACACTATATTTATCAAAATAGCCAGTCCAATTTAGTTTGGTCCATGTTAGGGGCCGATAATAGTGAAGTTGGATTGGGCTCGAAAAGAGCTTTCCAACGATATATTATAAGCCCAATTCCGATGAATAATGAGGAAGTTATGGTTTAAACTAAATTTTGGCCCAAAATGAATTTTATATGTGGCCCAATGATCTAGAGGAGGGCCTATTAATTATTATCCCTAAAGTTATTAGGATTGATTTTAATCTTCTAGAATATCTAGAAGGTTCTTTTAAATTCTAATTATATTAGGATTGATAACTATGTTTTTAAAGAGTTTTATTTGGAATAAAATAAGTGTTTTATGATAAACCCGATTTTAATTTGATAAACACGGAATTTGCTGCTTAATCATATTAAGAAAAGGATTCCGTATAAAACGCGTTTTATCTTTTAATTAGCGCCAAATGACAGAGTCTGTCGCCTGGCGACAGATGCCAGTTTTATTTCGTATAGAACTTGAAGTATTTTCTATCGTTTCCGGACTATTTTTCTATAAATAGGGTCTTAGACCTCCGTTTTTTTATTCACAATCATTATTCACAATCATCATCTCTCTCTCTTCTCTCTAAGAGCTAGAAGCTTTCTCTCTCTCTATTCTTTTTCTAAACCATCTCTCATACAAAATTCAACATACATTAGTTCTAGATACACCTAGCCAAGTTCAAAGTTGCCTTCGCCCTAGACGTGAAAGGTTGATAATTTCTGAGGGTTTGGTCCCAAATCTTATTTCAATTATTTAATTGTTTAATATTTTTCTTGAAGTTACTAACGTGTGCATTTTGTTATTAGAAAGAGATACGAGGCATCCAAGTAAGTAATTTAATTGTTGTTATTTTGATATAGAAATCATCCTTTGATTATTTTTTGATTCCTAGTATCATGTTAGGATGTTTTATTGCTTCCTAGTATCATGTTTCGGGTAATAACTAAGATTTCTAATATCATGCATGTTTCTATGATGCTTCCTATTTCTTTCTTCTATCATGTTAGGGATAAAGATTAGATCTTTAATGTTTGTGACATGCTAGGGTTTGTTATTAATCTTGTTAGTATCATGCCTAGGATCTTGCTAATTTTATTATGCTTTATTGTTAACATAGTTATTATGATGTTGATGATTGTTATTATTATGTTACTTGATATATATTATTGTTAGTGCTTGATCACGCCCTCTCTTGCAGGATTAAAGGGAATTTGTACTTGTAATCACGCTTAATAAGATAATTAATAATCTTGTTTAGGCTAATATGATTATAATTCAAGTGATCGCCAATAATAGATTTGCTTGTGCATTAAATTCAACCAACATAGATAAACAAGTTTATGGTTAATCTGTTGATTGTATGTTAGTCAGAAAGTGCACATGAATACGAGAAGAATAAAGTAGAGGCCTATTTTTAGGGCAGTTTCAATCTCTTTTAGGTTGAATTTGTACCTTCATCCCCGAATATCCAGTCATGGTTCCAGACCACTATGGAGTTAGCGATCTCATGGATCGTGAAGGGGTGTAAGCTTCATCCTGTGAACGGTTTACAAGTTCCTAAAAACTTGTTGGCGACTCTTTTACTCTAGCTTCCTTCCCTTTGGACGCCACCATGCTTAAGTGTATGATCATAGTGGGGCTCAAGTGTATGATGCTTGAAATATTCCCTACACTCTTTATGCATCATGTCATGGAGTAAAGCAGTCGCTGCTCTTTGGTAAGTGGCACCCGTGTTTTTCAACCCGAATAACATCACCATGTAACAGTTAGTGCCCCAAGGTGTTATAAAGATAGTCTTTTCCATGTCCTCTTCAGCCATGAGAATTTGGTTATATCCTGCGTACCCATCTATAAATGAGAGAAGCGCGTGATTTGTTGTATTATCTACTAGAATATCGATGTGTGGTAAAGGGAAGTCGTCCTTTGGACTTGCCTTATTCAGATATCTGTAGTTGACACACATTCTTACCCTACCATTCTTCTTAGGAACTGGTACCACATTTGCAACCCACTCGGGTTTCATTTGACGTAACTTTTGTTTAACAGGTTTCATTCCTAGAATTAAGGGTATAGTGTGTTGAGCGATTTCTCTATTTATTCATGGCATATCTTCATATGACCAAGCGAAAACATCGATGAATTCTTTTAGTAGATTTATTAAATCGGTTCTTTCCTCTTGATTAAGGGTTAAACCAATTTTAACTTCTCTTTTAATAGTTGGATCTTTTGAGATATTAACTATTTCGATGTCTTCAATTATTGGTGTTTTATTTTCAAGTGTTTCCAATGCTTTAATTATTTCTTTATCGTTTTCATTGTTAGCAAAGCAATGCTCATCATCTTGGGTGAGAAAATGACACGAGAAGTAAGCGAAAGAAGACATATTAATAAATTCCGAAACTATTACATCAAAAAGTGATACGTCCATTGGGACTTGACTACTAACTATCCTAGGAGTAGGTTCTAAACTAGAAGGGATAGAAGGAGACACAACTATAGAAGATTCAGAAGACTCGACTATAGAAGACTTGAATTCAGACTCAGACTCAGACGACTCTGACTCATCGAACACTGGTCCTTATCCTGTGGTGATGGATATTCTTTTTCCACTCGGCGTAGTCACCTTCATAGTCTTTCGCCATTCCTGAACTAATCCTTTCGCCAGAGTAATGAGCTTTGAAGGGTCAAAGTTTTCACTTTGTAACACCATTTGGATAAGTGCGGAATTGTAGTCGATATGCTTAGGCTCATTTTTCTCGTACCTAAAGAGGAGACCCATGACATTGAAGTCGAAGCATGGAGGTGCTTGCTCCTTGTAGATGGGAGTTGGGATCTCATCTAAGAAATTACAATCTAAGAATATTTCGAACCCTGGTTGTCTTATCCCATCTTTGACAAAAAGTTCGGGGAATTCATGGCATGGATAATCCTCACCCACTTTTGTGAATTGTCCATTTAGAGTGAGGGGATAGTGATCCATTGGGATAGCTTTTTTCTGGGTACGAGCATTTCTTCGTGCGTTGAACTTTTCTTGGGCTCACTTATAGTCTTCGGGAATCGGGTCAAAATCAGTTCTAAAAGTATCTAACTTAGGGAGGCCAGGCAGTCCCATTTGCTTTGCTATTCCTTTCTTCTTTCCTAAAGTCATTCCAGGAAATTGTCCTTGTCTTCTAAGAATAGTGTTGACTATCATGTTTGAATGGAGGTCGTAGCGAAGAAGCGAAGGGTCTTTTCATCTTCCTCGATTAAAGAGATCTCTTCGGCATTAAAGCCCTATAAGTCTTCATCGTTTTCATCGTGCTCTAAATTTGTGATTGGCTTATCAATTGCTTTAATTCTCATGGGGGAAGCGTCGATGGCGACAGGAATTCCTCCAACTATATCCTTGACCTGTTGGTGGAGGGATGAAGGGACATCGTTAAGGAGATGAAGCCAAGGGCGTCCTAACAATAGGTTGAATGAGACTTTAATATCTACTACTTGAAAAGTAGTATCATGCTCAATGACTCATGTCATGACATTCATGTGGTACTAAGAGCTTAATGATGAGTGTTATCTTAAGCTCTTATGCCTTGTGTTGATGGAGACAAATCCTCATATTTTATCCCTAACATTCTCGCAGTTCGGAGTGGGCAAACATTAATTGCCGACCCATTATCTGCAAGGGTCATTGGAACGTTCATTCTATTGCAAACAACCATGAGGTTCAAGGCTTTATTGTGCTTATCACCTTCAAGAGGTAGATCCTTGTCGGAAAAGGTGATCAAGTTGATGGGACTGGGAAGATCACTAGTGAGGAAGTTAGCTAAATCTTCTGGTGAGGTTTCTGAATCCATCCCTACTTTGGGTAAGGCATCCATTACCGCGAGCCTATGTTCGTGGGATGTGGCTAATAGTTTCCATACATTCATCTCAACCTTATTCTTTTTCAATTTTTTGACAACATCGTTGTCTTCTATAATTGGTATTGGAACTTGTTGAGTGGTAGGAATAGGTTGATTTATGATGGGAGGTTGCATTCTTCCTGATCTTATAAGGACATCTATAGGGGAATCTTCTTTATCCCAAATATCATCGACTGGATAAATCGTGGAGAGTGGAGTTTCTTCTACGTCTTTAAGGTAGACATCCTCATCATCACTTTCCCAAACTCCATTGATGCCAACATCCTTTTATGGCCGAATTTGAACCAACTTTTTACTATCAATCAATCCTTTTACTAGGTCTTTGAATTTGAAACAATGTTCTTTGGCATGTCCTCCAGATTGATGGTATGGACAGTAGAACCTTTCTATCCTTTTCAATGATTTAAATGATCTTGGCTCGAGAGGTTTTATCTTTCTGTTCTCAAAGAGCATTTTGAACGTGTTTGGATAGGAAGTCCCAATAGGTATATATGCTTTGTTATTCCTTTTGGGTGGTTCAACTACTTTGAGAGAAAATGGTTTTTTTTTCAGTAGTTTTAGTGGGCATCATCTTTTCAGCGATGAGTCTTTTTTCCATCATCCTTGCTTCTTGGATGGAATAATCAAGTTGGGTCATTGCCGCCCTCATTGTGTTTATGAGAACCCATACATCTTCTTTGGAGGTAGGCTCTTTAGTTGGAGGAAAATCGCTCATGGTATCGAAAAAGGTTTCCTCCTCTTCTTCGCTAGCATGAGTTTCTTCAATTAGTTTGATGAGGAGTGATGGGTCAACGTGATTTTCCTCATCAGAAATTGCAAAGGTGTCTGAAAGTGGAACATTATTGATACTTGGCTTCTTACTAGTAGGAGGCAATGGAACTTTATTGCTACCAATTAAATCTTGAATGGCTTCTATCAACTTCTAGCAATTCTCAGTGAGATGGCCCCTGCCTAGGTGGTACTTGCAGTGTGCGTTGGAGTTCCAACTAGCCGTCCGCCTTTCGACTGGTGGATATCCAAATGGTCCGATAGGGGTTATGAGTCCTTTAGCGTGAAGTCGATCGAACACTGTGTCATAACTCATGCCAATATGTGTTAAATTTCTCCAAAACGGCTTCTTTTGTCCTTGATTGTTCATAGCAAGGACCTCATTCAAGTTAAAGGTGCTAACGTTGTTTGAGTGTGTGATTTTGGAAGAAGAAGGATTGTCGTTCTTCTTACATTTCCAAGCACTGTTGCTGTTGTTAGCAGCTTTTTGTTTTGCAAGGTCGTTTTTAATGTCAATACATATGTCATAGACGGCCTTGAAAGTATTCAAATTGCTTTGGTACTTCAAATGTTTTAAATACTTTTCCTAGAGGTTCTTGATGAACATCCTCATAGATTTCTTTTCAGTATGAACTTCTACCATTTTAGCAGAAGTTTCCCTCCACTTGTTGGAAAAGGAAGTAAATCCTTCGTTTTCTTTTTGCTTCAACATCTCAAGCTCACTATGGCCAGTTTCAACTTGGATGTTGCACTTGTATCTATCAATGAAAGCATTTGTGATAGACTCCCAGGAAGAGGTGTTCTCCTTTTCTAGGGAGAAAAACCATTGTTGACAAACGGTTTCAAGAGATAGTAAGAATAGTGAAGGGAAGACCTTCCTTTCAATTGCCTTAATACTCATTATAGTCTCGAAAGCTCTTAAATGAAAATAAGGGTTGTCAGTAGGCTTGTACTTAGGGATGTCATTGGCATTGAACTTCTACAGAAGAAGTTCCTTGTCCACTAAGACCCCTTGTGAACTAATTCCCTAAAACTTGTAGTCGTTGGAAATTTTGCTGAGACTTTCTTCCATACGCTCAAGTTGTTGTTGCTTGGTAGGATCGTTTACTTAAAGAGCGATAGTCTTCAACATCTCGATCAGGTTATTCATGTTTTGCCTTAGCTCATCAACTTCTTGTTGGGTAGCTATTAGTACGAACTTTTTATGGTGTCTGATTTTTGTCCTTGATTAATCGTCCTTCTCTTCCTGACCAAGCGCTGTAATATTAAACCATTGATTCTAATGACTCGACTCAAATTGACTTTGACTTTTACTGGTTTTTTAAACAAGCAAAAAGCAAAAATATGGGGTGTATTTTTTGGGAATCAAGTTTATAGTTTAAACAACATGGCTATGTTGGGAGGATTAATATCTGACTTACCCACCTAAACAAAATGACGGAAAACATGCGCACACAAGACTCTCTATACATGGTCATAGTGAAACGTATATACAAAGTGTGTGCTTTTAAATAGTGAGTGGAAGTGGCATGATTGACACTTGTGTAAGACCATGGGACTATGTGACTAGACTCAATTAAGAACTGAATAAGACTTCGGTTATTAATAAATCGATTAATGAGACTTGGCGTGAAGACTCGAGCAGAACACTAGACCATCGCGCAAACAATGGCACTGTTGCGTTGCGCCAGAGCCATCGTGGTGCGATATTACTATCGGGTCGCGATGGACACTTGCGTTTCGTGTCACAGGCCAGACCTTCGAATCATTATTGAAACATTAGTCTGAACCTGTTTCCAGTGTTCTACTTCAAAAAGGGCAAGCCTATGGTCGTGCTAAGTCATGTTTAGTCAATTTTATTAAACTTTAATTACTCATTAATCAATTAATTAATCAAGCAAAGTCCTTTAGTCATTAATCAGTTTATTTAGACTCAAACACAAGTCAAAAAAACGGTTAATGTAAACACATACAAGCTATGCACAAGCAAGAGATGCACAAGTAGTCAAATAAGCACAATATGATGCAATGAGTTTGCAACCTAACCATGGCTCTAGTTCTCTAAAGTTCAAGGATAAGTGTAGTCAAAAGAGGGTCCATGGTTATGAGTCCGAATGCATCGTGCGGAAGCCTTACCTTTGGAAGGGTTGGCGCGTATGGATGGGATCCCGCAAGTTAAACTTGCTTCTTTCATGGTTTGGTGAATTCACAAACTCGGATGTACCCTTCGTTGCAATGAGCGTTCGATTGGGTAGATGGAGCGTGAATTCCCAGAGGGTTATAACCATGTGTAGAACACATATGCGTTTCAAAAAAGAGGGAAAAACTCAATCAGGAAGTAAAATCGGCCAAATAGTACTAGAACCGGTCAAATCAAGAAGGCAGTCTTTTGGCTCAGTATTGGAAGAACTTGGCGCGAGAAAACATGGACCATCACGAGGAGATGACCCTATCGTGGCGCGATATTGCTATCGTGTCGCGATAAAGCCATCGCACTGCGACGGGCTCTGTTCTCTCAGTGACAGTTCCTACATGCCTCAGCAATTTTCTGTATTCTTAAAATTTTCCGATTTTCGCAGTGTTATTTCGATTCTAGTTGTGAAAGATATTTCCCGAATTTCCTACATGTAAAATCCCATGTTTTTGACACATTACAGATGGTCTTTCCAATGTAGACCTTTTTATGCTTATGCCATTAATGTCCATCAAAATTACGCACATGAATACTTAGAACGTTTCAAGTCTCATCCACTCATTCAAAATTATTGCAAAAATAAATTTTAGGAATTAAAATAGAAATCCTCCCCAGTGGAGTCACCAAAAAATATAGGGAATATTTCAAGCATCCCATACTTGAACCCCACTGTGATCATACACTTTAGCATGGTGGCATCCAAAGGGAAGGAAGCTATAGCAAAAGAGTCGCCAACAAGTTTTAGGAAAATGTAAACCGTTCATTAGGTGAAGGTTACACCCTTTCACGATCCATGAGATCGCTAACTCCATAGTGGTCCTGAACCATGACTGGATATTCGGGGATGAAGGTCCAAATTCAACCTAAAAGAGATTGATGAACCTACCCTAAATAGACCTCTACTTTGTTATTCTCATATTCATGTGCGCTTTTCGACTAACATTCTATCAATAAATTAGCCCTAAACCTGTTTAATCTATGTTGGTTGATTATTAATGCACAAATAAACTATTATTGGTGACCACTTGAATTAAAATCATATTAGCCTAATTCAAATTATTAATTATCTTATTAAGCGTGATTTCAAGTACAAATTCCCTTTAAACCTGCAAGAGAGGGCAGTGATCAAGCAATAACAATAATATCAAGCAACATAATAATATTGGTACAAGAATCATCATCATCATGATAATCTCATCAATCTTAAAGCATAACAGTATTAGCAAGATCATAGGCATGATACTAACACGATTAATAACAACTCCTAGCATGTCACTAAACAATAAAAGATTAAAGATTTAGCCCTAACATGATACTAGAGACATACATGATATAAGAAATAGGAAGCAACCTAAACATAACACTAGAAAGCAATAAATAACATCCTAACATGATACTAGGGATTAAGATAATCTAAGCATACTTTCTAAAGATATATAGTAGTGAAAGTACTCACTTTGTTGCCTCGTATCTCTTTTTATCAAAACAATATTTAATGGACCCTCCACTTGATCATTGGGTCACCTATAAAACTTCTTTTAAGATCCAATTTAGTATTTCGGCCATAACTTCCTCATTATTCATCGGAATTGGACTTATAATATATCGTTGGAAAGCTCTTTCCGAGCCCCATCCAAATACACAATTATTGGACCCATATAATGGACCAAACTAAATTGTACTGAACATTTTTTCATAAATTGAGTGCGAAAAGAAAGATTTTCGAAAATAGAAAGAACTATTTTATTAAAAACAGAGAAATCACGAGACTCTTTCATATTTCACCTCGTTCGATAATCAATGACATGAAAAGTACTCATCTCTGGGTTTGGTTTTTGGGGAGACACAATCAGGTGTCTACACATGTGTGATGTTACTATGGTTCGCATTGATAAAGTTCATATGCTATTATGATCATAAGTTGTTAACGTCACGTGCATGTTGTTTATTGAGATAAAGATGTATATGTGTCTTAAAGCCAAGAAAAAAGTACGAGATAATGAGATAAGTAGAATGGTTCTAGGCAGTAAGCTAATGAACCGATAAAGGTACGCATTAATCTCAATTTTGTGATGTACAGAAAATATTTTGGTAAATTATATTTATCATGCTTAAGCCAGAGTTAATATTATGATTTCACCTTGATTTTTGATTAAAATATGCTAATGTTTTGCAATCTAAATGATGAACAAATTATTCTTGACGTGAAGTGGTTTTGTTGTGAACTATATTGTTCATTCTGTTTGTCAAGAGTGAATTACTCAATTATTGTTTTGAGTTTCGAGTAGTATAGGGATGAAGGTTAAAGTGAGAAAGTTTCTCAAGTTCCTGTTGTAGACATCTACTTTTGGCCTCCTGTCCCGACAGGAAGTGCTATGACGATAAATAAAACCATCTTCGTGTTGGATCAACGTGAAGAATGCTTATAGACAACTGATTAAATCACGAGAACACAAAATGACTAGCCTAACCCAAAACAAAATAAATTAAGGTCTAAATTAACTAAGCCCGATCATAATTAGGCTTAAGCCCGAGGCTAAAACCTAATTATGACGTTTTAGAGGCACTTAGGTTAAAAATCAATGCTGCCGCCGAGAAATCCCCGCGCATCTCAATGAGTCGCTTGGTCTGGCGAGAGCAACTTAATCAGTTGCACGTGACACCCAGCGCAACTACTAGTGATGCGCTTGCGAAATATTTAAAATTTCATAAAAATATAAGATTGAATCTTACCATAATACCGCGCGCAACACGTTCAGTTGCGCTGCTCAAAACAGCGCATCTAAATCACTTGCGCTGGGATGTCGCGTGCAACTCATTCAGAAGCGCTCGACACCTGCTGCGGTAGAACGCTCAAAACCCTAAACGTATCCATTCCCTATAAATAGAGGCTTAATACGAGGTTTCAACAGACATAAATTAACCTAAAACTCTAGCAGAAACTTTGTGAACTTGTGTGCTACCAAACCCTCTTGTCCTAAACACTCACCCCTTTAATACTTGTTACTACGGTGGAGGATCCCGAACAAGAAGGAGTCCATAAGTGTTCTAAACGAAGATCTAGCAAAGAGAAGTGGTACAATCCCGAGCACTTAGATTAATCACCTTTATTTTCTGGTTTAAATAACTTTTAATTAATTAATTAGTGTTGTTTGATCACTTTAAACGAACTTTTAATTAATTTTTTCCACATAGTATCTTGCGTTAAATAAAGAATAGAATTGAATAATTAATTGTTGATTGATCACCTAAGCCAAGGCGAATCTTGTTTATTTTTGTTTTTTTCACGAACATTGATTAAATAAGAATAATGACTTTTGCAATGTAATTCCTACGTGATTGACGAGTGTAAATAAAATCAACTAACTTAGTTTTTTAGGTATCACGTTGCATATATTGTTTGGTGATGAAATTGTGAAAAAGGAAGAGCTTGTAGAGGCCGTACTAGGGCTAGGATAGCGATTCCCCCCTAAAGGGAACGTTATCTTAGTACCCTCGCTCCCAAACACATTTCTGGTTCATGTAGACCAATTTGGGCATGGGTAAACTTACGATTTGTGCTAAATATCCCCTGAACTCTACTTGGGAGAAAGGCATGAATGAGGTTTATGAGTTTTCCTAAAACTCATTGGCGACTCCTCCTTGTTACTTATAAAAAAAGCGTGATGATAGGATCAATTCTAATTCAAGGTCCCCCAAACAGTCAGAAATTCAAATCCTAATACACCCTAACAAGTGTAAAGTCCTAGGCTTTTATAGGGCCATGGGCATTTAAGGAGAAGGATCCCCTATGATGGTCACACCCTCCTTACAGTGGCGACTCCACTAGGGACTTATAGGTTACAAGATTAATTTTTAGTTATGGTCCAAGGTTTCCAACACTAGGTTGCCTATGGGTTGTAACGGGAATTAACTTGGATAATCTCTAGTTAGAGAGCGAGACTTGAACGCATAATATCTTCCTTTTTTACAAAAGTGAAAACCAAACAAGTAACATTGCACCATGCATAATCATAGCACACTATAACTCTTGGGGATTGGCTCATTGACTAGGGGTTGCCAACACTAGGCTTCTATCCCGAAATCAATAACAATCATCCAACCCATCTCACCAACAAAATGTTAGGAGGGCTATGTCATGAGTCAACACGTTGAGTGATTGATTTGTGATGAGTCAAAACTTTTCTGGTATGCTTATGTGATTATATGACTATGTGTGACGTGTTTAGGATAGCTTTTTTTAGTTTGGTTTAGGTTCCCAATTGTGCAATATTCCCTTCGTAATTTTGAGTCGCATTCGAAGGTTAACATAAAAAAAAATCGAAAAAATGATAAAACACAAACATAAAAAAAAACTGCTCAAAAAAAAAAATTGCATGAGCGAGTGGCGCGCGCAACTCACTTAGTTGCGTGACCACTACCGGCGCAAGAGTCAGGGATGCGCACGCCTTCCACGTGCAACCTAGTTACTTGTGCGCGCATGCTGTTACGAGTCCTTTTGATTCTTCAAGAACAATTGACTCGTATAAACAAAATCATTATTAATGAATTGTTTAAGGGAGATGTTATCCGTTAGAATGCATCTTGCGTCCTTTCTTTCTTCCTTTCTTCTTCTTTCATCTCCTAAAAAAGCGTATCAATTTACTTTACCTTTAGTACTTCTTTTAGGGCTAGTTTTCAAGATTGGGAACGAAGACTCCCGGGCGCTCGCATTCTACGTTTACCATCAAATAATTTACCCCTTTCAAACCACCTTCCCTCAACAACTTACTCTAGTCCAACAACGATGTCAACCATAGAGCAACTCCAAAAAGAGATTGCTCATTTGAGAGAAGAAAAGGCTCAAGAGACCGAGGAGAGAAGAATTAAGAAACTTGAAAAAACTGAAAAGAAAAATGCCGAAGCTTTGGCCTTGCAACAAAAGATGGAGGAACTATCCATCAAAGAGAAGTCGTTGGAGAAGCTTGTTCTTCGTTCCACAATGGGGAACAAGTACTTCGATGCAGAAAAGTACTATTTGCTAGATGCTAAGTTCAAGAAAACATGGGAAGATGTAGTTTCGGCTTTCATTACCCAATACGAGAGTAACGTAGAGTTCAAATTAACTTTACGTGAACTTGAGATGCTTAAGCAAGGCGACGATGAAGGTTTCCTTACTTTCTACGGTGGATGGCGAGAAAAGGCAGCCCACCTTGCCCAAAGGCCACCTGAACTCGAGTTAGTACGTCATTGACAATTGTCTTGAAAAGTACAACAAACATCTACACTACCTTGGTTCAGACACTTTTCAAAAGGTCTACTCTGTGGCTACTAGGATTGAAGATGATCTTGCTACAGAAAAAGCAAATAAGCCTCATCATCATCAACCTAAGAACAACTATAAAAAGGGGAATGATAACACTTCATCCTCTATTGATGTATTTCCGAATTCCACGCAATATAATAGCACAAGTTAATATCATAGTAATGACCCTCGAAGTAGATGGTCAAGAGAAAGAAGATTTACACAATTTCCGTGAGCTACAAAGAGTTGTTAGAAAAATTAAACGAAAAAGGATTGCTCGCGCCAACAGGGCCAACGCCACCCACCTTTTCAGAAAAAAGAAACTCTCAATGGGATGGCATTGCCTATTGTGCTTATCATAGAGGTGTTGGGCATGATACTGAACGTTGCTTTGTCCTAAAGCACAAAATTCAAGATCTAGTAGACGATAGGAGAATTCCCACGCCTAAACCGAACAACAATGTATCCCCATTGGGGACATTTCACATTGATGAGGATCATATGGGAAGTGATACGTTCAATCCTTTGGATTATATCACTCCCATAGGGAAGCCTCTAACTACAACATTCATAGGGAAACTAATGAAGTGTGTGGGTTATGGGACGACGACTTCCAAGACTTATACGTCTCTAAGTATGCCGCCGTCCCACCTCCACCTTGTCTACAAAATGAAACAAGTGGAGCGCTTGATTGGGATCATTTCTTGGGGAAATCACAAGATTTATCAAATCTCTCCTTCGATGAACAATGGCATCAAGCACAACTCATGGAGCATCTTGAAATGGAGGCGCACTCAAAGCCTTTAGAAGAAAGTTGGTTCATGAGTCCTACAACTAACCCAAACGAGATAGCTCATCTAACTCGTTCTAGGCGAGTTTATCAAACACAACCAAATGGATCTTCCACTCAAAATCAAGTTCAAAATCAAGTTCAAAATCCAATACAACCTCCACCTGAGGTGGAAGATCCATTGGTCAAACAAATTCGCCAATCTAAGGCGAATGTTAGCATTTGGGAACTCCTAAGTACTTCTAAAGAACATAGAAATTCTCTTATGAATGCTCTAACGGCTTTGTTGATTGCGGGTTAATAGGTCATTGGTCTACAACCCTAATCAAATTAGAAATTTATAATACCTAAACTTACATCAAACTAGTTAGTGGCAAGTATAGGGTCGAACCACGAAGACTAAGTGTATCAATTTATGCTAATTAGACTAGTAGGATGGTCGAGATATAGAAAGAGGTACAACTAAAACACTACTTAGAGCAAACAACGAAAACTAGAGAAAGTAGAATCCAATTACATCAATGCATTCAACAACATTGCAATTAGATGAAAATGACCTCAATTAGGAACAATCAACACACTCAACTCACTCTTGCGCAATTAAGCATGATAATTATCCTACTAAACTAATTCACTCTCAAGCAACTAGCCTAGCATAGGTATGGAAGAATTTAGACTCTCAAACAACTCACTTTCGCACAATTGATTGAAACTATAATTAAGAACATATAATCAATTAGCTAGAAAGATTCTAATCCATATAAGCATCATCCACACACAATAATCAAGAACCGATTGCATACCACTACAACAATTTGACCCTTGTGCCACAAGTAAAATCGTGGCACAAGTATAAAATTCCCGTGGCTATGCAATTTTGCCACGGGAATCTTGAAATTTTCTCCCGTGGCACAAGAGGCCGTGGCTAGAAAATTGCCACGGGAAAATGAATGTCGTGGCAAATTTTGAAATTTATGCCACGAGTATTCACGTGGAAAAAATATTCTCTTGCCACGAAAATGAACGTGGCTAACACATTATTTGCCACCAATTCTACCGTGGTGACAAACTTTGTTGCCACAAGTATTACCGTAGCTAATAAGCTTCGTTGCCTCGAATCTATACTGTGGCTACCAAACTTTGTTGCCATAAATATTACAGTAGCTAACAAAGCTAAAAATATATATAATAAAAAAAATTGCATTAATTAAAGCGAAATTAGTGCAGAATCACATACAAATACACAAAAGTTACAACTTTTATTTTATTTGTGTTTATAATACACTAAAAACTAGATTAATACAATCTATAATTATGTTCATGTCTTCTACTTTAACTTCACATGATCTGCTGAGCTGAAGTTGATAAGGCCAGAACGTATCAGATCAATTTGTTGCTGTTGTTCGAAGCGTAAAACCAGGCAAGTTTAATAGGGGATCTCATATGTGAGCATTTGTGAGATATGATGTGCTGCTGAACGACATTGAGCCCTTCCGACTCTTCACCGAAGTCCTATAACATCAAACAAAGAAAGCTTTAGCCCATCTAAATAACAATTGTAGCTCTTAAAGCAACCAACAAAGAATATGCAACAGATCTATAACAAAGACAGCGGCATTTACAACGACAACAAAAGATGCAGCATCGGCATCGGCTGCATCAACAACAATAGCTGAAGTGGCTAGCCTGGCTGCATGAACATATTATTTGTGACAATCTTATGCATTCACTATCATTGATTCTGTAACTCATCAAAATATATATATATATATATATATATATATATATAAATCATTGATTCTGCAATGTAGGAAAACTAATATAAGTCTGACTTAAGTAGCAGCAACAGGGGAAAGACTGCAGGGTAGCAAGCAGCGAAGGGGGAAAGGCAACAACAGCTAGTAAGGGGGGAAAAGACACTAGGACAAGAGGCTAGGAGAGGGGGAAAGGCAATAGCTGCCAGCACGGGAAAAAGAAAAAATGAAAAAAAAAATACTACGTATATAGGCTATTGCTTTTTCCTGTCAAGTGTAACAATTTGAATTGAAGTCTAAGCTTGCAACTGATATCCCTTTGTTTAAATATGCAGCAATTTCTAATCACCCAACCCCAGGCAATAAAGGAGCATACACATAAATATAAAAATTGGTTAAACTAGAATTTACAAAGTGCCATCAATAAACGGTGAAGATAGCATTACTTACTTCATTCCTTTGAACCTTGACATCCTGAATCATCAGAATCTGATGAACTTCCTGCTCCAAGAAAATCCAGAAGTTGACTAAACTTCTTCTCCCAAACTGCATTATTATCAGCAATTTTTCTGTCCACGTCATTCTTAACAGCTTCCGCCTCTTTTTTGGCTTGTTCAGCTTCTAATTTAGCCTGTTCTGCTTCTGTTCTAGCATTTTCAGCTTCTTTTCTTGCATCTTCAATTGCTTGATCTGCTTTCTTTTTAACTTCATTCACCTCTTGAGTAAGATCAATTCGAGAGGGCTTTACTTTAAAATGTTGCGTAATACTTCTACCAGGTCCATCCTGAATAATTTGCTCATCTGTTTTCTCATTAAGACCTTGCTCTCTTTGTTCCTTTAATTTGTTTATCTCATCCTATGAATAAACAATATTAAGTTAGAAGATAAGATGGTAAATGTTAAATGGAAAATAACAAACATAAAACTTATAAACTTACTACTACATGAGTGTTATTTGCCAAATTGATTGCATTCACAGCCTTCTCAGATTTTCTTGTACGAGTTGCAACCAACACATCAACTCGAGAACACTTCCCGCCATTCTTCTTCTTCTACAAACATTACAAGTTTTTAGAATCAAATTACACTCCTAATTATTGTACGTTTGCATATTTTGAATAAGTGCGAGAATTACTTCGTAAAATTTTTAGTGGTTTGGAAGCTAATGACATTTAGTTATGTCTAATAGAATTTAATTTTCCATGTGTCCAGAATTCAGCTAATAACAAGAATAAAAAATAAAAAATAAAAAAAACAGAAAATTATAATTAGGTGTGTGCAGGAAAGGGGCGCGGGTGGTGTGCAGGAATTCAAGGGAAGGGGGGCGTGGGTGGTGACGTGGTGTGTAGGAATGCCAGGGAAGGGGGGCATGGGTGGGTGACGTGGTGTGTTGGAATGCTAGGGCGATAGGCTAGTGTACAAGCAGGCAGGCAAGTAAGTGGTAGGAGGGAGTGGGGGTTGTTATGTATGAAAGGACTAGGTTGGTGTGTAGGAAATCCAGGGAAGGGGGGCTGGTGTGCAAGTAGGGAGGGGATGCAGGTATGTGCAGGCAGGTGGCATCTGGCAAGAGGGGGTCGGGGCAGGTGTGCAGGCAGGGAGGGGGCTGGTATGCAGGAAGGGAGGGGGCTAGTGTACAGGCAGGGCTTGTGTGCAGGTCATAGAAAATGCAGCAACAGCAGGGGAGCACTCTCCACCCACAACAGCCTGCAACAGTAACCACTTACAGCTGCAACAGGTGCTTGTCTCATTAGTTTATTTAGTGTAGCCTTTTGAGTTTTTTAGGAAATGATAGAATGTAGTAAAGGTAGTAATTAAGGCTTGATGTGAAATCGTAGATTATTGTAGTCCTATATATGGCAAGAATCAAAAGTTAAAATTAGAAAGAGTAGTTATTACATACAATTTCTTGTCTAGTGCGACCGAAGCTTTTAGTGCCATTATAGTGAGGCATCTTTTGTTGTGCCCTACTTTCACTTGCTTTTTTGCTCTTCTCCTACAATAAAAAGGATTTAATCAATAATATACGTTAATTATATAAGAATAAAGATATACTATCTGTGTATTTTACCATAACAGCCTCTTCACTCCAATAGTCAACTAAGAACTTTCATTCCACTTTAGTCAGATGACTAGGCTTATTTTTGAGACGTTCTTCTTTTGTTTTCAAGTTTTTATCATTAAAGTACTTTGATTTCAATTTGCTCCTAGCACCTCTGAATAAACGTTGTGCATGTTTCATAACACACTCCCGCCTATTTTCAGGGTCATCAAATGACCACTTCTCCTGCAAAACAACAAAAATAAATTAATTATTGCTCATACATAAAGTTGACAATGTTTCATTGTTAATAAGAGAAAGAAAAACCCCATAAAGATGTTTATTATGATAACATATTACTGTGATGCAAGCCCACAAATGGTCTAATGTTTCAGATTTATAATCGTCCCAACATTTAACTTGTACCGAACATATAGCTTTATTTCGAACTTGTTGACCCAAGAAGAAAGAAATTAATGAAGCATTATCACCAATAGCCACACCATCATCGTCAAACTCCACATTCAGTTTTTCCCCAGGAGGTAACAAGGTAAGCTTTCTACAATATACCGTTCCTCTTTTTTTTTTAGCAGCACCTGTATCAATCATAAGCTCACTAGGTAGTGAATTAACATGACTTGAAGCATATTGTCATATATATATATATATATATATATATATATATATATATATATATATATATATATATATATATTTTAGCAGCACCTGTATCAATCATAAGCTCACTAGGTAGTGAATTAACATGACTTGAAGCATATTGTCACATATATATATATATATATATATATATATATATATATATATATATATATATATATATATATATATATATATATATATATGTTTGAAGGGATAATAAAGTCAAACCTGATGAAATGTTAAGGTCCTCATTCTCTTGTACAGTCATAAGTTCCTTGTCGTTCAATGGTTCAGTATCTAAAGATGCATCTTCAAGTTCAAGTGGTTGACCAATCTGTCGTCCTTCCTCATCATAGCCCCCCCTCAGCGGTGTTATTATTCTCCCTTGTTTCTCCAATTTCTTCATCGTTTTCTGTTTACATGTATAGAATAAAAACAAGTCTTTACTGAAGTGATAAGAAAGGATTGGTTTTGACTGTTGCTGAAACTCTCTGAGTGAAACTCTCCAGAGGCTGCCACTGCTGCCACGAACACCACAGGGGCTGCTGCGTCTGCTGGGAACAGTGCAGTCCGCAACCAGCTTGTGATGGACAGCACTGACCACAGCCAGCCTGCAGGTGCTCCTGCCAGCAGCTCTGCTGATCACATTTGGTATCATTGTTGAATTATAAGGGTTGCAACTTTGTTCAATATGCGTGAAATTGATAATCTGATTTTGTTCTATGTAACCAAAAAGATCCTATCTAGTTCAGTCATATTACATGAAATATACTCAAAAATAAAAAAATTAAAATTGAAAACTTATTTGGTTAAATGGTTGGTGTTATGATCTAGCTGAAGGTTTGGCAGCTTGCTTTTTGACATGTGTAATGAATCGACCAAGGCCACCTATCTTGCATACATACCACAGGCGCAAACAACAACAACAAATGGGCACAAGCACACCAAGCAACCCACAAGACAGACACCAACAACAAATAGTAGCAGGGGACAACTTTTAGTGGTTTATCCAGTAATTATTTTGCCATTTTTTTGCTATATTTTTCTAGGTTCTAGTTGAAAATATCTGCATAATCTTTTGCCATATTTTCTAGTTAGTTATGCTTTTTTTTCCCAAGATTTCTGCATAATCGTTTTCCATAATTTTTCTAGGTCCTGTGCATTATGCTTCCTGGGAATTAGTAAGATTAAGTAAACCCAATTCACTAAGTTTGTAATTGCTTTTGTTGGGTTTTCAGTAATTTTTTTTATTTATGATTGCTTTCTAAGTTCATTTGATAACTTATTTGTAATGTTTATGATCAATTGAATGCTTAATTTCTGCAGTTGTTATTTTTATTAGGGTGGGGTTGACAAGCATGTCTTTTGAATTACTCGTTTCATCGATCATTAGCGATCAAAAAGTTAATCAGTTTCATCAATGAATATGATGCCTGATGCGTTTTTGAGGACTGCTTTCACTAGCTAGATTGCATTTTAAAATAGATTAGTGAGTGAGGTGACAGCCTCTAGCTGATGCAAAAGGTGTAAAAAAACATGGAATGCAGGTAATCGTTTTTGGCTGTACATTGTAGACAATTGAGAAGAAAACTCTCTTGTTTATAAATGTCAATAGTGTCTGTTATTGGATTATATATTTGCCATCAACATGATTTGTTTTCTTATGTATAACTGTATATAGAGATTATGATAATATTTTGCAACTCAAATTTTTTAGTCGTACTTTCTTCTTATGAATGCATTCATGGACAGAAGCATGTATGTCTAATCTATTAACATTTCAGTGTTACTATTTTGAGCCTCTGCTCTGTTATGCCATAATAGTGAGAGTGATTTCAATTTTCAGGGACCCTCGAATCTACAACTCCCCCCCTGTCTACACATGCACCTACCCACTCTCTTCACAAGCACCTGCCCCTTTCCCCTACCTGCTTGCAGCACACTCATTCCTATACCAAACTAAAGCTAAATTATAGTTCTTGTACCAGCAAATTTCAATAAGAGAGTTCACATCACTTTTACCTAATATGACATTTTGAAAGCAAAACAACAACTAAGGTACCTAATAAGATCAAACTGACAGTAATAAGCTAGAAACCAAAATCAAAAATAATGAAGTACCTTTTTCTAAGATATCCATGGCCATTGTGTTTTGTGCTTTCTTGTTCGTCTTTAGAAACTTTGCCACTGAGTTTGGTGGAATGAAATTGCCTTTTTTGTTTCCTTCTCTCAAATGTCTTATGTTAGCCTGATAAAAATTAATTAACAAAAAATTACCAGAACTATAGAGGTTGGTTGAAAAACTAAATAAATCATACTTATTAGTTCATATTATACCTTTCTTGTAAACCTGATTTGAGGTTCTATTTCATGTTCCCGATTCTCAAGCTCATCATTAGTGGGAACATATTCATCATCTTCCATGCCAGCAATTTTTTTTTTCCTTTTTGTTCTTTTTTTTTTGTCCCTTCAACCAAGCTTGTCAAAGAAGATGCGATTCTTTTTATGCCCAACGACTTAAGTCTGTTTTTGTTGGCTGCTATTGTAAGAAGCCTCTTTTTTTCATACTCATTCATCTGCATTTATAAAGTAAAAAACAAATAGGGTTAGACAATTTTACAATAGAATTTTAATAAACATTGAGTGCCTAATCTAATTTACTACCATCCACTGCATCCCTAATGCAAAGCTGCTGCCAGCTACTATACACATGGTGTACAATTACTGTCACATACTACAAGCCATTTACCAATAACTGTGCATAAAACAAAAACATCCTGACATATATCTATTCAAATAAGCCAATAAAAACACGATTGCAAAATGTGAAAAAATAAGTAATTATAACTACAAAGGTTTTTCAGGAATCCATGAATATATGTATCAACACATACAATTCATGCTAAAAAAAACAAAAAGAAAAAAAAATTAAGCAATATCAATATCATCATCGTCGCTCTCTTGGTCACCCTCACTGTCATCCTCATCATCATCCTCTAGCAAATCGTCGTCATCTAATGTTTATAAGTCCATATCATTTAGATCTTTGGGTTGATTTTCCTTGGTAGCATCTACAATCATTTCACCAATATCATCTCTTATTTCAACAAATGGATCATGAGTCTCTTGCAAATTACTTGAGCTTGAGATATGAGCACCTTCAGATTGTAGTTGTTGCAATGCATCTTCTTCACTTTCAGTCCCTTCCTTTTCTACAACATTATAGTGATGCCTTGGGTGGGTTTTCACAACAACAAGCCAATCGGGATCAAGTCCGTCACTAACATAGAAGACTTGTTGAGCTTGAGACATGAGCACAAAGGGTTCTTTGGTACGCAATGAACAAAGACTATTGACACTCACATTGCCATGTTTGTCAACTTTGACACCTCTTCCTACCTTATTGACATCCCACCAATCACAATGAAACAAAACCACACGCTTTCCATCTAAATATTGTATCTCAAGTATGTTAGTGAGAATCCCGTAGTAATCTTTTTCCATATTCCTAGCAATGCCTTTCACTGTAACACCACTATTTTGGTGTACCCTTTTCATTTCTGTATTCTTTGTGTGGAATCTGAATCCATTTGCAAGATTCCCATTGAAGCATTGAACACCATTCAAAGGACCTAAAGCCAATGTTTTCAAATCTTTCACCACTTGGTCATTGCAGTCATTAGGCAAATCGATGACCTAACAATAAATAGAATATTAGCTAATTAAAAACTTAGACTAGTACTACACTTGTAATTAAAAATAACTACAGTTGATTTTAAAAAATACCCGGTCACGAAACCAATCAACTAAATTTTTGTTTGATGTGGACTCTTCATATTCACTGAAATTCAAAAAAATAGTTGTTATAAAATGATCATGGGAAAGTATACTTGAAGTTTTTTATAAATAGAAAAGAAAAATATCATACTCTAAATAAGTTTGTGCTTCATCACAATTCTTAAGTACATATTTTCGAACTTGTGTTAACTCTTCTTCACTAAGAGACCTACATTTAGCCTTCCCTAAAGGAACACCAGACGATGCAAAAATTGATAGACCCTTGTAGTCATCATTTTCCGCATCATCATTCCTCTCAGATTGATTAAATTTTGTCTCGATTTCATTCAAGTATTTTGAACAAAAGTACATGCACTCCTCAATGATGTAACCTTCCGCGATGGAACCCTCTGGCCTACTTTTATTGCGAACATAGCATTTAAATCTACGTAAGAGCCTACAAAAATAACAAATTTTTAATAAAGAAAAAAAAGTTGACTTAGTTAATAAAAATTATTAAATCAAATTTGAAATGCATAAGTACCTTTCTATCGGATACATCCAACGATATTGTACTGGTCCACCAATTTTAGCTTCCGTAGCTAGGTGAAGACACAAGTGGACCATGATGGTGAAAAAAGATGGAAGAAATATTTTCTCCATTTCACACAAGGTGACTACAATTTCACGTTCAAGATTTTCCAAATCTTTCACTTTCAATGTCTTTGAACACAAGTCCTTGAAAAATGTACTCAACTTCACTATCACATCGTACACTTTGGGTATGGACACCCCACGAATTGCAAGTGGCAATAGTTGTTCCATAAGAACATGACAATCATGGGTCTTTAGACCATAAATTTTACGCTTATCGAGGTTTATGCATTTAGAAATGTTAGAAGAATATCCATCGGGAACCTTTAAATTCTCTAAAAACTTGCACACTTTTTCCTTTTGTGCCTTAGACAAGGTGTATAGCACCGGAGGAATATGCCACTTTCCATCTCTTAATGTAGGAGCAAGATGTTTCATAACCTTCAAATGCTTTAAATCATGTCTAGCCTTTAAATTGTCTTTTGACTTCCCATCAATATCTAGCAATGTACCAAGAATATTGTCAAGCACATTTTTTTCAATATGCATGACATCAAGATTGTGACGAAGTAAGAGGTTACTCCAATACGGCAATTCAAAAAAAATGCTTTTCTTCTTCCAATTATCATCCCTCTTTGGCAATTTCATTGTTTTACCAAATTTCATGCCTTCAAGGTCCTTTAGTTGTTCTAAAATCTCATTGGAAGATAATTTCCTAGGAGGACCTCTTTTTTCTACTTTCCCGTTAAAGGATTTATTATCTCTCCATTTATGATCGGTAGGTAGAAATTGACGATTGTCCATGTAACAACATTTCCCCTGATTTGGTAGCCGAGCGGAGCTAGTTTCTTTCATACAATGAGGACATGCTTTATAGCCTTTGGTAGACCACCCAGATAAGTTTGCATACGCGGGAAAATCATTTATGGTTCATAACAATGAAGCACGCATTTGAAAGTACTCATTCCTTGAAGCATCATAAGTCTGAGCTCCAGTTTCCCACAATTCTTTTAACTCCTCGATTAATGGTTGCAAATACACATCAATGTTATTTCCCGGTCCACTTTTCCCTGGAATTAACAAAGATAGTAATGTGTAAGGTTGTTTCATACACATCCATGGAGGGAGATTGTACACAACAACCACTACTGGCCATATACTATAGTCACTTCTAAGCCCGCCAAATGGATTAAATCCATCACTTGCTAAACCCAACCTAACGTTACGAGTCTCTGCAGAAAAAGTAGGATATTCTTTATCTAAATGCTTCCAAGCTTCACTATATGCAGGGTGTCTAAGTACTCCGTCATCTTCTCGTTTATCAGAGTGCCACCTCATCTCATTTGTTGTTTTGGACGACATGAATAGCCTTTGCAACCTCGAAGTTAGTGGGAAATAGCGTAACACTTTAGGAGAAGCTTTATCACGCTTAGTATCGCATATGGAACACTTTTCAAGGTTAGCATTCTCTTTCCAAAATAGCATACAATCATTTTCACATGCTTCTATTTTTTCATAATCGAAACCAAGATTAGTAATCATCTTACATGCTTCATAATAATTTGATGGCAAATCAGCACCTTTAGGCAAAGCATTTTTGAACATATGAAGCATACTAGTAAAAGCTTTATTAGTCATGCCATCCATACATTTGATTTGGAATAACTTCAAAATGAATGACAATTTAGAAAATTCATTACACCCGGGGTATAAAGTTTGTTGAGCATCTCTCATCAAATTTTCAAACATTTTTGCCTCTTTTGTATCCTTTTTATATCTAGGTTGATCAAACTCCTTAGGCTGTTGCTCCTCATCAAACATGTCATCTATGTCATCATTATTAGAAACTCCGGGACTAAACCTGTCATAGATCATTCTAAATATATCATCATGAGCACTATCTCCCAAATCATTTCTACTTTTCTTTTGTGGGGGTTTGAATTCTCCATGATAGATCCAACGAACATAACCTTGCACGATTCCATTCACCATCAAGTCAGTGTAAATTTCGTCCCTTGTTTTATGTGGACCATTGTTGCATCGATTACAAGGGCAAGGTACCTTCTTTTCCTCCTCTCCTAAATCACTATTCATTTCTAAGTCACCAAAAGCAAATTGAAGAAATGAATTAACTCCATTTATATATAGATTGTCTGTCCTATTAGCACACCTCATCCACTCTAAACTCTTTTGAACCTCCGGAGTATCCATGTGACAATAAAAGCTATGAATGCAAAGAGAGCTAGTTAATTGAAAAGTGATAATAATAATAATAATAATAATTAATAATATTTTGTGTCTTACTTCTTTAAGGCTGTGTTTGTTAAGAAGGGTTATCATTATTTAAGAAAACTACCTATTCTGACCACTCATACTTTTATATTGCTGACATTGAAAAATTGCAAAATTCCAAAGAGGGAGCTTCAAATTCATGGTTCAGCCTTCTACAAAATTGGCCTTTAATGTCAACTATCATAGTTTATTGTTTTTTCCAGCTACATGATATGGCATACAATTAGGTAATATGTAATATCTAGCGACATAAAGACGTCATTGGAAACATCAGCTTCAGATTTTAACATGATTTGATTATGAAATTTGATTTTTTTCTTTTCCCCTCAGATATTGTCATTATGGACTGTAAGTCCGAAGTATATTGGAGGATTGTGTTCATCAACTCAAGATGTTGGTCAAGATCTATAGCATAGTTGCAATGCATTTGAACTCAAGTACCA
This sequence comes from Chenopodium album, assembly GCF_948465745.1. Classification (NCBI taxonomy): domain Eukaryota; kingdom Viridiplantae; phylum Streptophyta; class Magnoliopsida; order Caryophyllales; family Amaranthaceae; genus Chenopodium; species Chenopodium album. Next base: position 26,181,536 of record NC_137850.1, on the reverse strand, counting down.
AATATATCATATATTAGCTATTTCTTTTCTTTAAGATGTCCAATTGTAAAAGATTTGAGGATACTGATCATGTTCGTAGGATGGCACTATTTAATTTTACTAATATCATAAATTAGACTAATTTAAGTAGCACATGCACACAAATTATCAGAAAAAGCAGATTATACAAAAAAATATAATCAAAGATACAAAGTAATTACTTTTCACAAAAAAAAAGGATTAAATTAAATGAAATCAGGAAAATTGCCATACGAAATTATGCAAATTAAAGATCAAAAATCTTAAGCCACACCAAATTGTAGCAGAAATTGTAAAAATAAAATCAAAATTCGAGAACAAATCTGTTCAACCATAGCAACTAGAATCCAACGTAATTCAATTTCTTCCACATATGTATTAGAAAAAAAAAATTAAAATCGCCATTGATTCACACATTAAAACACAACATATGAGAAAAACGAACAGTTAATAGATCTAACCTTGAAATTTTGTCCAACAATTGATCTTCTGAGCGTTAGTCGAATCTTCGAATTAGGCTCCTTCGAAAGAACGGTTTTGATTCTTAAGCAAACAAGGTTTCTGAATTTTTTTTTCAATAGGAAGGTTTCTAATTTTTGAGGATAATTTTGTGGTTTTGGTAAATGGTTTAATAAGTGGCGGCTAATTAAAAAAGAAAGTGTCGCCTAATCAATTTTGGGATTTGTGAGGGGGATTAGTGTTTGTGAGTTTTTTTTTTTTGGGGTAATTAGCTACCTAATCCGTGAACTAACTTCATATTTTTTTTTTTTTTAATACAGCCAATTTACATTATTTGTTAATTAAGATTAAGTGATACTTTATATAAGTATCAGTAAAAGTGTATAACATAATGAGCTTATGTCCTTTTTAATCTTTTTTGTGTTTTGTTGATATGTGTTTGTTTTATTTTTAATTTAATTTTAAGTGCTTAATTATATTTTTTTTTTATTACACATGTATGATTATTCATAATGTAATAACTCATTAATTATACTACCTTCGATTATAATGCCTCAAAGTTACAACTAATTAAAAATCGAAGATAATATATATATATATATATATATATATATATATATATATATATATATATATATATATATATATATTATAAAGGTTCTTATTAATAAAAAAAATTTAAAAAAAACGAAATTACTTATTCAAGGGTTACTTATTTAAAGAGTTACTTGGTCGGTCAAAGGTTACTATTATAAGTTACTTATAACCAACCGAGTAACCCATGAATAACTAACCCCTAACTGACCAGATAACCCTTGAATAAATAACCCCACAATAAGTATTCTCGAAATATAAAAGTACGTACTACGGAGTATATAAATACTTACTATTACATTATCATGTAACTAGAGTGGACAACACGAGTGTTTGGGTCAATTTTAGATCTAGTTATTATGGGTTACAAGTAATTGATGTAAGACCATGTTAATTACATTAGAAACATGTGTTTGAAATCATTTGATCTTGATAGTTGAGACTAACAAGAACCATGCATATGTATTAGAACATTTAGAATTGAAGTATAATTATGTTTTCTTACATTTAATAATCAAGTTTAAAAAAATAAAATTGTATGAATATCATTTCAGCTTAATTTCATTTTATATTAGTTCATTTCAGCTCCAATCAGTTTAGTTCAGTTCAGTTCAGATCTGATCCGTTTAGTTCAGTAGTTCAGCTTCAAATTTCCTTCATTCTCAAAAAAATATTCATTTCAACTCAATTTAGTTTAGTCTAGTTCAGCTCCAATCAGTTCAGTTCAGTTCAGTTTAATTCAACTCCAATCAGTTCAGTTAGTTCAGTTCAGTTTAGTAAATGTGAACAAGCCCTTAGTCTAAGAAAGAGTTAAAGAGTAATTTAACTTTAATTAATAATAGAATTCCTTGATCTAGTATTATTTTAATAATCCCATAAAATTGATTAACAATATTGTTAGAGTAATATTAGGTTATTGTTAATCCATGTTTTAACAACCCCGTTCTAATTATTTCATCATATAATAGTATAGTCTCCCGTCTAGCTTAATTTATATATATAGGTACTTGTATTATCATTATAATGTAATTTTGAAACTATGCTCATATCTATTACGGAGTACTAAATTATTTCAGATTATACTTATATTTATTAAATAAAACATTTAGATATATTCATGTGTATCGAATGCTATGTTTGTTGTACACTATATTTTCTTTTTGTGATATAAAATTGTTCATAAATAAAAGACATACGACATCTACAAAGAGATTTAGATCTACTAAATACATAATAATTGAATCAAATAAAAACATTCGTAAGCAAATTAAAGTTACGATCGTTGTTGCATATCGTACTATCTTATATTTATTCAGCGAGCAATTCGGATATAAAATTATAATTTTGTAACTAAAGTTATAATCAATAAAAAATCAAAAGTATAAATAAAAAAATAAATTTAATTTAACAAAGCTACAAGTAAAATGTAGGAGGGAAATTTACCTCCATAATTAGTAATAAGTTTAACTTGGTTGAAAATTTTGCGTGAAATTCTACCCCTAAAAGTAAATCTCATCAAAATGAGGCGGTAAAACTCCCTCCAAATCAATACTCAGTATAACTAATATATAATAAAAAAAAAAATTAAAAACAAAAAACATTAAGAAAAAGGGTGTAAAACACTTAAACATCAACAGAGTTATGCGTTCTTCATCCTTCACTCATATGTCATATGCGTTCTTCATCCTTCACTCCATTTTCTTTCTTTTTTTTTTCTTTTTGGAAAGCCAGTTCTTTACTCCATCCTCCATTCTCTACCAATTTCAAGCTTTTAATCTAACTACTCTCTAGAATCAAGTGGGAAATCTCAAATTCTCAAGTAAGTTCCTTCTCTCCTATATCTGAAATTTAATTTCTCACTGAAATTAGGTTTCAACGGTATTTATTGGGGTTTTTTAATTTTAATTTTAATATATATGTGTGATATCAAAATATCATTTCGGGTTTCAATGGGTTGTGAAATTTGTTTTCAATCTATCATCATCTGCCAATTAGCTGATTTTATAATGTAACTCGAGTTTCAATGGGTTTCAAATCATCATTTCGGGTTTCAATGGGTTTCAATGGATTATGCTGAATGTTGCGCTATTTATTGATAGTTATTTAATTTAGTTGGTGTTCAATATATTTTGCATTTTTATGTGAGATTTGAGTTCGGATCTGATTTGGGTTTAATATTTGATTTTTAAAAAAAATATTAATTTTTTTTTTCTGGGGCTATATATTGTTTATGCTATCTACTGATTGCGTCCAATTGGTTGGAACATCATATACCCTCTAATTTGTTCTTAGTATTTCAACCATCGATAAAAGTTCTAGTGAGAGCTGTGCAGCAGCTTATCATATAAGAGACCTATACATTGATGGAACCACAATGTGGTAATTGGAAATTGTAGTGTTGAATCAGTGAAGTTAACAGGATATACATACCCTTTCTTGAGAAAAATATGCCTTTTCTGTAGTATTGTTTATACTAGACACATAATATCTATACTTAATATTTTTGTAAAAGGTTTTATTTTTCCCTTCTTGTGGATGATAAATGGAAATATGGACACATAATAGAAATTAGCTTAGACACTTTGGAGGGCATGTAAGGGCTTCTTTATAGTTTGAGAAAGGCTACATTATATGCATTTTCTCTCTAACGCAGTGTGTGTGACTGTGGGAATGGTATGGAGTCTACTCTACATGCTACATTTGTATGTTTTGGATAATGAGTATCCCCTTGTCGGTTAGGGTGAAATGTACCAAACTTTTTAATTTGCTCTGTCTCAAATGTGTGTCACTATGCTATGAATGAATGGACTCTAGTCCTTTTGTATGGCTCGCCTTACCTTGAGTTGCGTTCTGCTGTCTGGAACCAGCTTAATACCATGTTCCATTCTTTGCCCCCTAATATTCTTGTTCAGGGTGATTTTAATCACCTTGATTCGTTATCTCAGAAGTTAGGTGGATCTAAGCGATTACAGGGTCACCACTCATTATTGACACTTAGGCACCAGTGGAGCCTCAGTAACATACCATCTAAAGGGGTGGCTTTTGTTTTTTTTTGCTTTATTATTACTTTTTCCAAAAGGTGCATGTTTAGCTCAATGATGTTGCTTGTGTAAGCGTGTGTATTCATGGATTTCTATTAGTAGCTTTTGTTTCACTTAATAGTGTCTTGTATTCGATTTGTTTCTGAAACTTGAATATATGTAACTCAATTTATTTGATAGTAGAATGCAGTCGTGATGTTGTTGCTTCCTTAGTATTTCCCTCTGTTGTTGCTACCCTGCTATTTCATCCCTTCCTGTTTTTGTGATAAAACTACTGCTGGCCACTTGTTGTCGCACTATTGTGTGTTTGTTTTACTTGATTCGAATCATAAATTAGAATTAGAAGGGAAATGGAAGGGAGGGAAATAGGAGGAAGGGGAAGGAAGGGAAAGTGGAGGAAATGATGAGCTCCACTTTTGAAGGGATGGTCTTTATTAAAGGAGGAGGGAAAATGGATCCTCCAAGGGATGGTCTTTATTAAAGGAGGAGGGAAAATGGATGGTCTTTATTAAAGGAGGAGGGAAAATGGATCCTCCACTTTCCCTCCAAATCTCTCCAATTTTGAAGAGATGGTCTTTATTAAAGGAGGAGGGAAAATGGATCCCTCCCTCCCCGTCCCCTGCCCTCCCCCAACATATTATCCAAACAAGGAAGTTTGTCTCCCTCCGTTTTTCTTCCCTTCCTTTCCTTCCATTTTTTGTTATCCAAACATAGCCTTAGTCTCATCTATTTACTCTGTTAGAGTTGTTTTACTACAACTCGAGAGTTCCAGAAGTGGAGCAACTTTTATGAATTACACAATTCTGAAATCCCTGATGCAGTAGATGCTTGCATGCGGAAACCCATGATATGTATTTCTGTTTGTTTTTTTAGGGGGTTATTCTGCTAAATCTATTCATTTTATTACATCCCTTTCCCATTCTATGGCTGGCATTCAAAAAGTTACTTACCTACCACTAATGGTGATGGAAATTATTACAAATTTTGCACTGGTGTTTCTCAATAGGTACTTCTCTACAACTTAGTGGTATCATCCCTCTTTTCGACACTCCTAGGTGTATCAATGCTGACATGCATGATAGCAAGGCCTTTTGATCAATCTATGGTTACCATCATAGCAGTCGCTCTGTTTGTTTTGTTTATTACACTCTCTGAATCTCGACATTCTTTTCTGCAGTACTTTATACAATATCACCAGGCTGCCTTGAATTCTATACTAGCAGGTTTGTATTCTCCTTCTAATGATTTTATGTGTGTCTTCTCTTCTCCTTCTAATGATTTGAAGTTTGGTGACTTATTTCAGATTCTTAAATAAAATTAGATTAATTTGTTTATCTGGAAAACTAATTATATCACTTAGATTTGAGGTTTCTCAAGTAGTGTTACTGAGGATTATTTAAGTCTATGAAAAAAAAGAGTGTAAGCAAGTTTATGATACAAATTTGCTTTGTTCTTGTTTGATTTAATTAGCTGGTTACATATAAAAGCTTGTTTGCTTTGTTTATCGTAGCAGTCATTCTGTTTGTTTTGTTCGAGTTGTTGGAGCAGGTTTGTAAATGATAAAAGTAGAACAGGGTTGTCCTGTCATAAATGGAATTTGTAACGAGATTTTTGCCCGTCGTAAATGGCTTTAATGACGGGATTTTAGCCCTTGGTAATTGGCTTTTGCGATGGGATTATAACAGGTTATACATTCTACGACGGCCCCTTTCTAGGACGGGCTCTGGATGGAAAATGCGTTCATAAATGAACCTTTATGATGGGTTTACGACGGGATTTCATGTCCTCAATGAACTCGATTCTAGTAGTGTGTTTCAATTTCAGGGTGGGGGGAAACAAACATCAAGTTCCTTTTTGTTAGTGCTCAACTAATCTATATAAAATACCGTTTTGATTTGTTTGTGTGTTTTGTTTTTCAAGGGATTTAGATAAATTGGATATGTGTAAAAACGCTAGAGGTGGATACTAAAGCTGAAGAAGATGCTTCCTGAATTGTTCCTGAATTGCAAGCAAGAGAAACAAATGATAATGTAGTCCAAAGAATTGCTGAAATTGTTTAGGGGACAAAATGATTTAGTTTTATCTTTAATTGTTTTTTTGTTAGTTTATTTATTTATTTATTTATTTTTGTTTTGAAGGAATTCTTAGTTTAACTAGTGATAATTTAATTTTGTAATTTTCCTTATAAATAACAATGTACAAACTTTTAATTTATATAAATAAAATTCTAATTTTTTTTTTCTATAAATTCTTATTTGAATTGTATTATTATTATTGTTATTATTGGAACTAGATATATCTCTTGGTTAAAAATAATTGTAAATAAAACCATAAAAATAATAATTATTTCTATGTTGTAAGATTCACGGAATTAATCCTAGTTTATTTTTCTTAAACAACATGATCGGTTTGTATCAATATATGTCTGCCACAAAAATAAATTTTTATATTACACAAGTGTTAGGCTGAATGCCACGGCAAAAATAATACCTGTGAGCTATGACACAAGTGTTTGTTTGCCACGAGAATAATTTTAGTTGTGGCTCAAGTGTCAATTTGCCACGGGAACATAATTAGCCGTGGCATAAGTGTTTATTTGCCACGGAAAAGAAATTTAGTCGTGGCACAAGTTTCAATTAGCCACGAATTTCCCTTTTCCCGTGGCATAATATATTGTTGACATATCAAGTTTTTTGTTGACTTTATTTTTCCCGTGGCTAGATCATATTATGCCACGAATTTAGAATTCCCGTGGCATAATTCGTGGCACAAGTGGTTAATTGTTGTAGTGTACTAACCACAATCAATTATTCAATTCATTAACATAACCTTCATCCAATTCCCTAGAATAAAATCTAAGCCAACATGATGAACAAAAGCATAGAAAACAAGGTAAAATAAGAAATAAAGCAAGAATCAAACAACTAATCTAACTAACTACTCAAATCAACAAGAAAATAAACAAAAACAAGATATAAAAGAAAGCAATAAAGATGAGAGAAAGTTAAAAAGACTCATTGAATATATGAGAAGAAAATCCACAAATTGCTTCTTCAACCTCTCAAAACTCCATGAAAATCCAAGCTTTCTCTTTCTAAAACTACTGCTAAACTAGAGAGAGAGACTCTTAATCTAACCCTAAGAGAGAGAAAATAAAATAGGCTAAAACTAATCTAATGTAGGGTGAATTAAAGTTAAGAAAGTAATAAACCCCCAAAGGGGCATTTAAATACAAGCTAATAAATAAAAAAGAGAAAAGAAAAGAAATAAAGAAAATAAAATAACAAATAAAAGAAATAAAAAGATAATAAAAATAAAATAAAATAAAAAGCCTAAAAAACAATCAGACCCACGAAATTGCCTCTTCATTTCGTGGCTGCTCTCTGGTTTATCATAATCACCAAAATCACCGTTCACCATCAGCGCATCATCAACCATCATCTTCACCATTAATCGTTGTCAATCGTGGCCCTTGGATTATATGAATTAATCCCAACCGTTGAAACTCATTAATTCCGTACAATTGGACCCGATAAAACAGAGCGGCCGCGGATGAGCATCTCCCAGGCATCTACCGAAAATTTGCAAGGGGTGGAAGGACCTAAGGCCGCGTCCGCGGCAGCAGCAGCCGCGCCCGCGGCGGCCTGGGTTGCGATTTGCTGTTGTTTTGCGCTGATTCGAGGTGACTTACGGGATGCACTGCTTTGGGGGTTGCTGCTGGAGGTTTGGGCGGCTGACGGTGCTGCGTGGTGGTGATTGTTGGTGAATTCGGGAGCTGCCATGAGTGGTGGTGATTGCGAGGATTCGAATGGAAGCAGAGGTGGTGCGGTTTTGGTGTTGTTGATGTCGTTGTTGCTGGTGGCTCTGTTTTGCGACTGCCACGTTGTGAGTGGTGGCGAAATGGTGGCTAGTGGGTGATGGAGGGTGATTACTGGTGATGATTGGAGGTGGTTTGGTTGTGAACTTGAGGTTGTGATGTTGGGTGCGTGAGATAAAGTTGTGGGTTGAGAAGTGTGTAGTAGGGGGTGAATGGAGAATTGAGGGAGCAGGGGAACTGTGTTGTAGGTTTGGGAATTGGTGTGGTGAAGGTTAACAAGGCAGCAGGTGATTGTGGGGGTGTAGGTTCAAGTGGCTGCAACTTCGGGGCTTGGGAGCTTGTGAATTATGAAGCTCATTTGACATGAACTAGAGAACCAACCTTGACCCGAACACATACCTGTACAAACCAAGAAAACCGAGAGAAATAGGGACAAAAACTAAAATAATAAAATAAAATGAAGTAAAATAAAATAAAATACGAAACTATAATAAATAAGAAAACAAGAGAAAAGAGAAACAAATAACTAAAAATACGAAACTAAGCTAAATCTTATAAAAACTACAAAAATACTCAAAATAAAGATCAAATAAGGAAAAATAAGAAAATGAGAGAAATAAAGCCTAAAACTAGGAAAATTATTAGAAACTAAACCGAAAAATAAACATAAAAATACCCTAAAATTGACATAAAAGTCACTTATCATTTGTCTGTAAGTACAGACACAACTCCACAGGACCTCGTTAATTTGCTTACTAGCGTGAAATCCGACAAATCAATCACTTTTACTAGTGATGATTTGCCTTCAAAAGACACTACCCACAACGCATTATACTTAACTGTGGGGTGCAAAGGATACAACATCCCTCTTACTTTAGTGGACAATGGGTCTGTAGTAAATGTGTGCCCATTACGAACTGCGAAATACTTAGGCTTTAATCCAGAAAAAGATTTTCAATCAACAACACAAAGCATTAGGGCCTATGACAATTCAAGGAGATCAGTGTGTGGAACTGTTAAGCTACCAATTACCACAAGCCCAATATAAAAGATGGTTGAATTTCATGTCATGGACATTAAACCTACATTCAATCTTCTTCTTGGACGTCCTTGGATACATGAGCTTGGAGCGATACCATCCTCGCTCCATCAAATGATCAATCACTTCTAGAAATAAACCATGATAATGATGAAGAGGACATGTGGGGATTCGCCGCGGAGGCAATTTGCACACTGGAAATGGGGGAAAACCTTGAAGAACCATTCAAGCTTGATCCATATTCCACCCCAATAGTAAACATCTTATTCAAGAGTAGTTACTTTCCTGGGATGCCCTTGGGAATCGGAATAAATAAATCTCTTTTACTTCCTATCCTAAAGAAAAGCTTCACTTTTGGATTGGGATATAAACCAACCAAAGAAGAACTAGAGTCTCACGATGCTAAGATCAAAGCACGTAGAGACAAAAATAAGAAAGGGATAATCACTTTACTCCCATCCTACAATCAAACCCTTAATGGTCAATTCATTAGGGAGGGAGAGGATTTACCATGCTATGACTTTCCAGAACCATTAGTTCTAGAAGGTATCAAGAAGCCTGGATTCGAAATATTCCACAATTGCTACTTCATGAATGACGATTTCGAAATTGTTCAATCAAAACACCCAAATCTAGGGTGCAATGATAGGCAAGCATTCAACTTGCTATTTGGACTAGAGCAAAACCATGTTGCTACAATGACTAATCAGAACGCCATCCAAGATAAAGCTTTTGACCCAACCTTGTTGATCACCTCTTCTAATGAAACCTTCGAGCATGGATGGAGGAAGTCTTTCAAATGGATTAACCATAAGGGTGACAAACTGGAAATCACCACAGGCGAAGGGAAGATGTTTGAAGAATCCGACGATGAGTTTAATTTAGACTTTAAGGAAGCTGGAAGTTTAGGCCTCATGGCCATTATTGAGTCTTTCTTTTCTAGTTCTAAGGAAGAAGATCCCAAAAAGGATTTTTCTCTGGATGTACTTTCTTTTGATTTCAATAATATGAGCTCTATTTCCGAGTATATGCCTTCTCTTGAATCTTTTGAATGCTATAATAATCAATCTAATGAAGATGATAATATTAACAAACTGGTTGAATTAATAAACGAACGAGAACAAAAGAATCTTGTAATTGAAGAAAGTGAAACAATCAATATATGAACTAATGAAAACAAAAGGGAAGTCAAAATTGGCTTAACTTTAAATCTGGAAGAGCGATCGATCCTTATATCAATGCTCAAAGAATTCGAAGATGTGTTCGCTTGGTCATACAAGGACATGCTTAGAATAGGGAAATTGCAGAGCATACCATTCCCTTGAACCCTACTTCTAAACCAGTAAAACAAAAACTTCGACGAATTAAACCTGATGTCGCTTTAAAAATAAAAGAAGAAGTACAAAAGCAATTAGACGCAGGCTTCATTCGCGTATGTAATTACCCAAAATGGGTAGCAAAAATTGTCCCAGTCCCTAAAAAGGATGGACGAGTTCGCATGTGTGTCGACTTTAGGGACCTCAACAAGGCTAGCCCTAAAGACGATTTTCCTCTACCACATATTGACATATTGGTAGATAACACGGCTGAACATGCGATGTTATCCTTTATGGATGGATACGCAGGTTACAACCAAATTCTAATGGCAAAAGAAGACGAAGAAAAGACATGCTTTATTACCCCTTGGGGTACATATTGCTATACAGTCATGCCATTTGGTTTAAAAAATGCAGGAGCTACGTACCAAAGAACGGCTACGACTCTCTTGCATAATATGATGCATAAAGAAATAGAAGTGTATGTAGATGATATGATTGTGAAGTCCAAAGATAGAATGGGACACATAAAATCTTTACGCAAATTCTTCACTCGTATAAAAGAATATAAAATGGGATTGAATCCACAAAAATGCGCCTTCGGAGTGACTTCTGGCAAGTTACTCGGATACGTAGTAAGCACACATGGTATTGAGATCGATCCCTCTAAAATAAAGGCAATTGTTGATATGCCTCCCCCTCAAACAGAAAAAAAATTAGGGGGTTCCTTGGTAAACTACAATACATTAGCCGATTTATCAATAAGTTGACGATGACTTGTGAGCCAATATTTAAAAATTGGAAAAAGAGGAAAAACGTGAATGGGACGATCAATACCAAGAGGCCTTTGAGAAAATCAAAGATTATCTCAAAAGTCCACCAGTTTTAGCACCACCAGTATCCAAACTACCTCTTAGGCTATACATCACAGTTACAGACACGGCCACAGGAGCCATGTTAGCACAAGAGGTAGAAAAAGTCGAGCGTGCTATATATTATATAAGCAAAAAAATCATCCAATATGAAATAAAATATAGCACCTTGGAAAAAACAAGTTTAGCATTAGTGTGGGCAACTAAAAAACCTACGACATTATATGCTACCCCACACCACTCATGTGATTTCACAACAAAATTCGATAAAGTATTTGTTTGAATAACCACCCATACAAGGAAGAATATCCAAGTGGTTGGTAATGTTGGCCGAATTCGAGCTAAAATATATTCCTGAAAAATCAATAAAAGGAAAAGTAATATCCGATTTTCTGGCTCAACATCCTATTTAACACAAGTCATGTAGAAACTACTCATCTTCCGGATGAAGAGATTCTCATGACACAAGATGACAAATGGGTAATGTACTTCGACAGCGCATCCAATCAAAAAGGATGGTAGCACGCCATGTAGTAGCACACGTGGCAGCCACCAAGTGGCAGCGTACCAAGGTGGCAGCGTGCCACGTTGGCAATGCCATGTGGCAACGGACCGCGGACTCGGGCGACGGGTCATGGACGCGGGTCGAAGGGTGGCGGCCCAACTGAACCCAACTTGGGGTTCAAGGTTGGGTGTCACATGGTTAGCTCACAATGCATGTGAGTTGCCTTGGGGAGCAAGTGAGGAAGTGGTCCTCACCTAACCATGTGACACTTGTTACTTAATTATTCCTTGGTTTATTTAACTAAGGATTGAATTCAACATTCTTTCCATGTGGGATCTTTTTGTGAAAAAGTCCCACATTGAAAGATGTGTGGATTTCACAAGGAAGCACTCCTTATAAATAGCCAAGGCATACCTTGGGATTGTTCACTTGAGTAAGAGCTCAATTAGGCATCTCCACTTGTGAGAAAACCTATAAGCTCATTAATTACTCGGGTAGTCTTTTTGGTCGGACTTGGCTAACCTCCAAGTAGTAGACCGGTCGAGTCGCGTTGTGGGTGGATTTCGTTGGAGGTCCTCGCCCTTTGTGAGGCTCGGCTTTCTCAAGTAAGAGCTCCATCCGGTTAGGCGAAGCACGTTACAAGGGTAATTTAGTCTTTTCTCTAATCTTGTTATTTATAAATTTTGTTATATTAATTGTGAGTTTGTTCTTGGGCTCGAGTTTTATTTTCCATGGTGAGTCAGACTCATCGAACCCCAACAGCAGTATCGGAGCCTTGCTCATTTATTTTTATAACAAATAATTTTCAAGGTGTTATTTTTATAACAATTAATTTTCAAGGTGTTATTGGATCTAATCATTGAATTTGACGCATTTGGGTCCGTTATTTATTAATATGAAACATGTATGAGCACGTTTTAGGCCTAATTAGTAATCGGACTAGGCTCTATGATATCTTTGTCTTGAATACGGGTTTTAACTTGCTTCATAATGCATTTCGGAGTCCATAAACATTTCAACTTTGATCTAGCATGAAGAACGGATTTTGTAACATCATCGCACTTCTTGTCGGTACAGGATGCCAAAAGTAGGTCTCTACAGATGGCTAATGCATTTTGTATGAAAAGCATTGAAAAGGAAGATGAGGAAATTTGGGATTCAACATCTATAAAAGATAGGTTTTGAAGGATGTCTGAGCTTAGTTCAAAAGCTTATATTGATATAATTCTTATGAGGTTCAACATTATATTAAAAAGAGTTTCAGTCCCATATAACATGGCACTTTACCTAACAAGATTCAATGGTTTGAGAAAGGTTGATGAAATTAAGGTTTTGAGTGATGCTCTTTATTATATATTTTGCAAAGGATGCTTCATGCATGTCATGCATGGACTATACTCGTCTATTTAATTCACATCTTTTGAGAATATGTGGTGATAGATTTCAATCGAAAAACCAATGTAACGTAGGAATACAATTTAGAAATTCCTAATTCCTTGCGGAAGGACGAAGGAAGATTCTTAGTGTATGGAAATGAAGATTAATATAAAATTTAGAAGTTGCAAAATTCTTATTCATGAGAACATCTCATGAATTGTGCTTACTAAACCTCTTCCATTGCCAAGGTATGAGAGTCATACTAAGGTTATTGGATTGAAGCAAGTTATGTAATTTAAGTTGTATATGTTTTGAGAAAAAATATCACATAATTAATACATTAACTTACAGAATTATATTTAATTAGAAATTTATTATTTCTCTTATTTAATTATGGTTTTTGATATTAAATAAAATGTCCAAAATAATTATAAATTGATGGGCTCATCAACTTGATGACTTGGTGAATAAAACCGCACAGGTGAACTAAATTCATACATTTTTTAAGTTCCTAATTCGAAATTATTAAATTGGACATAAATGATTTCAATAAATGGACTTACATGTAAGATTAATTAGATAGCGCAGTTTCATGGGCTATAGGGGTGTAGGCGTCGTTTGAAGCGCGCCTACATAAGCATGTTGTGAATATGTTTGGCACTCATAAGAAGTGGGAATTGATATTTACGATTAGGGACAAGAAAAGTAGGGACCCGCCAACAAGTTTTTAAGGAACTTGTAAACCCTTCACGGATCATTTAAGGCAACCACGAATAAAGGGACAACGATAGGCAACAACGATTGACCCGTGAAGGTTACACCCCATTCAGAATCCATGAGATTACTAACTCCATATGGTTCGGAACCACGAAAGGAGGATCGGGGATGATGGTACGAAGTGAGTCATGGAGTCACATTCGCCCGTATTGCCCTCTACTCGATTCTTATATTGAAAAGTGATTCCTGCAATCTCAAAGGCATGCAAACAAAGATTAAATTTGCTCCAAACTAACATTAGGCTAAATTGGTTGAATATTAATGCAACACATAATTCTAAAATATTGTGATCACTTGATTAAAGAACAAGAGTAAAAAGGAACTTAAACCGGTCGTCCAAATTATCTTATTAGGTGTGATTTTCGATTACATATTCCCTTGAAACATGCAATATAGTGATCAACAAATATAGTAAAAATCAACATTAATATTGGAATCAATTCAACAATAAATTATTAGTCAAATCAAATAATAATAAACCTAATCATGATACTAGCAACAAGAATAAAAATAAGAGTGGTTAAGTGATTAATTACTCACTTTCCGCGTTTCCTTGAATTGCTACATCATGAATACACAGTTAGTAACTTTAATAAATATATAAATCAAATTGAAACAATTAAATTAAATAAAAAGTAGAGTTGATTTGGTCCAAATCCTTAGTTAATTATACCTTTCACGCCTTGGTTTAAGTATAGAACTTCGGGTATTGTGTGGACTCCTTGGAGTGCTTAGGGGAAGTATTATGGAACAATAGGGATGCTAGTGTTTAGGCTAAAGAGGGAGAAGAGAATGATTTTGTGATCAAGCTTGTTGATGATTGAAAAAGGGGTGATATGACTTCTGTTTATAGAGAAAAAATAAGGGTCGAAGAATTAAGATAAAATCCGAATTCGAATCGGAATAAAACTCTTGCGATAGGCAGCAGTTTTTGCGGTTTTTGTTTTTATCATATATTTTGATCTAAAAATTGAAATAAGATAAATGATATGTCTTTGGAAATATCTTGAAGTCTACTTTCTAACCCAATTAAAATTAGATTAAAATAGTTTTTAAAATAAAAGATATGGCAAAAATAGTGGGACGGTGTCAGTTTTAGATAGAGTTTCGTATTTCTTTTATATCTTTTTTGCTATAGCTCGAATTAATATTATAATATATTATTGAAAAGATCATTTCAAGGGCTATCCAAACATCTAAGATTTAGATAAAAACTATGAGGCACGAAAATCATATCTGACTATCTTTGAACGTCTTTCAATTCGAATAGAATTAGGACTTTTAAAAAGAGGAGTTTCATTCAATTTCAAACTCTTTAATCTTATCTTTTCATAAAGGATAATTAAGGTCTTTTAGAAACTTATAGAAGCTACCAATTAATCCTAATTGGTTTAGGAATAGGATTAAATCCTTTGGACCCTCCACATGATCATTGCGTTGTAGGTAAGGTGGGCTTAGGTTCGGTTTAGGCTCATTTTAGTATTTTGACCATAACTTATTCGTTATAACTCGGATTTGGGCTTATAATATATCGTTGGAAAGCTATTTTCAAAAACTATCCAAATATTTAATAATTAGACCAAGATTATGAACCAAAATAAACTGGTCTAAACGTTTTTATAAAAAGGACACGAAATGAATGATTTTAAGGGACACGAAATGAATTATTTTGGGTTTAAAGGCACGAAAAAAGGAAAATAAGTAATGGTTTGGGGAAATGGACTAGGAATTGGGTTGGTTTATGAAATGTATTGGGATTGAATATGGATTTAAGCACTCCAAAGATTAAATACTCGACCCGACCAATAATGGCGGTGAAAGGTTGTTCATCATTGGGTTTGGTTTTGGGGAGACATTTTTAGGTGTCTACAAGGGGCATAGTGATGCTCGGTCAATCACATGGGTATGCATGAATGATGCATGATCAAACTATTGACCTAATTTGAAGTTCAAGTATAGATCATCCTGATATATTAGTGGATTCCTTTGACATGAGTAGAACAGTGATTTCATTCAATGATTGATTTAACTGCGGTACACCCAAACGTCATTTCGTAAAAGGGGACTATAAAAGGTGTTTCCTAGTTACTTTAAAATTTGAGTGGGAGGTTTGGTTGCCACAAGATTGGATTGAGTCTACTTATTTAATTAGGAATGAGTCATGGCCCCTTGACGAGGGAGAATTGAGAAAATGCATGGCCGTGGATTACATAGTAATCATTTGTTTTGCAGTTATAACTTAGTTTTCAAGAAAAGTAGTTTTGTAGATTAATATGATCTCGACATGAGATGCAATCATATTATCTAACGACACACATTAACTTAAGGAATTCGAATATTGCACACTTGTCTCAGAAAAGTAGGAGATTGAAGGATTTGTGTCTTCGTCAAGTGCAATTACTAGATATATCAAAGATCACTATTATAAAGATAATTAGTTAATTCATTTGGGTCGTCATTGTTTGTTTCTATATATGATAAATGATCTTTGGGCTAGTCAAGTATAGGGGTGGCAATTCGGGTCGGTGGGTCGGGTTCGGGTCAGATTTCGGGTTATGCTTAGAAATAATCAAAAATAGTGTAAAACTTAATATTATTACGAAATATGAAATTTTGGTTAAATCGGGTCGAATTCGGGTTATTCAGGTTCGGATCGGGTCGGGTTCGAGTTTCTCTCAGTAACTTCGGGTCGGGTTCGTTCGGGTTATCGGGTCGGGTCAGGGATTTCCAGCCCTAGTCAAGTAGTCCCAAAGCCCAATATAATGGATCTAATGAGGACACACACAAGGGCATTAGATTAAACAAGTATGAAGCCCATTATTAGGCCTCATGAAGTACTGGCAACCACGTAAGGAGTAGGGCTAGTGTAGTTAGAATTTGGTTAAGTGTTTGGGTTTGACATAGAATCTAATTCTAAATGTGATATATAAATAGAGTCCATGCCTGGGATTAAAAATGTCATAATTTAGCTATACAGTGAATTATGAAGCAAGCAACTAAAGCACCTAAACTTTCTCTCTCTCTCGCACGCCCTTCCCTCTGCCCTTCCTTGTCCGCACGGTACGGACACCGCCCCCTAGTGGTGCATGGTGGTGGTGGTGGTGGTGATGGTTCGTGGTTAGTTTGTTCCTCTCCTCTCCGTAGAAGGTTGATTGAAGGGTTCAATCACGACTAACTAGCATTAGTGGAGGTTGAATTTGTGCCCGTGGACCAAGCAGAGGAATCACGTTTGGGTTCTAGATCCCCATATTGTTCTTGCTTGATCATACGTGAAATCACGCTTCAAAGGTACAATTATACGTTATTAGATGCTTATGAATGAGATTCATGCAATTCCTCTTCGGGCCTGTTCACTTTAGCTTAATTTCAGTTCAGTTCAACTCTAATCAGTTCGGTTCAATTCAGTTCAGCTCCAATCAGTTAAGTTATGTTCAATTCAGTTCAGCTCCTAATTTCTTTCTCTCATAAAATATTTATTTCAGCTCTATTCAGTTCAATTCAGTTTAGCCCCAATCAATTCAGTTCAGTTCAGTTCCAATCAGTTCAGTTTAGTAAATGTGAACAGGCCCTTATAGTATCTAAATTCCTAAACTTTGTACATAATATGTATATATTAGTTTTGTAATTTGATGTAATTAAGTTTACGTTATATTAATTGAATATTGACTTTTGAGTAGTAAAATTTTCTTTGTTAATTAGTCTACTTAGGAGAATTATCTTGAAGATGTTTGATAAGTGACATTTATGTCACTTTTAGGGCGCTTTTAGGCTTATTTCTTGGTTTAGTTTCTAATTATTTTCTTTCTTTTTAGCCTTTTATTTCTCTTATTTTCTTTTTCTCTTCTTTTATCCTTTAATTTGATTATTTTTGCAATTTTTATTAGTTTTTAGCCTATTTTGTTATTTATTTCCATTTCTTAGTTTAAGAATAATTTTCTCACCTTTCTCTTCCCTTTTTATTTACTTTTATTTTCAATTCTAATTTATCATTTCATTGTATTTTACTTTTATTATTTATTTATTTATTTATTTATATTTTTTTTTTGGTTTGTTTGTAGGTGTGTTCGGGTTGACGCAAGCATTTCAAAAGTTCAAGCAAGGTGTTAAATTTTGAGACAATATGAAATTGATCTGGGCAATCCAAATAAGGAGGATGAGGAGAATTTGGTCCACAAACAAGGCTTAAGATCTTTCCATACTAAAACTAATTGGCAATAATAGGAGTAACTCCTCCACCTTATAAAATGGAAACACCTCTCCTCTTTCTCCAATACGGGACAATCACAAGTGCGTTACAATAAGTTTCAACACTCCCCCTCACTTATGTGTCTATAGAACTTAGAGCACACTAGAAGATATAATATAATCCTCATTGTGAATGAACATTCAATAGAGGCCCCTTAATCAGTGGCTTGATAAATACCCAGTTATAAACGGCCCAACAAACCTGGGCTCAGATACCATGTTAAATTTTGAGTAAATATAAAATGGATATAGGCAACCCGAATATGGAGGAGGAGAGTTTGTCCTACAAACAAGGCTTATGAGCTTTCCATACTAAAACTAATTTGCAATACTAGGAATAACTCCTCTCACTTGAAAAGTGGAACCACCTCCCCTCTTTCTCCAGTGTGGTACACTTACAAGTAGGGCTGGCAATCCCTGACCCGACCCGATAACCCGAACAAACCCGACCCGAAGTTACTGAGAGAAACTCGAACCCGACCCGATCCGAACCCGAATAACCCGAATTCGACCCGATTTAACCAAAATTTCATATTTCGTAATAATATTAAGTTTTACACTATTTTTGATTATTTCTAAGCATAACCCGAAATCTGACCCGAACCCGACCCACCGACCCGAATTGCCACCCCTACTTACAAGTGGGCTACGTTGGGTTTCAACACATGGCTCGATTATGATGTTGCTACTGCTGCCCCACACCTTCTCTCTCTGCTGCTCCATCACCTTCCCCTACTCCCTCGACTTTCCCCACCTGTGCCCACTCATTTCACAGCCCACAACCACCATCACCATCTCACCACATCTCCACCGTCCACAATAACCACAAAACCACCAACCTGCATTCACGACCACCGCACCACCATCAAAGGAAGCTGCGACTCAAACTCCTCCAACCACCCCCGCTCAACACCACCGCCTCCAATTCAAACAAAGAATCCCTCAAAGAGCTTCATTTCAGCTAACAAGCAGCCCACAAAGCATAATTTCAACGAAATGTCAGACCCTTTAGAGCGGACGCTTCGATTATTTAAGCAGACGCTTTGATTTCAAATCAAATTTCGATTTTGAGACAGAAATTTCAGAGTGGTCGCTCCGAGATCTTGAGCACCCGCTACAATTTTACGTTCTTAGATGTACGGAATTAATGAAATTGGACGGTCACAATTCCTTTAATTAATCCAAAGGGTGAGATTTTGCTGATGCTTGTTGATGAATGATGATGTTGCTGATTGAAGGTGATGTGCGGGGTGATATTGATGATTGAATGAGAGCACCCGAAAGAAGGAAAAAGGGGGGGTCTGATGGAATTTTCGTGGGTTTTGCTTTGTTTTCCCTTTTTTATTTTCATTTCCTTTTCTTTCCTTTTTCTAGTTTTGTCTATTTAATTAATTTAATTAGTTTTGTTTCTATTTTATTTTATTAGCTTATATATAAATACCCTTTGGGTTTAATACATGGAGCAATTTTGTACATCCCCCAAACCGACCGTCTCTGTGTCTGAGCAGGACACAATGGCTAGAACTAAGCAAACAACCACCAGACGGCGGAGAAGAGACGGTACATGGGAAGTGCCGTCTGATGAAATGACCCCGGTTGAGGGGGAAGAGATGCAAGATGATTAGGGAGAGTATTCCCCGTCTGGGATCCCTAGGACCCCTAGTGATACAATTTTAGATGAAGCTGAGGGTAGAGACGGTGAGGAAGCTGTCTCTCAAGTTGAACTAGAGGAGGTTGGCCCCGAAGACAGAGACAGGGAGGGATCTGCATCTGACTCGGGGTCAGACGGTGAAGAAGTCTCACAGGAGAGAGACGGGGGAAACTCCGCCTCAGGGTGTAGCTCTGAGGATAGCAGTGATACTCCTCTATCCCCGCTTGAGGATAGTGAGGTTGAGGAGAGGAAGAAATGGGAAAATAAGGCAGAGCCCTTCGAAATCCACGTCTCTGCCAAAGAGAGAGAAAGCATGGTGAAGGGGCTTAAAGATTTTAAACGGAAACGGCCCCTGGGGAAAGGATATACAATGCGGGTGCCGCCTGAGTTAAGCACCGTCTCTTGGAAGGACGATCAGGAGAACGCCAATGCCTACTTTGGTTGTTATGAGGCGGCATTTCTGGCTGGCCTCCGGTTCCCCCTCCATGATGCTGTGAAGGCCATCCTGCGAGGCAATGGCCTAGGCGTCTGGCAGTTAACCCCAAACTCGTGGGCCAACATCCTTTGATACGTCGCACTTGCGAGATGTAGGGTTTGAATCCCGGCTTGGAGGCTTTTGCACACATGCACTACCTTAGCCGCAACCCAAGTGGTTGGAGGCGTGGTACACTCTAACCACTTACCCCAAATATGAAATGATCTTGGACAAGGTATCCAAGTATGACAACTGGAAGTACCGGTTCTATCTACTGTCTGCGCCCAACCGGCGTGAAAATCTTGAACTTTGCCGGTATAATAAGAAGCATGACCTTCTTGGTCAGAAATGTGCCCTCCCCCGGATTCCAGAGGACGGCTATGAGAGGATCATAGAACCGGGGTTTTTTAAACTTGACAATGAGACCCTCCCAACCGGTGACAATCTAAAGTCGTAATCACCTAATCAAAAATAATACCTAAATCCACTAACTATGTAGAAAGGGAAGAAGGGTCGAACTACAGGGAAACAAGTCAATTTATTCCTAATAAATGTATATAAACTAGATTATCAAGTAACCAATTTGTTATTATAAAGGAGAACTAAACTACTAGGAGTAAAAGTGGAAAGGAATAAAAGTAAGAGGAAAATCAAGGAATAAAAGACCTAGGGAATAGGTTCACCAATAAATAATATTGCAGGGTATAACATAATAATCAATCATCGTTGCATCAATTAATCAGATCATAATGGGCTTTCGCTACGTATTACAATCACAGAATTAATCTACCGGTATTAAATCTCATCTCTCGAATCTCGACTTAACCATTTATAAATTAACCTGCCTATTGAAACTAGACCTAAACATCAATTCTCATCTCTCGAATCTCGAATCAATATTGTCAAACTCATGCATAAAAGATCAGGCATAATCTAGTCACAGAGCATTAAATCAATCTATAGGAAATTAATCAAGCATTGACAATCAACAACAATAAATTACCCCTTCATATTATTTATGGATCCCCATAAACCCTAGAAAGAAAACTACTCAGACATAATTAAATATAAACTAAACGAAGCAATTAAACAAGTCATGATGTAAGAGAGAGAATAAATAGCTGAGATTAAAGGAGAAGAAATCGTTACCAAAGTTAAAGGAAATAAGAGATGGAATTAAACAAAGAGTTGTAAAGAAAGAAAATAATACTAGAGTTTAAGAGGAGAGAGAGAGAGAGAGAGAAAGTCTAAAGGAGAAGGTAAAAAAAGAGTCTAAAAAAAAGATACTAAACTTGCTTAACGGAAAAGTATTTATATTAAGCAAGAATCCTAAACTAAACAAACTTAAACGACGATTAAAAATCTTCTAATGCTAACACTCGCCCGATCGGGCGAGGCACCGCTCGATCGGGCCCGCCTTTTTACTCCCAATGAATGTTTCTCTTCTCGCGCCCGATCGGGCGCGGCACCGCCCGATCGGGCGCGCCATCAGGCGGAGACCCTTCGGGCTACTTGGACTCCTTGTTTAGGCTTGTAACTCGGCCCAAACCAAATATCCTCCTTGGGGCTTTAATCATTCGATCCAATGCCTCATCTTCTCATAAGTCGAGCTCTTAATCACCGGTTCGATGACTCTAACCGATCTTGGGCTACGAAAGATGGTCGTGCTTCTCCAATGCTCGTAGTCGCTCCATAAAATCCCGGAAAAATACTCCAAAAGTGCAATTCCCTATAAAACTCAACCAAAACTACGAAAACACTAGAAAACACATATTAGTAATAAAAGTGGCTCTAAAGAGCCAAAAACACTACCAATTATGACCAAGGGATGGTGGTAAAATACTATATAAATTGGACACATCAAACTCCCCCAAGCCAAACCTTTGCTTGTCTCTAAGCAAAGAGCTCATCAATGAATAAATAAATACATGCCTCACCCCAAATAGTCAAAATCAAGCACAAACAATTCAAGGAAAATCTAATAAACATGTTTCAACATCAACCAATCTCATCCATCTAACCACTTGTCCTCCCTAACAATTGTCAAGTAGAGCTAACCACAAGAGCATATAGAATTCAAGACTAGTGCTCGCACACTCAACTCTCATTTATGTGGCAAGTAAAAGATGTACTCGATCGGTCTCCAACCAACCCCTTTAATGTGAACAATGTCCTCCCAACTCACACTCTCATGTGTTTAAAAAGATGTATACTTAACCTAATAGTCGACTTGAAATATGTCAAATCATAACTTGCATTGATAAACAACACTTTCACATTCACACAACTCTATGCACAAGGTCGGAAGGTCTTTAAAGCTTGTAATGTAAGGCTAGGGAAAAAAGGTAAGATATATTTGGGAATATGTGAAAGAAAAGCTATGCTTAAAGGGAGCCAAATCCTAATAAAACCCATGATCAAAATAAATAATGATCAACATCTCCAACATAACCAACTCCAACAAAAATCCACCAAATACAACTCCAAAAATATCAAACAATCCCAACTCTTACAATTTCACTCATAAAAATAAAATAATGTAGAACTCGAGTGAATCACAAACTCTAAACTATCAAACATGAATTTTTCATTGAAACTCAATTTTTTTCTTTCTTTTCTTTTGATCAACCTTCACTTAGCACACTTGAACATTAAACATTTTTTTCTTTTTTCGAACTTCTTTTTTTCTTTTTATCTCACATTGGAATTTTCAACTTTGAAACACAAACTATCAACAATTTTTCCAATCAAAAAACCAAAGAACAAATTACTCATCTTATATTACCACATTGTGCAAATTATATGTACACTACAACTCCCTCACCTCACCAACTAATAGCTCCTCCAATCCAAGCTTGGGACTAGTAACCAATAGGGCTAAATAGACTTGTAATGTGGCTAATAAACAACAAAATGGCTCAAGCAACAACATGGGTAGCAAGAAGGGAACAAACGTATCTAATATCGTCTGAAGGCTACCTAAAAGAATGAACGCCTTCGTCCTCCACAATGTGCATAATGGTGATCCATATAAACATTACTCATAGTTGCAAACCAATACTCAAATTCATTGACATACCAGGAACTATCACACATTCCTAACCAAATCAACTAGTCAAGCACTATATTCACAAGTAGTTGGACAAAGTTGACGCATGTTTAGGCATCCAAACAATTAAACTTCAAATCATGATCAACAAATTCACAAATCTTATTATCATATACCAAGAATCAAAACAATATTTTCCAAGTATGGGACACAGGGAAGCATGATTTACAATTCTCATCTCTCGAATCTCGACTTAACCATTTATAAATTAACCTGCCTATTGAAACTAGACCTAAACATCAATTCTCATCTCTCGAATCTCGAATCAATATTGTCAAACTCATGCATAAAAGATCAGGCATAATCTAGTCACAGAGCATTAAATCAATCTATAGGAAATTAATCAAGCATTGACAATCAACAACAATAAATTACCCCTTCATATTATTTATGGATCCCCATAAACCCTAGAAAGAAAACTACTCAGACATAATTAAATATAAACTAAACGAAGCAATTAAACAAGTCATGATGTAAGAGAGAGAATAAATAGCTGAGATTAAAGGAGAAGAAATCGTTACCAAAGTTAAAGGAAACAAGAGATGGAATTAAACAAAGAGTTGTAGAGAAAGAAAATAATACTAGAGTTTAAGAGGAGAGAGAAAGAGAGAGAAAGAGAGAGAAAGTCTAAAGGAGAAGGTAAAAAAAAGAGTCTAAAAAAAAGATACTAAACTTACTTAACGGAAAAAGTATTTATATTAAGCAAGAATCCTAAACTAAACAAACTTAAACGACGATTAAAAATCTACTAATGCTAACACGCGCCCGATCGGGCGCGACACCGCCCGATCGGGCGCGCCATCGGGCGGAGACCGTTCGGGCTACTTGGACTCCTTGTTTAGGCTTGTATTTCGGCCCAAACCAAATATCCTCCTTGGGGCTTTAATCATTCGGTCCAATGCCTCATCTTCTCATAAGTCGAGCCCTTGATGAGTGACATTTATGGCACTCATTTGATCCCTTTTTTGATGAATTCTATTTCATTTTATCTCTCCTTTCTTTAGTTTTCCTTAGATTTATTCTTGTTTTCTTCATTTTATGCTTTTTGTAGTTAGTTTCTCTATTTTATGCATTTTTCTAGTTTACTTGCTATTTTTCCCTTTTACTTGCTTTTTATCCTTTGATTGTAGGTTGTGATTGATTGTCCAAGAATTCCCGAGCTTCCTTTCTATGATCTTTCATTGTTTTCATGCCTAAAGATTGTGCGAGAAGCTTCAAGTCAGAGGTGGATCCAAGGGGCATGCTTCAAGGCTTTGTATATGCCTTTCTCATGGCTTATACTCTTCAAGAAATTCAAGAAAGTTTCTGCCTACTTTTTCCTCCATCATCTTCATCTAGGATGTGTGCACCGCTTAAGCTAGGACGAAGAGAAGAAGGGGGAAAGACCCAGCCAGGTGCGGGCGCACCCAGGGAGTGTGCGGCCGCACATTGGTCGGGTGCGGCCGCACACCTGGTGCGTGCGGGCGCACCAATCTGGGTGTGTTTCCCGTGCGCACCACTCTCTCTCCTCCAAGCGCCCGCAGCGACGTGGGTCTATTTTTGGGCGTCAATACCGACCTCCTCTTTGTATATATAGTTATTTCTTTCCTTTTAGGAGGGGAGGAGGAGATAATTATTAGAGAGGTTTTAGATTAGATTAGAATTTTTAGAGAGAGAAACTCAAGGATTGAAGAGAGAGAAACTAATGGTTTTTGGTGATTGTTCAAGAATTCTTCATTGTAATTGATCTTTAGATCAAGGTTTTGTAAGGATCTTCTTCTTGATTTCAATACAAGTTTGATTCTAATTGATTTCATTTGTTTTCCATGTTATTGATGATTGATTAAAGTTTTATTGGATTTTTGATTGATTGTTGATTTGATCTTTGATTTCAAATATGGTGATGATGAAATTGATGATTAGTGTAGCTTTGATCTTGATTTCCATGGCTAGTGAGTAGTTTTCTAGCTAGGGAAATGGTGAAGCATGTTTGAGTGATGGATTAGAGTAATTTGGGGATAATTGATGGAGTTGATGATATGATTAAATTTGGTTGATAATTCATGTGCATGTGTGTGATTGATTGAAGTTTGGCCATCTTTGATTATTGCACTAGATTGCATTGTGAGCTTGCTATGATACGGACCATTGATTAGTAACTTGCAATTTCACGATTGAGGTGCTTTGTGACGTTCCCTAGGTAGTGTTTAGCGTAGTTGACGCTAGTTAGACCTCTAGGTGAACTATCTTGGTATGCTCTTTTGGATACATGAATGATCTTCCTTCATATCACTTGACTTAGTCGGTTTGACCTCCCAAATTACCATTTTCCATTACAATTACATGTGGATCCATTGCCCTAGTGTCTTTTAGATTGATTTCATACAAGTTCTTACATCATTTAGCTCTAGCTCTAGTTTCCTTCATAAACCCCCTTTACTTGACTTCGAAATAGCTTGACTTAGGCATTGTGCATTCGACCTCCATTCCCTTGGGTTCGACCTTGACTTACCACTATACTTAATAGGGGTTTGTTGAGTTACAAATTTTGTTTGATTGGGTGGGGTGGTAGCCCAACGACCTACCGTTCTTCGTCCCATCAGCCCTTAATCACCGGTTCGATGACTCTAACCGATCTTGGGCTACGAAAGATGGTCGTGCTCCTCCAATGCTCGTAGTCGCTCCATAAAATCCCAGGAAAATACTCCAAAAGTGCAATTCCCTATAAAACTCAACCAAAACTACGAAAACACTAGAAAACACATATTAGTAATAAAAGTGGCTCTAAAGAGCCAAAAACACTACGAATTATGACCAAGGGACGCGGGTAAAATACTATATAAATTGGACACATCAACCGGAGACATAATAAAGGTTCCAAGGAATTGGATACCCATGAGTGCATGGCTGAGGGACGAGGCATTCTTGTCCGCCTGCGGGTTGAGCACAATGTTCACAAAGCGTATGTTTACTGCGCATCCGGCAATTTGCCGTTTGTACTATTGCTCTGCCAATTAATTATGCCATTGAACTGAGTCTGTTTGTTTATTTTTTGCAGAAGAGGCTTTGAGGATGCTCCTCGAAGACAAGACCCCCCAGCGGTCCTCCGCCCAAATTCGCAATAATTTGGCGGAGGCTAAAGCTGCCGAAATAAAAGCAAAGGTAAGAACCCGTCTGGCCCTTTGCTTCGACATTTAGTAGAGCAGATTTGCCGGTTGCGTGCTTAATAAGCAATTTCATTTGCAGGGTGGAGAGGTTCCCAAATCCCTCAGCAAGCTGTTCAAGCGGGGACGAGATGACACCGCCTTCACTCCTGCTAAGTCTTTAAAGACTTCGTCCGCCCAGATGGCTCCAGATGCTTCGTCTGGAAAAAATCGTCTGCGCATCGGGGTGAAAAACGTCACACTTAGAGGCTTCGGACTTGGCCTGGACATGGCTAAGGGTGCTCTGACTCCATTCAGCCTCTCTGCGCCTTTAGGTGATGCAAACCTATAGGCTTCTGAAGGTACATATAATCCTTTCAAAACACCGCCCGAGCTTAGCTGGCCCTTGCGAGTGAAATCTCACTCTCAACAGACCTCTCCGTCGAACAGCCGGCAACAAGCTGGTGCCGCCTATATAGCTCACTCACCCACTATTACATATGGTATAGATCAATCCCCCCGATGGCGGACGGTGCAGGCGCATGCCAAGGCCATGCTTGCAGCCGTCTCCAGGCAGGAGAAGGACGCCATTCCAGGCATAGAGACGTTCAACTTGGAACGCATCTTTACCCTCCTTTCTGAGGTATGACTCTTCTTAAAAATAATAAGTATACTTTTGCCTGTATTTTTTACACCGTTTGTGTCTGCAGGCTATGCTAAGGGTTGATGGGCTCAAGCGGCCATACACTCGGAAGAGAGAGGAGGTAAAAAGAGCTAATAAATCGGCTAGGGATTCTGAAGATGTTGCACAATATCAATGTTTAATAAATGAACTTGAATCTAAAGTCGTGGAACTGAAACAGGCAGAGCAAATCAAGAGCCTATCTGCAGCTCTGGAGACTGCCAAGAAGAAGGCCAGTAATGCTGAAACCTCCCTTAAGAAGGCTCAGGATGACCTCAAGGCTCTATAGGGTGTTGCCCAAGAGAATATTGTTCTCAAGGCAGCTGTTGAGCGTCTGAAGAAAGATGTCAAGCAGGTCCAGATGAACATCAAGGCTACCATTGAGGCGGAGCAAGACCGCCTTATTGCTGAGAATGAGGCCAACTTAGACACTCGGATGAAGATTGCATGGGATGCGCTCTATCCGGGGAAAGAGTATGGTATTTGGGCACTGGCTTTCTAATACGCTGAAGATGTGGTGTATAGAAGAGAGCAAGGACTGCCAGAGCCTGAATCATTTGAAGCCTGGGCAAATGCTGAGCTTGAGGAGCCTGTTAAGAAGCTTCTTGGACCCGGTGAGGCGGTTGAGCTCCATTTTGAAGAGGAGAACGAAGAGCAGCCAACGGAGAAGAACTAGGTGGGCCAACCCGGGCAGGAGTAGTTTTCAGCGGTAGTATACCAAGTTTATTTCTTCCAGCCTGTGAGTCGTGTATTTGAATGTTTTAACCAACAATTTTTTTAAGTCTTATCCTTTCCGGATAATAATCCGGTTCAACATTTCCCCCGGCTCTTTGTGGCCGGGTTTGCATTTTTGAATTTAAATTTGAACCTAAGTTTTGCTTATATATATGCCTAACTCAATAAGAGCATGCGGCAGGTATCAACCCGGCTGTAGTTGCCCCTGGCAGCTGTGTGGTTGGTTTCAATATCTTGCCGATTGATTAGCTTAGGAACTTTTGATACTTTAAAGAGTACGAGAAGTTCCTAAGTCAATCAATCACAGTAGTGATTGCCCCAAACCAATCGCACAGCCGTCCAAATACTCAATCTCGGGCAGCCGTCATGCCAGGCGGTGGCACTGATGAGTTACGCATTATCTCCGCCGCCTGGGGTATCTGCAATCCATTATACTCAATTTCCCTTTGCCCCATTAGGGGAACTTGTATAATTTCGTTGAATAATTTAAGTTAGAACTTCAGTCGGTAACCGGCTGATGTCACTAGACATCCGGCTTTTGAGCTTAATCATTCTTTAGATTATTTTGGTCAGACGGCTATGAGTTGACCAATTAGGTCGTTCAATCTTTGACGGCTATGAGCTCTGCGACAATTCCACCCGGATGGGCGTCGCCGGACGCCTTACTAATGTTGGAGTAGACGAATTTATAAAATAGAATATCATCTGGCCATTGGCCTCATAGTTTGAATATTAATTTAGCCACTAAGTTTTTAACAAGTTTTTAACTTAGTTTAGTTCATTCAGCTGACCATCTGCGCATTGCTCAGGCGACATTTTAACACTACGCATGTATATATATGAGTTAAATAACAGAATTGAAAATAAAAAGCAGCTTTTTCATTGATGAGCTTTTCATTTACAAAAAATTTACAAATCTGACGTAGGGTAAATGTAGGTCGTTATCTAATCTTCCCTAAAGCCAAACAAATTTATAAACACTTAACAAACCTAAATACGAGTATAGAGGTAAGTCAAGGGTCAAACCCAAAGGAACGGTAATGTTCAAGCACTCTCAATTATGCGCCTAAGCTAGGTCGAAGTCAAAGGTAAAAAGGAACACTAACAACTAACAAAATGAACAACCAAACTAATGAAACACTAGGAATGGGATCAACAAGTAATCATGACAATTGCAACAATTTGAGAAGATTATGCCAATCAAAGGTTGTGAAGACTAATGATAAGAGCTATCAATTGGAATCAAAGAGCTATCTCCTAATTTTTAAGGTAGGGTTCACTATGAATAACAAACTAAGAGAATCACAATCCAAATCAATCTATAATTGCAATTCCTAAATCAATTGGTCGTGTCATTGGCAATTACAATGCAATCTAACATAATTCTCAAGGCCTAATCGAATTACACACATGCAAACCATCATTAATCACTTTAATCTCAACAATCAATTAAGACAATTCCCAAATTAATCACAATCAATCAATCATACAAGTTTCACCCAATTCCTAGCCAAACAACTACTCAAGAATCATCATCTATCAACAATCAACTAAAGAAATCAAGAATCAACAAAATATCAAGAATAAAATCACTAATCAAGAATCAAACATTAAAATCTAACCAAACAAACATGAAATTAACCAAAGCAATAAGATGAGATAGAGTGAGAAATGCTCATTGATTGATTAAGAAGATCTTTAATACGATTCTCACCATTGAATCTCCAATCTCTCAAACCACCATTGAAATCCCTCACTTTCTTTCTCTAAAACTACTCCTAAACTATCCCTAAAACTAGAGAAAGAAGCTCTCAACCTCTGCTAAGATATGACATAGAAAGTCTAAGCTAATCTCTAAAATCGTCCTCCAATGTAGAAAGGTCAAGGCTATTTTATAATAAAATGAGCGAAGGGAAGCAGAGCAGGCCGTGCGCACGCACCACCTCCCTGTGTGCACGCACAGCAAGGCAAAGAGCAGGCTGTGCGCACGCACCAGCGACCCCGTGCACACGCACAGCAGGGTGTGCGTGCACGCACCCCTGTTGTGATGCACGAGGCTTAGCTCCCCTTGCTTGCTCGATCAATCTTCGCGCTCTCGAGCATCCCTATCATCGGTGCACTCGAAGCGATGCCCGCGAGGAGGGCAGCCTTTTATTCTTCAAGCACTTGTACACTCCTAACCAAAACATTGCTTCCATGGTGCTTGTGCTTGCGTTGCTAGCTTGGTTTGCTTGAGTTGCATGCTTGGATTCCCGAACTTAGCTCCATTGACTTCCTTGAATGCTCTCAAGCTTCCTCCTCGATAATTAAATCCCGGGTGTAGGGAATATTTCAAGCCATCCTAAACTTGAACCCCACTGTGATCATACACTTAAGCATGGTGGCGTCCAAAGGGAAGGAAGCTAGAGTAAAAGAGTCGCCAACAAGTTTTAGGAACAGGTAAACCGTTCACAAGGTGAAGATTACACCCCTTAACGATCCATGAGATCGTCAACTCCAAAAGGTCTTGAACCAAATAGGGTTCGGGGATGAAGGTACAAATCCAACCTAAAAGAGATTGAACCTGCCCTAATAATAGGCCTCTACTTTATTCTTGTCGTATTCATGTGCGCTTTCTGACTAGCATGCAATCATCAGATTAACCCTAAACCTGCTTATCTATGTAGGTTGAATTTAATGCACAAGAAAACTATTATTGGTGATCACTTGAATTATAATCATATTAGCCTAAACAAGATTATTAATTATCTTATTAAGCGTGATTACAAGTACAAATTCCCTTTAAACATGCATAAAAGGCGTGATCAAGCAATAACAATAAATAAGCATCAAGCAACATGATAATCATAAATCATAATTATATCATAATAATAATCATAATAACGCTAAAGCATAATAATAGCAAGATCCTAGGCATGATACTAACAAGATTAATAACAAACCCTAGCATGTCACTAAACAATAAAGATCAAAGCTTTAGCCCTAGCATGATACTAACATGATATTAGAAAAGAGTAAAAGGCACCCTAAACATGATACTAGAAAGCAATAAAAACATCCTAACATGATACTAGGAATTAAACAAATTTAAACATGCTTTCTACAAGAATAGAGCAATAAGATTACATACTTTGATGCCTCGTGCCTCTTTCTAATAACAAAATACACGTGTTAGTAACTTCAAGGAAAATATAAATCAAAACAATCAAATTAAATAACTGAAATCGAGATTTGGGACCAAACCCTCAGAAATTATAACCTTTCACGTCTAGGGCAAAGGCAACTTCGAACTTGGCTAGGTGTGTCTAGTGCTAATGTATGAGGAATTTTGTTTGTGAAAAACTAGAGAGATGAGAGCATTTAGAGAATAGATGATTGTAGATAATTGATGATTGTAGATTGTGGATGACTAAAAACGGAGGTTCAGGATCCTATTTATAAGAAAACAGTCCGAAAATAGGTAGAATTTGATAAGGAATAAAACTCCACTCTGTCGCTGCAAAACCGAACTTGTCGCTTGGCGACAAGCCTGTCGTTTGGCGACAGCCTGGATTCCTACGTGCTTTCAAACACGGAGTCCACTTATCAATCAAAATCGATTTGTAAAGTCCGTATGAAAATTGAAATCGTATTTTCATAAAATAATATTTTATTCCAAATAAAACTTATCAAAATATAATTATTAATTCTAATCTTATTAGGACTTAAAAGAACCTTCTAGAGAATTCTAGAAGACTATCATTAATTCCAATAACTTTAGGAATAATAATTATCATTGGGCCCTCCCCTAGATCATTGGGCCGCATGTAAAGATCAAACCGGGCCCAGTTTAGTATTTTGGCCATAACTCCCTCATTATTCATCGGAATTGGGCTTATAATATATCGTTGGAAAGCTCTTTGCAAGCCCCATCCAACTACACTATTATTGGACCCTTGTCTTGGACCAAACTAAACTGGATTGGCTGTTTTCATAAAATAGAGTTGTTTTTCGAAAACGGAAAGAAAGAATTTTTAAATAAAAACTAACCGCAACACTTGACTTTTCACACTTTCACCTCGTTCGATAATCATTCGATGCAAAAGGTACTCATCACTGGGTTTGGTTTTGGGGAGACACATATGGGTGTCTACACCGGGAAACTCGGCACACCTACTAAACAAGTCAAAGAAACGGAGAAGCGAGAGAAATACCCGAGAAATGAATAAAATAATAATAAAACTATCAAAAGCTCACATTTCTCTAAACTTATACACAAACACGTAAAACAAGCATTATTATGTAAAACACGACATCAAAGACTAAAAACGATCATAAAACTACGTAGAAAACCTACTTTAAGAGTGCCATAAATGGCACACATCAAAATCTCATAAGTAATACTTTTTCAAGTTGTCTACATTCCAAGTTCTGGGCAGCCGCCTACCTTCTGGAGTTTCTAGGCGATAGGTGCCGTTTCATACTTCCTCATAGATCCGGTAGGGGCCTTCCTTTTAGGTGTTAGCTTTACCTGTTCATTGGCCCTACCGGTTGCCTCCATTTTTCGTAACACAAAGTCCCAACTTTCAAGGGCCATTTGTGCACTCTTTTATTGTAGGCACAGGTCATTCTCAGATAGTAAATCTCATGGCTCAAGGCGGCATTTCCCCTACGCTCCGGGAGTAAGTTCAATGCTAGCCGCATGGCCTCCAAGTTTGCCTTTTCATCGTATAGCATGACTCGTAGAGTCAACTCATAGTGCTCGATGGGCAAGACGGCTTCAGCACCGTAAACCATGAGAAATGGGTTTTCACCGGTTGTCCCCTTTTTAGTTGTTCGGATGGCCCATAGGACATGAATCAATTCTTCAGCCCATAAGCCACCGGCTCTTTCAATTTTTTTTTATGCCGTCTGAGATGAGTTTGTTGAAGGCTTCAACTTGGCCGTTTGCTTAGGGTCGGCCGACTAATGCAAAACAATTTGAGATCCCTTGATCTCCCAACTAAATCTTGAGCTGAGGTGTCTCAAACTGAGGGCCATTATCAAACACCATAGACATAGGTACCCCATACCTCGGCAGCTGCCACTTGACTTCTTTCCTCGCCGTAATTTCTTTTCTTTTGCCGAATAGGCTTCTTTTTAAGGTCCACGGCGAGTTTGTGGACAGCAAGATCCTGGCTGATGCATGGAATCTCTTCCACTTCAAAGGAAAAAATGTCTTTGAATTCTTTCAACAGGAGGTGCAAGTCTGCACCCAACCTTTCAAAGGCAGCCGTCCCCACCTTAACAGTTCGCTCTAGACGGCTGTCGTCCAGAGGAATATCAATGTGATCACCAGCCGGCTGGGGGCGGAGCTCATCTGACCGTTCCCCAGTCAGTGATTGCTATTTCTTTTCTTTCTTCACCTCCACCAGCTGGTCAGCTTTTCTTTTATTTCCGGCTGCTGGTGGGGGTGAATCAGAGTTCTTGACATCGTCAAGGTCTATTGGCTCCTTCGGCTGACCGGCTGCAGCAACCATTGG
Source organism: Chenopodium album (assembly GCF_948465745.1). Taxonomy (NCBI): domain Eukaryota; kingdom Viridiplantae; phylum Streptophyta; class Magnoliopsida; order Caryophyllales; family Amaranthaceae; genus Chenopodium; species Chenopodium album. The sequence goes on along the minus strand of NC_137850.1, from coordinate 26,148,201 downwards.
TTTGACGTCTGAGAGGTAATACTCTCTTGCCGTCTTTTGATCCCCGTTGAGGGAGCCAACAGAGCCATCATCCTTTTCATACTTGAGCAGCATGAGAGTTGGGATGATGGCGGCCTTGCACTCATTGAGAGTGGGTCGGCCAAGAATGATGTTATAGGTGGTTAGCTCTTTAACCACCAAAAATCGGACGATCATATGTCGCCCTTTTCCCTTCTGCCCCAGCCGGATGGGGAGATCAATCTGTCCGACTGGGTGCACGACCCCTCCCCCAAAGCCAACTAGTGGATGGGAGACGTCGCGCAGGTTGTCCAGCTTATAGCTCAGCTTGGACAGACACTTGTAGCTGATGAGGTCTGAGGAGCTACCAGTGTCAATAAGGATCTGACTAACCAGTTGGTTGGCGACCTTACATTCAATAATGACCGGGTTGTCATGCGGTCGGCGGACTTTTCCGCGATCATTCTCAATGATGAGGACGTCTGGGAATGTACCGCTGGTGGACGCCTGTCCATCATCAATTGAGTGGATCACCTTCTTCAGATGATATTTGGTACCCCGAATGGTCGGGCCACCACTGGCGAAAACGCCTGCTATTGTGTAAACCGGATCCTTATCGGTGTTCGAACTAATAGTAGGCTGGGGGGGTCTTCTTGGACGACTACCCCTTGTTCGTATTCGAGGTGGCCTTAGACTTGAGAATGTATGACTTTAACTCCCCTTGATCAGCCAAACAGTCCAACAACAGCTGGAGGCTGAAGTAATCATTAGTGTCATGACCAATATCCTCATGGAACTTGCAGTATTTATTCTTGTTCCGATTCTTAGCGGAACTTTTCATGGTTGCGGGCTTCTCAATAGTCACCCGGTCCCGTATCTCCATGAGGATGGAGTAGCAATCTTTATTAAACTCGTACCTTGGGGAGTACGGTTTGAATTCCTTCTTTTTCTTCTAGGACGGTTGATCGGAATCTTCAACCGCCTAGACTTCTTTTCTCTTTTTGCTCTGATCAGCTTCGGGAGCCGGCTGAGCAGTCCGACTCTCCTATTGTTTGTCAGACTTCTTGGAGTCTGACTGATGGCTTGACATGTAGAGGTCGGTTGCTTGTATAAAGCTCTCCGCCTCTAGCAACGCCTCTTGAAGGGTGAAAACCCTCTTTCTGACAAGTTCAAACTTGAAAGTCGACTCGTCCTTCATACCCTTAAAGAAGTATGTATAAGCTACCTCATCAGACAGCCCTTGTATCTGGAAACTCACCGGATTGAACCGCCTGACGTAGGAGCGAAGCCCTTCTCTCTCTCCCTGCCTTATGGTGCTCAAGTCAAGACTTGTCTTCTTGGCAGGATGTTCATCGAGAAGTTGGAGGCAAACAGGAAAGCAAGCTTCCTGAAACTATCAATGTACCCGGCTGGCAGATTGTTGAACCATTGTTGGGCTATGCCCTTCAAGGTAGCCGGGAAGCATTTGCACCACATAGCATCCTCCAACCTCTACATGTGCATAAGGTTGGAGTAGGCCATGAGGTGGTCCTCGGGGTTGGAGGTACCATCATAGGCACCAACCAACACATTCTTAACGTTGCCCGGCTGTGCCACCTCGGTTATCTCCTTGGTGAACGCAGAAGTCTGTTCACCAAGTTTGAGCAGACGAAGCTGTCAGTCCAAAGGTTGGACGTTGTATGCCGCCTGTCCTCCAAAGAGGGACGGTTGCATAAAATGAGGGGTGTATGGCCCGTATGCCATCTAAGGCACATACGGGGCATTCCCAATCATTTGAGGGCCAGAATGGACAGACTTGCCACTTGTATGGCTCCCATGCAAGGATTGAGTATTCCTTGCAGATGTATTCTTGAAGCTATCTGGAAAGCTTGACGTAGAAGCTGACTCAGACAGCTAATGATTCCGATTTTGCTCGATGATATGCCGAGCATCTGTGAAGGTCTTCTTGCTGCCATCCGGCTGAACTACACGGATGACCTTCCTTGTGCACGTTTGGGGCATAAGGATTTTTATCCAGTCAAGGGCAGGCGTAGTCTTCTCCTTGGGATGTGGAGTAGGCTGCCGGTCTCTGACTGACTTCTTCCTTACAGCCCGAGGAGATTTTTTGGCCGACTAACTCTTGCTTGAGCCAACCGTCTTCTTTTCGATTAGGTCCTTGATATCACCCTTGAAACTTGTCATGAATTTCATGAGCTCGTCTCGAGTTACTGGGGCCTGACCTCCTGCCGCCTGGGTATTACCAGGTGGTGGTCCAGCAGACTTGCTGGTACCGGCTTTATTGTTTACTCGCTCAAGCTTATCCTTGGAATGAATGTTTTTAGCAATGAGTGACCCGTCAGAGGCCACATATGTTTCGAAGTCCACATCGTGGTCGTCTTCCTGGTCTGTAAAGACCTCCCCATCAACCGTAGGACGGCTGGTTCTGGCGATGGTACAGACTCTTCAACCATCCTTGAGGTACTCTCCCCACAGACGGTGCCAAATGTTTTGGGTGTATTTGTCCCTCGAGAGAGTTACAACTCGAAGACTGGTCCGGCGGCGCCTGTACCTGCAAAACAACGGAGACTCCGGTTGGTTGGAGCTCCGCCTCCGACGATCAAGTTAGAACGCGTTGGAGAATGTGAAAGAGGTGCGGAAAGTAAAGTGGAATCTTCTCGGATTACATGATCAGGTGTTTTTCTCTGATGTAAGAGAATGTAGGGTATGCTGTAATAAATTGTAAGTGTCCCCAAAATGGGGGAAATCTCCCTATTTATATGGTCATTGGTAAATGTGCCCCTAATTAGGTCACTCTGACCTAATTCTGTTGGGCTGAGCCGAATTACGACTTTCTCGGGATTTGGGCCCTTGAATGCCGCCTTTTTTTCCCAAATTCTGGAAATGACACGTTTCAAAGGGAGATTGGTCCAATTTGGACGAATCTAGGGTTGACACGTGTCACCACTTGGTTGGACCACGCGGCATGGGTAAAATTACCCAAAACAATTGTGATTCTTGATTGTTGTTTGTGGATAATGTTTACATTGATTAGAATCTTTTTAGCTAATTGATTCTAGGTTTTTAATTGTGCTTTCAATCAACTGTGCGGAAGTGAGTTGATTGAGAGTTTAGATTCTTCCATACCTATGCTAGGCTAGTTGTACGGGATGGAATGAATTAGCTTAGTAGGATAATTAGCTGTGCGGGAGTGAGTTGAGTGTGTTGATTGTTCCTAATTGAGATCATGATCATCTAAATGCAATTTGTTGTTGAATTCATTAATATAATTGGATTCAACTTTCCCTAGTATTATTTATTGATTGCTTAAAGTAGTGTTTTAGTTGTTCCTCTCTCTACCTCCATTCTTTCCTACTAGTTTAATAAGCTCAAATTGATACACTTAGTCCATGTAGTTCGAATCTGAACATGCCTATGCTTGGTTAGTGGTTAGATAGGAATTTATAAATATTGTTTGATATTAGGAGGTTAGTCAACGACCTAACTCACACCTACTTATCAATGTTGCCTTTTATGTTGGTTTAGCATTAACATTATACCTCCAGTTGTGGTTTGTGAACATTTTCAGTTAGTAATCTCATGGATTATAAATGGGGTGTAACCTTCATTGATAAAAATTCATGGTTGCCTTGTCCCTTCCAATAAATTAAAGTCCATGAACAATTTAAAAGTTCCTTACAAAATTGTTGGGAGCACCCTACTCTATCCCTTGTCTAATCCCATTGTATATGTCAATTCCTGCTTCCTAAAATTGTCAAGCTTATTCACACAAGATAATGTAGGCGCACTTCGCACTACACCTAAAACAAGTATGGTGTGCAATGTCTTTTAAACTTAAATAAATCAATTTTGTGACAATGCAAATATCGAAAAAAACCCCTCAAACTTGATTTATCTTATTAGTATATATTTGAATGAAGTAATTATATTTTTATCCCCTCAAAATAAAAAAACCCCTCATGCATGTATATTTAAGTTGAGTCGTCATTAGTTTAAATATGACATGTGAGGTTAAAAGAACATATAATACAATATATTAAATAATCAATGTCAATCATAATATAAAGTAAGAATAAGGGTTAATTGACAAAATTGATACATGTAATTTGTAACTTAACATCTTTCTTAATGTAGTATATGAAGCTAGTTTGATCGTATCTTATAAAATTTATTTTATTACAAGGTGAACTTACAAATTTTAGGAAAAACCTCGTGAAAAGATAAATGAATTCATGAACAATTTTGGATTATATACAACATGTTAAGCCAAAATGATATAGTATTAAAGTTAAAGTATCTTTGTATATCCATGTCAAAATATTAGATTATTTGTCATAAAGTTAACCAATTCTAGTTATGAAGTGTAATTAATTAATATATCATGATAGATGCAAGCCTAATAACAACTATGATTTTGGGTGTGTAGTGCAAATCAAAATCATACTTTTATCATATCACGTCAGATATTACTCTCAACATCATCTTGATTTTGTACTTATCCTTCTTTTTTCAATATAAATGCAAGATAAAGACCAAGAATGCTTCAATTCATTGGAAAAAAGGTAACTGTTGATTCTTTTTTTTTTCAAAAATCTTTCTTCTCCTTATAATATGCATTTATAAAATTTTTTCTTTGGGAAATTAGGAAGAGTTGATATCTCATTACTATTAACTTGAGATAATTGAAATTAAAAATAAAAAAAATAAAAAATAAAAAGGTATATTGCATAGCAATAATGCATGTGTTTAACTTAGAATTGAATTTTTCAAAATTTACCATTTGCAAGCAATAAATGTATTATTCTCATACGTGCGCTAATTTTTCTTCTATATTTATATTTTTGTTGTTGCTAATATTTTGATTATGTGTGTTTTACAGATATGTCTAAAATGGTTGGAAATAGTAGTGAGAGTGATGCGAAGAAATTTACAGCTTTAGTCGTAGACAATAACATTATCGTTCAAAAGGTTGAACAGGTGTTTATCAATCATAAAGGATTCAAAACTAAGATCGTGAAAAATGGCCAAAAGGCCGTTAACATTTATAATGAAGGCAATTATTTTGATGTTGTTATCATGAAAATGAAATTGCCAATTATGGATGGGATTCGAGTAATCATTCGTTCATTATCTTGATACCTTCCGTAGTGTTATAAATGTTGATGTTAACATTACTGCTAATGATTTAAGGCTATTAATAATAAAGTTCAAAAGTGCGATTAATAAATCAGTATAATAATTATAACATTTTGGCATAATTAAGAAATAGATAATAAAATACTAATTGGTAATAGTAAAATATGATAATTTTCTTTTTGCACAAGATGCGTGTGTGGTTTTTAAAATACATGTAACTAACTAATATTAATAAATTGATATTTAAAATGTAAAATTATTACTCTACTATTTTTTACAGTTTTTTTTTTTTATTATTGTTGTTAAATAATAGTTATAATTTTTTTTTTGCGAAAATTGCCCGAAATAATCCCACCTTTGGGGCGTCCACTAAAAATAATCCCAACTTTCATGTCAATCTTCTTTAAATGGTCCCACCGGTCAGTTAACTTGTTATAGCAATTTACCTGACACATGGCGGCGTGTGATTGGTTCAAAGAATTTAATTTTTATAAAAAAAATTTAATTTTTATAAAGAAAAAAAAAATCAATTAAATATTTAAAAACCAGCCCACCGACTGCCCAAGCCACCTTCCCGCCGCCTGACTCCACAGCTGCCCACTCCCACCAACATAAACCCCTGCCTGACCCCGGCGCCGAAGAGTTGCGACGACCGCCATCCGCCCTCCCCCTTGAACCGTCGACTTTATTCCCCCTGAACCACCAATTTTATTCAAAACAATCTTTCCCGATCCCGACCTCCCACCCCTTCCATGCTGCGTTTCTAGCTCCTCCACTTCCCTTGTCCCTTTTCTGGCCCTATCCCCTTTTTCGACCCTATCCCTTTTTCCTCGCCCCAAATTCGGCGCCCTCCCCTTCTTTCGCGCCTTGATTTCGAGCTCCGTTCCCACACTTTATGATATCGATTGGTAATGGTTGTGGTGCTTTATTAGAGACATAAGAGGGTAGGAGAGGGTTGGCAAACGGTGGTGTGGAGCTAAGGTCTGGTGGCGGTGGGGGTGCCAGCTCTGGGCTTCGTCTAGGCTGATAGTTCGGGCGGGGAGGTGGCTGGGGTGGTGGTGGAGCCAGGGCATGATTTTAATTTTTTTTTATATTTTTTAGAAAAAGGTTAAAAATTGTTACTTAATATTTAATTACTAATAATCATTCTTAAAACAAAATTATTAAAACTTATTTTTTTGACGAATCACGTGATGACACATGTAATTTATTTTTTTAAAAAAAAATTACTTACTCAACCGGTTCCAAGTAAAATGGGACGATTAAAAAAGATCAAGGGTAAAGGTGGGATAATTTAAAAATAACTCAAAGGTAGGATTATTTTTAACAAACACCCCAAATGTGGTATTATTTTGAGCAATTTTTCCGTTTTTAAAAAATTTAATGATATTAATTCATCATAGTAATTAAGGGTTTAAAAAATACATGACAAATTTTAGAAATATATGAAAAATCTCATTTCTTTTGTCAAATACTATATATTTTGTATTTTGTAGATGTTAAATTTTTAATAATTTTGCAGTAAAAAATTATTTTAGTATTCAGGCATAGCTAATTTATTCCTTTTATTTCATATTGTTCTTCTCACTTAGCATTTTTTGTGAGACAATATTGGTCAACGGGAGAAGAACGATGTAAACCGAAAATTATAATATTTTTAATAGTACTTTATATTTTAACTTTATGTTTTGAAAAATTTACTATGAATTATAATCTATAGAATGTTTATTGCATGAGTGATCAATTGATTAAGGAATAACATATAGGGATTACTTTTCCTCTTGTCTATTGTATTATATGTTAGGGGTAGAATGACTATGCATTGATTATATTCATAGTGATGCTTGATCTTGGATGTTTTTATTATCGAATTTCTCTTATTATTTAGAATAATTGTGCTATTTAGTTAATTAGTTAGTATACTCCTTATTATTTGAATTAATTCCTTGCTTAGTAATTGCTTGAGTCGTTATAATTGGTTGAACCATGTCTCTTGGGATCCAACCCTTGCTTGCCTATTTGCATAGTAGTGGTCTTGTTAGGTTTATTTTTTGTTAGGTACGCGACACGCCTATCATTCAAGAATATTACATCTTCGATCACTAACCTTAATTCCCCTAATTTATGAGGAACAAACTATCATTTGATAGGAGGAAAAGAGTATAAATTGCTTGTACTCATAGTGTAATGTACTTCCTATATTTTTTAAGTAGACACGTATTTTCATGTTTGCAAATGCATATATTTAATTTCAATAATTTCAATTATGAATGAATAAATTTTATAAAAAGTTGACACACATTAAAACAAATCCAGCAAGATTACACCAGAATATTTTTTAAACTATTTTGTATGTGCAAATCAGAAAAATAATAAAGAGTATTGTAAGAATAGCATTAAAAATAAAAACTTTGTGACTAAAAAAGAATATAGTAGCTAAAGTGACGTATAATTTTTCCATTTGAGGTCGACAATCCCTTAATTCCTTGAAAAAATCATCAAATTCATCTCTACTCCATGCACTTAGTTGTAGAGAAATATGGGCAATTTTTAGCAAATATCCCCTGTCTTCTACCATACACCCGAAATAATATCTCCTCAAGTCTTCCCCCTTAGCCACATTTCCACGAAATAATTAATTTTCCTCTTTTTGTTTTCTTCTTCTTGTAGCCTGAATATTCCCCTTCATAAACAATAGATTAGAAGATGATTAGGAGTTAAGATCACATTTGGTGATCAAGTTTTCACCAATTTCACCTTTTGGTGATCAACTTTTTTTCATTGCAATTTGGTGATTGAGGTCAACTTTCCGGTGACTTAACTCACCTGAATTTTGTTTAACTCACCTTTAACCACACCAAAACTTAATCACCTCCAAAAAAGAGTTAAGATCACATTTGGTGATCAAGTTTTCACCAATTTCACCTTTTGGTGATCAACTTTTTTTTCATTGCAGTTTGGTGATTGAGGGCAACTTTCCGGTGACTTAACTCACTTGAATTATGTTTAACTCACCTTTAACCACACCAAAACTTAATCACCTCTACAAAAACATAATCACCTGTCATAAATAAGTTTTGAATTATTTATGAAATTAAATTTTTCCAAAAAAACTAGCTGTTTGGGTTTAAATTACAAAATGTATGTATTCCACTTCCTAACAGAAAGAGAACATAATCAAAAAACAACTCGTCCAAATTCCATTGCAACTCTTCATCATATCACAACAAATCTAGTAGCACAACCTTCAATTTTTTTTTAATCCTACAAGAACAACAAAAACCAAAACAGGTTATGGAAAGATCAAATATTTTCTATCATTACAATAGAAGGCCAGTACAAAGAGTATCAAGGACCATCATACATCCATTCATGAGATTTCTTATATGTCCCAAATAACACCAAATTGATGGCTGTAATTTTTACAAATGGATTGACAACCAACATGATCCAGAAATTGCATATGAATTGATTATCATGGTGAAGAGGAATATGGAATTGGAAGAAGAAGCTACTGAAATCAAGAAGAAATGTAATATTCAAAGTGATGTAGTTTTATTTTTAATAGTTACCTTGGTTGTTGTAGTACTATTTAAGTGATGAAGTAGATCAGATTCATCAAGTCCCACCATGTGTTTGAGTCGCATTCATGTACTGAAATTTTCAAAGAAATAAAAACGTAAGTATTTTGAAACTAGTGGATATGTGAGTATGTTTAATTGATTTTGTTTACCTGCCTGCTTGTGTTTGCTGAGCCTGCTTGTGTTTGCTAAGCTTACTGATACACATGGCTTTCCTTCCTGCTTGAGTAACATCACTGCGATCAATCAAAACAAAACAACAATTCCACACATTATAATAGTTATTCTACGATTTACCATAAAAATAATAACAATTAGAAGGGGGTTTTTTTTAAATTATAAAGTTCCATATAAACCCTAACTCGATCAACAACTCAATATCAATACACAACAAATAAAGGCAATTATGAAAACAAAAATACTGTAAAAAGATCAGAATTGTACCTTAGCAAAAGTTAATAAGAGTTCGTGCAAATCTTTTCCAAAAATGCATGGCTTCAGTCCAAAAGAGAAGAGAAGATGAAAAGGAAAGGGAGAATATCCTCTGTATTTGTCTTTAGTTGAGTAAATAATACACAGAGAAGAAGGGGATAGAGCACGTGAAAATGGGGAACAAAGGGAGTAGAAACGTAATTTCATTATCTGACGTTTTCGATAGAAGCAAAAAAAAAAAATTATTACATCAGCTTAATTCCTATTGGTTAACCTTAGGTGACTAAGTTTTTCACCCCAAGTAATTAGGTTTTTTCCCCCATTTTAATTAATGTCACCAGAAAGTTGACCTCGATCACCAAACTGCAATGAAAAAAAAGATAATTGTGTTTGGGTGTTTTTGTCCCTCGGGAGAGTTACGGCTCAAAGACTGGTCCGGCGCGGTCCGTACCTGCAAAACACGGAGACTCCAATTGGTTGGAGCTCCACCTCCGACGATCAAGTTAGAACGTGTTGGAGAAAGTAAAAAGTGCGGAAAGGTAAAAGTAAGATCTTCTCGAATTCCGAGATCAAGTGTTTTCTCTGTTGTGAGAGAATGTAGGGTATGTTATAATAAATTGTAGATGTTCCCAAATTGGGGGGAATCTCCCTATTTATAGGGTCATCGGTAAATGAGCCCCTGATTAGGTCACTCTGACCTAATTCTGATGGCCTGCGCCGAATTACGGCTTTCTCGAGATTTGGGCCCTAAAGGCCGCCTTTTTTCCCAAATTTTGGGAATGATACGTGTCAAATGAAGATTGGTCCAATTTGGACTAATCAAGGTCTGACACGTGTCACTACCTGGTTGGCCCACGTGGCTGGGGTTAAAATTACCCAAAACATTTACCCCTCACATATGTGACGTGGCATGCCACGTGGCATCTGTGACACGTGTCACTCAGACACCTTTTTTTTACTGTGAATTTTTAACTTTTCACATTATGGGGAAATTACTAATATACCCGTGTATTTACCCCTCTATAAATACAGGGTTTACCCCCCTCTTTTTGGACGTTTCCAAAAATTTTTTAGAGAGAGAAAGTCAAGGAGTTCTAGAGATAGAAGCTCTAACCACCGTCTGTGTTAAAACACAAACTCCTTTTACCCCGCCTGCCCCAGCCGGTTTAGCAACCGCTTGTGCTATATACAAGCAAGATCACCTTCAACACGCCTGCTGCAGCCGATCAACGCTTGACCTCTTTCAGAGTCAGATTTAAAGGTACAGTCTCTACCCCCTTCAGCTCATTCTTACTTTTTCTGTTTGTATACTTTCATTCAATAAATGGACTCATCACCAACACATACGGCACAACCTAGGTCAGTAGTCAGCCGGTCTCCTGGCACCGCCTCAAGGTGTAGCTCTAAGGACAGTAGCGATGCTCCTCTATCCCCGCTTGAGGATAGTGAAGTTAAGGAGAGGGAAAAATGGAACAAGAAGGCAGATCCTTTCGAAATCCATGTCTCTGCCATAGAAATGGAAAGTATGGAGAAGGGGCTTGAGGATTTTAAACTTAAACAGCCTCTAAGGGAGGGATACAGGATCCGGGTGCCACCTGAGTTGGGCACCGTTTCTTGGATGGACGACCAAGAGAACGCCAACGCCTATTTCGGTTGCTATGAGGCGGCGTTTCTAGCTGGCCTCCGATTCCCCCTCCATGATGCTGTGAAAGCCATATTGCAGGGTTATGACCTAGGCGTTTGACAATTGACCCCAAACTCTTGGGTTAACATTCTGGGATATGTTGCTGCCTGCGAGATGCAGGGTCTGCATCCTGGCTGGGAGGCGTTCGAACACATGCACTATCTTAGCCGTAGCCCAGGCGGCTGGAGGGCGTGGTACACTTTGACCACTTACCCCAAATATCAAATGAGCTTGGACAAAGTGTCCAAGTATGACAATTGGAAACACCGGTTCTATCTGCTGTCTGCCCCTACTCGGCGTGAAAATTGGAAACTTCGCCGGTATAACAAGAAGCCTGACCTTCTGGGTCAGAAGTGTGCTCTCCCCCGGATTCCTAAGGATGACTTTGACGAAATAATAGAATCAAAGTTCTTTAAACTTGAAACAGATACTCTCTCAACCAGGGAAATAATAAAGGTTCCAAAGAATTAGATACCTATGAGTTCATGGTTGAGAGACGAGGCGTTCTTGTCCGCCTGCGGTTTGAGCACAATGTTTTCAAAATGTAGGTTTATTACACATCCGACTATATGTCGTCTGTATTATTGTAATGTTCATCTTGCTAGTCTTTGAAATGATTGTTCCTTTACTTTTTTGCATAGGACGCTTTGGTAATGCTCCCAGACGACAAGACCCCAAGGCAGTCGGCCGCAAAGATCCGCAAAGACAAGGCGGAGAAGCAAAGGGCGGAAATAGACGCCAAGGGTAAGGTATTCACCGTTTGACCTGTTAACTTTGAATATCATTTTAATCTTTTACTAGAGACGGTTTATTACCGACTGTATACTCATTGTACAATTTGATTTGTAGGTTGCTCCTCGATCCTTCTAAAAGCTCATCAAGCGGAAGCCAGATGAGACGATCGACTGCTCCTCCAAGTCTCAAAAGGTTTCATCGATCCAAACGGCTCCTGAACTTCCGGGTAGGAATACCCGTCTCACCATTGGGGGGGAAAGCATCAGCTTGCAAGGCTTCGGCCTACGAATAGACCTAGGAAAGAAGTTTAGCGCAACGGCTGCGCCCAAGGGGGACAAAAATCCCAAGGCAGCTCGTAGTTCTACCGCGGCTGTAGGTGATGACAACCAGCAGATTGAGCAAGGTATGGCATGTCCTCTCGGATCACCGTTTGAGCTCCCCTGGCCCATGCGGGTGAAGTCTCACTTGCAGCAAACTTCAGAGGGTTCACTAGGGAGCCGTCTGCAGATAGGTGCCGCCTATGCAGCTTACTCGCCCAATCTTGGTTATGATGCAGATTTTTCCCGGTGGCCGGATGTGCAGTAGTACGCCAAGTCTATGCTTGGGGCCATCCCCAAGAACGAGAAGGACGCCATCTCGGGTATTGAGACATTCAATACTGATCGGTTCACGGCCCTCCTGTCTGAGGTAAGTCCCTTCAAATTGAATCATTAAACATTTCCCCATTTGGGTTCTTAACATTCCGGTTGTGTCTATAGGCTTTGCTGAGGGTTGACGGCCTCAAGCCGCCATATAATCGGAAAAGGGAAGAGGTAAAGCGAGCAAATAGATCAGCTAGGGATTCTCACGATGTTGCTCAATATCAATGTACAATAAATGAACTTGAATCTAAAACCATGGAACTGAAACAGGCGGAGAGCATCAAGCAGCTAACGTATGAGCTGGAAGCGGCCAAGAAGAGGGCTAACGACTCTAAGGTTGCCCTCAAGACTGGTCAATCGAATCTCAAGGCTCTTGAGGGGGCTGATAAGGAGAACATTGGTCTCTGAGCAGATGTCAACCGTTTGAAGAAAGAGATGGCCCAGGCTCAAGCGAACTTTAAAGTGACTTTGGAGGTCGAGCAGGAGCAGCTCGTTGAAGAGAACGAGTCCGACTGCATAGATCGCATGAAGCTTTCCTAGGACACCCTATGCCCGGGATAGGAGTATGGTCTCTTGGCCTTGTCTTATCAGTATGCTGATGAGGTTATTAATGCCAAGGCCAAAGGCAAACCAAACCCTACTATGTTCCATGAATGGGCCAACCGGGAGGAAGAAGAGCCGGCTCAGACCTCAGGCGGAAGTGAGAAAGAGCAGAAATATGATGCAACAGCGGACTCTACTCAACCGCTGCCTAAACAAACAAAAGAGGAGGTCCCGGCTGCGCCCCAAAATTAAGCTTCTCTATCTTTAGCTTGGCTTAAAGTCGTCTGCTTTTCCGGCCTGCGTGCCGAGCATTTGAATGTTTCTTTCAACAATTTTAAGTTTGTTACTATCCGGATGGTGATCCGGTTCAACATTTCTTCCCAGCTCTTGTGGCCAGGTTTTATTTATGAAAGTACCGACTGAGTCGGTTTTTATTCAAATTTTGCACTTAAATTTTGCACATATATACTTGACTTTTTGCCTAACTCTTTAAGAGCATGTGGCAAATAGCAATCCGGTTGTACTTGCCCCTGGTCGGCTGTGTGGTTGGTTTCAGTACGTTGCCGATGGATTGGCTTGGGAACTTTTGATACTTTAAAGAGTATGAGATGTTCCTAAGTCAATCAATCACAATAGTGATTTCCCCAAACCAAGTACACAGCCGTCCAAGTACTCAAGCGGGCAGCCGTCAGCCCAGGCGGTGGGACACTTAACTTCTTCTCTTCCGCCTGGGGTATCTGTAATCCAACTATACTCGATGTCTTTTTTCCCCATTGGGTAAACTTGTATAATTTTGGAAAATAATCTAGGTTAGAACTTCAGTCGGCAACCAGCTGATGTCATTAGACATCCGGTTTTGTGAACTTAGTCGTTCTCTAGATTAATTTGGTCAGACAGCTATGAGTTGGCCAATTAGGTCGTTCAATCTTTGCCGACTGTATGGGTTGGTAGAGCACTTTGTCACTCGAATGGGAGATACTCTCTTAGACAATTCCACCCAGATGGGCGTTGCGAATGCCATACTCATGTTGGAGCAGACGAATTTATAAAATAAGTATCATCCGGCCATTGGCCTCACGTTTTTTGAACATTAGTTTAGCCACTAAGTTTTTAACCTAGTTTAATTTTAGAATCGTGACAGCCGACCGTCTGCGCATTGCACAGGCTGCATCTTAGTCATTTCGCATGTATGAAATAATAGTATTGAAAACAAAAAGCAATTTTTTCATTGATAAGCTTATCATTTACAGAAATTTACAAGTCTCAGAAGTAGTACTTTTTCAAGTTGTCTACATTTCAAGTTCTAGGCAGCCACCTGCCGTCTGGAGTTTCCAGGCGGTAGGTGCCGTCTCTTACTTCTTCATGGATCTGGTAGGGGTGACGTAGGGAAAAGTAGGTCGTTTTCTACCCTTTCCTAGAGCCAAACAAAATTTATAAACACTCGACCAACCTAATACGAGTATATGGTAAGTCAAGGGTCAAACCCAAAGGAATGAGTAGGTGCAAGGTATTGCCCAGGTCAAGCTACTTCGAAGATTTTAGAAAGTTATGATTGGTAACTAAGGTATCGAGAAAGCTAGATAAATCGAGAAATTTAATATACTAAACACTAGGGATATAGGTTCCACATGCAAGCTCAATGATTATGCTAATTGAAGGATCACTCAATCAATTCAAACATTGCAAAGGACTAACAATAGTTACAATCAAAGGAATTCAAGAGCTATCTCCTATATGCCAAGATAGGGTTCACTATGAATGGCTAACTAGGAAAATCACAATCAAATTCAATCAATTAAAGCAATTCTCAAATCAAGGGTTCATGTCATTGAAATTTGCAATGTAATCTAGATTAATCTTATAGGTTGATCACTCCTAGTCTAATTAATCACATGCACAACCATGTCAACCAATTTAATTGCAACAATTCAATCAATCAAGGATCATCAACTAGCAAAAATCATCAATCTAGTACGCTTCCCCTTCTCCCTAGCAACTAATCTACTCACTAATCAGGGTGAAAATGAAAAACAAAACAAATTCAATCACAATCATATTCATTTCAAGTTTAATCAAGAAGGAATTCAATCACTCAACAAATTCTAAAGCAAAGAATGAAACTCAAATCAAACATTCAAGAATTAAAGGAAATTGCAATAAAAGTAAATTCAAAGGAAAGAAATCTCACAAACTTTCATTAATGAGAAGAAGAAATCCAAGATCAAGTTGAAATCAAAGATCAAATTCAAGTTCAATCAAGTATTCTTAAGCTTCTCTCTCTACTTTCTCTCTCTACTAAATCTGGAAAATAATTGTCAAGTACAAAAATTAAGTCGTCCCCCTTAAAAGGAAAAGTTTAAGGGTATAATTAGAAGAAACAAGCGAAGGGGGCGGGGTGCCTAGTGCGTGCGTACCACCAGGCCGTGCGCGCGCACAGTTGGATCTGCGCACACGCACCCCCTATACCGCGCGCACGCACCCTTGCTCGGTGCTCGTAGCCTTGCCTCCTTCGCTTGCTCGATCAATCTCCGCGCTCCCGAGCATCCCTATCATTGGTGCAGTCAAGGCGATGCTCGTGAGAAGGGCAGCTCCTTTATCTTCCAAGCATTTGAATGCCTCAAGCCAAAGCATTACTTCCAAGGCCCTCGAGCTCGCGGAGCTAGCTTGAATTGCATATTTGGAATCCTGAACTTAGCTCCATCAACTTTCTTGAATGCGTTCGAGCTTCCTCCTTGGTGATCAAAGCTCGGGAAACTCAACACACCTACAAAACAAGTCAAGGAAACAAAGAAGCGAGAGAAATAGTCGAGAAATGAACAAAATGACAAGAAAACCATTAAAAGCATGCATTTCTCTAAACTTACACACAAACACGCAAAGCAAGCATTATTATGTAAAAACACGGCAAAAAGGACTGGAAATGAGAATAAAACTATAAAGAAAACCTAGCCTAAGAGTGCTATAAATGACACTCATCAAATTCCCCCAAGCTAAACCTTTGCTTGTCCTCGAGCAAAACAAAATCAAGCTTAAAGGAAAATGATGACATTAATTAGGTAAGCAAGAAACGAGAAATACTAGAGAATAAGAGAATATACACTAACTCACTTTTGTAGGAATCACGGTCAATTTTAGCAACAATTGACAAGCCATTTAAACCTCTAGATCGCCCTAGAGGACGAGTAATGCTCTCGTAAGGGTTTCCTAAGAGGTTAACCCATAACTCTTTATTAAAAGGAGGCAAAACATAAAAAGGGAAAAGAGAAAATTTAAACTTTGAAAAGAAAAGGAGAGCTTATACAATGAACTTTTGCACATGATCAAAACACGAAAGAATATCAAACTTTCTAAAACAACAATGGTGAGCACGTTCTAAGATATCGAGGGTTGATTAAAACATAGGACATGCTAAGTATAGAGAACTACCGAAACACAATTCACTTTCATCTAAAAACAATTTTAGCATATTTTCCCAATTAGCTTCAAATCTTCCTTTAGCAAGCATCTCTATAGTTCCTCGAAAGAACCGGGAAAACAATAGAATTGAGGTTTTCTCGACATCTTGACCTTGCATCCCCTCTCCTTAGGCTTTAACTCATAATGCCCTCCCTCAGTATATGAGTCAACCACTAGATCAAAAGGGCTTTCCCAAAGGTTGTAACGTAAGGGCAAAAGTTTGAGGGTAGGCTTAAAATTTAGAATTTGGTGGTATACCTAAGTTGTGAAGCAAAAATTGGCCAAATCTCAACACCAAAACAAAGTAGTCACCAAACAAAAACAAACTAACACCCCCAAGCTTATTCAAAGCTATAACCACAATCATATATACAAAAAGCGTAAGACTCTTCCCCCCAAGCTTGAACAAAACATTGTCCTCAATGCTTAAAAAGGGAAGAAACATTTACATCAAAATGTTTATTTTTTATTTTTTTCATTTTAGACCTTTTTTTTTCTTCAATTTTTGCCAAAGCTTTTTGAATTAGCTTTGCTTTTTCTTATTTGTTTCAAGTTTTCATTTTTCACTTTAATCATTGTCCCCGCCTCTTTTAGCTATGGACGGCTTTTTCTTTTATTCACTTGCCATTATTCACAAGATATACAAAACACAAGCTTGCGTGTAATAAGAACCAATATCCAAACTCATATACCACAATCTCCAAGAACATGATCATTTGCTTCACAAAAACCAAAAATGGAACAAAAAGAAACAAAAGGCTCAAAGTTCTAAAGATGTGGCTTGAAAAGAAGGAAAAAGGCTCAAATGGTTAGCAAGTAGGCAAATGTAAACCCAAGAACTAGATATAAAGAAAGTTATCCTAGAAAATAAAAATTACTACCCCGAAAAGATGCCTTTGTCCTCCCTAGATGGTTCGGTCTCGTGTTTGAGAATTATGAGTCAAGATTCAAGATTAGGTCCGCAATAGTCAAGGATCCATGCCGCTCATGCAAGTGATTGTAGAAGGCTTGAAAACATTGAAACTTCACAAGGATGTGGCAAAAACTCACTAAAAGCTTCAAATTCACCAAAGGGGAACAATTGCGAGTTTTCGAAAACAAAAGAATCCGGCTTCAAGGTCCCAATAGTTCTTAACGACTACTTTAGCATGTTCTATCCTAGAGTCAACTAAAGATACTCTCAAACCGTGCAAACCATTATTTTTAGGAAGAATGATAGCCAATGTGCAAGTCCAAGTGGTACTAAGTCCAAAGCAAAAGCAAAATCATGAAGAAAGAAAAGCGATGCCTCAAAAACATTTTATTTTTATTAACAAAAACTCTTTTTTTTTCTTTATTTTTTATTTATTCTTTTTTGTTTTTGTTTTTGTTTTGTTACATTTTCAAAGGAAAGAAAGTAAAAGTAAAGCATAAAAAAGCAAAATTCAAAAAGAAATGTGAGAGAAAAGAGGTAAAGAAGCAAAAAGAAAAAGGAAAACAAAAAAGGAAATATCTACAAGAAGAAGAAATAAAGAAGAAGGATTGAAAGGCAAAAGAGAAGTAGAAGGCATCAAGGAAGTAATGCTAACACACATAAGTCCCAATCAACAAACAAGTGAACATTCGGCTACAACGTCAATGTTCCCAAACACACTAAGGTGTTAGAAAGCAAACATCCTCGAACCGTTCAACTTCACCTAATCTAAATCTAAACTAAGCATCCAAGAAAAGAAAATAAAAAGAAGAAAATTAGAAGGATCTCACCAGGCGTCGAAGCTATGCTACATTAAACAAAGTGAAAGAGCACCTTAATGAAACATCAATATCCAAAGCATAAGCGACGAAGTAAAGTGAGAAAGAATATAGACTATATACAAAGAAAATTGTTAGTAACTTCAATACAAAAGAAAGAAGAATATAAAAGATAAAATGTATGCAAATAAAGAAAAAGTAATATATGATATTATCAGGAATAGGGTCCACTAATGAAATCAAGAAGCGGAATCATTACTTTTTCTTTTTTTTTTTGTTAATTTTTGAAAGATTTGAATGAGGTTAATGTAATTTTATGATGAATTGAAAATAAAAAGATGAATTTGCTTGAATATTCAAAGAGATTGAAAGGGTTTTAAGAGAAATGAAAGAGTAGAGGAATGAAGGGGAAATCGGGGTAAGAGAGAGGAGTGAATAAGGGAATGAAAGGGGCACGAAAAGGGGGGCTTTGTGCTGTGGCTGGTGCGTGCGCACCAGCTACGGCAGGGACAGGGTGCTGGCTCGCAACACAGGCAAAAAATACTGACATACCTGGTGCGTGCGCGCAGCCAAGTGGTGCATGTGCACCAGGTAGGTTCTTGGGGAGGGCTGATTTTGCTTGCGCACCGGGGGGTACGGGGGGGTTTCAAAATCCGTCAAATTTCATCAAAATTAGCTTAAATTTCTGACCCCTTTGGTGCGCGTGCGCAACCTATGATGCGTGCGCACCAAACAAGAAGATTCCGCTCATTAACATACTCTCGTGCTTGCACTAACGAGATAGGTGAAAACGCACTCGAAAAAGAGTAGAAAATCAATAGAAATGCAAACACGAGAGCATAAAAATCCAACAAAATCCTTCACCTAAGCTTAACCAAACCTCATGAAACCTTGAATTAACACCGAAATTGTTGGAAATTTTCATCGATCCAATCTCATGGTACCTAAAATCAAGAGAACAAAGAAGAATAAGATAAGTTCTCAAAAATAAAAGAGATATAGAAAAATCAAAAATCAAGAGAAAAGGGTTAGAAAACCGGGTTGCCTCTCGGGAAGCGCTTGTTTAACGTCATAGCTCGACGTTCTCCACCTATTAAGGTGGTTGTCGGAGAAGCAATATGTGAATAAGGCCAACAAAAGCACTATCGAAATACTTCTTGAGTCGATGGCCATTGACCTTAAACGGCGACGAAGAATCCATCATTGAAACCTCTACAACACCACTAGGAAAGACATTCTTAACCAAGTAAGGACCGCTCCATCTTGACATGAGCTTTCTTGGAAACAACTTCATTTTCGAATTGTAAAGAAGAACTTTATCACCAACACAAAACTCTTTCTTCTCAATAAGCTTATCATGAGTTTCCTTGGAACAAGCTTTGTAAATACTAGTACAATCATAAGCATCAAATCGAAGCTCCTCTAGCTCATGAAGATCTAACCACCTTGTCTCCCCCGCACTTGCCAAATCAAAGTTTATCTTCTTGATTGCCCACAAAGCATGGTGTTCGAGCTCTACCAGGAGATGGCATGATTTTTCATAGACTAGGCGGTAAGGAGTGGTACCTATAAGTGTCTTGAAAGCCGTTCTATAAGCCCAAAGAGCATCATCCAACTTGTCCGACCAATCCTTCCTATTTCTTGCAACCGTCTTTTCAAGGATTAACTTGATTTGACGATTAGAAACCTCGACTTGGCCGCTTGTTTGAGGATGATATGGAAGGCCAAATCGTTGATGAACTCCATGCTTTCGCAACATCTTTTGAAAGGCATTGTGAATAAAATGAGAACCATTATCGCTTATCACCGTCTTTGGAACACCAAACCTTGGGAAAATGACCTTCTTGAACAACTTCATTACCACCTTGTGGTCATTAGTTGGGGAAGCAATGGCCTCAACCCATTTAGACACGTAATCCACCGCCACAAGAATATATTGATTTCCAAAAGATGAGGGAAACGGTCCCATGAAATCTATTCCCCAAACATCAAATACCTCCAATTCAAGAATAGGTTGTTAAGGCATCTCATTTCGCTTGGAGATATTCTTAACTCGTTGACAACGGTCGCATGTCTTAACAAAACCCCACGAATCCTTGAAGAGATGCGGCCACCATAAACCGCTTTGAAGAATCTTGGTGGCGATTTTAGAAACACCCATATGGCCACCACTCGGATCCGAGTGGCACACTTTTAAAACACTAGGCACCTATTCATTTGGAACACAACGCCTAAGTAAGCCATTGACTCCTAGCTTGTACAAGATGGGATCATCCCACACATAGTGTCTTGCCTCTCTCTTGAGCTTCTTTCGTTGATTCTTAAAAAAGGAAGGTGGAAACTCCCCACATGCAAGAAAGTTCACTAAGTCGGCGAACCATGGGAGCTCCTTTGCCTCAATAGCATATAAGAAGTCATCAAGCACCTATCCTCAATTGGAGAACCATCATCATGAATTTGAGAATCTTCAAGACGAGAGAGGTGATTCGCCACAACATTTTCCGCTCCTCTCTTATCCCTAATCTCAATATCAAAAGTTTGAAATTTGAGCACCCACCGGATCAACCTAGGCTTGGATTCTTTCTTGGAAAAAAGGTACTTGAGAGCCGCATGATCCGTGAAGACAATGGTCTTGGAACCTAACAAATAACAACAGAACTTTTCAAAAGCATGAACAATAGCCAAAAACTCCTTTTCCGTTGTGGTGTAGTTCCTTTGAGCACCATTTAGAGTCTTGGACATATAATAGATCACATGTAGCTTCTTTTCCACTCTTTGACCCAAGACACCTCGAATTTCCAAATTACTCGCATCGCACATCAACTCAAAAGGTAAACCCCATCTTGGTGCTTGAACAATAGAAGTAGAGATTAGAGCCTTCTTCAACTTATTGAATGCCTCCAAACACTTATCATCAAATACAAACTCAGCATCCTTTTGAAGAAGATTATTGAGAGGCTTTGCAATGAGCGAGAAATCCTTGATGAATCTTCTATAAAACCCGGCATTTCCTAGGAAATATCTCACTCCTTTCACATTAACCGGAGGTGGAAGCTTCTCAATAACCTCAATTTTTGCTTTGTCCACCTCTATCCCCTTGTGAGAAATCTTATGGCCAAGGTCTATGCCTTTTTCCACTATGAAGTGACATTTCTCCCAATTTAAGACCAAGTTCACCTTCTCACACCTTGCCAAACATTTCTCAAGGTTTTCAAGACATGCCTCAAATGAAACACCGCCCACGGAGAAGTCATCCATAAACACTTCCATTTCCTCCTCCAACATATCTCCAAATATACTCATCATGCATCTTTGAAATGTTGCGGGAGCATTACAAAGGCCAAATGGCATTCTCCTATAAGCAAATGTTCCATATGGACAAGTGAAGGTCGTTTTCTCTTGGTCATCCGGGTGGATAGGGATTTGGAAAAATCCCGAATAACCATCAAGAAAATAATAGAACTTGTGCCTCGTTAGTCTCTCAAGCATTTGATCAATGAAAGGAAGGGGGAAGTGATCTTTCTTGGTTGACGTGTTTAGACGTCTATAGTCTATACACATCCTCCATCCCGTGACCATCCTCGTCGGGATGAGCTCACCTTTCTCATTCTCGATGACGGTCATGCCTCCCTTCTTTGGGACAACATGAACGGGAGAGACCTACCTAGAACTCGAGATGGGAATATAATTCCCGCATCCAAAAGTTTCGTGATCTCTATCTTCACTACCTCTCCCATTTGGGGGTGTAGCTTTTGTTGTCTCTTAATAGATGGTAGAGAACCCTCCTCAAGGGTTATGTGATGTATACATAAAGCGGGGCTTATACTTTTGAGGTCATCAATGGTATAACTCAAAGCACCTTGGTGCTTTCTCAAAACATCACACAACTCTTGAGCTTGGCGCTCACTCAAAGAAAAACTAAAAATCATGGGATAGGTGGAGTTGGGTCCCAATAATTCATAGCTAAGGTGTGATGGAAGAGGTTTGAGCTCAACCATTGGAACACCTTTACCTTCCTTTGATGTAGCCACTTGCAACGCTTCTTGGCTAGAAATGCTCATACACATTTGCTCTTCAACATCCTCAAGGCTTCCATTGAGCACATCTTCATACAAAGCCATCTCCTTGCTAGGAGCACCTATCTTTTCCTTATTCAACAAAACATTCTCAAGAGCATTTTTAGAAGTGAGCAATTGCTCATGCATAGAAGACACAACATGATCAAGAGAATCAATCAACATGCAATTTTCTAAAGAAGAACTTGGATACTTCATACTATCATTCAAGTCAAATTCTTTCACCTCATCCCCTACTTTAAGTGAAATTTTAGCACTTTTCACATCTATCATAGCACCCGAAGTAGCAAGGAATGGTCGCCCTAGAATGATAGGAATGTTAGCATCTTCGTCCATCTCAAGCACCACAAAATCCACTGGAATAACAAATTTCCCAACCCTCAAAGGGACATCCTCTACCTTACCCTTAGGAAACTTAATTGACCTATCGGCCAATTGCAAAGTGATGTTAGTAGGTAAGAGTTCCCCTAGCTCAAGTCTTTGGTACACCGAATATGGCATAAGGCTAACACTAGCTCCTAGGTCACACAAGGCGTTCTCGATTTGCATTTTGTAAATGGCACAAGGGATGGAAAAGATTCCGAGGTCTTTTATCTTAGGTGGCATCTTGTTCATTATGATTGCACTACAATTCTCAGTCAAGTTCACCATCTCTACACCATCACAAGTCCTCCTACCACTCAAAATGTCTTTGAGGAATTTTGCGTAGTTGGGCATTTGGGTGACAACTTCGGTAAATGGTAGAGAAAGGTGAAGTTGCTTGAGCATGTCAATGAATCTTCCAAATTGTTCATCTAACTTGTGTCTCATGAATATTTATGGATTAGAAATCTTGGGTTTCACAATTTCTTTCTCCACTCTCACATGACTAGGTTTCTTAATCTCAACCTCACTCAAAGATGCACCATCTCTCTCACCTTCTATCAAAACCTCTTTTGTGCCCTCCTTGGTCTCACTCTTCCTAGGAAAACTCTCCTCAAGAACCTTACCACTCCTTGTGACAATAGCATTGACCGGTCTCTTGGGATCTAGGCCCTGGGAAGGTAAAGAAGAAGGACTAGCATGGTCTTTCAAAGCATTAGCAAGTTGAGAAATTTGGTTTTCAAGTATCTTATTATGAGTCATCATTTCATTAAATTTCTTATCACTTACGGCCATGTAAGTGTTCAACAACTCTGTTTGATTTTCAATGATTTCTTCCAAATTAGTTCTATGAGAAGAAGAAGAGGATTGAATATAGGAATTATCATTTTGGGCCTTTGGAGCAAATCCGGGTGGGGGACCCCTTTGAGAATTATTTTGAAAATTTCCCCTATTTTGATTGTTCCAATTACCTCTACCTTGATTATGGTTACCATAACCTTGGTTATGATTACCATAATTTTGGTTATGATTTTAGCTAATATAACCTTGGTTGTTATAGTTACCTCGGGAATTTTGGTTCCCATGGTTCCTATTACCACCACTTTGGTTGTAGTTGTCA
The DNA here is from genome assembly GCF_948465745.1 of Chenopodium album. Taxonomy (NCBI): domain Eukaryota; kingdom Viridiplantae; phylum Streptophyta; class Magnoliopsida; order Caryophyllales; family Amaranthaceae; genus Chenopodium; species Chenopodium album. The sequence goes on along the minus strand of NC_137850.1, from coordinate 26,124,709 downwards.
AAACTGCCATGGTTGTTGAAATTCCTATTCCATTGACCTCTTTGATTCTCAAACCTAGAATCATTATTATTTGACACATAGTTCACATGCTCATTCACATTTCCATCTTGATCATCACAAACATCCATACATGCATGAGGGCAACTAGAAACATCATGATCATACGACCCACAATCATCACAAAACAAGCATCCACTAGGCATGTTACTAGAAGAGGGAGGGGGTTGAGAATTAGAAGACATACCTCTCCCCTTAGATTGGGAGGGAAGACTTGAAACTTGGTAGATAGCACTTTCCAACTTTGCCTTGATAGCGGACATCTCCTTCCCCAAGTTTGTCATTTGTGAGGATAGATTGTTGATTGCATTTAGATGATCAACCGAGTATACCGAAGAGCTACTCTTTCTAGTTGACTCTCTTTCTCCATCTTGCCAATCTCTATAGTACCTCACTACGTCTTCAATTATGTCTACCACTTCCTCTTCCGTTTTGTTCATAATAGGACCTCTGGCTCCTCCATCTAAACATGATTTTCCTTGATGACTAAGGCCTCCATAGAAGATTTGAATAATTTGGTACGTAGGAATTCCGTGGTGAGGACACCCTCTTTGATACTCTTTGTATCTCTCCCATGCTTCATAGAGACTCTCACTAGGCTTTTGCTTGAAGCCTTGAATCAAAGCTCTAGCCTCCGCCGTTTTCTTTTGTGGATAGAAAAGGGATAGAAACTCCTTGGTCACTTCATCCCATGTCCTTAGAAAATTCGGCTTGACTTCCTTGTCTAGCCATTCCAAGGCACGCCCTATACATGAAAAGGGAAAAAGCTTGAGGCGGATGAATTCTTGGGAAATTCTATTCACCTTGATAGTATTGCAATACTTTTCAAACTCCTTGAGATGATTTAGCGGGCTTTCATGCTTAGCCCCACTAAATTGTCACCTCTCTATTAAAGTGATCATTGCCGGTCTTATTTCAAAGTCATTTGCCAGTGTTGTAGGTGGAGCAATCCCACTCTCAAATCTATATGCACCGGGAATCCTCAATTCTTTCAACGCCACCCTTGGATTTTCTCCCATTCTTGCTTGTTCCTCTTGTTGTGGTTCTTCTTCACTTGAAATGCTAGGGCTCAAAGATCGTCTAGCACCCCTTAACCTTGCAATACTTCTCTCAATTTCCGGATTAAATGGCACTAGTGAATGACCACGTGCTCTATGCATAAAATCTCAAAAGAAATGGTTAGTAGCACGGCTACAAGTGTAGCCTAAAAGAAAATCTTTTTGTATTTTCAATTAAAGATGAAATAGACTCAACAACTATCAATATCACTCCTTGGCAACAGCGCCATTTTTGACATAGGGAAAAGTAGGTCGTTTTCTACCCTTTCCTATAGCCAAACAAAATTTATGAACACTCGACCAACCTAATAGTAGTATATGATAAGTCAAGGGTCGAACCCAAAGGAATGAGTAGGTGCAAGCTATAGCCTAGGTCAAGCTACTTCGAAGATTGTAGAAATTTAAGGTTGGTAACTAAGGTATCGAGAAAGCTAGATAAATCGATAAATTCAATATACTAAACACTGGGGATATAGGTTCCACATGCAAGCTTAATGATTATGCTAATTGAAGGATCACTCAATCAATTCAAACATTGCAAAGGACAAACAATAGTTGCAATCAAAGGAATTCAAGAGCTATCTCCTATATGCCAAGCTAGGGTTCACTATGAATGGCTAACTAGGAAAATCACAATCAAATTTAATCAATTAAAGCAATTCTTAAATCAAGGGTTCATGTCATTGAAATTTGCAATGCAATCTAGATTAATCTTATAGGTTGATCACTCCTAGTCTAATTAATCACATGCACAACCATGTCAACCAATTTAATTGCAACAATTCAATCAATCAAGGATCATCAACTAGCAAAAATCATCAATCTAGCATGCTTCCCCTTCTCCCTAGCAACTAATCTACTCACTAATCATGGTGAAAATGAAATACAAAACAAATTCAATCACAATCATATTCATTTCAAGTTTAATCAAGAAGGAATTCAATCACTTAACAAATTCTAAAGTAAAGAATGAAACTCAAATCAAACATTCAAGAATTAAAGGAAATTGCAATAAAAGTAAATTCAAAGGAAAGAAATCTCACAAACTTTCATTGATGAGAAAAAGAAATCCAAGATCAAGTTGAAATCAAAGATCAAATTCAAGTTCAATCAAGTAATCTTAAGCTTCTCTCTCTATTTTCTCTCTCTACTAAATCTGGAAAATAATTGTCAAGTACAAAAATTAAGTCGTCCCCTTAAAGGAAAAGTTTAAGGGTATAAATAGAAGAAACGAGCGAAGGGGGCGGGGCGCCTGGTGCGTGCACACCACCAGGCCGTACGCGCGCACAGGTGGGTCAGCGAGCACGCACCCCCAGTGTCGCGCGCACACCCCTCCTCGGTGCTCATAGCTTTGCCTCCTTCGCTTGCTCGATCAATCTCCACGCTCCCGAGCATCCCTATCATTGGTGCAGTCAAGGCGATGCTCGTGAGAAGGGCAGCTCCTTTATCTTCCAAGCATTTGAATGCCTCAAGACAAAGCATTACTTCCAAGGCCCTCGAGCTCGCGGAGCTAGCTTGAATTGCGTATTTGGAATCCCGAACTTAGCTCCATCAACTTTCTTGAATGCGCTCGAGTTTCCTCCTTGGTGATCGAACCTCGGGAAACTTAACACACCTACAAAATAAGTCAAAAAAACAATGAAGCGAGAGAAATAGTCGAGAAATGAACAAAATGACAAGAAAACCATTAAAAGCATGCATTTCTCTAAACTTACACACAAACACGCAAAGCAAGCATTATTATGTAAAAACACGGCAAAAAGGACTAAAAATGAGAATAAAACTATAAAGAAAACCTAGCCTAAGAGTGCCATAAATGACACTCATCAAGGGGTCTTCCCAATTAGGAGTTAGCTTTCCATGCTCATTGGCCCTACCGGTTGCCTCCATTTTCCGTAACACAAAGTCTCTAACTTTCAAGGACCGTTTGTGTACTCTTTTTTAGTAGGCACGGGTCATTCTCAAAGGTAAATCTCATGACGCAAGGCGGCATTGCCCTTGCGTTCCGGGAGCGAGTTCAATGCTAGCCACATGGCCTCCCAGTTTGCCTCTTCATCGTATAGCATGACTCGTAGAGTCGGCTCATAATGTCGATGGGCATGACGGCTTCAGCACCATAAACCATGAGAAATGGGGTTTCATCGGTTACACCTTTTTCAGTTGTCCGGATAGCCCATAGGACATGAAATAATTCTTCAGCCCATAAACCACCGGCTTTTTCAATTTTCTTTTTGATATTGTCTGAGATAAGTTTGTCGAAGGCTTCAACCTGGCCGTTTGCTTGGGGTCGGCCGACTGACGCAAAACAATGTGAGATCCCTTGATCTCTCAACCAGGTCTTTGAAAGGAATGGTGTCCTTTGAACAAGTGTATTATTCTGATAGCGGGTTCAGAATTATTAGAAAGCTAATATATTCAGTAAGGTCAAGTGATCGGAATGCCTGGGTGGAGGCCGCTTCCGATCAGTAATATTAATATAATTAATATTACAGCTTAATCTTGACTGAACCCTTCGGGTCACACCCAAGCAAATATATGCGAACCAACTCGACGAATTAATTCGTAAGAAATTAATTCGTCGCCTGAGTGTTAAATATTTAGACGTCGGTAATTCGAGCCTAGAGCGTCGAAACCGATCGTCGAAAGTCGAGTCTAAAATGATAAAAGACGAGACGCGCAAAATAATAATAAATCGACCATATTCCCGAAAATACCCCTAGCATCGGTGTGCCCCGAGCATCCGAATGCTAGGGGCAAGACGAGCTAGCACACCGTGGTAGCAGCCCCGGCCAGCCGCGGCTAGGCACAGCAGCAGCCGCACCGTGCCACGGCAGCAGCCGCAGCCGCACCAAACCGCAGCAGCAGCTGGTGCGGGCTGGTGCGGGCCGGGCTCGGGCTTGGCTCGTGGCTTGGCTCGGGCCATAGGGCCATGAATAAGGGGAAGCTTGGAATATGGGAGTAAGTGGGAGAGGACATGTGGCACAAGGAGAGTATTGAATGGGGAGCAAGTATGGTCCCCTACTCTCCATGTGGTCCTCACCAACCCATCTCACATGGTAATGCCACTTGTAGATTTATTATTAGTTTGCAATTTTAATTTAATTTAGCTTTAAATTAATTTGTGGAATTTCATGATCCCACATTGATGGGATAGAAATTCCCACTCATACTTTCCTCTATAAATACCAACTTTGGGATTTAGAGTAGAGTGCTTGAGTGGGAGTTAAAAAGAGCATTCCATAATTTTTGGGAAAACTCTTAAACTCACATAACACTCGGGTTTAGGTCGGACCTTGCTAACCCCAAGGTAGTATACCTTAAAGTTGTGTTCGCCCATTTGTGGGTGGATACCGTCGGAGGCGCGGCGCTTGACGTGCTAGTAGCTTTCAAGTAAGAGCCCCGGGTTTTGGGCGAAGCTCGCTTCGAGGGTAAGATTCGTTATCTTTTCTTTGTGAATATTTATTTATGCTTTGTGATTTTAATTATTGCGAGTGGTTCCTCGGGAGGGGTTGTTTCCGCGGTGAGTCGGACTCACCAAACCCCAACAGCGGTATCGGAGCCCCGCTCGTTTATTTTTATAATCATGTTTTTTCAAGGTTTATTTTTTGGCTTAATTTTCTAGTTTATGTTGCTAATTAGATTAGTAGCTCGGTGTTATTTATTTAATCCCGTTTTAATGTCGAATTTGGCCCAGAACCCAGATTTTCGCCCAAGACTAGTGAATTTTGGGTGGAAAACGTGTTCTGGAAAGGTTTTTACCCTATTGGGCCTGTGATTTTAGCCAAATTCTGACCAGAAATGCCTTTTTCGAGGGGTTTTTCGTTTTTGACGAAAAATTTTAAGTCTTTTCTAACCTTGAAATCAATGGCATAAATTGTTGATTATATGGTTGATTATTTGCATAATTTTCTGCACTTTTATGTCCTCTTAAAGCACACTTACTTGGTAGTATTTGATGCTTAAAGGTTGATTTATTTTCACATAATTGCAAATTAATTGCTTTTTAGTGTGAAAATTTTATTTTTGAGGCTTCCTAAGTGTTAAAGATTCAATCTTTATTTGTGATAAGTGATTGAAACTTTGAAAACCACTAAATTCCATGTTATTTTGAGTTGAACTTTGTTGTTTTAATCATTTTGAGTTGATTAGAAACATAAAGTTTCGATTTTTGTGATAGAAATTTGGTTATCTTCATGTTGGAAGATATAATTTTCAAGGATTCACAAATTTTAAATGTTGGAATTTTCATTTGAACATTAAAGTTCATATTTTTCCAACTTCCCTTTACTTTGTCAAATTCTCAAGTTTAATTTAAAATGATTAAATTGAAAGTGAGAAATTGCCTCAATTTTATTTTGCACCAAGCTAAACCAATTTAATTAAAGATGGTTCTTGGAATTATTTTGGTTATTGCACTTTGAAAATTTTATTAAGTTAGACTTGTTTAAAATTTTACTTTGCTCACTAAATTAGTTCTAAAATTAATTTAGAATTAATTAATTTTGTCTCGCGGAAATGGGATCAAATCCCAAGGTAGTGGCACGCAAAACGAGGCAATGCACCACCATGGCGAGCCGGGCTGCGCAGCAGCCCGCATGTGACTGCCACGGTGGTTGCGCCGCCTCAATTGTGGGCCACACGCGCGGCAGCAGCCACGCACAGCAGCAGCTCACGCGCGGCAGCAGCAGCCACGCGCGGCTGTGCTGTGGCAGCGGCTCGCGGCCGTGTGCCGTGGGTCGTGTGTTCGTGGTCTTGGCATGTGCGTATGCTTGGTGCGGTGAGGTGACTAGCCGTAGTAGGCTTGATGTTAATTATTTTGCCGTTTATTTATTTTAATTAATTTTGTTCATTTTAATTAAAATTTTGGGAGGCTAGGCCTCGGGTTTTGAGCGGCATTGGCAAAATTTCATTTTGACAAGTTTGGGTGCTACCGACTTAATTAATTGGATTAATTAAGGAAATGCGGAATTTAGTGGGAGCTTCAATTTTTAATGACGTAAATTATATAATCGGTTAAACAACTTTGACTAGTTTTAATTAGGCGTGTTAATCGGATTAACCACCTAGATTAGTTACTAGTGCGTGCGTTGTTTAAATGGATTTTACTCGTTTTAATTTTGTAAATTGCATGGGTCATTCACAAATAGTGAATGGATTAATGGAATATATATATTCTCTCTCACAGGTTTTTAGAAATGGCAACTAGTGGGACCCGACTAGGATAGAAAATACGGACTACGTGCCGTTATGTATTTTTGTAAATCTAAATACGGTCTACGCACCGTTAAGTATTTTTGTACTTTAATATTTAGATTATTCCTAGTTGTAGACACTAGTTTTTGCATAGTTTGGTTAAGTCTTGAAGACGGCGTATCTTGGAAGACAAAGCGTTGAATTGCAAATGAAGACCTTTTGAAGATATGAAGATTTCAAGGGGTCATGCTAGTTGCCAATATGCATCTATAATTTCGCTTTATATTTTATGCTTATATATATGTGTGTGAATTATTCGTTAGATGCATGTTTAGGTTTTCTTGATGTTGCGATGATTAGTTAAGTTCACTTAAATCAACCAACATAGAAATCCTAGGTCCCTAATAATATTGAGTCAAACTTGCCTTTCCAAAACAACACTTACTAACCGGACGATGGTGATGGTAGGCTACGCCAAAGCGAGGTGCCATCACTTCTCTAAGGGGCATAAGGCACACCGGGTGTGCACGTTGGTTTTGGTTTAACTCATCGTTATGAGTGAGGAGTCCTCACATACCGTGGCAAAAGAGATACATCGTCAAAGATGCATTAGATGCGACGATTGTCTAACCAAGAGTGGCTTAGAGCCATTAGCAAGGCAATGCTTACCCTAGAATATTGAGTGTTTAAGACAAGCCAAAGCATGCTTAACCACTCTTTGTTTCTTCGGATCTTGGAATCGCCTTATTTTCGCCAAATAGGGACAATTTTTATGCGTAAATAAGACGTTTAATAAGATTGAAGTTTGCATGAATGCTATTAAATTTCAAACTTATTATGTTCTTGATAAATGATCATACTTTGCACTTATATTTATAGTACTCTAAATCAAATAATATTGTTTCCATGATTGGTAAAGGAAATCCTTGAGAATAGTTCTCAAAGAAAGGAAAAGCATTTCTAAAATACAATTCTCATAAATGACTTTTATAACTAAGTCTAAAAGGACGGTTGGACATCATGTATTCAAAATACTAGGTAGTTTTGATAAAACATGAGTACCAAAATGGTTAACTTAATAAAAATATTTACCAAAACGATATTTATATAATTTAATTCCATAACTAGTTAAATTATTGATTTGGAAGGAAGTTATTTATTTATTTAAATTTATTTATCTCCTTTGAATTATTTTAGTTCAATTTTTTAGTTTTTTATTTATATTTTTGGTTATTTTTTTATAAAAAATTTGTGATTTTGGGCTTTTTAGTTAGAAAATTTTATAGCCACGCACTAATATAAGTAAACAACCCCTATTAAGAAACCCTAATTTCAACATCACAAAGAATTCTAAACTTTTTCCTAGATCATGATCGTATCACAAAAAAAAAAGAATTTTAAGTAGCTTTTTTTTTTTGATGTGTATAATAAATCAAATATGCAAATTAATTACTATGTGATATATAATGGCACACAATGACTATGTTCATCTTATTCGAAGAAAAATCTGATTCCTGATTGTTTGATTTGATAAGTCATTCTTAAAAAATAAAAATAAAAAAAATAAAAAAAACGAACCAAACTAGTGCAAAGGAAAAAATAAAGGAAAATTCTCAATGGTAACCCCCAACTTGTGTAACACTGAAATGGTGACCCTTTTTAAAAAAAATTATACAAAATGACCTTCATTAAGAATTTATTCTCCCTTATAACCTTATTTCACTAAATGATTAATTTAAACTAAACTATGGTTAGGTTTTTTTTTTTTTAAAAAAAAAAAAGTTTTAAAAAAAATAACCCACCAATCAGCCACCCAAATGCACACCACCAACTCCAAATTAAACCTACTAGCCACCGCCACCATCCTTCATTCACCGCTGGCGACCCTAACCTAGGACCCAAGAGCGCTCCCCGACCACCGCCTCTCCCTCTATGTACTCTGACAACACTGAAACCCACCACCGCACACCATTTCGAACACCAACACGATTTCGATTGTAGGTGGTGGTTTCAATTTCGGGTTAGGAGGGATTCGGTTTTGGATTAAGAGGGATTCGGTTTCGAGTCTGGGTGTGAGGGAGGGTGTTCGTCTTGATCGAATCCAGGTGGTCAACGACTAAACGGAGAGGGATGGAGGTGCGGCGAGTCAACTGTGGGTCGTGGGTCGAAGGAGAGAGGGAGTGTCGTGGGTCTGGTGGGGGAGTTGGGGTGAGGGGCTGGTAGCATCGAAGCGGCGATTGAGTGAGGCTGAGGTGGAGGCGGTGGCTAGGAGAAATGACGGTGAAGGTTGCTGAGGGGTTGGGTAGTTTTTTTTTTTTTTTTGGTTTTTTTTTTAAATAAAATCTAACCATGGTTTAATTTTTTAACCAAATAAGACTCATTAATGTCATAAGTAGGATAAATTTTTTAATGAAGGTCATCATGTATAATTAAATAAAAAGAGGGTCACCATTTCAGTGTTACTAAAATTGGGGGTTACCGTTGAGAATTTCCCAAAAATAAATAAATAATTTCCTTTCATGAAAAAAAATTAGTTAGTTTTAGAATTTGAATTTAGAGTTCCCTATAGCTTACAAATGTATGATTAGATTGTTAAATTAAAAAATATTAAAAAAAAAAAAAAAAAAAAAAACCAAAGTGTAAGGAGTTCACCTATTAGCACAATAGTTTAGGCATTGTTAAACTAATATATATATATATATATATATATATATATATATATAACCAAAGTTTAGGGAGTTTACCTATTAGTACAATAGTTTAGGCAAAGTTTAGGGAGTTAACCTGCTATATCAGGTTACTACATGAAAAATGACCTCTAGCCACCTGAGTAGTGAGTAACTTGCAACTTTTAAGAGTTTAGTGAGTAAAGTGCAACTTTTGGCTAATTTTAGGGCGTAGCTGTATGGTTTACTCGATGTTAATTGCCTCTTAACTTTTTCCTTGTGCATGTATTTTAATTATTTAACTATAATGAATAGTGGTTGGACAATTGTACATTCTAAAATGTTTGTTTAAAACTAATTTGCCCCATTAATGTTAATTATTTTTTATTTTTAAAATCTTAAGAATAGTATGCAAACATTTATACCCCTAAAATATTAGTTTACATTTCCATCATGGCAACAACTAAAAGAGTTCTTCAAACACGGCTGATTATAGCGCCCACATTACACGTGTTAGCCACCCTAGTAATCTATTACTCTATAGTCTATATAGAGACTTTTATATTTCAATTACTTTTCCGTATTAATTTTAAAAACCAAGCATGGCTCGGTGTGGTTAAAGAAAAACTTTTTTGGCCTAAGAGCACATCTATATCTATATTTTATTATTAAAACTCCAAAGCATGGAGTGGCATTATGCCATGTGTCAATTTTTTTATTTTTTATTTTTTTGTCATTTCGCCACATCACTTTTAATTTTTTTCTACATCACTTTTGCAATTGTATTATTGTATCTAAATGTGCTTGATTTACACCTTAGATTAATAGAAAGCTATTGGTTTCAACTTTAAAGAAAGAGAAGGTGCTACTTGCAAACCAATAAACTACTAGCCATTATTAGTATTTATTTTTTTCAAAAAAAAAAAAAAAAAAATTAGTATTTATTTTGGTCACAATTGAAAAGTTGAATAGTTATTACAATGTTTTTAAATTGCTTTGACCCATTTAATTTGTAAAATTGTAACCGATATGTATTCAATATATTTATCCCTATAAATTAACTACCCAAGGAAATGATACGCTAAACGATCTAAACCTCTTGGAGAAATATTTTACTGGGTGAGTATTGTGTTAGATGCATATGAGTATTTGTTTACTATACCTTACTTGGCATGCAGTGGATACATTATTTTAAATCATATATTTACACTTTCAATAAATCACCCAAAACTAATTATGGCCTATATATGTTTTAAGCTATAAGTAGCATTTTGGTTCGATGATTGTGTAATATATAGGATTTGCTATATTTTAATATGAGATCTCATTGATTGATTTACCTTATAGTTCACTTAACGCTCTCTAGGTTAGTGCGTGTAAAATTCTTCATTATTCACTACTCTCGGTGGTTGAATATTGGTTTGATGGTTCACTACATTTATTTTAGAGCTGATCAAATGTGGCCCAGCCCGATTTTGGGCGGGTTTTAGGCAGAATTTCCTGGCCCGATTTTTCAAAAAGTTTGAGCGAGCTTGGGAATAATTATTTATCCATAGACTCTAGTGTATGTAGCTCTACCTACACTCCCTCTTAAACGATGTGTTTAGCCTCGATCAAAATGACACGTTTCACAAAACCATCGAGTTTATCACTCGCTGACATTGAGATTTATAGCAAGTAATGATTTATTAATGTTCATTTTCATATTGGTAAATGTTCATTTTCATATGGATACAACATGATCAATTCATTTAATGTACGTAGTATATCTATTGCGATATTGATAATTTTTGTATTAATAAATGTTCATATTCAAATTGATATAGGTTCTTTTTTATTTTGATAATTTTGTTATTTCAATTTTGATAGACATTCATTCACGTTTCGTAAATAATGTGCATTGATTATTACTAATACTTTTTTTTTTTTAAAAAAAAAAAAAACAACAATAGTCACTTATTACACAGAATAATAAATTATAAAGTTGAAGACGAACATATGCATCAATGAAAATACACAAAACGAACATCTTATGGCTATAAAATGATACAACCATACAAGAATATAATTCTATATTCCTTTTATTTATACTTAATTTATCAAATGGTGATGTTCATTTTTTTTTTTTCAGAGAGAAATGCTGATGTTCAATTGGTAAGAAGGATATGTACACTTTAGAAACTTGTTTTGTTAATGTTATGAATTCATTTTTAATTTTATTTAATATTGAATTTTTGACAACTTTTTATATAAATTAACATAATAATAAGACGTATTTGAAACAAATAAAATTCTACAAAAACGTGTAACATTTCAAAATATAATTTGAATACAATACTCTTTATAAAAGAAAATGAACATTTACGCTTACAGAAATGAACATTTATAACGCTTATAAAAATAAACAGTTAATCAGTTATAAAAAAATAAAATCTGAAATATAGAAAAAGGAATAACTTTAAAGAAACTTTGCATAATGCACCAACCTAAATATTTAATTGTATGAAACTAATGTTCATTTTGATATTAGCTAATGTTCTTTCATAACTATTGTTCTGGTGCAGAAAGATATTCATTTGGCTTTTAATATTTTTTTATTTAGATTTTAATACTTGTTCATTCCTATATTTAACTATGTTCATTTTCTACCAACGGTATTTCATATTTATATTTGTAAATGTTTATTAATTTTGTAAGACACATATGTTCACTTTCAAATAATTATATGATCATTCATAGACGCCCAGTTTCATTTTGGTAGATATTTATTATGGAGAACGATATTAATATATATGGTTATTCACATATTAATGAATATATGTTCATTTTCAATTTGAAACTTGTGTTATTATATTTAATAAATAATCCTGAAAGGCACTCAATTAAATTACTCAGTAATACTAATAAGATAGTATCCCAACTATACTCCACTCCCAAGTCCCAACCTCCAAAGGTTGAAGATGAGCTAAAGTAGTAATTTTAAACCACTATTTCCACATCTCTTAGCAAAATATCAAACAGTACAATGAAAACTAGGAACTAAGCCTAATATATCCTTAATTATTAAGAAAAAATCACTGCAATCTGACGGTCGAAGCTCCAAGGCGTGAATGATCTCGACAATTAATTTCCTCTAAAACATGCTTAGTTGCAAACTTGACTCTCAAATAAACAGCCTTGCAACCCGGAATATACATTTTCCTATTTCAATTTAGAGTTCGATATTTTTGCCCTCGTTTTTTGCTTGATCTAGGTATCCTTCTACAATATTTTACAGATTTATGAAAATGCAGTTTTTTTTTAATTTTTTTCTATTTTTATTTATTTATTTTTTTTCTTTTCCTTTTGATATTTGGATTATATGGTTATTATTAGTGCTCATAATTCTTTTAATTTCTCTTATTGCATTGGTGAGTGGAATCGTGGAGATCAGATTGTTTTTGGGTGTGTGAGGTGGTATTGGCAACAGTGAAACGACCTAGTTTGAAGGGGGTGTAGGGAAAGCTGCATACACTAGAGTTTAGGGAAAAATTTGTAAGCTTGGGAAATCATTTATGCAAATTTAGTTGTTGTTTTTTTTGGCCTGGTTCGAATTTGGCCCGAAAAGCCCGTTTGACCTGGTCATTTTGGACGGGTTTGGCAATGAACTTTTCGACTTGAAGTATGGCTCGACCCGACCCGACTTGAGAAACGGGCTAAATTTTTCGACCTTGGCCTGACCCGAATTTGGCTCGGCCCGCCCAATGATCACCTCTAATTTATTTTCTTAAAAAAAGGATATATTGCATGTAAATATTTGTCATGTAATTATTAAATATTATTAAAGTTAATTTTTTAAAACCTTATAAGAAAGACCCTAAAACCCCAACTCTTTTTTCTGGCCGCAAGGGGGTGCCATCATCTCTTAGCTTTGATGATGGTAAGCCCCAAAATTTCTTTTGATTCCTTAGTTTTTAATTGTTTTTATTAATAACCTCCTTTCCCTCTCTTTATGAGAATTTTGTTTTCAATTCTTGGGTTTGTTCTCTCCGCTTGTGGGAGTTTGGAGTATGATTTTCTTTTCTTCCCATGGTAGTTGCAGTTTATTTGGAAGATTAATTTATGTGTTTGTTCGTCCAGCAAGGAATGAAGACTTAGGGTTTCATAATCTCTCTATGTATCTAGAGTACCACGCAGGTATTTTCATCCACACGACTATGCATCAGTGGATCTTAAGGCGAATTAGTGCTAACTCACAGATTGTATTGCTGCGAATGAAGATTTTTATTAAGGCTATTGTTGATTGAACTACAATGTATTTTGTTTTATAATGATATATTTTTGTGTTGGGAGTTTAAATTTCTTAAGAATTGTTTGCATGGTAAAGTGCCGTTTAACTATAAGGGTCTGTTTTCATTTACTGAGCTGAGCTGAACTGACCGGAGCTAAACTTAACTGAACTGGATAGAATATTTTATGAGCGAAAAAAATAAGAAACTGAACTGAAGTGATTAAAGTTGAAATGAAAGTAAGCTAAATAGAACATACCCTTAATCGATAAAACCCTATTTTTGGTAAGGTAAAAAAAAAAAAAAAAAAAAAAAAAAAACAACGGGCATCGCCCGGGTCACTAACAGCCTTCCCAAAACGACCACTTTTCAATATTCTTTTTCCAGCGTTGCAGAATCAGACGCCATCAGCCCACCTTTCCGACTAAGTCGTCTCTCCTGTTTCCCCCCTCTTTCTTAATCTCTGTCTTGAGCTCAAAGAAACATGTAAGCCTTTTTCTCCAACAATTCTTGCCAAAATTATTGTGATTTTCAGCAATGGTACTTCCTCTTGTAAAGCTTGGAACTCTTGCTTTAAAAACTGCTTGCAAACCCATTGCTAATCGTCTCAAGAAAGAGGCTAGTTTACACCCCAGACTCCGTCAACATATCATCAATTTTGCTCAGGTAATCCCATCATTTTTTTCTTTGTTTTCCAATTTCATTTGTATTTTTTTTTTATACCCACATTGTGATTTCCTGTATTCAACTTTGTGCGGCTATGTATGTTGTTATATTCGATTTCGAGCTGATTTTTTTCTTCATTTCACTCTCATGATCAATCTATACCATGGTATTGTTTTCTTTTTTGTTTATTTCTTAGAATTTAATTGTTGTTTTTGGAGGTATGATTGTTGTGTGAAATGGGGTTTTGGAGATGATTTTTTCCATTGGAGGAAGTAAGTGATTTATGAATGTGATTCATGGTTTTGTAGTCAATATTTCATATTGAGCTATGAAGGAATTAAGGGTGATTAGAATTGGAATATTCCGATTTCGCTTTCACCTATGGTATAAATGCTAATGGGAAAATGGGCATGGAGTTTTGAAGGGTCTGATGCTTGCAGAGCATTGCAGCATTATGCCTTTTTAATTATTTTTTTTTTTTTGGTAATTTTGATATTTGTTGTCATGCTTATGGATTTTCTTGAATTGGAGAACAACACATCAGATATTTTAGTGTTATTTGCCATTTCTTTTGGATTAGGAACCTAAATTTACAAAGAAAAAAAATTTGGTTTAGAAGTTAGAACCTTTACAATGGCGTAAACTGTTGTGTGTGCGTCTACCCAAATGCTTGCCCCTGCCATGGGTTTTCTTGAATTGGAGAACGACACTTCAGATATTTAAGTGTTATTTGCCATTTCTTTTGGATTAGGGACCTTAATTTAAAAAGGAAAAAAAAAGGTTAGAAGTTAGAACCTTTACAATGGCATAAACTGTTGTGTGTGCGCCTGCCCAAATGCTTGTCCCTGCCATCACCTTCTCCTCTATCAATCACATTGGACTTGTGCTGCTACTATTAGCTAGTTGTTTACAACCTTTACTATGCATAATGAAGATTGGGTCTTAATCAGTATATTATTAACAATCATGTAGATTCCATCGCTGTCATAACAATTTGTAAACCATGAAAACTTGTTAAAGGCTTAGGGTTTGACAGCAAGAATGTTGAGTTGATGGAACGGGTACAATAAGGATGGAGGGGGTACTTGACATTATGTAGCTACTAGCTGTCACCATGATACTGAGCAAAGTTAGGTGCTGTGCACGATTCAGAGTATTTTGTTCTTCTTCGCAAAGTGAACATATACACCTCTATTGCCCACTAACACTAGAATACATATCAATGAACTTTTCAGAATAGGAAATAGAGGGCCTATGTTCTTATTTCTTCAATGCATTGCTGGACTATCATGGAGAAATTGATTTTTTAATAATCGTATGACCTTTACTTCCCAGTTACTCGTGTATCAGCATAGTCCTGTTGTATTTAAATTTTGTTTATCTTGTACTGTTCTGTCAACTTGTAGGACGGCATATTTTCCTTATGTGCTCTAAGCCGACCTTTGGGGTTGCAGAAATGGCTTTTTTTGATAGAAATTATATTGTGAATCCCTTGCAACTCATGGGGCCTTTTACACTGATAAACCCTTTGCCATTCTTTCTGAATTAATATGTTCTTCATATCGGCATCACTTCTTCTATCATATCTACTTTCTGTTGTGAAAGTTCTATTTGTTGGCTTTGTGTTTGTCATGTTTGATAAAATTAGCCTTGATTTTGCTTATTTTTTGCTTGATTCTTAACCTTAACCTTGTTAAAGGTTGATGTAACACCCCCAAAATTTGAACTCTTTTTATAATAACTAAAACCATATTTTTATTCGAAATCGTCATTCAAACTCTGGGAGTGTTACTAAGAGTCATATGAAAGTTTGATAAAAACAAACATTAAACTATTATACCAGAACTAGGTGGTCTAAAACAAGTATAACTTATTACAACACAAACTTAATTATAAGCTAAAACCAAAAGTATATTAAGTGATGACAAAGACAAATAGTCTTATTCTATGACACGTCCTCACTCGAACCAACCCGTCTTACCAACCTGCAAAAGTAAATAGGAAACACAGAGAGAAATTCTAAAGTCAGAATTCAGATAAACTGAGAAATTACGACTCCATCCCGTAAAATAGATAATTTTATTTTGAAAACATTTTTGTACGTGAAATAATAAAATTAATATAATCAAGTTAAGCACTCGCATAAGTAACAAATGACATAACCAGACAAATTTACTTATAACTTATATTTAAGAAAGGGAAAGAGAACGCTAGTAGGCCGGGACTAATCCCAGAGTAACCACCTACTTACAAGGGTTGCGCATCACCCTGTATTGGCCAAAGTATATGTCAACAAAATGTCCCTAGTGTGCACAACCCCTCACTAATCTAATGGGTAATTGCAATTTACCGCGCACCAAAAGTATTAGGAGGAAGACTCATGAAAGATAATTGATAGAAAGTGTAGTATCAAACCTACTAGAAGCCTATTGGGTATCCACGTATGTGCACCAATAGAACAACATCTAGCAGGGCAACTTGTTCTTCACCCTTTTGGGGGTTTCATTTCCTTTCTTAAAATTATTATATTTTAAATCCTTTGCAAATAAACACTTAGTCATAAAATTCACATATAATCCAAGATTATACTTAAAAAAAAATTGTAGTACCCAAGTCACTTTTAAAAGAAATCAAGTATCATAGTACATTGTATAAAATTATCGTATCAAAACATCATATTCGAAACAACATACCCAAAGTATCAATACCAAAAATAAATCAACATTATCATATACGTAGATACTAGTAGTAGTAAAAGTATTATCATTCACTTCAATGAAAACAATTTATAAAGTTTATAGAATAAACTACATACTCATAATTTATTCCTATAACACGTCTACCACATAGTCGCATCAAAATAGTTTCCTAACGGGGACATCGAAAATTACCTTGAAAAGCTTGTAGTTCTCGAAACGCGTATTATCCAAAACTAGTACCCTTGACCGTTGTCTATATAACCTCCGTCTACAAGTTAACCACAAAATAAACCCTCGATTAAACTCTTATATGTATTCAAATCTAATACCACTTAGTTAGCTATATAATGTATAAGTCATAATAAAGATACTCCTACAACAATCATATTGTAGTGCTTTTAAACTAATAGTATATTATATATAAAACTTTTTCAAACAAAGCAAAATAAGTTTGCAAAATCGTAGCATTCATATGAATATAGAAGAAAATTATATAAATTATAGTTAGGTAAGAAAACAATAAACTAGTTTATTCCTTCAATTTTTACAGAACATACTATTGAAACTCATTGCACGAAAATGATGATGAAAGTCAACAATCAAATCAAAGCTAATATTACTTGGGAGAGGAACAATTTATTTGAGAAAAGAAAGACAGAGGGAAAAGGAAAAATAACAACGACAAAGATAGTTGATCTCTGCACATTAAAATTTGCAAGGTCGGTACTTGGTAGTGATCGAATGAGTAATTGATTTTAATATATTTCTTTTTTTTTTTCCTTTTTCTGGATTGAGTAGGATGATTATGGAAAACATTCCAATGGTGTTCTTACCTTTGAGAAAGAAATTTGCATATTGGTTGAGAATGAAGGATGACACACGAATGAAAATAGGGGTTGTATATATACCTTCACAAGGTTCAATGAATCAGTCTAAGAAATAATGATTTAGCAACTATTATTCATGACACATATTGATTATCAATATTGAAGAATAATAGTGACGGTTGAAGGCTGGAGAAATGCTTCAGTTCCTCTCTCTCTCTCTCTTTTTTTTTTTTTTTTGGTTAAAGGATTAAAGACAGTAAAAGATAATAGTATATTTGTTTTTAAAATGATATATATATATATATATATATAGGATCTTGCTAACGGGCTCCCCGGGCGTTAGATAAGGAGTAATTATATTGGTTGAAATGGTAATAAGTTAGGAATGCATGACAAAATCACGCGTAGTTCGGTGTAATTAATGTTAATTTTACTCTAATATTTGCACTTTAATTCTCTAATCTAACGCCCTGGGGGCGCTCATTAGCTTTTGCCATATATATATATACGGGGTATTACAGTTGATGTATGGGATTGGAGAAGTTACTATAGTTAAATGACTTAAAAGTTAAAACAATGTAATGGGGTGATTCATCATTATCATCATCATCATACATGTAATATTACCCAACCCAATGTTTCTTAAAAGGCTACCACACAGGGCAAGGTCAGGGGGTTTGGATGTGCACAATCTTGTCTTTGCGACATAGAGATGTTATAAAATGTTACATAGGTACGTGTCCAAGTATCCGACTCGGCTAATTTGTGAGAAATTGTCCTGATATTAAACTAAAAAGTGAAGTGTCCAATACACATGTCTGAGTGTCAAGGGTCTGACATGGGTATTTCAGGTAAAATAAAGAATCCGAGTATTATAGGTTATTAATTAGGTCTTGATCCGAACTCCTACAACTGCTTGCTGCTTCACTATGAATTAGAAGTTAATTTTGTTTAATTGGTTTCTTATAAGAAATGTAGCAATCTCTATCTAGTAAGTTAATGTGTTTTTCTTAGAAAATGAAGAGTTTGAATGGCCTGATGTAACATATTGGTGTGAAAATCTTAACTCTCACCACATTTCGGACTTTGTGACATAAAAATGTTAGTTTGTATGTTTTGTAACTTCTAGATTGCAAATTACAACAAGTATGTTTGGATGAACCAGGTAAATCATCGAATTACAACACAGATTCAACGGCGCATTTACGGTCACCGAACTGATGTTGAGATTCGTCCTTTAAATGAAGAGAAAGCTGTCCAAGCTGCTGCTGATCTCATTGGAGAACTCTTTGTGTTCACGGTAATCTTGTAGCAGCAATCCTTTTTCTTTCTTTCCCTTTTTCTTTGATAAATATATGCTGTTGATTTGTATTTACAGTTAAATGAAATAACTATGCATGTTTATGGGATGATAGGGTGATTTATAAGATATTGTAATGGAAGCATTTCAGTTCACAAACAAAAATGCACAAACAAGTAAATTTGAGGAAGAAAGATTGAATCTTTGATTTAAGCACCAGCCAAAAGGTTCTTACAAACGGTGGGTTTAGTTCGCCACTCTCCTGGGGTAACTTTAGGTTACCAATTTCCACAAAAGATTACTCACAAATTGCCTACTTCCTCAATCTCTCTCTCCCTTTTTTATATGTACAAGCAATTCCCTAAAAGATTACTACCGGCTGCTGATTTTGTCTTACGTGCTGCCCTCTTTCCCATCAATGCTGCCATCTGTTCTGTGTTGATTGGGGTGGGTGCATTTGGCTGCTCTGCTGTAGTCAGAAGTCTGTTAGTGATCCTCTTAGTGCATTGCTTCCTCCTTAAGTGAGGACCACTGGAGGTCTCACAGGGTCTATTGCATCTCCCCCGCCTAGAAGTCTCACCTTGTCTTCAAGGTGAAGAGAGGGAAAGCGATCACGCACCATTGTTGATTCTTTGCAACACACTCACACCCACCAAAACGCATACTGACCTACAGCAGGAGGAAAGGACAGAGACAACAACAACAAGCACAACCTCCACCTTGAGCAGCAGCAGCAACGGTTAGAAGGATTGGCATAGTACTTTTTATTTAGCTAGAGGACAAATTGTAGTAATGACTAGTAATCAAGGCAATAGGCCAAATGCTTGTAGTGCAAGTAGTATAAATAGAGTAGCCTTAAGAGAGAGAGAACCATTCAGAAATCATTGTATTAGACCCTTGAGAGTCATGGCCTAAAGCCATGTTCAACGTTTACAAGCTTTCTTGCTAATCAAATACAATCCTTCGACTTACATTAATCTTTACACGTTTAGTCCGTTGCAATTGGTATCAGAGCAACATGCCTCCGACGCCGCTGTCGGTGACACCGGAGAGAATAGCCGCGCTGGAGGATCGGGTGGAAGAAATTCTCGAAAAAATAGGGGAGGGAGAAAACTCCATCCAGAACACATTGACGAGGAATCAAGATAAGTTTTTTGAGGAGATGAGAGAGATGATGGCGACGCTTCAGGCACAGGTGAACGGAACAGGGGAGAACGAAGTAAACCAACCACCAGGGCAAGGCGGGATCCGAATCGGCAACTGGGACCCCGGAAACAGAGGAGGATTTCGAAACTTCAACCACGACCAACAAGGGGGGAACGGTAACTGGAAGTTTCGCAAGTTGGACATGCCCATATTCGACGGCTCCGACCCGGATGGGTGGATCCTAAGGGGTAAGCAGTACTTTCAGTTTTACAAGTTGTCGGAGACGGAGAGATTGCAGGCTGCCGTGGTCGCCATGGACGGAGATGCCTTGAGGTGGTATCAGTGGGAGAGCCGCCGCCGTCCGGTGGTGGGCTGGGAGGACCTCAAAGGAAGGGTCTTGAATCAGTTCAGACCGGTGAACTCAGGAAGTTTGCACGAACAATGGCTTGCGGTGGTTCAAACCACCACGGTGGTGGAGTATCGGCGAATTTTTATCGAGAAAGCGTCGCCCTTGGCTGACGTTCCTGAAAGTCTGATGAAAGGACAATTTATCAACGGATTGAAGGAAGAGATCCGGGTTGAGATCCGGATGCTGAACCCGCTCACATTAGAGGATGCCATGGATCTGGCAATACGGGTCGAAGAGAGAAACCGGGTCAGCAGTAGCAAGAAAACGGGCGGGGCCTATGTACGACCCGGACCCTATTCTTACTTCAATCGGAGCCCTGCTTCTACTCTCTTGGGAAGTGGGCCAGCCCAAACATCACAGCCCAAACACACCAGCCCAACTTCAAACAACCCATCAGCCAACCCAAACACATACCAAACACGAACCCAAACTCCTCAAGCCTCAACTGCTTCCGTTAACCACCCAAACCAACCTTATACCAACCGTTCTAACTCTAGCACTTCGAGGTTCAGTGGGATGGTGAGGAGGCTCACTGATAGAGAAATACAGGAGAAGAGGGAGAAGGGACTTTGTTTTAGGTGTGACGGAAGGTGGACGGGTACTACGCATGTGTGTGCCGCCAAGGGGCTTAGTGTCTTGTTGGTGGAGGAGGAGGAGGAGTGTGAAGAAGAAGGGGAATTACAAACCATGGAAAACCCGAGCGAAGAGGAAGAGGAGGTACCCACCAATGTGTCTATGTGCTCAATTGTCGGCCTTACCAACCCGAAAACCATGAAACTCACCGGAACAATCCATGGGCAATCGGTTGTGGTGATGATTGACCCGGGAGCCACGCACAATTTTATCTCAACCACCATAGTAGAGAAGCTTGATCTACCGATTGAGGGGCACCACTCCTTCGGGGTAACATTGGGAAATGGGGAAGCAATCAAGGGCCGTGGTCAATGCAAAGGGGTGCGTTTGAGGATGAGCGAGGAGTTGAAAATCGAAGAGGAATTTTTACCCTTACAATTGGGTAACACCGATGTTATTTTAGGAGTACAATGGCTAGAGAAATTGGGATCGGTGATTACCAATTGGAAACTTCAAGTCATGAGTTTTGAGGTGAATGGTAGGACGGTGACAATCAAGGGTGACCCGACTCTTTCTCGCACGGGGGTGACACTCAAGGCAATGATGAAGACAATTAGGAAGCAAGGGGGTGGTTTGTTGTTAGAGTTGAAACAAGCAGAAGGGAGTGAAGGAAAAGAAGGCAATGAAGTTCCTGATTTTGTTCAAGGAGTATTGAAGGAATTTTGGGGGGTTTTCGAAGAGCCGCAAGGGCTGCCACCTATGCGTGGCCATGAGCACTCCATCATACTCAAGAATGGGAGTAACCCCGTGAGCGTACGCCCTTATCGGTATCCTCAATTTCAAAAGGATGAAATTGAAAGACTCATACGAGAGATGTTGGAAGCCGGGATTATCCGACCCTCTTCGAGTCCTTTTTCTAGCCTCGTGTTGTTAGTAAAGAAAAAAGATGGGTCGTGGAGATTTTGCGTCGATTATCGGGCCCTCAACAAGGAAACCGTGGCCGATAAGTACCCCATACCCGTGATTGATGAGCTTCTAGATGAGTTGCATGGTGCACGAGTTTTTAGCAAGCTTGACTTGAAAGCCGGGTACCATCAAATTTTGGTGAGGCCGGAAGATACTCATAAGACGGCTTTTCGTACTCACGAAGGTCACTATGAGTTTTTAGTGATGCCTTTCGGGTTGACCAACGCACCGGCGACCTTCCAATCATTAATGAATGAGGTCTTTCGACCATACTTGAGGAAGTTCGTCCTAGTCTTCTTTGACGATATTCTCGTCTATAGTGCGAGCAAGGAGGAGCATGTTGAGCACCTACGGGTAGTATTGGCCACACTTAAGTCTCATGTATTATTTGCAAATTTTAAGAAATGTGAGTTTGGAAAAAGAGAAGTAGCCTACTTGGGCCACATGATTTCTCAAGATGGGGTTGCTGTAGATAAGGAAAAGATACGAGCTATGTTGGATTGGCCCACTCCAAAATGTTTGAGAGACTTGAGAGGCTTTTTGGGCCTAACGGGCTACTATAGGAAGTTTATTAGAAACTATGCTCATATAGCCAAACCATTGACAGATCAATTGCGAAAAGATAATTTCGGGTGGTCCGAATTAGCTGAGCAAGCCCTCACCGAACTGAAGACAGTCATGACAACAGCGCCAGTACTGGTGATGCCTGCTTTCGATAAAATTTTTGTGGTGGAATCCGACGCATCGGGTTTTGGGTTGGGAGCGGTGTTGATGCAAGAGATGCGACCCGTGGCCTTTTTCAGCAAGGTTCTTGGCCCAATTGGTCGCGGCAAATCGGTGTATGAGAAAGAGCTCATGGCTGTCTGCCTTGCCGTTCAAAAGTGGC
Organism: Chenopodium album; assembly: GCF_948465745.1. Lineage (NCBI taxonomy): Eukaryota > Viridiplantae > Streptophyta > Magnoliopsida > Caryophyllales > Amaranthaceae > Chenopodium > Chenopodium album. The sequence continues at coordinate 26,101,995 of NC_137850.1, read as the reverse complement.
GGCACTATCTACTAGGGCGGCGATTCATTATTCGCAGCGATCAGCAAAGCTTGAGGTTTATAATGGAGCAGCGAGAGGTTGGGTCCGAATATCAGAAATGGGTCCGAAAATTGATTGGGTTTGACTTTGAATTACAGTACAAACCAGGTGTGGCTAATCGCGTGGCTGACGCGCTGTCACGGCGAGGTGGCGATGAGAAGGGGGTCGAATTAAGGGCGATGGTTGCCACGCAGGGTGTGGATTGGTCCACGTTGGAGCAGGAGTGTGCGGGTGATGAATTTATCCAGAAATTAAGGCAAGCAATTGAAGCAGGGGAAGAGATAAGGGGGTACACTGTGGAAGACAGCCGTCTTCTATATAAGGGCAGGGTGGTGTTGCCTGAAACCGGTGCTATTAGGTGCCTACCACGACTCACCGGAGGGAGGCCACGAGGGTGAGACAAAGACATATTTGCGCGTAGCCCGTGATTGGTGTTGGGCAGGGATGAGAAAGGAAGTAGCGGAGTATGTGAGACGGTGTGGGGTTTGCCAAAGAAATAAACTGTCTCAGCGGTCGCCGGCGGGGCTGCTACAACCCCTGCCTATTCCGGAGAAGGTGTGGGATGACATTACTATGGATTTCGTCGAAGGGCTTCCGAAATCACGGGGAATTGACACCATCCTAGTTGTGGTCGACCGTTTATCAAAGTATGCGCATTTTTTGGGCTTAAAACACCCTTTCACGGCGGTAGGAGTGGCAGAGGTGTTTATGAGAGAGGTTGTTCGACTACATGGCATGCTGGAAAGCATAGTGACTGATCGAGACAGAATTTTTGTTAGCAATTTTTGGAAGGAGCTTTTTAGGCTTCAAGGGACAGGGCTCAAGAGGAGCACCTCTTACCACCCTCAAACGGACGGGCAGTCCGAAGTGGTAAACAAGCGACTCGAGACTTACTTGCGTTGTTTTGCCGGGGATCAACCAAAGACATGGGCCAAGTGGCTGGGTTGGGCCGAGTACTCATATAACACATCACCTCACTCGTCCACCCACACGACTCCATTTAAGGTCGTTTATGGGAGGGATCCTCCAAAATTGCTTCGTGTTGGGTTGGGGCAAACCATGGTTAATTCGGTTGAGGAAGTTCTCCAAGAAAGGGATGTGATGCTCGACGAGTTGAAGCTATATTTGACACGGGCTCAGCAGATTATGAAGGATAATGCCGATGCTCATAGGAGGGATGTGGAGTTTGTGGTCGGGGATATGGTGTTCCTTAAGTTACAACCGTACCGTCAACGTTCATTAGCAAGGAGACCCTATGAGAAGTTGGCTGTGCGCTACTATGGGCCTTATGAAATAATTCGGAGGGTGGGTAAAGTGGCTTACAAACTACTCTTACCCGAGGCATGTAAATTACACCCCGTATTTCATGTGTCTCAACTCAAGAAAGCAGTGGGGAATGTGATGACCTCTCCCACTATTCCACAGCAAATCACACCTGAGTTGGAGCTCGTTGTGGAGCCCGAGGCTGTTCTGGACAGCAGACCTAAGTTGGGACGAGTGGAGGGGTTGGACGTGCTAATTAAGTGGCATGGGCTACCTGACTTTGAGGCAACTTGGGAGGATGCCGAGGCTATCACTTCGCAGTTTCCAGCCTTCCACCTTGAGGACAAGGTGGCGCTTTTGGGGGGGAGTATTGCAACACACTCACACCCACCAAAACGCATACTGACCTACAGCAGGAGGAAAGGACAGAGACAGCAACAACAACAAGCACAACCTCCACCTTGAGCAGCAGCAGCAACGGTTAGAAGGATTGGCATAGTACTTTTTATTTAGCTAGAGGACAAATTGTAGTAATGACTAGTAATCAAGGCAATAGGCCAAATGCTTGTAGTGCAAGTAGTATAAATAGAGTAGCCTTAAGAGAGAGAGAACCATTCAGAAATCATTGTATTAGACCCTTGAGAGTCATGGCCTAAAGCCATGTTCAACGTTTACAAGCTTTCTTGCTAATCAAATACAATCCTTCGACTTACATTAATCTTTACACGCTTAGTCCGTTGCATTCTTCCCAAGTTGCTTCAAACAGGGGCAAATTTTTCCACTTGATCAGAACTTCAGTCACCACCTCTCTGCCTTGTTTCTTCTTCCTGGCTTCCAGGATCTCTTCTGGTTCAGCTGTTAATTCCAGCTCTGGGGTGAGTTGCTGAGGTATAGTTGGTGTGGTTGGATGGCTGCCAACACACTTCTTCAATTGGGATACATGAAAGACTGGGTGTAACTGACAGTCGGGGGTAGAGCAAGCTTATATGCTACCTTGCCTCAACGCTGTACAACTGCAAATGGCCCAAAGTACCTCGCTGCAAGTTTCTCAAAGTGTCTCTTAGCCAAAGTGTGCTGGCGATACAGTCTGATTTTCAAGTATACCTCCGCTCCAACGTGAAATTATTCTTTCCTTCTCTTTTTGTCAGCGTAATTTTTCATTTTTTTGCTGTGCTCTCAGTGAATTCACGCGCAACTCATCAATCATGAAGTCTCGCTCTTGTAACCACTCATCGAAGCTCCTCACTGTCGTCAGTCCTGCTCCCACCTTAATAAATTTTGGCGGATCCTGACCATAGACCACCTTAAAAGGAGTCATCCCTGAAGAGATGTGAGGGGCTGTGTTGTCAGAGAATTCTGCTCAAGCTAATTAGGCAGCCCACTGCTTGAGTTACTCTCCTGCAAAGCATGGTCTCTAAGACCTTGTTCACATTTTCAGTCTAACCATCCGTTTCTGGATGGTAGGCTGTGCTTTTCTTCAACTCAGACCCTTGCAACTTGAACAGTCTTTTCAGAAGTAACTCGCAAAAACCTTATCTCTGTCCGACACAATAGAAGAGGGAAACCCATGCAAACGCACCACTTCCTTCATGAAAACCTCCGCTACAATCATGGCATTAAAGGGATGTTTCAGCCTAATAAAGTGAGCGTATTTTGAGATTCTATCCACAACTACCAACACCGTGTCAAAACCCTTCGGCCTAAGTAAGCCCTCAATGAAGTCTACTGATAAATCTTCCCAGATGGCTGTAGGCACGGGTAGAGGCTGCAAAAGCCCGGCTTAACTGAGATGCTTTATGCTTTGTTCTGTTGGTAGGTCGCACATCTCCTTACATACTCTCCTACCATCTTCCTCATACTTATCCAAAACCATTCCGACACTAACCTTAGATACGTTTTTACCTCCCCCGAGTGGCGAGTGCCAACCCGTGGGTTTGGCATGATATTCCTTCAACAGAACCGCAATCCAGGCTGAATTCTTTGGAATCACCATTCGACCATTAAATAGGACTTGTCCATTTTCCAGGGCAAACCCGGTTTGCACCTCCTTCCCCTCTTGCAAATCTTCTTTCAACTGTCTCATCCAGTCATCCTTCTCAATCTCTTTCTGCAACCCAATCCACCCTATGACTTGTAATCATTGCCCCCAACTCTACCGTGTCTGTTCCCTTCCTAGACAAGGCATTAGCCACTCTGTTGGCAGCCCCTGGTTTGAACTGAATCTCAAAGTCGTACCCCAGAAAGTGGGCAGAAGAACTCCCGTCGGTCCTCTGGGCAAACAGGACAACTCCCAGAACGTCAACGGGACAAACCTTGTTCTCCTTTGTTTACGGGTGTGAAGCAGTCCTACCATTAGAGGTGCGCATCCCCATAGCAAGATATGGTCTCATGACGAGCAACCAAAACAACATAGAATTGTCATCCGACCTAGACACTTCAGAAGAGCTAAGGGAAGCTGCATACCTCAGAATGGCAGCACAGCAGCAGATCGTTGCACGAAGTTTCAACAAGAACGTCAAAGCTAAAGTATTCTGAATTGGAGATTGGGTGTTGAGGAAAGTCTTCCAAAACACCAAAGATCCCGACAGACGGCAAGTTAGGCCTTACATGGGAAGGATCATATCAAATTCTTGACGTCGCAGGTAAAGGGGCATATAGACTCATGTCCAAAGAAGGTAAGATCATTCCCCCGAAGCCGGAACACGACACATCTCAAACTTAACCATTTCTAGGTAAAGACGTAAGGTACACAGCGCCCGATCTTAAGTCTTAAAGTTCATTTTTTAATTCGATTTTTTGGACAACGAGTTCTGACTTGGGCATCGGAGGGCCGTTGGCATTTTTGTCAACGGCCAAGTCCTAACGTCTGTTTTGCAGAATAACGCAAGGGGTTCAAACGTCAGATTTGGACGAGACACGATAGAAAGTCAGTGAAGACCCAAGACATCTCATGGCCATGGCAGAGAAATATCTCATTAACGACGTCAAGTTTGGCCAATTGACGTACGACATCAGATATGAAAAATACCATAAGCACACTCGTCTAAAAGCGAAGTAAGAAAGCGACGAGAGATATGAAAAAAACCTCTGTCGTGCCATCCGCAACGAATCCAGCTAGCATCTGCGCCAATGACTCTATGTCAACAATCAAGTAACGCGACTTCTAGCCGCGGTCATTCACCTTTCCTGCCCTCTCAACCAGGGTAGGGTGCCCTCTCTTCAACACCAAGGTACATCTATTTTGCTTAGAAATGTGTAATTTACAAGCATAAACTAAGTTTGACAGATCAAAAGGGTCGTTCCAATCCTTGGTTACTTTTTCAAGAATAAGAGCGATCCTCCAAAATTGGGGCATCACTTGCCTGGGCTAACATCTAGTACCCCATCAAAGATCGAGACAAGGGGCCAAACTGAAAAGTGTATCCCAACCTAAAAGTGTACTCATACATCACGACATACCGTTGGTACCTGTACTACAATGTATTCCGGGATCCCCGCCAAAGAGATGAAGGATGGAACATCCTCTTCCACAAAGTCACTTGGAGGGTCGTCGTTATCAGCCATATCTCCTACTACTTCACTTTCCTCTCTTTCCAAAACCCTAGACGAAAATCTAGTCCTTTGAGGCAAATTTGACTTCCTAGTCATAAGCTAGCTACAAATCAAGGAGAAATTTGAAGGCAAGATCAAGAAATTACATGTCGAAGCAAGTGGAATTTGCGAATTTTGCCTAGAGCTTGGAGCAGCAAGTGAAATTGAAGATTTAATTTGGGGGATTTTTCGGAGAGAGAATATGCAAAAATTTAGGAAGTGTGTAGAAGTGTGGGGGTAATTAGGTGAAAAATTGTGGCGGTTTTTAATTCATAGTGGGATAGTGGGAAGTTGCAATTGTTCCCTTGAGTTACCCACGTTCAAGCCAACAATTGGGGGCAAATTGTTATGGTCGATTTTCAATCACGTCCTTACGCACGATTCATCGCACGACGTTGAAGGACGACGAACAGGCTAGTAACTGATTTAGGAAGAAATGCGGATTTGACCAAGGCCCACGATGGAGTAATAGCTATTTCCCAGCAATTTAGTTGACCTAGCATATTTGAAATACAACCAGAAAGCTCCCAACGAGAAGATAAGCTCCCCAACGAGAAGATAAGCTCAAGATCAAGTCCAAGCAACGGCCGCCCTATATTTCAGGGAGATCCTTAGCTGCTTCTAACAGCACTATTGCTAGGGTTAAGTACTTGTTTTAAGTACTATAAATAGCCTAACAATTGTAATCAGTAGATCATCTCATCTCTACGCACTCTCTACCTTACTCTACATATTTATTGTACTCAAAGTTATTCATAGTGAATCGGTGGTCTTGCACCTACCCGTAGTTTTTCCCGTATTTGCTTGTCCTTTATCGTTTTTTTTATCCAATTTACCTAGTTTCCATTGTTAAAACTCTAGCCGTCGTACGTCCCAGCCTTAGGTCTCCCTTAGGCGAAATTTGGCATAAACACGTAGGTACGTACGATGCAAGGTGACATGGTCAATTGAAGGATAATGTCAAAAATAGTTAATGAAGAGATGTGCTCCATTGAATGTAAGTTGGTGAAAATGTTCATCGACGAGATCGAGTAATTGATGAGAAGTGTATCAATAAAAAATGTCGAGGTTTGGTTATGCGGAGAGAAGTGCTCCGACAATATGTGTCATCTAAACAAAAAAAGTAGACACGCGTCATCTAAAGAGAAACTTCCCAAAAAGGAATACGAGTCAACTAACTTGGAGTGGAGGAAGTATACTAATTTATGACCATCTTAACCATTCTAAACTGATATTTTATTTTTTGATCTAGGGTGGATTCAGTTTAAATGCTTTTGTTTGCAGTTTACATATGAATATATATTTAGCAAATTGCACCAAGCCAGCCACCAGCTCATTAGAATACTGGTCCGGTGTGTTACCTTGAAAATTTCTCAACCTGTTAGTCTTATTTGTTGGTTTGCTTCTACACTTATTTCAGACCTATGCCTGTTTGAAATCTTTTGTTGAAGTGGCCACTCAATAGGGACATAGATTACAACATTATGATTCTATCCTTGACATGCGCAGTTGGAGTTTTCGATAAAGTATTGATGGCTTTAGAATATCCAATTATCTAGAAGGCCTGCTCCTAAAACCATGTTTGCAATCCTCATGGCAGTATGGATATAGCTAATTGCTTTTCCAAGCTATGTTTCACGCATATCTTCCATTAAGCTTTACTTGCACATCCTGCAATGTGATGTACTATTTGGCATCTTAATTTACATAATTAGGATGGTAGGAACACTAGAGACTACACTGTAATTTCACCAGCCACACCTCATATTTGTGACTATTGTGAGTGTAACAAATTGTATTGGGCTGAGTAACACTAGTTTCAATAGGGCTGCTTTTAGCATTGGTGATTTGTGATCCCTTGCCAATTTGAATAGCAAGTTGCATATATGCAGGTTGCTGGAGTTGCTGTTATTTTTGAGGTGCAGAGAAGTGCTAAATCAGAGGCTAGGAAGGAAGAAGCACGTGCGCAGGAGTTCCAGGTACATCTCTTTAAAAGCAGGCAGTTTAAATGATAATGGAGTGTGTTTTTCTTGTTAAGTGCCACAATGTGGCCACAGAAGTTAATGCCAAAGCTCATAAATGATCTATTCGCTTTGCCCACATTGTTATCTGCACTTGTTGAAGCAAATAAATACAGTAAAAAACATAGTAGGAAAAAAACTTTGATGGTCATAATGTAGTGTACAAACAATGGCTCCATGCTGCTTTGCATGTTATTTGTTCCACCTCTTTCTCATTTTTAGTTAGTCTCCTCCACATAGATTGCTCCATTTTAATTTTGGTAGTTGGTCTCCTCCATATATCCCAATTGAATAAACTCAAAGTGTAAAAAGACAAAGACACCCCCATCAACGTGCAAAACTTTTGCTTAAGTCTTAATAAAGTGAAAATTGGGGGATAGGGCAAACATCTAAGGACAGAGGGAGTATTATATTTCTAATTAGGTGTTGGTTATCATAGTTTCCTACAAATGGAACATAAGAAGTGGATACAATTTAGATTGTCTTTTGTTCAATATTCCAATGATTATGATGTTGCAAATGCAATTAGACTGAAATTGGAAGAATGTTTGGGATGAAATATTTACAGGTGAGTGGCTAAAGCATGAAAGAATTTTGTACCAAACACCGTGGTGCCCAAAGGAACGTTCCTTACAATTCAATGAACAAGACTAGTATTAATGCTTTTTCATATTTTAAGAATCGTCTTTGTTACAAGGAGATATCTAATTTCTAATCCAAGAAAGATTGTTCATGAGAATATATTGAAATAGGGGGAGACGGAATGTGTATCGCGACAACTAAAAAATTCTTAGGTAATAAATAAAACAAATCTAGTGAATTTTTGGGAAATGGGAAAACAGTACAAAGATACCCCCTGCTAATAGTTCAGAGCCTTTTCCAAGGTTACACAAACAGTTGACTGGACACTATGATTTACAGAAAAAGCATTCCAAACATAACTAACATTTGACCCAACCCCACTATCAATACACTTATCACTTGAATAGTTCTTTTTCCTTGGGCGTTTGGTGCAATCTAAGAAGAAGGGAGCTACACCTTTCCTTTTCATGCCATGCAACAAAATTCAGAATTAGAACAGAAAAATTCCTGCAGCATCTTTCCCCCACGCTGACCTTTTGATGGGTCTCTTTCAATGACTGTGTGAAGTAGCTCTCGTCCTTGCACAGGGTACCTTCATATTGGTCTTCTTGATAGAGGTAAATCCATGAATGAACACTGCATTTTTTGGACTTAAGGGGAACAGAAGACCTCTTTTTCTGAAGACTTTCCTTAGAACTATTACCTACTGATTCACATGTGATGCAATCCAATCCAATCCAGAATTTGAACCTGCATTTACTTCCCTCCATTTCTCTGTAGAACTCATAGGTGACCCTTGAGCCTGTGAGCTTTGAGAGACTTCTTATGAAGAATCAGAATTTGCAATATTCTCAACCTGCTTTTACAATCTTTCCCTGGTGACTCCTTCGTAGCATTAATAACTCGAATTTCATGGTTGACCCATCTTTGGGTTGTGATAGATAACAGAATTCCTTTTGACAACCCGATGATAAACTTTCTTCGGAATCATCATAAAGGAATCCTGCCCTCTTTTGTTATAAATCCATTACTTCTTTGAGATCAAAGGTCTTCATTGCACACAAACTCCTTAAATCAATACTCACACCACATGAGTGTAAGAGACTAAGATTTTCTTGAAGTCCGACTTCATTTGAACTAAGTTACCTACTACTATCACAAATTGTCTGTACATTAGCACCTTTTATGATAATATCTGAATCTCCATTGGATAAGCCTTCTTGCCCTTCACCAATTTGATTTGATTCCCTTTTTGGTGGTGGTGACCCAAATGCAAGACCAACTGGGACATGTATTGAGTCATACTCCAAATTCAACATCCCTTGGACTGTGAAGTGGTATTCCCATTATGCACGTCACATACTCTGGACAAGCAACTCAGTTCTGTTTTCTGTAAAATCAACACTCCTAGAAGGGGAAGCCATCACTACATAAGATATAACTCTCTTCCTTTTTCTATCCTCCTTGGGAAAAAGAGACTCCCCAACACTTTCCTTTAATAGATACAAAAATCACCTACTTTTCAATAATATCTAACATTCTAACTCGCGCAGTACATCAACATTCTTAGGATGTAGTTGAGTTGCTTTGACTAAAGCATGTCTAACTCCATAAAAACTACTTGTCTCCATAGAAGATTTTGCCTTCCAATATAGGGATTTGAAATTTGATGGATCCAAATTCAACATAAAAGAGCACCAATCTTTAAGAGAAATTATTGAGCTTAAATGAACTTAATGCAAGATAAAGCTGCAGGGATATGGTAAATTAAAAAATACAAAGCCTTTTCTTCTCTACACAAAAAATTGCAGCTTCATAACTAACTACCTCGAATTAAAGAAGACAGTAAATACCTCACAATTAATAATTAGAAGAAATGGCAGCTCCAAGATTCCGTAATCTGGCTTTCTGGTGACCAGAGGAGCTGGAGTGACTGTGAGAAGCTGAAAGAGGGTAGGGTTGAAATGGTCCTCTCTCTCTCTCTCTCTAGAAAACACATTCTTTTTTCCCACACTAACACACACAAATGAGGGCTATGACTAAGTCAATATGGTACACATTTTCATAAAAAAGGAAAATCTCGAAAAAGATGTGATTATGGAAATGGAAGAACGTGGCTGCAGAATCAGTTCCAATACCTCAAGAAATGGGGTCATGAACTCCTGACTCAACAGTTAGATAAAGGGACATGGATGGTGTATTGATGTGTATTTAAATAATTTAGAACAAGCATATGATAATAGCACCTCTAAAGATCACAATAATGATTAGGTGACCTTTAATATTTAAAAGATACTGAGGAATTCAACTAGATAAAGTGAGGAGCAGGCAGGTAAAACTTTCCAACATAGATTTCTGATGTTATTATGTCTGAGAAATCTGTGAATAACAATTTATAAGCTGGCCTTGATTTTCTGTTAGTCACTATATAACAGGTGAGTAAGAATGTCAAAGTCTGGTTTTACGGAGTATGAAATATGAGGAGCAATAGTCCTACCACTAACCACACAAGTCAATAGGGGCACAGTTATTTGAATACATAAACCAAACCTTGGGTAACTTAAAACAACTTATTTCAAATGTTAAGGGCTTTACCAAACTCCCTTTGAACATCACAGTCTGTAGATATTTCCTTTACATCAGTCTCATGCTCTAGAGAACTTATTCAGAAAAAGGACATAAAAAGTAATGAGAAAAGAAGCAAAAACAACTTGCAGAAAGAAGAAATTTAGGAAAGATGGGTTTGTATTAATACTAGCAGATACAATTCATTAAGCTAGCTATATCCAATACAAGTATTCAGTACAATTTTCTTAATGCCCTCTCTCTTCCCTTCTATTTATTACAATTTCTTAGCTTAGATTGGCTAGATATCTACTGATAGCCTATATTTTCCCCTGCCTTCCTCCTGAAACAATCAAGCATAACAAAACACCCCATTCCCAATAAGATGTAAGCTGAAGTACCTGTATTGCCAAAAATACCGTCTTCCTTATTCCTGTGAAGTGCACAGGTGATCCATTTGGTGGGTGCATAACATTCATCTCTAATAATTGCGAGACACAAATATGAGTTGAAGCTAGGAAGAAGGTGGAGTCTTTAAGCCCTAGTTTAATATTAGATTTCGCTATAATTTAAATAATTGTTTTTAATGGTGAAGATGTAGAATTTTAAATTTAATTCCAGACATTTTTTATGACGTGTCAATAGGAGGATAATCAGAAGGATTTAGTCTCTGAGGAGTTGAATTAAAAAAAAGTGTGTTTAGGAATACTTGATGTTTAGTGTATTTTTTGTACGTAGTACAGTGCTTTGACTTTTATGGTGAAAGCCCACTGCAGTTCTATGATTGGGTTGTTGATATTTTGTATTCGACCATGAAAGGCAGATGATAATGACAAGTTACTAGGAAGCTGCGGCTTGTGTTATACTTGTAGAAACGTAGAATGCTTAATCAAGTCACTAATACAGTTTAGTGTATTGCTTCCATATAAGGATTTCTGAAATGTAAAAATCATAGTCCCTATGCCCAAGCTTGTGATGTTGTTCTAGCATCATTCTATCTGAATGTTATTGTTCATATTCCTACGTCAATGTGCACTTTAGAGCTGGATTGATGGATGATTTCAAAAAACCAGTTGAATTTGTCATATTTCTTGTTTTTGAAAATTTCAGGGTCGTTTTATGTGATTGTATTTTGTTCAACTTCAATTGAATAATGAGAAGATTGAAAACATTCACTTGATCTTGTATTTATGTCTTACTAGTCAGAGTCAACATTGTTCTTCTTGTTGAATTTCCCCAAGCATCTATTTAATAATAGGCATTAACTGCAATTTCCAAAATTGCTATTTTCATTTATGTACAAGTAATAAATTTATCATCACAGATTATTATTTACTTCATTTTTAAAAGTGTTACTTAATGTTATTCTCCCTTCTGATTTATCTTGAAACTCGAATTTTCCTTTGATCCTTATTGGCCTGATTAATCTTCTCTGTCCATTGCACTGGAATAAAATAAGTTTGGACATAGTTTCCTGTATACATCAGCACCAATTGTAGCAATAGCTTGTTGTACATACACAAATATGGTACACAAATTGGGTAGCAGATAAATCTTTGCTGTCTCTATTCATTAACTCATGATCACCTGCTACCCAACTATTGAAATTATAAATTTGGTACTCAAATCGCATGTCAAAATATAGAGACTTGGTCCCCTTTTTTTTTTCCCTCTTTTTCTCAATCTGCTTCTTGGTGAACAATTTTACAATTCATTTTTGCTTCTTTTAGGCATTGAGACAGCGAGATGAGGATTTGACTAGAGAAATTAAGGCTCTTAAACAAAGATTTGAAGAGATAGAAAAACTGGCAAAAGAACAAGGAAAAAGTGGAATTTTCAGCATCCGCAAACAGCCACCTATAGCACAGGATCCAAAATAATCTGACTGACCATGCAGATATTTAATTTAATTAATCATGGTAAGGATTACGTTTGTCAATCGTACATTTATATATTTCAACGTATCCTTTGATAACTTTAACATAGGCTCTCTATCTTATTGATGCTAGAATGAAACATATTCAAAATCCAAGTATATGTACAAGCTGATTTAATTGCAATATGATTCTCACTCTTGTTTTATTCCTTGATTATCATTCTCATTTCTAACCTTGATGCTCCATCATGGCAGAATATCTGACAGATGTGAAAAGTGTTCAGCCAATCTAGAATCTATACAGTCCACGATTGCCGACAGAAAAATCTCGAAACATTTTTTGTCTAAAATAATTCATTGTACCTGTAAACTAATTCATATGATAAAATGTTGTTTGTAAACAGGCATATGTACTAGATTTTGTAATTCATATCCATGTTGGCTTGTTTATACCAACATCTTCCCGAGTTCCTGGTGGCAATCCTTAAGTAGTTAAATATATATGGTTTCTGCTTTTTTTCTAAAATTATTGTGAGGAGATGCCTGTCTGGCAGTGGTTTTTGAAGAATTGATTTTTTTTAATATATGATTTCAGCCTTGCTAGGAAAGACAGCTTTAAGCGCTGATAACTTTCCTAACTTCTTATCTCTTAATTGTATGAATGTAAGCTTAGTTAATCTGCTTCGACTGCAGTCGCAATGTGGAGTCAATTTCGCATCTGGACTTTTGGAGGCTTTTAAGGGCCTTACACATAGAGTTTATGGTTTAGCAATGGTTAGTTGTTGGGACAATATAAGAATATCAAGAAATTAGGCTGGTGAAATAAGTGCAGACTAACCTTCCTGATAGCCGGTTGTGTGGTGCACTGGTTCGTATTTCTAGAGCCAACTCAAAACTGGTTTTGTAGGTGTTACAACAAGTTTTTAGCCAACAAAATTTGGCTTTGCAGATGATATAGTGATATGTAGGAAAGATATGTAGTAGGTTAAGTTATGACAATTTCTCAAAACTAAATCATCAATAACTTAATACTAAGAGCGAAACCAGTGATGACACATCTATCCGTTAGTTGAAAATTTTCCCTCTACTTTATTATTAGTATTTTTTTATTTTATTTTTTTTTGTCAATACTTCATGAATAATATTTTCCTTTTATTTGGGCACTAATATTTGTTTTTTTTTTTATACTTGCTCAAATGGTTAGAATATTTTTATATGTATATATTTTATATTAAGTAATTTTTGTTATAAAAATGAGCATATATGTTATAAAAAAAAAGCATAAATAAGGGGTATATTAGGATATTATTATTATCCAAAATTTCAATAGTATTCTCATGCTAATATATTATTATTATTATTATTATTATATCTCAAAAACAAAAGTAAAACAACCTACAATAAATTAATGGGAAGCTGAGATACAATCTGAGCTCCCACTCATCTAACTATAGCAAAGCCTACCTTAGTGAAGATATGAGCTGCCGCACGAGCCCCAATGTCTTGCGTCGTCGAGAACCTTTGAACCCATTTCAACAACGCAACAGCCTCCTTCTCTAATTCCCCAAGTGAAGAAAAGGAGAAATGAATGAAACCATATCCATTCGCCCGACAACGAGCTTCATACTTAACCCGCTTCCGATGAGCCGCATCAGCCACAATCCGTCCGGGAACAAAGTCAGCTAGCCCTATCCGTGTCAGAAGAGAAGATCCTGTGAAGTCGACACATACATCACGACCACGATCCCAAGAATAAAGTAATCCATCGACAGATGGCAGGTATGAGGGCCCTGTCATTGCCTCTAGACAATCCTATGTCAACCTCCTTTCTTGCTAAAATCCCAGATTTGTAGCAAATACCAACAAGGGTATCCCAAACAACATTATGCTGATGTTTAATATCCACAACACCAGCACACGACACTGCATGGTCGCTGAAAATATCCCCAGTAAAAACCTGAGAACAGGAAGAATGCGGCGTCGAGACAGAAAACAATGGAACACCCATCCGGTAACACAGCACACATCGGTATGTCTTTGCGTTTATCGTCTGATCCAATCCAGAAATAGGGACAACCCGAAGCCAAACAGAGGTGTGAACTCCTTGCTGCGATTTCCATAATGCTGTTTGATGATGAGATAAAGAGAAGGAGGACTTTGCAGATGAGGTAACCTTTGTGAAATATAAATCTGCCAATTTCTTCATGAGTTTAGGGGTAGCGACCTCACTAAGATTACTCAAAATGTCAGACTCAACCATTCCATCATACAGAAGCAACGCATCTGCGAAGGCTCGACCAAGTCCAACAATTATTATTATTATTATTGTTATTGTTATTATTATTATTATTATTATTATTATTATTATTATTATTATTATTATTATTATTATTATTATTATTATTATTATTATTATTACAACTTACAAAATCAATCAATTTACAATAAATTAGTGGGGAGCCAAGATTCAATCTGGGCCCCCACCCCTCTGGCTATAGCGAACTTGATCATGCTGAAGATGTGAGCAGCTGCACGAGAACCAATATCCTGAGTCCTAGCGAATGTTTGAACTCGCTTCAACATCCTTATCTAATTCTCCCAAATAAGAAAAGGAGAAAGGAAAAAAACCATCGCCAATTGCCCTACAACGCGCCCCATACTTGTCTCGCTTCCGCTGAGTCGCAGCCGATACAACACAACCAGGAACAAAGTCAGACAACCCAGACTATGTTAAAGGAGAAGACCCCGTCAAGTCAACACATACATCAAGATCTCTGTCCCAGAAATAAAGCAACACATCTATAGGTTAAAGAGCCCCATCGTTCCCACCAGACAACCCAACGTTTACCTCCTTTCTTGCAGAATTCCCAGACCGAAAACAAATATCAACAAGGGTATGAAGAACAACGTTATGTCGATGTTTAATACCCACCATCCCAGCATAAGACACTGCATGATCCCCATAAATTTCCCCATCAAAAACCCTTGAACAAGCAGAACACGGTGTCGAAACGGAGAACAAAGGAACACCCAATCGGTAGGAAAGAATAGAACGGTAAGTCTTACCATTCATAAACTGACCCAAACCTAATATTGGGACCGCTCGCAACCAGACCGAGGTGTGACCCCCTTGCTAGGACTTCCATAAGGCCACCTAACGCAGAGATAAGGAAAAAGTGGATTCTTCAAATGCAGTGACCTTCGTGAAATATATATATGCCAATTTCTTTAAGAGTTTGGGGGCTGCGATCTCACTAGGGTTACTCATAAGGCTAGTCTCCACAATTCTATTAAAAAGACAAAGAGACCTTATTTAGTAGTAATTGTCTTAATGTATTCGAGATGTCTTCTAAAACCTTATTGGGCCTATTCCACCCAAACAAAATTTTGAGTTAAACAAATAAAGATCGAATACACAAAAATCTACTTATACTTCATATATGATAATAATCGGTATTAAATTTACCCGAAAGGGCTAAATGGATCAGAAAGCTCATTTAAGAAAATAATGTTACTTGCAAAGTCCTTAATTAATGATTGCATGTCCTACAATTAATTTAATTGAAACATGTTAGCTAGTTGTAATTATTCTATATAAGATCAATATCAAAACAGATCACAAACTTACTTTGGCGCCATAGAAAGTTAATATCCAACGTAAACGTGGACCAACATTTAAGTTTGAATGCAATAGTCAATATGATTTGTCATGTTGTAAGGTTTTGGTGGAAATATCATATCGTTTCCACAACCTTGGGGCATGACTAAATTGGAACAAATCTATTAATCAAATAAACAAGCAACATTAGTTTAAGAGGATGTAGCACATTAATTAAGTATAATTTATGTTTGAATAATTATAAAATTTAATTTACTTATCTGCCAGTTCCATGATTTGGTTGCATTTGGTTTCAGACCACGCACACGTAAGAGTCTCGATGCATAGTTTGTTACAAGGTACAAATCTCTTCGAGATACAAGAATTACACGTGCAATACCTCCTACAATTTTTGTGTCCGTGATGGGACGGAGAACGGTAGGTCGTTGGGCTACCACCCCACCCTATCAAACAAAATTTGTAGCTTAACTAACCCCTATTTAGCGTAGTGGCAAGTCAAGGTCGAACCCAAGGGAATGGATATCAAGTGCACGATGTCTAAATCAAGCTATTTCGGAATCAAGAAGGGGTTTGAGGTAGAACTAAGGCTAAACTAGGTAATGCAAACTTGTATTAAATCAATCTAAGACACTAGGGCAATGGATCCACATGCAATCATAATGGAAACGGTAATTTGGGAGGTCAAACCGACTAAGTCAAGCGATATGAAGGAAAATCATCATGTATCCAAAAGAGCATTACTAAGGTGGTTCACCTAGAGGTCTAACTAGCGTCAACTACGCTAAACACTACCTAGGGAACGTCACAAAACACCTCAATCGTGAAATTGCAAGTCTACTAATCAATGGTCCGTATCATAGAAAGCTTACAATGCAATCTAGTGTATTAATCAAAGATGGCCAAACCTCAATTAATCACACACATGCACATGAAATATCAACCAAATTTAATCATATCATCAACTCCATCAATTATCCCCAAATTACACTATTCCATCATTCATACATGCTTCACCATCTCCCTAGCTAGGAAACTACTCACTAGCCATAGGAATTAAGATCAAAACTACAACATTCATCAAATTCATCATCAACATACTTGAAATCAAAGATTAAACCAACAATCAATCAAAATCAATCAAAATTCAATCAATAACCAAATCAATCATAAACAATATGAAAAACTAATGAAATCAACTAAAATCAAACTTGTATTGAAATCAAGAAGAAAATCCTTACAAAACTTTGATCCAAAGATCAAATACAATGAGAAATCCTTGAGCAATCACCAAAAATCATGAGTTTCTCTCTCTAGTTCTTGAGTTTCTCTCTCTAAAATTCTCCCAAAAACTACTATCAAATTCTATCTAAAACTAAAACTTCCTTCTAAAAAACTCCAAAAATAGGTAGAAATAACTATATATACAAGGAGGAGGTCGGTAATGACGCCCAAAAATAGACCCTCGTAAGTGCGGGCGCTCGAAGGAGTGTACCCAGGAATGTGCGCCCGCACACACCTGATGTGCGGCCGCACACGACAGATGTGCGGCCGCACACTCCTCAAGTGCGCCCGCACATAGCTGCAGCTTCCTCCTTTCTTCTTTGCCCTTGCTCACGAGGTGCACGCATCCTAGATGATGATGATGGAGGACAAGGTGGGCAGCAACTTCCTTGAATTTCTTGAAGAAAATGAGCCATGAGGAAGGCATAAACAAGACTTTGAAGCATGCTCCTTGAACCTCTCATTGACTTGAAACTTCTTGCATAAGCTTTAGGCATGAAAATCAATGGAAAACTATAGAAAGGAAGCCCGGGAATTCTTGGACAATCAATTACCACCTACAATCAAAGGATAAAAAGCAAGTAAAAGAGAAAAATAACAAGTAAACTAGAAAAAGACATGAAAAAGAGAAACTAACTACAAAAAGCATAAAATGAAGAAAACAAGAATAAAACTAAGGAAAACTAAAGAAAAGAGATATAAAATGAAATAAAAATCATCCAAAAAGGAACCAAATGAGTGCCAAAAATGTCACTCATCAAATTCCCCCAAGCTAAACTTTTGCTCGTCCTCGAGCAAAACAAAGCAAGAAAAAGAGAGGATGAAAATTTTATTAAAAACGAAAAAGAAAGACTCAAGATAAGAATATACACTAAAACTCATTGTCGTAGGAATCACGGTTGTTTTTAGCTACAACAAGCCCTTTAAACCCCAAAGCCGCCTATGAGGACGAGTGAGGTCTCGTAAGGGTATCCTAAGAGTTTGACCCATAACTCTCCACCAAACATCAATGAGGCAAACCATAGAAGAAAAAGAAAGAAAAACAAACCTTTACGAAATGAATCAACATAAAGACTATAAAGCATGTGAATGACAATCTTTCTCAAGTAGTTAAGGTATGCACGTTTCAAGATATCCAAGGTTGATTGAAACATAGGGTATGCTAGGCATAGGAACTAGTTATCACAATTCACTTTCATCCCAAACAATCTTACCGCGTTCTTCCCACTAGTCTCAAATCTCCCCTTAGTGAGTGTCCCAATGATTCCTCGAAGGAACCGGAAAAGAAATATTTTAAGGCTACTCGACAATCTTGACTATGCATCCCCTTTCCTTAGGCAATGACCCATGATGCCCTCCCCCGAATAGTGACTCAACTATCTAGGTCGAAAGGTCTTTCCCCAAGGTTGTAACGTAAGGCATAAAGGGTGAAGGTAGGCTAAAATTTAAAAATTTGGTGATTTTCCTAAAAAGTGAAGCAAAAGGGTGATCAATCCTTAACACCACAATCAAGAAATTACCAAACAAAAACAACACCCCCAAGCTTACTTGAAGCTATACTCACAAAAATATATACAAAAAGCGTACACGCTTCTCCCCCAAGCTAAAATGGAGCATTGTCCTCAATGCTTAGAAGGAGAAAAGAATACATTAAAATATTTTTGAATTTTTCACTTTTCATTTTTTTTGTGTTTTTATATTGTAATTGCAAAGTCCTTGCCTTTTGCTAAATTCGGACGGCTTTTACAACTTTTGCACTTATTTGTCCATGCCTTTTATTATAAAGGACGGCTTTTACTCATACTCATTTGCCATTATTCACAAAGAAATCATAACACAATCTTGCTTTCATAAAAACCAAAATTCCAACGTAACCACCACAAACTTCATCTCAAATGATCATATTGCTTCACAAAAATCAAGAAAGGTAGAAAATGAAACAAAAGGTCTAATAACTAAAGATGTGGCTTGAAAAGAAGGAATAAGGCTCAAATGGTTGCAAGAAGGCAAATGTAAACCAAAAACAAAAGAAAATAACAAAATATAGTAAAAATGAAAAATACCACCCCGAAAAATGTGCCTTTGTCCTTCCTAGATAGTTCGGTCTCGTGTTTGAGAATCATACATCAAGCTTTATTAGATTAGGTTTGCATAGTCAAGGATCCACGCCGCTCAAACAAGGAATGTTGAAGGCTTGAAAAACAAGTAACCTCACAAGGTTGTGGCAAAAACTCACCAATGGTGTCAAATCAACTATAGGAAGCAACTACCAACATACCACAAGCAAGTAGAATCCGGCTTCATGATCCTTCTAGTTCAAACCAACTACCCTAGCATACACTATCCTAGAGTCAACCGAACATAATCTCAAACCGTGCATACCTTTACAACTTAGGAAGAAAATCATGCAAAAGACAAGTCCAATGTACAATGTTCATTTCAAAAGAAAAGAAATGAAAAACAATGCCACAAAATCACATCAAAAATAAAAAGAAAAATAAAAGAAAGGAAGAGAAAAAGGTAAAATAAAAGAGAGTAAAAGAAAAGAAATGGAGACATAGGAAAGGAAAACATAGGAGAAAAGCATGCAAAGGACTAGAAAGCATGTTAAACACATAAAAATCCCAATCGACAAACAAGTGATCGATAGACAACAAAGTCACCGATCCCAAACACATTACGTGTTAACAAGCATCCATCCTCGAACCATTCAACTTCTCCTAAACTAATCCTATTCTATGCAACCAAGGAAAATAAAGAGAAAAATAAGAAAGGTCTCACCGGGATTCCAAGCATAGCAAAAACAAACGAAGCAATAAGAAACCACCTCGTAGCATTCCATATCCATAAGCTCTTCAAGGAACCAAGTAAGAAAAAAAAAATAAAAAAAAATAAAAGAAACTATGAACAAAGAAAAAGGTTAGTAACTTCAAAACAAATAAAAGAAAACAACAAATAAAAGAAAATAAACAAAGCAAGAAGTATATACAACTAAAGGAAAGAGAAGCTAAACTACCAAAGAAAATAAAGAATAAAAGAAATAAAATCTAGACGAACTAAAGAACTACTCTAAACTACAAGATTTGGATTTAAGGGATTTGGATTGAGGGATTTGGATATAAGGGATCATCAACAACAACATGACAAGCAAAACAACTCCACAAACAACAAACATCCAAGAAAATAGGGCAAACAAGCTAGCTACAAGAAAAGTAGCCTAGAGATCAAGAAAATGAGGAAACCAAAAAGAGGAATGAAAATAAACATGCAAGCAACTAAGATATGTACACAACAACAACAAGGTCACCGAGCAAGTTACTAGTTCCCCCAAGCTAGATAGAAAATACATCTCAACATCCCGATCAAAACAAAGCAAGTATCAAAAATATGAGGGATGGAGGTAAAAAGCATGAGAAGCTAAAAGGGAACTAATAACTACTACCATCACCACCACCACTCCCACTTGGCCCGGCCCCATCGGGGTCTCTGTTGCGCTCGGGGTCATCGAAGGGATGAGGGTAAGGCTCCCATCCTCTGGTGTACCCCTCGGGCCACCCATAATGCCCCTTGAAAAGATCGTGTTGCCAAGGAGCAAGAGGGGTGTAGGTATCGGGCAAAGTGAGCTCAAAAGGGTGGTTGGGATGGACATGGGGGTAGTTAGGATCCCCCCTATAGTCACTACCACCCGGAGCCTTGTAATCATAGTTACCATGCTCGTCCGGGTAATAGTGACGCTCGGTGTCGGGGTTAGAAGGCCCCGACCAATAAGGATGCCCAAACGAAGGTAGAGGACCTTGTTGGGGCGGGAAATACGGATAGTTAACCGGGGGAGTAATGTTCCCACGGTTAACTTCCGTATCATAAAGTTGTTGTTGTTGTATAAACATACCTTGTTGCATCTCTTGAATACCTCTTATTTGGTCATAGAGGGCCCCAAAGTCTTGATCGTACATGCCGTCTACGTGGACTTTCAATCCACTCATTTGCTCACTAAGAGCCCTCAAATCTTCATTGGCAAAAGCATGTTGCCCTTGCTCTTGTTCTTGCTCATGAGGAGCTTGTTGTTGTGGAGAAAAATGTTGTTGTTGTTGATGTTGTTGTTGTTGTTGATTTTGTTGTTGTTCCTCATCTTCTTCTTCTTCGTCCTCCTCGGAATCAAAGTTGGGATGCCGGAAGGACCTGGGAAATGCCAAACATTGTCGGCAATCCTAGCCAAAGAAGTCAAGCTAGGGTTAGGCAAAAAGCACCAATGCTCGTGGCCCCTTAGCCACTCATATCTCCCTTCACTAAAACCCTTGGAGATAAATTGGATTTGACCCAATTGTTGCATATCGAGGTAGATGGAATCTGCATCCCCGATCTCCTTACAAAATGGGAGATAATCATCGAGGTGAAGGTGAGTCAGAAGCCTAGTTACCATACCCCCACAAGGGATCTCTCCCGTCCTCCTTTTGCGAAGGTCCAAGCAATATTGGGCAAAGATGTAGCCCAAGTTCAACCGGCCCACAAACTCCGGGCGAGTAGATAGCCAAAGGACTTTGAGCTCCAATTTACTCAATTTCCCCATCTCTTGCTTGGGGAACAAGACATAGCCTAATAGACGGTGTACAACCCTAAGACAAGGTTGGTACACGTCCGAGATCTTGGCCTTGTTGGCGATGCACTCACTACCACCGGAGATGTCTTCCCACCAAGAATCTTGATCATAATCCGGGAAGATGAAGTGTTCAACGTTAATAATATCCCCATGGGGATCAAAATCCAAAGCGGCGTTGAACTCTTCTAAAGATTGGTCAAATATGTTGTTGAACAATTGGAACCGCACCCTATATACCCCTCCAATGGGTACAAGCTCCAAGGTAGCCAAGAACTCCAAGGTAGGCTCCTTGTAGGTGCGGTAGGCGTCGGCGATGAAAGTCCCCAATCTCAAATTCAAAAGCAATGACCGCACATCATTATCAATCCCCAACTTCAGCATATCGGATTGAAAGTAATGGCGGGTTTGTTTGAGGGTTCTTTCATCTTTCAGATTTTGATAAAAGGCTTTTTGTTTATCGGTGAAATTTTTCTTCTTTGGAAGAGAGGTAGGAGGTCGTGTTTGAGTGGAAGATGGGTTGGAAGTACTAGGCCTAGAAGATGTACTAGGCCTAGTGGAGGTACTTAGGCGGGGAGGTTCCTCGATGCTAACATCGGTTTTTCGCTTTTTGGTGAGTTTCTTGAGGTATTTAGACATTGTGAGAGGTATAGAAGATCACCAACAACCAATCAAGTAGCAAACCAAAGAACCAAGAGCACCACACCCAAATTCACCACTTACTACCAATATCACCAAACTCCAATTTCACAATTCCCTTCAATCAAACCAATTCCAAACCAATCAACAATATCAATGAACCAAGAAAAATTCCTTTTCAATCAATCCAAGAGCAAACACAAAGCCAATACCGAAATCACCACTTACTACCAACTTTCCAAAATTTCAACTCACAAGAATTCAACCAAAATTGATGAAAATTGCTACAAAATCAACAAACAACACAATGTCATGCAAAATCAATCAACAAATACACCAAATCACATACCAAAATCAGGAACAAGCATCAAAATTCACAAAATCAATACTACACTATTCATGCTCATACAAATTTGTAATTCATGCAAATTTATGATATAATTGGCAAAATTAAAGCAAGGATTAGTGATTATACCATAAAAGAAGCAAGATAAACCAATTTTGAGCAAGCAATTCCAACTCCACACAAAACCCCCAATTTTCGGCCACCAAGAGTAGGAGAGAGAGTGAGTGAAATTTGGGTCAAATTGTGAGGAATTTGTAGTGTAGAAAGATTTGTGAGTGATTTTGAGTAAGAATGTAGTGATTTTGGTGAGGATTTGAGTGTTTTTGTGAGTGTTTTTGGACGATGAATGAGGGTGGAGGAGTGCACACAAAGGAGGGTTTGAATGAGGGTATGAGTGAGGAAGATGAGGGAAGTGAGAAAATGAGGGGAAAAAGGAGGAAGAAGAAGATAAATGCACGTCCAGCATCTGTGCGGCCGCACAGCACTGATGTGCGCCCGCACACGCAGGCTGTGCGCCCGCACATGCCTCGTGTGCGGCCGCACATCCCTGTGCGTGCTCCTTCCTTCTTTTTTTCTCAAAGATTTGATACTTACTGCCTATTTGGGTGCGCACATGAATCATGATGGTGATGAGGAACAACATAGGCAGTAGCTAAAATCATTTTCAAAGTCCTCAAAGTTGAAAATTCATGTGCACACCACAAAAATTCACTAAGTATCAATTTCCTCCAACTTTCAAAATATGAAATTCCTATCTTACCTCTCTAAAATTCTTACCCTTTTACCTCAAATTTCGACTAGAATCGAACAAAATATGATTTGTGCCATGAACACCTTCCATCCATCATGCATATTTGTTGAATTCCAATCCCACAAACGGACATCCTAAAAATCCAAATAAGGAGAAAAGTAAAAGAAAAGACAAAGTAATAAAAAAAACAAAAAAGAGAAAATTCAAAAATCAAAGAGAAAGGTTAGAAACTCCGGGTTGCCTCCCGGGAAGCGCTTGCTTAAGGTCCTAAGCTCGACCCTTCATCCTAATCATGGAGGATCAAAGAACACCACCTTCTTCAAGGTGGTTGATAGAGCAAATTCTTCTTCAACCTTGGGCAACTTCTCATTGATGCTTGATGAAACTCTCACAAAATTCTTTTCAAATTCTTCTTTTTCACTTCTCAATTTCTTCCTTTTCCTTGTTTTCTTCGAGTCACGGGCCTTTTTCTTCGGCTTGACTTCAACATCCTTAATCATGGAAGCTTTCTCTTCCTCATGAGAATTAAGCTTGAACCAATTTGGAAAACCAATATCTTTCTCATCCTTTGGCTTTTGAATCACAAATTCTTCTTCACTAACGTCATTAATACTTGCACAAACATCATCAACAATCTCAAAAACATTGTTAGTAGAAGAATCAATCATGCACATACCATCAATGGAACGAGAAAGACTAGCACATGCGATATCTTGGACACAAGATAAAGACTCATGCATTGGTTTTAACTTAAAACTCTCTTCTAATTTCCCACACCTCAAAGTAATTTGACCTCCTTTGACATCTATTAAAGCTCCCGAGGTAGCTAAGAAAGGTCTCCCTAAGATGATTGGAATATGTTCATCCTCCTCAATCTCTAGAACAACAAAATCCACCGGAAAAACAAACTCTCCAATCCTTAAGGGGACATCATCAATTCTTCCCTTAGGAAGCTTAATAGAACGGTCGGCCAATTGAAGTGTTATCTTGGACGGTTGAAGCTCACCTAGATCAAGCCTTTCGAAGACCGAGAAAGGCATAATGCTAACACTAGCACCAAGGTCACACAAAGCATTTTCAAAAACCATTTCCTTAATTCGACAAGGGATTGAAAAATTCCCCGGATCCTCCATCTTCTTCGGAAGTTCACCATGGATAAGAGCACTAAAGCACTTCCCTCCTTCCACCGAACTACCCTCATCAAAATCCTCTCTCTCTTTTAAGATCTCCTTAACAAACTTGGAGTACTTAGGCATGTCGGGAATTGGTTCGGTAGCGGGTGTAGAATCATGAACATCCTTAAAAGCTTCAAGGAACTTCCCAAATTGCTCATCCATTTTGAATCTCAAATATTTTTGGGGATATGGTAGATCGGAAAATCTCTCTATCTCACTCATCTTTTCACCAACACACTCTTCTCTTTTGTCAACCTCACAATAGATTTTCTTAGACTCAACCCTTTCCACTTCATTCTCCTTAGCACCACTCTCATCTCTTCCCTCTTTTGAACAAGAAACTCCCTCATCAAAATCATTTCCACCACTTGTGGCAATAGAGTACACGGGTTTCTTTGGTTCAACACCTTGGGAAGGCAAAGATGAAGGACTAGCAAAATCCTTAATAGTGCTTGCTAATTGAGTAATTTGAGTCTCAAGCATCTTATTGTGGGTCATCATCTCATTGAATTTCTTATCACTAACCGCCATATAGGTGTTAATGATCTTGGTTTGATTATCAATCAACTCTTCCAAGGTTGTCTTAGGAGAAGAAGGTTGTGAATAGGAATTTTCATTTTGAGTCTTTGGAACAAAACCGGGTGGGGGACCTCTTTGAGCATTGTTTTGAAAATTTCCCCTTCCTTGGTTGTTCCAATTACTCCTATTTTGATTTGAACCATAACCTTGATTATGGTTACCACCACCATGATTATGGTTTCCATTACCTTGGTTATGATTTACATAACCTTGGTTTTGATTACCATAATTATGATTTTGATTACCATAGTTTTGGCTTTGATTTTGGCTACTATAACCTTGGTTATGGTTACCACGAGAACCTTGATTCCCTTGGTTCCTATAACCACCATTATGATTATAGTTGTCAAAATTGCCTTGGTTTTGGTAATTCCTATTCCATTGGCCTTTTTGATTATCAAACCTTTGAACATTGTTGTTTGACACAAAATTAACATGTTCACACTCATTGTTGTCAAATTCATCAACACATTCATTAGGACAAACACTAGAGTCATGATCATACGATCCACATGCATCACAAAACAAGCAACCTAAAGGCATATTATGTGAAGAGGGAGGGGGTTGAGAGTTAGAAGGAGTACCTCTCCCCTTAAATTGGGAGGGAAGATTAGAAGCTTGAGAAGAGGTAGAAGTGCTCTCCAACTTAGCTTTGATTGTGGTGACCTCCTTTCCTAAGTTTGTCATTTGGGAGGAAAGGTTGTTGATTGCATTGAGATGGTCCACCGAATACAATGAAGATTGCTTGCTTGAAGAGTCTCTCTCCCCATCTTGCCAATCCCTATAATATGTCACCACGTCCTCAATGATGTCCTCAACTTCTTCTTCGGTTTTGTTCATGATAGGGCCCCCGGCCCCTCCATCAAGGCATGACTTGCCTTGGGGACTTAAACCGCCATAGAAGATTTGGATCACTTGGTATGTGGGGATTCCGTGGTGAGGGCACTCCCTTTGATACTCTTTGAATCTCTCCCATGCTTCATAAAGGCTTTCACTCGGCCTTTGCTTGAACCCTTGAATCAAGGCTCTTGCCTCTGCCGTCTTCTTTTGGGGATAGAAACGGGACAAGAAAGCCTTTGTAACATCATCCCAAGTTCTCAAGGAGTTGGGCTTCACCTCCTTGTCTAGCCACTCCAAAGATCTTCCTAATAGAGAGAAAGGGAACAATTTGAGGCGGATGAATTCTTGAGAGACCCCATTGACTTTGATAGTGTTGCAATATTTTTCAAATTCTTTCAAATGGTTCAATGGGCTCTCATTCTTAGCCCCACTATATTGCCTTCTCTCAATCAAGGTGATCATTGCCGGCCGGATTTCGAAGTCATTTGCCGGAGTAGTAGGTGGAGCTATTCCACTCTCAAACCTATATGCCCCGGGCACTCCAAGCTCCTTCAAGGCTATTCTAGGATTTTCACCCATTCCTTGTTCTTCTTGAATTTCTTCTTCACTTGAAGAGCTATAAGCCAAGGATCTATTATCCACTCTTCTTCTTGAAAGAGTCCTCTCAATTTCCGGATCCAGGGGAACAAGGGGACGATCGCGGGTTCTATGCATGCAAAACTCACACAAAAATGTTAGTAGCACGGCTACAAGTGTAGCCTAGAGAAACAAAATCTTTTTGTATTTTATCAAAATGAAATAGACTCAAAAACAACATACACTCAAGCACCATTCCCCGGCAACGGCGCCATTTTGATGGGACGGAGAACGGTAGGTCGTTGGGCTACCACCCCACCCTATCAAACAAAATTTGTAGCTTAACTAACCCCTATTTAGCGTAGTGGCAAGTCAAGGTCGAACCCAAGGGAATGGATATCAAGTGCACGATGTCTAAATCAAGCTATTTCGGAATCAAGAAGGGGTTTGAGGTAGAACTAAGGCTAAACTAGGTAATGCAAACTTGTATTAAATCAATCTAAGACACTAGGGCAATGGATCCACATGCAATCATAATGGAAACGGTAATTTGGGAGGTCAAACCGACTAAGTCAAGCGATATGAAGGAAAATCATCATGTATCCAAAAGAGCATTACTAAGGTGGTTCACCTAGAGGTCTAACTAGCGTCAACTACGCTAAACACTACCTAGGGAACGTCACAAAGCACCTCAATCGTGAAATTGCAAGTCTACTAATCAATGGTCCGTATCATAGCAAGCTTACAATGCAATCTAGTGTATTAATCAAAGATGGCCAAACCTCAATTAATCACACACATGCACATGAAATATCAACCAAATTTAATCATATCATCAACTCCATCAATTATCCCCAAATTACACTATTCCATCATTCATACATGCTTCACCATCTCCCTAGCTAGGAAACTACTCACTAGCCATAGGAATTAAGATCAAAACTACAACATTCATCAAATTCATCATCAGCATACTTGAAATCAAAGATTAAACCAACAATCAATCAAAATCAATCAAAATTCAATCAATAACCAAATCAATCATAAACAATATGAAAAACTAATGAAATCAACTAAAATCAAACTTGTATTGAAATCAAGAAGAAAATCCTTACAAAACTTTGATCCAAAGATCAAATACAATGAGAAATCCTTGAGCAATCACCAAAAATCATGAGTTTCTCTCTCTAGTTCTTGAGTTTCTCTCTCTAAAATTCTCCCAAAAACTACTATCAAATTCTATCCAAAACTAAAACTTCCTTCTAAAAAACTCCAAAAATAGGTAGAAATAACTATATATACAAGGAGGAGGTCGGTAATGACGCCCAAAAATAGACCCTCGTAAGTGCGGGCGCTCGAAGGAGTGTACCCAGGAATGTGCGCCCGCACACACCTGATGTGCGGCCGCACACGACAGATGTGCGGCCGCACACTCCTCAAGTGCGCCCGCACATAGCTGCAGCTTCCTCCTTTCTTCTTTGCCCTTGCTCACGAGGTGCACGCATCCTAGATGATGATGATGGAGGACAAGGTGGGCAGCAACTTCCTTGAATTTCTTGAAGAAAATGAGCCATGAGGAAGGTATAAACAAGACTTTGAAGCATGCTCCTTGAACCTCTCATTGACTTGAAACTTCTTGCACAAGCTTTAGGCATGAAAATCAATGGAAAACTATAGAAAGGAAGCCCGGGAATTCTTGGACAATCAATTACCACCTACAATCAAAGGATAAAAAGCAAGTAAAAGAGAAAAATAACAAGTAAACTAGAAAAAGACATGAAAAAGAGAAACTAACTACAAAAAGCATAAAATGAAGAAAACAAGAATAAAACTAAGGAAAACTAAAGAAAAGAGATATAAAATGAAATAAAAATCATCCAAAAAGGAACCAAATGAGTGCCAAAAATGTCACTCATCAGTCCGGAGCTTAAAATATATCCGTACAAACTTCATTTATAAGTGTGTTGAACCACTCGTTATATTAAGCCACAAACTTTTACAAATCGACTAGACTCTATGTTAGCTTGTTGAGGGTCAAAGACTAAACGAAAATAAGATAAAATTATCAAAGAATTTATAAGAAAGAAAAAGCATTACAATATTTGAATAAAATAATCACTCATTTTATGATTTACCAGCAAGTGTTAGAAAATCGTTTCAAGTTTCATAAGACCATAATGTTGTGCAACAATTTTCTTAATTAGATCCCAGGATTATCGTATTTTATCATAATATTTTTTATTCACAACCTGTATAAAATGATATGAAGTAAGAAGGAAGTTATTAGTCAAATATTAGTGTACATTTTGATAAAGTGTTTTAATTATGATTGTGTAAATTAAATTTTTGGATCAAATTCGCATTATGTTTCCTTATAGTGATTAATTATTTAATTATTACATTTTAATTATTGGTAACACACTTTTATAAGAGTGAAGTGGGGTCGATTGACTTCATTGCTTTCAACTTGACTTCGGTTATATTATTGTGTTTTGTTACTAATAAGATA
The DNA here is from genome assembly GCF_948465745.1 of Chenopodium album. Taxonomy (NCBI): domain Eukaryota; kingdom Viridiplantae; phylum Streptophyta; class Magnoliopsida; order Caryophyllales; family Amaranthaceae; genus Chenopodium; species Chenopodium album. Next base: position 26,073,149 of record NC_137850.1, on the reverse strand, counting down.
TCTATAATTTTAATTATAAGTTGTTAAAGTTCAAAACTTAGCCCCTCATGCTTTTTAGCCTAAAATCCGCTATTGTAAGTAATATAACTATATAATCTTATTATTAAATATTATGATACAATATATAAAATATATTTTAAATTAAAAAAAAAAAAAGTTATCTACAAATGTATTAAGAACTTACTTCCAGAGTAGGAGCAGCCAAAGACAATAATCGGATCATTTTGATCCAAGAAAGACTTTTTCACTATTTGAATTATTTTGGCGGAATCTACTAGGGCTTTCCATAAACTCGATGCTACAAAGTATAAAAGCCATTAACATTGATTATTAGAATTTAGAAGAATGCAGGTGATATTGATGTAGTAGATATTTTAGTTTGCGTAGTATTTTTTTGTTTTTCCGTCGTGAGAGTTAAAATTACATTAGATGACAACATTACCATATGATTCAAGAAATTTGGTAGGAATTTTGTAAAAAAAAAATTTATAAAATGAAATAGTGCAAGTTAATTTGTGAGGAGGTTCCCAAAAAAAGGTTACTTCGAGAGAAAAATTATAAAATTATACCTTAATGTGTAGTACTAGAGCATTAAACCTTGGGGCAACTTCATTGAGTATTCCAATTTGCTGCACCTTTAGAGATATTGGATTTTCTCCCTCGATACGAACTAACGTTAGGTTGTTTGATTTTGGGTCGACCCAATAGGTTCGATCGATAAAATACTTCTGACTAAACAGGATCGTACTCGCATTTCCGGTCCTGAAATGGCCAAGAGGTTGTAAGTAAAACAATTCATCAATGTAAGGCTTTGGGCGGACCTCTGACGCAAAGAGCCACTAGAAACCAAAATTTTAAGGCAAATGAGGTGTTTGAAGACATTATCGGACCTTCAACAAACAAATGTAACAAAAAGTATATAAGTTTTTTTTTTTTTTTACAAAACAAAAAGTATACAAGTACATGTATATCAATATTTTTATACTTCATACTTAAAGTGCAAATATGAAAAATAGCCAGAAACTTTTCAACTGAAGAAAAAAATGATGGTGAAAATATTGCGCTTAAATTAATAACACATATCATTACCGATCAAAAAAGTGGAAAACCAAAAAAATACAATTAGATCACAATTTGTGCGATATTTAGTACATAAAAAATAATCAATATTCAAAGCGACATAAATAAAAATACCATGATATCAATTTGTGATCATGTTAAACATACCTCACCACGGACTATAAGAACGTCGTCTCCATCTACAATCCCAAAGGTTAATGGAGTATATATGCCCTTGATATGACTAGCATATCGACCTTCGCAATTATAATTTTCTCTGGTTGAAGGTCGACCTTTGCAGCTTAGTCGACGTACACATGCTCTAAGTTGTGATTCACCCGGAAAGTGTAGTTGAAACCAGCGTCCCCGAAGTTCAATTGGGTAGGACACAACTTGTTCGTATGCAACCTTACAAACGCACCCTTACCGTACACAAGGGAATTTCAAACCATGGTTGCATACGAACAAGTGGTGTCCTATCTAGCATCATATTGAGCTAGGGTGGCACATTGTGATGTCCTATGTGCTGCTCTTCCACAATCGGTTGTTCAGTAGGTGGATCGACCCAATCAAGAAGGCCAAAAGGTCAAACTCTTGTATATGACTATCGGCGACACCTCCATCATTATTAGCCTAGTTGCTCTCCACTACAGCTTTCCCGGCAATCGGAACTGGCTGTTGTTGAAGCCCTTCAATATCAGCCATAATTCTCTTTGTACTTCGACTATGGGTGCGGGTAGGAGTCTTCTTAAGCAAGGTACTTAGTTCACATACCCCTTAGAAATTATGGACTGTCCAATTACGAAAGTTTTGACGGCGGAAGATATTGGATGACGATGAGCAACCAACAACTTCAGATCGGTTTTTGGGATTAGTAGGTGGATGCATTGAAGAAGAGAGGAGGGTGTTGTTTTAGGGGGAGTAATTGTAAATAACTTGGTTAAATAGGAGCGATGATGTGCTGATGTCTTTAATATAGCCTCCCCTCAATGAATTCGCCTTAATTGACTAGTGAGATTTGCACATAATATTATCTTTGTTGGTTGTATATTTATTTCTTATAGTCAACCCATTTAATTCAATGGGCGTATTGTGTGATTAATTTTGAGTTTCATGAAATGAATAAAGCAATTACATAGTTTATATTCACGTCGTAATTTTAAAATAGAATAATATAAGGTTAATATATTCATATTATCATAAAGAAATACAAATATAAAATACTCATCCCAAGCCTAATACAAACTGATATATATCTTATCATTAAAAAAAAAAAAAAAAATCCAACCAACTAGTATAAATACAAAATTATAATAAGTTCAATATATAGTAAGGTTTTTTTTTTTTTTTTGGTAAGGAGAGGGCCCTACCCAATTTAGATGCATGCCCAAAATTTTTCATTAATGAATGTAGATTGTGTTTAAAGTAGTAGTAGTAGCATGTTTCATATTCTGTGTTACTTATATTTTGCATGAAGCCTTGAACCAAACAAGATTGCTTGAAGCCTTGAATCAAACAAGATGGAATAATGAATGTGCATGTTCCAATATAAATACTCGCATTTACTACATGTTCCCCCAAAAACGCAAGTACATCAAACTTGCTACAAGTAATTTGATGTGATTTGATGTGATATGTTGAACACATTTACTACTTACTAGCATTCATCAGCCCCATAAACATCGGCAAACGCTTTAGAAATAAATCGGATATAAAATAGTGCATATGACAGATGGGTGTGTATTAACTTCAATTGACGATAAATTGGGTATCATGTATTTGTTACTTTGATAAATCGTATCATTCATCCTAATTAATTACTATATTGTCAATGATACAAGTTACATATAAATATAAATGCAGTTTACTACAGTATATTAATATATGTACAGTTGTACACATTCCCCTTCAAGGTATATAAACTAATCCTCGCTCCCACGTTAAGGCATTTATGGTATGCAAAATTTGGATATGAATAATATATGTATATTTGTTAATAGGCAAAATTAGCCTCAATAACACAAACTTTTAATAAGGTGCATATAGCAGCATGACTTTGACTAATAGCCTTAACAACACCAACTTCATCATTAGGTGCACAAAATATCATAAATAAAACCTAAGACCGGATATTTCATCGAATATTAATATTTTATTTACATTTTGCAAATTTTGATATCATATTTAGTCCTCAAGGTCCAAATTGACCCAAGACCTTAATCGAGACATTTTTATAACACGCAAATCGATTTTTTTTTGTAATTTTTTTTGCTAAATTTGATCTCAAATTTGACTAAACTGACCTCCAAAATATCGTTCGATAATTTTTTCCCACATAAAAATCAAGGCACGCTATATTAGACGTTTTTTTTTTATAATAATATAATATTGGATACCATGTCTTTGGCATTTTTTTTTGGTATCAAGCTTCATTTATGATATTTTGTGCACCTAATAAAGAAGTTTGTGTTGTTATAGCTACTAGTTAAAGTTTATGCTGCTACTTGCACCTTGTTAAAAGTTCGTGATGTTGAGGCCAATTTCACCTTGTTAATATGGTCGGGTTCCCAGTATTTGCAAAACATCGTTAAATATACAAACCCCGGATTGCATATAATTTTAGCAACGTATATTGATTTATATAATTATATCACCATTAATAACAAGTCATCCACTCTTCCTGTAAGTAAATAACTACATCTATTACAATTTTTTCCTTCGAATATAGGATATGATGTATATAGTTTCCTATATTCTGAACATCCTTAACAATACAAAAAAAACTTATGTATGTTATGTGTTGTTAGTTGTTTTATTTGATTGGCAAAAAACTAGTACATTTGTCTCCTTTTTCTAATTTTTTATATGGATTTATGCTTTTTATCTACACATATTGAAATATTGATGTATGAAATCTAACAATCTGATTGGAAAAAACTTAGAGATTCAGTCTTCCGTATCATGCTAACATCATTAACGTTAATTGATTTTAGGAGTTAGTAGCCATTATAAATTTAGGCTGCATTATTATCGATCTTCCATTCCCCCATTCCATTTATTATTATATGATTTTGATCATCACTTAAACATAATTTTCCAGCATTATATATTATTGGATATTCAGTTGAAATCAATAAAATAATATTTAGAGATTAGCATTGCATGTGAAGCAATATGTACATATATAATTATATAAGTAGTACGGAGTATAATGATATATAAACACATATACACATATGTATAAATTAAATTAACAACTAGAACAAGAAATATTAAATAGAGTATATTCAAAATAGTAATAACAAACAATGAAACTACAGCCGTATAATATTTCATTGAAGGGTACTAGTAGTTATTACTCCCCCTATCCCATAATGCTTTGCACATTAGGGTGGACACGTAGTTTAAAAAAACTATAAGTGGGTCTATTTAAAACATTTGTTTATTGTATAGAAGATTCTCTTTTGTATTTTTATATTGTAAGAAAACAACAAGTGGGGTAAGAGTAGGGTAAGTGAGGAGAGAGAAAATGTGGGAAAATATTATTTTATTAGTGGTCCCATTCTATTTTTATGAATGTGACAAGTATTGTGGGATGGACGAAAATAAAAATTATGTCAAGTATTATAGGACGGAGGAAGTACCTACTAGTAGGGTCTATTTTTTGATTGGTAATTGATTAATGAGTAATTGACTAATTGTTCTCACTTTCAGGGAGACCATTAACAAGATTAACCACAAAAAAATATGTTAATTGTACTCCCTCCATTTTTTTTTATTTGTATCACTTTGGATTGCACAAAGATTTAGGAGAGTAATATAATATTATGAATGGGTGAATAAATTATCATAGTAAAAGTAAGATAAGGGCCATGAAAGAGAAAGTATGTGAGAGAGGATTAATATTTTTATTATTTTAGTAGGGACCGTGGGAGAGAGAAAAATGATAAAATAAGTTGAGTGGGGTTTAAAGTAAGATAGAGACATGATAAAATATAGTATAAAGTTACCAAATATAGAAGTTATTTCGGGGTTTTTTGGAATCCCTTGGGATACCGGTCGAGCTCTTCGGATGGGATGGCTTGGACACCTGCAAAACATGAATATTCCGATGTCGGAATATTCGCCTCCAAAGGTTAAGTTAGTAACCGGAATTCGGAAAGCTAGAGAGAGAAAGTAGAGAGAAGTTGGAGCTTTTAATGCTCTTTTCAAGGTTAGGTCACAATCCACCCCTCCCATCATAAATGATTGGGGTATTTATAAGGGTGGGAATTTGTGCCCCTTTAGGGTTAGTGACCTTGGAAATTGTGCTCTGATTGGCTGCGCAATCAGTGAAGGACACGTGTCCCTCTGAGGCGCCGTTTTTGCGGCATTCAAGGATTTTGGGCCTCCTGATGTCAGGAGGCCTTTACTCTCTTTTTCAGGTGCTCTTATGTTTGACACGTGTCATTTTCCTATAGGGACACGTGTTGCCTCTTGATTGGGCCACGTGTCGTTATGGGATTGGACCACGTAATTGCGATATTTTTTACCCTAAACATTTGCCCCTCAGAGGGGGTGACTCGTTCTTTATGGACCGCCTCTTCTGATCTCACTCGTCCGAGTACTTAGGCGTTTTGAGCGTTTAAGGATGCTTGCAGAGGTCGGACAGGGCCTTCTGTCCATCCGATCGGGTTAGATGCCTTGTACGACTCGCCTGACATCTTCAAGGGACTTTGTCTGATTGTCAGGCGGACGGGGGTGGGCCGAATGGGCTTTTGACGAGCGACCAACTGTTCTCCATTATTTCGATAAAATGGTTCAACTCCCGAGGCACGTGCTGAATTTGACGGACAATTATGACGTCCATTCGAATTCTGTCTTAAATGACCTGACACCCGTTCATATTCCGTCTTGATTGACGGGGCGGTTTTTTAACCGTTTGACTTATAGGTTAAAATTCTTTGAATGTTAACCATTTGGTATTCATTAGGCGAGAACGACGATTTTACCATTTTACCCCCATAAATTTTGCCTATAAATAGCGAGGGTTTGACCTCATTTCTTTATTTTGCATTTTTAACTTTCTATAGAGAAGTTAGAGCTTCTAGTGAGAGAAAGTTACTTTTGCTTCGAATCTTCAAGAGCTCAGCTCCACACCCGAGTTTTCCGACCAAGTGTTCGAGTTTTCCGGTCAACCTACATCCAAGAACTTTAAAGTCTTCCATCTTTCTACTAGGACGAAGGTAACCGAATACTTTCCTTTTCTTTCTTGATTTTTATATACTTGTTTAATTTTCTCGAACACATTGGCTCAACACTCGGCCTCGTCCGTTTCTCGTTATGAGGCCGTTTGTTCACCTGGGAATGAGGAATCTAGAGTGGACGGGGACGAGTCCTCGTCTTTGTGGAGTGGGTCCATTTCTAGTGCGTACCAACTCACCCCCACCTATTCTTCTATGTCCCTGCAGCCGAACATGGTGCATACGAGGCATACGCACGACCTTCTTGCTGCAAGAAATCCGGATGGCAGCCTAGTCCAACCCTTGGCCTCTTGTGATCCGAATAATACGGACGTGGAGACCACAATCTCAAACACAAACACAAATACATCCACCACTGTTGGTGGCAGTGAATGCTCGGCGGTCGAAGTGACCGCCTCTTTTGAGGAGCGCCAGAATCAGCGAGGCACTTCTACATCTGGTGGAGCCCGAGTGTATCTCGCGCTTTATTTTCCAGCTCGATCTTAGGGCCGGACGGGTTGCCAACTTCTTTTCCCCGCTCTTCATCTTGAACGGTTGCAGTTCAATCTGGCTAAAATTAGCCATGTACTCCCGTGGCGGCCGCTGTTCTATTTGGCTAAAATCAGCCACAAGCTTCTGTGACCGCTCTTGCTCAATTTGGCTAAAATCAACCACAGGCTTCTGTGGCAGCCGAGCGAAATCGTCCTCTTCCCCTCTCTCAACATAGCAGGTTGGCCAGGCCTAGGACTGGCATTCACATTGATGAGCTAACCGACCGCCCCCGTAACGCTCCATCTGGAAATCACAATTCGGGGATGGAAAGAAAGACAAGGGCAATGCCCCCTTAGTGCCTGAAGGAATTATACTAGCCGAGCGAGGGCAAGGATCGGTTGGAGGTAGCTCTGCCGAGGCAGATGAGTTGGATAGAGTCTTGTCCCGTGACTTTGGTTCGGCAAGGGCCCCCGAACCACAACTGGCCAAACAGGGAGATAAGAACCCTGACGCCGAGGTCAAGGCTGAAGAGAATGACTTCAGCAGCCCTTGTGGCTGCGAGATAGGGGAAACCGCCTTAGATTTCCTCAATGAACGCTTCGAGGAATGGGAGAAGTTCCTAATGCTAGGGGAGGGCTTCGAGATAAGTCCCCCTCGAACCTCAGGTTCGGTGGCAGCCTCTGACGACCCGAGAATCGTCCGCCGGGGCTTCAATGTATATAGAGCGGCCCTAAAGGTCAGCCTCCGCTTTCCCCCTTCATCCATTCGTCCAGGAGCTGCTGGACGAATATCAGATTGCCCTAGTCCAGCTAACACCAAACAGCTGGTGAAGGGAATATTTCAAGCATCCCACACTTGAGCCCCACTGTGATCATACAATTAAGCATGGTGGCGTCCAAAGGGAAGGAAGCTAGAGCAAAAGAGTCGCCAACAAGTTTTAGGAACTTGTAAACCGTTCACAGGGTGAAGGTTACACCCCTTCACGATCCATGAGATCGCTAACTCTATAGGTCTGGAACCATGACTGGATATTCGGGGATGAAGGTATAAATCCAACCTAAAAGAGGTTGAACCTGCCCTAATAATAAACCTCAACTTTATTCTTCTCCTATTCATGTGCGCTTTCTGACTAACATACAATCAATAGGTTAACCCTAAACCTGTTTATTTATGTTGGTTGAATTTAATGCACAAGCAAAACTATTATTGGTGATCACTTGAATTATAATCATATTAGCCTAAACAAGATTATTAATTATCTTATTAAGCGTGATTACAAGTACAAATTCCCTTTAATCCCCGCAAGAGAGGGCTCGATCAAGCAATAACAATAATAATAATATAATATCAATCAACATAATAATAACAATCATCAAAATAATCTCAATAAAGCATAATAATAATAGCAAGATCCTAGGCATGATACTAACAAGATTAATAACAAATCCTAGCATGTCACTAAAGAATAAAGATCAAAGATTTAGCCCTAACATGATACTAACATGATAGAAGGAAAGAATAGGAAGCATCATAGAAACATGCATGATATTAGAAATCTTAGTTATTACCCTAAGCATAATACTAGGAAGCAATAAAACATCCTAACATGATACTAGGAATCAAAATAATCTAAGCATGATTTCTATATCAAAAGAATAACAATTAAAATTACTTACTTTGATGCCTCGTATCTCTTTCTAATAACAAAATACACGCGTTAGTAACTTCAAGTAAAATAATAAACGATAATCTAATCAAAGAATTGAAATAGGATTTGGGACCAAACCCTCAAAAATTATAAACCTTTCACGTCTAGGGAGAAGGCAACTTCGAACTTGGCTAGGTGTGTCTAGAACTTGTCCATGTGGAATTTTGTAAGAGGGAAGGTTTAGAAAAAAAGAGAGAGAGAAAGCTTCTAGCTTTTTAGAGAGAAGAGAATAGATGATTGGTGATTGTTGATGATTGAAAACGGGGAGATACGACCCCTATTTATAGTAAAATAGTCCGAAAACGATAGAAAATACTTCAAGTTCTATACGGAATAAAACTGGCATCTGTCGCCAGGCAACAGGATTAGCGCCAGGCGACAGAAATTAGCGCCAGGCGACAGACTCTGTCGTTTGGCGCTAATTAAAAGATAAAACGCGCTTTGAATAATTAAGTAATTAGAATTGGCGTTAAACAGTTTTAAGATCAAATTTATCATAAAACACTTATTATATAATAAATAAAACTCTTTTAAAATATAATTATCAATCCTAATGCTATTAGAATTTAAACGAACCTTCTAAATATTCCAAAAGATTAAAATCAATCCTAATAACTTTAGGAATAATAATTAGTAGGCCCTCCTCTAGATCATTGGGCCACATATAAATTCATTTCGGGCCCAATTTAGTATTTTGGCCATAACTTCCTCATTATTCATCGGAATTGGGATTATAATATATCGTTGGAAAGCTCTTTTCGAGCCCAATCCAACTACACTATTATTGGTTCCTCATCATGGACCAAACTAAATTGGACTGGCTATTTTCATAAATAGAGTAAGAAAAGGAATATTTTCAAAAACAGAAAGAGCGATATTTTAATAAAAACATCCACATCACTAGACTTTTCACACTTTTACGTCGTTCGATAATCAAATGACTTGAAAAGTATTCATCACTGGTTTTGATTTTGGGGGGAGACACATTTGGGTGTTTACAGAAGCCCGCACTTTGATTGAGTTTGGAGAAACGCAAGTTTCGAAAATGAAAGTCAAAGTAGCGATAGGAACGGAGAATGATTCAGAACGTTCTACGATCCTAAATCCCTCTTGTAACGCCGATACCTGCAAACTAGCGTTATTTAAACAGCTAAAAGAGTTAAGAAACGCGTATCTTGCACCGTCGAGCACACGTCTCTAGAATAACCGATTTTTTTTGTTTGACGATCTTCCTCAAGATAGGGGACATCGCCTGAAGACTGCTTCGCTTGTAGCTGCGTTCAATTTCTATTGTTTTAGTCTTCCACATCTTAAGGAACACCATCGAAGATAACTGCGCTTGTAGCCATCTTCTATTGCTTATGACAACTCTCCACATCCTAGGGAACGTTGTCGAAGGTGACTCTGCTTGTAGTAATCTTCATTTGTTTATGACAATCTTCCACATCCTAGGGAACACCGTCTATCATTGCTGCTACATCACGAACTATTTTCTTGAATCATGGTGACAACCTTCCCAATCATAGCGAATGTCGTAGAAGACCGCCTATCTCGTGCCATCTTCTCAAATCTGGGTGACAACCTCCATAATCTTAGCAAACGTCGTCGAAGACCGCCCATCTCGTGCCATCTTCTCAAATCTAGGTGATAACCTCCACAATCTTAGCGAACGTCGTCGAAGACCACCCATCTCGTGCCATATTCTCAAATCTAGTGATTATTTCCACTATCCTAGCGAAAGCTATCAAAAACCGCTTCATCTCGAATCGTTCTTTTCTCAAATCAAATAATAACCCCCCAATCATAGTGAAAGCTATCGAAGGTCGTTTCATCTCGAACCGTCCTTCTCAAATCTAAGCGAGAGACTCTTTTAGAGCCTTCTTTTGAAAGCTTATTCATCTTGAATCTTTAAATCTTCTTGTCCTTACTTTTAGGAGTAATCGACCTTTCTAGCTTTAGGAAGAACTTTATCTTAAGATTCTTCGATCTTCAAGTTAATCTCTGTAGAAATCTACATCATAGGGATCTTTTGTGATTATAATCAATCACTACTCAAATCAGTTTTCAAATTCGCTTAATCAATAAGCAATCGATAATTTTATCGTCATCAGGCCGATCATCAATCAAGATCGTAATCGGGCCGACTACTAATCAAATATCTATCAATTGCTCAAATGTTCTTTAAAAAGGCTTGAAATTAAAGTCGTGAGAGCATTGAAGGCCGGCGCGAAAAAATCAAAGCCGTCGCAGCGACAGGTCTGTCGTGCCGCGTAAAAGAGTATTGTGATGCACCAAGGTGTATCGTCCTGCGCCGGGGTGCATCCTGTTGCATTGTGCTTTAATCCAAGTCCGAGCTTTTTTGCTCATTCATTTGTGCTCAATCCAATTGCCTGTGATTGTACCTGCATCTATATTCTTGGACTATAGGACTTTGCTCATGTTTGTAATTATCTTAGGGTTGACCTAAGGCTCGGTGTTACTCAACTTAATGTGCAAGACCACATATGACTTGGCATGACTCAAGGTGATTGACATGTGTGTTAGACTCAACTTGATGTGATATGACATGACATGACTCAATGTGTATGATTCGTGTGTGTATTGATGTGCTTGACTCAAAATGCAGAAAAGCAAAAATTTTCCGTCATTTTTGTGGAGGGTACTAACTTTCTCCCAAAAAAGAAAGACGCAAAAAAGGAAAAAATGAAGTGTTTGAGGTGCATGTTGAATGAACTTAGTCAAATGCATGTATCAATGTTGTATCTCATAGTGCAAAGGATTAGTTCATCCTAGGCTATCTCAATTGTTGACTTGATGATGCAAGTATTTAGGTAACTTAGGCACGGAGGCTAAGTACTTCATACTTTGTGATGCAATGATGAGTGAGTGATAAAGGACTCTAAGATGACGAGGCATGCTTCAACGTCGTGTTGAGATTTCATGACAAAAGGTTCCTAAGGGGAGGATTATTTGTCTATGTATTTGTGAGGTGTGTGAAAGTGATACTAAAGCTAGGCTGCAAAGGCTAAGGGTATGGAAAAATATTATTTCAAGAAGAGTCAAATGATGGTGACTCTTAGGTTGGGTAAGCTAATGATGTAGGGATCAAGCCCCCAAGTCTAGCCCTAAATGAATAGGGATGAGCAGAGGATATCCCTTGATATGATCATGCATGAATGTGTATATGAATGAATGCATTTTATTACGGCCGGACCTCGATGTGAGGTTGCCTACGTATCCATTAGGAATCAGGCCGAACGTAGCTCTAGCCGAACCTCGCACAAGTGTGTGTATACCTCAAAGAGGTCTTTGAAGATTTGTAACGTGGTTAGGCTAAAGGTTGAAGAAGAAGGGGAATAAAGGCTCAAGACCCTAGATAAGCCTCCAAGGTGTGAAACCTTGCTTTTGAAATCTTTATATTTTTAAGCTTGAGGTTTCATCACTTTTTAACTCTCTTTCTCTTGTTTATTTTTTGCTTTCTCTTTTTTTGCTTTTGCATTTTTTTTTGATAAGTGTGGGCAATCCCGATCATGCGGTCTATCTATCACTTGGCATTCATGTTTCTCAGGCACGGTACCTAGCCCTCAATAAGAGACGTAATATGAGACGTGTTCTTATCAAAGATATATTCATATCAAGGACATTGGAACACTTTCCCTTTTGCACACTTTTATATTTTTTGCTTATTTGAATATTAATTTTTTCTTTTTTTTTGATCTAGTTAAAATCACTCAAGCTTTTGTATTTGCATAAGTTGCACACCATCCCATCCTAAGGTTAGGAAGATGTGGGTTGAAAAAATAAAGGTCTATCGTTAGACGAGGCTCAAAGTGGTTTATCAAGAAAGGATTGTATATTTGAAGGGTGAAAGGTAATATGATATGGCTACAAGGGGTGCCTCTAATCATAAGTATACCTTGTGTTTAGTTCGACATGGATTTTTTTTTAATTTTTTTATTATTTTTTTTTTAAAATGCGATGCAATGATCATATGCAAGAAAAGAAATGCTCATTTACTAAAAGGAAAAAAGAAAAATCATACAAAATAAATCTAAGGAAAATAAAAGGTGCCTATGCTAGACTTATTGGGAGAAAGGAAGAATCGAAGAAATAGAAAAAAAGAGTCACGAAATCTTGTCGTTGAAGCTCGCCTCGTGTCTTGTGCTTTACCATCACTCGGTCTTCTTGCCGGCTGGAGGTATGGGAAGCTTTTTATTATCGAGCAAATATTGGATGGCTTCTTTTAGCTTCCCATAGCTCTCAGTAGTATGACCCCTACCTTGATGGTACTTGCAATGTGCATCTGGGTTCCAACTAGGCAACCTATTCTCAGGTGCGGGATCTTGAATAGGTCCAATGGGAGTAATGAGTCCCTTGGCATGGAGTCTATTGAAGGCAGTATCATAGCTCATCCAAATAGGAGTAAAATCTTTCCTTAATTGCTTTTTAGATCCTTGGTTATCCATGGCTAAGACTTCATTGAGATCAAAGGTACTAACGTTGTTGCTAGAGTGGGTGTTTTTAGAAGAAGAAGGATTGTCGTTCTTCTTTCCTTTCCAGCCACTATTGTTGCTACTGTTAGTAGCTTTTCGCTTTGCAAGGTCGTCTTCAATATTAATTCCAATGTCATAAACGGCCTTGAAAGTATTCAAATTATATTGATATTTCAAATGCTTCGAATACTTGTCTTGAAGGTTCTTGATGAACATCCTTACAGACTCCTTTTCAGTAGGGACCTCGACCATATTAGCGGAAGTTTCTCTCCACTTGTTAAAGAAAAAGGTAAACCCTTCGTTTTCTTTTTTGCTTTAGCATCTCAAGTTGTCTATGGTCTGTTTCAACTTGAATGTTGCACTTATATCTATCAATGAAAGCGTTTATTATTCCGTCCCAAGTAGAGGTTTTTTCTTTGTCAAGGGAAAAGAACTATTGTTGACAAACGGTTTCAAGAGATAAAGAAAAAAAAGAATGAAAGACTTTCCTATCAATCCCTTTAATATTCATTATGGTTTCAAAAGCCCTTAAGTGAAAGTAAGGATTGTCAGTTGCCTTGAACTTAGGGATGTCATTGGCATTTAACTTCTGCGGGAGAAGCTCCTTGTCCACTAAGACCCCTTGTGAGCTAATGCCCTGGAAGCTATATTCATTGGAGAGCTTGCTCAAGCTTTCTTGCATGAGCTCCATTTGTTGTTGCTTCACAGGGTCATTGATTTGAAGAGCCATAACCTTCATCAATTCGGTTAAGTTGGCCACGTCCTTCCTAAGTTCGTTAACTTCTTCCTGAGACGCTATTATCTTCTTAGCTTTTCTTTTCCGACTAATTGGTTTATCAAAAAGTAGTACTTGAACAAAGGTGTTGTCCTTGATTAATTGCCCTTTTCTCCTTGACCATGTGCTGTGAAAAGGGAAGTTATGGACACTTTTTGTTAATTATTTGACTCGAACTTTATTCAACATGTAGTAGATGGAAGGAGGTAGGAAGAATGAAGGTTGTGATATGGAGAAAGCATGTAGAGAATGGAAAGACGACGTAGATGGAGAGATATGAAAGAATTAGGAATAGAATGTACCCCCAACTCAAATGACGGAAAAATCGACTCATGCATGAACCTAAGGCATAGTCATGATGACATATACACAAAGTGTGTGCTAATACTAGTGAGTGTAGGTGACATGTTTGACTCGTGTCATGACCATGGGACTAGACTATGTGACTAGACTAAATATGACTATTGTCATTAATAAACTGATTAAACCGATTAAGCAAACTGATTAATTAGACTCGTCGCAAATACTCGAGCAAAAATATGGACTGTCGCCGAAGCAACAGGATTGTCGCCAGATGCTAAAGACCAGCGCCAGACGACAATATTGTGGCTGGTGCTAATGACTAGCGCATGGCGCTACAGTCCAGAATTCTGCGCCATTGCTGGAACATTGGTCTGGAACTGTTTCCAGTATCTTTACTTCAAAAGGACAAGCCTAAAGTCGTACTAAGTCAAGTTTGATCAATTTATTTAGATTTTAATCATTTATTAATTAATTAATTAATTTAGAAAATTCCTTTAGTCATTAATTAGTTCAATAATATTCATTCACAAGTCAAACAAACGGTTAGTGGAAACACATATAGGTTATGCACAAGCAAATAATGCACTAGTAGTCAAGTAGGCACAACATGATGCAATGAGTTTGCAACCTAACCATGGCTCTAGTTCTCTAAAGTTCAAGGATATGTATTAGTCAAAGAGGGTCCATGGTTATGAGTCCGGATGCACCGCGCGAAAGCCTTACCTTTGGAAGGGTTGCGCGAGTGGATGGGACCCCGCTAGTTAAACTCGCTTCCACGGTTTGGTGAATTCAAAAAACTCGGATGTACCCTTCATTTTAAGGAGCGTTCGATTGGGTAGATGGAGCGTGAATCCCTAGAGGTTTATGGCCATATGTAGAACACATATGGGTTTCAAGAAAAAGGAAAAAACTCAATCAGGAAGTAAAATCGAGCAAACAATGCTAGAAACTAGTCGAAACGACAATTACTGTCGCCAAGCGACAGAGCCATCGCTTGGCGATGGCGCTGTTTTCTCAGCGCTAATTCCTACGTGCCTCGGCAGCTTTCTGTTCTTAAATTTTCCAGTTTTCGTAGAGTTATTTCGACTTTAGTTGTGAAAGATATTTCCCTAATTTCCTACATGTAAAAATCCTATGCTTTTGACGCATTTCGGATGGTCTTTCCAATGCGGACCTTTATATGTACATGCCACAATGTTTATCAAAATTACGCACATGAAACACTTAGAACTTTTTGAGTCTCACCCACTCATTCTAAATTATTGCCAAAATATATTTTAGGAATTAAAATAGAAATCCTCCCCAGTGGAGTCGCCAAAAAACTGTAGGGAATATTTCAAGCATCCCACACTTGAGCCCCTCTGTGATCATACACTTAAGCATGGTGGCGTCCAAAGGGAAGGAAGCTAGAGCAAAAGAGTCGCCAATAAGTTTTAGGAACACGTAAACCGTTCATAGGGTGAAGGTTACAACCCTTCATGATCCATGAGATCGCTAACTCCATATGTCTGGAACTATGACTGGATATTCGGGGATGAAGGTACAAATTCAACCTAAAAGAGATTGAACATGCCCTAATAATAGGCCTCTACTTTATTCTTCTCATATTCATGTGCGCTTTTTGACTAACATACAATCAATAAGTTAACCCTAAACCTGTTTATCTATGTTGGTTGAATTTAATGCATAAGCAAAACTATTATTGGTGATCACTTGAATTATAATCATATTAGCCTAAACAAGATTATTAATTATCTTATTAAGCGTGATTACAAGTACAAATTCCCTTTAATCCCCGCAAGAGAGGGCGTGATCAAGCAATAACAATAATAATAATAATAATATAATATCAATCAACATAATAATAACAACCATCAAAATAATCTCACTAAAGCATAATAATAATAGCAAGATCCTAGGCAAGATACTAACAAGATTAATAACAAATCCTAGCATGTCAGTAAACAATAAAGATCAAAGATTTAGCCCTAACATGATAGAAGGAAAGAATAGGAAGCATCATAGAAACATGCATGATATTAGAAATCTTAGTTATTACCCTAAACGTGATACTAGGAAGCAATAAAACATCCTAACATGATACTAGGAATCAAAATAATCTAAGCATGATTTCTATATCAAAAGAATAACAATTAAAATTACTTACTTCGATGCCTCGTATCTCTTTCTAATAACAAAATACACGCGTTAGCAACTTCAAGGAAAATAATAAACAATAAATCTAATCAAAGAATTGAAATAGGATTTGGGACCAAACCCTCAGAAATTATAAACCTTTCACGTCTAGGGTGAAGGAAACTTTGAACTTGGCTAGGTGTGTCAAGAACTTGTGAATGTGGAATTTTGTAAGAGGGAAGGTTTTGAGAAAGAAGAGAGAGAGAAAGCTTCTAGCTTTTTAGAGAGAAGAGAATAGATGATTGGTGAGTTGGTGATTGAAAATGGGGAGATACGACCCCTATATATAGAAAAATAGTCCGTAAACGATAGAAAATACTTCAAGTTCTATACGGAATAAAACTGGCATTTGTCGCCAGGCAACAGATTTAGCGCCAGGCGACAGGATTAGCGCCAGGTGACAGACATAGCGCCAGGCGACAGACTCTGTCGTTTGGCGCTAAATAAAAGATAAAACGCACTTTTTACGGAATCCTTTTCCTAATATAATTAAGTAATTAGAATCCGCATTAAACAGTTTTAAGATCAAATTTATCATAAAACACTTATTTTATAATAAATAGAACTCTTTTAATATAATTATCAATCCTAATGCTATTAGAATTTAAACGAACCTTCTAAATATTCCAAAAGATTAAAATCAATCTTAATAACTTTAGGAATAATAATTAGTAGGCCCTCCTCTAGATCATTGGGCCACATATAAATTCATTTCGGGCCCAATTTAGTATTTTGGCCATAACTTCCTCATTATTCATCGGAATTGGGATTATAATATATCGTTGGAAAGCTCTTTTCGAGCCCAATCCAACTACACTATTATTGGTTCCTCATCATGGACCAAACTAAATTGGACTGGCTATTTTCATAAATAGAGTAAGAAAAAGAATATTTTCAAAAACAGAAAGAGCGATATTTTAATAAAAACATCCACATCACTAGACTTTTCACACTTTTACGTCGTTCGATAATCAAATGACGTGAAAAGTATTCATCACTGGTTTTGGTTTTAGGGAGACACATTTGGGTGTCTACAACTGGGCTAACATTTTTGGATACTTAGTGACTTCCTTTAGGATGGGCTTCACCCCTAACTTCCCAGTCTTCTGCATCATGCACAACATGGTGAAGCTGAGGGCTGATGCGGACGGGTGGTTCGTTTTGAACACCCGGGTGGAATACATAGTGGTTTCGTGCAAGCCGTCTAAATAGCGCGATTGGAAGCAGAGATTCTACCTTGTCCGGACAGGGTACTGGGAGTTCAACAGAAAGATGAACAACTTTAACTCCTCCCTTGTCCAGCTTGGACGAGGGGATCACTGGCCGACCTGTCCTCCCATCCACCAAGACCATACCCCACAACTTGACTATTTCTCGGTCAAGAGGGAGTTTAGAGGGGGGCGCCGAGTTCCCATTAATCCCAAGTGGATTCCCTTAGTAATCTGGCTAAGGGATCCCTTGTTCATGTCCTCATTTGGCCTGCTCCGAAATTATACTCCAGGTGGACTTTTGTAGCATACATACTTGACTTTATTTTGATTTGAGAATTTTCTAACTCCCAATTCTTTACTCTTGATAGAACAAGCCATGTCTCATCTCGATCCGGCACAGAAGGGAGAGGTTGACATGAACGAGTTCAACATGGAGTGCTATCGGCTCCTAAGGCAGCAGTATGAGGCGGCGAAGGAGGTACAAACACTTTCTTCATTCCTTTGCCTTAATAATGATTATTTTTTTTTGCGTGCGATCTGCCATGCTTTGGATGGGGATCCTTTTCTTTCTGAGTCGGACGATTCAAACTCTGGCAGAGTGGATTTACTTTGGAGAGTCTTTCCCTTCACTCCTACTCAAACAATATAACCTTACTGAATGCTTCTTTTGTTTTTCAGTCAGCTACCCCTAAGCCAGTGAGGAAGCGGTCGGCATCCGCTTCAAAGGACGAGGGGTCGTCCAAGTCTCGCAAGTTCTCGGCATCCAAGACCCCATCAGGGACGCCAGCGGTAAGGACAAGGTCGCGGGTTGTGCCATCGCAACCTAAAGGAGAGCAACCCCGTCTGACACCTAGTGGGGACTCCAAGCCTTCGGAGCCACACCCGTCTAAGGTGGCCCGAGATGAGCCCGTCTACCAGGACAGGGAAGGAGAGCCGTCCCAAGACCAAACTAACGGCCGGCCAAGACTCAACTCCGCATGTTGAGTATCTGGGAACTCGGTCAACGGGTTCCCATACCTAAGAAGGGCAGCTGTCCCCGGCAAAGGTGGGCGAGTAGCCTCTGCCGATGCCCACTCCTGAGAGGCATCCGCACATTCCCAATCTCTCAGATTGTACTCGTACGTCTTCACCTTTTTCCTTCTGAGTTTTCTTTTATCAAATCTCTCCTAACTTGTGTTTTTACCTTGTAGACATTTCTGAAAAGATGGATGCTCGGTTCCTTGGGTCTTCTATGACCGGGGCCGAGGATAAGACTGTCCGGGACACTATTCAATAGGCCGTCTCGGCCGAGGCTCAAGACAAGTTCCAGGGTATCCATGATGGGCACCTTGGTCCGATGATCAACATCTGTGTTGAGGTATGTGTCCGCAGCTTCTCCTTAGGCTCTTTGCCTTCCAAGATTGGCATCCAAAGCAGAGGTGCGAGATTCAGTCGGCCTGGGACGACCTTCGTCGGCTACAGGACGAGAACACTGGCCTACTGGCCCTTAAGGATGTCCGGCACCAAACTGCCATGAATGCCTTGACCGAGAAACTAACCAAAAAGACTGAAGACGTCGTCAAAATTGGCGATGCTCTCAAGCAAGAACGGTTAGCCAACGAAGCCCTCACCAAGGAGAGGGACGAGGCAGTCGCTCAGGCAGCTAGTAGACATGAGGCAGCCGAGGCATCTAAGAAGCTGAAGGCCAAGTTGAAGTCCAACAGGGAGGCCTTGGAAACGGCGCTAAAGGCTACGGATGAGCGGAACCAGGAGGCTGAGCGTCTTAGGAAGGAAGTGGAGGAGCTGAAGCAATCACTCAATGATCCATGGCCAATCCCTTCAGCAGACGTCGTCGTTCGGATAGAGAAGTTGGCATTAACTCGTCTCAAGAACTGGTTTGAGGATGCTTTTTCCATGATGGTGGAAAAGGACGAGCTCGGCTACTATATGGAACGCTTCACCAGAAGGCTGGACTTCCTCATCATGAAGGATGAGTGTGAGGCCGTTGGGCTGCCTATCTCCCCCTTCGTCGAGACTCCTTCCCCTGCCAACAACAATGCTGAAGATGGGTAGGACGTGGAGGAGGAGACGACCAAGGATGCGGAGCCTCACCAGACTAATAATGCGGCCGACGCTGATGAGTCGGCCAATGCTAGCGATGATGGTGAGGAAGCGGCCAAGTGAGGAGCTCTCTTCTGCAGCTTTTAAGCTTTATTTCTTCTACCTTTTTCTGTTTTTGTTGAACGATTTTAATTTTTATTGCCGCCTGTTTTGAGCGGCTTTGTATTGATATTTTTCCGCCTTTTGAGAATTTTTTAATTTATGCTCATTTTGCCGCTTTTTGAGCGGTTTTCATGCATTTTAGCAATTTTGCATAATTTATTTATGCTTGTTATTGCTTTTCGTACGAGCACTAGGGGGTATGCCCCTTTATTCGACGTTTTCCTAGTCCATATTCCAAGTGGTTTGACTAACTTAGTAGATTTTATACCTTGAAGGGTATGACTACTAATAAGTTAATCAAATCATATATAATGATTTCCCTTGGACTAGGTGAACGCCGAATCAATCATTGAGTGTACGACCTTTTTATTGGCTTTGTTTGATTCGTCCGTTGAAGCTATCGCTCGGACGGACCCAAGAATTTCAAGTAATATCTCAGCTTGTAAATTTCCGTTTACTGGGCTCGTTCGCCTAGGGAAGCCTTCGTCCTAAATGGGTAAAAATACCTTAGGCAGATTTAGAACTTCCCGCTTGTCTTTCATTCGGCCTGATGCGGCCGAATGATAAGATTGGCCTTTTAAGCTAGTTGGACGAGTGGTTAAGCAAAGTATGCCCTTGCTATACTTTGTAGTCGGCATCTCTTTTGGGACGTTCTTAGTACAAATGATCCATGGCCGAGTAGTTTAGCAAGGAATGCCCTTCCTTAACATTTTACTCAGCCAACGTAAGGCTAATGGCCGAGTAGCTTTGCTAGGGAAGCCCTTGCTTAGCATTTTACACGGCCAACGAAAGGTTGATGGCCGAGTAGCTTTGCTAGGGAAGCCTTTTCTTAGCATTTTACTCGGCCAAGATGTATTGCCCCCTTTTCTGGGTGCATCATCGTTCAATTAGGGGTGGCCGAGCCAGTCTGTTTTGACATGCTCTCAGTGAGTTTCTACTCGGCCTCCATTCTATGCCCTATTTTGAGACGACCGAGATGCTATGTTGAAGCAGCATTAGCATCTCTTTTTAGGCGGCTGCTGTGTCTATTTTTTGGTGGCCGACCAGCATTGCTGTGAGCCACCTTGTTGTTACATTCATTTGGCATATAACTTAACAATATAGACATTCAAAACAGTAAAAAAACAAAGAATTTAACAACAATACTTGATTTTTCATTAATATTTGTCAAATTTTTACATTGTTAGTGGTCGTTCGGCTTAATTATTTTACTTGGCCATTAATGCTTAGTTACACTACTTGGTCATTCAGACTTAGATGCAACAATTAGCTGATAAGCTTTAAACATAGTATTTTTTTCAAGTTGTCCGTATTCCATGTACGAGGAGTAGGACGACCATTTATGGCTTCGAGATTATACTTCCCATCACGCACTTCTTCTCTGATTCAGTAGGGCCCTTCCCAGTTCAGGGTTAGATTTCCATCTTCGTTGGCTCGCCCCACCGCTTCCATCTTTCTTAAGACCAAATCCCCCATCTTCAGCGGTCGCTTAGACACGTGGCGATTGTATGCCCTTGTCATCCTTAGACAATAGATCTCGTGTCTAAGAGTCGCATTGCCCCTGGCCTCGGGAAAGAAGTCTAGGGCAGTCTTCATGGCCTCCCAATTGGCCGATTCATCATACAATATTACCCGGAGGGTGGGCTCGTACATCTCAATTAGGAGCACTGCTTCGGCACCATATACTAAAATGAAAGGGGTATCTCCTGTGGAGCTTTTTGCTGTGGTACGGATGGACCATAGTACATTAGCCATCTCGTCTGCCCACAGGCCGCTTGCCTTTTCAAGCTTACGCTTGATGCCCTTTGAGATCAGCTTGTTATAGGCCTCAACTTGGCCATTGGCTTGGGGACAGCCGACCGAGGCAAAACAGTGAGTGATGCCCTGGTCGGTTAACCATTCCTTGAGTTGGCGCGTTTCAAATTGAGGTCCATTGTCAAACACCATAGACTGCTGTACTCTATAACGAGTAATGATATTTTTCCAAATAAAGGCTGATATATACGTCCACTTGATTCCTCGGATGGCCTCAGCTTCAACCCACTTTGTGAAGTAGTCAACGACTACTAACACATACCGCCTTTGTCCAGACGTTGACGTGTACGGTCCAAAGATGTCTATGCCCCATTTTGCAAAGGGAAGTGGACTACTTATGGCTGACAGACTATTAGTTGGGCGGTGAATTAGGGTTGCAAATCTGTGGCATTTGTCGCATTTCTTCACCATTTGCATGGCGTCTGCATTCAAACTCGGCAAGTAGTACCCCAGGTGATTAACTTTCTCGGCTAAGGCTCGCCTTCCAATATGCGACCCAAAATGTCCTTGGTGGAGGTCGTCTAGCACATCATACCCTCTTTTTGGGGTTATACACTTCAGGTATGGTTTTACGAAAGAATTTTTCAATAACTCCCCATTCTTCATCTGGAACCAGGCCACTCTCTTCTTCATCAGCAAGCTCTCTTTCGGATCGGCCGGGAGTATCCCATCCCTTAGGTAGGAAATGATTCCGTCCATCCTAGTGGAACTTTTGTCAATAATTTGTACTGGCTCAGCATCAATAATCCTCTTTTCTTTTACTTCACAAAACACTGATCTAGGAGTATCATATGATGCCGAGGATGCTAATTTAGAGAGCGTGTCCGCTTGATAATTTTCTGAACAGGGGACTTGTTGCAGCGTGAAATGCTCGAGGCCTTAGACCTCATCTTTTAACACCTGCATATATTTCATCATGGCCAGCTCCCTGGCTTCATATTCACCATTCACTTAGCTGACTATCAGCTGAAAGTCCGAACTTACATCAATCCTTGTTACCCCGACCGCCTTACACATTTTAAGGCCGGCTAGTAGGGCTTTTTACTTGGCCTCATTGTTGGAGGCTTGGAATTGAAATCTCATTGCGTATTGAAACTTATGTCCTTCGGGAGACTGACAAATGATACCAGTACCGCACTCGGTCGCCGTTGCACTACCATCAACATAGACCTTCCATATTTGATCTCCTACCGGCTGCAAATCCGGCCCAGGCGTTTCAGCCAAGATATCAACAAAGGCTTGCCCTTTAATCGCTTTTCTAGGCTCGAACGTGATGTCGAAGCCTCTCAGCTCTAAAGCCCACTTAAGCATCCGACCACTAGCTTCCAAAGTTGCAAATGGCTTCTTAAGTTGCTGGTCTGAGCTCGGCGTTATGCAGTACATGGCTAATGAAATAGACAGGAATCTGGTGGTCGTCCCTCTCAGCAAGTAGGACGACACTTAAAGAGTGTTCTGAAATGGCAAGATACATATATGACTTTTCATCCTTGAGTGGATTGACGAGCCGAGGAAGCGTATGCAAATGGTTTTTCAGCTGTACAGTGTTCTGAAATGGCAAGATACATATATAGTTTTTCATCCTTGAATTCTTTTAGCAGCTTTATCAGGCCATCTCCAAGCAGCCCCACAACCACAACACCAACCTTGACCGTCCAATCAGGCTGTTTGATGGGTGTCATAAATGGCACCCATTTGATGAGTATTTAGGTTGTTTTTACCTTCTTTTCATAGCTTTCCTTCTTAATAAATGCTTAGTTTTATGATTTTTCTCTTTGTTTTACCTTTTCTCTCTTATTTTGTGGTTTTGTGCATTTCTATAATTTTTCTAGTCTTTTCTCCTTTATTTGCTCTCTTTTCATGGTTATAGGTATTGTACGAGGTTTGAGTCTTGATATTTGTGGTTTATTAAGGTGGAAGATGATTTTGGAGCAAGCTCATGGAAATAGGAAAGCTCAAGATGCAAGGAAGCGGATTCTCCAATTCTAGCTCTTGCGCTCTCAAGCCGTGCTCTCATGAAGATGGGGTGTTGAACCCACTGTCAAGTGCTTTTTGAAACTGCCACTCTTAGTGTTCATCATCATCATATTGCATGCTCATTCGAAGCCATTAGCGAACGCATGAAGCCTCGAGAAGATTCAATGGTGACAAACACTATAGGGTAATTGTGAGGGGCCTTTATCTCACCTTGGTTTGCCTCGCAGACCGTCACCTCCGGGAAGGGCTCGTCCTTCACCCCCTCGGCGTGCATCACATTACCCAACTTCCAAACGTCCTGCTTGATTCCCTTCATGGTGGGATCACGTGTGGCAAAGCCGCATGATATGATGGCCATAAAACCAGAATCAGTACGGTTACCATCATCTTCCTTGTCATTTTGCTTTTTCTTCTTGGATTTGTTGTTTGTCCGAGTGTACGTGAATTTTGACTTTAAGATGTACAAATTCAACATGCACTTTTCGGCCAGTTTATCCACCGAATAGGCCATTTCAATCATCATCATCATCACAATTACTCTATCTCATTTTATTGCTTTATTTAATATTCAAGTTTGTTTGGATTGATTTTGATGTTTGATGCTTGATTAGTGTAGTTGTTCTTCATATATTATTGATTCTTTATTTCCTTAGTTGTTAATTGATTAGATGATGATGTTAGAGTAGTTGTTTGGCTAGGGATTGGGTGAAACTTGGATGATTGATTATTTGTGCTTAATTTGGGAATTGTGTTGATTAATTGTTGAGATTAAAGTGATTAATGGAAATTGTGCATGTGTGTAATTCAATTAGGTCTTCAGAATTATGCTAGATATTGTGAGTCTACATTGATACGGACCATTGATTTGTAGCTCATAATTGTCGATTGACTTCGGTTAGTGACGTTCCTAGTTAGATTCTATCGTAGTTGGCGCTAGTTAGACCTTTAGGAGATAGCTTGTTGAGCTCTTTTGATTGCTCTTACCTTTAGTCTTCGCAACCTTTGATTTGCATGTTGTTCCCGAGTCGCTACAATTGTCATGATTACTTGTTGATCCCCGTTCCTAGTGTTTTATTTCCTTGGTTGTTTGTTTTGTTAGTTGGTTAATGTTTACCTTTTATCCTTAGACTTCAACCTAGCTTAGGCATTGATTGAAAGCATTTGAACATTACCGCTCCTTGTGGTTCGACCCTTAAATTACCTCTTTACTTGTATTTAGGTTTGTTAAGTGATTATAAAATTGTTTGACACTAGGGAGGATTAGTTAACGACCTACATTTTCCCTACGTCACTGTTTGGGATCGAGCACTATGTCCGTGTGATCACCAGCCGGATGTGGCCGTAACTCCTCTGGTCAGCCGACGACCATTAGTTGCTATGCCTGCTCTTTTTTGATGCTCTTCTGTCCGATCTGTTGTCCTTGGAGTACCCCTTCATCTGAGTTTAGCTCGGACGAACGTGGTCGTCCTCTAGCTGTTGGCTTCACAGCCAACTGATTGCATTCCTTTGCCATCTTTTGGTTACCCTGAATGGTACTAATCTTCCCATCCGTCCGCTCAAACTTCATCAGCATTAAGTGAGGTACAATTACTGCATTGGCGGCTGTTAAAGTCGAACGACCAATAATGACATTGTAGCTTGTAAGCTCTTTGACCACCAGGAAGCGGACGACCATATCCCTTCCCTCTTCCTTCTTCCCAAATCAGACGGGTAAATCAATTCATCCGACTGGGTGAATGACGTTCCCACCGAATCCAACAAGCGGATGAGAGATACCTGGAGAGAATCTTCTAGAAACTTTAAAATTTTCAGACATCCTAAGCTGATGATGTCGGACGAGCTGCCAGTATCTACTAGCACCCGGTCGACCTTCAAGTTAGCTACCTTCATGACAAACACCATAGGGTAATTGTGAGGGGCCTTTATCTCACCTCGGTTTGCCTCGCAGACCGTCACCTCCGGGAAGGGCTCGTCCTTCACCCCATCGGCGTGCATCACATTACCCAACTTCCAAACGTCCTGCTTGATTCCCTTCATGGTGGGATCACGTGTGGCAAAGCCGCATGATATGATGGCCATAAAACCAGAATCAGTACGGTTACCATCATCTTCCTTGTCATTTTGCTTTTTCTTCTTGGATTTGTTGTTTGTCCGAGTGTACGTGAATTTTGACTTTAAGACGTACAAATTCAACATGCCCTTTTCGGCCAGTTTATCCACCAATTTTTTCAAATTGATGCATTCATTCGTGTCATGTCCCACATCCTTGTGGTAATGACAGTACTTGTTTTTGTTGCGGTACTGGGTCGAGCCTCTCAGCGGTTGGGGCTTCTCGAACTCAAACTTATCTTTGATTTCCATTAGCATTGAGTAACAATCCTTGTTGAACTCATACCGAGGCTCATACGTCTTGGCCTTTTTTGACTTTGTCTGCTAGCTGTCGGCCACCCAAACTTCCTTTCGCTTGTCGTTTCCTTCTTTTTTATTCTCGGTCGAGTGTTGCTGAGAAGGTTGCTTCTTCTCAGCTCCCTTGGCCGGTTGTTCTGCTTTAGTCAGGGAGCAAAAATCTGATGCTTCAATGTAGGCTTCGACCTCTCGTAACACGCCTGCGTACGTCCAAACCTTTTTGCTGACCAAATCAAACTTGAAACCATTGCGCCTTAATCCCTGGAGAAATTCCGAATAGGCCATTTCGTCCGGCAGAATATAAATTTGGGCTTTCTGTTGATTGAACCTCTAAACGTATGAACGCAACCCCTCAGTCTTTCCTTGGACAATTGTTGCCAAGTTTAGGCTGGTCTTCTTAAGGGGGGGGGATATTGTACGAGAAGTTTCCAACAAAAAATAGACTGAGAGTGGTAACGCAGCTGATGCACTCGGTCGGCAGGCTATTAAACCAATCCTGCGCCACGCCTTTAAGGGTGGCCGGGAAGCACCTGCACCATGTGGCATCATCCATACTTTGCAAATACATTAAATTTCTGTACGAAGTGACGTGTTCTTCCGAGTTTCCTGTACCATCATAGGAACCCACAAGTACACTTTTAATCTTTGTTGGTTGGGGGGAGTTAAGAATTTCTTGAGAAAACGGAGGCGGCTTGTCACCGAGATTTAACAATCGCATTTGCCAATCAATGGGCCGAGGTTGAGCGGTCGGTCCAGCCAGGTAGGCTGCCTGGTCGAATGGCTGGCCATATTTCCCGTATTGTCTAAAGATAGGGGGGTTATGCGGCAGAAATGCATTGAAATTCTGGGGTGTCTGATATTAAAATACTTGAATTGGAATTGGAGTTTGTGTGCGATGAGCTTGACTCCTGCTGGTCCTGGCCGAGCTGGTATGCTTGGAGGGGGTATGGTTTGAGAAATCATCCGGCATAGTAGGCGTAGAGGCTGTGTCCGAATAGGCTATTCGTTCACGCTGCTTATGCCGTATAAACTCCCTTGCATCCTTCCAATGTTGAGACAGCTTATTTATCTCCTTCTGAGGCTGTCTGGTCTGCTCCCCAGCCAACTGTATTTTCTCGAGGAGCCTAGACATCACATCTGTCCGCGGCACCCTCGACGATCGTTCATGTCGACGGAATAGGGTGTTCCCAGCTTCTTCAGCATTGACCGCCTGGTCTGGGTTTTTTTTAGTGCCTTCTCATCCTCTTTTGGGCAGTAGCCTAAATGAAGAAGGCATCTTACCCTCAAGCTCCCTCCGAAGCATGCTCAAGGCGAGCTTAAGTGAACCAGCATTTACGGGAGGATCCTCGGCCTCATGAAATGAAGTGGTTAGAGGATCACTAGAATTGATTGTTTCAATTATATCCTCTACATGTCCGTCCTCACCAGGAGCAGGACTTGTGTTCGGTGTCTAACCATGTATTTCCATAACGAACGAGTATCCTCACAGACGGCGCCAAATGTTTCAGGGTTTTTTTAGAATCCCTTGGGATACTGGTCGCGCTCTTCGAACGGGATGGCTCGAACACCTGCAAAACACGAATATTCCGATGCCGGAATATTCGCCTCCAAATGTTAAGTTAGTAACCGGAATTCAGAAAGCTAGAGAAAGAAAGTAGAGATAAGTTGGAGCTTTTAATGCTCTTTTCAAGGTTATGTCACAATCCACCCCTCCCATCATAAATGATTGAGGTATTTATAGGGGTGGGAATTTGTGACCCTTTAGGATTGGTGACCAAGGAAATTGAGCTCCGATTGGCTGCGCAAACAGTGAAGGGCACGTGTCCCTCTAAGCCGCCGTTTTTGCGGCATTTAAGGATTTTGGGCCTCCTAATGTCAGGAGGCCTTAACTTTCTTTTTCAGGTGCTCTTATGATTGACATGTGTTATCTTCTTATAGGGACACGTGTTGCCTCTGTTGGGGTTTGGTGAGTCCGACTCACCGCAGAAACAACCCCTCCCGAGGAACCACTCGCAATAATTAAAATCACAAAGCATAAATAAATATTCACAAAGAAAAGATAACGAATCTTACCCTCGAAGCGAGCTTCGCCCAAAACACGGGGCTCTTACTTGAAAGCTACTAGCACGTCAAGCGTCGCGCCTCCGACGGTATCCACCCACAAATGGGCGAACACAACTTTAAGGTCTACTACCTTGGGGTTAGCAAGGTCCGACCTAAACCCGAGTGTTATGTGAGTTTAAGAGTTTTCCCAAAAATTATGGAATGCTCTTTTTAACTCCCACTCAAGCACTCTACTCTAAATCCCAAAGTTGGTATTTATAGAGGAAAGTATGAGTGGGAATTTATATCCCATTAATGTGGGATCATGAAATTCCACAAAATAATTTAAAGCTAAATTAAATTAAAATTGCAAACTAATAATAAATCTACAAGTGGCATTACCATGTGAGATGGGTTGGTGAGGACCACATGGAGAGTAGGGGACCATACTTGCTCCCCACTCAATACTCTCCTTGTGCCACATGTCCTCTCCCACTTACTCCCATATTCCAAGCTTCCCCTTATTCATGGCCCTATGACCCGAGCCAAGCCACGAGCCAAGCCCGAGCCTGGCCCGCACCAGCCCGCACCTGGCCCGAGCCCAGCCCGCATCTGACCCGAGCCCAGCCCGCACCAGCTGCTGCTGTGCGGCTGCTGCTGCGGTTTGGTGCGGCTGCGGCTGCTGCTGTGCCTAGCCGCGGCTGGCCGGAGCTGCTAGCACGGTGTGTTAGCTCGTCTTGCCCCTAGCATTCGGATGCTTGGGGCACACCGATGCTAGGGGTATTTTCGGGAATATGGTCGATTTATTATTATTTTGCGCGTCTCGTCTTTTATTATTTTAGACTCGACTTCCGACGATCGGTTTCGACACTCAAAGCTCGAATTACCGACGTCTAAATATTTAACACTCAAGCGACGAATTAATTTCTTCCGAATTAATTCGTCGAGTTGGTTCGCATATATTTGCTTGGGTGTGACCCGAAGGGTTCAGTCAAGATTAAGTTGTAATATTAATTATATTAATATTACTGATCGGAAGCGGCCTCCACCTAGGCATTCCGATCACTTAACCTTACTGAATATATTAGCTTTCTTATAATTATGAACCCGCTATCAGAATAATACACTTGTTCGAAGGACTCCATTCCTTTCAATCTCCCACTTGTCCTTCCGGACAAGTGTGCATTTAGTGTATAACCCTTATCCTATGTCTCTTCATGTCTCTTCATGAACTATAGAGTAAGATTACTAGTCATCTCTGTTACGTCCAGAAGTGTTTCTCGAAATCCGAGTTTGACTGTCAATAAGCAGATGATTTCTAAAATCCATCTGAACACGGCCATGCATTTTTCACAGTCTCGCTCTTCGATAGGCCTTGTAAACAACAAGACATGTTCCGTATTGTTAGTAGGGGAACATTTCCAGTCTTGTAATGTAGCTTCTCTTACTAAGAGGACTCACCCGCCCGATATCCGTCTTTATAATCCCCAATTACGGCAGACGTTTGGCGGATACCAAAGCGGACCAGTACTCAAACAAGAGATCTCCCACTACTCATGGTCAAAGGAAAAGAGTTCCGATAGTAATAATGAGAAAATACTTATGACGATTTTTAATCTCTTAAAGCATCCTCATAGGTCTGTCCAGTATGGTTCTAAACCAATACCTGTGCAAATGACTTGTATCCTCATAGCATAAGAAACTGTGCTACAAATCATACTACACACTAATCTCTGATGGTCATTATTCGTCCACAAAATACGACCTTGATTAGGGATAATTTTCGATTAAAATATTCAACGTTCACTCAATAGGTGTTTCTTTATCCAAGCTATTGACTTGATACCCTATTTTGAATATTTATGAAAATCGAATGGACTCATTATTTAATTCTAAACCACAACTAAATAGTTTTGTGGAATAGTTAGAAATATTTTATTCCACTATGAAACTTCACAATGTTTCATCTTATGATAAATGGTTTTTCCCAAATGTTTTAAGAGTAGTACTCTTCATAAAACATTCATAGAAATCACACTCATATTTGATATGCTTGATTTCTTTCATGCAGTTATGAATGTTGTTGTTCACTTATTGCATAGGTTTAGTCATAATTACTTTGCAAACCTTAGCATCTTCATTATCCACCATTTCCATAATAAGATGATAAAATTTTGAGAGTGTTAATGGATTACATGTGATTCAGGATTTATTGTCCAAGCAATGGCTCCCACTCATTTTCATGATTTGAGACCTTCTACTTGACAACCTACAATCATTAATGTTCAACAACGAACTTTTCCATTTAACATCTATCTTATTATTGCCTTTAAGGCAACAATATTCTCAACATATATTTTAGTAGACTCCTCGATGATGCCTCGCTTGGGTTTTACTCCAAGCGACTCACAACGATTTGGGATACCCTAATCACTTGTGATCATGGAAATTTTCCTTAAATTCCCGCACATTATACATGGATGCACATCCATGTTACCATTCTCAAGCCACGACACTTCTTGCCTCGTGTTTATAAATGGCTTCCTTGCTAAGGAACTAATCCTTGTTAAGGTTTGTGCTTGCAACATCAAAACTCAAATTATATTTGTTTCCATGCGTCAAGAACTCATCCATCTACTTATCTAAGTTCTTTGGATGTTCTTGGCTATAATCTAATGATCTAATACTTAGATTAATGTTGATTGGTATTATATACGTACTTCACATGCTCTAAGCATGTAAGTCATCTAACGATTCCATATCATAGCCTTACATGATGGATTTAATTCTAGAAAGATTCTCAATTTTATTCCATCCATGTGACCTTTAGCTCATACAGTTCACTGAGTCTTGCCAAATTGTTCGCTATATGATATGATTGAAAGTCTCTTACTAGAGTCTTTCTTGTTTGATTTAGTACTTAGCCTAGCTTATACTTAGTTCAAACATTTACTTAGCTTCATACATATGGGTCGAAAGCCTTTCAAAGTCCTTCATGTTTAACATGGTAATTTCCTTTACTCATTCAAACATTTTAATTAAGTCTATACCATAGAACTTAATTCCCAACATGTACTAAGTATCGTCTTTAGCTCGGTCCATTGTCGAAAATACTTTCAAATCTAAGCATTTAGCATTTGATAGTTGTTTCACAATAGAGTTCGTAAACATCTTGTTGGACCATTACTTTTGCTCCCACTAAACTTTTTGTTCATCAGAATTTCTATGTTTCTCCATAAGTCAATCCTCTCATTAACTCTATGAGAAAACACGTTCCAATTCCTTCATGCAATGCTTCTTTTAATCCCATGACGGATTCCATGTGCTCGCTTTCAAATCTAGCATTATTTAGATTTTCAAAACCCTTAGACTATTCCATAGTCACTTCCAAAATTCCATTTTGGGAAGGCGGTTTTGGTATCTATTTTGCCATATTTCATATGCGTAATTTTGCTAGATCAATCACGAATAGACTTGAGCATTCCAATTGGTGAATGGGATTTTATTAAAATCAACTCCTTGAAATTAATTATATCCTTTACAACCAATCTAGCTATGTATGCATATACATTTCCACATTTGTTAATTTTCTCCTTGAAAACTTATTTGCAATCGATGGGTCTTTCACCTTTCATGCAAATTAATCAAGTTTAAAACATGATTTTCAAACATGGAGTCTATTTCGGATTTTCATGGCTTTTAACCATTATTCGGAAGTTGGATTTGTCGTAGCTATCTTACAAGACATTATTCCTTTGCTTGTAAGTCTTAGGTTTATTTCTAACTTAATAGAAAATTTATAGGATTCAATCCAAGCCTTTGGTGAATTCTATACCTATACGGGGCAATTGCATCAAACACTGAGTTTTAAGGCGCTTTCAAAGCCTTTTTGTTATGTTGATCTTACTCCAACATCTTTAATGTTTTATGAGTAATGAATTCTCTTTTAAGGCACTTGTAAATTCCTTTTGAGTATTCTTGATCAAGCATTATCATGAAGTCCTTTAAGGTCTTCCGAAATTCTCAGTTCTAGTTTGTTGCTAAGCTCGATGGTTATCGAGTTCATTTTCCTCCCACTTGTCATTTTGGAAACGTGTTACTTTCCAGAAAGACACTACGTAGAGCAACTAACAATTTTTGTTCTCAATTAGGATGTGGAGGTAATACCCGTAGTCTCACTTGAATGCTTACAAAGAGACATGTATATTTTCTTTGGGTAAAAGTTCGTTGTGAAACAAACAGTTAGCTCCTACTTGAGCTATCTTAGTCTTTATTGAGCCATTCAGCTCCCACTGAGTCACCTAGCTCCCACTGAGCCACTTTGCTCCCACTGAGCTAGTGAACTCCCACTGAGACTAAGAGCCTTAGACATATACTTGAAAAGACTTTTAGAAGTTATTTTTATCCATAACTAAATATGGCGTCCTTTCTTAGCTTCGACATTTTGTTTAGTGTAACATTAGTCATTTGTGCAAATCTTTAAGAACTTTATAGGAAGGGTTGTGAACCATCATCGTTCGAGTCATTTTCAAATGACACCGAGGTCTCCGTGAAGACACACCATGTTCTTTGTGGAGTTATTTATGAAATTTTCCATTCATAACTTTGAAATAGTCACGCTTGGCTCAAGCAAACATCGCTCGATCTAATCTAGACGTTTTGATATCTTGCCAAGTCGATTCTGTACTTCACTGAACTCTTGAGCTACTCAAGTCAAGTTTGTTCACATTTGATGAATATAGCCATATCCTTTCAAATTCTTTGTGAAACGTTGAAGTAATTGAATCCTCTTTAGCCTTCGGAGTCAATTGTCTATACTGAGAACAATAGCTCTCTGCTTTGTCGGTTTCAACAAGTAAGACTTTCTTGTCTTAGAACGATTCCAATTCGAGCAACTATCAAGAGCCTATCTAATAGAGCCTTGAGTACATTCTTGTCGATGTGACATTTCTAAAGATGTTTGGAACGCAAATCAAGCCCATGACTTAAACATAGTGAGTTTATCATGTTAGAGAAATGTTTGTTTATAATCAAGCATTCTTAACTCAACGCTTGGATAACCATCCCATTCAAATAAATCTTGCAACTATTGCTCATTACTTTGAATGTGAGTCTTTCCTTGTGTAAACGGATTAATTACTGATTATGGAACATAATAACCATTACTTGTTCCAGCCTTTGGCTTAAAAGGTCTTTAAACAAAACATACGACCTTACAACTGATGTAGCTCTTCTTGCTTCATTCTAAGCTTGTAAGTCGATAACTTAGCTTAACTTCAATAGTTTGAGGTCACTATCATAGTGGAACACTCAAGCAGTATCCGATACTTGTGAAGATAACGAATTGCTAAGTAAACTACAATAACATGAACTCATGAGTTGAAATGAAATCTAATTCCTTTTCTTCGTTCCTTCTTTCCTATATTTCTTATCATACAATATCTCATAATCTTACTTTAAGAATCATTTTTTTAAGTACCTTGACTCTTATACTTTGTTAGGCATAATCAAGCACCTAGTGCGCCGTAAAACAAAGTTCCATCTTTTCCATTAATTCTTACTCGAATTACTACATCAATGAGTCCTACTCAATTATGTATGATGCGAAAAGATACGTTTGTTGTCAAACATTGACAATCTTGAGTTTGCAACTCAATACCTCATGTTCTATCAAAACTACCTAGTATTTTGAATACATGATGTCCAACCGTCCTTCCGGACTTAGTTATAAAAGTCATTTATGAGAATTGTATTTTAGAAATGCTTTTCCTTTCTTTGAGAACTATTCTCAAGGATTTCCTTTACCAATCATGGAAACAATATTATTTGATTTAGAGTACTATAAATATAAGTGCAAAGTATATCCATTTATCAAGAACATAATAAGTTTGAAATTTAATAGCATTCATGCAAACTTCAATCTTATTAAACGTCTTATTTACGCATAAAAATTGTCCCTATTTGGCGAAAATAAGGCGATTCCAAGATCCGAAGAAACAAAGAGTGGTTAAGCATGCTTTGGCTTGTCTTAAACACTCAAATTTTTCGGTAAGCATTGCCTTGCTAATGGCTCTAAGCCACTCTTGGTTAGACAATCGTCGCATCTAATGCATCTTTAACGATGTGTCTCTTTTGCCACAGTATGTAAGGACTCCTCACTCATACCGATGAGTTAAACCAAAACCAACGTGCACACCCGGTGTGCCTTATGCCCTTTAGAGGAGTGATGGCACCTCGCTTTGGCGTAGCCTACCATCACCATCGTCCGATTAGTAAGTGTTGTTTTGGAAAGGCAAGTTTTACTCAATATTATTAGGGACCTAGGATTTCTATGTTGGTTGATTTAAGTGAACTTAACTAATCATCGCAACATCAAGAAAACCTAAACATGCATCTAACGAATATTTCACACACATGTATATAACCATAAAATATAAAGCGAAATAATAAATGCATATTGGCAACTAGCATGACCCCTTGAAATCTTCATATCTTCAAAAGGTCTTCATTTGCATTTCAAGGCTTTGTCTTCCAATATACGCCCTTTTCAAGACTTAACCAACTATGCAAAAACTAGTGTCTATAACTAGGAATAATCTAAATATTAAAGTACAAAAATACTTAACGGTGCATAGACCGTATTTAGATTAACAAAAATACATAACGGCACGTAGTCCGTATTTACTATCCTAGTCGGGTCCCACTAGTTGCCATTTCATAAAACCTGTGTGAGAGAGAGAAAATATATATTCCATTCATCCATTCACTATTTGTGAATGGCCCATGCAATTTACAAAATTAACAACAAGTAAAATGCATTCAAACAACGCGCGCACTAGTAACTATGTCGTTAATCCGATTAACACGCCTAATTAAAACTAGTCAAAGTTGTTTAACCGATTATAGAAATAATGTCATTAATAATTGAAGCTCCCACTAAATTCCGCATTTCCTTAATTAATCCAATTAATTAAGTCGGTAGCACCCAAACTTGTCAAAATGAAATTTTGCCAACGCCGCTCAAAACCCGAGGCCTAGCCTCCCAAAATTTTAATTAAAATGAACAAAATTAATTAAAATAAATAAACGGCAAAACAGTTAACATCAAGCCTACTACGGCTAGTCACCGCACCAAGCATACGCACATAACAAGACCACGAACACACGACCCACGGCACAAGACCGCGAGCCGCTGCCACAGCACAGCCGCGCGTGGCTGCTGCTGCCGCGCGTGAGCTGCTGCTGTGCGTGGCTGCTGCCGCGCGTGTGGCCCACTATCGAGGCGGCGCAACCACCGTGGCAGCCATATGCGGGCTGTTGTGCAGCCCGGCTCGCCATGGTGGTGCATTGCCTCGTTTTGCGTGCTACTACCTTGGGATTTGATCCCATTTCCGCGAGACAAAAATAATTAATTCTAAATTAATTTTAGAACTAATTTAGTGAGCAACATAAAATTTTAAACAAGTCTAACTTAATAAAATTTCAAAGTGCAATAACCAAAATAATTCCAAGAACCATCTTTAATTAAATTGGTTTAGCTTGGTGCAAAATAAAATAGAGGTAATTTCTCACTTTCAATTTAATCAATTTAAATTAAACTTGAGAATTTGACAAAGTAAAGAGAAGTTGGAAAAATATGAAATTTAATGTTCAAATGAAAATTCCAACATCTAAAATTTGTGAATCCTTGAAAATTATATCTTCCAACATGAAGATAACCAAATTTCTATCACAAAAATCGAAACTTTATGTTTCTAATCAACTCAAAATGACTAAAACAACAATGTTCAACTCAAAATAATATGGAATTTAGTGGTTTTCAAAGTTTCAATCACTTATCACAAATAAAGATTGAATCTTTAACACTTAGGAAGCCTCAAAAATAAAATTTTCACACTAAAAAGCAATTATTTTGCAATTATGAGAAAATAAATCAACCTAAATTAAAATAAAATTAATTTAAAGCTAAATTAAATTAAAATTGCAAACTAATAATAAATCTACAAGTGGCATTACCATGTGAGATGGGTTGGTGAGGACCACATGGAGAGTAGGGGACCATACTTGCTCCCCACTCAATACTCTCCTTGTGACACATGTCCTCTCCCACTTACTCCCATATTCCAAGCTTCCCCTTATTCATGGCCCTATGACCCGAGACAAGCCACGAGCCAAGCCCGAGCCTGGCCCGCACCAGCCCGCACCTGGCCCGAGCCCAGCCCGCACCTGACCCGAGCCTAGCCCGCACCAGCTGCTGCTGTGCGGCTGCTGCTGCGGTTTGGTGCGGCTGCGGCTGCTGCCGTGGCACGGCGCGGCTGCTGCTGTGCCTAGTCGCGGCTGGCCGGGGCTGCTAGCACGGTGTGCTAGCTCGTCTTGCCCCTAGCATTCGGATGCTCGGGGCACACCGATGCTAGGGGTATTTTCGGGAATATGGTCGATTTATTATTATTTTGCGCGTCTCGTCTTTTATCATTTTAGACTCGACTTCCGACGATCGGTTTCGACACTCTAAGCTCGAATTACCGACGTCTAAATATTTAACACTCAGGCGACGAATTAATTTCTTCCGAATTAATTCGTCGAGTTGGTTTGCATATATTTGCTTGGGTGTGACCCGAAGGGTTCAGTCAAGATTAAGCTGTAATATTAATTATATTAATATTACTGATCGGAAGCGGCCTCCACGCAGGCATTCCGATCACTTGACCTTACTGAATATATTAGCTTTCTAATAATTCTGAACCCGCTATCAGAATAATACATTTGTTCGAAGGACACCATTCCTTTCAGCCTCTTGATTGGGACACGTGTTGTTATGGGATTGGACCACTTAATTGGGGTATTTTTTTACCCTAAATAGAAGTGATGCATGTAAAAAAAATACCCCAAAAAGGAAAGTGATGCAAATAAAAAAAACGGAGAGAGTATATGCTAACTTCATTGGATATATAATCTTGAATGATGTTTTGTTATGAATCCTAGGGTTTAAACATTAAATCGAGTTGGACTTTTAGTAAACGATTCATGTAAATTATTACGGTAGACATTCGTAAGTGGAATATCCAATATTTCAAATTGTGACATTTATGAATTTCATAGGAACTACTAATTCTTTGATTTGTAAAAAGTCCACATTTGCTTTTAATAATATTCAGTAATGAGCCCAAATGGACTACATCTTTTTTTTGTTTCTTTTTTGGACTATATCAAATGTTCACTATATTGTAAATTTATACGAAATAGGGATGGAAATTTAATCCAAGTTCGATTCGAATCCGATTCAATCCGAAGAAAAAAAAATCCGATCCGAATCCGTTTAAAATTAGTTCGAATCCAAATCTGATAAAATAGATCCGAATCCGAATAGGAGGCGGATCGGAATTGGACCCTACGAAGAGTCCGACGGAGTACGATCCGAGTCCGAATCCGAGAGTATGAGCATATTCTTTATAACTTGGGACAATTGTTTGCTTGTTTTGTAGCAAAATTTTCTTATGTAACTTAGTTCATAATTTAAATATGTTATGTTTAAACTTTACTTGGAATGACAATATAAGCAATTATAGGTATATGACATCACAAAAAAAATAAAATAAAAAAAATATTCGGATTATATCGAAGGTCCGTGTTAAAGGACCGGATTCGGATTCGAAAATTATGAGTTGGATCGGATTTGGACTCGGATTCAGATTGGATTCGGATTTAGCCACATCCAAGTATCCGATCCGTTGCTATTCCTAACACGAAGTAATCTATAAACTAACATAGAAGAATATTTAAATTTGTTGACGGTCCGCATATCGACTTATGCCTATGCGTATATGTAGGTGTCAATTGAAGTGCGCTTATTTTAGCATGTTGTGAATATGCTTGGCAATCATAGGAAGTGGGAATTGACATGTACTATTAGGGACAAAGCAAAGTAGGGAGCCGCCAACAAGTTTTTAAGGAACTTATAAACCATTCACGGATCATTATAAGGAAACCACGATAAAGAGACAACGATAATCCATGAGTTTTATAACTACATATGGTTCGAAACCATGAAAGGTGGATCGGGGATGATGGTACGATGTGAGTCATGTAGTCACATTCGCCCGTATTGACCTCTACTCGATTCTTATTGTGAAAAGTAATACCTGCAATCTCAAAGGACATACAAACAAAGATTCAATTTGATCTAAACTAAATTAGGCTAAATTAGTTGAATATTAATGCACACATAATTCTAAAATATTTGTAATCACTTGATTAAATAACAAGATTAAAATGGAACCTAAACTGGTTGTCCAAATTATCTTATTAGGCGTTATATTCAGTTACATATTTCCTTTAATCATGCAATATGGTGATTAACAATAAACAACAGAATAAACATAAATATTGAAAGCAATTTAACCATAACAACAACGATTAATTAGTATATGAAAAAGGAAAATTTGTGAATTACTACCTAAAAAAGAGGGCCTTTATGAATTACTACCCCTAAAAAAAAGAATTTAATTACTACCCCTAAAACCGATTAATTCTAGTAACCACTACCTTTTTCCTAATCAACCTAATTAAGACTTTAATGACATAATTAATTTATGAAATTATAATTAGAAGCTTTAAAACCTTAATTAACTACATAAACCCTAGCACCACCTCCACACCAACTACGGTAACTCCCCTTTACTACCTCCGGCAGCTCTCCCACCCCGAAATGCATCCCCCACTTAGTCATCTACCAAAAAACCTACCCTCTCCCATTCTCCCACCGCAATTATCGCCCTCCCTTTTCCCCAACCCTTAAAACCTATCCCCTCCCTTTTCCCAAACCCCAACTACCACCTCTCCCATTCCCTCAAACCCCGAAAACAGCCCATCCACGTGATAGGGCTGCAATTCATTGTGGGGGAACATAAGGGGGATGAGTTTCATGGTAGGGGAAGGGGT
Source organism: Chenopodium album (assembly GCF_948465745.1). NCBI lineage: Eukaryota > Viridiplantae > Streptophyta > Magnoliopsida > Caryophyllales > Amaranthaceae > Chenopodium > Chenopodium album. The sequence goes on along the minus strand of NC_137850.1, from coordinate 26,034,312 downwards.
GGGGGTGGGAATTGTAGTGGGAAGCGAAAGGGAGGTGGTAATTGTGGCGGGGGAACGAGTGGGGATTAGATTGAATTTCGTGGTAGGGGAACGGGAGGGTGGTTTTTGCGGTGGGGGATCGAAAGGGGAACGAGATTCATGGCGGGTGAGCTGCCAGAGGTGGTGCTAGGGTTTATCTAATTAATTAAGGTTTAAAAGTTATTAATTACAATTTAGACGAATAATGATGTCATTAAATGATTATGTAGGCAGATTAGGGAAAAAGGTAGTGGTTACTAGAATTAATTAGATTTAAGGGTAGTAATTAACAACTGTTTTTTAGGGGTAGTAATTCATAAAGTTCCTCTTTTTAAGGTAATAATTTACAAATTTACTTATTAAAAACATAACAAAAATCGTTAGAAATATAAAAGGAAAAAAAGGAACATGATTCCTTACTTAGATTGTGTTTGTTTTCAACTATAAAACAATAAACCCGTTAGTAACTTCAAGGAAAATCAATAATAATAATGGAAATTAATTCTAATGAAATTAAAGTTGATTTGGGACCAAACCCTCAAACAATTCTATCTTTCACACCTAAGTTTATGTTTAGAACTTCGGGTGAAGTACGGATTCTGGGGAGTGGTTAAGGGATATATTGTGATAGACTAAGGGAGGCAAGTATTTAAGCTAGAGCATAAGAGAGAGAGATAAAGATAGAGAGAGAGAGAGAGAGAAAGAATTAATTAGTGCCTCAAAACTAAGAAATTAGCCTCATATTTATAAAGGAAATGAGAGGAGTGAGGTCTAATACCCTAGAAATGAAGCATCGCGGAGAAGGTAGCCTAAAATTTGTCGTGTCACGGCGCAAATTGCCATGTCACGATAGACGTGACGTGTCGCGGCAGTAAATGTTATCAGTTTAAGAAGTCGAAGCGCGTAAAAAGATAAAAGCAGATCAAAGAAATTGTCGTGTGGAACGACAATCTCTTTTGTGGCGCGACATTTCCACCATGGCACGGGAATGATTTTTCTGTTACGTTTAAAATTCGTTTTTATCTTTTATTCTTCATTAATTACGGGAAAATTAGGCGCCATTTCACCTATTCCTGACCTATTTTAGGTTTAGGGTTTTAATATTTATTATTGGGCTCAATTAATAAATAAATTACATTGATTAAAAAGGTTTTGGCTGAAATATGGATTGGACTATGTTTGAATAAATATTTGGACTGATTTACTGATTTGTTGATTGTTTTGGATTGAATATGGGTTTTAAGCTACCACTCCTGATATTGAGTACTCGACCCAACCAATAATGGCGGCGAAAAATTGTTCATCACTGGGTTTGGTTTTAAGGAGACATTTTTAGGTGTCTACAATACCAAAATTTTAAGTTTATCTACAATCACATTTAACAAAACGCAATGATGTGTAATATAAAACTAGATTAAATGCTAGTTTTATTCGATTAAATTGAACAACACAATTTTTTTTAAATTAGACTAGTTGTTTTTGCCGCACGTGATGCTTGCGGACCATTTAGCAAATGTTTGCGCATGGACCATATAGCAAATGTTTTTGGTAACCAAAGTCAATTAAGGTGGTTATTATTGCTGACATATTTGTTGAACTTTAAAAATTGCATTAAACTTAATTTGAAAACTATTTGGAAGTTTAAAAAATGAGAAAAAAAAAGTAAAGGAATTTGTGTTTGTATAGTAAAACAATAGATTATATTAGTTTATTCTTACATTATTATTTAAATAGAAAGTTAAATAGCAATTTAAAGTATTTGGTTGAAGAACTAATTTCCACACCTAAATATTTGCTTACCTTTAAATATTATTTTGACCCTACGAAATTTTTCATACCTAAGGAACTATATAAATCATTTAACACTTAAAAATCATATAAGTTGTTCACACCTAACTGATATCTTACATTTAAATAAAAGATTACATAACAAAATTATTACATTAAAATAACTTATTATAAAAGTCAAACTACTTATCATAACATAATACTTACATTTAACTTAAATTAATGTAGCATATGAATTTTAGAGATGATTTACATTGCATTTTCTAATTTATCAAATTCGATGTGTGTATGTAGTGCACAAAATAATTTGGTTCAACTCAAAAGGGAAAAAAATTAGAGAATTTATAATAACAATGTTAACATAACATAAAATAACCGTAAAGGACATAAAAGTAACCCATTTCAAAAAAAGTTTAACTAAGAATATTGAAGATTTAATTTGAATTATGGGTGTGATCTTTGTACCAGTTTTTTGTATAAAGGGAAATCTCATAAATTACTTATACAAAAAATCAAATTTTATGGGTTTGACCAAAACTTATAACTATGCATTAAGGACGCCCTAGCATACCACAAAACAATATTAAACTAAGTCCAAAACAGAGAAAAAATTCACAGACAGATAAATTATCAACATCATATGTATCAGGTGTTGTGCTGCTATTTCTGATGGCTTCTTCATAAGCATCCTTAGTATCGTTAGGAGTGTTCTCATGGTACTCTATGTTGTTGTCATCCAAGTCTAGAGCTTCTTTGTACATGTGCTCTAAAATTTAAAACATTTATTACTGTAGACACCTGATTGTGTCTCCCCAAAAACCAAACTCAATGATGAGTACTTTTCACGTCATTGACTATCGAACGAAGTGAAATGTGAAAGAGTCTCGTGATCCCTCATTTTTTAATAAAAATAGTTCTTTCTGTTTTCTTTCTTTTCGTACTCTATTTATGAAAAATGTCCGGTCCAATTTAGTTTTGTCCATGATATGGGTCCAATAATTGTGTAGTTGGATAGGGCTCGAAAAAAGGTTTCCAACGATATATTATAAGCCTAATTCCGATGAATAATGAGGAAGTTATGACCTAAATACTAAATTGGATCTTAAATGAGTTTTATGGGCGACCCAATGATCAAGTGGAGGGTCCATTAATTATTATTCCTAAAGTAGTTAGGATTTACTTTAATCTTCTAGAATAATCAAGAAGGGTATTATAAGTTCTAAAGAGATTAGGACTAATAATTATATTTTTATTTGATTTAGAAAAGGTAAAGTATTTTTAGTTGAAATAAAACAAGTAACTTAAAAGGTTTAATTTGATTTTAATGATAAAGTACGGACTCTAATTAATCATGTTAATATCATGCCTAGGATCTTGCTAAAATTATCATGCTTTGATATTGATATTATGATAATGATGATTTGTTGTATCAATATTATATGTTGCATGATATTATTGTTATTGCTTTATCACGCCCTCTCTTGCAGGTTTAAAGGGAATTTGTACTTGAAATCATGCTTAGTAAGATAATTAATAATTTTATTTAGGCTAATATGATTTTAATTCAAGTGATCGCCAATAATAGATTTGTTTGTGCATTATTATTCAACCAACATAGATTAAACAGGTTTAGGATTAATGTATTGATTGTATGTTTGTTAGAAAGCGCACATGAATATGAGAAGAACAAAGTAGAGGCCTATTTAGGGCAAGTTCAATCTCTTTTAGGTTGGATTTGTACCTTCACTCGAATATCCAGTCATGGTTCAGGACCACTATGGAGTTAGCGATCTCTTGGATCGTGAAGGGGTGTAACCTTCACCCTGTGAACGTTTTACAAGTTTCTAAAATTTGTTGGCGACTGTTTTGCTTTAGCTTCCTTTCCTTTAGGCGCCACCATGCTTAAGTGTATGATCACAGTGGGGCTTAAGTGTGGGATGCTTGAAATATTCCCTACAATTACCCAACAAGTAGGTCAGTTTAGTTTTTATAATACCTTATGCAAATCTTGATTACATGACATTAATTGCTCACACTTACAGAAATTAAAATCAGATTACATTACATTAATTGCTCACACCTAAATATATTGAGATAGAATTTTTAAATTGATTTAACCACCAGAGCTACAACCTATCCTCCTATCCTTAACACTATATATTCACTAGTAATAAAAATTAAGGGAGGTCACTAATTTTAAAGATAATGATGAAGTTTATGAATATGCCTTTAATCATAATTGGAGAAATACCCATTTAATGATTTACGACTCATAAACCATAACATCACATGTCTTGCCATGAGAAAATACATCATAGGAGAAAAAGAAAAATTATATTTCTACCATAATCAAGCTTTATCTAGCTCAACTCCTATATAAATACTCATTAAATATCACCACCAATTAGCCTAGCTACCTCGAATTCGGAACAATACCACCATTAAACAATTTAAATTCCAAATAGCTAGAGGTTGTTTCATATTCTTAGTAATATGCTAAAAATTCCTATCCTCTAGTTAGCACAAAAATTGAATACCATAATGAGTAGCACCATTATTTAAAAGCAACACTAACAACCTACAGAACTTTTCCCTTATATGTAATCACTTAATTTGATGAAAATTCAATAAAATAGAGCAAATTTATTTGTATAAATCACTAGTACATAAATAACCTTAAGTAACATCCAAAAAGTGTTATGTAAAGTGGTAAAAGTGTTATCATAGATCAAAGGTAATACTTTATTGGGTGATACATCTGCCCGTGTTACCTATACTCATAAGTAACACTTTAAACACCTATAGTAGCACTTTCACGAGTGTTACTTAATGTCCTATTATGTATCACTTTTTTCTATACCTTTTGAATAAGTTTTAAAGTGTTGCATTTTTCATGTAAAACTTTACAATCTATAGTAACAATTTTCAATTATTTAATGACCTATAGTACCACTTTACTTGATATTTTGTATCACTTTTTGTCGTTTCTTGTAATACGTTGTTAATCAACTGGTAACACTTTTATAAAAAAAAGTAAATAATCAATAATAAAAAAAATTAAATAAAAATAGGTATATATAAGAATTTATATATGTTGATTACATAAATGAATATATCTACCACCTATATTTATACAACACCATAAGTTGTAGATTTCTTAAACAAATACATAGATATATATACAAAATAAAAATTCTAAGAAACAAAAACTTCTTCTATTTTTCTACGAGCTTTCATCAATTTTCCTTTATGCAACAAATGTTTCCCGTAGCTTCAAAATACATTATTACATCACTCTATCTTCATCATTCTGAACACAATCAACACAAATTTGTCAAAATTCATTATAAGATTATTATAAAGTGCACAAATTTAAGGATTCAGCACAAAAGAAAGATAAAGTGTCATGATTATTCCTTATGCATGAAAGTTGAGGAAAAAAAAGTCAAAAAAAAAATCATAAATATATATACAAGGAAAAAATTAGCAATATTAGACATTAAACAAGAAGACAAGAGATCGGAAAAAGAAGACATAAGGAATTAAAAATAAAACCTAGAATCCATCAAATACAACAAAGATAGCCAAAAGATATATAACTTTTTTTGAAAAACAAATAGAGCACCTGAGCATGTTCATCATCAGTGATTCTAAGAGAATTTTTTGCATACTTTTTTCAAATAGAGGTGATCCATCTATAAGAACACCAGTGACATAAGTCAAAAGTTAGCTATAGTCTATTTCCAACATAGTAGCAAATAGGAAGATAAAGAACTACTTTAAACAAGGAACTGACCTGTAGCTTGAAAGTTATGTCGATCTACGAATTAAAAATTATGCAATTACTTCAAGGTAGCATAGCATTCAAATAAAGTTAACCAATTTGTGCTCAAGGATATCAAATCACATAAACCTGTACATTAAAATTTGAACAATGTGAGCTAAATATTACTATGAAGATAAAAATTAAAACATATTATCATGGATATAAGTAAAATGTTAAATGTAGCTTACATCTTATTGTCAGTATCTAAAGGATGCAGGGGCAAATAACTCAAAGTTTGATACTTCCCATATCATTTAAACATATAATATGTGTACAAAAAAAAATATATATATATAGGCCTTAAGTGCTTTAGAATTTAGATACTACCACTTGGGTCTTGTTTAGTTCACCCTTTTAACATATACATAGTTAATAGAAGTCCATATCAAATCAAATTGGAAACCTTTAATTATACTCCTTAGATTGTAAAGTTTATACTAAGAAATATCTTCACAATTTAGTTGGCAAAAAGAGCATAACCATCAAGTAAGAAACTTAGATAATGTGCAGTTACACTAGTACAGATGACAGAAGAAGGCACAAGACATAATTAATCAATCATTACAGCTATACCTTCACTCCTTAAAGGCTTTTAGCTTTCAATGTGATCTCAATACGACTTCTGGAGTGCCTCTTAATATGGGCTTCAACCCAAATTAGAGGCTTCACTTGAAGCAAAACAATATGAAAAACCATTATAAAGGATGAAAAAAATATAATGTCTTCGGGGCAAGTTGCAAAGAGGAGAGAAAGTGCAGGGAAATTATAGAAGTGAACCAGAGTACTGAGTCTATGTATCATGAGATCAAACAACACCTCTGGTGGTATAAATGATATGGTCCTATCATTTTCAAAATGAGTTATATGTACACTTATAGCAAAAAGAAAAGAACGATCAATCATTTTACAAGAACTTACCAACCATATACATTCCACCTACAAACTATCCGATACACAAACTAGGGTCAAAATCCTCAAACCTAAGACCATATCCCCAATTTCACAATTTGCCACATCTCCAGATATACTCTGCAATCTCTATCCAACTCCCTTATTTGGAATTTCATCCAAAAACCAACTACACATCATTTTTTGTTTATATAACTAACAAAATACGATGTCAGATTATAACACTCTACAACTCTATTAAATTAAAAGTAATCGGCTACACTTTTCGTTTGCAATAACATTACAGAATTATATCAAAATAAATAGCACTTCGTACATACTAAAATTAATTTAGAAATCATATTTTTGCAATATACATAGAGAATACTACTGATTAAACTAATCCAATCAACAATTAAGCACAAACAACAAAAAAATCAAATTAAAGTTGAAATAGAGGTATTTGGTTGAGAAATAAACAATGTAAGCAAAAAACAAAGTGTAGGAGAGAGAGAAACAAGGACCTGGACAAGAGCGAAAGAGGGTGTTGCAAAGGGTGGATTAAACGGTCGTTGCCCAAAAAAGAGGATACTAGCCATCACTGTAAACTTATGTTACCTGCCATTCTCTCTATTATCACACTCACGTTATCTGTACGATTAGTTTGTTGAGTTTGAAACCCTAATTTATTTTTAAAAAATCAACTATTATAATCAAAATTATGGCAATTAAACATGAAACTGAAATGAGAAAGAAGAAAAACCTGAGAGTGCTGTAGTTTCATGAGATAAACTAGGGTAATGTTAAACTAAATTATAATAAAAAGGTGGGAAAAAAATGAAGAGGAGAGAAAGACCATTTGAACATGAGAAGAATTAAGCTCACGGTCTTCGACACGATCACATATACCAATGTCACTTCCTATTATGCACATAATTGAACATCTTAATTCGACTTAAAGATGATGTCACTAGATCCTTAAAATAATAGGACCATATCCATTGTGATACCAAACCTAACTAAAGACACTATATATATAGTCAAGAGCAAAAGGCAAATAACAGGAAGAACATGATCCATGATGTCTTCTAGTTATGCTTCGAGGAAACGTTGTCCACACAAGTACTTCTCATCTAACATCATCATCCTCTTGAAATCAAACCCTATAATTAGTCCTACCCACCAACAAAATGACCTTAATTCAGTTTTGGAAAGATTTAAAACCTTATAACCCACAAGCTAAAAACAACTACTAACGTATAAGATAACAAAATCATAACACCATTCTTCAAATTAAACCCAAACAAATTAAGGTATATGGGCAAATAAGAACAAATCAACACAATTAAGTAAGCCAAAATCAAGAATATTTACCTACTATGCTTCCAAAATATCGAACTGCTTGAAAACTATAAATGACATAGATATTCCTATAGACCACTTCCAACTAAGGGTGTAGTTCATTGTAATAGGGTCTATAAAGACGTACCTATAACGATTAAGGGTAAGGGGTTCCTGTCCAACCTGATTGAATTTGAATTACGAGACCTTGATATAATTCTAAGAATGGATTGGTTATGTCGCTACAATGGTGAGATTCGATGTCACTCACCGAATATCCATTTGAAAATGACTCAGGGAAAGCTCGTAACCCATTGGAGACATGGAAAACCTAGGCCAACTAAAATCATTTTTGTGCTGAAAGTGGCGAAATATATGAAGAAAGAGAACTCAATCTATGTATGTAGTGTGAGAAACTTGGAGTATGAGGAGCTATCTAAACCTGAGGATATTAAGATGGTGAAGGAGTTTTTAGATGTGTTTCCAGAAGAGATTCCGGGGATGCCGCCCAAAAGAACTATAGACTTAGTACCTGTAACAGCACCTATCTTTAAGGCACCATACAGGATCACAGGTGTAGTGTTTTCTAAGATTGATTTGAGATCGGGGTATCATCAAATACAAATTATGGAAGAGGACATTCCGAAAATGGCATTTAGGACGAGATCGATATGGACACTATAAGTTTACATTAATGCCTTTTGGGTTAACAAATTCAACCGCAATTTTTATGGACTTGATGAATCTTGTGTTTCAACCTTTCTTAGAGCAATTTGTGGTGGTATTTATTGATGACATTTTAGTTTATTGTAAGAACAAGGAGGACCATGCAGAGCATATAAGAGCGGTGTTAGCTACTTTAAGGACTAACCAATTATATGCCAAATTCTCGAAGTGTGAGTTTTGGTTAGAGAAGGTAGCATTTTTGGGACATTTCATATCTAAAGACGGAGTGGAGGTAGATCCTACAAAGATCGAAGCGGTGAAGGGGTGGCCTACACCCAAGAATGTGTTGGATATTTGAAGTTTTCTTGGTTTAGTGGGGCATTATAGGCAGTTTGTGAAGGACTTCTCAAAAATAGCTAGACCTATGACTTCGTTAGTGAAGAAAGAATCTAAGGTCATTTGGTGTGATAAGTGTGAAAAAGCGTTTCAAGCCTTGAAAAAGAGTTTGACAACGGCACCTGTGTTGACCTTACCTGATGGAAGTGGTTCTTATAATGTGTATAGTGATGCATCTAAGAATGGGCTTGGATGTGTTATGATGCAACATGAGAACACTAATAAAAATAAAGGATTTTGCAACTGCTGCAAACGGTCGCTGAAAATAGCAAAAACGATCGCTAAAAATAATTGCGACCGTCAACGGTCGTATAGCGGTGGTCGTTATTCCCATAGTCGCAAAAAAACAAAATTACGACTGGTTGACGATCGTAATTATTTTACGACCGTTTTCACTATTTTCGACGACTGGTCACAAAACGATCGCAAATATGTCCATTTTGCGATGGCTATAGGCGGTTGCTAAAAGTATTAAAAAAAAAATAAAAAAAAAAAACAAAAATAAACGAAACCCAGCAGCACCATACACCACCTATATCCATCGTCACACCATAAACCACCACAGCAACCAAACCACCGCTAAATCACCTCTTCCCACCACCACCGCCTATCTTAACCCAAAAACCAGAAAATTCAACCCACAAAAATGAAACCAAATAAAATTCAAAACAAAAATCAAAATTAACAAAAGAACCCGCAAAACTAACAAAAATAAAACCCCAAATATATAGATCCATAAAAATTACCCACGAATAACAAACAAAAATCAAACCCAAAATCAAAATTAACAAAAACAAACTCAAATTAAAAACAAAAATAAAACCCAAAATGAGCAAAAATCAAACCCACAATAATTAACAAAAAATCGAAACGAAAATCAAACCCAAAATAAACAAAAATCAAACAAAAAAAATCTTCAAACATAAATATTTCGAACAAAAAAAAACCTAATTCGAACAAAAAAAAAACCTAATTCGAAGAAAAAATCAAACAAAAAAGTATAAACCCCAAAATTTACCTCAACCCCGAATTGAATTTGAATTTCACCTCGAATTTGGTTTAATAAGGCCAAATTCGACCATGAAAAGTCTAGATTTAGACTTTTTATTGTCGAATTTGACCTTAAAAACCATAAACTTGTTTAACCATAAGCTTGTGATGGTGGAGATTGTGGCGGTGGGATCGTGTTTGTGGCGATGGAGGTCATGGTGGTGACAGTGACAGAATTTCTGAAGCTTCTTCGTACGATTTCTGATGTAGTAGTGTTAACATGTTTATTTTCTGAAGCTTGTGATGGTGGAGATCATGGCGGTAGAATGAAGGGAGGATAGAGGGAAAGATGGAGAAAAAGGAAGATGAAGGGACGTGAGAAGAGAGAGAAAGAGAAGAAGAGAGAAAGTGGCTGACTGGAAAAAAATTAGGGTTAGGATGTGTGGGGAACCCCTTTTATACCCCGTATTTAAAAAAAAACCAATTACGACAACTAAAACGGTCGCAAACAGCGACTGTTTGTGAAATGGTCGTAATCTGCGATCGTTATTGGCAGTCGCAACTATTTTATTTTTGTTTTAAATTATTTTCCATAAGTATTTTTTTTAAAAAGAATTATTCAAAATCCGTTGCGACGGTTTAATTAGTAAAAAATGGTCGCAAAATTGCGATCGCCTTTAAAATAGTCACAAATTTCGAGTTTTGCGACCGTTTTAATGACGGTCGTAGAAAAATGATCGCAATTTGACCGAATTCTAGTAGTGGATGGTGATTGCATATCTATCAAGGCAATTGAAGAAACATGAAGTTAACTACCCTACTCATGATCTAGAACTTGTGGCAGTAGTGTTTGCATTGAAGATATGGAGACATTATTTGTATGGAGTGAAATGTAGGATATTCATAGACCACAAAAGTTTGAAGTATCTTTTCATGCAATCAACATGAGGCAGCTTAGGTGGATAAAGTTCTTCAATGATTATGAACTAGATATCCAATACCACGAAGGCAAAGAGAATGTAGTTGCGGATGCTTTAAGTCATAAAGCAACTCATGGAGTGAATGCTTTGGTAGTGGAAGATAAATTGTGTAGAGAAATGAGCAAGTTGAACCTCGAGGTAGTGCCACATGGAACGTTGGAAGGAATGCTTAAAAATTTGAGTATCAAACCAACGATATTTGATGGGATTAAGGACAACCAAGCAAGGGATGTGAAATTAGATTGCATAAGGGAGAAAATTGAGCAAGGGAAGGCGACTGATTTCAAAATCCATGATGATGGGAGTATTAGATTTAAAGGGAGGTGGTGTGTACCACATAAATTAAATGTGAGGAGTTAAATAAGATGATGGAAGAAGGGCATAATACACCCTATTCAATACATCTAGGAGAAGATAAGATTTACAAGGACTTGAAAAAGGTGTATTGGTGGCCTAAGATGAAATAGGAAGTAGCCGAATTTGTAGCTAAGTGTATAACCTGTCAGAAGGTTAAGATAGAGCATAAGAGACCTCAAGGAACACTGCAACCACTCGAGGTCCCGGCTTGGAAGTGGGATTGCATCTTGATGGATTTTGTCACTAGTTTACCTAAGTCTAAGAATGGGAATGATATATACCATCTGGGTTGTAGAGGATAGACTTACCAAATCAACAGTGTTTATACTAATGAAGGAGACCTAGAAAATGGAACAACTTGCAAAGGCTTACATTAAAAACGTTGTAAGGTTACATGGAGTTCCTAAGGATATCGTTTCTGATAGGGATTCTAGGTTTCTTTCGAAATTATGGAAAATTGTCCAAGAGAACTTTAGTACGACATTAAAGATGAGTACAACATTTCACCTTGCAACGGATAGATAATCTGAGAGGACTATCCAAATTTTAGAGGATATGCTACGATCCTGTGTATTAGACTACCAAGGTGGATGGAAAAATAGCTTAGACTTGGTAAAATTCTCTTATAATAATAGTTACCATGCAAGCATTGGCATGGCACCATTTGAGGCCTTGTATGGAAGGAAGTGTAGAAGTCCACTATGTTGGAGTGACATAAGTGAGACAATAATTCTAGGTCCTCAATTGATAGAAGAAACAACAAAGCAAGTAAGAGAAATCTAAGATAAGATTTAAGCTGCCCGGGATCGACAAAAGAGTTACGCGGATTTGAAGCATAAAGAAGAGGAATTCCAAGTTGGTGACAAAGTTTTGCTTAAGGTTTCATCAATGAAGGGAGTAATGAGATTTGGGAAGAAAGGGAAGTTGAGTCCAAAGTACATTGGACCATATGAGATTTTTTCAATGAATAGGAAATGTTTCTTATAGGTTACCATTACCTATGGACCTCAACAAGGTACATGATGTGTTTCATGTTTATTGAAAAGATATATCCTAGACAAGTCGCATGTCCTACAACATGAAATTATGGAACTAGATCAAAGCCTAACATATGAGGAAAGACCTGTGAAGAGTATTGATAGTAAACTGCGTAGTACACGCAAGAAAGATGTCAAGATAGTAGAGGTTTTGTGGTCAAACCAAGAGACTGAAGAAGAGACTTAGGAGGCTGGGGATGAAATGAAAAAGAAGTACCTAGAATTGTTTGAGGTTAGTTGAGTTATGGGGACGTAACTCGTTTTCTTTAAGGAGGGTAAAATGCGGTAGAATTTGGCGCTTTTTACCTTATTTTCAAGCGTTTTTGTGCATTTTTAGTATATTTTGCACAATTTTATGCGATGCTTAGAGAGAAAAAAATCAAGAAAGGTTACAAAAAGTACAACAACTATAAGTATTAAGAAAATTTTTTATTAAGGGGGTGAAAAGGTGCATTTTTAAATAAGTTTTGAACAAAGTTTCATGATTTTCGTGCTCAAGTTTTGAGGACGAAACATCTTTTAAGGGGGGTAGACTGTAATACTCTGTATTTTTATAATATTATTATATATATAAATTATTTATTTTATTTATTAAAATGATTCATTTCATTTTAAAATAAATTAATTATTTAAATAATATATAAGTGTGTATAAATTAATTGGGTCATGAATTGAGGCAATAAAAGCATCTTGAATTGGGTTAATTTTATTTAAATGATTGGACCAACTTATTGAGAAATTAACGAAACTTAAGAGCCCAATAAGTTGGCCCCAAAGGAAAAGTTAAGGGAGAGTAGGATTTAGTAATGGAAGTTTTTTAATTTTGAGTTTTTGTTTTAAAAGGGGAGTATACTACTTTAAAACCTCAAGATTTTTCCACTCAAGATTCATTATTGTCAGATTTCACGAAAAACCCCAAAAATTCTCTCTTTATTTACCCTCTCCTTTTTCGCTTATGTTTCATCTTATTTTTCTCTATTCTCTCCCATGCCACTCTCTCTCTCCACCCCCTCACCGGCGCCACCATCGACCATCGACGACCACTAGCAGCAGCCGGCAACCAACAACTGGCCACCCTGTCTCTCCTCCTTTCGGTTTTGGTACAAAAGAAAAAAAAAACTCTTTTCTCTTCCTAATTTAATTTTATGGTTTTATTGTTTTTGAAGCATGATTTTATTTATGTTTTGGTACTGATTTTGGGATATGATGTTGCTAAAATATTTATATTAATTTCATATTTTATTTAATCAAGAACCCTAATTTATAAACCCTAGAAATTGGGGATTTTTATGTAATTTGTTAGGGTTTGATGCTAGGTTGTTGTTATTGATTAATTCATAGTTTAAACATGTTTTTAATGAGTTTAAAGCCCTTAATTTAATGTAGTAATTTAATTATACACACTACCTTTTAATTATTGAGTTAAAGTTTAATTAGCCATAAAAAGGAAAAAGATTAAAATATGATTTCCTAGTGTAAAAGTGATGTTTTATATTAAATAAGTATGCTGGAATGTTATTTAAGTCATGAAACTAAGTCTTTTTAAAAGGATTTAAAGTACCCACTTAAAGAAAGGTTTTATATCTTTTATGTCATTAAATTAGGTTGATTAGTAAGGTTTAAAGAGTATTATTGTTGTTGGAAATTTGTGAGAATAGTGGATTAATTATAGTTATGTATTTTTATTTCTAGGAAGCTTTGAGCTAGGTGTTTTGTAGCGAGTGTGGCTGACTTTAGGCAATATTCAAGGTACGTATGTGCACAAGAATATTTGTATATGCGTAGTATCATGTTAGAGTTGTGAATTATGATTTAAGTGATGAATTAGTAGCATGTTTGGTTGATTATATGCTTGGAATTGATGTTGGATGAGCATGAAATATTATGCAAGCATGTGAATATGATATTTGAAGCATAATACAAGTTGAACATGCATGAATCATGGAAGTATGTTTTATTTTCAAGTATCAAGGAAGCATGAAATTAATAAGCAAGGCTTATTTATGTTTAAAAGAGCTATAATTAGAATTATTGAGCATTATTCATGAATTTAACTCTCACCCATTTATTATTGGTGTTGAGTCAAGAAGTTAGTTTATTTATTTACTCGCTTAAATATAAGTTGAGATTGAGTCAAGAAAGTTTATTAGTGCATTCTGTGCACCAAGGTAGTAATCGTGCAATTTTGTGCACAAAACTAGACAAGAAACCTTAATTAAAATAAATAGTATGTGCTCACTAATTAATTCAAGAATGAATTAAAAGTATATATTGAATGTTGTTATGTTTATTCTTGATTGATTGGTTGGAGTCATCATAAATTAAATTGGTAAATCACGTAAAGTGTAAGAGGATATGCACCAAAACTCTTGGAACGTATATACCTTGAGTATGAACATATGGGGGGAGTTATGTGGTTTTATATTTAACCATAGCTTCTACAGGGGTACAGGACGCTATACTTTCTTTATTTATTATTATGCGATGGGATTCCGTCACAAGGTGACGCTAGTTGGTACTCGCTTGGTTAGATCCCAAGTGGGGGTCCCTTATTATTAAGGGATAGTTAAGGCAACAAAACCCGTTCGATGCGTAATCCAAAGATATTATTTAATAATTAATATTTCTAGTTATGAGTCAAAGGTAAGTTGACTTGTGATTATATGGCGAGCATGTTTTAATTAATTTGTAAATGATAGGATATTCATATTAGTGTGGTGAATATGTACTCAGCTTTTGCTGATTTGTACTTTTGTGTTTGTGTTTGGCTTTTCTTTGATTAGCCCTACTATGACCCATTTATATGGCGAGTAGAGAGTTGAAATAAAGGAGAAGTGACAGGTACTTGAAGCATGAAAAGCATGAAGGGAATGAGTGCCGAGAGTTATTTGTTATACTTTCCTAGTTTTATATTTAGAGTTATTGGTTTATTGGATTATTGTTTATGGACTAACATTATTATGTTTATTGATTTCTTAGTTGGATTTTAAAAAGGGCCATGTTTAGATTGGTTCCAACTTTTGAATTATTTAATTTTACTGTTGTTTTGAGATTATGAACTCAATTTTTATTTTAAAAGTTGGTTTTTATTTTAGACTCCCGCTTTGTGACTTGGAAAAATAACCTTAGTTTTTATCAAGGTGGTGGTAATATTTTGGATATTTCCTAAAAAAAATTTATTTAGAGTATAAAGTGTATTTTAAAAGAGGAAAATTTCCAGGGTATTACAAGTCCAATGCACCTCTCATGTGTCTGATTGGTATCGGCACGTAGCACTAAAGACGAACGATACATCCGGCCTTGTACATATCATGGCGTACATGATTGATCCAATAAGTGAAGCATAAGGAATCTGGTTCATTCTCTTAGTTGATCAGGTGCCTTTGGACACTGTTTCTTGTTGAGAGTATGTTATGACATGAGACATGGGTAAGTTGCCTCTCTTGGCTTCGACCGTATTAAATTATGCCAGTATTTTATCAATATAAGTTCTTTAGCTCAATCCAATCATCCTCTTAGATCTATCCCTATAGATCTTGATGCCTAATATGTACTGTGATGTGATGTCACTCCCACTGACCTTCTTGTAAATATAAGACTAATTTGGATTCATGATAAAACCAAACTTGTTGATGGCTTTATCGAATCGCAAATTGCAACTCCTGCTTGCCTGCTTTAATTCATAAATGGATATCGTAAGCTTGCATACCTTCCCAGCATTTTTTGGATCTATAAAACCTTCGTGTTGTGTCATGTACACAATTTCTTCCAAAATCCCATTAAGGAAGGCGGTTTTGACGTCCATTTTTGACGGAGGGAAATCCTAGGTCGTTGAGTTCTAAAACTCCTCCCGATCAAACCAAATTTATAACCAAACCTAATCCTAGTATAGGGATAAGTCCGGGTTGAATCAAAGAGAATGGAGGTATATGCTATGGTCTCAGGTCAAGCTATTCCGATGTCTTGGCAAGCGGTTTGGTGTAAAACAAGCATATCAACACAACAAATACTAAGAATAGAAATCAATATCAAGGTACTAGGGATTTAGGATCGACATGCATTCACGATAAACGTGCTAATTTGACGAGAAGTTAATCGATTTGAAATATGCGAGGGAAAATGGTATTTGCAATCAAAATCACTCGAAAAGCTATATCCTAGGGTCAAGCTAGTGGTCTCTACAAATGACAATTACAGGAAAATCGCAAGACAAGTTCAATCGATAATAGTAGCTTCCAAATCAATGTGTCGTATTAATGTACACTACAATGCAATCTAGCTTGATAATTAAGGTTAGGTACTCCTCAACAAATCAAACATATGCAAAAATTCCATCAACCAATTTAATCACAATATCAAATCAATCAAATTCCCCAAATTAGCAATAGTCTATCATTCATACATGCTTCACCACATCCCTAGCAAAGGATCTAATCAATACACATTATAGAATTGAAAGGCATAACTAAACTAATCAATAATTTCTTCATCAACATTGTAATCAAAATATCAACAATCAAATCAAACAATAAACTAGAAATTCAACAATGTATCAAAGATCAAACACTAAAATTGCATTAAAGAGAAAGGAATTCTAACAAAACTTTGATCAATATCAAAGAGAATGAAGATCAAAATGTAGCAATCATCAATTACCAAGTTTCTCTCTCTACAATCTAAGAATAAAGTTTCCAAAAATCTTGAGCTTTTCTCTCTAAAAATCTATTCTAAATAAAAATACTTCTCAATTCTAGTACTCTCCTCTCTCTAAAAGGATGAAAATCTATATATCGTAAAACTAACAAAGGAGAAGTCAGTTACACGTCCAAAAAGAACCCCAATAGGCGCACCCTATCCTCAATATGCGCGACCGTGGAGAAATAGGTACAGAACAGGGAAAGCAGACCTGCGCGGCCACACCTAGCACCCGCGCGACTACGCCCCTACTCTGTGCACCCGGGCCACCATCGTGCGCGCCCGCGCCTGGGAGCAGGGCAGCTCCTCTCGTGCGTCCGTCGATGCCTCCGTGCGCTCCACTTGATGAACATTGGGGGTGGAAGTTTCCAAGGGCCTCCACGATGGGTTCAACACCATTTTTGATGCCTACGCAGCTCAAGAGCGCCACTTAGAAGACTTGGACTTTGCACCCCTAACACTTGAGCTTCAGAGGGAGAGACCGGCTTGCATCTTGAGCCTTACAAATCTCGAGAAAAATCCATCGAGCTCCTTGAACATTACCAATCTCCTGAAATCAAAGAAAAGTAAACAAATAAAAGAGAAAAAGCGAAATAAACCTAAGAAATGCAAGAAAACAAGAAAAACAATTAAGAAAGCACAAACTAGAGAAAAGTCATATAAAACTAAAGAAAAAGGGATTTAAGAGTTATAAAAGCGATTAAAATTCATCCTAAAAGAGGCTAAATGAGTGCCATAAATGACACTCATCAATTTTCCATATTTCATAATCGTAATATGTGGCAATTAGTAGGTTTCATCATAATCAACGCCGTGAATTTGCATGTAACCTTTTGCCACCAGTCTAGCTTTGTATACATATACATTTCCATCTTTGTTCATGGCTTCTAGCCATTCAGCAGAGTCAAGGCTCGTCATAGCTTGTTTGTATGTCACTGGCTCATCTTCATCCATAACTATAATGTCTTGATTCTCGGTTAAGACAACACCAAGGTATCTATCTGGTTAAGATCTTTTCCTTTGCAACCTACGCAAGGTACTAAATTGAGCATTTACATTGTCGGTTTGACTTTGACTATTATAAGTAGCTGCATGCTTCCAATAAATTTTGATTGTTAGTTTGGTCAACTTGAGTTTGTTTCTCATCTACTCGAACCTCATCAAGTTCGATTTTCCTCCCACTTGTAATTTTAGAAGATGCTCCTTTTAAAAAAAAGACACCATCTCGAGCAACAACTAGTTTGTACTCAGATTGATTGTAGAAGTAATATCCTTTGTTTCTTTTGGATACCCCAGAAAGAAGCATTTGTCAGATTTTGGTGTAAGCTTGTCGGACAAAAGTCTTTTGACATATGCTTTGTAACCCCAAATCTTAAGAAAAGACAATTGCGGAGGTTTCTTTGTCCATAATTCATATGGAGTCTTTTCAACAGCTTTAGACGGAGCGCGGTTCAGTGTTAGTGCCGCGATTTGAAGTGTGTGTCCCTAAAAAGAGATAGGAAGACCGGTAAGACCCATCGTGGTTGAACCATGTCTAACAGAGCTCGATTTTCTTCTCTCGGACACACCGTTCCATTGTGGAGTTCTGGGAGGTGTCAATTCTGAGAGAATACCATGTCCTTTCAGATGGTCGTCGAATTCGTAGCTCAAATACTCGCCAGCTCGATCCGATCGAAGGGCTTTGATTTTCTTGCCAAGCTGATTTTCCACTTCACTCTAAAATCCTTAGAATTTTTAACGGATTCAAATTTGTGCTACATTAGGTAGACATAGTGTAGACACCAAATTGTGTCTTCCCAAATCCCAAACCCAGTGATGAGTGCCTTTCACGTCATTGAAAGAGTCTCGTGAATTCCTCTGTTTTTAATAAAATACTTCCTTTTGTTTTCGAAAAATCTTTCTTTTCGTACCCTATTTATGAAAAACGTTCAGTCCAGTTTAGCTTGATCCATGATATGGGTCCAATAATAGCGTAGTTGGATAGGTCTTGAAAAGACCTTTCCAATGATATATTATAATCCCAATTCCGATGAATAATGAGGAAGTTATGGCCAAAATACTAAACTGAGCCCAATCAGATTTTACCTACGGCCCAATAATCATGTGGAAGGTCAAAAGGTTTAATCCCATTCCTAAAATAATTAGGATTAATTAAAATCTTCTATAAGTTTATAAAAGATATTAATTATCCTTTTTGAAAAGATAAGATTAAAGAAATTGAAATTGAATAAAACTTTCCTTTTTTAAGTCCTAATTCTATTCGAAATAAAAGATATTCAAAGACGGTCTGATATTATTTTGGTGCCTCATAATTTTCATCTAAATCTTATATGTTTGGATAGATCTTGAAATTATCTTTCCAATGATAAATTATAATATCAATTCCGAGCTATAACGAAAAAGATATGAAAGAAATACAAAACTCTATCTAAAACTAACATCCTTCCACTATATCGGCCATATATGTTATTATAAAAAATATTTTAATCTGACTCTAATTGTTTTGGAAAGTACACCTCTACAGCTTTTCAACGACATATTATATGCCTTATTCCGACCTCTGAATCAAAAGTTATGATAAAAACAAAAACCGCAAAAACTGCTGTCTATCGAGTTTTATTCCAATTTGAATTCGGATTCTTTTCAATCCCTTCGACCGTATTTTTTCCTATAAACAGAGGTCATATCACCCTTTTTTCACTCATCAACAATCATCTAATTCTATTCTTTCTCTCTTTCTACAAGCTAGAAGCTTATTCTTTCTCCCTCTTTCTAAGCCTTGCCTTTTCAAAATACAATATTCGTCCATCACGAGACTTAGACAAACATAATCAAGCTCGAAGTTGCCTTCTCCCTAGACGTGAAAGGTTGATAATTTCTGAGGGTTTGGTCCCATATCGCTATTTTAATTATTTAAATTAATTGTTGATTTAATGTTTTCATTGAAGTTACTAACGTGTGTATTGTTTTGATAGAAAGATATACAAGGCAACAAAGTGAGTAATTATTTCTCTATATCTTTATAAAGCATGATTAGATTATTTTAATTCCTAGTATCATGTTAGGATGTCTTTATGATTCCTATTATTATGTTTAGGGTATTTACTAATATTTCTAATATCAAGTATGTTTCTAGTATCATGTGAGGATGTTATTTATTGCTTTCTAGTATCATGCTTAGGTTGCTTCTTATTTCTTCTATCATGTTAGTATCATGTTAGGGTTAAAGCTTTGATCTTTCATGTTTAGTGACATGCTAGAATTTGTTATTAATCATGTTAGTATCATGCCTAGGATCTTGCTAATATTATTATTATGCTTTGATGAGAATATTATTTTGATGATGACGATTTGTTGTGTCAATATATTATTATGTTGCTTGTTATTATTGTTATTGCTTGATCACGCCTTCCCTTGCAGGTTTAAAGGGAATTTGTACTTGAAATCAGGCTTAATAAGATAATTAATAATTTTATTTAGGCTAATGTTATTTTAATTCAAGTGATCGCCAATAATAGATTTATTTGTGCATTAATATTCAAGCAACATAAATTAAACAGGTTTAGGGTTAATATATTGATTGTATGTTAGTGAGAATGCACACATGAAAATGAGAAGAATAAAGAAGATGCCTATTTAGGGCAGGTTCAATCTCTTTTAGGTTGGATTTGTACCTTCATCCCCGAATATCTAGTCATGGTTTAGGACCACTATGGAGTTAGCGATCTCATGGATCGTGAAGGGGTGTAACCTTCTCTCTGTGTGAACGGTTTACAAGTTCCTAAAATTTGTTGGCGACTCTTTTGCTCTAGCTTCCTTCCCTTTGAACGCCACCATACTTAAGTGTATGATCACTGTGGGGCTCAAGTGTGGGATCCTTGAAATATTCCCTACAGTTTTTGGCGACTCCACTAGGGAAGATTTCTATTTTAATTCCTAAAATTTATTTTGGCAATAATTTAGAATGAGTGGATGAGACTCGAAACGTTCTAAGTATTCATGTGCGTAATTTTTATTAACATTATTGGCAAGCATAAAAAGGTCCGCATTGGATAGACCATCCGTAATGCGTCAAAAACATAGGATTTTTACACGTAGGAAATTTGGGAAATGTCTTTCACAACTAGAATCGAAAAAACGCTGCGAAAACTGGAAAATTCTAAGAACACAGAGAGCTGTTGAGGCATGTAGGAACTGGCGCTGAGAAAGCAGTGCCCATCGCAGTGCGATGGCTCTATCGCGACGCGATAGCAATATCGTGGTGCGACAGGGCTATTGTCTCGTGATGGTCCCTGTTGTCTCGTGCTACGTTCTTCCAATATCGAGCCAGAAATCTGCCTTCTTGTTTTGGCCGGTTCAAGTACTGTTTGCTCGATTTTACTTCCTGATTGAGTTTTTCTCACTTTTCTAAACCCATATGTGTTCTACATATGGTCATAACCGTCTGGGAATTCACGCTCCATTTACCCAATCGAACGCTCATTGCAACGAAGGGTACATCCGAGTTTGTGAATTCACCAAACCATGGAAGCAAGTTTAACTTGCGGGGTCCCATCCATACGCGCCAATCCTTCCAAAGGTAAGGCTTTCGTGCGATGCATCTGAACTCATAACCATGGACCCTCTTTGACTAACCTTTATCTTTGAACTTTAGAGCACTAGAGCCATGGTTAGGTTACAAACCCATTGCATCATATTGTGCTTACTTGACTATTTATGCATCTTTGCTTGTGCATATTTACACTAACCGTTTGTTTGACTTCTGTATAAGTTTAAATAAACTAATTAATGACTATGTAGGACTTTGCTTAATTAATTAATTAATATGATTAATTAAAGCCTAATAAATTGACTAAATCTGACTTAGTACGACTTTAGGTTTGTCCTTTTAAAGTAGAACACTGGAAACAGGCTCAGACCGACGTTTCAGCAATGACGTGAAGGTTTGACCTGTGGCGCGACACGAAGGTGTCCATCGCGACACGATACCATCATTGTGCCGCGATGGCCCCTAGCGTTTCGCGACAGTTCCTTTGCTTCAGCGACGGTCCAGTTCACTGCTTGAGTCTTCACGCTGAGTCTAATTAACCAATTTATTAACAGTAGAAGCTGTATTTACTTTGTTTGAGTCTAAGCACGTAGTCTCATGGTCTTACACAAGTGTCAAAGCATGCCACTTTCACTCACTTTTTAAGCACACACTTTGTGAATATGGACACCATGACCATGCTTAAAGAGTCTTGTGTGCGCGTGTTTTCCGTCATTTTTTAGGGGGTGGGGGTAACTCGGATATTAATCCTCAAAAAATAACCATGTTGTTTAAACAAAAATGTTATTTGAACTCCATATACTTGATTCCCAAAAATATACACCCTATTTTCGCCTTTTGCCTTTAAAACCAATAAAGTCAAAGTCAATTTGAGTAAAGTCATTAAGTCAAATATGGTTTAATTTACAGCTCTTGTTCAAGAAAGGAAGGGCGACAAATCAAGGAAAACACTTTCATCCAAGTTTTACTCTTTCATAAACCGATTCGACAAAAGAGAAAAGCTTAGAAGAAAATGGCAAGTCAGGAAGAAGTCAATGAACTTAAACAAAACCTTGCTAGTTTAACTGAGATAATGAAGACTATTGCTCTTCAAGTCAATGACCCTGCGAAACAACAACAGATGGAGCGAATGTAAGAAAGCTTGAGCAAGCTCTCCAATGACTATAAGTTCCAGGGGATTAGCTCACAAGGGGTCTCGGTGGACAAGGAATTTCTTCCACAGAAATTCAATGCCAATGACATCCCAAGATTCAAGCTAACTAACAACCCCTACTTCCACATAAGAGCTTTTGAAACAATAATGAACATTAAAGGGATTGATAGGAAGGTTTTCCATTCGTTATTTTCATTATCTTTAGAAACCGTTTGTTAACAATGGTTCTTTTCCCTTGATAAAGACAAGATCTCTTCTTGGGATTCAATAACAAACGCTTTCGTAGATAGATATAAATGCAACATTCAAGTTGAAACTGACCATAGGGAACTTGAGATGTTGAAACAAAAAGAGAATGAAGGATTCACCTCCTTCTTTAACAAGTGGAGGGAAATTTCTGCCAAAATGGTTGAGGTTCCTACTGAAAAGGAATCTGTAAGGATGTTCATCAAGAACCTCCAAAAAAGTACTCTAAGCATCTCAAATACCAAAGAAATTTGAGTACTTTCAAGGTCGTCTATGACATAGGAATCAACATTGAAGACGACCTTACAAAACAAAAATCTGCTAAAAATTCCAACAGTGGCTGGAAAGGAAAGAAGAACGACAATCGTCCTTATTCCAAAACTACCCACTCAACCTTTAATCTGAATGAGGTCCTAGCTATGAACAATCAAGGACAAAAGAAGCCATTTAGGAGAAACTTCACACCTATTGACATGAGTTATGACACAACATTTGATCGTCTTCATGTAAAAGGTCTCACAACTCCTTTTCGGCCATTTGGAGACCCACCAGTCAAAAGGAAGACGACTAATTGGAATCCCAATGCACATTGCAAATACCATCAAGGCAGGGGTCATCCTACTGAAAACTGCTTGAAGTTAAAGGAAGTAATTCAGGATCTAATTGACAGCAATAAACTTCCATTGCCTCCTGCAAGCAAGAAGCCAAATATAAAAAATGCTCCACTTTCGGATTCCTTGGCCATTTTTGATGAGGAAAACCATATTGATCATCACCCCTCATCAAACCAATCGAAGAAACTCATGTTATCGAAGAAGAGGAGGAAACCTTTTTCGACGCCATGAGCGATTTTCTCGCAGGAGAACAACCTGCCACCAAGGAAGAGGTATGGCTTCTTATAAATACAATGAGGGAGGAAATAGACCTATATCGCGAGGCCCTATATCATGAAAATTGGTATAAAGTAGGCGTGCCCATGAAAAAATGATGCTTGAAAGAAAACCTTTTTCTCTCAAAGTAATTGAGACACACAAGAGGAGTAACAAGGTACACACCTATTGGGACGTCTCATGCAAACATGTTTCAAATGATCTTCGAGAAAGGGAAGATCAAATCTCTCGAGCCAAGACCATTTGAATCACTAAAAAGAACGGATAGATTCTACTGTCCATACCATCAATCAGGAGGGCATACCATAGAACACTGTTTCAAATTCAAGGATATAGTCCAAGGACTGATTGATAGTGAAAAGTTGGTTCAAATGCAACCAGATAAAGATGCTAGCATCAATGGAGTATGGGATGGTGATGATGAGGGTGTTTACCTTAAAGATGTGGAAGAAAGTTCACTTTCCTCAATTATCTGATCGATGACATTTGGGAGGAGGAGGATTCTCCTATCGACGTCCTCACAAGATAAGGGAGAATGCAACCTCCTATCACAACGCAACCCATTCCTACTACTCAACAAGTTCCCATTCCAATCATAGAAGACAATGAAGTTGTCAAACAACTTAAGAAGACTAAGGTCGAGATGAACGTATGGAAATACTAGCCACATCCCATGAGCATAGAGTCATAGTAATGCATGCCTTGGCTAAGGTAGGAATAGACTCATAAACCACTCCTGAGGGGTTGGCTAACTTCCTCACGAGTGATCTCCCTAGCCCCATCAATCTAATCACCTTTTCTGACAAGGACTTACCTACAGAAGGTGATAAGCACAATAAAGCCTTAAACATCACAGTAATCTGCAAGAGAATGAAAGTCCCAATGACTCTCGTAGATTATGGGTCAGCAATCAATGTTTGCCCACTTCGAACTGCAAGGATGTTAGGAATAAGAGATGAAGACTTATCTCCATCTACACAAGGCATACGAGCTTATGACAACACTCGTCGCCAAGCTCTTGGAACCATAACGATGAATGTTATGGCAGGAGTTATTGAACATGCTACCACCTTCCAAGTAGTAGACATTAAAGCCTCTTTCAACTTATTATTGGGGCGCCCATGGCTTCATGACCTTAAGGCCGTCCCTTCGTCCCTTCATCAACAAGTGAAGGCCATAGTTGGAGGAATTCTTGTCACAATTGATGCTTCCCCTATGTGAATTAAGGAAATTGATAAACCTATCATAAACGTAGAGCATGATGAAAATGACGGAGATTTATGAGGCTTTAATGCAGAAGAGGTCTCCTTAATCGAAGAAGATGAAAGGACCCCTCTTTGCTACAACCTCCATTCTAATCATACACTAAATGCTATCCTTAGAAATAAGGGCACTTTCCTGGAATGACTCTAGGAAAGAAGAAAGAGATACCAAAAAAAATGGGACTACATGGCCTCCCTAATTTAGACACTTTTGGACTTAGTTTTGAACCAACTCTAAAAGATCTCAAGCGAGCCCGCAACAATGCACGAAGGAATGCTCGTACCCAAAAGAAAGCAATCTCAATGGACCAATATCCCTTCACTCTAAACGACCAATTTATAAACAAGGGTGAGGATTATCCATGTTACGAATTTCCTAAGCCTTTTGTCAAAGATAGGGTAAGAGAACCAGGATTCGAAATCTTTTTGGATTGCAATTTCCTAGATGAGATCCCAACTCCTATTCACAAAGAGAAAGCACCCCCATGCTTTGACTTTAATGTCATGGGACTACTCTTTGGCTACGAAAAAAATGAGCCTAAGCTCATCGACGATAATTCTGCCCTTATCCAAACGGCCTTACAAAGCGAAGACTTTGATTCCACAAAGCTCATTACTCCGGCCGAAGGATCAGTTTGAGGATGGAGAAAGACAGTGAAGGTGACTACGCTAAGTGGAAGAAAGATCTCTATAACAATAGGACAAGGACCTATGTTCGATGAGTCTGAGTCGTCTGAGTCTGAATTCAAGTCTTTTGTAGTCGAGTCCTCTAAACCCTCTATAGTAGCAGCTCCTTCTCTCCCTTCTACTTAAAAATCTACTCCTAGGATAGTTAGTAATCAAGTCCCAATGGATGTTTCTTTATTTGATGTAATGATTTCCGAATTCAATAACATGTCTTCATTTGCATACTCCTCGTGTCATTCTCTAACCTAAGATGACGAGCATTGCTTAACTAACAATGAAAGTGACAAAAAAAGAACCAGTAATTGAAGACACCGAAACGGTTGATAACATGTCTTCATTTGCAAGGAAACACTTGAAAACAAAACACCAGTAATTGAAGACACCGAAACGGTTGATATCTCAAAAGATCCAACCATTAAAAGAGAAGTTAAAATGGGTCTAACTCTCAGTAAAGAAGAAAGAACCAATTTAATTAATCTACTAAAAGAATTCATTGATGTGTTTGCTTGGTCATATGAAGATATGCCAGGAATAAATAGAGAAATAGCTCAACACACAATACCACTAATTCCAGGAATGAAACCTGTAAAACAAAAGTTACGTCGAATGAAACCAGACATAGCTATTAAAACAAAAGAAGAAGTTCAAAAACAAATAACTGCAGGTTTTATCAGGGTATCCAAATACCCCGAATGGGTCGCAAATATGGTACTAGTTCCAAAGAAAGATGGAAGGATTAGAATGTGTGTCGACTATAGAGATTTAAATAAGGCAAGTCCAAATGACGACTTCCCTTTACCACACATCGACATTTTAGTAGATAACACAACAAATCACGCACTTCTCTCATGTATGGATGGGTACGCAGGGTACAACCAGATTCTCATTGGTTGAAGAAGACATGGAAAAAACTACATTCATAAAACCTTGGGGAACTTACTGTTACACGGTAATGCCATTCGAGTTGAAAAACGCGGGTGCCACTTACCAAAGAGCAGCGACTGCCTTACTCCATGATATGATGCATAAAGAAGTTGAAGTCTATGTGGATGATATGATTGTTAAATCAAAAGACCGTCCAGGACACCAAGTAGCCTTAAGAAAATTCTTCGAAAGGCTTAGGAAATACAACATGAGGTTAAATCCAGCCAAGTGTGCTTTTGGAGTCACCTCAGAAAAAGTCTTAGGCTATGTCATTAGCTCTAGAGGAATAGAGGTAGACCCAACTAAGATCAAAGCAATCATGTCAATGCTGCCGCCCAAGACGGAGAAGCAAATTCGAGGATTTATTGGCCGGTTGCAATACATAAGTAGCTTCATATCCAAGATAACCACAATATGTGAACCAATATTTAAAAAGCTTAAAAAGAATATGCCAGTGATATGGGGCGATGAGTGTCAAAAAGCCATTGATAAGATCAAAGCCTCACTTGCTAATCCTCTTGTATTAGCACCAGTGCTTTCAGGAATCCCTCTTCGATTGTACCTAACAGTCACTAAAGAGACAATGGGAGCTATGCTTGCACAAGAAGTAGAAGGTAAAGAGAACGCCATCTATTACTTGAGTAAAAAGATGCACTAGTATGAAATACGCTACACAACACTTGAGAAATTGTGCCTCGCACTAGTGTGGGCCACAACCAAGCTAAGACACTACATGCTCGTCTATATAGTCTACGTAGTATCTCGAATGGACCCAGTTAAATATCTCTTTGAGAAATCTACACTTAACGGGCGAATATCAAGATGGATAGTCAACTTAGCCCAATTCGATGTAAGGTTCATGCCTCAAAAAGCTATTAAAGGATCGGTGGTCTCAGACTTCTTAGCAGATTTCCCAATAGAAGATTCGACACCGATACATGACAATGATTTTCCAGACGAGGATTTGATGGTTACAGAAGATGATACTTTGACAAAGCCTCAAACCAAAAAGGTTGTGGCGTAGGAGTATTATTAGTATCACCTAAAGAAGAACACATCCCAATCTCCATAAAGTTAAATTTCGACGTTACCAACAATGCTGCTGAATATGAAGCATGTGTGGTAGTCCTCGAAACAACTTTGGCATTAGGAGTAATGAAACTTCGAATATTCGGAGATTCTTCCTTAATCATCGATCAGATTTCCAAAAGATGGAAAGTAAGGAGTGAAAGCTTATCTCCTTATCAAACATACCTGGAAACTCTTACAAATCAACTCGAAAAGGTAGAATACACATATCTACTAAGGGAAGAAAATCAATTTGCCGATGCCTTGGCAAGACTTGCCTCGATACTTAGGATTCCTAAGGAAATTAAGCAAATGCCTTTTAACAATAGAAAAACAGCATAAACCGGCTTACATCCAAGCCATAGAAGATGGTGAAGTAGTTCAAGGAGATGAACAAGGGGAGGAAGAACCTTGGTATACTGACATCCTCAACTACGTCACCAAAGGAGTATATCCACTTCACGCTGACAGGAGAGCGAAGCGAGCTCTGAGACTTTTGGCTTCCCAATATGTGCTCATAAATGATGAGCTACATAAAAGGGTACCTAAAGGTAGAGCTCTTCTATGTGTAGGAAAAAGGAAGCTCAAAGGGCAATGAGAATAATCCACGAAGGAGTGTGCGGAACTCATATGAATGGCAAGATGCTAGCTCAAAAAATAATGCACCAAGGATATTATTAGACTACCATGAATAGGGACTGCCATCAATATGTAAAAAGATGCCCTAAATGCCAAATATACACTAACCTACAACATGTTCCTCCCTCTCTCCTTTACACCTATACATCTCCATGGCCCTTCTCAACATGGGGAATAAACATTATTGGAAAAATCACTCCTCCTGGGATAGAAGGCCATGAATACATCCTAGTAGAAATTGAATACTTCACAAAATGGGTTGAAGCAGCATCATATGCTAAACTCACCGCAAAACATGTAGCACTCTTTATCGAAAGGAACATCATATGTCGATATGGAGTCCTATATGAAATGATAAGTGATAATGGAATTCGCTTTCAAGCGGAATGTGAAGAATTGCTTCAAAAATATGGCATTTAACATCATCACTCTTCCCCGTACAGACCTCAAGCAAATGGTTTAGTAGAGGCAGCCAATAAGAATTTAAAGGCTATCATCGAAAGAATGAAAGAAAACTACAAGGATTGGCCTGACAAACTCCATTTCGCTCTTTAGAGTTATCGCACATCAATTTGTTCATCCACAGGAAATACACCATTTTCCTTAGTTTATGAAATGGATGTCGTACAACCTGTAGAATTAGAAATACCTTCCCTATGCATCGCGTTGGAAAGTAAGTTTGATGAGGTCGAATGGACTAGAGCAAGATATGAGGAGCTAATTCTACTCGATTAAAAACGACTAGAAGCTCTACATCATACTCAATGCTACAAAACTCGCATGGGCTAGACACTTCAATAAAATGGTCAAGAAAAGAAACATCAAAGTAGGAGACGTGGTGTTAAAAGCATTAAGGATAAATGTTCTAGACCCAAGGGGCAAATTTAGGTCTAATTGGTCTAGACAATACATCGTCAAAACTATCCTATCAGGAGGTGCCGCAAAACTAACTAATATGGATGGTAATGAATTCTCAAATATGACAAATCTTGGCCAACTTAAGAAATTCTACCCATGATGACTTGAGTAACATACTCAAAAGAGCTACATTTAACTTGATTCCTAAGGAAAGGATATGTAGGCAGCCTTTTACAGGGTGTGGCCACTTTAATTTTTACAAATCTCACACCTCTGTATCAGCACGCCAACACAGAGCGAACGTCACGCTGAATTGAAGTCTAGCGCGCCGCGACAAGATCTGTTTCATAGCGATAGGGGTATCGTGTCGCGACAGGTTTGTTACGCCACGACGAATTTAAATTTCCAGCGCCAGTTCGCTTTCGTCAATCTGGGCAAATTTCAGTGTATTTCGGGAAATTTTCGACTTTCGTACTCGAACAATTTTCGAAATTAATTCAAGTCGTTTTCATTGCTTTAATAAAAAATTCAATGTAAAAAGTCGATTTAATTTAAAAAGCTCAAAATTGCATTAATAAAAGTAAAATTACATTAGTGATGGAATTAAATAAAGGCTTAAAAATAAAATTGACTTGAAATTAAAAATTAACTAATAAATTGAAAGTAAAAGCAATGCTCTAATCTGTCTTCTCCTTTCTAGCCCTTTTCCAATTCTTGTCTACCTCTTCTTCATCATCCATCTCTTTCATTAATAGGGATCCCTTAGAAGATCTGCACACAATCTTAGTATCAATAGTTTCTCCTTTAGCCATCACACCATGTTTTTTTTCAACCCATACTTTCTTTTCTATGGAGTCAGCTTTCCTTTTCTCTTTGCCCTTAGTAGTACTTTTCTTCTTAGGCATAATAGGAGTCTTGAATTCAACTCTTGCACTTAGACGATCTTTGGGATGAATTTTCTTATCTCCTAGGCGATCTTTAACATTGGTCTTGCACATATTTTGGATTTTGTTCTTGTCCTTTTGAGATCTACCAAGCAACCACTACTTCACATCTCTAGACAAAGAAGGGGAAACTTTTTAGGTAACAACTTCCCACAAAGGTGTAGCACACCAATAGTCATCAAATCTTTCTGCATCTTGTCAAACGGGAAATTCATAAGGGCGACGAAGATCCCCGGAAGGAACGGATTGAGCAAAGCCATATTGTCTTTTTACTCTAGAAGGGTAGTAAAAGGTTAACTTGGACAAACTTGGCAGACGGGAAAAAGGTTGTTTATTAACACCGACCATCTTTTCAATATTCCACCAAGGAACAACCCATTTAATGGCAAAGTCGCGAGTTTCAAAGATTCTACTCCACTCCCGACGACCCATCTTTATGGAGAAACGTTTCTTCCTCCATACAAGGCAATTTGGTGTATACTTTTCAACATTGTTTGGAGGTCTAATTAATTCAAGCCTTTTCATTAGCCAAATCTGCAAAAATTCAATGCAAATAATTAGTATTAGTATACAAAATTTAATATTTTTTTATTTTTGTAATTAGAAGTATTGATTTTCTACCTGTAATGAAATTGGAGAACCTCTAAGAGGTGCTTTCGTATCTCTTTTTAGTTCATCTAAACTAAGCATAATTTCTCCAACAATCAATGGCATTGGATTTCTCCCTGATTCAATTTGCTCCATGACAGATGCTAAAATTGCTTGACCCTCATGAATGTTTCCACTAGTGAGAAGATATTGGCTAAACATACAAAAGTGGAAAGCCCTCCTCCTATAAACATGAAAAGACTCAGAGCGGGGTTGTAGGAGTTGTTCGAAGTGCGCCTATGTAAAGCATGTGTGAACATGCTTGGCACTCATAGGAAATGGGAGTTGACATAATACGATTAGGGACAAGGAAAGTAGGGAGCCGTAACAAGTTTTTAAGGAACTTGTAAACTGTTCACGGATAATTTAAGGCAACCACGACAAGGGACAACGAAAGGCAAAAACGATTGACCCGTGAAGGATACACCCATTTATAATCCATGAGATTACTAACTCCATATGGTTCGGAACCACGAAAGGAGGATCGGGGATGATGGTACGAAGTGAGTCATGGAGTCACATTCGCCCGTATTGGCCTCTACTCGATTCTTATTGTGAAAAGTGATTCCTGCGATCTCAAAGTCATGCAAACAAAATATTCAGTTTGCTCCAAACTATTATTATGCTAAATTGGTTGAATATTAATACAACACATAATTCAAAAATATCGTGATCACTTGATTAAACAACAAGATTAAAAAGGAACCTAAGCCGGTCGTCCAAATTATCTTATTAGGCGTGATTTTCAATTACATATTCCCTTTAAACATGCAATATGGTGATCATAAAATATAGAATAAACATTAATATTGGAAGCAATTTAACAATAAATTTAACAATATAAAATCATTAGAAAAACAATAGAAATAAAAGGAACATGATTCCTTACTTTGATTTTGTTTGCTTGCAACTATAAAACAATAAACGAGTTAGTAACTCAAGGAAATAAATAAAACAATATTTAAAATTAAATTAAATAGAGTTGATTTGGGGCCAAACCCTTAAACAGTTCTACCTTTCACGCCTTGGTTTAAGGACAGAACCTCGGGTAAAGTACGGACTCCTTGGAGTGCTTAAAGGAAGTATTTTGAGAGAATAAGGTAGGCTAGTGTTTAGGCTAGAGCATAGAAGATAGAAGAGAATGTTAATTGATGCCCCGAACAACAGAAATGAGAGGGTATTTATAGGGAAAATGAGCAGCGTGAACACACGGAACCAAAAAAAGATAAAGACCCTAAAAAACAATGCCGCGACACGGTGTAGAATCCTGTGACACAGGGAAAAACAGTTTGATGCGTGATAATTTGGTGTGACGCGGGACAAAAAACAGACTACAGAAGATAAAACGCGTTTAGGGATTACGTAGAGAAAACACGGAGCAATCCCGTGTCACGGTATATGCATCATGGCACGGGAAAATATGCCGTGGCGTGGCAACATTTCTCGTGATGCGGCATAGTTTGCCGTGACGCGACGGATCTTGCTTCCATTTTTACGTCCAGATACATTTTAACCCTAATTACGCTCTGCATTTTTATGTGTCGTTTCATAATTTCGGGCTATTTAGGTTTATTATTTATTAATTGGGCTAAATAAAAGAGTAAAGAGATAGAATGCATATCTGACACCAGTGTATCGGTGACAAATGAGTTTGGTAGCTTCCTATGCTTGAAGGAATCCAACGGATGACATTTTGTTGAGATACTTTCCATGCCTGAGGAAAGTCGACTGAAGAGTTTGGTAGCTGTCTATGCTTGAAGAAATCTACCAGATGACACTTTCCATGCTTTAGGAAATTCGACATATGAATTTGGCGGCGTTCTATGCTTGAAGAAATCCACCGGATAATACTTTCCATGCTTGAGGAAAGTCGATAGATGAATTTTGCGGTTTTCTATGCTTGAAGAAACCCACCGATAATACTTTCCATGCTTGAGGAAAGTGGACAAATGAATTTGGCAATTTTCTATGCTTGAAGAAACCCACCGATAATACTTTCCATGCTTGAGGAAAGTCGACAGACGAATTTGGTGGTTTTCTATGCTTGAAGAAATCCACCGATTGAGATACTTTCCATGCTTGAGGAAAGTCGATTGATGATATAATCGCTGACTTCTTCGTTTTAAGAGGTGATAACAACCGACAATTTTCCATGCTGGAGGAAAAGCTTGTCTAATGAGATTGCAAGTCTCTGTGTATCGAGAACCTTGCACCATGAAATGATGGTGGTTCGATTGTCCCCAAACGTGGGCTGTAATTGGTTTACACCTTCAAGTTGACTATCCGACCATATTAAGTGCTTAAAATATCGAGAATGCGATTTTGAGGCTTGTTAAGGGAAAAATGGTAATTTAGGTTCCACTTAAATATCAGTTAGAATTTTCCGTGTATTTTCGGTGAGAAAATAACTGTCAGAAAGCTGCGACAACTTATTCAAACTGGTCAAAATGCCTGGAATACTCAAGAAACAAGTCAATACGGTGTGCAGGACACGCGTGTGCGCCGTTCCACATGGAGGTTTACCGTGACACGACATTTATTCCTGTCACGCGGTAATTTATTCGTGACACGGGAATTTTTTTTTACTGCTGAATTACTCAATTGTGCCAGGAATATTCGCTGATAAATTCGCGCGTGCACCGAGTCTTTAGATTTTTTTGCCTTTGACCATCTAAATCACCGTGCCACGTCAGGTATACCGTTACGCGGTAACGGATACCATGGCACGGGAATTAAAGCCGTGGCATGGGGCTTTATTTTGCCTTTAAATTCGAGTTTTCGCATACCTGCTTACTTAATTCATTTTGTTGCTTCTGTTCAATCTTGAGTTCACCATTTTCCCCCTTCTCGTTCTTTTTTTTTTCTCAAAATACCACATCACGGCCGGCTTGTACCGTGGCACGAAGCTTAATATCGTATCGCGGTGTTATTGACAGTGTCACGGTGTATCTGAGAAGGTTTTCGGCTCCGTCGCTGCTGCTGTTCGAGTTTCCCGTCCCAATTTTCGCCGCGTCGCGTGGGTCAAGACCGTGACACGTCACCTGTTACCGTGTCACAGCATAGAGTACCATGTCATGGTGGTCTGTCTGCTCTCGTTGCTGCTGTTCGACTTCTATGTTGTAGTTTTTTTAGCTCCATTCATTCGTTTCTTCACCATTTGTAACTCAAAACTCTTGCAAACTTCCCCATTTTCGAATTCCTACAAGGATCCATGTAAGTTTTCTTTGCTTTTTGTCTCAAATTTTGCCGTAAATGCCATTTTTGCTTGAAACCCTAAAAAATAATCAAATTGGGGGTTTTTGATTTTGAGCTTCTATGTCGAAATTCTTGCCATGAATTAGCCTGTATATGAATGCATGTTTATTTGTGAGAAATTCGAGACTAAGTTTGCATGATTTGGTGAAGAAATGAGCAAATCAACATTTTTTGTACTACTCGTGTGAAATGATGTTCTTGTTGTTTATTTGCACTTGAAATGATGATATAATGGTTGTAGATCTTGTAAAATATACTACGATGTGCCGATCTATTGTTTTTGTGCAATTTCGAAATGTGCTCTGTTTTTGTGTATGTACTATATTGTCATGGAGAACATAGCATCATGCGATTAGGAGAACTGTAGTATTAGTTTGTCATGGAGAAACTAAGTACTAGAAATAATTCTATTATTTTGCTAATTTTTGGCCTTGAGGTAAAAATTTAGCGTATTTATAACAGAAAATGCAACTTAAGGTAGCTGTTAAGCTGTTTTTGAATAAATAACTAAATAACTTAGGAAATGATGCTAAATATTTAGATTTTTATTTTTTGTTGAACATAATAGCATGCCTAGACAACGAGATCGAGATATTTGTACTCGTGGTCGGCTTTAAGCTTTCCGAGAGGACACTCCCACGGTTCCCGAGGATATAGACGATGCCTTAGAGATCGAGCCTCGCCCTTCTATGAGTAGAGGTAGGTGGAATCCACCTTCGTGGACACCATACAAGTTGGTTTTCTGTGGTGAGAACCATATTTCTCACCGTCCGCTTTCCGAAATAGTTGATGGTGTGCTTCGCCATCATGGTTCAAGATCTGGAGACATGATTCCCCGGCTATACAGGATTATCACAAGGGATCCTACCACCAACAGTTGTGGGATTTCGCACCCCCCGGGGCTGTGATTCGATAGTTGTCCGAGCGCTATTGGAGTATTTCTAGGATATTACCAACACTTCCCACTTCGCTTGGGGGGAGATAACGGTGACTCCTCTTGATTTCAGCATGATCAGCGGCTTGCGCTTCACCGAGCGGCCTGTTCGGCAGATTCCTAACCTCACTTGGGGGGTTAATGAGGTTGCGGAGTTGTTAGGTCTTGTCGTTCAGCATATCAGAGCTCGACCGATGCCTCGGGGTGGTCCTAGGAGTGGGCGATCAGAGTTAGCTTTTGTTCTTGCCCATGGTTTTTACATAGCTGAGACAACACTTTATCTTAATCCTTATTTTTAGGACTCTTTCTCGTGATAGGAGTTCTCGTGCGCTCGTTTGTTACCTGCCGTCTCTGGTCAGGATTGGTGAGATAGGATCCTTTAGTTGAGCTAGTATAGGATATGTTGATCTTCTCTTGTCGCTGCGTCATGGCTGCAGGCAGCTGAACAATCAGGCCCCTGTTGCTGCTTATGGTCTGTGGAGAGTCGTAGAGGTGGTGATCTTTTCCTCTTCATGTTTTGCTTTTACCGATTTAGCTCATGTGCTTAGAGATTAATCTTGTTGCAGTTGTGGTTCTATGATTACTTTCCGGGATTAGCCCCTCGACGGCGTCGCGGAGCGGTCCATGATTTTCTTGTCGGTGCCAGCTGACGTGACTGAGACGAGTCACGAGTGGAGTCCGTATCGAGCCTGCGGGGGCTGCTGCGTCGGGGCACCTCTACTGTTGGTGTAAGGGTCGATTTCATAGTGTATTATCTTTTACTTTGATGTTATTCTTCGGAATTCATTGCAATCTCTTGTGGTTTTCAGATTGCTGTCAAGATCCAGTATCGGCCTTGGGCTGGCATGGCCGACCTTCCCGAGGCTTTGGAGCTTTCGGTGTGCCGTAATGTCTTCTTTGGCACATCACGCTTTTTTTGGTTCCTTGGAGAGCGTGTTGTTCGTTAGCACAGCGCTGATCGCTTTGTGGTGCCATTGCCTCCGCTGGAATCTATGTTGCACTCACGCTTGTTGGGGGAGCTGTTGGAGAGGAGGGAGCCCTGCCATTTTCCTTGGCAGGAGTTGGTGCGCATGGACGGCGATTATTCTCAGAACTTGCTTCCTTACTTGGCTCATTCGCCCCATGTTCTTGAGGTTTGCTTTTCTTTTAGAATTTTATTTTGCTTAGTCCCTGTTTATATCGTCGAATAACCTGATTATTCGATCGTATTTTAGACGATTGTTCGTCGTAGGGGGAAGATCGAGGTCCCACCTCAGTCCGTTCGTTATCCGGGGCTGATTGGCATGACTGAGGATGATATTGCTGATGCACCAGAGGGTTTTAGACAGGCGTAGGAGTCCCTGCCTGATAAGTTCGAGCCGGTAAGCTTTCCGACACATCTTTCATTCTTCTTATTACTGCTTGTTACTGACTTTTTGGTTTCAGATCACGCATTCGGATATGATGGGCTTTCTGAAGTTGATTGATGCTTTGAAGTATTGTGTCATCAAGCTACGACGTGGTGCGAGTTGTCAGAGTGGCTCAGACGATGCTCATGAGGTATATTCATCTGTTTTCTCAGGTTTACCTTTTCATGCATCACTAATATCTTTTCATTTTGTGTCTTTCAGGAGCGAGGGAGGTGGCAGAGGTCTCGCTCGCGCTCAAGGCATAAAGGCTCGGACGAGGGGGAGCCTAATCACCGCAGACGATCCCCTGAGGTTCGTCAGCATTCTCAGACGCAGCGGCATCAGCCTCAGACTCTCAGCCATTTCAGGGGCTTTAGACTCGGTGGCCGCAATCTCAGTTTTCTTAGCCGTTTTAGGAGACTCAGTGGCAGAAAACTCGGCCTTCTCAGCCATTTCAGGAGACTCAGTGGCAGCAGT
Source organism: Chenopodium album (assembly GCF_948465745.1). Classification (NCBI taxonomy): domain Eukaryota; kingdom Viridiplantae; phylum Streptophyta; class Magnoliopsida; order Caryophyllales; family Amaranthaceae; genus Chenopodium; species Chenopodium album. Next base: position 25,997,408 of record NC_137850.1, on the reverse strand, counting down.
CTCGGCCCTCTCAGCCATTCCAGCCTTCACAGCCTGAGTTTAGTCCGGTCATTACTCCTATGGACCAGGCCTTATTTTCAATTCCATTGTTTGGGACGATGCCTCCACCGACGCTTCCTACATCTTAGAGTCGGCCTACACAGTTTACCAACTGAACAGGACCTGCTTTGACCACGTCTTCTGCTGGAGCTATTGGTACTAGTAGGGACGCTACTCCTCGCACTCGGATGATGTAGAGTCTTTTTGGTCCGCCATTCCCTTACTTGCGGTCTCATGATGACACTGATCCCAGTTCTAGATCGGAGCAGTTTTGACCGAGGGTTTTCATTATGTACTTAGTTGATGACGCTTGACGCTATTTATGTACCATGACTCACTTTGTAAATTTTATTCACACTTTATGTTTTTGACAGTATTTACTCAATTAGTGTGCATGTTAGTGTGTGCTTGAGACTGACTGTGTATTTATTAATGACGCGAAAAAAAAAATCGTTATTTTTCGTAATTGGAGGGTACTGACCTTCCCTAAAGGATAAAGAAAATAAAAATGGGACTAGTTTTACAACTTTCCCAAAAGAAAAATAAAAATAAAAATAAAAATGGGACAAGTTTTACAACTTCCCCAAAAGAAAAAGAAAATAAAAATAAAAATAAAATAAAGGGAGAATTTTATTAGGAATAAAACTCTCAAGAAACGAGATTGAAGGATAAACGGTGAAGGAAAATACAACAAAAATCCGAAAAAAATAGGTCAAGAATAAAAATTAAAAAGCGCATGACCACCGTGACACGTTGGGATATACTGCGTCACGGTAATGTTTGTCGCGTCACGGCATTCTGTCCCGTGACACGGTACAAATATTGTAGCGGTGTATTTTGCGCGTGGAACTGGATAGATTTTTGCGTTTCTGGACTCTTTTGGCTATAAATTACGACTAGTTAATACGTGATATGCATAATTACAAAACACAAAATAACTAGAATTTCATATTTCAATAATGTCTCAGAATTTTGATAATACATTGCGTTACAGGTTATATTCTTTGACTAATGCACACAAAAGAGAGCTAGAATTGTTTCATGTCACAGGTTTATTAGCATTAAGGCATGTAGCAATTGAACATGATTTTCTGAGAGCAGCCTTAGATTATTGGAGTCCGAAAACTCATTGTTTCAAGTTCGATTATGATGAAATATGTCCGCTGCCGGAAGAATTTGGTGCTATCTTTGGCTTCCCTGCTAGAAATCTCGTTGCAATGCCTACTCTGCGTGAATATTATTACTAGGATTTTGAATGCCATCTAAATCTGACAGATTCAGATTTAAATAGAATTGTGTGTGGTAATGAAGTAGATCTAGAAAAGCTTGTGAATTTATATTTTAATCGTCCTATCTCTAAGTCATATCATGTATACCGTAGAAGGGCATGTATTTTTTTAATGTTCAACAGGCTTTTATTTGCAAACGGTAGAGTAGGACACGCTTGGTTAGCATCTATGCTTCAACATGTTGAATCTGGAAGATCCCCTATACCTACTTGTCTTGGAGAAACTTTGCGTGGTCTCAACGATGCAAAATCTGACCGAAAAGCCATCAGGATGGGCTCTCTAGTACTGATGCAGGTAAAAAACGCGCCCTGGTTAACCACCGTGACACGTGGCAGGCACCGTGTCACGGTTCTGCTTGTCGCTACACGGTGCTCTTTGCCGTATCACGGTGGTTTTTTTTTCACGCAACTGACAATAATCGTTTTTTTTTTCTTTGCAGATTTGGTTGATAGAGCGGTTGGAACTCTTTGAAGCCCCCGACGATATTGGAAAATATGGTCCCAATGATCTAGTTCGTAGGAAGACGAATTACTTTGCAAACATGTCATATGATGATTGGAAGGTGTTCTTTGCAAAGAGAGAATTTTCTATTCGATGGGTGGTGCCTTGGTGGAGGCTCACTAGGATGATTGGGACGAATGATACACCGTATTGTCGTGTTCCTAGTATGTCAAAGTTGACTTTTTATTGTCCTTCCCGATTGATGCGACAATATGGACTTGAATAAGTAGTTCCACGCTATAACGATAGTCCTCGTGAAGTATCTTTGCATGAAAGTAATGTTTTCAAGTATGAGATCTATTTGATTGGAATGCCTATGTGGACTGTTTCTGCGAGCAACCAAGCTCCTCCCCCTTTGTCTAGTGCATACAAGGCATGGTTGAATCCTCGAAGTAGGAGGAGCGAGTCGGATCACGTAAGTTTGATGTAAAGGGACGACTTGGAAGTAAGAAGGCGCCTCCTAAAGATCGTCTAGGTCCGAGAACACACCAGGGATTGAATTTAAGACTCCTATAATGCCTAAAAAAAGTTAGGTAAGAGGAAAGGGTAAAGAAAAGATGGTTTATAAGGAGAAGCAACCTAAGAACTATAAAAGGGGTAAGAGGGGTGAAAGTTCCACTAAAGGTGTGACGGTTCGAGCTACAAAAGATATACTAATGGTGAAGGCCAACCTAGTTGAAAAGAAGAAGGAAGCTCCTAAAGTGAAAAAGGATTAGACCAATATTGCTTTTCTTTTATGATTTATGTTTTTATTTTTTAAATAAGGCATATGATGCCAATAGTTGTAGTCACATTTATAGCATATTTATTTTTGCCTTAATTTAAAAAATTACAATGACTTTTTTTTTTATATCCGAGTCAAGAAGTCTGATGCAATGGAAGAATAATAATAATCGAACGAAAATTGCAAAATCCTACACAACTTCCCGCCGCGGCATGGTAGATTTGCCGCATCACGGTAACTTTTGCCGCGGTACAGTACGTATACGCGTGACACGGTGGCTATTTTGGTGTATTTTCACGCCTAAATGTTGCCGTGTCGCGGTATACTTTTGCCGCTTGGCGGTGAATTCTGCCGTGTCGCGGCGTATGCTGCTGTGACACAATGGTCTCCTGTTGCATGTTTCTTGCTAAAATGTTGTCGTGTTGCATAATTTTCTGCCGCGTCGCGGTGTATTCTTGACGTTACACGACGACTGCTTCTTTGCAATTTTCTTCAATATATGCCGTGGGTATTTTGACAGAGGAAGGGTGTTTATTATTTAAAGTGGCTGGGCCCCTTGAGGGGTTGCCTACGTATCCTTAAAAGGAATCAGGCCAAACGTAGCTCTATTGGGTCTTGAACCCCTGCAAATAGGCATAAAATTTCTTGAGTTGATCCAAATTAGTTAAATTGTGGAAACCGTTGCCATCCATGTCTACTAATTGCGCCGCTCTGCCAGACAAAATGGACTTGACAATGTATGGACCTTACCAGTTTGGTCTAAATTTTCACCTTGGATCTAACACATTTTTGCAATGTGCCTTAAGCACTAAGTTACCTTCTTTAATATTCCTTGTCTTGACTTTCTTATTCAAGTGTCGTGCCACACGCTGTTAGTAGATTTGGACATGATGCAAAGCTGCCAAGCGTTTTTCGTCAAGTAAGACTAGTTCATCATATCTCGCTCTAACCCAGTCGACTTCATCTAGTTGACTTTCCAACACCATTCATAAAGAAGGGATTTCAAGCTCTATTGGTTATACAGCTTCAACTCCATAGACCAAAGAGAAAGGGGTAGCCCCCGTTGATGTACACATAGAAGTTCTATAGCCCCAAAGAGTGAAATGTAGCTTGCTCAGCTCGGCCAATCTTTGTAATTTTCCGTCATCTTTTAGATGATAGTTTTCACATTCTTATTGGTCGATTCAACCGCACCATTTGTTTTTGGTCTATAGGGTGACGATCTATGATGTTTGATATGATATTTTTGTAACAATTCTGCGCACTCGCCTTGGAAATGCGTCCCATTATCACTGATCATTTCGTACAGTACACCATAGCGGCATATGATATTTTTCTCGATGAATTGAGCTACATATTTTGCTGTGAGTTTAGCATATGAAGCAGCCTCGATTTATTTGGTGAAGTAGTCGATTGCTACAAGGATGAACTCGTGTCCCGATTGTCCTGGTGGTGTTATCTTCCCAATGATGTCGATTCCCCAAGTAGAGAAAGGCTATGAAGAAGTATATGTGTAGAGAAGCGATGGTGGAACATGTTGCAAATTTGCGTAGACTTGACACTTCATACATTTCTGTACATATTCGTGACAGTCTCTCTCCATGGTAGTCCAATAATAACCTTGTCGTTAAATCTTTTGGACTAACATTTTAGCATTCATATGCGTTCCACATATTCCGGCGTGAAGGTTTTCCATGGTTCTGTATGCTTCTTTCTTAGCTATGCATAAGAGATTTCTCCCTTGAGCGGTCCTTTTGTGGAGTTCTCCCCTGATGAGCACAAACTGTGAGGCCAGGAGCCTTAAAGCACGGCGTGCCCTTTTATCAGTGTTAGAGGGTATTCTCCCTTCGTTACATAGTTAAGGATATCTGTATACCATGGCTCTTCATCTTCTTCTTTCGATTCTCGTTCATCAACAAGTGCATGAACATAAGCAGGCTCATATCTTCTTTCTATGGTCAATGGCATTCGAATTGTGTTGCTTGGAATTCGAACCATTGATGCCAACTTAGCTAGTGCGTTGGCAAACTGATTCTCTTCTCTAAGCAAATATGTGTATTCCACTTCATCCGTGAGAGTTTCCAGACAAGCTTGATACGTAGCGAGACTTTCACTTCTCACTTTACATCTCTTGGAGATCTGGTTGATGATTAGTGACGAATAGCCGTAGATTCTGAACTTCTTCATTCCCAAGGCCACAGCTGTTTTTAATCCCAGGATGCATGCTTCATATTCTGTAGCGTTGTTGGTGACGTCAAAGTCGAATGTCATGGAAATTGGGATGTGTTCTTCGTTGGGCGATACGAGCAAGACTCCTACGCCACAACCCTTTTGTTTGAAGCTCCATCGAAATAGAGTGTCCAGCTATCATCCTCGGTCATTAGTAGATCCCCATCAGGGAAATCATACTCTTCTTCTTCTTTCTCATCTTCTTCTAATGGAAAATCTGCTAAGAAGTCAGAAACTGCAGAACCTTTGATGGCTTTCTGTGGTACGAATTTCAAGTCAAATTAAGTAAGTTTGACTATCCATCTTGATAATCTGCCATTGAGTGTTGCCTTTTCGAACAGGTACTTGAGAGGATCCATCTTTGACACAACATGAACTGTATGAGTGAGCATGTAATGCCTTAATTTTTATACGGCCCACACGAGTGCGAGACACAACTTTTCAAATGGTGTGTACCTAGTCTCATAACCTTGAAGCTTTTTTCTCAAATAATAGATTGCGTGCTCTTTGCTTTCGATTTCTTGTTCTAGCATTGCCCCCATCGTTTCTCTTGTGACCGTAAGGTAGAGTCGAAGAGGAAAGTCAGGTATTGCTGGTGCTAGCATAGGTGGATTTGCAAGGTATTCTTTGGTCTTTTCGAAAGCTTTTTGGCAGTCGTCATCCCATGTAACTAGAACGTTCTTCTTTAACTTCTTGAATATAAGTTCACATATCGCAGTGAGTTTGGATATGAACCTACTTATATATTGCAACCTTCCGAATGTAACTCCGAATGCACACTTTGTCGGATTCAATCTCATGTTATACTTGCGGAGTCTTTCAAAGAATTTGGCAAGTGCAATGATGTGGCCTGGCCGATCTTTTGACTTGACGATCATATCGTCAACATAGACCTCCACCTCTTTATGCATCATATCATGTAATAATGTTGTGGTTGCTCTTTGGTAGGTGGCACCCACGTTTTTCAACCCGAATGGCATTACCGTATAGAAATATGTTCCCCATTGTGTGATGAATGTGGTTTTGCTCCATGTCTTCCTCAGCCATCAGTACTTTATTATATCTAGCGTAGCTGTCTATGAATGGTAGTAGTGCATGGTTTGCTGTGTTGTCGACTAGAATGTCAATGTGAGGTAGAGGAAACCCATCCTTTGGGCTTGCCTTGTTGAGATCTCTGTAATCAACACACATTCTGACACTTCCATCTTTCTTTGGAACTGGAACTACGTTAGCTATCCACTCTGGATGCTTAAACACTTTGATGAAACCTGCAACCAGTTGTTTTCTAATCTCTTCCTTGATTTTGAGAGCCACATCTGGTTTCATATGGCGTAGCTTTTGCTTGACAGGCTTCATACCTGGAATGAGTGGTATTGTATGCTGAGCTATATCCTTGTCAATCCCTAGCATATCTTGGTATGACCAAGCAAATAAATAAAAAAATTCACTAAGTAAGTTAATTAACTCTTTGCCTTCGCCTTGACTTAGTGTTAATCCAATTTTAACTTCTTTAAGAGTCGTATCTTTGGAAATATTAATTGTTTCTGTATCTTCAATAATTGCAGTTTTATTTTCATGTTCTTCCATTACTTCTATTATTTCTTTGTCATTTTTATCATTAGCAAAGCAATATCTATTAGGGTTAGGGGAATGACATGCATCGTAAGCAAAGGTACTCATTTCATTGAATTCATTGGTCATTACATCAAAGAGGGCAAGGTTAGCTGCGACCTCGCCGGAATGAATTGGGATAGAGGGAGGAGACTCGACAAGAGGCTCAACACTAGGAGGAACTACAAAAGAAGACTCAATAGCATAAAGGGGGTCGGCCTCAGGTTCTAAAGACTCATCAACAGACTCAGACTCAGACTCGGACCCAGACGATTTAGATTCATCAAACATAGCACCTTCGCCGGTGGTCACTTCCAGCTTTTCTGCACTCGGCTTAGTGATCTTGGTTGTCTTGCGCCATCCCTTTAGAACACCATCAGCTGGAACTGCTGGGAAAATTAACTTAGAGGGGTTAAAATCTTTGCTCGATATAACACCTTGAATGAGCTCAGAATTGTCATTGTTAATAGGCTTGGGTTCATTCTTTTCCAGCCCAAAAAGAAGATTAATATTCATATCATTAGAGCTCGGACTAACTGGTTTCTCAGCTGTTGAGAACTTATCACCTTCGTCGATGAAATCACAATCCAGGAACACCTTGAAACACGGCTTATGCTTCCCATTGTGGACGAAAGGCTCAGGGAACTCATAGCATGGGAAGTTTTCCCCCTCTTTGATGTACTGGCCATTGAAAGTAAAGGGATAAGGATCCATTGCCATTTCCGTCTTCATGGTTCGAGCATTGTTGCGAGCTTTCATCTTCGAGAGAGCTTGTTTCACATCTTAAAGGTGTCTTTCTTGGGTGCACCAGGGTGACCCCAGAGTTCAGCCATCTTTTTCCTAAGTCTAAGGGTCATTCTAGGGAAATGCCCTTGCTTCTTCATGATTTCATTGATGTTGGTATTTGAATAGGGATCAAAGTCGAGGTGAAACTTCTCCTCCTCTTCAATCATAAGGACATCGTCTAGAGAAAACCCCCAGAGATCTTCGTCTTCTTCATCATGTTCGACATGGACAATGGGAGTGTCAATAACTTGAATATGCATAGGAGAGGCATCAATGGTGATTGGAACCCCTCCAATTATGGCTTTTACTTTTTGGTGCAGTGATGACAGGATCGCCTTTAGCTTATGAAGCCAAGGACGACCTAACAATAGATTAAAAGAAGCCTTAATGTCCACCACCTAAAACTTGGTGCAACGTTCAGTGGCTCTAGTAGTTATGTTTAACATGATAGTATCCACGGCTTGACGGCGAGTATTATCATAAGCACGAATCCCTTGAGTGGAGGGGATCAATTCTTCATTTTTTATGCCCAACTTCTTTACAGTGGGCAATGGGCATACATTGATTGCTGAGCCATTATCAAATAGGCTCATGGGAACATTCATCTGCCTACATACCACAGTAAGGTGTAAGGCCTTGTTATGTTGATCCCCTTTCGGGGGCAGATCCTTATCATAAAAGGAAATCAGATTATTGGTACTTGCTAATTTAGTAGTGAGAAAGCTGACTAGCCCTTGAGGAGTCATGTCACTATCAACTTCTATCTTCACCAGAGCATTCATCACAACCTTTCGATGCTCGTGGGAGGTAGCCAAAAGCTTCCATACATTCATTTCCACCAGTCTTTTGTAGTTGCTTGATCACATCGTTGCTTACAGGGTCGATGGGATCAACTATTGGTTGTGCTTGCGGTGGAGTTAGAGGTGGACTAGGTTGTTGCAACCTCCCATTCCTAGTGAGAACCTTAACCTCAAGGTCCCCCCAAACATCTTCGCCAGTGTCAAGAGATGAACAGGCTATATCTTTGAGATAGACGTCTTCATCATCACTATCCTAAATTCCATTCACTTCTTCATAGCTAGAAACAAAAACAATTTCTTGTAGAGGTTCATCCACAGACTGGATGAGTAGTGACAGATCAAAGGAGACTTCATCTCCCGTGATATCCAAAGCATCAGATTGAGGACCTGTTTGAATATTGGGTTCTTGCCCCCTAGAGGGACAGGAAGTTGATTAGCATCAATCAAGTCTTGGATCGCATCCTTCAACCTCCAACATTTCTCAGTAGTATGACCTTTGCCTTGATGAAACTTGCAACGAGCATTGAGGTCATAGCTAGCGGTTCTATTCTCTGGTCTAGGTTCTGGAAAGGGTCCAATAGGCATGATCAATCCTTGACTGTGCAGACGATCAAAAGCAGCGTCATAGCTCATTCCCAAGGGAGTGTAAACTCTCTTTTGCCTTTGGAATCTCTAAGTAGGAGCGTTAAGAGCTAACCCATCATTGATGTTGATGTTGTTGGTAGCATTATTGGGCTTAGAAGACAAAGAAGAAGGAGTGTCGTTCTTCTTGTTTTTCCAAGTGTTGTTGTTGTTGCTACCAGCTGTCTTCATCAACTCATCCTCGATATTGATCCCAATATCGTACACGGCTTCAAAGGTGTTCAAAGGCAGAAACTTCAAGTGTTGCTTGTACTTATGAGTCAGATTTGAAATAAAGAGGCGATCCATCTCTTTCTCTTTGGGAGGATCCACCAAGAGTGCAGCTGTTTCACTCCACCTGTTCAAATATGCAGTGAAGCCTTCATTCTCCTTCTATTTGAGAATGGAGGGTTCACGTTCAGAAGTCTTAGCTTGGATGTTACATTTGTAACGACTCGTAAAACTTTCAGTAACATCCTCCCAAGTCGCAGTATGCTTGGAATCCAAAGAGTAAAACCACTGTTGACAAGCGTGGTCAAAGAAAAGAGGGAACACAGTAGGGTAGAGTGCTACATCTACTCTCTTGAGAGCCATAGTTGCAGAAAAAGCCTTTAAATGAAACATAGGGTTATCAGTAGGCTTAAATTTTGAGATATTATCAGTGGAAAACTTCTCAGGAAGCTTGTCCTTGATAGCCAAAGAAGTGGCAGGTTGCTCCACGTAGGTGAAGTCCTCAGAAAGTTTGCTTACTTGTTCCTTGATCTTGTCCATCGCAGCCGTAGTGACATTAGCTTGCTCCATGGTGTGGACCTTAGTGGTGAGTGTTTTCACCATAGCAACAAGTGTCTCGATGGTCTTGTTGAGACTCTCAACTTCTTCCTTAGTGGCCATTGGCTGAAAGTAAACTCGAGATGGACTTTGTGGAGATGATTGTGGTGGCTTTCTTGAACGCCTCTTAGGTATAAGAGGTTGTTGAGGTAGTGACTCAAATCGTAACAATTTACCCCTCCTTCTTGACAAAGTGCTGTGATATTGAAACAAATACACCTTTAATGATTAGACTTAACCTTGACTCATCCGGAAAAGAAAAGGCAAAAAAAATATTTTTTTTATAAGAATAAAAGTATGTATTGGAGGATACCATCCAACTTACACCTAAAAAAAAACTTAAAAACGACACAAGACCATCCTAATGTACAGTTATAAACAAAATTGTGCACGAATCAAGGAAAAGTGTATGAACTCGACATGACTTGTGAGTGATTTAGTGAGGTTATGGACGTGTGTTATGACCATACAGCTAGACATGACATCAAACCGTACATACGAACCACATAAGTATGCAAAACAAACTGACAGGACACTTTTCCTGGGCACCGTGTCACGGTGCAAAGCTGCCGTGACACGGTGCACAGTTCCAGGCCTAAACTTTCCGGGTTTTATTTAATTTTAAGTCCGTACTAATTACTATGTGGAAATAAAAGCCCTCGGTCATAGGTTAGAACAAAATGAACAAAAACATGTGGGGTTAGCACCAAATAAACCACGTAGCACTTAGTCACGATGATACAAAAAAAAGTTCGTAACCTAAGGTCAAGATCTATGTTCAACTATGGTCCGCGAGTTCGTGATGAAATGGAACTCGACTCCATGGTTTTGGTAGATTTAATAACTCGGATGAACCCTTATTGCCATGAGCGTTTTTGGGTTGATAGAGCTTAAATCCCTCGGGGCTAGGACGTATGTAGAACACACACGTTTTTTCAGAAAAACCAAAGGAAACTGACTATGAGAAGAGAAATAAAGCTACTGGAAAGATTTCAGGATTGTCGTGCCATGGCAGAAAGTACCATGTCACGGTGCCAAACACCGCATAACGGTGCATAGCGCCGTGACATGGCAGGATCTGACGTGTCGCGGCAGTCAGAAAATCTGACTGGTTCCTTTTTCCTTCTTTCGTAACCAGGTTATTCAATTTTTCCTACGGGACAGACCTGAATGCGACGTTAAAACGTCTATGCATATGCAAAAAAATGCCAAATTAATCACAGGAATACTTTTTAAGAATCTTTCAAGTCTCATCCACTCATCAAAATTAAATAACAAAGAATCCTCCCCAGTGGAGTCGCCAAATTGTAGGCGTCGTTCGAAGTGCGCCTACGTAAAGCACCTGTGAACATTCTTGGCACTCATAGGAAGTGGGAGTTGACATAATACGATTAGGGACAAGGAAAGTAGGGAGCCGCCAACAAGTTTTTAAGGAACTTATAAACCGTTCACCTATCATTTAAGGAAACCATGACAAGGGACAACGAAAGACAAAAACGATTGACTCGTGAAGGTTACACCCCATTCATAATCCATGAGATTACTAACTCCATATGGTTCGGAACCACTAAAGGAGGATCGGGGATGATGGTACGAAGTGTGTCATGGAGTCACATTCGCCCGTGTTGGCCTCTACTCGATTCTTATTGTTAAAAGTGATTCATCCGATCTCAAAGTCATGCAAACAAAATATTCAATTTGCTCCAAACTATTATTATGCTAAATTGGTTGAATATTAATGCAACACATAATTCTAAAATATCGTGATCACTTGATTAAACAACAAGATTAAAAAGGAACCTAAGCCGGTCGTCGAAAATTATCTTATTAGGCGTGATTTTCAATTACATATTCCCTTGCAATATGGTGATCATAAAATATAGAATAAACATTAATATTGGAAGCAATTTAAAAATAAATTTAACAATATAAAATCATTAGAAAAACAATAGAAGTAAAAGGAACATGATTCCCTACTTTGATTTTGCTTGCTTGCAACTATAAAACAATAAACGAGTTAGTAACTTCAAGGAAATAAATAAAACAATAATTAAAATTAAATTAAATAGAGTTGATTTGGGGCCAAACCCCCCAAAAGTTCTATGTTTCACGCCTTGGTTTAAGGACTGAACCTCGGTTAAAGTACGGACTCCTTAGAGTGCTTAAAGGAAGTATTTTGAGAGAATAAGGTAGGCTAGTGTTTAAGCTAGAGCATAAAAGAGAGAAGAGAATGTTAATTGATGCCCCGAACAACAGAAATGAGGGGGTATTTATAGGGAAAATGAGTAGAGGGAACCCATGGAACCCTAAAAAGATAAAAACCATAAAAACCAATGCCATGACACGGTGTAGAATCCCGTGACACGGGGGAAAATAGTGTGACGCGGGATAATTTGGTGTGACGCGAGACAGAAAATAGACTACAAAAGATAAAACGCGTTTAGGGATTATGCGGAGAAAACACGGAGCAATCCCGTGTCACGGTATATGCACCGTGGCACAGGAAATATGCCGTGGTGCGGCACAGTTTGCCGTGACGAGGGGGATCTTGCTTCCATTTTTACGTCTAGATACATTTTAAACCTAATTACGATCAGCATTTTTAAGTGCCATTTCATAATTTCGAGCTATTTAGGTTTATTATTTATTAATTGGGATAAACTAATAAATAATATGAAATGAATAAAAAAGGTTTGGGCCAATATAAAAATTGGACTATGCTTTGACTAAACATTAGGACTGATTTTATGAACTGAGTTTGATTGAATATGAATTTTAAGCACTCCCGGGATTAAATAATCAACCTAACCAATAATGGGGGTGAAAAGTTATTTATCATTAGGTTTGGTTTCGGGGAGACATTTTTAGGTGTCTACAGGGGTCTATTAAAATAAAAACGTGCAAATTCTTTCAGATTTACTACATTCCCATGCATTATGTCTTTTAAATCCCTATCCCTTAGGTTAAGGAAACGCTCAAAATCTTTATAATAATATTCACTCACCTTAGGAATTACCGCAAGATGTGAAGAGGGGAAGCCAAGAATGGCACCAAATTCTTCCGGTAAAGGGCAAATTTCATCATAACCTAGTTTAAAGCAATGGGTATTTGAATCCCAATATTCTAAGGCGGTATGAATAAAATCTATGTCAAGATCTACCCCCTTAATACCATATAAACCCCCTAAGTGGAAAAAGTCAAGCTCTTTCCTCTCCATGGCAGTCAAAGACTAGCACCACTCACAAGTAAAATCACTAAAAATCTTAAACATGGCTATTTGATTGAAAATTAATAACTAAATAGTTTTAATCTGCTCGAATTATGCTGTAATCGATGGATTTGGGGGGTATTTATAAACAGAAACCGATGGAAACCGAATCCTAAAAGAATTCGGAGACATAAGACCATCGCGCCGCGCTGTCTTGGTTTTTACCGCGTTTGAACAATGCGCTAAGCTGACTGCGTTTTATCTAACTTCGACTCGGATTTGTACTTTGACTTTATGGTTAATTCTTTTCAAAGCCTTATCCAACCTTATTTTTTTGCAATTTTCTTTCAAACACTTATCCCCTATTGATAATTTTAAGTTTAATTAATTTTAAGCTTAGTTTAGTCAACCTCAATTTTATTTTACACTTTTTCTTTTTGGGGGAGGAAGTCGGATACCCTCCATTAGTAATAAAAATGACATAAATTTTTATTTTTTTTTTAATTTTTTTTTTGCATAAAAGTTAATCACAATTTTGCACACACATACATGCACATAAAATGAAAAATGAAAATACAAAAAGATAAATACAAACATAGTAATCATAGGATGTGGTAAGAATAGTGTCCTTCGAACAAGTGTATTATTCCGATAGAGGTTTCAGAATTATTAGAAAGTTAATTATTCAGTAAGGTCAAGTGATCGGAATGCCTAAGTGGAGGCCACTTTCGATCGGTAGTATTAATGCATAATTAATATTACAGCTTAATCTTGACTAAACCCTTCGGGTCACACCCAAGCAACTTACGATCCGACGCAACAAATTAATCCGAAATGAATTAATAAGTCCCTCGAGTATTGTGAACAAAGACGTCGGATTCCAAGCTTAGAGCGTCGGAACCGAATCTTAAAAGTCGAGCCAGAATTTAGGAATTGGCGAGACGGGAAAATGCTTCATGTAACAAGTAAAAAACCTAGCCGCGCGAAAGGCTAGGGAAGCGCGCCAAATAGAAGTGCGCCACGTGGCAGCACATCGTGGCAGCCAGCAAGTAGCTGCGCGCCACGTGGCAGCCACTAAGTGGAAGCCACCAAGTGGAAGCGCCATGAGACAGCGCCATGTGGCAAGGGGCGCGGACACGGGTGACGGGTCATGGACGCGGGCCAAAAAGTGGCGGCCCAACCGAACCCATCTTGGGGCTCAAGCTTGGGTGCCACATGGTTAGCTCAAAATGCATGTGAGTTGCCTTGGGGAGCAAGTAAGGAAGTGGTCCTCACCTAACCATGTGACGCTTGTTACTTTGTTATTTCTTGGTTTATTTAACTAAGGATTGAATTCAACATTATTTCTATGTGGGATCTTTTTGTGAAAATGTCCCACATTGAAAGATGAGTGGAATTCACAAAAAAACACTCCTTATTAATAGCCAAGGCATACCTTGGGATTTTTCATTTGAGTAAGAGTTAGAAAAGGCATCTCCATTGAGAAAACCTTTGAAATCATAATTACTTGAGTTGTTTGGTCGGACTTGGCTAACCTCCAAGTAATAGACCTAGTCGGGGTCTTGTTGCAGGTGGATACCATAAGAGGTTTTCGCCCGTTGCGAGACTTAAGCTTTGTCAAGTAAGAGCTCTGTGAACGAGCGAAACACGCTTCAAAGGTAATTTCGTCTTTCCTTAATTCTTAATAATTATGTCTTGTGGTTATATTAATTGTGAGTTTGATCTTGGCTCGGGTTTTGTTTTGCGCGATGAGTCGGACTCATCAAAAGCCAACAACGATATCGGAGCCTTGCTCATTTATTTTTATAACAAATAATTTTCAAGGTGTTTTAAATAATTTATTTTTTTCTGGTTTATGTTGCTAATTAGATTAGCAGCTCGGTTTTATTAATCTTAAACCCGTTTTAAAGCTTATTATGGCCCCTGAACTCAGATTTTCGCCCAAAAATAGTGGATTTTGGGTGGAAACGACGTTTTGGAAATGTTTTTACCCTTTTAGATCTGTAAAAAAGGCCATTTCGAGGGTTTTTTGTTTTGACGAAAATTTTTAAATCTTTTAACCTTGAGTCTTAATGGCATATTTACGGTGATTATGTACATGGTTCTTTCCTTAATGTTTCTTCAATTGTTAACCTCTTTAAGCATGGTTACTTTGTAGTAATTAGTGCTCGAAAGATTGGTTAAATTTTTACATAATTGCAAATCCATTGCATTAAGTGTGAAAATTTTATTCTTTGAGGCTTCTAAGTACTAAAGATCCAATCTTTAATTGTTTTAAGTGGTTGGAACTTTGAGTAACTAAATTCCATGAATTTTTGGTTAAAATTTTGATTTAATCCTGTATTAAGTTGATTGGAATCATAAAGTTTGAATCTTGTGATAGAAATTTCATTTATCTTCATATTGGAAGATAATTTTTCAAGGATTCACAAGTTAAAGTTGGAACCTTTATTTGAATTTTATGTTCATAATTCCAACTCCCCTTTTATTTGTTAAATCTCAAGATTTATTTAAATTAATGAAATTAATAGTGAGTATTGCCTTTATTCATTTTATTGCATCAAGTTGAACCAATTTTATTAAAGAATAGTTCTTGAAAATAATTTTGGTTTTGTGCACTTGGATAAATTTATTAAGTTGGACTTGTTTTAATTTCATTTTGCTCAAAAAATCGATTCTAAAATTAATTTAGAATTGATTAGAAACGTCACACAAAATAGGGAAATAATCCCGAGGCACAATAGCCACGAATTTCCCTTGAACAGTTGGGTGCTCACGCAGCCCGCATGTGGCTGCCGAGGGATAAGGGTTGTGCGCATGGTGTGTGTGAGGATTGTTGTGCATGTGTCAGTGTGTGTAATGCGAGCAAGTGTAGTGCATTGATGCATGGTGGAGTGCGTGTGGGGTGTGATGCGTGCTTGCGGCACGATGCCCACAACCCCACATTTGGCACTTTAACCCCAGGTTTTAAGGCCGTGCTATTTTGCGGTTAAGGCCGTTTTATTTATTTTAATTATTTTAATTATGATTATTAATTTTAATTAAAATTTTTGAGGCTAGGCCTCGGTTTTGAGCGGCATTGGCAAAATTTTATTTTGGAAAATTTTTGGGTTTATCGGCTTATTTAATTGGATTAATTAAGATTTATGCGGAATTTAGTGGGAGCTTCAATTTTAATTACGCTAAATTACATAATCGGTTAAACAACTTTGACTAGTTTTAATTAGGCGCGTTAATCGGATTAACAACCTGAATTTGTTACTAATTTACGCATGTTTGTGCATTGTTACTTTTTTATCGTTGTAAAATGCATGGGCCATTCACAAATAGTGAATGGATGAATGGAATGTATATTCTCCTGCAGATTTTATAAAAAAAGGCAACTAGTGGGGCCCGATTAGGATAGAAAATACGGACTGCGTTCCATCTCGTATTTTTGTAAATCTAAATACGGTCTGCGAATCGTTGAGTATTTTTATACCTTAATATTTAGATTAGTCCTAATCGTAGATACTAGTATTTGCATAATTTTGGTTATGTCTTGAAGACGGAGGTTCTTGGAAGACGAAGCCATGAAGTTGGAAAAGACGACCCTTGAAGACTCAAGGGTCATGCTAGTTGCCAAATGCATCATTATGTTTTCGATATATATTTATGCCTATATATATAAATAATATGTTAGATGCATGTTTAGGATTTCGAATGTTGCGGTGATTAATTAAGTTCACTTAAATCAACCAACGTGGAAACCCTAGGTCCCAAAAATATTGAGTAAAATTTGTCATTCCAAAACAACACTTACCGACTTATTGAGAGTAGTGATGGGCTACGCCAAAGCGAGGCATCACTATTACTTCCTATGATACGTAGGCATACCGGGTATGCAACTTGGTTTTGGTTATACTCAACGATATGAGTGATGGAGTCCTAACATGTCGTGGCAAAGTGGATAAGTTGTTGAGAGAGCATTAGATGCGACGATTTATCTAACCAAGAGTGGCTTGGAGCCATTTGCAAAGAGTTGCTTACCTTAGAATATTGAATGTTAAGACAAGCCAAAGCATTCTTAATCACTCATTGATTCTTTGGATCTTGGAATCGCCTTATTCTCGCCAAAAGGGGACAAATTTAATGTGTTGGATAAGATGCTTAATAAGATTGAAAATTTGCATCAATGCTTTTAAATTTCAAACTTATTATGTTATTTTCTTGATAAATGGTTATACTTTGCACTTATATTTGTAGAATTCCAAATCAAACTATATTGTTTTTCATGATTGGTAAAGGAAGTCTTTGAGAATAGTTCTCAAAGAAAGGAAAGGCATTTCTAAAATACAATTCTCATAAATGACTTTTATTAGTCCGAAAGGACGGTTGGACATCATGTATTCAAAATACTAGGTGGTTTTGATAAATATGCAGTATTGAGTTGGAAACTCAAATTGTCAATGCTTGACAACCAACATATCTTTTCGCTTTATACACTAGTGAGTACAACTCATTGATGTATTAATTCAAGTACGAATTAAAGGAAAAGATGGAACTTTGTTATCCGACACACTAGATGCTTAATTATTCCTAACAAAGTATAAAAGTCAAAACTCTTAAGGAAATGGCTCTTAACGATTATGAGATGAAGTATGATAAGAAATATAGGAAACAAGGAACAAAGAAAAGGAATAAGATTCCATTTCTACTAAAGAGTTCATGTTAACCTAGCAAGTCATTATCTTCAAAAGTATCAGATACTGCTTGAGTGTTCCACTTCGAAAGTGACCTTAAACTATTAAAGTTAAGCTAAGTTATTGACTTACAAGCTTAGAATGAAGCAAGAAGAGCTACATCAGTTTTAAGGTCGTATGCTTTGTTTAAAGACCTTTTAAGCTAAGGCTGGAACAAATAAATGGTTATTGTGTTCCATAATCAGCAAACAATCCGTTAACACACGGAAAGACTCACATTCAAAGTAAAGAGCAATTGTTGCGAATTTATTTGAATGGCATGGTTGTCTAAACCATGAGTCAAGAATGCTTGATTATAAACAAACATTTCTCTAACATGAAAACTCACAAAGTTCAAATCATAGGCATGATTTGTGTACTGAACATCTTTAGCAATGTCACATTAACAAGAACGTACACCAAGCAATATAGGCTCTTAACAGTTGATCGATTCGGAATCATTCGAAGACAATCAAGTCTTACTTGTTAAAAATCGACAAAGCAAAGAGCTATTGTTCTTGGTATATACAATTGACTCCGGAAACTAAAGAGAACTCAATTAATTCAACGTTTCACGAAGAATTTGAAAGAATAGGGCTATATTCATCAAATGTGAACAAACTTGACCTTGAATAGCTCAAGAGTTCAATTAAGTACACAATTGACTTGGCAAGATATCAAAACGTCTAGATTAGATTGAGCGATGTTTGCTTGAGCTAAGCGTGACCATCACAAAGTTATGAAATTGAAATTTTCATAAATAATCCACAAAGAACATAGTGTGTCTTCACGGAGACCTCGATGCCATTTGAAAATGACTCGAACAATGATGGATCACATCCTTTCCTACAAAGTTTTTAAAGATTTGCACAAATGACTAATGTTACACTAAATAAAATGTCGGAGCTAAAAAAGGACACCATATTCAGTTATGGATAGAATTAACTTCTAAAGTTCGTTTTAAGTATATGTCTAAAACTCTTAGCCTCAGTGGGAACTCATTAGCTCAGAGGGAGATAAGTGACTCAGTGGGAGCTCACCAGCCTAGCAAAAGCTAGGTGGCTCAGTGGGAGCTTAAAGGCTCATTAAAGGCTAAAATAGCTCAAGTGCGAGCTAACTGTTTGTTTCATAATGAACTTTTACCTAAAGACAATATACATGTCTCTTTGTAAGCATTCAAGTGAGACTACAGGCATTACCTCCACAACCTAAATGAGAACATAATGTTTGTTGCTCTAAGTGGTGTCTTTCTGGAAAGTAACACATTTCCAAAACGACAAGTGGGAGGAAATGAACTCGATGACCATCGAGCTTAGCAACAAACTAGAACTGAGAATCTCGAAAGACTCAAAAGGGCTTCATGAGAATGATTGATCAAGAATACTCAAAAGGACTACTGAAAAAGACTTTACAAGTGCCTAAAAAGAGAATTCATTACTCATAAAACTTCTGAAAAGTTAAAGTAAGATCAACATAATGAAAAGGCTTTAAAAGTGCCTTGAAACTCAGTGTTTGATGCAATTACCCCGTATAGGTATAGAATTCACCAAAGGTTTGGGTTGAATCCTATAAATTTTCTATTAAGTTAGAAATAAACCTAAGACTTACAAGCATACTATTTATTATTAGATAGTAAGGGAATAATGCCTTGTAAGATAGCTACGACAAATCCGAATTCCGAATAATGGTTAGAGGTCATAAAATCCAAAATAGACTCCATGTTTGAAAATCATGTTCAAAACTTAATTAATTTGCATGAAAGGTGAAAGATCCATCGATCGCAAATAAGTTTTCCAGGAGAAAACTAACAAATGTGGAAATGTATATGCATACATAGCTAGATTGGTTGAAAAGGATATAATTAAATTGACGGAGTTGATTTTAATAAAAACATATTCACCAATTGGAATGCTCAAGTCTTTTCGTGGTTATTCTAAAAAAATTGCACATATGAAATATGGCAAAATAGATACCAAAAACCGGGCCATTCCTAAAATAGGATTTTGGAAGTGACTATGAAAATAATTTAAGGGTTTTGAAAATCGAAATAATAATAGATTTGAAAGCAAGCTCAAGAAATCCATTATGAGATTGAAGAATCATTGCACAAAGGAATTGGAACGTGTTTTCTCATAAAGTAAATAAAAGGATTGGCTTATGAATAAACATAGAAATTCTTATGAATAAGAAGTTTAGTTGGAGCAAGAGTCAATCTTGTAAGGTCCAACAAGAAGTTTACGAACTCTGTTATAAATTAACTATCAAATGCTAAATTCTTAGATTTGAAAGTATTTTCAACAATGGACCAAGCAAAAGACGATACTTAGTACATATTGGGAATTAAGATCTATTGTATAAACTTAATAAAATGTTTGAACGAGTAAAGGAATTTACCGTGTTAAACATGAATTGAAGGACTTAAAAGGCTTTCGACCCGTATGTATAAAACTAAGTAACTGTTTGAACTCAGTATAAGCTAGGCTAAATACTAAGTCAAACAAGAAAGACTCTAGTAGAGACGTTCAACCGTATCTCATAGCAAACAGTTTAGCAAGACTCGGTGAAACTGGATGAGCTAAAAGGTAACATGGATGGAATAAGATTGAGAATCATTCTACAATCAAATCCATCATGTACGCTACGACATGGAATCGTCACACAACTTACTTGCTTAGAGCATGTGAAGTACGTATATAGTACCAATCAACTTGAATCTGTGTAATAGATTGTTAGATTGTGATCAAGAACATCCAAGGCACTTGGATAACTATGAGGATGAGTTCTTGACGCATGAAAATGAATATAATTTGAGTATTGATGTCGCAAGCACAAACTTTAACAAGTATCATATCCTTTACAAGGAAGCTATTTATAAGCACGAGCTAACAATGAGTCGTGAGTTGAGAATGGTAACATGGATGTGCATCCGTGTGTAATGTGCGGAAATTTAAGGTAAATTTCCATTATCACAAGTGATTAGGGTATCCTAAATCTTTGTGAGTCGTTTGGAGTGAAATAATCATCTTATCATCTTATTATGAAAGTGATCAATAATGAAGATGCTGAGATTTGCAAAGTAATTATAACTAAACCTATGCAACAAGTGAACGGCAACATTCACAATTGTAGGAAAGAAATCAAGCATATTAAATATGGGTGTGATTTCTATAAATTTTTTATCAAGAGTATTACTCTTAAAACATTAAGAAAAACCATTTATCATAAGATGAACCATTCAGGTTTTGGAGATATTTAATTTCATGCAATTTTATCACTCCGGTTCTATTTAATTGTGGTTTAGAATTAAATTATGAGTCCATTCGATTTTGAGAATCTTCAAAATAGGGTATCAAGACCAGTCTTGGATAAAGAAACACCTGTTAAGTGAACATTGAATATTATAATCGAGAATTATTCCTAATCGAGGTCATTTAAATTATGGGCGATTAATGACCGCTTGAGATTAGTGAGCAGTTTGATTTATAGCACCGTTTCTTGTGCTACAAGGACATGATTGTCATAAATCATTTGCACAGGTATTGGTTTAGAACCATACTGGATCGACCTATGAGAATACTTTAAGAGATTTAAAAATCGTCATAAGTATACTTCTCATTATGGCTATTGGAACCTCTTTCCTCGACCATGAGTATTGTGAGTTCTCTTGTTTGAGTACTAGTCCGTTTTGATGTTAGTCAAACGTCTGTCGTACATGGAGATCATAACGGCAACACTCAGGCGGCTAGGTCCTCTTAGTAAGAGAAGCTACATTACAAGACTAGGAATGTCCCCCTACTAATAATAGGGAAGATGTCTTTGTTGTTTACAAGGCCTCTCGAAGAGCGAGACTGTGAAAATGCATGGTTGTGCTCGGATGGATTTTAGAAATCATCTGTTTGTTGACAGTCGGACTCGGATATAGAGAAACACTTCTGAACCTAATAAGGATGACGAATAAATCTTACCTTATAGTTCATGAAGAGACATTTAGCGACATAGGAAAAAGGCTATACGCTTAAAGTGCACTTGTCCGGAAGGACAAGTGGGGTATTGATAGGAATAGTGTCCTTCGAACAAGTGTATTATTCCGGTAGAGGGTTCGGAATTATTAGAAATCTAATTATTCAGTAAGGTCAAGTGATCGGAATGCCTAGGTGGAGGCCGCTTCCGATCGGTAATATTAATGCATAACTAATATTACAGCTTAATCTTGACTGAACCCTACGGTTCACACCCAAGCAAATAACGATCCGACGCGACAAATTAATCCGAAAGGAATTAATAAGTCACTTGAGTATTGTGAACAAATACGTCGGATTCCGAGCTTAGAGCGTCGGAACCGAATCTTAAAAGTCGAGCCAAATTTTAGGAATTGGCGAGACAAAAAAATGCTTTAATTAAAAAGTAAAAACCCTAGCCACGCGAAAGGCTTAGGAAGTGCGCCAAATAGAAGTGCGCCACGTGGCAGCACAACGTGGCAACCACCAAGTGGCAGCGTGCCACGTGGCAGCCACTAAGTGGCTGAGCGCCACGTGGTAGCCACTAAGTGGCAGTGCACCGCATGGCAGCCACCAAGTAAAAGCGCCATGTGACAGGGCCATGTGGCAAGGGGCGCGGACTCGGGTGACAGGTCATGGACGCGGGCCAAAAGGTGGCGGCCCAACCGAACACAACTTGGGGCTCAAGGTGGGATGCCAGATGGTTAGCTCACAATGCATGTGAGTTGCCTTGGGAAGCAAGTGAGGAAGTGGTCCTCACCTACCCTTGTGACACTTGTTACTTTGTTATTCTTTGGTTTATTTAACTAAGGATTGAATTCAACATTCTTTCTATATGGGATCTTTCTGTGAAAAAGTCCCACATTGAAAGATGAGTGGAATTCACAAGGAAGCACTCCTTATAAATAGCTAAGGCATACCTTGGGATTGTCCACTTGAGTAAGAGTTAGAAAAGGCATCTCCATTGACAAAACCTTGAAACTCATAATTACTCAAGTAGTTTGGTCGGACTTGGCTAACCTCCAAGTAATAGACTTAGTCGGGGTCGTGTTACGGGTGAATACCGTGGGAGGTTTTTGCTCGTTGCAAGACTTAAGCTTTTTCAAGTAAGAGCTCGGTTAACGAGCGAAGCACGCTTCAAAGGTAATTTCGTCTTTCCTTAATTCTGTTAATTATGTCTTTGAATTATATTAATTGTGAGTTTGATCTTGGCTCGAGTTTTATTTTCCGTGATAAGGCGGACTCATCAAAAACCAACAGGATGTATATACATCATATCTAACATAAGTGTTAAATAATACAACGCAAAGTCCTACATAGTCTAATAAAAAAGCGCAGGTACAACTACGGCGCCGGAGGACGCAAATGCGGAGGAACCCCAAATGTATCCAAGAACTGCACAGTCCGCGAAGTCAATCCCTCACCAGTATCAAGATCACTAGTATTCGGGAGCGAAAGAGTAGGGTCAACCCATCCTGTCTCACCCTGTTGAGGTCCCGGCTGCTGGGGCTGCTGCAACGAGGAGCCAACCTCGTACATCCCACCACCCACGAAAGGAGCCGATGTCATGCCTCCCAGGCCAGCTGGCCTCCCCGACGCACCCTCGCAAGAAGACCCGGAACCCTCCACTACCACAATTTGATCCGAATCTGCTCGACAACTCTGGTTCCCAGCCGAAGTACGATGACGCCGTGAGCCAGATCCGGATCTCTCCCTCCTATCCTCGGGTCTCGTACGAGTACGTGACAGAGGAATAGGCTGAAATAGAAAAACCAGCCGAGTCAAATACAAGAAAAATAAGTGAAGCAAAAATAATGTCAAAGTCAAAGAGAAATACCTCCATGCCATCACTCCCATGACGACAGGTAGCTCGGTGACTCAACCTCACGAGCTAATAACGAAAGGTGTCGATGCCTCTCGCCATCCTTGTCATCACTTCATGGGAAAACTAGCAAACAATAAAGTCAGAAATAATCAAAAGCACATGCATACAAACAAAATAATGATAGATGTCTCACCCAGGTCTGGTGATGAGGTATCGAACTCTCCACAAAACGACACTCCTTAGGGGCTAGAGGAATTATCTCCTCAACAGGGCCAAAAGACCCCTGATAAGTAATGTACACTGGTGGAGGTACAAACTCCGCAGCCGCCGCCGCAGCCTGCAAGAACAAAGCCTAAGCGATTAGAATTTGCTGGGGGCTATCAAAAGAACAAATCAAAAGATGCGAAATATACTTCCGCCTCCTCTAACAGGCAAGGTAGTGGAGCT
The DNA here is from genome assembly GCF_948465745.1 of Chenopodium album. Lineage (NCBI taxonomy): Eukaryota > Viridiplantae > Streptophyta > Magnoliopsida > Caryophyllales > Amaranthaceae > Chenopodium > Chenopodium album. The sequence continues at coordinate 25,973,781 of NC_137850.1, read as the reverse complement.
AACCGTGGCAAAAGTCTCTCACCATAATTCCGGTTAGGATGGCTATGACGTTGCCACTCCGTACCAGCTGGCGACCTACCTATATAAACTCTCAAGTCTGTCTGGTCCATCATATGCCGCGAAGGACGGGTAGGAACAACAAAAGACTCCAAAGTGTTCTGAATCGCAACTCTCTCGCCTAGGTACACCACAGCATCATATGTCCCTTGGAAGTAGCGCCACTGAGCGGTGTACTGGACAACCCGCGTAGGAACGTCAAAATCAGCCCATGGACGGAAATAGACCTCAGGACCCTGCAAAACAAACACTCATGAGTCGGAATCCTACTAAGAAGAGTGAATAAAAATGACGAGCAATGCATATCGAGAGAAGCAACTCTCGAACAAGGGCAGTAGCAGTCTGGTCAGTATAACAGCCACCCCAACTAGCAGAAACAGGGAGACCTCGAAGCGAAGGCCTGGCTGGCGCCAAAGATGGCATATACACGTAGAACCACACCTGTAACAATATGGAAACGTCGGCAAAAGCTAACAGTCAAAAGTAAACTTTTGTCAAGAGGAATAGAATATACCTCTACGATCCTCCAGAAGCTAGAAAGTGTGACCTCCTTGTCAAAGCTGCAATGACGACAGGCGAGTCGCAATCCCAGCAGGATGTCAGCATAGGCCAAGCTAGCCCAATCAAAAGTCCCGACCGCTCGAAGGTTGCGAAGAGCAGGCAAATAGTAGAGCAACACTCAGCTACCCTTGTTAGGAGAGAAGGACCCCTACAGAAGAATAAAAAAGAACCAGCTGCTCCGAGGTGGTCGCATCATCTCGAAAAGCCTCCACTAGCATATGCCATCTTTGGCCGAGACTCGCCGCAGACCCGAATAATGATAGGACCTAGTAGCTCATCTACCTCAAGGGATAAAAGGGTAATATCACCACCAAAAGGAACTTCAGCTAACCGAAACTCCAATCCGGTCATGATAGAGAAGTCAAGGGGAGTGACAGTCATCTCACCCCAAGGAAAATGGAACGTGATGGTGGTGTCCCAAAAGAACTCTACCAACGCTCGAACCAAGAAATGGCTCGACCTTAAAGAATAGAGAGCCCGAGTGGCCTGCAACAAAGAAGTCAAACCACAGGACTCACAGTGCAAGCAACTCTTTGTTGTTGCGAAAGTAAGAATCATATAGCTTCCCAATAGTATTGTTGCCCGAACCGTGGCAACGAACTCGCTCGTCAGTCATCCTGAGCCGAACACGCTCTGAGATATGAAACCGGGGCGAAAAGTACAAGGTACGCCCATCCCACTCAGGGAATTCCATAAGGCTAGTGGAGGTCCCCTCGCCGGCGTCGATGGGCTCGTCCTCTCGGTGAGCCCCACGAGAGCGTGAGCCAGAACCGCGTCGTCAAAACATACTTATTACACAAGCAAATAGTAAATAAAGGTTCTATAATATCTAAGGTTCACCTAGCCGCATGATACTATGTTTGTAAAAAACAGACTACGTAGTACTAAAACAGAGCATGTTTTTTATTTAAGCAAAAATTGCATTCTCAAGCATTCAAATAATTTCTTGCAAAACTATGATAAATATTGTGGCAAATTAAGCGTAAATAATGAATAAAAACGTGAAGAACAAGTCACATTGTTCTCACGAACTCAAAGTGCCTAACAATGGCAAATCGCTCATTTCTTCACCAAATTGAGTCGAACAAGTCTCAAAACACTCCTAAGGTGATATATAAGCATAAACAAGCAATTTCATGGCAAGAAAATTGATAAACAAAGCAAAACAAGCAAAGGCATTTTATATTTTATTCAAAAATCTGCAAATAAACGTGCACAAAATTCTTCCAAACTAGGAAGAGTTTGAGCAAAACTTACATATGTCGACAAACTAGAGATCTAGAGCTTCGATTTACAACAAATTTGAGCGAATTTGGTTGACAAACGAGCATGAACGGATGATTTGAAGTTTCGGGTGAAAATCGAACAAGAAATGAGGCAAACAACGAAATGAGGAAGAAGAAGGGGGTTTTATTCCGAAAAACGCGACTTCATCGCGCTACGACAGAGATGTCGCACCGCAACATTGTTGTCCTGCCGCGATGGCACGTGGCAGCTTTCGCTAGCTCTCCTTTCTTCAGCGATGCAATTCTTGGGCCCCATAATAGCTTATGTGGACCTTATTCAGCAAATTGCGTTCCTTGGTTCACTAGTTAGCCCCTATAAGGAAATTTACATGATCAATAGTCGGCTTGATTACAATCGCATTAAGTGATCGGCCTGACGACGGTCATCTCACTTAGCTTAAGCGCTGAAGTAATGGCTCATCACAATTACGCCGAGGTACTGTCAAAGAAAACGATCACGGAAACATATCAGCAAATATTCAAGCAAAGTACTAGCAAACTGAGGATCAACAAGCGATGGTCTTTGATAATTTTCCCTAGGATGTGGAAGATTGTCACAGCAAAACTAAAGACGGCTACAAGCAGCGGTCTTCGACGATGTCCATAGCGGCGAGGTACCGCCGTGGCGAGGTACTGCCACAACACTCGAGATGATGAGGTACGGTCACCTTCGATGATGTTTTTGAGGTATTGTGGAAGATTGTCAAAAACAGATGAAGATAAAGAGGCATTGTTACCTTCAGATGGCGTTCACGAGGCAGTGTGGAGGTTATCACAACAGCATGCAACAACATATTCGATTACCCAGAGACGTGTACCTTTCACATCATTGAATGATTTAGGATCGCTGAACGTTCTTAATGATTTAGGATCACTAATCGTTCTGAATCATTTAGGATCATTGAACGTGTACTTTTATCTGTTTAAACTAACACTAGTTTGCAGGTATCAACGTTACAAGAATGATTTAGGATCGCTGAACGTTTTGAATCATTCTCTGTCCCTATCGCTACTTTGACTTTTGTTTTTGAAACTTACGTTTCTCCAAACTCAATTAAAGTGGGGGCTTATATAGACACCAAATTGTGTCTCCCCAAAAACCAAACCCAATAATTTGCACGCCATTACGTCTAACAACGAGCAAAAACCATTAAAAATAAATCAAACGGATCAAAATCAAAGTACCAATCTTTTAGTGACTAGTATCCGCGCACAACTCAGTAGGTCGTGCTGGTCAGGCGCGCGCATCGTTTTGAGTTACGCTGGGCTGTCACGCACAACTGATTGAGTTGCGCGTGACATTTAAATCAGCAAAAAGAAAATCACTGAGAGCGATTTTTCATTTCGCTCTCTCTGTCCTTCCTTCGCCATTTTTGCTTCTTTCTCTCTCTAAAAAGCTCGAATTTCATTGTGTTTTGAAGCTAAAGGAAGCTGATCTCGTCCCTTATTCATATTTGCCAGAATCTAATGTAAGTTTTTTGACATTTTCCTTATTTTTTTGGCTGAATTTTGGGAGCCTTCGAACCGCAAAACCCCAATTTTCTAATTTTGGTTCTTTTTTATTCGGTCCATTATTCTTGAAATTGTTTGTACCATGTTGTCATGCCATGTTTAAGGAGTGTTTTACAACAAATTTCACAAAAAATGGTTGAGTATTGAACCTTGTATGGGCATTTCTTTGTTTAAGTTCATTCTTGGCATATTTCTTCAAATTTTAGCTCGAATTTGTTGTTTTGCTTGCTCATTTTGGTTATACTTGTTGATTATGAAGTGAATTATAGTATTAGAACTACAATTACTTTCATGAATCATGTTTCGAATATTTTGAATCCGAAAAATGGCGCGAAGTATATACTTTAGCTTGTTTTTGCCATGTTCGAACCGCAAGATTGTTTGGTAGACAATAATTATGCTTATGTTGTTATTATTCATGTAAAATTAGTTGATTCTTTGATATTTAGAAATGTAATCTCTAGAATACTTTAGTTTAAACTGGTATAGGATGGCTTTTGTTGGTGTTAAAAGCCCCCAAGCGTGGGTGGCATTCGATTTTCGTGTTTTGCCCTTTCAGCAACAATTATGCTGCCGGATTGAGTCTAGAACACATATACTAGTCTCTTTAGGAAAAAACAAACAAATAAGGAATTTTATCTGTCACAGCATAGATTCCCCTCCGTTCGTCGATGCTTAGGAGGACCTGTGCTTGACGAGGCAGTTCGCCCTCGAAAGAGGGTGACACGTCCTCGTGAGCAGGTTCGAGAGAGACGCATCAGAGCTGATCGATGTCTCCATGAGGATGTGGTATGGGAGGCTCCTCCCAACTACGACCCTCAAGTCCTTAAGTGGGACCCAGGCCATCACGTTTCGATTCGGAGTTGGTGTGGCATAGTGATTGCTTTTGCGTCTCCGTTTTTTTTATATCATCGTTTCTCTCTTTTTAAAGAGCCATAACCGTATTTTTTTGTATATTTCCTTTTAGAGCGAGCCTAGCATGCATTTGTACGGCTCGGGTGACTTGAGAGGCCGCTTTGAAAGTTTACCCGACGTGGTAAAGAAGGTGGTGGAGCTTTCAGGATCAGGCCCCAGCTGGCGGCTTTTCGCAATATATTGAGTCAACCTGCATTGTCAGCTTTCCTTCGTGGGTTGTTGAAGTTTTGGTGGGATTCCACCAACACTTTCCACTTCCCATGGGGAGAGATAACGATTACCCCTTTCGACTTTTCAATGATCACGAGTTGTCCTTTCGGAGGTGAGCCTATGGTTATGGAGGCCGTGAAGGGGTCAGACAAGTGGCTGCGTGACCTTGTGGGGGACCGGCTTACGGCGGTCCTTCATGTGTACGCGCAGTCTTGTCCATACTCGGTTCTTGCCGACGAGCTGTCGGTTGATGAGGTTAATCGGCAGTGTACACCTGAGCAGCTGGCTCGGATATACATTGTCCATGTTCTTTCCATCACTATTCTAAGTGATCGGGGAGAACGTTTCGCTATCGGGTTACTCATTTGCCTTAGTGATTTGGGGCAAGTGGGTAACTTGAGTTGGGCGGAGGTGTCGTATGCCCGTATGCTTACAACTATAAGCAAGGCGACCTGAGTGATGGATTCCGTGGCAGCTGGTGAGGTGCCTCGGATCTTCATTTTTTGGCATGGTCGTATCCTTGAGGTGCTTATCTTAAGCTTTTGTATATCTTTTTCATCATTATTTCGGCTTTCAATTAATCGTATTCTTTTTCTTTAATCTTGGGGGTACTCGTACCCGCCTTTTCTAGCCCCCAGGATACTTGGAAAGAGGGGGCTCGTTTTCCTATCGGCCATCGTCTGGTCACGATTAGGAAAAGACGAGCAACTTCAGCCAGTGACTTCCGCTAGACGATTCTTTTGGCGACTCGTGCGTCGGTGAGTATGACTTTAACAACACATGTTCATATATATATTTTTTTGGAATGATTTTCTCATGTGGTCATGTTTTGTTGATCAATCTCCGTCCTTGGAGTTTAATCGTCGGGGTCCTTAAGGCTGTCCGGGCAGGCATGGTTCGCTGCCATTTCCGGGCCCTTTATTAGGGACTCTCTGTGGTCTAGAGGACGAAAGCTTGGTTCTTAGGCGAGCGTGTTCTCTAGCAGTCTTCGTTAGAGGAGCCTTTGGTTCTTACGGACCCTTCGATCCGGATGCTACGTCTTGACCTGCTGGCTACTGAGGATCGAGCTCAGGCGATCCTTGGTTACCCAGTGGAGCGGCTGGTGCGGCCAAGTGCATCTTACCCGACGTTCGTCGCATCCAGGCTGACTCCTTTTCCAGCTTTCGTTCCGGTAAGTATTTTTCTTTTTTTTTTTAATTTCTTTGTTTATTTTTCGAAACCTTGACTCCTTTGTTATTGTATTTTCAGCGAGTCGAGTTGGGTGGTTGGGTGCCTCCCACGACAGTAATCATGTATACCGATGCTTTTAGGTCGGTAATTCGTGAGATTCTTCCAACGGCGGAGGATGAGGACATACCGTTTGTACTAGAGACGGTTGAGTCGGTATGTTTATTCTGTACATGTATATTTTTTTCATATATCATATACATTTGTTTTGTAACAGTCCTTTATGTTTTTTTTTGGAACAGGTTCCGCGGGAGACCGTGAATGGCATGGTGAGGACTATGCGTGCTTTCCGAACTGCTTATCAGAGAGCCCTTGTTGCTTTGTCATGCAGTGATCATCGGATAGCCGTGGTAAGTTTGTTTGTTTTTTTGTTCAAAGTTATTACACATTTCGTGTATTAATTTTTGTACATTTCGTGTATTACATAGGGATGCTATCTGCAGCATGCTAGCACGCCACGCACTAGGTGCGGGCTGCTAGCCGCAACTTGCTAGCAAGCCTCGCACTTCGTGCGGGCTGCTAGCTTCGGCTTGCTGTTTGTGCTGGGCGTGGCGCGCCAAGCAACATGCATCGTTGCCCGTGCGCGCCAGCATGCACACACTGCTAGCAGTGCTAGCATGCTAGCGCGTTGCTAGCTAGCTATTATTGCTAGCTTGTGCTGCTACTGCTAGTGATAGTGCGCTAGCAAGCACTAGCCAGCCTAGGCTCAGCTTGGTACGCTTGCTAGCCATCTTACTAAACCATATGCCCCTAGCACTCGGTTTGCTCGGGGCATTCCGATGCTAGGGTTATTTTGGTAATTTTGTTGATTTATTAGTAATTCTCTCGGCTCGTCTTTTATTATTTTCGACTCAACTTCCGACGCTCCAAGCTCGAATTTCTAACGTCTAAATATTAATTTCTCGGTCGACTCATTAATTCCTTCTGAATTAATTCGTCGCTTCACTTCATTAGTTACTTGGGTGTGACCCGAAGGGTTCAGTCAAGATTAAGCTGTAATATTAATTATACATTAATATTACTAATCAGAAGTAGCCTCCACCCAGGCATTCCGATCACTTGACCTCACTTAATAATTAGCTTTCTAATAATTTCGAACCCTCTATCGAAATAATACACTTGTTTAAAGGACACCATTCCTTTCAGGTAAAGAATATGGAGATTATTCTATGGTGTCCATAGTGGAGCAAATAGAGGAATGTCATTCTCCCACTCCCTTAGCGCTGGCGGAAACTGTACTTTACTTGAATCGCCTCAGAGGAGACCCAAACGAGAACAGTTTCACGAGAAGTCCACTCCTTTTACACGTACGTGTTTTTTTTCCGTCGTATATCAGCGTAACCTTGAAAGTTGCACTGGTTTGACCCGCGCAATCTTTTGAGATGCACGCGGGTGGCGCGCACGACTAGTTAACATGCGCGCGCCACCTGATGGTGTAATGTCGCAAATTAATTTTTCTTCTTTTTTCAGATTTGGCTCATGGAGCGTTTGCGAACTGTCGATAAGCCACAAAATCTTGAGGCTAACAGAGTGAGAACTTTCCCTGGTCATCGCATTCTTTATAAACATAAGAATGAGGAAGAATAGACGTCTTTTTTCTGTCATGGGGTTCCTAACATACGCTTTGTGATTCCTTGGTGGAACATAAGTAGTATCATTGGGAAAAGTTTTAATTGTCCCTACATTGGGCTTTTAGGCCTCTCTAATACTACTTACATCTTTCCTTGCAGGGTGATGAGATAGTATGGGATGAATCAAATTATCCCCCCACACGATTGTGATGCCCCTAAATATGTGAATTTTAAACCTGAACGAATTCCTCGTTAGATGGAATATTGGTCTAGCCTTCCTACATGGGTGGTGCTAAACCCCACGGCGAGCATAGTACTATCTTCCTTTTACAAAGCTTGGATGAACACGGCAGACAAGGGAGAGTCAAATAAGGCTCGCCAACAAAATTAAGCCTCCTCGGCTCGCAATCCCCCAAACCTTCAATGCATTCGGCCACTACTACTCCTTCTAATGGCCAAAACAAAGGAGTGAGAATAAAGTTAGACTTGTCCTCATCATCTAAGGCTCGTTCAAGGGAACCCAAAAGAAAGGCTCATCCTAAACCCACGCAATAAGGCGTGAAGATTAAGGAACCTTCACCAAATCCTCGCTAGAAGGCTTCAACAAATACAAAGGACAAGGGAAAGAGAATTGAAAAGGTCCCTATTCCTAAGTTGAAGAATAATGTTTGGGTCAAAAAAAAGGGTGACGGGGAAAGCTCTAAGGTTGTCGAAACAACTGCAATGGAAACTACTCCTCCGTCAACTGCGACGACTGAAGACATAGTAAAACCTTAGAGTGTTACACAATATTAGTAGTTTAATAACTATTTTGAATAAAGTGTAATCACTACTATGTTTTTTTTTCGAATTATTTATTAACTAGTTCTATGATGTTTTGTTTTTTGAATTTTGTTTGGAATAATAAAGAGCAGTTTTTTTATATGACCGAATCATAAAGATTGGCTACGTATTCGTATTACGAAATCAGGTCTTTGCATAGTTCATTTTAAAAAAAAGAGTTATATATATATATATATATTTTTTAAAATTATTCTTTAATCCTACTTGTAGAAATTAAATGATAAATTAGTCAATCTTTGTTTAATAACTTAAATCAAAGTTTGATTTTGTTGTTTTCTGAGTACACATAATGTTTGAAAAAAACGCCCTTATTTTATCACTAGTAAAAATCGAAATTCTATTCTAGCGTAAAATTTTTGGTTCGTAGTTCATCATTAGGTGGCGCGCGCAACGTCCAAGGTTGCGTGTACCTGTCAAGCGTAACTGATTTTGTTGCACGTGACATCTGCGCGCAACTGATTTAGTTGTGCGCGACATCTGTGCCACGAGCATTAAAATTTTTTTTAAAAATAATTATAACCCCCCCCCCCCCAAATGTGAAGAGTTTTTTCGTTATGTTCGAAAAAATTCTGAACACTTTAAACAGTATATATTTTTTAATTTCTCCCCCAAGTGTTAAGAGCTTTACCGTATGATTCTGTGAAGTACATAACACTTAGAATCTTTAATTGAATGCTAATAGACATGATTGTTAATTATGAACGAACGAGTTTACCTGGATTTTTATATGTAATACTTTTTAAGTCGATCAATGTTTATTAACTGACCGATTTCATCGCCACCAATATCCATTAATCAATCGGCTCCTCCTGATAGAATTTCAATTACGCGGAATGGTCCTATCCAATTAGGTTTGAATTTCCCTATTGGATCGGTTGGTGGACCCCTAACCTCTTTTAGTACAAATTCACTCTTTAATATTACGGGGTTGTACCCTTTTGTTAAAGTGTCACGCGATGTGTCGTTAGTAGACTTGTACATGATGCAAAGCTTTTAATCGTCTCTCATTGAGGAATAAAGCTCTTCATACCTTGCTTGTACCCATTCAGCTTCCGGTAGCTTACTTTCGAGTACGATGCGTAGGGATGGTATTCTAGTTCAACAAGCTAGTTCAACTTGTTGAACTACGTCCATGTCGAAAACTAAGGAGTATGGAGTTAATCCTATTGATGTTCGTATGGATGTTCTATAACCCCATAGAGCGAAGTGTAGTTTGTTCAGCCAGTCCTTATAGTTTTCTACCATTTTGTTAATGATGGCTGTTATGTTTTTGTTTGCCGATTCTACTGCTCCGTTCATTTGAGGTCTATATGGAGATGAGTGATGATGTTTTACTTTATAACGAGCCAAGAGGGTCTCAACTTCTACTTTGAATTGAGATCCCTTGTCACTAATTAGTTCATGTGGAACCCCATATATACAAAACATGTTTCGTTTGAGAAACTTTGCGACATGTTTAGAAGTGATATTAACGTAAGAAGCGGCCTCGATCCACTTAGTAAAGTAATCGATGGCTACTAGTACATACTCGTGTCCTCCTGCTCCTGTTGGAGAAACTTTTCCAATTATGTCAATTCTCCAAGTTGAGAAGGCCAAGGGGAAGTGAGGTTATACAGTTCGGATGGTGGAAGGTGTTGGAAATTAGCAAACATTTGGCACTATGGACATTTCTTAACGTATTGTATGCAATCATGTTCCATTGTGGACAAAATTACCCTTGTTGAGAGATTATTTTAGCAAGCATTTTTCCATTCATTTGAGGTCCATAAACGCCTTTGTGAGTATTCTCCATAAGGCATGTGGATTCCGGGTGGTCTATACACAATAAGCTTTGACCATTGGGTCCTTTTTTGCATAATTGACCATTTAATAAACCATATTGGGCTGCGAGTGTTCTCAAAGCTCGTTGGTCTTTCGGTAAAATATTTTCGGGATATGTGCCATGAGTAATGTATTGGAGGATATGATCAGACCAAGGACTTTCTCCTTCGATGTCATTTATTTCCTCTATTGCGTTGTAATAAGTTGATTCGTCTCTTCCATCAACGCTCAATGGCATCATATCAAAATGCTCGATGAGTTGCTCTAGGTGTGTTTGGTATAATATTATTGTGGAGTTCTTAATTTTCCATTTTTTAAGTATATGATTTATTATCAAGCTCGAATCTCCATATACCTCCAATTTTTGCAAACCTATGCTAGCTGCTGCTTCTAGTCCAATAATGTACGCTTCACATTCCGTGGCATTATGAGTAACCTCAAAGTCTAGTTTGACAGAGATTGGAGTATGTGCTCCTTCTGGAATTATGAGTAACACTCCCACACCACATCCTTTTTGATTGGATGCACCTTCAAAGTACATTACCCACTTGTCATCTTGTGTCATGAGAATCTCTTTATCTGGAAGATGAGTAGTTTCTACATGACTTGTATGAATAGGATGTTGGGCCAGAAAATCGGATATTACTTTTCCATTTATTAATTTTTCAAGAATATATTTTAGTTCGAATTCGGCTAACATTACCAACCATTTGGATATTCTTCCTTGTATGGGTGGTTGTTTAAACAAATACTTTATCGGATTTTGTTGTGAAATCACATGAGTGGTTTGTGGTAGCATATAATGTCGTAATTTTTTGGTTTCCCACACTAATGCTAAACTTGTTTTTTTTCCAAGGTGCTATATTTTGTTTCATATTGGATGAATTTTTTGCTTATATAATATATTACACGCTCTATTTTTTCTACCTCTTGTGCTAACATGGCTCCGGTGGCCGTTTCTGTAACGATGATGTATAGCCTAAGAGGTAGTTTGGGTACTAGTGGTGCTAAAACTGGTGGACTTTTGAGATAATCTCTGATTTTATCAAAGGCTTCTTGGCATTGATGGTCCCATTCATGTTTTTCTTCCTTTTTCAATTTTTTAAAATATTGGCTCACAAGTCATTGTCAATTCATTGATAAATCGACTGATGTAATGTAGTTTTCTAAGGAATTCCCTAATTTCTTTTTCTGTTTGAGGGGGAGGCATATCAACAATTGCCTTTATTTTAAAGGGATCGATCTCAATACCACGTGTGCTAACTACGTATCCGAGTAACATGCCAGAAGTCACTCCAAAGGCGCATTTTTGTGGATTCAATCGCATTTTATATTCTTTTATGCGATTGAAGAATTTGCGTAAAACTTTTATGTGTCCCATTCTATCTTTGGACTTCACAATCATGTCATCCACATTGGACTTCACAATCATGTCATCCACATATAATTTTATTTCTTTATGCATTATATCATGCAAGAGAGTAGTAGTCGTTCATTTGCCATTAACTACGTAGCTCCCGCATTTTTTAGACCAAATGGCATGACGATATAGCAATATGTACCCCAAGGAGTAATAAAGCATGTCTTTTCTTCGTCTTCTTTTGCCATTAGAATTTGGTTGTAACCTGCATATCCATCCATAAAGGATAACATCTCATGTTCAGCCGTGTTATCTACCAATATGTCAATATGAGGTAGAGGAAAATCGTCTTTAGGGCTAGCCTTGTTGAGGTCCCTAAAATCGACAGACATGCGAACTTGTCCCTCCTTTTTAGGGACTAGGACGATGTTTGCTACCCATTCTGGGTAATTACATACGCGAATGAAGCCTGCGTCTAATTGCTTTTGTACTTCTTCTTCTATTTTCAAAGCGACGTTAGGTTTCATTTGTCGAAGTTTTTGTTTTACTGGTTTAGAGGTAGGGTTTAAGGGAATGGTATGTTCCGCAATTTGCCTATCTATTCCAGGCATGTCCTTGTATCACCAAGCGAACATGTTTCGAATTCTTTGAGTGTCGATATGAGGATCGATCGCTCTTCCGGATTTAAGGTTAAGCCAATTTTGACTTCTTTTTTGTTTTCATTTTTTCCTATATTAATTGTTTAAGTTTCTTCAATTACAAGATCCTTTTGTTTTTGTTCATTCATTAATTCAACCAATTTGTTAATGTTATCATCTTCATTAGATTGATTATTATAGCATTTAAAAGATTCAAGAGAAGGCATATACTCGAAAATAGAGCTCGTATTATTGAAATCAAAATAAAGTACATTAAGAGGAGAATCCTTTTTGGGATCCTCATCCTTAGAACTAGAAAATAAAGACTTAGTAATGGCCACAAGGCCTAAGTTTTCAGCTTCTTTAAAATCCAGACTAGACTCATCATCATATTCTTCAAAAATCTCCCCTTCGCCTGTGGTGATCTCCAGCTTGTCACCTTTATGGTTAATCCACTTGAAAGTCTTCCTCCATCCATGATTGAAAGTTTCATTGAAAGGGGTGATCAACGAGGTTGGGTCAAAAGCTTCATCTTGGATGGCATTTTGATTAGTCATTGTAGCAATATGGTTTTGCTCTAGTCCAAATAGCAAGTTAAATGCTTGCCTATCATAGCACCCTAGAGTTGGGTGTTTTGATTGAACGATTTTGAAATCGTCATTCAAGAAGTAGCAATCGTGGAATATTTCGAATCCAGGCTTCTTCATACCTTCTAGAACTAGTGGTTCTGGAAAGTCATAAGATGGGTAATCTTCTCCCTCCCTAATGAATTGTCCGTTGAGGGTTTGATTGTAGGATGGGAGTAAAGAGATTATCCCTTCCTTATTATTGTCTCTACGTGCTTTGATTTTAGTATCGTGAGACTCGAGTTCTTCTTTGGTTGGTTTATATCCCAATCAAAAAGAGAAGCTTTTTTTTTGGGATAGGAAGTAAAAGAGATTTCCTTATTCCTATTCCCAAGGGCATCCCAGGAAAGTAACTACTCTTGAATAAGATGTTGTTTACTATTGGGCTGGAGTATGGATCAAGCTTGAACGGTTCTTCAAGGCTTTCCTTCATTTCTAGTGTGCAAATTACCTTCGTGGCGAATCCCCATATGTCCACTTCATCATTATCACAGTTTATTTCCAGAAGTGATTGTTAATTTATTGTTATTTTAAGAGGAGAAGCATGTATAGTCATAGGAAGACCTTGATAGTTCAACCTAATCATTTGATGGAGCGAGGATGGTATTGCTCCAAGCTCATGTATCCAAGGACGTCCAAGAAGAAGGTTTAATGTCCATGACATGAAATTTAACCATCTTTTGTATTGCGCCTATGGTAATTGGTAGTTTAACAGTCCGATACACCGATCTCCTTGAATTGTCATAGGCCCTAATGCTTTGTGTTGTTGATTGAAAGTCTTTTTCTGGATTAAGGCCTAAATATTTCGCAGTTCGTAATGGGCATACATTTATGGTAGACCCATTGTCAAATAAATTAAGAGGGATGTTGTATCCCTTGCACCCCATAGTTAGGTATAATGCATTGTTGTGGGTAGTGTCTTTTGAGGGCAAATCATCACTATTAAAGGTGATTGTTTTGTCGGATTTTTCGCTAGTAAGCAAGTTAGCGAGATCCTGTGGAGTTGTGTCTGTACTTACAGATAAAGCCATTAGAGCATTCATAAGAGAATTCCTATGTTCTTTAGATGTGCTTAGGAGTTCCCCTCGCCTTAGATTGGCGAAGTTGTTAGACCAATGGATCTTGCACCTTAAGTGGAGGTGGTACTGGATTTTGAACTTGATTTTGAGTGGTAAAAGATCCATTTGGTTGTGTTTGATAAACTCGCCCAGAACTAGTTAGATGATCTATCTCGTTTGGGTTAGTTGTAAGACTCGTGAACCAACTTTCTTCTAGAGGCTTTGAGTGCGCCTCCATTTCAAGATGCTCCATGAGTTGTGCTTAATGTCATTGTTCATCCAAGGAGAGATTTGATAAATCTTGTGATTTTCCCAAGAAATGATCCTAATCAACCTCTCCACTTGTTCCTTTTTGTAGACAAGGTGGAGGTAGGACAACGGCATACTTAGAGACATATAAGTCTTGGAAGTCATCATCCCATAACCCACACACTTCATTAGTTGCCCCTATGAGTATTGTGGTTAGAGGCTTCTTTATGGAGTGATATAATTCAAAGGATTAAACGTATCACTTCCCACATGATCCTCATCAATGTGAAATGTCCCAAATGGGGATACATTGTTGTTGGGTTTAGGCGTGGGAATTTTCCCATTGTCTACTAGATCTTGAAATTTGTACTTTAGGACCAAGCAACGTTCAGTATCATGCCCAACACCTCTATGATAAGCACAATAGGCATTGCCATCCCATTGAGAGTTTCTTTTTTCTGGAGAAGTTGGTGGCGTTAGCCCTGTTGGTGCGAGCAATCCTTTTTTGTTTAATTTTTCCAATAACTCTTTATAGCTCACAGAAAATTATGTAACTCTTCTTTCTCTTGTCCATCTTTTCTGAAGGTCATTATTATGATATTGCATTGTGCTATTATATTGCATGGAAGTCGCAAATACATCAATAGAGGATGAAGTGTTTTCATTCCCCTTTTTGTAATTGTTCTTAGGTTGATGATATTGAGACTTATTTGCCTTTTCTTTAGCAAGATCATCTTCAATCCTAGTAGCCACAAAATAGACCTTTTGAAAAGTGTCTAAACCAAGGTAGCGTGGATGTTTGTTATGCCTTTCATGACAATTGTCAATGAACTTTTATACTAACTCGAGTTTAGGTGGCCTTTCGGCAAGGTGGGCCGCCTTTTTTTGCCATCTACCACAGAAAGCAAGGAAACCTTCATTGTCGCCTTCCTTAAGCATTTCAAGTTCACGTAAAGTCGACTTGAACTCTACGTTACTCTCATATTGGGTGATGAAAGCCGAAACTACATCTTCCCATGATGTCTTAAACTTAGCATCTAGCCCATAGTACCACTCTCTCGCGGTTGGGTCTAGAGATAAAGGGAAAGTCAAAGCATAAAGCTTAAGATCAACTCCCTTTAAGGCCATGGTGCCAGTAAAACTCATTAAATGTTTTTTTAAATTATTGGTCACCTGGAATATTGGCAAGTCCGTACTTACGAACTTTTCTGGTAAAGTGAGTCTTGTAGGAGGAGCAAACTTTTTTGCATCAAAGCACTTGTTCCCCATTGTGGAATGAAGAAGAAGCTTCTCTAATGACTTCTCTTTTATGGATAGTTCATCAATATTTTTTTGCAAAGCCAAAGTTTTGGCATTTTTCTTTTCACCTTTTTCTAGTTTCTTAATTCTTCTCTCCTCGGCCTCTTGAGCCTTTTCTTCTCTCAAACGAACAATCTCTTCTTGGATTTTCTCTATGGTTGACATTGTTGTTGGACTAGAGTGAGTTGTTGAGGGAAGATGGTTAGAAAAGGGTGAATTGTTTGATGGTAAACGTAGAATGCGAGTGCCCAGGAGTCTTTGTTCCCAAGCTTGGAAACCGGCCCTAAAGGAAGTACGAAAGGTTAAGGAAATCGATACGCTTGTTTAGAAGACAAAAAGAAGAGAAAAGGAAGAAAGAAAAAAGAAAAAGACACAAGATGCATTCAAATGGATAACATCGCCTTTAAAAAATTCATTAATAATGATATTGCTTGTACGAGTCAGTTCATCTTTGGGAAATCAAAAGGACCTCATAACAGTAGGCACGTGCAAGTAACTAGGTTGCGCGCGCATCCCTGGCTCTTGCGCTGGTCGTGGTCGCGCAACTTCATGAGTTGCACGCGCCACCTACTCGTGCAGAATTTTTTATTTATTTTTTTTAAGAGCAGTGTCTTCTTTTTTTTAACGAATTTTTTTTAAAAACGATTTTTTTTATGACACCCTTCGAATGCGACTCAAAATTACAAAGGGACAACTTCGCAATTGGGAACCCAACCAAACTAAAAAAAAGCTATCCTAAACACATCGCATATAGTCATATAATCACATAAGCATACCATAAGCCAAGATTCATATAATGCCTTTCTAAGGTAAAAATCTTGGGTGTCTAAAGGTACCATATCTTAAGGAACGATGCACAAATCAGGCACTCAACGTGTTGACTCATGACATATCCCTCCCAACATTTTGTTGGTGATATGGGTGGGATGATTGTTATTGATTTCATGATAGAAGCCTGGTGTTGGCAACCCCTAGTCAATGAGCCAATCCCCAAAGGTTATAGTGTGCTATGATTTATGCATGATGCAATGTTGCTTGTTTGGTTTTTACTTTTGTGAAAAAGGAAGATATTATGCGTTCAAGTTTCGCTCTCTATCTGGAGATTATCAAAGTTACACTAGTGGAAAAAAGGCCATCTGTAACGGGCAAAAAAGGCCCATCCGTAACGGGCAGTGTCCGTTACGTATGCGGCCGTTACGGATGGCCATTATTATTCGTAACGGGCACTATCTGTTACGAATAACCCATTATTCGTAACGGACACCTCAAATGCCTGTTACGAATAAGGTTTTATAGTATATAATTAAATACTTATTTGTAACGGGCAACAAAAATGCCCGTTACGAATAAGTGCTTATTTGTAACTGACAACTCTCCTGCTCGTTACAAATAGTTATTAAATTAATTTTTATTTTTTTGATTAAATTTCGGCAGCATGTATTTACATATAATTAATATATATTAATTAAAACCTGTTATAATAAACCTGTTCCTGTAAATAAACAATTATGCCGAACAAAATTTCGTAAAAATTAATACGACATAATATAAAAATTTAAGTAGTAAAACATTACAAATAAAAACTTGTATAAATTTATCCAACACATACAACAACACTAATAATATTACTTTGTTCTACCTAAGCTAATAGTTATGCATTCAATAAATATTTAGTTCTAAAGTATTGCGCCCACTGTTCTCGAACCATATTCAACTCGTCAAAATCATACGGGGCTTTCCTTGGATAAAAATCCTATAAAAAAAATTAAAAAAAAAACATATGAATGAGGTTACAAAATAAAAACAATCCATAATAAAAACAATCATTAGAATAAATGTGATGGTCCAAATTATAGAAGTAAAACTCAAAATATAGAAATAAAACACATATCCATAATTAACTTATATTTTGGTTTCTATGAATTGAAATCAATGAAAAGTGACCATTTACTCACTTTTGGGAGCGTATAGAGCCAAAAAAGCTTTAAAATTGCCTAAGGGATTTCTATCTTTCCAATCTTTCATGTATTAGTCCAAATTATAGAAATAAAACACATAACATCCATAATTAACTTATATTTTGGTTTCTATGAATTGAAATCAATGAAAAGTGACCATTTACTCACTTTTGGGAGCGTATAGAGCCAAAAAGGCTTCAAAATTGCCTAAGGGACTTCTATCTTTCCCATCTTTCATGTATTAGTCCAAATTATAGAAATAAAACACATAACATCCATAATTAATTTATATTTTGGTTTCTATGAATTGAAATCAATTAAAAGTGACCATTTACTCACTTTTGGGAGCGTATAGAGCCAAAAAGGCTTCAAAATTGCCTAAGGGACTTTTATCTTTCCCATCTTTCATGTATTAGTCCAAATTATAGAAATAAAACACATAACATCCATAATTAACTTGTATTTTGGTTTCTATGAATTGAAATCAATGAAAAGTGACCATTTACTCACTTTTGGGAGCGTATAGAGCCAAAAAGGCTTCAAAATTGCCTAAGGGACTTCTATCTTTCTCATCTTTCATGTATTGGTCCAAATTAACACAATAAAACACATAACATCCTTAATTTGAGGCAATAATCCAAAGACTACCTGAGATATCATCCATATGATAACTGAAAGATTTTCTTAATGTAGGCAACACACTCACAAGAACATCTGGTTTACGCCTTAAAACCATAGCCAAAACCGCAAATAAAGCAGCCTGTCACATATGGCAACATCCATAAGACAACAATAAAATGACTAAATATATTTCAGAAATCGGAAACTTTCATAGGATACTTTGAGAGTGAAGAGTAATATGACCAATTATTGTAAAAGACTTATGAGCAAGAAAGTGAAAGGAGTGTTAGGCTGGTAGCACGGTCAGTGTTCTCATTAACTCCAATGACATAGTAATTCTGACAGAACTTGATACTTCCTTCCACAGTCTATGGTGTGACAAACATCTAATAACCTAACATTTATGATGATTTAATAATGAAAAAATCGCAAATATTTTGCAACTAAACACAGCAGAACCAGGATTCTAGCGTCGATCTAAACCGAAAACATCAAAAATTGAAGAACAACATAGAAATCAATCCAAAAACATATATAAAGAAATCACACACCAGATCTAATTTCCAATCAAACTGAACAAATTCATCAAATCAAAACAATAGATAAAAAAACGAAGCTATGATAAGCTGATAGATCTACATAAGAGAGAAAGATAGCATGAACATTGTAAAAAAGTAATGGAAAGGGAAGAATGATAAGTAATGGAACGGGAAGATTGATCAACAAAAAATTCATGGGTACTGCAAAATTGATTAATATAACCAACATTTTCAATCATTTCTCAAAATAACCATCATTTAACCAAATTTACCAAGAAAAAATGGTGGGTAATACAAAAATTAATGAATTTAAACATTATCTTCAATCCTTTATCAAAATACCAATAACATAACCAAATTCAACCAGGAAAACATGTACATTGCATAAATTAATAAAATTAAACACATTTACAGTCATTTTCATGAACACCCACAATGCAAAAAACATGAAAAGACAGAAAAAAAAACAAAAAAAAAACTAACATCTTGAGAGGAGATCTTGAGCCAAGTAGGTGGTGTGCGCTTGTAGGGGAGAGCAGAGGAAGAAATACCCTTTGAATTAAACAAAAACAACAAAAATTGACAGAAAATTAAACAAGAGAAAAAACCAACTTTGAATTGGCAGAAAATTAGCAGAAAATTTAACATAAATCAAAAGAAAGAAACTCTCAATGCAATCTACTAATTAAACAAAAAAACCAAGCTACAAATCAATTCAATTACTCATACCAAATTGTCAGATTTAAGCCGCAATGAGGACCGAGCTGCTTCAATGGAGAGAGATTGGAGAGGACCGAGCTGCTTCAATGGAGTTGAGGGAGCTAAGGACCGAGCTACTCCTGAAACATTAATTTCAATTCACTCCCATTTCCTAGCAAAATCAAAAAATCAAATTAAAGATGTAAAATCAATCAATTAATTTGGAAAAAAAATATAAAAATAAAACTTATAATTAAATAATTGCAATTAAGCAAATTGAAACAAGGGTTGCAAAATTGGGGCTTATAGGAAGATTTGATGGGAATTTCTTGAGCAGGAAGCTCAGGGCGAGCTTGAGCTACTTCAATGGAGAGAGCTTGCGCTGCTGCAATGAAGAGAGCTTGGGAGTGAGAGACGGAGTCGCGAAAAAGCGCAGCTAAGGACCATTAGAGTTTGAGGACCACTAAGCTTGAGGACCACCGGAGTTTGAGGATCACCGAGCTGCTTCAAGAGAGCTTGAGCTGATAACCGAGCTACTTCAATGGAGTTGAGGGAGCTGAGGACGACGACCGAGCTGCTTCAATATTGGAGAGAGAAAGGGGAAATAATATTTTGAGAGAGTGAGTGAAAAAGGGGAAATTAAAATTTAGGGTTTACTTTGAAACCTATTCGTAACGGGCAAGACTTGTTGGTTACGACTAGTTGGTTATTCGTAACGGGCAAGATTTGTTGGTTACGACTAGTTGGTTATTCGTAACGACCGGAATAATGCCCGTTACAAATAACTACTCATTCGTAACGGACACCAATCTTCCCGTTACAAATATATCTTTTCCTGCTCAAGTCACATATTTTTTGTAACGGACATTGAATTTGCCCGTTACAAATGATGTAATTGTAACGGGAAATCATATGCCCGTTACGAATAGCTTGTTACAAATAAGATTTTTTCCACTTGTGTTAATTACCCTTACAACCCATAGGCAACCTAGTGTTGGAAACCTTGGACCATATCTAAAAATTAATCTTGTAACCTCTAAGTCCCCATTGGAGTCGCCACTGTAAGGAGGGTGTGCCCATCGTAGGGGATCCTTCTCCTAAAATGTCCATGGCCCTTTAAAAGCCTAGGACTTTAAACTTGTTAGTGTGTATTAAGATTTGAATTCCTGACTGTTTGGGGGACCTTGAATTAGAATTAATTCTATCATTATGCTTTTTTTGTAAGAAACAAGTAGGAGTCGCTAATGAGTTTTAGGAAAGCTCATAAACCTCGTTCATGCCTTTTTCCCAAGTAGAGTTCAAGGGATATTTAGCATGAATCAAAATTTACTGATGTGTATTTAAACTCCTTAACCCGATAAAGAATCTAAAATTGCACAAGTAACACAAGCCTTCCAAATTCCATAAGAAAATAGAACAATTTAAAGAAAAACGAACCGGATATGACTTGTAATTAGACCACTCTTGGAACGAACTCAAGACTATTCAAACTACTTAGACTACTCTAAGAACTAATTATTTTGATGATCAAAACTTAGACTACTCCTAGAACTAAGAATTAAAAGCTCTAATTATCAAAATAACTTCTTGAATTGAAACTAGAAAGAAAATGTTTAAGCAAAGCTAAACAATTTTTATTGAAATTAATCTGATTTTCTATATCTCTAAGAGCCACGAAATTCCCCTATTTATAGACTAAAAATAAGCTAATTCCATCTTTACAAGGATTAGGACAAACCCCTAACTTTGCCCCCCAAGTATCCTAACTAGAATAGGAAACTACTTCTAATTAGAATAGGAAAACTAAAATTAATCCTAAACAAACTTTACTTAATTAACTAAAAACTTTCCTAATATACTTAGGAAGTTTTATAGCAACTAATAATCAAAAAATAAACCTTATCCTTAGTTCTTAAACCAAGAAAAACCCTTTCAAGTGAAAGGTAAAAACATGCAAGCAAAACTCTAAAAAAAACTAAGTATAAATTTTCATCCATTTCTTATAGCCGCTAGAAAACCACCTCACGCGCTGTCCCATGTCTCATGCGCCGGCTATAGT
This sequence comes from Chenopodium album, assembly GCF_948465745.1. NCBI lineage: Eukaryota > Viridiplantae > Streptophyta > Magnoliopsida > Caryophyllales > Amaranthaceae > Chenopodium > Chenopodium album. Next base: position 25,952,672 of record NC_137850.1, on the reverse strand, counting down.
TGAAGCTGGGTTCAAGGCAGTTCCGGGAAGGTGGCGCGTGGCCCTTAGAGTGGCACGCGGCCTTCGCAATTGCCGTCGGAAGTAAACCGCACAATTTCCTCTTCCTTGATGATCAAGCTTCCTTCTTTCCCAATTGATCTATTGGACCTTTCCTTGTTTATTTCTTTCTTGGGCAGCCTATAATGAAGCTATTTGGACCATCTAAAAGTGTCTTGGGCCCTTCAAAAGAATTAACCTCTTGATTCACATCATTCTCCCCTTCTTCAAAAGAATTTGCCCTCAAATTCACATCATCAAAACAAGTAAAGAAATTTGCAAAGTTATATGTAGAATCTTCGTTACCACTATCAATGGAAAAGTCTTCCTTGTACTCACTGTCTTTACATACCATGGGTCCTCTATTGATCTCTTCTTTGAATACTTCTTCCCTTAGAAACAAACTTGAACTTCGATTACTATTTGGGCACTTACTATGTCCTTTATGAGACAAAGGATGTAGACTAAAACCTTTGTTCCCAACTTTCACGGAGTACACATTGGTCTTTCCATCATGTTTGACTTTTCGATCAAATTGCCATGGTCTTCCCAAAAGTAAGTGATAAGCATTCATTGGAATCACATCACACCATATTTCATCCTTGTAATTTCCTATGGAGAAATTTACTAGTGTTTGCTTCTTAATTTGAAAACCCTTTGAGTCATCAAGCCAATGCACTTTATATGGTTTTGCATGATCACAAATAGGAAGGTTTAATTTACTCACCATATTAGTAGAAGCAACATTCGTGCAAGAGCCACTATCAATGATCACATTGAAAGTTTTTTCACCAACTTTACATCGGGTATGGAACAAACTCTCACGTTGAGAGTTATTGGAAGTGAACTTGGCATGAAGGATCGTCCTTATCAAAAGACAATTATCATCACTTTCGGGAAAAGCCTCATCCTCTTCTTCCTCATTAGTGTGATCTTCCTTGGTTTCGGACTCTTCATCTTCACAAACAAAGGATATATGTTCCTCTTCTTCTTCCATTTGTCTATATTGCTTTAATGTAAGAGCCTTCTTTGTAGGACATTGATCGGATCTATGGCCCTTTCCTTGACACGTAAAACACCTAATTCGGCTTTCAAATTCCTCCTTGGACACCTTGACGACCTTCTTGTCTTCCTTCCTAGAACTTTCTCCTTTGTGCTCGCTTGAACTAGTCTTGAAAGTTTTATTGAAAGTTTTGTTTGTCTCAAACCCTTGTGAGAACTTACTACTAGAACTCTTTGTGCCAGTGTCTTTCTTATCTTCGAGCCAATGACTTTCAATCTTCAAAGCTAGCTTGCACACATCATTGAATGACTCATAGGCACTCAACTCAATTTTCCTAGAAATAGGCCAATTAAGACCCTTGAGGAATCTAGCAATCTAAAATGGTTCTCTCTCTTCCAAATCACAAAGAGAGGTTAGTTTATCAAATTCAACAATATATTCATTAACACTCTTAGTACCTTGTGACAACAAAGTGAGTCAAATGTATAGGGTTTGTTCGAAATCATGTGGAAGGTATTTAGAGCTCATCTTTTTCTTCAAAACCGTCCATGTCTTGATTTTCTCCTTCCCTGCTCTAGCACGTCGAGCCTTTAAATTATCAAACCAAATTCCTGCATTTTTAGTGAGTCGAATATAAGCAATTTTGAGCCGTCTTAGCATCATCAAAACCCTTATAATCTGAAATTTTCTCCAATTGTCTCGCCCACTCAAGAAAATCTTCGTGGCTTCCTAGACCTGTGAAATCATCAAGTTTTATTCCTCATCTATCATCGATTTTATGCTTATGATTAGTATCATCATCACTACTAGAAGCATCACTATCACTATCTTTATGTTTTTTCTTCTTTTTATGATCTTGAAGTAACTTAGCAAAAGCATCAAATCTTGCATCAGCACGGTCAATCAACTTTTCTTCCAAAATCTCAAATTTCTCCTCAAATTTTTCAATTAATTTTCTCAAAGCATCTTCTCCCATGATTTATACACAAAATATGCACACAAAACAAAGCAGGAAACCAACTAGAGTATAGCAGTAGCACGGAAGCAAAATATATGATCAAAACACCTTAAAAATACCCTAGAACACACAGGAAAATCCCAGCAAATATCACAGTACAATTCGAGCAAAAACGAACAAAAACAAAAGCATGTATAAATTCGGACCAAAACAAGCCAGTACGCACAAAATAGACCATTTCAATAGTAAAAGAACTCGAAAAATTCTGAAAATTTTCAGTCACAAAGAAGACAAAATTTCACCTAAACTGAAAAAAAGAATCACCTCAAAAGACCTCGTAACAAAGGAGAACGAGCCCTCTGAAGTTGATCGAGCAAATTGATCCTCCGAGAACAAGTGCGATTTGAACGAGTTGTAGATAGATCAAACTCTTGAAGCTCTGATACCAATTTGATGTGGATTTAAACCCCTTAACCTGATAAAGAATCTAAAACAAGTAACACAAGCCTTCCGAATTCCTTAAGAAAATAGAACAATTTAAAGAACAATGAACCGGATATGACTTGTAATTCGACCACTCCTGGAACGAACTCAAGACTATTCAAACTACTTAGACTACTCCTAGAACTAAATATTTTGATGATCAAAACTTAGACTACTCCTAGAAATAAGAATTGAAAGCTCTAATTATCAAAATAACTCCTTGAATTGAAACTAGAAAGAAAACATTTAAGCAAAGCTAAACAATTTTTATTGAAATTAATCTGATTTTCTATGTCTCTAAGAGCCACAAAAATTCCCCTATTTATAGACTAAAAATAAGCTAATTCCATCCCTACAAGGATTTAGACAAACCCCTAACCTTGCCCCCCAAGTATCCTAACTAGAATAGGAAACTACTTCTAATTAGAATAGGAAAACTAAAACTAATCCTAAACAAACTTTACTTAATTAACTAAAAACTTTCCTAATATACTTAGGCCCCATTCTTTAGAGCTGTTGTGCTCTGCTCTGCTCTACTCTTCTTCAATCTTCTCTGCTTTGCTCTGCCCTACCCTACTCTGCTCTACTTAAAAATAATACTTAATATTGAATTACTATAATAATAATAATTAATATTTAATAATAATAAATATTAAATAATAATAATAAATAAATAATATTTAATAATAATAATTAATACTGAATTATTATTATAATAATAATAAATATTTAATAACAATAATAATAATAAATAATTAATATTTAATAATAATAATAATTAATTGAATCATTATTATAATAATAATAAATATTTCATAATAATAATAAATAATTAATATTTAATAATAATATTATTAGTAAAAATTAATATTTAATAATAACAACAATAAATAATAAATATTTAATAATAATAATAAATAATAATGAATCATTATTATAGTAATAATAAAAAATATTTCATAATTACAATACATAATTAATATTTAATAATAAATAATTAATATTTAATAATTAAAATAATAATTAATATTTAATAATTAAAATAATAATTAATATTGAACTATAAAAATAATAATATAATAATAATAATAATTAATAATTATAATAATAATAATTAATAATTATAATAATAATAATAATTAATATTTATTGATAATAATAATAATAGTAAAAATAAAAATGACAATAATATATTCTCAAAAAAAAAATACTGACAATAATAGTAATAATAATAATAATAATTGACTTTTTATAATATAAATTAATATTTAAATATAGTAACTAATAATTAAATATAATACTAATTATTAATTTTTAATAAAAATAATAATAAAAATAATAATTAAATAATATTTAATAATTATTATAATAATAATTAATATTTAATAATAATATTTAATAATTATAATAACAATGCGATAATATTAATAATAGTTATAGTAGTAGTATTAGTAGTAGTAGTAGTAGTAGTAGTAGTAGTAGTAGTAGTAGTAGTAGTAGTAGTAGTAGTAGTAATAATTATAATAATAATAATAATAATAAGGAAATATGCTCTGCTCTACTATGCTCGGCTCGGCTCTACTCTTCTCTGCTTCAATCTGCTCTGTTGAAATCTGTTCTGCTCTGCCTAAAAGCTCAAAAGAACAGGGCCTTAGGAAGTTTTATAACAACTAAATAATCGGAAAATAAACCTTATCCTAAGTGCTTAAACCAAGAAAAATCCTTTCAAGTGAAAGGTAAAAACTTGCAAGCAAAACTCTAAAAAAACTAAGTATAAATTTTCATCCATTTCTTATCGCCGCTGAAAAACCACCTCACGCGCTGCCCCATGTCTCACGCGCCGGCTATGGTTGAAGCTGGGTTCAAGGCGGTTCCGGGAAGGTGGCGCGTGGCCCTTGGAGTGGCGCGTGGCCTTCGCAATTGCCATCGGAAGTAAACCGCACAATTTCCTCTTCCTTGATGATCAAGCTTCCTTCTTTCCCAATTGATCTATTGGACCTTTCCTTGTTTATTTCTTTCTTTGGGCATCCTATAATGAAGCTATTTGGACCGTCTAAAAGTGTCTTGGGCCCTTCAAAAGAATTAACCTCTTGATTCACATCATTTACCCATGCCCAAATTGGTCTACGTGTACCAGAAATTAGTTCGGGAGCGAGTGTACTAAAATAACGTTCCCTTTAGGGGGTAATCGCTATCCTAGTCCTAGTACGACCTCTACTAACTCTTCCTTTTTCACAATTTCATCACCAAACAATATATGCAACGTGATACCTAAAAACTAGTTAGTTGATTTTATTTACAAGCATCAATCATGTAGGAATTATATTGCAAAGGTCTTTATTCTTATTTAATCAATATTCGTGAAAAGAACGATAAATAAACAAGATTAGCCTTAGGTGATCAATCAACAATAAATTAGTTATTTCTATTCTTTATTTAACACAAGATATTACCTGGAATTAATTAATTAAAAGTTCGTTTAAAGTGATCAAACAACACTAATTAATTAACTAAAGGTTATTTAACACAAGAAAACAAAGGTGATTGATTTAAGTGCTCGGGAATTTACTACTTCTCCTTGCTAGATCTTCGTTTAGAGCACTTATGGACTCCTTATTGTTCAAGAACCTCCACCTAGTAACAAGTATTTAGGGGGTGAGTGTTTAGGACAAAAGGGTTAAGAGTACACAAGTTCACAAAGTTTCTGCCAGAGGTTTAGGTTAATTTCTGTCTGTTTCAGCCTCGTATTAAGCCTCTATTTATAGGGAATGGATGCATTTAGGGTTTCGCGTATTCTGCCACAACAGGTGTCACGCGTATCAAAATTGGTTGCGCGCGACAGCCCAGCACATGTGATTTAGATGCGCTGCTTAGGGCAGCGCAACTAGATGTCTTGCGCGCGGTATTATGGTAAGATCGATTTTATAATTTTATAAAATTCTGAATCTTTGGCAAGCACATCACTAGATGTTGCGCTGGGTGTCACGCGCAACCTTGTGAGTTGCGCGCGCCAGACCAGCGCAACTCATTGAGATGCGCGCGAATTTTTCTGCGATAGCATTGATTTTTAACTTAAGTGCCTCTAAATCTGTCATAATTAGGTTTTAACCTTGGGCTTAAGCCTAATTATGATCGGGCTTAGTTAGTTTGGACCTTAATCCATTTTGTTTGGATTAGGCTAGTTATTTTGCATTCTTGTGACTTAATCAGTTGTCCATAAGCATTCCTCACGTTGATCCAACACAAAGATGGTTTTATTTATCGTCATAGCACTTCCTGTCGGGACAGGAGGCCAAAAGTAGATGTCTATAACTGTAACTAAAATCTAAAACTAAAAAACTAATGACAATGATAAACGAAATAAAGAAAAACTAAGGGCCTGTTCTATTCAGATTATTTTTAGTTCAGTGTAGCTCAGATCAATTCAGTTCAGCTCTAATAAGTTCAGTTTAGTTCATTTCAGTTTAGTTTAGTTCTGAATTTCCTTCTCTCGTAAAATATTCAATTCAATTCAGTTCAGTTTAGTTCAATTTAGCTCCATTAATTTCAGTTTAGTTCAATGTCTAAGGACAAGTGTTCCAATGACTTTGATATGAAAGCGTCTCCATAATCCCCCAAATTTTAAAATAATTTATAAACAAAATTTTATTTTCTTTAGTTGTATTTTTTCTAGAATTTAATTTCAAAAGTTTTAAACTATTAATTTGGGTCGAAATTATTTTAGCACAAACTATTTTATGAACCCCCATTCTATAATTTATGCACATACAAACAAAGTCTATTCATTTCATTTATTTAATTGGCCCATTGTTTTCCTGAGGCCCAATATTCCTATTTACCTTTCAACTCTCTCTCCTATAAATACCCCATGAATCCCTAAATTTTACTCTCACAAAAAGGTTAGCTAATTTTCTTTCCCTTTATTTTATTTCCTTTACTGTTCCTTTATTTTTGTTTTCTCTTTTTTTCCTTTTTCTTTCTTCCTTTTCCCTGTCCTTACGTGAGTTTTAACCCTCACTGCTGCCTGCTTCTGCCCGCCGTCTCTGCCGCCGGTCGCCGGCCGCTGCCCAGACCATCGGCGACCGTCTGCCAGCCCACTAGCAGCCCAACAACCTTCCCGGGGCTGCTCCTTGCTCTCTCCCCTTCTGTTTTCTTATTTTGCTTAAAATTATTAATTTTGTTTATGTTTTGATTTTTTAGTGTAAAGATTACATTTTTAGTATCAAATTCATGTTTTTGATAGTTTAAACTTATATTTTCAGATTATAATTGTTGTTATAATTTTCCGAGTTTATAAATTATAAACCTAAGGTTTAATTATTTAAGTAGGGATTTTAGGGTTCTTATGAATAATTAAATTGGGGATTTTGTACCTAATGTATTTCTAATAATTAATTATCCATAAAATCATGTTTTAAAGGAAGTTTTAAGGAGTTTCTAATCTAATTATCTTGCTAGAAATTTGTTTAGGTATTAATTTTTTTTTTATTGGCTGTTTTCTAGGAGGTGATTATTCCTTAGGAGACTTTTAATTGGTTAAAATTGGCACTAAGGATTGTTTATACGAGGTCGTACATATCTATTTCGTTGTAAGTAGTATCATGTTTAGGTACCAAAAAAGGAAAGAACTTAGCTTCACGTTTAGGGAACTCTTGGATGAAAATTGTTTGGTTATATATTGAATTAATTCATGTGCTTATGTTTATGAGACATGTTTTCGTGGAATTGATTATGTTTGTATGGAATTATGGATGACAACATGTTGAATTGTATTGGATTAATTGTTTGTATGGAATATTGATACAAGCATTGTTTTATTGGATTGGTTTGTTAACCACATTTGCATTATTGAAGGATTGGAATTGAATGTTGTAAGTAGCATCATGTTTAGGTACCAAAAAAGGAAAGAACTTAGTTTTATGTTTAGGGAACTCTTGGATGAAAATTGTTTGGTTATACATTGAACTAATTCATGTGCTTATGTTTATGAGACATGTTTTGGTTGAATTGATAATGTTTATATTGAATTAAGGATGCAAGCATGTTGAATTATATTGGATTAATTGTTTGTATGGAATATTATTCAAGCATAGTTTTATTGGATTAGTTTGTTAACCACATTTGGATTATTGAAGGATTGAAATTGAATTGTTTAAGTTGAATGAATTTATTAATTATTCCATGAGGTTACTATTATTTTAATTATTACTCAAGCCTGACTTGTTAGTATGTTGATAAGGTGGATTAAACCAAAATAGCTACGAGGGTTGACTTTGTTCAACAATTTTGGATAAGGGTTTTTCACAATATACCCCTGAGTTTATTGTTTATTCATCATATAATCCAAAACTTTTTTAAATTCATTATATACTCCCGAGTTTTTACTAAAATACACCATATACCTTTGATGACTAATGATTGTTAATTTCATTAGTCATAAGGGGTTTTTATGACCCGAAACCACCATAAATACATTTCCTTACCCCCGAAACCACCCACATTCCCTTTCCAACCCATAAAACCACCCTAAATTTCTTTTTTTCATCCTTAATATTAATTATACGTATATTTTTATGGTGATTTGGAGTGGTTTTGGGGATTGGGGAAAGCAAAGGAGTGGTTTTGGGGATTGGGGAAAGCAAAGGAGTGGTTTTGGTAAAAGGGGAGAGAGACTTAAGGTGATTTCAATGCATAATTAAACAAATTTCCCTCATCTTGTTGTCAGTAAGGGTATATGGTGAATTTTTGTAACAACTCAGGGGTATATGGTGAATTAGAAAAATCTCATGGGTATATGATGAATAAACGAAAAACTCAAGGGTATATGGTGAAAAACCCATTTTGGATACTTTGGAATTTAAAAGGAATTAAAGGCCAATTTGTTTAACACTACCAAAAAAAAAAAAAAAAAAAAAAAAATCTTTTATTTTAACACAACAAAAGTTTCAAAAAATTGGCTTTTACCACCACATAACTTGTTCATGGATGAAACCCATTAGTGGGACCTACAATGTCACGTGTTAGCCTATTATTGGTCCAAAACAATAAAAAAGTTAAAAAAAAAACAAAAACCCTAAAACTACCCCAGCCACCTCTCCCCCATCGTCAGCCCCACCACCAACAGTGCACCGCCACCGTTCTCTCACCATTACAACTCCGTTCCCAAACCCAGCCATCGGAGAATCCCTCTCTTCCTCTCCCCCCTCCCCAAAACCGGCATCCCTCCACAACAGCCACCAAAAACAACCGTCGTTTCTTAACACCCTTAAAACGGCCACCGAAAACTGCCTCTTGTGGTTGAAATCGGCCGATTTAAGGACCAAATGGTTGATTTCGACCTTAAATCGGTCGATTTCGACCATAAGTAGTCGTTGTGGCCGTTCGTTTTTGGGTTGTTTAAAATACGAATTGTCGTTTTGTGTGGCCATTGGGGATTGATGGTCGATTTTAGGAAGGAGGGAAGGGAGGGCGGCAGTTTTTCGGTGGGCGGGCTGTGAGAGGGAGGGTTAGGGTGACGATGAAGTGGTGGTGCGCTACCGGCGGTAGGGCTGGAGTGGCTGGGTTAGTTTTAGGTGTTTTGTTCTTTTTTTTTATAACTAATTATGTAGCAACACGTGGCACAATGGGACCCCACTTATCGGAAATTTGGACGGCAACTGTTAAATGGTGGTAAAAGCCAATTTTTTAAAAATTTTGTAGGGTTAAAATAAAAGTTTTTTTTTTTTTTTGTGGTGTTAAAAACCATTTTTTTCGTTTTTTTGTGGTGTTGAAATTCAAAATTTCCTTATATGTATGATTATTGTGTATGGTTTACTTGAATGAATCGAGGTACAAATCAAGAAAATCATTTAATGGAAATTCCTAGATCACCCTCTTTGTAATTGTTTTTCAATTTTCTTTTTATTGAATGACTATGTCAATTTTACTTTCATCCTTTTTTTTTCCTTTTTTGTTTCTTTGATTTTTCATATTTTTGTTTTGCAAGACATACAAGGTTGAGCTTTTGCTTTTTCATGGTTTTGTCGACTCATGCATTTGACGCTTCATATGGATCATTATTTTGCTTTATTTTGAAAATGTAGCTTCAATTCTCGTATAAAGTTATACTGTTTGGATTCCAATTTCATACTAAGTGGTAAATTATAAAAATTAATTAAAGGATGATTGTATTGGGTTGCTAGATCTGAATAAAAATCCAAATTATTGGCTTAATTTTTTCATTAAAAAAATCAGGTTAAACAAGTTGAATCAGGTTGACCCGAACCCGAATAAATCAGGTTAGGATTAGGATTTCTGACCCGAAAAGTTAAATGGGTCAGGTTCAGGTCAGGGGTTTTTGACCCGAACCTAAAATGACCCAAACTTGAAAGTGACCCAACCTGACCCGATTTCCACCCCTATGGAAGATCATTTGGATTTGATTGAGTTTTATTACAATAATAGTTACCATGCTAGCATTGGCATGGCACCTTTTGAAGCATTATATGGTCGGAAGTGTATTGTCCTATATGCTGGAATGACTATAGTGAAAATCTTGATTTAGGAATAGAGTATATTGAGGAAATGGTGAATAAAGTGAAATTGATTCAGTCGAGAATTGAGGTTGCACAAGATAGGCTGAAATGCTATGCCGATTTGAAAAGGCAAGATGACGAATTTAATGTGCGTGGTAATGTCTTTTTGAAGGTCTCACCTATAAAAGGAGTGATAAGATTTGGAAAGAAGGGAAAATTGAGTGCCAAGTATGTGGGTCCTTATGAAATTTCGGAACGTGTAGGCAAGGTTGCTTACATATTGGCATTACCTATGGAATTTGAGAAAATGTATGATGTGTTTCATATTCCTCAATTGAAAAAGTATGTTCCTGATCCAAAGCACGTGCTACACACTAGTGGAAAAAATGCTATTAGTAGCACCCCATTAGCAACTGATGTTAAATATGTTAGTTACTAAAATACTAATTGCAACTGGCTACTAAAATGTCAGTGACAAATAATATGTCATTAGCAACTGACATAGTTATAAACATTGCTAATAATTGGTGTGTAAAAGTTAAATTATATATTAGCAATTGGCCTATTAAATGCCAGTTGCAAATATCATTCCATTCGCAACTGACATAGATAGGTCAGCTACTAATAATAATAACATAAAAAAAAAAATAGAACATTTATTCGCAACTGACATTGAGAGGCCCGCTACTAATATTAGTTAAATAAATAATAAAATATTTATTCGCAATTGACACTGGGAGACCCGCTACTAAAGAAGTAAATTGGAAATTCTATATTTCCTACCTATCTTCTCTCTCATCAGATCAGAATAAAGAAGTAAATTGGAAATTCTACTAAAGAAGCCAATTTTCGCCAGTTTCTAATAGCGTATTTTTCCACTAGTGACAACCTGAATCGATTCAATTGGATGAGACATTAACTTATGAGGAAAAGCCTGTAAAAATTTTGGACCATAAGGTGCGTAGTACACGCAATAAGGATGTGAGAATTGTTCAAGTTCTTTGGTCAAACCAAGAGTATGAGGAGGCTACTTTGGAGGTCGAGGATGGTATAAGAAAGACATACCCAAATTTATTTAATGAGGTGAGTTATGAAGGTGTAACTCTTGTTCTTTAAGGGGTGTAGAATGCGTATAATTTCGCAATTTTTTCCCTATTTTATGCTATTTTGTGGTGTTTTTATGCTTTTCATAGCTATTTTATTGTTTATGTATCTAGCAAAATACGTAAATTGGGATGGTGATAAGGTATTAGTGTCGATATTATGACACAATTAGAATTCCATCAACATAATTTTGAAAATTTTGAAATGGTTTTATGCAAATGTTTTACAATTTAAGGGATTTTGTGCTAAGTTTCGAAGAAACTTCTTTTAAAAGGGGTAGATTTTAATCCCCTGTATTTTTTAATAATTTATAAATGAAATTTAATTTTATTTATTTGTATTTTTTCAGGAATTTAATTTCAAAAGTTTTAAATTATTAATTTGGGTCGAAAATTATTTTAGCACAAACTATTTTATGAACCTCCATTCTATAATTTATGCCCATACAAACAAAGCCTAGTCCATTTCATTTACTTAATTGGCCCATTGTTTTCATGAGGCCTAATATTCCTACCTACCAAACAACTCGCTCTCTTATAAATACTCCATGAATTTCAAAATTTTCATCACACAAAAAGGTCAGTTTATTTCCTTTCTCTTTATTTTATTTCCTCTAATTTTCCTTTATTTTTCTTTTCTTTTTTTTTTCCCTTTTTCTTTCTTCCTTTTTCATCTCCTTATGTGAGTTTTCACCCTCACTGCTGCTTGCTTCTGCCCACCGTCACAGTCGCCAGTCCCTGGCCGCTGCCCAGACCACTAACGACCACCTGCCAGCCCACTGGCAACCTATCAGCCTTCCCAGGGCTGTTCCTCGCTCTCTCCCCTTTTGTTCTCTTATTTTTCTTAAAATTATTAATTTTGTTTGTGTTTTGATTTTGTAGTATAAAGATTATATTTTAGTATCAAATACATGTTTTTGATAGTTTAAACTTATATTTTCAGATAAGAATTATTGTTATAATTATCAGATTTTATAATTATAAACCTAGGGTTTTATTTTATTTAAGTTGGGATTTTAGGGTTCTTATGAACAATTAAATCGGGGATTTTGTACCTAATGTATTTCTAATGATTAATCAAGCATAAAATCATGATTTAAAGGAAGTTTTATGGAGTTTTTAAATTTATTTATATTGCTGGAAATTTGTTTGGGTATTAATTTTTTATTATTAGTTGTTTTCTAGGAGGTGATTATTCCCTAGGAGACTTTTAATTGGTTAAAAGTGGCACAAAGGATTGTTTATACAAGGTTGTACATGTCCACTTTATTGTAAGTAGTGTCATGTTTAGGTACCAAAAACGGAAAGAACTTAGTTTCATTTTTATGGAACTCTTGGATGAAAATTGTTTGGTTATACATTGAATTAATTCATGTGCTTATGTTTATGAGACTTGTTTTGGTGGAATTGATTAAGTTTGTATGGAATTATGGATGCAAGCATGTTGAATTGTATTGGATTAATTGTTTGTGTGGAATATTGATACAAGTATAGTTTTATTGGATTGGTTTGTTAACCACATTTGGATTATTTTATAATGAAAGTTAGATGAGATCCTTGAAAAACTTTGTGAGAATGGAGTAGTGTCCATTCTTGCATCGCGCTATACTTTTACTTAAGATGGTCATTTGGGACCAAAATGATTTGGTGGATTGGACAACCTAGTATATTGCTTACTCCACATTAAATTAATTAAATTAAAATAAAGAGCCCAGTGTTTGGAATTGGTTAGTGAGTATGTTGAGTTGATTGAACTATTTCAGTGTGGAGTCTTGATTAATGAATTTATGTTGAATGTTTATTTAATTTAATTAGTTGAGCATGCTTGGTTGTTTGCATTGTAGCTTGTATGTACTCAGCTTTGCTGATTGCGCGCTTTTGTGTGTTTTCTTTTGGTCATGGCCTTCGCCTTTCAATGACCCTGTGATGATCCAATTCTTACACTTGTATTATTACAGAGCAGTATTACACATCTTGGGGGGATTATCATGGGTCCTGAACCTTTTACTCTTTCTTCTTTAACCATCAGCCTTAACCGCATTACAACCCTTGAAAGACCTATTTGAGGTGTACATGCACTTGTGCAAAGTTCGGCGAGAGCTACGTTCGGCCTGATTTCTTACGGATACGTAGGCAACCTCACGTCGAGGTACGGCCACATTCATATTCATTATTCATACATGATTGAGTCAAAACATTTCTAGTGCTCATCCCTATCCATATAAAGCTAAACTTGGGGCCTTGAACCCACATCACTTAGCCTACCTAGCCAAAGGAGACATCATCTTTGAGTCTTCTCACATCTATTCCCATCACCATAGCCTCTGTAGCTAGCCTTAGTACCACTTTCACACACTTCATTCATACATACATAACCACATTATCCTTCCATTAGTAATCCTTTATCATGAAATCTCATTTCAACACTACGCATGCTTCATCATCTTATAAGACAACATTCATTAAAAGAAAAATTTTATACTTGCTTAGCTTCTTAACCTAAGCAATATTCATCGTTTCATCCATCGCATAATGTGCTTAACTTCCTAACCTAAGCAACATTTATCAAAGATCTTTAATCATACAAAATATATTATGCTTAGCTCCTTGACCTAAGCAACTTTCTTTATTGCATGCAATCACCATTGTATACGTGCTTAGCTTCCATACAAAAGCAATGCTCAAGATCGTTCCTTTCTACACCATATATGATGCTTAGCTCCATGACCTAAGTACAAACAGAATATCTATGCGATTTATCTCGCTTTTCTCTATTTTGCTCGATAAGGAAGTTTAAAAATTCTTTCCTTTTTTCATATTTTTTCTTTCGGGGAAATTCAAAAAAAATTTAAAAAATTTTCTCATTGAGGGAAGTTTAAAAACAAAACTTTATTTTTCACGTCTTTCTTTTTCGGGAGAAAATCGGTACCCTCCACTACTCATGATAAATAATGATGGAAATTTTTTGGTTTTGCATTTTAGTTGCTTGTGTCTACGCACACACTCAAACTATACATATGCACACACAAGTCATATACATGTCATTTCATGTTAAGTCAAGTTTGGACAAATCAGTTGGTCAAGTCAATCACAGCCTATACGAGTGCTTGATGAGTGTCATTTATGACACTCATTTAGCTTCTTTTAAGATGATTTTTCATTGCTTTTGTATCTCTTTTTCCTTAGTTTTACTTGTAATTTCGCTGTTTTGCATTTTCCTTAGTTGTTTCCTTATTTTCTTGCTTTTCTTAGTTTATTTTGCTTTTTCTCCTTTACTTGTTTGCTTTTCTTTGATTTTAGGAGAATGGTGATGTTCGAGAAGCTCATTGGCATTATCTCGGGGCATACAAAGCCTAGGATGCAACTCGGTTCCTCCTCTTGAAGCTCAAAAGTGAAGGGGTGCATAAGCCAAGTCTTCAAGGCAGCGCTCTTATGCTGCCTGGACATCAAAGTCGGTGTTGAACCCACCATAAAGGCCTCTAGTGACTGCCTCCCCAACATGTATTATGAGGAACGCATGGGAGCATCATCGAGCGCACGAAGCCAATATCCCCTACTCCTAGGCGCGGCCGCACACGAGAGAGGAGCGGCCGCGTAGGTGGCTGGCGCTGCCGCGTAGCTCCCTCCCCCCTGTTCCGTACTCATTTTGTTGCAGCCGCGCTTAGGGATGAGAGGCCACGCCTTTTGATGTTCTTTTTGGACGTCTAACTAACTTCTCCTTAATTAGTTTTACTGTATATAGAATTGCTTCATTTCTAGAGAGAGAATGACATTAGAATTGAATTAGAGAGAGAAAAGCTCAAGATTTTGGGGATTTTGTTCTTAGATTTTAGAGAGAGAAACTTGGTGTTTGATGATTGTTACATTGTGATCTTCATTCCTCTTTGATATTGATAAAAGTTTTGTAAGAATTCTTTCCTTTTCAATGCAATTTTATGTTTGATTTTTATATATTGTTGAATTTCTATTATTTTTCTTGATTTTGATTGTTGATATTTGAATTACAATGTTGATGATGAAATTGATGATTACTTTTGTTATGCTTTTCAAATTTACCATGAGTAGTGAGTAGTTCCTTTGCTAGGGATGTGTTGAAGCATGTATTAGTGATTATCTATAGCTAATTTGGGGTTTTTGATTGATTTGATGATGTGATTAAATTGGTTGATTAAATTTGTGCATGTGTTTGATTTGAAGAGGAGTAGCTAACCTTGATTATCATGCTAGATTGCATAATAGTTTTCAATGGTACGAAAAATTAATTTAGAAGCTATTATTATCGATTTATCTTGATTTGCGATTTTCCCTTGAATTCATTTGTAGAGACATCTAGCTTGACCTTAGGGAATAGCTCTTTGAGTGATTTTGATAACAAATATTGTTTTCCCTCGCATTACTTGATTTATCAAATTCCCGTCAAATTAGCAAGTTTATCATTAGTGCATGTGGATCCTAAATTCCGTAGTGTTTTGATAATTAAATTCTATTTTTTAGCTTTTATTGATTCGATAGTATAGCTTAGACCAACCCATCGTTTTAAGACTTCGAAATAGCTTAGCATGAGACCTTAGCAAGTACCAGTTTCCCTTGGGTTTGACCTGGACTTACCCGTATACCTAGGGTTGGGTTTGGTTTTTGTAGACACCTAATTGTGTCTCCCCAAAAACCAAACCCAGTAATGAATACCTTTTGCGTCATTGATTATCCAACGAAGTGAAAGTGTGAAAAGTCTTGTGATGCGGTTGTTTTAATAAAAATATCTCTTCTTTCTGCTTTCGAAAATGTACTCTATTTATGAAAATGTCCAGTCTAATTTAGTGTGGTCCATGATAAGGGTCCAATAATGGTGTAGTTAGATTGGGCTCGAAAACAGCTTTCCAACGATATATTATAAGCACAATTTCGATGAATAATGAGGAAGTTATGACCAAAATACTAAATTGGGCCTGAAATGGTTTTATATGGCCCAATGATCAAGTGGAGGGCCCACTAATTAATGTTCCTAAATTTATTAGGATTGATTTTAATCTTCTAGAATAATCTAGAACGTTCTTTTGAGTTATAATGGGATTAGGATTAATAATTATGTTTTTAGAAAATAAAGAATTATATTTGGATTAAAACAAGCGTTTCAAAGAAATTAAATCTAATTTTAAAAGATAAGTACGGATGTTAATAAAACGAATTTAACTAGATTAAGGATTCCGTACGGATTTCAGAAAACGCGTGAACCGTCGCGAAACGGCAGAAACTAGTGCGCCACAACAAGGCTGTCGCACAATGACAAGGCTGTTGCGCCGCGTTGGACCCTGTCGCGCCGCGACAGGGATAGTTTTATTTCAGATGGGATTCGGTCTTTTTCTGATCATTTTCGGACTATTTTTCTTATAAATAGGGTCGTATTTCCCCGTTTTTAAGCATTCACAATCATCAACAATCATCTAATTCAAATTCTCTTCTCTCTCCAAGCTAGAAGCTTATTCTTTCTCCCTCTTTCTAAGCCTCCCCTTTTCAAATAAAAGTACCGCATTCACGAGTCTTGGACACACCTATCCAAGTTCAAAGTTGCCTTCGCCCTAGACGTGAAAGGTTGATAATTTATGAGGGTTTGGTCCCAAATCCCTATTTCAATTATTTAAATTAATTATTTGATTTAATATTTTCCTTGAAGTTACTAACGAGTGTATTTTGTTATTAGAAAGAGATACGAGGCAACAAAGTAAGTTGTCTTAATTGCTATATTTCTATAGAAAGCATGTTTAGATTATTTTAATTCCTAGTATCATGTTAGGATGTTATTTATTGCTTTTAGTATCATGCTTAGGTTGCTTCCTATTTGCTTATTTCAGTTTTTTTTTTTTTTTTTTGGTGTTTTTGGAAGCGAAATTCAATAACCGCTTGCCATTTGGGGCTTCCCATTTACTTTATTCTACTAGTGTCATGTTAGTATCATGTTAGGGATAAAGATTTGATCTTTAATGTTTAGTGACATGCTAGGATTTGTTATTAATCTTGTTAGTATCATGCCTAGGATCTTGCTAATATTATTATGATTTGCGATTAAATATTATTATTATTATGATGATGATTTGTTGTATCAATTATTATTATTGTTGCTTGATATTATATATTATTGTTATTGCTTGATCACGCCCTCTTTTGCAGGATTAAAGGGAATCTGTACTTGTAATCACGCTTAATAAGATAATTAATAATCTTGTTTAGGCTAATATGATTATAATTCAAGTGATCGCCAATAATAGATTTTTTTGTGCATTAATATTTAACCAACATAGACTAAACTGGTTTAGGATTAATATATTGATTGTATGTTAGTCAGAAAGCGCACATGAAAAAGTAGAGGCCTATTTTTAGGGTAGGTTCAATCTCTTTTAGGTTGGATTTGTACCTTCATCCCTGAATATCCAGTCATGGTTCCAAAATAGGTTAGTGATCTCATGGATCGTGAAGGGGTGTAACCTTCACCCTGTGAACGGTTTACAAGTTCCTAAAACTTGTTGGCGACTCTTTTACTCTAGCTTCCTTCCCTTTGGACGCCACCATGCTTAAGTGTATGATCAAAGTGGGGCTCAAGTGTGGGATGCTTGAAATATTCCTTACAGTTTTACAAATTTTGTTTTGATCGGGGAATCTTGAAATCAACGACCTAGGTTTATCCCTCTTCAGTGCTTTGGCGAATTCCATTTTGTAGGTCTCAAGAACAGCCCACGTTCGGAGATAATCGAACCATCTACATCTCATGGTCGGGGACAATTGAACCATTCACAACCCACGTTCGGGGACAATTAAACCATCTATACCAAACGTTCGGGGAAAAGCAAACCATCTATAACCCACGTTTGGGGATAAGCAAACCATCTACAACCACGTTCGGGGAAAAGCGAACCATTTATAAGCCACGTTCGAGGAAAAGCAAACCATCTGTAGCCCTCGTTCGGGGAAAAGTGAACCATCTACATCGCACGTTAAGGGAAAAGGAAACCATCAATAGCCCACGTTCGGGGAAAGCGAACCATCTATAGCCCACGTTCGTGGAAAAGCAAACCATCTACGGCCCATGTACTGGGATAATTGAACCATCATCATTCTTCAAATACTCAGTGACCATAATTCAGTAGGCTGCTCAAGGCGTAGGAGACTACGTAGAAAACTACCAAAACGTGTTTATTGCCATGTACTGGTGTTAGATACGCGTTCTATCTATTCACTTGTTTATCTATGAAACTAGTGTTTTTCTACAAGTATCGACATATAAAGAGTGATTTAGAATCGCAGAACGTCTTTAATCGTTCTCCGTCTCTATCGATTACTTTGACTATCGTTTTCGAAACTTACGTTTCTGCAAACTCAATCAAAGTGGGGGCTTCGGTAGACACCTAAAAATGTCTCCCCAAAACCAACCCGATGATGAATAACCTTTTACGGCAATTATTGGTCGAGTTGAGTATTTAATATTTGGAGTGGTTAAATCCATATTCAATCCAATATATTTCATAAACCAACCTAATTCTTAGCCCATTTCCCCAAACCATAACTTATTTTCCTCTTTTCTTGTCCACATCACAAAATATAGCTATATTGATTTCTTTGACCTATTTTTCGATCCAAATATTTTTTAGTTAGATATTCCTTGAAATAAGCTTTCCAACGATATATCATAAGCCCAATTCCAATTCAAGAGGAAGAAAATATGAGCAAAACACTAAAACTCGGCCCAAAACCGACACACTTGCACTAAAACGGCCATAACTTCAAATCTACAAAATATTTTTACCTGAATTTAATTATGTTGGAAATTAGACTTGATAAGCTTTCCAGCGACATATTATATTTCTTATTCCGAGTTACGGATTAAAAATTATCATAGTTTTAAAAACGCGTAAAAACTGGAATTTACCGCTATACGGCAAAATTGCCGCGCCGTGAGATGGCAATTTTCTAGGGTTTTATTTTCGCGGTGCTTCAATTCTAGGGTTTCGTACCTCACCCCTCTTATTTTCTCTACAATTACGAGGCTAATTTTCTCATTTTCGGGGCACCAACAATCATTCTCTTATCTTTCTTTAGCCTAAACAATAGCCTCTCTATTCTCTCACAATACATCCCCTAAACACTCCAAGGAGTCCATACAATACCCGAAGTTCTATACTTAAACCAAGGCGTGAAAGGTAGAACCTATTGAGGGTTTGGACCAAAATCAACTCTACTTTTTATTTAATTTAATTTCAATTTGATTTTATATTTTTAATGAAGTTACTAACAATTTTTTCATGATGTAGCAATTAAAAGAAACGCGGAACGTGAGTAATTGATTCACTTTATTACTCTTTTTATTTTTCTTGTTGCTAGTATCATGATTGGGTTTATTATTATGATTTGATTTAACTAACATTATTATGGTTAGATTGCTTCCAATATTGATATTGATTTTATTATATTTATTGATCACCATATTGCATGTTTAAAGGTAATATGTAATTGAATATAACACTTTAAAAGATAATTTGGACAACCGTTTTAGGTTCCTTTTTAATCTTGTTGTTTACTCAAGTGATCACAATATTTTAGAATTATGTGTTGCATTAATATTCAACCAATTTAGCTTAATATTAGTCTAGAGCAAATTAAATCTTTGTTTGTGTGCCTTTAAGATCGCATAAATCACTTTTCACAATAAGAATCTAGTAGAGGCCAATACGGGCGAATGTGACTCCATGACTTGCTTCGTACCATCATCCTCGATCCTTCTTTCGTAGTTCCAAACCATATAGAGTTAGTAATCTCATGGATTATGAATGGGGTGTAACCTTCACGGGTCAATTGTTGCTGCCTTGTCCCTTAATCATAGTTGCCTTAAAAGATCTGTGAACGGTTTACAAGCTCCTTAAAAACTTGTTGGTTGCTCCCTACTTTGCTTTGTCCCTAATCTTATATGTCAATTCCCACTTCCTCTGAGTGTCAAGCATATCCACACATGCTTATGTAGGCGTGCTTCGAACGGCGCCTACTGTAAAGATGGTGTGCCTATCATAGGGGATCCTTCTCCTTTATGCCCATGGCCCTTTAAAAGCCTAGGACTTTACACTTGTTAGGGTGTATTAGAATTTGAATTCCTGGCTATTTGGGGGACCTTGAATTAGAGTTGATCCTATCATTATGTGTTTTTGTAAGAAACTAGTAAGTAGTCGCCAATGAGTTTTAGGAAAACTCATAAACCTCGTTCATGCCTTTCTCCCAAGTAGAGTTCAAGGGATATTTAGCATGAATCATGAGTTTACCCATGCCAAATTGGTCTACTTGTACCAAGAATGAGTTCTTGAGCGAGGGTACTAAAATAACTTTCCCTTTAGGAGGGAATCGCTATTCTAGCCCTAGTGCAGCCTCTACTAGCTCTTCCTTTTTTAACAATTTCATCACCAAACAATATATGCAACGTTTTACCTAAAACTAAGTTAGTTGATTTTATTTACAAGGATTAATCACGTAGGAAATACATTTCAAAAGTCGTTATTCTTTGTTTAATCAATATTCGTGAAAAGAACGATAAATAAACAAGATTCGCCTTAGCTTAGGTGATCGAACAACAAGTAATTATTCAAATCTTACTCTTTGATTAACGAAAGAATACTATGTGAAATTAATTAATAAAAAGTTTATTTTAGGTGATCAAACAACACTAATTAATTGACTAAAAGTTGTTTAAATAAGAAAAGAAAAGGTGATTGATCTAAGTGATCGGGAATTTACCACTTTTCCTTGCTAGATCTTCTTTTAGAACACTTATGGACTCCTTCTTCTTTGGGAACCTCCACCGTAGTAACAAGTAATAAGGGGGGTGAGTGTTTAGGACAAGAGGGTTGATAGTATACAAGTTCACAAAGTTTCTGCCTGTATTTCGGGTTAAATTTGACTGTTTAAGCCTCGTATTAAGCCTTATATTTATAGGGAATGGATGCATTAAGGGTTTTGAGCATTCTGCCGCAGCAGGTGTCCCGCGCATCTGAATAGGTTGCGCGCGCCTGCTCAGCGCAAGTGATTTGTATGGGCTATTATGGGCAGCGCAACTAAATGTCTTGCGCGTGGTATTATGGTAAGATTCGATTTTATATATTTATAAAATTCTGAATCTTCCGCGAGCGCATCAGTAGAGGCTGCACTGGGTGTAACGAGCAACCTTACGAGTTGCGAGCGCCATACCAGCGCGACTCATTGAAATGCATGCGGATTTTTCTACGGCAGCTTTAATTTTCAACCTAGGCCCCTCTAAGTCCGTCAAAATTAGGTTTTAACTTCGAGTTTAAGCCTAATTACTGACCGGGCTTAGTTGATCGGACTTTAATTCATTTTATTTTGGGTTAGGCTAGTTGTTTTGTATTCTTGTGGCTTGATTAGTTGTAAATAAGCATTCTTCATGTTGATCCAACACAAAGATGGTTTTATTTATCGTCATAATACTTCCAGTCGGGACAGGAGGCCAAAAGTAGATGTCTACAATTAGCCCCTACTTTGATCGAGTCTAGAATAGACGAGGATCAAAGTAGCCAAGGAAATAAATCCGAAACTCATTCTGCGAAGTTCCTTAAGAACAAAGAATCTTTCAGTAGTGTTAAGGATGTCGAAACTACCTTGATTTCGCTAAGTGTTTGAGACAAGTAGCTATTAAGGCTAGAAAAAGTATTTTCTAGTCTTAACACACTAAAGAATCTAGATTGATCCTTTGCAAATGTAGAACGATTTTACCAGTAAAGACTATCCTAAGTGATAACATGTCATGAGAAGATATCTATTTAAAAAAGAGTAAAGAGGATGATATCCTCTCAATTATGGCATCGTTGATCTAAAGCTCCTCAATATGTCATTGTGTTGGATTTCGATGAGTTCGACTCACCGCGAAAAATTAAACCCGAGCCCAAGAACAAACTCACAATTAATATAACAAAATGCATAAATAACAAGAATAGGGAAAAGGCTAAATTACCCTTTGTAGCGTGCTTCGCTCAACCGGATGGAGCTCTTACTTGAGAAAGCCAAGCCTCACAAAGGGCGAGGACCTCCGACGAAGTCCACCCACAACGCGACCTCCACCTAGGCATTCCGATCACTTGAACTTAATGAATAAATAACTTCCAATAGCTCCGAACCCTCTATCGAAATAATACACATGTTCTAAGGACACCATTCCTATCAATTGAAACATTAGTCCATGATTTTAACAAGTTAAAAGATGATAGGTGTTTCGGCGCTCGGAGCCTAACACGTGAATAAAGGTTTTGACACTTGCTTGCCAAAATGAAGTATTTGGGGTCCACAATATAGAAATACTTGTCTCAAGACTGGAGGCATATAATCAAATTTGGTGAGAGAGAAGAAAATCGGCAACTCTCTCAACAGTTTTGTCCACAAGATGAAAACACGTGTCTCAGGACTGGGGGCACGTGTCTAAATAGGTGCGACTCTGCTCTATTCGCTCTTTATACAGGGGGTGGACGGACACCGTAACTGTCCGGTAAGCTAGTAAGGTAAATAACTACCCTATTTGTTTCCAATCGAAAATGTGCCTTGTCGTCGATGGTTCGGCGCGCCTGTCGACTCGTGAAGCTAACACCTAAAGAAATAAATTCTACTGTTTTTCGCTACGGGAGGTAGATCACGTTGCTGGGAAGAGGGTGCAATTTTACGCAGCATCTACGCCATTCTTTTTGCTATGGACACAAAAAAAATGAAAAGAACGTGACATTTCTAATGTCAGTACAGTAAAATGACAAACCTGTCTATGGGAGCTTTTACGTAAAGCACCACTGTAAGGAGGATGTGCCCATCGTAGGGGATCCTTCTCCTTAAATTCCCATGGCCCGTTAAAAGCCTAAGACTTTACACTTGTTAGGGTGTATTAGGATTTGAATTCTTGACAGTTTAAGGGACCTTGAATTAGAATTGATCCTACCATTACGTTTTTTTTAAGAAACAAGTAGGAGTCGCTAATGAATTTTAGGAAAACTCATAAACCTCGTTCATGCCTTTCTCCCAAGTAGAGTTCAAGGGATATTTAGCACAAATCGTAAGTTTACCCATGCCCAAATTGGTCTACGTGTACCAGAAATGAGTTTGAGACCAAGGGTACTAATGTAATGTTTCTTTTAGAGAGGAATCGCTATTCTAGCTCTAGTGCGGCATCTACTAGCTCTTCCTTTTTCACAATTTTATCACCAAACAATATATGCAACGTGATACCTAAAAACTAAGTTAGTTGATTTTATTTAGAATCATCAATTATGTAGGAATAACATTGCAAAAGTCGTTATTCTTATTTAATCAATATTCGTGAAAATAACAAAAAAATAAACAATATTCGCCTTGTCTTAAGTGATAAAACAACAATTAATTATCAAAATCTAGTCTTGATTAACAAAAGAATACTATGTGAATTAATTAATTAAAATTTTGTTTAAGTGATCAAACAACACTAATTAATCAATTAAAGTTAACAAGAAAAGAAAAGTGATTTATCTAAGTGCTCAGGAAACTAACGTTCTTCTTTGTATGCTTAGATCTCCATTTAAGATGTTTATGGACCTTCTTTCTTCTTTGTAACTCCAAGGGCTTCAATTGATTCAATTAGGGTTGGAAATTATTTGGGAAGAGAGAAGAAATGTAGTATGATAGTAACAGAACTTGAGAGATTAGGGTTTTGAGAATACTAGGGTTCGAATTCTTTTTGTTGTTGTCCTCATTAGGCTAAGCGAAGACCCCTATTTATAGGCGTAGGAATCTAGGTTTAGGGTTTTAGAGTCGCGGCGTAAGGTGGCGTGCACAACTCTCTGAGTCGCGCTGGGTGTCGTGCGCGCCAGGCGCGCACAACTTACGGAGTTGCGCTGGATGCGGTTTGCCTTATACGAAAACGCTTTTTTAAAAGTTCCATAACTTTTGATTGCGAAGTTGGATTAAGGCGTGTGAGATATCATTGGAAAGACCTGAATGTATACTTTCCATTTCTATTGGAATTAGGTTAAAATATGTTGTGGAGCAAAATATATAGCCGTTGGAGTGCAAGGGTGTCTTTTTTAGGGCCCGGTTTAGTGTTTTGATCATAATTTCTTCGTTTTAGCTCGGAATTGGGCTTATAATATACCGTTGGAAAGCTCTTTGAAAGGGATATCCTTCATAGTAGTCCCTTCACTGAAATATGATTGTTGTTTTATCTGTTTGGCTCGGTTTTCAATAATGTAAGATCTATTGGATCGAATCATTGCATTTGCCGTATTTAGGTCCGTTATTAATCAAGTTTAAACATTTAAGAGCACATTTTAGGCCATATTAGTAACCGGACAAGGCTCTAAAATAAAATGGTCTCAAATATGGGTTTTATGCATTTTGTAGTCCATAAACACTTAAACTTTGATCTAGCATGAAGAACGGGTTTTTTGTAACATCATCGCACTTCCTGTCGAGACAAGAGGCCAAAAGTAGGTGTCTACAGTTAGCCCCCACTTTTATCTAGTCTAGAATAGACAATGATCAATTTAGTCAAGGAAATAAATCCGAGACTTGTTCTGCGAAGTTCCTTAAAGATAAGGAATCTTTCAGTAGTGTTGAGAATGTCGAAACTATCCTCGATTCGCTAAATGTTTGAGACAAGTAGCTATTAAGGCAAGAAAAAGTATTTTCTAGTCTTAACGCGCTAAAGAATCTAGATTGATACTTTGCAAATGTATTCGCTAAATCTATCCTCTATTCTCGCTACTTTTGAATTCTTTGAGTTCAAATTTTGTTAATGATTTGAATCTCGAGAAAGTAGATGTTATCCTCCTTGTGTGCAACGATGGAGAAAAATGAAGACCTCTTAATTTAGAATTTAGGAGTCTAACTCATGAAATTGTTTGTCTTATGTTAATGAAGTGTTTTGATACACTTTTCATGATAAATGATTGAGTACTAAACTTTCATATGAGCAAGTACGTTGTATGCTTTTTAATTGTATTTTGAAACTCATGATTTTGTTTCTTTTTCTCTATACTAGTTATACTCTCTAACCTTTAGAGTAAATTGAAGTATTGAAAAAACAATTGTTTTGGGTGTTTTTGTCCCTCAGGAGAGTTACGACTCGAAGACTGGTCTGGTAGCGCATGTACCTGCAAAATAACGAGACTCCGGGTGGTTGGAGCTCCGCCTCCGACGATCAAGTTAGAACGTGCAGAAGAGAGTAGAAAGTGAGGAAAAAGTTAAAAGTAAGATCTTCTCGGATTCCGAGATCAGGTGATTTCTCTGATGTAAGAGAATGTCAGGAATATTGTAATAAATGTATCTGCCCCACTAATGGGGGAAATCTCCCTAGTTATAGGGTCATTGGGTAAAGTGCCCTTATTAGGTCATTCTGACCTAATTTAGTGGGCTACGCCGTAATACGGCTTTTTCGGGATTTGGGCCAGAATGGCAATCTTTATCCCATTTATCAAGTTGACACGTGTCATAAAAGGAGAGGTCCAAGGTAACCGCCTACTGTGTTTGTTTCCTTATAAATGGTATCATAAACACACACAACACGGCCTAGGATAGCTGTCAACCGGTCACCTGGGACGGCTGAATCTAGAACTAGGGGTGTCACCTGTCCTGAACTACAGTCGCCAACGAATCTGTCTGTGTATGTGCAGGACACTATGGCCAGGACAAAAAGGACAGCACGACCACCTAGTGATGAAGAGGACGAGAGTCCTATCAGGTTACCTAAGAGTGAAGTCTCCTACTATCCATCAGGCGCCCCATCAGAGAGTGACTCGAGCGAGGAGACATCCGGCTCCGAAGAGGGCTCATCTATATCGAATGCTAATACAGGCGGTCCGAGAAGCGAAGAGGGGCCTCCTGAGAATGCTGAAGAGGCATTTGAAGAGGAAGCCACCTCTGTGGAACGAGGCTAATTCCTCTTCTCTCCAAGAAAGATACACCCCATACTTCACCCACATATCCGCATCCACCCAAAGGATCATGCAGACTAATTTAGAAAAGACCCGGGATACCTATGTAATCGGAGCCGGCTACAAAATAAACATCCTTACCCTTGACGACGCAGTCGTCTGGCCGCTTGACTAAAGCTATGGAGATTCGTGCTTTGGGTGTTATACGGCCATAATACAGGCGGGCCTTAGGTTCCCACTAGATCCGGTTGTTGAAAGGATTCTAGACGGGTACCGCCTGGGGGTGTGGCAATTAGCACCCAATTTCTGGGTTAAAATATTAGGGTTTGTAGCCGCATGCAAGATGTAGGGTGTTGAGCCTAGCTTTGAGGCCTTCGCCCATATGCATTATCTTAGCAAAGCTCCAAAGTCAGCCGGGCCCTAATGGTTCACTTTATCATGTAACAAAGGTTATATGATGACTCTGGGGAAAGAGAACAAGTGGAAGGATTGGAGGAACAAGTTTTATATCATCTCCTCCCCTGACACCATCCGGAATAGAAAGTACAACTCCTGGAACCAAAATCCCTATCTGTTAGGTCAGAAAGCCATTCTCCCGCATGTATCTGATGAAGGCTGGGAACAAATTTTGACGCCTAGGCTGTTTAAAGTTGAAATAAAAACTGTTAAGGGGGGAACTGAGAAGGAAATAACCCAAAAAAGTTATATCCCTGAATTCGACTGGCTTACAGATCCCTTCTACCTGGCCGCCTAAGCCTTAGTAGTGAAAAGGAAAGAGGTGGGCAGCTGTATGAGTATTTTGTGTAGCTTTTTGTTTTATTGTTTTCTTGTTTACTAACTGCCCATTCGGCCTTTTGGAGAGGAGGCTATGTCTCATTTGGACCCCAGCAAGAAGCCAGGGAATGCCGCCTCTGCCTACCGCCTGATGGTTCGGCAGAAGAGCCAAATTTTCAGAAAGGAACAGTTGGAGCATGTAAGTTCTTCTACATCCGCCAACTTCTTTTTGGACTTTTTCAAGTTCCATATTTTTGTTTCTAAGTTTTTTTTTTCTTTTTCTTTTTCTTTTTTTTTATTTACAGGAAGGATCAGTGAAGCCGCCTGTGCTACCAACCCTTGGGCAAAACCCCCAAAGCAGCTAGCTCCAGATGAGGATTCGACGCCAACCAAAAGGAGGAAGACGGTTGCTCACAAACCGTCTGCAAGCCAATCCGAGTCCCATCCCTCTACAGGCGGAAAATTGCCGGTTGCAATGGCTGCTCTAAAACAGGCGGCGGAGTCCAAGTCCACCAGGGATAAACCTCTGACTGGGGCTGGTTGTTATCCCAGGTACCTCCGCCTTTAATCCTTTGCCTTACCCTTGTAGGGTTAAGACTTATAGTCATTCGCCAACCAGCTCTGAAGCCAGCCTGTCTGTTGCCGGATATATGTCATCCTCTCACCAAGTGTTGATTGTGCAGATGCTCCCCCTGCACCGGATGTGTAGCGGATCGCCAAGGATATGCTCGCTGCCGTATGTGCTGAACAGCGCGACTCTATTAAAGGAGTCGGCTCCCTGAACTTTGATGTTATCCTTGCAAATTTGGCAGAGGTAATCTTTTTAAGTTATTTTCCAAAATTTTGCTTTTTCCGACTATATACTAACAGCCTTTTCCTTTTGACCGGATGTAGGCCATGCTGCGAGTGAATGGTCTTAAAAAACCATTCAGCGACAAGCAAAAAGAGGTAAGGGCTGCCAACCTAAGGTCCACTTCCAATCTTGACAAAGCCATGTATGATGTAAATAAGACTGAGTTGTTGAGCCAAGATATCCTATACTCACAGGCGACTGCAAATTTGCAAGTGAAGAAATATTTGGAGGCGGCCCAAAAGAGGGTGACTGAGCCGAAAGCTGAGCTGAAAACGGCTAAGGTAAAGGTGGAGGAGCTTCAAGATGCTGCCAAGGAGACGGATAGTCTCAAATGCTAGAATGAGAACTTACAACACAAACTTGCACATCAAGAGAAGCAACTCGCGTCCAAGTGGTCCGCCAGGGTTGAGGAGGAGAAGAAGCAGCTCATTCAGGAGAATGAGGCCGACTGCGTAACTCGCATGAAGATGGCGTGGAAGTCTTTATTCCCCAATGACGATTACTCCGTTTGGGAGTTTCGTTTTGAGCAAGCTACGGATGAGCTGGATGTAGAGGCGGACCAGGGGGCGGATGGTGGTGAGGGTATCCAGGACGAGGACGAGGCTAAGGAGGGAAAAAAAAGCATCCGACCAATGATGAGATGGCGGATGAAAATGAAGTCGAGTCCTCTCCCGAATTTGATTAAGCTTTAAGTGTTTTCTACGGCCGAATGGCCTTTTCCAATACATTTCCGGCCTGTGTGCCGAGTATGCTTGTTTCTTTATCGACCATGGGGTCGGGTTTCTTAACAATTTCCTTTTTCACCGATTGTTAAACCGGTTAACAATTTGGCTTATTTTGGCTGATTACAAGATCAGCTTTATTTATGACAAATCATCCAGTCGTTAGGTCGGTTTTCAATACTTGTTTTAAATTTGATACTTGTGTTCTAAATTTAAAAATTAAATTTGAGTTGTGTATGGTATACTGGATGTTTTTGCCCAGGGAAGCTGTGCGCTTGGGTTTACAAGTTGGTTGATTGACTTGGAAATTTGCAATACCTGATGGGGGTATGGCTGATTTTTAAGTCAATCAATCACTAAGGTGATTGCCCAAAGCCAAGAGAGCAGTCGGCCTCTTGAGCAGCCGGTGATTAATTCACGCGGCCAATGACCGTTTTCATCTAGTCGGATGGCTATTGATGTTAGAAGTACTAGTCGTATAGACTAGGATAAAATGTTACACTTGTCCGTCTACTGTGCTCTGTGGCACTAGCAGCCGGCCCTTCATTCACCTGGCGACCTGTGGTGCCTGCCCCATTTCAAAAGGGTTCTCGTATCACAATTAACCTATTTTGGCCAACTTGAACTTGGCTGTCTGTGTAAGTTAATAACCACACTGCAATTATCCAATTATACTCTATGTCCGCTTGCCCCTATTGGGAAGACTTGTATAATTTCGGGAAGTAACCTAAGTTAGAACTTCGGCCGATTACCGACTGATGTGTCAAACATCCGGCTTTCGTTATCTTAGTCGTTTTTTGGATTACCCTGGTAAGACGGCTATGAGTTGACCAATTAAGTCGTTCAATTTTAGCCGTCTGTATGTATTTGTAGAGAAAACGATACAATGCCCTCTGCGACGATAACACCCGGAGGGGCATTGCCGGATGCCATATTTCACATTGGAGCAGGCGAATTTGTAAGATATACAACCATCCGGTCCATAGATCTCGCGTCTTTTTCAAGAGACGGTTGTGTAGCCACTAAACCTTTTGTGCTTAATTTATTATCTAGCCATTGACCTCACATTACTTGGATGTTAGTGTTTTAACTTCCAATTTTATTATTTATTTATCAAGTGGATGTGTACCGTCAGTGCATTGAGAAGGCGACATACAAGATAGGGTGTATGTATATAAAGGAATAAATAACAAAATTTGAAAACAAAAAGCAGCTTTTTCATTGATAGGCTTTCTATTTACAAAAATTTACAACACTTAGAAGTAGTACTTTTTGAGGTTGTCTACATTCCAATTTCTGGGCAGCAGCCTACCGTCTGGTGTTTCCATGCAGTAGGTGCCGTCTCTTACTTCCTCATAAATCCGGTAGGGGCCTTCTAAATTAGGAGTTAGCTTTCCAAGCTCATTTGCCCTACCGATTGCCTCCATTTTGCGTAGCACAAAGTCCCCAACCTTTAAAGGACGCTTGTGTACCTTCTTGTTGTAAGATCTTGTCATCCTCACACGGTAAATTTCGTGACGCAAGGCGGCATTGCCCATGCGTTCCGGGAGTGAGTCCAATGCTAGCCGCATTGCTTCCCAGTTTGCCTCTTCATCGTAAAGCATGACCCATAGAGTCGGCTCATAATGCTCAATGGGCAAGACGGCTTCGGCTCCATATACCATGAGAAATGGGGTTTCTGCAGTTGCCCCTTTTGCAGTGGTCCGAATGGGCCATAGGACATGAATTAGCTCTTCAACCCATAAACCACCGGCTCTCTCGATTGTTTTTTTAATGTCGTCTGAGATAAGTTTGTTGAAGGCTTCAACTTGGCCCTTTGCTTGGGGTTGGCCGACTGATGCAAAATAATTTGAGTTTCCTTTATCTCCCAACCAAGTTTTGAGCTGAGACGACTCAAACTGAGGGTCATTATCAAACACCATAAACATAGGTACCCCAAATCGGGTAATAATGTTCTTCCAGATGAAAGAGATGACACCATAGACATTATCAAACACCATAGACATAGGCCAGAAGTAATGCTGCCTTGCTCTGACGACTAAGGATCTGCCACCTATATGAGAGGCGTAGTATCCCGCATGCAATTCTTCGAGAACATCCCTCCCCTTCTCAAGGGTCACACACTTCAGTAGGGGCTTCAAAAAGCCTGCTTTGAAGAGTTCTCCTTTTCTCATCTCGAAGTTTGCAGCTCGCTTCTTCATGACAGCTGCCTCCTGTGGTGAATCAGGAAGCGTGCCTTCTGTTAGATATGCCCGGATGCCATCCTCTAGGTGGAGCTTCGGTCAAGAATTCCAATGGGTTCCTCATGTATACTTCTTTTTTCCAGAACTTCCCAAAAGACTGACCGAGGCATATTGCAGCAGGCGGAGGATGCCAGTTTGGACAACGCATCCGCCTAATTGTTCTCAAATCTAGGCACCTGATTTAGATGGAACTCTTTAAGTGTCCCAGACTCTACCTTGACCGCCTGAAGGTATTTGATCATAGCCAGATGAGTGGCTTCATATTCACCTTGCTACTAGTTAACGACCAATTGCGAATCAGAGAAGGCGTCAATTTTGGTTGCCCCTGCCGCCTTACAGATGCGGATGCCGGCTAGCAGGTTTTCATATTCTGCCTCATTGTTTGAGGCTTGGAACTTGAAACGTAGTGCAAACTCAAATTTGTCCCCCTCAAGTGACTCATAAATAATTCCTGCACCACAGTCGTTCATAATGGAGCTCCCGTCCACGTACACTTTCCAATCCTGATCAGGATTATCCGGTGGAACCGGCCTTGTCATTTCGACAATGAAGTCGGTGAACGCCTGACTCCTCACTGCCTTTCTTGGTTCGTAAGTGATTTCAAGACTTTGCATTTCAATATCTCATTTAAGCATCCTACCGGATGACTCCAAGGTAGACATTGGCCACTTGAGGGGTTGATCTTTATATACAACAACCGAATTCGCCAAAAATATGGTTTTCACTTTTTGACTGCCATGTAAAGGGCAAGGCCGAATTTTTCAACCATGAGGTACCGGAGTTTCGCGGTTCTGAGTACATGGCTAATGAAATAGACTGGGAGCTGAATGCCGTCTCTTTCAGCAAGGAGAACAGCACTGAGGGCATGGTCTGAGACGGCTAAGTACATGTATAATGTCTCTTTGGGCAGAGGGCTAATAAGCCTTGGCAAAGAGGGCAAGTGCTCTTTTAACTTTTAAAAGGTCGCCTCAGCATCATCCCCCCATTCAAATCTAGTCTTCTTCCTGATTGCTTGTAAGAAATAAAGACATTTGTCACCTGATCGGCTGAGGAATCTCCCTAATGCCGCCAGGCAGCTGGTTAACTTCTGAACTTCCTTGATAGTGCGGGGTGACTTCATGTCAATCACCGCCTGTATCTTCTCGGGGTTAGCCTCTATCCCCCTTTAATCAATCAGGCATCCGAGAAACTTCCCAGAATCAACACCAAAGACGCATTTCATGGGATTAACATAACCTTATGCCACCTAAGGGTGGTTAAGGTTTCTTGGAGATCAGCAAGGTGATTCATCTGTAGCTTGGATTTGACTATCATATCATCAATGTACGCCTCTATATTCCTCCCAATTTGATTAATGAAGACTGTATTAATCATACGTTGGAAAGTAGCTGGCGCATTCTTCAAGCCAAATGGCATCACAGTATAGCAGAATAACCCCTGATCAATGACGAAGGCCGTCTTTTCTTGATCTTTTTTCCACAAGGGTATTTGATGGAAGCCGGAATAGGCATCCATTAAACTCATCAGGGCATGACCAGCTATAGTTACAACTAGGCTGTCAATCTTTGGGAGCGGGTAACTGTCCTTTGGACATGCCTTGTTGAGGTCTGTGTAGTCAACACACATACGCCAGGTACCATTTGGCTTTTTAGCAGCATAATGATCGCAACCCAATCCGGGAAGTAACATGGCCGAATGAACTCAGTGTCTAACGGCTTTTTAACTTCGGCAGCTGCCGCCTGACTTCATTCCTCACCGTGGTTTCTTTTCTTTTGCCGAATGGGCTTCTTTTTTGGATCCACGACGAGTTTGTGGACAGGAAGATCCGGGCTGATGCCTGGCATCTCTTCTATTTCGAAGGCAAAAATGTCTTTGAATTCTCTTAGCAAGAGGTGCAAGTCTGCACCCAAATTAGTAAAGGCAGTCGTCCCCACCTTAACAGTACGCTCTGGACGGCTGTCATCCAGAGAGAGATCCATGTGCTCACCAGCCGGCTGGGGACGGAGCTCCTCCGACCGCTCCCCAGTCAGTAACTGCTATTTCTTTTCTTTCTTCACCTCCACTAGCTGATCAAATTTCCTCTTTATTCCGGCTGCTGGTGAGGCTGGGTTGGGATTCTTGACTTTATCAAGGTCTATTAGCTCCTGTCCTTGGCCGGACGAGACCACGATGGGGTTGACGGCTGAGAAATAACATTCTCAAGCCGTCTTTTGGTCCCCATTTAGGGAGCCAAAAGAACCATCATCCCTTTCATATTTCAGCAGCATGAGGGAAGGGATAATGACAGCCTTGGATGCGTTTAAAGTTGGACGACCTAAAATAATGTTATAGGCGGTCAACTCCTCTACTACCAAGAACTTGACGACTAGGTGTCACCCTTCTCCTTTGTCTCCCAGCCGGATAGGTAAGTCAATCCTTCCGACTAGGTACACCATTCCCCCACCCCCCAAAAAAACCAACCAGGGTATGGGAAACCGGATGCATGCTGTTGGGGTTGTACTTCAGCTTTTGCAAGCACTTATAGCTGATAATGTCAGAGGAGCTACTGGTGTCTATAAGGATCCGTCCAACAAGTTGGTTGGCGACCTTACACTCAATGACGACCGGATCGTCGTGTAGACGGCGAACGCTGCCCCGGTCCTTCTCAGTAATAAGGACGTTTGGGAAGGTTCCGCCGGCAGACACCTGCTCTTCATCAGCAGCTTTGGCCATCTTCTTCAGATGGTCCTTGGTGCCCCGAATAGTCAGGGCACCACCTGAGAACCCGCCTGCTATGGTGTAGACTGGCTCTTTGTCAGTGTCCGAGCTACTAGTAGGCTGGACAGTCTTGGATGATTGTCCCGGGTTCTTCTTATTAGTCCCTTTGGACTTGAAGATATAGGACTTTAACATCCCCTTGTCCTGGGTTCTTCTTATTAGTCCCTTTGGACTTGGAGATATAGGTTCTTCTTAGCAGTTGTTGGTGTCATAGCCAATCTCCTCATGGTACTGGCAGAATTTATTTTTGTTCCGTGACTGAACGAAACGTTTCATAGGATTCGGCTTCTAAAGAGTTAGATAGTCCTTGATCTCCATGAGGATGGAGTTGCAGTCCTTATTAAACTCGTACCTCGGGGAATACGGTTTGAATTCCTTTTTATCTTCTGGGACGGCTGGTCAGATTCATTAACTGCCTAGACATTTTTTCTCTTTTTGCTCTCTCCTTGTTTCTTAGCCGGCTGAGCAGACCGACTATCTTTTTGCTTGTCAGACTTTTTGGAGTCCAACTGGTTGCTAGGCAAGCAAAGGTCGGTTGCTTGTATAAAGCTTTCCGCCTCCATCAACGCCTGTTGAAGGGTGAAGACCCTATTTCTAACGAGGTCAAACTTGAAAGTTGACCCGTCCTTCAGACCCTTAAAGAAGTCTGTAAAGGCTACTTCGTCAGACAGCCCCTGAATTTGGATTTGGTCAGGTTGAACCGTCTGACGTAAGAGCGGAGTCCTTCTTTCTCCCCGTGCTTAATGGTGCTCAAGTCTAAACTTTTTTTCTTCGCAGAGATGTTCATGGAGAAGTTGGACGCAAACAAGTAGGTAAGCTTCTTGAAGATGTCTATACATCCGGCCGGCAAGTTACCAAACCATTGTTGGGCAATGTCATTCAATGTTGCCGGAAAGCAGCGGCACCACGTAGCATCATCCAACCCCTGTAAATACATGAGGTTGGAGTATGCCATGAGGTGGTCCTCAGGGTTAAAGGTACCCTTATAGGTACCAACCAAGACATTTTTAACCTTGGCCGGTTGTGCCGCCTTGGTTATATCTCTGGTGAACGCAGAAGGTTGTTCACCAAGTCTAAGCAGACGGAGCTACCAGTCTAGGGAATGGACATGATTGTATGTAGCGAGTCCTCCATAGAGGGCCGGCTGCATATATTGCAGGGCATATTGCCCGTATGGCTTCTGAGACATATACGGGGCTGACCCGATCATTTGAGGGCCAGTATGGATGGATTGACTGCCTGTATGGCTCTCAAGCAAGGATTGAGTATTCTTTGCTGATGTTGCTTTGAAGATGTCTCGAAATCTTGAAGTGGAAGCCGACTCAGACAGCTGCTGACCTCTCCTACGCTCGATTATTTCCCGAGCGTTAGGGGTTGATTTTTTGTTACCCCCTGGCTGATCCTACCAGCGGGGTCTCCTTGGACCCTTATGGGGCAGAAGGATCTTAGACCAGTCAAGTGTTGCGACTGCTTCTCCTTTGGATGTGGAGTTGGCTACCTGTCCTTGACTGGCTTCCTCTTCTCAACCTGAGGAGCGTTTTTTACTTACTGACCCTTGCTTGGGCCAGCCCTGCTTTTACTAATCAGATCCTTAATTTCACCCTTGAAACTAGTCATGAATTTCATGAGTTCGTCCCGGGTGACTGGGGCTAATCCTCTTGCCATCTAGGTTTCCCCTTCCCGCTGTCCAGGGGGCTTGCTTGTACCTCCCTGGCTCTCACCTCGTTCTAGATTATCTCTGGGACAGAGGTGCATGGTAATAAGTGACCCGTCTTTGGCCACATAGGTTTTGACCTGAAGGTTATCATCCTCCTAGTCTGTAAAGACCTGCGGCTGATGAGTATTGGGGTCAGGAGGCGGTACAGGCTCTTGAACCATCTTTGAGGTACTCTTCCCACAGACGGCGCCAAATGCTTTGGGTGTTTTTGTCCCTCGGGAGAGTTACGACTCGAATACTGGTCTGGTAGCGCCTGTACTTGCAAAATAACGGAGACTCCGGGCGGTTGGAGCTCCGCCTCCGATGATTAAGTTAGAACGTGCAGAAGAGAGTAGAAAGTGCGGAAAAAGGTAAAAGTGAGATCTTCTCGGATTCCGAGATCGGGTGATTTCTCTAATGTAAAAGAATGTCATGAGTACTGTAATAAATGTATCTGCCCCACAAATGGGGGAAATCTCCCTATTTATGGGGTCATTGCCAGAATGGCAATCTTTATCCCATTTATCAAGCTGACACGTGTCATAAAAGGAGAGGTCCGTTTGGGCCTCCCGGAGACTGACACGTGTCGGCTTTTGATAGGGCCATGTGTCCTGGGTATTTTTACCCAAGATTAGTTTTTGAAGTTGAACTTGAAAATGGCTCGAATATGTTTTATGTTGTAGTTTGTTTCTATGGCCAATTTTAGTTGCGAACTTAGTTTTCAAAGGACCAAAATGATTATTAAATCACTGTGATGCATTTGAAAATTGTAAGGCTCGAGATCTACGTAAACCATTTGTAGTTTAGGCGATTCTCAAAAGTAGCTCCAATGGCATGAATCTCTCTCTCTCTTTTTTTTTTTTTGTGGATATTGGAGCCCCCATGTGTCAAGTTATGCACATTCTTGCTATTTCACAAGTCTTGGAACCCCCAATTTGGGGTAGTTCTAATGACTTGCTATTGTTTGGGTCATTCATATAATCATGATATTGAGATGGACCTGTGTATATATCCTGTTTTTGTTTTGAGATATTTAGGACAATGACATGGCTTTCGCATTTTAGTTATAGTCATGTTCAAGAAATCAAGTTAGTTCTTTGCTTGTTTACAAACCAAAAACAATTGTATTTAAGGTTTAGTAATCTTACCTAATGTCTAAACGTTTGTAAAGATCATTGCGGTGATTTTATTCTCAACGTTGATTTAGAACATCAAATATTTTCTTTGTTCTTATCAATCTTTGATTTTGGTCTTGTAGGTGGTTTGTTTACCATCCCTAAGACAATATTTTTACAGGAGGACTAGGCGAGAAGAAGTTCGAGTCAAGAAGAAGTTGAATCTTAGTTCACTCCTTTTGGAAATATTTATGTATGTACATGTATTATCCAAACTATTATTAAAAATCTGAAAATTTATTTATTTGAGAAAATGAAACAAAAATTCAGGAAGGAAATTTTAAAGACTATTTTTTTAGAAACATGTAATTTCGAACTTGAATTCAAAATTTTGAGGGGGTCCATGAAAGTTTGTTTTTAAAATA
The DNA here is from genome assembly GCF_948465745.1 of Chenopodium album. NCBI lineage: Eukaryota > Viridiplantae > Streptophyta > Magnoliopsida > Caryophyllales > Amaranthaceae > Chenopodium > Chenopodium album. The sequence continues at coordinate 25,916,060 of NC_137850.1, read as the reverse complement.
AAATGAAGCGACTCTTCTAGTGAGAAAAATACATAATCATATCATTTTCGAAACTGGACCCAAAATGAAAGAAAAGTCTAGCTCGTAATTGAGTGTGACTTTTTTGTTCGAGATTGATGAAGGTAAGTTGGAATTTGCAACTTATTTCAACAAATATATGAAAATGTGAGCAAACTTTCGTATATGTAATCTTGTTATCTCTCCCTTTTTTAGTGTTTGTCATCATTGTCATACTTTGTTAATTGAAAGTGAAGTTCTTCCAATTAAACAGGTACCGTAGTTTGAAAATGAATATTTATCAAACTTAGGTTTGATGAAGTGTTAGAATAATGTATAGAATCATTCGAATCACTTTCCAAAATATGGTCTTAATAAAATTTAGAATAGACCTATATGTTTGTAGCCCCCAAGTGTAGACTTTGGTGACTTTCAGAATTCATGTATACATATGCTAGGGGATGTTTCTCATGTTTATTTGATGCCCCAAGATTTGTATTTTCAACTTGTGGGATTTTGCACATATTTATCATGAATTATTTGATTAAGTAGGAAGTAATGTTCTTCCTTTTGTCATTTAAAGTTATTAAGATGATTCATAATAAGCTTTTTATGACATTGATGTTGTAACATAATTAACGAGTTCAAATCTGTAAATAGAGGGAAGTAGGGATGTCCTTTGTTTTTTGAGCCCCCAAAGAGCAAAAATTTGTTACCATTTTTGAAGTTTTAGTTTGTCAATGGGAGGGATCATCCTGACTTACCCCCCAAAAAAGAAATGAACAAAAAAGACGGATTTGCATAAAAAGGAAGGGGAATCCAACTTTCCCGTAGAAGAATAAAGAAAGAGAATTAAACATGTTTTCTAAAGCAAGGATTATTGACTTAATAGTTGAATCATTGTGATGACTTGGCAGTGAGGTATACGTGTAATAGCAATATTAATCATTTTTTCATATAGCGATCATGTTTAATCAATGTTCCTAGCTTAGAGAGGTTGAAGAAATCCCACGCAGGTGAACATACTAGTTGCTCATGACAAGTGAGAAGACCAATGCTCAAGAGTTGTAAAAGACATCTAAAGTTGACGTCGAGGGTGTCAATATATCAAATCAATTTACTTTTTAACTCGTAATCTTTCCAGGCAATGTATATAGAGCTTGAATCACCTTGGTAATAAATATCCCTTTTATTAAAAGAAAATAAGATGTTTGTTTTTTAAAGTGGTAGTCATCTCATTTTTCTTGGTAAAAGATATGGAAAACATTGAATTTAGTTTGATTCGATTGCTTTACTAAAATGTTGTCATCAAGCCAATTGCTATCAAATCATCCAAATCATTATTTTTTATTTTTTATTTTGTAATCATTACTCAACACTTCATGTATTTTATGTATGGGCATAACTGCTCAATAGTAGGTCCATATGTGCAAAGGCCTAAGGTTGGCTATATTTTCGTGGAATGATGATTTTTGTGGTACATGGATATGGTCTACCTCAAGGAGGGCCTTTCCAAGGTTTTAACGTGGCTAGGCTTGGGGTTATAAAGAATGGTCAGGCACAAATATACTCCCATAATCCCTTAATTTTGGTGCTTCTCAAATTAAAACCTTTATAATTTGTGTGACAACTCCTACATTAGGTACCTTTTCCTTGTCTTCCCTCTTTCTTTTTTTTCTTTTTTTTTTTTTGACAAGTTTTGTTTTGGATTCAGAACAATTTTTTCTTTCTTTTGCATTGGATCTTTCCTTTTGGGTTTAGACTAACTTTGTGTCCCCCTCTTATTTTTCTTTTCCCAAATTTTTCATTTATATCTCTTTGCACCATTCCCATCCCAAGGTTTTTGAATAATGTAGATTGAATAACTAAGGCTCAATTGTCGAGGCTTAAAAAGGCTGCCAAAAGATGGATTTGCTCTAAGGTTAAGAACATGGAATTATCTTTGTGGAGTTTCAAGTGGCCACATATGTTGGTGTAATCATCACATCCTTTCTTTGTGGGCCAAAGATGGGCCTCTTTTCATTCGATAAATCTAGTAAGGCAAAGCTCATCAAAATTCTTAAAGTGTTGAGTATGTATGCCTTTTTGATATTGCCTGTTTGTATGTATATGTTTCATTTAATTTGAGCAAATAACAATAAAGAGATTGAAAAGAGAAAAAGATAGATGTATTTGAAAATATAATTTTTTTTTTATTCATTAATTAATGAGAGTACAAAATAAGTAAATTCGATAGCATGAATCTCTTAGTTTATCATAAAAGGAAAGAAACAAAACAAGACCTAGGGTGCTACATCTTGAATTGTTGAAAACTTCTTGAGATTGCGTCTTCGAGCTTTGTCCGTTTCCAATGTAGGTGAAATCTTCTCTAAAAATCTATCCTTATAGTTTTCTGCCATTTTCTTAATGATGACTGTTATGTTTTTATTTGTCGATTCTACCGCTCTGTTCATTTGATGTCTATATGGAGACGAACGATGATGTTTTACTTTATAACGAGCCAAGAGGGTAACTACATCTACTTTGAATTGAGATCCCTGGTAACTAATTAGTTCATGTGGAACTCCATATCTACAAAATGTGTTTCGTTCGAGAAACTTTGAGACATGTTTAGAAGTGATATTAACGTAAGAAGTGGCCTCGATCCACTTAGTAAAGTAATCGATGGCTACTAGTACGTACTCGTGTCCTCCTACTCCTGTTGGAGAAACTTTTCCAATTATGTTAATTCCCCAAGTCGAGAAAGGCCAAGGGGAAGTGAGATTATATAGTTCGGATGGTGGAAGGTGTTGTAAATTAGCGAACATTTGGCACTCTTGACATTTCTTGACATATTGTATGCAATCATGTTCCATTTTGGACCAAAAGTACCCTTGTCGAGAGATTATATTAGCAAGCATTTTTCCATTCATGTGAGGTCCACAAATGCCTTTGTGAGTATTCTCCATAAGGCGTATGGATTCCGGGTGGTCTATACACAATAAGCTTTGACCATTGGGTCCTTTTTTGCATAATTGACCATTTAATAAACCATATTGGGCTGCAAGTGTTCTCAATGCTCGTTTGTCTTTCGATGAAGTATTTGCCGGATATGTGCCATGAGTAATGTATTGGAGGATATGATCATACCAAGGATTTTCTCCTTTGATGTCATTTATTTCCACTATTGCGTTGCAATAAGCTGGCTCGTCTCTTCTATCAACTCACAATGGCATCATATTTAAGTGATCTAGAATGTTGATCATTGAGGCTAATTTTGCTAGCGCATCGGCAAATTTATTCTCATCCCTTGGGAGATATTTGAAATCAATATAATCAAAATGCTCGATGAGTTGCTCTTGGTGTGCTTGGTATAATATCATTGTGGAGTTCTTAATTTTCCATTTTTTAAGTATATGATTTATTATCAAGCTGGAATCTCCATATACTTCTAATTTTTGCACACCTATGCTAGTTGCTGCTTCTAGTCCAATAATGCACGCTTCACATTCCGCGACATTATTAGTTACCTCAAAGTCTAGTTTGACAAAGATTGGAGTATGTGCTCCCTCTGGACTTATGAGTAACACTCCCACACCACATCCTTTTTGATTGGATGCACCGTCGAAGTACATTATCCACTTGTCATCTTGTGTCATGAGAATCTCTTCATTCGGAAGATGAGTAGTTTCTGCATGACTTGTTTGAATAGGATGTTGAGCTAGAAAATAGAATATTACTTTTCCTTTTATTGATTTTTCAGGAATATATTTTAGTTCGAATTCTGCTAACATTACCAACCATTTGGATATTCTTCCTTGTATGGGTTGTTGTTCAAACAAATATTTTATTGGATTTTGTTGTGAAATCACATGAGTGGTGTGTGGTAGCATATAATGTCGTAATTTTTTGGTTGCCCACACTAATGCTAAACTTGTTTTTTTCCAAAGTGCTATATTTTGTTTCATATTGGATGAATTTTTTGCTTATATAATATATTGCACGCTCTACTTTTTCTACCTCTTATGCTAACATGGCTCCGGTGGCCGTTTCTATAACGGTGATGTATAGCCTAAGAGGTAGTTTGGGTACTGGTGGTGCTAAAACTGGTGAACTTTTGAGATAATCTTTGTTTTTCTCAAAGGCCTCTTGGCATTGATCGTCCCATTCATGTTTTTCTTCTTTTTTCAATTTTTTAAATATTGGCTCACAAGTCATTGTTAACTTATTGATAAATCAACTGATGTATTGTAGCTTGCCAAAAGAATCCCCTAATTTCTTTTTCTGTTTGAAGGGGAGCCGTATCAACAATTGCCTTTATTTTAGAGGGATCGATCTCAATGATCTCAATACCAAGTGTGCTAACTATGTATCCGAGTAACTTGCCAGAACTTACTCCGAAGGTGCATTTTTGTGGATTCAATCGCATTTTATATTCTTTTATGCGAGTGAAGAATTTGCATAAAGCTTTTATGTGTCCCATTCTATCTTTGGACTTCACAATCATGTCATCCACATATACTTCTATTTCTTGATGCATCATATCATGCAAGAGAGTCGTAGCCATTCTTTGATACGTAGCTCCTGCATTTTTTAGACCAAATGGCATGACGGTACGGTATAGCAATATGTACCCCAAGGAGTAATAAAGCATGTATTTTCTTCGTCTTCTTTCGCCATTAGAATTTGGTTGTAACCTGCGTATCCATCCATAAAGGATAACATCGCATGTTCAGCCGTGTTATCTACCAATATGTCGATATGAGGTAGAGGAAAATCGTCTTTAGGGCTAGCCTTGTTAAGGTCCCAAAAATCGACACACATGCGAACTCGTCCATCCTTTTTAGGGACTGGGACAATGTATCACCCTAGAAATTCCTTTCTTTAAAAATACCTGTTTTGCTCTGTTTAAAATTCAAAATAGGAAAATCTAAGACATTACCGCCACCGTAAAAACGGCTAAGGCAACTATCAAAGACACACAGTGGAAGACTCTCTTTAAAAATATTTAAAACGACTCAACTTAAAAAGTCAACCAACGGAAATAAAGTCAAACCAAAGTAAAACAAGGTCAACCTACAACTTGGAACCGTTGTAGGCCCTTATCAAAACCGAACCAATTCAAAACCTTTGTGTTAGCTCACAAACATAATATAATAAAATAATAAAACCAATAAAATCATCATAGACTTATGGAAACTAGTATGATTCGCTTTTCACTCATGCCCATCATGAATATGCTTCATCACCTGAAAATCTTCTCTCTACTTGTTTCCACTACTCTCCATTAAAAATGGGTCATCATAGGACCAAGGTAAAGACAAGGCCAACAAACACATAAACACACAATCAGCAAAGCTGAGTACATAAGCGTAATTAAACACACTAACATGCTTTCACCTATCAACACACAACTTACCTTGTTGCACCTGTTTACAAGCACACAACATACAACAAGACTTCACAACTAAGTAACTGAATAATTTATTTAGTATTAATTACGCATCGAAAGGGTTTTCCCCCTAACCTGCCCCAATAAAGGGGTACTAACACGGGAGCTAACCGTGCCAGTATAAAATAACCACTCGTAAGTGGCGAAATTCTAGCGCATAATAATAAAAGGAAAATACAACGTCCTATTGTAACACCCCCAAATCTCCCTCTACCGAAATACGAGTATAATACGTGTAATTATACCGTAGAGATAGACTTGGGCGTATTACCGCCGCGTGATTACGCAAGGCTACTCAAAATACTTAACTCAATAACAAAACTTGTAGCGGAAACTCAACTTTCTTTTATTAATACTTATAAAAATAGTAACATTGTTATGTGTACTCAAAATAGAGACACAAGACCAATACTTCCTAATCTAGGTGAAACCATTTCCGGGACTCCATATGCTCAATTATTGACTCCGCCTGAAATAGTCAACACTGTTTACCATAACGGTAAACAGGGCGAACCAAAACAAATAAGAAATACAGATTAGCAAAATATGCTAAGTACGATAAGTGCAAGATAATGTAAACTCAATTTATTTGCAAACATGCTTTCAAAACCAATTCCAATAATTAATCCAATAATTTCAAACTCATTACTCCAAAACCGATTCCAATGATTCATATTCAAAATAATAGTTAATAAAACCAATTCCTTTATTGAGAACCAATTTATTTTAATTCAATTCCTCACCCAAGTGTGCACACCCCCCAAGATAGTCTCCTTATATTACAAGGCTATTCTTGAGGAAAGACCCGGTCATACAAAGTCCAAGGCCTTATCAATAAACCAAATCCGCATAATGGGATTACCGACATGCTTATAAAACATTAATAATAATAATTCAACGGTTCAATAAATCCTTTTAATATTCAATAGTTCCCATATAATTCAAAATCCTTTTTAATAATTCCACATACTTTCAAAATCAAAACCTTTTAAATAAATACTTGAGAATAAAATCTCATATTAATAACTTTTCAAAATCAATAACTCTCCCTTGAAAAACCTTTTATTGAATTCAACAAACCTTTTAAAATCAAATCCTTTATTTAAACACCATAAGTAATTCAAACCATTCAAAATATGATTTAAAAATCAATCATTCAAAATTCTTTTATTAAAATAAATACCTTCAAACATAATTTATTTCAAAATCATAATTCAAATCAGTTTAATTCAATCACCAATCAAATCATGTAAAACATGTTATTCAAACCAATCACTTTCAAAGGTATCTAGCCACCTAAACGTACCTTGATCCTTGCTAGAAAAACCACACAAAAAGAACCTCAAGAACCTTGATTCCGAATATCAATCAACACTTCGCACTTTCAAAGTTCAATCACAAATACACCTTGCAAATACCATAACTATAAGGTTATCACAACATAAACTCAAATCAAATGTGCATGGACTATAAAACTCTTTTAAAATAATACTTTAATATAAAATTTTAGCTTTGAAATAGGTATTTGTATTTTAGAAAACTAACCATGAAGTAGATAAAGGAATAGGATTAAAGAGAATTGAATTTTCGTAGGAAAGAATAGGCAGAACTTGCAGAGGTCATAACTCCTTCAATATAACTTCGAATTGGGTTATTCTTGAGCCTAACCTCAAGGATTTTTCGAGAGGAACAATCTTTTGTGAAATATCAATACCCCAAAAACTGATCAGAAGTGCCCGAAAACTGCCTTCAAAGGTATACGAGATAATATTAGTACGAAAAGAGGAGAAGAAAAGTATGAAAAGGTTTAGGGAAAAGAAGAATAAGAGAAAAGAAAAGAATTGAGTTTTGGTGTTAATAATATGAGAGGTATGAAGGGGTATTAATAGGTTAGCTCATGCAAGAATTATAGCAAGAGAATGTAGGAAGAATTATGGCAAGTAGGGTTTAAGAGATTACTCGGAGAAGTCAGTAAAAGAATTAAGGAAAGTTTGGATATTAAGGTGATTGTGTATACTTTAATATGGAAGGTATGTATGTCATGAAAAATAATAAGGAAATTAGAATTACTTGGGAAATAATTAAGAAGAATGGATGGCAAGAAAATATGATGATTAGATATTAAAAAGATGGAGAAATAGAATTAAGGAAAATAAGATATTTTGAGGAGATAATTAAAAATATATTTTACCAAAATAAGTCACCCAAAAATCCATCATGGTGGCTTTAGATATTTAGGGAATTAATTTGCTAGTTTTAAGGAATTAAAAATAATTGTGTAAATAATATTTATTGTATAAAATAATTAATTAATAAAATTCCAATTATTCACTAAATAAAATAACTAAGAAAATCAGATTTTCTACACATAGAAAATACAAAAATCATAGTTAATAATTTAAGAATTTTCGGCCCTTTTAAATAAATAATAAAATATAATTTTGTTTAATTAAATTATCCGAAATATATATAAATAATCCGGTTTTTAAAATAAAATAAATGGATAATAAATCTTATCTAAAATCCAAAAATAATAATTAAGTTTTAAAATACTTTAGGCGCCGAAATTCAAATATCATTTTGGCTCCAAAATTCAAATAGTAAAATAAATTACTAAAATACCCTTTTTAAGAGAATACTAATTAGAAAATACGTTTCAAAAATGCGGGGTGTTACACCTGTACTCCCAGTAGAAGTTATGGTTAAATATAAAACCCCATAACTCCCCCCATATGTTCATACTCAAGGTGTATACGTTCCAAGAGTTTTGGTGCGTAATCTCTTTCACTTTACGTTATTTACATATTATTAAACTTGGTGATGACTCTCAAACCATGACATAATCAAACATTATAATTATCCAAACAACTAAACATTCCAATTTAATTCTTGAGTAATTAGTGACCACTTAATATTTAATGTTGAACCCTTTTTAAATCTACCTCGGTGTCAAAGACACCTTAAATGCATAATGCGTCAAAATTCCTATTCCTCGGTATTGAAAACACCTTAAGTGCACTAAGGCGCCAAAATATAATTTATTCCTCGTGTACATAGACACTTACATAGCTCCTTTCTCATGCTTATAGCATCAATAAAAATTATATAAACCATAATAAAATTCCTTTTCAATATTCCAAACCAAATTAAACATTTAGTTTAATTAAACATGGTTTCTATCATGCCATAAATAAAAGTGTGGTTCATATACAACATGCCGAAAATAATGATTTCCATTCAAATATTCATCACAAATAAATCATGCTTCATATTTTAATCACCAATATCAACCAATTCACAATTTCCAATCATAATCTAGCATTATACTTACTTAGGATTAAATAATCATGCCTAGCATGTTACTTCATCATCAAAATTATGCTAAGTAAGCAAACGTACCTCGTATACGATCTTAAAATCGCCACAACTAATAGAAATCGCTTACTTCAAAGTCTCCTACAAATCAAAATCATAGTATGGCATTAAAATCTACTCCACACAAATTTCCAGCAATATATACTCTTATTAAACCACTCATAATTTAATTAAAACAAGCTGAAAATTAATTTAAAACCTCATACTTTAATCCCAATTAATGGGTAGTCAAAATTCGTTCAAGAAACTTAATTTTTAGGATACTTCCAGCAATATTAATTCATGAAAACTTGCTGTAAATGTACTTTAAAACCCTCAAATTAAATGTTTAAACCACCCTAAATCATATTCCTTCAATAATCAATTATTTATGAATCTAGGGCTTCAAAAATTGGGGCATTTTAATTAGAATTAAAATCTGAAAATTAATTTGCACCATACTTAAAATCAATCATCATAAAATCATCACAAAATTCATATTTTATAATTAGATCTAGGATTTAAACAAAAGAAAAATAAAAAAGAATAAATTTTTTTTTTCCGAAAGGGAGGCCGGATAGCAGCCACGGCACCACAGCCGGTTGTTGCTGTGCTGTTGGTGGTGCCGCCGCTACTGCCGGCTGCTGTTGCTGGTGGCCGGCGACCCACCGGTGGTGGTGGTGGTGGCTGGTGGTAGTGAGTGCCGAAAAAGGGGAAAGGGAAAAAGAAAGAAAAAGGAAAAAGAAAATAAAGGAGAAGGAAGAGAAAGTTTACCTTGGTTATTCTCCACTCTGGGCTGGGCAAAGTTTAATTTGCCTAAGTGTTGAATATTTATACCCCTTTCTCTAGAAACCCTTCTTACCTAAACTTTCCCATTTTAATCTTTCCTAATCCCTTTCCTAATAAAATTTTACTAAAATAAAACTTTTTAAATTGAATCCCCACTTAATAAAATAATTAATTAAATAAAACTTTCCTTTTATAAAATATTTCCAAACTTATTTAAAATAAATAATTAAAAAGTCATAAATAATTCATTTCAAATTATTTAAATACCCCATAAAATACTTATTTAAAATAAAATACGTATATAAATACGGGGTATTACAGTCTACCCCCTTAAAAGAAGTTTCGTCCCGAAACTTGGTAAACGAAATTCAAACTTTTTCCTCACTTTGTATAATATTGTTGTACTTTTTGTCATACCTTTACCTTTTTGTGTCTCTTTGAGAACACAATTACTCAAAATACTCGTTAAAATTGTGCAAAAAGCACAAAAATAACCAAAAAATATAGGGAAGAAGCGCAAAATTCTACCGCATTCCCCTCCCCTTAAAGAAAACGAGTTACGTCCCCGTAACTCAACATACCTAAAACAACTCTGGGTATTTCTTTTTAATTTCATCCTCGGCTTCCCAAGTGGCTTCTTCATATTCTTGATTAGACCATAGCACTTTCACAATTTTAACATTCTTATTGCGTGTACTACGCACTTTACTGTCAAGAATCTTGACAGGTCTTTCCTCGTAGGTTAAGCTTTGGTCTAACTCAATGGTTTTAGGTTGTAACACATGATACTTATCAGGGATATATCTTCTCAATTGAGACACATGAAATACGTCATGCACTTTACTTAGCTCTACAGGTAAGGCCAACCTATAGGCCACTTTGCCTATCCTTTGCAGCATCTCATATGGGCCAATATACTTTGGACTAAGCTTTCCCTTCTTTCCAAACCTCATCACTCCCTTCATTGGTGACACCTTTAGCAACACTTTATCACCAACTTCAAACTCTTCTTCTCTACGCTTCAAATCTGCGTAGTTCTTTTGGCGACCTTGAGCTGCTTGAATTTTAACTTGAATTTCCTTTACTTGCTTCATTGTATCCTCGATCATTTGAGGCCCTAGAATCATTGTTTCACTTATGTCGTTCCAACAAATGGGACTGCGACACTTTCTTCCATACAAATCCTTAAATGGAGCCATTCCTATGCTTGCATGATAATTATTATTATAAGAAAATTCAATTAAATCCAAGCTATCTTCCCATCCCCCTTAGAGTCTATAACAAAAGCTCTCAACATGTCCTCCAAGGTTTGAATGGTTCTCTCAGTTTGTCCATCTATGGCAGGGTGAAACGATGTACTCATCTTAAGTGTTGTACCAAAGTTTTCCTGTACACTTTTCCAGAATTTTGAAAGAAACCTGGAATCTCTATCAGACACAATATCCTTTGGAACTCCATGTAACCTCACAACATTTTTTATGTAAGCTTTTGCAAGTTGTTCCATCTTCCAAGTCTCCTTCATTGGTATGAACACTACAGATTTTGTAAGTCTATCCACCACTACCCAAATGGTGTCATTTCCACTCTTTGACTTTGGGAGGCAAGTCACAAAGTCCATTGATATACAATCCCACTTCCATCCAGGAATTTCCAATTATTGCACAGTCCCTTGGGGTCTCTTGTGCTTTATCTTCACCTTTTGACAAGTCAAACACTTTGCTACAAATTCCGCAACTTCATTCTTCATTCTAGGCCACCAATACACCTTTTTCAAATCCTTATATAGCTTATCCCCTCCTGGGTGCACTGAGTAGGTTGTATTGTGACCCTCTTCTATTACTTTTCTCTTAACTTCCTCACATTTATGTGGTACGCACCATCGACCTTTGTACCTTAAACTCCCATCTTCATGAATTTTGAAATATGTAGCTTTGCCTTGTTTTATTTTCTTGTGAATCCTATCTAACTTCACATCTCCTGCCTGATTTTCCCTTATTTCATCGAATATCGTTGGTTGGATGGTCAGGTTCGCAAGTATTCCTGCTGGTACTCCCCATTCTACAACTTCTAGATTCATTTTCCTCATCTCTCTACATAAATCATTAGCCACTACTAAAGTATTCAATCCATGACTGGTCTTACGACTTAGAGCATTCACAACTACACTTGCTTTACCTTCATGATACTGTATGTCAAAGTCATAATCCGTCGCATACTCCAACCATCTCCTTTGGCGAGAGTTTAAATCCTTTTGAGTGAAAATGTATTTCAAACTCTTATGGTCTGTATAAATTCTATTTTTCACTCCATACAAGTAATGCAGACATATCTTTAGTGCAAATATGATTGCAGCTAATTCCAAATCATGGGTTGGGTAATTTACTTCATGAGTCTTTAACTGCCTTGATGCATATGCAATCACCTTTCCATTTTGCATAAGCACACATCCCAAGCCATTCTTGGATGCATCACTATACACATCATAGATTCAACTATCGTCTAGCAGTGTAAGCATCAGTGCTGTAATCAGCTTCTGCTTTAAGAGTTGGAATGCTTCCTCACACCTATCATCCCACTCGAACTTTGTGTCCTTCTTCATTAGAGTAGTCATAGGTTTAGCAATATTTGAAAAATCCTTCACGAAACGCCTATAATACCCTGCTAAATCTAAGAAGCTCCGAACATCAGATACTGTTTTGCGCGTAGGCCAACCTTTCACTGCTTCGGTCTTTGCTGGATCTACTTCCACTCCACCCTTAGATACAAAATGACCTAGGAATTCTACCTTCTCCAACCAGAATTCACACTTAGAGAACTTTTCATAAAGGTTGTTTTCTCTTAGTGTTTGTAGAATTGCCCTTAGGTGTTCTACATGCTCCTCTTTGCTCTTTGAATACACCAATATGTCATCTATGAACACTACGACGAACTTATCCATAAATTGATGAAATGCCCTATTCATTAAATCTATAAAGATTGCCGGTGCATTTGTCAATCCGAATGGCATCACTGTAAACTCATAATGTCCATATCTTAACCTAAATGCAGTTTTAGGAATGTCCTCATCTGCAATCCTCAACTGGTGATACCCGGACCTCAAATCAATCTTAGAAAACACTGTTGCACCTTTTAACTAATCAAACAAATCATCAATCCTTGGTAGTGGATACTTGTTCTTTATTGTTACCTTATTTAGTTCTATGTAATCAATACACAGTCTCACACTCCCATCTTTCTTCTTAACAAATAAGACTGGCTCTCCCCAAGGAGATACGCTCGGTCTAATGTATCCATTTTCCAATAAATCCTGCAGTTGTTCCTTTAATTCACTCATTTCTGCAGGTGCCATTCGATGTGGTGCTTTGGATACTGGTGTTGTCCCTAAGACTAAATCTATTGTGAAATCAATTGCCCTCCTAGGTAGCATTCCAGGGATCTACTCTGGAAATACATCTAGGAACTCATTCACCACTTCTATATCTTCTGGTTTAGTTGCCTCCTCGTGATCCATGTTTCTCACACTGCAGAAGTACACTGGATGTCCCTTCTTAATGTACTTTGCCAACTTTAGCACGGATATCAACCTTGGGCACTTGGTCTCACCGGCATCCAATAAGTCACTGACTCATTCTCAATTGTGTTCATTTTCACTTTCTGCGATCGACAACTGATTTCTGCATTGTACTTGCTCAACCAATCTATTCCTAGAATGTGATCAAAATCACTCAACCCAAACTCGATGAGGTCAGACATGAACACTTTCCCTTCAATTTCTAAACGCACGTCTCTAAAGATTTTGGTACATTTCACTACCCCACCCGTAGGAATGGTTATAGGTAGGTCTACTGCTTCTACTATTTTCAAACAGTCTTTAAGTTTCGAAACAATACCCTTTGAAATGAAAGAAAAAGTTGCAACAGAATCAAACAAAACTTTAACAAGAATAGAGTTAATAGAAAAAGTACTAGTGATGACATCTTTTGTGGTAGAGTTAATAGAAAAAGTACTAGTGATGACATCTTTCGTGGAATCAGCCTCATGCCTACTCAACACATTCAGTTTCGTTGTAGCTCCACCTTTCTGTTGACTATTCCCACTACTGTTGTCGTTGCCCTTTGCTCTATTCTGTTGTACTCCCTTATTCCCAGAAAAGTTATTGATGTTCCCCTGAAAGTTCCTTTAGGTCCCTCCTGAATTATTATTCTAGTTGTTTCCATTAGGATTTTTGGAGAAACACTCATACTCCCTATGTCCCAGCTTATTACAAGCACGACAAGTAACTAGATTGCCTTCACAATCCCTTCTAGGATGGTTATTCTTACACCTCTTGCAAAAATAACGCCTCTCATTCTTGTTATTCCCTTGGTTATAGTGTCTAGCCCCTCCATTGAAGTTTCGTCCTCCTTGACGACTGTTACCATGGGAATTATTGTTGTTGTTGGGGAAGTTATTGTTGTTATGGTGGTACTTCTGCTTCTTAAAGTTGTTCTGGTTACCCTGTTGGTTTCAAGAACTTTGCCCCACCTTTTTCCTCTTCTCCTTCCCTTCTATCTCAGCTAGTTCTTTCTTTTTCTTCACTTATAGAGCATAAAGATGTACGGCTCTCCCATACACTTCATCCAAGGTTTCAAACACTTGTCCACACAACTTCAGCTGCAAATCAATAGTCAAACCACTCTCAAACTTTCTAGCCTTTGCCTTCTCTGTAGCAACAGACTCTTCAGCAAAACGAGACAGCTCAATAAACTTTGTGTAGTATTCAGTTACCGACATCTCCTCCATATTAAGGTTTGAGAATTCCTCAGCTTTCTGCTTTTGTAAGAAGCTAGGGTAAAACTTATCTCTCACTTTCTCCTGGAACTTAGTTCAATTGAATCTAGGTAATGCCCTAATGGTAGCTTCGTTTGCTGCCACCAAAGGTCAGCTTCACCCCTTAGATAATAAGTAGCACAACCCACCTTAGAATTTTCTGGGCACCCAACTGCCCTAAACAGTTTCTCAAACTCCCTTAACTAATTTTCCAGTATGGTAGGGTCAGGCTCTCCCTGATAGGTTGGTGGTTTGCTTTGGGCCACCTTCATGAAAAGCTCTCCTTGAGCATCCCCATTATTAGTCGAGTTCCTTGCCAACTGTTGGGCAATAGCTACCAATTGCCTCACAACTTCACTCAACTCTCCTCCATCATTATTGTTACCACTTCCCCTTACCATTTTTCTTCTCCTGGATTAAGAACAAAGGCATATTAGATATGGTCTTGGTTAGCTCTCAAGGTATACACTCATCTATTAATTAACACCCTTGAGACATTCGTAGTAAATTTGAAGCTAACAAATTAAGATAACAAAAGCTAAAAATTCCCTATATTTGTAGCTTTGTCAATCAATTATTGATTGCTAACCAACCATACATTTAATAAAGCATCACATAGATAAATAAAAATAATTCCCATAGCTTAGAAATAATTTATTGGAGTGTTTTTGATTGAAGTTTGGCTCATTAGAATGATAACATGAGAAGAACAATTTTGGGAAGTGAAATGAATTAATTGTTAATAAATAAATTAATTGACAAGGAAATAAATAGAAGTTTTATTAATTATAAGGAAATGAAGAAAATTACTGAAATGAAATGAATTTTAAAAACTTATGCATTACATAAGCTCACTGACTCATTGTGGTCATGCCACTTATTACTTTACTAAAACTGAAAGAAATGATAAATGGAAATGAAACTAAGAATCCTTAATGAAAAGAAACCATAAGGATCTAATCCTTTTGAACATTGTCCCTCTTATCAGCGAACTGTTTGTAATTTCCAGGATCGAACTCAAGATCATATGTCTCCTCCATGGGTTCAGGTGACTCTGGTTCAGGCTCTACTTGCACAAACTCTCCCTCTTCCTCCTCATTAGATAAATATCAATTATTATTGGGGTTGGAGGTGGAGGTGGATTTGGGTTAGAAATTTCCATCAGGGAACTATCTCCCTCTTCTTGCTTTCCATTTTCTGCTTGATCACCCTGAGAAGAAGAAGAACTACCTGACTGGTGACTAGTAGATGGGGAATTATTCCCTACTGGATTGTTATAATAGTAGTCAGGGTATGGAATATGTAAGAGGTTACAATGGTTATTCTCAACCTTTAAGAGGTCGGTAATGAAAAATCTGTAGTCTGGGTACCATTGTCCATAATAATCCTTATGCTTATGGTAGTTTGGGATGTCCCCTAAAAGATAAAAATCAAAGAATTTTGCTTTGACAGCA
This sequence comes from Chenopodium album, assembly GCF_948465745.1. Classification (NCBI taxonomy): domain Eukaryota; kingdom Viridiplantae; phylum Streptophyta; class Magnoliopsida; order Caryophyllales; family Amaranthaceae; genus Chenopodium; species Chenopodium album. The sequence continues at coordinate 25,900,226 of NC_137850.1, read as the reverse complement.
AGATAAGGAGGCTCATCCGGAAGGCAATGAACAATCATAGCTGAAATACGGTCGGGATTATAATAAACCCTGTCCCTTAAGACATTGCTCATGTAGGAACAGAAATAACGAATCTTTTCTACGTAATCGTAGGGATGTTCATTGTTTTTCTTAACGAGAGTGCCAATTTGGGTGAATTTGTTAGGAAGAATCGGCATCCTGTAAAGGAAAGGCTTAGAAAAGAATTCCCTTTCCCAAAGAAAACATAATAATACAGTTCTTGCATGAATTAGGTTCAATGTTCAATCAAACAATTTTTCTTATTCCTAATCACATAATTACATGCTCACAAACAATCCATTCACATGATTAAACATCACAGCCTAAATTCTTTCTAACTTATATGCCCAAATTCTTTCCTACCCATTCTCACCAACATGCTTTAAAAAGCTTTTAACACATAATACTTACCTCAATCCTTGCTTTCCTGCAAAATAAACAAACTAAGAATATTTTTGACTCCTTTTTAAATACAATTTTTGAAAATAAGAATCAAAAGACCAAATATTTCGACCCCCCTTTAAAAAAAATCGAAAACCTTTAATTAAAAAAAAAATTCGGGTTTTTTAATTTAATCAAATAAAATATTCGTCTTCTCAAAATAAAATTAAATAAAATAACACTCCTTAGAAATCCACAAATAAATAAGTACTAGGCCATGTTTCAAAACAAAACACTTTAAAACACGTCTTTGGCTTTAGTGGTTATAAAATCCCAACCAAAGCTCCCAGCTACCAGTTTGTAACACCTTAGAAATTCCTTTCTTTAAAAATACATGTTTCGCTTTGTTTAAAACTCAAAATAGGAAAATCTAAGACATTACCACCACCGTGAAAATGTCTAAGGAATCTATCAAAGACACACAGCGGAAGACTCTTTAAAAATATTTAAAACGACTCAACTTAAAAAGTCAACCAACGGAAATAAAGTCAAACCAAAGTAAAACAAGGTCAACCTACAACTTGGAACGGTTGTAGGCCCTTATCAAAACCAAACCAATTCAAAACCTTTGCGTTAGTCTCACAAACATAATATAATAAAATAATGAAAGCAACAAACACATCATAGACTTATGGAAACTAATATGATTCGCTCTTCACTCATGTCCATCATGAATATGCTTCATCACCTGAAAATCTTCTCTCTACTTGTTTCCGCTACTCTCCATTAATAATGGGTCATCATAGGGCCAAGGTAAAGACAAGGCCAACAAACACACAAACACACAATCAGCAAAGCTGAGCACATAAGCATAATTAAACATACTAACATGCTTTCACCTATCAACACACAACTTACCTCGTTGCACCTGTTTACAAGCACACAACATACAACAAGACTTCACGACTAAGTAACTAAATAATTTATTTAGTATTGATTATGCATCAAACGGGTTTCCCCCCTAACCTGCCCCAATAAAGGGGTACTAACACAGGAGTTAACCATGCCAGTATAAAATAACCACTTGTAAGTGGCGGAATTCCAGCGCATAATAATAATAAAAGGAAAATACAGCGTCCTGTACTCCCAGTAGAAGTTATGGTTAAATATAAAACCCCATAACTCCCCCCCATATGTTCATACTCAAGGTGTATACGTTCCAAGAGTTTTGGTGCGTAATCTCTTTCACTTTACGTTATTTACATATTATTAAACTTGGTGATGACTCTCAAACCATGACATAATCAAACATTATAATTATCCAAACAACTAAACATTCCAATTTATTTTTGAGTAATTAGTGACCACTTAATATTTAATATTGAACCCTTTTTATAGCTACCTCGGTGTCTAAGACACCTTAAACGCATAATGAGCCAAAATTCCTCTCCCTCGGTGTTGAAAACACCTTAAGTGCACTAAGTTACCAAAATATAAGTTATTCCTCGTGTACATAGACACTTACATAGCTCCTTTCTCATGCTTATAGCATCAATAAAAATTATATGAACCATAATAAAATTCCTTTCCAGTATTCCAAACCAAATTAACATTTAGTTTAACTAAACATGCTTTCTATGATGCCATAAATAAAAAGTGTGGTTCATATAAAATATGCCTAAAATAATGATTTCCACTCAAATATCCATCACAAGAAAATCATCCTTCATAATTCAATCACCAATATCAACTAATTCACAATTTCCAATCATAATCTAGCATGATACTACTTAGGTTTAAATAATCAAGCCTAGCATGTTACTTCATCATCAAAAATATGCTAAGTACGCGAACGTACCTCGTATACGATCTTAAAATCGCCACAACTAATAGAAATCGCTTATTTCAAAGTCTCCTATAAACCAAAATCATAATATGGCATTAAAATCTACTCCACACAAATTTCCAGCAATATAAACTCTTATTAAACCACTCATAATTTAATTAAAACAAACTGAAAATTAATTTAAAACCTCATACTTTAATCCCAATTAATGGGTAGTCAAAATTCCTTCAAGAAACTTAATTTTTAGCATACTAACAAAAATTCCAGCAATATTAATTCATGAAAACTTGATGTAAATATACTTTAAAACCCTCAAATTAAATGTTTAAACCACCCTAAATCATATTCCTTCAATAATCAATTATTTATAAATCTAGGGTTTCAAAAATTTGGGCTTTTTAATTAGAATTAAAATCTGAAAATTAATTTGCACCATACTTAAAATCAATCACCATAAAATTATCACAAAACTCATAATTTATAATTAGATCTAGGATTTAAACAAAAGAAAAATAAAAAAAGAACAATTTTTTTTCGAAAAGGAAGGCCAAACAGCAGCCACGACACCACAGCCGGCTGCTGTCGTGCTGCTGGTGGTGTCGCCGCTGCTGCCGACTACTACTGGTGGTGGCCAGCGGTGGTGAGTGCCGAAAAAGGGGAAGGGGAAAAAGAAAGAAAAAGGAAAAGGAAAATAAAGGAGAAGGGAGAGAATGTTTACCTTGGGTATTCTCCACTCTGGGCAAAGTTTAGTTTGCCCAAGTGTTGAATATTTATACCCCTTTCACTAGAAATCCTTCTTACCTAAACTTTCCCTTTTTAATCTTTCCTAGTCCGTTTTCTAATAAAACTTTATTAAAATAAAACTTTCCTAAATTAAATCCCCGCTTAATAAAATAATTAATTAAATAAAAATTTCCTTTTATAAAATATTTCCAAACTTATTTAAAATTAATAAGTAAAATGTCATAAATAATTCATTTCAAATTATTTAAATACCACACAAAATACTTATTTAAAATAAAAATACGTATAAAAATATGGGGTATTACAGACGATGTTTGATACCCATTCTAGGTAATTACATACGCGAATGAAGCCTGCGTCTAATTGCTTTTGTACTTCTTCTTTTATTTTCAAAGCGACGTCAAGTTTCATTCGTCGAAGTTTTTGTTTTACTTGTTCAGAGGTAGGGTTCAAAGGAATGGTATGTTCCTCAATTTTCCTATCTATTTCAGGCATGTCCTTGCATGGGGATGATCAACGAGGTTGGGTGGATGGCATTTTGATTAGTCATTGTAGCAACATGGTTTTGCTCTAGTCCAAATAGCAAGTTTTGATTGAACGATTTCGAAATCGTCATTCAAGAAGTATCAATCGTGGAATATTTCGAATCCAGGCTTCTTGATACCTTCTGCAACTAGTGGTTCTGGAAAGTCATAGCATGGGTAATCTTCTTCCTCCCTAATGAATTGACCGTTAAGGTTTTGATTGTAGGATTGGAGTAAAGAGATTATCCCTTTCTTATTGTTGTCTCTACGTGCTTTGATCTTAGCATCATGAGACTCAAGTTCTTCTTTGGTTGGTTTATATCCCAATCCAAAAGAGAAGCTTTTCTTTGGGATAGGAAGTAAAAGAGATTTCTTTATTCCTATTCCCAAGGGCATCCTAGGAAAGTAACTACTCTTGAATAAGATGTCGTTTACTATTTGGGTGGAATATGGATCAAGCTTGAACGGTTCTTCAAGGCTTTCCTCCATTTCTAGTGTGCAAATTGCCTCCGCGGCGAATCCCCACATGTTCTCTTCATCATTATCATGGTTTATTTCTAGAAGTGATTGATCATTTATTGCTATTTTAAGAGGAGAAGCATGTATAGTCATAGGAAGACCTTGATAGTTCAACCTAATCATTTGATGGAGCGAGGATGGTATTGCTCCTAGCTCATGTATCCAAGGATGTCTAAGAAGAAGGTTTAATGTAGGTTTAATGTCCATGACATGAAATTCAACCATCTTTTGTATTGGGCCTGTGGTAATTGGTATCTTAACAGTCCCACACACCGATCTCCTTGAATTGTCATAGGCCCTAATGCTTTCTGCTGTTGATTGAAAGTCTTTTTCTGGATTTAGGCCTAAATATTTCGCAGTTCGTAATGGGCACACATTTACGGCAGACCCATTGTCAATTGAAGTAAGAGGGATGTTGTATATGTTGCACCCCACAGTAAAGTATAATGCATTATTGTGGGTAGTGGCTTTTGAGGGCAAATCGTCACTAGTAAAGGTAATTGATTTGCCGGATTTTTTGCTAGTAAGCAAGTTAGCAAGATCTTGTGGAGTTGTGTCTGTACTTACAGACGAAGCCGTTAGAGCATTCATAAGAGAATTCCTATGTTCTTTAGAAGTACTTAGGAGTTCCCAAATGCTAACATTCGCCTTAGATTGGCGAAGTTGTTTGACCAATGGTTTTTCCACCTCAGGTGGAGGTGGTACTGGATTTTGAACTTGATTTTGAGTGATCGAAGATCCATTTGGTTGTGTTTGATAAACTCGCCCAGAACGAGTTAGATGATCTATCTCGTTTGGGTTAGTTGTAGGACTCATAAACCAACTTTCTTCTAGAGGCTTTGAGTGCGCTTCCATTTCAAGATGCTCATGAGTTGTGCTTGATGCCATTATTCATCCAAGGAGAGATTTGATAAATCTTGTGACTTCCCCAAGAAATGATCCTAATCAAGCACTCCACTTGTTTGTTTTTTTTTTTTTTTTTGTAGACAAGGTGGAGGTAGGACGGCGACATACTTAAAGACATATAAGTCTTGGAAGTCGTCGTCCCATAACCCACAAACTTCATTTTTTTCCCCTATGAGTGTTGTGGTTAGAGGCTTCCCTATGGGAGTGATATAATTCAAAGGATTAAACGTATCACTTCCCACATGATCCTCATCAATGTGAAATGTCCCCAATGGGGATACATTGTTGTTGGGTTTAGGCGTGGGAATTCTCCCATCGTCTACTAGATCTTGAATTTTGTGCTTTAGGACAAAGCAATGTTCAGTATCATGCCCAACACCTCTATGATAAGCACAATAGGCATTGTCATCCCATTGAGAGTTTCTTTTTTCTGGATAAGTGGGTGGTGTTGGCTCTGTTGGTGCGAGCAATCCTTTTTTGTTTAATTTTTCTAGCAACTCTTTATAACTCACAGGAAATTGTGTAAATCTTCTTTCTCTTGTCCATCTTTTCCGAGGGTCATTATTATGATATTGCATTGTGCTATTATATTGCTTGGAAGTCGCAAATACATCAATAGAGGATGAAGTGTTATCATTCCCCTTTTTGTAATTGTTCTTAGGTTGATGATGATGAGACTTATTTGCCTTTTCTTTAGCAAGATTATATTCAATCCTAGTGGCCACGGAATAGATCTTTTGAAAAGTGTATAAACCAAGGTAGCATAGATGTTTGTTATACTTTTCATGACAATTGTCAATGAACTTTTGTACTAACTCGAGTTCAGGTGACCTTTGGGCAAGGTGGGCCGCCTTTTCTTGCCATCTACCGTAGAAAGCAAGGGAACCTTCATCGTCGCCTTGCTTAAGCATTTCAAGTTCATGTAAAGTCGACTTGAACTCTACGTTACTCTCATATTGGGTGATGAAAGCCAAAACTACATCTTCCCATGATGTCTTAAACTTAGCATCTAGCCCATAGTACCACTCTCTCGCGGCTGGACCTAGAGATAAAGGGAAAGTCAAAGCATAAAGCTTAGGATCAACTCCCTTTAAAGCCATGGTGCCAGTAATACTCATTAATGGTTTTTTGGATTATTGGTCACCTTGAATATTGGCAAGTCCGTAGCTACGAACTTTTCTGGTAAAGTGAGTCCTGTAGGAGGAGCAAACTTTTCTGCATCAAAGTACTTGTTCCCCATTGTGGAACAAAGAACAAGCTTCTCTAATGACTTCTCTTTTATGGATAGTTCATCCATCTTTTGTTGCAAAGCCAAAGCTTTGGCATTTTTCTTTTCAGCTTTTTCTATTTTCTTAATTCTTCTCTCCTCGGCCTCTTGAGCCTTTTCTCCTCTCAAACGAACAATCTCTTCTTGGAGTTTCTCTATGGTTGACATTGTTGTTGGACTAGAGTGAGTTGTTGAGGGAAGATGGTTTGAAAGGGGTGAATTGTTTGATGGTAAACGTATAATGCAAGTGCCCGAGAGTCTTCGTTCCCAAGCTTGGAAACCGGCCCTAAAGGAACTACGAAAGGTTAAGGAAATCAATACGCTTGTTTAGAAGACAAAAAGAAGAAAAAAGAAATAAAGAAAAAAGAAAAAGACGCAAGATGCATTCGATTGAATAACATCGCCTTTAAACAATTCATTAATAATGATATTGTTTGTACGAGTCAATTGTTCTTTGAGAAATCAAAAGGACCTCGTAACGGTAGGCGCGCACAAGTAACTTGGTTGCGCACGAAAGGCGCACGCATCCCTAGCTCTTGCGCTGGTCATGGTCACGCAACTTCATGAGTTGCTCCCGCCACCTGCTCGTGGAGATTTTTTTTTCCGAGCAGTGTCTTCTTTTTTTTTAACGATTTTTTTTTATGATACCCTTCGAATGCGACTCAAAATTATGAAGGGAAAACTTCGCAATTGGGAATCTAACCAAACTAAAAAAGCTATCCTAAACACGTCGCATAAAGTCATATAATCACATAAGCATACCATAAGCCAAGATTCACAGTTGGCCTTTCTAAGGTCAAAAGCTTGGGTGTCCAAAGGTACCATATCTTAAGGAAAGATGCAAAAATCAATCACTCAACATGTTGACTAATGACATAGCCCTCCTAACATTTTAATGGTGATATGGGTGGGATGATTGTTATTGATTTCGGGATAGAAGCCTAATGTTGGCAACCCCTAGTCAATGAGCCAATCCCCAAAGGTTATAGTTGATAGGAATGGTGTCCTTCGAACAAGTGTATTATTCCAATAGAGAGTTCGAAATTATTAGAAAGTTAATTATTCGGTGAGGTCAAGTGATCGGAATGCCTAGGTGGAGGCCGCTTCCAATAAGTAATATTAATGAATAAATAATATTACAGCTTAATCTTGACTAAACCCTTCGGGTCACACCCAAGAAACTAACGAACCGACGCGACGAATTAATTCGGAAGGAATTTATGAGTCACTCGAGTAATTAATATTTAGACGTCGAAAATTCGAGCTTGGAGCGTCGAAACCGAGCGTCGGAAGTCGAGTCGAAATAATAAAAGATGAGACAGTAAAATCACTAATTAATCAACAATTTACCGAAATAACCCTAGGATCGGAATGCCCCGAGCAAACCGATGCCTAGGGGCATTTGGTATAGCCGAGGTGGCTAGCAAGTGCACCAAGCCGAGCCGAGCCTAGGCTGGCTGGTGCATGCTAGCGCACCATGGCTAACATGGTGCTACCCACGGCAGCCAGGCTAAGGTAGCAGCCGCAAGCCAAGGCCAGCAGCTAGCTGGGCCGAGGCTGCAGCCACAAGCCGTGCCAAGGAAGCAGCCCAACCGGCTGCCTTGGTGCCCAAATTGGGGTGCCACATGGCAGCCACCAATTAGCGGTTGAAGGGTGTAGGTGGCCGGCTCTTAGGGAGCTCCTTGGGGATCAAGTTTGGTCCTCTCCCCTCATTGTGGTCCTCACGTAACTCTTCTCCTAAATGTGCCACTTGTTAATTAATTATTTGTTGTTTATTTTCTTTTGTTTTTGATTTTAAAATAAAAGGAATAATCCATTCTCCCACATTGATGGAAGAGAAAATCTCACTCATGATTTTCCCTATAAATACCCAAGTTGAGGTATGGGAAAAATCACTTGAGTGAGGTGTTAGAAAAGGCATATCCATTGAGAAAACCTTTAAACACATATAATTACTCGAGTATTAGGTCGGGCTAAGCTAACCTCTAAGCATTAAACCTTTTCGGGGTCGAGTTGTGGGTGGATTTCCATAGGAGGTCTTCGCGCGTGCGAGACTTAAAGCTTTCCCAAGTAAGAGCTCGGGGTTACGAGCGAAGCACTCGTCAAAGGTAATTAATATTTCCTTAATTCTTGTTGTTTAAGTTAATTATGTCTTGTGATTATATTAATTGTGAGTGTGATCTTAGCTCGGGTTTTCTTCCGCGATGAGTCGGACTCATCGAAACCCAACAGTGGTATCGGAGCCTTTCTCATTTATTTTGTAATCATAATTTTCAAGGTGTTTTTATGGCTTTATTTTTCTGGTTTTATGTTGCTAATTAGATTAGTAGCTCGGTTTTATTATTTTTAAGCATATATTAGAGCTGATTATAGCCCCAAACCCAGATTTTCGCCTAAAAATAGTGAATTTTGGGTGGAAAAGGTGTTCTGGAAATGGTTTTACCCTATTAGGAACTGTGTTTTTGGCCAAAATCCTACCAGAAATGCCTTTTTTGAGGGATTTTTCGTTTTAACGAAAAGTTTTAAGCCTTTCTAACCTTGAATCTTAATGGCATATTTATGGTGGTTATGTATTTGGTTCTTTCCTTAATGTTTCTGCATTTTAAACTTCTTTAAGCATGGTTACTTAGTAGTAATTGGTGCTTGAAAGATTGGTTTATATTTTTCACATTTGCCAATCCATTGCATTAAGTGTGAAAAAATTGTTCTTTGAGGCTTCTAAGTACTAAAGATTGAATCTTTAATTGTTTTAAGTGATTGAAACTTTGAGTTACTAAATTCCATGAACTTTTGGTTGAACTTTTGATTTAATCATATATTAAGTTGATTGGAATCATAAAGTTTGAATCTTGTGATAGAAATTTCATTTATCTTCATATTGGAAGATATAATTTTTCAAGGATTCACAAGTTAAAGATGGAATCTTTATTTGAATATTTGTGTTCATAAATCCAACTCCCCTTTATTTTGTCAAAATCTCATGATTAATTTAAATTAATTAAATAATAGTGAGTTATTACCCTTGTTCATTTTGTTACACCAAGTTAAACCAATTTTGTTAAAGAATGGTTCTTGGAAATAATTTTGGTTATGCGTGATGGGACGGAGAACGGTAGGTCGTTGGGCTACCACCCCACCCTATCAAACAAAATTTGTAACTTAACTAACCCCTATTTAGCGTAGTGGCAAGTCAAGGTCGAACCCAAGGGAATGGATATCAAGTGCACGAAGTCTAGATCAAGCTATTTCGGAATCAAGAAGGGGTTTGAGGTAGAAGTAAAGCTAACTAGGTATGCAAACTTGTATTAAATCAATCTAAGACACTAGGGCAATGGATCCACATGCAATCATAATGGAAACGGTAATTTGGGAGGTCAAACCGACTAAGTCAAGCGATATGAAGGAAAATCATCATGTATCCAAAAGAGCATACTAAGGTGGTTCACCTAGAGGTCTAACTAGCGTCAACTACGCTAAACACTAACTAGGGAACGTCACAAAGCACCTCAATCGTGAAATTGCAAGTTCACTAATCAATGGTCCGTATCATAGCAAGCTTACAATGCAATCTAGTGTATTAATCAAAGATGGCCAAACCTCAATTAATCACACACATGCACATGAAATATCAACCAAATTTAATCATATCATCAACTCCATCAATTATCCCCAAATTACACTATTCCATCATTCATACATGCTTCACCATCTCCCTAGCTAGGAAACTACTCACTAGCCATAGAAATGGAGATCAAAACTACTACATTCATCAAATTCATTATCAACATACTTGAATTCAAAAATTAAACCAACAATCAATCAAAATCAATCAAAATTCAATCAATAACCAAATCAATCATCAACAATATGAAAAACTAATGAAATCAACTAAAATCAAACTTGTATTGAAATCAAGAAGAAAATCCTTACAAAACTTTGATCCAAAGATCAAATACAATGAGGAATCCTTGAGCAATCACCAAAAATCATGAGTTTCTCTCTCTAGTTCTTGAGTTTCTCTCTCTAAAATTCTCCCAAAAACTAACTATCAAATTCAATCTAAAACTAAAACTTCCTCCCCAAAAACAGGTAGAAATAACTATATATACAAAGGAGAGGTCGGTAATGACGCCCAAAAATAGACCCTCGTAAGTGCGGGCGCTCGAAGGAGTGTACCTAGGAATGTGCGCCCGCACACACCTGATGTGCGGCCGCACATCTGTCGTGTGCGGCCGCACACTCCTCAAGTGCGCCCGCACATAGCTGCAGCTTCCTCCTTTCTTCTTTGCCCTTGCTCACAAGGTGCACGCACCCTAGATGATGATGATGGAGGACAAGGTAGGCAGCAACTTCCTTGAATTTCTTGAAGAAAATGAGCCATGAGGAAGGCATAAACAAGACTTTGAAGCATGCTCCTTGAACCTCTCATTGACTTGAAACTTCTTGCACAAGCTTTAGGCATGAAAATCAATGGAAAACTATAGAAAGGAAGCCCGGGAATTCTTGGACAATCAATTACCACCTACAAGCAAAAGATAAAAAGCAAGTAAAAGAGAAAAATAACAAGTAAACTAGAAAAAGACAAGAAAAAGAGAAACTAACTACAAAAAGCATAAAATGAAGAAAACAAGAATAAAACTAAGGAAAACTAAAGAAAAGAGAGATAAAATGAAATAAAAATCATCCAAAAAGGAACCAAATGAGTGCCAAAAATGTCACACATCAAATTCCCCCAAGCTAAACTTTTGCTCGTCCTCGAGCAAAACAAAGCAAGAAAAAGAGAGGATGAAAATTTTATTAAAAACGAAAAAGAAAGACTCAAGATAAGAATATACACTAAAACTCATTGTCGTAGGAATCACGGTTGTTTTTAGCTACAACAAGCCCTTTAAACCCCAAAGTCGCCTATGAGGACGAGTGAGGTCTCGTAAGGGTATCCTAAGAGTTTGACCCATAACTCTCCACCAAACATCAATGAGGCAAACCATAGAATTAAAAGAAAGAAAATGAAATAGAAACAAATCTTTACGAAATGAATCAACATAAAGACTATAAAGCATGTGAATGACAATCTTTCTCAAGTAGTTAAGGTATGCACATTTCAAGATATCCAAGGTTGATTGAAACATAGGGTATGCTAGGCATAGGAACTAGTTATCACAATTCACTTTCATCCCAAACAATCTTACCGCGTTCTTCCCACTAGTCTCAAATCTCCCCTTAGTGAGTGTCCCAATGATTCCTCGAAGGAATCGGAAAAGAAATATTTTAAGGCTACTCGACAATCTTGACTATGCATCCCCTTTCCTTAGGCAATGACCCATGATGCCCTCCCCCGAATAGTGACTCAACTATCTAGGTCGAAAGGTCTTTCCCCAAGGTTGTAACGTAAGGCATAAAAGGGTGAAGGTAGGCAAAAATTTTAAAATTTGGTGATTTTCCTAAAAAGTGAAGCAAAAGGGTGATCAATCCTTAACACCACAATCAAGAAATTACCAAACAAAAACAACACCCCCAAGCTTACTTGAAGTTATACTCACAAAAATATATACAAAAAGCGTACACGCTTCTCCCCCAAGCTAAAATGGAGCATTGTCCTCAATGCTTAGAAGGAGAAAAGAATACATCAAAATATTTTTGAATTTTTCACTTTTCATTCATTTTTTTTTGTGTTTTTATATTGTAAATGCAAAGTCCGTGCCTTTTGCTAAATTCGGACGGCTTTTACAACTTTTGCACTTATTTGTCCATGCCTTTTATTATAAAGGACGGCTTTTACTCATACTCATTTGCCATTATCCACAAAGAAATCATAACACAATCTTGCTTTACATAAAAACCAAAATTCCAACGTAACCACCACAAAATTCATCTCAAATGATCATATTGCTTCACAAAAATCAAGAAAGGTAGAAAATGAAACAAAAGGTCAAATAACTAAAGATGTGGCTTGAAAAAAAGGGATAAGGCTCAAATGGTTGCAAGAAGGCAAATGTAAACCAAAAACAAAAGAAAATAACAAAATATAGTAAAAATGAAAATACCACCCCGAAAAATGTGCCTTTGTCCTTCCTAGATAGTTCGGTCTCGTGTTTGAGAATCATACATCAAGCTTTATTAGATTAGTTTTGCATAGTCACGGATCCACGCCGCTTAAACAAGGAATGTTGAAGGCTTGAAAAACAAGTAACCTCACAAGGTGGTGGCAAAAACTCACCAATGGTGTCAAATCAACTATAGGAAGCAACTACCAACATACCACAAACAAGTAGAATCCGGCTGCATGATCCTCCTAGTTCATACCAACTGCCCTAGCATACACTATCCTAGAGTCAACCAAACATAATCTCAAACCGTGCATACCTTTACAACCTAGGAAGAAAATCATGCAAAAGACAAGTCCAATGTACAATGTTCATTTCAAAAGAAAAGAAATGAAAAACAATGCCCCAAAATCACATCAAAAATAAAAAGAAAAATAAAAGAAAGTAAGAGAAAAAGGTAAAATAAAAGAGAGTAGAAAAGCATGTAAGGACTAGAAAGCATGTTAAACACATAAAAATCCCAATCGACAAACAAGTGATCGATAGACAACAAAGTCACCGATCCCAAACACATTACGTGTTAACAAGCATCCATCCTCGAACCATTCAACGTCTCCTAAACTAATCCTATTCTATGCAACCAAGGAAAATAAAGAGAAAAATAAGAAAGGTCTCACCGGGATTCCAAGCATAGCAAAAACAAACGAAGCAATAAGAAACCACCTCGTAGCATTCCATATCCATAAGCTCTTCAAGGAACCAAGTGAGAAAAAAGAAATAAAAGAAACTATGAACAAAGAAAAAGGTTAGTAACTTCAAAACAAATAAAAGAAAACAGCAAATAAAAGAAAATAAACAAAGCAAGAAGTATATACAACTAAAGGAAAGAGAAGCTACACTACTAAAGAAAATAAAGAATAAAAGAAATAAAATCTAGACGAACTAAAGAACTACTCTAAACTACAAGATTTGGATTTAAGGGATTTGGATTGAGGGATTTGGATATAAGGGATCATCAACAACAACATGGCAAGCAAAACAACTCCACAAACAACAATCATCCAAGAAAATAGGGCAAACAAGCTAGCTACAAGAAAAGTAGCCTAGAGATCAAGAAAATGAGGAAACCAAAAAGAGGAATGAAAATAAACATGCAAGCAACTAAGATATGTACACAACAACAACAAGGTCACCGAGCAAGTTACTAGTTCCCCCAAGCTAGATAGAAAATACATCTCAACATCCCGATCAAAACAAAGCAAGTATCAAAAATATGAGGGATGGAGGTAAAAAGCATGAGAAGCTAAAAGGGAACTAATAACTACTACCATCACCACCACCACTCCCACTTGGCCCGGCCCCATCTCTGTTGCGCTCGGGGTCATCGAAGGGATGAGGGTAAGGCTCCCATCCTCCGGTGTACCCCTCGGGCCACCCATAATGCCCCTTGAAAAGATCGTGTTGCCAAGGAGCAAGAGGGGTGTAGGTATCGGGCAAAGTGAGCTCAAAAGGGTGGTTGGGATGGACATGGGGGTAGTTAGGATCCCCCCTATAGTCACTACCACCCGGAGCCTTGTAATCATAGTTACCATGCTCGTCCGGGTAATAGTGACGCTCGGTGTCGGGGTTAGAAGGCCCCGACTAATAAGGATGCCCAAACGAAGGTAGAGGACCTTGTTGGGGCGGGAAATACGGATAGTTAACCGGGGGAGTAATGTTCCCACGGTTAACTTCCGCATCATAAAGTTGTTGTTGTATAAACATACCTTGTTGCATCTCTTGAATACCTCTTATTTGGTCATAGAGGGCCCCAAAGTCTTGATCGTACATGCCGTCTACGTGGACTTTCAATCCACTCATTTGCTCACTAAGAGCCTTCAAATCTTCATTGGCAAAAGCATGTTGCCCTTGCTCTTGTTCTTGCTCATGAGGAGCTTGTTGTTGTGGAGAAAAATGTTGTTGTTGTTGATGTTGTTGTTGTTGTTGATTTTGTTGTTCTTCCTCATCTTCTTCTTCTTCATCCTCCTCGGAATCAAAGTTGGGATGCCGGAAGGACCTGGGAACATGCCAAACATTGTCGGCAATCCTAGCCAAAGAAGTCAAGCTAGGGTTAGGCAAGAAGCACCAATGCTCGTGGCCCCTTAGCCACTCATATCTCCCTTCACTAAAACCCTTGGAGATAAATTGGATTTGACTCAATTGTTGCATATCGAGGTAGATGGAATCTGCATCCCCGATCTCCTTACAAAAGGGGAGATAATCATCGAGGCGAAGGTGTGTCAGAAGCCTAGTTACCATACCCCCACAAGGGATCTCTCCCGTCCTCCTTTTGCGAAGGTCCAAGCAATATTGGGCAAAGATGTAGCCCAAGTTCAACCGGCCCACAAACTCCGGGCGAGTAGATAGCCAAAGGACTTTGAGCTCCAATTTACTCAATTTCCCCATCTCTTGCTTGGGGAACAAGACATAGCCCAATAGACGGTGTACAACCCTAAGACAAGGTTGGTACACGTCCGAGATCTTGGCCTTGTTGGCGATGAACTCACTACCACCGGAGATGTCTTCCCACCAAGAATCTTGATCATAATCCGGGAAGATGAAGTGTTCAACGTTAATAATATCCCCATGGGGATCAAAGTCCAAAGCAGCGTTGAACTCTTCTAAAGATTGGTCAAATATGATGTTGAACAATTGGAACCGCACCCTATATACCCCTCCAATGGGTACAAGCTCCAAGGTAGGCTCCTTGTAGGTGCGGTAGGCGTCGGCGATGAAAGTCCCCAATCTCAAATTCAAAAGCAATGACCGCACATCATTATCAATCCCCAACTTCAGCATATCGGATTGAAAGTAATGGCGGGTTTGTTTGGGGTTCTTTCATCTTTCAGATTTTGATAAAAGGCTTTTTGTTTATCGGTGAAATTTTTCTTCTTTGGAAGAGAGGTAGGAGGTCGTGTTTGAGTGGAAGATGGGTTGGAAGTACTAGGCCTAGAAGATGTACTAGGCCTAGTGGAGGTACTTGGGCGGGGAGGTTCCTCGATGCTAACATCGGTTTTTCGCTTTTTGGTGAGTTTCTTGAGGTATTTAGACATTGTGAAAAGTATAGAAGATCACCAACAACCAATCAAGTAGCAAACCAAAGAACCAAGAGCACCACACCCAAATTCACCACTTACTACCAATATCACCAAACTCCAATTTCACAATTCCCTTCAATCAAACCAATTCCAAACCAATCAACAATATCAATGAACCAAGAAAAATTCCTTTTCAATCAATCCAAGAGCAAACACAAAGCCAATACCGAAATCACCACTTACTATCAACTTTCCAAAATTTCAACTCACAAGAATTCAACCAAAATTGATGAAAATTGCTACAAAATCAACAAACAACACAATGTCATGCAAAATCAATCAACAAATATCACCAAATCACAACCAAAATCAAGAACAAGCATCAAAATTCACAAAATCAATACTACACTATTCATGCTCATACAAATTTGTAATTCATGCAAATTTATGATATAATTGGCAAAATTAAAGCAAGGATTAGTGATTATACCATAAAAGAAGCAAGATAAACCAATTTTGAGCAAGCAATTCCAACTCCACACAAAACCCCCAATTTTCGGCCACCAAGAGTAGGAGAGAGAGTGAGTGAAATTTGGGTCAAATTGTGAGGAATTTGTAGTGTAGAAAGATTTGTGAGTGATTTTGAGTAAGAATGTAGTGATTTTGGTGAGGGTTTGAGTGTTTTTGGATGATGAATGAGGGTGAAAGAGTGCACACAAAGGAGGGTTTGAATGAGGGTATGAGTGAAGAAGATGAGGGAAGTGAGAAAATGAGGGGAAAAAGGAGGAAGAAGAAGATAAATGCACGTCCAGCATCTGTGCGGCCGCACAGCACTGATGTGCGCCCGCACACGCAGGCTGTGCGCCCGCACATGCCTCGTGTGCGGCCGCACATCCCTGTGCGTGCTCCTTCCTTCTTTTTTTCTCAAAGAGTTGATACTTGCTGCCTATTTGGGTGCGCACATGAATCATGATGGTGATGAGGAGCAACATAGGCAGTAGCTAAAATCATTTTCAAAGTCCTCAAAGTTGAAAATTCATGTGCACACCACAAAAATTCACTAAGTATCAATTTCCTCCAACTTTCAAAATATGAAATTCCTATCTTACCTCTCTAAAATTCTTACCCTTTTACCTCAAATTTCGACTAGAATCGAATAAAATATGATTTGTGCCATGAACACCTTCCATCCATCATGCATATTTGTTGAATTCCAATCCCACAAACGGACATCCTAAAAATCCAAATAAGGAGAAAAGTAAAAGAAAAGACAAGGTAATAAAAGAAACAAAAATGAGAAAATTCAAAAATCAAAGAGAAAGGTTAGAAACTCCGGGTTGCCTCCCGGGAAGCGCTTGCTTAAGGTCCTAAGCTCGACCCTTCCTCCTAATCATGGAGGATCAAAGAACACCACCTTCTTCAAGGTGGTTGATAGAGCAAATTCTTCTTCAACCTTGGGCAACTTCTCATTAATGCTTGATGAAACTCTCACAAAATTCTTTTCAAATTCTTCTTTTTCACTTCTCAACTTCTTCCTTTTCCTTGTTTTCTTCGAGTCACGGGCCTTTTTCTTCGGCTTGACTTCAACATCCTTAATCATGGAAGCTTTCTCTTCCTCATGAGAATTAAGCTTGAACCAATTTGGAAAACCAATATCTTTCTCATCCTTTGGTTTTTGAATCACAAATTCTTCTTCACTAACGTCATTAATACTTGCACAAACATCATCAACAATCTCAAAAACATTGTTAGTAGAAGAATCAATCATGCACATACCATCAATGGAACGAGAAAGACTAGCACATGCGATATCTTCGACACAAGATAAAGACTCATGCATTGGTTTTAACTTAAAACTCTCTTCTAATTTCCCACACCTCAAAGTAATTTGACCTCCTTCGACATCTATTAAAGCTCCCGAGGTAGCTAAGAAAGGTCTCCCTAAGATGATTGGAATATGTTCATCCTCCTCAATCTCTAGAACAACAAAATCCACCGGAAAAACAAACTCTCCAATCCTTAAGGGGACATCATCAATTCTTCCCTTAGGAAGCTTAATAGAACGGTCGGCCAATTGAAGTGTTATCTTGGACGGTTGAAGCTCACCTAGATCAAGCCTTTCGAAGACCGAGAAAGGCATAATGCTAACACTAGCACCAAGGTCACACAAAGCATTTTCAAAAACCATTTCCTTAATTCGACAAGGGATTGAAAAATTCCCCGGATCCTCCATCTTCTTTGGAAGTTCACCATGGATAAGAGCACTAAAGCACTTCCCACCTTCCACCGAACTACCCTCATCAAAATCCTCTCTCTCTTTTAAGATCTCCTTAACAAACTTGGAGTACTTAGGCATGTCGGGAATTGGTTCGGTAGCGGGTGTAGAATCATGAACATCCTTAAAAGCTTCAAGGAACTTCCCAAATTGCTCATCCATTTTGAATCTCAAATATTTTTGGGGATATGGTAGATCGGGAAATCTCTCTATCTCACTCATCTTTTCACCAACACACTCTTCTCTTTTGTCAACCTCACAATAGATTTCCTTAGACTCAACCCTTTCCACTTCATTCTCCTTAGCACCACTCTCATCTCTTCCCTCTTTTGAACAAGAAACTCCCTCATCAAAATCATTTCCACCACTTGTGGCAATAGAGTACACGGGTTTCTTTGGTTCAACACCTTGGGAAGGCAAAGATGAAGGACTAGCAAAATCCTTAATAGTGCTTGCTAATTGAGTAATTTGAGTCTCAAGCATCTTATTGTGGGTCATCATCTTATTGAATTTCTTATCACTAACCGCCATATAGGTGTTAATGATCTTAGTTTGATTATCAATCAACTCTTCCAAGGTTGTCTTAGGAGAAGAAGGTTGTGAATAGGAATTTTCATTTTGAGTCTTTGGAACAAAACCGGGTGGGGGACCTCTTTGAGCATTGTTTTGAAAATTTCCCCTTCCTTGGATGTTCCAATTACTCCTATTTTGATTTGAACCATAACCTTGAATATGGTTACCACCACCATGATTATGGTTTCCATTACCTTGGTTATGATTTACATAACCTTGGTTTTGATTACCATAATTATGATTTTGATTACCATAGTTTTGGCTTTGATTTTGGCTACTATAACCTTGGTTATGGTTGCCACGAGAACCTTGATTCCCTTGGTTCCTATAACCACCATTATGATTATAGTTGTCAAAATTGCCTTGGTTTTGGTAATTCCTATTCCATTGGCCTTTTTTATTATCAAACCTTTGAACATTGTTGTTTGACACAAAATTAACATGTTCACACTCATTGTTGTCAAATTCATCAACACATTCATTAGGACAAACACTAGAGTCATGATCATACGATCCACATGCATCACAAAACAAGCAACCCAAAGGCATATTATGTGAAGAGGGAGGGGGTTGAGAGTTAGAAGGAGTACCTCTCCCCTTAAATTGGGAGGGAAGATTAGAAGCTTGAGAAGAGGTAGAAGTGCTCTCCAACTTAGCTTTGATTGCGGTGACCTCCTTTCCTAAGTTTGTCATTTGGGAGGAAAAGTTATTGATTGCATTGAGATGGTCCACCGAATACAATGAAGATTGCTTGCTTGAAGAGTCTCTCTCCCCATCTTGCCAATCCCTATAATATGTCACCACGTCCTCAATGATGTCCACAACTTCTTCTTCGATTTTGTTCATGATAGGGCCCCCGGCCCCTCCATCAAGGCATGACTTGCCTTGGGGACTTAAACCGCCATAGAAGATTTGGATCACTTGGTATGTGGGGATTCCGTGGTGAGGGCACTCCCTTTGATACTCTTTGAATCTCTCCCATGCTTCATAAAGGCTTTCACTCGGCCTTTGCTTGAACCCTTGAATCAAAGCTCTTGCCTCCGCCGTCTTCTTTTGGGGATAGAAACGGGACAAGAAAGCCTTTGTAACATCATCCCAAGTTCTCAAGGAGTTGGGCTTCACTTCCTTGTCTAGCCACTCCAAAGATCTTCCTAATAGAGAGAAAGGGAACAACTTGAGGCGGATGAATTCTTGAGAGACCTCATTGACTTTGATCGTGTTGCAATATTTTTCAAATTCTTTCAAATGGTTCAATGGGCTCTCATTCTTAGCCCCACTATATTGCCTTCTCTCAATCAAGGTGATCATTGCCGGCCGGATTTCGAAGTCATTTGCCGGGGTAGTAGGTGGAGCTATTCCACTCTCAAACCTATATGCCCCGGGCACTCCAAGCTCCTTTAAGGCTATTCTAGGATTTTCACCCATTCCTTGTTCTTCTTGAAATTCTTCTTCACTTGAAGAGCTATAAGCCAAGGATCCATTATCCACTCTTCTTCTTGAAAGAGTCCTCTCAATTTCCGGATCAAGGGGAACAAGGGGACGATCATGGGTTCTATGCATGCAAAACTCACACAAAAATGTTAGTAGCACGGCTACAAATGTAGCCTAGAGAAACAAAATCTTTTTGTATTTTATCAAAATGAAATAAACTCAAAAACAACATACACTCAAGCACCATTCCCCGGCAACGGCGCCATTTTGATGGGACGGAGAACGGTAGGTCGTTGGGCTACCACCCCACCCTATCAAACAAAATTTGTAACTTAACTAACCCCTATTTAGCGTAGTGGCAAGTCAAGGTCGAACCCAAGGGAATGGATATCAAGTGCACGAAGTCTAGATCAAGCTATTTCGGAATCAAGAAGGGGTTTGAGGTAGAAGTAAAGCTAACTAGGTATGCAAACTTGTATTAAATCAATCTAAGACACTAGGGCAATGGATCCACATGCAATCATAATGGAAACGGTAATTTGGGAGGTCAAACCGACTAAGTCAAGCGATATGAAGGAAAATCATCATGTATCCAAAAGAGCATACTAAGGTGGTTCACCTAGAGGTCTAACTAGCGTCAACTACGCTAAACACTAACTAGGGAACGTCACAAAGCACCTCAATCGTGAAATTGCAAGTTCACTAATCAATGGTCCGTATCATAGCAAGCTTACAATGCAATCTAGTGTATTAATCAAAGATGGCCAAACCTCAATTAATCACACACATGCACATGAAATATCAACCAAATTTAATCATATCATCAACTCCATCAATTATCCCCAAATTACACTATTCCATCATTCATACATGCTTCACCATCTCCCTAGCTAGGAAACTACTCACTAGCCATAGAAATGGAGATCAAAACTACTACATTCATCAAATTCATTATCAACATACTTGAATTCAAAAATTAAACCAACAATCAATCAAAATCAATCAAAATTCAATCAATAACCAAATCAATCATCAACAATATGAAAAACTAATGAAATCAACTAAAATCAAACTTGTATTGAAATCAAGAAGAAAATCCTTACAAAACTTTGATCCAAAGATCAAATACAATGAGGAATCCTTGAGCAATCACCAAAAATCATGAGTTTCTCTCTCTAGTTCTTGAGTTTCTCTCTCTAAAATTCTCCCAAAAACTAACTATCAAATTCAATCTAAAACTAAAACTTCCTCCCCAAAAACAGGTAGAAATAACTATATATACAAAGGAGAGGTCGGTAATGACGCCCAAAAATAGACCCTCGTAAGTGCGGGCGCTCGAAGGAGTGTACCCAGGAATGTGCGCCCGCACACACCTGATGTGCGGCCGCACACTCCTCAAGTGCGCCCGCACATAGCTGCAGCTTCCTCCTTTCTTCTTTGCCCTTGCTCACAAGGTGCACGCACCCTAGATGATGATGATGGAGGACAAGGTAGGCAGCAACTTCCTTGAATTTCTTGAAGAAAATGAGCCATGAGGAAGGCATAAACAAGACTTTGAAGCATGCTCCTTGAACCTCTCATTGACTTGAAACTTCTTGCACAAGCTTTAGGCATGAAAATCAATGGAAAACTATAGAAAGGAAGCCCGGGAATTCTTGGACAATCAATTACCACCTACAAGCAAAAGATAAAAAGCAAGTAAAAGAGAAAAATAACAAGTAAACTAGAAAAAGACAAGAAAAAGAGAAACTAACTACAAAAAGCATAAAATGAAGAAAACAAGAATAAAACTAAGGAAAACTAAAGAAAAGAGAGATAAAATAAAATAAAAATCATCCAAAAAGGAACCAAATGAGTGCCAAAAATGTCACACATCAATGCGCAACTTGATGAGTTTTTATTTAAGTTGGACTTGTAATAATTTTTCATTTTTGGCTCATTTGATTAATTCTAAAATTAATTTGAATTAATTATTTAGTCACGCAAAATTTGGGTTAAAAACCAGGGGATATTGCACGGAAATCGAGGGCAAA
The DNA here is from genome assembly GCF_948465745.1 of Chenopodium album. Taxonomy (NCBI): domain Eukaryota; kingdom Viridiplantae; phylum Streptophyta; class Magnoliopsida; order Caryophyllales; family Amaranthaceae; genus Chenopodium; species Chenopodium album. The sequence goes on along the minus strand of NC_137850.1, from coordinate 25,878,567 downwards.
GCATCCCTTGGCGAGCCGGGCTGCATAGCTGATATGTCTACTTTATATGGTGTTTTACCCCCATCCCTTGGTCGTAATTAGTAGTGTTTTTGGCTCGTTAGAGCCACTTTTATTACTAATTAGTGTTTTCTAGTGTTTTCGTAGTTTCGGTTGAGTTTTGTATGGAATTGCATCTTTTGAGCTTTTTCCCGGGATTATTGCGGTACAACTACGAGCATTTGAAGGCATGACCGATTGCTTTTGGACACCAAGTATTCAAGACCCAAAGTGGATATTCGAATTGGGCCAAGAATGGAGCCCAATCCAAGTCCAGCATATAGCCGGGCCCGATCGGGCAAGCTTTAGCCCGATCGGGCGGATGCCCAGAACAAGAGGGAGAAGAGAAAAGGCGGGCGCGTGTTTTTGGGGAGGCTTCTTCGACGACTACTTAGTTTCTAATTAGGAGTAGTTTCGGGTTATGGTATAAATACGATTTTTAATGCTTTTGCTTAGGACCTCTTCTCTTAGACTTTCTCTCTCTCTACTTAGCTTTAAATTAGTTTCTCTCTCTACAACATTGTTCTCCATTTTTGTTCTTAATTCAACTCCTTAATTCCGATTACTTTGGTAACGATTTCTTCTACTTTAATCTCATTTATTTTAATTTATTTCTTTCATCATGTTTCCTTTAATTGCTTTGTTTAGTTTATGTTCAATTATGTCTGAGTAGTTTTCTTTCTAGGGTTTATGGGGATCCATAAATAATATGAAGGGGTAAATTATTATTGTTGGTTATCAATGCTTGATTAATTTCCTATTGATTGATTTAATGCTATGCAATTAGATTAGGCCTGGTTTAATTGTATGAGTTTAGCAATATTGATTCGAGATTCGAGAGATGAGAATTGATGTTTAGGCTTAGTTTCAATAGGCTCACTAATTTATAAATGGTTAAGTCGAGATTCGAGAGATGAGATTTAATACCGGTAAATTAAATCTTTGATTGTAATACGTAGCGAAAGCCCTTTATGATCTGATTAATTGATGCATTGATGATTGATTGTTATGTTTTACCTTGGAATATTGTTTATTGGTGAACCTATGCCCTAGGCTTTTATTTCATTGATTTTCCTCCTACTTTTATTCCTTCCCACTTATACTCTTAGTAGTTTAGTTCCCTTTTATAATAACAAATTGGTTACTTGATAATTTAGATTATATTGATTAATTAGGAATAAATTAACTCGTTTTCCTGTGGTTCGACCCTTCTTCCCTATCTGCATAGTTAGTGGATTTAGGTATTATTTTTGATTGGGTGACTACTACTTTAGCCTATCAAAATTTGGCGCAGTTGCCGGGGAGACGGTTTTAATTTTTATTTTTGATTGTTCTATGTAGTCTAGATTATTTTCTCTTGTCTCAGAGAACGTTAGTTCTTTGAGGCGATTCTCATATTTGTCTTTTTAGTTCTTTGTTTATGCCCAGGGGTTCCAGATCAGGTTATATTACATTCGATCCTGATATCGAGCGCTCTTTCCATAGACAAAAGAATCTCTACAGACAAATCATGGCAGGTTCTGGGAGTAACGATATTCCTAACGATCCGCCAACTGATTCTAGTGATTCAGAAGTTCCTTCAGATTCAGAATCAGAGATGACAGCACCTAAGAAGCTCAGCAATTACTCGCAACCGTCCCTGACGGATTTTCCACACCTTTTGCGTACTCTAGATCTCGAGGGAGTCCAGTTCCAGATCAAGCCCCAATTCATAACTATGATAGAAAGGAAGCAGTTCAGTGGAGCCAAGGGTGAAGACCCAAATCTTCACATTGCAGGTTTCTGTCAGTACTGCAATACTATTGGCAGAATGGGGTTACGCAGGACCAGATTAGGGAGATTCTTTTTCCCTTTTCATTATGTGGAAAAGCTAAACTGTGGTTTAATGGTTTGAATAGAACTGCACTAGGTATTACTAACTGGGAAACTCTTGCTTTGAATTTTTATAACAAATATTACCCTGTAGAGAAAACAGCTCTATTGAGAAGTGTAATTCAGAATTTTGGCCAAGAGCCAGATGAAGTGCTATATGAAGCTTGGGAGAGATTCAAAGATCTGCAGAGGGAGTGTCCCCATCATGATCTGGCACAGTGGCAGTTGATTTAAGCCTTTTACAACGGATTAGGAAATACATCAAAGACGATTCTAGACTCCACGGCTAGTGGTAGATTTATGAATCTTAATGTTGATGATGCAGGTCAAGTTATTGAAGATATGGCAGTAAATAATTCCCAATATGGGAATTCTAGAGGCTTTGTGAACAAAGGCAAACACCACGTTGATTCAGTATCCTTTTTGCAAGCCCAACTTACATCTATTTGCTAGAAACTAGATAGTCTTAGTACTGCTATTCCTACTTCTGTTGTTAATGTCTCTGCTGTTTCTAATAATTCTAATGAAGCTTTTTGTGAAAATTGTGGTATTGTAGGACATTGGGAGCAAGATTGCAGGAGTTCTATATAGCAGGTTAATGCCTTCCAAACCTATAGGAAAAATAACCCATACTCCAACACCTATAATCCTGCCCTCCAGAACCATCCATACCTATCCTATCGGAGTGCCAATGTTCAAAATCCTTCACCTCCACAACAACCACAACAAGCGCCCCCTTCATAGCAGAAATATTACCATCCCCACTCTAACTAAAAAGCCCCAGCACAAACCCCTACTCCATCTTCTGACCCTGCATTGTCAGAAATTAGAGCGATGTAAACTAATATGCAAAAGCATATGGAGAGTAGAGATACACAGATTGACTCAATTATAGCCCATAATAAAGTCATGGATACCCAAATTGCCCAATTATCTTCTACTCTACAAACTCGCCAGCATGGAGTTCTACCATCGCAAGGAATACCACCTATGGATCATGCAAATGCAATTACCCTGAGAAGCGGTTCACACTACGATGGGCCCCCTATGCCCAAAGAGGATGAATCTAATTTAATTAAAATTTCTAATCCTGATTCCGTTATACCTGATGTTCCTGCAGGGCTCCAGGGTAAAACTAACATTTTTGATACTACATTACAGGGTACAACTTCAGGGAAGGATACTACTCAGGAAAAGAGTAGAGAAGCATAACAACCATTTATCAAACTACCATTCCCAAATCGTCAATTGAAAACTAAATTGGATAAGCAGTTTGGTAAGTTTTTGGAGGTTGTGAAAAATTTGCAGGTAACAGTTCCCTTTACAGACCTTATTACACAGGTTCCTGCATATGCTAAATTTATGAAAGATATTCTGACTAGGAAAAGGGCCTTTAATGAGGTAGAAACTATAGCTTTTACAGAGCAATGTAGTGCTTTATTGCAAAATAAATCCCCTCCTAAGTTAAAGGATCCTGGTATTTTTTCTATCCCTTGTCATATTGGTAATGTCTTCATTGATAAAGCATTGTGTGATTTGGGTGCTTCTGTTAGTGTTATGCCATCGTCTATATGTTCTAAACTTAATATGGGTGATTTAAAAGTTACTAATATTACTCTACAAATGGCAGATCGTTCTGTTAAATACCCCTTAGGTATCTTAGAGGATGTCCCTGTTAGAGTTGGTAAATTTTTTATCCCTGTTGATTTTGTTGTTTTAGACATGGCTGAGGATACACAAATTCCCATTATATTAGGTAGGCCTTTCCTCCATACTGCAGGAGCCATAATTGATGTTAAAAATGGTAAACTAACCCTTTCTGTTGGAGATGATAATATCACTTTTAATTTAGGGAAGGTTTTGAAAGGACCTATGCTAGAGGAAAATTGTTGTTTAACTGATGTGATTGATATAATGGATGATATCTGTGAAGAAAGCTTACCACAGGTTCTTGTAAGGGATCCCTTGGAAGAAATACTTTGTGGAGATTTGTCTGCAGGTGATACGAGTATTTGGAGCAAAGAGGTGGATGCCATTAAGAAAGCTCTTGCCATAGAAGAACTCGATCCTAAAGAGAGTAAGAAGGTAGTAAAATTGGTTCAGGAATCTAAACCTGCAGAGGTGAAGAAACCTGAACTAAAACCTCTCCCTTCTCATTTAAAATATGTTTTTCTTGATGAGCAGGAATTGTACCCTGTGATCATTAGTACTACACTTGATGACCCTCAAACTTCCTAACTTCTAGAGGTTCTTAGAACCCACAAAAGGGCATTAGGGTACAGTATTGATGATCTCAAGGGTATTAGCCCTAATTTTTGTATGCACAAGATACATCTAGAGGACAATTATAAGCCCTGCATTCAACCCCAGAGGAGGTTGAATCCTAATATGTAGGAAGTAGTTAAGAAAGAGGTGATGAAATTACTTGATGCAGGTATTATCTATCCTATTTTTGACTCTAAGTGGATAAGTCCTGTACAGGTGGTTCCTAAAAAGGGTGGGATAACTGTGATTAAAAATGAGAAAAATGAATTAATTCCCACTAGAACTGTTACAGGGTGGCGTATGTGCATCGATTATCGTAAACTAAATCGCCACACCACTTCCCCCTTCCCTTTTTTGATAAAATGCTTGAAAGGTTAGCTAATCATAAATTATTTTGCTATTTGGATGGGTATTTGGGATTTTTCCGAATTCCGATTCACCCTGAAGATCAAGAAAAGATCATCTCCCCCAAGCCCACATTTACATGCCCTTATGGTACTTTTGCATATCGTAGGATGCCCTTTGTTTATGTAATGCCCCCGCTACCTTTCAACGTTGCATGATGAGCATTTTTTCTGATTTCATAGAGTCTATTATGGAAGTCTTTATGGATGATTTTAGTGTGTATGGTTCTTCATTTGATGCATGCTTAGCAAATCTTGCCAAAATTTTGAAAAGATGTGAAGAATGCAATTTGGTTTTAAATTGGGAGAAATGTCACTTTATGGTGACAGAGGGAGTAGTTCTTGGTCATATTGTATCTGATAAGGGTATACAGGTAGATAAAGCTAAGGTTTCTGTGATTGAGCAATTACCTCCTCCAGTTAATGTTAAGGGAGTTAGAAGTTTCTTAGGTCATGCGGGGTTTTATCGTCGCTTTATCAAAGATTTTTCTAAAATTGCTAAACCACTAACTCAGCTCTTACTCAAGGATGCCCCTTTTGTTTTTACTGACGAGTGTCTTGAGGCTTTTAACAGGATAAAGCAAGCTTTGATATCGGCACCCATCATATGTGCACCCGATTGGAATCTTCCTTTCGAGATTATGTGTGATGCAAGTGACTTTGCACTAGGAGCCGTGCTCAGACAGAGAAAGAACAAGGTTTTGCATGTTATTTATTGTGCAAGTAAAACTTTGGACGAAGCCCAAGTTAACTATGCCACCACGGAGAAGGAGTTTCTTGTTGTGCTTTATGCTTTAGAAAAATTTAAATCATATCTAGTTGGTTCTAAAGTTATTGTTTTTACTAACCATGCAGCTCTGAAGTATCTGATAGCTAAGGCAGAATCAAAGCCTAGGCTACTCCGTTGGGTTCTCTTACTCCAGGACTTTGATGTTTAAATAAAAGACAAAAAAGGTGCAGAGAACGTTGTGGCAGATCACTTGTCACGTATCAGGTATAATGAGGGTAAGAATTCTCTTCCTATAGATGACTCTTTCCCTGATGATCACTTGTATGCAATTGTAGAGTAGCACCCATGGTATGCCGATTTTGCTAATTATTTAGTGGGTGGTACTCTACCCCCTGACGTATCCTACCAACAGAAAAAGAAATTCCTTTATGATGTTAAACATTATTTTTTGGATGATCCTTTTTTGTTTCGTGAGTGTACAGATGGATTATTTCACAGGTGTGTTCCCGAATGGGAAGTCCACGACATTCTTACTAGCTACCACACTTCACCTTATAGTGGACATCATGACCCTACCAAAATGGTGGCCAAGATTAATGAGTCAGGTTTCTATTGGCCCACCATGTTCAAGGATGCTAACACTTTTGTGCAGGCTTGTGACTCTTGCCAGAGGACTGGCAACATTTTGCGACGGCATGAGATGCCTCAAACCGGGATTTTGGAAGTAGAAATTTTTTATGTTTGGGGTGTTGATTACATGGGACCGTTCCCTTCTTCAAATGGGAATCGTTATATAATTGTCACCGTCGACTATGTATCCAAGTGGGTTGAGGCCATTACCACTTCTACCAATGATGCCAAGGTGGTCCATAGACTTTTCAAGAAGACCATCTTTCCACGATTTGGAGTACCTAGAGCTATAATCAGTGATGGAGGATCTCACTTTCATGAGCGGAAGTTAGACACCCTTCTCAAGAAGTATGGTGTATACCATAGGACAGGTCTAGCCTATCATCCCCAACTAGTGGCCAAGTTGAAGTTTCCAACAGGGAAATCAAGGTCATATTAGAGAAGGTGGTAGCCAAATCAAGGAAAGATTGGGGCGATAAGTTGGATGACACCCTTTGGGCATACAGAACTGCATTTAATACCCTAATAGGTACTACCCCCTATAGACTTGTGTACGGTAAAGCATGTCATCTTCCGGTGGAATTAGAATACAAGGCATATTGGGCTATTAAGGAGCTCAATTTGGATGCTAAGCTAGCGGGAGAAAAGAGGTTACTTCAAAGTAACCAACTCGATGAGTTTAGGTTGATGGCCTATGATAGTGCACGAGTCTACAAGGAGAAAACCAAGAGATGGCACGACAAGATGATCCTTCCAAGAGAGTTGAAAGAGGGTGACAAGGTGTTGTTGTTCAACTCTAGACTTAAACTTTTCCCAGGAAAGTTGAAGTCAAGGTGGTCGGGTCCCTTTACTGTAAAAAGGGCTAATAAGTTTGGTTCTGTGGAATTGTTTGATGAGCAAGGTAACGAGTTCAAGGTTAATGGTCAAAGACTCAAGTTATACCATGAAGGGGCTACGATCGGTGCGGTTGAGTTAGTTCACCTAACCGGTTCCGGTTCACCTTGAGTTACATTGTGGTAAGAGGGTCATGCGGGACCTAGATAAACCAGCGCTTTGCGAGAGGCAACCCGTATTTCTTGCTTTCTAGACTAACTTTTTTTCCTTTCTTTTATTTTTTATTTTATTTTGAGAGGTGAGAAGAGTGCAATTTTACCTTTACAAAGTGTCTTTTGGCACAGGTTTTGAACAAGTAAAGAGTATTCAAGAGAAAAAGTTAAAAAAGATTGAGTGTCCCGAACTGGGCAGGGGCCAGATCGGGCAGACCTCGCCCGATTGGGCGCAAGAGTAATGTTCAGATCGAACCTTATCCTTGCCCGATCGGGTGTCCCGATCGGGCGTGCAAGCGAGCAAAAAATCGAGCGAAAAATCGCCCGATTGGGCACGCAAGTGAAGGAGAAATCGAGTGAAATTTCGCCCGATCGGGCGCGAAATCGGAGAAATCGAGTGCACAAAAAAGAAATCCCGGGCAAGGGAATCGAGCAAAGAGTGAAAATTAATGTATAGAAGGCAAAATGAATTGAGTGCGCCACTAAGATTTTATAATAAACAAAACTTCTCTATCTCTCTTCTCTCTCTCTCTTTCTAACTCTCTTAGTCTCTTATCTCCTCTATTCTACCCAATTCTGTTGTCTCAAGCAGTAGAGCTTAGCTCCTGCAACAATTTGTTTGACAAAAGTACTCATTCTTGTTCCCAAACGATAGAACATGAGCTGCTCTAATTCAATCGAGTTAAACTTTCTTTTCTCACGTATAAACTTCAACTTTTTGGATATGGGCAGGTTATAACAAAACATTATAAAGGATGAAAAAAGAGGCTGGGTGAGGTTAGAAAATAATAATAATAATAATAATAATAATAATAATAATAATAATAATAATAATAATAATAATAATAATAATAATAATAATAATAATAATAATAATATTAATAATAATAATAATAATAATAATAATAATAATAATAAATAAAAAAATAAAAAGAATCTTAAAGACGTGTGAGTAACAGCTCATGAAATTAAACGAACATTACTTAGCTAATGAGCCTTATATAACCCAATTTGCATATATATATATATATATTGCTTGATATATAACTTCTTCATCACCACCCAACAAGATGATATGTGTATTTACATGGAAGGTTGAATGAAACTTGACCTGTATCAGTATGAATTAATCGGATTATCTAGTCAGCACTTTGTTGTGCTTAAACTTATCATGGAGCTGCCTCTTGAAATCACTAATCATGCTCTTTAAGCATCTATTCGGATCACCTAGCCAGCACTTTGTTGTGCTTTAACTTACCATGACGAGCACGACGAGCTGCCTCTTGAAATCGACGATCATGCTCTTTAAGCATCTGATCCAGATCTTTTGAAGGATGGAGTAGTGGGCCAGATAAGTGAATTCTGTCACTGTCAGGTGCAAGACTTTGCTGGATAGACGGAAACAGAAGAAATAATGCATAAATTGACAGTTAAAACATTTCTAGTGTACTTTCCGGAAAAATTTTGAGTTTCTAAGTAGAAGACAGCCAGCAGAGCATATATATGTTGTTATATATGTTGAAGGAAAGGAAGTTTCAATATGATGACTTTAATCAAATGATGCAGTTTACACTCAAACTCGATAATTGACTAATGTAACGCACAAAAAGGATTAAACTTACCAAAGCCAGTCTCCTTGGATGTGTATTTTCTTCAAGCTGATGGGAACCCATCATACTTCCAGAGTAGTCCAACCAATCATCATTTCTTACTCCATCCAAATCATTAATAGGCCCTGAAAATCTTTCTGCTGCATCAGTTGCCTTTTGATTTTTCAAAAGGCCAAATCTTCGGCGATTATCATCAATAACTGAAGTCCTACTCGGCACCAAACTAGATGAAGTTACATTTGGCAGCCTTGAAAATGGAGGATTATTCAATTTCTTCTCACCATTTGACCATCGATCCACACGAGCTAATGGACCTGAATATACACCTCTCTGGTGAAGGCGGTCAAAGATTTCTTTACTCACTTCTTTGACAGCTTCTGAATTACCCGTAGAACCAGAAGAAAAATCCACTTGAACAGGCCATAACTCATTTTGAGGCTTTAATTGGGATTGACTCTTCTTTTTCTGCAATTTAATCATAGTATAATGAGCAAGAGGGCATATGAGCAAGTCAAGCAACAAATTGGAGGAACTTTCTAAAGAAGGAGAAATACAAGAATAAAATGATATACAAAAGAGGATAGACAAAATTGCCTATCCATAAATATATACACAACATCATTTGCAAATTAATATGGGACTTGCAAAACCGGAGGCAGCAAAATTTGAATCAAAATACTCAAAATGTGAAGGTTAAAAGGTTGTTCCAGAGACCTGTACAGAGGTCAATAATTCTCTAGATAAAATGCCATTCAGCAATAAGGTCTCACATTCAGGAGGGAATTCACAATAGCAAGTTAGCAACACACTTCTCCCGCATGCTAAAAGACAGGGCCCAACATACCAAACAACATCATTAAAACGTGGAATCTCTACTTTGTTTATTTCAAGAAATGGTCAGCAAAAGATGATGAAAGCATTTAAATGAAAATATAAGGTAGTAAGCCTAAACATCAAAAGATACATGACTTACATACATATGGTACACTGATGTCAAACTATTATCTACAACAAAATATATAGCATTTTAAAAACCTGAAACTTCTATGATGCATCATATCCTACAAAAACTGAGCCCTGGATATTTCCTTGTAAAGGCATTCTATCAGAGTAAAATGTACCCAGCATAATTAAGAAAATACGAACATTCTTGTTATTAAAATGGGAATATTTACATGTTTACATGCTATTAGTCTACATTAGATTAATTAAAAGGAAAATGGTATAGAGCTTGGAGTTTTGTTGAGTAAAGTTTTCATGCTTATATCAATGATAATAGAAATTTTGTCAACTACCTTTGAATAGTGGTGTTCATAAATACCCGACCCGACTGACCCAACTGAATTTAGCGGGTATTTATATATTTTTTTTCAAATTAGCGGTTCGGGTACCCGACCCGAGAAATATAGCAGGGCTTCGGGTCGGGTCATGGGCAGACTTGTGAGGGTAGCAGGTACCCGCTGAACCGTGTATATATATATATATATATATATATATATATATATATTGTTTTTTTGGGTTAAAAGATAAATCAGTTCATGTGAAGGGTTAGGGTTTTATTCCCAACTACCATGCTCTCTCACCTCTAACAAGCCGTCATTCCTCTTTCCCTCTCTACAATCTACATACTCTCTTCTCTCTCCTCTATCTACATGCTCTCTTTCCCTCTCTAAACTCTCCTCTCTACATAATCTTTTCCCCCTCTACAAAGTGGGGCGGTGGGAAAACACTATGGTTAGCAGCAGGCGGCAGAGGTAAAGGCGGCAGCACAGCAGGCTTAGGGTAAAAGAGTGAAACCCAGATTCTTTGGGTTATATTATCATTTTGTTTAAGGATGTATTATGATGTAGTTAGATTTATTTCAAGATATGTGATATTTGTAATTCAATTTAGTAAGTAAAAACTTGGTAAGGACTCCAATCAAATACTTTGTATGTTACAGCAGTGTTTATTGTTCATGGATCTTTTATAGTTAGTAGCAAATTAATCTACTGGCATTTTTTTATTTTTGAAAGTATTAATGTATGTATTGACCTTAATTAATTAAGTTTTACATATATTCTTTTTGAACTGATTTTTTTTTAGGAAAAAAAAAAAAAAAAAAAACTGATTTTAAAGTTTCCGGGTATCCTATGACCTGCCTGAGAAAAGCGGGTACCCGACTTTTTTGGGTTGGGTCATGGGCCGAGTTTCAAACTACCCAAAGATTCGGGTACCCGCATTTTCGGGTAACCGAAAACCCGGGTACCCGGATCTGAACACCCTTACCTTTTAAGTTATCACTTTTGCGAACAATTACCTTTTTACTTCAAAGTTTGTGGACAACTACCTTTAATTAAACTTTGGTTCTGATACCACTACCATTTGACAGATTCCGTCATAATTTCCATTAACCCAAATAAATAACCCTAATTTAAATCGAAAAGGCAAGAGCAAAAAAGGATGTAAAAGAACAAATTAAAACCACAGCAAGAGCAAAAAAGGATGTAAAAGAACAAATTAAAACCACAGCAAGAGCAAAAAAGGATGTAAAAGAACAAATTAAAACCACAATTTATATATTGATTGTTCGGATTACAAGACTAGTACGTTGATCTCAAATTATTATGGCACGGGAACTTTGTCAAAGATTTAGACATGAGTACGGGGAGGCAAATAATTAGTATGAATTAATAGTTTCCAGCTTTTTTAGAATTATTTTGCTAAAGAAAACCTGAAAATACATAATTGGTCTTTTATAGAAAAATAAACTTTTGAGCTGCTCATTATAAAGAGATTGTTATTGCTGAAATGAAGTTGGATTGTTTTTCAGAATTTCTGTTAAGTTTGATGGAGTGAACTCTTGTAACGAATGCCTTGAACAACAAGAACAAGGGTTGGATCACGTATGAGCGAAGGAAGAAGAAAGGACAGTGAGGGAATGAGGTAGAGGAGCAGCCACCAAGTCAGAGCAGCCAAGGACTGCTGTGAATGAAGGCTGGCAGCAGCCCCTCACATTGTGACAGCTGCAGCTTTTGTCATCTTTCTCTTTTGGTTGATTGTGTACATATAAGTAAAGGTGGGGTAGGAGTGTGCTAGGTAGCTGGTAATTTGTAAACACTTGAGTGTAGAGATTTGTGCCCTCAAGGTACTAGTGAGACAGTGGTGGCCTCAAGCCTCCTTGTGTGTGAAAGATTTGCCCTTTATTACTCAATGAAATAGCTGCCTACTTCCCTAAAGAATTCATCATTACTGCTTTTCCTTCAATATTACAGTAATATATAACTAGAACGTTACAAGTGGTATCAGAGCGGTGATCCTGCGACTGTCGGAGCCGGAAAACCACCACAAACTTCCGACTTTTAAAAAAAAAAAATGGTTACTTCAGCAACCCAAAGGTGCGACGCACTGGAAGAACAGATGGTCGGAGTAAAGAACCAATTAGAGACGATAAAGGCAACGATGAAGGCTCATGAAGAATCCCTTAAGAAATCCACGGATGACGCCATTCACAGGTTCGACGGTCGATTCTTTGAGGAACTATGCACTCTAGTAAACCGGAGGAACCACGAACAAGAGCAAGCGCCACCGTTCAATAACGGAATGCGAGGCTGGCAAGACCCAGGCGGCGGTGGAGGTCACTGGTGGAAGCCGAGAAAGTTGGACATGCCAATCTTCAAAGGCACGGACCTCAATGGCTGGATGGATACTAGGGGGGAGAAATACTTTCAACACTACCACTAACGGAGGAGCAGAATTTTGCAAGCCGCCGTGGTAGTCATGGAGGGCGACGCCTTGCGGTGGTTCCAATAGGAAAGCCGTAGGAGGCCAATACCGAACTGAGAAAGCATGAAAGCTAGAATCTTGTGCCAATTCCGGCCAACTCATGCCAGAAGCCTCCACGAACAGTGATTGGCGTGACGACTTGGAGTACAGGAAAAAGTTCATCGAACTTTCAGCTCCCTTGGAAGACATACCCGAAACCATCATGATGGGCCATTTCATTAGTGGGCTCAAATGTGAGGCTAATGAGCCCGTTGAACCTAGAGCAAGCAGGGAGATAGCGGGTCGAGTTGAGGAGAGAAACCGGGTAGGCGGATCAAAGAAGGGAGTCAGCTACTTCGGGTCGGGTAAATCTGTGGCAAGTGGTAGTGGGTCCAAGGTTTCGTCTGGGCGTGGGCCTCATCAGCACTTACGGGACTCCAACCCAACAAGATACACCCTTCAAAGGCTGGCCTAAGGCTCCAACAGAATCACAAGGGTTGGTGAACTTCACTAAGGCGACCACCAGTTCATCTGCGAAATCCGACGAGTCGTCGGCTGACGGACGCCAAACATCAGGAGCGGAAAGCGAAGGGACTTTGCTTTCGATGTGATGAACGATGGGGGGTAGGGCACCGCTGTAAGAATAAGGAGCTGAGTGTTCTTCTGGGCAACACGAAGGACGCCGAGGCTGGGCCATCCAAACCACCCGACTCCAATTCCAGCAATGAGGAAGAGGTGGCGCCGGGGGTTTCCCTTTGTTCGGTGGTGGGGCTTTCCAATCCCCGAACCATGAAATTAGAAGGGAAGGTGGGACCTAAACCGGTGGTAATTTTGGTGGATCCGAGGGCTACCCACAATTTTACTTCCGATGTTTTGGTGGCTAAGGTGGGGGTGCCGGTGGTGGACACTCACGAGTTTGGCGTCTCACTAGGTAACGGCGAGGGGAAGGGGGAGATGCAAGGGAGTGAGAGTGGTTCTCAATGGTGGGTATGCGGTGGTGGACAACTTCATGCCACTTAAATTGGGGAATGCCGACCTTGTATTGGGCATTGAGTGGTTAGAGAAGCTGGACCAGTCACTCACAATTGGAAGACCCAAATAACGAGCTTCATGGTGGGTGACAGGAAGGTCACCTTGGAAGGGAACCCGGCCTTGGAGCGGACCCAAATATCGCTCAAAGCCATGATACGGACCCTGCGCCACGAGGGTGGAGGCCTTTGGTTGGAGATTAACCGAGTGGAAGCTACGGTGAGGGATGAGGAATCAGGAGTCATCTTGGTGCCGGAATGGCTGGACGGACTAATGAGAATTTCAGGAGGTGTTCTCCTCTCCAAAAGGGTTACCACCAAAGCGAGGACATGAACAAGCTATAGTGTTGAAGGAAGGCAGATATCCGGTGAGCGTTAGGCCCTATCGATCCCCGCAATTTCAAAAGGATGAAATCGAAAGATTGATCAAGGAAATGCTCGAGGCAGGAATAATCAAACCATCTGTCAGTCCTTTCTCAGGCCCGTATTATTGGTGAAGAAAAATGATGGTTCGTGGGGGTTTGCCTGGACTATCGGGCTTTGAATCGCGAGACAATTCCCGACAAGTACCCCATTCCTATAATCGACGAGCTATTAAATGAACTCTATGGGGCTGCCGTGTTCTCAAAACTCGACCTTAAATCGAGTTATCATCAAATTTTGGTAAGGGAAGAGGACACTCACAAAACTGCTTTCCGTACCCATAAAGGCCACTATGAGTTCTTAGTGATGCCCTTTGGACTCACAAACGCCCTGGCCACTTTTCAAGCCCTCATGAATGAGGTGTTTCGGCCATACCTAAGGAAATTTGTGCTAGTGTTCTTTGACGATATTCTAATTTATAGTCCCCACCAGATGAGTCACTTGGAACACATGAAGATGGTATTGTCCAAGCTTAAGGAGCACAGCATGATGGCTAATTTCAAGAAGTGCGAATTCGGTCAGACAAGGGTTGCATACTTGGGTCATGTAGTATCCCAAAAAGGGGTGGCTGTGGATTTGGATAAAATCCGAGCCATGGTGGAATGACCAACACCACAAAGTTTGAAAGAATTGCGTGGGTTCTTGGGATTGACCGGATATTATCGGAAGTTTATCAAAGGATAAGCGCAAATTACAAGACCCCTTACGGAGCAACTACGGAAGGATAACTTTGGGTGGTCATCCGAGGCAACAACAGCGTTTGAGCTGTTGAAGGCAGCCATGACCTCGGCCTCCGTGCTTGTTATGCCAGATTTTTGCAAGCGATTTGTAATCGAGGCGGATGCTTCAGGATACGGGTTGGGTGCCATGTTGATGCAGGAAGCAAGGCCAATTGCTTTTTACAGCAAGGTGTAAGGCCCAAGGTCGCAAGTCAAAGCCATTTACGAAAAAGAATTGATGGCAATATGCTTAGCTGTGGTCAAGTGGCGACATTATTTGCTCGGACGACACTTCATTGTTAGAACGAATTAACAAAGTCTTAAGTATATCATGGAGCAACGGGAAGTAAGCGGAGACTGTCAAAAGTGGGTTTGCAAACTACTGGGGTTCGATTTCGAAATCCAATTCAAACCCGGAGCTAGCAATAGGGTTGCTGACGCCCTGTCCCGAAGAGGAGAGATTGTTGGGTAGTTGGCAGCCTTAGTCTCAATTTCTGGAACTAATTGGGAGGAGTTGGAGAACGAAGTGAAGTCCAACAAGGACTTGAACAAAATCACAGCGGAGGTGGCAGCAAAGCAAGGGGCTCATGTTGGATTTTATATCAAAAATGGCAGGCTACTATTTGAAGGGAGAGTAGAAATTCCTAAATCCTCAACGTTGATTCCCAAGCTTTTAAAAGAGTACCATGATAAGCCCAATGGGGGGTCATCACGGAGAAACCAAAACCTACCTAAGGATCGCCTCGGAGTGGTATTGGATTGGGATGCGAAAAGACATAGGTACCCATGTGAAGCACTGTGCGACTTGCCACCAGGCTAAGCACTCTCAACTGCACCCAGCAGGCTTACTACAGCCGTTGCCCATTCTCGAAGTTATATGGGAAGACATTTCCATGGACTTCATAGAAGGTCTTCCACAATCGAAGGGCATGGACTCGGTGTTAGTTGTAGTGGACAAGTTGTCCAAGTATGTGCATTTCCTTGGATTATAACATCCATTTAGCGCGTTAACAGTGGCTGAAATATTCGTTAAGGAAATTGTGCGATTACATAGAGTCCCTACTTCCATTGTATCGAATAGGGATCGCGTCTTTATGAGTGTGTTTTGAGTTGTTTAGGTTGCAAGGAACGGACCTCAAGAGAAGCACCGCTTACCATCCCCAAACCGACGGACAAACGGAGATTGTCAACAAAACCTTGGAGACCTACTTGCGATGCTTTGTCAATAGCAAACCCAAGCCTTGGGGATTGGGCTGAATATGCCTATAACACTTCGTATCACGCCTCTATAGGGTTCACACCTTTTAGGGTGGTGTACGGGAGAGACCCTCCAAAATTAATCAAGGTGGGCAGTGGGCAAACACCGGTGGATAGGCTGGACGAATGGTTACAAGAGAGGGATTGGGTGTTAGATGAGCTGCACGTGAACTTGGTTCGAGCCCAACAAAGGATGAAATTTAACGCTAATATGAAGAGAAAGGAGGAATTTGAGACAGGACTGGGTTTATTTGAAACTCCAGCCTTATAGGCAGAAATCTCTTGCAAAAAGACCAAATGAAAAGTTGGCTCCGCGTTTCTATGGGCCCTTCAAGGTGGTGCAGCGCATCGGTCAGGCTGGAACTGCCAGGAACGTGCCGTATCCACCTGGTTGTCCATGTGTCCCAGCTCAAAATGGCACTAAGGGATCAAGTGGCTAACCCCACGATTCCTACCCAATTGACCGAGGAGTTGGAACTCTGAACCTGAAAGCGTGTTGGATATCAGGACTTCTAGGAGCAACCCTGAAATCCTGGAGGTCCTAATTCAGTGGCAAGGGCTGCCCGTAATTGAAGCCACGTGGGAAGAAGCTGCTACAATTCAAGAGAGGTTTCCATCCTTTCACCTTGAGGACAAGGTGACTCTCATAGGGGAAGGAAATGTAACGAATGCCTTGAACAACAAGAACAAGGGTTGGATCACGTATGAGCGAAGGAAGAAGAAAGGACAGCAGCAAGGACTCAGGGAATGAGGTAGAGGAGCAGCCACCAAATCAGAGCAACCAAGGACTGTCGTGAATGAAGGTTGGCAGCAGCCCCTCGCATTGTGACAGGCGACAGCTGCAGCTTTTGTCATCTTTCTCTTTTGGCTGATTGTGTACATATAAGTGGGGGGGGGGGGTGGTAGGAGTGTGCTAGGTAGCTGGTAATTTGTAAACACTTGAGTGTAGAGATTTGTGCCCTCAAGGTACTAGTGAGAGAGTGGTGGCCTCAAGCCTCCTAGTGTGTGAAAGATTTTCCCTTTATTACTCAATGAAATAGCTGCCTACTTCCCTAAAGAATTCATCTTTATTGCTTTTCCTTCAATATTACAGTAATATATAACTAGAACGTTACAACTCTATCAAAAATTCCTTGGCAAGTCTAAAACCAGTTAATGATTGGTTGTTTATGTTTAGTCTAGTCTGTGAAGAAAAATACTAGAATTTAAATAAATAAATAAACCTCAATTATATAATTAAGATATGTGAAGCTCTAAATTAGATTTATAACCCTTGCATTTTGAATATTAGAGAAGATTATTAAAAATCTTAGTTCAAATGCATCAAATTCCTTATGAATAAAAGTCGGCAACATTTGAGGATATAATAAGAGTGATTCTGCAAGATTTGTTTGGGATGTGCAATAGTGAGCAATAGATGCACCAACAATGAAAACTTAGTGATGAAAATGAATTTACATGAGCATATATGATGCCGATCTTGACGACCTTAGGATATAACTTAGAAAACAACAACTTCTAAGGGTGACTGTAATGGCAACTACGTTGAATTCCAGGAACCTGTTCGAACTCTTTACGATAATCCTCTCACTTAGGTTTAAGCATTAAAGCTCAACTCATATTCGGCTAAAACCAATCTCTACTTATAAAATAATACAATGATTCATTTATTCAACTAACATAAACCCTAAAAAGATTGATAAAATCTTAAAAATAATAAGATAAAAGAAATTTTCAATGGTACTCATAAGTTTCTATTTTTTTTTTTTTTTTTTCTCAATGGTAAACAATAAAATATCAAATTAACTTTGGTAATCTATAATTTGTAAAACCTAATTCAGTGATAACATTAGTTAAGCATTTAAGAAAATATTAACCATGGTTAACGTTTTAAAATGGAGGGAATAGTGAAATGCCTAAAATATGTAACACTCTAGTGGTTACTTACTTGTATTAATATTAAGTTATGCAATAAAGATGTGAGTTTTGAGGAAAATGGGCAGCTCTTTGATTAATATGAAAATGGAAGAAACAAAACAAGGGTAGCTTGAGGCTACTAGTCTCTGATTTTAGCACCTTTAGGGCACCACTCTCTAGCCTAGGAATTACTATGATCTTGCCTACCTAGCACATCCCACTCTCCCTTTCTTATATATACATAATCTGCCAAAAAGAAGAAAACAACAAAAGTTGTTGTGGCAGCTGTCAAGGCTCTCCTCTGATTGGATGATGCTGCCTGCTTGGTGACTGCTCTCTGCTTGGTGGCTGCCTTGTTGTGCATTCTCTGACATTCCATTTTGCTGACCCTTCCTTCTCCTTCTTGAATAAGTAATCAAATCATGACCCTTGTTGAGCATTGAGTCCGTTACATTCCCTCCCCCTAGAAGACTCACCTTGTCCTCAAGGTGAAAGTGAAAGGAAGGAAAACGCTCGTTGATGAGAGAAGCTTCTTCCCAAGTGGCTTCCATCATGGGTAAATTTTCCCATTTAACCAACACCTCCAGGTGAGAGGGAGAGCTGCTGGATTTCCTGACAGCCAGCACCTGCTCTGGTTCTGCCAGCAGCTCCAGTTCTGCTGTCAGCTGAGTTGGTATGGTAGGGCTCACTTCTTGGCTGCCAAGTGCCTTCTTCAGTTGAGAGACATGGAACACAGGGTGTACGCGACAAGAGTCTGGCAAACTCAGCTTATAGGCCACATTTCCCACGCGTTGCTCCACCATAAATGGCCCATAAAAACGCGGAGAGAGCTTCTCATTAGGCCTCTTAGCAAGAGACTTTTGTCTCTGTGGCTGTAGCTTAAGGTAGACATAATCTCCCACCTGAAATTCGACCTCTCGTCTCTTTAAATCAGCATTTGCCTTCATTCTTTGCTGTGCACGAAGCAAGTTCATCTTCAAATCCTCAAGCACCCAATCCCTTTCTTGTAACCACACCTCCAAGCTATCCACTGGCGTTTGGCCTTTTCCCACCTTAATTAGCTTCGGAGGATCCCTTCCATAGACCACTCGAAATGGGGTAAACCCGATTGATTCATGGTGAGCAGTGTTGTAAGCGAATTCAGCCCAATGCAACCATTTTCCCCAAGATTTCGGCTGCCCATTCACGAAGCATCTTAGATATGTTTCCAAGGTCTTATTGACTATTTCCGTTTGACCATCGGTTTGGGGGTGATACGAGGTGCTTCTCTTGAGTTCCGTGCCTTGTAGCTTGAACAACTCTCGCCAAAAAATACTCATGAATATACGATCCCGATCCGAAACTATAGAACTAGGAAACCCATGGAGCTTGACCACTTCCCTAACAAAAATGGCAGCTATAGTGGCAGCACTATATGGGTGTTTTAGCCCAACGAAATGAGCATATTTGGAGAGTCTATCTACCACAACCAAGATAGAATTCATCCCCATTGAGTTGGGAAGGCCCTCAATAAAGTCCATGGATATGTCCTCCCATATGGCTTCGGGAATGGGTAGGGGTTGCAAGAGCCCCGCGGGTTGCATTTGCGAGTGTTTTGCTTGCTGACAGATGGGGCAGCGTTGCACATACTCCCCGACATCCTTTCTCATCCCAATCCAATACCACTCCGAAGCAATTCTCAAGTAGGTCTTAGTCTCACCTTGGTGTCCTCCAATGGGACTATCATGATACTCTCGCAAGAGCTTGGGAATCAAGGTGGATGACTTTGGAATCGCCACCCTTCCCTTAAACAACAACCTACCATTCTCCATGGTGTACCCCACATACGCCCCACCTCCTTGCTGCACTGCTGCTGCTATTTTACCCAAGAGGTCATCCTCTTCGATTTCTTTTTCCAACTCTTCCCACTTAATTCCTTGGACAGAAATCATGGCTGCCATTTCCAGCTCCGAACCACCTCTTCTCGAGAGGGCATCCGCCACTCTATTGCTAGCCCCCGGCTTAAATTGAATTTCAAAGTCGAAACCCAATAATTTGCGCACCCACTTTTGATAATCCCCTCCCACTTCCCTTTGTTCCATTAAATACTTCAAACTTTGTTGATCCGTTCTCACCACAAAGTGACGGCCTAGGAGATAGTGGCGCCACTTAACGATGGCTAGGCAAATCGCCATTAGTTCCTTCTCATAGGTGGCCTTTGCTTGCGATTTAGGGCCCAATAACTCGCTGTAAAATGCTATAGGCCTAGAGTCTTGCATTAACACCGCTCCTAAGCCATAGCCCGAAGCATCGGCCTCTACCACAAACAACTTGCTGAAATTTGGCATTGTTAGCACAGGGGCAGCCACCATGGCAGCCTTGAGCTGCTCAAATGCCTTGGTTGCCTCGGGTGACCACCCAAAATTATCTCTCTGAAGTTGTTCGGTCAAGGGTCTAGCTAGTTGAGCATACCCCTTAATGAACTTGCGATAATAGCCGGTTAGCCCCAAGAAACCCCGCAACTCCTTCAAATTCTTTGGGGTAGGCCACTCCACCATGGCCTTGACTTTTTCCATGTCCACCGCCACTCCACCTTTGGACACCACGTGTCCCAAATAAGCAACTTGCTGCTGCCCAAACTCGCATTTCTTGAAATTCACCACCAAGTGGTGTTCCTTGAGTAGCCCCAACACCACCCTCATGTGCTCACGATGACTCTGAATGTTGGGACTATAGATCAAGATGTCATCGAAGAAAACTAACACGAATTTCCTCAAGTGAGGTCGGAACACCTCATCATCAAGGCTTGAAAGGTGGCGGGAGCATTAGTAAGCCCAAAAGGCATTAGCAAAAACTCGTAGTGACCCTCATGGGTTCGGAAAGCGGTCTTGGGTGTATCCTCCTCCCTTACTAAGATTTGGTGATAGCCCGACTTGAGGTCGAGCTTGGAAAAAATGGCCGCCCCATGAAGCTCATCCAAGAGCTCATCGATGATGGGAATGGGGTACTTGTCCGGAATTGTTTCTCGGTTCAAGGCACGATAGTCTACACAAAAGCGCCACGATCCATCTTTTTTTTTAACCAACAAAACCGGGCTTGAAAAGGGGCTCACCGAAGGCTTGATGATTCCGGCCATTAACATCTCCCTAATCATCCTTTCAATCTCATCTTTTTGAAATTGGGGGTACCGGTAGGGTCTTACACTCACCGGATTGCTTCCCTCTTTTAACACAATTGAGTGTTCATGTCCCCTCTTAGGTGGTAACCCCTTAGGTTCAGCAAAGACACTTTGGTATTCATCCATTACATCCCTCAACCACGGGGGTGGTGCTGCCACTAGTGGCTCGGTTCCTTCTGCCCTTGGTTTAATCTCAACATGATTGATCTCTACCCATAAGCCTTCCCCTTCGTGCCTCAAGGCTCTCAACATTGCCCTGAGCGACACCTTAGAGTGCTCTAACGCGGGATTTCCCACCAAGGTCACCCTCCGATCACCCACCATAAAACTCATGAGGTGCGTTTTCCAATTGTGCGTGACCGACCCCAACTTCTCTAACCACTCAATTCCCAAAATCATATCAGCACTACCCAATTTCAGAGGCAGGAAGTTTTCCACCACCACAAAACCGCCATTCAACACCACCCGAACCCCTGTACACCTCCCTTTTCCCACGATCACATCACCATTCCCAAGAGATACTTCAAATTCACGGTCACCGCTCACCGGAATTCCCACCTCAGCCACTAACACCTCCGAGACGAAGTTATGTGTGGCTCCGGAGTCCACCAATATCACCACTGACTTCGGTCCGACCTTCCCCTCCAATTTCATGGTCTTCGGCCTCGAAATTCCCACCAAGGAGCAGAGGGTGGCTCCAGCCACCACCTCGTCGTCGCTGGAGTCCAGTTCTGGAGGTTTGGACGGCCCAGCTCCAACGTCTTCTTCGCCGCCGAGCAGCAGCACACTAAGCTCGCGGTTCTTGCAGCGATGGCCCACGCTCCACCGCTCATCGCACCTAAAACAAAGCCCTCGGGCCTTACGTTCTTGGTGCTCGAAATCAGTCAGCCGCCGCGGCTCCCCGGACCTCGCCGTTGAACTGGTGGTAGATCGGGGAAGATTAACTGAGCTCTGAGACTCAGGGGTGATGATCGGAGCTTTAGGCCACCCTTTGAAGGTCGTGGCTTGTTGAGCAGGGGTTCCAAAAGTGCTAATGAGGCCTCACCCGATTGGGGCTGGATCCGGATGATCTAGTTGTACTGGTAGTGGGTCGACCCGACCCAAAATACCCGGGTGGTTTTCTCAACCCGCCGACCCGCGATCTCCATAGCTTGCTCCAGGTTAAACGGGTTCATAAGTCTGACGTCAGCTTTGATGTCTTCCTTGAGCCCTTGTATAAAATGAGCCATCATAATCGTTTCAGGGATGTCTTCCAACGGCGCTGAAAGTTCGATGAATTTCTTTCGATACTCCATGACTGTCGTCTCCTGGCTTGCGGCGAGCCACTGCTCGTGGAGGCTCCCGGCGTGAGTTGGCCGGAATTGACGCAAGATCCGCGCTTTCATACTCTCCCACGTAGCAATAGGCCTCCTTCGATTTTCCCACTGGAACCACCTTAGCGCGTCCCCCTCCAACGCCGAGACGGCCGCCTGCAATTTTTGTTCCTCCGTGAGATGGTAGTGGAGAAAATACTTCTCCCCTTTTAGGATCCACCCATCCGGGTCCGCACCTTCGAATATGGGCATATCAAGCTTCCTCGGCTTCCAATGGTAGTCACCGCCGCCGTTCTGGTTGCGATCCTCACGGCTGTAGCCTAGCCCCTGTTCGTGATGCCTCTGGTTCACCAAGTTTCGCAGCTCTTCGAAGAACTGGGCTTGTGTGGTGGCGTTCGCGGCGGTCTGAGCTTCCTGCTGCTGCCGTAGCAGCTCAAATTGATTATCGACCTTCTCACTGGCCTCACTTAAGGTCTTCTTGAGTGTTTCTTCTTGTGTTTTCATTGCCGCTTCCAAGGCTTGCAATCGAGTTTGAACTCCAGCCATTAGCTCATCCAGGTTATCGCACATCTGTGTTGCAGATGTGACCATGTTTCTTTTTTTTTTTTTTTTTTTTTTTGTAAACAGAGTATGGGGTGGTGGTTTCCGGTACTGTTGGCCGCAGGACCGCCGCTCTGATACCACTTGTAACACTCTAGTGGTTACTTACTCGCATTAATATTAAGTTATGCAATAAAGATGTGAGTTTTGAGGAAAATGGGCAGCTCTTTGATTAATATGAAAATGGAAGAAACAAAACAAGGGTAGCTTGAGGCTACTAGTCTCTGATTTTAGCACCTTTAGGGCACCACTCTCTAGCCTAGGAATTACTATGATCTTGCCTACCTAGCACATCCCACTCTCCCTTTCTTATATATACATAATCTGCCAAAAAGAAGAAAACAACAAAAGTTGTTGTGGCAGCTGTCAAGGCTCTCCTCTGATTGGATGATGCTGCCTGCTTGGTGACTGCTCTCTGCTTGGTGGCTGCCTTGTTGTGCATTCTCTGACATTCCATTTTGCTGACCCTTCCTTCTCCTTCTTGAATAAGTAATCAAATCATGACCCTTGTTGAGCATTGAGTCCGTTACAAAATACCCCTATTTTAAAAGAAAAATTAAAATAAAAAATCCGCCCACTTCTTCCCCCTTCCCCAACCCAGCCAGCCTTTGCCTACTCAGTACCCACAACCCCAACGCTAGCGCAACCCCACCAGTCATTTCCTCTTTCTCTCTTTCGCGGCACCCACCACCATCATCATCATCATTTTCACCATTAACATAACAGCCACCATCATCATCATCATCATTTTCACCATTAACAGTAGCCCTAGGTTTCGATGAAGATCGAACTGAGCTAACAGATTTCCGGTTCAACGAATCGGGTCAATTTCCGTAGGCGTATCTTGACTATGACGGCCAGAAATCGGTTTTAGATCGTTGGATAGCGTGGTTTTGATGCAGATTTGCTTCTAGATGTTCGTTGGAGGTTTTTCCATCGGTAACATGAATCTGGAGCTAACTTCACGAACCCTAGGTCGAAATCGACAAGGTTTTTGGGAATTTGTCGGCATCGGAGTTGGAATTTCAGATGATATTTGGGGTTACTGGGTTAGGGTTTTCCAACGCCATTGTTGGTTAGGGATGGTTGGGGTTTTTCGAGGGTTGGGGTTGTGCCCTAAGGGTATAGAGTTTCGTGGTTCGTGCTCTCTCAAGCACGGCCAACGTCGGAGGAAGGGGGGTCGAGGTTGGGAGGGTGGTTGGCTCGATGTGGTGGCGGGAAAAGTGTGGTTAATGGTTTTTTTTTAAAAAAAAAAATAATTTAATTGTTAAAATAATAAAGAAAAATCTGATTTTCAAGGATATGTTAGTCATTTTGCCTTTAATTAACTATAGTTAAGCTTATAATTGTAGATTAATCTCATTAATGTCACCACTGAATTAATTACACATATTGTTGATGACCAAAAATAATTTGATTATTTGATGTTTATCATTGAGAAAAATAAAAAACTTATCGTACATTCACCTAAACTATGCAAATTGTCGGCTGTAGAATCGCTCATATCGGTTAGAATTGTTGGAATCGGTACCGATTCTACAATTCCATACCGATTTTAACGATTCCACTCCTGCAAAAAATCTGATTTTCCAAAACCCATACTTTTTAATTGCGAAGTTGGAATTGGGCTTATAATATATCATTGGAAAGATTTTGAAGTTTGCTTTCTAATCAAATTGGTCACGTACCCATATAATTTATATATTTTATGTTATAGCCTAAAGAGTGTAAGGGTGTCATAGTTGAGCCTAAATTTAGTCAATAACTTATATATTATTCAATCTTAATCATAATAAAGCTTATGGAACATCAATTTAAATAACTTTTAAGATCTTATCCAACCACTTAAATTTTGTGGGCATATGAATGTATTCATGAGTCTAATGCACTCGGGGCATATAAAATACACTTTTATAACATGAGTTTGTTGAAATTGTCATTCTTTAGCTATCTCATTAAATGAACTAACTTAACACTTAATTTTCTATTATCATTGGATTTTTTATTAGGGGAAATAACTTTGCGAGTCAACTACGTTTTTTTTTTTATCTTTTCATTATTTAACAACAATTGTCTCGTACTCTCATTCTTAAGAATGTGTACCAATAATCTAACTTTATAGTTTATAGTGTATTGTGTATTTGTTTGAGTTATGCGCGTGCAAAATTAATTCTAAGACTATTTTATTTTTGTATTGTCGATAATATGTTATCAACAATATACATTGTTATCATTCTCATTGCTTAAAAATTATGTATGTAGTCACTTGTTACATTTTGAAGCCCAATTTTACAATTTTGTAGAATTGTACGATTCTACGATTTGATTTTACCGATTAAATTCTACCCCACTCACCAATTCAAGGTAGAATCCCGATTCTGATAACTATGTATATACATATAATAATTAATAAAAGTCGTATACTTGCTCCAACATCAATATAGCACTAGATAGTAGATAGGAGTGAATGAAGGAAAAATATTTGTGGAGGACCACAACAGATAATATCTTAGTTCATGTAGCCAACCTCATCTTTTTGGGATTCAGGCTTTATTTTTGTTGGCATTGCTGTTGTAATAACTCTTTAGTCTATTATCATTGGTAAATGGTAACCAAGTGAAAAGGCTGAGCCGCGTTAAAGTTTTGTTATTTCTATTTTCGAAGTCTGATTTTTTTTTTTTTTTAATCATTGTAAATCCTTGGGACTGCATCCTCTAATGCGATTACTGGGACTCATTCCAACACTCTGTACACAAGTTAGTTCAGCTTAAATTGAGCAGCAAGAGATAACTCAGCTAACAAATTATGTATGTAATATAGCCTCGTACTTCATACTGAAAGAACATATATAGTCTACACTACCTGCAATGATGAAACAAAGTCCGCATTAACTTTGGCGGATACAGTAGCAATAGATTCTTGTGAGCTTTGTTTTCCTTGGTCAACCCTATCATGCCTGCCTCCTGAAGCATGACGTCTACAAAATCAACAAAAAAAACATAGCTAACCAAAGTTAGGGAAATCATACCTGATGAAAAGAAGGGAGGAGGGGGGGGGGGGGGTGTGGAGACACTGAGGATTGCAAGCTATACATGTGAAATTAACTATAAAGAAGAAAGATCTTAGCTATAAATTGTCAAATCTTTAGAACACAACTAAACATGTAAATAT
The DNA here is from genome assembly GCF_948465745.1 of Chenopodium album. Taxonomy (NCBI): domain Eukaryota; kingdom Viridiplantae; phylum Streptophyta; class Magnoliopsida; order Caryophyllales; family Amaranthaceae; genus Chenopodium; species Chenopodium album. The sequence continues at coordinate 25,852,645 of NC_137850.1, read as the reverse complement.
TATGCATGTAACAAAATTAAACATAAGAGATCGTTGCATTAGTGAGACCAAAAGAAAGCACAACTAACGAGGACTATAAATCTTTTGGAAGCAAATGGAATATAACTTGCATGCCAAAAATAACAGCACAATGATTTACAGGAGAAGGCTGATTTTATTAGTTGTGAACTACACAAAAACCCTAAATTGGCAAAGAAAACATAATTTGAAAGAACTTCCCAAAGCATAACTCAATCTATCCACAGATACACCAAAATAGATCGTGATCAAACCTGCCTTTTAACTCATTCAAACACTTGTGCCAAATCACTCAGTATATAACCAAAATGATCAGTTCTAATGAACTTCATGAAAACAATCAGAAGAACTTGAATACCAAATTAAGTTGTATTAACCAGCAGTAAAAGTTACCAGTTTGTATGAGAGGTGCTTGGGAATTATAAAATGGCACTCAACAGCATTTAAACATGTATAATGACATAATATGTCACGAGCAAATACTGTAATAAATTTAGATATATTGATTAATCTACTCAAAGGCTAAAAATAAAAAAATAAAAAAATAAAAAAAAACACCAGAAACTCTCAATGGTAGCCCCGTACTTTTGACTTTCATGAATGGTTAACTATATGTTAAAACTAACTTTAATTAAGTATGGTTAACTATCTCCATTGTCTACTACCCTACATCAACTTCCCACTATCACCATTATTTTCTCTCTCCTCTGCCTTCACCTCCATCTCATGTCTCTCTCTTCTTTTAAAAATCTAATATAATTCGAAATCTAACACAAAACCAATTAATCTTTCTCGATTCATTCTACGCAACCCATCTGAACTTTTCATTCAAAGAAGTTTTTGATAAATATTGGGGATTTTTCAAGGAAATTTTCATATTATTTTTTTGGATTTTTAAAGCATTGATTTAACCGTACTCCATTTTTTCTCTGCTCTTTGATTTGCAGTACACCTCAATACATTACCATCATCCACATTATATTTTTAATCACAAATCCCAACAACACAACCTTATCATCATCATCATAAATCATATAGCTAGGATTAAAGAATGGTCTTCACTCCTATGAAATATACAAAGCCAGACAAGGGGGTAGTAGTGGCAGCGGTGGAAGCTTATGCAGTAGTGGAGGTTAGGTCTTACAATAGAGGTGGTGGTTTGATAAGGAATTGAGGGGGAAAAAAGGAGAATGAGTGGGGTTGACAAGGGCTTTCATATTAATAAATTTTTTACTGAGTTTGCCTTCATTTTTAAAAAGTAAGATTTAATAGAATCTATAACAATATTAAAACTCCAAAGAACAATAAGTTATTATTATGTGTCATCCATCCTTCAACATTATTTGGTGCCACATGAGCAATGACATGGCAAGTGCAAGTCTTATATTAATCTTCAATCTACAATAACTTTATCATTCTAAAAAAATGTTTATTAAGATTTGAACTTAAAAACCTTTCACTAATAATATATATAACTTACCATCTAAGCTATATTATTTTATATCCATTCATTCACCATAACTACTATCTTGAATTTTATATGTAAGGGACTTAAATTCAATAATTAAACAACAACAAAATTTCAAGCAATAATTAATCTAAATGCACTAATAATCTGTCTTTTTTTTCCATTATATATATACATGTTATGTCTTGTATTATTTTTTAATTATCCATAGATCTCAAAAGTTTGGTTCATGGTATCGCTTGGTTTTGTTATTGTTGTTGTTCTTGTTGTAAAATCTGACCACTATGTTTAATCTCATAACATTATTGACAACATATTAATATCCAACGCATTAGAAATACAAATACTTGACAACAATTCTAACCTCATATTATAATGACCTTCGGGCTAAAAACTAGGTTCTAACTAAAAAAACATCATTAAAGCCAAATTTGATAAATTATAAATGTTTAAAGCTACCATTGATAATCAATAAAAAAAAATAAATAAATAAATAAAAAAGTTTTAATACCAGTGAAAAAAAAAAAAAATCAAAGCAAAAGTAGAGGCTACCACTGAATTTTTCCCCTAATAATAATGTAAAATGACATAGATGTTGATGGTTTTAAATGGCTAATCTTACATTGACATTTAAGGTTTCATTGATATTATAGAGTGACAAGAAGTTTGAAACAAAACAAACCAAAAAAGAAGGGCTATGTCTTATAATCATCTTACTCACTTTTCACTTTACATATTTTGGGATGTGCAAAATAAACTTCAATTTTCTGTTTCAAGCAGGCTTTAAAATTTTGAACTTTTTATGTTTCTCTGCTTCCCAACAATATATTCTTTCTTTATCTCCACAATTTCTCCTACTTTTTTTATTCTTTCTATCCAATAGTCAAAACTTCTTCATGCAAAATTCAAATTTGAAATTCAGATTAAGGGATTAATATTATTGCTTCCTTAGAAGGAATACAAAATTACAAGTAATCAACTATGACAATACCTATATTACAAGAACTCAATCTTAGTCTAATAACTGAAATTGTAAGTAAATTTGAGATTTGGGCATTGTGGATCAGGCAATATCAGAATACTAATTAGCAACTGGCCATGCCCAACCGCCAAAAAAAATCCTATATAGGTTAAATTTAATGTTATCATAATGATTTGGAAGCAATTACATGTAACTGACACAATAAAACCAATTCAGATATTCTTGAAAGAAAGTTACTCTTCCAAAGGAACAGCTTGTAAAACACAGGTGGCTGTGCATTGCTTGTAAATAGTATGAATGCACAGGAAAATCACTTTTTTTATCCGGATATTTCTTGAAGGTGAAAGTAGAATTCACAAACTTTTCCAGCGAGTAATAAATAACTTTAATATTATAAGTAAGGATGAAGTTATGGCATTATAAATTTAAAGTCAACACGGTAACGTATTCTGTTGCCTAACCTAAGACTGTTTCTCATCAAAACTTTTGAAAAGTTAACAAATGAGTTGACTATTTTCTTCTTACTTTGGGTAGATTAAGGAGTCTAACAAGGAACATATATATACATATATATATATATATATATATATATATATATATATATATATATATATACATATATATATGTATATATATATATATACATGTATATATATATATACATGTATATATATATACATGTGTGTGTATATATATATATATATATATATATATATATATATATATATATATATATATATATATATATATATATATATATATATCTATATATATATAGATATATATATATATATATATATATATATGTTTGATATTTATAAAAATTTTCAGATTTTAGTTTACCATTTTCTAACCTTTCTTTAGGTATGTAGTTCTATAAAGACAAGGGAATAATTCATAACAAATTTGACTTGGTATTTGCGTTAGTAAAAAGTGATTTGTTCCTTCCAAAATTATGTTTTCTTTTTTCTCTTCTTGAGTTGAATTTAGATTTTAAAATTTCACTTGATGTATGTTCTTTAACGCCAGATAAGGACACATATCTAATACTTTGGGCTGTAAGCAATTTTTAATAATTTTTAATCAGATTTGATTATTGCTCCACAATCAACATGGCATCATTATCTTAGTGCAGACTCGAAGAACCCTAGCCAGCGTCCACCCCCGCCCCCAAAAAAAATTTTGTAAATGCTTACTTAAGCAGCTTGTTAAAAAATAATGGTCTGTAATAGCTTGTATACTTCAATTTTTTATTGCATAAAATAATGGTAGACCAGAGCTCCTTCCCCTCTAGAAAAGGTTGACACCAATTTTTTAGAGCACAAACTACTTGTTGTACGGGGTAAATACTCTGGATTTCTGGAACCATGCATTAACTTCTGGTTTCTAGAACTGATACCATCACACATCAAAATCCTTTTTCCAAACGTTCTCAAAGGCTGAGGTTTGTCATAAACTCGTAACTGCCCATAACAGAATACAAATCAGCTTATTGCCCCAATTGCTGACCTTTTTTCCTATCAGTTGACTCTTGATATCAACACAAGACTATCTAAATCCGTATTTTATCTCCCCTCCATTCATCAAATTTTCATTAAGGTAAAGAGCAGGTGATTCATCAAATATAGATCATTAGGAAATATGATTACAGACAGAGGACAGTAATATAATAACAATAAGCTCCAGAAAATGGAAAGTACCTTCGGATTTCTTCCTCACGTCTTCTTGCATCTATCTCTTTGCTAGGGGGATATTTAGGCAAGGTTGAAGGATCGCAAGCATGGGGCTTTGACGTGAAAAACTGCAAATTAAAATATCAAATGACATCAAGAAATAATAGCAGGTACGACACAATTCACCAACTGAAAAGCAACTACCTATTTTGATATGTGCTCATTGAAGATCCAAAGCAAGATAGACAAACAAAATCAAGTACATTGACATGGTAGAGCAAGGCATATGAGTAAAAAGCAAGATGAAATAAAAGCGTAAAACAGGCAGTAGTTCTCGATCAAAAAGAAAGAATTTTTAGCTCGAGAGAAATGAAATAATAGTATTACAAGTTTGACAAGGTGTTCCAACAGTCAAAAGTCTAGGATGAAAATTAGTTCGAGAGAAAATGCACTTTAAATGGTCTAAAACAATTTGGGAGCTGCACCTAGCTCATTTCGACACTAATATAATGCAAACAGACCTGTACTGTTATATCGGCTACCGTTTAGTTTAAGACAACAAAATCTGTCCTATTTTTGCAACTCTAAGGAATTTGACAATTGCAAGCCACAGAAACAAAGCCTTAATTATGAGGAGACAGTAGCAAATGCTATGGTGTGATGAGAGAGAATAATCAATAATTATATAAGAGGAGATATGAAAGATCTTAGGAATCTCCTCACTATGACTAGCATGCAAGGGGTTTAGGAATTCATATTTCTTCACTGGTATTCAGTGCAAGGCACATCATCATGTAACAATTTGACACTGTCAATCCACCATTGGCAAGTCCAAGACATGGGAGTCTCTACTCCTATGTTTTTCTAACAACAGACCTTTTTCCAAATAACAATCTGCTTCTCACAAAGACTCATCTTCATAAAAATCAAAACCCCAGACCTTTTTCTAGAGCCACATCAGCCTTTAGAAAAAAATCTGAAGAATCTATTTATGAGTTGACACCTTAGAAGTATCGTCCGCATTCGATTTTGTAGAATATTATGCATCCGCTCTTGCTTCTCCCTTAACCTCAACAGCCTTTCACTAATCTTTACAGGCTTATCTAGAGTCCCATTCGCCTTGCTAACAGTCAATCAAATTTGAGAATCACAATATCTTCTGCCAGGAAATAATAGAGAAAGACCATATAAATCGAACACTCAAACAGCATAATCAATAACCTTACCAACCATCCCTTACTCTTTATCACCCATAACAGGGGAAAAAATAGGAGGAGAGAGAAGGGGGAGGGGGGGAACCCTGCAAGCAATCTCCTCTTTGTTTAACTCAGTGCAAAGTTAACATACTTAATCAAAAGGATAAAGAATCAATACATTCTTCTTTTTTTATTAGATGATCACTTTCTAAAAATAGAAGTTTCAATTTACATGGATCACTTTCCTAGTTATAATATTCTCCCTATCTCTCTCCTATCACATAAGCCCTCTTTATTTTTCTCTCTATCTCCCTCTAATCCAAATATCGCGTAGGAGTCCGCAATTACAAAAGTGATGCAACTAAAAAAACGAATGAAGTACTTTAAGACCAATAGTCAACCAAACAAAGTGAGCAAGACCATCTTTTGACAAAATTGCGCTCAAATACACAACAATGAGTTCAACATGCTACAACAACTAGTGTTTTTGAGGATGGTATCAGCTACATGTTATTGATAATTCCAAGGATGTTTTGTAATGTCTGGTAAACAGAAGGAAATTTGATTACAAAATTAAATAACAGGAAATTAAATTATATAATGTTGAGAGCACTCACAAATCACAATCTAAGATACTTCAGATTCAATTTTAAAAGTAATTGCAAAGAGATTATTTCATAACATGATACCAGATCCTAATTTCCAGAGTTTACCAGGATTCAATTTACTTCATCAATCAATTCACACACCTCACTATCAAGAGCAAAAGCAGCAGTTCCACGAGAGGCAGGGTCTATAGAGAGTAGAGTCTCGACAAGAGACAATGCAGGAGCAGATATTTCTTGAAATCTTTCAGCAACACGTCTTCTATAAGGTCTTCGAGGTTTGAAAGCCGTTGAATGGGGTAACTTTGATTTTTCCCAAAATTCCTCGGGTGGAGATCCACAAAGTTTGAAAATCTTGTGCAGTTGTTCAACCTATTAACATATCCAAACTTCCTTTAGAAAATAATTTTACCGAAAGGAAAAACTTTAGTTATAAGAAGTCCCTAACACAACATACAAGCCTATTTTATCAGCTTATAAACTCAGTAGCCAAAAATCAATAAATTCATACAATAAATGCTTTAGCTGTTTGTCATCTTCATTCTAAGGCATTGAACATTCACAATGCAACTTTGATGCAGCATAAGTAGGAAAAAAAAGAAATAAAAATGTCCAAGAGTAATAATTTTTTTAATACCTTGGGAGTTTGTTAAAAAAAATCCCTGTACCATGACAAACATGTTACAATGACTTTTTAAGCATTTACCCAGTACAAGCAGCACTACAGCAATCCCCTCATCCCATATCATATACCACATACACCTTATTAAGTGTTTTGGTAAACAAACACATTCTTTTTATTGTATTTGCTCTCCTTTTGCCTTCACTAAGAACTACCTACATCACAAATCTCTTAAGTATGCAGAATGGGAATAGAATCAAAATTCAAAGGTTGGTGATTTTTCAATTCATGGAGTGGGGTTTTTCAGTATACATTTTTAGGTTATAATTCACCATAGGAATTTGCTCAGTGCTCTAACTCATTAAACTATACTAGTGAAGCAGTAATTAATAGGTGGGTTAATTTATTGTTTGATTAGTTTCTCAAGCAGTGGATCTGTAAAGATAAACCGATTAAAAGAAAGGCATATTTTGCATTGAAAAGGTCAAAGGGGAATAAGAACGAGAGTCTTTAGTGGCCACCCCTTGCAATTTCATGTGGGTTTCTACAGTTTCAAACATTTTCCTACCAGTCTTTTGCCCCTTCATTACCACATAACTTTACTAGTTACGAAAATACGAACTCCACCCCCCCCCCCCCCGCCCTAAACACACACACCAATATGTATATTACCTCTGTCCTTCCAGGCATAATGGGTTTTCTAGTATATAATTCTCCAAGAATGCAACCAGCACTCCACAAATCTACTGAAACCCCATAATGAGTTGCTCCAAGCAAAAGTTCAGGTGGTCGATACCATAAAGTTACCACTCGACTTGTTAATGGCAGGCTCTTCGAAGGATCGAAGAAAGTTGCTAACCCAAAATCCGCAATTTTCAAGATTCCACAATCATCAATCAAGAGATTTGAACCCTTTATGTCACGATGCAATACACCATGTCTATGACAATATTCAAGGCCAGAAAGAAGCTGATGCATAAAACATTTTACCTAACAAAGAAAACCTATTTGAAATGAGGAATAATACATTCAACAAATATAGTATAAAAACAAGTACACAAGCAAACAGTTATAATGTTGGTACCTGTGGCTCTGTAAACTTCAGGCCTGGAAGTGATGCAATTCCTGTAAGGTCATGTTCCATGTACTCAAATATAAGATATAAGCTGCTAGACGTAGCAGATGCAATTAGGCCTTCCAATTTAATTACATTAGGGTGATCAAGTCTACGTAGTATAAGGATTTCTCTTGACATGAACTTTACACTCTCCTGATCAAGATTATCAAATCTTACTCTTTTTAAAGCAACGATCTTGCCATTAATAAGATCCCGAGCCTTGTAGACACTACTATAAGTTCCCTCCCCAATCTGCAAGAATAGATGCAAACATACCTTAACTAAATATGCATAATCCAACCATTGTAATTTACGTATGTATAATTAATGAAGGTAGTTTTCTAGATTTAATTATTGAGTAGCAAATTACAGAGCAACAAACACAATTTTTAACATTGACGTAAAATTATAAGGAAAAAAGAAGAGTAGTTAATAATAGACAATAAAGTTTACTCTGCAATAAGACTATAAGAGTAAAAGACTATAAGAGTAAAAGACTAATAGACAATTAAGTTTTCTCCGTAATAAGACTATAAGAGCAAAAGACTTTGTCCAGTATAGCTTTGCTTTGCAAGCAGGACAAAATTTTAAAGAAACCCTAAAAATTCACGTCACGAGCATCTCTACATAGTTAACACATAAGATATTAATTAGCTTCTAAAGTAATCCACAAGTAATAGTCATAGAGAAACTCGAGCCACAATAATTTAAATTTTCTAGGAAGTGTGAAAAGAGTCATGTCTTAAGGTTTGTACTGCTGGGATCAGGAAAATTACTCGAGGATAAAATTTGTGTACGGAATTGAAAATGTATCCGGCTTCAATTTTTTCACAAGAAAACCCTTTATCTCACTAGACTTATTCTCTTACCCTTATTGAAATATTAAACAGTAAAAATAATTTAAATTCGTTAAAAATAATTTCAATAAAACTAAGCTAAGTTCAAAATATATAAGTTCAACAAAAATTAGTTTAAAATTAGATTAGTTAAATAAAGCAAGTTTAAATCAGTAAAAATCAGTAACATTAAAGAACAAATATAATATAGTATCAGTAAAAATAAGTTTAATCAATAAAAATAACTATAAAGAATAGGGCCTAAATTAAAATTACTAGAACTCATTTGTAGCAGTAAAATATAAATTCCTACTCAAATTTATAGGAACCTACTGTTTTAATGTTGAGATAAAGGTATGGATGTCCCATTGAGTTTGCCCCATTCCTATGATAGCATTGAAATGAATGATGTTCATCGAACAAGTGTATTATTCCGATAGAGGGTTTGGAATTATTAGAAAGATAATTATTGGATGCCGCTTCCGACAGTAATATTAATGAATAATTAATATTACAGTTTAATCTTGGATTAACCCTTCAGGTCACACCCAATCGAGTAACCAAACCGAAACCATAAATTAATCCAAAAGATTAAATGAGTCATAAGAGTATTACGAACAAAGACGTCGGATTTCGAGCTTAGAGCGTCGAAACCAGGCGTCGTAAGTCGAGTCGACTTTATGAATGGACGAGACGAGAAATCAAGCAAACACCAAGTCATAACGCGGACAAAACCTAGCCTCGAAATGGCCTAGCCAATCGAGGGCTAGGATGGCTAGCATGGATAGCCAGTGCCATTGCCGCAAGGCAAGGCTCGGACGCACAACATACCTAACATACCTAGCATGGCCGAGTGAGCCTTGCGCGCAAGGCATGGCCAACATGGCCAACCGCGCGTTGCCAAGCATGCTAGCACAGCTACCTAGCATTCAAGGCAACCGGCAATTGTTGGGCTTGGTTGGGGGCCTCGCTAAGCATGCCACGCCCAGCAGTAGCAGTTCGCAAGTATGCGAGGCGTGCGTGCTGGGCCGCACACGCATGCGGGCACACTGGTAACCCAGTCGAGCACCAGGCCACTAGCATGGCGCGCCTTGGTGCCTGGGTGCCGGCGTGGCTCGTGCTCGTTGGCCGGAGTGGGTAGCCGATTTTCAGGGGTTGCTTGGGGAGCAAGGGGAAAGTGGTCCTCCCCTTGTGGTCCTTAGTCTCCTCACCTAACCCCTCCCATGTGTGCCAAGTAATGTTTGATTATTTGTCTTGCTACTTAATAACTTACTTTTCTCACTCTATCATTTCTCCCACATGGAAAGATGATTGTACTTTTTGCCTTTTTAGGAGCCTTGCCTATAAATACCAACTTTAGGAGCTAGGATTATACACTTGAGTTGAACTCAATAAGCATCTCCTGGTGAGAAAACCTTTAAGTTTGTAATAATCTAGTATTTTTCTTGGTCTAGTCCGGGCCATTCGAGTCGGGTCTCGAGGGTGTGAATAGTTGGAGCCTTGCGCATTTGCGGGGCTCTACGCTTTCAAGTTCAATCTCTAAGAAAGAGCGAAGCATGCATCAAAGGTATGACTGTCTTTTCCTCTTTCTCTCTCTTTGATAATTAATTATGTGGTGGTTATTAATTAATATGCATGTTTAGTTACTTTAATTTGTATGCGGATTTTGGGAGGCTTTTGTTCCCCAATAAGCGTTTCCTCCTACCCCACCCATGAGCAACCACAAGAAACAAAAAGGGCGACATGGGTCAATCTTAGTGGGGTGTGAGAGAAACGTGAGAAGATAATTTTTTGTCCATGATTATCTCACCACTATTGATACTTCAATGGGAAAATGTAATTGAAATGGTTGCAACAAAAGTTAATACAAGATCATAGTCATCACACTCGTATTATCATCATGACACTAGAAAATTGTAAGAAGCAAGTAGCATGGTGTTAAATTTCAGATGCGGTCGCGATCACAGTAACAGCCACATAACCACTTTTACGAGCAATGTGGGTGGAATGCGGTTGTTACAACCTAATATATCTGTCACAGTATGCTCAAATTCCTTTACAATGGTAGCAATGTGTTGATAAGGCTAAGATTTAATACAATGGCAAGTAGTTGATATTTGCCATCAATTTCACCTTAGGTCCAATCCAATTAAAAAAATTTCAAGCAGATACACAAAAAAAATATTAGCCATTTGTCTAAACTTAGGGGCATTTATGATCCTAACTAGCTCCCAAACGGCTCAAAAATATTACAAGACACAATTGCTTGACTTGAAAAGCTCATTCACGGGATAAAAAGCTTAGAAGTACGTTATAAGTATTTTATTTTTCATGTTATAACAGCTCACCTAAAATAAATAGTAAATATTGTTACAATATTATTAGAAACCCAAAAGCAATAGCAAAAATGTAGTTATATGAACTAACATAACAAAAAAGATTAAAAACTCAAGTTTAATTTTAATGTAGGTTGATGTTGAGAATTTAAGTTCAAAAAAGCTAAAGACACCACTCGCAATCAAAGCTTTATCTCAGCTTAGCTTAAAACATCTAGAGTTCCAGAGATAAAGACATGGAAACCAAATAAAATCTTTTGTAAGTCTCCATGCTAACTAGCCTGAATTATTCCCTTTAGGTATCTCTTCTTAATTTATATCTCAAAACTAACCAAATGAAGAAGAGTCACTGGTCCACTACTTATAACTTTATAAGTATACAAATACACAATAATGACTTAGGAACATCAAAGTTCTTAAATAGAGGTAAGGGGGACATTAAGAAAGTAGAAACGCGAGTAAATTGGAAAGAAGGCGCATACTTTGTTCAATCTCTCGAAAGAGTCTGCACGCCGAGGAATCCAACCCGAGACAGCTTCGCCAGCCGCCTTAGCAAGCCAAGAAGGCCAACCAGCAGCAACCTGCTCACCTTCCCAAGCTTTAGGAACTACGATAATATCTGATTGATGCACCAAAACATCTTCAGGTTTCAGCCTACTCTTCTCAGAACGGTCCTCACATAATCGAATCGAAGTGTTTGCCTTTCTATCAATCAAAGACGTTCTACTATCACTTCTACTCATCATTTGGGGACCTCCTTCTCTACTCGAAGACGTCGTTTGAGACAGTCTCTTACTCGGTACTCTCTGCCTAGGACTCCCACCACCATCTTCCACAGCCTTGGGCTTACTACTTACACACCCCATTGGTGTATCAATGACACAGCTAAATTCAACGCTCAATTTAATATGTACATACTTTCACTCACCTCCAATCAACAACAAATTATGCAAAAACACCACAAAATTATAGAAAATCTAACAATTCCCAAAAACTCAACAAAATCACAGCTCAAAACTTGCTTCTAAATCGCACCAAGTATTACATTTATGCACTTTCCAGCCCATCAAAATTCATTAACCAATCTTTAAGCAATCAAAAACCCACGTAATTTGGAGGAAATTAAAGCAATAGATTTAAGAATCGGAAAATACCCAGAATCTCAAAATCCACAAGAAATTATTTGGGACCTTGAAAGCTTGAACTGAGTCAAATCGCGTAACTGGTAGCGTGTTGAAACAAGACCCTGAAAAGGAAAAAATAAAAATAAAAAGTAATTAGGGTTTCAAAAATCAAATGATGGGCGCTATTTGTTTACTTTTTCAAATAATGAATAAATTAAATCGGTTTTCCAAAGTATTGGAAGCATCGAATGATGGGCTGCCGACGCCGTCAATGTTTTCAATTGACGGTTTGCAACCCCTCAAAAAGAGGTAATCGATCTATAATTTTGAGAATTATCCTAAGTGAAATTTGGGTTTTAATTGTCTTGATTGTGAAATAAAATCATTTAATTGTCTTGATTGTATAATCAATATTATTAAACTAGTTTAAGTCCCGTGCAATGCACGGTTATTATTAAATTTTATAAAGAGTTATTGTATTGAATTTTATAAAAAAAAAAATAAACTCATAATACTAATTCAAAAATAAATATAACTTTAATTTTATATGTAACTCTATCAATGTCAAGATTAGTGACACTTAGACTTGATTTTTAAACAAAAAGGTCTTTGAAGTTTTTATTTTTTGTAAAAAAATTCTAAGGATAGTACCCGCACATGCTGCATTAGTATTGATACGACTTTTAATAGTGGAAAATAAAGTGTGTGTATATATATATATATATATATATATATATATATATATATATATATATATATATATATATATATATATATATATATATATATATATATATTAACAAAATGATAATGATTTTATTTTTAATTGAATTAAACATTATTGCAAAAGTAACAAAATTGGAAGAAAAAAAAAAGTTAATAGTATTATCGAAGACTAAAATAATATATAGTAGTATTGTTTAATAACATTTACCTCATTTTTTTTTAAAAAATAATACCAAATAAAAGACTACTTATATGTAAAAATATATTAGTTGGGTTTATATGGAGAATTATTATTGTTAAGAATTTAATTGGAAGAAAGATATTTTAAATTATTATAAAATGATTTCCTTAAAGAATCTGCATAAAAACGGAAAGTAAAATGGGCAGAAAAATTGTTAATGAGATTGTGACAAGTGTCATTTTAGGTTCGCTTTTAGTATAGGTTATTAATTGATTGATGATAGAATAATTGAGATGATTATAAATTAGTTGAATAAGTAATCGTACAATATTATCAATTTTTGACTCACTAAAGTATTCAATCATTTAAAGAGTGTTAATTAGAATTGCCGAAAAAAAATTAGACTAAACTATTGAATTGCCTCATATTATAATAGTTAACAGTTAAATTTTTTCTAGCTAAATTTGTGCAATTAATGGCTGAATTAATATGTGTGACATTAGTACTACCACTCAATCTTTCACTATAAAACCAACCATATTATGGTGCAAAGTTGTCACAACGTTCTAAAGGTTTACATATTTCATTGAATTTTGTTTGTAGTTATTGCGGTCGAGTGATCAAGCAAAGGTGTTTTGCTCTGAAAGTATCCTCATTTTATTGATTTGTGGCAGTAGCTATTGTCTTAGAGTGATTAAAAAATCACCTAAAAGTTTCATTTTTTTTTTGGGGGTTGTCAATTTCTTAAATGTCAATTTATGAGGCACGAACAATGCGTTTTTAGTCTGTAAAACTAATAATTCAAATGAAAAACTTATTCAGACTAATCCCAAAACCACCCTAACTTGAAAACTTGATCAAAACCATCATTTGTTCTGTTAATTTCATTAATTTCATTTTTTAATGTTGGAATTTGCAGAGTTGTTTGAGGCTAATTTCAGTGGTTGACACTTGACACTTCATTCTAATAGCCTAAGGTACTTTCTTCTTATTGTGCAAATCAATTTTTTAAAAAATATAATGCATATATTTCCTTTTGGGTGTCTATGTATTATGAACAAAGCTCCATTTACTCTGTATAGTTGGCTAATCTCTCATTGTCACTTTTGATCAAGTGAAATTCTAGCTCAATTATCACCCTTTTCATGTATGTGATCATTTATTATTATTAAATCAGTTTATGAGGACTTTATAATTCTAGCTCATAAGTTACAACTATATAATTCTAGCTCAACCTGCGTTGTTTATGAGGACTTTATAAAAATAATTTCATTGCCATGATGGTTAACTAACAATGAGAGGAAAATTTTGATTACAACTTTTTAAAGCAAGTGAAATTTTGATTTGATGGTTTAGTTGTGTATCCTTTTTATAAAGGATATACTGTAACACCCTAGAAATTCCTTTCTTTTAAAATACCTGTTTAAAACTTTAATTAGGAATATCTAAGACATTACCGCCACCGTGATAACGACTAAGGCAACTATCAAAGACACACAGCGGAAGACTAATTTCAAACCCTTTCAAAACAAGTCAACTTAAAAAGTAAATCAACGAAAGTAAAGTCAAACCAAAGTCAAACGAAGTAAAATAAAATCAACCTACAACTTCGAACCATTATAGGCCCTTATTAAAACCAAACCAAATTCAAAACCTCTTTGTTAGTCACGCATAATAATATTATCATAAATAATTAAAGCGATAAACACATCATAAACTTATGGAAACTAGCATGATACGCTCTTCACTCATGCCCATTCATGAATATGCTTCAACACCTGAAAAGGCTTATCTCTACCTATTTCCACTACTATCCATTATAAATGGGTCATAATAGGGCCAAGATAAAGACAAGGCCAACAAACACACAATCAGCAAAGCTGAGTACATAAGCGTAATTAACACACTAACATACAATTCCCTTTCAACACACAACTTACCATGTTGTACCTGTTTTTCAAGCATACAACACTCAATAAAATTCTTACTAGACACTAAATAATTTATTTAGCATTGATTACGCATCGAACGGGTTTTCCCCTATCCTCCCCCAATAAATTGAGGTTACTGACACGGAAGCTAACCGTGCCAGCATCAAAAACCACACATAGGTGGCGGAATTCCTGCGCATAATAATAAAAAGGAATATACAGCGTCCTGTACTCCATTAGAAGTTATGGTTAAATATAAAATCCCATAACTCCTCCCATATGTTCATACTCAAGGTATATACGTTCCAAGAGTTTTGGTGCGTAATATCTTTCACTTTACGTTATTTACAAATTATTAAACTTGGTGATGACTCTCAAACCATAATTATTCAATCAACAATAATTATTCAAACAATCAAATATTTCAATTTAATTCTTGAATAATTAGTGACCACATAATATTTAATGTTGAACCCTTTTTAATTCTACCTCGGTGCCAATGACACCTTAAACGCATAAAGCGCCACAAATCCTATCCCTCGGCGTTAATAACACCTTAAGTGCACAAAGGCACCAACATACAATTTATTCCTCGTGTACATAGACACTTATATAGCTCCTTTCCTCATGCTTATAGCATCAATAAAAATTATATGAACCATAAATAAATTCCTTTTCAATATTCTAAACCAAATTAAACATTTAGTTTAATTAAACATGCTCTCTAACATGCCACAAATAAATATGTGGTTCATAAATAATATTCCAAACTATTATTTTCCATCCAATAATCCATCACAAATAAATCATGCCTCATAATCCAATCATCAATAACATCCAAATCATAATTTCCAATCCAAACCTAGCATGACACTACTTGTAATCAATCAAACACATTTAGCATGCTATTACATCAACATAATTATGCTAAGTACGCGAACGTACCTTGAATACGATCTTAATATCGCCACAATTAATAGAAATCACTCACTTCAAAGTCTCCTACAATTTAAAATCATAAAAGAATATTAAAACCCACTCTACACAAATTTCCAGCAATATATACTATTATAAAACCCCTCATAATTTATTTAAAATAAGCTGAAATTATATTTAAAACATCATAATTCAATCTCAACTAATGGGTAATTACAATTCCTTAAAGAAACTTGATTTCTAATGCTTTACCAAAAATTCCAGCACTTTATTTTAATTAAATCTTGCTGTAATTTAGTCTTAAAACACTTTAATCAAAGGTTTACACCATTATATATCATAATCCTTCAATAATTTATAAATCAAGAACCTAGGGTTTCAAAAATTGGGGCTTTTTAATTAAAAACATAATCTGAAAATTAATTAACATAATACTTTTAATCAAACATCAAAATCAAATCACAAAACCCATAATTAATATTTAGATCTAGGATTAAATTGATTTTTAAAACAAAATTAATAATTTTATTTTATTTTATTTTATTTTATTTTTTTTATATTCGAAAAAGAGGGAGGAAGAAGGTGGCGGCAGCCACCACACCGGCTGCCAGCGCCGGTGGCCGCCTGCTGGTAGCGGCAGCCACCTGCTGTCGGTGGCTGGCAGTGGTGGTGGGGGTGGCCGAAAAAAAAGAAGGGGAAGGGGAGAAAGGAGAAAGAAAAAAAAGAAAGAAAATAAGGAAAAGGAGAGAGAAGTTTACCTTGGGTTTTCTCCCCTTTGGGCAAAGTTTGATTTGCCTCATATGTGGGATATTTATACCCCTTCTCTAAAACCCTTCTCCCTAAACTTTCCCTTTTTAATTTATCCTAATCCCATCCCTAATACAACTTTACTAAAATAAACTTTCCTAAATTAAACCCCAACTTAATTAAATAATTAATTAAATAAACTTTCCTTTTTTAAAATATTTCCAACTAATTAAAATAAATAAATAAAATACTTTAAATAAAACATTTAAATTCAATTAAATACTTCTCAAAATACTTATTTTAAATAAAATACGCATAAAAATACGAGGTATTACATATACAAAAAATATAAAAAACACCATATATTATACAACTTCAAACAAAACACAAGAAACACCATTATTGTACATTTTCAGATCAAACTAATCAATTAATACTTACACACCCAAAAAAGGGAATATTCACTTGCAAGGGAATAATAATGGATCTTCGCACTGATGGACAATGGAAATATTTATCATGTGACACATGCAAGAGAATGATACATGATGATCGGTTTTGTAGGGTTTGTCAACTACGAGTGAAATACCCAAAACCAAGGTAAGAAATTATTTTTGAAAAAAAATTACAATTACAACAATTTACAAATACAGCCCATACACAGGTACTTATTTTAGGTGGAATTAGACCATGGGAGTAAAAGCTGCCAAATGACATTATTTGATAAAGAAGCTGAGAAGATTGTCGGAATTGAAATAGAAGAAACGGTGAACCTCTACAATAAGGTAAACACAAAACACACAAAAAATAAACCAAAAGAAAAAAAATTGGCCAGACAAAAGAAATGGAAAATCAATTAATATATTCTATTGCATTCATTTAATACTATTATTCAAATAATATGCACATTTGGATACCAGGCACATTTGGATACCTATGACTTAATACATTTAAATCACAATCTACAATAACAAATTGCAGGCTAACGGGGAGGACAAAGTTATGAGTTGCCTAAAAGAATACAACGGAAAACAATTTGTATTCCGTGTGAAAGCGAACACAAGAAGTGACACAGTGGAGTTGAACTGTCACAAGACATTTGACATAAACTATAACTTAGAAACAAAATATTTGCTGCAAAAGATTCATGGCATGATGAAAACATAAAAAAAACGACAACCAAGGTACGCAAGAAGATCCGCATATGTTGCACAACACAAGTTCCCCAAATGCAAGTGACACAACATCAACTAAATCAGAGGACAATGAACGGAAAATAAATTGAACCACAGGGTAAGCATATATTGATACCCCTACCCCCAAACCCTTTTTTCCCCAACAAAAAATAACCCAAAGCACTGATATCATCATATGAATTTGTACAGGGAAACTGAACAAACGAAGCTTCTCAACTCTGGAAAGAACCTATGCAAGGAGAAGATGCAGAAGAAAAACAACTCCCAGCAAATAACGAAGATGTATCATAAAATGAAAAAATTGAGACATAAATAGAGTCTATAAATGATTTACTTGATAAATAATACATCCTACTGAATGTAAAAATTAGCAATCAAGTACGGTATTGTTAATTACTCTAACTATTACTTATGCATTTACGGAATTTTATTATTGCTAATTAATTTTCAATATATATGCTATTTAAAAATGAAAAACTTGCAAATTATACGTACAAAATTCTAGCAAGACAATATAGTGGAATTAAATAAAATAGTCACACACAACAAGTGATTAGCTAACTTTATGGAATATGAAGCAATATTTTGAAAAAACTATAAGCATGAAATATCACAATATCTACAAACAACAAAGAAATAAAAAACCTGGGGCATCGCCCGGGTCTAACTAGTTTACTATTCACTTAGCAATAGTGACTTTCCTTTTCTACCCTTAGCCCCCTAAACTGGACCACCCAAATCACCTGGGTTAGTTATGTCTTTTCGTTTCCCCTTTTTTTTTTGTCTGATTTCCAGCTTGGCGTGACGTGTCCTCTTCTCTTACCTTGTTAGTTATGGGTGCTTTGCATGACTGATACTGATCTTTCTTCCATTTTTTTTCCTTTCCCTCCTAATAAAGCCGTACTACTTTGTGGCGGAGTCTTCAACAGCTATGGTGATGCCGGCGGAGATTGATCGGTTTCAAATCAGATGGCGCTCCAGTGGAGATGTGTCCTGGTTTTTTGGGGTAAATTGTTCCATGGCGTGGTTGCGTGGAGCTTGGGTTGTGGCTGCATTGCAATTGTGGTTTTCACATTCTAAGGTCTGTTGTTTTCC
Source organism: Chenopodium album (assembly GCF_948465745.1). NCBI lineage: Eukaryota > Viridiplantae > Streptophyta > Magnoliopsida > Caryophyllales > Amaranthaceae > Chenopodium > Chenopodium album. The sequence goes on along the minus strand of NC_137850.1, from coordinate 25,833,856 downwards.
GGTTCGGTTTTGCTTCGTAATTGATTATTGTTTGGTTTATTAAGATTGTAATAGTGTGATTAGAGATCTGTTTAATTATAGATTTTGTGTTTTTTAAATGCAATTTAGCCTTTAATTGAATTGGATTTGTTTTGGAAATATACCTGATTTGATTTTATTAACTTATTAGCGGTTGTAGTGATGATTAAATGATAGTCTTGTTGTTGTTATTGTTTGATAATTGTTTTACCAAAGAGATGTGCTGTTTGTTTTGGTGAAATTAAGATACAAGATAGTAGTTGTTGATTGTTAAAGGCTGGTTTGGGAGTTAAATTAGCTTATTATTAGTAGTTATGGTTGTTAAGGACTGTTTTGGGAGTTATTATTGTGAGCGGCTGGTTTTTGAACAATGAATGTAATGGTTTGTTTGTAGAATTTGTACTTTAATTAAATGTGCTCTTTTTTTTTAGATTAGATAGAATTGCTTAGGAAATGTACTCCACTGCATATTTTATTTGTCAATTTCTATTGTTAAAAAGGAAGATATTTTTCTTATACTTGTATTAGTAACAACTTCTATGGTGGTAGGTTTTTTTTGGTTTAAAATAATGCAGAAATTGTCCTTTCATTTTTGCCTCTTTTTATTTGTTATTATTTTTAGTTGTTAAAAAGGAAGATATTTTCCTTATATTAGTAACAACTTCTATGGTGTGTTTTTTTTTCTGGTTTAAAATAATGCAGAAATTGTACTTTCATTTTTGCTTCTATTTGGTGTGCGTGTATATATATATATATATATAAAATTGAGATCATGTGAGAACCAAGGTGAATAATAGGAACTAGGAACTAATCTCAGCCATTGATCGCACTCCATCTCATGGCTCACATTGCACCCGCTCTCAATAATGGCTTTCTCGTAATTTCGCTGTTTTCTAACTTTTTTCCAGTTTTTTTTAACTTTTAAGGCAATTTCATTTAGTTTAAGACTGATTTCATTTACTTTTACTCTCTCCGTCCCAAATTACTCGCAACGGTTTGACTTTTTGCACTATTCACACATCTCCCTTTAGCCATCTTTTTTAACTATTATATGAAACTCAATGTAATCATGTAAGATGTTGTTGGATCTATTCAAATATATAGTTTCTTAATTTAAAATTTTTTATAACTTATATAAATATATAATAAAAGTTATCAATGGTTAAACATGAGCATCGGCAAGCGTGTCCAGTCAAAATGTTGCAAGTAAATTGGGACAGATGAAGTACTAAATTTTCATTTACTTTTGAGAAATGAAACTAGAAACTACTTTATAAAGTTAAAATATTACAAAAATGCCATTAATGTAGGGAATATTTCAAGCATTCCAAACTTGAACCCCACTGTGATCATACACTTAAGTACGGTGGCGTCCAAAGGGAAGGAAGCTAGAGCAAAAGAGTCGTCAACAAGTTTTAGGAACTTGTAAACCGCTCACAGGGTGAAGGTTACACCCGTTCACGATCCATGAGATCGCTAACTCCATAGTGGTCTGGAACCATATTTGGATATTCGGGAATGAGGGTACAAATCCAACCTAAAAGAGATTGAACCTGCCTTAAATATATGCCTTTACTTTATTTTTCTCATATTCATGTGTGCTTTCTGACTAATATACAATCAATATATTAATCCTAAACTTGTTTAATCTATGTTGGTTGAATATTAATGCACAAACAAAACTATTATTGACGATCACTTGAATTATAATCATATTAGCCTAAACAAAATTATTAATTATCTTATTAAGCGTGATTACAAGTACAAATTCCCTTTAATCCTGAGCAATAACAATAATATATCAAGCAACATAATAACATTGATACAACAAATCATCATCATCAAAATAATATCCTCATCAAAGCATAATAATATTAGCAAGATCCTAGGCATGATACTAACAAGATTAATAACAAATCCTAGCATGTCATTAAACAATAAAGATAAAATCTTTTATCCCTAACATGATAGAAGAAATTGGAAGTAACCTAAGCATGATACTAGAAAACCATAAATAACATTCTAACATGATACTAGGAATTAATATAATCTATACATGCTTTCTAAAGAAATATAGAGCGATTAAAAACAACTTACTTTGTTGTCTCGTATCTCTTTCTAATAACAAAATACACACGTTAGTAACTTCAAGGAAAATATTAAATCAAACAATTAATTTAAATAATTGAAATAGGGATTTGGGACCAAACCCTCATAAATTATCAACCTTTCACGTCTAGGGCGAAGGCAACTTCGAGGTTGGGTAGGTGTGTCTAGAACTCGTGAATGCGGTATTGTGTTTGTAGAAAGGCTAGGCTTAGAAAGAGGGAGAAAAAATAAGCTTTTGCTTAAAAGAGAAGAGAATAAAATTAGATGATTATTTATGATCAAGCTTGTTGATGATTGAAAACGGGGAATATCGACCCTATTTATAGAGAAAATAGTCCGGAAACAATAGAAAATAGTCAAAATTCGAATTGGAATAAAACTGCTTTTGTCGTGGCGCGATGGTTCACGCGTTAGCCCACCGCTATACAGAGTCGTTAATCTAATTAAATTAGACTAATTAACGTCCGTACTTATCTTTTAAAATCAGATTTAATTCTTTTAAAAACACTTGTTTTATTCCAAATAAAATTCTTTATTTTCTAAAAACATAATTATTAATTCTAATTCTACTAGAATTTAAGAGAATCTTCTAGATTATTCTAGAAGATTAAAGTCAATCCTAATGACTTTAGAAATAATAATTAATCGGTCCTCCACTAGATCATTGGGCCGTATATAAAACTTATTTCGGGTCCAACTTAGTATTTTGGCCATGACTTCCTCATTATTCATCGGAATTGGGCTTATAATATATCGTTAGAAACTCTTTTCGAACCCAATCCAACTACACCATTATTGGACCCTTATCATAGACCAAACTAAATTGGACTGGACATTTTCATAAATAGAGTACATTTTCGGAAACAGAAAGAAATATTTTATTAAAAACGACCGCATCACAAGACTTTTCACACTTTCACTTCGTTCGATAATCAATGAGGTGAAAGGTATTCATCACTGAGTTTGGTTTTTGGGGAGACACAATTAGGTGTCTATATATATATACTTCCTCCGTTATTTTATTATTGCATTACTTGCCTTTTTAGGAAGTTTCACAAATATTGCACCATTTCCTCTTTAGGAAAAAAATTATTTGTGTTCACACTACAAATACCCAACGTACCCTTGCTTTTTCACACTTACTTTTTAGTTTATCAATATGTCACATGGGCAATTTTGTACTTTTACCTTTCTCTCTCTTACTTTTTTCCACTACCAAAATATTTGTACCCAACCCCTGTGGTGCAATAATAAAAAAACGGAAGAAGTATATATTATCTACTTGTATTTTCTTTGGATTCATCTATTTCTGTACCACTTTCTTCATTATATTGTGAGAAAAAAGGTTGGTCTTGTTAATTTTGGCTGAGGTTCAAATGCTTTGTGGTGATTATGTAGTGATTTGGACTTGAAAATACATGATTAAGTGGTAACTAGCATCATAAAAGTATACACAGCTTTACTTAACTGATTTAATAATTTACTAACTTACATACAATTACTTACTTGGACTTTAACAAACAGAATTCACACTTTACAATCACATGTATTGCCTTATCATTAATGAAGAACAAACTGAATGTGTTAAGTTTGCTAGCTATTTTTTTTATGCTATAGTTATGTATTTGTTTAGTGACTGGTAACTCATTCTCTTTTTGTTTTGTTTTGTTTTGTTTTGTTTTTTTTTTTTTTTTTTTTTTTTTTTTTTTTTTTTTTTTTGTGGAGTAGGGGAGTAAGAGATTTGTAGTTTTCGATTTCTTGAGCTGGCTTTGTTCTTTGGCCGGAAAATCACTTACAGTTGTTATTGGTGAGTTTGTGTATCAGATTTGATGTGAAAATATATGTATTTATTTATGTTGCTTGCATGGATTTCCTTTAAATGTTGTAGATTAGTTTGCAAATTAATTTAATCGACCTATTTTTAAACCTAAATGCTATTTTTGGCGCTTCCAGGTCATGGCTACTGAATTGAACAAAATTACTATTCCGTTTCGACCTCTTTTGGGTCAAGTGCTTGACTTTTTAAGTTTTCTTAAGCCAGTATATGGGTTTGTAAACCAAGTTAGGAATAATGCCTTTGTGCGTGTGAAAACTGAATGTGGCGTGTCTGAGTTTGTGTTTTTTGGTGGGGAGGTTAACACAATTCAAGAGTTACAAGAGAGGGCTGCTCAAAAGGCTGTGCAGAAATTGATGAGCCACTTTGGAGTACGTGTGAGAGAATTTATAGCTGATAGATTGAGGATGTATCAGCTGTGTAGTAAGCTTTTTAGGCAGAAAGTTATTGACATATGTCATGAAAAGGGTTTAGAAATCCCTGCTATACAAGGCAATTTGGGTAAAAAACCTTCTAATGGTGTTGTTCATGTGACTATTGATTATGTAGAGTTTTTAGGTGCTGTTGTTAGGAAAACTGGAGCAAGTGTGAGTTCATTGGAGCAAGTTTTTGTTGAAGATTTGGGATACGTGGTGTAATACCCCGTATTTTTATGCACTTTTTATAAAGTATTTAAGTATTAATAAAATGTATTGTTAAGGGCTTAAGTATTTTAATTAAATATTTTAAAGGGTTAAAGTATTTTAAGTATAAGGTTTTATAAAAGTAAAATATATTTTGGACCAAACGTTTATTGATTATTGGGCAATGTAAATTATTCCTACATACTCTTATTGGAATAACCCATTCCAAAACCCATAACTTAAGCCCTATCCCATAACTTAAGCCCACATTTTTATAAGCCCAAATTTAACCCTACACTCCCTAATCTATAAATACACCATGAATCCCCAAAAATTTCCCACACAAAAAGGTTAGTCTTATTTTCTTTCTCCTTTATTTATTAATTTGTGGTTTTGATTTTATTGTTTGAAATTAATTTAAATAGTATCAAATTGTATTTTGATGATTAAACTTTATAATTTCAGATTTTATAAATGTCATATTTTTAAGATTTTGTAAATTTTATAACCTAGGGTTTTTAATTATTGAAAATCATGATTTTAGGGTTTTTATGAACAATTGATTTAGTGCTTTTATAGTAATGATGTTTTGAAATTTTGGTGATTATAACTAATGATTAGATTAACTTAATTCCAGATTATTTTGAACACGTAAATTCGTGTTTTAATTTTTAGATTTCCGTTCGTTAATATTAATCCCGTTTTAATCCCGATCAGGTTATGAACTCATCCGATTTTGATAAAAAAGTAGTGTTTTCCGTGTGGAAACAACGTTTTAAAAAATAATCATTACCTTTGGTAGTGTGCACCACCCTCTCGTGGCCAAATTCAGCCTCTAAATATGATTTTCGGGCAGTTTTTTATTTTTAACGAAGTTTTTTATGCTTCTAAACCTATAAAATAATTATGGTGAGTATTTTGTGATTGAAAAAGCTTTGAACTTTATATTCTAACTTTAAAAATAATTTTCAGATTTCATACCTTTTATTTTGAATCCTCTAATTGCATTGAATTGATATATTTTTGGGTTTTTAACACACTAACTTGCTATATAATGACTATTTCAAGTAATTATGCTTATGGGGTTATTTTATATACTTAAAACAAATTTCCAGATTTATTTACCCACTTTAAAGTTGCTGTAATTTGATATAAAACACTATATTTTCATAAATCTAACATATAAACTTGAAGTTGGGATGTTATATTACTAACCTTGATTTTGGAGACAATTTAAAGGCTTTATTTTGATGATTTAAGAGGTTTTAAAGTAGTTTAGTATTGCTGTAATTTTAATTGCTTTGGTATTGATTTATTTCTAATTGTTTGGTTTAGGAGAGGACTTTGTAGAAGGCGACTTCTAGTTTTAAAGTGGCCAATCGAATTGTTTACTCAAGGTACGTACAAGTTACGAAATCTTGCTTGTAGGTGCATGTTTAAGGACGGATCGAGAACTTAGTATCATGTATAGGATTGACTGGGTTAAATTGTCTGGTTATACATTGTGAATTTCAAATGATGTGCACTAGTTTATAATGCAAGTATTATGTGTGCTTTAATTATGCAAGGGGCGCTTAAAGGCAAAGGTATGTGATTGGTGTAAAGATCAAATTATTACTCATTCATGATTATGTAAACAGGATGAGTAAAGGAGAGATTCAAGTCTTGTAAGATGAGGTTAAGGTTTTGGGGTGCCTTATGCACTCAAGGTGTTTATACACCGAGGTAGTAATGGAATAATTAATAAATGTTGTTTATCACTAATAAATCAAGAATCTAAATTGAGAATTTGCCATGTTTAATTGAATTGTTTGGGATGTTTGTATTGAAATGTATATGAGTCATCACCAAGTCTAAACCTGTAAATCACGTAAAGTGTAAGATGGATGAGAAATAAAACTCTGGAATGGTGCACATCTGGAGTAATGACAATCAGGGGTTGGGGTACATGGGGTATTAGCCATGTACTTTTATCGAGGCCGTCTGATCTGCGAGTCTCCTCTTTCAAATATTATTTTTCTAAAACTAGGAGTTAGGTGAGATCTCATACTAACTACGGTCACGGAGTCGCGCCCGTGGTCATTGGATGTTTATTGATGTTTCCGAAAGGAGGCATAGGGTTTTTCTTTATTGATGTTGCAAATGGGACATGGGTTGGACAACCTTGTCTATTGCTAAATCCAATGAACTAATTAAATGAGTCAGTGAGTATCCATTAGTGAGGTCTTAATAAATTTAATAGCCGAGTCATGAATTGAGTCTATATTTAATGATGCTTGTGCTTGATTATTAGTAGCATGTTAGGTATTTTCTTAATTTGTTTCGCAGCTTGTATGTACTCAGCTTTGCTCACTGCGTGCTTTTGTGTGTGTCTTTCTTTGGTCATGGCCTTCGCTTTTTAATGACCCTGTGACGATCCAATTTTTACACTTGCAATATTGGGGAGCAGAATAACCACAGGTTCTTACACATGCAGCATTCATCAGGGTTGTGGGATCTTGAGTAGAGAGTTGGTTGTTTGCATTTTATTTCTTTGGCAAGTTTGAATTTATTTTAATTCGATTTTATTTGACACTAATTCCTTTGGGTTTGAATTTATTTGAACACTGAATTTATCACTTACTACTTTTATGGGGTTTTAAATAAGGGCCTTAATGGTTCCAACTTGTAATACTTATTTTGATTTAATTCCTTTGTTTTGAGGTTTATTTAAAACTGTTTTGGTTTTCCGCAGCTAATTTCTGAGATAGCTTTAACGTTTGAACACGTGGCGGTAGCACGCCAGTAATTCTCTTGAAAATGTTCAGGTTATATACGGTTTCTCACAGGTTTTTAAGAGAGAATTATTGGGGTGTTACACGTGGCTTGGGTGACAGTGACTTGCTTGCATTATGGAAATGCTATGGAGTGTATTCATAGCGATCCATTTTCAGAACCTGCTACTGCAATGCGAAAGGCTGCTAAAAGGGTTGTTTATTACCTGGTGGCTCGATATAATTTAGAGATAGTTGATGCTAATTATGGAGCTGCTGTAGAGAAAAAATGCTACGTATTTTGCTTTAAAGGAGAAGTTTTACCAGTTAAAGGAGCGTTTAGTTGCTAGAGGAGATCCTTTCAATGAGGATGAATACTACACTCTGAAAGCTGAGAGACTTCGGATACCTAATTCTGATGTACCTCCAGCTGCTCCTATACATTAAACAACGCTCAAGTGCTCTAATGGAAGGTGCATCTTCTTCTGGTGTTAGGATTACTGAACCTTTGGTTTCTGGCATACCTGAGCTAGAAACTGTGAAGAAGCGTGCAAAGTTTATCTAATGAGTTTAGTCTATTACTTCTTTTTGGGTGGAGCACACTGTTTTGATGATCTAGGTGTTTATGATTAGAATGGACAATGTCTATTATGATGTAAACTTTTGTTTTAAGTTCAGTTCTATATCTTAGAGTTCAGCTTTTGGTTAATGAAATAGTTTGGCAGACGCACCTTTGTGCGTTGTAACTGACCTATTTTGTAATGAACTTTTCTAAATCAATTGAAGTGTCTTTTGACTTTTTTTTTATTTTAGCACATCTTACTTACATGTACTGAAATAATTATCTGATATGCTCTGTTTGGTTACATTCTGTGCAGATGTTTATTATTTTTTAAATAGCAGCAGTACGAATCGGTATGTTCTTACAGTTAGATGGTGTTTAGGAATAGGTCTTTATATTACTGTTGTTGATGTATTGTTATATGGTACTGCTTTAATTATTCAGCATATGTGATTCTTTTAAAAATTGTTTGAATAGCTAGGGCACGTTTTAAAAGGTCTTCAGGACAGTGTAGAAAATCAAAGCGAACAAGTGGATTATCTTCATTGCATGCTACCATTAGGTAAAATAAATAATTTTTGATGGTTAATAGAGTCACTTTAAGAGTAAGTTTGCCTAAACTTCATGATTTGAATAGTGAACCAGAACAATCGAGACCTCAGACAAGTAGATCAAGACCTTTAACATATGACACAATTGAAAGTAAGAACTTTGACTTGATTTGTGATTATAAAATGAATATTTGACTATTTTCATTTTATTAAATTTTGGTATGGTTCGCCTCTATATTGTTACAGAAACACTTGCGGCTACTATAGGCAAACCGTTACCTACCCAGCCTTTAAAGCTACCTTCACTTTCCTACTGTAACAAATGCAATGCTAAAAAGTTTGCTTTTGAGTCTCTGAATTTCTGTTGCGGGGATGGAGACATTAAAATAGCTACTAATGAATATCCGCCAGAGTTAATAAGGTTGTTCACTTCACAAGATGAAGATGTTGTGCATTTTAGAAAATATGCTAGATTATACAACAACTTATTTGCATTTAGTTCACTTGTTGGCAACATCGATACAGATACATATAAAGGCATATATGTTTTCAAGTTACATGGTCAAATATATCACTTTGTACCAAACTTAATACCAGATGAAAATGGTCCAAAATACCTTCAGCTTTGTTTTTATGATGGCCAACATGAACTTGAAAATCGACTAGGCTGTTTTCCTGAATTAAGACAAGATGTAATTGATATATTAATGCACGTGACTAAAGATAATCCATATGCAAGCTTCTTTCGTTCTTTGAAAGAGCTTGATGTCAATGAAAACACAAAATTCTGATAAATCAAAACACTATTCCTGACCAGCGTGTATATAATGCTCCTACATCATATGATGTTGCTGTTATTTGGCCTGAAAACTTGTCATCCAGTCAAAGTTCTTGGCCACATATTCTTGTGTCAGGAAAATCTGACGATTCTCACCGAGTAATGCATTATTATGGCTGTTATGAGCCCCTGTAGTATCCTTTGCTTTTTCCACGGGGTGAATGTGGGTGGAATACAGGGCTAAAAAAGGTTTCTCATGGTGGGGACATGCAAGCAGACTCTTCAGTAGATCTAGTGCATTCTTGTGCGATACATACACCAGAGGAATTACTTGCTGAAGAAGCAGCCCGTAAGTTTAATTATATAATATGTTTGTTTAAAATATAGCAGATTGCATGGTTGAAATTTAATCTGATAAATTTAATGAGGGCATTGTTTTTTATACTAATAGGAGCTTCTGGAAGACATACTAGAGCTTATAAATTTATTTCTGCAAGGGAGTACTATGCATATAAGCTGCAAATACGGCCAGGTAATATACTGCTAAGGGGGGGGGGGGGTCGTGCTTATCAATAGTATGTGGTGGTTATGTATGTCAAAGTTGAGAATACAAGGCTAGATTTCTTTCGTAAAAATCAAGATACAATAAGAGCCGATTTATATAAAGGAATTCTTGATACAGTGGAAGCAGGGGAGACTAATGCTGCTAACGTTGGTCATAAATTCATTTTACCGCCGTCTTTCTTGGGAGGTCCTCGTGATTTGAAGAGGAGATATTTGAACGTGATGTCTCTTTTGCAGCGATTTGGAAAACCTGATCTTTTTGTCACTATGATGTGCAACGCAAATTGGCCAGAGATTAAAGCTGAGCTAGCTCCTAGTGAAGCAGCACAAGATAGGCTAAATTTAGTTGCACGTATATTTCGAGCGAAATTGATAGCTTTAAAAAATAAGATTAAGAAAGAAAAGGTTTTTGGTAAAGTGGCAGCTATGATATATGTCGTAGAATTTCAGAAGAGAGGTTTACCCCATGCTCACTTTTTGCTGAATTTAAAGGAAGAGAATAAGATGAAGTCTGTAAGTGCTGAAATTCCTCCTGTGACACAGCCTGATCTACGTAGGATTGTGTTAGCTCATATGATGCATGGACCATGTGGAAAATTAAATCTAGATTATCCTTGTATGAGAAAGAAGGATGGTGTTGTTGCCTGTAAAAATGGATTTCCAAAACAATTCACAGTGCAGACTACAACAAATAAAGATGGATATCCTTGCTATCGCAGAATAGATACTGGTGAAAAGGTGAAGATCAGAAATGCTGAGCTAGATAATCGATGGGTTGTGCCTTATAACCCGTACCTCTCTACCCTATTTGATTGCCACTTAAATGTCGAAGTTTGTTCAACTATAAAAGTAGTGAAGTATTTATATAAATATGTTAACAAAGGGCATGATCGGGTGGTTTTTAATATATCAGCACAGGATAAAAATTCTGTAGATGAGATTGTTCAGTACCAGTCTGGAAGATGGGTGTCACCATGTGAAGTAGCATGGAGAATCTTTGCATTTGATCTTTTCTATATGTATCCACCAGTATTGCTTCTACCTGTTCACTTACCAGACATGCATACTGTCTATGTACGTCCACATCAACGCCTTGATGCAGTTGTTGCAAGTGGTGCCTATTCAAAGACTCCTCTAACAGAGTTTTTTCGCATGAATATGGCTTTTGAGATTGGTTTGGGGTACTTATACGGCAAATTTGTGAGCATTACAGGTGGGACACTTCAGCAAAGAAGTGGTTTAAAAGACAGTACATTAAACCAATGATTGCCCGATTGGCTTTTGTGGCATCCTGTGAAGGGGAGCGCTTTTACCTTCGCTTATTACTTCTTAATGTTAAAAGTCCAACTCCTTTTACTAGCCTTCGTACTATAGATGGTCGAGTTTGTGCAAGTTTTAAAGATGCATGTCTCAAGTCTGGTATACTGGAAGAAGATGATGCTGCCAATATATGTCTATCAGAAGCAAGTAAGGTTTAGTTACCTATGGCTTTGCGTCGTCTATTTGCAACTGTGCTGATATTTTGCCAACCAAGTAATCTTAGGAACTTATGGGATAGATACTACTTTACATTATCAGAAGATTTTACTCATAAACATCCTGATGCAGCAATTAGAGTTAAGAGGCTTACAATCAGAGCAGTTGAACAACATCTAGAAGCAATGGGAAAGTCATTGGAAGAATGTGGTTTAGTTGATTTGGTAGATATAGAAAATTCTGAGATCAATAGGACAAAAGATATTCAGGATGCTCTGGATGCGCCAATTCCTGAAGAATGCATAAACAATCGAAATCTTTTGAATGCAGGTCAAAGGGAGGCATTTACGTGCATAGTTCAGCATATTGTAGAGGGGAAACCAGGAGCTTTTTTTGTAGATGGTCCTAGAGCAACTGGCAAAACATTCTTATACAATGCACTTTATGCAGAAATTCGTCTTATGAATAAAATTGTTTTGCCAACAGCTACATCAGGAATAGCTGCTGCAAACATTCTATCTAGCCGCACAGCACATTCAAGATTCAAGATTCCAATGGATGGTGATGTATCAATATCTTGTAACATTTCAAAGCAAAGTAGTCTGGCAGCATTAATCAAAGAAACGGCTCTCATAATATGGGACGAGGCATCTATGGCAAACAAGGAAAATATTGAATCTCTAGATTTATTGCAGCAAGATATATGCGAAATAAATCTATTTTTGGTGGAAAAGTAATTGTTTTTGGAGGAGATTTCCGGCAAGTATTGCCTGTCGTTCCAAATAAGACTAAAAAAGAAGCAGTTGAAGCAAGTGTGGTTAGCTCCTATACATGGAATCATTTGATAAGATTTAGGTTAACAGAAAATCTAAGAGCTAGAAAAGATCAGCCTTTCTCTGAGTTTTTGCTTAGACTTGGAAATGGGGAATAGCAAACCAAGGAAAGTGACTATGTTCAGTTGCCAATGCAAATTGTGCAAACTTTCCAGTCCGATGATGATCCAATCACAGATATACTGGAAAAATCTTTTCCAGAACTTAGTTCACAGAATTTAGATCCACACACATCTTTTCAAGGAAGGCTGTTCTGACTCCTATTAATGATGATGTTGATTCCAGAAATGCTTTTATGATAGAGAGATTTCCTAGACAGACTATCATGTATAAAAGCTATGACACCATTTTGGATGATAATGGCAGCATATATCCAACAGAGTTTCTAAATAAACTATGTCCAGGAGGAATGAGCCCTCATGAGCTTGTATTGAAGGAAAATTGCCCTGTAATATTGTTAAGGAATCTGTTGCCCTCTTCAGGCTCTGTAATGGGACACAACTTATATGTAAAAGGTTTTTCTCAAATTTGATTGAATGTGTCACTGCTGTTGGTCAGTATCTAGGGGAGCATGTATTCTTACCCCGTATCAAGCTTCGCCCATCAAGTTCACAGAAATATCCCTTTCAGAGAAACCAGTTTCCCATCAAATTAAGTTTTGCAATGACTATCAACAAGTCACAAGGGAAGACCTTAGACAAGGTCTTAATTTATTTACTGCGCCCATGTTTCTCACACGACCAACTATATGTGGCGCTATCACGAGCACGGACAACTACTAATGTTAAAGTCTTAACAGTTATGCCTTCTACACTGCTATCAAAAAATTATGTGAAAAATGTTGTATCATATGCTGTTCTGAAACTAGCAGGTGTCATACAACTTATTCTGAACTAAAACTGGTTAGTTAAACCTGGTCTTTTTCATGAATTTAGTTTCTGCTTATCTTACTAGAGTGATTTCCATAAACATATTTAGCTAATTGATGTGTATTGTTTCTATTACAGGGTTGTCTTCGTTACTAAGGGTTCACAAGAACATTGTAGCATGTAAAAGATAAAAAGGGGAAAAAACAAAGGAGGATAAAAAAACATTAAAAGTATTTTATTTATATCATATATGTTTTTGCTGGTTTCAATGTAATGTATAATTGTAAATGTGTTAAATCAAACCATATAATTATATATTCCTTTTGTATCTGTGCTTCATGTATTTCAACTTTATATATGGAAAATTTAGTACTATAAATAAATTAACCTTATTTTATTATAAAGTATGATCAAGGTGGCTATAGGGCCACAAAAAATTGAAAGGACAAATTTTTCTACCAAAATAAGCTTGTAAAAGATATAAAAGTACATAAAATTTAAACAGAAGATTCATATTTGAAAAGTTAATATTATTATAATATTTTTCTATGGTAAAAAATTTGCTTGCTTAACAAGTACAACCAATCCATTGCAAAGAATTCAAGCATAAACTGACAGCTTGCTCTCTTTTTCTTTTAGAGGTATGGAATGTTTCAGTTTACAAGGACAAAAGGGAAGTACATACACATTACTGTCTATTGTTTAGCACATTGACCAGTACTCATACCCTTTATGTATTGTCTTTGCGTATTTTTATTTATTATCAATTTTCATTATATAAAAAGACTAATTGCTCTCATATTAGCTTTCACAGAAAGAGTTACAAACAAAAGCTTATCGAGCATGGAAGGTATAATTTACTGCTAACATATTAATTTTGCTCTTGGTATTTCTATCACTTAAAAGTGTTATATTTTCTACATTGCAAACTTTAGAGTGATATTTACAACAACTTGGATTTATTATAGGCAATCAGCTAAATATGTAATCTTGTGTATTAAATTCTGACATTGATGTATACTTATAAAACAGAGATACAAGACAACTAGACCAAAGCCTGAGCAATTGTATTTGAATGAATTAAATTCGTCTAGCAGATACATATAGTGAAGGTGCTTGTTGCTGAAAAGGGTAGAGATATACTATCCTCCAAGAAAATTGGCAGGTTTCAGACTTTGCTTTTAAAGGATGAAAAGGTATAGATTTATTACTTCCATTACTATACATTACCATGTTTTCTGATACATTGATACAAGAATCTTTTTAGCTTTAATATTCCATTCACAAGAATCTTTTTAGTTTTAAAAATGCACTCTAAATGAACAAGAAAAACTAAAAACACTTAAATTGCACCGATATACAAAATTTAGTGCAGATAACTTACTGTCAATGAGATAAAAGGCCTATTTTGATAAATAAGACTCTTTTATCTGTCTATATAAAGTAATAATGTTCTAATTATATATATACTCACATTTATGTATCAGCTAAATATAACAACAAATTACAGCAAAGGAAATAGATTCTAATACACAGCAACAAGAACTGTTTAAGTTTAGTATTCTTGCAGCATGGATCAATACCTGAAAGATTAAATATAAGCTTATCTCAAAAATTTAAAATGTTAATTTTACTGCTCAACATCAAGAAATATTCTAATTAAATCTTTTAGTTTATTTCAATCATCAATTACACGTAAACTTAGCTTAAAAAAAAGGGACTGTTGATAATATTCATGTCTTAGGTAAATTATACCTTGAACCTATAATAAGTAGAAAACTCAACTATAACATATACACATTTGATCTGATTCTATAATTATCTAAACTTTGTTTAATTTATAGGGTAATAGAATGTGTGGTACTCTATTTGGTGACCAAATTGAGGCTTTTGAAGAAGCACTGCAGTATCTGGGAGAATATCATATTTCCGCTGCACCAATTAGATACATAGATGAAATTTGAAGGACTGAGCTAGATCAATTTCCTTATCAGATGACTTTTGGTGCTAAAACTGTGATACAACCACTGTATCCCGAACTTGGACCAGTTGAACCTAACTACCAACCAATATCATCTATTCCTCGTGCAATAGACCCTGATGAGAAATATGGTATAGCCAAATACTAACAATTTAATTTCATTAATAGCTATTTAGTATATGTATTGACATGCATTCTTCTAATGAATTAGATGTGGTGGGTGTTCTGCTATTTGCTGAAGAATCACCCAGACCAATTGTACCGAGGGAAGGAGGGCGAGAAAGTCTTGTACGAGAGATAGTCACAACTGATCAAAGGTAAAAGATAGATAGCTTGAACCAATATTGTCCGATTTATCGTTTTTATTGGTCTCTATCATACAATTTAAAGTACTCCCTCCGTGTTTTTTTAAGTGACACACTTTCCTTAAACGACCGTTTTTTTAAGTGACACACTTCCTCTTTTAGAAATTCCTTACATTTTAATAATATATCTTCACCCCACTATCTCTTACTTTATCATTTCTCACTCCTTTCATGGTCCCCACTTCCTCTCACATTCTTTTACTTTATCATTTCTCACTCCTCCAACCTACCCCACTAACATCTTATTTTATTAAAGTCAATAAAATCTCCTAAAACTACGTGTCGGTCAAAGTGTGTCACTTAAAAAAACACAAAGGGAGTACTTATTATCTCTTATTAAAATTACAGCTATGACCAACCATTAGTTATCTCAGCGTGGAATGATCTTACAGCTCCAAAGTATTTTGACAGGCTAATGGGTTTGGTAGATAAGTTTATGATTAGAGGATTCAGAGCTTTTAAACCACATACTCGACGTGGTAAAATAATTGCTATTATTACTAACAATTTTATGTATCCCGCACCATAATTAGACCAGTATAACATTATAACTTTTATAGGTTTTTCAATGAATTCTGCAATGTCTACTCGAATCATATATGAACCTAAAGGAGAGCGTGCTCGAGTCCTATCTCACTGGTAATTTGCTTAGAATCTCAAGGGTGTATTGATATGTACATTAGATTTTAGAGAGAGAAACTTGGTAATTGATGATTGCTACATTTTGATCTTTATTCTATTTGATATTGATCAAAGTTTTGTAAGAATTCCTTTCTCTTTAATGCAATTTTAGTATTTGATCTTTGATATATTGTTGAATTTCTAATAGATTGTTTGATTTGATTGTTGATATTTTGATTATAATGTTGATGATGAAATTGATGATTTGTTTAGTTAAGCTTTTCAATTCTACAATGTGTAGTGAGTAGATCCTTTGCTAGGGATGTAGTGAAGCATATATGAATGATAGACTATTGCTAATTTGGGTATTTTGATTGATTTGATATTGTGATTAAATTGGTTGATGGAATTTGTGCATGTGTTTGATTTGTTGAGGAGTAGCTAACCTTGATTATCAAGATAGATTGCATTGTAGTTTTCATTGATACGACACATTGATTTGGAAGCTACTATTATCGATTGAACTTGTTTTGTGATTTTTCTTTGATAGTCATTCGTAGAGACCACTAGTTTGACCCTAGGAAATAGTTTTTCAACTGATTTTTATTGCAAATACCATTTTCCCTCGCATTATTCGATTGATCAACTTCCCGTCAAATTAGCATGTTTATCGTGAATGCATGTGAATCCTAATTCCCTAGTATCCTGATATTGATTTCTATTCTTAGTATTTATTGTGTTGATTTGCTTGCTTTAGACCAAACTGCTTGCGCCTAGACTTTGGAATAGCTTGACTTAAGACCGTAGCATATATCTCCATTC
Source organism: Chenopodium album (assembly GCF_948465745.1). Classification (NCBI taxonomy): domain Eukaryota; kingdom Viridiplantae; phylum Streptophyta; class Magnoliopsida; order Caryophyllales; family Amaranthaceae; genus Chenopodium; species Chenopodium album. The sequence goes on along the minus strand of NC_137850.1, from coordinate 25,817,097 downwards.
TCTTGGGTTCGACCCGGACTTACCCCTATACTAGGGTTAGGTTTGGTTATAAATTTGGTTTGATTGGGGGAGTTTTAGAACTCAATGACCTAGGGGATTTCCTCCCATCATCATCGCGCCGCGTTGGATTTGGATTTTCAGCGTCGAATTTTTGCCATTAATCTGGGCAAATTTCGTTCAATTTCGTTCAATTTCGACTTTCGTACTCGAGGCGTTTTTCGGAATTATTCAATTTATTTTCATTGCTTTAATAAAATAAAGAATTTAAAATAAAGTTGATTAAAATAAAAATCTTAAAAATTGCATTAATAAATAAAAATTACATTATTGATGGAATTAAATAAAGCTTAAAATAAAATTGACTTAAAATTAAAATTGTCAAATAAGTTGAAAGCAATGCAATGCTGTAATCTGCCTTCTCTTTTCTAGCCCTTTTCCCAATTTTTCTCGGCTTCTTCCTCATCATCTAAATATTTTACTAATAGGGACCCTTTAGATGATCTAACTTCTACCTTGGTAGAAATAGTTTTCTCTGGCACAAACACCCCAACTTTCATTTCAACCCACACTTTTTTCGGATATTATAAACAATGTAAGTTAAAAGCAATGCAATGTACTATAAACAATGCAATGTACTATAAACAATGTTTCTACATTTAAATTTCAGACCTTGTTTTATTATGATATTAAGTAACCCCTCTCATATTATTAAGTAACCACTCTAATGCTTTTAAGTAAACCATATCATACTATTAAGTAATTGCTATTATGCCATTAAGTAATGCTTCTAATGCTATTAAGTAAACCCTATCATACTATTAAGTAAGTAATCCTTATAATGCTATTAACTAAAACCTATCATACTATTAAGTAATTGATATTATACCATTAGTAATCCATATAATGCTGTTAAGTAACCCCTCTCAAACTATTAAGTAATTGGTATTTGATATTAAGTAAACCCTCTCATGCTAGTAACTAATTGCTATTATGCTACCCTAGTAAATACAATGATAAAACATAACTATACACATAATCCATATTAAGTAACCAATATAAGCTTACATAAGTAAACCCTATTATACTATTAAGTAACCACTGTAATTCTAAATAAGTAACCCCTATTATTTATTAACAATATGACTCAAAAATAACAAAAGAAAACAATCTACTATATATATTAACAATCTACTATATATATATATGTGTGTGTGTGTGTGTGTGTGTGTGTGTGTATACACACATATATATCTCAATGTGATTACAACTTTACTATTAAAAACACATAAACTTTGTTCAAACAAGCATATGGAAACTTTGTTCTTACTTTGCAAAAAACATAAACTTTGTTCAAACTAGCATATTGACATAATAGAAACTTCATTCTTACTTTCTGCGAGTGCCCAATTTTTTAGGGGCTTGTGACTTGTTTTCTTTTGGCTTCCCTCCCTTCAGTTTACCCTCTTCTGCATGTTTCTCTGCCTCAATAGTAGCGGCCACTAATGCTTGTTCTTCTGCCTTTAATTCTGCCCTTTTCTTAGCTTCTTTTTTTGCCAAGGAAAGTTCTTCTTGACGATCAATCTCATCATTTATCATAACTTCTTCATACAATTCTTTGTTGTTATCGGCAAACTTCTGAACCTTTTTAACAACCTCATCCTGTACTAGGTTCAAGTTGCACAAAACCAACGAAGCACATATTTCAGCTCGATATCGACGTCGCTCAGCTGCTTACAAATACAAAACAAATCAAAGTCATAAATAAGCTGTAAATAAAAATATGATTTAATAAGGAATAAGGAAATAAAAACATTACCTTAGTTAAGTTTTTACAATAAAAATCTTAACCTTCATACAACAAACAATGATACAAACAGAAAACCCCAAAATCTGTATTTTTAATTTCTTTAATTAAAAGTTTTAATTTTCTACCTGTAATAAAATTAGAGATCCTCGAAGTGGAGTTTTGGGGTCTTTTTTCAATTCATCCAGGCTAAGCATTGTTTCACCAACAATTAATGGCATTTGATTTCTCCCGGCATCTATTTGCTCCATGACACATGCTAAAATAGCTTGACCCATATGCATACTACCATTGGTGAGTAAATATTGGCTAACCATGCAAAAAAGGAAGGCTCTTCTCTTATAAACATGGAAAGACTCTGACTTTGGTCTATTAAAATAAAAAGAAGCAAACTTTCTAAGATCAACCTCGGTACCATCAACTACGGTTTTTCAAATCATTGCCCTTAAGGTTGAAAAGCGCTCAAAATCCTTATAGTAGTAGTTACATATTGTGGGAATTACCGCTAGATCTAAGGAAGGAAAACCAAGAATCGCACCACATTCCTCCGGCAAAGGGCTAATCTCATCATCGACAAATCTAAAAGAATGGGTATTGGAATCTCAATGTTCTACGGCAGCATGAATAAAGTCAATATCAATATCTACCCCTTTTATGCCAAATAAACCCCCCATGTGGAAAAAGTCAAGCTCTTTCTCTCCTTAGCAGTCAAAGACCGACACCACTCGAGGGTTGTATCACAAAAATTCCTAGCCATTACTATTTGATTGGGAATTAAAAATCTAAATTGCTATTTGCTCGAATTATGCTAAATTTGATATATCTGGGGGCTTTTTATAAACACATCGATGCAAAACAGAATTCTATTCGAATTCGGAGAAACCGAGACCATCGCGTCGCGATAGCACTATCGCGCCATGATAAAAACCTGGTGCCAGCACTCATAACACGTCATGAGGAGCGTGTTAATTGGACTTGGACTCGAATTTGTACTTTGTTTTTTTCGGGGGAATTTTAAATTCTATTTCTGGAAATACAAATCCTCAAACATTTATGATTTGGAAAAAAATTATTTTGAGTTTAAATTATTTGAAGCTTATTTTAGTTAACTCCATTTTATTTTTTTACTTTTTCTTCTTGGGGGAGAAAGTTGAATACCCTCCAATGATTACAAAAATGATGGAATTTTTGTGCAAATTTGTCACAAATTTCACACACTCATATGCACATAATAAAATGAAAAAATAAAATGCAAATAAAAATGTATATAATAAGTCTAGTGTATATATACATCATGTCTAACTGAGTAATAAATCCACAAAAAAGCAATGTCCTACATAGTCAAAAAATACACAAATAAATAAATCTACACAGGCAAAAAGGCTATGGCGCCGGAGGACAGATGCCAAAGAACTGCAAAGTCCGAGGAGTCACTCCCTGACCATCATCAACACCCCTGGGTGTCGAAATAGAGAGTGCAGGGCCAGCCTATCTCGTTTGACCCTACTGCAGCTGTCGCGACTACGAGCCCACCTCGTACGTCCCACCAGCTCCGAAAGGACCAATGTCGGACTACCCTGATCTGGAAGCCTCACCGCTGCTCCCTCGAAAGAAGAGCCGGAATCATCCAGTACTGCAGTATGATCCGATGCCTCTCTCCCATTCTCAGTCTCGACCAAGGTACGACGACGCCTCGATCCAACTCTCTCCCTCGAGCCCTCTGGCCTCGAGCGAGTACGTGAGAGAGGGGCAGGCTGAAATAGAACAATAAACTAAGTTAGATACAAAGTGCGAATAAACAAAAATAATGAAAATCAAGAAGCATACCAGTGTAACATCGCCATCGCGACGACATGAGGCTCGGTGACTCAGCCTTACCAGCTGGTACTGGAAGGCGTCCATGGCCGCCGCCATCCTCGTCATCACCTCCTATGAGAACTGTAAAAGTAACAAAGTCAGAAATAATCAAGATATACATGCTGAATGCAAAGAGATGACTCACCTAGTTCTTACGTTGAGGGATGGACCTCAAGATCAGACACCACTACTCGGGGGTAGGAGGCACCATCTCCTCAATTAGTCCGTATGTCCCCTGGTACACGATGGACATACATAGAGGAACGAACTCAGTAGCTGCTGTAGCCTGCGAAAGTAAACTCTAGCAATTTAGTATCGTTGGGGGTAACTAAGAAAGACAAAGCAAAGGATGTAGAAATAAACCTCGTCCTCCTCCTCAACGCAAGGTGGCGAGCCTAATCGTGGCAAAATCCTCTCCCTATAAGATCGGCCCGGATGGCTAAAGCTCCGCCAATCCACACTGATTGGCGACTAATCCATATGAGCTCGGATATGCTCTTGGTCCATCATATGTGCGGGAGGACGAGATGGTACGACAAAAACCTCTGAGGAGTGCTGAACCGCGACTCTCTCACCCAGTGACAGGCTAAAGTCGTATCACCTAATCAAAAGTAATTCCTAAAACCACTAACTAATAATAGATAGGGAAGTAGGGTCGAATCCACAGGGAAACGAGTCTTTCTATTCCTAATTAATTATTATAATCTAAATTATTAAGTAACCAAAAGTTGTTATTTAAAGGAACTATACTACGAAGAATATGAGTAGGGATAAATCAAATGATAAAAGACCTAGGGCATAGGTTCACCAATAAATAATATTCCAGGGTAAAACATAACAATCAATCATCAATGCATCAATTAATCAGATCATAAAGGGCTTTTGCTACGTATTACAATCACAGAGTTAATTTACCTGTATTAAATCTCATCTCTCGAATCTCGACCTAACCATTTATAAATTAGTCTGCCTATTGAAACTAAGCCTAAACATCAATTCTCATCTCTCGAATCTTGAATCAATATTTCTAAACTCATACGAATTAAATCTGGCAAAATCTAACCGCATAACATTAAATCAATCAATAGGAAATTAATCAAGCATTGACAATTAACAATAATAAATTACCTCTTCATATTATTTATGGATCCCCATAACCCTAGAAAGAAAACTACTCACACATAATTAAATATAAACTAAACAAAGCAATTAAACAAGTTATGATGAAAGAAAGAGAATAAATAACTGAGATTAAAGGAGAAGAAATCGTTACCAAAGTTGAAGGAAACAAGAGATGGAACTAAACAAAGAGTTGTAGAGAGAGAAAATAATACTAGAGTTTAAGAGGAGAGAGAGAGAGAGAAAAGTTAGAGAGAGAAAGAGAGAGAGAGAGTAAGGAAAAGGGAGAAAAGAATACTAAACTCGCTTAACAAAAGCGTATATAAACTAAACTCGAAAATCCTAAGTTAAAACAACTTAAACGACACTTAAACTTCTCCTCAGAAACACGCGCCCGATCGGGCGAGGAACCGCCCGATCGGGCCCGCCTTTTTCTTCGCCCACTCGTTCTTGGCATCCGCCCGATCGGGCCAAAGCTCGCCCGATCGGGCTCGGCTATATGCTGGACTTGGATTGGGCTTCATTCTTGGCCCAATTCGAATCTCCACTTCGGGCCTTGAATACTCGGTGTCCAAATGCAATCAGTCATGCCTTCAAATGCTCGTAGTTATACCGCAATAATCCCGGGAAAAAGCTCCAAAGATGTAATTTCCTACAAAACTCAACCAAAACTACGAAAACACCAATTAGTAATAAAAGTGGCTCTAAAGAGCCAAAAACACTACTAATTATGACCAAGGGACGGGGGTAAAACACTATACATAATAGACATATCACCCAGGTACACCACGGCATCATAGGTCCCCCCAAAAGAAACGCCTTTGGGTGGTGTACTGGTAAGCCAGTGCAGAATCGTCCAATCCCATCCATGAACGATAAAAGACATCAGGACCCTGCAAAGAGGACATCTATAAGTCAAAATCTTACAAAGGGGTGATGAGTGTCATTTATGGCACTCATTTAGCCTCTTTTAGGATAAATTTTTGATTGCTTTTATATCTCTTTTATCTCTTTTTCTTTAGTTTTACTTGTAATTTCTCTAGTTTGTGTTTTCCTTGTTTTCCCATTTTCTTGCAATTCTTAGTTTATTTTGCCTTTTCTCCTTAACTTGTTTGCTTCTCTTTGATTCCAGGAGATTAGTGATGCTCAAGGAACTCAATGGCGTTTTCTCGGGGAATATAAAGCTTAAGATGCAAGCCGGACTCTCCCTTTGAAGCTCAAAAGCGAAGGAGTGCAAAAGCCAAGTCTTCAAGGCCGCGCTCTCATGCAGCGTGGACATTAAAATCGGTGTTGAACCCACAGTGAAGACCTTTAGAGACTGCCTCCCCTAACATGTATCAAGTGGAGCGCACGGGAGCATCAACGACCGCATGAGGACCTCTCCCCTGCTCCCAGCCGCGCAGGTGGGAGGTGTGGCCACGTACCTCCTCTCCCCCTGTTCTGTACCCATTTCTTTGAGGTCGTGCATTGAGAGTATAGGCCACGCCCTTTGGGGTCTTTTTGGACGTCTAACTAACTTCTCCTTAGTTAGTTTTACTATATATAGAATTTCTTCATTTTTAGAGAGAGAGTAGACATTTTATTAGATTTTGATTAGAATTTTAGAGAGAGAAGCTCAAGATTTTGGAAACTTTGTTCTTAGATTCTAGAGAGAGAAACTTGGTAATTGATGATTGCTACATTTTGATCTTCATTCACTTTGATATTGATCGAAGTTTTGTAAGAATTCTTTCCTCTTTAATGCAATTTTATGTTTAATTCTTGATATATTGTTGAATTTCTATAGTTTGTTTGATTTGATTGTTGATATTTGGATTACAATGTTGATGATGAAATTGATGATTAGTTTTGTTATGCTTTTCAATCTTACAATTTGTAGTGAGTAGTTCCTTTGCTAGGGTTGTGGTGAAGCATGTATGAGTGATAAGTTATAGCTAATTTGGGTTTTTTGATTGATTTGATGATGTGAATAAATTGGTTGATGAAATTTGTGTATGTGTTTGATTTGATGAGGAGTAGCTAACCTTGATTATCAAGCTAGATTGCATATTAGTTTTCAATGATACGAAAAATTGATTTGGAAGCTAGATTGATCTTGTTTTGCGATTTTCCTTTGAAGTCATTTGTAGAGACATCTAGCTTGACCCTTAGAAATAGCTCTTTAAGTGATTTTGATTGCAAATATCATTTTCCCTCACATTGCTTGATTGATCAAATTCCCGACAAATTAGCAAATTTATCGTGAGTGCATGTGGATCATAAATTCCTAGTGCTTGATATTGAATTCTATTTGTTAGCTTTGTTTGAGTTGATTTGCTAGCTTAGACCAACCCTATTGTTCAAGATTTCGGAATAGCTTAACTAGAGACTTTAGCATATACCGCATTCCCTAGGGTTTGACCCGGACTTACCCCTATACTTAGGGTTGGGTTTGGTTTTATAAATTTGATTTTGATCAAGGACACTTAGTAATCAACGACCTAGGTTTCACTCGCGTCAAAAATGGCACCGTTGCCGGGGGATGGCATGGTTATTTGCTATTGTTGATTGAGTCTATTCCACTTTATTTGAAAAATAAAAAAATATTTTTTTTCTTTTAAGCTACATTTGTAACCGTGCTATTGATATTTTCCTTTGAGATTTGTATGCGTAGGGCACGAGATCTAAATTTAGCGTCATTTGATCCGGAAATTGAGAGGACCATAAGAAGGATAAGAGTTGCCAATCGTTCCTCAAGCTCAAGTCCCTCAAGAGAGGAAATTCATCAAGAAGAAGAAGAAGAACGAGAAAGCATGGGTGCTAATCCGAGAGTAGCATTGAAGGAGTTGGGAACTCCAGGAGCTTATAGGTTTGAAAGCGGAATTGCATTTCCCACGACACTGGCAAATGACTTTGAGATAAGACTGGCGATGATTACTTTGATAGAGAGGCGTCAATTTAGTGGAGCCAAGCATGAGAGTCCCCTCAACCATCTTAGGAGTTTGAGAAGTATTGCAATACCATCAAGGTGAATGGGGTTACTCAAGAGTTCATTCGACTTAAACTTTTCCCTTTCTCTCTTATTGGACGTGCTCTAGAGTGGTTGGACAAAGAGGTGAAGCCAAACTCTTTGATAACATGGGATGAAGTGACTAAGGAGTTTCTATCTCAGTTCTATCCACAAAAGAAGATGGCCGAAGCAAGTGCTCTCATTCAAAGGTTTAAGAAAAATTCAAATGAAAGTCTTTATGAGGCATGTGAGAGGTATAGGAATACCAAAGCGAGTTCCACACCATGGGATTCCCACCTATCAAATCATCCAAATCTTCTATGGTGGTCTAAGCCCCAAGGAAAGTCTTGCTTAGATGTCGGTGCCGGAGGCCCTATCATGAACAAAACAGAGGATGAAGTGGTGGACTTAATTGAAGATGTGGTAATGTATCACATAGATTGGAAAGAAGGCGAGAGAGAGTTGACAAGCAAAAGCGGTTCTACGGTATATTCAATCGACTATCTCAATGCCATCAACAATTTGTCCTCACAAATCTCAAACTTGGGAAAGGAGATGACCTCAATTAAAGCAAAGCTTAAGAGTGCTTCTTCACAAGCACTAATTCTTCCCTCTCACAATAAGTGGAGAGGTACATCTTCTAACTCTACTCCTCCTTCTACTTCGAATAATATGCCAAATGGATGTGTGTTTTGTGATGTATGTGGGTCATATGACCATGATGCTTCTAATTGTCCACATGCATTTGATAATTCTGATGATGTTGATAATAACGATTGCGAACAAGTGAACTTTGTTTCAAATAACAACAATGGACAAAGATTTGATGGATCAAGGAACTTTGGGAATAGAAATGCTCACCAACAAGGGAACTTTGATAATTATAATAATGGTGGTTATAGGAACCAAGGAAATCAAAATTTCCGAGGGTATAATCAAGGCTATAATAATAAAATCCAGGGTCAAGGGTATGGAAACCAAAGACAAAACCAACGCTATGGTAACCATTACCAAAACAATGGCCAAAATCAAAACTAGGGTAATTGGAGCAACCAAAATCGGGGAAATTTTCAAAACAACAATCAAAGGGGACCCCATCCGGATTTGCTCCAAGAACTCAAGGTAATGGTGAGAATTCCTATTCTCAACCTTCATCTTCTAGAACTACCTGACAAGGGAATAAACACATCGTCAAATGCCTATTCCTAGATCAAATAAAATTTATATAACCTAAACGAACCAAATACAAGTATAAGGTAAGAAAAGGGTCGAACCACAGGGAACAGATAAACACTACCAAATGCTATCAATAACTAAGCTAGTCCGGGATAAAGGGAAGTAAAGTAAAGTCTAAAGAAACTAAAATAAGAAATAAAACACTAAGGGAAATGGTTTAGGAATAGCATCCACTCAAGCATAGAAAAGCCATAGAGATTGAATTAATTATGAACTAAACATGCTTGAATATCGAAGTAAGGTCCAATCTAGCCACCTGTTAGGGTCAATTGGATTCTCCTAACATAGCCTCTATGTTGTCACATTAGAACCATATACTAGGAGTTGCTATCAAATAACAATCTATACAAATGAATCTTGCTAGGTCCGCTATCACATCTTCTAACAATAATTCACCCTCAATCAACTAACAACATGCATATTGCAAGTAGATTGAAGAATATCAAGCACATAAAGACTTTAATCACAAATAAATCAATTCCAAACCCTAGAACATGCTCAAGATCCAACTACACCACAACCATTCCCTTAATGGGAAAATTACTCACTAATCATGCTAATAACAAGATTAATAAACTAATAACCAAGCATCATCATGATTAAAAAGCAATACTAACAACTAAAACAAGAATCAAATAGCAAGATAAAGAGAAAAGAGTAAGGAGATGCTCATTGATTGAAGTTAAAGGTCTACAAAGAGCTTGATTAAGCTTCTTCTTCAAAATCGAAGATCAACAATGGAGAAGCCCTCGCTTTCTATCTCTAAATTACTCTGACCCTAATTCAAACTTAGAGAAAGAAGCTCTCCTAAAACTAATTAAGAAAATAGAATAATAGTTCTCCCTCTAATTACCTAAAACTGGGTATTTATACAAAGCTAATAAAACTAAGTAAAATAAAAGAAAATGAGAAAATAAAGAGGAAAACAAAAGAAAATAAAAGAGAAAAGAAATAAGAAAAGGAAAAGGAAATTAAAATAAAAGAAAATGAAATGAAAAATAAACCCACAAATTCCCCAAACCGTCAGACCTCTTATTTCCTCCTCTTCGATTCTCGTTGGCTGCTCTGTTCTCCATTGAAGCGCATCACCATCACCACCGTTTGCAAATCTCCCATCATCAAATCAGCAACATTAGCAATTTTCAGCAAATAATCTTGACCGCTCGATCTTGTTAATTATCACGTGAAAAGCTTGTGATACGGTTTTTTTCACACCCAGAAGACCGCGCCCGCAGTGGTCTGAGCTGCGCCATCTCCTCGGCATCTGCTCCACTCTGTCCTTCCACCCCTTGTCCAATTTTTGGTAGATGCCGAGGAGATGGCGCGGCTCAGACCACCGTGGGCGCTGCCTAGTCTTCTGCGGGCGCGGTCTTCCGGGTGTGAAAAAAACCGTGTCACGAGCTTTTCACGTGATAATTAACAAGATCGAGCGGTCAATATTATTTGCTGAAAATTGCTAATGGTGCTGATTTGATGATGGAAGATGTGCAAACGGTGGTGATGGTGATGCGCTTCAATGGAGAACAGAGCAGCCAATGAGAACCGAAGAGGAGGAAATAAGGGGTCTGACAGTTTGGGGAATTTGTGGGTTTATTTTTCATTTCATTTTCTTTTATTTTAATTTCCTTTTCCTTTCCTTATTTCGTTTCTCTTTTATTTCCTTTTGTTTTCCTCCTTATTTTCTCATTTTCTTTTATTTTCTTTTATTTTACTTAGTTTTATTAACTTTGTATAAATACCCATTTTTGGGTAATTAGAGGGGGAACTATTATCATTCTCTTAATTAGTTTTAGGGGAGCTTCTCTCTCTAGGTTTAGATTAGAGTTAGAGTAATTTAAAGAGAGAAAGTGAGGGTTTCTCCATTGTTGATCTTGGATTTTGAAGAAGAAGCTTAATTAACCTCTTTGTAGACCTTCAACTTCAATAAATGAGCATTTCCTTACTCTTTTCTCTTTATCTTGCTATTTGATTCTTGCTTTAGTTATTAGTATTGCTTGTTAATCATGATGATGCTCGGTTATTTGTTGATTAATCTTGTTATTAGCATGATTAGTGAGTAATTTTCCTATTAAGGGGATGGTTGTGGTGTAGTTAGATCGGTTTGGAATTGATTTATTTGTGATTAAAGTCTTTATGTGCTTGATATTCTTCAATCTACTTGTAATATGCATGTTGTTAGTTGATTGAGGGTGAATTATTGTTAGAAGATGCGATAGCGGACCTAGCAAGATTCATTTGTATCTATTGTTATTTGATAGCACCTCTTAGTATATGGTTCTAATGTGACAACATAGAGGATATGTTAGGAGAAGCCAATTGACCCCGACATGTGGCTAGATTGGACCTTACTTCGATATTCAAGCATTTTTAGTTCATGATTAATTCAATCTCTACGCTTTTGCTATGCTTGAGTGGATGATATTCCTAAACCATTTCCCTTAGTGTTTTATTTCTTGTTTTAGTGTCCTAGACTTTAGTTTACTTATCTCCTATTCCGGACTAGCTTAATTGTTGACAACATTTGGTGGTGTTTATTCGTTCCCTGTGGTTAGACCCCTATGCTTGCCTTATACTCGTATTAGGTTTGTTAAGGTTGTATAAATTGTATTTGATCTAGGGATAGGCATTTGACGACGTGTTTATTCCCTTGTCACTACCTTGGAAGAAATCATCGAGAACCAAACTAAAATTTTAAATACTTACATGTCGGTAAGTGATAAAAAGTTCAATGAGATGATGACACACAACAAGATGCTTGAAACACAAAACACCCAATTAGCGGACACCTTGAAAGAGAGTGTGAATGCTATTCCTTCTTCTTTACCCTCACAAGGAGTTGATCCTAAGAAACCCGTGTACTTTATCACCATAAGGAGTAGTAAAGTGCTTGAAGAGAGAGTTTCTAGGAAGAGTGAGGAAGGTGAGAAGGTGAGTGATTCAAGTGAGGAGAAAGAGCTTGATGTGTCAAAGAAGGTGAGCAAATAAGCCCAAGAGGAAGAGAAGAATGATGAAAAAGTGCATGAGGATGTGATCAAACCCAAACTTCCATATCCCCAAAAGTTTTTGAGAAACAAAATTGATGAACAATTTGGGAGATTTCTTGATATGCTTAGGAAAGTGCATCTTTCAATCCCTTTCACCAAAGCCATGACCAAAATGCCAAGATATTCTAAGTTCCTTAAGGAAATCTTGAGTGGAAAGAGAGAATGCAATGAGATTGACTCTGTAAAGGTTGGGGAGTGTTGTAGTGCTTTGATTCACAATGATTTACCCAAGAAAATGAAAGATCCGGGTAATTTTTCTTTCTATTGCAAAATCAATGGAAAATTGTTTCAAAATGCTCTTTGTGATCTTGGTGCTAGTGTGAGCATCATGCCTATTCGGTTTTTAGGAAGCTGAAGCTAGGTGAGCTTCTTCCAACCAACACGACCTTACAATTGGCCGATCAATATATTAAGTTTCCAAAGGGAATAGTTGAGGATGTCCCCCTCAAGATAGGCGAGTTTACAATTCCGGTTGACTTTATTGTGCTTGATATAGAGGAAGATGACAACATACCTATCATTTTAGGGAGACCTTTCTTAGATACTTTGGGAGCTTTGATTGATGTGAAGGGTGGCCTTATTACTTTGAGGGTTGGTAATAATAAGGATAATTTTGAGCAAAAATCGATGCATGAATCTTTGTCTTTTGTGAAGGGAATTATGTGCATCAATTCACCTCATTCCAATGATAATATATGCATGATTGTTTTGTTCAACTAACAATGTTCTTGAAGCTTGTAATGATGTGCCTTCAGGTGTTGAAAGTAAGAAGGTTAGTGAAGACAACATGAAGCCTTCAAAGCTTGTGGTTGAGGAGGTGATTGATATACCTTCATGGTTTGACCTCTACCCAAAAGAGGATGAGATTGACTCCAAGAGTGTTGATGGAGAGAAGCCGTCCACTAGAAGGAGTAAGAAGGCAAAAAAGGAAAAGAGAGCTTTTATGAAGAAGAAAATGAAGTTGAAGCAAAGTGGACTTGATTCGAAAGTTTCAACAAATGAGAATACATCCAGCAATGATGAGAAGTTGCCAAGGAATGACAAGAAGTTTGTTTCCTCTACCACTTTGGATAATGAGGTGTTCTTTGACCCTTCATGATTTGCAGGAAGGGTCGAGCTTAGGACCTTAAGCAAGCGCTTCCCAGGAGGCAACCCGGTTTTCTAACTTTTTTTCTTTTGATTCTATCTTTCTTAGTTTTCTTTATTTTTTTTTTCTTTCTTTCACTTGCTTTGTGTTTGGATTAATAGGTATGATTCATGGGAATTAGACCCCTCAAATGAGCATGAGCACAATGGGAAGGGTGTTTCGTGGTAATTAGTGAAAATATGCTCGACATTATTGAATTTCGAGTTAAATGGGTAAGGTAATCAAGGAGGTAAGATTGGAAAAGTTGTGTTTAAATGAGAAGTAAATTTGTGCTTGGTGGGTTCATTATGGTGCTCTCATTAATTTGGGATGTTGAGCCTATTGCCAAGGCGTTTAGAAACTGATGTGTTTAGTGGGTTCAATAATCCCGGGATGATAAAGATCATAGAGCCTATAGATGAACGCACCAAGACAAGATTCAAGCATAGAAGAGGAGCAGCAGGGGCGCGGGTGCCCAGGCTACACCTATTTCTTCTTCTTTCTCCTTTCTTTCCCTCATTTCTTTCTCACCCTCATCCTCATCCGCAATCTCCCTTCTCCTAAACCGAAAACCTAACCCCTCAAACAACAAATTTCATCCCTCAAATCCCCTTAACAACTTAGTAAATCAACAAATTCTTACTCAAATTTCATCATTTTCATCAAAAATCATACTATTTTACTCCATTTCATCTTCTCCATTCTCTTTCCTCCATTGAAGAGCAATTTGGGGATTTTCATTTTGGTGGATTTTGGAGCTTAAAACTTGATCAAATTTGCTTCTTATATGGTATAATCATCTTCTCTACCTTTATTTTACATCATTACATCAATTTGTAGCAAGAATTTAATTATGCATATTTGTTAATAGTAGTATTATTGTTTTGGTTGAATATGATTATTGATTGAATAATTTGGTTGCTTATATATGTTGTTTGTTGATTAAAATTGCCTTAAATTGTGTTGTTGTTGATTGTTTAGATTGATTTTGAAATTTGGTGGCTATTTATGGAAGATTGAAATTTGGTATTGTAGGTAGTAAGTTGGTGATTGAAGTGTTGCTTGGTTAAACCAAGTGGTGTGGTAGTGTTGTTATATTGTGATTGTGGTGGATTTTGGAGTTGTGATTGAATATTGGTTGTGAAATTTGTGAAGCAAACATGTTAAAAATCATGAAAGCCCTCAATTCCAAAAAGAGAAAAACTCAAATAAGAATTGAAGAACCTTCACCCTCAAATTCCCCTTCATCTCAAGCACAACAAAATGATGACCCTCTACCATTTCCTAAAACACGATTTGCCAATCCAAGTCACAAACCACTTTGGACCGAATTTAAGAATCGAACCATAAAGCCCTCACGACACTATCATCGAGTGAGTATGATTAAGTTGGGAATCGATGAGGACTTGTGGGTTTTGTTCGACAACCTTCGGTTAGGTATCTTTGTCAACAAATGCTACCGAACCTACCTTGAGTCGTTCTTAGCTTCATTGACTTCCACTCCGGTTGGTGATAAGGACTACCAAATTTCCTTCCAACTCTTCAATGTGGTGACAATCATGTCTTTGGCTGAATTCAATGCGGCCTTTGATTTTAATCCGGGAGCGGATATCCTTTTTTCCGAGCATGAGTATTTTTATGGGTTTGCCAAAAATGCATGGTGGCGTGATATCTCGGGGTTGGATGAATTCACCGCTCGCTACTCTCTTGCCAGTGAAATTTTCCAACCTTGCCTTCGAGTGCTTCATCGGGTATTGGGTTACTCGGTATTCCTAAAGCAAGACTTGGGAAAGATGTCGCAGGCCGAGTTGCGTGTTATTTGGATTGCAACTAGAGAAGAGTTGTGTGGAAGGGTGAACTTTGGGAACATCTTTTTGAGAAATTGCATGGACATGGGTGGCAAGAAGTCGGGGGACATTCAATGTGGTAGCATGGTGAATAGATTGGCTACCAAGCCTGGTTTTGCTACATACCTCCCTTCTTGTACTTCGGTGGGGGACGCCGACACTCTCTTCCTCAACATTGATCAGCTTAAGCAAGTCCAATGCATAGAAAAGAGCAATGACGACGAGGTATTTGATTGGTTATTGAGGAATGTGAAGGATTTATGTCTTCGCCATGTGCAATTACTAGATACATAAATGGATCAAATTATGGAGATAATTAAGTTCGTACATTTGGGTCATCGTTATATCATAGCTAGAGGTACTAACAATCTTTGGGATAGTAAAATAGGCTAAAGCCCAATTGGACGGATCCTATAAGGTCACACAAAGGGCCTAGATCGAGCACGAGAGGATGAGGCCCATGATGGGCCTCATCCCCTAGTATGGCCGACCATATGGAGGAATAAGGATGGTTTTAGGCTTCATGACTTTGTTTAATTATAATGGGATTATAAATAGACTAAGTGCCTAGGGTTTTCAGTATTACAATTCAGTGATCCGTTTGATCAAACCCTAATTAGCAAACACGAGACCAACCCCTCTCAAACTCCTCTCTCTCTCACGGCTCTCTCCTCCTCCCTCGGCGCCAGTGTTGGTGGTTCGTGGTGTTCGGTTAGTCCATTAAAGGTGGTGATTGCGGTTTTCCCTTTCACTCGACCAATGTAGTATTGGTGGACGGCTCGTTCGAATCTCGTGGACTAAGTAGAGGAGCAACGCTTGGGGCTCTATTCTCTCCCTGATTTGCCTGTCGATTAGCTACGTGGAATTCACGCTTCAAAGGTATGATTATGTGTTTTGTGTGTTATGCATGCGATCTTGGGATTAGGTGCTTTATGAATATGATTCATGTTTTTCCGCTTTATAGTACCTATAAACTCCTACAGTGGTATCAGATAGCCTCTTGCATGAACACGCTTGAGGATAATAATACGATTATTTGAAGTCCATGTTCTTAATTTTATAATCAATTAAGAGGGAGAAATTAATTTAATTATGGTTCAATTATTACATTTAATGTTATTACACTTTTGGAATTGATTGAATATGATTTAATTATGCTCAAAATAACCATGAAGAGGACCGAATTAAGCCCTATAATATTCGAAAAATTCGAACACCCTAACCCTAATTTTCGGAGTTTCGAAAATTCATAGCCCTAAAATATGATTTTTATGCTTGATTTTTGATTTAATTCGATTTGTTTTATGTTTCATAATTTTAATCGGATTGATTTATGCATAAAAATGTTTTGTGTATGATCATCGATTTAATTTTAAGAGTTAAAATTAAATTGAGATTAATTTTATGATGAACCCTATTTTTAAAGTTGAATGGGATTTAATTTTAAATTTTGGACTGATTTAATTTAATTTTGATAAATTTTATTTTAATTAAATTAAAAACTAAAAAAAAAAAAAATTATTTAAGGCCGGCAGTCGCGGTTGGGTGGCGCAGCCACGGCGGCTGCCGACCTGTGGTCAGTCCAGAGGGTGGGAGAGAGGGCAGGTGGTCCGTGGCCGGGGCAGCAGTGTGCAAGTGTTGCAAAGCTGCTGCCACGGCTGTGCTGTGCTGTTGTTGCTGCTTCGGCGACAGTGGCTGCCGTAAGGCGGCCAACCACCGTGGCTAGCCTTGGCTGGCCGCGCACGGTGGCCTGCAGTGCAGCACAAGCATGTTGCCACGCTGCTGCCTTACGGTAGTGGCTGCGTGAAGCAGCCAGCCACCGTGGCTAGCCGAAGCTAGCCAACCACGGTGGTCGGAGGTTTGGCACGGTTTAAAAAAAAAATTATTTTTGTTTTAAAAATATGTCAAGATAAATATGATTTATTTTGGGATAAGATAAAATTGTTTTGAAATAAAATCTTTTATTTGGGATAAAATCAAATCTTTCAAAAGTTGTTATATTTGATATTATCCATATTTAATTTGTTAATTTTGGTGATTATCCATAATTAAAGTGGTTAATATTGGATAAGATTTGTTAGGATATTCTAAGCATATTCCAAATGGATAATAATTGATTTAAATTATATGATTATCCCATAATTAGATTAGGATAAAATTGATTCTAAAATTATTTTATTGGCTAGTAATTAGAATAGAATCTCCTAAAGTTGTTAGGATAATCATGGAAGATTAAATATGATTTTTCTTTCTAGATTAAAATAAGATTTGATTCTATCTCATGCCTTAATTAAAATATATGATATTTTATAAACGGTCATGAATAATATATGATATTATCTAATTATAATTTAAAATATGAGATATTTTAGGAAATGCGTTGACTTACTTATGAACATTCGATGTTGTAGTTTAGACAAGCATGTTGAGTGATTTATTATATGACATTTTATATAATATATGATATTATGTTGCTATATATAGACTAGTATGCCCCATAGATTCTAAACACGATTTGCGCATCGTGATGTATTTTTGTAATCTAAATACGGCCTGCGAATCGTTAAGTATTTTTGTAACTTTTATTTAAAGTAAATATATTAGTTATTAAAATAATTTTGTCCAAAGAAGCCCATGAAGTGAAGGCCCAAAGGAGCAAGGTGGATGGAGATCCATGATGGTTCAAGTGGGAGCATTTTCATTCTAGTCTTCTTAGGATTAAGGGGCCATACTATGTCATGTTTTATTGCATTAGTAGATTATGCATGTTAGATTTTATTTATGTTGATTGATGATGCGCTAGAGTTCACTAAATAATCACAACATAATAAATCTAGGTCCTAGTAATATTGAGATTGCTTTTCCAATTAGATACCCAACAATCCTGGGTAATTTGGGGTCGGCCTCAGCAGAGTGTCACTTGTTATCTTGGGTAATTTGGGGTAGATCACGTTCTACATATTTAATTGGTTGTGCTCAACAAGGTTACCTAAAGCGTTTAGAACCTTGAAGCAAAGGGTAATAATTAAGCATGTGATGGTTAATTATTCAACCAAGAGTTACAAGAGTTGTAATCAGTAAAGAGTTTACTCACCTTGAAAATGTAATGCTTGATGGTAGGGCCTCAGTCCGATCAACTATTACACAAATAAAGGGTCTTGGAATCACTTAAATTCAATTAGGATCAATTAATATTAAATAAAGTGCTGTTAAAGTTACCTACATAATTCGTTTATGGTACTTTAATTTTAATTAAACATAATTATTAAACTTTGCCTTATTTTGGCATAGATGGGTAGTCGTAACAATGACAACAACATTTACAATCTATGGCCATTCCTTGAGAAGGATAGGTTGACAGGAGAAAACTTTTCCACTTGGGAAAGGATGCAAAGGCTTGTTATGAAATATGAATGTAGAGAGGATGTCATTGACACCCCATTGCCAGGACCTTTGGGGGAGGATGCTCCTACAGCAGAGGTCCATAAGCGCAAGGAAGCACTACATAGGGCTGTGCCTATCACTTTCTTAATGATTGCTACTATGGAGCCTAGTCTTCAAAAGCGTTTTGATGACCAGGATGCATATACTATCATGCAAGAACTCAAAGCTTTGTTTAAGAAATAAACTAAAGTTGAGAGGTACGAGCTACACCGAGAGATTCTGGATTGTAAGATGGAGAAGGGTACCACAGTTCATGATCATGTTTTCAAAATGATCGGCCTTATTCAAAATATGGAAAAATTGGGGCACCCATACAGTGATGAGATGGCAACAAACATCATTCTCCACTCACTTCCAGAAACTTTCAACCAATTTATCATGAACTTTAACATGTCTGATGCCACAAAGACTATGAATGAGTTGCATGCTATGTTGGTTAGTGCTGAGAAGCAAATCCCTAAGGAACCTAAGAAAAAGGTTCTTATGGTTCAGAAGGGAAAGGGGTTCAAGAAGAAGGGGCAAAAGGCTAAGGGCAAGGACAAGAAAGTTTCCAAGGCTCCTAAAAAGCCTAAAGCAACTGCAAAGGCCAAGGCTGCAGATGAAAATGAATGCTTTTACTGCAAGAGGCAGGGGCATTGGAAGTGCAATTGCCACAAGTATCTTGAGTTCCTCAAGAAAAATGGAGCATCCACCTCAGGTATTATGTTATAAACACTTAAACTTTCACTTAGGTATGTGATACCAAGTTGCAGTGCTTAACATTATTAATGTTGTGCAGAAGCTGCAAAGAAGTGAAACTAGCATGGAAGTGAAGCTTGAAGGTGCACTAGAAGTGTTCAAGTGGCCAGAAAAGCTTCATAGTTTTATTTCAGAATTTTTTAATGATGATTTAAACAATTTCCAATTTTGATGAGACAATATTTCGGTCTCTTGTTGAATACTGATTTGGTTTTACATGGCATGGGCAAGTGTTGATCCATGGCCAAGGTAATAAATTGTTTTCATTTTATGCTAGATACGAGTTAATTTTGTTTTATGACATTGATATAAGTAGATCACAAAAGCAAAATTAGATGATTTAAAACAAACTTACTTAAAACAAAGTAAGGTTAGGTCACATAAATCATTTACACATCCAAAGATTTCAATTGGATGGACTCTTATTCTTATTTGATTATGAATCACTTGAAAATTAAAAGTCATGCTTGATAAGGTAAGATGACCAAGTTGCCTTTTAGTTGAAAGGGTGAAGGAGCTAATGATCTTTTTGGAACTCATACATATGATGTGTGTGGACCAATAAGTTCAAGAATTAGCAATAGATTTAACTATTTCATTGCTTTTACTAAAGATTTAAGTAAATATGTTGATAATTACTTAATGAAGTGAAGGTTGGAATCATTGAAATTTTCAAAATTCCAGAGTGAAATGTAAAATTAGTTTGAGATAAAAAAATTAACACCACAATATGATTGTTGTGATAAATATTTAACTCAAAATTAAAGATCATCTAAAGGGAATTGTTGAATTAATTCACAATCCAGAAACACTACAATTAAAATGTGTGTTAAAAAGAAGGAATCAAACCTTGCTTGCCATGGTTCGATCCTAGATTAACTTTAATGATATACAAATATCGTTTTGAGGATATATATTAGAACAACAATTGCGAATATACCAAACAGAAACTCAACCAAAGCAATTGAAGAGACGTCATAAGAGTTATGAATTGGAAATGTTCCAAAAGTTGTCTTTTCTAAACAGGATTTAGGGTTATGAAATCGATGTAAAATGTTAAACCCTAAATCAAGAAATAGTTCTTCGTGGGTTTTCTCATGGAACTAAGAGGTATTATTCCTACAACCGCGTAGATAGCAAAGTGTTTGTTGCTCGCGATAGTGTCTTTATAGAAAGAAATCTGTTCCTACAAAGCTAAGTGAGAGTAAAGTTAGATCTCGATGAGATCCGAGACGAGCAACAATTGGACGTGGATAACACTACATCAGAGACCAAGGCGTATGAAATCAGCTAATTTGATAAATCATATGTCGAAGCAAGCTAACACTAGTAGAAAAACAGCAAAGGGCACCGGTTCAAACCCGGCCTAAGGCACTGGTTTGAACCGGTTACAATGTGGGGGGTGCCTATTACTCCCCTTTTTGCCACCGGTTCAAAACCGGTGCCTTAAATATAGTCCCGCGCAATTTTTTTTTTGGTGGCAGTAGTTAACCGGTGCCTTTTCAATTTTATATATATATATATATATATATATATAGATATATATATATATATATATATATATATATATATATATATATATATATATATATATATAGATATATATATATATATATATATATATATATATATATATATATATATATATATATATATATATATATATATATATATATATATATATATATATATTCCTTTTTTCTTGCAATAATATTAAAAAAAACACCCTATTATTCCAGCAATAATAACCTGTAATTCCAACAATAATATTAAATAAAATAATTAATAACATTATTATTATAATTACTAATAATAATAATATTATTAAATATTGTAATAAGATACAAATAATATTAAAAACAAGAATTCATATACGTATAGATATAAATATTCCCAAATGCAATACAATAAAAAAGGTGTTATATATATATAAAAATGATAGTAAGTAAATAATGAATAATAATTTATAGTTAAAAAGTTAACATAAATTTACAATTAAAATGACATTTACATGTTGAAGGTGATAAAAGATGCCAACATGTCACGAACTTCATTAAGTTCCTTGATTGTCAACGGACCATTCTTTTGTACCTTGCAAAACTTGAAATACAAAAAAATTATGTTAGAATTAATTAATTGGGCTAAACAATATGTATTTTATCAAATATGACCTATATGACTTCTATTTAGCCCATTTCCTACATTTCTTATCAAATGAACTATTTCTTTCTCAAAACATGTCAATGTCATCTAGTTTTATGTGTCTAAGCCCTAAAATTGAATCAAAAGAGCATTTTATTAAGGTTTAAGACGCTTTTTACTCAAAATGGCCCAAATATGGCCTATATGACTTTACTTTGCCCATTTCCTACATTTCTTATCAAATGAACTTTATTTATCTCATAACATATCAATACTATCTAGTTATAGGTGTATAAGGAATGAAATCTCATCAAAAGAGCATATTAACACAAAATGGCCCAAATATGGCCCATATGACTTCTATTCAGCCCATTTTCTACCTTTCTTATCAAATGACCTATTTATTTCTCATAACATGTCAATGTTGGGTAATATTAGGTGTCTAAGGCTAGAAATCACATCAAAATAGCATTTCATTAAGTTTTACAACGCATTTTACTCAAAATGGCCCAAATATGGCCTATATGACTTCTATTTAGCCCATTTCCTACATTTCTTATCAAATGAACTATCTCTTTCTCGTAGCATGTCAATGTCACTTAGTTTTATGTGTCTAAGCCCTAAAATTGAATCAAAAGAGCATTTTATTAAGGTTTAAGACGCTTTTCACATCAAATTAGCAACGTCACTAATTCTCTAATATATTCACAATTCTCTAATGTATTCACAATTCTCTAATTTATTCACAACTAATTAAGTGGAAATATCACTATTTCTCTAATTTATGCACAATTCTCTAATTTAATCACAATTCTCTAAATTATTCACAATTCTTTAATGTAATCACAATTCTCTAATTTATTCACAATTCTCTAATTTAATCACAACTAATTAGTAGCAAGGTCACTAATTCTCTAATATATTCACAATTACCCATTAAAACAACCTAAAATTACACATTAAAACATACCAAAATTGGACTAATTAAGTAACATGTTTACTAATCTCTATTATATTCAAAATTACTCATTAAATCAACCTCAAAATAACCCATTAAAACATACAAATTTTTCAACTAAGGAACAAGGTAATGCAAAATTACTCTAATCTATATTATGTATTCAAAATTACTAAAAATACAAAATTACTCTAAACATACAAAATTACTCTAATCTATAATATGTATTTAAAATTTCTAAATAAACAACCAATTCAAAAATTAAAAAAATTAGGGTAAAATTATATACATTCCTTGACTTTAATTTGCTTAACAATAATTGTTCAAAATGCTATTGAAAATAATGGAATTACATATTCCAAAATAATTGTTCAATTTTTAACAAAAAAATAAAAACTTACCCTAAACTAGTTGGAGGTGGAAGAAGCTAAGGGGAGGAGAGATTGAGGACGACCCTCGGTGGTTGAGGTAGCAGCGGTGGTGCGCTATGGTGGAGGCAGCGCGGCGGTGGAGTGGTGGAGGCGGTGCGCGGCGGTGGAGCTGCTGTTTTCGAACAATGCTGGTGGAGGCAGCAGCTTTGAAAGAGAAAGAAAGGGAAAAGAGAAGGGTAGGGTAGAATTGAAAGAGAAGGGCGGTGGTTTTCGACACCCCTGGTGGCCGGTGAAGGTGGCGGCTGTGGTGGAGGGAAAAAGGGGGAGGGTTCGTTTCTCTGATGAAACAGTGAAGGAAGTCAGGGAATTGAAGCTAGGGAAATGAAAGAGAAAGAGAGGAAGGAGAAGAAAAGGCGCGTTTTTTTTTGAAAAGGCACCGGTTCAAACCGATGGCCTTTACATTTTTGCCACCGGTTCACACTGAACCGGTGCCAAATGTCTAGCCCGGTTTAATGCTGCTTCAATCTTAGCCTTTTTGCCACCGGTTTGCCTTGAATCGGTGGCAATATAGGGGTGCCCTTTGCTGTTTTTTTACTAGTGTAATTCAACTAGCGAGGCTTCTATCGTCCCACTTGAATGAAAGGCTTCAAAGAGTTGAAGAGAATAATTCTATTGTTTCTCATACCTATCGTAGGTTACTTGGGATCAAAACAAATAGTTTGTTGAAATTATGAGAAAAGGTGGATTCTAAAATTTTCCTATTAGAATGGTTAGATACCATACCCTACAAGCAAGCTTTGGGTAAGTGCCAACTCAGGAAGTCGCTTAAAGTCATGAAATCTAGAATGGACTCCATGTCTGTAAAGATGTGTTAATCCATGAAAGTCTTACAAATGGGGGTAAACTTATTAGTTGCGTAAGCCTACTCGGATTCTTCTAATGATTGCTGATTTTTATTACGAAGTCTAGCATTGGATATCAAATCACCTTCTTAAAATGTTCTTGATGGAGGATATGTATATGATACAATTAAAGAATTTTGAAATCTAGAAATCATAGAAAGTTTTGCAAACTTTAGAAATTCATTTTTGGATTAAAGTGAGCATTAGGGAGTTGGAACATTCGTTTTGATTAAGCAATCAAACAGTTTGATTTCCTTAAAGAACAAAAGGAATCTTGTAGAGACAAGAAGTTTAGTGGGAGCAATTGGTCTTCTCAGTCTTGTATGTAGATGACATATAGTTCATATGAAATGACACATCAATGCTTGAATAAGTCAAGTAGTGGTTAAGGAGTTGTTTCTATATGAAAGACTTAGGAGATGTTGAGTGCATATTGGGAATCAAGATCCACGAAATGAATCTTGAAGAATGGTAGGACTTAATCAAGGGACTTATGTTATAAGGTTCTTGACAAGTTCATGAAGCAAGACTCTAAGAGAGGATATCTTCCCATGTTTCATGGTATTACGCTTAGTAAAACTCAGTGCCTTCAAAATCTAGTAGAGTTGAGTCGTATGGATAGTGTGCCTTATGCTTCCGCAAAAAGGTCCATTATATATGCCATGAAATGTACAAAGAAAGATGTTACATGTGTAGCAGGTTTCAAGAGAATTCAGAATAAGCATACTGAAAGCTACTAAGAACAAATCCTTGAGTACTTGAGAAGGACTAAGGGAATGTTTCTAGTTTATGATGGTAAAAGTGAACAAGTTGTCAAAAGGTTATACGAATGCAAGTTTCCAAATAGACAAGATAACTTTAGATGTTGATCCAGAAACATTTTGTGTTGAATGGAGAAGTACAGTAAATTTGAAGAGTTCAAAGCATAACACTGTCGCATACTCAATGTCAGAATATGACTATTTAGCTAAAGTAAGAGTAGTTAAAGAGGAAGTTTGGATCAAATTGTCCTGTGACTAAAAGGACACCTTTGCCAAAACAAAGGAGCTAGGGTTACATCACAAATCCAAACAAATAGATATGAGATATCACCTCGTTTATGAGATCAATGACAAGTGAGATGTTGTGATCTGCAGAGTTTTATTATAAATGAGAATATCATTCATTAAACCCCTTCCACAGACAAAGATATGAAAGTCATATTAAAGTTTTGGATTGTAACAAATTATATTATTCAAGTTGTACATGTTTTGAGAAAACATATTACATAAGGAATGCATACATTTGCAGAATTATGTTTATAAACAGAAATTCTATTTCTCTTATTTAATTATGGTTTTGGAAATTAAATAAAATTTCCAAAATAATAATGAATTGATGGGCTCATCAGGTTGATGACCTAGTGAATGAAACCTCATAGGTG
Organism: Chenopodium album; assembly: GCF_948465745.1. Taxonomy (NCBI): domain Eukaryota; kingdom Viridiplantae; phylum Streptophyta; class Magnoliopsida; order Caryophyllales; family Amaranthaceae; genus Chenopodium; species Chenopodium album. The sequence goes on along the minus strand of NC_137850.1, from coordinate 25,792,097 downwards.
AACAAAATTCCTATATTATTTAAGTTCCTAGTTCCAAATCATTAAAGTGGACATAAATTATTTCAATGAACGGACTAGCATGTAAGATTGATTGGATAGTGCAGTTTCATGGGCTATAAGGGCATAGTGATGCTCGGTCAATCACTTGGATATGCATGAATGATACATAATCGAACTATTGACCTACTTTGAAGTTCAAGTATAGAGCTTTCGGATATATTAGTGGATTCCTTTGACATAATGATTGATTTAACTGTGGTACATTCAAACGTCTACCCATAACTGGAGATTATAAAGGATGTTTCCTGGTTACTTCAAAAGTTGAGTGGGAGCTTTGTTGCTACAAGATTGGATTGAGTCTACCTATTAATTAGGGAATGTGTCATGGCCGCTTGAGAGGGAGAATTCAGAAATACGTGGCCACTTTCAAATGCATTACTCATTAATCATTTGGTTTTGTAATTCAAACTCAGATTTCAAGAAACGATTTGTATATTAATATGATCTCGATATGTGATGTAATCATATTATCAAATCGACACACATTGGCTTAAGGAATTTGAATATTGCACACTTGTCTCAGACAAGTGGGAGATTGAAGGATTTATGTCTTCGCCATGTGCAATTACTAGATATATAAATGGATCAAATTATGGAGATAATTAAGTTCGTTCAATTTGGTCGTCTTTATATTATAGATAGAGGTACTTACGATCTTTGGGCTAGTAAAATAGGCCAAAGCCCAATTGGACGGATCCTATAAGGTCACACAAAGGGTCTAGATCGAGCACGAGAGGACGAGGCCCACGATGGGCCTCATCCCCTAGTATGGTCGGCCATATGGAGGAATAAGGAGGGTTTTGGGCTTTGTGACTTAGTCTAATTATAATGGGATTATAAATAGACTAAGTGCCTAGGGTTTTCAGTATTGCAATTCAGTGATCAGTTTGATCAAACTCTAATTAGCAAACACGAGACCAACCCCTCTCAAACTCCCCTCTCTCCTCCTCCCTCGGCGCCAGTGTTGGTGGTTCGTGGTGTTCGGTTAGTCCATTAAAGGTGGTGATTGCAGTTTTCCCTTTCACTCGACCAATGTAGTATTGGTGGACGGCTTGTTCGAATCTTGTGGACTAAGTAGAGGAGCAACACTTAGGGCTCTATTCTCTCCCTGATTTTCCAGTCGATTAGCTACGTGGAATTCACGCTTCAAAGGTATGATTATGTGTCTTGAGTGTTATGCATGCGATCCTTGGATTAGGTGCTTTATGAATATGATTCATGTTTTTTTCGCTTTATAGTACCTATAAACTCCTACAGATGCTCATCGATGTTACCTTCCTAACCCCTCCTTGACCTACCTCCACCGGCGTGTCCCGAATGTTTGGTTTGTTCCCCTAAGCAACCGCATCCTCGGTGAAGATGAAGAAATGCAAGATGTTCTCAATGAAGAGCAATAAATCCAAAAAAATCAACATCAACGTCAACAACTACAACAACAACAACAACAACAACAACAATAAGAACAAGAGCAAGAAGTGCCTTAACCTCAACATCAACAACATCAATTCTCCAACCCCGACATGGAGGGTTTGAGTGCCCAAATGGCAGGCATGCAAGTTCGATTAGAGGGGATGTATGATCAAGACTTTAAGGCAATCTACAACCAAACAAGAGGCATCTCCGAAATGCAACAAGGTATGTTTCTCCAACAACAACAACTCTATGATGCGAGTGTTAACCGTGGGGAGATCACCCACGCGGTTAACTACCCGTATTTCCCTCCTCTACTAAGTCCCCTACCATCTTGGGGAGATGATGGGAAGGCTACCTACCTGTAGGGAATATTTCAAGCATCCCACAATTGAGCCCCACTGTGATCATACACTTAAGCATGGTGGCGTCCAGAGGGAAGGAAGCTAGAGTAAAAGAGTCTCCAACAAGTTTTAGGAACTTGTAAATCGTTCACAGGGTGAAGGTTACACCCCTTAACGATCCAGGAGATCGTTAACTCCAATAGGTCTGGAACCATGACTGGAAGTTCGGGGATGAAGGTATAAATCTAGCCTAAAAGAGATTGAACTTGCCCTAATAATAGGCCTCTACTTTATTCTTCTCGTATTCATGTGCGCTTTCTGACTAACATACAATCAATAGGTTAACCCTAAACCTGTTTATCTATGTTGGTTGAATATTAATGCACAAAAAAATCTATTATTGGCGATCACTTGAATTATAATCATATTAGCCTAAACAAGATTATTAATTATTTTATTAAGCGTGATTACAAGTACAAATTCCCTTTAAACATGCATAAAAGGTGTGATCAAGCAATAACAATAATATATAATATCAAGCAACAATAATAATCATCAATCATAATAATCTCAATAAAGTATAATAATAATAGCAAGATCCTAGGCATGATACTAACAAGATTAATAACAAACTCTAGCATGTCACTAAACATTAAAGATCAAAGCTTTATTTCTAGCATGATACTAACATGATATAAAGAAAGAAATAGGAAGTATCATAAACATTCATAATATCAGAAATATTAGTTAACCCTAAACATGATACTAGGAAGCCTAAAGACATCCTAACATGATACTAGGAATCAACAAAATAATTAAAGCATAATTTCTATATCAAAAGATTAATAAAACAATTAAATTACTTACTTCGATGCCTCGTATATCTTTCTAATAACAAAATACACACATTAGTAACTTCAAGGAAAATAATAAACAATAAATCTAATCAAAGAATTGAAATATGATTTGGGACCAAACCCTCAGAATTTATAAACCTTTCACGTCTAGGGCGAAGGCAACTTCGAACTTGGCTAGGTGTGTCTAGAACTAATGTATGAGGAATTTTGTAAGAGGGAATGTTTAGAAAAAGAATAGAACGAAAGCTTCTAGATTTTAGAGAGAGAATAGAGATTGATGGTTGTGAATTGTAGATGCCTGAAAACAGGGAAATTCGACCCCTATTTATAGGAAAAATAGCACGGGATCAAAGAAAATCATATTCGGAATAAAATACCTCCTGTCGCCAATGACAGGAGTCAGTGCCAGACGAAAAGCTCGTCGCCAGGCGACGAAAGTCAACGCCAGGCGACGACTCTGTCGTCTCGCGTTGGTTCAAAAGTATAACACGCTTTTACACACGGAATCACTTTTTAAACCGGTTACAGGTAATTCTGCGTCCAAGCAGATTTAAAATCAGATTTAATATATTTTATTCAAAATAAAACATCTTTTTTAAAAATATAATTATCAATCCTAATCTTATTAGAATTAAAGAGAACCTTCTAGATATTCCTAGAAGATTAAAATCAATCCTAATTACTTTAGGAGTAATAATTAATAGGCCCTCCTCTAGATAATTGGGCTACATTTAAAATCATTGGGCCTAATCTAATTTAATCCATAACTTCCTCTTAATTCATCAGAATTGGGCTTATAATATATCATTGGAAAGCTCTTCTCTAGCCCAATCCAACTACACTATTATTGGACCCTTATCATGGACCAAACCAAATTGGACTGGCTATTTTTTTATAAATAAAGTAAAAAAAGAAATATTTATGAAAACAGAAAGAGAAATATTTTAATAAAAACATCCTCATCACTAGACTTTCCACACTTTCACTTCGTTCGATAATCAAATGAGGTGAAAGGTATTCTTCACTGGGTTTGGTTTTGGGGAGACACATTTGGGTGTTTACACTACCCATATTGGTAAGGACCTCAAGTATCCAACACCGAGACTCGCACATTTTCGGATGAGCACGGTAACTATGATTATCGTGTGCCCGGTGGGAGAGACTATAGGGGTGATCCTAACTACCCCTATGTCGATCCCACCCATTTGTTGCCACTAGAGTTTCCCGAGAAATTCACTCCCTTGGCCCTTGGCAACAAGATAACTTTAGGGGTCACTATGGTTGGCCACCTGGTTACACTAGGGGATGGGATCCTTATGGTCTTTCATCCGGCTTCTCATATGATAGGGAGGATAATGATGATGGTGCCGGGCCTAGTGATAACTAGTTTCCCCTCTTTGTGCTTTTACCTCCATCTCTTTTATTATGTGATCTTTCGTTTTTTATTGATGAGATGTTGAGATGTATTTTTGTTTAGCTTGGGGGGACACTAGTCTTATGGAAGGGTCTCGGTGGCCAATTTTGTTGTTGTTGGATGTCCTTGATTTTTCAAGCCTTGATGATTTGTGATTTCTTGTCTTGATCTATGATTGATGTTGTTGAGTGTTGTTGCTTTTATTGCTTGTCTTGATCTATGATTGATGTTGTTGAGTGTTCTTGCTTTCCATGATTATATCATGTTTTTCTTGTTGAGAATCTTTTGATGTTGATTTTGATGATGATTTCTCTTTAATGATGAGTTGATGATTTTGCTCCCTTGAATCCAAATCCCTAAATCCAAAACTCTTAAACCCAAATCCCTTTGATCCAAATGATTGTAGCTTTAGTGTATAGTTGATTTTGCTATTTTGAGTGTTTAGTTGATTTTGATATTGTGATTGGTTTGTTTTGATTTTGATTTTGTAGATTTGTTTGATCTTGTTACTATGTCTTTTTATTTTTGATTTTGCTTTCTTATTATTTTGTTTTGAAGTTACTCACCGTTTTCTTTGTATATAGTTCCATTTTTCTCTTTTTCACTCTCGCTTGGTTTTGAAAATTCATGCTAATACTTGATTTGAGCTTCATGGAGGTGGTATTTTCGTTACCCCGCTTTTCTTAGCTTAGCTTGGATAACCCGGTGAGATCTTTCTTGTTTCTCTCTTTTCTTTCTTTTCTTTCATTATTTGCATAGAATAGGATTATTTTAGGAAGAATTGAAAGGTTCGAGGATGTTTGCTTTGTAACACCATAGGTGTTTGAGGTCATTGGCGATGTTGTCGAATGACCACTTGTATGACGATTGTGATTTATATGACATGCATGCATCTTTGCACTTTTCTTTATCTTTTCTACTTTCCTTTTTCTTTTTATTCTTTTCAAAAATACAAAAATCCAAAATTATGATTTTGAGGCTTTCTTTTCGTTTTCTTTTCATGTTATGCTTATGTTTCGGACATAATATCATCCGAACTTTTGCTTTTGAATGAATGGTTTCCTATGTGGTATCGGTGTGCACGGTTTGAGAGTATCTTTGGTTGATTCTAGGATAGAGTATGATAAGGTAGTGTCTTTCGAACTTTTGGGACCTTGAAGCCGGATTCTAATTGTTTGTGGAAAGTTGGATCGGAGTTGCTCCCTTTGGTGAATTTGAAACTAATAGTGAGTTGTTGCTACAACCATGTGAGGTTTCATTCTTTTCAAGCCTTCTACATATTTTGCATGAGCGGCACATGGATCCTTGACTATTTCATGCTTTATCTAGAACTTGACTCTTATCTCCCGAGATCGCGACCGAGCCATTTAGGAAGGACAAAGGCATGGTGTCTTTCAAACAAAGTGTATTATTCCGATAGAGGGTTCGGAGCTATTGAAAAGCTATTTATTCAGTAAGTTCAAGTGATAGGAATGGTGTCCTTTGAACAAGTGTATTATTCCGACAGAGGGTTCGGAGATATTGAAAAGCTATTTATTCAGTAAGTTCAAGTGATAGGAATTCCTAGGTGGAGGCCGCTTCCGATCAGTAATATTAATGTATAATTAATATTACAGCTTAATCTTGACTGAACCCTTCGGGTCACACCCAAGCAACTAACGATCCGACATGACGAATTAATCCGAAATGAATTAATGAGTCACTCGAGTATTGTGAACAAATACGTCGTATTCCGAGCTTAGAGCGTCGGAATCGAATCTTAAAAGTCGAGCCAAAATTTAGGAATAGGTGAGACGGGAAAATGCTTCAAGTAACAACTAAAAACTCTAGCCGCGCGAAAGGCTAGGGAAGCGCGCCAAATAAAAGTGCGCCACGTTGACAGTGCCATGTGGCAAGGGCCGCGGACCCGGGTGATGGGTCATGGACGCGAGCCAAAGGGTGGCGGCCCAAGGTTGGGTGCCACATGGTTAGCTCACAATGCATGTGAGTTGCCTTGGGGACCAAGTGAGGAAGTGGTCCTCACTTAACCATGTGACACTTATTATTTAGTTATTCCTTGGTTTATTTAACTGAGGATTGAATTCAACATTCTTTCCATGTGGGATCTTTTTGTGAAAAAGTCCCACATTGAAAGATGAGGGAATTTACAAGGAAGCACTCCTTATAAATAGCCAAGGCATACCTTGGAATTGTTCACTTGAGTAAGAGCTCAATTAGGCATCTCCATTTGAGAGAAAACCTATAAGCTAGTTAATTACTCGGGTAGTCTTTTTGGTCGGACTTGGCTAAACTCCAGTAGTAGACCGGTCGGGTCGAGTTGTGAGTGGACTTCGTTGGAGGTCCTTGCCATTTGTGAGGCTTGACTTTTCTCAAGTAAGAGCTTCATCCGGTTGAGCGAAGCACGCTTCAAGGGTAATTTAGTCTTTTCTAATTCTTGTTATTTATGCATTTTGTTATATTAATTGTGAGTTTGTTCTTGGGCTCGGGTTTTATTTCCGCGGTGAGTCGGACTCATCGAAACCCAACAGGATTAGTTTGAGTATCGGTTCGTTTAATGTAAGCAAGTTTGTGTTGTAAATATCTTGTAAATAAAAGGAAAAAGCCAAGTTGAAAAAGCCATCCACTGTTAAAAGAGGCGAGGACAATGAAATAAAGTGAAAAAAAATTGAAAAATGAAAAAAAATAAGAAAAAGCAAAGCAAATTCGTATGCTTTGGTAAAAGTAACAAAATGAGAAAATGAAAAAGTTTAAAAATATTTTGATGTAAGTATATTTCTTCCAATTTTAAGCATTGAGGACAATGCTTCATTTTAGCTTGGGGGGAAGCGTTCTTATGCTTTTTGTAGATATGTTTGTGATTTTGGCTTGGAATAAGCTTGGGGGTGTTGGTGTTTTTGTTTGGTGATTGCTTGATTTTGGTGTTGAGGATTGATCACCCTTTGATTCACAATTTAGGTATACCACCAAATTTTAAATTTTAGCCTACCTTCACCCTTTTTTCCCTTACGTTACAACCCTTCTCAAGACCTTTTGACCTTTGTGGTTGAGTCACAGGTCAAGCTTATGGAGCGGTGTGCACTAGTCAAGATGCCGAGTAGCCCTAAATCTCTTTGTTTCCCGGTTCCTTTGAGGAATCATTGAGATGCTCGCTAGAGGTACATATCCTTATTGTATAGAAAGTTGTTTATTCACTTGTATTTGATCATTTGTAAAAGTCCATTTCAAAAACTATTTGTTTGAAATTTTGATTTTACTTTCTTTTAATGATTTTCCTCATTTTTACCTTCAAGAGTTATGGGTCAAACTCTTTGTATACCCTTACAAGACCTCACTCGTCCTCATTGGAGACTTTTGGGTTTAAAGGGCTTGTTGTAGCTAAAAACAACCGTGATTCCTACGAAAGTGAGTCTTAGTGTACATTCTTATCTTCTTTTTTCCTTTTCTTGGTTTGAATAAGTTTTTCATCCTATTTCTTCTTGCTTTTATTTTGCTCGAGGACGAGCAAAAGTCTAGCTTGGGTGAGTTTGATGAGTGTCATTTATGACACTCATTTAGCCTCTTTTATGATGAATTTTGATTGCAATTATATCTATTTTATCTCTTTTTCTTTAGTTTTACTTGTAAATTCTCTAGTTTGTGTTTTCCTTAGTTGTTTTCCCATTTTCTTGCATTTCATAGTTTATTTTTCCTTTTCTCCTTTACTTGTTTCTTCTCTTTGATTTCAGGAGATTAGTGATGCTCAAGGAACTCAATGGCGTTTTCTCGGGGTATATCAAGCTAGATTGCATATTAGTTTTCAATGATACAAAAAATTGATTTGGAAGCTATTATTATCGATTGATCTTGTTTTGCGATTTTCCTTTGAAGTGATTTGTTGAGAAATCTAGTTTGACCCTACGAAATAGCTCTTTAAGTGATTTTGATTGTACATATCGTTTTCCCTCGCATTGCTTGATTGATCAAATACCCGACAAATTAGCAATTTTATCGTGAGTGCATGTGGATCCTAAATTCCTAGTGCTTGATATTGAATTCTATTTGTTAGATTTGTTTGAGTTGATTTTCTTGCTTAGACCAACCCTATTGTTTAAGATTTCGGAATAGCTTAACTAGAGACTTTAGCATATACCGCATTACCTTGGGTTCGACCCGGACTTACCCCTATTCTTAGGGTTGGGTTTGATAGGAATAGTGTCCTTCGAACAAGTGTATTATTCCGGTAGAGGGTTCGGAATTATTAGAAAGCTAATTATTCAGTGAGGTCAAGTGATCGGAATGCCTAGGTGGAGGCCGATTCCGATCAGTAATATTAATGTATAATTAATATTATAGGTTAATCTTGACTGAACCTGTTTTGGGTAATTTTACCCATGCCACGTGGGCCAACTAGATCGTGACACGTGTTATACCCCGATTGGTCCAAATCGGACCAATCTCCATTTAACACGTGTCACTCCCAAAATTTGGGAGAAAAAGGCAGCCTTCAAGGGCTCAAATCCCGAGAAAGCCATAATTCAGCGTAGCCCAGCAGGATTAAGTCAGAATGACGTAATTAGGGGCACATGTCCTGATGACCCTATAAATAGGGAGATTTCCCCCATTTTGGGGGTGCCTATAATTTATTACAACATACCCTACATTCTCTTGCATTAGAGAAACACCTGATCTCGGAATTTGAGAAGATCTCACCAAAATTTACGCACCTTTTTCCTACTCTCATTCAAGTACTAACTTGATCGTCGGAGGCGGAGCTGCTACCACCCAGAGTCTCCGTGGTTTTGTAGGTACAGGCGCAGTCGGATCAATTTCTGAGCTGTAACTCTCCCGAGGAATAAAAACACCCAAAACATTTAGCATCGTCTATAGGGAGAGTACCTCAAAGATGGTTCAAGAGTCTGCACCGCCTCTTGACACCAATAGTCATCAGCTGGAGGTCTATACAGACCAGAAGGATAATGACCTTCAGGTTGAAACATATGTGGCTAAGGATGGATCACTCATCACCAGGCGCCTTCGTCCCAGAGATAACCTGGAACAAGGTGAAAGCCAGGCGGGTACAAGCAGGCCCCCTGGGCAGCCGGAAGGGGAAACCCAGTCAGTAAGAGGTCAGGCCTCAGTCACTAGAGACGAGCTCATGAAATTCATGACGAGTTTCAAGGGTGAGATAAAGGACCTGATCGAAAAGAAAATGGCTGGCTCCAGCAAGGGTTAGCCGGCTAAAAAATCTCCTCGAGCTGCGAGGAAGAAGTCAGTCAGGGACAGGTAGCCTACTCCACATCCCAAGGAGAAGACTGCACCTGCCCTTGACTGGTCAAAGATCCTTCTGCCCCAGAAGGGCGCAAGGAAGGTCATCCGTGCTGTTCAGCCGGATGACAGCAAAAAGACTTACACCGATGCCCGACATGTCATCGTGCAAAATCGGAACCAGCATCTGTTTGAGTCAGCCTCTACGTCGAGCTTTTTAGACATCTTCAAAAATACATCTGCAAGGAATACTCAATCCTTGCATGAGAGCCATACAGGCGGTAATACCGTCCACTCTGGCCCTCAGATGATTGGGAATGCACCGTACGTAACCCCTATGGTCTACGGTCCGTATTCACCGCATTTCATGCAGCCGACCCTCTTTGGGGGTCAGGCGGCATACAATGTCCAACCTCTGGACTGGAAGCGCCATCTGCTCAAACTTGGTGAACAGACTTATGCGTTCACCAAGGAGATAACCGAGGCGGCACAGCCGGCTAAGGTTAAAAATGTCTTGGTAGGTGCCTATGACGGTACCACCAACCCGGAAGACCACCTCATGGCCTATTCCAACCTCATGCATATGCAGGGGTTGGAAGATGTTATGTGGTGTCGGTGCTTCCCGGCTACATTGAAGGGCATCTCCCACCAATGGTTTGGCAACCTGCCCGCCGGATGCATTGACAGCTTTAGGAAGCTTGCCTTCTGGTTTGCCTCCAACTTCTCAATGAACATCCCTGCCAAGGAAACAAGTCTTGACTTGAGTACCATCCGGAAGGGAGAGAGAGAATGACTCCACTCGTATGTTAGGCGGTTCAAACTGGTGAGAATCCAGATCCAAGGGCTGTCTGACGAGGTAGCCTATACATACTTCTTCAAGGGTCTGAAGGACGGATCGACCTTTAAGTTTGACCTTGTCCGAAAGAGGGTTTTCACCCTTCAAGAGGTGTTGATAGAGGCAGAGAGCTTTATCTAAGCTACCGACCTCTGCTCGTCCAGTCATCAGTCGGACTCCAAGAAGTCCGACAAGGAAAAAAAAGAGTCGGTCTACTTAGCCGGCTCAGAAATCTAAAAAAAAAAGAGAAAAGAAGTTTGGGCGGTTGATGAGCCTGATCAGCCCTCCAAAAAGAAAAAGAAAGAATTCAAGCCGTATGTCTCATGGTATGAATTCAATAAAGACTGCTACACCATCGTTACAGAGGTGAAGGACCAGCTGGCCATTGAGAAGCGGAATCTTATGAAGAGTTCCGTTCAGTTGCGGAACAAGAATAAATATTGTCACTTTCATGAGGAAGTAGGCCATGACACCAACGACTGCTATAGCCTCAAGCGGACGTTGAACCGTCTGGCAGACAAGGGCTTGCTGAAGTCCTATGTTTTGAAGTCCAAAGCGGCTTCTGAGACAATTCCGGGGCAGTCGTCTAATACTGTCCAGCCTACTAGTAGCTCGGACACCGACAAGTATCTAGTCTACACAATAGCAGGCGGATTCGCATGCGGTGGCTCGACCATCCGAGGCACCAAGGATCATCTAAAGAAGATGATTCACTCGGTTGATGGACAGGCGTCTACCATCAGAACATTCCCAGATGTCCTCATCACTAAGAAGGATCGGGGTAAAGTCCGCCGACCGCATGACGACCCAGTCGTCATTGAATATAAGGTCGCCAACTAGCAGGTTGGCCAAATCCTTATAGACACGGGTAGCTCCTCTGATCTCATCAGCTACAAGTGTCTGCCCAAGCTTAGCTACAAGCTGGACAACCTGTGCGACGTCTCCCATCCACTAATTGGCTTTAGTGGAGGGGTCGTGCACTTAGTTGGACAAATTGATCTACCAATCCGGTTGGGGCAGAAGGGAAAAGGGCGACATATGATCGTCCGGTTCCTGGTGGTTAAAGAGCTGACTGCTTACAGCATCATTCTTGGCCGACCCACTCTGAACGAGTGCAAGGTCGTCATCATCCCAGCTCTCATGCTTCTCAAGTATGAAAGGATGATGGCTCTGTTGGCTCTCTCAACGGGGATCAGAAGACGGCAAGGGAGTGTTATTTCTCAGACGTCAAACCAACAGCTGTTGCAACCGATCAGCCGAAGGAGCCAATAGACCTTGATGATGTTAAGGATCCTGATTCACCCCTCCAGCGGCCGCAAAGAAAAGAAAAATTGATCAGCTGGGAAGGTGAAAAAGGAGAAAAAATAGCAATTACTGACCGGGAAACGGTCAGATGACCTCCGTCCCCAGCCGGCTGGTGAGCACATTGATATTCCTCTGGACGACAGCCGTCCAGAGCGAACTGTTAATGTGGAACGGCTGCCTTTGAAAGGTTGGGCGCAGACTTACACCTCCTACTGAAAGAATTCAAAGACATCTTTGCCTTTGAATTGGAAGAGATGCCAGGCATCAGCCCGGATCTTGCTATCAACAAACTCGCCGTGGATCCTAAAAAGAAGCCCATCCGGCAAAAGAAGAGAAATCATGGTGAGGAGAGAAGTCAGGCTGCAGCTGCCGAGGTCAAAAAGCTGTTAGACGCCGGGTTCATTTGGCCATGTAACTTCCCTGATTGGGTTACGAACTTGGTGCTTGTAAACAAGCCGAATGGTACTTGGCGCATGTGTGTAGACTACACTGACTTGAACAAGGCATGTCCAAAGGACAGTTACCCGCTTCCAAAGATCGACAGCCTGGTCGACTCTACAGCTGGGCATGCCTTGATGAGTTTTATGGATGCCTTCTTTGGCTTCCACTAGATAGCCATGTGGAAAAAAGATCAAGAGAAGACGACCTTTGTCACTGATCAAGGGTTATTCTGTTATACGGTGATGCCGTTTGGCTTGAAGAATACGCCGACTACTTTCCAACAGATGATTAATACAGTCTTCATTAATCAGATTGGGAGGAATGTAGAGGCTTATATTAATGACATGATAGTCAAATCCAAGTTGCAGACAGATCACCTTGTTGACCTCCGAGAAACCTTCACCACACTCAGGTGGCATAATGTCATGTTAAATCCCAAAAAATGTGTTTTTGGTGTTGAGTCTGGGAAGTTTCTCGGATTCCTGATTGATTGAAGGGGGATAGAGGCTAACCCCGAGAAGATACAGGCGGTGATTGACATGAAGTCACCCCGCACTGTCAAGGAAGCTCAGAGGCTTACCGGTTATCTGGCTGCGCTTGGGAGATTCCTCAGCCGGTCAGGTGACAAGTGCCTTTACTTTTTCCAAGCAATCAAGAAGAAGACTAGATTTGAATGGGGAGATGATGATGAGGCGGCCTTTCAAAAGTTGAAAGAACATTTACACTTCTTGCCAAGTCTTGTTAGCCCTCTGCCAAAGGAGACACTTTACATGTACCTAGCCGTCTCAGATCATGCCCTCAGTGTCGTTCTCCTTGCTGAGAGAGACGGTATTCAGCTCCCGATCAGAGCTGCAAAGAATTTCATGCGGGATACTGCGCCTCTCATGCAGGCGGCAGATCTTTGGTCGTTAGAGCCAGACAACACTATTTCTGGCCCACTCTTGAGTCAGATGCCATGGAGTTTGTTAAAAAATGTGACAAGTGTCAAAGGTTTTGTAAGCTAATCCATCGGCCGGCTACTGATCTGACGGCAATCCACAGCCCGGTCTCGCTTGCTAAATGAGGCATGGACATTCTGGGTCCTTATACGCCTGCACGAGGCGGAAAGCGCTATATTCTGGTGGCTGTGGATTATTTCACGAAGTGGGTGGAAGCAGAGGCGGTCAAGGGCATCAAGACAAAGGATGTCATCTCCTTCATCTAGAAGAACATTATCACCCGGTTGGGGTACCTATGTCTATGGTGTTTGATAATGGACCTCAGTTTGAGACACCTCAGCTTAAAACTTGGTTGGGAGATCAAGGGATCTAACATTGTTTTGCCTCAGTCGGCCGACCCCAAGCAAACAACCAAGTTGAAGCCTTCAACAAACTCATCTCAGACGGCATTAAAAAGAAAATTGAAAGAGCCGGTGGCTTATGGGCTGAAGAATTAATTCATGTCCTATGGGCCATTCGGACGATTGAAAAAGGGGTAACCGGTGAGACCCCATTTCTCATTGTATACGGTGCTGAAGCCATCCTGCCTATCGAACATTATGAGCCAACTCTACGAGTTATGCTATACGATGAAGAGGCGAACTGGGAAGCCATGCGACTTGCATTGGACTCACTCCTGGAGAGTAGGGGCAATGCTGCCTTGCGTCATGAGATTTACCGTTTGAGAATGACTCGTGCCTATAACAAGAGAGTGCACAAACGACCCTTGAAAGTTGGGGACTTTGTGTTACGAAAAATGGAGGCAACCAGTAGGGCCAATGAGCAAGGAAAGCTAACTCCTAATTGGGAAGGCCCCTACCAGATCTACGAGGAAGTGAGAAACGACACCTACCGCCTGGAAACCCCACACGGTAGGCGGCTGCCCAGAACTTGGAATGTAGACAACTTGAAAAAGTACTACTTCTAAGACTTGTAAATTTTTGTAAATGAAAAGCCTATCAATAAAAAAAGTTGCTTTTTGTTTTAAATCCAGTAATTATCTCGTATATATACATGTGCAATAATAAATTTACCGTCTGTTCAAAACACAGACGGTCCATTGAATAAATTAAGCTAAGTTAAAAACTTAGTGGCTAAATCGATATTTAAATTGAGGCCAACGACCGGATGCAAATTTATAAATTCGTCTGCTCCAACATGACTATGGCGTCCGACGACGCCTCTCCAGGTGTTATCGTCGTAGAGGGCATTCTATCGTTTGCTCTACAAGCATATGCAGACGACAAAGATTGAATGACCTAATAGGTTACCTCATAGCTGTCTGACCAAAATAGTCTAAAGAATGATTAAGTTTAAAATCGGATGTCACATGACACCAGCCGGTTGATAACCGAAGTTCTGAGTTAGACTATTCGACGAATTTATACAAGTCTCCCCAATGGGTCAGTGGGACAAGTGCAATGGATTGCGGGTACCTCAGACGGCCTCTAAGTCATCTAAGGACCATCTATAAGGCAGACTATTTGTCCCTTGCTTCATTAACTGCCAGGCGGCAATATACTGCCTGCGTTATCACAAGATAATTTAGTCAAATTGCGAATACCCCCAGACGGAGGATTCTGGCTACAATCTAGCTGATTCCCCGGCTGGGTGAGACGACTATATATTGGTCATGTGGACGGCTGTGTACTTTTTTTGGGGCAATCACTACTATGATTGATTGACTCAAGACCTTTTCATACTCCTTAAAGTATCAAACCTTCCCAAGTCAATCAATCAAAGAATTGAAACCAACCACACATCCGCCAGGGGCAAGAGTAGCCGGTGTACTGACTGTCGCATGCTTTTAATAAGATAGGCAAACTTAGACATATATAGACAAATTTAAAGAGAAAAATTTAAAATAATCAAAACTGCAAAGCAAACCGACCCAATCGGTATTTTAATATATGAACCCGGCCACTAAGAGCCGGGGAGAATTGTCTAATCGGACAACCATCCGGTGGAAAATTTAAAAATTGTTGATTCACATTCAAATACTTGGCACGCAGGCCGGAAAAAGCTAAAAGTTGGCATACTGTCGTTGAAAGTTAAGGCTGAGGCTGGGCCGCCTGGTCCTCCTTCTTGGGATCCTCCTCATCAGATTGGAGATTAATTGCTTCTTCTTCTTTAGGAAGCTCCTGGGCAGGCTCCTCAAGATCAGTGTTTGCCCAGGCTTCAAAGGACTTGGGCTCCGGCTCTCCTTTCTCTCTCTTATACACAATGTCCTCAGCGTATTGGAAAGCCAGAACCCAAATGTCATAATCCTTTGGGTAGAGCGCATTATAAGCAATCCTCATTCGGGTGTCGGTGTCCTTTTCATTTTCAGCAATCAAGCAGTCTTGCTCCACCTCAATTGTTGCTTTGATGTTCATTTGGACCTGCTCTGCATCCTTTTTCAAGCGCTCCACCTCCGCCTTGAGATCAGTATTCTCCTGGGAAACACCCTGTAAGGCCTTGAGGTCGTCTTGCGCTTTCTTGAGGTTGGTCTCAGCCGTATTGGCCTTCTGCTTAGCCTCATTTAGGGCTATAGTAAGACCTCTGATCTGATCCGCCTGTTGCATCAATTCGACTCTAGTTTCAAGTTCATTAATTGTACATTGATATTCAGCAACATCTTGAGAATCCCTAGCTGATCTAGTGGCTCTCTTTACCTCCTATCTCTTTCGGGCGTATGGCCGCTTGAGTCCATTAACCCTGAGCATAGCATGAAGACACAAACGGTGTGAATCATACGGGATATATTATACTTGTTTCCAAAAAGGAGAAATCAGCTGTACCTCAGAAAGGAATGCAGTGATCCGTTCAACATTGAACGTCTCGATGCCCGGAATGGCATCCTTCTCCTTCTTGGGGATGGCCGCCAACATGGACTTAGCATGCGCCTGCACGTCCTGCCATCAGGGGGATTGATCTGCAACATATGTGAAAGGGGGTGAGTGAGCTATATAGGCGGCACCAGCTTGATGCCGACTGTCTGACGAAGAGTTCTGTTGAGAGTGAGATTTCACTCGCAAGGGCCATCCCAACTCAGGCGGAGATTCGAAAGGATTGTATATACCTTCAAAAGCCTGTGGGTTTGCACCACCCATAGGCGCAGAGAGGCCGGATGGGACCATGTCAAAGCCCACTCTGAAGCCTCCAATGGTAACATTCCTCCCCCTGATGCGCAGACGTTGTTTCCCAGAAGAGCCTTCTGGGCCCGTCTTACCTGAAGCTGCCTTGGCAGACTTTGCAGGCTTAATTGGAGTGGAGGCGGTGTCATCCCATCCCCGTTTGAAGTGGTTCTTGGTGAAAGACCAAGGAGCTTCTCCACCCTGCAAGTAAAGATGTGTTAAGCATACAACCGGCAATACCTGTTTGAAAATCAGGTCAGGAAGCTAGACGGTTCTTTACCTCAGCCTTTAGCTTGGCGGCTTTAGCCTCCGCCAGGTCCCTCCGGATTTGGGCAGAAGACCGTTTGGGGGTTTTCTCGTCTGCGACCATTTTCAAAGCTTCTTCTGCAAAAATAATAAACAAACACTTAAGTACAACATCATAGTTGGTTAATGGACAAAATAGTACAAGCGGCATTTCGCCAGATGTGTAGCAAACATACGCTTTGAAAACATCGCTCTAAACCATGCGCACATGGGAATCCAGTTATTGGGAACCTTTATTACCTCCCCGGTTGAGAGAGTCTTTGGCCTGAGCTCAAAGAACTTGGTTTCCATAATCTTGTCATAATCATCCCCTGCGATCCGGGGAAGGGCGCATTTGTGACGCAGAAGGTCGGGCTTTTTATTATACCGGCGGAACTCCCGGTTTTCACGATGGGTGGGGGCAGACAGCAAATAGAAACGATTTTTCCAGCCGTCATATTTGGACACCTTGTCCAAGGTCATTTAATATTGAGGGAGGGTGGTCAATGTGTACCACGCTCTCCACCCGCTTGGGTTGCGACCGAGATAGTGCATATGAGCAAACGCCTCCCAGCGGGGGTTCAAATTCTGCATTTCGCAGGCGGAAACATACCCAAGAATGTTAGCCCATGAGTTAGGGGATAACTGCCAGACGCCCAGGCCATAACCAATAAGTATGGCCTTCACAGCATCGTGAAGCGGAAACCGGAGACCAGCCAGGAACGCCGCCTCGTAACAGCCAAGATAGGCATTGGCGTTCTCCTGGTCATCCTTCCAAGAGATGGTGCCCAGCTCAGGTGGCACCCGGATGGTGTATCCTTCTCCTAGAGGTCGCTTTTGTACAAAGCTTTCAATTCCCTTTAGCATGATCCCCCTATCTTTAGCAGAGATATGGATTCTAAAGGGATCATCCTTGGCCTCCTATTTTTTCCTCTCTTCAGCCTCGCTATCCTTAAGCGGGGAAAGAGGGACATCGCTATCATCCTCAGAGCTAGACCCTGAGGCGGAGCTCTCTCTGTCTCCTTCTTAGGAGACCTCCTCGCCGGCTGACCCCGAGCCTGATGCAGACTCTTCTCCGTCTTTGTCTTCGGGGTCAGCTTCATCTAGTTCCATTTAAGAGACGGCTTCCTTACCGTATCTACCCTCAGCTTCACCCAAGATTGAATCACTTGGGGTTATAGGGATCCTAGACGGGGAATATTCCCCGGACTCTTCACTCCTCTCTGATCCCTCAACCGGGGTTATTTCACTGGGCGACACTTCCAGTGTACCGTCTTTTCGACGTCGTTTGGTGGCTGTCTGTTTAGTTCTAGCCATCGTGTCCTGCACAGACACATAGATGGTTGGTTGGGGAGTAAAAATTGCTCCATGCACCAAGAGCCGACACTCCCAGTCCTAGACTCAGCCGTACCAGGAGACTGGCTGACTACTGACCTAGGCCGTGCCGTGTGTGTTGGTGATGAGTCCATTTATTGAATGAAATGATAAAAATGTAAAGAATGAGCTGAAGGGGGTAGAGGCGGTACCTTTGTCTCTAAAAGAGGGGCAAGCGGTGATGACCGGTTGAGAAATGCTTTTGAAGACGACCTTGCTTGTGTGGGGCATAGGCGGTTGTCAAACTAGCTGGGGCAGGCGGAAAAGAAGCAAATTTTATGTTCACACACAGATGGAAGTCGCACTCTCTCTCTAAAACTCTTTAACTTTCTCTCTCTAAGGATTTGGAAACGTCCAAAATAGGGGGGTAAATTGTGTATTTATAGAGGGGTAAAAGCAGGGGCAATCATGTAATTTTACCCTGAATGTGAAAAGTCAAACTTTCACAGTAAAAAAAATATTTTACTATTTTAGGTGGCTGAGTGACATGTGTCACATATGTTTTGGGTAATTTTACCCATGCCACGTGGGCCAACCAGATCGTGACACGTGTCATACCCCGATTGGTCCAAATCGGACCAATCTCCATTTGACACGTGTTACTCCCAGAATTTGTGAGAAAAAGGCGGCCTTCAAGGGCCCAAATC
Organism: Chenopodium album; assembly: GCF_948465745.1. Taxonomy (NCBI): domain Eukaryota; kingdom Viridiplantae; phylum Streptophyta; class Magnoliopsida; order Caryophyllales; family Amaranthaceae; genus Chenopodium; species Chenopodium album. Next base: position 25,773,788 of record NC_137850.1, on the reverse strand, counting down.
CCGAGAAAGCCGTAATTCGGCACAGCCTAGCAGGATTAGGTTAGAATGACCTAATCAAGGGCACATTTCCCGATGACCCTATAAATAGGGAGATTTCCTCCATTTTGGGGGCGCCTAGAATTTATTACAGCATGTTTTGGGTGTTTTTGTCCCTTGGGAGAGTTACGACTCGAAGACTGATCTGGGTGGTTAGAGCTCCGCCTTCGACGATCAAGTTAGAACGTGTAGGAGATAGTAGAAAGTGCGGAAAAAGGTAAAAGTGAGATCTTCTTGGATTTTGAGATCAGGTGATTTCTCTGATGTAAGAAAATGTCAGAAATATTGTAATAAATGTATCTCCCCCAAAATGAGGGAAATCTTCCTATTTATAGGGTCATTGGGAAAAGTGTGCCCTTACGTTGGTCATATGACCTAGATTTGGTGGGCTGCCCCCGTTTTGGTTGCTTTTTGGGAATTGGGCCCTTGAAGGCCGTCATTCCTTCTCTTGACAGTGGATTCCATGTGTCATTCTACTATTGGCTCCTTTTGGACCAATTCTGGGTGGACACGTGTCTTGTTTTAACTAGACCACGTAGCGGGATAATTTTCCCCAAAACATTTGCCCTTCAAAGATGTGATGTGGCGTGCCGCTTGGCATCTGTGACATTCGTCACTCAACAATTGGTGGAATAGATTTTACTATTCACCTTTTGGGAAAATTACCAAGGTATCCCTGGAATTAACCCTCTTTATATATAAAGTTTACCCATCACTTTTCGCATTTTCATGAAAACAACCTTAAGAGTTTGAGATTTTTCAGAGAAAAGTTTTGTTATCTGCCATTAGCTACAGTCCGCCTGCTACAACCGGCTCAATTTACTTTCGATCAGTACCTTCTACAAGGTAACCGCCTGACTCTTTTCTCTTTAAAATTTTGAATCTCCGCCTGTGTTTGCTTTTTCGTTATTTTCATAAATGGTTTCACAAACACACCCGGCACGGCCTAGGATAGCTGTCAGCCGGTCACCTGGGACGGCTGAATCTAGGACTAGGGGTGCCGTCTGCTCCATTCCTTTGTTCCCCAATCTGACCGTCTTTATGTCTGTGTTTGTGCAGGACACTATGGCCAGGACGAAAAGAACAGCACGGCCGCCAAGTGATGAGGAGGATGAGGGTTTTTTAAGGGTTCCCAGGAGCGAAATTCATTACGACGCGCCTGGTGCCCCAAGTACCCCAGGCGACTCCATTCTGGACGAGTCTGATAACTCGGATGGGGAGTCTGAGTCCGAGCAAGGATCCTCCCGTACAAGCGCTTTGTCAGGCGGCCCTGAGATTGGGGAGGGGCCGCCTGATGAGTCTTATGAGGAGTCCAGCTCTCACAAGAGAGGTCAGGAAGAGGCGTCCTCCTCTCTGCAAAACGAATTCACCCCATATTTCATACACATATCACTTGCCACCTAGAAACTCATGCGGAAAGGTTTGAGTGAAACTAGGGACACCTATGTGATGGGGGCCGGATATGAAATCAATGTTCCGGCCTTAGAGGATATAGTCGTCTGGCCTCCTAACCAAAGTTACGAGGATTCTAGCTTTGGGTGTTATGCGGCCACTATACAGGCGGGCCTCCGGTTTCCTTTGGATTCGGCCGTTGAGGCAATCCTAGACGGTTACCGCCTAGGGGTATGGCAACTTACCCCCAATTCCTGGGTTAATATTCAAGGATTTGTGGCCGGCTGTAGAATGCAAGGCATTGAACCAAGCTTTGAGGCATTTGCCTCTATGAATTACTTGAGTAAAGCCCCCAAATCAGCCGGTCCCGGCTGGTATACCCTTACAAGCAACAAGGGGTTCATGATGACTCTTGGAAAGGAATCCAAGTAGAAAGATTGGAGAAATAGATTTTACATAATATCTTCTCCGAACACCATCCGGAACAAAAAATTTAATTCCTGGAACAGAAATCCTTATCTTCTAGGCCAGAAGGCACTCCTCCAGTCTATATCTGAAGAGGGATGGGATCAAATTTTGACACCTGGGCTGTTTAAAGTTGACGTCAAAACCATAAAGGGGAGTGCTGAGAAAGAAATAATTTACAACAGCTATATCCCTAGATTCGAATGGCTTAGGGACCCATTCTTCCTAGCAACCTGTGGCCTTAGTTTAGAGAAAAGTAGAGGTGTGTAGCCGGATGAGTAGCTTGTTTTGCATTTGTTTTTTTTTTGTTTTATGCTACTCTAACCACACATTCGGTCATTTTTGCAGAGGAAGCTATGTCTCAGCTCACTCCAAGCAAGAAACCAAGCGGCTCAGCATCCGCCTACCGCCAAATGATTAACAAGAAAAGTCAACTCTTCAAAAAGGATCAGCTTGAGCATGTAAGCCTTATACATCCGACTCTTTGCCTTTGAATTCAAAATAAGTTAATTTTTGCTAAGTGCCATTGATTTCCTTTTAGGAGGGTTCGATCAAGCCCTCGGTCCTGCCTGGTTTGAATGAAAGGCCCCCCAAGCGGCCTGCTTCCGACGGGGGGCAAACACCCAAGCGGCCTCGGAAGACTATTCCTCACAAGCCGTCTGCGAGCAACTCCGAGTCCTACCCTTCTACAGGCGGGAAATCGCCGACTGCTATAGCTGCCTTGAAACAGGCGGACGACTCCAAATCTTCAAAGGAGAAGCCTGTTGTTGGGGCCGACTCCCCAAGCAAGCGCAGAGACAAGCAGGTCCACGACCTGGTTGTAATCTCAGGTATTTTCTCTTCCTAGTATAATTCTTAATCCGACCTTGACGTAAGGAAAAGTAGGTCGCTTTCTACCCTTTCCTAGAGCCAAACAAAATTTATAAACACTCCACCAACCTAATACGAGTATATGGTAAGTCAAGGGTCGAACCCAAAGGAATGAGTAGGTGCAAGCTATAGCCTAGGTCAAGCTACTTCGAAGATTGTAGAAAGGTATGATTGGTAACTAAGGTATCGAGAAAGCTAGATAAATCGAGAAATTCAATATACTAAACACTAGGGATATAGGTTCCACATGTAAGCTCAATGATTATGCTAATTGATGGATCACTCAATCAATTCAAACATTATAAAGGAAAAACGATGGTTGCAACCAAAGGAATCCAAAAGCTATTTCCTATAAGCCAAGCTAGGGTTCACTATGAATGGCTAACTAGGAAAATCAGAATCAAATCAAGGGTTCATGTCATTGAAATTTGCAATGCAATCTAGATTAATCTTATAGGTTGATCACTCCTAGTCTAATTAATCACATGCACAACTATGTCAACCAATTTAATTGTAACAATTCAATCAATCAAGGATCATCAACTAGCAAAAATCATCAATCAAGCATGCTTCCCCTTCTCCCTAGCAACTAATCTACTCACTAATCATGGTGAAATTGAGAAACAAAACAAATTCAATCATAATCATATTGATTTCAAGTTTAATCAAGAAGAAATTCAATCACTCAACAAATTCTAAAGCAAAGAACGAAATTCAAATCAAACATTCAAGAATTAAAGGAAATTGCAATAAAAGTAAATTCAAAGGAAAGAAATCACACAAACTTTCATTGATTTGAAGAAGAAATCCAAGATCAAATTGAAATCAAAGATCAAATTCAAGTACAATCAAGAATCTTAAGCTTCTCTCTCTTCTAATTCTGGAAAATAAATTTCAAGTACAAAATAAGTCATCCCCTGAAAAAGGAAAAGTCTAAGGGTATAAATAGAAAATCGAGCGAAGGGGAACGAGGCGCCTGGTGCATGCGCACCACCAAGGCTGCGCGCGCGCACGGCTGGGTCTGCGCGCATGCACCACCTATGCCGCACGCGCACGGCTGGGTCTGCGCGCATGCACCACCTATGCCGCACGCGGGCACCCCTGCTTGGTGCTCGTGGCCTTGCCTCGTTCGCTTGCTTGATCAATCTCCGCGCTCCTGAGCATCCCTATCATTTGTGCACTCGAGGCGATGTTCATGAGAAGGGCAGCTCCTTTATCTTCCAAGCATTTGAACACTTCCAGCCAAAGCATTGCTTCGAAGGTTCTTGTGCTTGCGGAGCTAGCTTGAATTGCATGTTTGGATTCCCGAACTTAAATCCATCAACCTCCTTGAATGCGCTCGAGCTTCCTTCTTGACAATTAAACCTCGGGAAACTCAACACACCTACAAAACAAGTCAAAGAAACGGAGAAGCGAGAAAAGATAACCGAGAAATGAATAAAATAGAAAGAAAACCATCAAAAGCACACATTTCTCTAAACTTACACACAAACACGCAAAACAAGCATTATTATGCAAAACCATGACATAAAAGACTAAAAACGAGCATAAAACTACAAAGAAAATCTAGCCTAAGAGTGCCATAAATGACACTCATCAAATTCCCCAAAGCTAAACTTTTGCTCGTCCTCGAGCAAAACAAAATCAAGCTTAAAATAATATGATGACACTGTTTAGGCAAGCAAGAAACGAGAAATACTAGAGAATAGAAGGATGTACACTAACTCACTTTCGTAGGAATCATGGTCAATTTTAGCAATAATTGACAAGCCATTTAAACCTCTAGATTGCTCTAGAGGACGAGTAATGCTCTCGTAAGGGTTTCCTAAGAGATTAACCCATAACTCTTTAGTAAAAGGAGGCAAAGCATAAAAAGAGAAAAAATAAAATTAAAACTTAAAAGGAAAAGAGATGCTTATACAATGGACTTTTGCACATGGTCAAAACACGAGAGGATATCAAACTTTCTAAAACAACAAAGGTAAGCACGTTCTAAGATATTGAGGGTTGATTGAAACATAGGACATGGTAAGTATAGAGAACTACCAAAACGCAATTCACTTTCATCTAAAAACAATTTTAGCACATTTTCCCAATTGGCTTCAAATGTTCTTTTAGAGCATCTCTATAGTTCCTCGAAGGAACCGAAAAATAATAGATTTGAGGTTTTCTTGACATCTTGACTTTGCATCCCCTTTCCTTAGGCTTTAACTCATAATGCCCTCCCTCGGTATATGACTCAACCACTAGGTCCAAATGGCTTTCCCAAAGGTTGTAACGTAAGAGCAAAAGGTTGAGGGAAGGCTTAAAATTTAGAATTTGGTGGTACACCTAAGTTGTGAAGCAAATATTGGCCAAATCTCAACACCAAAACCAAGTAGTCACCAAACAAAAACAAACTAACACCCCCTAAGCTTGAACAATGCATTGTCCTGAATGCTTAAAATAGGGAGAAACATGTACATCAAAATATTTTTGAATTTTTGTATTTTTCACTTTTTTTCAATTTTACCAAAGCTAAATAATATATGATAGCATCAAGAATAGGGCTCAGTAACGAAATCAGGAAACAGAATCATCAGATAGAAGCAACGTTAGGAAACAAGATAGAAAACAATCATCATCAGGAAGCATGATCATATAGAAGTAGAGATACACAATAGACAACGATCAGCGAAACAAACAACAATACCAAGAACTGGACAGAGAAATCAGCAGAAGTACATCATCATCATCATCAGAGAAGCAAGAGATACATAGTGATCAATACCAAAAGCAAAAGAGACCAAGAGTGAACTATGAAAGTGAAGAGGGGAACAGTGAAGCACACAAACAACATAAATCACCCCCAAGCTCGAAATGAACTACCCCCCAAACTCTAAACCTAATAACATATAGGCAAAAGAGAACATCATATATAGCACATAAGAGAGGGGGGGAGCCACAATAGTCTCACTTCGCACTATGGTAAGGGGTAGAGTGAGAACTCCCCTTACTAGTCTCTAAGACATGAACCGAGCTAGCCATTTCACTCACCTCTATAGGAGATTTTCCCCTTAACCTCCCTTCCCTCCTAGCACGGTCCATCTCTAAGAAATGAGACCAATCATCCAAAATCGGTTCGCCCGATAATCCCCACCTACCAAAAGTCTCGGGGTTCGGGAAAGGTATAGGGTTCGCGGGATCATAAGTATAATCGCAACCACCGGGCCGCTTATAGTCGTAAGTGGCCGGGGTAGTGCCAACAATAGCACTAGGATGGATGTGAGGACCCTCCCGATAGGGGTAACAAGGTCTAGGTCTGATGGATGGGTCAAAGGGTTCCCATTGAGGGATAGGTCCTTGTTGGACCGGGAGGAGTGGATAGTTCAAGTAAGGTTCAATCTCCCCCCTCCTCACATGGTAGTCATACAATTGATTAGCATGAAAATCATAGCCAAGAGAAGAATTCCGCCCCAAAGGAATTAGTGATGGAATCTAACTTGGCATGAATAGTAGATAAATCAAATGTAAAAGAAGAAGTAGAAGGAGGGATAGGAGTACCTCCCCGTTTAACCGGGGGTAAAGCTTGGAAATCCGTCGAGAGAGCATCACTGGAGGCGGTCCTTGCATGATTAGTCTTTTTCCGAAGAGAGGGTTCGATGTTGCATCTTGGAGGTCTCAAGTCAATGAATCCATTTTCGTCTTACGGTTTGTAGCCTCCTTGCTCGGAAACAAGAACCAATCCTTCACTCGGGATACCTTCCATATGAAAATATTTTGCTTCGTGGTACGATCAATGAATTTTTGGTTTACAAGGGCGTAAACATTGAGGAAATGAGAAGGTGTCCTCTCTCGAGGGTCGACTATCGGAGGGAGCTCGCATAGCAAATCTTTATATGCGTCATTGAGGCAAAGTGCGAGGATAGAGATCATGCCTCTAATTTGGATGCTCCCCGAAAGTTAAACACCATCTCGGATGTCTAGAAATCGGTTGATCAAATCTTGAGTGAAATCTACAAGCTCGATCTCATGCAACACTTAGTCGACAATCCGTAGCCAACAAAGTTCCTCACGGGAAATAGCTCCTAAAGAGTCTTTAGAGCATAGGGCATTGGTGAGAATACGATTAAAGTATCTCATTGCCGGATGAACGATCGATGCGAACTTGGAAGTTTGAGGCTCATATTTCCCTTCATCGGAGATACGCCGCCACCACTTGAGTTCATCATACCCATGGTCACTAGCCATTTTACCATTGGCCAGATAGACAAGATGGTCTTCATCGACGACCCAAGGAAACCGGAAGTAAGAACAAAGTTGTGACTCCGACAACCGATGATCATTGTTGAATAATTGAAAGGTCAAAGTTCTGGAAGAGTCACCACTTGTCTCTCGGACCACTTCTAGGGATGATAAAAACTCATACGTCACCCTAGCACAGGTAGGGGCACTCAAATCCAAGAACTCTAAAAGACCGAGGTTCTTGGCGAGGTAATGAACGTCATCATTAATTCCAAGTAGCTTGGTAGTTGCTTGATCATAGAATCTTTTCGACTTAAGCTTCCTCTTGGTAAGTTGCTTGAACATATCCCAATGCATTTCTTTAGAGAATTCAATGCCATACGTTTCTACTACCTCGGGATGAGGTGGAACAACATGCCGAGCTTTGCTTGAACTTGATCTAGCACGCTTCTTATGACGAATAAGGGCCATCTACAAGAAGCAAAGAAATTCATGAGATATTGATTTACAATTATCAGTGTTCAAGAATATTCATAAGAAATTTCTCAAGAATCAAGCACAAATATAATTCAATTAAAAATGAAACAAGAAATGGTCACACATGAACTATGCCATGAATATAGAAACATAAGCTTGAAGCAACTAGTCATGAAGTAAAGGAAAAATTGGACATAAGAGACCAAATCATGAATCATTGTATGCAAATTAATCCCAAAACATTGAATTATCAAAGAAATGAAACTATCATATACAATACCCATGAAAGAGAAAATGACCAACAATGGTGATTCAAGGATTCAAGCAAGGTATACAAATTCATCATGAAAAAGCTTCAATTTAACATCCAATAGCATCATTCAACACAAAATACAAGCTGAAAGAACCAACAATGGAGTTCTGCCATGAAAGCAAAAATAAGGGTTTCAAGCTTCAAAAATGAGGAAGAAGATGACTAGAAAGTGAGAAATTATACCTCAATGAAGCTTTGAATTACTTGCAAATTGCACAATTTGAAGAATATAGAATAATTAGAACACCAAAAGTCAAGTTCCAAGCACCAAAACAAAACCTTTAAAAGTCGAATTTGAGCCCAAATTTACGAATTCCAATTCGAAAATTTCAGATTTTTTGTTGTTTTTGAAAAGATTTGATTATGGTTTAATGTAATTTGTGAATAAATGAAATTAAAAAGGTGTATTTGTGTGAATTTTCAAGGGTTAGGAAGGGTTTGAAGAGAGGAGAGTGAGTGGTGGAATAAGGGGGAAGTCGGGGAGAGAGAAAATGGAGTGAAAAGGGGGGTTTGTGAGAAGAAGAGCATAAAAGATGGGGGGCTGCTGCGGCTGATGCGTGCGCGTAGCTGGGTGTTGCGTGCGCACCAGCTACAACAGGGGGGTTTGCTTGGCTTGAGACGCACGAAAATGCGAGCCAATGTTTGACCCCCTTGATGCGCGCGCGCAGGCTGGGTGGTGCGTGCGCACCAGGAGGGTAATGGGGGGCTCAAAAATTTTTCAATTTTCATCAAAATAGGCAAAAATTTCTGACCCCTTTGTTGTGTGCGCGCAACCTATAATGCGTGCGCACCAAATAAAGGCTTAGGGGAGAAATTTTTGCCCTTGAACATGCTCTCGTGCTTGCGCTCTCATCGGCGCTAACGAGCGTCATGATCGAGTGCTTAAAAATCATAAAAAAATAGTTCAAAAATCACTCAAAAATGCGGAGAAATTCATGAAAATGCAAACACGAGAGCATGTAACTGTAGACACCCAAATGTGTCTCCCCAAAACCAAACTTAGTGATGAATACCTTTTGCGTCGAATGATTATCGAACAAGGTGAGAGTGTAAAAGGTCAAGTGTTGCAGTTGGTTTTTATTAAATTCTTTCTTTCTGTTTTTGAAAAAAACTCTATTTTATGAAAGCAGCCAATCCAGTTTAGTTTGGTCCATGACAACGGTCCAATAATAGTGTAGTTGGATGGGGCTTGCAAAGAGCTTTCCAACGATATATTATAAGCCCAATTCCGAAGAATAATGAGGAAGTTATGGCCAAAATACTAAACTGGGCCCGGTTTGATCTTTACATGCGGCCCAATGATCTAGGGGAGGGCCCAATGTTAATTATTATACCTAAAGTTATTAGAATTAATTATAGTCTTTTAGAATTATCTAGAAGGTTCTCTTTAGTCCTAATAGAATTAGAATTAATAATTAGATTTTGATAAAGTTTTATTTGGAATAAAATATTATTTTATGAAAAATACGATTTCAGTTTTCATACGGACTTTACAAATCAATTTTGATTCATATGTGCACTCCGTGTTTGAAAGCGCGTAGAAATCCAGGCTGTCGCCAAACGACAGGCTTGTCGTCGTCGCCACGCGACAGACCTTGTCGCCTGGCGACAAGGTCGGTTTTGCAGCGACAGAGTGGAGTTTTATTCCTTATCAAATTCTACCTATTTTCGGACTGTTTTCTTATAAATAGGGTCTTGAACCTCCATTTTTAATCGTTAATCAATTATCATCAATCACCTATTTCTCTAAACTCTCTCTAGCTTTTCACAAACAAAATTCCGCATTCACGAGATCTAGAAAAACCTAGCCGAGTTCGAAGTTGCTTTCGCCCTAGACATGAAAGGTTAATAATTTCTGAGGGTTTGGTCCCAAATCTCTCTTTCAATTATTTAATTTGATTGTTTGATTTTATATTTTCCTTGAAGTTACTAACGCGTATATTTTGTTATTAGAAAGAGGCACGAGGCATCTAAGTATGTAGTCTTATTGCTCTATTCTTGTAGAAATCATGTTTAAATTTGTTTAATTCCTAGTATCATGTTAGGATGTTTTTATTGCTTTCTAGTAGCATATTTAGCGTGCCTTTTACTCTTTTCTAATAGCATGTTAGTATCATGTTAGGGCTAAAGCTTTGATCTTTATTGCTTAGTGACATGCTAGGGTTTGTTATTAATCTTGTTAGCATCATGCCTAGGATCTTGCTTTTATTATGCTTTGGCTTTAACATGATTATGATTGTTATGATGATTATTATGTTGCTTGATACTAATTATTTATTGTTATTGCTTGATCGCGCCTTTTATGCATGTTTAAAGGGAATTTGTACTTGTAATCACGCTTAATAAGATAATTAATAATCTTATTTAGAGTTAATATGATTATAATTCAAGTGATCGCCAATAATAGTTTTCCTGTGCATTAAATTCAACCAACATAGATAAACAGGTTTAGGGTTAATCTATTGTTTGCATGCTAGTCAGAAAGCGCACATGAATACGAGAAGAATGAAGTAGAGGCCTATTTAGGGCAGGTTCAATCTCTTTTAGGTTGGATTTGTACCTTCATCCCCGAACCCTATTTGGTTCAAGACCTTTTGCAGTTGACGATCTCATGGATCGTTAAGGGGTGTAATCTTCACCTTGTGAACGGTTTACAAGTTCCTAAAACTTGTTGGCGACTCTTTTGCTCTAGCTTCCTTCCCTTTGGACGCCACCATGCTTAAGTGTATGATCACAGTGGTGTTCAAGTTTGGGGTTAATGGCTTGAAATATTCCCTACAGTAACCCCCACAAACTCCTTCACCTAACTTTAACAAACCTTATGAAACCTTGAATTAACACCGAAATTGTTGGAAATTTTCGTCAATCCAATCTCATGGTACCTAAAATCAAGAAAACAAAGAAGAATAAGAAAAGTTCTCAAAGATAAAAGAAATATAGATAATTGAAAAATCAAAATAAAAGGGTTAGAAAACCGGGTTGCCTCCCGGGAAGCGCTTGTTTAACGTCATAGCTCGACGTTCTCCACCTATTAAGGTGGTTGTCGGAGAAGCAATATGTGAATAAGGCCAACAAAAGCACCATCGAAATACTTCTTGAGTCGGTGGCCATTGACCTTAAACGGAGACGAAGAATCCATCATTGAAACCACTACAACACCACTAGGAAAGACATTCTTAACCAAGTAAGGACCGCTCCATCTTGACATGAGCTTTCCGGGAAACAATTTCATTTTTTAATTGTAGAGAAGAAATTTATCACCAACACAAAACTCTTTCTTCTCAATAAGCATATCATGAGTTTCCTTAGAACGAGCTTTGTAAATACTAGTGTTATTTCAGATGATATACTACAAGAGGGGGGGGTGAATTGTAGTATGTTCCTAGTGCCTACTTTTCGCGGAATATAAAACTGATTGTTGTTAGGAACTTAGACAATGCAAAGCGGATTTTACGAGGAAACCATCCAGGGCCCAACTGGAAGTAAAACCTCGACCCTCCAAGGGATTTCAAACCAAACCAATCCACTATAATAGGGCAAACACCAAGTTACAAACCTATTATAAAACAAACCTTTACTCACAAGTTCCAGAATGATCTTGCTACACAGTAGGACCCTATCCTACCCAGCCTAAGTCCCACACTTAGATTCACTCGTACTCCTTCCCACTCGGCCTCTCACTAGAAGCTCAATTGGCTTCACCCTAGAAGCTCACACATTGCACTCTAACAATACAATTATAATAACAAGAATCCTCACGAACTCTCACACCCCAATACAAAAAACACTCAAAACCCTTTTTCCCAACTACAAGATCTCAAAGAATAATTCTAAATACATATCAATGAATAAAGAGATAAAACTAATATGCTGGACACTCAAGATCTGTCTGGAACTTACTGGACGAACTGAAACCAAACCTGACTGGAACTTTGACCTGGAGGTTTGACTTAGCTTCCTGGTGAAGGATGAAACCATTAAGCACGACCACCAAGCTTCATCATCCTCGACTTTGAATGAATACATATGAGCATATTTATAGTACACCCAAATCATTCTTTTCGTAAAAGATAAGTTTTCTCAAAAGATATGTTTAAAAGATATTTACTGAAAATAAGTTTTCCAAAAATATATCTTTTGTTTAAGAATATATTATGTCAATTATAATAAGATATGTTTGCTATAAAATCAGATTTTATTTAAAACATATACTTTCCAAATATATTAACTTATCTTTTTCAAAAGATATACTTATCATAAAATCAGATTTTATTCCAAACTTATATTTTCCAAATATACTAGCTTATTTTTTTAAAAAGATATACTTATCATAAAATCAGATTTTATTCCAAACTTATATTTTCCAAATATACTAGTTTATCTTATTCAAAGATATACTTTTAATAAAATCATATTTTATTCTAAACTTATTTTTACTTAAAATACTTTCCAAAAATAAGTTATCTTTTTCCAAAGGGATTTATTAGAAAATAAAAAATCCTTATTCTGTAAAACCAAATACCTAAAAGATATGCACGTATTAGGTAAATATTATTTATATCATTAAACCGACCTTTAACGACGTGCAGACTTAAGTTTCGATTAGGTTCTGGAACTCTGACAGTCTCTGAGTTCCTAACAAGTCAGTAACTCTAATTTCATTGACTATCATGAGTTCACCTTGGTTCTTTAGACTTGTTCCAGACTGACTTTTATGTCCAACATACTTACATGAATCCTAGAGCAATATACTTCGATTTCTCCGTCTTCATGTTGTTTCTTTGAAACTCTTGATCTGGAATCTTGTAGTATTGATGTATTCTAGATCTTGGGGCAACGTTCCACTTCTGGAACCTCAGGCCAAGTTCCTAACTGGAACTTGTTATCTTCAACGCAGACCAAGTCAACTCCTTAACTTGCTGTCTTCAAGTTCCTGTTAGGGAACATGCTCCGGCTTTCATAGGAAAGCCTGCCGAAAGTTCCTTCTAGATCTTGTTAGAGAATACCTTCAGGTTCTTTCATGGTTTGGTTCTCGTGGAAGAACCTTCTTTAGATTCATTCATTCTCTCTTGTTCCTCTTGACCTCTTCTATTTTCCAACCCATTGACTGCACCTAAGTCAGTTCCGGTCTTCACATAAACACTTAAGAGAAACATTAGATTGAAGTTTGTTTGTCATAAACAAACTTCAAGTGAGAGAACTAACTAAACTTAAAGCTTATGTAAATACTTCTACACATATACAACTCATGTATGCATATTGTACTTACCTCATGAAGCTAACATATGCAAACACCTATTTACATAGTTACCTTCATGGTTCTTTAGCCATCATCATTCTTATCAACCATGACACTCATCATTGTTCTTATTTCTCTATTGCTTATCATATTTTCTCAGGTTCCTTATATATATACTTGACATTGCTCAAGTTCCTTGTATCCTGTTCCAAGCATAACTTGTTCTTTCTACGCACAACTTAACAAACACATTAGATAGATATTCATCATTAGTTTACAATCATCAAAACCTAATTACTCAACAACTAGCACAATCATAAGCATCAAATCGAAGCTCCCCTAGCTCATGAAGATCTAACCACCTTTTCTCCCCCGTACTTGCCAAATCAAAGTTTATCTTCTTGATTGCCCACAAAGCACGGTGTTTGAGTTCTACCAAGAAATGGCATATAAGAAGTTATCAAGCATCCTATCCTCAATTGGAGAACCATCATCATGAATTTGAGAATCCTCAAGACGAGAGAGATGGTCCGCCACGACATTTTCCGCTCCACTCTTATCCCTAATATCAATATCAAAAGTTTGAAGTTCAAGCACCCACCGGATCAACCTAGGCTTGGATTCTTTCTAGGGAAAAAGGTACTTGAGAGCCGCATGATCCGTGAAGACAATGGTCATAGAACCCAACTAATAACAACGGAACTTTTCAAAAGCATGAACAATAGCCAAAAACTCCTTTTCCGTTGTGGTGTAGTTTCTTTGAGCACCATTTAGAGTTTTGGACACATAATAGATCACATGAAGCTTCTTTTCCACTCTTTGACCAAAGACACCTCCAATTGCCGAATCGCTTGCATCACACATCAACTCAAAAGGTAAATCCCATCTTGGGGCTTGAACAATAGGAGTAGATATTAGAGCCTTCTTCAACTTATTGAATGCTTCCAAAAACTTATCATCAAATACATACTTGGCATCCTTTTGAAGAAGATCATTGAGGGGCTTTGCAATGAGCGAGAAATCCTTGATGAATCTTCTATAAAACCCGGCATGTCCTAAGAAAGATCTCAATCCTTTCACATTGACCGGAGGTGGAAGTTTCTAAATAACTTCAATTTTTTCTTTGTCCACATCTATCCCCTTGTGAGAAATCTTATGGCCAAGGACTATGCCTTCCTCCACCATGAAATGACACTTCTCCCAATTCAAAACCAAGTTCACCTTCTCACACCTTGCCAAACATTTCTCAAGGTTTTCAAGACATGCCTCAAATGAAACACCTCCTACGGAGAAATCATCCATAAACACTTCCATCTCCTCCTCCAACATATTTCCAAATATACTCATCATGCATCTTTGAAATGTTGCGGGAGCATTACAAAGGCTAAACGACATTCTCCTATAGGCAAATGTACCATATGGACAAGTGAAGGTTGTTTTCTCTTGGTCATCCGGGTGGATAGGGATTTGGAAAAATCCCGAATAACCATCAAGAAAACAATAGAACTTGTGCCTTGTTACTCTCTCAAGCATTTGATCAATGAAAGGAAGGGGGAAGTGATCTTTCTTGGTGGATGTGTTTAAACGTCTATAGTCTATACACATCCTCCATCTCGTGATCGTTCTCGTTGGAATGAGCTCACCTCTCTCATTCTCGACGACGGTTATGCTTCCCTTCTTTGGGACAACATGAACGGGGGAGACCCACCTAGAACTCGAGATGGGGAATATAATTCCCACACCCAAAAGTTTGGTGATCTCCTTCTTAACGACCTCTCCCATTTGGGGATGTAGCTTTTGTTACCTCTCAATAGAAGGTAGAGTACCCTCCTCAAGGGTTATGTGATGTGTACATAAAGCGGGGCTTATACCTTTGAGGTCATCAATGGTATAACCCAAAGCACCTTGGTGTTTTCTCAAAACATCACACAAAACTTGAGCTTGGCGCTCACTCAAAGAAGAGCTAAGAATCACGGGAAAAGTAGAGTTGGGTCCCAAGAGTTCATACCTAAGGTGTGATGGAAGAGGTTTGAGCTCAACCATTGGAACACCTTTACCTTTCTTTGATGTAGCCACTTGCAATGCTTCTTGGCTAAAAATGCTCATACACATTTGCGCTTCAACATCCTCAAGGCTTCTATTGAGCACATCTTCATACAAAGCCATCTCCTTGCTAGGAGCACCTATCTTTTCCTTATTAAAAAAAACATTCTCAAGAGCATCGTTAGAGGTAATCAATTGCTCATGTTTGGAAGACACAACATGATCAAGAGAATCAATCAACATACAATTTTCTAAAGAAGAACTTGGATACTTCATACTATCATTCAAGTAAAATTCTATCACCTCATCCCTTACTTTGAGTGAAATTTTAGCACTCTTCACATCTACCAAAGCACCTCAAGTAGCAAGGAATGATCTCCTTAAAATGATAGGAATGTTAGCATCTTCGTCCATCTCAAGCACCACAAAATCCACCGGAATAACAAATTTCCCAACCCTCAAAGGGACATCCTCTACCTTACCCTTAGGTTACTTTATTGACCTATCGGCCAATTTCAAAGTGATGTTAGTAGGTAAGAGTTCCCCTAGATCAATTCTTTGGTATACCGAATATGGCATAAGGCTAACACTAGTTCTTAGGTCACACAAAGCATTCTCGATTTGCATTTTGTAAATGGCACAAAGGATGGAAAATTTTCCGAGATCTTTTAGCTTAGGTGGCATCTTGTTCATTATAATTGCACTACAATTCTCGGTCAAGTTCACCGTCAATACAACATCACAAGTCCTCCTACCGCTCAAAATGTCTTTGAGAAATTTTGCGTAGTTGGGCATTTGGGTGACAACTTCGGTAAATGGTAAAGGAAGGTGAAGTTGCTTGAGCATGTCAATAAATCTTCCAAATTTTTCATCCAACTTGTGTCTCATGAATTTTTGTTGATAAGGAAGCTTGGGTTTCACAATTTCTTTATCCACTCTTACCTCACTAGGTTTCTTAATCTCAACCTCACTCAAAGATGCACCATCTCTCTCATATTCTACCAAAACCACTTTTGTGGCCTCCTTGGTCTCACTCTTCCTAGGCAAACTTTCCTTAAGAACATTAAAACTCCTTGTAACAATATCATTGACCGGTCTCTTGGGATCTAGGCCTTGAGAAGGTAAAGAAGAAGGACTAGCATGGTCTTTTAAAGCATTAGCAAGTTGAGAAATTTGGTTTTCAAGCATCTTATTATGAGTCATCATTTCATTAAATTTCTTGTCACTTACGGCCATGTAAGTGTTCATCAACTTTGTTTGGTTTTCATGATTTCTTCCAAATTAGTCCTATGAGAAGAAGAACGGGATTAAAAATAGGAATTATCATTTTGGGTCTTTATAGCAAATCTGGGTGGGGGACCCCTTTGAGAGTTATTTTGAAAATTTCCCCTATTTTGATTGTTCCAATTACCTCTACCTTGATTATGGTTACCATAACCTTGGTTATGATTACCATAATTTTGGTTTTGATTTTGGCTACTAGAACCTTGGTTGTTAAGTTACCTCGGGAATTTTGGTTCCCATGGTTCCTATTACCACCACCTTGGTTGTAGTTGTCAAATTTGCCATGGTTGTCGTAATTCCTATTCCATTGACCTATTTGATTATCAAACCTAGAATCATTGTTGTTTGACACATAGTTCACATGCTCATTCACATTTCCATCTTGATCATCACAAACATCCATACATGCATGAGGGCAATTAGAAACATCATGATCATACGATCCACAATCATCGCAAAACAAGCATCCAATAGGCATGTTACTAGAAGAGGGAGGGGGTTGAGAATTAGAAGACATACCTCTCCACTTAGATTGGGAGGGAAGACTTGAAACTTGGTAGGTAGCACTTTCCAACTTCGCCTTGCTAGCGGAAATCTCCTTCCCCAAGTTTTTCATTTGTGAGGATAAATTGTTGATTGCATTTAGATGATCAACCGAGTACATCGAAGTGCTACTCTTGCTAGTTGACTCTCTTTCTCCATTTTTCCAATCTCTATAATACCTCACTAAGTTTTCAATTATGTCTACCACTTCCTCTTCCGTTTTATTCATGATAGGACCTCCGGCTCCTCCATATAAACATGATTTTCCTTGAGGACTAAGGCCTCCATAGAAAATTTGAATAATTTGGTAAGTAGGAATTTCGTGGTGAGGATATTCTCTTTCATATTCTTTGTATCTCTCCCATGCTTTATAGAGACTCTCACTAGGCTTTTGCTTGAAACCTTGAATCAAAGCTCTAGCCTTCGCTGTTTTCTTTTGTGGATAGAAACGGGATAGAAATTTCTTGGTCACTTCGTCCCACGTCCTTAGAGAATTTGGCTTGACCTCCTTGTCTAGCCATTCTAAGGCACGCCCTATGAGGGAAAAGGGAAAGAGCTTGAGACGGATGAATTCTTGGGAAATTCCATTCACCTTGATAGTATTGCAATATTTTTCGAACTCCTTAAGATGATTTGGCGGGCTTTCATGATTGGCCCCATTAAATTGTCGCCTCTCTATCAAAGTGATCATTGCCGGCCTTATTTCAAAGTCATTCGCTGTTGTTGTAGGTGGAGCAATCCCACTCTCAAATCTATATGCACCGGGAATCCCCAATTCTTTCAACGCCACCCTTGGATTTTCTCCCATTCTTGCTTGTTCTTCTTGTTGTGGTTCTCCTTTACTTAAAGTGCTAGGGCTCAAAGATCGTCTAGCAACCCTTAACCTTGCAATAGTTATCTCAATTTTCGGATCAAATGGCACTAGTGAACGACCACATGCTCTATGCATGCAATCTTAAAAGAAATGATTAGAAACACGGCTACAATTGTAGCCTAAAAGAAAAATCTTTTTGTATTTTCAATTAAGGATGAAATAGACTCAACAACTATAATAAAGCACCAAAATCACTCCCCGGCAACAGCGCCATTTTTGACGTAAGGAAAAGTAGGTCGCTTTCTACCCTTTCCTAGAGCCAAACAAAATTTATAAACACTCGACCAACCTAATACGAGTATATGGTAAGTCAAGGGTCGAACCCAAAGGAATGAGTAGGTGCTAGCTATAGCCTAGGTCTTGTAGAAAGATATGGTTAGTAACTAAGGTTTCGAGAAAGCTAGATAAATCGAAAAATTCAATATACTAAACACTAGGGATATAGGTTCCACATGTAAGCTCAATGATTATGCTAATTGATGGATCACTCAATCAATTCAAATATTACAAAGGACAAACGATAGAGCTTTTCTATTGCTTGGAACTCTGACTCGCATCCAAAAGCTATCTCCTATAAGCCAAGCTAGGGTTCACTATGAATGGCTAACTAGGAAAATCAGAATCAAATCAAGGGTTCATGTCATTAAAATTTGCAATGTAATCTAGATTAATCTTATATGTTGATCACTCCTAATCTAATTAATCACATGCACAACTATGTCAACCAATTTAATTGCAACAATTCAATCAATCAAGGATCATCAACTAGTAAAAATCATCAATCAATCATGCTTCCCCTTCTCCATAGCAACTAATCTACTCACTAATCATGGTGAAATTGAGAAACAAAACAAATTCAATCACAATCATATTCATTTCAAGTTTAATCAAGAAGAAATTCAATCACTCAACAACTCCTAAAGCAAAGAACGGAATTCAAATCAAACATTCAAGAATTAAAGGAAATTGCAATAAAAGTAAATTAAAAGGAAAGAAATCTCTCAAACATTCATTGATTTGAAGAAGAAATCCAAGATCAAATAGAAATCAAAGATCAAATTAAAGTACAATAAAGAAATCTTAAGCTTCTCTCTTTACTTTCTCTCTCTTCTAATTCTAGAAAATAAATGTCAAGTACAAAAATAAGTCGTCCCCCAAAAAAGGAAAAGTCTAAGGGTATAAATAGAAAATCGAGCGAAGGGGAACGAGGCGCCTGGTGCGTGCGCACCACCCAGGCTGCGTGCGCGCACGATTGGGTCTGCGCGCACGCACCACCTATGCCGCACGCGCGCACCCCTGCATGGTGCTTGTGGCCTTGCCTCGTTCTCTTGCTTGATCAATCTTCGCGCTCCCGAGCATCCCTATCATTTGTGCACTAGAGGCGATGCTCGTGAGAAGGGTAGCTCCTTTATCTTCCAAGCATTTGAACACTTCGAGCCAAAGCATTGCTTCCAAGGTTCTTGTGCTTGCGGAGTTAGCTTGAATTGCATGTTTGGATTCTCGAACATAAATCCATCAACCTCCTTGAATGCGCTCGAGCTTCCTTCTTGACAATTAAACCTCGGGAAACTCAAAACACCTACAAAACAAGTCAAAGAAACGGAGAAGCGAGAAAAGATAACCGAGAAATGAATAAAATAGAAAGAAAACCATCAAAAGCACACATTTCTCTAAACTTACACAAAAACACGTAAAACAAGCATTATTATGCGAAACCACGACATAAAAGACTAAAAACGAGCATAAAAATACAAAGAAAACCTAGCCTAAGAGTGCCATAAATGACACTCATCAAGCCTCCTATTAAATTAGGAAACTTTTGTTTGCTCATGCTGGATGTATATACACTCTTACACTCAATTTGTTGATCATGCAGAGTCTCCCCAGGCGCCGGATGTCAAAAAAATTGCCAAGGACATGCTCCGGAACGTCTCTGCTGAGCAACGGGACTCCATAAAGGGAGTTAGCACCATGAACTTTGATTCCATACTGGCTCTCCTTGCGGAGGTGAGGATGCTTTCAAGTTATACTCAGAGATATGAGACTTTTCTTTCCTGCCGTCTGTTTACTAACGGCCTTAATTCTTTTGGCCGGATGCAGGCTCTGTTGCGAGTGGATGGGCTTAAAAAGCCCTTCAATGAGAAAACCAAAGAGGTAAGAGCTGTAAACTTTAGGGCCGCTTCTAATCTTGACCGGGCGCTGTATGACATAAATAAAACTGAGTTACTAACTCAGAGTGGTCAAGCGGAGATCACCAATAGGGAGCTCAAGATCATATTAGAGAAGACGGTGGTTATAACAAGGAAATATTGGTAGTCTAAGCTCATTGACTTCTTATGGGCATATAGGACCGCTTTCAAGACTCCGATAGGAACTACTCCCTACAAGCTTGTTTATGGGAAGAATTTCCACTTACCCATAGAGATGGAGCACCGAACTCATTGGGCTATCAAGAAAATTAACTTTGACCTCCATAGTGCGGGTGAGCAAAGACTTCTTCAGCTACATGAGTTAAAAGACTTGAGAATAAACGCCTATGATAGTGCAAGCATGTACAAGGCAAGGACTAAAGCTTGGCTTGATGCTCAAATTGTCAAGAAGGAATTTGTCGAAGGCCAAAAGGTCCTCCTCTACAACTCTCGTTTGAAGCTCTTCCTGGGCAAGCTTAGATCACGATGGAGTGCGCCATACGTCATTACAAAGGTGTTCCCATATGGCGCCTATGAGATCTCCAAGGACGAGCATTCCCTATTCAAGGTTAATGGTCACCGACTCAAGCCCTATCATGAAGGACATCCCATTGATAAGCCGAATTCTACAACACATCTTAATGTGCATCATCTGTTTGATCCTCCTTGATTAACTCAAGGAGTGTCGAGATAACGACGTAAACCAAAAGCGCTTCCGGGAGGCAACCCGTGTTTCTAACTCTTTTTATACTTATTTCCGTTTTCTTACTTTTTTTTGGTCTCACCTTCGTTATTTTGGTTGATAGGTGTTTGGATTATTTGGTCGAGACTTTTCAAGTTCAATGATGAGAGAAGAAGATTAGAGTTCAAGGCTATGTTGAAGACCCTGTGCGCGGGCGCGCAACCCTGTGAGAACCCGCGCACAGGCAATGCTCAAGAAGAAAAATCGAGGCAGAAAGATCTGCGTGCCCTGTGCGCGCCTTGTGCGCGGGCGCGCAGGGTAGAAAGCGCGCGGGCGCGTAGCCCTGTGAGAACTTGCGTAGAATAATGGCAATTTAAGAATTGAGGCAGAGAGTTTTGCGCGCCTTCTGCGCGATCTGTGTGCGGGCGCGCAATGCTGTGCGCGGGCGCAGAGCTGGGTTTATCGGGGCTAAATTCTTTCTCTTCCCCCGATTTTTCCCTCATTTCTCACATACCAAGCTTGATTCTCCTTCCTCTCCTCACAAACTCAAACCCTAACTTCTCAAATTCAACAAATCTCACCCATAACTCACAAATTACCTTGATTTTTCACCAAATCCATCACATTTATTCACTCTTCTCACGAAATTCCTACTTTCTCTCTCCAAAATAACCAATTTCCACCATTTTCGTGGTTGGAAAAGCTTGGTCGAAGGTGGTGCTCGTGGGTGTTCTTGGTTGAGTTCCAGCTTCCCTCTTGTGGTATAACTCTCAAGTTTGTTACTTTGTTGCTCAATTTCACTAGATTATGCAAAGTTCTTGAGTTATTAAGCATGTTCTAGCTTAAGTATGGATTTTGTGTGATTTTGGGTATTATTGTTAGTAATTGTTGGATTTTGGTGTAAAATTGTGTGATTTTGGGGTATTGTTGTTGGAATTGTTTGTGTTGATACAATTTTCATGTGAGTTGCTTGAGTAATTTGGTATTGTTGTTGAAATGCCTTGGTCTTTATGATAAAATTTTGTGATTTTGTGCATTGTTGTTGGTATTGTTTGTTCTTAGAGCTATTATTGTTAGGTTTGTTGTTGCTACTAACCTCATTTACAGATTGTTAAGTTGAAGCTCAGTTTTGTTGTTGTTTCAACTTTGGTTGGTTTGGAGAGTTGAGTTTCCTTCTTTGGTCTTGGTTGTTGGTGTGTTCCTTAGGAATATTTGTGTTGGTATGGTTAAAATGAGTAAAAGGAAGAGTAGAAAGGAGCCCCGATTAGTAGTTGAAGAGCCTCCCACTCAAACTCAAAATCAAACACAACCACCCATTACTCTCCCCACCTTGAAATTTAACAACAAAAACCATTCACCCTTCTACAAAGACCTTAGAAAACGCAAGCTAAACCCCACAAGGCATTACTATCAATGTTCTATGAGGGATTTGGGGATAGATGAGGACCTTAGGTCGCTCCTTCACAACCTTGGAATGAGTGATTTCATCAATCATCACTTTCGAACACACAAAGAACCCACCTATGAATTCCTCGCTTCCTTCGAAAAAGAACTTGTGGGAACAATGACTTCCAAATTTCATTCCAACTATTCAACGACCGCCATATCATGAAGCTTCGTGATCTCCATGCCTTGTTGGACTTCCACCCTGATGCGGATCTTCTTGCCCCATCCACAAGGCTCTTCCCCGAGTACAATGCATTCCGTTGGTGGCAAACAATTGAGCGCTTCTTTCCTGCTTGTACTCAAGTTAGGAGCGATAAAGATCTCTTCGTCGAGATCCAACAAATGAGAAGGGCGGGATTCATCCAACCAACTGTCGATGTCAACAACTTTCATGATTGGTGTGTCGAGCGCGAGCACCATTGTATCTTGCCTTACCCCAACCGCACCTCTTTGGGGCGGAATGCTAGGAATGTGTGGAAGGTTCCACAAGACAATGGTGTGTTTCCCAACATGATAGTTGGAGAAGAACAACAACAACGGCAGCACCACCACCACCAATAGTAGCAACACCAACAACAATAACAACAACATCATCATCAACAACATCAACATCAACAAGGCATGAGTAGCCTTGAGCAACAAATGATGGGCATGCAACTTTGCATGCAAAGCTTCTTGAGAACCAACAAGGTATGTTTATGCAAACTCAAGCTCTTTATGGTGCGGCCGTGGAGAGAGGTGAGGTCACCCCCCCGGTCACTTATCCTTATTGGCCACCTCAACAAAGCCCGATCCCTTAACTTAGGGATCACAACCTATTTGGACCTATTGGCAAGGGCCTTTCTTCTAAGGCGTCCCCCGGGTAGCTTACCCGATGGAGACTGGGTACGATTATCGTGCCCTTGGAGGGAGTGATTTTAGGGGTGACCCCAACTACCCATATGTTGACCCTTCGCACCCTGCCCTTCTTCAGCTTCCCCCACCCTTCGACCCGTTGCCTCAATGGCAACAAGACCACTTTCGAGGTCACTATGGTTGGCCCCCGGGTTTCACTGGTGGTTGGGACCCTCATGGCGTTCCACCGGATGGGTTTTCTTATGATTCAATGGGGGATAGGAGTGATGATGGAGCCGGCCCTAGTGGCCACTAGCCTCCCTTATTGATTGTTTTCCCCTTTGCCCCCCTTTCCCATTGTTTTTATATGACACACCGCGTACGGTGCTTTGTTTTAGTGTGGGGGGGATGTATGTGGAAAAAGGATGTTTTGTGTTGTGTAGGGGAAGGTTTAGTATCATGCTAGTGTGGGGGATTTCATTTTGGGTGGTAGAGTTTGCATGGTTTGGTTGGTTCTAGCATGTATTGATGTTGGTTGTTTTTCTTGATTTTGATGATGATTTTCATGGTGATTTTGATGAGATTTTGATAATGAGTTTTCAATAATTTGACAAGTTTTGAGTATTTGTGTAGACGAAGACACTCCTAAGAAGAAAAATCTGAAATCTCGATAATCCAAATTCCCTTGATCCAAACTTTGTAGATAGCTTTTTGTTTCTTCACTTTCCTTTTTGTTTATAACTTTGACCCCCTTTTTCTTTGTTTATTAACTTTTTCTTGTTTAGTTATAGTTTCTTTTGTTTTGGCTCACTTTCCATGTAGCTTGAAGAATGAAGACAAAAGAAAAGCTTAGAAGCGGCATGAGCTCCCTCGGTGAGATTGTGTAATGCTCTTGTCTTCTAATTTAAGCGGCATTTGGTGAGACCTTTCCTCTCTTTTATTTTCTTTCGTGTGCATAGTTAGTTAGATTAGGTTAGAGTTGATTGTTCGAGATTGTATGTATTTGATTCTATAGAATCTGGTGATTGTTGGTATGATGCCAAACGATCTTTGTTTGTCGATTGGGAATTAAGTGTTTATTTGCCTCTTATTACTTTTATTCTCCTTCCTTTTTGAAAAAAATAAAAAAAAAAATTTGAAAAATTAAAAAAATGAAAAAAAAAAGAGTTTCCCTTTTTGTTCAAGACAAACCACGAAAACTTTATTTGTTTCAATTTCACCTCGAGCATAATAAAAGTTAACTTGTGTCTTAGAATGTCTTTCTTCTTAAGTGTTAACGTTTGCACGCTTTGGGATTTCCATTGGTTGACTCTAAAATAGGTTCATGTTAAGGTAGCCGGTTTAGAACTCGTAAGGCCCATCGAACCTAAGTTCACTTGTTTGTAGTAAGGTGTTGCTCTCATTCGTCGCTTCGGCTCGTTAGTTGCTTGGGTGTGACCCGAAGGGTTCAGTCAAAATTAAGCTGTAATATTAATTATGCATTAATATTATTGATTGGAAGCGGCCTCCACCCAGGCATTCCAATCACTTGACCTCACTGAAAAGTTAGTTTTCTAATAATTCCGAACCCCCTATCGGAATAATACACTTGTTCGAAGGACACTATTCCTTTCAATCTCCCACTTGTCCTTCCGGACAAGTGTGCTTTTAGTGTATAGCCCCTTTCCTATGTCGCTTAATGCCTCTTCATGAACTATAAGGTAAGATTAACTTGTCATCCTTATTACGTCTAGAAGTGTTTCTCGATTCCGAGTCCGACTGTCAATAAACAGATGATTTCTAAAATCCATCCGAGCACGGCCATGCATTTTACAGTCTCGCTCTACGAGAAGCCTTGTAAACAACAAAGACATCTTCCCTATTTTTAATAAGGAGACATTTCCAGTCTTGTAATGTAGCTTCTCTTACTGAGAGGACTTAGACGCCCGATTGATGCCGTTATAATCCCCTATTACGGCAGACGTTTGACAATCATCAAAGCGGACTAGTACTTAAACAAGAAAGCTCACAATGCTCATGGTCGAGGAAAAAGGTTCCGATTGCAATAATGAGAAGTATTCTTATGATGATTTTTAATCTCTTAAAGTATTCTCATAGGTCGATCCAGTATGGTTCTAAACCAATACCTGTGTAAATGATTTATGACGATCATGTCCTTGTAGCACAAGAAATGGTGCTATAAATCAAACTACACACTAATCTCAAATGGTCATTAATCGTCCATCGTTTAAATGACCTCGATTAGGGATAATTTTCGACTATAATATTCAATGTTCACTTAATAAGTGTTTCCTTACCAAGACTGGTCTTGATACCCTATTTTGAATATTCCAAGAATCGAATGGACTCATTATTTAATTCTAAACCATAATTAAATAGTCAACGGAGTGATTTAAATCGCATGAAAAATTTAATTACTCTAAAACCGAATGGTTCATCATAGTGCTTTACATTAAAATTGTCCAAAAATTAATTAAAACACTAAAATAAGGAAATCAAAGCCAATATTCGATGTGTCTGATTCCCATTGCTTCAATGTGCTTGTTGTGCTTCACTTGAGGCAAAGGTTTAGTCAGTGGATCGGCTACATTGTCATCCATTCCAACTTTACAAATTCTGATTTCACCTTTTGATTTCCATTCTCTATTCATGTGAAACCGCCGCTTGACATGTTGACCTTCTGATGTTCTCTTGGCTCTCTATGTTGTCACAATAGAGGTCTATTAGACCCTTGATAGAGGGAACAACACCAAGTTCACCAATGAACTTGCGAATCCAAACTGCCTCCTTAGCTGCCTCAGATGCTGCCAAGTATTTGGCTTCAACTGTAGAATCTGCAGTTGTGCTTTGCTTAGCACTCTTCCAACTAAACACTCCTCCATTGAGATAGAATATGTACCCAGACTGTGACTTGAAGTCGTCTCTGTCTGTCTGGAAGCTTTCGTCAACCCTCAACAACTAATTCATCTCTGCCACCATAGACCAGAAATTTATCCTTGTTCCTTTTCAAGTACTTTAGGATATTCTTGGCTGCAGTCCAATGCGCCTCTCCTGGGTCTGATTGGTATCGGCTCGTAGCGCTCAAGGCATACGATACATCTGGCCTAGTACATATCATGGCATACATAATCGATCCAATTAGCAAAGCATATGGAATCTGATTCATCCTTTCTCGCTCATCAGGTGTCTTAGGACACTGCTTCTTGCTTAGGGTTATGCCATGAGACATGGGTAGGTGACCTCTCTTGGCCCCTTCCATTTGGAAACGATCTAGTACCTTATCAATATAAGTACTTTGACTCAATCCTATCATCCTTTTCGATATATCCCTATAGATCTTGATGCTTAGTATGTACTAAGTCTCTCCCAAGTCTTTCATTTAAAAACATTTTCTGAGCCAAGCCTTTACAGACTCTAATAACGGAATGATGTTTCCAATGAGCAATATGTCATCGACATATAAAACTAGGAAGGCGATGTCACTCCCACTGACCTTCTTGTAAACACAAGACTCATCTGGATTCTTGATAAAACCAAACTTACTAATGGCTTCATCGAATCGCACATTCCAACTTCTGCTTGCTTGCTTTAATCCATAAATGGACTTCTTAAGCTTGCATACTTTTCCAGCGTTGTTTTGGTCGACAAAACCTTCAGGCTGTGTCATATACACAGTTTCTTCCAAAATACCATTTAGGAAGGCGGTTTTGACGTCCATCTGCCATATTTCATAGTTGTAATATGCAGCAATCGCTAGGAGGATCCGAACGGATTTAAGCATTGCAAATGGAGAAAAGGTTTCATCGTAATCAATATCATGAACTTGTCTATAACCTTTTGCTACCAATCTAGCTTTGTAAATGAATACATTTCCATCTTTGTCGGTTTTCAACTTCAAAATCCACTTACATCCGATAGGTGTGTAACCTTTGGGTAAGTCAACCAAGTCCCAGACTTGATTTTCAAACATGGAATCCATTTCAGATCTCATGGCCTCTTGCCATTTAGCAGAGTCGGTGCTTGCCATCGCTTGCTTGTTGGTTGCCGATTCATCTCCAACCATGATCAGGATGTCCTGATTCTCGGTTAATACTAAACCAAGATAGGTATCAGGTTGAGATCTCAGCCTCTGAGACCTACTTAGGGTAATGGACTGAGCATTTGCATTGTCGGTTCGACTTTGCATATTTTGATCACTTTGACTTTTGCCAACAGATGCTGTTTGAGCACTTTGACTGTCATTGTGACTTTGTTGCTTATCCTCACGAACTTCGTCGAGTTCGATATTCCTCCCACTTGTCAGTTTGGAAAGGTGCTCCTTCTCCAAAAAGACACCATCGCGAGCAACAAACACTTTGTTCTCCGATTTGTTGTAGAAGTAATACCCTTTGGTTTCTTTTAGGTAGCCCACAAAGTAAACCTTATCAGATTTGGGATGAAGTTTGTCAGAAATCAATTTCTTGACATATGCTTCGCATCCCCATATCTTTCGAAAAGACAACCTAGGAGGTTTCTTCGTCCATAACTCGTATGGAGTCTTTTCTACAGCTTTTGATGGAGCACGGTTCAGTGTTAGTGCCGCAGTTAAAAGTGCGTGTCCCCAGAAAGAGATAGGAAGATCACTAAGACCCATGGTTGATCTTACCATGTATAACAAGGTTCGATTTCTCTGTTCGGATACTCCGTTCCATTGTGGAGTTCCCAGAGGTGTCAGTTTTGAAAGTATGCCATGATCTTTCAGATGGTCATCGAATTCTTGGCTAAAGTAGTCATCACCTCGATCCGATCAAAGGGCTTTGATTTTCTTGCCAAGCTAATGTCCAACTTCACTCTGAAATTCTTTAAAATTTTCAAACGATTCAGATTTATGTGACATGAGGTAGACATGGCCATATCTACTATAGTCGTCTGTGAAGGTGATGAAATATCGATGTCCATTTCTTGCAGCGGAGCTCATTGGTCCACATACATCGGTATGTATTAGACCCAATAAGTCACCTGCTCTTTCTCCCAACTTGGAGAATGGCTGATTTATCATCTTGCCTAATAAACATCCTTCGCAATTCTTAAAAGATTCTAAATCGAAAGAGTCAAGAACGCCTTCTTGTTGAAGCTTCTTGATGCGTTTAATGTTAATATGGCCAAGACGACAATGCCACAAGTAAGTTTGATTTGACTCCATGGTCTTAGCTCTTTTGGTATCATAATAAACAACTTTGTCTAAACACACAAAAGTGACAATTCCATAAATATAAACAAGACATGAAACAAAAGTCTTGTGATCAAAGTTACAATGACGTCCAACATCATGAGATCAAAGTATGGTAGATAAAACTCAACAAGTTTTAGAATTTAGACAAAACACATGAGATTACAAGCTTCCTTTGGATAGATTATGTTTATCTTCCACTTGTGTACTCATGTCCACTTGAAAAGCGCCGCTCACTTTGTTCCTGAAATAGAAGCATAAAGTGAGTCAATTTTCCGGTATCTAATACCTTATAAATTGCTTGTATTTAAGTGTCAAGATGAAACTTGAGATTGAGGCTCCTTTTCTTCTTGCCTTATCTTTCAAATACTCGCTGCATTCTCTTTTGTAGTGACCTTGCTTACTATAGTAGAAGCAGCGCATCTTATCCTTGTTCTTGAACTCCTTCTTCTTGGGCCTTAGAGCAAACTTAGCCGCCTTGCAAGAATAGGTTTTCTGAAGCTCTTGGACAACTTCCTTGTAGGATAGTTTATCCCGATTGTTGGTAAGTTGCATCTTATTGGCAATGTACCCCAAGTGGAGTGAGCTTAAAAGCATATGAGCTGCTTGCTCATCCTCCACCGGCCTACCAATCAGTTCCAGATGGTTAAATAACCTTGTCATCTTTTGTACATGGGCTTGAAGCGGCATCCCGGGTCTAAGTCTTGCACTATAGACCCTAGCCCATACTTCTTGCCCCTCTTTGCTGAGACAACCATCTTGCGGTGGCTTGATCCTCATGTTAGACAGTGACCTGGTCACTTCCTCCACAAGTCCATCATAGTTGCTCTTATCGCTCTTTGTGACCCTCAGATTGACCACATCTTCTAGAGCTTTGAGGAGTACATCCGGAAGGTAGTTGGAGAATTTCTTCTTCCACTGTTCCGGAATGGAGTTTTCCATGAGTCGCGAGCATTTCTTACAATCATAACTCCACTCCTCACGAGCTTCATCGCTCATAACCCCTTTTGAGTAGAAACTCGGGATGGGTGTATCCAAGATATGCTCTAGGTAGCAATTATAGAGGGTCATACGGAGTTCTTCCTCCCATTCCTTGAAGTTCACCAAATTCAAGCTAAATAGTAACTTCTCGAGAAGATCTGGGAATATTAGATTGTTGTCGATAGTTGAAGACATGATTCTACAATTTGAAAGAATTTTAATGAAAAACCATTCATGATACTTAAGGAAGATTGAATTTAATTCATGCATATTTCAAACTTATTTAACGTCTTATTTACACATAAAATTGTCCCTATTTTGTGAAAATAAGTCGATTCCAAGATCCAAGGAAACAAAGAGTGGCTAAGCATGCTTTGGCTTGTCTTAGCACTCAATCTCCCAAGCTAAAAAACGCTTTGCTAATGGCTCCAAGCCACTCTTGGTTGAATAAATCGTCGCATATAATGCTCTCTCAATAATTTATTCACTTTGCCACGACATGTTAGGACTCCATCACTCATATCGTTGAGTACAACCTAAACCAACTTGCAAACCCGGTATGCCTTATGAGTCTAGGGAGTAATAGTGATGCCTCGCTTTGGTGTAGCCCATCACTACTCTCAATAGGTCGATAAGTGTTGTTTTGGAATGGCAATTTTACTCAATATTTAGGGACCTAGGGTTTCTATGTTGGTTGATTCAAGTGAACTTAATTAATCATCTCAACATTCGAAATCCTAAACATGCATCTAACATATAATTCATATATAAATGATCATAAATATGTAAAGCATAAGCATTTGATGCATATTGGCAACTAGCATGACCCCTTGAATTCTTCAAGTCTTCAAAAGGTCTTCTTTTGCAACTTCATGGCTTTGTATTCCAAGAACCTCTGTCTTTAAGACTTGACCAAAATTATGCAACTACTAGTATCTATGATTAGGATTATTCTAAATATTAAGGTACCAAAATACTCAACGGTATGCATACCGTATTTAGATTTACAAAAATACATCACGGATCACAGTCCGTATTTTCTATCCTAATCGGGCCCCACTAGTTGCCATTTTATAAAACTTGTGAGAGAATATACATTCCATTCATCCATTCACTATTTGTGAATGGCCCATGCAATTTACAACGATAAAACAAGTAACAATGCATAAACATGCGAAAACTAGTAACTAATCTAGGTGGTTAATCCAATTAACACGCCTAATTAAAACAAGTCAAAGTTGTTTTAACCGATTATGTAAATAAGCGCAATTAATATTTGAAGCTCCCACTAAATTCCGCATCTAACTTAATTAACCCATTTAATTAAGTCGGTAAAACCCAATTATTTGCCAAAATAAAATTTTTTGCAAATGCCGCTTAAAAACAGAGGCCTAGCCTCCAAAATTTATTAAAATAATTAAAATCAAATTAAATTAATAAAATAATTAAAACAATTAAAACGACAAATCAAGCAAATAATTACGTAGCCCAAAATATCCAAGTGCCTAGCACTAAGACTTCGAGTGCTCACAACTCGCACAACCGAATGACGCTCAAGGAACGTGGGAGTGGGACACGATGTCGCTAGGCGTTACACCGCCCACATCACCGAACTTTCACACGTCAATTCGTGGCCCATTATGGCCATGTTGCACGAGCTCATTGCACCACATTGCTTCGCAAGTAATGTGTACGCATATTACCCTTAATTATGTACCAAGCTACACACTAAAAACACACTCAAAGCAAGCTCAAAGCAAGCACCATTTACGGCTCACCCATGGCAAGCTTCAAGGCTGCCATGGTGCGTCAAGGAGTGCACACACATGCAGCCCATCCTCGGCACACAGCAGCACCATATATCGAGGCACCTGAGCAGTCTCGGCAGCCCCATGGCTGCGTGAGCAGCCCGGCTGGCCGAGTGGTTGCTTGAGGCTTCTTCGGCCTTGATTTTGGTGCTCATGCCTCAGAAAAAATCCTGATTTTGTGTGACATAATTAATTAATTCTAAATTAATTTTAGAATCAATTAATTTAGAGGAAAAAATGAAAATATAACAAGTCCAACATAAATAAATTCATTCAAGTGCATAAAACCAAAAATTATTCCAAGAACCATTCTTTAATAAAATTGGTTTAAATTGGTGCAACAAAAATAAGAGGGCAATTACTCACTATTAATTTAATCAATTTAAATTAATCTTGAGATTTTGACAAAATAAAAGGGAGTTGGAAAAATGAACATAAGTTCAATAAAGATTCCAACTTTAATACTTGTGAATCCTTGAAAAATTAGATCTTCCAATATGAAGATAAAAAATTTTCTATCACAAGTTTCAAACTTTATGATTCCAATCAACTTAGAAATGATTAAATCAACAAAGTTCAACAAAAATTCATGGAATTTAGTAACTTAAAGTTTGAATCACTTAACATAATTAAAGATTGAATCTTTAGTACTTAGAAGCCTTAAAGAACAACAATTTCACACTTAATGCAATTAATTTGCAATTATATGAAAAATAAAACCAAGCTTTCAAACACAAATTACTACCAAGTAATCATGTCTAAAGACGTTTTGGCAGGAGGATAGCAGAAGCTACCCAACCTACTTAAAGAACCTAAAGGCTTAGCCCGGTCTGAAGAAAGAAAGAAAGGAGAGCTCAGATAGAGCTGCAGTTCCAGGTTCTGAGGGTCAAAAAGCGGGGACTTAGGTGAGAATAGTGAAAGAAAGAGAAGAAGCGGGGTAGAGTAATTGGAAAACTCATTAAGCTCATGCCCTGAAGATTGCAGGTTCGAATCCTGCCCCCGCCTAAGAACTCTTTTTTCATTTTAGGTATAGATGGTACTAGACAAGCTCTTTACCTTTTTCAATAGCTGCTCCTAGAACCGAGGGGAAGACTAAATAGGCGAAAAAGAAGAATTGCTTTTCTCTTGCGACCTTCCATGCCAACTCCCTTTTTAAAGGTGTCAAACGAGAACGAGCAAGGGCCTGGTAAAGGTCAAAGAGAATAAAGGAAAGAGAAGAAAAGAGAAAGCAGGTTGTAGATCAAACTCTTCATCTTACGGATGGTTTCTTTCGAGTGCCTTTTACCAGCTTCAGGAATTGACTCTGCTACTCTTTCATCCAAGCCCAGTTCAAGGAACCATCTTAAGGCAGCGCCGGTCAGTGTCCTTTGGAACAACTGAGCAAGGGTTCCACGAGTCGTCTGGCTCTAGACTGGCCCACCTTTTCCTACCCCCGAGTCGGCTACTGATTTATCAAATCATTCCTTTTCGCGCATCCTGCGGTTCGGAGAGGACTGAACTGTTAGTTAGTCCCCTCTTGGTTTCGGAGTGGACCCTTTCACTCTGATAGGGAGGCTTCTGCCCAAGCCCTTATGGCTGCCCCTGCCCAAGCCCCATAGAATTTTCCGGCTAGTTCGGGGGGACTGCCCGGGGGGTCCAGTAAACCAAGACCCTTGGGGGACCCTTCTTTTATTCTTGACGAGACCTTGCCTCTCTCGGTTCTTCCACCGTCCGGGTTCCCCCCTATGCTATGCTCCCTCGGCGCGGGCCTACCTTGCTTCGCGCCTACGGCGAAGAAGGACCATTTCCGCTCATAGAACCTGGAAAAAGAATCTACCTTAAGGACCAAAACTTTGAATACACGCCTTTTCCCCAGAGGGACCAGCTTCGTGCGAATCAGTGGGCATGGGATTGACCCATTGATGGGAACAACGGAGGAAGGAATAGAGGAGCTTGTAGAAATCGAGGCGCCAGGATCAACAGCTTTTTACCCTTGCGCCCTGTGAAAAGGTTGGTGCCTGAAAAAAGACAAGCGTGTAAACGCGTTGATCCGGGGGTATAAAAGGTAAGGGAGGTTATTATATTGACTCCAACTTCCCGAGCCCGAGGAGGATGCTTTATTCCTGTTTGGCCCTTGGTCTACGCTCGTCGCTTCCGAGCTTGATGAAGGCCCTGGCGATTCCACAGCCTAGCCTGTCCTCCACCAACCCGAGGCACCGCCTTTTGGTGCATATAAAATAAGGATTGAACCATTTACATAACCACCATAAATATTCAATTAATTTTCAAGGTTAAAAGGACTTAAAATTCTTCGTCAAAACGAAAAATACGTCAAAAAGTGCAATTTTGGTCGTTTTTTGGCTAAAAATCGAGTCCTGAAGAGTAAAACCATTTCCAGAACGCCTTTTCCACCCAAAATTCACTATTTTTTTGGTCGAAATCTGGGTTCGAGAGCTGAAGTCAGCTCTAATACGGGATTAAAATTAATAAACTGAGCTACCAATCTAATTAACAACTTAAAACCAGAAAAATTAAGCCATAAAAACACCTTGAAAAATAATATGATTTTAAAAATAAACGAACCTAGCTGTGATACCGCTGTTGGGGTTTGGTGAGTCTGACTCACCGCGGAAACAAACCCAAAACCAAGACCGCACTCGCAATAAATAAAACCATAAACATAATTAACTTAATGACAAGATTAAGATAATAATTATACCTTTGAGCGTGCCTTGCCCGTTACCTCGAGGGGTCTTACTTTGAAAGCTAGCCTCGAAATTACGACGACCATCTCGAACGGAAGTCCACCCACAACTGGAACACCGACTAGGTCCAATGCCTTGGAGTTAGCAAGGCCCAACCAAAACCCGAGTAATTGAGTTCAAAGGTTTTCACAATGGTGATGCCTTTTTCAACTCTTGAGTTTAAAGGTTTTCACTACTAGTGATGATTTTTCCAACTCTTACTCAAGTGCTTTTCCCAATACCCCAAGTTGGGTATTTATAGGGAAATGCAAGAGTGTGAAAAGCTCTCCCATTAATGTGGGAAAATTTGATTTTCTCATTTTATTTTAAAGCTAAATTAAAATTAATAATCAAACTAGTAATAAATCAACAAGTGGCAAGCTCATAAGGAAGAGTAGGTGAGGACCATTTGGATGGGGGGGGATCAAACTTGCCCCCCACTCTTACTCCCATAACCGGCCACCTCTCTCTTTCTCCCTCCAATTTGCTTCGGCCACATGGCAGCTCACTTGGGCACCCATGGTTGCCTTGTGGGCTGCCATGGTGCGGTTATGAGGCTTCGGCCCACCTCACTTGCGCCCAAAACCGTGGGCTACTAGCTGCCACTGCCTAGCAAGTCACGCACCAAGTGTGCGAGCTGCTAGCTGTCGTATGCTAGCACAGCCACGTACTCAGTTTTCCGATGCTAGGGGTATTTTTGTCAATGTTGATTTATTATTGTTTTCACGTCTCGTCTTTTACTATTTTAAACTCGACTTCCGATGCTCGGTTTCGACGCTCCAAACTCGAATTTCCGATGTCTAAATATTAATTACTCGGTCGACTTATTAATTAATTCCTAATTAATTCGTCGCTTCGGCTCGTTAGTTGCTCGGGTGTGACCCGAAGGGTTCAGTCAAAATTAAGCTGTAATATTAATTATGCATTAATATTACTGATCGAAAGCGGCCTCCACCCAGGCATTCCGATCACTTGACCTCACTTAAAAATTAGCTTTCTAATAATTCCGAACCCCCTATCGGAATAATACACTTGTTCGAAGGACACTATTCCTTTCAGAATTAATAAGTCACTCGAGTATTGAGAAAAAAGATGCCGGATTCCGAGCTTAGAGCGTCGGAACCGAATCTCAAAAGTCGAGCCAAAATTTAGGAATTAGCGAGACGGAAAATGCTTCAAGTAACAAGTAAAAACCCTAGCCACGCGAAGGCTAGGGAAGCGTCCCAAGTGGCAGCGCACATTTCAGCACGCCATGTGGCATCGCACGTGGCAGCCACTAAGTGGCGGCGTACTACGTGGCAGTGCGCCAAGGTGGAGGCATGCCACGTGGCAGCATGCCACGTAGGCAATGCCATGTGGCAACGAGCATGGACCCGGGTGACGGGTCATGGATGCGAGCCAAAAAGTGGCAGCCCAACCAAACCTAACTTGGGGCTTAAGGTTGGGTGGCACATGGTTAGCTCACAATGCATGTGAGTTGCCTTGGGGAGTAAGTGAGGAAGTGGTCCTCACGTAACCATGTGACACTTGTTACTTTGTTATTCCTTGGTTTATTTAATTAAGGATTGAATTCAACAATCTTTCTATGCGGGATCTTTTTGTGAAAAAGTGCCACATTGAAAGATG
The DNA here is from genome assembly GCF_948465745.1 of Chenopodium album. Lineage (NCBI taxonomy): Eukaryota > Viridiplantae > Streptophyta > Magnoliopsida > Caryophyllales > Amaranthaceae > Chenopodium > Chenopodium album. Next base: position 25,738,530 of record NC_137850.1, on the reverse strand, counting down.
AGTGGAATTCACAAGGAATCACTCCTTATTAATAGCCAAGGCATACCTTGGGATTGTTCACTTGAGTAAGGTGTTAGAAAAGGCATCTCCATTGAGAAAACCTTTAAACACATATAATTACTCGAGTATTTGGTTGGGCTTAGCTATCCTCTAAGCAATAGACCTAGTCGGGGTCAAGTTGCGGGTGGAAACTGTTGGGGGTTTTCGCCCGTGCGAGACTTAAAGCTTTCTCAAGTAAGAGCTCGGGGTACGAGCGAAGCACGCGTCAAAGGTAATTATTTTTTCCTTAATTCTTGTTAATTATGTCTTTTGATTATATTAATTGTGAGTGTAATCTTTGCTCGGGTTTTCTTCCGCGATGAGTCGGACTCATCAAAACCCAACAGTGGTATCAGAGCCAGGTTCATTTATTTTATAATCATAATTTTCAAGGTGTTTTTATGGCTTTATTTTTCTGGTTTTAAGTTGCTAACTAGATTAGTAGCTCGGTTTTATTAATTTTAAGCCCATTTTAAAGCTGATTATGGCTCCGAAACTAGATTTTCGCCCAAAAATAGTGAATTTTGGGTAGAAAAGGTGTTCTGGAAATGATTTTTTCCTTTTACGCCTGTGTTTTAGCCAAAATCTGACCAGAAATGCCTTTTTTGAGGGATTTTTCATTTTGACGAAAAATTTTAAGTCATCCTAACCTTGAATCTTAATGGCATATTTATGGTGATTATGTATATGGTTCTTTCCTTAGTGTTTCTACAATTTTGAACCTCTTTAAGCATGGTTACTTGGTAGTAATTAGTGCTTGAAATATTGGTTAAAATTTTCACATAATTGCAAATCCATTGCATTAAGTGTGAAAAATTTATTCTTTGATGCTTCTAAGTACTAAAGATTCAATCTTTATTTTTTTTAAGTGATTGAAACTTTGAGTTACTAAATTCCATGAATTTTTTTGTTGAACTTTTGATTTACTCATGTATTAAGTTGATTGGAATCATAAAGTTTGAATCTTGTGATAGAAATTTCATTTATCTTCATATTGGAAGATATAATTTTTCAAGGATTCACAAGTTAAAGTTGGAATCTTTATTTGAATATTTGTGTTCATAATTCCAACTCCCCTTTATTTTGTCAAAATCTCATGATTAATTTAAATTAATTAAATTAATAGTGAGTTATTACCCTTGTTCATTTTATTGCACCAAGTTAAACCAATTTTATTAAAGAATGGTTTTTGGAAATGATTTTGGTTATGTGCACCTTGATGAATTTTTATTTAAGTTCGACTTGTAATAATTTTTCATTTTTGGCTCATTTTATTATTTCTAAAATTAATTTGGCTTTAATTATTTAGTCACGCAAAATTTGGGTTAAAAACCCGGAGATATTGCGCGGAAATCGAGGGCAAAGCATCCCCTGGCGAGCGGGCTGCCAAGGGCCTGCCTCGAGGTGGTGCAGCCCTTGCGTGGTTGCTGCTTGCGGCCAGCAGCACGGCGTGCCAGCTAGCAAGCGGCAACAGCATGGCGCGGCAACAACACCAGCCATGCATGCTGCTGTGCGTGGCTCGGCTGCCCGTGGCTTAGCTTGCGTGAGCTCGAGCCTTGTGGTGCGGGGCATGCTATATATTTATGTATTCATGTTGGTTCTTGATAGGGGTTAGTGTGCGTAGACATTGCTTGCGGAGCAATGTAGTGCAATGAGCTCGCGCGACATGGCCATCATGGGTTGTGAAAGTTCGTTGATATGGTCGGTGTAACGCGTAAGCGACATCGTAAGTCAGTCCCACGTTCATTGAGCACCAATCGGTTGTGCGAGTAGTGAGCACTCCAAGTCTTGGTGCTAGGCACTTAGACATTTTGGACTACGCAATTTTGTATTCTTTTGCCGTTTTAATTGTTTTAATTAATTATTTTGGTTTTAATTATTTTAATTAAATTGTGAGGCTAGGTTTTAATTGCTATGCACTTCAAGTCTTGGTTTTAAGCGGCATTGGCAAAATTTTATTTTAGCAAAAGTTTTGGGTTTACCGGCTTAATTAATTGGATTAATTAAGATGGGTGCAGAATTTAGTGGGAGCTTCAATTTTAATTGCGCTAAATTACATAATTGGTTAATCAACTTTGACTAGTTTTTATTAGGCGTGTTAATTAGATTACCGACCTAAATTAGTTACTAGTTTATGCGTGTTTGTGCATTGTTACTTGTTTATCGTTGTAAAATGCATGGGCCATTCACAAAGAGTGAATGGATGAATGGAATGTATATTTTCCCGCAGGTTTTATAAAAATGGCAACTAGTGGGGCCCGATTAGGATAGAAAATACGAAATGCGTTCCGTGATGTATTTTTGTAAATCTAAATACGGTCTGCGAACCGTTGAGTATTTTTGTACCTTAATATTTAGATTAGTCAAAATCGTATATACTAGTTTTTGAATAATTATGGTTATGTCTTGAAGTCGGAGGTTCTTGGAAGGCGAAGCCATGATGTTGCAAAAGCCGTCCCTTGAAGACATGAAGACTCAAGAGGTCATGCTAGTTGCCAAATGCATCTTTATTTATGTTTTCGATATATATTTATGATTATATATATGTTAATTATATGTTAGATGCATGTTTAGGATTTCAAATGTTGCGATGATTAATTAAGTTCACTTAAATCCACCAACATAGAAACCTAGGTCCCTAAAATATAGAGTAAAATTGCCATTCCAAAACCACACTTATCGACCTATTGAGAGTAGTGATGGACTACGCCAAAGCGAGGCATCACTATTACTCCCTAGGATACGTAAGGCATACCGGGTAAGCAAGTTGGTTTTGGTTATACTCAAGGATATGAGTGATGGAGTCCTAACATGTCGTGGCAAAGTGGATAAGTTGTTGAGAGAACATTAGATGCAACGATTTATCCAACCAAGAGTGGCTTGGAGCCATTAGCAAAGAGTTTCTTACCTTAGAAGATTGAGTGTTAAGACAAGTCAAAGTATGCTTAACCACTCATTGTTTCTTTGGATCTTGGAATCGCCTTGTTCTCGCCAAATGGGGACAAATTTAATGTGTGGATAAGACGCTTAATAAGATTGAAAGTTTGCATGAATGCTTTTAAATTTCAAACTTATTATGTTATGTTCTTGATAAATGGTTATACTTTGCACTTATATAGTTATATTTGTAGAATTCCAAATCAAACTATATTGTTTTCAGTGATTGGTAAAGGAAATCTTTGAGAATAGTTCTCAAAGAAAGGAAAGGCATTTCTAAAATACAATTCTCATAAATGACTTTTATAAGTTCGAAAGGACGGTTGGACATCATGTATTCAAAATACTAGGTAGTTTTGATAAACATGAAGTATTGAGTTGGAAACTCAAAATTATTTGTCAATGCTTGAAAACCAACATATCTTTTCGCTTTATACGCTGGTGAGCACAACTCATTGATGTATTAATTCAAGTACGAATTAAAGGAAAAGATGGAACTTTGTTATACGGCGTACTAGATGCTTAGTCATGCCTAACAAAGTATAAAAGTCAAAGACTCTAAAAGAAATGGTTCTTAAAGATTATGAGATGAAATATGATAAGAAATATAGGAAACAAGGAACAAAGAAAAGGAATTAGATTCCATTTTTACTAAAGAGTTCATGTTAACTTAGCAAGTCATTATCTTCACAAGTATCAGTTACTGCTTGAGTGTTACACTTTGAAAGTGACCTCAAACTATTAAAGTTAAGCTAAGTTATTGACTTACAAGCTTAGAATGAAACAAGAAGAGCTACATCAGTTGTAAGGTCGTATGCTTTGTTTAAAGACCTTTTAAGCTAAGGTTGGAACAAATTAATGGTTATTGTGTTCCATAATCAGCAAACAATCCGTTAACACATGGAAAGACTCGCATTCAAAGTAAAGAGCAATAGTTGCAAATTTGTGGCATGGTTGTCTAAACCATGAGTCAAGAATGCTTGATTATAAACAAACATTTCCCTAACATGAAAACTCACAAAGTTCAAATCATAGGCTTGATTTGTGTTCCGAACATCTTTAGCAATGTCACATTAACAAGAACGTACTCAAGGTTATATAGGCTCTTGACAGTTGATCGATTCGGAATCGTTCTAAGACAAGCAAGTCTTGTTAAAAATCGACAAAGTAAAGGGCTATTCTTGGTATAGACAATTGACTCCGAAAGCTAAAGAGGATTCAATTACTTCAACGTTTCACGAAGAATTTGAAAGAATATGGCTATATTCATCAAATGTGAACAAACTAGACCTTGAATAGCTCAAGAGTTCAATTAAGTACAGAATCGACTTGGCAAGATATCAAAACGTCTAGATTAGATCAAGCGATGTTTACTTGAGCCAAGCGTGACCATCACAAAGTTCTGAAATTTAAATTTTCATAAATATCTCCACAAAGAACATAGTGTGTCTTCACGGAGACCTCGATGCCATTTTAAAATGGCTCAGACAATGATGGATCACATCCCTTCCTATAAAGTTCTTAAAGATTTTCACTAATGACTAATGTTACACTAAACAAAATGTCGGAGCTAAGAAAGGACACCATATTCAATTATGGATAGAATTAACTTCTAAACGTCTTTTCAAGTATATGTCTAAAACTCTTAGCCTCAGTGGAAGCTCACTAGCTCAGAGGGAGCTAAGTGACTCAATGGGAGCTCACCGGCTTAGCAAGAGCTTAGTGGCTCAGTGGGAGCTTAATGGCTCATTAAAGGCTAAGATAGCTCAAGTAGGAGCTAGCTGTTTGTTTCACAACAAACGTTTTCTCAAAGACAATATACATGTCTCTTTGTAAGCATTTAACTGAGACTACGGGCATTTCCTCCACAACCTAAATGAGAACATAATGTTTGTTTCTCTAAGTGGTGTCTTTCTGGAAAGTAACACATTTCCAAAACGTGGTGTCTTTCTGGAAAGTAACACATTTCCAAAACGACAAGTGGGAGGAAAATGAACTCGATTACTATCGAGCTTAGCAACAAACTAAAACTGAGAATCTCGGAAGACTCAAAAGGGCTTAATGAGAATGATTGATCAAGAATACTCAAAAGGTTTTTACAAGTGCCTTAAAAGAGAATTCATTACTCACACAACTACTGGTAAGTTGGAGTAAGATCAACATAATCAAAGGGCTTTGGAAGCGCCTTCAAACTCAGTGTTTGATGCAATAACCCCGTATAGGTATAGAATTCACCAAAATTTTAGATTGAATCCTATAAATTTTCTATTAATTTAGAAATAAACCTAAGACTTACAAGCATACTATTTACTATTAGATAGTAAGGGAATAATGCCTTGTAAGATAGCTACGACAAATCCAAAATTTGGAAAAACCCAGAATATCCATCAAGAAAGCAATAATACTTGTGCCTTGTTATTCTTTCAAGCATTTGATCAATGAAGGGAAGAGGAAAATGATCCTTTTTGGTGGATGTGTTTAGACGTCGATAGTCTATACATATTCTCCATCCCGTGATCGTCCTTATAGGAATGAGCTCACCTTTCTCATTCTCTACAACGGTCATTCCTCCTTTCTTTGGGACAACATGGACCGGGGAAACCCATCTAGAACTAGAGATGGGAAATATGATTCCTGCATCCAATAGCTTAGTGATTTCCTTCTTAACTACCTCCCCCATTTGAGGATGTAGCTTTCGTTGTCTTTCAATGCTAGGTTAGGCGCCCTCCTCAAGAGTAATATGGTGTGAACATAAAGCCGGGCTTGTACCTTTGAGGTCATCAATTGTATAGCCCAAAGCACCTTGGTGCCTTCTCAAAACACCACATAACTTTTGAGCTTGACTCTCACTCAAGGAGGAACTAACAATGACGGGATAAGTAGAATTGGGGCCTAAGAATTCATACCTAAGGTGTGATGGTAGAGGTTTGAGCTCTACAATTGGAACACCTTTACCTTCCTTAGTTGAAGCCAATTGCAATGCATCTTGGCTTGAAATTCCCATACAAATGTGATCATCACTCTCCTCCATTCTCTCATCAATGACTCTTTCAAAGAAAGCCATTTCCTTGCCATGCTCACCTATCTTTTCCTTGTTCAACAAAACACACTCAAGTGGCTCATTAGAGGTGAGAAAATGCTCATGCATTGAATTCACAATATCATCCAAGATTTCAACTCTCATGCAATTTTCAAGTGAAGAAGAAGGATATTTCATGCTTTCATTCAAATCAAATTCAATAACTTGTTCTCCAACTTTATGAGAAATCTTAGCAATTTTAACACCAATCATGGCACCCGATGTAGCAAGAAAAGGTCTACCAAGTATGATAGGAATATTGGAATCCTCATCCATTTCAAGAACAACAAAATCAACCGGAATTACAAACTTTCCTACCCTCAAGGGAACATCTTCTACCTTACTTTTTGGAATCTTAATTAATCTATCGGCTAATTGCAAGGTAATGTTGGTAGGTGAAAGTTCTCTTAACTTAAGTCTTTGATAAACCGAATATGGCATAAGGCTAACACTAGCTCCTAAGTCACACAAGTAGGGGTGTTCGCGGTGCGGTTTGGTGCAGTTTGGATCATAAACCGCACTAAACCGCAAAAGTGCGGTTTGTAATTTTTCTAAACTACACCAAACCGCACTTTTAAAAAATTGCACCAAACCGCATTTGCGGTGCGGTTTGCGGTTTAACCGTATTTTAATAAAATTGTAATTATTCTTTTTAAAACAAAACTTTTATTTTATTTTATAATTATTAGTTTATAATTCAAATATTAAACTCTTTTTATTAACCTTTAATTAACTAATAGTTAAAGATTAGCTCATATATTTTAGTTCTTTTATATAATTTTAATGAAAATATAGTTTAAAAATCGCAAACCGCATTAAAGTGCGGCTTGCTGTGCGGTTTGGTCTCAATATTTTTGGAAACCGCACCAAACCGCAAACCGCGATTTGGTCATTTTTAAAAACCGCACCGCAATTTTTAAACCGCAAAATTGCAGTTTATTTTGCGGTTTGTTGTGGTCTAAACCGCACTCTGTACAGCCCTACACACAAGGCATTATCAATTTGCATCTCATAGATAGCATAAAGGATAGAAAAGTTTCCGGGGTCCTTCAACTTGGGCAACATCTTGTTCATAATGATTGCACTACAATTCTCAGTCAAGCTAACCATTTCCGCCATATCACAAGTTCTTCGGCATTTTGCATAATTCGGCGTTTGATCAATGACATTAGTAAATGGAAGGGTAAGACGAATTTTCCTAAGCATCTCTATGAATTTGCCAAATTGTTCATCTAACTTGTGCCTATTGAACTTTTGGGGGTATGGGAACTTGTAGACACCCAAATGTGTCTCCCCAAAACCAAACCCAGTGATGAGTACCTTTTGCGCCGAATGATAATCGAATGAGGTGAAAGTGTGAAAAGTCAGGTGTTGCGGTTGGTTTTTATTAAAAATTCTTTCTTTCTGTTTTCGAAAACAACTCTATTTTATGAAAACAGCCAAGCCAGTTTAGTTTGGTCCACGACAAGGGTCCAATAATAGTGTAGTTGGATGGGGCTTGCAAAGAGCTTCCCAACAATATATTATAAGCCCAATTCTGATGAATAATGAGGAAGTCATGGCCAAAATACTAAACTAGGCCCTGTTTGATCTTTACATGCGGCCCAATGATCTAGGGGAGGGCCCAATGTTAATTATTATTCCTAAAGTTATTAGAATTAATTATAGTCTTCTAGAATTCTTTAGAAGGTTCTCTTTAATCTTAATAGAATTAGAATTAATAATTAGATTTTGATAAGTTTTATTTGGAATAAAATATTATTTTATGAAAAATACGATTTCAGTTTTCATACGAACTTTACGAATCGATTTTGATTGATAAGTGGACTCCGTGTTTGAAAACGCGTAGGAATCCAGGCTGTCGCCAAACGACGGGCCTGTCGCCACGGAACAAGCCTTGTCGCCACGCGATAAACCCTGTCGCCTGGTGACAAGGTCGGTTTTGCAGCGACAGAGTGGAGTTTTATTCCTTATCAAATTCTACCTATTTCCGAACTGTTTTCTTATAAATAGGGTCCTAAACCTCCGTTTTTAATCATCAATAATTCACAATCATCATCTCTCAAAAGCTAGAAGCTTTCTCTTTCTATTCTTTTTCTAAACCTTCCCTCTTACAAAATTCCGCATTCACGAGATCTAGAAACACCTATTAGAAGTTGCCTTCGCCCTAGACGTGAAAGGTTATAATTTCTGAGGGTTTGGTCCCTAATCTCTATTTCAATTATTTGATTTAAATGTTTGATTTTATATTTTCCTTGAAGTTACTAACACGTGTATTTTGTTATTAGAAAGAGGCACGAGGCATCAAAGTATGTAATCTTATTGCTCTATTCTTGTAGAAAGCATGTTTAAATTTGTTTAATTCCTAGTATCATGTTAGGATGTTTATGTTGCTTTCTAGTATCATGTATAGGGTGCCTTTTACTCTTTTCTAATATCATGTTAGTACCATGTTAGGGCTAAAGCTTTGATTTTTATTGCTTAGTGACATGCTAGGGTTTGTTATTAATCTTGTTAGTATCATGCCTATGATCTTGCTATTATATTTAAGCTTTATTATTAACATGATTATAATTGTTATTATGATTATGATTATAATTATGATGATTATTATTGTTATTGCTTGATCACGCCTTTTATGCATGTTTAAAGGGAATTTGTACTTGTAATCACGCTTAATAAGATAATTAATAATCTTGTTTAGGGCTAATATGATTATAATTCAAGTGATCGCCAATAATAGTTTTGCTTATGCATTAAATTCAACCAACATAGATAAACAGGTTCAGGGTTAATCTGTTGATTGCATGCTAGTCAAAAAGCGCACGTGAATACGAGAAGAATGAAGTAGAGGCCTATTATTAGGGCAGGTTTAATCTCTTTTAGGTTGGATTTGTACCTTCATCCCCGAACCCTATTTGGTTCAAGACCTTTTGGAGTTGACGATCTCATGGATCGTTAAGGGGTGTAATCTTCACCTTGTGAATGGTTTACAAGTTCCTAAAACTTGTTGGCGACTCTTTTGCTCTAGCTTCCTTCCCTTTGGACGCCACCATGCTTAAGTGTATGATCACAGTGGGGTTCAAGTTTGGGGTTAATGGCTTGAAATATTCCCTACAGAGCTTAGGTTTGATAACTTCTCTCATTTTCTCTTTTTCTTTTTCAATTGGTTTTTCAACCACATCCTCAACCAAAGAGCTTTTTCCTTCCTCATCTTTAACAAAAACTTCCTTAGGACTCTCCTTAGCCTCACTCTTCTTAGGCTCTACATTCTCAAGAATCCTACCACTCCTTGTCACTATGGCATTAATTGATCTATTAGGATCTACACCTTGAGATGGTAGGGAAGAAGGGCTAGCATGCTCTTTCAAAACATTTTCCAATTGAGAAATTTGATTCTCCAACATTTTACTATGAACCATCATATCATTAAACTTCTTATCACTAGATGACATGTAAGTGTTCAACACCTTGATTTAATTTTCAATGACATCCTCCAAACTACCTCTAGAAGGAGATGATTGGGCATAAGAACTATCATTTTGACCTTGAGCCTTTGGAGTGAAACCAGGTGGAGGACCCCTTTGATTGTTATTTTGAAAATTGCCCCTATTTTGGTTACTCTAACTGTCCCGACCTTGATTTTGGCCACCTTGGTTATGATTACCATAATTTTTATTATGGTTCCCATATCCTTGCCCTTGGTTTTTACCACCATAACCTTGGTGGTTATAGTTGCCTCGGAAACCTTGGTTTCCTAGGTTTCTACATTGTGGTTATAATTATCAAAATTCCCATTATGATAGTTCCTATTCCCATTATTTCTTTGATTATCAAATCTAGGTCCAACATTGTTATTAGAAACATATTTTACATGTTCATTCTCATTGCCAACATAATCATCACATCCATCAAAAGAAGCATTAGGACAATTTGAAGCATCATGGTCATATGATTCACACAAATCACAAAACACATAACCATTAGACATGTTGCTAGAAGGGGGAAGGGGATTTGAGTTAGGAAATGTACCTCTCCCCTTATTTTGGGAGGGAAGAATCGGTGCTTGAGATGAAGCACTCTCAAGCTAAGTTTGTCTTTAATAGAGGTCATTTCCTTCCCTAATTCCAAGATTTGTGAAGACAAGTTGTTGATGACATTGATGTGATCAACCGAGTACACCGAAGCACCACTTTTGCTTGTTGTTTCACACTCATCATCTTGCCAATCCATATAATGCCTCACTACATCTTCAATGACGTCCACTAATTCCTCCTCCGTCTTGTTCATTATTAGTCCTCCGACTCCTACATCAAGGCAAGATTTTCCTCGGGGGCTTAGACCTCCATAGAATATTTTGATGATTTGATAGGTAGGAATCCTATGGTGTGGGCACTCTCTTTGGTATTTCTTATACCTCTCTCATGCCTTATAAATACTTTCATTGGGTTTTTGCTTGAAGCTTTGAATAAGAGCTCTCGCTTCGGTCGTTTTCTTTTGAGGATAGAACCGAGATAGAAACTCCTTAGTCACTTCATCCCATGTCCTCAAGGAGTTTGGTTTCACCTCCTTGTCCAACCACTCCAATGCACGTCCAATGAGAGAGAAAGGGAAAAGCTTAAGGCGAATAAACTCTTGAGAGGGAATCGCATTCGTTCAAACTGAATCGGGTATTTGGTTGATGAGGGAGGTCGAAGGTTAACATGATGGATGAACACAAGTCCTCCATGGTGATGGCCAAGGGCTATAGAATAAACAATGACATTCTTTCTAAAGTACTTGCATATAAGCCGTGTGTCATTGTACAGGCCATCTGCTGGGTCAATGTTTCTGAGCAAGATAACAGGACTATTTACTTTTAAAACAAGTTCATGTGGAGTCATGCCATTTGGGGCAAGCTGGTTCAGGGACTCAATTGGGTAAATTACGTAGTTATCATCAAGTATACTATCAAAACTCTTGTAAACAGCAGGTTCTCTTGGAAATTAATCAATAAAAAAAGAATTGATGGAGTCTACTACATCATTTAATGTTGTGAGGATGGCTCTCTCTCTGAAAATATCTGGTGAAAAGCTTGCATGTCCTAATTCTGGGAATACAGTAGCAGCCAGATGGTGAACAGGTTCATTAGCTTGTTGATAATAACTCACAATGTGAGGAGGTACTTTCACAAAAGCATTTTCTGAGGATTGCAACTCACCATTACCCAAACTCATCAGAAATGATGCATATGGGGGATCTTCTTTTGCTCTAATGTTTTCAGTGAGGTGTAGTTTTTCTAACCAAGGCCAAATAAGTAAATTTACCAGGCATGTTGCAACAGCTTCTATTTGAGTTTTTTAGGGAACAACTAGCAAAACTTGCCTGAAATCTCCTCCAAATACTATAACTTTCCCATCGAATGGATGATCTAGGTCACAAAGATCACGGAGTAAAAGATCCACCGATTCAATGTTTTCTTTTCTTGCCATTGAAGCTTCATCCCAAATAATCAGAGTTGTTTCTTTTATTAAAGCAGCTAAACTGCCTTGTTTTGGCACATCACAACAAGAGATGCTTCTAAATCAAGAGGGATCTTAAACCGCGAATGTGTTGTCCTGCCAGAAGGGATGTTTGTTGCAGTTGTGCCTGATGTTGATGTTGGAATCACAATTTTCCCTTCCAGCTGCACTTTTGCATATAAAGCATTGTACAAAAATGTTTTCCCAGTCCCTTCAAGACCATCAACAAAGAAACAGCCAGGCTACTTTGCTTGAATAAGAGAAATAATCTTGCCAAAGGCATCTTTTTTTTTTTTTTTTTGAGAAAAGGCAAAAAATTTATTAATCACACAAAAAAATATTACACTGAGGTTACTAAACCCCTAGGCAAATGCCCCTTAACCAATCAAGCTCACTAGCCTTGATTTTACCAGAACCAATGTTACGAATCCTATGATACACATCTACACATATTCTATTCACAACTTTGTCTAGTATTTGCATCTTTGCTTTCCATATGACTTCATTTCTCTGTTGCCATATGTTGTAAATAACAGCAGCACAAATAATCTAAATTTGTTCCTGGCTGCCTAGCACAAGTCATTACAAGCTTCCATGCTCTTAAACTGTATTCTTCTGCCAAATCTTCCTTGTATACAACTCAGAATATGCTGACTGTACTCACACTAAAAAAAGATGTACTGATTTGATTTTGACTCCTTTGTACATAAAGGACAAGTATCATCATCTAAGACCCCAAATTTCTTCAGTTTGTCCTTGGTTCTCTTTCTGGCCCAAACTGCAATCCACATAATGAAATGATGCTTTGGGATGTTAGATCTAATCCACACCCAATTGCACCATGGAACATCAGGAGCTGAAATCTGTAACCATTTGTAAGCAGAAGTAACTGTATAACCACTAGCATTCTGGTTCCATTTGTTACTTGTGAAACCATGCTTAATCTTTTCTTTCACTTTCCAGAGTTGTTTCCACTACCAGCTAGCCTGTGTATGGCACCCCATTCTTTTCCAGCTCTTCCCTTAAATATAATGATGATTGACCCATCTCAACCTCAAGCTATCATTCTTATTTGCAATATCCCAAATATACTTTCCCATAGCAGCAATATTCCAATTAAAACAATCTTGAACACCCAAACCACCTTGTTTCTTAGGTCTGCAGATTATATCCCAAGCTATAGGGGGAGATCTACTGAAGATAGGTTTCCCATCCCATATAAAATTCCTAGATATGGCCATTAGACCCTCTAGTACTTTCTTAGGTAGAATAAAAATATTATCCCAATAATTATGCAGAGACATTAGCACGGAGTTAACTAGCACCACTCTGGCAGTATAGGTCATGGTCCTGCCTCCCGAAGATTTAATTCTAGCAACAATTTTATCTATCAAGATACTGCAATCATCATTTGTCAACTGTTTTGCATTCACTTTGACTCTAAGGTACCTGAAAGGCAAGGACCCTTCCTGGAACCCAAAGATTCCTGTAATGTCTTCCTTACTTTCTTGCTCAACATTACAAAAATAGACATTCGATTTTCCTCTAATAGCCACCGGTCCAGAAGCAGCTGCAAAGGTAGCTAAAACTCTCATCAAGAGAGAAGCTGAACATACCTCTCCCCTACTTATAACAATCAAATCATTTACAAACACCAGGTGATTAAGTCTTACACCTCTACACCAAGGATGAAAATGAAAATATTTATGACTTCCAATTTTAGTTAGAAGTCTAGCAAGATATTCCATGTAGATCACAAAAAGAAGAGGAGAAAGGGGATCTCCCTGTCTTAATCCTTTTCTACCAGGAAAGAAACCATGCACTTCCCCATTAATTACCAAAGAGAAATTAGGTGAGTAATACACTCCATAATCCATTTTATGCACTTATCAGGAAAGTGCAAAGCTGTCAGCATCTCATGCAAGAACTTCCAATTCACAAAATCATAGGCCTTTCTAATGTCCACCTTGAACATACACCCAGTAGGAACACTATTTCTCTGATATCTGCCAATAATATCTTGAACAGTACAAATATTGTGATAAATTCTTCTACCCTGAACAAACCTAGATTGGTTAGGGGAAATAATTAATGTCAGGAAGGATACTTTTCAGTGTGGAGCAAATCAACTTAGTAATCACTTTATTAATCACATTACAACAAGCAATTGGTCTAAAGTCTATAACTGACATAGGTTGATCATACTTAAGTAGTAGGACCAGATTTGTACAATTAATTTCTTTCAAAATCTTGCCAGTATCAAAGAACTGCAAGACAGCATTGCAAATATCATCCCCCATAATGTTCCAGCTCAGCTTGTAGAAAGAGCTATTGAACCCATCAGGTCCTAGAGATTTGATTCTAGGGATACTAAACATGGCTTTCTAGATCTCTTCCTTAAAGAAAGATCAATCAAAAAATTACTCTGCTCCTTATAAATAACAGGTCCAAGATCAACCCCACTTTGTTCCACTCTAACATCACAACTATCCTCGGTTCCCAAAAGCCATTTATAATATTCGGTGAAGGCCTTAGCAACCTAATCTTTATCAGAGCACCAATTCCCTTTCATGTCTGCAATAGTCACCACGCTCTTCTTATAAGCATGAGTCTTTATACTTCTATGAAAATAAGCAGTATTATCATCACCTAAATTTAACTAAGTTATCTTAGCCTTTTGTTGCAAGAAATCAAAGTAATCCTTCCTGAATCTAGCAAAACTCTCTAATAAATTATTTTCCTAATCAATCAAAGTTCAATTGTTGTAGTCTGCTTGAATTCCCTTCTGAACTTCCAGCAACTTCTCTTTAGTCTCAAGGAACTTGGCCCCAATAGCAGAATAATCAACTTTATTGAGTTTCTTCAGGTATTTCTTCACTTCTTTCAATTTTTTAACTACTAGATACATTTTCTTACCCACTACATCTATACTCCAAGCTTCCTTCACCAAATCAAAGAAAGAGGGATGATTATTCTACATGTCAAAAAATGTAAAAGGCTTAGGACCAGCCTGAACTCATTCTTCAAAATTAATGACAACAGGACAGTGATCAAACCATAACTCAGGATGATAATGAACAAAGGATCTAGGAAAAGAATGAACCCAATCAGAATTCATAAGGGTCCTATCAATTTTGCTATAAACCTAGCCTATCCTAACTACTTGTTGGTCCAAGTGAACCTAGCACCAGCTTGAATCATATCACTTAAATCACATAAATTCACACATTCTTGAAAAGGAGCCATTTCACCATTAGTGATCTCTCTCCCTATTCTGTCATCCATATGTAAAGGACAGTTAAAATATCCAGAAATAATCCAAGGACCAGAACATCTCCTAGTAATCACTTTAAGTTGTGACCATAATTGATTTATTTCACCAGCATCATTAAAACCATATACAAAAGAACATTCAAACTCCTTATTCAAGGTCTTATTGACAATTCTAGTGTGAATAAGCTGGGGAAAATAGCAAACTATATCCATACTAAAAAAAAGCCTATAACCAAGCCACCAGAATCCTACCACCTTTAACCTGACTAAAGTTTCAGGAAACACACCAACCAGGAAACAATCAATGATAAACAACAGGGAAGTTCATCACCTTTACTTTATTCTCTAACAGACAGTAGACACCAATTTTCTAATTTCTCAGGTAATTCTTAATCTTTAGCTGCTTATTAGGCTATTCAAGCCCCTTATATTCCACACCATAGCTTTATCCATGTTCCTTTATAGGAACTTGATCATCTTGAGTCTCAGCCCCATTAATAGATCCAAACACCACCAAGTTTCCTTAAGCTTCATTGCCTTGGTTTCTTCCTGTGATTGTCCTTCCCCTAATGCCTCAAAAGAGTTCTGAATTCTAACCACCTCTCTAATTGCATTAACCTTCCTGATAGGATTCACACCTTCCTTACTAATAGGTACAAACACTGGATCAGAAGGAAGTAACTCATTCTCATCTTTTTCTTGCTTATTAGTAGCCTGCCCAACTTCCTGCACTACTTTTACTTTTTTATGTTGAAGGTTTTATAGTGATGCATGGCTAGTTGAGGATCCTTCTAGGGTCCCTCATAGAGATGGTGAAATATCGAGAGAGAGGATGAAGTGCTTTCGTAGATTATTTCCACTTGTTGATGATCAGAACAATGTGATGGATAAATTCGCACAATTTTCTATGAAGAGTGGCCCTTTCGAGGATTTAACTTGCATTTCAAGAATGCATACTATGGAGCCTATCCTCTTCTTCAATCTTTGGATTTTAAACTACTTGGACATCCTACTTCTTCCTCTTGTTATGAGATAAATTGGAGTACTTAAAACTTCATTCACTCACTTATGAGGAACAAGTTAAATCCAAGTCGTGCCTAAGATTTGGTTTACATCCACAATAACCATCGTCTTGCTTCAAGAAATTCCAATGAGTATGGAGATGATAACACAAAGATGTGGAATGTTGGTGGGGATGCATTTGATTCTATGGAGGATGTGGGGTTTTTAGAGTTTGCGGAACTCTCAATTGATGAGCCCGATTTGGAAAACGAGTTGATTGTTGAAGAATGATGTTCTTTGTTTTTTTACATGCTTTTGTCAAAAACTTTAATCTCCCTTTGAATTTGTAGTAACAACTTATATATGGATTTAATTTTCTACATTTTTAGGTTTTTTTTCCGGTATACATGCCGTACCCTTTTTTTACATTTTTAATTTTGTCGTTTTCCGTCCCCGTACCCGTACCTGTCTTTTTTCCTCGTGCTAGTCTTAGTGCCTCTTAGCCTATCCGTAACATAACCCTCATAAGGTAAGCTGGAGTGCTAAGAGCTTGATTAAAAGCATAAGTAAAATCAAGCCAGGCATTAGAAGAACAATATTGGATGGGAGCTGATTTATCATTATTACTCCCTCCGTCCCTTAATATAATATCTCATTTCCTTTTTGGATAAACCAAAATACAATGCCTCTTTCTAGTTAAAGGTTGTATTTTTTTGACATTATTACACTCTTTTTAATGAGTTCTTATTTTTTTTTCCTTTATTTTTAGGAAATTTTAGGAAATAATGCCATAAATTTCTCAAAAAAGGGACTATAACACCACCAAATCTAAAACTTCTATTATAACACCACAAAAAATCACAAAATTGGATTTCACCACCATGTAAAAAATAGAATCTGTTACTGGGACCCACTGTGGACACGTGTCAATAATGTTTTGGGTGTTTTTGTCCCTCAGGAGAGTTACGTCAACAAGACTGGTCTAGCGCGATATGTACCTGCAAAACACGAAGACTCCAGTTGGTAGGAGCTTCGCCTCTGACAATCAAGTTAGAACATGTTAGAGAATGTAAAAAGTGCGGAAAGGTAAAAGTGAGATGTTCTCGGATTCCAAGATCAGGTGTTTTCTCTGATGTGAGAGAATGTAGGGTAGGTTGTAATAAATGAACTATGTCCACAAAAATGGGGGAAATCTCCCTATTTATAGGGTCATTGGAAAAAGTTCCCTTCATTAAGTCAGAATGACCTAATAGGCTGCGCCGTTCTGTGGCGCTCTTGGGAATTAGGCCCTGAAGGCCGCAATTCCATCTGTTATCTAAGGCTGACACGTGTCATCTGCTGAGTGGCCCATATTAGACCTGTCCAGGGCTAACACGTGTCCCTCTCTGATTGGGCCACGTGTCTAGGGTATTTTTACCCTAAATATTTGCCCCTCACATGGGTGACGTGGCAGGCCACAGGGCGCCTGTGACACGCGTCCCCCTGTAAGTAGTTAACAGTAAAAAAAATTTCACCTTCTGGTAGAGTGACGGGGATGCCCCCGTTTTCACCCTTCTATAAATAGGGTTTTACCCTTCTTTTCCGTTCATTGTTGACTCATTTGCAAATCTAGAGAGAGATACCTGCCCCCGCCTGTAGCTGATTTCCAGAAAAGTTTTTCGTCTACAATTTCGGGGATGCAACCGGTCACCGCCTGAGAAGTTTTCCCAGATTTCTACAAAGACAACCGTCTCTCCCCTCCTTAGCTCTTTCAAGCTTTTACCATTTGCATTTTTATACTTTTTCAATAAATAGATTCACCATCAACACACACGGCACAGCCTAGGACAGTAGTCATCCGGTCTCTTGGTACGGCTGAGTCTAGGACTGGGGGTGCCATCTCTAGATGTATAGACCTGCTTTGCTCATCCTCGAATCCCACTATCTCTGTGCCTGTGCAGGACACAATGGCGAGGGTTAAACAGACGGCTACAAAGCCAAGGAGAAGGAGGCACACTATGGAAGTGCCTGCATATGAGGTAATCCCAGACGGGGAGTACCAAAAATCGGATGATCAAGCAGAGTCTTCTCCGCGTGCCCCCACCACACCAAGTGATGGGATTTTGGAAGAGTCAGACGGCGAAGGATCTGCCTCTGCTCATGGTCCCAATAATGAGTCAGACGGCGAAGAGGCCGCTTAAAGATCCGGCTTAGAGGCTTCTAGTTCCAATCAGGAAGACCTCGCCTCTGAGTACCAGCAGGCGGCCAAAGGGTCGTCTATAACGAAAACCACTCAGGCGAGTATGTCCCTTGAGGACATTGCTACTTTAAAGAGTAGCTTCAAAACTTTTCAAGATAAACACCCCATAGGGGCCAACTGGGATATAGTAGTACCGTCTAAGGAGGCAACGTTGCCTAGGACGACGACATCGAGCATGCTAATAACTACTTCGATTGCTACGAGGATGCTTTCAAAGCCGGCCTCCGCTTCCCCCTCCACTTAGGAATAAAAGTTGTCCTAAGGGGGTATGAGCTAGGCGTATGGCAGCTAACTCCCAACTCATGGGTTAATATTTTATGTTACATCGCTGCCTGCGAGTTTCAAAACGTAACGCCTAGCTTTGAGGTGTTTGCTCATATGCATTATATGAGCCGCGCCCCAGGCTGTTGGGGAGTGTGGTATACTCTAACCCCACTCCCGGAGTACATGATGACGCTGAACTAGGCGTCCAAATAGAGCAAATAGAAAGAAAAGTTTTAGTTGGTTTCTTCTCTAAAACTGCGTCACAATCGGTTCCTCCGCCGGTATAATAAGGACCTGACTCTGTTAGGTAGAAACTGCGCCCGCCCGCATCTCCCTAAGAAGGCTTAGGATGAAATAATGGGGTCGGGTATGTTTACAACGACAACAATGCCGCTTGACGATGGGGGTGAAATAATCATACCCAAGTCCTGGGTGCCCCATCCGGAGTGGCTTAAAGATGAGGCGTTTCTCTCCGCCTGTGGTCTAAGTACCATGTTTGAGAGACGTACGTAACACCTCAACCAGATTTTTTATCAGTTTGCTTTATATTACTTAACCTCTCATTTGTTTAACCGGTTGACTTCCTTTTTGCAGAAGTTGCATTGACAATGGTTGATCCCAACAAAACGCCTGCCAAACCTGATGCTCAGGTCCGAAAGGAGCTTTTGGAGCAGAAGAAGGCACAGGCGGCTCAAAAGGATGGGGTAAGCTCCGCCTGACCTATCAGCTTGTAAGATTTCTTTTTCTATTTATTGAACTAATTTTTGCCGGTTGTCCCATCTTAGAGTGTGAGCAAGGTTGTTCCCCGGTTGATTACCAAGATGCTCAAACGGAATCGGCCGGATGACCCTAAGAAGACCCCTACCAAGGCAGCCAAAACTCAAACGACCTAGACGGCATCGTATGTGCCGCCTGATCAGGAGAGACCAACGACCGGGGGTAAGGGACCAGCTGCGTTGAAGGCCCTCAGCGAAAGTGCTGAGATTGGTAGTAAAGAGTCGGGCGTCTCTCAGACGCCGAAGGGTGGCGTGCCACCCGGCGATGCACCCGGTTCTACGGCGGCTGTGGGCACTTGGGACCCTTAGTCTAGAGCCCAAGGTATGAATAGTCTAGAACTCCCATGGCCGTTTGACTACTTGGGGCGAGTAAAATCCAAGACTTCTTGGTCTGGAGATTCGCCGAGCAACCGGCACAATATTGGTGCCGCCTATGCTGCTTCCTCACAAATCCTTCTTCTGGTGTAGATATATCCCAGAAATGGCAAGACATACAACAGTATGCCAGGCGAATGTTGAGGACTCTCACCCTGTCTGATAAGGACCTGGTCCCTGGGTTACGGCAGGTCAACTTTGACTAGATCCTTGCCCTGCTGGCTGAGGTAATTTGTACACCGTCTGTGCTTTCTCAGGCAATGCTGAAGGTGGATGGGCTAAAAGTTCCATTTAGGAAGAAGGAGGAGGAGGTAAGAGAGGCCAAACACCAGGCGACTGACGCTCTTAACTCTGCTGAATATCGATCTATTATGTGTGACGTTGAAACTAAAGCCATGGAGATGCAACTGGAAGAGCTTCAAGAACCTCACAGCTGCAGTGGAGACGGCCAATAACAAAGTTGCCTCCCTTCAAGGAGTGGGCCTCTTCCCAAGGTATTAAAATTGCCACAGATGAGGACGAAGAGGAAGAGCCCAAGGATCAAGCTCTGGTCAACCCTATCCAAGCTCAACCTGATCAGACTGCGGCTGACCTTCCTCCCATCCAAACAGGTGGTGCCTCCTCCTTACTAGCCTTAAATTTTCAGCGGCAGTATGCCAACAATGTCGTCTCCGGGCTACGCGTCGTGTATCTTTGTATTTTTACCGGCTAAGGAGTCGTGTAAAAACAATTTTAATTGTCTTTTTCCAGATGTTAATCCAGTTAACATTATGACCCGACTATTTGGTCGGGTTTAAGTTTATGAAATATGCCGACTGAGTCGGTTTTGTTCAATTTGCACTTCATTTTTTGAATTTTTGTATTTTTGATTTCTGCTTGCGTATGTATGTGAATTCGCCTAACTTATCTAAAGCATGCGGCAACCAGCTATACTTGCCCCTGGGCGGCTGTGTGGTGGATTTTAAAACTTGATTGATTGGCTTGGGAACTTTTGATACTTTAAAGAGTATGAGATGTTCCTAAGTCAATCAATCACAGTAGTGATTGCCCCAAACCAAGTACACAGTCGTTCAATCAAACGATTCAACTGGTTTCATACCGTCTGGGGTACTGGCAATCCAATTCTACTCTATGTCCGTTTGCCTCATTGGGAGGACTTGTAAAACTTCGAAAAATAAACTAAGTTAGAACTTTGGCCGATTACCTACTGATGTCTTTAGACATCCGGTTCCCGTAGACTTAGTCGTTCTTTAGATTACCGAGGTTAGACGGCTATGAGTTGACCAATTAGGTCGTTCAATCTTTGCCGTCTGTATGCATTTGTAGAGCACTATGTCAGCCGGATGGGAGATACTCTCTACGACGATTCCACCCGGATGGGCGTTTCCTGATGCCATACTCATGTTTGAGCACAGGACTTTATAAAATAAAATATCATCCGACCATTGGCCTCACACCTCTTAGACATCTGTTTAGCTACTAAGTTTTTAACTTAGTTTAATTTTAGTACGTGAAAGTTGACCGTCTGTACATTGTATAGGCGGTGCTTGGAACATTGCGCGTGTATATAAAAAATAAGTAACAACATTGAAAATAAAAAGCAACTTTATCATTGATAGGCTTTTCATTTACAAAAAATTTACAACTCTTAGAAGTAGTACTTTTTTAAGTTGTCTACATTCCATGTTCTAGGATGCCGCCTACCGTATGGAGTTTCTAGGCGGAAGGTGCCGTCTCCTACTTCTTCATAGATCCGGTAGGGGCCATCCCAATTGGAGGTCAACTTGCCCTGTTCATTGGCCCTACCGGTTGCC
This sequence comes from Chenopodium album, assembly GCF_948465745.1. Classification (NCBI taxonomy): domain Eukaryota; kingdom Viridiplantae; phylum Streptophyta; class Magnoliopsida; order Caryophyllales; family Amaranthaceae; genus Chenopodium; species Chenopodium album. The sequence continues at coordinate 25,717,231 of NC_137850.1, read as the reverse complement.
TCCATTTTTTGTAACACAAAGTCCCTAACTTTCAAGGGTCGTTTGTGTACTTTTTGTTGTAGGCTCTGGTCATTCTCAGACGGTAAATCTTATGACACAAGGCGGCATTGCCCCTGCGTTCCGGGAGTGAGTCCAATGCTAGCCGCATGGCCTCCCAGTTTGCCTCTTCATCGTATAGCATGACTCATAGAGTCGGCTCATAATGCTCGATGGGCAAGACGGCTTCAGCACCGTATACCATGAGAAATAGGGTTTCACCGGTTTCCCCTTTTTTAGTTGTATGACTGGGCCCATAGGACATGAATTAATTCTTCTGCCCATTAGCCACCGGCTCTTTCTATTTTCTTTTTGATGCCGTCTGAGATGAGTTTGTTGAAGGCTTCAACTTGGTCATTTGTCTGGGGTCGGCCGACTGATGTAAAACAATGTGAGATCCCTTGATCCCCCAACTAAGTTTTGAGCTGAGGCATTTCAAAACTAAGGGCCATTGTCAAAAACCATATACATAGGTACCCCAAACCGGGTAATGATGTTCTTCTAAATGAAAGAGATGACATCCTTACTCTTGATATTTTTAACCGCCTCTACCTCAACCCACTTTGTGAAATAATCCATAGCCACCAAAATGTACCGCTTTCTGCCTAGTGTAGGCGTATACGGTCCCAGGATGTCCATGCCCCATTTAGAAAACGGAACTGGGCTATGGGTTGCTGTCAGATCAGTGGCCGGCTAATGGATGAGCTTGCCAAGTCTTTGGCATTTGTCGCATTGTTTTACCATCTCCATAGCGTCTGAGTCAAGAGTGGGCCAGAAGTAACACTGCCGCCAGGCCCTCACAGCCAAGGATCTGCCGCCTATGTGAGAGGCACAGTATCCCGCATGCAACTCTTCGAGAACTTCCTGCCCCTTTTCTAGGGTAACACACTTCAACAGATGTTTTAAAAAACCTGCTTTGATGAGTTCTCCATTTCTTATCTCGAAGTTTACATCTCATTTCTTCAGGACAGCCGCTTCATGTGGTGAGTCAGGCACCGTGCCGTATTGCAGGTATGCCCGGATGCCGTCTATCCAAGTAGAGCTTCGGTCAAGTACTCCAATGGGCTCTCCTTCAGCTATACTTTGCTTTTCCATAACTTCCCAAAAGATTCATCGAGGCGTATCACAGGAGGCGAAGGATGCCAATTTCGACAGTGCAACCGCCTAATTATTTTCAGACCTGGGCATTTAACTCAGATGGAATTCTTCAAGTGTCCAAGTTTCAGCTTTGACCGCCTGAAGCTTCTTGATCATAGCCGGATGGGTGGCTTCATAGTCACCATGGTATTGGCTTATGACCAACTGTGAATCAGAGCAGGCGTCAATTTTTGTTGCCCCTGCCGCCTTCCACATGCGGATATCGGCTAGCAAGGCTTCATATTCTGCCTCGTTGTTTGAGGCCTGGAACTTGAACCGTAGTGCATACTCATATTTGTCCATCTCGGGAGACTGACAGATTATGCCTGCACCACCGTTCATGGTAGAGCTCCCGTTTACATACACTTTCCAAACCTGATCAGGAATGTCCGGTGCATCCGGACTTGTAATTTCGACAATGAAGTCAGCAAACGCTTGACCCATCACTGCCTTTATTGATTCGAAAGTGATTTCAAGACTTTGCATTTCAATAGCCCATTTAAGCATTCTACCGGATGACTCCAAGGTTGACATTGGCCGCTTGAGAGGTTGGTCTGTGTAGACCACAACCGGATGTGCCAAGAAGTAAGGTTTCAACTTCTTGACAGCCATGTAAAGAGCAAGGCCAAATTTTTCAACCATGGGTTACCGTAATACAGAATTTCTGAGTACATGGCTAATGAAATAGACCGGGAGTTGAATGTCGTTTCTCTCTATAAGGAGAACGGCACTGAGGGCATGATTTGGGATGGCTAAGTACATGTAAAGCGTCTCATTGGCAGAGGGCTAATAAGCCTTGGCAAAGAGTGTAAATGTTCTTTCAATTTCTAAAAGGCTGCCTCAGCATCATCCCCCCATTCAACCCTTATCTTCTTTCTGATTTCTTGGAAAAAATAGAGGCACTTGTGTAGGGAATATTTCAAGCATTAACCCAGACTTAAACCTCACTGTGATCATACACTTAAGTATGGTGGCGTCCAAAGGGAAGGAAGCTAGAGCAAAAGAGTCGCCAACAAGTTTTAGGAACTTGTAAACCATTCACAAGGTGAAGATTACACCCCTTAACGATCCATGAGATCGTCAACTCCAAAAGTTCTTGAACCAAATAGGGTTCGGGGATGAAGGTACAAATCCAACCTAAAAGAGATTGAACCTGCCCTAAATAGGCCACTACTTCATTCTTCTCGTATTCATGTGCGCTTTCTGACTAACATGCAAACAACATATTAACCCTAAACATGTTTATCTATGTTGGTTGAATTTAATGCACAAATAAAACTATTATTGGCGATCACTTGAATTATAATCATATTAGCCTAAACAAGATTATTAATTATCTTATTAAGCGTGATTACAAGTACAAATTCCCTTTAATCGTGCAAGAGAGGGCGTGATCAAGCAATTACAATAATATATATCAAGCAACATAATAATCATCATAATCATCGTAACAATCATAATTATGTTAAAGCATAATATTAATAGCAAGATCCTAAGCATGATACTAACAAGATTAATAACAAACCCTAGCATGTCACTAAACAATAAAGATCAAAGCTTTAGCCCTAACATGATACTAACATGATATTAGAAAGCATAGGAAGCACCCTAAACATGATACTAGAAAGAAATAATAACATCCTAACATGATACTAGGAATTAAACAAATTTAAACATGCTTTCTACAAGAATAGAGCAATAAGATTACATACTTTGATGCCTGTTTCTCTTTCTAATAACAAAATACACGCGTTAGTAACTTCAAGGAAAATATAAATCAAACAATCAAATTAAATAATTGAAATAGAGATTTGGGACCAAACCCTCAGAAATTATAACCTTTCACGTCTATGGCGAATGCAACTTCGAACTTGGCTAGGTGTGTCTAGATCTAATGAATGCGGAATTTTGTAAGAGGGAAGGTTTAGAAAAAGAGAGAGAAAGCTTCTAGCTTTAGAGAGAAAGATGATTGTTGGTGATTGTTGATGAATAAAAACGGAGGTTCAGGACCCTATTTATAAGAAAACAGTCCGGAAATAGGTAGAATTTGATAAGGAATAAAACTCCACGCTGTCGCTGCAAAACCGACCTTGTCGCTAGGCGACAGGGTCTGTCGTGTGGCGCAAGGCTTGTCGTGCGGCGACAGGCCTGTCGTCTGGCGACAGCCTGGATTTCTACGCGCTTTAAACACGGAGTCCACATATGAATCAAAATCAATTTGTAAAGTCCGTATGAAACTGAAATCGTATCTTTCATAAAATAATATTTTATTTCAAATAAAACTTTATCAAAATATAATTATTAATTCTAATTCTATTAGGATTAAAGAGAACCTTCTAGAGAATTCTAGAATACTATAATCAATTCTAATAACTTTAGGAATAATAATTAACATTGGGCCCTCCCCAAGATCATTGGCAACATGTAAAGATCAAACCGGGCCCAGTTTAATATGTTGACCATAACTTCCTCATTATTCATCGAAATTGGGCTTATAATATATCGTTGGAAAGCTCTTTGCAAGCCTCATCCAACTACACTATTATTGGACCCTTGTCGTGGACCAAACTAAGCTAGATTGGCTGTTTTCATAAAATAGAGTTGTTTTCGAAAACAGAAAGAAAGAATTTAATAAAAACCAACCTCAACACTTGACCTTTCACACTTTCGCCTCGTTCGATAATCATTCGATGCAAAAGGTATTCATCACTGGGTTTGGCTTTGGGGAGACACATTTGGGTGTCTACAGAAGCTCCCACTTTGACTGAGTTTGGAGAAACGCAAGTTTCGAAAACCAAAGTCAAAGTAGCGATAGGGACGGAGAATGATTCAGAACATTCTGCGATCCCGAATCATTCTTGTAACGCCGATGCCTGCAAACTATCGTTAGTTAAAACAGATAAGAGAGTTAAGAAACGCGTATCTTGCACCGTCGAGCACACGTCTCTGGGAGTAACCGATTTTTGTTGCATTCTTTGCAGACCGCTCTGCTTGTAGCTGCCTCCTATCAAAGATGACTCTGCTTGTAGTCATTCTCCGCCGCTTGTGACCATATCCACATCCTAGGGAACACGATCGAAGATAACTCTGCTTGTAGCCATCTTCAATTTTTGGTGACCATCCTCCACATCTTAGGGAACACGATCGAAGATAACTCTGCTTGTAGCCATCTTCAGTTGTTTGTGACCATCTTCCACATCCTAGGGAACACGATTGAAGATAACTCTGCTTGTAGCCATCTTCAGTTTTTTTGTAACCATCTTCCACATCCTAGGGAACACAATCGAAGATAACTCTGCTTGTAGCCATCTTCATTTTTTGCGACAATACTCCGAAGAATATCACCGAATACCAATGCATGTTGATCTTTTAAAGCTCGCTTGAACTTTGCTTCCGCTATTCCAGTACGTCGGCGCTTCTGCTGCTTGTGAACCATTACGTCGGTGCTTTTGCTGTTTATGAACCATTATGTAGGTGCCTCTGCTGTTTATGAACCATTATGTCGGTGCCTTGTAATGAGCCAATGTTTAGGCGCTTTAAGCTAAGTGAGACGATCTTTTATCAGGTTAATCACTTGATTTAATCGTAATCGAGCCGATCATTTAAATCATGTCAAGTTTCTTAAAGGGGCTAACTAGCGTATCAAGGAACCCGAAATTGCTTGCACGAGGTTCACATAACCATATTATGGAGCCTAGTACTCTGGCGCCGCTCCAGCGCTAGCCAGAACTTCTTGTCGCCGCTTTTTCTTCTTGCCGCCAGGCGACAAACTTGTCGTTTGGCGACAGAGTCGGGTTTTTTAAATACCTTCCCTTTCTTTTGCATTTTCCGTCGCTGTTGTTCTATTTTTCGCATTCGCTCAAGAACTTCGATCTTCTCGTTTTCGCTCAATTCTCAACCGAATTCGCTCAAACTTGTTGCAAATCAAAGCTTATTCCATCTATTTTCCCGATCCATGTAAGTTTTATTCAAACTCAACTTGGTTTTTGCTGAATTGTGCGTTCTTTGTTCACGAATTTTTCGGAAATTCGAACATGTTTTTGCTTAATTCGCTTCTTTTGCTGAATTTTATGCCTTGAACTTGCTTGATTATGTTTATGCATTTCCTTGGGAGTGTTTTGAGACTTGTTTGACTCAATTTGGTGAGGAACAATATGATCCGTTCTTCATTTTTTACTAGTTCTTCTTGTACAATTTTCACAATATTTGTCATAGTATTGCAAGAAATTGTTTGATTACTTGAAAATGCTAATTATGCTCATGTTGAAATTGTGCTCTGTTTTTGTACTACGCACTCCATTTTTGCGAACATAGTATCATGCGGCTAGGCGAACCTTAGATACCATAGAGCCTCACTCTTTATTATTTGCATAATATAGCATGGTTAGGAAACGCGGCTCTGGTTCTTAGTTGAGGGATGCACGCCAGGAGGACGAGCCCATCGGCGAGGGTGAGGACCTCTCTACTAGACTTGGACCTCTTCCAGAGTGGGATGAACACACTCTTTTCTTTTCTCTTGAGCACCATATTTCCAAGGTGATCGGTCTGAGGCTGCTCCGACCGAGGGCTCGGCTTCTTCTCCTGAGGATGTCTTTACTGGGCCGACGGGCCAAGGAGGTGCGACATCGGCTCCTTCGATGGGTGGTGGGACGTACGAGGTCGGCTCGTCGTCGCTGCAGCCCTTGCAGCCTCAGCCGTTATCGATGGGTGAGCCTGGATGGACTGGCCCTGAGCTAAGATTTCTGCCGACTGACGGGTCAGGAGATGGTGAGGAGCATACTCCCCGGATTACAGCGTTCTTTGATATGATGGGCGTACCTCATCATTTACGGCCTCCGGTGCCATAGTTTGTACCTGTACTTATTTTTGACTTCATAGGACTTTGTCTTTCGTATTATATGACTCATATTGTATATACAAACTTTTTATATTAAACCTGTTATTTTTCATTTTATGTGCATGTGAGTGTGAGTGTGTGCATCTGTGACTTAATTTTTGCGCAAAAGTTTCCGTCATTTTTATTATCAATGGAGGGTAACCGACTTTCTCCCCCAAAAAAAAAATTAAAAATAAAATGATGTCGACTAAAAATAAGCCTAAGCTCAATTTAATCAACAGGAAGAAAGGTAATATGGAATGAATTTGTATGAGGGTATTGAATAACAGGGTGTAATATGCAAAATCAAAGTCGAATCGAAGTCAGAAAAACGCGGGTTGCATAGCGCGTAATTGTCGCTTGCTCAGACGCGTTGTCGCCACGCATATCCTTTTGTCGCCAAGCGACAGACGTTGTCGTCAGGCGACAAACTTGACGTTTGGCGACATACTTGGTTTTCCAAATCCTTACAGAATTCGAAATCTGCCAAAAAATTGTTTATAAATAGCCCCCAAATCTGTTGATTTCCGTATAATTCGAACAGATTAACTCAAAAATTAATCATGGCTTTAATTAAAAAGAGTTTTTATGATTTCACTCGTGAGTGGTGTCGTTCTTTAACTGCTAAGGAGAGAAAAGAACTCGACTTTTTTCATATGGGGGGTATCTATGGTATAAAGGGGGTAGATCTTGATATAGACTTCATTCATACAGCCTTAGAGTATTGGGATCCTAATACTCATTGTTTTAGATTAGGCTATGATGAAATTTGCCCTTTACTAGAAGAATTTGGTGCCATTCTAGGCTTTCCTCCATTAAATCTTGTGGTAATGCCTTCGGTGAGTGAGTACTATTACAAAGATTATGAGCGTTTCCTTGACCTTAGGGGTAAAGATCTAAAAAACATAGTGCATGGTAATAATGTTGATTTAAAAGAATTGGCACGTTTTTATTTTGATAGACCACGCTCCAAATCTTTTCATGTCTTTAGGAGGAGAGCTTTCCTTTTTTTGCATGCTTAGCCAATATTTTCTTACTAATGTTAAAAATAATGATGGTCAAGCAATTATTATATCTGTGCTAGAACAAATTGAATCTGGGGGAAATCCAATGCCATTAATCGTTAGAGAGACTATGCTTAGTCTTGATGAATTGAAAAAGAATCCAAAAGCACCTCTTCGAGGCTCTCTAATTTTATTACAGGTAGAAAAATAATATTCTTAACTACAGAAATTAAAAATATATTTTTGTATAGCAATACTGATTATGTGCATTGAGTTTTACAGATGTGGCTCATGGAGAGACTAGAATTTATTAGTCCTCCTGATAATATCGACAAATATACCCCCAATTGCTTTGTTCGGCGAAAGAAGCATTTCTCCTTGAAGATGGGTCGCCATGAGTGAGGCAAAGTGTTTGCCTGTTGTGACTTCTCCATTAAATGGGTTATTCCCTAGTGGAAGCTTGAAAAGATGATTGGTTGTAATACTCAACCCTTTTGCCGTCTTCCTAGTTTGTCAAAATTGACCTTTTATTATCCCTGCAGAGTAAAGAGGCAATATGGGATTGCTCAAACCATTCCTACGGGAGATCTTCGTCGCCCTTATGAATTCCCGATTTCACAAGAAGTTGAGCGATTTGACGGGTATTGGTGTGCTAGGCCTTTATGGAAAGTGATTATCCATAAGGCTCCACCTTCTTTGTCCAATGATGTGAAGCAATGGTTGACTGGTAGATGTCAAAAGGACCGAACCAAAATAGAGAAGACCAATGTGAAGACTCGCTTTGGTGACAAGAAAATGCCTGCTAAGGAACGCCTAGGTGAAAGAGTTGAGTTTAAGACTCCTGTGACGCCTAAAAAGAAGAGTGCTAAGAAAGACAAAGGAAAAAGAAAGGTGGACTCTACAGAAAAGAAGGTTTGGGTAGAGAAGAAGCATGGAGTTTTAGCTGTGGGAGAGACTATCCATACTAAAATCGAATGTAGAGCCTCTAATGGATGTCTCTTGGCAAAAGTGATGGATGAAGAAGAAGCCTCTGACAAAAATTGGAAAAGGATGAAGAAAGAAAAGAAAGATTAAAGTATTGCTTTTCCTTCAATTTATTAGACATGTTAAGTTAATTTTAATTTTTTAAGCTTTGTTTAAATTCCATCAATGATGTAATTTTTTTTACTTATTAATGCAATTTCAGCTTTTTAATTAAATTAACTTTACATTTGTTCATTTAAAGTAATGAAAACAACTTAAAATATTTTTTCCCAAAAAATTTCTTCGAGTACGGAAGTCGAAAAAATTTCCAGAATGCACCGAAGTTGTCCAGATATACACAGAAAATTGGCGTCGCTCATATGAGTTTGTCGCTAAACTTTTTGCCTTGTCGCCTGGCGACAATTTTTTTTTTCGATGCTGGGATGCGAAATGCTTGATAATTAAAGTGGTCGCACCCTTTTTAAAGGGTTGCCTACGTATCCTTTCTTAAGGAATCAGGCCAAACTCTCCAACCTTGATGTTTCTTGTCTTGACCTTTTTGTTGAAGTGTCTAGCCATACGAGTTTGGTAGCATTGGGTATGATGTAGAGCTTCTAGTCGTTTTTCATCAAGTAGAATTAACTCTTCATACCGTGCTCTAGTCCATTCAACTTCATCGAGTTTACTTTCTAACGCAATGCGTAGAGAAGGTATTTCTAGTTCTACAGGGTGTACGACATCCGTTCCATAGATTAAGGCGAATGGCGTGTTTCCTGTTGACGTTCGAATTGACGTGCGATAACCCCAAAGTGCAAAATGGAGTTTGTCAGGCCAATCCTTGTAATTTTCTGTCATTTTCTCGATGATAGTTTTTAAATTTTTGTTAGCTGCTTCAACTGCTCCATTTGCTTGAGGTCTGTAAGGGGAAGAATGGTGATGTTGAATACCATACTTTTGTAACAATTCTTCACATTCGGCTTGAAAGTGAGTTCCATTGTCAGTTATCATCTCATGTGGGACTCCATATCGACAAATTATGTTCCTTTCGATAGAGAGTGCTACATGTTTTGCAGTGAGTTTAGCATATGATTGTGCTTCTACCCACTTTGTGAAGTAATCGATTGCTACCAAGATGTATTCATGACCTCCTGTTCCAATAAGTGTGATTTTTCCAATTATATCGATTCCCCATGTTGAGAATGGCCATGGTGAGGTGTAAGTGTAGAGAAGGGATGGAGGAATATGTTGCAAGTTTGCATAAATTTGGCACTTAGGGCATCTTTTTACATATTGATGACAATCCTTATTCATGGTAATCCAATAATATCCTTCTCGCATTATCTTTTGGACTAGCATTTTGCCATTAACATGTGTTCCACATACTCCTTCGTGGAATATTCTCATAGTTCTTTGAGCATCCTTCTTACCTACACATAATAGGGCTCGACCTTTAGGTACTCTTTTGTGTAGCTCATCATTTATGAGTACGTATTGGGAAGCCAAAAGTCTCAAAGCTCGCTTTGCTCTTTTATCAGCGTGAGGAGGGTATTCTCCTTTGGTGACATAATTGAGTATGTCACCATACCATGGTTCTTCTTCTTCTTCTTCTTCTTCTTCTTCTTGGATTGTTTCATCATCCTCTATAGCTTGAATATATGCCGGTTTGTGTCTTTTCTCTATTGTTAGAGGCATTTGCTCAATTTTCTTAGGAATCCTAACCATTGAGGCTAGTCTTGCCAAGGCATCGGCAAATTGATTTTCTTCTCTAGGTAGATATGTGTATTCCACCCTTTCCAATTGATCGGTGAGAGTTTCCAGATAGGTTTGGTAAGGGGCTAAGCTTTCGCTCCTTACTTTCCATCTTTTGGATATTTGGTTGATGATCAAGGAAGAATCTCTGAATATTCGGAGTTTCTTTACACCCAATGCTAAAGCTGTTTCGAGGCCTACCACGCATGCGTTGTACTCTGCAGCGTTGTTGGTAACGTCGAAATCTAACTTTATTGAAATTGGAATATGCTCCTCTTTAGGTGATACTAGTAGGACTCCTACGCCACATCCCTTTTGGTTTGAGGCTCCATTGAAGTATAAAGTCCAAGTGTCATCTTCCGTGACCATTAAGGCTTCATCTGGAAATTCATTGTCGTGTATTGGTGTCGAATCTTCTATTGGAAAGTCCGCTAAGAAGTCCGAGACTACAGATCCTTTAATAGCCTTTTGAGGCATGAACCTTACATCAAACTGGGCTAGGTTGACTATCCACCTTGAGATGCGTCCGTTAAGCGTGGATTTCTCGAATAAGTACCTGAGAGGATCCATTCGTGACACTACAAAGACTATGTGAACAAGCATGTAATGTCTTAACTTGGTTGTGGCCCACACCAATGCGAGGCACAATTTCTCAAGTGGTGTATAGCGTGCTTCATATTCGAGCATCTTTTTGCTTAGGTAGTAGATGGCGTTTTCTTTTCCTTCTACCTCTTGTGCGAGCATAGCTCCCATTGTTTCTTTGGTGACTGTTAAGTACAGCCTTAGAGGAATTCCTAGAAGCGCTGGGGCTAATACGGGAGGATTAGCGAGATAGGCTTTGAATTTCTCAAAGGCTTTTTGACACTCGTCGTCCCATATTACTGGCACATTTTTCTTAAGCTTCTTGAATATTGGTTCGCATATTGTCGTTAGCTTAGATATGAACCTACTTATATATTGCAAACGGCTAATAAATCCTCGAATTTGCTTCTCGGTTTTGGGCGGTGGCATTGACATGATTGCTTTGATCTTGGTCGGGTCTATCTCTATTCCTCTAGAGCTTATGACGTATCCCAAGAGTTTGCCTGAGGTTACTCCAAAAGTACACTTGGATGGATTCAACCTCATGTTGTATTTTCTTAGCCTCTCGAAGAATTTTCTTAAGGCCTCTTGATGTCCTGGACGATCTCTAGATTTCACAATCATGTCGTCCACGTATACTTAGACTTCTTTGTGCATCATGTCATGGAGTAGGGCAGTTGCTGCTCGTTGGTAAGTGGCACGCGCATTTTTCAACCCGAATGGCATTACCGTGTAACAGTAAGTACCCCAAGGTGTAATAAATGTTGTTTTCTCCATGTCTTCCTCGGCCATAAGGATCTGGTTGTACCCTGCGTATACATCCATAAATGAGAGAAGTGCGTGATTCGCTGTATTATCTACCAAAATATCGATGTGTGGTAAAGGGAAGTTGTCTTTTGAACTTGCCTTATTTAGATCTCGATAGTCGACACACATTCGAACCCTACCATCCTTTTTTGGAACTGGGACTACATTTGCATCCTATTCGGGGTATTTGGATACCCTGATAAAACCTACAGTTATTTGCTTTTGTACTTCTTCTTTTATTTTAAGAGCTACGTCGGGTTTCATTCGACGCAACTTTTGTTTTACAGGTTTCATTCCTGGGATTAGTGGTATAGTGTGTTGAGCTATTTCTCTATTAATGCCTGGCATATCTTCATATGACCATGCGAATACATCGATGAATTCTTTAATTAAATCGGTTCTTTCATCTTTGTTTAACGTGAGTCCGATTTTAACTTCTCTTTTGATGGTTGGATCTTTTGAGATATCAACTGTTTCAGTGTCCTCAATTATTGGTGTTTTATTTTCAAGTGTTTCCATTGCTTTAATGATTTCTTTGCCATTTTCATCGTTAGTTAAGCAATACTCGTCATCTGGAGCTAAAGAGAAACACGAGGAATAAGGGGAAGAAGACATATTATTAAACTCAGAAATCATTACATCGAATAAAGAAATGTCCGTTGGGACTTGATGGCTAACTATCCTAGGAATAGAGGGAGCTGCTACAACTAGAGACTTAGAGGACTCGATAGGGGAAGACTCAGACTCAGACTCTGACTCAGACGATTCTTCGAACATTGGCCCTTGTCCTGTAGTTATTGAGATCTTCTTTCCGTTTGCAGTAGTTATTTTTACCGTCTTGCGCGATCCTCGCACTAAATCCTCTGCTGGAGTGATGAGCTTGGAGGGATCAAAGTTCTCGCTTTGTAGGACTGTTTGAATGAGTGAAGAGTTATCCTCTATGCATCTTGGCTCATTCTTTTCTTACCCAAAGAGAAGCCCCATGACGTTAAAGTCAAAGCATGGGGGTGCTTTTTCTGTATGTATGGGAGTTGGAATCTCATCTAGAAAGCAACAATCCAGAAATTTTTCGAACCCAGGTTGTCTTATGCCGTTAACAAAGAAGGGTTCTGGAAATTTGTAACATGGATAGTCTTCTCCCTCTCTTATGAACTGTCCAGTTAAGGTAAGAGGGTATTGATCCATTGGGATTGCTTTCTTTTGTGCGCGAGCCTTTCTACGTGCTTTGGATTTTTCCTAGGCTCGCTTTAGATCTTCGAGAGTCGGTTCGAAACCAAGTCCGAAAGTATCTAATTTAGGGAGGCCAGGTAGTCCCATCTATTTTGCTATCCCTTTCTTCTTTCCTAGGGTCATTCCAGGGAAGTGTCCTTGTTTTCTCAGGATAGCATTGGTTATCATGTTTGAGTGGAGGTCGTAGTGAAGAGGGGGTCCTTTCATCTTCCTCGATCAAGGAGACCTCTTCATTAAAGCCCCACAGATCTTCGTCATTCTCATCGTGCTCCACATTAATTAGTGGGTTTTCTACTATTTTGATCCTCATGGGTGAAGCATAGATTGTAATTGGTACTCCTCCAACTATGGCTTTCACTTGTTGGTGAAGAGATGAAGGGATGGCCTTGAGGTCATGAAGCCAAGAGCGTCCCAACAGTAAGTTGAACGAAGCCTTAATATCTACCACTTGGAATGTGGTGGCATGCTCAATTACTCCCGTCGTTATGTTCATGGTAATTGTACCCAATGCTTGGCGACGTGAGTTATCGTAAGCTCTTATCCCTTGTATTGATGGAGATAAATCTTCATCCCTTATCCCCAACATCCTTGCAATTCTAAGTGGGCAAACGTTAATTGCCGATCCATTATCTACAAGAGTCATAGGGACATTCATTCTCTTGCAAATTACTGTGAGATTGAGAGCTTTGTTATGTTTGTCACCTTCCGGCGGTAGATCTTTATCGGAAAAAGTGATCAAATTAGTAGGACTTGGGAGGTCACTTGTGAGGAAATTAGCCAACCCCTCAGGAGTAGTGTCCGATTCTATCCCTACTTTAGCTAAGGCATCCATGACTACGATTCTATGTTCTCGGGATGTAGCTAGAAGTTTCCATACGTTCATTTCGACCTTAGTCTTTTTTAATTGTTTGACAACATCATTATCTTCTATGATTGGTATTGGAACTTGTTGAGTAGTGGGAATAGGTTGTGTAGTAATGGGAGGTTGCATTCTCCCGGATCTTGTGAGGACATCTATTGGTGAATCCTCTTCATTCCGAATGTCACCTACTGGGTATATTGTCGAGAGTGGAGTTTCTTCGACGTCCTTAAGGTAGACATCCTCATCATCACTATCCCAAACCCCATTAATGGTAGCATCTCGTTCTTGTGGGATTTGAACTAGCTTCTTGTTATCAATCAATCTTTGAACCAAGTCTTTGAACTTGAAACAATTTTCTATAGTATGTCCTCCTTATTGATGATGCGGACAGTAGTACCTATCTGTCCTTTTTAGTGATTCAAATGATCTCGGTTCGAGAGGTTGAATTTTACCATTCTCGGAGAGCATTTTGAACATGTTTGCATAAGAAGTTCCAATTGGAGTGTTTGGCCTTTTGCTCCTTTTGGGTGTGTCAATTACTTGGAGGGAGAATGATTTCTTCTCTTTAGGAAGAGGTCTACTTTTGAGTAGTTCATTTCGTTCTTTTACCACTTCCATGGCCTCGCGTAATAATTCTCTTGCTTCCAACACAACCTAAATAAGGATACACACTTCTTGTTTTGTCGCAGGTTCTTGTCCACAAGGAAAATGATCCTCGGCATCTTCGAAGATTTCCTCCTCTTCTTCAATAGCTTCGACAGGTTTGATGAGGTTTGAGGGGTCAACCTGATTTTCCTCATCGGAAATAGCCAAGGAATCCGACAGTGGTGCGCTATTGATACTTGGCTTCTTGCTTGCAGGGGGCAATGGAAGTTTGTTGTTATCAATTAAATCTTGGATTGCTTCCTTTAGCTTCCAACAATTTTCTGTGAGATGGCCCCTACCCTGATGATATTTGCAATGTGCATTGGGGTTCCAGCTAGTCGTTCTCTTCTCGACAGGTGGGTCCCCAAACGGTCCTATGGGAGTTATAAAACCTTTTGCATGTAAGCGATCGAATGTGGTGTCATAACTCATACCAATAGGAGTAAAGTTCCTCCTAAGTGGTTTCTTTTGTCCTTGATAATTCATGGCGAGGACTTCACTCAAATTAAAGGTGCTAACATTATTTGAGTGGGTGATTTTGGAAGAAGAAGGATTGTCGTTCTTCTTGCCTTTCCAACCACTACTAGAGGTACTGTTAGCAGCTTTCTGTTTAGCTAGGTCGTCTTCAATATTGATACCAATGTCATAGACGGCCTTAAAGGTGTGCAAGTTATTTTGGTATATGAGATGCTTGGAATATTTTTCTTGGAGGTTCTTGATAAACATCCTCACAGATTCTTTCTCACTAGGCATCTCAACCATCTTTGCAGAAGTTTCTCTCCATTTATTAAAGAAAGAAGTAAAGCCTTCATTCTCTTTCTGCTTGAGTATTTCAAGTTCCCTATGATAAGTTTCAACTTGAGTATTGCATTTATATCTATCGATGAAAGCGTTTATTGACTCCCAACTAGAGGTTTTCTCTTTATCGAGAGAGAAATACCATTGCTGACAAATGGTTTCTAAAGATAGAGAAAATACAGAATGAAAAGCTTTTTTGTCTATTCCCTTAATATTCATTACAGTTTCAAAAGCTCTTAAATGAAAATAAGGGTTATCCATTGCTTTGAATTTCGAGATGTCGTTGGCATTGAACTTCTGCGGAAGAAGATCCTTATCTACCGAGACCCCTTGTGAGCTAATGCCTTGCAATCTATAGTCATTAGATAATCTGCTCAAACTTTCCTGGATGAGCTCCATCTGTTGCTGTCTTGCAGGGTCATTGATTTGAAGAGTCAGACTCTTCAACATTTCAGCCATGTTAGCTACCTATCCCCTGAGTTCGTTGACTTCTTCCTGACTTGCCATTGTCTTCTTAGCTTTCCTTCTTCGATTGATTGGCTTGTCAAAAAGTGAGACTTGAAAAAAAGTGTTGTCCTTGATTAGACGCCCTTCCTTTCTTAACCACGCGTTGTAGATTAAACCATATTTGTTTTAATGACTTGACTCAAATTGATTTTGACTTTATGGTTATAAAAAACAAAAATAGGGTGTATATTTTTGGGAATGGGTTCAAACAAGTGGTTTAATTAGAGGATTAATATCCGACTTACCCCCCTAAAAAAATGATGGAAAACACGCATTCTAGACATGATCAAGGTGTGACATACATGTTAAGTGTGTGTTTTATATGTGAGTGCAAGTGACATGTTTTGACTCTTGTGTATGACCATGGGACTAGGTGTCTAGACTCAATTAAGGACTTAACAAATTGATTAAACTGATTAACAGACTGGTTAATTAGACTCGTCGTGATGACTCGAGTAAAAATCTGGACTGTCGCTGGAACAACAGAACTGTCGCCACAATTTAAAGCTTGTCTCCAGATGACAAACCTGTCGCCAGGCGACAAACAGTAAACTGCGGCGCCACAGCCCAAACTCCTGCGCCATTTCTGGAACATTAATCTGGGACTGTTTCCAGTAATTTTACTCTAAGGAGACATGCCTAAAGTCGTACTAAGTCAAATTAATTATTTCATTTGTCTTTAATTAGTCAAATTAATTAATTCATTAATTAGACAAAGTCCTTTTTAGTCATTAATTGTTTTATTAGACTTAAACACAAGTCAAACAAACGGTTTGCACATATAAAGCATGCACAAGCAAAGAATGCACAAATAGTCAAGTAGTCACAACATAATGCAATGAGTTTGCAACCTAACCATGGCTCTAGTTCTCTAAAGTTCGGGATATGGGTTAGTCAAAGAGGGTCCATGGTTATGAGTCTGGATGCACCACGCGGAAGCCTTACCTTTGGAAGGGTTGGCGCGAGTGGATGGGACCCCGCAAGTTAAAAACTTGCTTCCATGGTTTGGTAGATTCACAAACTCGGATGTACCCGTCGTTGCCAGGAACGTTCAATTGGGTAGATGGAGCGTGAACCCCCAGAGGGTTATGTCCATATGTAGAACACATATGGGTTTCAGAAAAGTGAGAAAAACTCAATCAGGAAGTAGAATCAAGCCAACAGTGCTAGAAATGGTCAAAACAAGAAGGCAGACTTCTGGCTCGGTATTGGAAGAACTTGGCGCCAGACTACAGAGACTGACGCCGCAAAAGTGCCCCTGTCGCCAAGTGACAGATCTGTCGCCAGGCGACAGAAGCACTTTACAGACGACAATACTACTTTCTAGGCGCTAGTTCCTACACGCCTCAGCAGGTATCTACGTTCTTAGAATTTTCCAGATTTCGCAGCGTTATTTCAATTCTAGTTGTGAAAGATATTTCTCAAATTTCCTACGTGTAAAAATCCTATGTTCTTGACTCATTTCGGATGGTCTCATCCAATCATTCTAAATCATTGCCGAAATAAATTTCAAGAATTAAAATAGAAATCCTCCCCAGTGGAGTCGCCAAAAACTGTAGGGAATATTTCAAACATTAACCCAAACTTGAACCCCACTGTGATCATACACTTAAGTATGGTGGCGTCCAAAGGGAAGGAAGCTAGAGCAAAAGAGTCGCCAACAAGTTTTAGGAACTTGTAAACCGTTCACAAGGTGAAGATTACACTCCTTAACGATCCATGAGATCGTCAACTCCAAAAGGTCTTAAACCAAATAGGGTTCGGGGATGAAGGTACAAATCCAACCTAAAAGAGATTGAACCTGCCCTAAATAGGCCTCTACTTCATTCTTCTTGTATTCATGTGCGCTTTCTGACTAACATGCAAACAACAGATTAACCCTAAACCTGTTTATCTATGTTGGTTGAATTTAATGCACAAATAAAACTATTATTGGCGATCACTTGAATTATAATCATATTAGCCTAAACAAGATTATTAATTATCTTATTAAGCGTCATTACAAGTACAAATTCCCTTTAATCTTGCAAGAGAGGGCGTGATCAAGCAATTACAATAATATATATCAAGCAACATAATAATCATCATAATCATCGTAACAATCATAATTATGTTAAAGCATAATATTAATAGCAAGATCCTAGGCATGATACTAACAAGATTAATAACAAACCCTAGCATGTCACTAAACAATAAAGATCAAAGCTTTAGCCCTAACATGATACTAACATGATATTAGAAAGCATAGGAAGCACCCTAAACATGATACTAGAAAGCAATAATAACATCCTAACATGATACTAGGAATTAAACAAATTTAAACATGCTTTCTACAAGAATAGAGCAATAAGATTACATACTTTAATGCCTCGTATCTCTTTCTAATAACAAAATACACGCGTTAGTAACTTCAAGGAAAATATAAATCAAACAATCAAATTAAATAATTGAAATAGAGATTTGGGACCAAACCCTCAGAAATTATAACCTTTCACGTCTATGGCGAAAGCAACTTCGAACTTGGCTAGGTGTGTCTAGATCTAATGAATGCGGAATTTTGTAAGAGGGAAGGTTTAGAAAAAGAGAGAGAAAGCTTCTAGCTTTAGAGAGAAAGATGATTGTTGGTGATTGTTGATGAATAAAAACGGAGGTTCATGACCCTATTTATAAGAAAACAGTCCGGAAATAGGTAGAATTTGATAAGGAATAAAACTCCACGTTGTCGCTGCAAAACCGACCTTGTCGCCAAGCGACAGGGTCTGTCGCGTGGGGACAAGGCTTGTCGCATGGCGACAGGCCTGTCGCGTGGGGACAAGGCTTGTCGCATGGCGACAGGCCTTTCGTCTGGCAACAGCCTGGATTTCTACGCGCTTTCAACACGGAGTCCACATATGAATCAAAATCAATTTGTAAAGTCCGTATGAAACTGAAATCGTATCTTTCATAAAATAATATTTTATTCCAAATAAAACTTTATCAAAATATAATTATTAATTCTAATTCTATTAGGATTAAAGAGAACCTTCTAGAGAATTCTAGAAGACTATAATCAATTCTAATAACTTTAGGAATAATAATTAACATTGGGCCCTCCCTAGATCATTGGGCCACATGTAAAGATCAAACCGGGCCCAGTTTAATATTTTGGCCATAACTTCCTCATTATTCATCGGAATTGGGCTTATAATATATCGTTGGAAAGCTCTTTGCAATCCCCATCCAACTACACTATTATTGGACCCTTGTCGTGGACCAAACTAAACTGGATTAGCTGTTTTCATAAAATAAAGTTGTTTTCGAAAACAGAAAGAAAGAATTTAATAAAAACCAACCGCAACACTTGACCTTTCACACTTTCGCCTCGTTCGATAATCATTCGACGCAAAAGGTATTCATCACTGGGTTTGGCTTTGGGGAGACACATTTGGGTGTCTACAACTTGTCACCTGACCGGCTGAGGAATCTCCCCAAAGCCGCCAGACAACCGGTAAGTTTCTAAACTTCCCTCACTCTACGGTGTGACTTCATATCAATCACCGCCTGTATCTTCTCCAGGTTGGCCTCTATCCCTCTTTGATCAATCAGATTTCTGAGAAACTTCCCAGACTCAACACCAAAGACACACTTCTTAGGATTGAGCATGACCTTGTGCCGCCTAAGTATGGTGAAGGTTTCTCGGAGGTCAGCAAGATGATCCGTCTGCTGCTTGGATTTGACTATCATGTCATCAATGTACGCCTCTACATTCCTTCCAATCTGATTAATGAAGACAATATTAATCATCCATTGGAAAGTAGCAGGCGCATTCTTCAACCCAAACAGCATCACAGTATAGCAGTATAACCCCTGATTAATGACGAAAGCCGTCTTCTCTTTATCTTTTTTCCATAGGGGTATCTGGTGGAAACTCGAGTAGGCATCCATAAAACTCATCAAGGCATGTCCGGCTGTAGAGTCGACCAGGCTGTCGATCTTTGGAAACGGGTAATTGTCCTTTGGACATGCCTTGTTCAAGTTAGTGTAATCTATACACAAGCGCCAGGTATCATTCGGCTTCTTTACAAGCACAATGTTTGCAACCCAATCAGGGAAATTACATGGCCGAATGAACCCAGCGTCTAACAGCTTTTTAACCTCGGCAGCTGCCATCTGACTCCTCTCCTCGCCGTGATTTCTTTTCTTTTGTCGGATGGGCTTCTTTTTAGGATCCAAGACGAGTTTGTGGACAGCGAGATCCGAGTTAATGCCTGACATCTTTTCCACTTCAAAGGCAAAGATGTCTTTGAATTCCTTCGGTAGAAGGTGCAAGTCAACTTTTCAAAGGCAGTCGTCCCCACCTTAACAGTTCTCTCTGGACGGCTGTCATCTAAAGGAATATCAATATGATCGCCAGCTGGCTGTGGACGGAGTTCATCTGACCGTTCCCCGTTCAGTGATTGCTATTTCTTCTCTTTCTTCACCTCCACCAACTAATCAGCTTTTCTTTTCTTTTCGGCTGTTGGTGGGGCTGGGTTAGAGTCCTTGATATCGTCAAGGTATATTGGCTCCTTCACATGACCAATTGCAGCAACCATTGGTTTTACATCTGAGAGGTAACACTCCCTAGCCATCTTCTAATCCCCGTTTAGTGAGCCAATAGAGCCATCATCCTTTTCATATTTTACCAACATGAGAGCTAGGATGATGACGGCCTTACACTTGCTCAGAGTTAGTCGGCCCAGAATAATGTTATAGGCGGTTAGCTCTTCAACCACCAAAAAACGGACGATCATATGTTGCCCTTTTCCCTTCTCCCCAGCCGGATGGGTAAATCAATTTGTCCGACTGGGTGCACGTCCCCTCCCCCGAAACCTACTAGAGGGTGGGAGACATCGCGCAGGTTGTCCAGCTTGTACTTCAGCTTGGACAGACACTTGTAGCTGATGAGGTTAAAGGAGCTACCCGTGTCTATAAGGATCCAACCAACCAGTTGGTTCGCGACCTTATATTCAATGACGACCGGGTCGTCATGCGGTCAGCGAACTTTGCCCTGATCCTTCTCAGTGATGAGGACGTCTGGGAAGGTTCTGCTAGAAGACGCATGTCCCTCATCAACAGCATGGATCATCTTTTTCAGATGATCCTTGGTGCCCCGAATGGTCGGACCACCACTTGCGAATCCACCTGCTACGGTGTAGATTAGCTCTTTGTCAGTGTCCGAGCTATTAGCGGGCTGGGCATTCTTGGACGACTGTCCAGGATTCATCTTGACAATCACTTTGGACTTCAAGATGTAAGATTTCAGCACCCCCTTGTCAGCTAGATAGTCCAACGTCCGCTTGAGGATATAGTAGTGGTTGGTGTCATGGCCAACTTACTCATGGAAGTGGCAGTATTTATTTTTGTTCCGCGACTAGAAGGTACTCTTCATGGGATTCGGCTTCTCAATGGTCAGCTGGTCCCTTATCTCCATGAGGATGGAGTAGCAGTCTTTATTAAACTCATACTTTGGGATGTATGGTTTGAATTCTTTCTTTTTCTTCTAGGTCGGCTGATCAGATTCATCAACCGCCTAGACTTCTTTTCTCTTTTTGCTCTCTACAGCTTTCTGTGCCAGCTGAGCAAACCGGCTATCTTTTTGCTTGTGAGACTTTTTGGAGTCTGACTGATGGCTGGCGAGCAGATGTCGGTGGCTTGAATAAAGCTCTACGCCTCTATCAACGCCTCTTGGAGGGTGAAGACCCTCTTCCAGACAAGGTCAAACTTAAAGGTTGACCCATCCTTCCGACCCTTGTAGAAGTCTGTGTAGGCTATCTCGTCAGAAAGCCCTTGTATCTAGATTCTCACCAGATTGAACCACCTGACATAGGAGCAGAGTCCTTCTCTCTCTCCCTGCAGTATGGTGCTCAAGTCGAGACTTGTTTTCTTGGCAAGGATGTTCATCAAGAAGTTGGAGGCAAACAAGAAGGCAAGCCTCCTGAAGCTATCAATGCATCCGGCTGGCAAGGTGCCAAACCATTGTTGGGCTATGCCCTTCAAAGTATCTAAGAAGCATCGGCACCACATAGCATCCTCCAACCCCTGCATGTGCATAAGGTTGGTGTAGGCCATGAGGTGGTCCTCAAGGTTGATGGTACCATCATAGGCACCAACCAAAACATTCTTAACCTTGGCCGGTTGTGCTGCCTCGGTTATTTCCTTGGTGAACGCAGAGGTTTGTTCACCAAGTCTTAGCAGACGGAGCTGCCAGTCCAGGGGCTGGACATTGTGTGCTACCTGACCTCCGAAGAGGGTCGGCCGCATGAATGGTGGGACATATTGCCCGTATGGCATCTGAGGCACATACGGGACTGGCCCAATCATCTGAGGGCCCGTATGGACGGACTTGCCGCCTGTATAACCCTTGAAACTCGTCATGAATTTCATAAGTTTGTCTCGGGTGACTGCAGCCTGACCCTGCGCAGCCTTGGTGTTCCCAGGCAGTGGTCCAATAGACTTGCCGGTACTAGCTTTGTTGTTGCCCCATTCTAGCTTATCTCTGGGACGGAGGCGCTTTGAGATGAGTAACCCATCAGCGGCCACAAAAGTTTTGACCTCACAGTCGTTATCTAAATCATTGTCCATGTGGACCTCCTCGTCAGCCGTAGGCCGGTTAAGGTCAGGTGGCGGTACAGAATCTTGAACCATCTTAGAGGTACCCTCCCCACAGACGGCGCCAAATGTTTTGGGTGTTTTTGTCCCTCGGGAGAGTTACGTCACCAAGACTGGTCTGGCGCGATCTGTACCTGTAAAACATGGAGACTTCGGTTGGTAGGAGCTCCGCCTCCGACGATCAAGTTAGAACGTGTTGGAGAATGTAAAAATTGCTGAAAGGTAAATGTGATATCTTCTCGGATATCGAGATCAGGTGTTTTCTCTGATGTGAGAGAATGTAGGGTAGGTTGTAATAAATGAACAGTGTTCCCAAAATGGGGGAAATCTCCCTATTTATAGGGTCATTAGAAAAAGTGCCCTTCATTAGGTCAGGATGACCTAATGGGCTGCGCCGTTTTGCGGCGCTCTTGGGAATTGGGCCTTGAAGGCCGCAATTCCATCTATTATCTGAGGCTGACACGTGTCAGCTGGTGAGTGGCCCATATTAGACCTGTCCAGGGCTGACACGTGTCCCTCTCTGATTGGGCCACGTGTCTAGGGTATATTTACCCTAAACAAATAAGATATTGGCTTTTTTACATTTAAACCCTAACCCAACCACCGACAGCCTTAACCCCACCGCTGGCAACCTAGCCCTAGCTGCCGGGATCATCACCTAACCCCCATAGCCCACCAACCAAACCCACCACTTATACCCCATAGCCTACCAGCCCATCGTCCACCAGCTGAACCCACCATAGTCCCGAAACTACCACCTAACCCCGAAAAACCCCACGTCCACCAGATGACCACACCATGGCCACGCCGCAAATCCAACCACAGCCGCGCCGCAAATCCAACCACAACCATCTTGTAATTCTCTCGCTAATTACCTATCGCAAAAGACACCAATTGCGAAAACCAGCAATTGCGAAAACCATTATCGCAAAACCATCAATTGCGAAAACCACCAATTGCAGAGACTATGAACCTATTGTGGGTTAGGCTGGTGGGTAATTGTGTTTGTCGGTGGTTAGTGTTGGGTTTCGATGAGTCCGAATCACTGCGGAAAATAAAACCTAAGCCCAAGGAAAAACTCACAATTAATAAAACCAAAATGCATAAATAACAGGATTAGAGAAAAGACTAAATTACCATTGTAGCGTGCTTCGCTTGACCAAATGGAGCTCTTACTTGAGAAAGCTAAAGCCTCGCAAGCACAATGGCCTCCGACGATATCCACCAATAACACAATCGCAGCGGGTCTCTTGCTTGGAGGTTAGCCAAGCCGGACCAACGCTACTCAAGTGATTAATGAGCTTATAGGTTTTCTCTCAAGTGAAGATGCCTAATTGAGCTCTTAATCAAGTGAGTTTTCCCAATTCCCAAGTGGGCTATTTATAGGGAAACTCAATTGAGAAATCCACTCTCCAATTAATGTGGGAGAGTTGGTAAAATCAATTTTCCTCTTTTACTTTTAAATCAAAAATAAAAGAAAATAGCAAACAACTAATTAATCAACAAGTGGCACTCAAAGGAGGGACGGTTAGGTAAGGACCACAAAAGGAGGGGACCATGCCTTCCTCCCCAAGCTTCCTCTTTACGACTGCCCTCACAACGAGCCACGTAACACCCCAGCCTTGGACACCAAGGGGCCCCAAGCTGGCGGCCTTGTGCTAAGCTGGGCTGTTGGCCCGTGCGTGCTATGTTGCTGCTGCTGGGCAAGGTGTGCGCGCCTTGCTTGCTGGCATGCTAGCACGCTGCTAGCTGCTAGGTGGTGCTAGCATGGCGTGAACCAAGCACGCACATGCACGCAGCACGCCACGCATCAGTGCGGGCTTCTGCTTGCGTGCGTGCGGCTGGTGCTGCTAGCTAGGATAGCTGTGCGCCAGCAGCTAGCTAGCCATGCGCACCTAGCACCATTACCTTGGTGCGTTGCGCAAGCTAGCACCATTGGCCCCTAACACTTGCGACGCTCGGTCTCGACGCTCCTAGCTTAATTTCCGACGTCTAAATTCATATTACTCAAGCGACTCATTAATTCCTTCCGAATTAATTTATCGTGTCGGATCGTTAGTTGCTTGGGTGAGACCCAAAGGGTTTAGTCAAGATTAAGTTGTAATATTAATTATGCATTAATATTACTGATCGGAAACGGCCTCCACCTAGGCATTTCGATCACTTGAACTAACTGAATAATTAGCATTCTAATAGCTCCAAACCCTCTACCGAAATAATACACTTGTTCGAAAGACACCATTCCTTTCAATCTCCCACTTGTCCTTCCGAACAAGTGGGCTTTTATTGTATAGCCTTTTTCCTACGTCACTTAATGTCTCTTCATGAGCTATAAGGTAAGATTATTCGTCATCCTTATTACGTCTAGAAATGTTTCTCGAAACCCGAGTTTCACTGTCAATAAACATATGATTTCTAAAATCCATCTGACCACGGCCATGCATTTTCACAGTCTCGCTCTTCAAGAGGCCTTGTAAACAACAAAGACACATTCCCTATTGTTAGTAGGGGAACATTCCCGGTCTTGTAATGTCAGCTTCTCTTACTAAGAGGACCTAGCCGTCCAAGTGTTGCCGTTATAATCTCCATGTACGGCAGACGTTTGACTAACATCACAACGGGCTAGTGCTCAAACAAGAGAACTCACAATACTCATGGTCGAGGAAAGAGGTTTCAATAGCCATAATGAGAAGTATACTTATGACGATTTTTAAATCTCTTAAAGTATTCTCACAGGTCGATCCAGTATGGTTCTAAACCAATACTTGTGCAAATGATTCATGATGATCATGTCCTTGTAGCACAAGAAACGGTGCTATAAATCAAACTACACACTAATCTCAAGCGATCATTAATCGTCCATCATTTAAATGACCTCAGTTAGGGATAATTTTCGATTATAATATTCAATGTTCACTTAATAGGTGTTTCTTTATCCAAGACTGGTCTTGATACCCTATTTTGAATATTTTCATAATCGAATGGACTCAATATTTAATTCTAAACCACAATTTAATAGAAACGGAGTGATAAAATTGCATGAAATTAAATTACTCCAAAACTTGAATGGTTCATCTTGGTGTCTTACATTAAAATGTTCAAAATTTAATTAAAACACTAACAGGGAAATCAAAGCCAATCTCCAATGTGCATTATTCCCATTGCCTTAACGTGCTTGTTGTGCTTCACTTGAGGCAGAGGTTTAGTAAGTGGATCGGCTACATTGTCATCCGTTCCAACTTTACAAACTGATTTCACCCTCTAATTTCCATTCTCTTATCATGTGAAATCGCCGCTAGACATGTTTGACCTTCTGATGTTCCCTTGGCTCTCTGGCCTGAGCAATAGCTCCATTATTGTCACAATAGAGGGCTATTGGACCCATGATGGAGGGTACAGCATCAAGTTCACCAACGAACTTACGAATTCAAACTACCTCCTTAGCCGCTTCAGCAGCTCTCAAGTATTCGGCTTCAATTGTAGAATCTACAATAGTGCTCTGCTTGGCACTCTTCCAACTAAACGCTCCTCCATTTAGACAGAACACATATCCAAACTGTGATATGAAATCGTCTCTGTTTGTTTGGAAGCTTGCGTCAGTATAACCTTTAACAACTAATTCTTCTGAGCCACCATATACCTGGAATTTATCCTTGTTCCTTTTCAGGTACTTTAGGATAATCTTGGCCGCAGTCCAATGCGCCTCTTCTAGGTCTGATTGGTATCAGCTCGTAGCACTCAAGGCATACGATACATCTGGCCTAGTACATATCATGGCATACATGATCGATCCAATAAGAGAATCATATGGAATCTGATTCATCCTTTCTTGCTCATCAGGTGTCTTTGGACACTGCTTCTTGCTCAAGGTTATGCCATGTGACATGGGTAGGTGACCTCTCTTGGCCTCCTGCATACTGAATCGTACCAGTACCTTATCGATATAAGTACTCTGGCTCAATCCAATCATCCTCTTAGATCTATTCCTATATATCTTGATGCCCAATATGTACTGAGCCTCTCCCAAGTCTTTCATTGAAAAACATTTTCCAAGCAAGGCCTTTTTATACTCTAATATCGAAATGCTATTTCTAATGAGCAATATGTCATCGACATATAACACTAAGAAGGCGATGTCACTCCCACTGACATTCTTGTAAACACAAGATTCACCTGGATTCTTGATAAAACCAAACTTACTGATGGCTTCATCAAATTGCAGATTCCAACTTCTGCTAGCTTGATTTAGCCCATAAATAGACTTTTTAAGCTTACATACTTTCCCAGGATTGTTTTGGTCGACAAAACCTTTAGGCTGTGTTATATACATAGTTTCTTCCAAAATTCCATTGAGGAAGGCGATTTTGACGTCCATCTGCCATATTTCATAGTTGTAATATGCAGCAATCGCTAGGAGGATCCGAACGGATTTAAGCATTGCGACCAAGGAAATGGTTTCATCATAATCAATACCATGAATTTGCCTGTTAGCCTTTTGCTAACATTCTAGCTTTATAAATGAATACATTTCCATCTTTATCGGTTTTAAATTTGAAAATTCACTTACATCCTATAGGTGTGTAACCCTCGGGTAAGTCAACCAAATCCCAGACTTGATTTTCAAACATGGAATCCATTTCAGATCTCATGGCCTCTTGCCATTTAGCAAAGTCGGTGCTCGTCATCGCTTGCTTGTAGGTTGCCAGTTCGTCTCCATCCATTACCAAGATGTCCTGGTTCTCGGTTAATACAACACCAAGATACCTATCAGGTTGAGACCTCGGCCTCTGCGACCTACGTAGGGTAACAGACTACTTTGACTATCATTTTCGACACTGCGTTTCTACAAACTCAGTCAAAGTGGGGGCTTCTGTAGACACCTAAAATGTCTCCTCAAAACCAAACCCGATGATGAATAACCTTTCACTGCCATTATTGGTCGAGTTGAGTATTTAACCTTTGGAGTTCCTAAATCCATATTTATTCCCAAACCAATCCAATTCCTAGCTCATTTCCCTAAACCATAACTTACTTTTCACTTTTCGTGTCCACATCACAAAACCGAGAGAAACTAATTTTGTGGCCCTATAATTTTGATCCAATTATTATTTGGTTGGATAGTCCTTGAAATAAGCTTTCCAACAATATATCATAAGCCCAATTATTATTTGGTGGACTGCCGTGTCACGGTACCCATGCCGCATCAGGGGAATTTTCTGTGTTTTATCTACGTAAAACTTGCACGCGTTTTATCATTTTAGGGCAGCTATTGCGCCGTGACGCGGTAATCTATACAGTGTCACGGCACTCTTTGGCGTGTTGCGGCAGACACATGCTGTGTCACGGTGCCTTAAATTAGGGTTTTATCTTTTTAGGGTTTTGTGTGTTCCCTATGCTCATTTCCTCTATAAATATAGACCTGATTTCTGCAGTTTTGGGGCACCGAATCATTCTCTCTTCCTCTCTTTTACACCAAAAAAATCATTCTCTTCTCTCTCTCTCATACTCTAAGCCTTAAATCTATATTTCTAAATACATCATTCTTTCCTTAAGCACTCTAAGGAGTACATACAACACCTGAGGTTCCATCCTTAAACCAATGCGTGAAAGGTAGAATTAACTGAGGGTTTGGACCAAATCAACTCTACTTTTTATTTAATTTAATTGTTTCAATTTGATTTATATTTTTATTGAAGTTACTAACAATTTATTCATGATGTAGCAATTTTAAGGAACGCGCGTAATGTGAGTAATTAATTAATTAATTAATTAATTACTTATTTTATTTTATATTTCTAGTATCATGATTAGGTTAATTTGTATTTGATTTGACTAACAATTTATTGTTAAATTGCTTTCGATATTAATGTCTATTCTGTTATATTATTGATCATGATATTGCATGTTTAAAGGGAATATGTATTTGAAAATCACACCTAATAAGATAATTTGGACGCCCAGTTTAGGTTCCTTTTTAATCTTGTTATTAATTGAAGTGATCACAATATTTTAGAATTATATGTTGCATTGATATTAAACCATTTAGCATAATAATAGTTTGGAGCAAATTGAATCTTTGCTTGCATGCCTTTGAGATAGCAGGAATCACTTTTCACTATAAGAATAGAGTAGAGGCCAATACGGACGAATGTGACTCCATGACTCACTTCGTACCATCATCCCCGATCCTCCTTTTGTGGTTCCGAACCATATGGAGTTAGTAATCTCTGGATTATGAATGGGGTGTAACCTTCACGGGTCAACCGTTGTTGCCTATCATTGTCCCTTTATCGTGGTTGCCTTAAATGATCCGTGAACGGTTTACAAGTTCCTTAAAAACTTTTTGGCGGCTCCCTACTTTATTTTTCCCTAATCATATACGTCAATTCCCACTTCCTATCAGTGCCAAGCATATTCACAACATGCTTAACGTAGGCGCACTTCAAACGACGCCTACAATTTGGCGACTCCACTGGGGAGGATTCTTAGTTATTTATCGATTTGAGTGATCGGTATTTAATTAAGATGAGTGGATGAGACTTGAAAGATGCTTGAAAATTATTCCTGTGATTAAATTGGTATTTTTGCATATGCATAGACGTTTTAACATCGTATTTTAGGTTTACCCGCAGGAAAAATCGAATAACTTGATTGCGAACGAAGAAAACAGAGGCACCAGTCAGATTTCCTTATTGCCGCGCCACGGCATGTTTGCCGTGTCACGGTGCAGTCTGTTGTGACGCGGCGTTCGGTACCATGACACGGTGCTTCCTCCCGTGTCGCGGCAGTCCTGAAATCTTTCCAGTGGCTTTATTTCTCTTCTCACAGTCAGCTTCCTTCACTTTTTTGGAAAAACGTGTGTGTTCTACATACGTCTTAGCCCTGAGGGATTTAATCTCTATCAACCCAAAAATGCTCATGGAAATAAGGGTTCATCCGAGTTATTAAATACACCCAAACCATGGAGTCAAGTTCGATTTAATCACGAACTTGCTGAGCCGCCCGTTTGGCATACACCCTCAAGGGAGGCTGCCTTGCCAACGCGTCCAAACTCTTAACCATGGTACCCTTTTGACACCAAATAAACATGACCATAGTGTAACATAGAACTTGACCTTAGGTTGCGAACTCTTCCTTTGCATCATTGTGCCTACATGCCCTATGTGTGATCGTTTTGATCTTAACCTTAACGATTTTTCTTTATCTATGGTGGTTTATTTTATGACTAACTAATGCCAATGGACCGTACTCACTTAGTAATTAGCGCAAACATTAAAAAAAATAAAAAAAAACACACACACATACACACACAAAAGCACCTAGAACTGTAGAAGTAATACTCTTTTGTTTCTTTTGGGTAGCCCATAAAGAAAACCTTGTCAGATTTGGGGTGAAGTTTGTTAGAAATTAATTTCTTGACATATGCTTCGCATCCCCATATCTTTAGAAAAGTCAACCTTGGAGGTTTCTTCGTCCATAGCTCGTATGGAGTCTTTTCTACGGCTTTTAATGGAGCACGGTTCAGTGTTAGTGCTGCAGTTAGAAGTGTGTGTCCCCAGAAAAAGATAGGAAGATCACTAAGACTCATTGTTGATCGTACCATGTCCAGCAAGGTTCGATTTCTCCTTTCGGATACTCCGTTCCATTGTGGAGTTCCTGGAGGTGTCAATTCTGAAAGTATACCCTTTTCTTTCAGATGGTCATCGAATTCTTGGCTCAAGTATTCACCACCTCAATCCGATCGAAGGGCTTTCATTTTCTTGCCAAGCTGATTTTCAACTTCACTCTGAAATTCTTTGAACTTTTCAAACAATTCAAGATTTGTGCGACATAAGGTAGACATAGCCATATCTACTATAGTCGTCTGTGAAGGTGATAAAATATCGATGGTCGTTTCTTGTGGTGGAGCTCATTGGCCCACATACATCGGTGTGTATTAGGCCCAACAAGTCACCTACCCTTTCTCCCAATTTGGAGAATGGCTGCTTTATCATCTTGCCTAATAAACATCCTTCGCAATTCTTAAACGATTGTAAATCGAATGAGTTAAGAACACCTTCCTGTACAAATTTCTTGATGTGTTTGATGTTAATGTGGCCAAGACGACAATGCCACAAGTACGTCTGATTTGACTCAATGGTCTTAGCCTTTTTGGTGGTATTATTAACATTATAAACTTCTTTGTCTAATGAAAGCACATAAAGACCATTTTCAGAATGTGCAATACCATATAAAACATTATCAAGATAAAACGAACATTCATTGTCCTTTACTCGGAATTCAAAACCTTTGGCGTCCAACGCCGAAATTGAAATAATGTTTTTGGTAATGTTGGGAACATAATAACAGTTTTCAAGTTCCAAAACTAGCCCCGAGGGCAAAGACAAACTGAGAGTTCCTACGAATATGGCAGCAATTCTGGCTCCATTGCCGACCCGGAGTTCAACCTCTCCCTTCGCTAACTTCCTAGTGTTCCTTAGTCCCTGAGAATTGGAACAAAGGTGTGAGCCACATCCGGTATCTAATACCCATGATGCTGAGCTAGTGAAGTTTAAGCCTATAACAAATATACCTGATCCAGAAGCAACGGTTCCGTTCTTCTTATCTTCCTTGAATTTAAGGCAATCTCTCTTCCAATGTCCCTTCTTCTTGCAATAGAAGCATTCCGTATCAGAGTTAGAAGATGCTACCTTCTTCACCTTGTTATCCTTGGTAGCTTTTGGCTTAGGCGGAAAAGTCTTCTTACCCTTCCCCTTAAAGCCTTTCTTCTTCTTGCTTGAGTGTTTGAATGGCTTGCCCTTTTTTATCATGAGCATATCATGCTTCCCCTTATCCTTGAGCGTTTGCTCGACTTGCTTCAACATAACATGAAGTCGGTGAGGGTTTTCTCCATGTTGTGCATGTTATAGTTCATCATGAACTGATCATACCCTTTGTGCAGCGAGTGGATAATGATGTCAATTTCCATCTCGGTTGAGTACCCCGCATCAAGCCTTTCCATGTTCTCAAATAAACCTATCATTTTGAGTACATGTGGGCTGACGGACTCTCCTTTCTATAGCTTAATCTCAAGGATCTGCCTGTGGGTTTCAAACCTTTCAGTTCGGGCCTGCTCTTGGAACATGTTCTGCAGCTCAGAAATGATCTCAAAAGTTGTCTCCTTCTCAAAGAAAGTCTTTTGAAGGTTTGGAGACATTGTGGCCAACATGATGCATTTGACATCCCGATTGGCAGTTTTCCATCGGTTTAGGGCAGCCTGAGTCACCTCCTCATTGGGAGTCTAGGGCATTTTCTCATCAAGGACATATTCCTTTTGCTCTTGCATGAGAACTATAAGCAAGTTCCTTTGCCAATCAAGAAAATTTGGCCCACTCAACTTCTCCTTGTTGAGAATTGAGCGCAACGAGAATTGGTTGTTTGAGTTATTTGCAGACATGGTTCTACAATTGAAAGAATTTGAAATGAAAAACCATTCATAATACTTAAATAAGATTGAAATCATGCTTATTAATCAAACTTATTTAAACGTCTTATTCACACATTAAATTGTCCCCGTTTGGTGAGAATAAGTCGATTCCAAGATCCAAAGAATCAATGAGTAGCTAAGCATGCTTTGGCTTGTCTTAACACTCAATATTCTAAGGTAAGCAACTCTTTGCTAATGGCTCCAAGTCACTCTTGGTTAAATAAATTGTCGCATCTAATGCTCTCTCAACAACTTATCCACTTTGCCACGACATGTTAGGACTCCATCACTCATATCATTGAGTATAACCAAAACCAACATGCATACCCGGTATAATTACATATCCTAGGGAAAAATAGTGATGCCTCGCTTTGGCGTAGCCCATCACTACTCTCAATAGGTCGGTAAGTGTTGTTTTGGAATGACAAATTTTACTCAATATTTTAGGGACCTAGGGTTTCTATGTGTGTGGGGTTGTGCGCATCGTGCCGCAAGCTAGCAGCATACCCCAAACACACAGCCACCAGCCGCACCAAGCAGTGCACGCAAGTAGCTCGCACCAGGCAGCAGCATGTGAAAAATTTAACCAATCTTTCAAGCACTAATTACTACAAAGTAACCATGCTTAAAGAGGTCAAAAATTGCAGAAACATTAAGGAAAGAACCATATACATAATCACCATAAATATGCCATTAAGATTCAAGGTTAAATGATTTAAAAAATTTCATCAAAATCGAAAAACCCTCGAAAAAAGGCATTTCTAGTTGGATTGTGGCTTTTTCACAGTCCTAAAAGGACTGAAAACTTTCCAGAACACTGTTTCCACCCAAAATTCACTATTTTTGGGCAAAAATCTGGGTTCGGGGCCAAAAATCAGATTAAAACGGGATAAAAATTAATAAAACCGAGCTACTAATCTAATTAGTAACATGAAACAAGAAAAATAAAATCATAAAACACCTTGAAAATTTTTAGTTATAAAAATAAATGAGCAAGGCTCCGATACCGCTATTGGGTTTCGATGAGTCCGATTCACCACGGAAAATAAAACCCAAGCCCAAGGAAAATCTAACAATTAATATAACCAAAATGCATAAATAACAAGATTAGAGAAAATACTAAATTACCCTTGTAGTTTGCTTTGCTTGACCAAATCGAGCTCTTACTTGAGAAAGCTAAAGCCTCGCAAGCGCAACGGCCTCCGACGATATCCACCCACAACACAATCGCGACGAGTCTCTTGCTTGGAGGTTAGCCAATCCGGATCAAAACACTACTCGAGTAATTAATGAGCTTATAGGTTTTCCCTCAAGTGGAGATGCCTAATTGAGCTCTTACTCAAGGGAGTTTTCCAATTCCCAAGTGGGATATTTATAGGGACATTCAAGTGAGAAATCCACTTTCCCATCAATGTGGGAGAGTTGGTAAAATCAATTTTCCTCTTTTACTTTTAAATAAAAATAAAAGAAAATAGCAAACAACTAATTAATCAACAAGTGGCACTCAAAGGAGGGAAGGTTAGGTAAGGACCACAAGGGGAGGGGACTATGCCTTCCTCCCCAAGCTTCCCCTTTTCGGCTGCCCTCACAACGCGCCACGTGGCACCCCAGCCTTGGGCACCAAGGCGCGCCCAGCTTGCGGCCTTGTGCTAAGATGGGCTCTTGGCCCGTGCGCGCTATGTTGCTGTTGTTGCCCTTGGCCTAGCAAGCCACGCATGCTTGCGGGCTGCTGGCCAAGGTGTGCACGCCTAGCTTGCTGCTAGCTGTTAGCATGGCGCGAACCAAGCACGCACATCCGTCAGCACGCAACGCATCAGTGCGGGCTGCTGCTTGCGTGTGTGCGGCTGGTGCTGCTAGCTAGGCTAGCTGTGCGCCAGCAGCTAGCTAGCCATGCGCACCTAGCACCATTGCCTTGGTGCGGTACGCATGCTAGCACCATTGGCCCCAAGCACTTGGTTTGCCCAGGGCATTCTGATGTTAGGGGTATTTTGGTAATCTTGTTGATTAATTATTGATTTTTCCGTCTCGTCTTTTATTAATTCGACTCGACTTGCGACGCTCGGTCTCGTCGCTCCTAGCTCGATTTCCGACGTCTAAATTCATATCACTCGAGCGACTCGTTAATTCCTTCTGAATTAATTCGTCGTGTCGGATCGTTAGTTGCTTGGGTGTG
Source organism: Chenopodium album (assembly GCF_948465745.1). NCBI lineage: Eukaryota > Viridiplantae > Streptophyta > Magnoliopsida > Caryophyllales > Amaranthaceae > Chenopodium > Chenopodium album. The sequence goes on along the minus strand of NC_137850.1, from coordinate 25,683,766 downwards.
ACCCGAAGGGTTCAGTCAAGATTAAGTTGTAATATTAATTATGCATTAATATTCCCGATCGGAAGCGGCCTCCACCAAGGCATTTCGATCACTTGAACTAACTGAATAATTAGCTTTCTAATAGCTCCGAACCCTCTACCGGAATAATACACTTGTTCGAAGGACACCATTCCTTTCAGTTAGGTGGTGGTTCGAAGGTAAAGGAGGAGGTTTCGCCGTTTCGGTGGCTGGGTGGGCTTTTTGGCGACCGGTTGTAGGGTTGCTGGTGGTGAGGGTAGTGGCTGGGTTAGGGTTTGGATTTTTTTCCTTTTTTTAATTTTTCTTTTTCTTTTAATTTTTCATTTTTTTCATTAATACATTAGTGACACGTGTGCATTACGGGACCCACTAATGGTTTTTTGGATGATTTCTGTTAAGTGGTGGTGAAATCCACTTTTTTGGTTTTTTATGTGGTGTTATAATAAAATTTTAAAATTTTGTGGTGTTATAATAAAATTTTAAAATTTTATGGTGTTATAATCCATTTTTTGGAAATTTGTGGAGTTATTTTTCTAAAATTTCCTTATTTTTATGTACTTCTAACATCAATTTCCAACACTTTCTTTCTCTATCTCTTCAATTATTTCCAACTACTTTTTCTTTCTCTCTATCTCTTTCTAACTCCACATGCACATATACACTTTTAATCATTGATTTTAAGGAATTTACAACTTTTTATGCCCTTTGCAGCCGAGAGCATGAATCCCTAAATCATTTTTCGAAATTATGACATCCAATTGGAGGGGGGAATGTCATCGTAAAAATTAAAAAGATACTGTCAGGAGACTATTCAAGCACTTCGAGATCCGCACTCTTTTAACCAGGGCATCTAGCCATCTAGGGAGTGGTACTTCAAATTTTGGACACGACTACAATGTGTGACTTGTATTTGTTGTAAGGTCTGAGCTATTGTGTTCAAGGCCCATAATCTAGCATCTAGTATGCGAAGATTATGAGATCGTAGCAAAAAAAAAAATGTTAATGATGAATCTGAAGAGAAATGCATCGAAAATCTTTATTCCACCAAATATTATATTGCCTTCGTCCCCCTTTGATGTGCTGATTTTTCAAAAAAAAAAAAAAAAAAAAAAAAAAAAAAAAAACGGCAATTTTCGAGAATTGAGGGAATAAAGGAATATTGTGTGGGAAAGATAAATATTAGAGCAAGATTAGCCCTGTCTGGTCTTAAGATTTTAACTAATTTCAACATCAGATTTTATATTAAATTTAATTATTTTTTTTAATTTTAATTATGTTAAGACTCCTTAAGACTCAATCAGATTTATCTCTTCAATCCTAAAACTTATTTTAGATCTATTTAAAATATTTATTAATTTTTTTTTTGTCTTTTAACATATGTATTTCAATATTTTTTTTTGAAATCATCTTTAATCGTCCAAGGAGTCGATTTTCTATTTCGGCCTTGACTAGTCGTAGGAGGAGTTTGTACCTCAATATGTTCCAACCCTTGTTGGCTAGAAAATTCAGGGAGTTGGGAATTTTGCATTGATTGTGAGGGTAGATTTTGATTTTTATTGCTTTGAATCAAGTTCATAAAAGATTGCAAATCAAAATTTTGAATGGGATCCATATTCAGAGAAAGCTATAATATTATACGTTCTCTAGTTTAAATATGACTAGGTACATACATGATAGATATTAAAAACCAACCAACAATAACAAAAAAAATAGGGTAATTTAAATTGATAAACGTTGAATATATTTTTTATTGATAATTGTCATCAAACGTTTTTTTTTTTTTTTTTTTTTTTTTTTTTTTTTTTTTTTGGGAAAGAAATCAAACGTTGTAAAATCATGATTGGTATGTATGATTTTTTTTTTTTTTTTGCAACAAGATAAGTACATAATTAAGATAATATAAAACAAGCAACATGATTTTTGTATACAAAAAATTAAAAACAACGTTCATATCTATAAAAAAAAATTTTGGAACAACCTACATATATTTTTTTTTTTTAAACAACGTACATAGATTTTTTTTTTTTTTTAAAGAAATGTACATAAATTATAATGTATTTAAAGAACTAAAAAAAAAAAAAAAAATTATTATCAAAACACCGTGTTTTGATGTATATATAGGGAAAACACTGTGTATAGTGTATAGAGTTGAGTCTTAAGTTGAGTCTTGAGTTTTCAAGACTCCACTTCAGATTTTGTTAAGACTTAGCTTCTTAAATGCATTAAAAAAACAAAGTCTTGTTTTAAGATCACAAAATCAAAAAATGATGATGTCATCATGAGTCTTAAGACTCAAGGCTAATCTTGCTCTTAGAGAATGTTGTCTAAGAATAATAAAAAGTAGAAAATATTGTTTGAGAAAGATAAAAAAAATAAGCACTGATTTTCTAGGTATATGTGTATTTTATATAGGATGTTGTGTGTTGAAAAAAATAAAAATAAATAAAAAGTAAAAGATAAGTGCAAACCCTAGCCTTAAAAATTGCATACATCATTCTATGATAGGATGGGAAAACATTAAAATGATTAAACATTTTCTGTCACCATTTTACACTTTCCACAATTCTCAAATTTTCAACTCTACACACAATTGGTAAATGCTATCCTTAATCAGGCAGACACATCTCACAAGACTGTCAAGCTGACTACACAACTCAACAAAGGGAGAAAACGTAAGGAAATCCCCTAGTCATAAACACATGTAAATGAGTTGCAAGTTGTAACCTTAGTCACAAGGTGAGTTCTTTGTCTTCGACACACCAAGATTGATTAGCTACATTGATCTTATGATCTATTATAAGAATGTATAATGCTCAGTATCGCCATATTTGAATGCTAACATTAATTATTCAATGCTTTCTGAATGATCTGAGAAGCAACATAATTAAGCAACAGCAACAGTCAAGTTTCACTTAACTCATTGATAGTCCTCAAAGGGCTCAAACAAAGCAATTACACTAACATACCCCTGATTTAAAATACATCTGATTGCACTAAACAATATGGAAATTCAATATAGCCAGAAGATTAGGGGTTCCCAAATGTAGTCTCAGTCAAAGTGTAGGTTTAGTCCATTTTACAAATAACCCACGAACACTAATACAACTACTATCAATTATCCTGACTCGCTTGACATCCCATTTACTGCATCTGCTTTTTTACGCCCTATTGTCTCTTCAACTTCCCCAAACTGGGAGTCAGGCATCATTGCTTCCTCTCATAATATATAAGATTAAAATCCCCTTCCACACTAAATTACTAATAGGGTCGGAATCTTCTAGTCCTATCATTTCCACTTCCATTACCCCTTCCCTGGGGTCCACCTGACCCATTGGTCCGGTCATTCCTACGGGGCCGCACTGGTGCAGCCATCTGCATTCCCGGCTGCTGCCTGCAGGTTATTTAACAGATTAGAGATGAAATGAGCAGCCGATATGCAGTTTTGGACTTTTATAAAATCTCAATAATAATATCAACTTACAAGACGTAGCCAATTCGGCCATCAGGTAAAACCATAGGCACCATTTGCATGCCAGCTGGCATCGGCCCCCTCCCATATATCATTGGCTGTAATTATGTTCAAATTCACAAGATAAGAGAATGTAATTTTAGTGGAGAAAATGAAGTAAAGTTCTTAACATACCTGTTGGTATCCACCAGCAACACCATATCCAGCCCCCACTGAACCATATGAATTTCCAGCAAAACCATAAGCTTGTGGAGGAAGATAGTTTGAACCAGCAGTGAAGGAAGCTGCTGCTTCAGACTTCTTATCTGTCTGTGGCTTGGCCATAGTAACTTCTAATGCCTGACCTGTAATAAACAAAACAATCATATTAGAGTCTGTTAATAAAACAGTAAAAAACTAATGAAAAATTGGTTGTATAAAAAGCAGCACAAGGTAGTACAAAATTTTTTGGATAGAAGTTCTATCAAAGGCTTCAAAGCAAAAGAGATGTCAAATATAAACAATAATGAACTGATTAACACAAGGGCTTGTAGATGTATTTTTCCCATAATAAGAAAAGTTAGCAAAGAAAAGCAAATTTCCTTTGCTGTCTTGATAGTCAAAATGGTGAAGTATTTCAGAGGTAGAGTGTAAAAAATGCCAAGTAGCGATCTTAGGTGTCACTTAGACAATCTACAAAATATCCACTATGTATCTGAGTCTTCCATCCCTTCTCATGATTAATCCCACCCAAATAAAAACTGGCAATAGAAAACTCAAGCATCTATTTCATTTATAATAAATTCAGACATCAAAAGTGAAGACTAAACCATTACCATCTATCTCATACTTTTCTGTGTCTTTGACAGCCTTTAGAGCACTAGACCTTTCACCAAAATGGATAAACCCAAAACTCCCTTTGCCTTGTCCCCCTTTAGCAGGAGGCAACACAACCTTCGTGACTTCTCCATGGCGCTGAAAAATTTCTTTCAGTTGTTCAGGGGTTGCACTCTCTGGAATATTTTTCACATAAAGTGCCTTGACCTGAAAATTCAAAAACAATGTCAACCTGAATTCTTAATATTGTATTAGTGGCTCGACAAAGATTTAACTTTCAATCTTATATACCCAAAAAAAAAGAAAGGCAGTTACTACTAACACAAAAACATTTACAAATCTGTCAATGTTTGATTGGGCAATTGCAATAAGCCATTGCCAAAACAAACAAATGAATTGCCCAATCAAACAAATGAAGTCAATACTATCCATTAATAGCAGGATATTGGAAACAGGGATTTCCCTGCTTGTCCATAACAAGATTCTCCTACAAACTAGATCTAAAATTTAAGAGAGGGGGGGGGGGGGTAATAATGAACATTCATTAATGAATGCATACTAAACGGTTTATGTTGTTATTTTGCAGTTAATCTCAAGGAAGACCCAACTAGATCAGCTGCATCACAATGTCATCATTAGGCCAGCGAAATGCCAGAACACAACTAATTCCATACAAAGTTGAAGTCTTGTATACTCAGTATCATATTGCGAACACGTTTTCATCAGAATTATGTGGAGGCAAATCGATTTTAATCTGATTCAAAAACTAAACTACATCTCACTGTCATCACTGAATAGTCCCAAAAAAACAACTTGCAAGTTGCAACATATGGAAGATAGAAAAATCCCGTAAAGAACGATACAATCTCTATCAATGTCAGAAGTCAGCACAACTTTTTAACAAGCACAACATAGATACACTTTTCCGAAAGGGTTATTTGAGGCAATCTCTATCAATATCAGAAGTCGCCATTTGATCAGAGTTTCAAGAACCACCTGCTCAGCTTTTTATTAAGCACAACATAGATACACTTTTCCGAAAGGGTTACTTGAGTTTCCCGATTAAAGCCGTCTTTCTAAGAATTCCAAGGCCAATGTATAGTTCCTCTTAGCAACTCTTTTAATTTCTTTACTCATCAAACTCAAAACAAATACATTTATTATGTCTTTTACAAGCAAAAAGAAAAAATAAAAAATTTCCCCAGTATATGACCATTGTAATGTTCAGGAAAATTTGTCAAACAAACCTTTAAAAGGTCAGATTTTGTGAGAGAACAGCCTTTTAAAAAATTTCTCTAAATTTTGGCAAGATGAAACCTTAACCGCTATTCCAGCCACTGGCAGACATTTCCTGACATTGACTGGGGGATACATGTCACATGACCTTTTTCCTTTTCCCTCGCTTTTCTTCTCGACTTGCTTCCAAATCATCCCACTTCTCTCTTTCTCTCTCCATTTGCAATACTCTTCATCGTTCTTGATTAAATTTGAATATCAAGTGTTTCCCAATATAGTTCAACAAGGAAATGCCTAATTACCTCTCTATTTACTTGTAATTTTTTGGATTTAATTTTGAATTTTAGAATTAGGGTTTTCCTCAAATTCCCTAACTTCACATCTTCACCCCTCTCGAATGGAAGTGAAGAGGACAAGCATAAGAAAATGGGCAGGCAGCTTGCTAAATCTGACGGATGAATGGTGTATTATCTACAATTGTGTTGCCAATGGTGAAAATGAGTGGGTATGGAGATAGAAAGAACTTAAATGGGGTTAGAAGGAAATTTGGGCACCTTGGTGAAACAAAGGTGTTATAGGAGGTGACTTTTAAGGGAAGTACCAAGAAAGGGGAGGGAAGAGGTAAGAAAAAGACGATATATAACAAAAAGAAGCAGTGCAAGATCTGCATGCCCAATCTTCAGAAAACGTCGGTCAATGGCCAAAATATAGTTTAAGGTGCATTTGGTTTAAGATTTGAATTTGCAAGAAAGAATTTGAAAGGTTGTTTCTAGAAAGAAAAAGAAAAAGAAAAAGAAAAAAAAAAAACACTTTTGAAAGGTCTCTTCTGACAAAGTTCCCAAAATTTAAAGCTTAGTCTAAAAATTAAAAGCAACCAACAACCAAATTTTAATAGCCTCGTAAACCTTAAAGTTCAGTTTTTCTTTGTTACAAGTACAAAATCATAATTTGTAGCAAGAACATATGCAATCAAAAAGCTTAAAAGCAATTAAGCTGTGCGCCTTACAATACAACACCATATGATACATACCCTGTAAAATGGAAAAGACGTAAAAAATTTTGAAATTGAAAACCCTTGATTCATGCCCACAATATTTAGTCTAAAGTTTGCATGAGCAACATAGGTCTATGGGAACTATAACTTGGCGTGCTTAATGAGACTTTAAGGTAGCTTTCTGTAATATATTAGCATCTTAACTTGAAATTTTGTTTCTATTAGAATAAAAAAATTAAATATAAAAAAAAAAATATATATATATATATATATATATATATATAATAAAAAATTATTTTAAAAAAAAAATACTAGCTTCAAAGGTCAATACATTACTACAATAAGCCCAATGAGTATCATATTGATTGCAATTTGAACGTAAATGAGCAAACTATATAACAAATTTTAAAGATAATTCCAATTTTGTATAATTTCTTGGAGCATGTATGAGGAACAAAAAAAGGTCAACTACACATGGGTTTGGCAAAATCCATTTAACTTACATAAAATAATCCTGCTTTGTTTCTAATTTTTTTCTTTCCATTCATTGGGTTCTTAGGATTGGGTCATTAGCTAAAGTTCATGCTTCAAATTAACATAGAAGGCTATTATTAAAGTTGTTGAGGTAGAAATTTAATATTGACTACCTGGGAAGCAGCAGCAGAGTCAGGAGCACTCTTCGGATCAGCCCAGGTGACAGTTGGGGTGTTCCCTTCCAGCTTAAAACTTCCGCTAGACATTTTCTGTCTAGCATAATCAGCACAGGCATTGTTGTAATACTCAATAAAGGCAAAGCCACGGTTACGGCCAGGATTTAAACCATCCTGTCATGGGCAGAGGAAACACTGTTAAGAGAAACAGAAACAGACCATACTACTTTACAATCACATATTCACATAGACTTATAATGTACTATAGTCCACCTGCTTAAGGTCAATTATCTCTGCCCCTGGACCAACTTCATGTATCATTTGTTTGAACTGATCCTCTGACCAACTTTTAGGGATGTTACCAATAAATAACCTGTGCTTTGCATCAGACAATGAACACCTGACCGTTTTTCCCTGCAGTGATGAAGCAATGACATGAAAATTAGCAATCTCATAAGCCAAACTCAAATGAAAGCATGAAAGGAGGGAAAGTAAAGAAGTTCAACCATGAAAAGATGTGAAATTACCTTAAATTCTTTGTTCTTCAACTCTTCTATTGCTTTCTGGGCATCTTCCTTTGTTTTGAATGCTACAAAGGCATATCCCTTAAATTCACCAGTATCCTTATTTTTTATTAATTTTACCTGCAAGTCACCCAAAAGAATGAATCTATGGAGCAAGAGGAAAAAAAAAAAGTGGGGGTGGGAGACAAGGGTTGAAATATATGCTTCCTCCATTTTTTTATACTTGTAGCAATTCGACTTTTACGCTATTCATATGTTTCCCTTTGAATAGCTTTAATGATTTATAATTAAGTGGGATCTTGTCAGATTTGTCTCAATTTATACTATTTCACTATCATATGTTTATAATTTTACATATTGGTAATTAAAGATATTAACAATTGAAATAATAATTCGGCAAACATGAAAAGAGAAGTGTTACAAGTATTAAAAAAAAAAACATAAGCAGGAATATATATGGAAATAAAGTGCTGACCTCAAAAATTTCACCAAAAGGCTCACAAAGATCTCTTAAATCTTCTTCTGTAACATCCTTGGGAAGCCCACCAATGAAAACCTCAGCTCCATAAGGAGGAAGAGAAAGAAGCTCAGCGTGCTTCTCTTTGTCCTCTTCACTGATTGAAGATGGATATTTCTCCTCATCTTCCCCATGTTCATCACCAATGGGACTTTGATCAGGTTCCGATGATTGCTCTTTTCCACTACCATCAGTTCTTAATTCCTCATCCTGCTCCTCAGCCTTATCATCACCAATTCCTTCCTCTGCCTCATCCTCAATGCCATCGACAACATCTTCATCCGTTTCTTCCATGTAATTATCGTCATCAAGGTCCACACGCTCATCGATCTCGGAACCCTCAGCCATGACTGGTATATGTAAATCTTTTCTGAGAATAAGCAGATCCTCAATCAACTGAGAACTTTCAGGGAAACCCATGAGGACGCATACAAGCCATCTTTTTTTTTTAATAAATAATGGAATACAGCGTGAAAGGGGAAGCAAAGATAAATGTAGACAAAAGAGGGTCTTTTTTTGCACTGGATTGATTGTGTTTAATTTTAATGTGTGATTTGGGTTCACCTGATAACCAGGATTGTCAAATTACAAAGCTGGAAAGCCATGTTAGACATTAAATGAAAGGCAGCACCCAAGTATTTTTCAGGATTGTTTGTGTTTGATTTTAATGTGACGTCAAGTGGTGTCTAAGAACTAGAATATGGCATTTTGAATTGTGTGTGTAGCTACATAGGATTTTGAATGTGTTGGATTGAAATATTTCAAAAGAACACTTCCCCCTTTCACTGAAATACCAGGATTCAGGAGGTTTCGCCATTAATAACACCTCCCACATGGATTCTGCGTTATAGTCTCCTGCACCTCCATGGTCATATTTACGTAACTTCAAATTCAGGATCATATCAGCTCTGCCCATGTACAATGAAAATGAAACCCTGCTATTGTTTTAGGATTGCAGGAAACCGAAGAAATGAAACCCTGCTATTGTTTTAGGATTGCAGGAGACCGACGACCTAGACAAGGGATACCTATACCTACGCCATCTCATTAAAACCCCAGCTAATATACCACATTAACCAAATTATGGTAACACTAATAAAGATGTTTTCCATCTAATTTTAGTTTATGTGTTAAAAAGATGCAAATATATTCCTCAAATGCTTTCAGCTTTTCCCCTCCCCCAATCACCTCCTACCGAAATTACGGACATCATAGAACTGATTAAAGCCTGATTTTAGCAGGATCAAACTTGATTATCCTTTAATTTTATCATTTTTCTATATATAAATTTTTCAAAACTATCAAAATATACATGGATAAATTTGATTAAACTATCTCGAAAAATACATGATTTTAGGGATATTTGATTTGATTCAACTATCTCGAAAAATACATAATTTTAGGGATATTTGATTCAATAATCAAATTAGGCTCATAATTTTCTTTTCTGGTAAAATATCGCTGGTTATGATGTTTCACAATCTTAGAAATTAGAACCAATAGTTCAGATTTTCGAACCCTAAACTTAATTAAATTAGATTAGATCAAAGATAAACCCTAGATTGTGAAATTGATATGATGATAACAAAATCAAACAACTTACCTAAGAAGCTGCTTCAATGGGGGATACAAGTATTAGGAGGCGCCGTGCGATTCAACGGAGAACGTGAACTGCGCTTCAATGGATACGTTGAGTGCGCTAAAAATGGATATCTGAGAGAGAGGTAGGGTTGGAGGGCTTGTAGCACTATTAAAAGCCAAGACCCGCCACAGTTATTAATTGGTTAGATCTGTCTATAACAAATAAATGGGCGGATTTTTAATAATCGTCTATTTATGTAACATGGCGGATTTTTAAAAAGTATTGTTTTAAATAATCATATTAGGGTTACTAGCTTAATGCCAGTGTCATGCACGATAAGTCTAACTTTTTTAAGAAAATTTATTATATCCAACAAATAAAATTTGATAAAACATACAAATCAAATATATAGAAATCATAATGTCATATTCTATATTAATAGGCAAAGCAAAAAAAATTATCTAAAAATGGAATTTTTTTAGGCTGTCCAAACTCGAGAATTTTTCTGCCGGGACTTGGTTTGATCAGGTCTAGTGGCCATATTAGTAAATACTTATTAATAAATGCATTTTTAATAAACACCAAAAATCAATCAAACAACAAACTAAAATCTCCACTAAAACTATTAATAAAAGTGCAAACATACACAAAATTACAAATACTATATCCCCTTTTATATCTAAAAAATCATTTGTCAAACACAATTTTTATTTTATAACTATACGCCTATTCTATACTCTATAAATCCTTAATTTGCGATAATATGAATGTAAGTAGTAAAATTTCAGAAACAAAATTATAACTAATTTAAATATATAGTTATATTAAATAAAAATTGAAATAAAATATTAGCTAGCTGAGGTATTTGAAAATAAATAAATTTAACTGATGTTTTAAAGTAATTTTTATAACATCTATTATATGAATCAATTTATTATTACTTTTTTGGCAAAATTTAATAATGCTCCATTTAAAAGATAACTAAAAGGGAGTTGAAATAATTATTAAGCTAAATGTATATAAAATAATTATGACACCAAATAAAAAGGAATATATATTTTTCATAAAGATAATATAAAAGATTTGGAATGATATTATTATAGAATCAAATATTAACAAAAAAAAAAAAGTTAAAAAGGAAAGGGGAGTTTTGGAGGTAAAAAACAGCACCGGAATGTGACACGTGTCATTCTCGGTGTCTGTTTTAGTATTAAGTTATTGATTGATGATTAAATGCAACGATAGGATGTTCACTAATTTTTAGAAAATTTATAGGGTAGGCTTCAAAAGAGAATTTTTCATAATATAAAGATATTGTTAAACCATGTTCACTTCACCTTAAAAAAAATAATATTCAATAAAATTAATTTTAGTTCAGTAAAATTAATTTCAGTTCAGCAAAAATAAATTTAGTTCAGTAAAAATAATTTCAGCTCAGTAAAATTCAGTAAACTTAAAGAAGAAATATAGTAGAAAATTAGTAAAAATAATTTCAGTTCACTAAAAATAATTTAAGTTCAGTAAAAATAATTTCAGTTCAGTAAAAATAATATCAATTCACCAAAAATAAGGTAAAGTGAATAAGGCTTAGTAGGAAAGAAAATTAATACTTTGTAAAAATGTTGTATAAGTGGGGTTGGTAGGAAAAAAATAATAAAATATTCATAAAAGTGTGGTTTATGGATGAGAGAAATTATAAAATAACAGTGGGTCCTTGCCAAAAATAGTAGTGTTGCAATTATTAGGAAACGGCCGAAAATGAAAAGCGTTACATTTAGTACAAAATAGAGGGAGTACTTTTTTTTTAATCTTTTCTTTTCTCAAATACTACGTACTATTTTCACATACCAAGGCTTATACTTGATATGTCCATTTTATATAGTGATTTACCCCCGTCCCTTGGTCAAAATTAGTAGTGTTTTTGGCTCTTTCGAGCCACTTTTATTACTAATTGGTGTTTTCTAGTGTTTTCGTAGTTTTGGTTGAGTTTTGTAGGAAATTGCACTTTTGGAGCATTTTCCCGGATTTTCGAGTAGCGACTACGAGCATTGGAGGTGCACGGTCACTGATTGAAGCCCAAGGCCGGTTAGAAGAAACAAATTGGTGATTAAGGGCTCGGTATTGGAAATCCCGAGGCGTTTGGACCGAGTTCAAAGACCCAAGGAGGAAATCCGATTGGGCTTAGGAGTAAAGGCCCAATCAAAGTCCATTATTGGTGCCCAAGAACTCCGCCCGGGGCCATAAGGCCTCGCCCGAAGGCGCGCCCGGCCGGGCGGGACGAGCAAAGAAGAAAAGAACATCGCGCCCGGAGCATGCGCCCGACCGGGCGCGAGAGGTGATTTTAGAAACAAAAAGGCGGGCCCGGCCAGGCAGTACGGCGCCCGACCGGGCGCGAGTTTTAGGGGGTTTGTTTAGGCTCCGATTAGTTTCGTTTAGCGTAGAATTTCCTTGCTTAGTATTTTGATGTAATCTATTTAAGTGAGTTTAGGACTTTTTTTACACACTCTTAGTACTTTTCTCTCTCTACTTAGATTTTCTCTCTCTAAACCTTTACTCTTTCTCTTGTTCTTAAACTCCGTTTGTAATTCCGTCGATTCGGTACGATTTCTATTTTATTAATTTCAGTATTTTTATTCCTTCAATTCCTTATGACTTGTTTAATTGCTTTGTTTAGTTTATTTCTAATCATGTCTGAGTAGTTTACTTTCTAGGGTTTATGGGGATCTAATAAATAATATGAAGGGGTAAATTATGATTGCTAATTGGTAATGCTTAATTAATTTCCTATTGACTGATTTAATTGTATGAGTTTCGCAATATTGATTCGAGATTCGAGAGATGAGAATTAATGTTTAGGCTTAGTTTCAATAGGTAGACTAATTTATAAATGGTTAAGTTGAGATTCGAGAGATGAGATTTAATACCGGTAAATTAACTCTGTGATTGTAATACGTAGCGAAGGCCCTTTATGATCTGATTGATTGATGCGTTAATGGTTGATTATTATGTTTTACCCTGGAATGTGTGTTTATTAGTGAACCTGTGCCCTAGGTCTTTTAATATTTGATTTCTCCTATTTTATTCTCCCTGCTCATATTCTTCGTAGTATAGATCTTTAATAACAACAAATTATTACTTAATAATTTAGATTACTTTTAATTAATTAGGAATAAATTGACTTGTTTCCCTGTGGTTCGACCCTTCTTCCCTATCTACTTTTGTTAGAGGATTTGGCGCCGTTGCCGGGGAAACGGTTTCATTTTTATTTCTAATTGTTTTTGTAGTCTAGATTATTTTTTCTTTTGCCTCAAAGGACATTAGTTCTTTGAGGGTGTTCTCATATTTGTCTTTTTAGTTCTCTATTTATGCCCAGGTGTTCCAGATCAGGTTACATTCCATTCGATCCTGAGATCGAGCGCTCTTTCCATAGACAGAAGAATCTTTATAGACAAATCCTGGCGGGTTCTGGGAGTAACGACATTCCTAGAGATTCGCCACATGATTCTAGAGATTCAGAAATTCCTTCAGATTCAGAATCAGAGATGACTGCACCTAAGAAGCTCAGCGATTATTCGTAACCGTCCCTGACGGATTTTCCACACCTTTCCCCCAGACCAGATATCGCGGGAGTCCAGTTCGAAATTAAGCCCCAGTTCATAACGATGATAGAAAGAAAGCAATTCAGTGGAGCTAAGGGTGAAGATCCTAATCTTCACATTGCAGATTTCTGTCAATACTGCAATACTATTCGGCAGAATGGGGTAACGCAGGACCAGATCAGGGAGATTCTCTTTCCCTTTTCTTTATGTGGAAAAGCTAAATTGTGGTTTAATGGTTTGAATAGAACTGCACTTGGTATTACTAACTGGGAGACTCTTGCTTTAAATTTTTATAACAAATATTACCCTGCAGAGAAAACAGCTTTACTAAGAAGTGCCATTCAGAACTTTGCCCAGGAGCCAGATGAAGCATTATATGAGGCTTGGGAGAGGTTCAAGGATCTGCAGAGGGAGTGTCCCCACCATAACTTGGCAAAGTGGCAGTTAATTCAGGCTTTTTACAACGGATTAGGGAATGCATCTAGAACAATTCTAGACTCCGCAGCTAGTGGTAGATTTATGAATCTTAATGTTGATGATGCAGGTCAGGTTATTGAAGATATGGCGATACATAATTCCCAATATGGGAATTCTAGAGGCTATGCAAATAAGGGCAAACACCACGTTGATTCAGTATCCCTTTTGCAGGCTCAGCTTACTTCTATTTGCCAGAAATTAGATAACCTTAGTACTAATATCCCTAACTCTGTTGCTAATGTTTCTGCTGTTGCTAATAACTCTAATGATGCTTTTTGTGAAAATTGTGGAAGTGTAGGACATTATGAGCAAGATTGCAGGAGCTCGATGGAGCAAGTTAATGCTTTTCAAACCTATAAGCAGAATAACCCATACTCCAACACCTACAATCCTGGCTACCGAAATCATCCATACTTATCATATCGGAGCACCAATGTTCAAAATCCTCCACCTCCACAACAACCACAACAAGCACCCCCTCCACAGCAGAAATATTACCACCCTCACTCTAACCAGAAAGCCCCAGCACAAACCCCTACTACATCTTTCGACCCTGCCTTGTCAGAAATTAGAGCGATGCTAACTAGTATGCAAAAGCATATGGAGAGTAGAGACCAACAGATTGACTCAATTATAGCCCATAATAAAGTCATGGACACACAAATTGCCCAATTGTCCTCTACCCTACAAGCTCGTCAGCAGGGAGTTCTACCATCGCAGGGAATTCAACCAACGGATCATGCAAATGCAATCACCCTAAGGAGTGGTTCACACTACGATGGGCCTCCTATGCCCAAGGAGGATGAACCTGATTTAATTAATATTGCTAATCCTGATTCCGTTACACCTAATGTTCCTGCAGGGCTCCAGGGTAATACTAACATTCCTGATAATTCATTGCAGGGTACAACCTCAGGGAAGGATGCACCCCAGGAGAATAGTAGGGAAGCACAACAACCTACAATCAAACTACCATTCCCAAATCGCCAATTGAAGACTAAGTTGGATAAGCAGTTTGGTAAGTTTTTGGAGGTTGTGAAAAATTTGCAGGTAACGGTTCCTTTCACAGAACTTATTACACAGGTTCCTGCATATGCTAAATTTATGAAAGATATTTTGACTAGGAAAAGGGCCTTTAATGAAGTAGAAACTGTAGCTTTTACAGAGGAATGTAGTGCACTATTACAGAATAGATCCCCTCCTAAATTAAAGGATCCCGGTAGTTTTTCTATCCCTTATCATATTGGTAATGTCTTCATAGATAAAGCATTGTGTGATTTGGGTGCTTCTGTTAGCGTTATGCCATCGTCTATCTGTTCTAAATTAAATATGGGTGATTTAAAAATTACTAATATTACTTTGCAAATGGCATATCGTTCTGTTAAATATCCCCTAGGTATTTTAGAGGACGTCCCTGTTAGAGTTGGTAAATTTTTCATCCCTGTAGATTTTGTTGTTTTAGACATGGTTGAGGATACACAACTCCCCATTATATTAGGTAGACCTTTTCTCCATACTGCAGGAGCCATTATAGATGTTAAAAATGGTAAACTAACCCTATCTGTTGGTGATGATAATATTACATTCAATTTAGGGAAAGTTTTAAAAAGTCCTATGCTAGAGGAAAATTGTTGTCTAATTGATGTCATTGATATAATGGATGATATTTGTGAAGATAGCTTAACATAGGTTCTTGCAAGGGATCCCTTAGAAGAAATACTTTGTGGAGATTTGTCTGCAGGTGATGTGAGTATCTGGAGTAAAGAGGTGGATGTCATTGAAAAAGCTCTTGCCATAGAAGAACTTGAACCTAACGAGAATAAGAAGGTAGTAAGATTGGTTCAGGAATCAAAACCTGCAGAGGTGAAGAAACCTGAATTAAAACCTCTCCCTTCTCACTTAAAATATGTTTTTCTTGATGAGCAGGAAATGTACCCTGTGATCATTAGTACTGCACTTGATGACCCACAAACTTCCCAACTTCTAGAGGTTCTTAGAACCCACAAAAGGGCAATAGGGTACAGTATTGATGATCTCAAGGGTATAAGCCCTGATTTTTGTATGCACAGGATACACTTAGAGGACAATTACAAGCCATGTATTCAACCCCAGAGGAGGTTGAATCCAAATATGCAAGAAGTAATCAAGAAAGAGGTTATGAAATTACTTGATGTAGGTATTATATATCCTATTTCTGACTCTAAATGGGTAAGTCCTGTACAGGTGGTTCCTAAGAAGGGTGGGATGACTATTATAAAAAATGATAAAAATGAATTGATTCTCACTAGAACTGTTACAGGGTGGCGTATGTGCATTGATTATCGTAGATTAAATATCGCCACTAAAAAGGACCATTTCCCTCTCCCCTTTATTGATCAAATGCTTGAGAGGTTAGCTAATCATAAGTTCTTTTGCTATTTGGATGGGTATTCGGGATTTTTCCAAATTCCGATCCACCCTGAAGATCAGGAAAAGACTACATTTACATGTCCCTATGGTACTTTTGCATATCGTAGAATGCCTTTTGGTTTATGTAATGCACCTGCTACTTTTCAACGTTGCATGATGAGTATCTTTTTTGATTTCATAAAATCTATTATGGAAGTTTTTATGGATGATTTTAGCGTGTATGGTTCTTCATTTGATGCATGTTTAGTTAATCTCGCTAAAATTTTGAAAAGATGTGAAGACTGCAATTTGGTTTTAAATTGGGAGAAATGTCACTTTATGGTGACAGAGGGAGTAGTTCTTGGCCACATTGTATCTGATAAGGGTATACAGGTAGATAAGGCTAAGATTTCAGTGATTGAGCAACTACCTCCCCCCAGTTAATGTTAAGGGAGTTAGGAGTTTCTTGGGTCATGCGGGGTTTTATCGCCGTTTTATCAAAGACTTTTCTAAAATTGCTAAACCACTAACTCAACTTTTGCTCAAGTATGCCCCTTTTGTTTTTACTGACGAGTATCTTGAGGCTTTCAACAGGATTAAGCAGGCTTTGATATTGGCACCCATCATATGTGCACCCGATTGGAATCTTCCTTTCGAAATCATGTGTGATGCAAGTGACTTTGCTTTAGGAGCCGTGCTTGGACAAAGGAAGAACAAAGTTTTACATGCTATTTACTATGCGAGTAAAACTTTGGATGAGGCTCAAGTCAATTATGCCACCACGGAGAAGGAGTTTCTTACTGTTATTTATGCTCTAGAAAAATTTAGATCATATCTAGTTGGTTCTAAAGTTATTGTTTTTACTGACCATGTCGCTTTGAAGTACTTAATAGCCAAGGCGGAATCAAAGCCTAGGCTACTCCGATGGGTTCTCTTGCTCCAGGATTTCAACATTGAAATAAGGGACAAAAAGGGTGCAGAGAACGTAGTGGCAGATCACTTGTCACGAATCAGGTATGATGAGGGTAAGGATTCTCTTCCTATAGACGATTCATTCCCCGATGACAACCTGTATGCAGTTGTAGAGCAACACCCCTGGTATGCTGACTTTGCTAATTATTTAGTGGGTGGTACTCTACCTCCTGACTTGTCCTACCAACAAAAAAAGAAATTCCTTTCTGATGTTAAACATTATTTTTGGGATGATCCTTTTTTGTTTCGTGAGTGTGTAGATGGATTATTTCGCAGGTGTGTTCTCGAATGGGAGATTCATGGTGTACTTACTAGCTGTCACACTTCACCCTATGGAGGACATCATGGTCCATCCAAAATGGTGGCCAAGATAAATGAGTCAGGATTTTACTGGCCCACCATGTTTAAGGATGCTAACATTTTTGTGCAGGCTTGTGACTCTTGCCAGAGGACCGGCAACATCTCGCGATAGCATGAGATGCCTCAAACTGGGATTTTGGAAGTTGAAATTTTCGACGTTTGGGGTGTTGATTACATGGGACCTTTCCCTTCTTCAAGGGGGGATCGTTATATACTTGTCGCCGTTGACTATGTATCCAAATGGGTTGAGGCCATTGCCACTCCTACCAATGATGCCAAGGTGGTCCATAGGCTTTTCAAGAAGACCATTTTTCCGAGATTTGGAGTACCTAGAGCCATAATTAGTGATGGAGGATCCCACTTTCATGAGCGGAAGTTAGATACCCTTCTCAAAAAGTATGGTGTCTACCATAGGACAGGTTTAGCCTACCATCCCCAAACTAGTGGCCAAGTTGAAGTTTCTAATCGTGAGATCAAGGCCATCCTAGAGAAGGTGGTAGCAAAATCGAGAAAAGATTGGAGTGATAAGTTAGATGACACCCTTTGGGCTTATAGAACCGCATTTAAGACCCCAATAGGCACTACCCCATATAGACTTGTGTACGGTAAAGCATGTCATCTTCCGGTGGAATTAGAGTACAAGGCATATTGGGATATTAAGGAGCTCAATTTGGATGCTAAGCTAGCGGGAGAAAAGAGGCTATTACAACTTAACCAACTTGATGAGTTTAGGTTGATGGCCTATGATAGTGCGCGTGTCTACAAGGAGAAGACTAAGAGATGGCACGACAAGATAATCCTTTCGAGAGAATTCAAAGAGGGTGACAAGGTGTTGTTGTTCAACTCTAGACTTAAAATTTTCCCAGGAAAGCTAAAGTCAAGGTGGTCGGGTCCTTTCACTGTTAAAAGGGCTAACAAGTTCGGTTCTGTAGAGTTGCTTGATGAGCATGGTAGTGAGTTTAAGGTTAATGGTCAAAGACTCAAGCTATACCATGAGGGGGCTACGATTGGTGCAGTTGAATTACTACACCTAATTAGTTCCACTTCGCCTTGAAACGCATTATGGCAAGAGGGTCGTACGGAACCTAGATAAACCAGTGCTTTGCGGAAGGCAACCCGTATTTTTCTTGCTTTTTAGTTTTTATTGTTTACTTTTTCTTATGAGAGGAGAGAGGAGGGAATTTAATGAGTGTTATGAGTTTTTGGTACAGATTGAAGAAAAGAGTTAGCCAAAATTTGAAGAAAAAGAAACGTCCAACTAGCTCTCGGGTCCGACCGGGCGAGGCTCCGCCCGACCGGGCGCGAGAGCAAGGGTTTGAAATTAGCAAAATTCGCCCGGCCGGGCGGAGGAGCGCCCGATCGGGCGCGAAACTTGACGTGTACGGAGTTTATTTTCGCCCGACCGGGCGCGAGAGTGAGGAAAATTTTTGAAGAAACATCGCCCGACCGGGCGGTGTGGCGCCCGATCGGGCGCGAGAAGAGGCAAGAATCGACACATCAGGTCGCCCGACCGGGCGCGATCCCACCTCAGTTTTTCCGCCCATCTTCCTTTTTCTTTCTTCCTCCTTTCTTTCTCCTTCTTTCTTCTTCCATTCTTTTCCTCCATTATTTCTCTCTCTAAAACTCAAATTTCCTCTAACTTCTCTCTAAGATATCTCCTCCATCTCTTACTCAAATTCAAAAATTTTTACATATTCTTTTTCCTCTCTTCATCCTCTACATTCTTATACAAAAATTTTCAAGTTTCACAAAAATCAAATTTTGACCCGTTTCCTAAAATGGCGGCAAAGAGGGCAAGGACTCTACTCGGGGGTAGCTCAAGCTCGTCTCAGCAATACGACCCATCTCTACAACTTGCTCAGTGGCCGACAATCAAGATTGTGACCCCGAAGCAAAAGGAGAAGCTAGAGGTGCTCTACGGGCGAGAGGTAATTCCTTCACGGTGGTTACGCCGCCCTACTTTAGAAGCTCTAGGAATTTATGATTTTGTTAGACGTTTTATGAATGATATTGGTATGCGTAAATTTGTTGAAATGCATTATGCCACATATCGTGAATTAACTTGTGAATTTTTGTCGTCTTTAATTGTTCAAAATCATAAAAGTGGACCAAAATTGATTTATAGGCTAAATAATAGAAATATTACTTTGTCTTTTGTGGAATTTTGTAAATTGTTTGAATTGGATCATGAATTGGATCGACAATGGCATGCTGAATTTAAAATGAAAAATGTGTATTTTGCTTTAACTGGAATGCCTAATGTAAATGCACAACATGCTAGTGCCAAACCGATCCACCACCCCGTCCCTAAAATGTGGCAAAGATTTGCGGTGTGTGTTTCCTAGGTAGATACGAACCCCATAACTGTCAGACCAATGAACTTGCTGTGATTGGACATTATGTGTTTGGGTTCGAGAAGCTGAACATAGCTAGGTATATCATTCACCACCTAGGTAGACATGCCACCGCTAGCAACACCGTCACTACCCCCATCCGTCTTGGTGGCCTTATCACCAGGATAGCCATCAAGAAAGCGGGCTTTGTAGAGAACAGACCCCACCGTATGACTAACTGTGGACCTGACACCTACATGACCGCTAGGTACCTTGAGGAGTTGGGGTGGTTGAGGGTAGATGGTCACCAAGTCACCTATTGGTGTATCAAGGTAGGGAACGAGCATCCATTGCCCATCTTTCCCCTACCTAACCCAAACTTGACCGCATTTCCCCCCGGGCAGGATTCTTACACCTACGCCCTTCTAGTTGACCATGCCCGAGGGGAGGCACCTCCAGTTCCACCACCACAG
The DNA here is from genome assembly GCF_948465745.1 of Chenopodium album. Taxonomy (NCBI): domain Eukaryota; kingdom Viridiplantae; phylum Streptophyta; class Magnoliopsida; order Caryophyllales; family Amaranthaceae; genus Chenopodium; species Chenopodium album. The sequence continues at coordinate 25,663,358 of NC_137850.1, read as the reverse complement.
CCTCCACCTGTGACTGAGCCTTTACAGATTTCACCATCACCACCCCGCCAGTCTCACTCAGTTTCCCAGGCCGATTCTGACCCAGTTTGGGACCTTTAGAGTATAGGTCAGGCCCTAGGACGTATAGAGCACTCCCATACTGACATGAAGAGGATGATAGGGTCCATTGACCATAGATTGGGTTACCTAGAGAGGAACCAGGGTAGAGGGCTTTACCCCATTTATGATGACTATGCTCGTCGGGGCAACATTCCCGACGATGCTATTTACCCAGACTGGTTCCAGCCTCCACCCCAGGGATACGATAGGGATCCCACTGCCCATGGTATTTACACTGACTATTCCTCTTTCCATGAGTACGGCCAGGACATACCTTTTGGGGGATAGGCGGGGGGGGGGGGGGGGGGAGTTATCACGCTAACTATTTTAGTGGTAGCTCTTTTGGTGCAGGGGAGGGGGGTCCACACGGATGGATCAGGACGAGGAGAATCAGCCATGCTGGGCTAGCTCTCGGGCCAATGAGGACATTGTCTGATTCTGGCTTGGGGGAGATTTTTGGATTTGGTATTTATTTCTTCTTCCCTTTTTCTTTTATTTATTTATTTTTGGTGTGTTTTCTTAGTTTAGATTTATTGCTTTCTTATATGAAAAAAAAATTTTAAAAAATTAAAAAATAAAAAAAAATACGTTCCAATGAATTGTAAATCATGCTTCCCTGTGCCCCATACTTGAGAAAATTTGTTTTGATTCTTGGTTTTTGATGATGAATATTGTGGATTAGTTGATCATGATTTGAAGTTTGATTGCTTGGATGCCTAAACTTGCGTCAATTTTGTCCAACTACCTGTGAATATAGTGCTTGACTAGTTGATTTGGTTAGGAATATGTGTTTAGTTCCTGGTATGTCAATGAATTTGAGTATTGGTTTGCAACTATGAGTAGTGTTTCATGACTCATTATTATGCACATGAGGAGGACGAAGACGTTCATTCTTTTAGGTAGCCTTCAGAGAATTTAGATACATTTGTTCCCTTCTTGCTACCCATGTTGTTGCTTGTGCCCTTTTATTGTTTATTAGCCATATTACAAGCCATATTTGCCCCATTGGTTACTAGTCCCAAGCTTGGCTTGGGGGAGCTATTAGTGAGTGAGGTGAGGGAGTTTGTAGTGTGCACATTATTTGCGCAATTTGGGTGGGTTTTGAGAAGTAATTTGTTCTTGATCATATTTTTGTTTTGATGAGTTTAAAAGTTGAATATCCTTGGAAAACAAAAGTGTGATGAAAAAAAATGAAAAAAAAAGTGAACTTCAAAAGAAAAAAATAAAGCAAAAAGAGAAAAATTGTCACATGTTCAAATGATCTAAGTGAAGGTTGATCAAAAGAAAGAAAGAAAAAAAAGGGTTGAGTTTCGATGAGAAAATTCATGTTTAGTAGTTGGAGTTTGTTTTTCACTCAAGTTCTACATTATTATATTTTTATGAGTGAATTTTGTAAGTGTTGGGATTGTTTGATTTGTTTGGAGTTGTATTTGGTGGATTTTTGTTGGAATTGAGTATGTTGGAGATGTATGATCATTATTTATTCTGATCATGGGTTTATTAGAAATTGGCTCCCTTGATACATAGCTTTTCTCTCACATATTCCCAAATATTTCATACCTTTTACCCTAGCCTTACATTATAAGCTTTAAAGACCTTCCGACCTTGTGCATAGAGTTGTGTAAATGTGAAAGTGTTGCTTATCAATGCAAGTTATGACTTGGCATATTCCGAGTCGACTATTAGGTTGAATGTATGTTTTTTTAAACAACGAGTGTTGTGAGTTTGGGAGGGCATTGTTCACATAAAGGGGTTGGGATGGAGAGCGATCGAGTACATCTTTTACTCGCCACATAAATGAGAGTTGAGTGTGTGAGCACTAGTCTTGAATTCTATATGCTCTTGTGGTTTGCTCTATTTGATAATTGTTGGGGAGGAAGGGTGATTGGATGAATGAGATTGATTAATGTTGAAGCATGTTCATTAGATTTGCCTTAAATCGTTTGGGCTTGTTTTGATTATTGGGGTGAGGCATGTTTTATATGTTCATTGATGAACTCTTTGCTTAGGGACAAGCAAAGGTTTGGCTTGGGGGAGTTTGATATGTCCATTTTATATAGTGATTTACCCCCGTCCCTTGGTCATAATTAGTAGTGTTTTTGGCTCTTTCGAGCCACTTTTATTACTAATTGGTGTTTTGTAGTGTTTTCGTAGTTTTGGTTGAGTTTTGTAGGAAATTGCACTTTTGGACCGAGTTCAAAGACCCAAGGAGGAAATCTGATTGGGTTTAGGAGTAAAGGCCCAATCAAAGTCCATTATTGGTGCCCAAGAGCTCCGCCCGGGGCCATAAGGCCTCGCCCGAAGGCACGCCCGGCCGGGCGGGACGAGCAAAGAAGAGAAGAACATCGCGCCCGGAGCACGCGCCCGACCGGGCGCGAGAGGTGATTTTAGCAACAAAAAGGCGGGCCCGGCCGGGCGGTACGGCGCTCGACCGGGCGCGAGTTTTAGGGGGTTTGTTTAGGCTCCGATTAGTTTCGTTTAGCGTAGAATTTCCTTGCTTAGTATTTTGATGTAATCTATTTAAGTAAGTTTAGGACTTCTTTTACACACTCTTACTACTTTTCTCTCTCTACTTAGATTTTCTCTCTCTAAACCTTTACTCTTTCTCTTGTTCTTAAACTCCGTTTGTAATTCCGTCGATTCGGTACGATTTCTATTTTATTAATTTCAGTATTTTTATTCCTTCAATTCCTTATGACTTGTTTAATTGCTTTGTTTAGTTTATTTCTAATCATGTCTGAATAGTTTACTTTCTAGGGTTTATGGGGATCTAATAAATAATATGAAGGGGTAAATTATGATTGCTAATTGGTAATGCTTAATTAATTTCCTATTGACTGGTTTAATTGTATGAGTTTGGCAATATTGATTCGAGATTCGAGAGATGAGAATTAATGTTTAGGCTTAGTTTCAATAGGCAGACTAATTTATAAATGGTTAAGTTGAGATTCGAGAGATGAGATTTAATACCGGTAAATTAACTCTGTGATTGTAATACGTAGCGAAGGCCCTTTATGATCTGATTGATTGATGCGTTAATGGTTGATTATTATGTTTTACCCTGGAATGTTGTTTATTAGTGAACCTGTGCCCTAGGTCTTTTAATATTTGATTTCTCCTATTTTATTCTCCCTGCTCATATTCTTCGTAGTATAGATCTTTAATAACAACAAATTATTACTTAATAATTTAGATTACTTTTAATTAATTAGGAATAAATTGACTTGTTTCCCTGTGGTTCGACCCTTTTTCTCTATCTACTTTTGTTAGAGGATTTAGGTAATATTTTTTATTAGGGGATACGACTTTACCCTGTCAATACTCCCTTCATATTTTATTACTTGATGTACTTTTTTTATAGCTGTATTTTATTATTTGCTCCATTTCCTTTTTGGAAAATTTTAATAATCAACTAGATTAGCCCCGTGCCATGCACGAAGTATAAAATTTATTTTTGAAATAAATATATTTTAATTTTGTATCTTGTTACTTATCTCATATGAGAAAAGTATAATGCATAACCATTATTTGCAAATGCTAATTATATCTAGATAATTTTAACAAAAATTAAAAAGAATATGAAAATTTAAGCAAATACAAAATGTTAGTACTTGTATGATGAACAATTTTAAGCAAATAAGAAATGATTTTAAACTTGATATATAAAAAGGGAAATAGAAAATCTGAAGTCATAATGTATAATATAATATTATAACATTATATTTATAATAAAATAATCTAAGGTTCCAAAAAAAATTTAAGGTTAAAAGAAGGATAAGAATATGATGTCAACAATTAATTTAGACGGGAAAATTTTCTACCATAGCTTGACATGTATATAATAAGGAGAAAGAATGGTGTCAGCAGTTGTTATTTTAGTATTATTTAAAGACACACTAATAATGACATGTGTCATCTCTTGCTGTACAGTGTCATTAGTTATTTATTTAATTTTTAAAATCTATTAATTAAGGAAATAAATCATTTACAAAAATAATATTTTTCTTATATATATTCCATATTATACATAGTAATTATTATATTTAAAATAAAATAGATGTCACAAATCTTTCTAAAAATAATTGAACAACTATAAACCAAAAATCATATTCTTAAAATAAATTTTGACCTGTTTTATAACAAGAAAAAATAGTGCTTTGGTTTTTTTTTTTTTTTTTTCCTACTTTTGTTTTAGTTGTATATTAGAATTTACCATATACTAGAAGTTACAATTAAAAAATGCAAATATCAAATCAACACATCATGTACTTTTATTATTACTAGACTAATTTATGATTATAACATTTATCAATCAATAATTTATAACTATATATCAACGTGCATGGCACGGGATCTAACCACAAGTAGAAAAATATAAATGTATGCGTACGGAAGAATGAGCACTGATTATTGAAAATCTTTGCCCCAAAATACAAATGGCACCAGTTAACCGATGCCCCTTGATTTTTTTTCTACATTTCTAATACAAAGAGCACCGGTTATTCGGTGCCCCTTTATTCTATACTTCTACTTTTTATAGCACTCTTGCATCCTCTCTCTCTCTCTCCTCAAACCCCCTCCTTTCTCTCTCCTCAAACCCCCTCCTCTCTCTTCCCTTTTTCAGTCTCTTGCCTCCACTTTCTTTCTCTTTCACACAGATCTCTCTCTCATTCTCTACTCCATTGCCGCCGCACTCTCTATTTCATTCTTCTCTCCCCTTATTATCAGAATTTATTTCTTTCTTTCACTCTCTCTCTTGGCAGCAGTAGGGAATTGAGGGTGACGGCGATGGTGAATGTTATCGCGACCATCACTATTGATGGTCTATTTATTTACCGGTGCCAGATCTTTGCAAATGTGGTGGTTTTCTTCACAAAGGTATGTTGCTACACTTCTATACTAATATTTAATAACAGGAACTTCTAGTATTCTAATACCATTTTTCATATTCTTATTGGTCTATAATTTTTTATAATAAAAGGTTGTGATAATGGATCAATTTTTTTTGTTCTATAATTTTTATTTGTAAAGTATTTACTATTCCTTTTCATACAATTTTTTCATGAAAGGGTTGCATTAGTTTTTTAATATTTTAAATCAAAACCCCATTTTTGTTAACTATTCAAATCATAATAAATTTTACTTTCACTTACATATGCTACATCAATTAGCTTTGAAACAAGAAAAATATAAAATATAAGTTTATTTTAATAATTTGAAAAAGAATATCTTAAATTATAATAAATATTTTACAAAAAATTACAAAAATTATAATATTACTGTATGATATGATAAAAAGTTCAACTCGTGCATTGAACGGGATAAATACTAGTTACTACTAGGTTAGATCCCGTGCCATACACGGTTTTTCACTATTTGGTACAGAGTATCAATTAAAATTATATTTAAATATAAAAAATAATTTGGCCAAAAATCTATTTCTTATTTTATCCCAAATCAAGCTAGCAACTTAAAATATTATTTTTTATCTTTAATTTTATGAATACATATTATATTTTTTATTTGAGCTTTCTTCTATTTCGATCCCTGATGGTATATTTATTTTTGTTTTGGGTAAAAATACCCATGCCACGTGGCCCTATTAGAAGGTGACACGTGTCACCATAAGAGAAGTCCCAAGTGGACCAATCTTGAATCACTGAGGTGCAGACGGGACATCCTCTCCGTTCTTTCCATGCGGTGGTAGGGTAGATTTCATTAGGGAAACCTTCTCGGGGCTCTTGATCTTTCTCTTCCCCGCCTGTAACCTTAACTGGCTCCTCATCCTCAACCTCTTTATTATCCCAGGCGCCAAATGTCTCCGGCTTTGGCTTGCCTTCTTCTCTCGCTGACAGGACCTCATCAGCATATTGATAAGCCAAGGACCAGACGCCGTACTCCTGCCCCAGATGAAAAACATCCCAGGCTACCTTCATCTGGTCTTCATAGTTAGTCTCGTTTTCTTCAATGAGGCGGTCTTGCTCGGCTCTTAGAGTGACCTTGAAGTTTGCCCGGGCTTGGGTCATCTTATTCTTCAGGCGGTTAACGTCTGCTCGGAGATCAACGTTCTCCTTGTCAACCCCTTCTAGAGCCTTGAGATCCGCCTAAGCATATTTTAGGGCAGCCTCAAAGTCAGTGGCCTTCTTGTTAGCGGTCTCCAAGGTAGCCATTAAGTTCTGGATGTTTTCCGCTTGCATCAGTTCGAATGCTTTAAACTCAAGATCATTTATGATATTTTGATATTGAGCAACGTTTGCGGAATCTCTTGCCGCTTTATTTGCTCTCTTTACCTCTTCTTGTTTCCAGGTCCATGGCTTCTTCAGCCCATCAACCCGCAGCAAAGCCTGTGACACAAACGGTGAGTTATGAACGCAAGCGGAAATGCACTTGAGAAAATAAATGAAGATGTCATACCTCATACAGGAGGGCCAAGATCCGTTCAACATTAAACGTCTATATGCCAGGGATGGCGTCCTTCTCCTTCTTGGGGATGGCCCCAAGTATAGACTTGGCGCATTGCTACACATTCGGCCACCAGAAGGATTGATCTGCACCATAAGCAAGATTGGGTGAGTGAGCTATATAGGCGGCACCTGAGGGCTGCCAGACGATCCTTCCGACATTTGCTGGGAGTGTGATTTCACCCGCAGATGCCAGCCCAGCTTAGGCGGAGTATAGAAAGGGTTAGCCATAACTACGAGAATCTGCAGACTATCATCGCCTACAGTTGCTGCAAAACCGGCTGCAGTCTTGGGTGGCTCGCCACCCTTCGGCATCGCGTGGGCATTCGGCTTCTTCTCTAGATTAATGCCTAGGCCGAAGCCCTTTATGCTGATACTCTTCCCCCCGATATTCAGGCGGCCCTTACCAAGCGGAAGCTTAGGAGCCGTCTGAGCAGAAGACACCTTCTGAGACTTGGCAGAGGTGGTGACCTCGTTATCTAGCTTTCGCTTGATCAGTTTCTGAAAGGATCGAGGAGCTCCCTTGCCTTTGTCCTGAAATACCAAACGAGACATTAAGCATGCAGCTGGCAAAACCTGCCTTTAGCTGAAGGCAGAGATTAAAGTTCAAGGCATTATGGGCAGACGTTGTATACCTGTCCCTTGGCTGCAAGTTCATCCCTCTATTTCTCCGCCTTATCCTTGCGAATTTGGGTTGTAGACCGCTTAGGAGTCTTATCGTCTAAAACCATTTCTCTACCAGTTTCTGCAAAAAAGAACCACCTATCAGCATACTAAAAAAGAGAAACAAAGACATAAAAACAGTACAAGCGACATAATAATTGTCGGGTGCATGTGACACGTACGTCTATCAAACATGGTACTCAGACTGCAAGCGGACAAGAACGCCTCGTCCCTTAACCACTCATGCTTTGGTATCCAATTTTTTAGCACGGGTATGAGTTCCTCGGTTGAGAGGGGAGTAGTGGTCAGTTCAAAGAATCCTGACTCGATTATTCTCTCAAAGTCCTCCTCCGGAATCCGAGGGAGGTTGCATTTCTAACACAGCTGGTCCAACTTCCTGTTATACCTGTGATACTCATGGTTTTCTCGCCTCTTGGGGGTAAAAACGTTCCTTCTAGGTATCCTACTTAGACGGTTTGTCTAAGGTCATCTGGTACTTGGGGTACATGGTCAAAGTGTACCACGCTCGCCAACTGCCTAGGTTGCGACTGAGATAGTGCATGTGAGCAAAGGCTTCCCAACCGGGGTGAAGCCTTTGCATTTCACAAGCGGCAATGTAGCCCAAAATGTTGACCTAGGAGTTTGGGGTCAACTTCCACACGCCTAGGTCATATCCTTTAAGGATGGCCTTTATTGCGTCATGAAGAGAGAACCGGAGACAAGCAAAAAATGTCGCCTCATAGTAGCCGAATATTCGTTGGCGTTTGGTTGGTCGTCCTTCTAGGCAATAGTGCCTAGCTCAGGTGGCACCCGGATCCTATAATCCCCACCTAGGGGCTGTTTGAGTATAAAGTCTTTAAGACCCTTTTCCATGTTCTCTCTATCTCTGGTAGAGACATGGATCCGGAGGGGATTCCCTTCAGTGTTCCATTTTTTCCTCTCTTCTGCTTCGCTATCCTGAAGCGGCGAGAAAGGGCCTTCGTTGCTTTCCTCTGAGCTGGATCCAGAGGCGGCATCCTCCCCATATCTCCCCTGGGAGAATTCTTCTCCATCAGAGCCAGGGGTAGAGGCAGCCTCTTCACCGCCTTCATCTTCAGGCTCCATCTCTTGAGAGCCAGCATTTGAGACGACCTCTTCAGCATCTCCCTCCTTGAACTCGGCTAGGATCCCATCACTTGGGGTGCTAGGGATGCCAGGAGGGAAGTCAACCTTCTTGGTCAACCGACATATCATCCCCCTCAACCGGCGTGACTTCGTCAGACGATACTTCCAACGTACCGTCTCTCCTTTGCCGTCTTCGGGCAGTTTGTTTAACTCGAGCCATTGTGTCCTGCATAGACACAGAGACGATCAGATTTAGAGTTGTACAAAGCTGCTCCATACACCTAGAGCCGGCACCCCCAGTCCTAGACTCAGTCGTACCAGGAGACCGACTGACTACTGACCTAGGCTGTGCCATGTGTGTTGGTGATGAATCCATATATTGAATGTAAACGTACAAACAGAAAAAACAAAAAAGAGCTGAGAAGGGGAGAGGTGGTACCTTAAGATCTGACTCTAAAAGGTGTCAAGCGTTGACCGACTGTAACAGGTGGGTAGAAAATCAGGCAGCTGTTTGTGATTAACACAAGCGATTGTCGGAAGCTCTCTTTCTAAAAAACTTTGACTTTCTCTCTCTAGACTTTTTTGGTAACGTCTAAAATAGGGGGGGTAAAAGTTATATTTATAGACGGGTAAATTCAAGGGCATCCCTATAATTTCCCCAAAAGGTGAAAGGTTAAAACTGATTCACTAGTAACAGAGTGACAAGTGTCATAGATGCCACATGGCACACCACGTCACATCTATGAGGGGCAAATGTTTTGGGTAAAAATACCCATGCCACGCGGCCCTATTAGAAGGTGACACGTGTCACCATAAGAGAGGTCCCAAGTGGACCAATCTCCATTTGACACGTGGCCCTATTCATGTTTTTTTTTCTTTTTTTTTAATACTATAAATGATCACTATACATTAAAAAGTAATTATTTGTGTAGGAATTTATATAAAGATATGATTAGATATCTAAGTTGGTAAATATATTATTTTACAATTTTTTTCCTAAATTTTAGAAGAAAATATTTTTCATATATTCTCTAGCATTTTTTGTTAAGTTTCTTTTTTAATAAAAAAAAGTACTAAGGACACACCAAAAAGTGACACGTGTTATTGCTGATGTGTCTTTTAGCATATAGTTATTGATTGATTGATTAATGCTACAATGGGCCCCTAGATGAAAAAATGACACATGTCACCATGTCATTCAATATTTTCCCGTTCATTTACAAACTCCTAAATGAAAAAAAAATTATAATATCTTTTAATTATTGTTATTCAATATATTTGACACCATTTATTCCATTTAAATTGATTATTATCTAAACTAATATCTTTCATATTTTTTGGTTCATTTCGATAGCTATGTACGATTATATTTCATTAAAAAAAATTTCGTATATGGCAAATTTCTAATGCAATCTATAACTATACTAAAATAGAGGGCACTCCAATTAGAAGCTCCACATGTCATCTTGATATTAAAATTTTTCCCACTCTTTTTAGCTATCCTAAATAAAGCAATTATTCACTAAATAATCTAAGACCTTCTATTTCCTATAGATATTATGCATTATATAAAAAAAATGTCACAGTCTATATATACAAAAATAATATTAATTGATCTTATATGATATTTTTTTGCCAAAAAAATATAAATTTTATCGATCTTATGTAGAAAATATTTTCATTATTTAAAGTAGAAAATTTCATAAGATATTTCCACTACATATCAAACTATTGACGGATTGTTTATTTAGTAGTTAAAGTAGAAAATTTCACAAAATATTTCCACTATATGTCAAATCATTAACGAATTTTATTGTTTAGTAGTTATTTTTCTTAAAGTAGAAAATTTACAAATATTTAACCAAACTTTATAATAGTATATAATACTTGAATTTTGCCAAAATTTGATATTAAAAATTTTGTACGGGTTCCATACTTCCTTGGAAAATTAAAGTTTGTTATACACTTTTTTTTTTAAAAAAAAAACAAATTTTGTACTATACTTGGCAAATTCCACTATCATACAAAACTTACGTATCTTATTATATACGTATATGACAGATAGTAGAATTAGTAGATTATAATATACATGATGAGTGTTACCATACTTACGATGATTTTTTGATAAATTTTTATATTGTGCTATTTTGCATATAATTGACAAATCTTCTTGGTAAATTTTTAGTAAAATATCAATATTCCACTATCATATAATTGGCTGATTGTTTAATAAAATATATTGTTGACATAATTACCATCCTTACATTAATAGACACTATATTTGACTATTTATATATACAACTTATCATCCTAATTGATATACAAGGACCAAAAGTTTGTATTTTATATTATTAAATTCTATTTAAAGCAATCTAACTTTATATATATATATATATACACACACACACACACACACTAACAGAGGACACTTGAACTATACTTTGACACGAGTCACTCTATGGTTTTAATTTATTCCCGCTTTACTTTCGACCCCTAAATATATAAACTAAATCAAAGATTATATGATAAAATAATATAAATATTTACCTATTACCATAATATACCTACTTTCTTAATATGATAATGCATTTGAAATCTATGACGGATATATCTTAGGTTATACTTCATTATAATATCATACATTAAATTAGTTTTATTATCTTGAATATAATATTTGATATGATTTTAAGATTCTTAATATCTTTTTATTTCAATAAAGTTACTGTTCTTTTTTACAAAAGATTTGTTCAAATTTATAAAAATATGTGTATATCTAAACCTTTTAAAAACGTGCAATTACATTTAAAACCAAACTAATTAACATTTTTCGCCTTAACATTAAAAAAGTTTTGTTTTTTTCCTCACCCTTAAATAAAAGACTTTATTGTCTTAAATTTTTTTTTAAAAAAGACTTCAATGTAAAAATGTAATTTTATTAATGGACTATGATGAATTAAATATCTAATGAAATTTAATACCTTTTCTTCAGTTATAAATGATTGTCAAAATATTTTGTCAAACTAGATATAAGAAAATTATGGTAATAGGACATATACCAAGAAATTTATTTTTGAGACCTATATTGATCATGCCGCAAAACAAAATTTATATCAGTTATATACTATGCACTTAATAAACAAATTTATTTTAATATAATTATAAATTTATGATAACAATATAATATTATTAATTAAAAAAATTAAACACATTTGTTGGATTATATCTATATTTATGATGATAGTATATTATTACCAAGCCAATACATATAATAAATTATCTTTTTATAACTGGATGGACAGTACAAGACTTGAATCCTAAAACAAAATGATCTGAATTTTTTTTTTTTTTGGGGTACATTCGTAAGTAGCCTTGCTACTTACTGCCGATTTACCCTAGAAAGGTGGGGGGGGGGGGAAGGGGCGATTGGGGGTTTTATACGATGGGCCGAGGGAGGGAGTTATTAGGGATTTTGGGGTGGGGGTTTGGTGGTTTTGGCTGAAGGGGAGTCAGGGAGGGCGGTGTTAGCGCAAGGGAGAGGGCATGGGCATAGCAGAGTGGGGTCCGGAGACTTGGGTTGTCTAGTGGGAGGAGGGATGTCGGACGTGGGTGATGGTGGGGTTTGATCCGTGCCATTTATGTCACCTTTAGGCTATGTTTTCTTTATATTTCTATGCTCCTTTGTAGTCATTTATGTCGTATTTTTAGAGAATAATGTTCGATTCGCGTGTTTTTGTGTTAGTTTAGAGAAATGCATGCTTTTAATGGTTTTCTTATCATTTTATTCATTTCTCGGCTATTTCTCTTGCTTCTCCGTTTCTTTGTCTTGTTTTGTAGGTACGTCGCGGGCTATATGCATGGGAATTGAAAATAGCACCCACTAGGATCAATATGCACTTTTCGGAATTGAATTTGAGTTTGAAACAAAGGAAAACGAAGGATTGCAAAGTATCAAATAGGACTTTTGTGCACTGTTTTAGTCATCTCTCAAGTTCTACAGATCGGATTAGGGTGATTCAAAATGGGTTGGAAACTAGACTTGAAGATCTTTCCAATGATAGGTTGCACGCCTTCATACAATTCTTAGATCGGAAGTTACAGCCTTCTGAAGTTGGCCTAGGAAAACTGCCGCGGGCGCGGGCTACAGTACCCGCGGGCGCGGGGTTGCTGCTGCTCCAAAACTGCCGTATTTGGGCAGTAAGCACCCGCGGTTGTCCCGAGGGCTCCCCGAGGGCGCGGGCCTTGGCCCCGCGGGCGCAGGCTTGGGCCGCGGGCGCGGCTATTGGGGTGTCCGTTCCCCTCCGCGGGCGCGGCCGATTTCTCCGCGTGCGTGGGTTTCCGGGTCTTTTACGATTTTTAAGCTTCTTTTCCCCTTTTGTTTATATAGTTTTTGGTTTCCTTTATTCTTCATTCATGTAATTCTTTAGTTTTAGAATAGTTTTCTCTCTCTTAGGTTGAGAGCTTCTCTCTCTAGATTAGGCTAGTTTAGGAGTAGTTTTAGAGAGAGAAAGGGAAGAATTTCAATGGTGATTGAGAGATTGAAGATGCAAGTGTGACAATTGTGTTGGAGATCTTCTTAATTATCAATGAGCATTTCTAAACTCTATCTCATTCAATTGCTTTGTTTAATTTGATGTTTGTTTGGTTTGATTTTGATATTTGATGTTTGATTAGAGTAATTGTTCTTGATATTTTGTTGATTCTTGTTCTCTATAGTTGATAGTAGATTTGATGATGATGTTTCTTGAGTAGTTTACTTGCTAGGGTTTGGGTAAACATGTGTGATTGATGAATTGAGGTTGATTTGGGAATTTGAGTAGTTCTTGTGTTGTGATTAAATTGATTCATAGAGGTTTGCATGTTGCTTAGTTGATTGGAATAGCTAACCATGATTTCTAGCATTGATTGCATGATTGAATTGATTGACATGGCCACTTGATATTGATTTGATCATAATTGGTTGAGTATTTGATTATGTTTCTTCGTATTGTTTAACACTAGAGAAATCTATGTTAGAAAGTATGAAGATGATTAGTTGAATGCTCCTAATTGCTCCTACTATTTGTCTTTGCATTGCTTGGATTGCTTGACTCCCTAATTAGCTTGATAATCATGAATGCATGTTGATCCCCACTCCCTAGTGTTTCATTTGTTTGCTTGGTTTAGGAAGTAGAATAGCACTACCTTTCACCTTAGACTTCGACCTAGCTTAGGCGTAAATTAGAAATACTTGAACATAACCGTTCCTAGTGGTTCGACCCTTGACTTACCTCTATACTTGTATTTAGGTAGTTGAATGATTATAAATTTGTTTGACCGTAGGGATGATTAGTTTAACGACCTAGTTTTCCCCACGTCAAAATGGCGCCGTTGCCTGGGAACGGTGTCTATGTTTGAGTGTTTTTGATTGCTTGAGTCTAGGTCTTTGTTTATGCTTTTATTTTATTTCTTTTTGTTTGCATTGTATAAAATGGCATGTCTCTCATTTCCTCAATTTTACAATGAGCCTTTTTGTGAATATTTTAATAGACTAGAGGGATTTCTTGATTGTAATTGTTGTAATATTTGGGAGGCTTGTGAGATTTGTTATTTTGGTTTGAGTGAGCAAACTAGGGATGAAGTTGAATGCATGTATAATGGTGAATTTAGAGCATTGTCAATTGATGATGCTTGGGATTTTTATGTTTGGTTTGCTAGGGATGTCTATAATAGGGATAATCATGTTCCTAATATTGATGTGCAATGTCTTGATTATTCTAATGTTAGCATGATTTCCCATGATTTGTCACATGATCTCATTAGTGAACCTAGAATGCATGATTTCAACTCTATTTCCCCTTTTGTTCAAGATGATGAGGTGCATGCTCAAGTTGATGCTAATGGTGTGTTTCAATATTCTTCATTATTTACCATGCCTTCTTGTGATGTGCTTCGTTCCCTTGATGATGAATCTCATGTCCTTGATTGTGCCCCCGCTCCCCAATGTGATGTATATGCTCATGATCTTAATGTTGATTCTTCCAATCTTGGTTGTACTTCTTCTTCCCTTGTTGAGCCTCAACCTTCTACATCTTTTGAATCTCTTGTTGATATATTTGAGTCTCAAATTAGGCACATTGAGCTTGATGATGATCTTGGGACTAGTAAGGAGATGATTCTTCAATCTATGAGAGGTCAATTAGAGATAATGAAAAAGAATGAGGAGCGTCTTGAGGAGGGAAAGAGAAGAAAAGATGAGTTAGAAAGCCAATTGTCATCCTTGATGCTTAGTTGTGAAAAATCCCAATTTAGTGTGTGTGTTGAGGATGATGAAGATCATTTTGAACAACCAAGAGTGTGTGAGGATCTTATTGTTGAGCATAGGAGTGAAGGAAAGGGAGTTGAGAGTGATGATGATTATGATGATTTTGTGAATCTAAACTCCTCTTCCTTGGTTGATTATGATGAGCCTCAAGTGTATGAATGTGACTCTGCTATCCATGAGTGTTTGGACTTGTTTGAGGTTATGTCCAATGTGTTTATTGAGAGTCAAATGAAAACCCATAGCCTTCTAAGTGAGTTCATTGATGATGCTTCATGGGAGAGAGATGATTTTGAGTTATATTTGCATCCATTCATAGACGGTTTTGAGGACTTGGGTTTTGAGTTTGTGGAAGGAAAAGTTGTTTATTGTGGTGCAAAGAAGGATGAGGTTGATTCCTTTGGAGTTTTTGAGCTTGAGTGAGATGTCGATTGTGAGAGGACTTCATTTGAGGACTCTATGATTGATTTTCATGCCCTCATTGGCGATGTGAGACCTTGTGTTGAGGGAGTCGCGAACCCTTTGCCTATTTCTCATACCCCTTTTTCTCAAAAGTTTGACCACATCCCCTATTGCCCTATTTTTCTCCCTTCCTTTATTGATAAGCCTATTGGGGACTCCCTTGTCTATGATGATCTTAATGTCCCTCATTCGTCTATTGTTGAGGAAAAGGGTGATGTTGTCACCCAAAAATATTCTAGTGAAGAGGATTTGCCTTTTTCCTTTTCTTTCCATTCTTTTATTCCCCCTTCTTCTTCTTATTTTCTTATTTTTCCTTTTGATCCCTCTTCTTCTTTGTTTTGGCATCTCCCTTCTCACTTACGTGCAACAATCTTGTTGCACGTTCTTATCCCGTCATTTGCCTACCTTCTATCATATGAAATGTGTAGTAGTGTATTTGACAAGCTCTTGCGTGCGTTGAATTATTATTTTCTAGAGCGGTCATGCTTGGACCTTAAGCAAGCCTTTCTCGGGAAGTAACCCATGTTTTATTGCTTTCATTTTATTTTCTTTTTAGATTAGATTTTATCTCATGGAAATGTTTGTGTGCCTTTTGCTAGGTACATGACTTGATATACTTTGGTGCTTCAATATGGATCAAGAATCAAGGAAGGTTGACTCTTATTTTTGCTAGCATAAGGAAGGCAAGTTCAATACTAGAGGTTGTTAGCCTTGAAAGGGTAAAATTGGGTCATTTGCGGGTATTTACACCCACCTAATATCCGGTAATATCCTTCCTTGCTCTTTCTCTAGTGAATGTGACTTGTTGGACATATGTTGGTTTGATTGGATTGATCTCCTTGTTTTTCCCCTCCCTTGGATTGTTTGATTTATGTTTGAGTGTAATGTCTCATTCAAGCTTGGGGGAGGGTATTCTATCATGTTTGGTGGGATGTTGATTCATATATGCTATGCACCTTTGTATATGCTTTTCCATGTTCTTATATTTTGAAAAACTTCAAAAAGATTTTTGTTTCTATCAAGGCAAATTTACAATGTGTTTTGTTTTGTTCTTGCTTTGGACATAATAACATTTGGACTTGTATAATTGAATGCTTTTCTTCCTAAATGGTAGTGGTGTGCACGGTTTGAGATTACGTTTGGTTGATTCTAGGATAAAGCATGCTAAGGTAGTTGTCTAGAACTAGGGGGATCTTGAAGCCGGATTCTACTTGTTTGTGGCATGTTTGGTAGTTGCTCCCTATCTTCGATTTGATAACCTTAGTGAGTTTTTGCTACAACCATGTGAGATTTATATTTGTTCAAGCTTTCATCATATTCTTGCATGAGCGGCATGGATCCTTGACTTAGCAAGCCTAATCTATAAAGCTTGATGTATGATTCTTAAACCCGAGACCGAGCTATCTAGGGAGGATAAAGGCACCTTTTCGGGGTGGTATTTTTCAATTTTAGGTTAGTTTGTTTCATATTTGTTTTTGAGTTTCCATTTGCCTTCTTGCAACCATTTGAGCCTATTTCCTTCTTTTCATGCCATATCTTTAGTTCTTTGGCCTTTTGTTTCATTTTCTTTCTATTCTTGGTTTTTTGTGAAGCAAATTGATCATGTATAATGGAGTTTGTGGTGGATAAGTTGGAAATTTGGTTTTTATGAGTGCTAGTTTGTGATTAAGTCTTCTTTGTGAATAATGGCAAGTGTTTGAGTAAAAGCCGTCCTTAGTCATAAAAGGCATGGACTAATAAATTGCATTATAGAAAAAGCCGTCCGAATTTAGCAAAAGGCGAGGACATTGCAAGTTTAAGTAAAAAAAAAAAAAAGAAAAAAAAAATTGATTAAAAAAGTGAAAATTCAAAAATATTTTGATGTATTCTTTTCTCCTTCTAAGAATTGAGGACAATGCTTCATTTATGCTTGGGGGAGAAGCGTTTACGCTTTTTGTATATATTTCTTGTGAGTATAGCTTCAAATAAGCTTGGGGGTGTTGCTTTTGTTTGGTGATTTCTTGATCGTGTTGTTAAGGATTGATCACCCTTTTGCTTCACTTTTTAGGAAAACCGCCAAATTTTAAAAATTTTAGCCTACCTTCACCCTTTATGCCTTACGTTACAACCTTGGGGAAAGACCTTTCGACCTAGAAAGTTGAGTCACTATTTGGGGGAGGGAATCATGGGTCATTGCCTAAGGAAAGGGGATGCGAAGTCAAGATGTCGAGTAGCCCAAAAATTTGATCTTTTTTCGGTTCCTTCGCGGAATCTATGAGATGCTCACTAAGGGGAGATATGAGATTAGTAGGGGGAACGCGGTAAGACCGTTTGGGATGAAAGTGGAGTGTGATAACTAGTTCCTATGCTTAGCATATTTATGTTTCAATCAACCTTAGGTATCTTATAGCGTGCACTCCCTTACTTGTTTAGAAAGATTTGCATTCACTTGTGCTTGTACATTTGCAAAAATCCTTTCATGAACATTTGTTTGATTTTCTTGTATTTTGTTTTCTTTTTCATGCTTTGCCTTGTTTGTATTATTATGAGAGTTATGGGTAAACTCTTAGGATACCCTTACGAGAGCATCACTCGTCCTCTAGGGCGATCTAGGGGTTTAAATGGCTTGTCTTTAGTTGCTAAAATTGACCGTGATTCCTACGAAAGTCAGTTAGTGTATATTCCCATCTTCTCTAGTTTTCTCGTTTCTTTCTTTGCTTGAATAATGTCATCATTTTTCCCTTGGGTTGGATTTTGTTTTGCTCGAGGACGAGCAAAAGTTTAGCTTGGGGGAATTTGATCCGTGCCATTTATGTCACCTTTAGGCTATGTTTTCTTTATATTTCTATGCTCCTTTGTAGTCATTTATGTCGTGTTTTTAGAGAATAATGTTCGATTCGCGTGTTTTTGTGTTAGTTTAGAGAAATACATGCTTTTAATGGTTTTCTTATCATTTTATTCATTTCTCGGCTATTTCTCTTGCTTCTCCGTTTCTTTGTCTTGTTTTGTAGGTACGTCGCGGGCTATATGCATGGGAATTGAAAATAGCACCCACTAGGATCAATATGCACTTTTCGGAATTGAATTTGAGTTTGAAACAAAGGAAAACGAAGGATTGCAAAGTATCAAATAGGACCTTTGTGCACTGTTTTAGTCATCTCTCAAGTTCTACAGATCGGATTAGGGTGATTCAAAATGGGTTGGAAACTAGACTTGAAGATCTTTCCAATGATAGGTTGCACGCCTTCATACAATTCTTAGATCGGAAGTTACAGCCTTCTGAAGTTGGCCTAGAAAAACTGCCGCGGGCGCGGGCTACAGTACCCGCGGGCGCGGGGTTGCTGCTGCTCCAAAACTGCCGTATTTGGGCAGTAAGCACCCGCGGTTGTCCCGAGGGCTCCCCGAGGGCGTGGGCCTTGGCCCCGCGGGTGCAGGCTTGGGCCGCGGGCGCGGCTATCGGGGTGTCCGTTCCCCTCCGCGGGCGCGGCCGATTTCTCCGCGTGCGTGGGTTTCCGGGTCTTTTACGATTTTTAAGCTTCTTTTCCCCTTTTGTTTATATAGTTTTTGGTTTCCTTTATTCTTCATTCATGTAATTCTTTAGTTTTAGAATAGTTTTCTCTCTCTTAGGTTGAGAGCTTCTCTCTCTAGATTAGGCTAGTTTAGGAGTAGTTTTAGAGAGAGAAAGGGAAGAATTTCAATGGTGATTGAGAGATTGAAGATGCAAGTGTGACAATTGTGTTGGAGATCTTCTTAATTATCAATGAGCATTTCTAAACTCTATCTCATTCAATTGCTTTGTTTAATTTGATGTTTGTTTGGTTTGATTTTGATATTTGATGTTTGATTAGAGTAATTGTTCTTGATATTTTGTTGATTCTTGTTCTCTATAGTTGATAGTAGATTTGATGATGATGTTTCTTGAGTAGTTTACTTGCTAGGGTTTGGGTAAACATGTGTGATTGATGAATTGAGGTTGATTTGGGAATTTGAGTAGTTCTTGTGTTGTGATTAAATTGATTCATAGAGGTTTGCATGTTGCTTAGTTGATTGGAATAGCTAACCATGATTTCTAGCATTGATTGCATGATTGAATTGATTGACATGGCCACTTGATATTGATTTGATCATAATTGGTTGAGTATTTGATTATGTTTCTTCGTATTGTTTAACACTAGAGAAATCTATGTTAGAAAGTATGAAGATGATTAGTTGAATGCTCCTAATTGCTCCTACTATTTGTCTTTGCATTGCTTGGATTGCTTGACTCCCTAATTAGCTTGATAATCATGAATGCATGTTGATCCCCACTCCCTAGTGTTTCATTTGTTTGCTTGGTTTAGGAAGTAGAATAGCACTACCTTTCACCTTAGACTTCGACCTAGCTTAGGCGTAAATTAGAAATACTTGAACATAACCGTTCCTAGTGGTTCGACCCTTGACTTACCTCTATACTTGTATTTAGGTAGTTGAATGATTATAAATTTGTTTGACCGTAGGGATGATTAGTTTAACGACCTAGTTTTCCTCACGTCAGGGTTGTCGTGGGTTGGGGGCTGGGTTTTAAATTTTTAATTTTTTTAAAAGTTTTTTTATTTTCAACAAATCTCATGGTGACATATATTACTTTTAAAAAAATACACCTTTACCTGGTTAAAATTGGCTTACTTGGGATCATTTTGAGGGAATGACTGTACTCCCAAAGTTCAAATTAATTAACAATAATTTATAGTTGGAATTATTTTAAGCGAACGGTCAAAAGTTGGAATTATTTATACCAACTTTTGCTTGAATAAATGGGTACACATTATTATTGAGTATTATGATAAATGGGTACACATTATTGTTGTGAAATAATGAATACTATAGGCTTTTACTACTGTGGATTAAATTAATACTATAGTTTTATGTTTTGAAAGATTTAGTATTTGAACTTTTAAAACTGTGCAATTGCATGGGTTCTATACTTGTATTCTATTATAGTACGATATCTACACTTTACTATTAATGCTACAATGTACATCCCTGCCAAAAATCAAAATGTGGAAGATATTATTTTACCATAAAATGTTTGACTTAAAGTATGCCGCGGGTGCGGCAAAGTAGGAGCGGGCGTGGCGTTATCGTTTGTGGGCTGGTCGTGGACTCCTCACAGGCGCGACCCTACTGTAGACCCAGTTTTGCGCGGGCGCGGCTCTGCGGGTTTCGACCTTTCTTTATTCGTTTTTTCTCTTATCTTGGGAAAGATATAAAAGGGGTTAAGCCTCCCATTTTAGGGGAACAAATTTTTAGAATCCATTTTTAGATCTCATATTCTTAGCTTAGTTGGAGCTTCTCTCTCTAGTTTTAGGGTTAGTTTAATTTAGGAGTAGATTTAGAGAGAGAAAGTGAGAGATTTCAATGGTTATTTGAGAGATTGAAGATTCAATGTGATAATTGTATTAAAGATATCCATAATCAATCAATGAGAATTTCAAACTCTCCCTCCTCTTTATTGCTTTGGTTGATTTCATCTTTGTTGATTTGGTTTTGATGATTGATTCTTGATTAGTGTAGTTCCTCTTCAATACTTGTTGATGTTTGATTTAATTTACTTGCTTGTTGATTAGATGATGATTCTTGAGTAGTTGTTTGCTAGGGTTGGGTAAAATATGTATGATTGATGGATTGAGATTGATTTAGGAATTTGAGTAGTTCATGTGTTGTAATTTAATTGATTAATAGAGGTTTGCATGTTGTCTAGTTTGATTGGAGTAGCTAACCATGATGCTAAACTTGATTGCATGATTGAATTGATTGACATGACCACTTGATATCGATTTGATCATAATTGGTTAAGAATTTGATTATGTTTCTTCTTATTGTTTAGCACTAGAGAAATCTAGGTTAGAGAGTATGAGGATGATTAATTGAATGCTCTTAATTGCTCCTACTATTTGTCTTTACATTGCTTGCATTGCTTACATTGCTTAATTCCCTAATTAGCTTGATTATCATGAATTCATGTTGATCCCCATTCCCTAGCGTTTCTTTCGTTTGGTTCTTGGTTTTGTTAGTTGATTAGTGTACCTCTTATCCTCTTGACTTCGACCTAGCTTAGGCATTGATTGGAAATACTTGAACATAAGCATTCCTTGTGGTTCGACCATTGGCTTACCTCTATACTCGTATTTAGGTTTGTTAAGTGATTATAAATTTGTTTGGCTCTAGGGAGGATTAGTTAACGACCTAGTTTTCCCTATATCAAAATGGTGCCATTGCCGGGGAGTATTTTTTGCGTCTAGGCAAATACATTTTTTGAAGGAAATATGAAACATTTAGTCATACACTATATGATCATGTCAATATAACTTTTATAATTCCAAAATAATGAATTCTATCTATAATCTATAACTATATGTACTACAAATAAATCATGAATGATATTTAGTCATGTATGTGATTATGTCAATATGATTTTTTACATATTTTTAATATGTTAGATTTTTATAATAATACTAACATGTATGAAGTACTACGTATACGATACTACTCACTCCGGGTTTTTTTTGGGAAAAATTATCGTAAATAATACCACCTTTCACCCGTCCGCTAAAAACAAGTCGACCTTTTGATTATCCATAAATAATACCACCTTTATTGCTAATCTGCTTTATTTAGGTGAAAAAACTAGCAACTTAGAACTAAGGCAACAAGTTAAAAAAAATCCCTTGACCTTTATTTCCCTCCCAAATTGCACAGCTGGCAATTATTTACTCCAACTACCCAAACCAGACTGCTCTAATAACTCTTTCGCCATTATTAAAGCTCACCTAAATTCGTACCAATTGTAGAGTGACAAAGGCAAATCGGGAAAGAAATCAGAAGCTACGAATTACGTCGCAAATCGCCCTAAAGTTGGTTAATTGCGTCGAAATTCACCCTAAAGTTGCTTAATTTAAGGTAAGAACTCAAAACTTTTGTTGTTCTTCTTTCATTTTTTTGGGTTTTCTAGACTATGATTTTATGTTTGATATTTAAGGAAATTAAATGTGTGAAAGTTATTTGTGTTTGATTATGCTTGTTGTATCATAATTTGGTTTTGTCGAAGGTGTTTGATTTCTTGTAGTTCAACTGTAATTGGATAGCTAAATTTAGGTTTTATTTGGGGTTTTTGTTAATGCGTGACGATCGTCATTTATGGCGCTCAATAGAGTAGCTTTTAGTTCCTTTTTCTATATTTTCTTGCTTTATTTTCATATAATTTTTCTAGTTTTCTTTTATTTTCCATCTTTATAACTCATTTCGGTTTTTCGTTTACTTTTATTAGTTTTTCATGATTTTTGTTCTTAATTTGTTATTTTAGTTAAGTTTCAATTCATTTTGCTTTCTCCCTTATTTTTACTTGAATTTTTGTAGGTGAAGTTTCAAAGTTTTATTTGCCACGCTCTCATTGATTTTAGGTCATGAACACGCAAATATGTGAAGATCAAGGGCTGCCCTCCTCGCGAGCATCATCACGAGAGCGCCGTCGATAGGGATGCACGAGAGCGCTAGGAGCAAGACTTCACGCTACGGACTACGAGCAAGCAAGAGGAGCCGCGCATGCCACAACATTGCAGCACTGGTGCGCACGCGCAGGCCCCCCTGTGCGAGCGCACAAGCCCTTGTGTGGGCGCGCACGGGCCAGTGGTGCGCGTGCACGGTCCAGTGGTGCTCTCCGTCCCCTTATGCTCGTTTTACTATATATACCGCTTGACTTTTCCTTTTTTAGGGGGATGACGTTTTCACTTGTACTTGAGACTTATTTGCAAATTTAGTAGAGAGAGAAAGTAGAGAGAGAAACTTTAGATTACTTGTTTTGTACTTCAAATTACATCTTTAAGCTTGGATTTCATCTTCAATCAATGAAAATTAGTGAGAATTTCTTTCTTTGAATTTACTTTTTCTTGATCTTTCCTTTCATTCTTGAATGTTTGATTGGATTGTTGATCTTTGGTTTGAGAATTTGTTGAATTTGATTTTCTCTTTGATTAAGCTTGAAATGATGAAGTTTATGATTCAATTTGCTTTATTTTTCAATTCCATTATGATTTGTGAGTAGATTAGTAGCTAGGGAGAAGGGGAATCATGCTTGATTGATGATTTTTGCTAGTTGATGATTCTTGATTAATTGAATTGTTGCAATTAAATTGGTTGACATAGTTGTGCATGTGATTAATTTGATTAGGAGTGATCAACCTAGATGATTAATCTAGATTGCATAGCGAATTTCTATGACATGAACCCTTGATTTGAGAATTGCTTTAATTGGTTGAATTTGTATTTGATTTTCCTTGTTAGTCATTCTTAGTGAACCCTAGCTTGACTTATAGGAGATAGCTTTTGAATTCTATTAATTGCAACTATCGTTTGTCCTTTGCTACGTTTGAATCAATTGAGTTATTCATCAATTAGCATGATCATTGAGCTTGCATGTGGGACCTTAATCCCTTGTGTTTAGCATATTGATTTTCTTGACTTGATTAGTTGATTGAAACTTTAGTTACAACTCAATTCACCTCTCATTCTTTGAAGTAGCTTGACCATAGGCTATAGCATTCTCCCTCTCATTCCTCGTGGTTCGACTTGGACTTGTCCTATACTAGGAATAAGTTTGACTTTCTTAATTGTTTGATTTGTGGTGCTTTAGTTTTCAACGACCTAGATTACCACACATCAAAATGGCGCCATTGCCGGGGAATGATATTGGTGCTTTGCTATAGTTGTTGAGTATACTTCATTTTTAATTGGAAAATACAAAAATATTTTTCTCTTTTTGGCTACATTTGTAGCCGTGCTACTAATTGTTTCTTTTAAGATTGTATGCGTAGAGCACGTGGTCGTTCACTAGTGCCACTTGATCCGGAAATTGAGAGGACAATTGCAAGGATAAGAGTTGCTAGACATTCTTTGAGTTCTAACACTCCAAGTGAAGAGGAATCACAGCAAGAAGAACAAGTAAGGATGGGAGAAAATCCAAGGGTGGCGTTGAAGGAATTGGGGATTTCGGGTGCATATAGGTTTGAAAGTGGGATTGCTTCACCTACAACACCGGCGAATGACTTCGAAATAAGGCCGGCAATGATCACTTTGATAGAGAGGCGACAATTTAGTGGGGCTAAACATGAAAGCCCGCTAAACCATCTCAAAGAGTTCGAAAAATATTGCAACACTATCAAAATGAATGGAATTTCCCAAGAATTCATCCGCCCCAAGCTTTTTCCCTTTTCTCTCCTAGGGCATGCTTTGGAATGGTTGGAAAAGGAAGTCAAACCAAATTCTCTAAGGACATGGGACGAAGTGACCAAGGAATTTCTATCCCATTTCTATCCACAAAAGAAAACGGCGGAGGCTAGAGCTTTGATTGAAGGTTTCAAGCAAAAGCCTAGTGAAAGCCTCTACGAAGCATGGGAGAAGTATAAAGAGTATCAAAGAGAGTGTCCTCACCACGGAATTGCTACCTACCAAATCATTCAAATCTTTTATGGTGGCCTAAGTCCTCAAGGGAAATCATGTCTTGATGGAGGAGCCGGAGGTCCCTTATGAATAGAACGGAGGAGGAAGTGGTAGACATAATTGAAGACGTAGTGAGGTACTATAGAGATTGGCAAGATGGTGAAAGAGAGTCAACTAGCAAAAGTAGTTCTTCGGTGTACTCGGTTGAGCACCTTAATGCCATAAACAACTTGTCCTCACAAATGACAAACTTGGGGAAGGAAATGTCTGTTATTAAGGAAAAGTTTAAAAGTGCTACCTCTCAAGTTTTGAATCTTCCCTCCTAATCTAAGGGGAGAGGTATGTCTTCTAACTCTCAACCTTCTCCCTCTTCTAGTAACATGCCTAGTGGTTTTTGTTTTGTGATGTTTGTGGATCGTATGATCATGATGCTTTTGATGCGTGCCTTTTATGGCACTCTTAAAGTAGGTTTTCTTCGTAGTTTTATGATCGTTTTTAGTCTTTTATGTCGTGTTTTTACATAATAATGCTTGTTTTGCGTGTTTGTGTATAAGTTTAGAGAAATGTGTGCTTTTGATGGTTTTCTTATTATTTTATTCATTTATCGGGTATTTCTCTGGCTTCTCTATTTCTTTGACTTGTTTTGTAGGTGTGCCGAGTATCCCGGGATTTTATTATCGAGGAGGAAACTTGAGCGCATTCAAGGAAGTCAATGGAGCTAAGTTCAGGAATCCTAGCATGCAACTCAAGCAAACCAAGATAGCTCCGCAAGCACAAGCACCATGGAAGTAATGTTTTGGTTCGGAGTGTACAAGTGCTTGAAGAATAAAAGGATGCCCTCCTCGCGGGCATCGCCTCGAGTGCACTGATGATAGGGATGCTCGGGAGCGCAAAGATTGATCGAGCAAACAAGGGGAGCTAAGCCTCGTGCATCACAGCAGGGATGCGTGCGCCAGACCGGGGTGGCTGGTGCGTGCACACGGCCTGCTCTGTGCCTTGCTGTGCGTGCGCACAAGGAGGTGGTGCGTGCGCACGGCCTGCTTTGCTTACCTTAGCTCGTTTTATTATAAAATAGCCTTGACCTTTCTATTTTAGAGTACGATTTTAGAGATTAGCTTAGACTTTCTATCTCATATCTTAGCTGAGGTTGAGAGCTTCTCTCTCTAGTTTTAGGAATAGTTTAGGAGTAGTTTTAGAGAGAGAAAGTAAGGGATTTCAATGGTGGTTTGAGAGATTGGAGATTCAATGGTGACAATTGTATTGAAGATCTTTTTAATCAATCAATGAGCATTTCTCACTCTATCTCATCTTATTGCTTTGTTTAATTTCATGTTTGTTTGGTTAGATTTTAATGTTTGATTCTTGATTAGTGATTTTGTTCTTGATATTTTGTTGATTCTTGATTTCTTTAGTTGATTGTTGATAGATGATGATTCTTGAGTAGTTTTTTAGCTAGGAATTGGGTGAAGCTTGTATGATTGATTGATTGTGATTAATTTGGGAATTGTGTTAACTGATTGTTGAGATTAAAGTGATTAATGAAGGTTTGCATGTGTGTAATTCTATTAGGCCTTGAGAATTATGCTATATTGCATTGTAATTGCTAATAACAGGACCAATTGATTTAGGAATTGCAATTATTGATTGGTTTGGATTGTGATTCTCTTAGTTTGTTATTCATAGTGAACCCTAGCTTAACAATTAGGAGATAGCTCTTTGATTCCGATTGATAGCTCTTATCATTAGTCTTCACAACCTTTGACTGGCATAATCTTCTCAAGTTGTTGCAATTTTGTCATGATTACTTGTTGATCCCATTCCTAGTGTTTCATTAGTTTGGTTGTTCATTTTGTTAGTTGTTAGTGTTCCTTTTTACCTTTGACTTCGACCTAGTTTAGGTGCATAATTGAGAGTGCTTGAACATTACCGTTCCTTTGGGTTCGACCCTTGACTTACCTCTATACTCGTATTTAGGTTTGTTAAGTGTTTATCAATTTTTTTTGGCTCTAGGGAAGATTAGATAATGACCTACATTTTCCCTACTTCAGCTTCTAATTTATGGATGTTTGTGATGATCAAGATGGGAATTTGAATGAGCATTTGAACTATGTGTCAAATAATAATGATTCAAGGTTTGAGAATCAAAGGGGTTAATGGAATAGGAATTATAACAACCATGGAAATTTTGACAACTATAACCAAGGTGGTGGTAATAGGAACAAAGGGAACCAAAACTCCTGAGGTAACTATAACAACCAAGGTTATAGTGGTCAAAATCAAAACCAAAATTATGGTAATCATAACCAAGGTTATAGTAACCATAATCAAGGTTATGGTCAAAATCAAAATAGAGGTAATTGGAACAATCAAAATAGGGGAAATTTTCAAAACAATGCTCAAAGGGGTCCCCTACCCGGTTTTGCTCCAAAGACCCAAAGTGATAATTCCTATGTTCAAGACTTTTCTTCTTCTAGGACTAACTTGGAGGAAATCATTGAAAACCAAACCAAGTTGTTGAACACTTACATGGCGGTGAGTGATAAGAAGTTTAATGAAATGATGACCCGCAATAAGATGGTTGAAAACCAAATTTCTCAACTTGCCAATGTTTTGAAAGACCAAGAAAGCCCTTCTTCTTTACCCTCTCAAGGCCTAGACCCTAAGAGACCCATTAATTCCATAGTCACAAGGAGTGGTAGGGTGCTTGAGGAGAGTTTGCCTAGCAAGAGTAAGAGTAAGGAGGGTGCCAAGGAGGTTTTAGTTGAGGATGAGGGAGATGGTGCATCTTTGAGTGAAGTAATGGTAGAGTCACCTAAGGAGGTAAAGGAAGAGAGAGAAGTTGTGAAACCCAAACTTCCTTATCCACAAAGATTCATGAGACACAAGTTAGATGAACAATTTAGAAGATTTATTGACATGCTCAAACAACTTCATCTTTCTCTACCATTTACCGATATTGTCACCCAAATGCCGAATTATGCAAAATTCCTTAAAGACATTTTGAGTGGTAGGAGGACTTGTGATGTTGTGGAGACAGTGAACTTGACCGAGAATTGTAGTGCAATCATAATGAACAAGATGCCACCTAAGCTAAAAGATCTCGGAAACTTTTCAATCCCTTGCACTATCTATAAGATGCAAATTGATAATGCCTTATGTGACCTAGGAGCTAGTGTTAGCCTTATGCCATATTCGGTTTACCAAAGACTTGAACTAGGGGAACTCTTGAATACCAACATTACCTTGTAATTGGCCGATAGATCAATCAAGTTTCCAAAGAGTAAGGTAGAGGATGTCCCTTTGAGGGTTGGCAAATTTGTTATTTTGGTGGATTTTATGGTACTTGAAATGGATGAAGATGCTAGCATTCCTATCATTCTTGGTAGACCCTTTCTTGCTATCTCGGGTGCTTTGATTGATGTCAAGAGTGCTAAGATTTCACTTAAGGTAGGAGATGAGGTAATCGAATTTGACTTGAATGATAACATGAAGTACCCAAGTTCTTTCTTGGAGAAGTTTATGATGATTAACTCTCTTGATCATGTTATGTCTTCTATGCATGAGCAATTGCTCACCTCTAATGATGCTCTTGAGAATGTTTTGTTGAATAAGGAAAAGATAGGTGTTCCTAGCAAAGAGATGGCTTTGTATGAAGATTTGCTCAATGGGAGCCTTGAAGACGTTGATGAGCAAATGTGCATGAACATCACTAGCCAAGAATCATTGCAAGCGGCTACAACAAAAGAAGGTAAAGGTGTCCCCATGGTTGAGCTCAAACCTCTTCCATCACACCTTAGGTATGAATTCTTAGGCTCTAACTCAACTTTTCTCGTGATTGTTAGTTCCTCCTTGAGTGAGAGCCAAGCTCAAGAGTTGTGTGGTGTGTTGAGAAAGCACCAAGGTGCTTTGGGCTATACCATTAATGACCTCAAGGGTATTAGTCTCGCTTTATGCATGCACCATATCACTCTTGAGGATAATGCCTCACCAAGAATTGAAAGACAACGTAAACTTCACCCTTAAATGGGGGAAGTAGTCAAGAAGGAAATCACCAAGCTATTGGATGCGGGAATCATATTCCCCATCTCTATCTCAAGGTGGGTTTCCCCGGTCCATGTTGTCCTAAAGAAAGGAGGCATGACCGTTGTAGAGAATTGGAAAGGTGAACTCATTCCTACAAGGACGGTCACGGGATGGAGGATGTGTATAGATTATCGACGTCTAAACACATCCACCAAAAAGGATCATTTCCCCCTTCCCTTCATTGATCAAATTCTTGAAAGACTAACAAGTCATAAGTATTATTGTTTTCTTGATGGTTATTCTGGTTTCTTTCAAATTCCCATTCACCCGGATGACCAAGAGAAAACAACTTTTACTTGCCCATCTGGAAGTTTTTCTTATAGGAGAATGCCATTTGGGCTTTGCAACGCCCCCTCCACCTTCCAAGTATGATGAGCATATTTGGAGATATGTTGGAAGAGGAAATGGAAGTGTTCATGGATGATTTTTCGGTGGGAGGTGTTTCGTTTGAAGGTTGCCTTGAGAACCTTGAAAAGTGTTTGGCTTGGTGTGAGAAAGTGAATCTAGTCTTGAATTGGAAGAAATGTCACAAGGCTGAGGAAGGCATTGTCCTTGGTCATAAGATATCCCACAAAGGAATAGAGGTGGATCAAGCAAAGATTGAAGTCATTGAAAAGCTACCACCTCCGGTCAATGTAAAAGGTGTGAGGTCTTTCTTAGGGCATGTCGGGTTTTATAGGAGATTCATCAAGGATTTCTCTCTAATTGCTTAGCCCCTCAATGTTCTTCTTCAAAAGGATGTTGAGTTCGTGTTTGATGATAGATGCTTGGAAGCATTCAACAAATTGAAAAAAGCTTTGACTTCTACTCCCATAGTCCAAGCCCCGAGATGGGATTTATCTTTTGAATTGATGTGTGATGCTAGTGATACGGCTATCGGAGGTGTTTAGGGTCAAAGGGTTGATAAGAAGCTCCATGTCATCTATTATATGTCCAAAACCCTCAATGGAGCTCAACGAAATTACACAACAACGGAAAAGGAGTTTTTAGCAATTAAGCATGCTTTTGAGAAATTCTGTTGTTATTTGTTAGGTTATAAGACTATTTTTTTCACGGATCATGCGGCTCTCAAATATCTCTTTGGTAAGAAGGAATTAAATCCTAGATTGCTTCGGTGGGTTCTTGAACTTCAAACCTTTGATATTGAGGTTAGAGACAAGAAAGGGGCTGAGAATGTTGTGGCGGATCACCTCTCCCACCTTGAGGACTTCCAAGTCCAAGATGATGGTTCCCCTATCGAAGATAGAATGCTTGATGATTTTTTATATGCCATTGATGTAAAGGAACTTCCTTGGTGTTGGGGTTTGGTGAGTTCGACTCACCGCGGAAACAACCCCTCCCGAGGAACCACTCGCAATAATTAAAATCACAAAGCATAAATAAATATTCACAAAGAAAAGATAACGAATCTTACCCTCGAAGCGAGCTTCGCCCAAAACCCGGGGCTCTTACTTGAAAGCTACTAGCACGTCAAGCGCCGCGCCTCCGACGGTATCCACCCACAAATGGGCGAACACAACTTTAAGGTCTACTACCTTGGGGTTAGCAAGGTCCGACCTAAACCCGAGTGTTATGTGAGTTTAAGAGTTTTCCCAAAAATTATGGAATGCTCTTTTTAACTCCCACTCAAGCACTTTACTCCAAATCCCAAGCTTGGTATTTATAGAGGAAAGTATGAGTGGGAATTTCTATCCCATCAATGTGGGATCATGAAATTCCACAAATTAATTTAAAGCTAAATTAAATTAAAATTACAAACTAATAATAAATCTACAAGTGGCATCACCATGTGAGATGGGTTGGTGAGGACCACGTGGAGAGTAGGGGACCATACTTGCTCCCTACTCAATACTCTCCTTGTGCCACATGTCCTCTCCCACTTACTCCCATATTCCAAGCTTCCCCTTTATTCATGTAACTATGTCCCGAGCCAAGCCTGAGCCCGGGCCGAGCCCGGCCCGCACCAGCCCGCACCTGGCCCGCAGCCAGCCCGCACCAGCTGCTGCTGTGCGCGGCTGCTGCTGCGGTTTGGTGCGGCTGCGGCTGCTGCCGTGGTGCGGTTGCTGCCGTGGCACGGCGCGGCTGCTGCTGTGCCTAGTCGCGGCTGGCCGGGGCTGCTATCACGGTGTGCTAGCTCGTCTTGCCCCTAGCATTCGGATGCTCAGGGCACACCGATGCTAGGGGTATTTTCGGGAATATGGTCGATTTATTATTATTTTGCGCGTCTCGTCTTTTATCATTTTTGACTCGACTTCCGACGATCGGTTTCGACGCTCTAAGCTCGAATTACCGACGTCTAAATATTTAACACTCAGGCGACGAATTAATTTCTTCCGAATTAATTCGTCGAGTTGGTTCGCATATATTTGCTTGGGTGTGACCTAAAGGGTTCAGTCAAGATTAAGCTGTAATATTAATTATATTAATATTACTGATCGGAAGCGGCCTCCACCCAGGCATTCCGATCACTTGACCTTACTGAATATATTAGCTTTCTAATAATTCTGAACCCGCTATCTGAATAATACACTTGTTCGAAGGATACCATTCCTTTCAATCTCCCACTTGTCCTTCCGGACAAGTGTGCATTTAGTGTATAGCCCTTATCCTATGTCTCTTCATGTCTCTTCATGAACTACAGAGTAAGATTACTAGTCATCTCTGTGACGTCCAGAAGTGTTTCTCGAAATCCGAGTTTGACTGTCAATAAGCAGATGATTTCTAAAATCCATCTGAGCACGGCCATGCATTTTTCACAGTCTCGCTCTTCGAGAGGCCTTGTAAACAACAAGACATGTTCCCTATTGTTAGTAGGGGGACATTTCCAGTCTTGTAATGTAGCTTTTCTTACTAACAGGACTCACCCGCCCGATATCTGTCTTTATAATCCCCAATTACGGCAGACGTTTGGCGGATACCAAAGCAGACCAGTACCCAAACAAGAGATCTTCCACTACTCATGGTCAAAGGAAAAGAGTTCCGATAGTAATAATGAGAAAATACTTATGACGATTTTTAATCTCTTAAAGCATCCTCATAGGTCTGTCCAGTATGGTTCTAAACCAATACCTGTGCAAATGACTTGTATCCTCATAGCACAAGAAACGGTGCTATAAATCATACTACACACTAATCTCTGATGGTCATTATTCGTCCACAAAATACGACCTTGATTAGGGATAATTTTCGATTAAAATATTCAACGTTCACTTAATAGGTGTTTCTTTATCCAAGCCATTGACTTGATACCCTATTTTGAATATTTATTAGAATTGAATGGACTCATTATTTAATTCTAAACCACAATTAAATAGTTTTGTGGAATATTTAAAAATATTTTATTCCACTATGAAACTTCACAATGTTTCATCTTATGATAAATGGTTTTTTTTCAAATGTTTTAAGAGTAGTACTCTTCATAAAAATTCATAGAAATCACACTCATATTTGATATGTTTGATTTCTTTCATGCAATTATGAATGTTGTCGTTCACTTATTGCATAGGTTTAGTTATAATTACTTTGCAAACCTTAGCATCTTCATTATCCACCATTTCCATAATAAGATGATAAAATTTTGAGAGTGTTAATGGATTACATGTGATTCAGTATTTATTGTCCAAGCAATAGCTCCCACTCATTTTCATGATTTGAGACCTTCTACTTGACAACCTACAATCATTAATGTTCAACAACGAACCTTTCCATTTAACATCTATCTTATTATTGCCTTTAAGGCAACAATATTCTCGATGATGCCTTGCTTAGGTTTTATTCCAAGCGACTCACAACGATTTGGGATACCCTAATCACTTGTGATCATGGAAATTTTCCTTAGATTCCCGCACATCATATATGGATGCACATCTATGTTACCATTCTCAAGCCACAACGCTTCTTGCCTCGTGCTTATAAATGGTTTCCTTGCTAAGGATCTAATCCTTGTTAAGGTTTGTGCTTGCAACATCAAAACTCAAATTATATTTGTTTCCATGCGTCAAGAACTTCATCCTATTACTTATCTAAGTTCTATGGATGTTCTTGACTATAATCTAATGATCTAATACTTAGATTAATGTCGATTGGTATTATATACGTACTTCACATGCTCTAAGCATGTAAGTCATCTGACGATTCCATATCATAGCCTTACATGATGGATTTAATTCTAGAATGATTCTCAATTTTATTCCATCCATGTGACCTTTAGCTCATACAGTTACACTGAGTCTTGCCAAATTGTTCGCTATATGATATGATTGAAAGTCTCTTAATAGAGTCTTTCTTGTTTGATTTAGTACTTAGCCTAGCTTATACTTAGTTCAAACATTTACTTAGCTTCATTCATATGGGTCGAAAGCCTTTCAAAATCCTTCATGTTTAACATGGTAATTTCCTTTACTCATTTAAACATTTTAATTTATTCTATACCATAGAACTTAATTCCCAACATGTACTAAGTATCGTCTTTAGCTCGGTTCATTGTCGAAAATACTTTCAAATCTAAGCATTTAGCATTCGATAGTTGTTTCACAATAGAGTTCGTAAACATCTTGTTGGACCATTACTTTTGCTCCCACTAAACTTCTTGTTCATCAGAATTTCTATGTTTCTCCATATGTCAATCCTCTTATTAACTTTATGAGAAAACACGTTCCAATTCCTTCATGCAATGCTTCCTTTAATCCCATAACGGATTCCATGTGCTTGCTTTCAAATCTAGCATTTATTTAGATTTTCAAAACCCTTAGACTATTCCATAGTCACTTCTAAAATTCCATTTTGGGAAGGCGGTTTTGGTATCTATTTTGCCATATTTCATATGCGCAATTTTGCTAGATCAATCATGAAAAGACTTGAGCATTCCAATTGGTGAATGGGATTTTATTAAAATCAACTCCTTGAAATTAATTATATCCTTTACAACCAATCTAGCTATGTATGCATATACATTTCCACATTTTTTAGTTTTCCCTTGAAAACTTATTTGCAATCGATGGGTCTTTCACCTTTCATGCAAATTAATCAAGTTTCAAACATGATTTTCAAACATGAAGTCTATTTCGGATTTTCATGGCTTTTAACCATTATTCGGAATTTGGATTTGTCGTAGCTATCTTACAAGACATTATTCCTTTGCTTGTAAGTCTTAGGTTTATTTCTAACTTAATAGAAAATTTATAAGATTCAATCCAAGCCTTTGGTGAATTCTATACCTATACGGGGCAATTGCATCAAACACTGAGTTTTAAGGCGCTTTCAAAGCCCTTTTATTATGTTGATCTTACTCAAACATCTTTAATGTTTTGTGAGTAATGAATTCTCTTTTAAGGCACTTGTAAAGTCCTTTTTGAGTATTCTTGATCAAGCATTCTCATGAAGTCCTTTAAGGTCTTACGAAATTCTCAGTTCTAGTTTGTTGCTAAGCTCGATGGTCATCAAGTTCATTTTCCTCCCACTTGTCGTTTTGGAAACGTGTTACTTTCCAGAAAGACACTACTTAGAGCAACAAACAATTTTTGTTCTCAATTAGGATGTGGAGGTAATACCCGTAGTCTCACTTGAATGCTTACAAAGAGACATGTATATTGTCTTTGGGTAAAAGTTCGTTGTGAAACAAACAGTTAGCTCCCACTTGAGCTATCTTAGTCTTTATTGAGCCATTCAACTCCCACTGAGCCACCTAGATCCCCTTGAGCCACTTTGCTCCCACTGAGCTAGTGAGCTCCCACTAAGACTAAGAGCCTTAGACATATACTTGAAAAGACTTTTAGAAGTTATTTCTATCCATAACTGAATATGGCGTCCTTTCTTAGCTTCGACATTTTGTTTAGTGTAACATTAGTCATTTGTGCAAATCTTTAAGAACTTTATAGGAAGGGTTGTGAACCATCATCGTTCGAGTCATTTTCAAATGACGCCGAGGTCTCCGTGAAGACACACCATGTTCTTTGTGGAGTTATTTATGAAAATTTCCATTCATAACTTTGAGATAGTCACGCTTGGCTCAAGCAAACATCGCTCGATCTAATCTAGACGTTTTGATATCTTGCCAAGTCAATTCTGTACTTCAATGAACTCTTGAGCTACTCAAGTCAAGTTTGTTCACATTTGATGAATATAGCCATATCCTTTCAAATTCTTTGTGAAACGTTGAAGTAATTGAATCCTCTTTAGCCTTCGGAGTCAATTGTCTATACCAAGAACAATAGCTCTCTGTTTTGTCGGTTTCAACAAGTAAGACTTTCTTATCTTAGAATGATTCCAATTCGAGCAACTATCAAGAGCCTATCTAATAGAGCCTTGAGTACGTTCTTGTCAATGTGACATTTCTAAAGATGTTTGGAACGCAAATCAAGCCCATGACTTAAACTTAGTGAGTTTATCATGTTAGAGAAATGTTTGTTTATAATCAAGCATTCTTAACTCAACGCTTGGATAACCATCCCATTCAAATAAATCTCGCAACTATTGCTCATTACTTTGAATGTGAGTCTTTCCGTGTGTAAACGGATCAATTGCTGATTATGGAACATAATAACCATTACTTGTTCCAGCCTTTGGCTTAAAAGGTCTTTAAACAAAACATACGACCTTACAACTGATGTAGCTCTTCTTGCTTCATTCTAAGCTTGTAAGTCGATAACTTAGCTTAACTTCAATAGTTTGAGGCCATTATCATAGTGGAACACTCAAGCAGTATCCGATACTTGTGAAGATAACGAATTGCTAAGTTAACTACAATAACATGAACTCATGAGTTGAAATCTAATTCCTTTTCTTCGTTCCTTCTTTCCTATATTTCTTATCATACAATATCTCATATTCTTACTTTAAGAATCATTTCTTTAAGTACCTTGACTCTTATACTTTGTTAGGCATAATCAAGCACCTAGTGCGCCGTTAAACAAAGTTCCATCTTTTCCATTAATTCTTACTCGAATTACTACATCAATGAGTCCTACTCAATTATGTATGATACGAAAAGATACGTTGGTTGTCAAACATTGACAATCTTGAGTTTGCAACTCAATACCTCATGTTTTATCAAAACTACCTAGTATTTTGAATACATGATGTCCAACCGTCCTTTCTGACTTAGTTATAAAAGTCTTTTATGAAAATTGTATTTTAGAAATGCTTTTCCTTCCTTTGAGAACTATTCTCAAGGATTTCCTTTACCAATCATGGAAACAATATTATTTGATTTAGAGTACTATGAATATAAGTGCAAAGTATAACCATTTATCAAGAACATAATAAGTTTGAAATTTAATAGCATTCATGCAAACTTCAATCTTATTAAACGTCTTATTTACGCATAAAAATTGTCCCTATTTGGCGAAAATAAGGCGATTCCAAGATCCGAAGAAACAAAGAGTGGTTAAGAATGCTTAGGCTTGTCTTAAACACTCAATCTTCTCGGTAAGCATTGCCTTGCTAATGGCTCTAAGCCACTCTTGGTTAGACAATCGTCGCATCTAATGCATCTTTGACGATGTGTCTCTTTTGCCACGGTATGTGAGGACTCCTCACTCATACCGATGAGTTAAACCAAAACCAACGTGCACACCCAGTGTGCCTTATGCCCCTTAGAGGAGTGGTGGCACCTCGCTTTGGCGTAGCCTACCATCACCATCGTCCGGTTAGTAAGTGTTGTTTTGGAAAGGCAAGTTTTACTCAATATTATTAGGGACCTAGGATTTCTATGTTGGTTGATTTAAGTGAACTTAACTAATCATCGCAACATCAAGAAAACATAAACATGCATCTAACGAATATTTCACACACATATATATAACCATAAAATATAAAGCGAAATAATAGATGCATATTGGCAACTAGCATAACCCCTTGAAATCTTCATATCTTCAAAAGGTCTTCATTTGCATTTCAAGGCTTTGTCTTCCAAGATACGCCGTCTTCAAGACTTAACCAAACTATGCAAAAACTAGTGTCTATAACTAGGAATAATCTAAGTATTAAAGTACAAAAATACTTAACGGTGCGTAAACCGTATTTAGATTTACAAAAATACATAACGGCACGTAATCCGTATTTTCTATCCTAGTCGGGTCCCACTAGTTGCCTTTTCATAAAACCTGTGTGAGAGAGAGAATATATATATTCCATTCATCCATTCACTATTTGTGAATGGCCCATGCAATTTACAAAATTAACAACAAGTAAAATGCATTCAAACAACGCGCGCACTAGTAACTAATCTAGGTGGTTAATCCGATTAACACGCCTAATTAAAACTAGTCAAAGTTGTTTAACCGATTATATAAATTACGTCATTAATAATTGAAGCTCCCACTAAATTCCGCATTTCCTTAATTAATCCAATTAATTAAGTCGGTAGCACCCAAACTTGTCAAAATGAAATTTTGCCAATGCCGCTCAAAAACCGAGGCCTAGCCTCCCAAAATTTTAATTAAAATGAACAAAAATAATTAAAATAAATAAACGGCAAAATAATTAACTTCAAGCCTACTACGACTAGTCACCTCACCGCACCAAGCATACGCACACGCCAAGACCACGAACACACGACCCACGGCACACGGCCGCGAGCCCCTGCCACAGCACAACCGCGCGTGGCTGCTGCTGCCGCGCGTGAGCTGCTGCTGTGCGTGGCTGCTGCCGCGCGTGTGGCCCACCATCGAGGCAGCGCAACCACCGTGGCAGCCACATGCGGGCTGCTGTGCAGCCCGGCTCGCCATGGTGGTGCATTGCCTCGTTTTGCGTGCCACTACCTTGGGATTTGATCCCTTTTTCCGCGAGACAAAAATAATTAATTCTAAATTAATTTTAGAACTAATTTGGTGAGCAAAATAAAATTTTAAACAAGTCTAACTTAATAAAATTTTCAAAGTGCAATAACCAAAATAATTCCAAGAACCATCTTTAATTAAATTGGTTTAGCTTGGTGCAAAATAAAATTGAGGCAATTTCTCACTTTCAATTTAATCAATTTAAATTAAACTTGAGAATTTGACAAAGTAAAGGGAAGTTGGAAAAATATGAACTTTAATGTTCAAATGAAAATTCCAACATCTAAAATTTGTGAATCCTTGAAAATTATATCTTCCAACATGAAGATAACCAAATTTCTATCACAAAATTCGAAACTTTATGTTTCTAATCAACTCAAAATGATTAAAACAACAAGGTTCAATTCAAAATAACATGGAGTTTAGTGGTTTTCAAAGTTTCAATCACTTATCACAAATAAAGATTGAATCTTTAACACTTAGGAAGCCTCAAAAATAAAATTTTCACACTAAAAAGCAATTAGTTTGCAATTATGTGAAAATAAATCAACCTTTAAGCATCAAATACTACCAAGTAAGTGTGCTTCATAAAAGTGCAGAAAATTATGCAAATAATCAACCATATAATCAACAATTTATGCCATTAATTTCAAGGTTAGAAAAGACTTAAAATTTTTCGTCAAAAACGAAAAACCCCTCGAAAAAGGCATTTCTGGTCAGAATTTGGCTAAAATCACTGCCCTAATAGGATAAAACCCTTTCCAGAACATGTTTTCCACCCAAAATTCACTAGTCGTGGGCGAAAATATGGGTTCTGGGCCAAATTCGACATTAAAAACGGGATTAAATAAATAAAACCGAGCTACTAATCTAATTAGCAACATAAACCAGAAAATTAAGCCAAAAAATAAACCTTGAAAAACATGATTATAAAAATCAACGAGCGGGGCTCCGATACCGCTATTGGGGTTTGGTGAGTCCGAATCACCGCGGAAACAACCCCTCCCGAGGAACCACTCGCAATAATTAAAATCACAAAGCATAAATAAATATTCACAAAGAAAAGATAATGAATCTTACCCTCGAAGCGAGCTTCGCCCAAAACCCGGGGCTCTTACTTGAAAGCTACTAGCACGTCGAGCGCCGCGCCTCCGACGGTATCCACCCACAAATGGGCGAACACAACTTTAAGGTCTACTACCTTGGGGTTAGCAAGGTTCGACCTAAACCCGAGTGTTATGTGAGTTTAAGAGTTTTCCCAAAAATTATGGAATGCTCTTTTTAACTCCCACTCAAGCACTTTACTCCAAATCCCAAGCTTGGTATTTATAGAGGAAAGTATGAGTGGGAATTTCTATCCCATCAATGTGGGATCATGAAATTCCACAAATTAATTTAAAGCTAAATTAAATTAAAATTGCAAACTAATAATAAATCTACAAGTGGCATCACCATGTGAGATGGGTTGGTGAGGACCACATGGAGAGTAGGGGACCATACTTGCTCCCCACTCAATACTCTCCTTCTGCCACATGTCCTCTCCCACTTACTCCCATATTCCAAGCTTCCCCTTTATTCATGTAACTATGTCCCGAGCCAAGCCACGAGCCAAGCCTAAGCTCGGGCCGAGCCCGGCCCGCACCAGCCCGCACCTGGCTCGAGCCCAGCCCGCACCTGACCCGAGCCCTGCCCGCACCAGCTGCTGCTGCGGTTTGGTGCGGCTGCGGCTGCTGCCGTGGTGCGGCTTCTGCCGTGGCACGGCGCGGCTACTGCTGTGCCTAACCGCGGCTGGCCGGGGCTGCTAGCACGGTGTGCTAGCTCGTCTTGCCCTTAGCATTCGGATGCTCGGGGCACACCGATGCTAGGGATATTTTCGGGAATATGGTCGATTTATTATTATTTTGCGCGTCTCGTCTTTTATCATTTTAGACTCGACTTCCGACGATCAGTTTCGACGCTCTAAGCTCGAATTACCGAAGTCTAAATATTTAACACTCAAGAGACGAATTAATTTCTTCCGAATTAATTCGTCGAGGTTGTTCGCATATATTTGCTTGGGTGTGACCCGAAGGGTTCAGTCAAGATTAAGCTGTAATATTAATTATATTAATTTTACTGATCGGAAGCGGCCTCCACCCAGGCATTCCGATCACTTGACCTTACTGAATATATTAGCTTTCTAATAATTCTGAACCCGCTATCAGAATAATACACTTGTTCAAAGGACACCATTCCTTTCACTTGGTTCGTCGATTTGGTTAATTTTCTAGCATGTGGGGAGTTTCCACCTTCATTTTCTAAGAATCAAAGAAAGAAGCTTAAGATAGAAACTCGACACTATTTGTGGGATGATCCAATTTTGTATAAGCGAGGAGTTGATGGCTTGATCTGTCGTTGCATTCCAAGTGAAGAAGTGCCGAATGTCTTAAAGATGTGCCACTCGGATCCTAGTGGTGGTCACATGGGAGTTTCCAAAACCACTTCAAAGATTCTCCAAAGCGATTTATGGTGGCCACATCTTTTTAAGGATACTCGGGGTTTCATCAAGTCTTGTGATAGGTGCCAAAGGACTGGAAAAATTTCAAAGAGGAATGAGATGCCTCAACAACCCATCATCGAGTTGGAAGTTTTTGATGTATGGGGCATTGACTTCATGGGACCATTCCCTTCTTCTTTTAGAAACCAATACATCTTTGTGGCGGTCGATTATGTTCTAAATGGGTTGAGGCTATTGCCTCCCCTACAAATGACCACAAGGTAGTGATGAAGCTAATAAAAAAGATCATCTTCCCGAGATTCGGTGTTCCCAAGGCGGTAATAAGTGACAATGGATCGCATTTTGTACATAATGCTTTCCAAAAGTTGTTGAGAAAGCATGACGTTCATCAACATTTTGGTCTTCCCTACCATCCTCAAACTAGTGGACAAGTTGAGGTGTCCAACAATCAAATAAAGTTGATCCTTGAGAAGACGGTTGCTTGGAATAGGAAAGATTGGGCAGACAAGCTAGATGATTTTTTATGGGCATACGGCTTTCAAGACTCCCATAGGCACCACTCCATACCGTCTTGTCTATGAAAAGTCATGTTATCTTCCGGTGGAGCTTGAGCACCGCGCTCATTGGTAATTAAGAAAATAACCTTCGATTTGGCGAGTGCGGGAGAGTAAAGGTGGTTGGATCTTCATGAATTAGAAGAACTTAGGGTTGATGCTTATGATTGTGCAAGTACCTACAATGCTCAATCTAAGGATGCTCATGACAAACTTATTGAGAAAAAGGAGTTTTGTGTAGGTGACAAAGTTCTTCTTTATAATTCTAAGATGAAGTTGTTCCCCGGAAAGCTAATGTCAAGGTGGAGTGGTCTTTATTTGGTTCAAGGTGTCTTTCCAAATGGTGTTGTTGAAGTTTCTATGTTGGATTCATCATCTCCGTTCAAGGTCAATGGCCATCGACTCAAGAAGTAATTCAATGGTGCTTTCGTTGGCCTAGTTCATAAAATGATTTTTCGTCAACCACCGTGATAGGTGGAGAACGTCGAGCTATGACATTAAACAAGCGCTTCCCAGGAGGCAACCCAGTTTTCTAACCCTTTCTTCTAATTTTTCGTTTTTTTTATTTCTTTTATTTTTGAGAAATTTTCTTATTTTTCTTGATTTTAGGTACCTTGGGATTGATTTGATTAAGATTTTCGACAATTTTGGTGTCATTTGAAGGTTTCAAGAGGTTGGAATTGATTTAAAGTGAAGATGAGATTGATGTACAGGGGCGCTCTCATGGCTGCGCTCTCGTGGATTTTAATCATGAACAAGTGCTTTTTGATAAATTTTGTGATTTTTGGTCTGACCCTCTCGTGGGCATCACTCGAGCTTGATGCTCGAGAGCGCCGATGAGAGCACCATACACATGAGCACAAGCCTTACACGCGCCGTCCCCCCTAGCCGCCCAGCCGTACGCACGCACGAAAGGGTGTGCGCACGCGCACAGTCGGGGCAACCGTTCCCCCCCCCCCATTTTTCTCTTTGAAATCAGCCCCCCCTCATTTGTACACTCTCTCTCCCTGATTTTCACTCCTTTTCTACTCCTTCATTTCAATTGTTTTTCTTTTTGAAATTGCTTCACAAATTCCTCATTATAATTCATCTTATAACAAATTACAACAAAAAAACACAATTTTAAGCTTAAATTTTCGGATTTTCGAGTTCAAAATTCGAATTTCAGGTCCTTTTTTTTTTTTTTTTTTTAATTTTGGGTGTTCAATTTTGGGCTTGGAACTTGCAATTTAGTGTTCTAATTGGCTTATTTCCTTCAATTATTCCATTTTCAAGTGTTTTTAAAGTTTCTTTGAGGTATGATTTCTCCATTTCTAGTCATCTTCTTCCTCAATTTGAAGCTTGAAACCCTTGATTGAGCTTTAATGGTAGAACTCCATTGTTAGTTCTTTTTTCTTGTATTTTGTGTTGTATGATGTTATTTGATCATAATTTGAAGCTTTTTCATGATGAAATTGTTTACCTTTCTTGAATTCTTGACATCACCATTGTTGGTCATCTTTCTCTCTCATGGGTTTGTTCATGGTAGCTTTGTTTCTTTAATGGTAGAACTCCATTGTTAGTTCTTTTTGCTTGTATTTTGTGTTGTATGATGTTATTTGATCATACTTTGAAGCTTTTTCATGATGAAATTGTTTACCTTTCTTGAATTCTTGACATCACCATTGTTGGTCATCTTTCTCTCTCATGGGTTTGTTCATGGTAGCTTTGTTTCTTTGTTTATTCAATGTTTTGAATAATTTTGCTTATGATGATT
The DNA here is from genome assembly GCF_948465745.1 of Chenopodium album. Classification (NCBI taxonomy): domain Eukaryota; kingdom Viridiplantae; phylum Streptophyta; class Magnoliopsida; order Caryophyllales; family Amaranthaceae; genus Chenopodium; species Chenopodium album. Next base: position 25,621,151 of record NC_137850.1, on the reverse strand, counting down.
CATGATTTTGGTCTTTCATGACAAAACTGTTGCCTTTGAATTGATAACTAGTTGCTTCTAATTTCTCATTGAATATTACTATGGTTGCTACTATATTCATGGCATTAGTTTTTTGTACCAATCCTTGTATCATTTATTTTGGATTATCTTTGTGCTTGAAATTTCTTGAGCAATTCTCTATGATTATTTGGTGATGATTTTATCTCTTGTGCACTTGTGTGTTTGAGCCAATTTCTTGATGAAATGCTTATGCTTTGCCTTTCTTCTTGTAGATAGCCCCTATTCGTCGCAAGAAAAGGGCTAGAAGAAGCACAACCAAATCCCGGCATGTTGTCCCCCCTCCTCCCGAGGTGGTTGACACATATGGCATTGAATTCTCAAAGGAACTCCATTGGGATAAATTCATCCAATTGACAAAGAGAAAGCTAAAGTCTACCCGCTTTTATGATCAAGCGACTACGACATTGCTATGAATTGATAAAGATGTTCGTTTGCTTGCTAAGAATTTAGTCCTTTTGGAGTTTTGGATTTGAATGCGCCCACTTATGCTCGGTTAACATATGAATTTCTTTCGTCCCTTGAAGTGATTCGTGAGAATAGTGGTGATTCTTCTAGGACATTGACTTTCCAATTAATCAATAATGATCATCGAATTTCAAAATCTCAACTTTGTTCATACTTTCGATTTCCTTGGGCCGTGGATGAAGATCACCTTTTATATCCGGCCAATGGAAAGATGAGTGATGATCATGGGTATGATGAGCTAAAATGGTGGTGGCGCATCTCTAATGAAGGAAAGTATGAGCCACAAACTTCAAAGGCCGCATCAATTATCCATCCGGCTATGCGATACTTCAATCGTATTCTCACATATGCTCTATGTTCTAAAGATTCTTTGGGTGCCATTGATGAGCGTCATTTATGGCGTTCAAAAGAGTAAGATTTAGGTTCATTTACTTTATTTTATTTCATCATTTTCATATAATTTCTTAGTTTTATTTGATTTTCCATTTTTATAATTCACTTAGGTTCTCGATTAGTTTTTACGAGTTTTTCATATTTTTAGTTTTATTTTGTTATACTTTCTCTCTTTGTTTTATTTGTGTTTTGTAGGTGAATAATCAAGTCAATTTGCTCATTTTGGGACTGCCTTGTTCGCGGGCATCATCTCGAGTTCACTGATGATGGGGATGCTCGGGAGCGCGGAGTTTGATCAAGCAAAGCGAAGGATCCAAGGCCTCGTGCACCACACAGGGGTGCGTGCGCGCAGACCATGCTGGTGGGTGCGTGCGCACGACCCTGTGCAGCCCCCTTCGCTCGATTTTTCTATTTATAGCTTTTGACTTTCTTTTTTTATGACGACTGAACTTTTGTACTTTAGATATAATTTTCCAAATATGGTAGAGAGAGAAAGTAGAGAGAGAAGCTTAAGATTTACTTGTTTGTACTTGAATTTGATCTTAGATTTCAATTGGATCTTGAAATTCCTTCTTCAATTCAATGAAAGTTTGTAAGATTTCTTTCCCTTGATTTACTTTTAATGCAATTCTTTCTAGTTTCTTGAAATTTTGATTGAGATTACATTCCTTGCTCTAGAATTTGTTGATTGATTGATTTTCTTTTGATTAAGCTTTAAATGAATATGAATTTGATTGAATTTGTTTTGTTCCTTAATTTCACCATGATTAGTGAGTAGATTAGTTGCTAGGGAGTAGGGGAAGCATGCTTGATTGATGAGTTTTGCTAGTTGATGATACTAAATTGATTGGATTGTTGCAATTAAATAGGTTGACATAGTTGTGCATGTGATTAATTAAACTAGGAATGATCAACCTATAAGATTAATCTAGATTGCATTGCAAATTTCAATGACATGAACCTTTGATTTGAGAATTGCTTTAATTGATTGAATTTGATTGTGATTTTCCTTGTTAGCCATTCATAGTGAACCCTAGCTTGGCTTATAAGAGATAGCTTTTGGATTCCTTTGATTGCAACTATTGTTTGTCCCTTGTGATGTTGAATCGATTGAGTGATCTAAAAATTAGCATAATCATTGATCTTGCATGTGGAACCTATATCTCTAGTGTTTAGCATATTGAATTCTTCGATTTGTCTAGCTTCTTGACACTTTAGTTACCAACCGCAACCATTTATATTCTTCGAATAAGCTTAACATAGGCTATAACATCGTTCCTACTCATTCCTTTGGGATCGACCCTTGACTTACCATATACTTGTATTAGGTTGGTCGAGTGTTTACAAATTAGGTTTGGCTCTAGGGAGAGGTAGATAACGAACTACATTTTCCTCTTGTCAAAATTGGCGCCGTTGCCGGGGAGTGATGTTGGTGCTTTGTTATAGTTGTTGAGTCTATTTCACCTTTAATTGAAAATACAAAAAGATTTTCTTTTAGGCTACACTTGTAGCCGTGTTACTAACCATTTCTTTTGAGATTTTATGCATAGAGCACGTGGTCATTCTCTAGTGCCATTTGATCCGGAAATTGAGAGAACTATTGCAAGGTTGAGGGGTGCTAGACGATCTTTAAGCCCTAGAATTTCATGTGAGGAAGAACCACAACAAGAAGAACAAGCAAAAATGGGAGAAAATCCAAGGGTGGTGTTGAAAGAATTGGGGATTCCCGGTGCATATAGATTTGAGAGTGGGATTGCTCCACCTACAACACCGGCAAATGACTTTGAAATAAGATTGGCAATGATCACTTTGATAGAGAGGCGACAATATAGTGGGGCCAAGCATGAAAGCCCGCTAAATCATCTCAAGGAGTTCGAAAAATATTGCAATACTATTAAGGTGAACGGAATTTCCCAAGAATTCATCCGCCTCAAGCTCTTTCCCTTTTCTCTCATAGGGCGTGCTTTGGAATGGCTAGACAAGGAGGTTAAGCCGAATTCTCTAAGGACATGGGACGAGGTTACCAAGGAATTTCTATCCCGTTTCTATCCTCAAAAGAAAACGGCGGAGGCTAGAGCTTTGATTCAAGGTTTCAAGTAAAAGCTAAATGAGAGCCTCTATGAAGAATGGGAGAGATACAAAGAGTATCAAAGAGAATGTCCTCACCACGGAATTTCTACTTACCAAATTATTCAAATCTTCTATGGAGGCCTTAGCCCTCAAGGAAAATCATGTTTAGATGGAGGAGCCCGAGGTCCTATCATGAAAAAAACGGAAGAGGAAGTGGTGGACATAATTGAAGACGTAGTGAGGTATTATAGAAATTGGCAAGATGGAGAAAGAGAGTCAACTAGCAAGAGTAGCTCTTCGGTGTACTCGGTTGATCATCTAAATGCAATAAACAATCTATCCTCACAAATGACAAACTTGGGGAAGGAGATGTCCTCTATCAAGGAAAAGTTGGAAAGTGCTACCTACCAAGTTTCAAGTCTTCCCTCATAATCTAAGGGGAGAGGTATGTCTTCTAATTCTCAACCCCCTCCCTCTTTTAATAACATGCCTAGTGGATGCTTGTTTTGTGATGATTGTGGGTCGTATGATCATGATGTTTCTAGTTGCCCTCATGCATGTATGGATATTTGTGATGATCAAGATGGAAATGTGAATGAGCATGTGAAATATGTGTCAAATAATCATAATTCTAGGTTTGATAATCAAAGAGGTCAATGGAATAGGAATTACCACAATCATGGCAATTTTGACAACTATAACCAAGGTGGTAGTTATAAGAACCAAGGGAACCAAGGTTCTCGAGGTAACTATAACAATCAAGGTTATAGTAGCCAAAATCAAAACCAAAATTATGGTAATCAAAACCAAGGTTATGGGAATCATAATCAAGGTAGCGGTAACCATAGTCAAGGTGATGGTCAAAATCAAAATAGGGGTAATTGGAACAATCAAGGTAGAGGCAATTTTCAAATGCTCAAAGAGAACCTCCACCCGGATTTGCTCCAAAGGCCCAAAATGATAATTCCTATGTTCAATCCTCTTCTTCTTCACATAGAAACAATTTGGAAGAAATCATTGAAAATCAAACAAAGTTGTTGAACAATTACATGGCCGTAAGTGACAAGAAATTTAATGAAATGATGACTCATAATAAGATGCTTGAAAACCAAATTTCTCAACTTGCCAATGCTTTGAAAGACCATGCTAGTCCTTCCTCTTTACCTTCCCAAGGCTTAGATCCCAAGAGACTCGTGAATGCTATTATTACAAGTAGTGGTAAGGTTCTTGAGGAGAGTTTGCCTAAGAAGAGTGAAACTAAGGAAGTCCCAAAGGAAGTCTTGGTAGAGGACGAGAGAGATAGTGCATCTTTGAGTGAGGTTGAGACTGAGAAGCCTAGTGAGGTGAGAGTGGAGAAAGAAATTGTGAAACCCAAGCTTCCTTATCCACAAAAATTCATGAGACCCAAGTTAGATGAACAATTTGGAAGATTCATTGACATGCTCAAGCAACTTCACCTTTCTCTACCGTTTATCGAAGTTGTCACCCAAATGCCCAACTACAAAAAATTCCTCAAAGACATTTTGAGTGGTAGGAGGACTTGTGATGGTGTAGAGACGGTGAACTTGACCGAGAATTGTAGTGCAATCATAATGAACAAGATGCCACCTAAGCTAAAAGACCCCGGAAACTTTTCCATCCCTTGTGCCATTTATAAAATGCAAATTGAGAATGCCTTGTGTGACCTAGGAGCTAGTTTTAGCCTTATGCCATATTCGGTGTACCAAATACTTGAGCTAGGGGAACTCTTACCTACTAACATTACTTTGCAATTAGCCGATAGGTCAATTAAGTTTCCTAAGGGTAAGGTAGAGGATGTTACTTTGAGGGTTGGGAAATTTGTTATTCCGGTGGATATTGTGGTGCTTGAGATGGACGAAGATGCTAATATTCCTATCATTCTAGGAAGACCATTCCTTGCTACTTCGGGTGCTTTGATAGATGTGAAAAGTGCTAAAATTTCACTCAAAGTAGGGGATGAGGTGATATAATTTGATTTGAATGATAGCATGAAGTATCCAAGTTCTTTAGAAAATTGCATGTTGATTGATTCTCTTGATCATGTTGTGTCTTCAATGCATGAGCAATTGCTCACTTCTAACGATGCTCTTGAGAATGTTTTGTTGAATAAGGAAAAGGTAGGTGCTCCTAGCAAGGAGATGGCTTTATATGAAGATGTGCTCAATGGAAGCTTTAAGGATGTTGAAGAGCAAATGTGTATGACCATTTCTAGCCAAGAAGCATTGCAAGTGGAAACATCAAAGGAAGGTAAAGGTGTTCCAATGGTTGAACTCAAACCTCTTCCATCACACCTTAGGTATGAATTTTTGGGACCCAACTCCACTTTTACCGTGATTGTTAGCTCTTCTTTGAGTGAGCATCAAGCTCAAAAGTTGTGTGGTGTTTTGAGGAAGCACCGACGTGGTTTGGGTTATACCATTGATGACCTCAAAGGTATAAGCCCCACTTTATGTACATATCACATAACTTTTGAGGAGGGTGCTTTACCTTCTATTGAGAGGCAACGAAAGCTACACCCCTAAATGGGAGAGGTAGTGAAGAAGGAGATCACCAAACTTTTGGATGCGGGAATCATATTCCCCATTTCTAGTTCTAGGTGGGTCTCTCCCGTTCACGTTGTCCCAAAGAAGGGAGGTATGACCGTCGTTCAGAATGAGAAAGGTGAGCTCATTCCGACGAGGACGGTCACAGGATGGAGGATGTGGATAGACTATAGACGTCGGAACACATCTACAAAGAAAGATCATTTCCCCCTTCCTTTTATTGATCAAATGCTTGAGAGACTAAAAAGGCATAATTTCTATTGTTTTCTTGATGGTTATTCAGGATTTTTCCGAATCCCTATCCACCCGGATGACCAAGAGAAAACAACCTTCACTTGTCCATATGGTACATTTTCTTATAGGAGAATGCCGTTCGGCCTTTGCAATGCTCCAGCGACATTTCAACGATGCATGATGAGCATATTTGGAGATATGTTGGAAGAGGAGATGGAGGTTTTTATGGATGAATTCTCCGTAAGAGGTGTTTCATTTGAGGCATGCCTTGAAAACCTTGAAAAATGTCTTGCAAGGTGTGAAAAGGTGAACTTGGTCTTGAATTGGGAGAAATTTCACTTTATGGTGGAGGAAGGCATAGTCCTTGGCCACAAGATCTCTCACAAGGGGATAGAGGTGGATAAAGCTAAAATCGAAGTCATTAAAAAGCTTCCACCTCCGGTGAATGTAAAGGGAGTGAGATCTTTCTTAGGGCATGCCGGGTTTTATAGAAGATTCATCAAGGATTTCTCGCTCATTGCAAAGCCCCTCAATGATCTTCTTCAAAAGGATGCCAAGTTTGTATTTGATGATAAGTGTTTGGAGGCATTCAATAAGTTGAAGAAAGCTCTAATCTCTACTCCTATTGTTCAAGCTCCAAGATGGAATTTACCATTTGAGTTGATGTGTGATGTAAGTGATTCGCCAATAGGAGGTGTCTTGGATCAAAGAGTGGACAAGAAACTTCATGTGATCTATTTTATGTCCAAGACTCTAAATGGAGCTCAATGAAATTACACTACAAAGGAGAAGGAATTCTTGGCTATAGTTCATGCTTTTGAGAAGTTCCGTTGTTATCTATTGGGTTCCAAGACCATTGTCTTCACGGATCATGCGGCTCTCAAGTATCTTTTTGCCAAGAAAGAGTCCAAGACAAGATTGATCCGGTGGGTTCTTGAGCTCCAAACCTTTGACATTGAGATTAAGGACAAAAGAGGAGTGGAAAACGTTGTGGCGGACCATCTTTCTCATTTAGAAGATTCTCAAACTTATGATGATGGTTCTCCAATTGAGGATAGGATGCTTGATGACTTCTTGTATGCTATTGAAGCAAAAGAGCTCCCATGGTTTGCCGATTTAGTGAACTTTCTTGCATGTGGGGAGTTTCCTCCTTCCTTTTCTAAGAAGCAAAGAAAGAAGCTCAAGAGAGAGGCAAGGCATTATGTGTGGGATGATCCCATCTTATACAAGCGACGGGTCGATGGCTTAATTAGACATTTTGTGCCAAACGAAGAGGTGCCTAGTGTTTTAAAAATGTGCCATTTGGATCCAGGGGGGGCATATGGGTGTCTCTAAGACCGCCACCAAGGTCCTTCAATGCGGTGTATGGTGGCCACATCTCTTTAAGGACTCATGGGGCTTTGTAAAGACATGCGACCGATGTCAAAGAGTTGGGAACATCTCCAAGAGAAATGAAATGCCTCAATAACCCATACTCGAGTAGGAAGTGTTTGATGTATGGGGTATTTATTTTATGGGGCCATTTCCCTTGTCTTTCGGAAATCAATATATCCTTGTGGCGGTCGATTACGTGTCTAAGTGGGTCGAGGCCATTGCCTCCCCAATTAACGACCACAAGGTGGTTATGAAGTTGTTTAAGAAGATAATCTTTCCAATATTTGGGGTACCAAAGGCGGTGATAAGCGACAACGGTTCTCATTTTATTTACCATGTCTTTCAAAAGATGTTGAGGAAGCATGGAGTCCATCAACGATTTGGCCTCCCATATCATCCCCAATCGAGCGGTCAAGTGGATGTCTCTAATTGTCAAATCAAGCTCATCCTTGAAAAGACGGTTGTGAGAAATCTTTGGGCCTATCGAAAGGCTTTCAAGACCCCCATAGGTACCACTCCATACCGCCTAGTCTATGGCAAGTCATGCCATCTCCCGGTTGAAATTGAACACCATGCTTTGTGGGCAATCAAGAAGATAAATTTTGACTTGGCAAGTGCGGGGGAGAAAAAGTGGTTAGATCTTCATGAGCTAGAGGAGCTTCAGCTTGATGCCTATTAATGTGCTAGTGTGTACAAGTCTCGTTCCAAGGAAACACATGACAAGCTTTTTGAGAAGAAAGATTTTGTGTTGGCGATAAGGTTCTTCTCTACAATTCAAAAATGAAGTTGTTTCCCGGAAAGCTCATGTCAAGATAGAGCGATCCCTATTTCGTCAAGAATGTTTTTCCAAGTGTTGTTGTAGAGGTCTCAATGATGGATTCTTCTTCTCCGTTTAAGGTCAATGGCCACCGTCTCAAGAAGTATTTCGACGGTGCTTTTGTCTGCCTTGTTCACTCATTGCTTCTCCGACAACCACCTTAATTGTTGGAGGACGTCGAGCTATGACGTTAAACAAGCGCTACCCGGGAGGCAACCCGGTTTTCTAACCTTTTTCTTTTGATTTTACAATTTTCTATATTTCTTTTATCCTTGAGAATTTTTCTTATTTCTCTTTATTTTTGTTTGTTCTCTTGATTTTAGGTACCATGAGATTGGATTGAAGAAAATTTCCAACAATTTTGGTGTTACTTCAAGATTTCATGAGGTTTGGTTAAGCTTAGTTGAGGGAGTTCGTTGGGGTAATATGTTATCGTGTTTGCATTTTCATTTATTTTTATATTCACATTCGAGTAAATTTTGGATTATTTTTTGTGAAATTTTTGAGTACTTGATCACGATACTTGATAGCGCCGATGAGAATGCAAACACGAAAGCATATTCAAGGGTATTTTTCTTTCTCTTCCCTAGCCTTTTGCTAAAATCTTGCCGAAATTTGAACAAAGTTCGATCATCCTATGGTGTGCGCGCACCCCCTACCTGCGCGCGCACACCACAGGGGTCAGCGAATTTTTAGCATTTGGTCGAGAAATTCAGCCCTCCCCGAGCTGCATGTGGTGCGCACGCACCATGATACCGCGTGCACGCACCACAGGGGTCAGGGGTTTCAAGGGAAAAAATCCCCTTGGCATGCTCTAGCTGGTGCGCACGCACTAGCCGCAGCAGCCAAGTGCGTTCATGCCCCCCTTTTTACCCCAAAACGCACCCCTTATTCCTTCTTTCTCTCCCCCCAATTTTTCCCCTTAGTTTCCCATATTCATTCACTCATCAAACCCTACATTTTCTCTTGCAAAATCATATCAATTTCACCTCTTTTATTATCATTTTAACATCAAATTACATTAAACACATCATTTTCGAATTTTTAACCAAAAAAATTCTAGATTTTCAAACCCAAATTTCGAAAATTTTGGGGTTTTTTTTTCAAAATATGAAGCTTTGTGTTGAGGTTTAGAACTTGTCTTTGGGTGTTCTATTTGTTCTTAAATCTTCATTTTGGGCAATTTGCAAGTAATTCAAGGCTTCATTGAGGTATAATTTCTTATTTTCTAGTCATCTTCTTCCTCATTGTTCAAGCTTGAAACCCTTGTTTTTGCTTTCATGGTAGAACTCCATTGTTAGTTATTTTCACTTGTAATTTGTGTTGAATGATGTCATTGAGTGTTGAATTGAAGCTTTTTCATGATGAATTTGTATAATTTGATTGAATACTTGAATCACCATTGTTGGTCATTTTCTCTCTCATGGGTATTCTTTATGATGGTTTTATTGCTTTGATAATTCAATGTTTGAGATTATTTTGCTCAATTTGATTCATGATTTGGTCTTTTGTGTTCAATTTTGCCTTTAATCCATGCCTACTTGCTTCAAATTCATGATTCTATATTAATGGCATTGTTCATATGTAGCCATATCTTGCTTCTATTTTGAGATAATTGCATTTGTGCTTGATTCTTGAGCAATTACTTATGCTTATTATTGAAATATGACAAATGTTAAGTTTTGCTCATGGCTTGTTTTCCTCCTTGTAGATGGCTCCAATCCGCCAAAAGAAGCGGGCAAGATCAAGTTCAAGCAAACCTAGGCATGTTGTTCCACCTCCACCCGAGTTAGAAGAAACATACGGCATTGAATTCTCTAAAGAATCATATTGGGATCGTTTCAAGCGTCTATCCAAGAGGAAGCTAAGACCAACAAGATTCTACGACCAAGCAACAACCAAGTTTCTCGGAATAGATGAGGATGTTCGGCTTCTTGCAAAGGGCCTTGATCTTTTAGAGTTTTTGGATTTGAGCGCCCCTACTTATGCTAGGGTGACCTATGAATTTCTTTCTTCTCTTGAAGTAGTCTGAGAACCGGGTGAAAATTCCTCAAGGATTTTGACTTTTCAACTTTTTAATAATGATCACACATTGACGGATTCTCAACTATGTTCATACTTCAAGTTTCCATGGGCCGAGGATGCGGATCATTGTATCTATCCGACACATAGTAGAATGGCAAGTGACCATGGATATAATGAGCAACGTTGGTGGAGAAGTATCTCGGAGGAAGGAAAGTATGAGCCTCAAAATTCCAAGACCGCATCCATGATTCATCCGGCTATACGGTATTTCAACCGTATCCTCACTTACGCTCTTTGCTCCAAGGACTCTTTGGGAGCTATCTCTCGAGAAGAGCTTTGTTGGTTGTGGATAGCCGACCAAAACGACTTTGAGATTGAGCTAGTGGATTTCACGGAGCATTTGATCAATCAATTTTTGGATATCCGTGATGGAGTTAGCCTATCGGGGAGCATCCAATTGGGGGGGGGATGATTTCTATCCTAGCTCTTTGCATCAATGACGACTATAAGACTTTGTTAAATGAGCTTCCCCCAATTATCGATCCTCGAGAAAAATCTTCTTCTCATTTCCTCAACATCTCCGCCCTTGTGAATCAAAAGTTCCTCGATCGTACTAGAAAGGATGATGTTTTCATTTGGAAAGTTTCCCGGATTAAAGAATGGTTCTTAATCCCATGCAAAGAGGAAACTACCTGACCAAAGGAGAAAGATTCCTTTTCTTGGAGGCCTCTGGTGCGAGATATTGATCCTTCTATTCGACGAAGGACGAACATACAAGAGGCCGCTCAACCAATGCTTTCTCATCAAATGTTCAAACTCTTCCCCCTGTTAAACCGGAAGGTACGCCTATTCCTTCCCCCTCTCCTACTCCTTCTACTTTTGATTTGTCAACCATTCATGCTAGGCTTGATTCTATTGCTAATGTGTTATATTCTATGCCTTCGATGCAAAACCCTTATCTTGGTTATAACTATCATACAAATCAATTGTACGATTTACATGTTCGGAGGGGGGAGATCGAGCCCTATGTGAATTACCCGTATCTCCCGGTCCAACAAGGACCTATCCCTCAATGGGAGCCTTTTGATCCTACCGTTGGTCCTAGGCCTTGCTACCCTTATTGGGAGGGCCCTCATGTTCACCCTAGTTCTATCATAGGCACCACCTCGGCCTCTTACAACTATCGGCGGCCCGGTGGTTGTGATTATTCATATGATCCAGCTAATCCTTCGCCCTTTTCGGACCCTGAGAATTTTTGTAGGTGGGGTAGGTCGAGTGAGCCGGTCTTAGATGATTGGTCTCATTATTTTGAGGTTGATAGAGCTAGGAGGGAAGGTAGGTTAAGGGGTAAGGCTTCTATGGACGTGAGCGAGATGGCTAGCTCTAGTCATATGATGGAGACTGGTGAGGGGAGTTCTCATTCTACCCCTTACCATAGTGCGGAGTGATACTACCATGGCTACCCCCCTTCTTATGTAATTTATATGATGTTTCTCTGTTGCCTATATGTCTTTAGGTTTAAAGTTAGCGGGTAGTCCATTTTAAGCTTGGGGGTGCTTTATGTCGTTTGTTTCTGTGCTTCACCGTTTCCCCCCTTGCTTTTGTAGTTCATTCCTGGTCTCATATGCTTCTGGTATTGATCTATGTGTCTTTTGGTTTTATGATGATGATGCTGTATTTCTCCTGATTTCTTTGCCCGATTATTTTTTTTGTTGTTTGTTTCGCTGATCGTTGTCTGTTGTGTTTCTTTGTGTCTCTATTATGATGATTCCTTATGATGATTGTTCGCTATTTTGTCTCCTGATACTGCTTCAGTCTGATGATTCTGCTTCCTATACTTATTTGATCCTATTCCTGTTGCTATTATTACTTGCTTTTTCTTTATTTCCATGCATTTTATTTTCTCTTTTCTTCTTTTCTTTTATATTGAATTCACTAACAATTTTCTTTGTATATAGTTTTTAATTTCTCACCTTGCTCTTTTGCTTATGCTTTGGATTTCGACGATTCATAAAGGTGCTCTTTCGCCTTGTTTACTGTACCATAGCTTTGGTGCCCGGTGATATATTTCTTTTTCTCTTCTTTTTATTTTCTTGGTTGCTTAGTCTAGGATTAAATCTAGGAGAAGTTGAATGGTTCGAGGTTGTTTGCTTTTTAACACCATAGTGTGTTTGGGAACATTGGCGTTGTGGTCGAATGTTCACTTGTTTGTTGATTGGGATTTATGTGTGTTAGCATTAATTCCTTATTGCTTTCTACTTCTCCTTTACTTTTCTATTTTTCATTTCATTTTCCTTTTCTTCCTTTTCTTTTTCTTTTGGTTTTCTTCTTCCTTCATGTTTTCCTTTTCTCTTTTTCTTATTCTTTTCTTTTCTTTTTATCCCTTGTTCTCTTTATTTTGTTTTTAGTCCTTTTCTTTTCTTCAAACAATATAAAAAAAAGAAAATAAATAAAAAAAACAAAACTTGTTTTTGTTAATACGAATAAAATGTTTTTGAGGCATTGCTTTTCTTTCTTCATCTTTTTGCTTTTACTTTGGACTTAGTACCACTTGAACTTGCACATTGGCTATTTTTCTTCCTAAATACAATGGTTTTCACTGTTTGAGAGTATCTTTGGTTGACTCTAGGATAGGGTATGCTAAGGTAGCGGTTTAGACCTTTTGGGGCCTTGAAGCCGGATTCTTTTGGTTTGTGGTAAGACGGAGTTGCTTCCTTTGGTGGATTTGACAACTTTAGTAAGTTTTTGCTACAACCGTGTGAGGATTTTTCTTTTTCAAGCCTTCATCATTTTTGATTGTGCGGCATAGATCCTTAACCTTTGCATACCTAATCTTGAATCTTGACTCATAATTCTCAAACAGGAGACCGAATCAACTAGGAAGGACAAAGGCAATTTTTCGGGTTGGTAATTATTTTCATTTCTAGGATTTTCTCCTTTCTTTTTAGTTCATTGGGTTTACATTTTCCATCTTGCTAACCATTTAAGCCTTTCCCCTTCTTTTCAAGCCACATCTTTAGAACTTTGAGTCTTTTGTTTCTTTTTGTTCCATTCTTGGTTTTTGTGAAGCAAATGGTCATGTTTTTGGAGTTTGTGGTCTAAATGGTTCGATATTGGTTTTATTTGTAAGCAAGCTCGTCATTTGTATATATTGTGAATAATGACATATGAATAAATGAAAAAGCCATCCAAAGTTAAAAAAAAGGCAAGGACATAATAAATGCAAAATCGAAAAAGCCATCCAAAGTTAAAAAAGGCGAGGACATAATAAATGCAAAATCAAAAATTACAAAAAAAAAAGAGAGTGAAAATGAGAAAATTCAAAAAACAGTTTGATGTGATTCTTTTCCCTTTTCAAGCATTGAGGATAATGCTTCCTTTTAGCTTGGGGGAGAAGCGTTTTTGCTTGTGGATATAGCTTTGAATAAGCTTGGGGGTATTTGTTTGTTTTTGTTTGGTGACTTCTTGGTTTTGGTGTCGAGGTTTGGGCAATCTTTGCTTCATAACCTAGGTGTACCACCAAATTCTAAATTTTAAGCCTAACCCTAACCTTTTTCCCTTACATTACAACCTTTGGGAAAGTCCTTTCGACCTAGTGGTTGAGTCATATACCGAGGGAGGGCATTATGAGTTAAACCCTAAGGAAAAGGGATGCAAGGTCAAGATGTCGAGAACCCTCAAATTCTATTCTTTTCTAGTTCCTTCGAGGAACCATAGAGACGCTTACTAAGGGAAGATTTGAAGCCATTAGGGAGAACGCGGTTAGATTGGTTGGGATGAAAGTGGATTGCGCCTCATTAGTTCTCTACGCTTAGCATGCCCTATGTTTCAATCAACCCTCGATATCTTTGAACGTGCTTACCATTGTTATTTTTGAAAGTTTGATATCCTTCGTGCTTTGATCATGTGCAAAAGTCCATTGTATAAGCATTTCTTTTCTTTTCAAGGTTTTAAACTTTCTCTTTTCTTTTCTTACACTTTGCCTCCCTTTTAATAAAAAGTGTTATAGGTTAACCTCTTTGGAAACCTTTACGAGAGCATCACTCGTCCTCTAGGGCAATCTAAGGGTTTAAATGGCTTGTCTTTAGTTGCTAAAATTGACCGTGATTCCTACGAAAGTGAGTTAGTGTATATTCTAATCTTCTCTAGTTTTCTTGTTTTTTTCTTTGCTTGAATAGTGTCATCATTTTCCCTTGAGTTTGATTTTTTTTTGCTCGAGGACGAGCAAAAGTTTAGCTTGGGGGAATTTGATGAGCGTCGTTTATGGCGCTCAAAAGAATAAGATTTAGATTTATTTTCTGTATTTTCTTTCATCATTTTCATTTAATTTTCTTAGTTTTATTTGATTTTCCATTTTTATAATTCACTTTTGTTATCGATTAGTTTTTGTGAGTTTTTCATATTTTTAGTTGATAATTCATAGTTTTAGTTTTAGTTTTATTTTGTTATACTTTCTCTCTTTGTTTTATTTGTGTTTTGTAGGTGAATAATCAAGTCAATTTGCTCATTTTGGGACTGCCTTGTTCGCGGGCATCATCTCGAGTGCACTAATGATGGGGATGCTCGGGAGCGCGGAATTTGATCTAGCAAAGCGAAGGATCCAAGGCCTCGTGCACCACACAGGGGTGCGTGCGCGCAGACCATGCTGGTGGGTGCGTGCGCACGGCCCTGTGCAGCCCCCTTCGCTCGATTTTTCTATTTGTAGCTTTTGACTTTCTTTTTTTATGACGACTGAACTTTTGTACTTTAGATATAATTTTCCAGAAATAGTAGAGAGAGAAAGTAGAGAGAGAAGCTTAAGATTTACTTGTTTGTACTTGAATTTGATCTTAGATTTCAATTGGATCTTGAAATTCCTTCTTCAATTCAATGAAGGTTTGTAAGATTTCTTTCCCTTGATTTACTTTTAATGCAATTCTTTCTAGTTTCTTGAAATTTTGATTGAGATTACATTCCTTGCACTAGAATTTGTTGATTGATTGATTTTCTTTTGATTAAGCATTAAATGAATATGAATTTGATTGAATTTGTTTTGTTCCTTAATTTCACCATGATTAGTGAGTAGATTAGTTGCTAGGGAGAAGGGGAAGCATGCTTGATCGATGATTTTTGCTAGTTGATGATACTAAATTGATTGGATTGTTGCAATTAAATTGGTTGACATAGTTGTGCATGTGATTAATTAAACTAGAAATGATCAACTTATAAGATTAATCTAGATTGCATTGCAAATTTCAATGACATGAACCTTTGATTTGAGAATTGCTTTAATTGATTGAATTTGATTGTGATTTTCCTTGTTAGCCATTCATAGTGAACCCTAGCTTGGCTTATAGGAGATAACTTTTGGATTCCTTTGATTGCAACTGTTGTTTGTCCCTTGTGATGTTGAATCGATTGAGTGATCTAAAAATTGGCATAATCATTGAGCTTGCATGTGGAACCTATATCCCTAGTGTTTAGCATATTGAATTCTTCGATTTGTCTAGCTTCTTGAAACTTTAGTTACCAACCGCAACCATTTATATTCTTCGAATTAGCTTGACATAGGCTATAGCATCGTTCCTACTCATTACTTTGGGATCGACCCTTGACTTTCCATATACTTTTATTAGGTTGGTCGAGTGTTTACAAATTAGGTTTAGCTCTAGGGAGAGGTAGATAACGACCTACATTTTCCTCTTGTCAGCCATTTCTCATGAAGAGTTGTGTTGGCTTTGGATAGCCGACCATGAGCAAGGAGAGCTTGAGCTAGTTGATTTTACTCAACACTTGATCAATCGATTTCTTGATATTAGAGACGGCGTTTCACTCTCGGGGAGTATCCAACATGTGGGCATGATCTCCATTCTTGCCCTTTGCATTGATGGCTCCTACAAAGACTTGCTTTGTGAACTTCTGCCCATAGTTGATTCTCACGAGAGGACTCTTTCCCACTACCTCAATATTTATGCTCTTGTCTATCAAAAGTTTCTTGAGCGTACAAAGAGACAAGATCTTTTCATTTGGAAGGTCTCTCGTGTTAAGGATTGGTTCTTGATTCCAAGCAAAGAGGCCACCGATCGAAAGACAAAGAAGAACACTCTTACTTGGAGACCCCCGAGGTGCAATATTGATCCTTCTCTTCGGCGGAAGACAAATCATTCGAGAACCAATTCCGATGATGTTCCTTCGGCGGCTTTTCAAGCTTTGCCCCCGGTTGAGCGGGGAGGTACACCTATCCCTTCTTTTACTCCTTCTTTTTCACTTGAGTTGTCTACTTTGCATGCCAAGATTGATTCTATTGCTAATGTTTTGTATTCTATGCCTCTGGGGCACGATTTTGCTCTTGGTTATGATTTTCATGCTCGTCAAGTATATAATTTGCATGTTAGGAGGGGGGAGATCGAACCGTACTTGAACTATCCGTACCTCCCGGTCCAACAAGGACCTATCCCTCAATGGGAGCCCTATGACCCCTCCCGTGGCCCTTGTTTTTGTTACCCTTATTGAGAAGGTCCTAATGTCCCCCCTAGTGCTATTGTTGGCACTACCCCGACCACTAACGATTATAGGCGGCCCGGTGGGAGCGATTTTACTTATGATCCTTCGAATCCTTTGCCTTTCCCGGACCACGACATATTTTGTAGGTGGGGCTTGTCGGGTGAGCCAATCTTGGATGATTGGTCTTACTTTTTCGAGGTGGATCGAGCTTGGAGAGAGGGTAGGTTGAGGGGCAAGGCTCCCATGGAGGTGGGTGATTACACTAGCTCTAGTCATGTAGTTTTAGAGACCGGTGAGGGGAGTACTCATTCTACCCCTTACCATAGTGCCGAGTGATTCCATCTTGTCTACCCCCCTTACTTGTTTGCTTTCTATGTTGTTATCTTTATGCCTATATGCTATTAGGATTTGAGTTTGGGGGGTAGTTCATTTCAAGCTTGGGGGTGTTATATGTTGTTTGTGTGCTTCACCTTCTCCCCCTTGGCTTTTATGGTTCACTCTTGGTCTCCTTTGTTTGCTAGTGTTGATCATTGATTGTCTCATGCTTCTCTGTTGTTCTTTATGGCTGATGATGGTTTCTTGTTGATGGATTATCTGCTTTAATTCCTGATATTGTTGATTGTTCGCTTGATTACTGTGTGATATGCTTTCTGCTTCCTGATGATTATGCTATTGTCCTGCATTCCCGTATCCCTTATGACTTACATGTATCGCTTTTATTTCTTTCTTTTCTTCTCTCATGAAGTTACTAACATTCTTTTGTGTAGATATTTCTCTTTCTTTTTCTTTATCTCTCACTTTTTAGGTCCTCGATGAGAGCATTCAACGCTTGGAATTTGGTAACGAATTTCTTGTTATCGTACATGTTCTTTCTTGTCACGATCATTGGGTAAGATCTTTCTATTTTTCCTCTTTTACTTTCCCTTTTGTATGCATAGTTTAGGTTTAGTTTAGGAGGAGTTGAATGGTTCGAGGTTGCTTGCTTTTAACACCTTAGTGTGTTTGGGGTCATTGGCGCTGTAGCCGAATGACCATTTAATTGTCGATTGGGATATTATGTGTTTGGCTTGCTTCCTTGTGTTTTTCTGCTCCTTTTTCATCTTCTTTCTTTCTTTTTCTTTTCTTTTTCTTTTTCTTCTATTTACTTTTTGTTTTGCTTATTCTTTTTGTTATCTCCTTCTCTTTTCTTTATATTTCTTTTTGCATTTTGCAAAAAAATAAAAAAGAAAATAAAAAAAAACAAATAAAAATACAAAAAAAAAGATAAAAAAAAAAGTAAAAAAACACAAGATATTTCTTTTTGAGGCAATGCTCTTATTTCTTCTGTTTTTGCTTTTGCTTTGGTCTTAGTACCACTTGGACTTGCATTTTTAGATATTACCCTTCCTAAAAGACAATGGTTCGCGCGATTTGAGAGTATCTTTGGTTGACTCTAGGATAGAGTATGCTAAGGTAGTCGTTTAGAACTTTTGGGACCTTGAAGTCGAATTCTATTGTTTTTGAAAATTTGCAATTGGTCCCTTTTGGTGAATTTGAAACTAATAGTGAGTTTTTGCTACAATCATGTGAGGTTTCATTCTTTTCTAACCTTCTACATATCTTGCTTGACCGGCGCATGGATCCTTGGCTATTGTATGCTTTATCTAGAATTTGACTTTCATCTTCCGAGATTGCGACCGAGCCATTTAGGAAGGACAAAGGCATCTTTTCGGGTTGGTAATTTTTACTTTTCTAGGATAGTTTTCTATTCTTTGTTTTGGGTTTTTATTTGCTTACTTGCTAACCATTTGTGCCTTATACCCTTCTTTTCAAGCCATATCTTTAGCTTTGAGCCTTTTGTTCCATTCGTGTTCCCATCAATGGTTTTTGTGAAGCATTTGGTCTCTATTGTTGGAGTTTTGGTAGATGAGAATGATTGTTTGGTTCTTATAATGAAAGAAAGTTTGTGTTGTAAATATTTTGTGAATAAAAAGCAAATGCAAAGTTGAAAAAGCCGTCCATAGTTAAAAGGGGTGAGGACAACGAAATAATGTGAAAAAAGGAAAAATAAAAAAAAAGCGAAAAAGCAAAGAAAATTAAAAAAAGCTTTGGCAAAATTTAAAGAAAAAAAGGTGAAAAATGAGAAAATTAAAAAAAATACTTTGATGTAAGTATCTTTCTCCCTATTTTATGCATTGAGGACAATGCTTTGTTCAAGCTTGGGGGGGGGGGGAAGCGTTCTTACGCTTTTTGTACATATGGTTGTGATTTTGGCTTTAAATAAGCTTGGGGGTGTTGGTGTTTTTGTTTGGTGATTAATTGGTTTTGGTGTTTAGATTTGGCCAATCTTTGCTTCACAATTTAGGTATACCACCAAATTTCAAATTTTAGCCTACCTTCACCCTCTTCGCCCTTACATTACAACCCTTTCCAAGACCTTTTGACCTTTGTGGTTGAGACACAAGTCGGTGGAGGGAGATGTAGGTCAAGCTTATAGAGCGGTATGCAATAGTGGAGACGTCGAGTAGCCTCAAATCTCTTTCTTTTTCCGGTTCCTTCGAGGAACCATTGAGATGCTCGCTAAAGGTAGATTTGAAGCTAATTTGGAGAATGTGTTGAAAATGTTTTGAGATGAAAGTGAATTGTGTCTTGATAGTTCTCTATGCTTAGCATGTTCTATGTTTCAATCAACCTTAGATATCTCAGAACGTGCCTACCCTTGTTTGTTTAGAAAGCTTGGTATCTACTTGTGTTTTGTCTACTTGTAAAAGTCCATTGTGAAAGCATTTTCCTTCCTTTTGGTTTTAACTTTCTTTTTTCTCCTTTTTTGTGCTTTGCCTCATTTTACTTGAGAGTTATGGGTTATTCTCTTAGGAAACCCTTACGAGAGCATTACTCGTCCTCTAGAGCGATCTAGGGGTTTCAATGGCTTGTCTTTGGTTGCTAAAATTGACCATGATTCCTACAAAAGTGAGTTAGTGTATATTCTAATCTTCTTTAGTTTTCTTGTTTCTTTCTTTGCTTGAATAATGTCATCATCTTTCTTTGGGTTTGATCTTGTTTTGCTCGAGGACGAGCAAAAGTTTAGCTTGGGGGAATTTGATGAGCGTCATTTATGGCGATCAATAGAGTAGATTTTAGTTCCTTTTTCTATATTTTCTTGCTTTATTTTCATATAATTTTTCTAGTTTTCTTTTATTTTTCGTCTTTATAACTCATTTTGGTTTTTCGTTTACTTTTATGAGTTTTTCATGATTTTTGTTCTTAATTTGTTATTTTAGTTCAGTTTCAATTAATTTTGCTTTCTCCCTTATTTTTACTTGAATTTTTGTAGGTGCAGTTTCAAAGTTTTATTTGCCGCGCTCTCATTGATTCTAGGTCATGAACACGCAAATATGTGAAGATCAAGGGTTGCCCTCCTCGCGAGCATCATCACGAGAGCGTCGTCGATAGGGATGCACGAGAGCGCTAGGAGCAAGACTTCACGCTACGGACTACGAGCAAGCAAGAGGAGCCGCGCACGCCAAAACATTGCAGCAAGGGTGCGCGCGCGCAGGCCCCTCTGTGCGAGCGCACAAGCCCTTGTGTGCGCACGCACAGGCCAGTGGTGCGCGCGCACGGTCCAGTGGTGCGCACGCACGGCTGCTCTCCGTCCCCTTATGCTCGTTTTACTATATATACCCCTTGACTTTTCCTTTTTTAGGGGGATGACGTTTTCACTTGTACTTGAGACTTATTTCCAGATTTAGTAGAGAGAGAAAGTAGAGAGAGAAACTTTAGATTACTTGTTGTGTACTTCAAATTACATCTTTGAGCTTGGATTTCATCTTCAATCAATGAAAATTAGTTAGAATTTCTTTCTTTGAATTTACTTTTTCTTGATCTTTCCTTTAATTTTTGAATGTTTGATTTGATTGTTGATCTTTGGTTTGAGAATTTGTTGAATTTGATTTTCTCTTTGATTAAGCTTGAAATGATGAAGTTTGTGATTCAATTTGCTTTGTTTTTCAATTCCATTATGATTTGTGAGTAGATTAGTAGCAAGGGAGAAGGGGAAGCATGCTTGATTGACGATTTTTGCTAGTTGATGTTTCTTGGTTGATTGAATTGTTGCAATTAAATTGGTTGACATAGTTGTGCATGTGATTAATTTGATTAGGAGTGATCAACCTAGATGATTAATCTAGATTGCATAGCAAATTTCAATGACATGAACCCTTGATTTGAGAATTGCTTTAACTGGTTGAATTTGATTGTGATTTTCCTTGTTATTCATTCTTAGTGAACCCTAGCTTGACTTATAGGAGATAGCTTTTAAATTCTATTAATTGCAACTATCATTTGTCCTTTGCAACGTTTGAATCAATTGAGTTATTCATCAATTAGTATGATCATTGAGCTGCATGTGGAATCTTAATCCCTAGTGTTTATCATATTGATTTTCTTGACTTGATTAGTTGATTGAAACTTTAGTTACAACTCAATTCACCTCTCATTCTTCGAATTAGCTTGACCATAGGCTATAGCATTCTCCCTCTCATTACTCCGGGTTCGACTCGGACTTATCCTATACTAGGAATAAGTTTGACTTTCTTAATTGTTTGATTTGTGGTGCTTTAGTTTTCAATGACCTAGATTACCACACATCAATGCGATTTATTACTATTTTGTGTGTGATGATATTGTTAGTTCATGTGCTTAATCGATCTTAGGTGACAATGAGCAACAATAGGTTATTTGAGAATGTGAGTTTGAGGTATTGGCATGGGGGCAGATTTAAGTGATGAGTGTCATAAATGGCACTCATTTGATGAGTTTTTAGGTTGTTTTTACCTTCTTTACATAGCTTTCTTTCTTAATAAATGCTTAGTTTTATGCATTTTCTATTTAATTTCCTTTTTCTCTCATATTTCATGTATTTATGGTTTTTCTAGTGTTTTCTCCTTTATTTGTTCTCTTTTCATGGTTGTAGGTATTGTACGAGGTTCAAGTCTTGATATTGGTGGCTTACTAAGTTAGAAGATGCGCTTGGAGCAAGCTTATAGCATTGACAAAGCTCAAGAAGTAAGAAAGTGGCATGCTCCAAGTTCTAGCTCTTGCGCTCTCAAGCTACGCTCTCATGAAACCATGGTGTTGAACCCACCGTCAAGTCCATTTGAATAAGCCATGTTTAGTGACTATCATGAAGATCTTGCGATCATACACGAAGACTCATTTGCGAACACATGAAGCTACGAAGACTCGAAGGAAACTAAAAGAGCACGGGCACGCAACCCACGTGTGAGGGCGCGAAGCCCCATACGTGGGTGCACACACCCTGTGCAGCCCGTGCGCGGCCGCATCTCCCTGGTTTCCTGAGTTTTTCGACTTCTATTTTTGGTTTCCTATACATACCTTTTTATAACCGGTTTTAGTATGAAGCTTTTAAACATTAATTTCCTCATAATTTTAGCTTAGTTGAGAGTTTCTCTCTCTAGTTTTAGGGTTAGTTTAGGAGTAGGTTTAGAGAGAGAAGGTGAGAGATTTCATTAGTGATTTGAGAGATTGAAGATTTAAGGTGACAATTGTATTGAAGATCATCATAATCAATCAATGAGGATTTCTAACTCTATCTTATTCTATTGCTTGCTTTGTTTAGTTCCATGTTTGTTTGATTTGATTTCATTCTTGTCGATTTTATGATGATTCTTGAGCAGTTGCTTGCTAGGGATTGGGTGAGACTTGTATGATTGATTAATTGTGATTAATTTGGGAATTATGTTGATTGATTGTTGAGATTAAAGTGATTAATGTAAGTTTGCATGTGTGTAGTTTGATTAGGCCTTGAGAACTATGCTAGATTGCATTGTGATTTCTAATGATACGACCCTTTAATTTGGGAATTGCAATTATCGATTGGTTTGGAGTGTGATTCTTCTAGTTTGTTATTCGTAGAGACCCCTAGCTTAACGATTAGGAGATAGCTCTTTGATTTCAATTGATAGCACTTATCATTAGTCTTCACAACCATTGATTGGCATGTTTTACCCAAGTTGTTGCTACTATCATGATTACTTGTTGATCTCCATTCCCTGGTCTTTCATTTGTTTTCTTATTTGTTTTAGTAGTTGTTTAGTGTTACCTCTTCACCTTCGACTTCGACCTAGCTTAGGCATTGATTGAAAGCACTTGAACATAACCGTTCTTAGTGGTTCGACCCTTGACTTAACTTTATACTTGTATTTAGGTTTATTAAGTGATTATAAATTTTGCTCGACACTAGGGAAAGATTAATCAACGACCTAGTTTTTCCCTTGTCAAAATGGTGCCGTTGTCGGGGAACGGTGTCTATGTTTGAGTGTTTTTTATTGCTTGAGTCTAGGTCTTTGTATATACTCTTCTTTTATTTGTTTTTTGTTTGTTTTGTGAAAGAAAATGGCATGTCTCTCATTTCCTCAATTTGACAATGAGACTTTTTGTGAATATTTCAATAAACTTGAGGGGTTTTTGGACTATAATTGTTGTAGTCTTTAGGAGGCTAGTAAGATTTGCTATTTTGGTTTGAATGAGCAAACTAAGGACATAGTTGAAAGCATGTATAATGGTGAATTTAGAGCATTATCAATCAATGATGCTTTGGATTTTTATGTATGGTTTGCTTGAGATGTTTATAATAGGGGTAGTCATGATCCTAATATTAATGTGCAATGTGTTGATTCTTCAAATGTTAGCATGATTTCCCATGATTTGACACTTGATCCCATCAGTGAACCTAGAATAAATTCTTTCAAATATACTTCCTCTTTTGTTCATGATGATGAGGTACATGCTCAAGTTGATGCTAATGGTGTGTTTCAATATTCTTCATTATTTACCATGCTTTCTTGTGATGTACTTTGTTCCCTCAATGACAAATATCATGTGCTTGATTATGCCCCCACTCCTCAACGTGATGAATATGCTCATACTTTTAATGTTGATTCTTCTAATCTTGGTTGTGATCCTTCTTCTCTTGTTGAACCTCATGTAGGGTTTTATGTACTATAATACGAAATTTCACGAATCATATTCATTCGCACCTAAACAGGATCTACAAGCATAACACATAAAGAATTACATAATACTTACCTTTGACGCGTGATTTCCATATGCGATTGACTGTTAATTAGGGAGATAATAGAGCCCCAAGAGTTGCTCCTCTATTTAGTCCACGGGATAGGATTGAACCTCCACTACGGCTAGGTAGTTGGGCATGAACACTTCAAACCACCTTCTACGAAGAGGGGAGGAGAAAACTGATCCACGAACAACCACGACCACCACCGTGCACCACACGCACCACCGGCGTGTGCGGACGTGAGGGAAGAGGAGAGAGTATGTGTGTGAGGCTAGGGTTTGGTGGCTCACTAGTCAATTCTCAATTGACTGGTTAAGTGTGTTGTATAAAAACCCTAGGCAAGGCCACTATTTATACATCATATGTATAATTAGAGTCCAAACTAACCCCACAATACTCTCCCTTTAATCCCACATGGCCGACCACTCCATGAGGTCTAATAATGAGCTTCTTTCTTTTGTTCAATCCATCACCCTTTTGTGTGACCTTATAGGATCCACTTTATTGGGCTTTGGACTATTTGACTAGCCTAAAGATCATTGATCACATCTAGCAACAGATAATGACAACCCAAACGAACGAACTTAATTATCTCCATTATATATCTAGTAATTGCACTTGACGAAGACATAAATCCTTCAATCTCCCACTTATCTGAGACAAGTGTGCAATATTCAAATTCCTTAAATCAATATGTTTCGATTTGATGATATGATTTCATCACATGTTGAGATCATATTAATCTATAAATCATTTCTTGAAATTTGAGTTAGAATTACAAAACAAATGATTACTGAGTAATATATTTGTGCGCGACCTCGCATTCTCTGAATTCTCCATCTTCAAGGAGCCATGACAGATTCCTAATTAAATAGGTAGACTCAATCCAATCTTGTGGCAACTAAAGCTCCCACTCAATTCTTAAAGTAACTAGGAAACATCCTTTATAATCTCCAGTTATGGATAGACGTTTGAATGTACCACAGTTAAATCAATCATTGAATGGAATAGTGTTCCACTCATGTCAAAGGAATCCACCAATATATCCGGAAGCTCTATACTTGAACTTCAAAGCAGGTCAATAGTTTGATCATGCATCATTCATGAGACATTCTCATAAATATGAATTTTGCAACTTCTAAATTTTAATAATAATATTCATCTCCATATGCTAAGAATCTTCCTTCATCCTTTTATTAGGATTTAGAAACTTCTAATTGTATTCCAATGTTACATTGGATTTTGATTAAAATCAATCATCACTTGTTCTTAAAACACGTGAATCAAATAGACGAGTATAATCCATGACATGTATGATGCATTCTTTGCATTGCAAACTGCATAAGGAGCATCACTCAAAACCTTAATTTCATCAACCTTTCTCAAAGCATTGAATTTTTAAGCAATTTGCCATGTTATATGGGATTGAAACTCTTTTTTTAATATAATGTTGAATCTCATAAGAATCTTATCAATATAAGCTTCTTAACCAAACTCAAACATCCTTCGAGACCTATCTCAATAGATCTTGACTCCCAACTGTACTCATCTTCCTCTTCAAGGTTTTTCATACAAAATGCATAAGCCATTACTTGACCCTTCAAGCAATGAATAATTTCTCTTTGTACTAGACCAAAAAGACATCATAGCTCCCACTAAACATCTTGTATACATAACATCTTCATTTTATGAGAACATCAAACTATTTTGATTAACTTACAAAATTAAGAATACTAACTCCATGATGCTTTCTTTGATCCATACACGAACCTGTTAAACATCCTTAGGGTTATTGGATTTTCAAAACTATTCTGATTGTATATTATACAAATCTTCTTTCACGAACAATTTCAAGAAAGCGTTTTGAAACCCATCTACCAAATCTCATAAGGTAGAAATCACTAATATATCTTTAATAGATCTTGGCAACATGACTAATGTAAAGGTTTCATCGTAGTCATAGTCATATTATGAATTTGTTAGTCTTTGCTTTGTTTAGAAAACACTTTTCTTTCTTGTCTGTTTTGCTTATAATGGGTCTCACCCATTTAGGCAAATTAATCAAGTGTCATACATTTGCTTACAGACTAAGAATCTATTTCAGATTTCATGGTTTTTAAACCACTTGGAGTTATAGCTTGTCAAATCATCTTTATTACTTGCATAATCATCATGTTCCAAAATAAATATTTTAGAACTCTTAGTCAATATGAAATCATATTTCTTTGGCTAAATTTTAGATATGCTAGTCATCATTATGGGTCTTTATGCAACAATTGAAACTTATACAACAACTTTGTTTATTTTTCAATGAGAAATGACAATCGAGGTTGTGCACTTGGAATGTACTACCTTTGACACATGGTTATTAAACCTATTACACTTAATGAGACCACGCGTTGTCATTTGTAACATGAGGTGAATCATGCTCATATTGTTGCTTTTATTCGATTACTTCTCGAATTTCTCTGTCAATTTCGCCAGTTACAAATAGCATTTTTTCTACTAGTGATTCTTATCATATTCATATGCTCTTTATGATCAACATACAACCATTGAATTAATCCTTAGCATATTTAATCTACATTAGCTAATTATTAATGCACAAACAAATCTATTATTGGCGATCACTTGAATTAAATTCATATTAGCCTAAATAAATTAAAATGATTTATTACCTTATTAGACGGGATTTCAAGTACAAATTCCCTTTAAACCTACAAGAGAGGGCGTGATCAAACAATAATAATATCATGAATAATCAAGCAAGGTATAATTATAATCGACACAACCATCATCATCATCATAATTAATAATGTCATCAAAGCATAATATTAGCAAGATCCTAGGCATGATACTAACAATATTAATAACAAATCCTAGCATGTCATTAAATAATAAAAAACAAATATTTATCCTAAACATGATATCAGAAATTAAAATAATATTAGAAATATTAAATAACGCCCTAAACATGACACTAGGAATCATAAAGACATCCTAACACGATACTAGAAATTAAAATAATATTCTAAGCATGATTTCTATAGCAGAATAATAATTAAGTAATCGAACTACTCACTTTGAAGCCTCGTACCTCTTTATTTTAAAAGAATACACACATTAGTAACTTCAATAAAGATTAAATCAAACAGTCAAAATAATAATTGAAATAAAGATTTGGGACCACCCTTAAAAATATCAACCTTTCACGTCAAGGTCTTAGGCAACTTCAAGCTTGGCTAGGTGTATTCGAGTCTTGCAAATGAGGAATGAAGATCAAATCAATAAAATCAAAGAGATGTGTGTTTATATATGACTAGGCTTAGACAATCAAGAGAGAGAAAGATGATGATTGTTGATGAGTAAAAACGGAGGAAATCGTCCCCAATATATAGAGAAAAACGACTGAAAAGATCAGAAAAGAGTCCAAATCTGACTTGGAGTAAAACGTTTTTCATCGCATGGTAATGGATTCATCGCGTCGCGATGCTTTTATTTATCCCTGTGCGATGATTCCATCGTTGTGCGGTGCTTTTCAGAAGATAAGATCCGTACGGATCCGACTTCCAACCAATTTGGGTTAGTCGAATATCTGGACTTATCTTTATTTAATTAGAATAAAATCTATTAAAAACACATGTTTTATCCGATATAAAATTCTAAGTCTTTATATTTTCAAAAAGAGGATAGATTAGAATTTTCTAGAAGATTTTAGAAGCTAATAATCAACCCTAATGGATTTGTTAGGTTTTGATGAGTCCGACTCATCGCGGAAGAAAACCGGAGCCAAGACCACACTCATAATAATTATAACCATAAAGTATAATTAACTTAAACAACAAGATTAAGAAAGAGATTAATACCTTTGGTGCGTGCTTCGCTCATTAAAAGAGCTCTTACTTCGAAAGCTCTAAGCCTCGCTTGCACGAGGACCTCCAACGAAGTCCACCCCCAACCCGAGCACCGAAAATGGTCCAATTCTTAGGAGTTAGCTAAGCCCGACATAAAACCTGAATAATTAATTGTGTTCGAAGGTTTTCACTATGGTGATGCCTTTTTCAAAACTTACTCAAATAATTTTCCCAATACCCCAACTTGGGTATTTACAGGGAAAACAAGAGTGAGATTTGCTCTTCCATCAATGTGGGAGAATTGATTTTTCCATTTTATTTTTAAATCAAAAATAAAATTAACAATCAAGGTACTAATAAATCAACAAGTGGCATGCTCACAAGAGAGGTTAGATGAGGACCATTTGGAGAAGGGGGGGACCAAACTTGCTCCCCACTCCTTTCCCATAGCCGGCCAATACACCACCCTCAAGCCAATTACTTCGCTCCATGTAGCACCCCACCACTTGGGCACCAAGGCACCCAAGGTGGGCTGCCAGCCGCTGCTTTACCCTTCGGCCCAGAAGGCCACGCACCAAGTGTGCGGGCTGCTTTGGCAAGGCCTGTTGTCAGAATGCCATACACCAATGTGCGGGTTGCTAGCTGTAGCCTGCTAGCATGCCTCGCACATTTGTGCGGGCTGCTAGTCGTGGCCAGCTACTAGCAATGGTGCGCTAGCACGCACCAGCCAACCTAGGCTCGGCTTGGTGCGCTTGCTAAAAACCTTGCTAGGCCATAAGCCCCTAGCACTCGGTTTGCTCGGGGCATTCCGATGCTAGGGGTATTTTGGTAATTTTTTTGATTTATTAGTAGTTTTCTTGTCTCGTCTTTTATTATTTTCGACGCTCGGTTTCAACGCTCTAAGCTCAAATTTCCAACGTCTAAATATTAATTACTCGGGCGACTCATTAATTCCTTCTGAATTAATTCGTTGCATCGGTTCTTTAGTTGCTTGGGTGTGACCCGAAGGGTTCAGTCAAGATTAAGCTGTAATCATAATTATACATTAATATTACTGATCGGAAGCGGCCTCCACCCAGGCATTCCGATCACTTGGCCTCACTGAATAATTACCTTTCTAATAATTTCGAACCCTCTATCGAAATAATACACTTGTTTGAAGGACACCATTCCTTTCAGGATTTAGAACTCAAAATAACCTTCTAAATAATTATAGAATCTTATGATAAATCCTAATGGTTTTAAAAATATAGTTAAGATAAATGGACCCCAGAGCTGTTAATTTGGGTAAACGGGTTGGGTTTGGGTTGGGTAAGTTTGGATCGGGTCAACTCAGGTCGGGTCAATTTGGGTTAATGTCGTAACCCATACGAGTCGGGTTCGGGTTAGGTCATGCTTGAGTCGGGTCACGTGGGGTCATACATCTTATTGGGTTTGGGTCGGGTTTTAGTCGGGTTAATAACAGGTCAGGTTATATTCGGCTCAGGTGAATAATAGGTCGGGTTTTCACGGGTTAGGGTCATTCTCAGGTTTGAGTCGGGTTCTGTTCAAGTCAATAATTTGCGGCTTATAATCAGGTTGGGTCATTCTCAGGTTTGAGTCGGGTTCGGTTTAAGTCAATAATTTGCAGGTTATAATCAAGTTGGGTCATTCTCGGGTTCAAGTCAATAATTTGCGATTTTAATCTTTTGCTGGATCGACTTGGTCTCCCTACATCCAAGACAAAATACTTTAATCAATATTAACATAGAGTAGTTTTACACTTACAAAATTACGACTTTACATGTAGATTAGAATACATATAGCATACATCTTTATTTAGCTAGTTAATATCTATAATAATAAAGAAGTACGTATAAAATAATAAGTCGAGTTGATTTCAGGTCGGATGAATAACAAGTCGAGTTGATTTTGGTTCAGGTCAATTACAAGTGGAGTTGAATTTGAGTTGGGTCAATAAACAAGTCGTGTTGATAAAATCGGGCGGGTTTGTATCAGATCGGGTTGAATTTCAAGTTGGGTTAGTAATTGGCCGGGTTAAATTCAAGTCGTATTAGGAACAGGTCGGGTAATTCAGGTCGGGTTAACTTAGGGCTTTGACGGGTTAAAACAGGTTTGGGTCAATTTCTGTTCAGGTCATGTTCGGTTCTGGTCAATAATTTACGGGTTATATTCGGGTCGGGTCATCTCCAAGTCGGTTCATGTTCAAGTTCGGGTCTCAAATACTCAGGTTAACTCGGGTCTAGGGTTGGCTTCAGGTCGGGTTAGATCAGGTTCAGGTCACCATTTATTCGGGTTGAGACGGGTCGGGTCAGCTTTTGACAGCTCTAATGGACCCTACACATGATCATTGGGTCCGCATATAATGCTCAATTTGGGTCCAGTTTAGTATTTTGGCCTTAACTTCTTAGTTATAACTCGAAATTTAGCTTATAATATATAATTGGAAAGCTCTTTCAAGACCCATCCAACTACTTAATCATTGGACCCAGATTATGGAAAAAACTAAACAGGATTGGAAGTTTTTCATAAATAGAACATGAAATGAATGATTTTGGACACGAAATAAATTATTTTGAATTAAAACATTTTAGAAAAGACTGGAAAAGGGGAAATTCACAAGACTCTTCAACATTTCACCTTACTCAAAAATCAAATACGTGAAAGGTACTCCTCACTGGGATTGGTTTTTGGGGAGACACAATCAAGTGTCTACAGTGATATTGTTAGGTTCATCTTGATTATACTTTCACAATAATAACTTTTTATAATTCGTACTGATGTGCAAATAAATATTTACATAGTAGGTAAAATTGACAACAATAATCCCAACTTTCACGTATTCTCTTTAAATAATCCAAACTTTGGGGTGTATACACTTTTATTGGTCCCTAGTGACCGGTAACTTTTGAAATAGATAGGTAATTATTTTTGTGAAATATTGTTAATTACTACATCAAAAACAGAGGCTTTGTAAATTACTACCCCTTAAAAAAAAGTTTTTAATTACTACCCCTAAAACTGATTAATTCAAGTCATTGCTACCCTTTTCCCTAATTAGCCCCTAATTAGGTGATTTAAGATCTTAATGATATTATTCTCCGATTAATTTATAATTAGTTACTTTTAAATCATAATTAACTAATTAAACCCTAGAACCACCTCCACACCACCATTGCACCACCAGCAGCCACCCTCCACCTACTACTAAAACTCGACAACCGCGCGCCGGCACGTACTACGCATGAAACCGCGGACGACGCTGGCGACACCATACCTCGAGCCCGCGGACACCTTACCTCGACCCCGACACCGTCCGAACCACCACTCTTCTTTCCCTTCATTCATCCCTAATTTGTAAACCTTAACCCTAATCTCCCTTCTCTCTCTTCCAAATTTATTGCAACACATTCAATTTCATTGTAAAAATCCTCCAAACATCTTAATCTATCTTCCAATTCTTCTATGGATTGCTCAATTGCGATTTTAATCATGTTGTCGAAACCCTAGATTTTTAATTTGGGGGTTTAAGGGTTTCAACTGGTGGTTAAGGGGAGGAACGGAGAGGGAACGGCAGGTGGTGGGGCGAATCATGTTCCCCGGCTCCGGGAGTAGGTTATGGCGTCGGTTGGTGGGGAGGGAGAGTTATTCGAGGGAAGGGAGTTTTAGGGAGGGTAGCAAAGTGGTGGTTCAGGGGTCGGAGTCGAGCTAGGTAGAAAGCATAGTGGTGGTTTAGAGGTCGCCGACGACGCGCGGTTTTTTAGTTGTAGTATTCGCCGTCACGCGATGGCCGAGGCGGGGAGCAGGGTGGCGGAAATGGTGCATTGGTTGTTTAGAGGTGGTGTTAGGGTTTATTTAATTAATCATGGCTAAAAAACAACTAATTACAATTTTGCTTAATAATGATGTTATTAAGAGCTTAAATTGCCAAATTAGGAGTTGATTAGGGAAAAGGGTAGCAATCACTTGAATTAATCAGTTTTAGGGGTAGTAATTAAAAACTTTTTTTTTGGGGATAGTTATTTTGTAAGCCTCTGTTTTTTAGTTAGTAATTAACAAAATTTCCTTATTTTTGGTAAAATTGGTTTTATTAATGTCAACTTTGGGCCATCAACAAAAGTCAAGGACTTATATAACAAGTTACTTGATAAGTGTCGTGGCTTGATTGGTTAAAAAATATTATAATAAAATTAAATAAAAATAAAAATCAAACCACCCCACCCCAGCCTTATCTCAGCCCTCCTGTCGGTTGTCGGAGTCAAGATGTTTCCTCTTCCCCCCAGACCACCTCCTGCTGCCCCTCCCTTCCCCTAGCCACCCCACCTCGGAAACAATAGCCCAAAACCCACCTTTTCGGCCTATTTACCACCCAAAAACCCAGCCCTAAACTTTAAATTGACGATTTGAACATAGGCTAAAAATCATCGATGGGAGGGTTTTTAGTGTTCTCGAGTCGGTTGGTGGGGGTTTTTAAGGTTCGTAGGACGACGAAATTGAAGATGGGGGATTATGAGTGAGGATTTAGTCGGCACTGGTGTGGCTGGGTGGGATTGAACTGGCGGCTAGGGAGTGTGGGGATGCGGGCAGTTTCGTGGACAGGGGTGGTTTACACGTGAGGTCAGGGAGCCGCAGGAGTGGGTAGCGGCTGTCGTAGTGCTGATGCCCCTTGGTTGAACCTTTCTTCCTTTTCTTCTCGGTTTTCTACTTCTTCTTCTCTTCTCATAATTAATTTCATTGTTATTATTATTATGAGTGTTTTTAATTAAATAAAATCAGTTTATTATTCAAGTTTATGAACAGGAATTTTATAAGGTTCATTTACATATAATTGGCGGTTTTATTTTAATTGTTATGATTAGTTGATGATCTTATACTGATTAAGGTTATATTTAATTTTAGGGTATTTTTTACAAGAGTTCTTAAGCTTCTTTATGTGTTTTCTAAGCGAAGGTCAAGGTACGTTTAGGTTGCTAGATACCTTTAAAATTGATTGGTTTAACTAGCATGTTTTATATGATTTTATTGTTGTTTGAATTAAATTGAGTTGGAGTATGATCCATGAAATAAAGTTGTTCGAGGTTATTTGTGATTCCCTCGGGAAACTGGTCACTCTCTCGGCTGGATGGACGCGGACACTTGCAAAACAACCAACTTGCATACTCGGTATGCCTTACGTATCCTAGGGAGTAATAGTGATGCCTCGCTTTGGCGTACCCCATCACTACTCTCAATAAGTCGATAAGTCTTGTTTTGGAATGGCAATTTTATTTAATATTTTAGGGACCTAGGGTTTCTATGTTGGTTGATTTAAGTGAACTTAATTAATCATCGCAACATTTGAAATCCTAAACATGCATCTTACATATAATTCACACACATATATATATAAATATATATCGAAAACCTAAATAATGAATTTGGCAACTAGCATGACCCCTTGAGTCTTCAAGTCTTCAAGGGTCGTCTTTTACAACTTCATGGCTTCGTCTTCCAAGAACCTCCGTCTTCAAGACATGACCAAAATTATGCAAACACTAGTATCTACGATTAGGACTATTCTAAATATTAAGGTACAAAAATACTCAACAGTTCGCAGACCGTATTTAGATTTACAAATTACATCACGAAATGCAGTCCATATTTTCTATTCTAATCGTGACCCACTAGTTGCCATTTTTATAAAATCTGCGGGAGAATATACATTCATTCATCCATTCACTATTTGTGAATGGCCTATGCATTTTACAACGATAAACAAGTAACAATGCAGAAACACGCGTAAACTAGTAATTAATTTAGGTTGTTAATCCGATTAACGCGCCTAATTAAAACTAGTCAAAGTTGTTTATCGATTATGTAATTTAGCGCAATTAAAATTGAAGCTCCCACTAAATTCCGCATCCATTTTAATTAATCTAATTAATTAAGCCGGTAAACCCAAAGTTTTGCCAAAATAAAATTTTGTCAATGCCGCTCAAAACCGAGGCCTAGCCTCAATAATTAAAATCAAATAATTAAATTAATTAGAAATATTAAAATGACAAAATAAGGAAACACACGTAGCCAACCGCACGCAAGTGGTTCGCGCACCTAGACTAGCTAGGGCGCACCATTGCTAGCAAAGGGTGCCTAGCACCCCTTGGGCAATGCAGCTTGGTGCGTGCTCCCGCACCACCCCACGTAGCACTAGCTAGGCCGTGAATGGAATAGTGTCCTTCGAACAAGTGTATTATTCCAATAGGGGGTTCGGAATTATTAGAAAGCTAATTTTTCAGTGAGGTCAAGTGATCGGAATGCTTGGGTGGAGGCCGCATCCGATCAGTAATATTAATGCATAATTAATATTATAGCTTAATCTTGACGGAACCCTTCGTGTCACACCCAAGCAACTAACGAGCCGAAGCGACGAATTAATTAGGAATTAATTAATAAGTTGACCGAGTAATTAATATTTAGACGTCGGAAATTCGAGCTTGGAGCGTCGAAACAGAGCGTCGGAAGTCGAGTAAAAAATGATAAAAAGACGAAACGTGAAAATAATAATAAATCAACAATGACCAAAATACCCCTAGCATCGGAACCCCGAGTGCTAGGGGCAATGCCGAGTTAGCAGCTTGGACCAATTGCGGGGCTTACTAGCAAGCTACGGCTAGCTGCCCGCACCTAGTGCGTGGCGTGCTAGCATGCTGCAGCTAGCAGCCCGCACTAGGTGCGAGGCAAGGTAGTAGTAGCCCTCAGCATCAGGAGCCTGCATTTTGTGGTGCGGGGATGGCTGGGCCGAGGCTAGGGGCAGCAGCAAAATGAGAAGCCCACTTGGGTGCCTTGGTGCCCAAGTGGGGCTTGCCATGTGGCGCAAGGTGAGGGAGAGAATGGAGAGCAAGTTTGGTCCCCTCTTCCAAATGGTCCTCACCTAACCTCTCGTATGAGCTTGCCACTTGTTGATTTATTACTAGTTTGATTATTAATTTTATTTTAGCTTTAAAATAAAATGGGAAAATCAAATTCTCCCACATTGATGGGAGAGCTTTTCACACTCATGATTTTACCTATAAATATCCAAGTTGGGGTATTGGAAAAATCACTTCAATAAGAGTTGGAAAAAGGTATCACTAGTAGTGAAAATCTTTGAACTCAAGAGTTGAAAAAGGCATCACCATTGTGAAAACCTTTAAACTCAATTACTCGGGTTTCGGTAGGGCCTTGCTAACTCCAAGGCATTGGACCTAGTCGGTGTTTGAGTTGTGGGTGGACTTCCGTTGAAGGTCATCGTATTTTCGAGGCTAGCTTTCGAAGTAAGAGCCCCTCGAGGTCGGGCGAAGCACGCGTCAAAGGTATAATTATTATCTTAATCTTGTCATTAAGTTAATTATATTTATGGTTGATATGTCCAATTTATATAGTATTTTACCCCCGTCCCTTGGTCATAATTAGTAGTGTTTTTGGCTCTTTAGAGCCACTTTTATTACTAATTGGTGTTTTCTAGTGTTTTTGTAGTTTTTCTTGAGTTTTGTAGGAAATTGCATCTTTTGAGCATTTTCCGGGTTTTTTATGGAGCAACTACGGACATTAGGAGGACACGACCATCTTTGAAGCCTAGGACCGGTTAGAGCAGGTGATTAAGGGCTCGGTGTGTGATACCGGGGCATTTGGACCAAGTATTCAAGACCCGAAGAGGAAATCCGGATTGGGCCGAAGAATCAAGCCCAATCGAAGTCCAAGCCTCGAGGAAGAGACCGGGCCCGATCGGGCGGGCGCTTAGTCAGAGGCATCAAGAAAGGCGCACCCGATCGGGTGAGCATTAGCTCGATTGGGCGCGGCAAACCAGGAGAGTTGCGAAGAAAAAGGCGGGCCCGATCGGACGGCCCTTCGCCCAATCGGGCGAGTGTTTTTTATGGTTCAGATTTGCCGAATTCTTAGTTTTTAATTAGGATTGTTTTTAGTGTTGTTTAAGTACGATTTTAGTACAGAATCTTGGTTTCACCTTCTCTTTTAGACTCTCGCTCTCTACTTAGATTATTTTCTCTCTCTAAAATTCTCTCAACTTTGTTCTTTCTCAACTTTGTAGTTCCATTGATTTTGGTAACGATTTCTTCTCTATTAATTTCAGCAATTTTATTTCTTTATTCTCTTATGTCTTATTTAATTGTTTTATTTAGTTTAGATTTAATTATGAGTGAGTAGTTTTATTTCTAGGGTTATGGGGATCCAATAAATAATATGAAGAGGTAATTTATGATTGTTGATTCTCAATGCTTAATTATTTTCCTATTGATTGATTTAATGCGATGCAATTAGGTTTGGCCAGATTTATTTGTAGTCTAGATTATTTTCTCTTGTCTCAGAGAACGTTAGTTCTTTGAGGAAATTCTCATATTTGTCTTTTTAGTTCTTTGTTTATGCCCAGGGGTTCCAGATCAGGTTATATTCCATTCGATCCTGAGATCGAGCGCTCTTTTCATAGACAAAAGAATCTCTATAGACAAATCCTGGCAGGTTCTGGGAGTAACGATATTCCTAACGATCCGCCAACTGATTTTAGTGATTAGAAGTTCCTTCAGATTCAGAATCAGAGATGAGAGCTTTTAAGAAGCTCAGCGATTACTCGCAACCGTCCCTGACGGATTTTCCACAACTTTCGCCTACTCCAGATCTCGAGGGAGTCCAGTTCGATATCAAGCCCCAATTCATAATTATGATAGAAAGGAAGCAGTTCAATGGAGCCAAGGGTGAAGACCCAAATCTTCACATTGCAGATTTCTGTCAGTAATGCAATACTATTAGGCAGAATGGGGTTACGTAGGACCAGATCAGGGAGATTCTTTTTCCCTTTTCATTATGTGGAAAAGCTAAACTGTGGTTTAATGGTTTGAATAGAACTGCACTAGGTATTACTAACTGGGAAACTCTTACTTTGAATTTTTATAACAAATATTACCCTATAGAGAAAACAGCTCTATTGAGAAGTGCAATTCAGAATTTTGCCCAAGAGCCAGATGAAGCGCTATATGAAGCTTGGGAGAGATTCAAAGATCTGTAGAGGGAGTGTCCCCATCATAATCTGGCACAGTGGCAGTTAATTCAAGCCTTTTACAACGGATTAGGAAATACATCCAGGACGATTCTAGACTCCGCGGCTAGTGGTAGATTTATGAATCTTAATGTTGATGATGCAAGTCAAGTTATTGAAGATATGGTAATACATAATTCCCAATATGGGAATTCTAGAGGCTTTGCGAACAAAGGCAAACACCATGTTGATTCAGTATCCTTTTTGCAAGCCCAACTTACATCTATTTGCCAGAAACTAGATAGTCTTAGTACTGCTATTCCTACTTCTGTTGCTAATGTTTCTGCTATTTCTAATAATTCTAATGAAGCTTTTTGTTAAAATTGTGGTATTGTAGGACATTGGGAGCAAGATTGCAGGAGTTCTATAGAGCAGGTTAATGCCCTCCAAACCTATAGGCAAAGTAACCCATACTCCAACACCTATAATCCTAGCCTCCGGAACCATCCATACCTATCCTATCGGAGTACCAATGTTCAAAATCCTTCACCTCCACAACAACCACAACAAGCACCCCCTTCACAGTAGAAATATTACCATCCCCACTCTAACCAAAAAGCCCCAGCATAAACCCCTACTCCACCTTCTGACCCTGCATTGTTAGAAATTAGAGCGATGTTAACTAATATGCAAAAGCATATGGAGAGTAAAGATACACAAATTGACTCAATTATAGCCCATAATAAAGTCATGGACACCCAAATTGCCCAATTATCTTCTACTCTACAAACTCGACAGCAGGGAGTTCTACCATCGTAAGGAATACCACCTACGGATCATGCAAATGCAATTACCCTGAGAAGCGGTTCACACTACGACGGGCCCCCTATCCCCAAAGAGGATGAATCTGATTTAATTAAAATTGTTAATCCTGATTCCGTTATACCTGATGTTTTTGCAGGACTCCAGGGTAAAACTAATAATTCTGATATTACATTGCAGGGTACAACTTCAGGAAAGGATATTACTCAGGAGAAGAGTAGGGAAGCACAACAACCAGTTATCAAACTACCATTCCCAAATCGTCAATTGAAAACTAAATTGGATAAGCAGTTTGGTATGTTTTTGGAGGTTGTGAAAAATTTGCAGGTAACAGTTCCCTTTACAGAGCTTATTACACAGGTTCCTGCATATGCTATATTTATGAAAGATATTCTGACGAGGAAAAGGGCCTTTAATGAGGTAGAAACTGTAGCTTTTGCAGAGCAATGTAGTGCTTTATTGCAAAATAAATCCCCTCCTAAGTTAAAGGATCCTGGTAGCTTTTCTATCCCTTGTCATATTGGTAATGTCTTCATTGATAAAGCATTGTGTGATTTGGGTGTTTCTGTTAGTGTTATGCCATCGTCTATATGTTCTAAACTTAATATGGGTGATTTAAAAGTTAATAATAACAATCTGTAAATGGTAGATTGTTCTGTTAAATATCCCTTAGGTATTTTAGAGGATGTCCCTGTTAGAGTTGGTAAATTTTTTATCCCTGTTGATTTTGTTGTTTTAGACATGGCTGAGGATACTCAAATTCCCATTATATTAGGTAGGTCTTTCCTCCATACTGCAGGAGCCATAATTAATGTTAAAAATGGTAAACTAACCCTTTCTGTTGGAGATGATAATATCACTTTTAATTTAGGGAAGGTTTTGAAAGGACCTATGGTAGAGGAAAATTGTTGTTTAATTGACGTGATCGATATAATGGATGATATCTGTGAAGAAAGCTTACCACAGGTTCTTGCAAGGGATCCCTTGGAAGAAATAATTTGTGGAGATTTGTCTGCAAGTGATGCGAGTATTTGGAGCAAAGAGGTGGATGCCATTGAGAAAGCTCTTGCCATAGAAGAACTCGATCCTAAAGAGAGTAAGAAGGTAGTAAAATTAGTTCAGGAATCAAAACCAGCAGAGGTAAAGAAACCTGAACTGAAACCTCTCCCTTCTCATTTAAAATATGTTTTTCTTGATGAGCAGGAATTGTACCCCGTGATCATTAGTACTGCACTTGATGACCCTTAACCTTCCCAACTTCTAGAGGTTCTTAGAACCCATAAAAGGGAAACAGGGTACAGTATTGATGATCTCA
Organism: Chenopodium album; assembly: GCF_948465745.1. Classification (NCBI taxonomy): domain Eukaryota; kingdom Viridiplantae; phylum Streptophyta; class Magnoliopsida; order Caryophyllales; family Amaranthaceae; genus Chenopodium; species Chenopodium album. The sequence continues at coordinate 25,582,593 of NC_137850.1, read as the reverse complement.
AGGGTATTAGCCCTGATTTTTGTATGCACAAGATACATTTAGAGGACAACTACAAGCCCTGCATTCAACCTCAGAGAAGGTTGAATACTAATATGCAAGAAGTAGTCAAGAAAGAGGTTATGAAATTACTTGATGCAGGTATTATCTATCCTATTTATGACTCAAAGTGGGTAAGTCCTGTACAGGTGGTGCCTAAGAAGGGTGGGATGACTGTGATTAAAAACGAGAAAAATGAATTGATTCCCACTAGAACTGTTACAGGGTGGCGTATGTGCATTGATTATCGTAGATTAAATATCGCCACCAAAAAAGACCACTTCCCCCTTCCCTTTATAGATCAAATGCTTGAGAGGTTAGCTAATCATAAGTTCTTTTGCTATTTGGATGGGTATTCGGGATTTTTCCAAATTCCAATTCACCCTGAAGATCAGGAAAAGACTACATTTACATGCCCTTATGGTACTTTTGCATATCGTAGGATGCCCTTTGGTTTATGTAATGCCCCCGCTACCTTTCAACGTTGCATGATGAGCATTTTTTCTGATTTCATAGAGTCTATCATGGAAGTCTTTATGGATGATTTTAGCGTGTATGGTTCTTCATTTGATGCATGTTTAATAAATCTCGCTAAAATTTTGAAACGATGTGAAGAATGTAATTTGGTGCTAAATTGGGGGAAATGTCACTTTATGGTGACAGAGGGAGTAGTCCTAGGTCATATTGTATTTGATAAGGGTATACAAGTAGACAAGGCTAAGATTTCAGTGCTTGAGCAATTACCTCCCCTAGTTAATGTTAAGGGAGTTAGAAGTTTCTTAGGTCATGCGGGGTTTTATCGTCGCTTTATCAAAGATTTTTCTAAAATTGCTAAACCACTAACTCAACTTTTCCTCAAGGATGCCCCTTTTATTTTTACTGACGAGTGTCTTGAGGCTTTTAACAGGATTAAGCAGGCTTTGATATCAGCACCTATCATATGTGCTCCCGACTAAAATCTACCTTTCAAGATTATGTGTGATGCAAGTGACTTTGCGCTAGGAGCCGTGCTCGGACAGAGGAAGAACAAAGTTTTGCATGCTATTTATTATGCAAGTAAAACTTTAGATGAAGCCCAAGTCAACTATGCCACCACAGGGAAGGAGTTTCTTGCTGTGATTTATGCTTTAGAGAAATTTAGATCATATCTTGTTGGTTCTAAAGTTATTTTTTTTACTGACTATGCAGCTTTAAAGTACTTGATAGCCAAGGCGGAATCAAAGCCTAGGCTACTCCTTTGGGTTCTTTTGCTCCAGGATTTCAATATTGAGATAAAGGATAAAAAGGGAGTAGAGAATGTTGTGGCAGACCACTTGTCACGTATCAGATATGATGAGGGTAAGGATTCTCTCCCTATAGATGATTCTTTCCCTGATGACAACCGGTATGTAGTTTTAGAGAAACACCCTTGGTATGTTGATCTTGCTAATTATTTAGTGGGTGATACTCTACCTCCTGACTTGTCCTATCAACAGAAAAAGAAATTCCTTTCTGATGTTAAACATTATTTTTGGGATGATCCTATTTTGTTTCGTGAGTGTGCAGATGGATTATTTCGCAGGTGTGTTCCCGAATGGGAAGTTCACGGTGTGCTTACTAGTTGCCACACCTCACCATATGGAGGACATCATGTCCCCACCAAAACGGTGGCCAAGATTAATGAGTCAGGTTTCTATTGGCCTACTATGTTTAAGGATGTTAACACTTTTGTGCAGGCTTGTGACTCTTGCCAAAGGACTGGCAACATCTCGCGGCTGCATGAGATGCCTCAAACTGGAATCTTAGAAGTTGAAATTTTTGATGTTTGGGGTGTTGATTACATGGGACCGTTCCCTTCTTCAAACGGGAACCACTACATACTTGTCACCGTTGATTATGTATCCAAGTGGGTCGAGGCCATTGCCACTCCTACTAACGATGCCAAGGTGGTCCACAGACTTTTCATGAAGACCATCTTTCCAAGATTTGGAGTACCTAGTGCTATAATCAGTGACGGAGGATCTCACTTTCATGAGCGGAATCTAGATACCCTCAAAAAGTATGGTGTTTACCATAGGACAGGTTTAGCCTACCATCCCCAAACTAGTGGCCAAGTTGAAGTTTTCAACTGTGAGATCAAGGCCATTCTAGAGAAGGTGGTGGCAAAATCGAGGAAAGATTGGAGCGACAAGTTGGATGACACCCTTTGGGCATAGAGAACTGCGTTTAAGACCCCGATAGGTACTACTGCATATATACTCGTGTACGGCAAAGCATGTCATCTTCCGGTGGAATTAGAATACAAGGCATATTGGGCTATTAAGGAGCTCAATTTAGATGCCAAATTAGCGGGAGAAAAAAGGTTACTTCAACTTAACCAACTTGATGAGTGTAGGTTGACAGCCTATGATAGTGCTCGTGTCTACAAGGAGAAGACAAAGAGATGACACGACAAGATGATCCTTCCGAGAGAGTTCAAAGAAGGTGATAAAGTGTTGTTGTTCAACTCTAAACTTAAACTATTCCCAGGAAAGTTAAAGTCAAGGTGGTCGGATCCTTTTACTGTTAAAAGGGCCAACAAATTTAGTTCTGTGGAGTTATTCGATGAGCATGGTAATGAGTTCAAGGTTAATGTCCAAAGACTTAAGCTATATCATGAGGGGGCTACGATTGGTGCGGTTGAACTACTTCACCTAGGCGGTTCCGGTTCATCTTGAGCTTCAATGTGGTAAGAGGGTCGTGCGGGACCTAGATAAACCAGCACTTTGCGGGAGGCAACCCGTGTTTCTTGCTTTCTAGACTAGTTTTTCCTTCTTTTTATTTTTATTTGTTTTTAGAGAGGGCAAGGGAGAGTAGAGGGTATGGTGCATAACCTAGACTCTAGAGTAGGTTCTCTAGATAGGAGGGTTGGGCATGTAGAGATGAACCTTAGGAGGGGTTTATACCCCATGTATGACGATTATGCACGCCGAGGGGCTATCCCCCCCGAGGCTCTAGTTCCCGAATGGTTCCAATACCCCCAAGGAGGGTGTTCAACCCTCGGAGCCTATGGTACTTATGTGGACTACTCTTCAGTCCATGGTTATGGAGCCGATGCTCCTTTTGGTGGGATGGGGGGAAATGTAGACCCTAACTACTTTGCAGGTGGTTCGAGTTATGGTGGTGCTGGTACGAGCCATTGAGGCGCCGGTTCGAGCTATAGAGGAGGCTATCAGAGGATGGATGAGGATGATGACGAGGAGTAGCTACTCCTAGCTACACCCCCAAGTCAATGAGGGCATTGCTTGATTTGGCTTGGGGGGAGATATCTTGTACATATGGTTACTCTTTCTCTCTTTTCACTATTTATCGCTTTCCTAGTATAGATTTTATTGCATTATAGTGTAGTTTTTATTGCTTTCCTATATGAAAAATACAAAAAAATGGAAAAAAAATCCAAAAATACGTTCCAATGAATTGTAAATCATGCTTCCCTGTGTCCCATACTTGGAAAATATTATTTTGTTTCTTGGTATATGATAATGAGCTTTGTGAATTTGTTTATCATGATTTAAAGTTTAATTGTTTGGATGCCTAAACATGCGTCAATTTTGCCAACCGTTTGTGAATATAGTGCTTGACTAGTTGATTTGATTAGGAATTGTGTGATAGTTCCTGGTATGTTATGGAATTTGAATATTGGTTTGCAACTATTAGTAATGTTTCTATGGCTCAATATTATGCACATTGAGGAGGACGAAGGCATTTGTTCTCTTAGGTAGCCTTCAGACGATATTAGATACATTTGTTCCCTTCTTGCTATCCATGTTGTTGTTTATGCCCTTTTTATTGATTATTTAGCCACATTACAAGCCTATATGAGCCCCATTGTTTACTAGTCCCAAGCTTGACTTGGGGGAGCTATTAGTTGGTGAGGTAAGGGAGTTGTGATGTGCACTTTATATGCACAATGTGGGAATAGAAGAAGAGTGTTTGTTCTTTTGATTTTGTGATTGAAAAAAAATGTTGACAGTTTGTGTTTCAAAGTTGAAAATTTCCAATGTGACATAAAAAGAAAAAAAGAGCAAAGAAAAAAATTGTTTCAAATGTTTAAATGTTCTATGTGAAGGTTGCTCAAAAGAAAAAGAATCAAGAAAAAAATTCAAGTTTGAAAAAAAAAGAAAGAAAAGAAAAAGAATGAGTTCAAAGTTTGTTTTAATTCACTTTATTTCTTATTATCATATTTTGTGAGTGAAGGGGTAAGTGTTGGGATTGTTGTTATGTATGGGATTGTTTGGTGAACTTTTGTGGAGTTAAGTTGTGATTGGAGATGATTTGGTTATTACTTGTTTTTGACCTTGGGTTTTGTAAGGGTATGGCTCCCTTAAGCATGGCTTTTCTCTCACATTTTCCTAAATTTATCCTACCCTTTACCCTAACCTTACATTACAAACTTTAAAGACCTTCCGACCATTGTGCATAGAGTTGTATGAATGTGAAAGTGTTGTTTATCAATGCAAGTTATGATTTGACATATTTCGAGTCGACTAGTAGGTTGAGTGTACTTCTTTTTAAACACACGAGAGTGTGAGTTGGGAGGGCATTGTTCACATTAAAGGGGTTGGTTGGAGAGCGATCGAGTACATCTTTTACTCGCCACATAAATGAAAGTTGAGTGTGTGAGCACTAGTCTTGAATTCTATATGCTCACGTGGTTTGTTCTACTTGACAATTGTTGGGGAGGAAGAATGATTAGATGAATGAAATTGATTAACATTGAAGCATGTTCATTAGATTTGCCTTGAATCGTTTGTGCTTGATTTTGTTTACTTGGGATGAAGTGTGTTTTATATATTCATTGATGAGCTCTTTGCTTAGGGACAAGCAAAGGTTTGGCTTGGGGGAGTTTGATGTATCCAATTTATATAGTATTTTAACCCCATCCCTTGGTCATAATTAGTAGTGTTTTTTGCTCTTTAGAGCCACTTTTATTACTAATTGGTGTTTTCTAGTGTTTTTGTAATTTTGCTTGAGTTTTGTAGGAAATTGCATCTTTGGAGCGTTTTTCGGGTTTTTCATGGAGCTACTACGGACATTAGGAGGACTCGACCATCTTTGAAACCCAGGACCGGTTAGAACCGGTGATTAAGGGCTCGGTGTGTGATACCGGGGCATTTAGACCAAGTATTCATGACCCGAAGAGGAAATTCGGATTGGGCCGAAGAATCAAGCCCAATTGAAGTCCAAGCCACGAGGAAGAGACCGGGCCTGATCGAGCAAGCTTACGCCCAATCGAGCGGGCGCGTAGTTAGAGGCATCAGGAAAGGCGCGCCCGATCGGGTAAGCATTAGCTCGATCGGGCGCGGCTACCCAGGAGAGTTGCGAAGAAAAAGGCGGGCCCGATCGGGCGCGTGTTTTTGATGGTTCAGATTTGCCGAATTCTTAGTTTTTAATTAGGATTGTTTTTAGTGTTGTTTAAGTACGATTTTAGTACAGAATCTTGGTTTTACCTTCTCTTTTAGACTCTCTCTCCCTACTTAGATTATTTTCTCTCTCTAAAATTCTCTCAACTTTGTTCTTGCTCAACTTTGTAGTTCCATTGATTTTGGTAACGATTTCTTCTCTATTAATTTCAGCAATTTTATTTCTTTATTCTCTTATGGCTTATTTAATTGTTTTATTTAGTTTAGATTTAATTATGAGTGAGTAGTTTTATTTGTAGGGTTTATGGGGATCCAATAAATAATATGAAGGGGTAATTTATGATTGTTGATTCTCAATGCTTAATTATTTTCCTATTGATTGATTTAATGCTATGCAATTAGGTTTGGCCAGATTTAATTGTATGAGTATAGCAATATTGATTCGAGATTCGAGAGATGAGAATTGATGTTTAAGCTTAGTTTCAATAGGCGAACTAATTTATAAATGGTTAAGTCGAGATTCGAGAGATGAGATTTAGTACCGGTAAATTAACTCTGTGATTGTAATACGTAGCGAAAGCCCTTTATGATCTGTTTAATTGATTCATTGATGATTGATTGTTATGTTTTACCGTGAATATTGTTTATTGGTGATCCTATGTCCTAGGCTTTTCTTTAATTGATTTACCTCTTACTTTTATTCCTTCCTACTCTTACTTTTATTAGTTTAATTACCCTTTTAATAATAATTTAGTTACTTGATAATTTAGATTGATTTTAATTAATTAGGAATAAATTGACTTGTTTCCCTGTGGTTCGACCCTTCTTCCCTATCTACATAGTTAGTGGATTTAGGTTTTATTTTTGATTGGGTGAATACGACTTGAGCCTGTCAATGTTTTATTTATTGCGAGTGCGGTCTTGGTTTTGGGTCTGTTTCCGAGGTGAGTCGGACTCACAAAACCCCAACAGCGGTATCGGAGCCTCGCTCGTTTATTTTTAAAATCGTATTATTTTTCAAGGTGTTTTATGGCTTAATTTATCTGGTTTTAAGTTTCTAATTAGATTAGTAGATCGTTTTATTAATTTTAATCCCGTATTAGAGCTGACTTCAGCTCCAGAACCCACATTTCGACCCTAAAATAGTAAATGGGCTCTGTTTTTAGCCAAAAAACAACCAGAAATGCATTTTTCGAGGGATTTTTCGTTTTGACGAAAAATTTTAAGTCTTTCTAACCTTGAAAATTAATTGCATATTTAAGGTGGTTATGTAGGTTCAATACATATTTTATATGCAATTTTAAACCTCTTTAGGCATGATTACTTAGTAGTAATTTGTGTTTAAAAGCTTGGTTTTATTTTTCACATAATTGCAAATTAATTGCATTAAGTGTGAAATTGTTGTTCTTTGAGGCTTCTAAGTACTAAAGATTCAATCTTTAATTATGTTAAGTGATTGAAACTTTAAACTTACAAAATTCCATGAATTTTTTTGTTGAACTTTGTTGATTTAATCATTTTAAGTTGATTGGAATCATAAAGTTTGAATCTTGTGAAAGAAATTTGTTTATCTTCATATTGGAAGATATAATTTTTCAAGGATTCACAAGTATTAAAGTAGGAATCTTTATTGAACTTATGTTCATTTTTTCCAAACTCCCTTTAACTTTGTCAAAATCTCAAGATTAATTTAAATTGATTAAAGTAATAGTGAGAAATTGCCTTATTTATTTTGTTGCACCAAGTTAAACTAATTTTATTAAAGAATGGTTCTTGCAAAAAATTTTGGTTATATGCACTTGGATGAATTTATTTAAGTTGGACTTGTTATATTTTCATTTTTCCTCAAAATTAATTGATTCTAAAATTAATTTAGAATTGATTAAGAATGTCACACAAAATCGTGAATTTTTCCCGAGGCATGAGCATACAAATCGAGGGCTAAGAGCCCCAAGCAAGCTCTCGGCCAGCTGGGCTGCTCACGCAAGCCACATTAGGCTGCCGAGGCTGCTAGGCGCCTCGAGTGGTGTGTGCATGTGAGGTGTGCGCATGGGCAGCAGGCTATGCGTGCGTGTGTGTGAGGGAGATAAGTGGCAGCTGCTCGTTGCCAGCATCATGGCACACCAGCCAGCAACAAACAACAGCACGGTGCAGCAGCAGCATGGTGTTGTACGTGCTGCTAAGCTAGGCTAGATGTGGCTGGTGCGAGCAGGAGCTCGTGTGTGGCTTGGTGCTGCAGTGGTGTGCGGGGGATGTGTTGCGAGCTTGCGGCATGGTGCACATAGCTAGCAAGTTTGTGCGGCCTCGTGGCTTGTGTTCTTGCACGCCCCGTAGAAGAGTCGACGCATATGCGGAATTCTAAGCCATGGGTGTGACGCTTAGCATGAGTCACGGCTATGCGCACCTCCCCTTAATTAGCACATATACCCCGGTTTTAAGGCGATGTTATTCTGCATTTTAGCCGTTTATTTATTTTAATTAATCTTGTATATTTAATTAAAATTTTGGAGGCTAGGCCTCGGTTTTAGCGGTGTTGGCAAAATTTAATTGTGGCAAATTTTGGGCATAATTAATTGGATTAATTAAGTTGGATGCGAAATTTAGTGGGAGCTTCAATTATTAATTGCGCTTATTTACAGAATCGGTTAAAACAACTTTGACTAGTTTTAATTAGGCGTGTTAATTGGATTAACCACCTAGATTAGTTACTAGTTATCGTGTGTTTATGCATTGTTACTTGTTTTATTGTTGTAAAATGCATGGGCCATTCACAAATAGTGAATGGATAAATGGAATATATATTCTCTCACAGGTTTAATAAAATGACAACTAGTGGGGTCCGATTAGGATAGAAAATACGGACTGCGATCCGTGATGTATTTTTTATAAATCTAAATACGGTCTGCGTACCGTTGAGTATTTTTGTACTTTAATATTTAGATTATTCCTAATCGTAGATACTAGTAGTTGCATAATTTTTGTCAGGTCTTGAAGATGGAGGTTCTTGGAAGACAAAGCCATGAAGTTGCAAAAGAAGACCTTTTGAAGACTTGAAGAATTCAAGGGGTCATGGTAGTTGCCAAATATGCATCAAATGCTTATGCTTTACATATTTATGATCATTTATATGAATTATATGATACATGTTTAGGATTTCTAATGTTGTGATGATTAATTAAGTTCACTTAAATCAACCAACATAGAAACTCTAGGTCCCTAAAATATTGAGTAAAATTGCCATTCCAAAACAACACTTATCGACCTATTAAGAGTAGTGATGGGCTACGCCAAAGTGAGGCATCACTACTACTCCCTAGACTCATAAGGCATACCGGGTATGCAAGTTGGTTTTGGTTGTACTCAACGATATGAGTGATGGAGTCCTAAAATGTCGTGGCAAAGTGAATAAATTGTTGAGAGAGCATTAGATGCGACAATTTATTCAACCAAGAGTGGCTTGGAGCCATTAGCAAAGCGTTGCTTACCTTGGGAGATTGAGTGCTAAGACAAGCCAAAGTAAGCTTAGTCACTCTCTGTTTCCTTGGATCTTGGAATCGACTTATTTTCACAAAAATAGGGACAATTTTATGTGTAAATAAGACGTTAAATAAGTTTGAAATATGCATGGATTAAATTCAATCTTATTTAAGTATTATGAATGGTTTTTCATTAAAATTCTTTCAATTGTAGAATCATGTCTTCAACTATCAACAACAATTTAATAATCCCAGATCATCCCGAGAAGTTATCATTTAGCTTGAATTTGGTGAACTTCAAGGAATGGGAGGAAGAACTCCGTATGACCCTCCGTAATTGCTACCTAGAGCATATCTTGAACACACCCATCTCGAGTTTCTACTCAAAAGAGATTATGAGCAATGAGGCTCATGAGGAGTGGAGTTATGATTGCAAGAGAGTCTCCCGACTCATGGCAAACTCTATCCCGGAACAGCGGAAGAAGAAATTCTCCAACTACCTTCCGGATGTACTCCTCAAGGCTCTAGAAGATGTGGTCAATCTGACGGTCACAAAGAGCGACAGGGGCAACTATGATGGACTTGTGGAGGAACTGACTAGGTCACTGTCTAACATGAGGATCAAGCCACCGCAAGATGGTTGTCTCAGCAAAGAAAGGCAAGAAGTATGGGCTAGGGTCTATAGTGCAAGACTTAGACCTGGGATGTCGCTTCAAGCCCATGTGCAAAAGATGACAAGGTTATTTAACCATCTGGAACTGATTAGTAGGCCGGTGGAGGATGAGCAAGCGGCTCACATGCTTTTAAGCTCACTCCACTCGGGGTACATTGCAATTAAGATGCAACTTACCAACAATCAGGATGAACTATCCTACAAGGAAGTTGTCCAAGAGCTCTAGAAAACCTATTCGTGCAAGGCGGTTAAGGTTGCTCTAAGGTCCAAGAAGAAGGAGTTCAAGAACAAGGCTAAGATGCGCTGCTTCTATTGTAGTAAGCAAGGTCACTACAAAAGAGAATGTAGCGAGTATCTGGAAGATGAGGCAAGAGGAAAAGCAGCCCCAATCTCAGGTATCATCTTAACACTTGAATACAAGCAATTTATAAGGTATTAGATACCAGAAAAATTGACTCATTTTATGCTCCTGTTTCAGGAACAAAGTGAGCAATTCTTTTTCAAGTGGACATGAGTACACAAGTGGAAGATGAAAATAATCTATCCAAAGAAAGCTTGTAAACTCATGTGTTTTGTCTAAATTCTAAAACTTGTTGAGTTTTATCTACCATACTTTAATCTCATGACGTTGGACGTCATTTTAACCTTGATCACAAGACTTTTGTTTCATGTCTTGTTCATATTTATGGAAATGACACTTTTGTGTGTTTAGACAAAATTGTTTATTATGATACCAAAAGAGCTAAGACCATGGAGTCAGATCAAACTTGTGGCATTATCGTCTTGGCCACATTAACATCAAACGCATCAAGAATCTTCTACAAGAAGGCGTTCTTGACTCTTTCGATTTAGAATCTTTTGAGAATTGCGAAGGATGTTTATTAGGAAAGATGATTAAGCAGCCATTCTCCAAATTGGGATGTTTATTAGGTCTAATACATACCGATGTATGTGGACCAATAAGGTCCGCCACAAGAAATGGACATCGATATTTCATCACCTTCACAGACGATTATAGTAGATATGGCTATGTCTACCTCATGTCGCATAAATCTGAATCGTTTGACAAGGTCAAAGAATTTCAGAGTGAAGTGGAAAATCAGCTTGGCAAGAAAATCAAAGCCCTTCGATCAGATCGAGGTGGTGAATACTTGAGCCAAGAATGCGATGACCATCTGAAAGATCATGGCATACTTTTAGAACTGACACCTCCAGGAACTCCACAATGGAACGGAGTATCCGAACGGAGAAATCGAACCTTGTTAGACATGGTACGATCAACCATGGGTCTTAGTGATCTTCCTATCTCTTTCTGGGGACACGCACTTTTTAACTGCGGCACTAACACTGAACCGTGCTCCATCAAAAGCTGTAGAAAAGACACCATACGAGTTATGGACAAAGAAACTTCCTAGGTTCTCTTTTCTAAAGATATGGGGATGCGAAGCATATGTCAAGAAAATGATTTCTGACAAACTTCATCCCAAATCTGACAAGGTTTACTTTGTGGGCTACCTAAAAGAAACCAAAGGGTATTACTTCTACAACAAATTGGAGAACAAAGTGTTTGTTGCTCGCGATGGTGTCTTTTTGGAGAAGGAACACCTTTCCAAAATGACAAGTGGGAGGAAAATCAAACTTGACGAAGTTCGTGAGGATGAGCAACAAAATCAGAATGACAGTCAAAGTGCTCAAACAGCATTTGTTGACGAAGGTCAAAGTGATCAAAATATGCAAAGTCGAACCGACAATGCAAATGCTCAGTCTATTACCCTACGTAGGTCTCAAATGCCGAGATCTCAACCTGATAGATATCTTGGTTTAGTATTAACCGAGAATCAGGACATCCTGATCATGGATGGAGATGAACCGGCAACCTACAAGCAAGCGACGGCAAGCACCGACTCTACTAAATGGCAAGAGGCCATGAGATCTGAAAGGGATTCCATGTTTGAAAACCAAGTCTGGGACTTGGTTGACTTACCCGAAGGTTACACACCTATCGGATGTAAGTGGATTTTCAAGTTGAAAACCAACAAAGATGGAAATGTATTCATTTACAAAGCTAGATTGGTAGCAAAAGGTTATAGACAAGTTCATGGTATTGATTACGATGAAACCTTTTCTCCAGTCACAATGCTTAAATCCATTCGGATCCTTCTAGCGATTAATGCATATTACAACTATGAAATATGGCAGATGAACGTCAAAACCGCCTTCCTAAATGGTATTTTGGAAGAAACTGTGTATATGACACAGCCTGAAGGTTTTGTCGACCAAAAAAACGCTTGAAAGGTATGCAAGCTTAAGAAGTCCATTTATGGATTAAAGCAAGCAAGCAGAAGTTGGAATCTGCGATTCGATGAAGCCATCAGTAAGTTTGGTTTTATCAAGAATCCAGATGAATCTTGTGTTTACAAGAAGGTCAGTGGGAGTGACATCGCCTTCCTAGTTTTACATGTCGATGACATATTACTCATTGGAAACAGTATTCCATTATTAGTGTCTATAAAGGCTTGGCTCGGAAAATGTTTTTCAATGAAAGACTTGGGAGAGGCTCAGTACATACTAGGCATCAAGATCTATAGGGATAGATCGAAAAGGATGATAGGCCACCTATCCATGTCGCATAACCCTAAGCAAGAAGCAGTGTCCTAAGACACGTGATGAGCGAGAAAGGATGAATTAGATTCCATATGCTTCGCTTATTGGATCGATCATGTATGCCATGATATTTTCTAGGCCAGATGTGTCGTATGCCTTGAGCGCTACAAGCCGATACCAATCAGACCCAGGAGAGGCGCATTGGACTGCGGCCAAGAATATCCTAAAGTACCTGAAAAGGAACAAGGATAAATTCCTGGTCTATGGTGGTAGAGATGAATTAGTTGTTAAGGGTTATACCGACGCAAGCTTCTAGACAGACAAAGACGACTTCAAGTCACAATCTGGGTACATATTCTATCTCAATGAAGGAGCGTTTAGTTGGAAGAGTGCTAAGCAAAGCACAACTGCAGATTCTACAACTGAAGTCGAATACTTGGCAGCATCTGAGGCAACTAAGGAGGCAGTTTGGATTCACAAGTTCATTGGTGAACTTGGTGTTTTACCCTCCATCGAGGGACTAATAAACCTCTATTGTGGCAACAATAGAGCTATTGCTCAGGCCAGAGAGCCAAGAGAACATCAGAAGGTCAAACATGTCAAGCGGCGGTTTCACATGATTCGGGAATAGAAATCAGAAGGTGAAATCAGAATTTGTAAAGTTGAAACGGATGACAATGTAGACGATCCACTAACTAAACCTTTGCCTTAAGTGATGCATAACAAGCACGTTGAGGCAATGGGAATCAGGCACATCGGAGATTGGCTTTGATTTCCTTATTTTAGTGTTTTAATTAATTTTGGACAATTTTAATGTAAAGCATTATAATGAACCATTCAGTTTTGGAGTAATTAAATTTTTCACGCTATTTAAATCACTCCATTGGCTATTTAATTGTTGTTTAGAATTAAATAATGAGTCCATTCGATTCTTGGAATATTCAAAATAGGGTATCAAGACCAGTCTTGGTAAGGAAACACCTATTAAGTGAACATTGAATGTTATAATCGAAAATTATCCCTAATCGAGGTCATTTAAACGATGGACGATTAATGACCATTTGAGATTAGTGTGTAGTTTGATTCATAGCACCGTTTCATGGGCTACAAGGACATGATCGTCATGAATCATTTGCACAGGTATTGGTTTAGAACCATACTGGATCGACCTATGAGAATACTTTAAGAGATTAAAAATTGTCATAAGTATACTTCTCATTATTTCTATCATAACCTTTTTCCTCGACCATGAGTATTGTGAGCTTTCTTGTTTGAGTACTAGTCCGTTTTGATGATTGTCGAATGTCTGCCGTAATAGGGGATTATAACGGCATCACTCGGGCGGCTAGGTCCTCTCAGTAAGAGAAGCTACATTACAAGACTGGAAAATGTCCTCCTATTAAATATAGGGAAGATGTCTTTGTTGTTTACAAGGCCTCTCGTAGAGCAAGACTGTAAAATGCATGGCCGTGCTCGGATGGATTTTAGAAATCATTTGTTTATTGACAGTCGGACTCGAAATAGAGAAACACTTCTGGACGTAATAAGGATGACCAATTAATCTTACCTTATAGTTCATGAAGAGGCATTAAGTGACATAGGAAAAGGGCTGTACACTAAAAGCACACTTGTCCGGAAGGACAAGTGGGAGATTCAAAGGAATAGTGTCCTTCGAACAAGTGTATTATTCCGATAGGGGGTTCGGAATTATTAGAAAGCTAATTTTTCAGTGAGGTCAAGTGATCGGAATGCATGGGTGGAGGCCGCTTCCGATCAGTAATATTAATCCATAATTAATATTACAGCTTAATCTTGACTGAACCTTTGGTGTCACACTCAAGCAACTAACGAGCCGAAGCGACGAAGTAATTAGGAATTAATTAATAAGTCGACCGAGTAATTAATATTTAGAAGTTGGAAATTCGAGCTTGGAACGTCGAAACAGAGCGTCGGATGTCAAGTCGAAAATGGTAAAAAGACAAGACGTGAAAAAAATAATAAATCAACAATGACCAAAATACCCCTAGCATCGAAACCTCGAGTGCTAGGGGCAATGCCGAGCTAGTAGCCCGGACCAAGTGCGGGGCTTGCTAGCAAGCTGCAGCGAGCAGCCCGCACCTAGTGCGTGGCGTGCTAGCATGCTGCAGCTATCATCCTGCACTAGGTGCGAGGCAAGCTAGCAGCAGTCCTCAGCAGCAGCAGCCCGCACGTAAGTGCAGGGGCCTGCTGGCCAAAGGTGCTAGCAAGCAGCACGCATTTTGTGGTGCGGGGATGGTTGGGCCGAGGCTAGGGGCAGCAGCAAAATGAGAAGCCCACTTGGGTGCCTTGGTGCCCAAGTGGGGGTTGCCATGTGGTGCAAGGTGAGGGAGAGAGTGGAGAGCATGTCTCCTCTTCCAAAAGGTCCTCACCTAACCTCTCATATGAGCTTGCCACTTGTTGATTTATTACTAATTTGATTATTAATTTTATTTTAGCTTTAAAATAAAATGGGAAAATCAAATTCTCCCACATTGATGGGAGAGCTTTTCATACTCATGATTTTCCCTATAAATACCCAAGTTGGGGTATTGGAAAAATCACTTCAATAAGAGTTGGAAAAGGTATCACTAGTAGTGAAAACCTTTGAACTCAAGAGTTGAAAAAGGCATCACCATTGTGAAAACCTTTGAACTCAATTACTCGGGTTTTGGTCGGGCCTTGCTAACTCCAAGGCATTGGACCTAGTCGGTGTTTGAGTTGTGGGTGGACTTCCGTTGGAGGTCATCGTATTTTCGAGGCTAGCTTTCGAAGTAAGAGCCCCTCGAGGTCGGGCGAAGCACGTGTCAAAGGTATAATTATTATCTTAATCTTGTCATTAAGTTAATTATGTTTGTGGTTTTATTTATTGCGAGTGCGGTTTTAGTTTTGGGTTTGTTTCCGCGGTGAGTCGGACTCACCAAACCCCAATAGGCCGAGCCTAGAAGCGCTTCCTACGGGTTGCAAGGTGCAAGGCGGCACACACAAGGCTGCTTTCCCCTTTGCAACGCACCAAAATGCGCACACACACACAGCCTATACATTCCTCGCAACACGCACGCACGCCCAGCCAAGCCCACGCACAGCTAGCAGCTTGCTGCTGGTGCGCTGCTCTGGCTGCGGCTTGCTGGCTGGCTGGCCGTGCTATGCTGCTAGTAGGCAGCAGCTACGCTAGGGTGTGTGGTGCGCACCAAGCACAATAACCCCCTTGGCAGCCACATGTGGGCTGCTAGGCAGCCCGGATGGCCGAGGGTGTTGGGCCTTGGTTTGCGTGCCACACTATCGAGTTTTAACCCGAAATTTTGCGTGACTTAATTATTAATTCCAAATTAATTTTTAGAATTAATTTAATGAGCAAAAAAATAAATATTATTACAAGTCCAAGTTAAATAAAAAATCATCAAAGTGCACACAACCTAAATTATTCCTAAGAACCATTCTTTAATAAAATTGGTTCAACTTGGTGCAATAAAATATCAAGGGCAATTACTCACTATTCATTTAATTAATTTAAATTACTCATGAGATTTTTACAAAATAAAGGGGTAGTTGGAATTATGAACACAAATATTCAAATAAAGATTCCAACTTTAACTTGTGAATCCTTGAAAAAATTATATCTTCTAATATGAAGATAAATGAAATTTCTATCACAATATTCAAACTTTATGATTCCAATCAACTTAATACATGATTAAATGAAAAGTTCAACCAAAAATTCATGGAATTTAGTAACTCAAAGATTCAATCATTTAAAATAATTAAAGATTGAATCTTTAGTACTTAGAAGCCTCAAATAATAAATTTTTCACACTTAATGCAATGGATTTGCAATTATGTGAAAATTTTAACCAATATTTCAAGCACTAATTACTACCAAGTAACCATGTTTAAAGACGTTCAAAATTGAAGAAACATTAAGGAAAGAACCATATACATAATTGTTTTGGGTAAAATTAGCCAAGACACATGGCCCTATCATAAGCTGACACGTGTCTGCCTCTGGGGGGCCCAAATGGATCTCTCACCTAATGACACGTTTCACTCCAAACAAATGGGAGAAAAGGCTGCCTTTTGTCCCAAATCCCGAGAAAGCCGTATTACAGTGTAGCCCACCAAATTCGGTCAGAATGACCTAAGAAAGGGCACTTTTCCCAATGACCCTATAAATAGGGAGATTTCCCCCATTTATGGGAGATATACATTTATTACAACAACCCTACATTCTCTTACATCCGAGAAAACACCTGATCTCGGAATCCGAGAAGATCTCCCTCTACTTATCCGCACCTTATCGTATTCTCCAACACGTTCTAACTTGATCGTCGGAGGTGGAGCTCCAACCACTCGAAGTCTCCGTTATTTTGCAGGTACAGGCATCACCAGACCAGTCTTCGAGTTGTAACTCTCTAGAGGGACAAAAACACCTAAAACACAATTGGTGCTGTTTGTGGGGAGAGTACGTCAAAGATGGTTCAAGAGTTTGTACTGCCGCCAGACCCCAGCCGACCTTTGGTCGATGGGGAGGTCTTTACAGACCATGAAGACGACCACGATGTGGACGTCGAAACAAATGTGGCCACAGATGGGTCACTCATTGCTAAACACATCCGTTCCATAGACAAGCTGGAACGAGTAAACAATGAAGCCGATCCCAGCAAGTCTGCTGGACCACCGCCTGGTAATACTTAGGCGGCAGGAGGTCAGGCTCCAGTAACCAGAGACGAACTCATGAAATTCATTACAAGTTTCAAGGATGAGATCAAGGACCTGATCGAAAAAAGGACGGCTGACTCTATCAAGGGTCAATCGTCCAAAAAATCTCCTTAAGCTGCGAAAAGGAAATCAGTTAGAGACAAGCAGCTTACTCCACATCCAAAGGAAAAGACTACGCCTGCCCTTGACTGGACAAAGGTCCTTCTTCCCCAGACGAGCATAAGGAAGGTCATCCGAGCTGTTCAGCCGGATGGCAGCAAGAAAACCTTCACTGATGCTTGACATGTCATCGAGCAAAATCGAAATCAGCAGCTGTCTAAGACAGCTTCTACGTCGAGCTTTCCAGACAGCTTCAAGAATACATCCGCAAGGAATACTCAGTCCTTGCATGAGAGCCATACAAGCGGCAAGTCCGTCCATTCTGGCCCTCAGATGATTGGGAATGCCCCGTATGTGCCTTAGATGGCATACGGGCCATACACCCCTCTTTTCATGCAGCTGGCCCTCTTTGGAGAACAGGCGGCATGTAATGTCCAACCTTTGGACTAGCAGCTCCGTCTACTCAAACTTGGTGAGCAAATTTCTGCGTTCACCAAGGAGATAACCGAGGCGGCACAGCCGGCCAAGGTTAAGAATGTGTTAGTTGGTGCTTACGATGGTACCTCTAACCCTAAGGACCACCTCATGGCCTACTCCAACCTTATGCACATGCAGGGCTTGGAGGATGTTATGTGGTGCAGATGTTTCCCAGCTACCTTGAAGGGCATAGCCCAACAATGGTTCGACAACCTGCCAGCCGGATGTGTGGATAGCTTCAAGAGGCTTGCCTTCTTGTTTGCTTCAAACTTCTCGATGAAAATCCCTGCCAAGAAAACAAGTCTTGACTTGAGCACTATTCGGCAGGGGGAGAGAGAAGGACTCCGCTCCTACGTCAGGCAGTTCAATCTGGTGAGAATCCAGATTCAAGGACTGTCTTACGAAGTTTCCTATACAGACTTCTTTAAGGGTCTGAAGGACGCGTCAATTTTTAAGTTTGACCTTGTCAGAAAGAGGGTTTTCACCCTTCAAGAGGCGTTTATAGAGGCGGAGAGCTCCATACAAGCAACCGACCTCTACATGTCCAGCAATCAGTCAGACTTCAAGAAGTCTGACGAAAAAAAGGAGAGCCGGTCTTCTCAGCCGACTCCCAAGGCTAATCAGAGCAAAAAGAGAAAATAAGTCTAGGCGGTTGAAGATTCTGATCAACTGCCTAAGAAGAAAAATAAGGAATTCAAACCGTACGCCCTAACGTACGAGTTTAATAAAGACTGCTACTCCATCCTCATGGAGATACGAGACCGGGTGACTATTAAGAAGCCCGCGGCCATGAAAGGTTCCGCCAAGAATCGGAACAAGAATAAATACTGTAAGTTCCATGAGGACATTGGCGATGAGACCAATGATTGCTTTAGCCTCTAGCGGTTGTTAGACCGTCTTGCTGATTAAGGGGAGTTGAAATCATACATCCTCAAGTCCAAGGCCACCCTAAAGGCGAACAAGGGGCAATCGTCAAAAAAGACCCCCCAGCCTACTAGTACTTTAGACACCGACAAGGATCCGGTCTACACAATAGCAGGCAGGTTTGGCAGTGGTGGCCCGAACATTCGGGGTACCAAGGATCATCTGAAGAAGATGATCCACTTAGTTGATTATGGACAAACGTCCACTAGCGGTACTTTCCTAGACGTCCTCATCATTGAGAAGGATCGGGGCAAAGTCCGCCGGCCGCATGGCGACCCGGTTATCATTGAATGTAAGGTCGCCAACCAGCTGGTTGGTCGGATCCTTATTGACACTGGTACCTCCTCTGATCTCATCAACTACAAGTGTCTGTGCAAGCTGAATTATAAGTTTGACAACCTGCGCGACGTCCCCCATCCTCTTGTTAGCTTTAGGGGAGGGGTCGTACACCCAGTCGGACAAATTAACCTACCCATCCGGCTAGGTCAGAAGGGTAAAGGGTGACATATGATCGTCCGATTTTTGGAGGTTTGAAGAGCTGACCGCCTATAACATTATTCTGGGCCGACCCTCTCTGAACGAGTGCAAAGCCGTCATCATCCCAACTCTCATGTTTTTAAAATATGAAAAGGATGATGGCTCTGTTGGCTCCCTCAATGGGGATCAGAAGACGACAAGGGAGTGTTACCTCTCGGACGTCAAACCAACGACTGTTGCAGCCGATAAGCTGAAGGAGCCAATAGACCTTGACGATGTCAAGGACTCCGACCCAGCTCTACCAGCAGCCAAAAAGAAAAGAAAAGTTGATCAGCTGGTGGAGGTGAAGAAGGAGAAGAAATAGCAATCACTGATCGGGGAACGGTCAGATGAGCTTTGTCCCTATTCCTCTGGACGACAGCTGTCCAGAGCGAACTATTAAGGTGGGGACGGCTGCTTTTGAAAGGTTGGGGTGCAAACTTACACCTCCTGCCGAAAGAATTCAAAGACATCTTTGTCTTTGAAGTGGAAGAGATGCCAGGCAGCAGCCCGGATCTTGCTATCCAAAAACTCGCCGTGGATCCTAAAAAGAAGCCCATTCAGCAAAAGAAACGAAATCACGGTGAGGAAAGAAGTCAGGCAGCAGCTGCCGAGGTTAAAAAGCTATTAGATGCTGGTTTTATTCAGCCATGTAACTTCCCTAATTAGATTGCGAATGTGGTACTTGTAAAGAAGTCGAATGATACCTGGCGCATGTATGTAGATTACACTGACTTGAACAAGGAATGTCTAAAGGACAGTTACCCGCTTCCAAAGATCGACACCTTGGTCGACTCTACAGCCAGGCATGCCTTGATGAGTTTCATGGATGCCTACTCAGGCTTCCACCAGATACCCCTATGGAAAAAAGATCAAGAGAAGACAACCTTCGTCACTGATCAGGGGTTATTCTGTTATACGGTGATGCCGTTTAGCTTGAAGAATGCGCCGGCTACTTTCCAACGAATGATTAATACAGTCTTCATTAATCAAATTGGGAGGAATGTAGAGGCGTACATTGATGACATGATAGTCAAATCCAAGTTACAGACGGATCACCTTGCTGATCTCCGAGAAACCTTCACCACACTCAGGCGGCATAAGGTCATGTTAAATCCCAAAAAGTGTGTTTTAGGTGTTGAGTTTGGGTAGTTTCTCAAATTCCTGATTGATCAAAGGGGGATAGAGGCTAACCTCGAGAAGATATAGGCGGTGATTGACATGAAGTCACCCGCACTGTCAAGGAAGTTCAGAAGCTCACCGGTTGCTTGGCTGCGTTGGGGCACTGATTCCTCAGCCGGTCAAGTGACAAATGCCTTTACTTTTTCCAAGCAATCAAGAAGAAGACTAGATTTGAATGGGGCGATGATGCTGAGGCGACCTTTCAAAAATTGAAAGAACATTTACACTCCTTGCCAAGACTTGTTAGCCCTCTGCCCAAGGAGATGCTTTACATGTATTTATCCATCTCAGATCATGCCCTCAGTGCCATTCTCCTTATTGAGAGAGACGAAATTCATCTCTCGGTCTATTTTATTAGCCATGTGCTCAGAAATTCTGAACTGCAGTACCCCATGTGATGCGGGAGCTTCCTTGAAACATAAAAATTATATGGCTATACGATTTTTTATAGTGGCATTTAAGGCTCAATCAACATTATGGATGAATTTTCTTTGTTATGATGTGGTTTAGGTGAATAAGAGCAATCTCTGTGTCTTACTTTTACAATTGATGGTTGAAGATGAAACATGGAAAAAATGACGAGGAAGAAAAGCTTTTACTTGGTAAAAAAATGCAACACTCAAATTCAATCATCTATATCTTCTTTGTTACAAAGAATTTTCAAGTGATTCAAGTTGGACATGAAAGTAGAGTTGAAGATCTTTCCAACGACAGGTCACATGCCAAATTTGAGCAAGAAACGAAGAAGTTATGAACCTTTGAATTTGAGCTGTCAAGATAGTCGCCTGGAGCGCCCGCTCCTATCCCTTAGAGCGGCCGCTCCCAAAGCCTTGTTTCGAGCGAACCAATTCCTTTCTTTTTGTGCTTCTTTTTACTATCTTTTAATCTTGGCCTTTCATTTGTAATCTCTCTCTCTACCCATAATCTTTGTGATTATTTGCTTTCTTTGTGATTGGTACTTGTAATATTTGTGTTTACACCTTAATCTTAGCTTTACTTTGTGTTAGCTTTGATTAAGAACCCCTATTTCATATATCTTGGTGATTGTTGAGATAGTTTTATCTTGTTTTGTTGATTTGAAATTGTTGTTACTTAATTTTTCCCCCTTTTTCTTGGTTTTTCTTGGTTATTTCATATCAATTTGGTATCAAGAGCCTAAGTTACTAGCCTAGAAAGATCCTACCTTTTTAATTTCTCTTTCCCCTTCTTAAAAGATCTCATCTTTGTTCTGACAAATTTGAATTTTTTCTCTCAATGATACAAATTTTTCATCTTGAAACATGGATGATAGATACTATAGATTGGATGCTTTAGAAAAAAAGTTTGATAGTCTTCTTGAAGTCTTGGAGAATAGAAGAATTCCTACAAGGAGAAGAACCCCAAGTGGAAAAGATGGTTCTAACTCTCCTTACTAGAGAAGGGAACACCACCAACGACACCATGAGGACAACCATGACCGAGACACCATTTCGGAACTTCCGGACTTCGAAGGTAATCTTGATCCTAATGAATTTCTTGATTGGGTTAGAACTATGAAGAAATTTTTTGATTGTAATGGATATATATTGATAAAAAAACGTCGTAAATTGGCCATCATTAAACTTAAGAAACATGCATCTTTGTGGTATGAGAATTTTAAGAATCGTAGGAGGATTGAGTGAAAAACAAAAATCACATCTTGGGAGAAATTGAAGAAACACATGAGTCGAGCTTTTATTCCTAGAGATGATTTGCATGATGTTTCTCTAAAGTTTAATGCTCTCAATCAACGATCTATGTTGGTGGAAAAGTATATAAAGGAGTTTGAAAATCTCTCTATTTTGAGTGGGATAAAAGAGGCCCCAAAACATAAGATTTCTAGGAACATTGGTTGTCTTGAGAGGAAGCTAAAGGTTTATGTTCAGGACCATGGAAGTTTTGATTATGTGGTCCAAAAGGCCTTCAAGCTTGAGAAGTATGACAAGATGGGTAGTGCTAGTGGTTATTCTAAGCCTACTTTCAAAAATGCTTTTGCTTCAAAAGGTAAGACACACAAGCCTTTTCCAACTATGAGGGAAGAGGCTATGTGCAAATTTGAAGCTCCTATCTTTGATGAAGAAGTATCTACCCCACATTTTCCACTTGATCATAAGAGAGACTATGGTCCACCTATATATGATGAAGAGGTAGAGTTTGATGGTGGATCTACAAATTGCAATGGCGCGCTATCAATTATGACCTTGAATGAAGTCAAGACAGAGCCCATATTTCCCATTAAAGATTAATTGCCATCGGTTCACGAGAATCTCTTGTGAAAGGTATATAATCCTTCTTCTCTTTTATCTCCTTCTAGTGAGGTTTTTTATGCTCACGTTATTGAGAGTTGTGATGATTACTCCATTGAGCATGAATTGAACGAAGAGTTTAAGTTGGATATTGTGAAAACTTCTTTGAATTACCATGGTGGTTGTTCAATGACTTCTAATTTTTATGAATGTTTTGTTTTTTATTCTTGTTTACCATATTTTCTTGTTGGTAAAAGTGTTGCTCGATAACAATTTGAAAGGAATTGTTTGTTCTATGGTCTGCTGATTGGTACATCTTGCATTTATATTGGTTCCACATTTAGTGTTGGATTTTTCTTCAATGATGTTTTTTTATGTGATTCTACACTACTTGTTGGGTCGTCATTCGTTAGCCAACCCCCATGGTTATCGTATTGCGCTTGTTATGATTTCTTAGGTAAAAGAATCAATAATGTGAATGGTGATATTGTCTTCCTCTTGCTCTACATAATGGTTCACTTGATTTTTATCCTCATTTCGCTCAAGTTTGTCATCTTGGTGTTGGATCCGGGTAGATACTTCGGTTCGATGTGTTTTGTGAAGCCATGTAGGATTTATTGCTTTCAATAATGAAGTCATTATCCAAGGTTTGGTTTGAGTTTTATGTCATCTCTAGGAATTAAGGTCAATTCCTTTTCAAGAGAGAGGGTTTGATGCGGGAGCATCCTTGAAACATACAAATTATATGGCTATACGATTCTTTTAGTGGCATTTAAGGCTCAATCAACATTTTGGATGAATTCTCTTTGTTATGATGTGGTTTAGGTGAATAAGAGCAATCTTTGTGTCTTAATTTTACAATAGATGGTTGAATATGAAACATGGAAAAAATGATGAGGAAGAAAAGCCTTTACTTGGTAAAAAAATGCAACACTTTAATTCAATTATCTATAGCTTCTTCGTTACAAGGAATTTTCAGGTGATTCAAGTTGTACATGAGAGTAGAGTTTAAGAGCTTTCCAACGACAAGTCACATGCCAAATTTGAGCAAGAAACGAAGAAGTTATGAATGTTTGAAGTTGAGTTGTCCAGGCAGTCGCGAGGAGCGCCTGCTCCTAAAGGCGTCGATTGAAGTCTCAAAAGTGAGGAGAGCCCGCTCCTATCCTTTAGAGCGGCCTTTCCCGAAGCCCTGTTTCGAGTGAACGACTTCCTTTCTTTTGTGCTTCTTTTTACTATCTTTTAATCTTGGCCTTTCATTTGTAATCCAAGGGGTGTAATTTAAGAACTTTAGGGTTATTTATAAAGCCTTTAAATAGGGCTAAACTTTCTTTTGGGGAGAAACTTTTGCTTAATTTTGAAATCAATGAGATTTTCTCTCTCTACCCATAATCTTTTTGATTATTTGCTTTCTTTGTGATTGCTACTTGTATTCTTTGTGGTTACACCTTAATCTTAGCTTTACTTTGTGTTAGCTTTGATTAAAAACCTCTATTTCATATATCTTGGTGATTGTTGAGATAGCTAGGTTTATCTTGTTTTGTTGATTTGAAATTGTTGTTACTTGATAATTCCCCCTTTTCTTGGTTTTTCTTGGTTACTTCATATCACCATGGTTGAAAAATTTGGCCTCGCCCTTTACATGGCTATCAAGAAGTTGAAACCTTACTTCTTGGCACATCCGGTTGTGATCTACACAGACCAACCTCTCAAGTGGCCAATGAGAACCCTGGAGTTATCCAGCAGAATGATCAAGTAGGCTATTGAAATGTAAAGTCTTGAAATCACCTACGAACCAAGAAAGGCAGTGAAGGGTCAGGCGTTTGCCGACTTCATTGTCGAAATGACAAGGCCGGTTGCTCCGGACAACCTTGATCAGGTTTGTAAAGTGTATGTAGACGGGAACTCTACTATGAACGGCTGTGGTGCAGGCGTAATCTATCAGTCTCCTGAGGGGAACAAGTATGAGTATGCACTACGGTTCAAGTTCCAGGCCTCAAACAATGAGGCAGAATATGAAGCCTTGCTAGCCGGCATCCGCATGTGCAAGGCGGCAGGGGCAACAAAAATTGACGCCTGTTCTAACTCTCAGTTGGTCGTTAGCCAATACCATGGTGAATATGAAACCACCCATCCAACAATGATCAAATACCTTCAGGCGGTCAAAATTAAAGCTGAGACACTTGAAGGATTCCATATGAGTCAAGTACCCAGGTCTGAAAACAATCAAGCGGATGCACTGTCGAAATTAGCATCCTCCGCCTCCTGTGATTCGCCTCGGTCAGTCTTCTGAGAAGTTATGGAAAAACGGAGTATATCTGATGAAGAACCCATTGGAGTACTTGACCGAAGCTCTACCTGGATGGATGACATCTGGGCATATTTGACAGACGGTACGCTTCCTGATTCACCCTAGGAGGCAGCCGTATTAAAGAAACGTGCTGCAAACTTCGAGATGAGAAATGGAGAGCTCTTCAAGGCGGGTTTCCTAAAACCTCTCTTGAAGTTTGTTACCTCGAAAAAGGGGAAAGAAGTTCTAGAAGAGCTGCACGCGGGATACTGCGCCTCTCACATAGGCGGCAGATCTCTGGCAGTCAGAACCAGATGGCAAGGTTACTTCTGGCCTACTCTTGAGTCAGACGCCATAAAGAAGGTCAAAAAGTGTGACAAGTGCCAAAGATTTGGAAAGCTCATCCATCAGCCAGCAACCGACCTGACATCAATCCACGGCCCAGTCCTGTTTGCTAAATGGGGCATGGACATTTTAGGTCCTTATACACTTGCACCATGCGGAAAGCGCTATATTTTGGTGGATGTGGATTATTTCACCAAGTGGGTGGAGGCAGAGGCAATCAAGAGCATCAAGACAAAGGATGTCATCTCTTTCATTTGGAAGAACATCATCACCTGGTACGGGGTACCTATGTCTATGGTGTTCGATAATGGTCCTTAGTTTGAGACGCCTCAAATCAAGACTTGGTTGGGAGATCAAAGGATCTCACATTTTTTTGCATCAGTCGGCCGACCCCAAGCAAAAAGGGGCTAGTGAAACCCCATTTCTCATGGTATATGGTGCTGAAGCCGTCTTGCCCATCGAGCATTATGAGCCGACTCTACGAGTCATGCTATATGATGAAGAGGCAAACTGGGAGGCCATGCGGCTAGCATTGGACTCTTTTCGGAACGCAGGGGCAATGCCGCCTTGCGTCATGAGATTTACCGTCTGAGAATGACCCGTGCCTACAACAAAAAAGTACACAGATGGCCTTTGAAAGTTGAGGATTTTGTGTTACGAAAAATGGAGGCAATCGGTAGGGCCAATGAGCATGGAAGGCTAACTCCTAATTGGGAAGACCCTTACCAGATCTATGAATAATTAAGAGACGGAACCTACCGCCTGAAAACTCTAGACGGTAGGCGACTTCCCAGAACTTGGAATGTAGACAACTTGAAAAAGTACTACTTCTAAGGGTTTGTAAATTTATGTAAATGAAAAAAACTTATCAATGAAAAAGTTTTTTTTTTCATTTTCACTATTATTGTTTATTCTTTAGTATACATACGTAACTTTCTAAGTACCGCCTGTACAAGGTACAGACGGACGTTGCTAATAACCGAACGAAATAATTAAGGCCACAGGCCGGATGATAAACTGAGTTAAAAACTCAGTGGCTTAACAAATATCTAACAGACATGAGGCCTATGGCCAGATGATATTAAATTTTATAATTTGTCTTCTCCAACATATGTAAAGCGTCTGGTGACAAAGTGGAATCGTCGTGGAGAGTAACTCCCATCTGGTGACAAAGTGCTTTACAACCCCATACAGACGGCAAAGATTGAACGATCAAATTGGTCAACTCATAGCCATCTGACGAAAAGTAATCTAAAGGGAATACAAGCGGACTATTGAGTGAGGCTGTGCCTAATAACACATTCGGAATTTGTGTAATGACCTTACTTAGATTACGGCTTGAAATTATTAACCTATACAAAGTATTCCAAATGGAATGGACGGATGGGTGTATAATTGGATAATAACTACTCCACCTAGGAGTAGGCGACCCACCTGTTTGAAAAACATTCGGGTGATATTGATACATTGAGTATTCCTTAAATGAATTTATTGTTTCTAATATACACAGATGGCCTAGGCTGAGTAGCCTAATTGATTCACTCATAGCCGTTTGGGTTAGTAACTTATGAGGGTTAAGTTTGCCCTTCATACATGTTTAAGTGGGGTAGACGGCCCCTATATGACCGCCTGCTATACCTTAAGCGCTGTAAGGCCGTCTATATTTGCAAACAAAGCAATGCAAGCGGACGAGAGCAGATAAAACATTTTAGTCCGCCAGCTCCTGTGGAGCGTAATGGTGAGAATTTTAAGGGCTAAGGCTTAAACTTAATAGTCATTCGGCCACCTAGAAAAAGGTTCAAGGCCGTTTGTCTAAAAGAATCGAATGGTCAGTTGCCGGCTATAAGCTTGGTTTGGGGCAATCACCATAGTGATTGATTGACTTAGAAATTATTCATACCCTTTTAAGTATCAAAAATTTTCAAGTCAATCAACCCACTCTTGAACCCAAGCATACAACCGTCCAGGGGTAATAACACCCGGTACGCAGCCTGTATCAAATAAGATGCAACATACACGCAAGAATTTAAAAGAGCTTTACTTTTAAAGAAAGGCCGACCAGATGGTCGGCTGATTCATAAAAAAACGCTGACCCCTTGGCCAGCAAAATTAAACATTGTTACCCAGAATATATCCGGGGGAAACAGAGAAACTGTTGAATAAATCCAACTCCTCAGTCGGTAAAAACAAAAATACTCGGCACGCAGACCGGAAATGTATTTAAAATGGCCATCCGGCCGCAGAAAAAAAAAACATAATCAGCTTCAAGAGAGGACTCAGCTTCATTTTCATCTGCCACTTCTTCGTTAGTCGGATGCTGCTCGTTGTGCTCCTTGTCCTCATCCTCATCATGGACATCCGCCCCGCCCTCCGCCTCTAGGTCCGCCTGCACATCAAGCTCATCAGTAGCTTGCTCATAACGATACTCCTAGATGGTGTAATCGTCTTTGGGGAAAAGAAACTTCCACGCCATCTTCATGAGAGTGACGCAGTCGGCCTCGTTTCCTGTATGAGCAATTGCTTCTCTTCTTCAATCCGGGTGGTACACTTGGATGTGAGCTGCTTCTCTTGGTTGGCAAGCTGTTTTTGCAAATTATCATTTTGGCGCCTGAGACTATCCGTCTCCCTGCCGACATCTTGTAGCTTATCCAACTCAGTTTTGGCCGTCTTCAGCTCCGCCTTCAGCTCAGTCACCTTCTTCTAGGCCGCCTCTGAATCTTTTTTGACTTGCAAATTTACAGCCGTCTGTGAGTACAGGATATCTTGAGTCAGCAACTCAGTCTTATTTACATAATATATGGCTTTGTTAAGATTGGAAGCGGCCCTTAGGTTGGCAGCCCTTACCTCTTTTTGTTTGTCGTTGAATGGTTTTTTAAGATCATTCACTCTCAACATGGCTTACATCCGGTCACCAAAGGAGGCGGTTAATATGCAGTCGGCCAAGTCAAAATTCAAAATAATAGCCTAACTTAAAAAGAAAGCTACCTCCGCCAGATTTGCCAGAATGGCATGGAATTTGAGGGAGCCGACTCCTTTAATGGAGTCACACGGTTCAGTAGAGACGGCCTTGAGCATGTCGTTGGCTATATTCTGAGCATCCGACGTCTGAGGAGCATCTGCACATGCAACATTAGGTGAGAGGCTAGCATAGGTCAAGCTAATAGACCGGTTGGCTTCAGAGCTTGATGGCGACTGGCTATAAGTCTTAACCCTACAAGGGTAAGGCAAAGGTCAAAGGCGCAGGTACCTGGAATCACGACCAGATCCTGGGCGTTCTTCTCCTTCCGCCTGTTGGAAAGACCGCCTGGAGAGCCGGCAGCACCCGTCGAAGGCTTTTCCTTTGAAGACTTGGACTCCTCCGCCTGCTTAAGAGCAGCCATCACAGCCGGTGACTTGCCGCCTGTTGAGGGGTGGGATTCAGATTAGCTCGCAAAAGGTTTGTGAGCAATCGTCTTCCGATGCTTTGTGGGCGTTGGCCCCTCCCCAGAAGCGGGCCGTTTGGGGGGCTTTTGCTCCAAAGCCAGCAGCACAGGAGGCTTCACGGATCCTTCCTGGAAAAACACAACACTTAGCAAAAGCATAAAATTCAAGTCCAAAAAGAAATTGGCGAATGCGATAGAGCTTACATGCTCCAATTGATCTTTTTTGAAGATCTAGCTCTTCTGTCAGACCATCTGGCAGTATGCGGCGGCTGAGTTGCTTGGCTTTTTGCTGGGGTCCAATTGAGACATAGCTTCTTCTGCAAAAAGGCTGACTGGGTGATTAGAAAAACAAGCAAAGTGAAAATTTAAATGTTCTACAAAACACTCATTCGGCTCCCACCTCTTCCTTTTTCTGTGTTTAGGCCATAGGCAGCCAGGAAAAAGGGATCCATGAGCCATTTAAACCTAGGGATGTAGCTATTTGGGATGATCTCCTTCTTAGATCCCCCTTTTACTGTCTTTATTTGAACTTTAAACAGCACAGGCGTGAAAATCTGATCCCAGCCTTCATTAGACACAGGCGGGAGAATTGCTTTTTGACCCAAAAGATAAGGGTTCTGGTTCCAAGAGTTGAACTTTTCATTTCGGATGGTGTCTGGGGAAGAGATGATGTAGAATTTATTCCTCCAATCTTTCCACTTATTCTCCTTCCCTAGAGTTATCATTTAACCTTTGTTACAAGATAAAGTGTACCAACCGGGTCCGGATGACTTGGGAGCTTTACTTAGGTAATGCATATGGGCGAATGCCTCAAAGCAAGGCTCCACTCCCTACATCCTACAGGCGGACACAAATCCTAAAATATTGACCCAAGAATTGGGCGCTAGCTGCCATACCCCTAGGCAATACCCATCAAGGATCTCCTCGATGGCCGGATCCAGTGAGAACCGAAGGCCCGCCTGTATTGTGGCCGCATAACATCCAAAGCAATAATCCCCATAGCTTTGGTCAGGCGGCCAGACGACTGTGTCGTCAAGGGCTGGGACATTTATTTTATAACCGGCCCCCATCACATAGGTGTCTCGGATCTCTTCTAAGTTTTTCCGCATGAGGCTTTGAGTTGCAGCGAAATTGTGAGTAAAGTATGGGGTGTACCGCTCTTGAAGAGAGGAAGAAGTCTCCTCCTAGAATCGTCCGACGGAGGCGGCCTCCCACTCAAATTCCTCTTCGACATCCTCAGGCGGCCTCTCTTCGCTCCTAGAGCCGCCTGAGACAGCATCCGACTAGGACGACCCCGTTCGGAGCCGGATGCCTCTTCGCTAGACTCATTTTCTGACTCATCCAAAATGGAGTCATCCGGCGTAGTTGGGATGCCAGACGGATGATAGGAGACTTCATTCCTAGGCACCGTAATAGGACTCTCGTCCTCTTCATCACTGGACGTCTGAGTTGTCCTCTTAGTTCTGGCCATAGTGTCCTGCACAGACACAGACACGGTCGGATTTGGGGACGAGTGCAGATTAGGGAAGGCGGCACCCCTAGTCTTAGATTCAGCCGTCCCAGGTGACCGGCTGACAGCTATCCTAGGCCGTGCCGTGTGTGTTTGTGATACCATTTGTAAAAAAGGAAAAACAAACACAGACGGAAAAGAGAAATATAAAGAGATAGAAAGAGCAGACGGTTACCTCGTGAAGGTACTGTTGAAAGTTGCTTGAGCCGACTGTGTAATACCCCGTATTTTCATACGTATTTTCCTAATTAATTAATTAATTATTATTTTCTAACAAGGGTATTTTAGTAATTCAACTTACTATTTTAATCTTGGAGCCAAAATGATATTTGAATTTTGGCGCCAAAAGTATTTTTAAAACAAATTTTTATTTGGATAAGACTTATTATCCATTTATTTATTTTAAAAACCGAATTATTTATATATTTCAGATATATTAATTATGGAAAAAGCTATATTTTATTATTATTTTAATAAGGTCTGAAAATCCCATTTAATGGACTAATAATTTCGGATTTCCTAGTGTGCAAATCTGATTTTATTGGTTAAATTATTTGGTGAATAATTGGTATTGTATTAATTAATTATTTTATTCATTAAATATTATTTACACAATTATTTTTAATTCCTTAAAACTAGAAAAATAATTTCCTAAATACTAAAGAGGAGGGCCGAAAATATGAGCTTAGGAAAGATCAAAAATTTCGGCCACTCCAAGTGGATTTTCTCAAAATTGTTTTGGTAATTTGTATTTTTAATTATTCCCTTAAAATCTTTTATTTTCCTTAATCCTATTTTTCCATCTCTTAAATATTTAGCCATCTTATTTTCCTACCTTACATCCTCCTTGATTATTCTCCAAGTAATCCCTCTTACCATATTAATTTTCATGACATACATACCTTCCATATTCAATTAAACACAATCACCCTAATATTAAAACTTTCCTTAATTCTTTTATTCACCTCTCCAAGTAATCTCTTAAACCCTACTTACCATAATTCTTCCTACATTTTCCTACCATAATTCATACACATGCTAGCCTATAAATACCCCTTTATTTCATGACCAAACACTCACACAATTCTCATAATTTTCTCTCAAATTCTCTCATCATTTTCTTTTCTTTTCTTTTCTCCTTTTCTTATTTTCTTTCTCCTCCCTTGCGCCACCACCGAGCACCACCCCAGCAACCACTCCGGCGCCACCTACCGCTGCCTCCGACCACCATCAGCCGCGGCAGCCACCTACTGCCGCCACCCCTCCTTGCTCTTCTCTTCTTCGGTTTTTATTTTCTTTTCTCCTTTCTTCTTATTTATTTAATTATTTATATTATGCGGAGTTTATAAAATTATAATAAATGGTTTTAATTAAATAAAAATCAGATTTTTATTATATTCTTGAGAAAATAATTTTAAGGTTCATGTACATATAGTTGGGAGGTTTTAATTTAATGATTTGTGATTATTTGTTAACCTTATATTGATTAAGGTTATATTTATTTGTAGGGTGTGTTTGATCAAGCTACTTGAGGGTTCTTTTGATGTGTTTTTGGCTAAGCGAGAATCAAGGTACGTTAGGTGGTTAGACACCTTGAAAAAGATTGGTTTGAATGAGCATGTTTGAATGATTTCTTGTGATGATTGAATTAAATTGAATTGAATTATGATTATGAAATAAAAGCATGTTTAAATAAATTGATTTTGATAAATAAATTGGAGTGTTGATTTCTATCATGTTTTTAATAATTAAAATTATTATTCATGTTAAAAAAAAGGTTTGATGTTGAAAGCATGTTGAATTTAATAAAGGAGTTTGAATTAATTGGAATTATTGGATTTAAAAGAGGATTTATTGAATCATGGAATTAAATTTATTATTAATGCTTTATAAGCATGTTAGTAATCTCACTATGCGGATTTGGTTTATTGATAAGGCCTTGGATTTTGTATGACCGGGTCTTTCCTCAAGAATAACCTTGTATCATAAGGAGACTAGCTTGGGGGGTGTGCACACTTGGGAGAGGAATTCGTTTTATTGGTTTTATTGGTTTTTTTTTATATGAGGAATCGGTTTTAAAATAATTGGTATTGGTTTTATTGATTATTGATATTGGAATATGGAGAATCGGTTTTGAATCATGAGTTTGGAAATAATTGATTAACTATTGGAATTGATTTCAAAAGTATGTTTGCAAATAAATTGAGTTTAATTATCTTACACTTACCATACTTAGCATATTTTGCTAACCCGTACTTCTTATTTGTTTTGGTTCGCCCTGTTTACCGTAATGGTAAGCAGTGTTATTTCAGGTGGAGTGAATAAATTGATGCATTGGAGTCTCGGGATTTGGTTTCATCTAAATTAGGAGTTTTAGTCTTGTATTTAATTTGAGTACTCATGACATTGGTTCTATTTATAGTTTTTATTAATAAAGAAGAGTTTTGAAGTTTCCACTGCAAAGTATTGATTTGTTTAGTAAGTTTGAGTAGCCTTGCGTAATCACGCGGCGGTAATACGCCTAATTCTATCTCCACGGTATAATTATACATATTATACTAGTATTTCCGTAGAGGGAGATTCGGGGGTGTTACAGACTGTGTCAGACGGATGAAAGCAATCGGCAAGCGGAAAGTTCTTTTGAAAAGTCAATGATTCTCTCATATTCTCTCAAGAATTTTTTAGTCAATATGCGAAAAATGAGGGGCAATGATGATATTTATAGAGGGTGAATCCAGGGGCAACCCTGTAAATTTCCCAGATGGGTGAACAGTAAAACTGACCACCCAATGCATGCGTGACAAATGTCACAAATGCCCCGTGGCAAGCCACGTCACATCTGTGAGGGGCAAATGTTTTGGGTAAAATTACCCAAGACATGCGGCCCTATCAGAAGCTGACACGTGTTAGCCTCTGGGAGGCCCAAATGGATCTCTTACCTAATGACACATGTCAATCCAAACAAATGGGAGAAAAGGCTGCCTTTTTGGCCTAAATCCCGAAAAAGTCGTATTACGGCGTAGCCCACCAAATTAGGTCAGAATGACCTAAGAAAGGGCACTTTTCCCAATGACCCTATAAATAGGGAGATTTCCCCCATTTATGGGAGATATACATTTATTACAACAACCCTACATTCTCTTACATCAGAGAAAACACCTGATCTCGGAATCCGAGAAGATCTCCCTCTACTTAT
Source organism: Chenopodium album (assembly GCF_948465745.1). NCBI lineage: Eukaryota > Viridiplantae > Streptophyta > Magnoliopsida > Caryophyllales > Amaranthaceae > Chenopodium > Chenopodium album. Next base: position 25,549,470 of record NC_137850.1, on the reverse strand, counting down.
CCGCACCTTTTCGTATTCTCCAACACGTTCTAACTTGATCGTCGGAGGCAGAGCTCCAACCACCCGGAGTCTCCGTTATTTTGGAGGTACAGGCGTTACTAGACTAGTCTTCGAGTTGTAACTCTCCCGAGGGACAAAAACACCCAAAACAATAATCACCATAAATATGCCATTAAGATTCAAGGTTAGAAAGACTTAAAAAATTTCGTCAAAATGAAAAATCCTTCGAAAAAGGCATTTTTGTTCAGATTTTAGCCTAAAATACAGTCCAAAAAAGGTGAAAGCATTTCCAGAACGCCTTTTCCACCCAAAATTCACTATTTTTAGGCGAAAATTTGGGATCGGGGACATAATCAGCTTTAAAACGGGTTTAAAATTAATAAAACCAAGCTACTAATCTAAATAGCAACATAAAACTAGAAAAATAAAGCCATAAAACACCTTGAAAAATATGATTATAAAAATAAATGAGCAAGGCTCCGATATCGATGTAGGGTTTTGATGAGTCCGACTCATCGCGGAAAATAAAACCCGAGCCAAGATGAAACTGACAATTAATATAATCAAAAGACATAATTAACAAGAATTAAGGAAAGACGAAATTACCTTTGAAGTGTGATTCGCTCGTCCACCGAGCTCTTACTTGAAAAAGCTTAAGTCTCGTAACGGGCGATAACCTCCTACGGTATCCACCCGCAATACGACCTTGACTAGGTCTATTACTTGGAGGTTAGCCAAGTCCGACCAAACTACTCGAGTAATTATGAGTTTAAAGGTTTTCTCTCAAGTGAAGATGCCTTTTCTAACTCTTACTCAAGTGAGTTTTCCCATACCCCAAGTTGGGTATTTATAGGAAAACTCATGAGTGAAATCTTCTCTCCCATCAATGTGGGAGAGTTGGTAAAATCAATATTCTCCATTTATTTTTAAATCAAAAATAAAATTAAATAGCAACAACTAATTAATCAACAAGTGTCACACTTAAAGGAGGGGTTAGGTAAGGACCACAAGGGAAAGGGGGGGACTAAACTTGATCCCCAAGCTCTCCCCATAACCGGCCACACACACCAATCACCCCCCAAAATTGGCTCCACACACACCAATCACACCAATCATTAATTCCTTCCAAATTAATTTGTCGTGTCGGATCTTTAGTTGCTTGGGTGTGACCCAAAGGGTTCAGTCAAGATTAAGATGTAATATAAATTATACATTAATATTACTGATCGGAAGCGGCCTCCACCTAGGCATTCCAATCACTTGACCTTACTGAATAATTAGCTTTCTAATAATTCCGAACCCTCTACCGAAATAATACACTTGTTCGAAGGACACCATTCATATCAATTTGGGCCTCATGATGTAAGGAGGACTTCTCTCATTTTGGGTGCTCCAAGTGCTTAGTACGTCTCAATTTCTTATAGGGACACGTGTTGCCTTTTAATTTGGGCCACATGTCACTATGGGATCGGTCCACGTACTAGGGGTATTTTTACTCTAAACATTTGCCCCTGAGAGGGGGTTACCCGTACTTAACAGGCCGCCTTCTCTGATCTTCTACTCGTGCGAATACGTTCGAGTACTTAGGACTTATGAGCATTCGTAATTTTAACAAGGAAGCGGACAAGACCATCCGTCCGTCTGAAAATTTTTCCTCTAGCTAGCAGCCTTGTTCGGTTCATCGTCTGATTTCAATGATGGACTAAGTCTAGAAATCAGGCGGATGGTGCGGGCCAAATGGCTTTTGGCAAGAGACTAGATGTCTTCCGTGTTTTCCGAAAGGGTGATTCAACTTCAAGAGTGAGACTAACTTTGACGGATTATCATGATGCCCGTTTGAATTCCCGTCTTCAATAACGGAGCTGTTTTTTAACCATTCAACTTCTAGGTTAAACTTTTCAAAAGTTTTATCGTTTAAGCTTCTTAGGTGGGAAAGTTAATTTTACCGTCCTCCTCATAAATTTTGCCTATAAATAGCAAGGATTTGACTTCATTTCTGTTACTTTGGATTTTTAACTTTCTAGAGAGAAGTCAGAGCTTCTAGAGAGAAGTCAGAGCTTCTAGAGAGAAAAAGTTACTTTTCCTTCACATCTTCAAGAGCGCAGTCGTGCACTCAAAGTTTTCGGACAAAAGTTTGAGTTCTCAAGTCAACTTCATCCAAGATCTTCAAAGTCTTCAAGTTTTCTACTCGGATGAAGGTATCCGACTGCTTTCCTTTTCCTTTTTCCTTCTAATAATTTCTATAATCAGATAACCAATCATGTCAAATACATACGTAGTGATTATATTAATGTAATTAGAATGTCCCAAAACGATTACAGTTTAATCCCATATCAATAAATTAAAAAAATGAAAAGGGTAGGCTCTCAATGCATAATAATTAAATTAGATTATTCCAATAAGAATTATGTAGTGTCCATCGAGATATTTAAAGGTTTTTCTTATAATCAATTGGGAAGTCCCAATGAAGTATTATAGAGTCCTAATTAATATAGTATATATGCGATTATTGTTAGAATAAAATTAGGTAGTCCTAGTAATTGTTATGTAATCTCAATCAAGTATATTTGAAGGCTATTACAACCAAATTAAACAGTTCCAATTATGTATTACAGAGTCCTAATAAAGAATATTTGAAGGTTATTACAATTAAATTAGGCAGTCTCAATTAAATATTATATAGTCTAAAAATCTCTCAACAAACAATCTACCCTTGCTTCTGACCATGTACTGTGACATTGAAACAAACACACCTTTAATGACTAGACTTAACCTTGACCCATCCGGAAAAGAAAAGGCAAGAGATTTTTTAAAAAAAAAAATTTTTGAAAAAATAGAAGTATGTATGGGAGGATACCATCCGACTTACTCCTAAAAAAAACGAAAAAACGACACAAAACCATTCTAAAGTACGGTTATAAAAAAAATGGTGCATGACTCAAGGAAAAGTGTGTGAACTCGACATGACTTGTGAGTGATTAAGTGAGGTTATGGACGCGTGTTATAACCGTACAGCTATACATGACGCTAGATCGAACTACATAAGTACGCACAAAGACTGACTGGACCTTTTTCCTAGGCACCGTGTCATGGTGTTGACTGTTGTGACACGGTGCAGTGCACCATCAAACAGTACAGAGCGCCATGTCACGACACTACACACCGTGGCACGTCAGAGATGCCGTGACACTGTGCATAGTTCCAGGTTCGGTTTTGTGAATTTTCCAGGTTTTATTCAATTACTATGTGGAAATAAAAACCCTTAGTCATAGGTTAGTCCAAAGAACAAAATGAACAAACACATGTGGGGTTAGCACCAAATATACCACGTAGCACTTAGTCACGATGATAAAAAAAAAGTTCGCAACCTAAGGTCAAGATCTATGTTTAACTATGGTCAAGCTTTTGGGTGTCAAAGGGTACCATGGTTAAGAATTTGGACGCGTTAGCAAGGCAGCCTCCGTTGAGGGTGTATGCCAACGGGCGGCTCCGCAAGTTTGTGATGAAATCGAACTCGACTCCATGGTTGGGGTGGATTTAATAACTCGGATGAACCCTTATTACCTTGAGCGTTTTTGGGTTGATAGAGCTTAAATCCCCCGGGGCTAAGACGTATGTAGAACATACACGTTTTTTCAGAAAAATCGAAGGAAGCTGACTTTGAGAAGAGAAATAAAGCCACTGAAAAGATTTCAGGACTACCACAAAACAGGAGAATCTACCGTGTCACGGTTCTGGACACCGCGTCACGGTGCCCTACGCTGTGACACGGCAAGCTCTGCCGTGGCGCGAAAGTCAGGAAATCTGACTCGTGCCCTTATTTCTTCGTTCACGACCAGGTTATCCAATTTTTCGACGGGCAGACCTAAAATACGACGTTAAAATGTCTATGCATATGCAAAAATGCCAATTTAAACACATGAATATTTTCAAGAATCTTTCAAGTCTCATCCACACATCTTAATTAAATACCGATCACTCAAATCGATAAATAACCAAGAATCCTCCCTAGTGGAGTCGCTAAATTGTAAGCGCCGTTTGAAGTGCGCCTACATTAAGCATGTTGTGAATATGCTTGGCACTCATAGGAAGTGGGAATTAACATAATACGATTAGGGACAAGGAAAGTAGGGAGCCGCCAACAAGTTTTTAAGGAACTTGTAAACCGTTCACGGATCATAAAAGGCAACCACGATTAAAGGACAACCAAAGGCAACAACGATTGACCCGTGAAGGTTACACCCCATTCATAATCCATGAAATTAATAACTCCATATGGTTCGGAACCACGAAAGGAGGATCGGGGATGATGGTACGAAGTGAGTCATGGAGTCACATTCGCCCGTATTGGCCTCTACACTATTCTTATAGTGAAAAGTGATTCATGCGATCTCAAAGGCATGGAAACAAAATATTCAATTCGCTCCAAACTATTATTATGCTAAATTGGTTGAATATTAATGCAACACATAATTCTAAAATATTAACGATCACTTAATTTAACAACAAGATTAAAGGAACCTAAATCGGTCGTCCAAATTATCTTATTAGGCGTGATTTTCAATTACATATTCCCTTTAAACATGCAATATGGTGATCATAAAATATAATAAAATCAACATTAATATTGGAAGAAATTTAACAATAATCCAACGATATAAAATCGTTAGAAAAATAATGGAAATAAAAGGAACATGATTCCTTAGTTTGATTTTGCTTGCTTGCAACTATAAAACAATAAACGAGTTAGTAACTTCAAGGAAATAATGAAACAATAATTAAAATTAAATTAAATAGAGTTGATTTAGGGTCAAACCCTCAAACAGTTCTACCTTTCACGCCTTGGTTTAAGGACAAAACCTCAGGTAAAGTACGGACTCCTTGGAGTGCTTAAGGAATGTATTTTGGAAGAATAAGGTAGGCTAGTGTTTAGGATAGAGCATAGAAGAGAGAAGAGAATGTTAAATGATGCCCCGAACAACAGAAATGAGGGGTATTTTTAGGGAAAATGAACAGAGGGAACACACGGAACCCTAAAAAGATAAAAACCCTAAAAAATAATGCCGCGACACGTCAGCAGCATGCCGCGACACGGCAAAATATGCCGTGACATGGTACACTTTAGTGTGACGCAGTGAAATCTGGTGTGACGCGGGACAAAAACAAACCTACAGAGGATAAAAGCGTGCGGAGAAAACACGGAACAATCCCGTGTCACGGTGCACGACATGGGCACCGTGACACGGGAAAATATGTCGTGACGCGGCAAGATTTCCCGTGGCGTGGCACTTGTTTCCATGACACGGTGGAATTTATTTCCATTTTTACGTCCAGATTCACTTTTACCCTAATTACTCTCAGTATTTTTAAGTGTCGTTTCATAATTTCGGGTTATTTTAGTTTATTACTTATTAATTGGGCCAAAATAATAAATAATATGAAATGAAGAATAAGGTTTGGGCCAAAATAAAAATTGGAGTATGCTTTGACTAAACATTAGAACTGATCCGTTGACTATTTTATGAACTGAATTTGATCGAATATGAATTTTAAGCACTCCTGGGATTAAATACTCAACCCGACCAATAATAGCGGTAAAAGGTTGTTCATCATCGGGTTTGGTTTCGGGGACACATTTTTAGGTGTCTACACAATCAAATTAGGAAATCTCATTAAGTATTATGCAGTGTTAATCAAGAATATATGAAGGTTACAATCAAATTAGTTAGGCAATCCTAATTAAAAATTATTGAGTCCCAATAAATAATATTTGAAAGTTGTTACAATCAAATTAGGCAGTCCCACTTAAGTATTGTAGAATCCCAATAAAGAATATTTGAAGGTCATTACAATCAATTTGGCAGTTATAGTTAATTATTATAAAATCACAATAAAGAATATTTAAAGGTTATTACAATAAAATCAGGCAGTTGCAATTTTTAAGCAAAATTGTATTAAAAAAAGTGGATATTTTCTTTACCACTTAAGGAATTAAGCAAAATTGATAAGATATTAAAAAAATATGAACACGAAAAGTTACCCATAAGCAAAACTATCAAAAGATATCCATAAGCTATAAAAATTTATCCATAGTGCTATAAAAGTTACCTATAATTATTCTGTCCCATTTCTTCCTATCACACAGTAAGTTACTATATGTACACCTGGTTTTTTTTAAGACATTTGTGTTTAAAATTATATAATTCATCATACTCTAACACAATGAGAATGTCCAATCATTACTTGGGCACTCCAAACCAAACAATAAGGTTTATGCATGATAAATGTATAACGTCTTTAATATTAATTTAAATTTTAGGTACGCCCAAAACTAAATAAGGCATATGTAAAAGCAAAATTTATATATGCTCTATGGGTTTTGAATTTTGTTCTACGCATGATTAATCTGTCGCAAGCAATAAGTCTAATCAAAATTGCTAGGATTCTTGAGTCTAGGAATTTCGATAATTATCCTTCGATTAAAGGCAAACTAATCTTTTTAGCCTTTTTTTGGGACTAACTAGTAGTCGTTTAGAAGCGCCTAGTTGTATTCTTTGTTATGTACTTCATACATTCAAGTATATGATTGTTTTTCACGTATCCCTAAATTAAGATAAAGGATTTCTAAACAAAGATCGTTATGTAATAGGATATGTTTTGGCTAAAAAACTATTTTTAGCATTTAAATTCAGGCTTTCTACTTTAATAAGCACCGTGATTAAGCTAATGAGGCATTAATTAGATAGACTATCAATAAATCTAGTCAAGAGTACTAAATTAACTTAGCAATATATATCTATATACGTTGTAAAATTTAAAAAACTTTGTAAGCTGCAAGCCTGCAACGACGAATAATGATTTTTAAATATGTAACCTTAGTTTTTTTTTTTTTTCAAAGCAGACATTAAAAAAAAGAAAAAAAGACATTTTCGTTTTGTGTATTCATAAATTAAATTTATGAATGTCTAAATAAGAATTTAAGTAAGGCAATATGAGTGGTGTATTAAATAAGAGATATTTTTGTCAAACGTATAATGACGATCATTATGATCGAATGAGTTTTATCCTCCGCTTTGTGATGATTGTTGGGAACTTAATCTTACTCCCTTTTTCTTTTCTTCTTTTTTTTTAAATTTTTTTTTTTTTTAATTTGCATTACCTCATGATGTGAAAAGTTTTAGTAGAACTTATATAGTATTATCAAATAGTTCAAGTGGTCCAAGTGTGCCATTGTTGGTAATAAATTAATGAGAACATTTAAACATTGAATCCACCATTGTACTTAACAATTAATTTAATCAACAAGGGTGTCATTGTTGGTGAAATGATAAAAATGCAATTTATTAAGAATAACCCTCTATTTCATCATACCCTAACAAGGTAGGGATGACCACCTAGGATCTAGGACCACCCAATTAACAAGATTAAAATATATTAATTTTGATGATTTAAAAAGAAGTAGGTGAACAATTAATGAATTGGAAAATATATACATGCACATAAATAGATTAATCATCCCAACTAATTATTGCACATTTTTAAATGTACAAAAAATATGTAAATCATCACTTGATGTTTCAATTTTACTAATTTTTATGAAATTGTTATTTAACATGCTAAAATAAAGTTTAGGTCTGTTAAGTCTTCTTCTCTTCACCCTATTTTGTATATTGATAACCTGAAATTATTTATTGTGAAATGAAATTATTTTTACTGAACTTAAATTAACTTTACCAATTCTCTATTTTATTTCATAATAACTCCCAACACATGTATTTAGATAGGTATTTGAATATATGCGAAATTAGTCCCACTGGGAACAAACTACTCATTAATAATAAAAAAAAAACACTACTCATTAATCAAATGTTAACCGTTCAAAGCCAGATTACAATTAAAAGAAGGAACATTCTCCTGCTAGACAACACAACTTGGAGACATGTGCAAGTTCATGGGCCACCTTATTCCCATTCCCACGAATCCACTTCCAAGAACCACTTCCAAGAAATGGAATTATAACTACTAGCCAAATGCAGCATATCCTCAAACAAAAGGTGAAACTAGCGGCAACTCTTCTCCCAGTTTTAAAAAATAAATAAATGCCGTTTAAAAATATTGAATACGAATACATATAAATTATGGAATTTCATAATTATAATTTGAAAAAAAAAATGTATATCTATCTAAATAAATACGAAGTCCTAATATATATACTTTTTGAAACGAAAATTAAGACTAAAAACTAAATATTAAAAAAACAAATTAGCCGTATCAGGTATATGTTTTATGTATATTTACATATACAAAAAAATCCTTATTTTATATAATAACAAATCTATATTGATATTAAAATTAGTTAAAAAATATATAATTAATACATTTATGATATTTTATGTATTGAAAAGATTCCTCCGTATATTGAGAATTTTTTTATTTTATATTTATTTATTAACATAATTGTAACACCCTATGTGTTAAATATAAATAAAAAGAATTACGCACTCCCCAAAATAATGCCCTCTGTAATAAAATAAACAAAAATAAATAAAAAAGTAAATTTACAAAAATCACTCCCTTTATAATGTCCTCTATCAAGTTTTTGCTTTTTTAATTTATTTTTATTTTATTTTTATCCATCTTCAACCTAAAATCATGCACATAGCTTTAACATTCAACAATGATGGATGATTACTCATGAATTTTATATGACTATTCAAAGTTAACACATAAAATAAATCATACCACTTCTAACAATTAATCTCAAAATTATAAATTAAAATATGTACTCAAACTAATTTTTATACAGATAATTAAATTGATTACAAACTATGAAGTTAAAAAAATTAAAAGCATAAGTGTGATGATTTTACATTAATCTTATTGATTTGGTAATTTACGGTTGTGTTTTGGATGAAAAAGAGAAAGCGCGCCATTATAGATGGTTGAATCTATTAAAATGGGGATGAAGTTATTAAAATGGGGATGAAGCTATACAAATGTTTTTCTTTTGTTTCTTTTAAATAATTTGGACAAATATTGATAGTATTATAATTTATATGGATGAATGTTTATAATAATATAATTTGAAGAAAAAAAAAATTACCCCATTAAAGAATGAAAAACAAACAGGACTTTACTGACTGGTCATGACGTGTCATGACATTTTATGAGGTGTAAATTAGATTTTTCATTTTAAAAAAATTATATTGATAAACGTCTAAGATTAAGCAGTTGTAAAAATCAATGGTTCAGATTTAATATCTTACCGTAGTCGTCCTAGTAGATGACTACACTAGAAGCATCCTATTGTAACAAAGTCACAAAGAAAAGAACCAGAGAGAGAAATAGTATTGTTTTTTTTTTTTTTTTTTACATTTTTCAAGTTCTCTTGCTTATTTTTTTCATCTTTTGTTTATGCCTTTTATCACACCCTTCTTCTTTGATTTCTTCTCCCTAGAAAAATAAAATACTCAAGTATTATGGATTTTTCTTAATTTCTTGGGCTTTTATTTAATTAAATTTTTAGGTTTTTATTTTATTTTTTAACACTTAGGAAAATTTATTAATTAAATCAAAAGGTATCTTCTCTATCTCTCTCTTATGATTTTGTTCATTTCATTTTACCTCATTATTAGAGATATAATCTTGAGCTTAACAACATTTAATCATCCTTTTTTTTCACACTAGTTTTTGGGCCCGTTCGAAGCACAGGTTGTGTATAAGTTATTATTTATGCTACAAAAGTCATTTATGAAAATAACTTTGACAATCTCAACATTTAGCATGCATGTATTTATATAAAATCAAATGACTCAAGACCAAATGCTTGTTATAAATTTACATTTTACATCAAACATGAAATTTAAATCTATTTTGAAAAGATCATAGAACATTTAGTAATTTTAAAGTATGCAGGCAAGTAATGTTATACTGTATGAGTTTTCTTTATATTCTTATACCCTTTTCTTTTATTTCCATTCAACTTTACCTTTAATTTATCTCCTTTCATTCATCATCTTCATCATAGCACATATTTAGCGCAACATTTTTAAATGTATTTTTTATGTCAATTTTATTAGAAGAGTTTAGATGATGTAAAAAAATGCTTAATTAGAAATTTATATTAGAAGAGGAAATATGGATAGATGATAAAGGGTCAATGAATTAAATAACACATTTAATTAAATTGAATTTGAAATATGGAAGGAGAAGAAGAAGAAAAGATTAGAAATTTTAACATGTTAACTTAAAGTTGAGGTTACAAAATTATTAGAGCTATTGACACATAAATAGGGGAAAATGGAAAAGTTCTGCTATAACTAATGACATATAAAGAAGGCCAATAAAAGAAAAGAATGTAAAATAAGTGTAAATGAAAAGGACACGTGACATATACTATAACGAAATGTAGAAAGAATGGAAGACATGTGACAAATGTGGTTTGTGTTTTTCAGTACTAAGTATAAATTTGTTGATTTGATCCTTTACTCTTCTATCATCTAATTACTAGGAAATTACATGATAGAAGAGTAAATCAAGTCAACAAGGACAACAAATAATTGATTTTTTTAAGAGTACTTGATTGGTGAAATTAAATTTGAATTAATTGTTGTTCATGTTGTAAAAGAGCAGTTCAAAAATTTGAGTTAAGTACCAACTTTTTTAGGTGTAAGAAAAAGAAAGTAAATTAGGTTTTCACTACTGCAAATATGGCAAAGAGACTGCATGCCTCAGAGGTGGTCTCTAACTAAGTGGTCTCTTTTGTAAATAAACTGCTTCATTGGAGTCGGTCTTCTCGTCGTCTATAATGATAGGCAGTCTCTTTCAATGATTGTAAAATGAAATAGTGTTGAAGGTTACGGGACCTGTTTTGTGATATAGTGATAAGTGACTTTTATGTCACTTTTAGGGTGTTTATTGAGTCGTTTTCCGGCTTATTTTCCAATAATTTCAACCTTTTATCCTTTATTTCTATTATTTTATTATTCTCGTCTTTTATCCAATAATTTGATGAGTGACATTTTATGTCACTCCTAGGATAGTGTTTATGCCTTGTTTTAGCTTGTCTTAGGGTGTTTTGTAGTTGTTTTGTTCAAATAATGCATGCATACATGTCTCGATGTGTTTTAAATGAAATCGCGTATATTCTTGAATGCTTGCCTTCATTGCATGTTTGCACCGTTCCCTATACCTTATTGCTTCCCTTGGTGTTTGTGCTTAGGTATTTGAAGTCTTCGATTGCAAAGAAGAAGTCAAGGAAGCATGAATGAAGAATCGAAGAAAGCAAAGTGCAAGGGCGCGCATAATGTACGGGCGCGCAGCCCTGTGAGAACCCGCGCAAAACAGGCGAAATTGCAGAATCGAGGCAGAAAGTTTTGCGCGGCCTGTGCGCGACATGTGCGCGGGCGCACACCCACACCGCGCGGGCGCGCAGCCAGCAACACAGGCACACGGACCCAAGCACAAGCCGCGCAACCCACAAATGCGCGGGCGCGCAGCTACATTGCGCGGGAGCGCGGGCCGCTGCGAGGGCGCACGCGTGTGCGCACAACTACCATGCGCGGGCGCACAGATCCTTGCGCGGGCGCACAGCGGGTCCTGTTCTGCGTTTATGCACGATTCTTTATATATTGCGGGGCTTGTTTTGTACGGGGGATCTATTATGCTATTTTCTTAGTTAGTTTAGGAGAGCTTCTCTCTCTTAGGGTTAGATTAGGATTTTCTCTCTCTAGTTTAGGAGTAGTTTAGAGAGAGAAAGCTTGGATTTTTCATGGAGTTTTGAGAGGTTGAAGATACAATTTGTGGATTTTTCTTCTCATTAATTCAATGAGTCTTTCTAACTTTCTCTCACCTTTATTGCTTTCGTTTATTGTTGTTTTTGCTTATTTATTTGTTGTTTTGAGTAGATTAATTAGTTTAGTTGTTTGATTCTTGCTTTTATTATTATTTTACCTTGTTTTCCATGTTTTTGTTCATTATGTTAGCTTAGATTTTGTTCTAGGGAAATGGATTAAGGTTATGTTAATTAATTTAATGATTGATTGTGATTAGTATGAAATTGTTTCTTGATTATTGTGTATGGACGATGCTTTTATGGATTAGAATCTTTCTAGCTAATTGATTCTATGTTCTTAATTGTATTTTCAATCAATTTGCGCGAGAGTGAGTTGGTTGAGAGCCCTAAATTCCTCCATACCTTTGCTAGGCTAGTTGCACGAGAGTGAATTAGTTTAGTAGGATTATTAACATGCTTAATTGTGCGAGAGTGAGTTAAATGTGTTAATCGTTCATAATCAAGGTCATTTTCATCTAATTGTATGATGTTATTGAATGCATTGATGTAATTGGATTCCACTTTCCCTAGTTTTAGTTGTTTGTTCTTAGTTGTGTTTATTTTAACTTCTCTCTATCTCACAAGCCTCCCTAGTAGTCTAATTAGCATAGATTGATACACTTAGTCCTTTTGGGTTCGACCCTTTACTTACCCCTATACTTGTATTAGGGTAGTTTAGGTTTTATAAATTTCTAATTTGATTAGGGGTAGTAGTCCCAACGACACTACTTAACCCGCGATCATATAGGCACACTGCATTATTGCATCAAAATATCAACCGCATCCTTAGTCTGTAGAAGCAAACGAAGGGTGGTTAAAAGGGTTTAAGAACTACTAGAAGTCCATTTAGGAGGTTTATATCATGTCAATATTATGGCAACACAATGGATTTGATTTTTATGGCGACACAATGGATTTGATTTTTAGGATTGGGTTCGTGCAAATAATGATTGGGAGGTCAAATATGAAATAATGAATATAATATAAAGAAATCAGATGCTGCAAGAAATTGATGATCGAAGGAAGAAACAATTTATTTCTACAACCTTGTAATTGCATGTAATTCTACTTCTTATAATCATGAAAATAATGTTTATATATAATTGATGATTATGGTTGTTGTTTTGGGTTTTTTTACGTGTCCTGTGGGAGAGTTACTTCACTTAGACTGGATCCTCTTTGCCTGTACTTGCAAAACAACGAAGGCTCCGGGTGTTCGGAGTTTCGCCTCCGGCGATCAAGTTAGTAAGAGTAAAAGTTGAGTAAAATACGGAAAGTAAGGTAAATCTTCCCGAGATCAAGTGATTTCTCTATTATAAGAAAATTGTGTTTGATGTCACAAATGAACGTGCCCCCAATGGGGTGAATGTCTCTATTCATAAGGCATTAGGAATTGGAGTCTTCTTATGTTATTACCCTAGGTAAATGCACTGCATCGTTTTAATGACACCTCGAGATTTGGGCCTTTGAAGGCCGCCATTTCCCTAATGATAGGGATGCATTGTGTCAACCGCTGATAAGTCTCTTTAGGACTAGTCTTGGGGTAACACGTGTCACCTTCTGATCGGGCCACGTGTCTTGAGTATTTTTACCTAAATCATTTTCCCTTCACAGAGGTGACATGGCGTACCACATGGTGCCACTCATGCATTGGCCAACAAATTTTAATTGTTTACCTTATGGGGAAATTACATGGTTGCCTCTGAATTTACCCCTCTATAATAGAAGTTTGCCTCTGAACGCAGACAGATTTTAGAGAGTGAAACTATGATCACCGCCTGACATTACCGTCTAATACAATCGGTTAACGTCTGTGAAATCTTTCTTTACGCAAAACTTTTGGAGGTAACCGTCTCTCTACTCTTTTCTGTGATTTTTTACCGTTTTTGCATATTGCTTTAAATAAATGATTTCACCAACAACACACATGGCACAGCCTAGATCAATAGTTAGCCGGTCTCCTGGTATGGTTGAGTCTAGGACTGGGGGTACCGTCTCTAGGTGTTTGGACCACCCTTGTTCTTCCCCGAATTTGACCGTCTTTGTGTCTGTGTAGGACACTATGGCTCGGACTAAAAAAACAGCGCCTGACCTAGAATATAAGGAAGACGCCACATTATAGGTGCCAACTGATGAGGTCTTCAACCATCCCCCGTGTGCACTAAGCACCCCAAGTGACTTCATTTTAGAGGAGTTCGAGGAGAGAAACGATGGGGAGTCCAGCTCTAGGTCAGATTTTGAAGAGTCTAGTAGCTTACTGCAGGCGGCTAATGTTAGTGAGGAGGATGAAGCATCCTCGTTGCCTAAGCTAACGGACTCATTTGGGATGCACATGTCAGCTAAAAATAGAGCGAACGTGAAGGCGAACTTGACCGCCTTCATAAGTAAGCGTCTGTTAGGGGAGAATTATGGGATTAGAGTGTTGCCTGAGAATGGCACTGTTGCCTATGAAGATGATCAACCAAATGCCGCCAGCTACTTCGGTTGCGATGAGGTGACATTCTTGGCCGGCTTACGTTTCCCCCTTCACGATGCAGTGAAGGCCATCCTAAGGGGTATGACTTATGTGTCTGGAAAATCACCCCCAACTCATGGGTGAACCTCCTTGGCTATGTTGCCGCCTGTGAGATGCAGGATACAAAGCCCGACTAGGAGGCCTTTTCAAAGATGCACTATCTAAGCCACCCAATGTTGGGGGCTACAATGTTCAAACATATAAAATGGAGGCTTAAAATCCCGAAATAGAGTCGAATTACACCGGTTCGATGATGTCTTCAAGAATTTCCTAAAATAACTAGTTTTATATAAATCTTGAAATCATAGTTTTATAAGAGAATAATGATAACTATCTGTTATTTTTATCATTGATAAAACCAATTTTGGAACTAATGCATGGTAAAATAAACATGAGTTGCAAGAACAATTTCATGCTATGATCACAGTTCAAAATTTCATTTTTAATTTTAATGCATAATTGTTGTTCTAAACACTTCAATTTACATTAAAATTAACAAGTACATTCCATATGCGCAAAAAAGAAATAAAGTTCAAGCACAAATTTGAAATTAAATGAACAAAAACACATATATGCTTGTATATGCTCATACAAGATCAATACTTTACCCTTTCTCATGAAATTTATTGCATTATATACCTTAAACATGTCACAACCACATAGAACAAACAAATTCATGAAAATAAGCCAAATCGAAAGTCCCCAACTTCTAAAAGCAAGTTAGGGTTCTTTATTTGGCTTTCTTTATTTTATTGACCAAGTTCAAAGTTTTCTACAATAAAAGGAGCAAGATTTACTTTTCTTAGCTTCAAATGACAACCAAAATGAATATGTTGAAAGAGGTGAAGAAGAGAGTGAGCTGCAGATCGCGTTCTCCACCTATTTTTATTGATTCAAATATCGTGCGCAACTCATCAAGTTGCGCGTGGCATCCCAACGCAATCTAGTTTCTTATGCGTGCTTGGCCAGCGCGACCCACTAAGTTGGGCGCAAATACTGGTCACTTAAAATACCAGTACCCGAATTTTGATCCGTTTTGAATTTTTTCTAACAGTTTTGTGCGTTTTTAAACGTAATAACGCGCGAATCATCAAAAACCTTTTAATTGCTCTGCATATTGTAGTTTATTTTCTTCTTTGCTAGTTTTTTGCATCATCCTGCATGCACACCGTGCTTTGTGCCTGCCCCAAGCATACATTTTGGATGTTTTTCGTGAAGTGTCTTAAAATGTCCCATAGTGGTGCTTTACGCAAAAGCTCCCATAGACAGTTTTGGCATTTTCCTATGCTTCCCTTTTAGAAATGTCACGATTTTGTCTTTTTTGGCGTACAAAGCAAAAAATACAGCATATCGTACAACGTAAAATTGTATGGCGTATCGTATAACATAAAATTGTATGGCGTATGTGCTGCGTAAAATTTCATTTAGCAACGTGATCTACCTCCCGTAACGAAAACAGTAGGACTTCTTTTACAAACATTACGCGTAAGCTTAAACGAGTTGACAAGCGTGTCGAACCATTTGGGACAATGACGCCCCCATTGGGAGCAAATACGGTTAGCTAGTAAGCAGTTTTGCTTTACCAGACAGTTAGGGTGTCCGTCCACCCCCTGTATAAAGAGTGGCACCAACGAAAGCCGCACCTATTTAGACACTTGCCCAGTCCTGAGATGCGTGTTTTCATCTTGTGCACAAAACTGCTTGGATAGTTGTCGATTTTCTTCTCTCCCACTGGATTTGAATATATGCAACCAGTCCTGAGACATGTATTTTTATCTTGTGGACATCGAGTATCTATTTTGGCAGCGTACGTCAATCTTTTATTCAAGTGCTAGGTTACGAATGCCAAAACACACCCCTTTTATCATGTTTTACATTGTTAAAATCATGGACTGAAGTTTCAATGACTAATTAAAAGACTTTAGACCGCCGATCACATATTAAGAGGGTATCATCCTCTTTACTGTTTTAAACCCGGTACCTTCCAATAACATGACATCACCCAGGACAACCTTTACTTGTAAAAGTGTTCAATACTTGTAAAGGGTCAATCTAAATTCTTTAGCGCACTAAATCCAGAAAATCCATTTTCTGGTCTTAGCAGCTACTTGTCTTGAACATTTAGCGAATCGAGGATAGTTTGGACACTCTGAACACTACTGAAATATTCCTTATCTTTAAGGAACTTCGCAGAATGGGTCTCAGATTTATTTCCTTGACTACTTCGATCATCATCTATTTTAGACTCAATCAAAGTGGGGGCTAACTGTAGACACCTAATTTTGGGCTCCTGTCCCGACAGGTTGTGCGATGATGTTACAAAAATCCATTCTTCCTGCTAAATCAAAGTTGAAGTGTTTAAGGACTACAAAATGCATTATGAAGTAAGTTAAAACTCGTAAGACCAAATTATGTTACAGCCTAGTCCAATTACTAATCAGGCATAAAACATGCTGTAGACACCAAAATGTGTCTCCCCAAAACCAAACCGAGTGATGAATACCTTTTGCGTCGAATGATTATCAAACGAGGTGAAAGTGTGAAAGGTCAAATGTTGCGGTTGGTTTTTATTAAATTCTTTCTTTCTGTTTTCGAAAAACAACTCTATTTTATGAAAATAGTCAATCCAGTTTAGTTTGGTCCACGACAAGGGTCCAATAATAGTGTATTTGTATGGGGCTTGCAAAGAGCTTTCCAACGATATATTATAAGCCCAATTCCGATGAATAAGGAGGAAGTTACGGCCAAAATACTAAACTAGGCCCGGTTTGATCTTTACATGCGGCCCGATGATCTAGGGGAGGGCCCAATGTTAATTATTATTCCTAAAGTTATTAGAATTGACTATAGTCTTCTAGAGTTCTTTAGAAGGTTCTCTTTAATCCTAATAAGATTAGAATTAATAATTAGATTTTGATAAGTTTTATTTGAACTAAAATATTATTTTATGAAAAATACGATTTCAATTTTCATACGGACATTACAAATAGATTTTGATTGATAAGTGGACTCCGTGTTTGAAAGCGCGTAGGAATCCAAGCTGTCGCCAAATGACAGGCTTGTCGCCACGCGACAAGACTTGTCACCAAGCGACAAGGTCGGTTTTGCAGCGACAGAGTGGAGTTTTATTCCTTATCAAATTCTACCTATTTTCGGGCTGTTTTCTTATAAATAGGGTCTTGAACTTCCGTTGTTAACAATCTACGACAATCAACAATATAGAATCATCTTTCTCTCTCTAAAGCTAGAAGCTTTCCTTCTCTCTATCTTTCCCTCTTACACAATTCCTCATACATTAACACTAGACACACCTAGTCAAGTTCGAATTTGCTTTCGCCCTAGACGTGAAAGGTTATAATTTCTGAGGGTTTGGTCCCAAATCTCTATCTTAATTATTCAATTTAATTGTTTTATTTTATATTTTCCTTGAAGTTACTAACGCGTGTATTTTGTTATTAGAAAGAGATACGAGGTATCAAAGTATGTAATCTTATTGCTCTATTCATGTGGAAAGCATGTTTAAATTTGTTTAATTCCTAGTATCATGTTAGGATGTCTTTATTGCTTTCTAGTATCATGTTTAGGGTGCTTCCTATGCTTTCTAATATCATATCAATATCATGTTAGTATCATTTTAGGGCTAAAGCTTTGATCTTTATTGCTTAGTGACATGCTAGGGTTTGTTATTAATCTTGTTAGTATCATGCCTAGGATCTTGCTATTAATATTATGTTTTAACATGATTATGATAATTATGATTGTTATTATGATTATTATGATTGTTATAAATATTATGATTTATGATTGTTATGTTTCTTGATATATATTATTTATTGTTATTGCTTGATCACGCCTTTTATGCATGTTCAAAGGGAATTTGTACTTGTAATCACGCTTAATAAGATAATTAATAATCTTGTTTAGCGCTAATATGATTATAATTCAATTGATCGCCAATAATAGTTTTATTTGTGCATTAAGTTCAACCAACATATATAAACAGGGTTAGGGTTAACCTATTGTTTGCATGTTAGTCAGAAAGCGCACATGAATACGAGAAGAATGAAGTAGAGGCCTATTATTAGGGCAGGTTCAATCTCTTTTAGGTTGGATTTGTACCTTCATCCCCGAACCCTAATTGGTTCAAGACCTTTTGGAGTTGACGATCTCCTGGATCGTTAAGGGGTGTAATCTTCACCTTGTGAACGGTTTACAAGTTCCTAAAACTTGTTGGCGACTCTTTTGCTCTAGCTTCCTTTCCTTTGGACGCCACCATACTTAAGTGTATGATCACAGTGGGGTTCAAGCTTGGGGTTAATGGCTTGAAATATTCCCTACAGTTTTTGGCGACTCCACTGGGGAGGATTTCTATTTTAATTCCTGAAATTTATTTCGGCAATGATTTAGAATGAGTGGATGAGACTTGAAAATTTCTAAGTATTTCATGTGCGTAATTTTGATTAGCATTATTGTCATATGCATAAAAAAGGTCCTCATTGGATAGACCATCCGAAATGAGTAAAAAACATAGGATTTTTACACGTAGGAAACTTGAGAAATATCTTTCACAACTAGAATTGAAATACTACTGCGAAATCTGGAAAACTCTAAGAACGTAGATACCTATTGAGGCATGTAGGAACTAGCGTCTAGAAAACAAGGCTTGTCGCCTGTAAAGTGCTTCTATCGCCTGGCGACAGTTCTGTTGCTTGACGACAGGGGTACTTTTGCGGCGACAGTCCCTGTAGTCTGGCGTCAAGTTCTTCCAATACCGAGCCAGAAACTCTGCCTTCTTGTTTTGACCATTTCTAGCACTATTGGCTCGATTCTACTTCCTGATTGAGTTTTTCTCTCTTTTCTGAACCCATATGTGTTCTACATATGGACATAACCCTATGGGGGTTCACGCTCCATCTACCCAATCGAACGCTCCTGGCAACGACGGGTACATCCGAGTTTGTGAATCCACCAAACCGTGGAAGCAAGTTTTTTAACTTGTGGTGTCCCATCCATACGCGCCAACCCTTCCAAAGGTAAGGCTTCCGCGCGATGCATCCGAACTCATAACCATGGACCCTTCTTTACTAACCCGTATCCTTGAACTTTAGAGAGCTAGAGCCATGGTTAGGTTGCAAACTCATTGCATCATATTGTGACTATTTGAACTATTTGCGCATTCTTTGCTTGTGCATACCCTATATGTACTAACCGTTTGTTTGACTTGTGTTTAAGTCTAAATAAACTAACCAAAGACTAAAGGACTTTGCTTAATTAATTAGTTAATTAATTTGGCTAATAAATATGTCTAAAATCGAGTCATAGTTCCTTTGAGTCAACTCGGATTTTTATTCCCGTATACTACACAAATGTCAACTTGTTTTGGTCATAGCCAGAGTTCTAGGAAGATTTACGAGTCGTATAACCTATGGATCTGTAGCCCCTAGTTTTATCTTTCATTTTCCGTTGGTTTCGTCCAATTCGGATTCACAGATCAAAATGTATGACTAAAATACTACAACCTGTCCAGTTTAGTGCACATACGTGAAGTCTTAACTTAGTCTTTGCTTGAGTCTAGTCACATAGTCTAGCCACATGGTCATGACACAAGTCTTAACATGTCACCTACACTCGCTAGTCTTAGCACACACTTTGTATATGTCACCATGACCATGTCTTAGGTTTATGCATGAGTCGTCCTTTCCGTCATTTGAGTTGGGGGTCCGTCCTATTCCAGAAATTTCTATAGTTTTCCACATTCTTTCACATCACTTCTCCATACATTAAATATCTTACACTTTTCTTCTTTCACTCTTTCTACACCACTTTCATCTTACAAGCTTCCTTCATACATCATTCACCTTACTACACTTTTTTCCCATCCATTCATGTTGAATCGAGTTTGAGTCATGTGATTGACAAACAAAAAAAAAAGGGTATGAAATGATGAAACAAATGCACAAGGCAAGCTTCTCACCAAGATTTCATGCTTTCTTCTTCTTTTTTTCAAACCCTTCCCCAACAAGTCTAGCATAGGTACCCTACATCCTCCTTAGGTTTATTTCTTAGAGTTTGATTTTTTTACCCTTCACTTTTTAAAATAAAATGAGCATTTCTTCTTCTTGCATATGATCATTACATTGCATTGGATTTAAAAAAAAAATGTCGAACTAAGCATAAGGTATACCAATGATTTGAGGCACCCCCTTGTAGCCACATCATATCACCTCTCACCCTTTTAAATATACAATCCTTTTTTGATAAACCACTTTGAGCCTCGTCTAACGATAGACCTTTCATTTTTCAACTCATATCTACCTAACCTTAGGATGGAATGGTGTGCAACTTACGCAATTTTCAATTTCATAAAAAGCTTGAGTGACTTCAAAATATTAAAATAGCAAGATAGAAACAATAAAAGTGTACAAAAGGGCAAGTGTTCCAATATCTTTGACATGAACATGTCTTTGATATGAACACGTCTCAGATTGCGTTTCTTATCGAGTGCTCGGTACCGTGCCTGAGAAACATGAATGCCAAGTGGGTGATAGACCGCATGATCGGGATTGCCCACACTTATAAAAATTAAAAAAAAATGCAAAATCAAAAAAAGAAAAAAGAGATAAAACACTCAAGCATAAAAATACAAAGATTCAATAGCAAGGTTGCACACCTTTAGGGCTTACCTAGGGTGTTGAGCCTTTATCCCCCTCTTCTTCAAACCTTTAGCCTAACCACGTTACAACCCTTAAAAAACCTTTTTGAGGTATACACACTTGTGCGAGGTTCGGCTAGAGCTACGTTCGGCCTGATTCCTAACGGATACGTAGGCAACCTCACGTCAAGGTGCGGCCGTAATAAACATGCATTCATATTCACATTCACACACTCACACCATGATCATATCAAAGGATTTCCAATGCTCATCCTTTTCCATTTAGAGCTAGACTTGGGGGCTTGATCCCTACATTATTAGCCTACCCAGCTTAAGAGTCATCACCATTTGACTCTTTTCAATATATTTTTCCACACACTTAGCCCTTGCGGTCTAACTTTAGTGTCACTTTCACACACTACACAGATACATGACCAAATAGTCTTTCCCTTAGGAACCATTTGTCATGAAATCTTAAGACAACGTTAGAGCATACTTTGTCATAACAAAATCACTCATCACTCATCATTGCATCACAAAGTATGAAGTACTTAGCCTTCGCACCTAAGTTACCTAAATACTTTCATTATCGAGTCAACCAGGATAGTCTAAGATGTTACAATCCTTGTACTGTGAGGGAAAACGTTAACGGAATAAGCTCTTTCAACATGCACCATCAAAAAGCTTCTTTCTTTTTTCACGTCTTTCTTTTTCGGGAGAAATTCGGTACCCTCCACAAAAATGACGGAAATGTTTTTTCTTTTTTGCATTTTTTTTGAGTCGCACAATCACATTATAATGCACACACAAGTCATGTACGTTAAGTCATGTCACCTTGAACTGAGTCTAACGCATGTGTCAAAACACATTAAATCACATAAGAGTCACACACGTGTCAAAACACATTGAGTCAACCTCAAGTTAGTCAATCACCTTAGGTCAACCCTAAGAAAAAAAACACCAGCAAAGTCTTTTGGCAATCTTTTGATTTTTACAGGATACAACCATTCAGAAAAGCTCCTATTTGCAGCCAACCGAACGATCTCAACAAACATTCAAGTATCAAAGCTCTCTATTCAGAGACGCGTGGACATACAAAGCTCTTTGTTCAGAGACGCGTGGACATAAAAAGCTCCTTTGTTCAGAGACGCGTGGACATAAAAAAGCTCTTTTGCTTAGAGACGCGTGGACATATCATCAAAGATCTTTTGCTCAGAGACGCGTGGGCATATCATTTCAAGCTCCTTTGTTCAGAGACGCGTGGACATTTCTTTTCAAGCTCTTTTGCTCAGAGACGCGTGGAAATCCTATTAAAGCTCTTTGTTCAGAGACGCGTGGACATTTCTTTTCAAGATCTTTTTTTAGAGACGCGTGAACATTCCTCAAAAAGAAGCTCTTTTGTTCAAAAAACGAGTGAACATCAACGGCGACAAAGGCTGTCGCTTGGCGACAAGAATAAATAGCGGCGACAAGAAGTTCCGGTTAGCGCTGGAGCGGCGACAGAGTACATGGCTCCATAATATGGTTATGTGAACCTTGTGCAGCAATTTCGGGTTCCTTGGTACGCCAGTTAGCCCCTATAAGCAATTTGACATGATTAAGTAATCGGCTCAATTACAATCACAATAGGTGATCGACCTGATGACAGATCGTCTCACTTAGCTTAAAGCGCCTAAACATTGGCTCATCTCAAAGGCACCGACACAGTGGAAGCAAAGTTCAAGCGAACTATAATGGATCAACAGGCATTGGTCTTCGGTGATATTCTTCGGAATATTGTCGCAAAAACTGAAGATGGCTCCAGGCAAATTTGTCTTCGATCGTGTTTCCTAGGATGTGGAAGATGGTCACAAAAAAACTGAAGATGGCTACAAGTAGAGTTGTCTTCGATCGTGTTCCCTAGGATGTGGAAGATGGTCACAAAAAACTAAAGATGGCTACAAGTAGAGTTGTCTTCGATCGTGTTCCCTAGGATGCGGAAGATGGTCACAAAAAACTGAAGATGGCTACAAGAAAAGTTGTCTTCGATCGTGTTCTCTAGGATGTGGAAGATGGTCACAAAAAATCGAAGATGGCTACAAGCAGAGTTGTCTTCGATCGTGTTCCCTAGGTTGTGGAAGATGGTCACAAAAAACTAAAGATGGCTACAAGCAGAGTTGTCTTCGATCGTGTTCCCTATGATGTGGAAGATGGTCCCAAAAAACTGAAGATGGCTACAAGCAGAGTTATCTTCGATCGTGTTCCCTAGGATGTGGAAGATGGTCACAAGCGGCGGAGAATGACTACAAGAAGAGTCATCTTCGATGAAATAGGAGGCAGCTACAAGCAGAGCGGTCTTCAAAATACGAAAATCGGTTACCTTTAGGGACGTGTGCTCGACGGTGCAAGATACGCGTTTCTTAACTCTTTTATCTGCTTAACTAACGCTAGTTTGCAGGTATCGGTGTAACAAGAATGATTTAGGATCGCAAAACGTTCTGAATCATTCTCCGTCCCTATCGCTACTTTGACTTTTGTTTTCGAAACTTGCGTTTCTCCAAACTCAGTCAAAGTGGGGGCTTCTGTAGACACCCAAATGTGTCTCCCCAAAACCAAACCCAGTGATGAATACCTTTTGCGTCGAATGATTATCGAACGAGGTGAAAGTGTGAAAGGTCAAGTGTTGCGGTTGGTTTTTATTAAATTCATTCATTTAGTTTTCGAAAAACAACTCTATTTTATGAAAATAGCCAATCTAGTTTAGTTTGGTCCACTACAAGAGTCCAATAATAGTTTAGTTGGATGGGGGCTTGCAAAAATCTTTCCAACGATATATTATAAGCCCAATTCCGATGAATAATGAGGAAGTTATGGCCAAAATACTAAACTGGGCCCGATTTGATCTTTACATGCGGCCCGATGATCTAGGGGAGGGCCCAATGTTAATTATTATTCCTAAAGTTATTAGAATTGATTATAGTCTTGTAGAGTTCTTTAGAAGGTTCTCTTTAATCCTAATAAGAGTAGAATTAATAATTAGATTTTGATAAGTTTTATTTGGAATAAAATATTATTTTATGAAAAATACGATTTCGATTTTCATATGGACGTTACAAATCGATTTTGATTGATCAGTGGACTTTGTGTTTGAAAGCGCGTAGGAATCCAGGCTGTCACCACACGACAGACCCTATCGCCAAACGACAGGCCTGTCGCTACGCGATAAGCCTTGTCGCCACGCGACAAGACTTGTCACCAAGTGACAAGGTCGGTTTTGCAGCGACAGAGTGGAGTTTTATTCCTTATCAAATTCTACCTATTTCCGGGCTGTTTTCTTATAAATAGGGTCCTGAACCTCCGTTTTTAACAATCTACGACAATCAACAATATACAATCATCTTTCTCTCTCTAAAGCTAGAAGCTTTCCTTCTCTCTATTCTTTTTCTAAACCTTCCCTCTTACACAATTCCTCATACATTAGCACTAGACACACCTAGTCAAGTTCGAAGTTGCCTTCGCCCTAGACGTGAAAGGTTATAATTTCTGAGGGTTTGGTCCCAAATCTCTATTTTAATTATTTAATTTAATTGTCTTATTTTATATTTTCCTTGAAGTTACTAACGCGTGTATTATGTTATTAGAAAGAGATACGAGGCAGCAAAGTATGTAATCTTATTGCTCTATTCTTGTGGAAAGCATGTTTAAATTTGTTTAATTCCTAGTATCATGTTAGGATGTCTTTATTGCTTTCTAGTATCATGTTTAGGGTGCTTCCTATGCTTTCTAATATCATATCAATATCATGTTAGTATCATGTTAGGGCTAAAGCTTTGATCTTTATTGCTTAGTGACATGCTAGGGTTTGTTATTAATCTTGTTAGTATCATGCCTAGGATCTTGCTATTAATATTATGCTATAACATGATTATGATAATTATGATTATTATGATTGTTATTATGATTATGATTATTATGATTGTTATAATTATTATGATTTATGATTGTTATGTTGCTTGATATATATTATTTAATGTTATTACTTGATCACGTCTTTTATGCATGTTCAAAGGGAATTTGTACTTGTAATCACGCTTAATAAGATAATTAATAATCTTGTTTAGGGCTAATATGATTATAATTCAAGTGATCGCCAATAATAGTTTTATTTGTGCATTAAGTTCAACCAACATAGATAAACAGGGTTAGGGTTAACCTATTGTTTGCATGTTATTCAGAAAGCGCACATGAATACGAGAAGATTGAAGTAGAGGCCTATTATTAGGGCAGGTTCAATCTCTTTTAGGTTGGATTTGTACCTTCATCCCCGAACCCTAATTGGTTCAAGACCTTTTGGAGTTGACGATCTCCTGGATCGTTAAGGGGTGTAATCTTCACCTTGTGAACGGTTTACAAGTTCCTAAAACTTGTTGGCGACTCTTTTGCTGTAGCTTCCTTCCCTTTGGACGCCACCATACTTAAGTGTATGATCACAGTGGGGTTCAATCTTGGGGTTAATGGCTTTAAATATTCCCTACACATGCTCATACATGTTTAAACTTTATTAATAACGAACCCAAATGCGTCAAATGCAATGATTGGATCCAATGGATCTTAAATTATTGAAAACCGAGCCATTCAAATAAACACACCATCAAATTTCCATTCAAGCCTACATAGCTGGATAACCCTTTCAAAGATCTTTCCAACGGTATATTATAAGCCCAATTTTGAGTTAAAACGAAGAAGATATCATCAAAATACTAAATCAGACCCTAAAATTGACACCCTTGCACTCAAATGATTATATCTTTTGATCCATAATAGATTTTAACCTAATTCGGATAGCATCGAAAAGTATACATTCAGAGATTTCCAATTATATCTCATATGCCTTAATACAACTTCGCAATAAAAAGTTATGAAAGTTTTTAAAACGTGTTTTTGTATAAGATAAACCGAACCGCGCACAACTGTCAGAGTTGCGCACGCCTGCTAAGCGCAAGTCAAAGAGTTGCGCTGGGCACTCCAGCGTGACTCTTAGAGTTGCATGCGCCACGTTATGTTGCGGCTCTAAAACCCTAAACCTATATTTTTATGCCTATAAATAGGGGTCTTCATTTAACCCTATAGAGAACAGAAAAAAATAGAATTCCAAACCCTAGCATTCTCATATCCCTAATCTCTCAAACTCTCTTACTATAATACTAATTTTCCTCTCTATACCCAACTACTCTTCAACCCTAATACATTCCATTGAAGTCCTTGGAGGTACAAAAAAGAAAGAAGGTCCATAAACATCTAAAACGAAGATTTTTTATAAAAGAAGAACGGATAGTTTCCTGATCACTTAGATAAATCACTTTTCTTTTATTGTTTAAATAACTTTAATTGATTAATTAGTGTTATTTGATCACTTTAAACAAAATTTTAATTAATTAAATTCACGTAGTATCTTGCGTTAATCAAAGACTAGAACTTGAATAATTAATTGTTATTTTATCACTTAAGTCAAGGCAAATCTTGTTTATTTTTGTTCTTTTCACGAATTTGAATTAAATAAGAATAAAGACATTCGTTACAATGTAGACTTTTTGTGATTAATGTTTGTAAATAAAATCAACTAACTAAGTTTTAGGTATCACGTTGCATATATTGTATGGTGATGAAATTGTGAAAATGGAAGAGCTAGTAAAAGCCGCACTAGGGCTAGAATAACGATTCCCCCCCCCCCCTTAAGGGAACATTACTTTAGTACCCTCGCTCCCGAACTCATTTCTGGTATAGGTAGACCAATTTGGGCATGGGTAAACTTATGATTCATGCTAAATATCATTTGAACCCTACTTGGGAAAAAGGCATGAACGAGGTTTATGAGTTTTCCTAAAACTCATTAGCGACTCCTTATTAGCTTCTTACAAAAAAGCGTAATGATAGAATCAATTCTAATTCAAGGTCTCCCAAACAGTCAAGAATTCAAATCCTAAAACACCTGTAAAGTCCTAGGCTTTTAAAGGACCATGGGCATAGAGGAGAAGGATTCCTTACGATGGGAACACCCTCCTCACACCTTCACACCCGTGAACAGTTTACAAGTTCCTAAACTTGTTGGCGACTTTTTTTTATCTCTAGCTTCTTTTCCTTGGAACGCCGCCATGCCCATAAGCATGAACCATAGTAGGGCTCAAAGATGAGTTTGAAAAATTCCCCTATAGGATTGTGTGCCGTTAATTATTTTTGTACTTAGATTATTTAGATTTCTCTTAGCTCCTAGTCTTGCATGGTTCGTGGTGAAGCCGAGAAGATGGTGATTCTTTGAGGACTACAAAGTCAAGTCCAAGGGGTCATGCTAGATTGTCATGTGTCTTAAAAATATCTATTTATATTTGCTTATATATATTCCGATATTAGATGCATTCTTTAGGATTTCCAATGTTGAATGTTTTATTAAGTTCACTTAAAACAGCCAACATAGAAACCCTAAGTCCCTTTAAAATTGAGTTAAAAATTTGTCATTCCAAAATGACAACTTACTAAAACATTGAAAGTTGGTAGTGGGCTATGCAAAAGCAAGACATTACAGCTTTCTTAGAGAAGTAAGGTATACTAGGCATACTAGGTAGTGGGCTATGCAAAAGCAAGGCGTTAATTTTCATTAAACTCAACAATATCGGTAAGTAGTCCTTAGATATTGGTCGTGTTTGGGGAAAAGCTGAAAGCTGAAGCTGATTGTGTTAGCTAATTTTAACCAGCTGATTGTGTTAACTGATTTGACTAACTTATTTTATTAGCTTATTGTAGATAAGTGTTTGGTAAATGGCTGATTGTTTTAAACTGATTGATTATATGAAATGACCAATAAATTAATTGTGGGGTAGGGAGTTCATATAGGATTTTCAATTAAATGGGGGGTATAAGTGTCATTTCACCATAAGAATTAAATAAGCTAATTGAAAAAGCTCCTAAAAGGATCTTTGAAAAAGAGCTTATTTAGAGGAATAAGCTCATTAAATAAGCTTCCTACCAAACACCTTGAATTAGCTTAATGTTAGTCAAATAAGTTAATTTTTCTCAAATAAGCTAGTTACCAAACACAACCATTGTGGCAAAAGAGATAATCATCAAGAAAGCATTAGATGAAATAACTTATCAAACCAAGAATAGCTTAGAGCTATTAGCAATTAGATTTCTTACCTTAAAATGATAACTATTAAGACAAGCTCAAGCATGCTTAATCACTTATTGATTTTTGGGGTCTTGGAATCGTTTTATTCTCACCTAAGTGGGACAAACTTATGAATGTGTGAATAAAACGCTAAATAAGATTGAAAATTTCCAAGTATGCTATAAATTTTAAACTTATTGATTTATGAATGGTTATTCATTGCAAACTCTTTTCATTTTGTAAAACAATGTCTACTACTAACAACAACAACCAGTTTTATCTCTGCTCTATTCTCGACAAGGAGAAGTTGAGCAGAACTAACTTCCTCGATCGGCAAAGAAATTTGAGGTTTCTTCTAATGCAAGAAAAAAAGGAATATGTTCTTGATGAAGAGACGCCTCTCGCCCTAAGGTTGCCTAAACCGGTGGATAAGTGCCAACCGGGATGTCAAGTGCATTACGCTAGCCATAATGTCCCCGGAGTTTCAAATGATATTTTTGGAGAAGGAAAAGACTTTAGAGATCATATCTAAACTTCAAAATATGTTCCAAGAGCAAGCTAGAACCAAAAGGTTTGAGACCTATAAGCAAATCCTTGAGAGCAAGCTCAAGAAATGAGAGCCAGTCAGCCCACATGTACTCAAAATGATTGGATTATTCGAGAACATGGGAAGGCTTGATGCGGGGTAGTGAACTGAGATGGAAATTAACATCATTCTCCATTCACTACTTAGAGGTTATGATTAGTTCAAGATGAAATATAACATGCACAACATGGATAAGACCCTCACGGAGCTTCAAGGGATATTGAAGCAAGCCGAGAAAACGCTCAAGAATGAGGGCAAGCATGACATTCTTATGGTCAAGAAGGGAAAGCCATTCAAGTAGAGTTGTTCATGGGCGGGACAGCCCGTTAAGTCGCCCAACCTAGGCCGCAAAAAAGGCAGGCTTGGACAACCTTTTTGAAAAAAATTAGATATTTGGGTGGACTTTGCCCGACCCGTTAATATAAATAGACGGGTATGTATGGACAAGAAAATATGTATCATGGGCTAGTCCTTCTGGCCCGTTTATTAAAATAATAATACTAACATTTTAATAATTTAATTAAGTTAGTTAATTATGACATACTTTGTGTATTTTAGAAAAAAAAAACAAAGAGATTATATTGTACAATAAGCTTTTATTAGTTACAATTTTTTATTTTAATTTTATATTTTATCATTAACACTTATTAAATAAGATTTTTCTTTCATATATTTATAACATGTCTTAATTTAAACTTTTTTTTTTTAATTTCTATTATCATTTGTGAACAAAAAATTTTAAGACAACTCTACTAAGATAATTTTAGCATAGGTAAATAATAAAAAGATTAATTAGTGTTATAAAAATAAAACAAAAATTTAAGACCCATTAACTGCGGGCAAGCCCGACCCGTATAATAAATGGGCACGCGTAAAAGGGTTAAAGTTTGCTACATAAAGCACGTTGGACAAAAAAAAAAGTATAAGCCTTACCAGCTACCCTCCCTAGCCCGCAAATGATCACCTCTACATTCAAGCAATCAGGCAAGAAGAAGGGCTATAAGGGGAAAGGAAAGTAGACCTGTCCGCCTAAGCCAAAAGCTACCAAAGGAAACAAGCAAAAGAAGGTAGCGTCTTCTCCGTCTGACTTCGAATGCTTCTACTACAAGAAGAAGAGGCATTGGAAAAGGGACTCCCTCAAGTGAAAGGAGGATAAGAAGAACGACATCTTTCCTTCTAGATCATGTATATACATTATAGACCTTAACTTTTCTAGCAATGCTTCATGGGTTTTAGATACCGGATGTGGCTCACACCTTTGTTCCAATTCTCAAGGACTAAGAAAAAGTAGGAAGCTAGCGAAGGGAGAAGTGCAACTTCAGGTAGGCAATGGAGCAAGGATTGCAGCCTTATCCGTAGGAACACTTAGTTTGTCTTTGCCCTCGAGCCTTGTTTTAGAGTTGGACAATTGTTATAATGTTCAAACATTATTTCAATTTCAGCATTGGACGCCAAGGGTTTCGAATTTAAGATACGAGACAATAGTTGCTCTATATATCTTAACAATGTTTTTTTTATTGCACGACGCATTCTAAAAATGGTCTATATATGCTTTATTTAGACAAACAAGTTTACAATGTTGATGCTCAACCTATTACCCTACATAGGTTGCAAAGGCAAAGATCTCAACCAGGAAGATACCTCAGTTTCTTGTTAACCGAGAATCATGAAATCCTAGTTATGGATGGTGAAGAGCCTATGACTTACAAACAAGCTATGACGAGCCCCTTTTCTACTAAATGGTTAGAGGCCATGAAATTTGAGATGGACTCCATGTTTGAAAATCAAGTCTGGGACTTAGTTGATTTGCCCGAAGATTACAAACCTATTGTTTGCTAATGGATTTTCAAGATGAAAACCAACAAATAAATATAAAAATGTGTATATATACAAAGCTAGATTGGTGGAAAAAGGTTACAGGCTAATTCATGGCATTGATTTCGATGAAACCTTTATTTTCACTACTTTCACTGCTTAAGTCTGTCCGGATTATCCTAGCAATTGCCGCATATTATGATTAAGAAACATGGAAAATGGATGTCAAAACCACCTTCTTTAATAGAATTTTAGAAGAGACTGTGTATATGACACAGCCAGAGGGTTTTGAAGATTAGAATAATTAATGTTGGGAAAGTATACAAGCATAAGAAATCCATTTATGGATTAAAGCAAGCAAACGAAAGTTGGAATCTGCGATTTGATGAAGCAGTAAGCAAGATTGGCTTTATCAAAAATCTAGATGAGTCTTGTGTTTACAATAAGGTTAGTGAGAGTGATATTATGTTCTTAGTCTTATATGTTGATGACATATTACTCATTGGAAAAAGCATTCCAATGTTAGAGTCTGTAAAGGCTTGGCTTGGAAAGTGTTTCTCAATGAAAGTATTGGGTGAGGCACAGTACATATTGGGCATCAAGATCTATCATGATAGGTCTACCAAGATGATTGGACTAAGCTAAAGTACTTACATCGATAAGGTACTGGCTTGGTTAGGGTGCCAAGAGAGGCCATCTACCCATGTCTAATGGTATAAGTCTCAATGTGTCGAAGACACCTAATGAGCAAGAGAGATTGAATCAGATACCATATGCTTCGCTAATAGGATCGATCATTTACACCATGATATGTACAAGGCTAGTAGCATATGCATTGAGTGCTACGAGCTGATTCCAATCAGACCTATGATAGGCGCATAAGACTACATCCAATAATATCCTAAAGTACCTGAAAACGAACAAGTATAAATTTATGGTTTATGGTTGAAGTGACGACTTGGTTGTTAAAAGTTATATCGACGCAAGCTTTCAGACTGACATGGACGACTTCAAGTCGCAATCAAGATACATATTCTATCTAAATGAAGGAGCGTTTAGTAAAAAAACTGCTAAGAAAAACACAGTTGTGGATTCTACAACTGAAGCCGAATACTTAGCACCTAAAGAGGCAGTTTGGATTCGAAAGTTCATTGGTGAACTTGGTGTTGTGCCCTCAATCAAGAGACCAATAGACCTTCTTTTTGACAATAGTGGGGCTATTGCTCAAGAAAACGAGCCGAGACAACATCAGAAGGTCTAACATGTCGAACGACAGATTCACCTCATAAAGGAATGGATTGCTAAATGTGAAGTCAAGGTTTGCAAAGTTGGAATAGATGATAACATAGTTGATCCACTTACTAAACCTTGTCCTCTAGTGTAGCACAACAAGCACGTTGAGGCAATGAGAATTAGGCACTTAGTGACTGGCTTTAATTTCATATTTTGTGTGTTTTAATTAAGTTTTGGACATCTTGATGTAAAATACTAAGTTAACCATTCATATATGGAGTAATTTCAATCATCGCAGAATTATAATTCCATGTCTATTTAATTTTGGTTTAGAATTAAATAATGAGTCCATTCAATTTGACAATATTCAAGATAGGGAACAAGATAATGTCTTGGATAAGGAAACACCTATTAAGTGAATATTGAATTTCATATTGAAATTATCCCTAATTGAGGTCATTTCAAAGTTGGAAAACTAATGACCACTATAGGCGTCATTCGAAGCGCTCCTACCTAAGCATGTTGTGAATATGTTTGGCACTCATAGGAAGCTGGATTTGACATATACGATTAGGGACAAAGCAAAGTAGGGAGCCGCCATCAAGTTTTTAATGAACTTGTAAATCGTTCACGGATCACTATAAGGCAACCACGATTAGGGACTACGAAGGGCAACAACGATTGACCCGTGAAGGTTACACCCCATTCAAAATGGATGATTGGGGATGATGGTACGAAGTGAGTTAAAGAGTTACATTCGCCCGCATATTGGCCTTTACTTGATTCTTATTGTGAAAAGTATTCATGCAATCTCAAAGGAACACAAACAAAGATTCAATTTGCTCCAAACTAATATTAGGCTAAATTGGTTGAATTTTGATGCAACACATAAGTATAAATATTTAGTGATCACTTGATTTAACAACAAGAATAAAAAGGAACCTAAGCCGGTCGTCCAAAGTATCTTATTAGGCGTTATATTCAATTACAATTCCCTTTAACATGCAATATGGTGATCAATAAATATAATAGAATCAACATTAACATTGGAACCAACTTAACAATGACAACAACAATCAATATATGACAAACATAATAAAAACTTTAGAAATATAATAGTAACAAAAGGAACATGATTCCTTACTTTGATTGCGTTTGCTTGCAACTATAAAACAATAAACGCGTTAGTAACTTCAAGGAAAATTAATAATAATAATGGAAATTGAATCAAATGAAAGTAAAGTTGATTTGGGGCCAAACCCTCAAAATTTCTACCTTTCACGCCTTGGTTTAAGTTTAGAATTTCGGGTAAAATACGAACTCCGCGGAGTACTTAAGGGATGAATTGTGTGAATTAGAAAGACAAGTATGTAGGCTAAAGAATAAGAGAGGGAGAGAGAGTTATTCGGTGCCCCACAACTGAAATCAGCCTTGTATTTATGGAAGAAAATGATAGAGTGAGGTACGAAACCCTAGAACAAGGTGTTGTATACGAATAAAGCACCGTGGCAGGGTACTTTCCAATTCTTACGCATTTTTAAAACTTTAATAACTTTTGATCAATAACTCAGAATAAGGCTTATATATATCGTTGGAAAGATATTCAATTTTACTTTCAAACCCAACTAGAATCAGGTAAAAATCTTCTATATATTTTGTGATATGGTCGTTTTAGTGCAACGGTGTCAATTTTTGCGAGTTTTAGTGTTTTGATCATATCTTCTTTGTTTTAAATTCAAATTGTCCTAATGATATAAGTTAGAAATATTATTTAATTAAAGTCCTATCCAACTGAATAATATTTGGATCAAAATTGTAGGGCCACAAAATCAATTTAGCTCGAATTTATGATGTGGACACGAAAAGAGGAAAATAAGTTATGGTAAGAATTGGGTTGTTTTATGAAATGTATTAGATTGAATATGGATTTAATCACTCTAAAGATTAAATACTCAACCAGACCAATAATGATAGTGAAAATTTGTTCATCGGGTTTGGTTTTCAGGAGACATTTTTAAGTATCTACAACTACACGAGATTAGTGTGTGGTATGAGTTATTGCACTGTTTCTTGTGCTACAAAAACAAGAATGTCATAAATCATTTGCACAGGTATTAGTTTGTAACTATACCAGATCAACCTATGAAAATAATTTTAGAGATTCAAAATTGTCATAATCTCAATAGATTTCTCCTTATTACTATCGGTACCTCTTTCCTCGACCATGAGTATTGTAAGTTTGCTTATAAGAGCACTAGTCAATTTTGATGTTGGTCAAAAGTCTGCCATAAAAGGGGATTATAAAGGCGACACTCAGGAAACTAGGTCTATTTGTAAGAGAATCTTATCAATACAAGATTGGGAATGTCCTCCTATTAACAATAGGAAACATGTCTTTGTTGTTTACAAGGCCTAGGGAAAAGCAAGTCAGAAAATGCATGGTCATGCTTAAATGGATTTTAGAAATATCTATATATGACAGTCAAACTCAGAATTTCGAGAAACACTTTTGGACGTAATAAGGATGACGATGAATCTCGTTAAATCAAAAATCAAGCACAAAATCATATTTTAGGGTTATGAATTTTCGAAATAATTCGAATTAGGGTTAGGGTATTTCGAAAATTCGAAACTAGGGTTCTAGGGTTCGAAAATTTCGAAAACTCTAGGGTTTAATTCGGTCCTCTTCATGGCTATTTTGAGCATAATTAAATCACATTTAATCAATTCCAAAAGTTTAATCACATTAAATATAATAATTGAACCATAATTAAATTAATTTCTCCCTCTTAATTGATTATAAAATTAACATGGACATCAAATAATCATATTATTATGATCTAGCGCGTTCATGCAAGAGGCTAACTGATACCACTGTAGGAATTTATAGGTACTACGCAGCGGAAAATCATGAATCATATTCATAAAAGTACCTAATCC
Source organism: Chenopodium album (assembly GCF_948465745.1). Taxonomy (NCBI): domain Eukaryota; kingdom Viridiplantae; phylum Streptophyta; class Magnoliopsida; order Caryophyllales; family Amaranthaceae; genus Chenopodium; species Chenopodium album. The sequence continues at coordinate 25,514,755 of NC_137850.1, read as the reverse complement.
CAAGAACACATGCATAACACACAAGACACATAATCATACCTTTGAAGCGTGAATCCCACGTAGCAATTTGACAGGAAAATCAGGGACAGAATAGAGCCCCAAGATTTGCTCCTCTACTTAGTCCACGAGCTTCGAACGAGCCGTCCACCAATACTAGATTGGTCGAGTGATTGAGGAAAACCGCGATCACCACCTTTATTGGACTAACCGACCACCACGATCTACCACCACCACGAACCACCACACTGGCGCCAAGAGAGGAGGAGAGAGCCGTGAGATAGAGATGAGTATGAGAGGGGTTGGTCTCGTGTTTGCTAATTAGGGTTTGATCACACTGATTAGATAATTGCATACTACTTAGCAAACCCTAGGCACCTAGTCTATTTATAATCCTATTATAATTAGACTAGGGTTAGGAAGCCCAAAACCCTTCAATCCACTCCATGTGGCCGGCCATACTAGAGGATGAGGCCCATCATGGGCCTTGTCCTCTCGTGCCCGATCTAGACCCTTTGTGTGACCTTATCGGATCCGTCCAATTGGGATTTGGGCTATTTTACTAGCCCAAAGATCGTTAGTACCTCTAGCTATGATAAAACGACGACCCAAATGTCCGAACTTAATTATCTCCATAATTTGATCCAATTATATATCTAGTAATTGCACACGACGAAGACATAAATCCTTCACCCAATTGCTCCTACTACTAATGTTTACATTACATGAATTGATTGATTCCCCAATTAGCTTGATTTTCATGAATGCATGTGGATCTTAATTCCCTTATGTTTTGTTTGTTTGATTCTTTGTGTTGGTATTTAATTAGTTGTAGTATTCTAGCTCTCTCCTCATATATGATTTTGACCTATCTTATGCATTATTTGAGAATTATCTAGCATTACAGTTACTGGTGGTTTGACTCTTGACTTACCTTTGTAGTTACGTGATTATAAATTTTGTATGAACTTAGGAGGATTAGTTTTTGACCTAATTTTCATTTGTAAACAATTTTTGCATGGCCTTCATGAAGCCACATAGTCATGAAACAATATGGTAACAAATTAATATATTATTAGAATTTAGTTTTTTATTTGACAGACATGTACAATTTTCTTTTGATATTAAAGAGCTACATTTGAATATATATTTGTTTGTATAACAAGTTTGCAATTAAATTTTTTTTTATTATAAACCCAACAAGGTGTAATTGTAAAGGTTCTAAATGTAAACAGTATACCCCCACACATTATCACCTCATAAATGCAGTTGATGTAGATTTTGAAACTTTAGCATTAGTGCTTGTTATGTTTTTTCTTCCTTTCCTTTGGAGGACATGTAGTTTAGGAGATTTTGGTGATGTTGGATTCCTACAAGGCCTGTTAAATAACACAATTTTCATTATGTTATAAATAGAAAAAGAATAAGGAAAAATTGTCCAGAATAATCCCACTTTTGAGGCGTCCGCCTAAAATAATCCCACCTTTGGGTTATTATTAAATAATTTAACCTTTATACCAATCCGCTCAAAATGGTCATGAGTGACCGGTGACCGGTTGAAGATGTAATTTTTTTTTATTGATTTGTCCAAAATTTAAAAAAAAAAAATCAAAATCAAATAATAAAAAAAAAACCCACCACCACCTAAGTTTCAACCACCACCATCCCCACACCACCCAAACCCAAACCTAAACCCAAACCCCAGAAACACCACCCCACCCAGACCCAAAATCACCGCCACCCGTAAACCACCGCACCGACCGAGATCCCAACCCAACCCCAAAACCTTCTTCAAAAAACTGAAAACCCAACAAATTAGGCCCTAGGAAACTGGACAGTGAGGGTTGGCGCAACCTAAATCGAGGTTGGTGGAGGACCGCGCGGTCGGAATGGGGGATAGGGAAAGTTGTCACGGCCGAAAAGAGACGACGAGGAGGCTGGGATCGGGACAGGAAAGTAATTTTCGAGGGTTAGGGATGGTTTTCATGGGTTACTGGTGTTTTCGTTTGCGGGGGGGGGGGGGGGTGGAGGTGATTGGTGGTTTAGGGTAAAGGGAGGGGGGTCGGTCATTCGCCAAAGGGGCTAGAGTTGGGGGCTGGCTAGCCGAAGCCGCATGGCGGGGACGACGGTGGCTTGGGCGATGGGTGGTTTTTTTAAGATTATTTTTTTCTTTAAACAAAAAATTTAACTTTTTTTAGAAAGTTTTATTTTTCTTTTATCAATCACATACCGCCACATGTCAGGTAACTTGTTATAACAAGTAACATGACTGATTGGAACCCTTTTGAGCGGATTGGGTATAAAGGTCGGATTATTTAAAAATAACCCAAAGGTGGGATTATTTTTAGCGGACGCCCCAAATGTGGGATTTTTCTGGACAATTTTTCTAAATAATAATATGAGAATAAAAATATTCATTTGTGAATAAATACTTTTGTGGCACAAATGGATTAGCAAACTTAGGCACAGGTCTAGCATACGGAACCAAGGTCTTCCGTAGTAGTTTCAAGGCCATTTCTTCTTCCATCTAAAACATGATAAAGAAAATGTCACTTATGGGTAGCAACTGTGAAAATCAGTATTTTTCAAATAAATTAATGCACGCACCTGTCTTTTAATTTCGACCTCTTCTCTATATCGTTTATACATGAATTCTTTCTCCTTAATCTTCTTCTCAAATTCTGCTCTGTTTATAGCTCAATGTTCCGCATGTAAATTAAACTCTTGAGTTTCTGTGAGGGGCTTAAGTTCTTTCTCAGGAAGAGGAATGGGATCCCTAAAAATGTAAAAAAAAAAAAAATTAAATAAATAAAGTAGGGACGGGGAGTCAAATAAGGATGTAATTGTAAAGAAATCTTCATTGTAAATTTGGTTGGTTGGTTTTTTTCTTACTCTTTTAAAATTGGTTGAGCCTTGAAAATCCTCATTTGAGATTCTTCTCGTTCCATTTTGCTCTTTCCTCCATTTCTTTCCTCTTTTCATTATCATGCCTAATTAGACTTTCAAGTTGGAAAGGTTCAAGTTAAGTGCATTCTTTAGGATCTGGTTTGGGAGGAACCTACAACACCAATATAAGCAAGTTGTCATTATTATTGAGGGAAAGCAACCAAAGTAGATAAAGGTTATAAATAATTGTAATCGAAATGATTAATTACATTAATTAAAGGAAACTTGTTAAGAATAAATCCACCTTTAGCTAGTCCTCCAAAAATAATACAGTAACATTTTAATTATCTCATAATATTATGACCATGGGGGCATCTACTCAAAGTAGGATAAAAAAACAGATAACATGTATAATAAGTTAAGTGTGACAAGTGTCACTTTATCATTTGTTAGGATTCTTCTAATTTCCTTTTTTACAAAATTATTTTAATTTTAAATTTTAGTTTTTAAAAATAAACTGATCAACCCATCCTCTTTTCACTCCTTTCCATGACCTTCCTCCATTACACCCTACCTTTCTCCATTGTAACCACCTCAAAGCACAAACATAACCACACACCACAAACCTCACCACCAGAACCCACACCACCACGAACCACACCACCATGGACCTAAACTAAAAATACCACTAAAAAATCTGCACCCATAGAAAATGCCATCAACCCTTCCCTATCCCTTTTTGTCAGTCGTTACCCCCTTCCTCTTGTGCTTTATTTTATTTCTTTTTTTTCTATTATATTGGTTAGGGAGGAGAGAGAAGGGTGTTTCAGTTAGGGTTAGTGGTGGCCAAGGTGGGTAGTGGCTAATTAATGTGATTTCAATGAGAGTGAGTGGTAGCCAGTGGCGGATCCAGGATTTCTAACTAGGGGTAGCATAGAATGATAAGGAAAAAATAAAAAAGTTCTATAGTATATATTATCGTTTAATAATTAGGCTTTAACTTTTATAACATTCAATTTGGTGGATAAATTTTCATTTCACAAATATGGAATAATTTATAATTTAGTTATCAATATGATCAAATTTATTTAATATGTTAAATAGGTGTAGTACATACAAAGTCGTATACTATGAAATTATTTTACTTAATATAAATTATTGGTTTACTTATATAAAACTAAAAGTAAATACATTACTTAGCAAATAGATATGTACATTGAAAAGTGCATCAAAATTGGAAGTATTTCATCCAATGAAGGAGTTTTTAAGAAAGTACTGATTTCATTTTTTTTTTTTTTTTTTTTTTTGTTATGTTTGGTATTCATAAATGAATTAACAACAATTAAAGTATAAGTATAATAATTTTATATTACTTAAATGAGATTTTAAAAAAAAATAATAATAATGTTCAAATAAAACAGGTCTCTCATGTACAAAGATAAGAAAAAGTAAAATCCAAGACCTAAGAGACCTGCTATATATAAAATAGGTCTCTTATGTACAAATATAAGAAAAAGTAAAACCTAGGATCTAATAGACCTGTTTTATATTTAACAGGTCTCTTATATTTTTAACATGAAAACAAGCGCGCTTTGTTGTGATTTGGTGTCGGCCTTATGGGCAAAGGCAGCCTCTTTGAACAACCTTCTTCTTCCTTTTTTTTTTTTTTTTTTTTTTTTTTTTTTTTTTTTTTTTTTTGAGGGGTAGCATGTGCTACCCCTTGTGCCTTTGTGGATCCGCCACTGGTGGTAGCTAAGGTGGTTTCGATGAGGGTGAATGGCGACTAGTTGATTTAGGTGAGGGTGTGTATTGTGGTGATTATTAAGTAGTTAAGGTGAAGGTGGGGGTAGTGACTAGGGTGGTTCGTTTGGGTGAATATATTGGCAGTACAGTGGTGGTAGACTAAACCTACAATTATGTAGTATTGTTGGAAAAAGAAGGGGATGGGAGTGTTTAAAAAAAAAAAACAATTTTCCTTTAATGAATAAAATTAAATTTATTTGTAAAAATTAACCTAAAAAACTCTAATAAAATGCAACACGTGTTTGGTTAACTTAATAAACATTTGTTAAAAAAAAAAATAAAAAAAATAAAAAAAAAAGGGGGAAAAAAAACCTAAACTTATTAAGCAAATAAGGTTATCAATTAGTCATTTATGTCATATTTTGAGTAGATTCTCCTTAAAAGTCATATTATCTAGGATAATTAATAGGTCATTTAATTTTTGGAGCACCATCCAAAGGTCATATTATGCTTTATAATTTTTTTCACAAATAAAATAGAAAACGATAAAACTACCATAAGGAAGTCAGTATTTTAAGGGATAGGGTTAGCTTTCGAAACTCTAGCTTTCTCTGCCTCAATTAGTTCTAGCATAAGCTTGTACGAAAACTTTCTTTCTTTCTCTACACCTCTTTCCTTGAATTATGTAGAAAGAAAGATATAATAAGGTAAGGCAATCTAAATTAGTGATTTGCTAACAACATTTTTTTAAAATTAAGGAAATATATATACCTCTGTATATAGATAGAATAGAGTGGGCTTTGTATATCTTGGAATCTTTTTCTCTTCATTTGGCTGTGAAACTAAAAAAAATTCATAAATTTTCATGTTTCTTATACCTTTTAAATTATGAAATTTCCAAAAAAAAAAAAAAAATGTCATTTTTAGTCACTTTGATGTCATTCCTGTACAACTATAGCTAACCACATATAAAATTATCTTTTACTTTTATTCCTATTCCTTGCTCCCACCTTTCCTCCCTAATCGCTAAATAAGTTGATAGTTTAATTTATAGAATACCTTGCTATTTTATTTTGTATATACCTTCTAGTATAAGATCATGTGCGCTATTCACTTTTTATGAATGTAACGTTGTTGTTTGGATGTTTTAACATCAGTACTTTTGATTTAATATTATGTTTAGGTTTCCACTAAGTTTTCAACCAATGCAAAAGACTAGCTCATTTCATTCATAGCATAATATTTGAAATAGCTAAAGAACCCGTAATTGATATATTTAGAATTCTAGAATAAAATATTTTTAATACCTGTTGGGTGGATTTAGTTGAAACAAAAGATGATACTTCTGCATTCGCGTTGTCCATTTTCATATTCTCCATACAAAATTCCTTTATTGATTAGAAGATCAATATTAAACATTAAGATCACAAAAAATCTACATAATAATAAATTATTAAGTAAACTTATAATAATGGAATGGAATTGAAATAGACCTATTTTTTTTGTTTTTTAGGAAGCCTCTTGGGTAATAAAGGTGGAGTGGAGAACTTAATAATCTAAACAACATGACAACTCCTGAATTATTATATAGTTCACTAAAAAGAAGGAATTTAGAAAAATATATCACGAAAAGAAAAACCTTTTTATTCAAAGGATGTTCCTTAAAGTACAACATCGTAGCTACATCATTCTCCATAATCTCAGGGCAACTTTTCACCTTTACGAAAGGAAGCCTATCTTGAGTGAAAAAATCAAATTCATTGGGATTGGCCAATGAAAATTTACGTTTACCTTCCACCGAACAATCACCACCATCCTATATATTAAACCAAATGTGTTTAATATCAAAACTTGAATATGAAACATAATTTAAATAATACTTCCTCCGATTTTTTTAGTAGACACCATTTTACTTTGCACTATTCACAAACTATATTTTTGACTAACTTTTGTGATGTATAGTTACGATAAAACATAGTCATGTGGGATCTTGTTTGAATCGTCCAAATGTATATATTTTTTTAATATCCACTTTTTATGATTTTACATTGTTTATAATTAGAAATATTAATTGTTAAATTTGTGCATTGGCAAGTGCGATAATAGAATGGTGTCAACTAAACAAACGAAGGTAGTCTATGATTTAGATAATATTTTTACTTTAAGAAAAAAAGGTATTATAAAGTAATCAAGGATGGCCATCACTTGTAACGATAAATTTTGAGGTAGAGACAAAGTTCTTCTGCTTTTTGAAATTTCTTCATCATACTAGCAACCTTATTTCTTAATAGAAAAATCTACAATAATTCTATAAAGAAAATATCAATTAAAAGCTAGCCCTTACAATAAAGTTACTTTACATATAATAATATAAAAAATATCATGAGTATTGGTTGATTTAAAAAATTTAGAACATAATTCCTCAATAAAAAGTAGAAATTTATGATTCAAATGAGGATATTAAAATAACTTTCATAAATGGACCTGAGAAATTAATAGTTTAGTCTCCAATTCATCATGATATTTATTAATGACATCCAACTCTATCTAAGCGAATATGAAATAATTATATATTAGAGAATGATTAGAGTTGCTTTTGTTAATAAGATTTTACTTGAATGTTAATATATGTGTCGGTTATTACATTTTATTTGTATCGAATTTGTCATGTACAGAGGTATAGTTAATCTCTTTAAAATAACTTTTATCTATTCTTAATTAATGATAATTTACATTAATTTATTTTCTTTTTAATTCAAAATATATTATTAAAAAATTTAGGAAAATTCTTTTTGGTAAACTGGTACTTTTTAATTTTCTCAGTGGTAAACTATAAAAAAAACTTATTATCATTAGTAAACCCTAATTATCTTTACTAATTGAATGGTAACATTAATGATGATTTAATATAATTACTTAACTATGGTTAACATTTTTAAAAAAAAATTAAAATTCCCTAAAATATCCCACTTAATACACTCAAATTACAAAAATACTCTCACCCAAACCTAACCTATCACCATCTTCATCCTCCTCTCTTTCTTCCTCCTTAACTTTCTCACTTTCAAGCTCCCACCCAGTTACCACCGGCTAGCCACCCTACCCCTGCCCCCACCCATGCCGGCGCCCGCGCCCAGCATGCTCTCGCCAGTGCGCCGGCCTCCCCCACCCCTGCGTGCGTCTCTCCTTCCCCTTGAACCACCACCACCCCCTCCCCAAACACTCCGTCACATCCTCAATCTCTCCTACCTAAACGATGTATTTCCCTTCAAAATCTCCCCAACTTTTGCAATTCCTCCTTCAATTAAGTTGATAATCAATTGAAATCAAAGATCTGACTATCGCGTCGTTGATGCTTTGGAGGTCGGGATTTTTGTTTTTTTTCCTGATGATATATATTTTCACAATAAACACACTTGGCGAGGGAGGGAGAGGGGGCTGGGACAGCTAGCGAAGGAGGGGAGGGGATGAGACGGCCGACGAGGGAGGAGGAGGGGGAAGAGATGCAACGACCGAGGAGGGAGGATAGGTTTTCGGTAGGGTGGATCTCAAGGAGGATTGGCTTTTTCGGGTGGGTTTAGGGTGATTTGGGTGGGCGGTGAAGTTGGGTCGATTGTTGGTGGTAATGTCAATGGTTGGACGGTGGTTCTAATGGTGATGGCGATGGCGGCTATGGTTGCTGGGTAGTGGTTCTGGTTGCTGGCTATACCTTTGGGGTTTAAGTTTTTTTGGGGGAAAGCTAGAATTAAGGATAAGGGCTAAATTAGTCATTAAGTCATTATAACTAATTAAAGTTTACCAAGGATAATAAGTTTTTTTAATAGTTTACCATTGAGAAAATTAAAAAGTATGAGTTTACCAAAGAGAATTTCCCAAAAATTTAATAAAATTTTAGTATTTGAATCAGCTTTTGTTTTTTATTATGTGTTTTTGTTACCAGTATTACTAATATGGTAATAAAATATAATATAAATCAAATAATATTTTTTCATCACTTATGTCTTCTTTTTGTTAACAAGCTGAGAGGTTAAGGCAAATACAAAAAATAAAGGGAAAATTGACTAGATTAATCCCAACTTTGCCTCATACTATACGCGCAAAATAATACCAACTTTGGTTTATTTTTTAATATTCTGAACTTTGATATAAATTTTCTTTCAATGGTCTCAAGTGATTAGTAACCTGTTAAAACGATAATTTTTTTTTTTGAAAAAAAATATAATTTACACATCTCACCACATGATTGGTAAAAATAAGTTTTAATTTAAATTTTTTTTTTAAGAAAAGATTATTAATACTAATTAACAATTAACGAATTATTCAAAACTAATTATTTTAAAAATAATTAAAAACTAACTATTTAACAAAAATAACTCTTTCCAAAAAGAAAAACTAACTATTTAAAAAAAAATTAGGAAAACCACCATCAGCCACCCTCTCTGCCCTCCACCCCTTGTCGGCGTCGGCCTCAACCTAGCCTGCCCCCATCCCTTGTCGGCGCCCGCCCCAACCTAGCCTGCCCCCGCCCCCAGTGCCGCCTAGCCTCCTCCCGCCAGCGTCCCCCCTCCCCATTGTGACCCTTTACTGCAACCCCAACCCCTCGTTTTCCCCGCAACCCCTTTTTGCAACTAATTAACCCCCACTTGCAACCCCCTTCTACAACCACAAAATCGGAAAGGGTTGAGGGGTTTGGGTGAGATTCCGACAGGAATCGCGACTCACGGGAAAGGTGAGGATTCATAGTTAGGGCTGTAGTCGGCAAGGGTGAGGGTTGTGGGTGAGTTCTTTGGTTGGCAAACTGAAAAAGTGGATTCGAGGATGGGGAGGGGGAGAGGGTGTCAGTATGGGGGGAAGGGAAAAGAGTGGTGTCGTCGGGCACAAGAAGACGGTATGGGTGGGCTCAGCGACGAGGGTGGTTAGGGTGCTGGTAAGATGGTTTTAAGTTAAATTAAATAATTGTTTTTTATTTTTCTTAAAAAAATTCTTAATTTTTTTTTAATTTTTAATTTTTTTTTACCAAATCATACGTTGACATGTTTTAAATAACTTATTATAACAAGTTAGATGATCGGTGGGACCATTGAAAGCAAATTCATATCAAAATTTGGATTATTAAAAAATAATCTTAAGTTGGGATTATTTTGGCGAATGAGTGGCATTATTCTAGTCAATTTCCAAAAATAAATAAATGAATGTTTAGTATGTTGATAGATAATTTTTAGTGACTTTTTCACAAAAGATACATGACTTGTTAGTACCCGTCATATATTAGTAGGATTTTTAATTAAAATATTTTCTTGTAAATAAAAATAATTTTGAAGTAGCCTAATTAAAGTTAGAGAGGAATATTACAATAATATAATATGATCTTAGAAATTATTTAGATTTGGATATTTGAGTCAACGAAATTAATTAAAGTTTTTTCAATCTTAAGAGCACTCTCACTCATGGGTAAAAAAATGCCCATGAGGAGAAATCATGGTAAAAGTGGTAAAATTGGAATCCTATTCATGAGAGAAAAAAAAAATGCTCGTAAGGAGATTGTCACATGCTCATGGGAATGGCAAAAATAAAATGCTACAGTAGTCATGGACCCCATCACTTAAATCAGAAAATTAGATAGTTTAAGAGAGAAAATTAAGGAGAGATAGTGATTTGGTTTTTTTTAGCCCATAAGTGTGTGAGGACTTGTTAAAATAAAATGCCCATGAAAAAAGTGGAAAAGATGAGTGAGAAAGTGAGTAGAGAGATGGCATAATATTTTTTTTTTTTTTTTTTGCCCATGAGTGAGAGTGGTCTTATGTTCTGGCTAATCTCCTCAATTTTTCTTTTTGGATGTATCATCTATAAAAATGCAAGCTCCTAAGAAAGTTTTTGGAGATAAAAGAGATAAACGGAGAGAGAGAGAGAGAGAAAAAAAAAAAAAAAAAAAGAGGAAGATCCATGTGATATCAGAGAGATATGGAGAATTTATCAACTAAAAAGGAAATGATACATCTTATTTGATACATCCATTTTTAGAAAATGATGGCATCCAAAAAACAAAGGAAGCACATGACATATTCTAAAAAAATTATTACAATCTTTGTTTGTCTTACAATAATCCAATTTAAAATTTTAGATAGTTACGAATGCAACATTCTAATGACAATAACTTCAGCTACATATTACAAAGAAAAAAAAAAGAGCATTAAGGTATTGTTTGTTTGACAACATAAAATGGGGTAATTTTGTTCTAAGAAAGGTTATAGATGTAGATCAGTATAGGAAGTCCGCCTACTTGCTACAGCAGCAAGGAAAGGATTGTAACCATGTTTTTTTTTTTTTTATTGATTATCAAAAATATTGGTAAAAATAATCCTAACTTTCATTTATTCGCTTTAAATAATCTCAACTTTTGATTATTTTTAAATAATCCAAACTTTTGAGTGTATTCGCTTTTATTGGTTCCAAGTGAGTGGTAACCTATTAAATAGGTATTTTTTTTATTTTATGGTTTACTGGACACGTATCAACATGAGAATGATAAATAAAAAAAAATTAAAAAAACAATTAGCCAATAATTCCCTCCTCCCTTTGACAACCTCACCTCCCTACCCCTACCTCTAAGATACAACCGCCCCTCTCCCCGTTTACCCACCTCCCAAAACTGCCACTCTCCCCAACCAACAACCCGAACCGGCACAATTTCAACCCCCACCCCTCGAAAACCACCTTTTTATCCTTACCTAGCTTAGAACACCTCTTTTGTAGGGTTTTTGGGGCTTTAGAAAGGAAGGGAGGTGGATGGGAAAAGGAGGTGGTGGGGTTTAGTGGCAAGATAGGGGAGGGAAGCTAGATGTGTGGGTTGGAAAAAGGGACCGGCGAGGGTGAGGGTTCACTAGGGTCAAGCTGAGGTTGAGTGTTTACCGATAAGAGCTGGGGTGGGTAGGTGTCAGGGTTTGCTGGCCAAGATTGGGGTTTCCAAGGTGTACAACTTGTAGTGGGGGCTGCTGGAGATGGTGGGGGCTTGAAAGGGTTGTCGCAAGTTTTTTTTGTGTTATTTTGAGGTTTTTTTAATTATTAATTTTTGAACTAATCATGTATTGCCACGTGTCCTACGTTACGTAACCTGTTATATCAAGTTAATGACCGATTGGGACCAATAAAAGCGAATACGCCCCAAAGTTCGGATTATTTAAAAACAATTCAAAATTGGGGTTAGTTAAAGCGAATACGTGAAAGTTGAGATAATTTTTACCAATTTTTTTTTTTAAAAAAAAAGAAAAAATATTTCACGGGAATTGATAAGGCGTGTAGTTGTTTGGTTGACAAATAAAAAGCAAAAAACAAAGGAAGTGATAACATGGGAGGTAAAACTATGGGAAGTATATTACCAAGCCTCTCCTAGGTAACCAAAATTCATGGGAATTTCGACTTGCCGTATTGCTAACCAAACACATTTAGAAAATTCTGTTCATTTAAATTAAATTTCCATGAAATTTTGTTGATGTTTAAAAATAAAGATATATATTTTGGTTCTGTAAATAACGACTCACGTGCATTGATAATAGCTATAAAAATATAACAAATTAGGTAATTCAAACCACAAATTGAATAGTTTGAGGATAACATAACATTAACATAAACTTTAAGGCTTATCAAACCTTATTTAAAAATTAAAAAAAAATAGTTAGTCATGCTTAAGATAATAATAAAAATCACGGGGTAGAGAAAAATGCGTGGATGAGCACACACACGTAGAGAAGCCAGGATTACCTCAACACCCTGTAGAAGTTAGATGTCGAGAAGAGTTGTTGCAATACCTACAATAGATATATTACAAAGAAACCCACATATTAAGAGCAAAAATGTGTAGCATAATATTGATTTTCCTAACTATTTTGCTGAAATAATGATAATGGCTTATGATCGGATCATAAGCAGGGCCGTCTTAAACATTTAGGGGGCCCTGTGCTATTTACACAATATAGTAGTGTAAATTTCATTAGCTAATTTATTTATTTATTTATTTTTTTTTTTACACAATAGCTAAACACTGTAAACCATTAGCTATTTTTTAAAAGTCACAAATAATATTAGAAGTACTCTACTTCATACGAATATTCGGTAAGACACTTTTGCATTCATTACTATTAAGAGCAAAAATGTGTAGCATAATATTGATTTTCCTAACTATTTTGCTGAAATAATGATAATGGCTTATGATCGGATCATAAGCAGGGCCGTCTTAAACATTTAGGGGGCCCTGTGCTATTTACACAATATAGTAGTGTAAATTTAATTAGCTAATTTATTTATTTATTTATTTATTTATTTATTTTTTATTTTTTTTTACACAATAGCTAAACACTGTAAACCATTAGCTATTTTTTAAAAAGTCACAAATAATATTTGCAGTACTCTACTTCATACGAATATTCGGTAAGACACTTTTGCATTCATTACTATTTACAAGAATAGGTAGTTCACTTTTAAAATGACATAACTATAGACAATATGATATATACATTAAATATACTATGTAGAGGTAACTATTAAGATTTTGGGGGGAAAAAAGCCTTAAAAAAATTAATCATAATAAGAAAAAGAAAAAATAAAGTGAATGTATGCACACTTGCACCGGCAGCAGGATTCGATCCCTGTCCCTCAAGGATCTTATACCAACTATGCCATGCTCAATTACATGACTTTAGTAGCGTTGGTTTCTTATTATACTAATGAAGTTTGTCAGACATTTGTGGACCCAAAAATTGTGAGGCCCTGTGCTGTTGGACTGTTTGCACAGCCTAATAGCCGGCCCTGATCATAAGCATTGAAATTAGTAAAATAGAACATGAAAAAGTCTTTAAGTATCTTTTTTTTTTTTTTAGAATACTTTACAAGGGCAGTCTATTTTTATGGTAAGACCATCACCACCGTGTACACTAAATTTTCATACATTTCGCTCATTATTTTATACATCCTCAATTTTATTTAAGTAAAATTTTATAATTATAAGCCAAATTAATCAAATAGCAATAAGAAGTTTTCACATATATATCAATTAAAAAATATTTTGTAGATTGATATTTTAATTGTCTCAAAATTGTCATTTGATAAAAAGACTAAAAAAATAGTGAAAGCTAACATAAAATTTGATTGCTGATTTATTAATATTTGTGTCCAAAACAAATGAGGGTAAATTTTTTAAGGCTTTTAATAATTAATTACCATTGGTATATAAAATGTAGTTTGTGAAATTTATTAACTTGAAAGATGAGCCTGATAAAGTGTGCTACTTATACATCTTTTATACTTCCTCCGTTCTTTTTTACTTGGCCAGTTTCTTTTATCACGCTTGTCAATGTAAAATTTAAACGATCAAATTATAAAAGTTATATATTATGATATTACTTATTGAGACAAATTTAAAAAGATCCCACGTGAATATGTTTTTCTTTTCATATTATATACAAAAGACGATCAAAGAAGTGTGATGAATGGTGTAAAAGTTAAAGCGGGACAAATAAAAAAAAACAGAGGATGTACGTATGTCTTTTTCATATGTACATGCATAATCTTTAGCAGCTAGTCCAAAAGCAATGATGAGTTGAGTTGGGAAAAAAATTGAAACAACTTGCAATTATGAAATCAAACTTTATAAAACAAAGTAAAATATATATATATAACATGACTTATAGAATCATCCCATATCGAAATTGTTTTTCTTAAAGACTTTCAAATTTCTTAAAGACTTTCAAATTTTGATTAAAAACCATACCATTGCTTATCTTCGCTGTTAATAGGGTGTAAGACAGGTAAGAAAAGGTTATGAAGGGATTGTTTTCACATAAAGTAAAAAAAAAACCCACCATATCCCCCTTTTTAGGAAACAATTATCTAAATAATTTGTCAATTATTATGTTAAGAAAGTACTATTCAACAAACCAAAAAAAAAAATGCACCTCCTTTTCACATTAATGTCTCAATTTTCTTTCTCACTTAAGCCAAGTCTCAAGACACACACAAAAAAAAAAAAAAAAAAAAACAAAAAAAAAAATATTCTCCCCACTCATTAATAGTTTATCTTATACTCATTTTTTTACAATATAAATCCTATCACATTTTAATCACAACGCTTCACTTTTTGCACTATTCACACAAACTTCTTTAATCACAAAGCCTCCATTTTAATCACAAAGCCTCCATTTTTTTTAATCACAACGCTTCACTTTTTGCACTATTCACACAAACTTCTTTAATCTTATTTTGTGATTTGCACATTAGAAAAAAATATAGTTATGTGTGATTGTAGGAATATTTCAAACATCAACTTTGAGCCCCACCGTAACCATACATTTAAATATGGTGGCATCCAAAGGTAAAAAAGTTAGAGCAAATGAGTCACCAACAAGTTTTGGAACTTGTAAATCATTCACGGGTGTGAAGGTTACACCCCATTCCTGGGCCCTGTTGTTCACCGAGCCGCTGCTGAGGCTTAAGCACTGAATAGCAGCATGAAGTCTGCCCGCAGGTACACTTCTCGTGGAGGCTTTTCGTGACGATGCGACCACCCCGGAGCGAAATTTATCTTACTAGATTCCATATTGTATAATGAACTATTTCGATTTAATCATTTTTCAAGTTGATTAAAGTCATAAAGGTTCATACTTGTGATTGAAATTTAATTAATCTTCATATTGGAAGATGTAATTTTTCAAGTATACACAAGTTGATGTTGGAATTTTTCATTGAATGATTGTGTTCATTTTTCCAACTCCTTTTAATTTTTCCAAATCTCATTATTAATTTATGCTTGGTTAAATTAATTGTGGAATAGCCCTTCAATTTTGTAGCATTAAGTTGAACCAAAAATTATTTAAAGAATATTTCTTGAATTAATTTTGGGTTGCGCACTAAAATTGAATTTATTTAAGTTAGACGTGTTTTATTTTCATTTTTCTAACATGTTTATTCTAAAAGCAATTCAGAATTAATTATTTATGTCACACAAAAATCGGGCAAAAAGTCGAAAGCACAACCACGCAAATCGAGGCACAAAAAGCCCGAGCATACCCTCAGCCAGCATGTGGCTGCCAAGGTTGCTGGGGTGGTGCGTCATATGCGTGCGAGAGTACAGAGTGTGCGAGCTTGGTGCATGCTTGATGCGGGGAGGCTTGCGAGTGGTGTAGCAGCGTGCGCCTCATTCAACAGTGCCAGTGCGGGGCAACACCCACGCAAGGCCCATAGACTTGGTGCCTAGCAAACTGAGCCTTATGGCTTGGTGCTAGGCACTTGGGGATAGTTGGGCTATATGTTTTTTGCGATTTTGCAGATTTAATTATTTATTTAATTGTTTAATTATTTTAAATAAAATGAGGCTAGGCCTCAGTTTTTTCTGGCATTTGCAAATTTATTTGGCAAAATTTGGGTTTATCGGCTTAATTAATCGGATTAATTAAGTCAGATGTGGAATTAGTGGGAGCTTCGTTCATTATTTACTTGAGCTTTTTTATCGCGCTTAATCACATAATTGGTTAACAACTTTGACAAGTTTACGCGTGATATTGCATTATTACTTGTTTTCGTTGTAAAATGCATGGGTGTAGACACCCAAATGTGTCTCCCCAAAACCAAACCCAGTGATGAATACCTTCCATGACATTTGATTATCGAACAAAGCGAAAGTGTGAAAAGTCTAGTGATGAGGATGTTTTTATTAAAATATCTCTTCTTTTTGTTTTTGAAAATATTTCTTTTCTCACCCTATTTTATGAAAACGTGCATTCCAATTTAGTTGGGTCCATGATAAGGGTCCAATAATGGTGTAGTTGGATGGGGCTTGAAAATTTAAAAAGACCTTTCCAACAATATATTATAAGCCCAATTCCGATGAATAATGAGGAAGTTATGGCCAAAATACTAAACTGGGCCCAAACCGGATTTTACCTACGACCCAATGATCATGTGGAGGGTCCAAAGGTTTAATCCTATTTCTAAACTAATTAGGATTAATTAGAAGCTTCCATAAGTTTCTAAAAGATCTTAATTATCCTTTTTTGAAAAGATATAATCAAAGAGTTTGAAATTGAATAAAAACTTTCCTTTTTTAAAAACTTTCTTTTTTAAGTTCTAATTCTATTCGAATTTCAAGATATTCAAAGACAGTCAGATATTATTTTCGTGCCTCATAATATTTATCCAAATATTATATGGTTGGATAGATCTTGAAATTATTTTTCCAATGATATATTATAATATTAATTCCGAGCAATAACGAAAAAGATATGAATGGAATACGAAACTCTATCCAAAACTGACACCCTTCTACTATTTCGGCCATATCTTTTTATCTAGAAAATATTTTAATCTAATTATAATTGGGTTGTAAATAAGACTTCAAGAGCTTTCCAACGACATATTATATGACTTATTTGGACTTCTGGATCAAAAGATATGATAAAAACAAAATTCGCAAAAACTGCTGACCGACGAGTTTTATTTTGATTTGAATTCGGATTCTTTTCTTATTCTTCGACTCTCTTTTTTCCTATAAATAGAGGTCATATCTCCCCTTTTTTGAAGCATCTATAATCTACAATCAACAATCATCTACAATCAACAATCATCATCGCTCTCTTTCTCTCTCTAAAAGCTAGAAGCTTTCTCTTTCTATTCTTTTTCTAAACCTTTTCACAAACAAAATTCCACATTCATTAGCACTAGACACACCTAGCTAAGTTCGAAGTTGCCTTTGCCCTAGACGTGAAAGGTTATAATTTCTGAGGGTTTGGTCCCAAATCTCTATTTTCATTATTTAATTTAATTGTTTGATTTTATTATTTTCCTTGAAGTTACTAACGTGTGTATTTTGTTATTAGAAAGAGATACGAGGCATCGAAGTAAGTACTTTAATTGTTTAATTGGTCTTATGATGTAGAAATCATGTTAAGATTGTTATTTTGGTTCCTAGTATCATGTTAGGATGCTTTCCTTAGTATGATACTTAGGGTGATTTGCTTATATCAATTATGATTTCTAGGATGCTTCCTATTTTCTTTCCTAATAGCATGTTAGTATCATGTTAGGGCTAAAGCTTTAATCTTTGATGTTTAGTGACATGCTAGGGTTTGTTTTTAATCTTGTTAGTATCATGCCTAGGATCTTGCTATTAATATTATGCTTTAACATGATTATGATAATTATGATGATTGTTACAATGATTATTCTTATGATGATTGTTATTTTTGTTATTATGATGCTTGATGCTTGTTTATTGTTATTGCTTGATCACACCTTTTATGCATAATTTGTTTAAAGGGAATTTGTACTTGTAATCACGCTTAATAAGATAATTAATAATCTTGTTTAGGGTTAATATGATTATAATTCAAGTGATCGCCAATAATAGTTTTATTTGTGCATTAAATTCAACCAACATAGATAAACAGGTTTAGGGTAAACCTAGTGATTGTATGTTAGCTAGAAAGCGCACATGAATACGAGTAGAATAAAGTAGAGGCCTGTTATTAGGGCAGGTTCAATCTCTTTTAGGTTGGATTTGTACCTTCATCCCCGAACACCAGTCTTGGTTCCAGACCTATTGGAGTTGACGATCTCATGGATCGTTAAGGGGTGTAACCTTCACCCTGGGAACGGTTTACAAGTTCCTAAAACTTGTTGGCGACTCTTTTGCTCTAGCTTCCTTCCCTCTGGGCGCCACCATGCTTAAGTGTATGATCACAGTGGGGCTCAAGTGTAGGATGACTTGAAATATTCCCTACAATGGGCCATTCACATATAGTGAATGGATTAATAAAATGAATATTCTATCAAAGGTTTTATGTAAAGGAAACTAGTGGGGCCCGATTAGGATAGTAAATACGGACTGCGATCCATTATGTATTTATGTAAATCTAAATACGGTCTGCGAACCGTTGCGTATTTTTGTACCTTAATATTTAGATTAGAACTAATCTTAAAAGTAGTTGCATAATTGATGGTGATGTCTTGAAGATGGCGTTTCTAAGAAGACGAAGCCATAAAGTTGCAATGAAGACCCTTGAAGACTCAAGGGGTCATGCTAGTTGCCAAATGCATCTTTTACTTATGTTTTCTATATATATTGTGCTTATATATGAATGATATGTTAGATGCATGTTTAGGATTTCAAATTAATGTTGTGATGATTAATTAAGTTCACTTAAATCAACCAACATGGAAACCCTAGGTCCCTATAAATATTGAGTCAAATTTGCCAGTAACACTTACCGAACTAATGAGAATAGTGATGGGCTACGCCAAAGCGAGGCATCACTACTTTCCTAGGGACGTAAGTATGTTGATGGGTTTGCCAAAGCAAGACATCATATACACGTTGATTTTGGTTAAACTCAACGATATCAGTAAGGAGTCCTTAGATGTCGTAGCAATGGAGATAAACGTCATGGAAGCATTAGATGCAATGCTTTATCAAACCAAGAATAGCTTAGAACTATTAGCAAGTGGATTGCTTACCTTAAAATATTAAGTGTTAAGACTAACCAAAGCATGCTTAATCACTTTCTAATTTTTGGGATCTTGGAATCGTTTTATTCTCGCCTAAAAAGGACATTTTTATATGCGTGGATAAAACGCTTAATAAGATTGAAAGTATGCATGTATACTTTAAATTTCAAACTTATTGTGTTATTGTCTTAATAAATGGTTACACTTTGCACTTATATTTTTAGAATTCTAAATCAAATTATATTGTTTTTCAATGATTGGTAAAGGAAATTTTTTTAGAATAGTTCTCAAAGAAAGGAAAAGCATTTCTAAGATACAACCTCTCATAAATGACTTTTATATCTAAGTCCGAAAGGACGGTTGGAAATCATGTATTCAAAATACTAGGTAGTTTTGATAAACATGAAGTATTGAGTTGAAAACTCAAAATGTCAGTAGTTGACAACCAACATATCTTTTCGCTTCATACACTAATGAGTACAACTCATTGATGTAGTAATTCAAGTAAGAATTAAAGGAAAAGATGAAACTTTGTTTTACGGCGCATTGGATGCTTGATTATGCCTAATAAAGTATAAAGGTCAAAACACTTAAAGAAATGGTTCTTAAAGGTTATGAGAGGATGTATGATAAGAAATATAGGAAACAAGGAACAAAGAAAAGGAATAAGATTCCATTTCTACCCATGAGTTCATGTTATTGTAGTTAACTTAGTAACTTGTTTTCTTCACAGGTATCGGATACTGCTTGAGTGTTCCACTTTGAAAGTGACCTCGAACCATTGAATTTAAGCTAAGTTATTGACTTACAAGCTTAGAATGAAGCAAGAAGTGATACATCAGTTGTAAGGTCATATGTTTTGTTTAAAGACCTTTTGAGATAAGGCTGGAACGGATAAAGGTTATTGTGTTCCATAATCAGCAAATGATCCGTTTACACATAGAAAGACTCACATTCAAAGTAAAAGAGCAATAGTCTTTTGTTTTTTTTGAATGACATGGTTGTCTAAGCCATGAGTCAAAGATGCTTGATTATAGACAAACATTTATCCAACATGAAAACTCACAAGGATCAAGTCATGGACATGATTTGTGTTCCGAACATCTTTGGAAATGTCACATTGACAAGAACGTACTCAAGGCTCTATTAAATAGGCTCTTGATAGTTGATCGGTTCAGAATCGTTCTAAGGCAAGCAAGTCTTACTTTTTGAAAATAACAAAGTAAAGAGCTATTGTTCTTGGTATAGACAATTGACTCCGAAAGTTAAAGAGGATTCAATTACTTCAACGTTTCACAAGAATTTGAAAGAACGTGCCTATAATCATCAAATGTGAACAAACTGGACCTAGAGTAGCACATAAGTTCAGTGACGTATAAAATCGACTTGGCAAGATATCAAAACCTCTAGATCAAATCGAGCAATGTTTTCTTTAGCCAAGTGTGATCATCTCAAAGTTATGAAATTAAAATTTTCATAAATAACTCCACAAAGACAGAGTATGTCTTCACGGAGAGCTCGATGCTGTTTGAAAATGACTCGGACGATGATGGATCACATCCCTTCCTATAAAGTTCTTAAAGATTTGCACAAATGACTAATGTTACACTAAATAAAATATCAAATCTAAGAAAAGGACGCCATATTTAGCTATGGATAGAAATAAACTTCTAGATGTCTTTTCAAGAATATGTCTAAGGCTCTTAGCCTCAGTGGGAGCTCACCAGCTCAGTGGGAGCTAAGTGACTCAGTGAGAGCTCAATGTCTCAATAAAGGCTAAGTGGGAGCTAACTATTTGTTTCACAACTAACTTTTACCCAAAGACAATATACATGTCTATTTGTAAGCATTCAAGTGAGACTACGGACATTTTTTCCACAACCCAATTGAAAACATAGTATTTGTTTCTCTAAGTGGTGTCTTTCTGGAAAGTAACACATTTCCAAAACGACAAGTGGGAGGAAAATGAACTCGATGACCATCGAGATTAGCAACAAACAAGAACTGAGAATCTCGAAAGACTTTAGAAGGGCTTCGTGAGAATGATTGATCAAGAATACTCAAAGGACTTTACAAGTGCCTTAAAAGAGAAATCATTACTCACAAAACTTCTGAAGTGTTGGAGTAAGATCAACATAATAAAAGGGGCTTTAAAAACGCCTTGAAACTCAGTGTTTGATGCAATTACCTTGTATAGGTATAGAATTTACCAAAGGCTTGGATTGAATCCTATAAATTTCTATTAAGTTAGAAATAAACCTAAGACTTACAAGCATACTATTTACTATTAGATAGTAAGGGAATAATATTTTGTAAGATAGCTACGACAAATCCAAATTCCAAATAATGGTTAGAGACATAAAATCTGAAATAGACTCCATATTTGAAATTCATGTTTGAAACTTGATTAGTTTGCATGAAGGTTGAAAGACCCATCAATCGCAAATAAGTTCTCAAGAAGAAAACTGACAAATGTGGAAATGTATATGCATACATAGCTAGATTGGTTGAAAATAATTTGATTAATTCACGGCCTGATTTCAATAAAAACCTATTCACCAATCAAAATGCTTAAGTCTTTTCGTGATTATTCTCTCAAAATTACACATATATATGAAATATGGAAAAATAGATACCAAAACCGCCTTCTAAAAATAGAATTTTGGAAGACACTATTGGAAATAGTCTAAGGGTTTTGAAAATCTAAAGAATGCTAGATTTGAAACCAAGCTCAAGAAATCCATTATGGATTGAAGGAAGCATTGCATGTAGGAATTGGAATGTGTTTTCTCATAAAGTTCATAAAAGGTTTAGCTTATGGAGAAGCATAGAAATTCTTTTGGATAAGAAGTTTAGTGGGAGCAAGAGTCAATCTTGTAAGGTCCAACAAAAGTTTACGAACTCTATTGTGAAATGACTATCAAATGCTAAATGCTTAGTTTTGAAAACATATTCGACAATGGACCAAGCGAAAGGCGATACTTAGTACATATTGGGAATTAAGATCTATTTCATAGACTTAATAAAATGTTTAAACGAGTAAAGGAATTTATCGTGTTAAACATGAAGGACCTTGAAAGACTTTCGACCCATATGTATAAAACTAAGTAAATGTTTGAACTAAGTATAAGCTATTCTAATACTAAGTAAAACAAGAAATACTCTAGTAGAGACTTTCAAGCATATCACATAGCAAACAGTTTAGCAAGACTCGGTGAAACTGGATGAGCTAAAAGGTCACATGAATGGAATAAAATTGGAAACAATTCCTGCAATTGAAACCATCATGTATGATATGATATGGAGTCATCACACAACTTACATGCTTAGAGCATGAGAAGTATAAAGTACCAATCAATTTAAATCTAAGTAATGGATCGTTAGATTATGATTAAGAACATCCAAAGTACTTGGATGAGTAAAAGGGATGAGTTCTTGATGCATGGAAACAAATGTAATTTGAGAATTGATGGTGTAAGCACAACCTTAGCAAGGATCAGATCCTTAACAAGGAAGTCGTTTATAAGCACGAGCTAAAATGCGTTATTGCTTGAGAATGGTAACATGGACGCGCATCCATGTGTAATGTGCGAAAACTTGAGGTAAATTTCCATGATCACAAGTGATTAGGGTATCCCAAATCATTGTGAGCTACTTGGAATGAAATCCCAGCAAAGCACCATTTCAAAGTCTACTGGAATGTATGTTAAGAATATTGTTGCCTTAAAAGCAATAGTAAGAAAGTTGTTCAATCCAAAGTTCGTTGTCGAACGTTGATGATTGTAGGTTGTCAAGTTGAAGATCTCAAATCATGAAAATGAGTGGGAGCCATCACTTGGACAATAAATCCTAAATCACATCCATAACACACTCAAATTTTGACACCTTATTATGAAAGTGTTCGATAATGAAGATGCTAAGATTTGCAAAGTAATCATAACTAAACCTATGCAATAAGTGAACCACAACATTCACGCATCAAAGAAATCAATCATATTACAATATGGGTGTGATTTCTATAAATGTTTTTGTAAAGAGTATTAAAACATTTGGGGAACCATTTATCATAATATGAAACGTTGAAAAGTTTCAAAGGGGAATAAAATTTTACTAATTATTCCACAAATTATTTAATTGTGGTTTAGAATTAAATTATGAGTTCATTCGATTTGACGATATTCAAAATAGGGTATCAAGACAAGTCTTGGATAAATAAACACCTATTAAGTGAACATTGAATATCATATCGAAATTATCCCTAATTGAGGTCATTAAAAAGTTAGACGAGTATTGACCGTGAGAGATTAGTGTGTAGTATGATTTATAGCCCCGTTTCTTGTGTTACAAGGACTAGAAAGTCATAAATCATTTTCACATGTAATAGTTTGGAACTATACTGGATCTGCCTATGAGAATACTATAAGAGATTTAACAATCCTCATAAGTATATTACTCATTATGGCTATCGGAACCTCTTTCCTCAACCATGAGTATTGTAAGTTCTCTTGTTTGAGTACTAGTCCGTTTTGATGTTGTTAAACGTTTGCCGTACAAGGGAATTATAACGGCAACACTCGGCCGGCTAGGTCCTAAGAGGGAAGCTAACAATATAAGAGTGAGAATGTCCCCCTATTAACAATAGGAAACATGTCTTTGTTGTTTACAAGGCCTCTCAAAGAGCGAGACTATGAAAATGCATGGCCATGCTGGGATGGATTTTAGAAATCATCTGCTTATTGGCAGTCAAACTCGGAAATCGAGAAACACTTCTGGACGTAATAAGGATGATGAAAAATCTTACCTTATAGTCCATGAAAAGGCATTAAGTGACATAGGAAACAGGCTAAACACTAATAGTGCACTTGATCGGAAGGACAAGTGGGAGATTGAAAGGAATGTCATCCTACAAACAAGTGTATTATTCCAATAGAGGGTTCGGAATCAATTGCGGAGTTAATTATTCAGTGAAATCAAGTGATCGAAAAGTCGGGCTAGAGGCCATGTCCGATCAATGAGATTAATTATATTAATCTCACAGCTTTACCTAACTGAACCCTTCAGGTCACACCCAAGTGTGCAACCAAACTAAGGCGATGAATTAAGCCAAAGAACTTAATACGTCAAACAAGAGGAAACGTATTCAGACATCGAATTCCGAGCTTAGAGCGTCGAAGCCAAACGTCGGACGTTGAGTTAATTTCTAGGAATTAACAAGACGTACATATAATTCAAACAACAAATAAGAAAGTCAAAATGCATAGTCCTATCCTCGCAAAATGGCCTAGCCTTGCGAGGGCTAGGCTAGAACTAGCAGCCGCAAGCATGCGCTGACCGCAAGCTTAGCTTGGTGCGTGCATGCACTAGCTAGGCATGCTGGGCGAGTGTGCGTGACACGAGGAAAATGTAGGTCATTCTCTACCCTTTCCTAGAGCCAAAGAACATTTATAAACACTCGACCAACCTAATACGAGTATATGGTAAGTCAAGGGTCGAACCCAAGGGAACGAGTAAATGTAAGCTATAGCCTAGGTCAAGCTACTTCGAAAATTGTGGGAAGATGCGGTTGGTAACTACGGTATCGACAAAACTAGATAAATCGAGAAATTCAATATACTAAACACTAGGGATCTAGGTTCCACATGCAAGCTCAATGATTATGCTAATTGAAGGATCACTCAATCGATTCAAACATTGCAAAGGACAAACAATAGTTGCAATCAAAGGAATTCAAGGGCTATCTCCTACTATAAGCCAAGCTAGGGTTCACTATGAATGGCTAACTAGGAGAATCACAATCAAATTCAATCAATTAAAGCAATTCCCAAATCAAGGGTTCATGTCATTGAAATTTGCAATGCAATCTAGATTAATCTCATAGGTTGATCACTCCTAGTGTAATTAATCATATGCACAACTATGTCAACCAATTTAATTGCACCATTCAAATCAATTTAGCATCATCAACTAGCAAAAATCATCAATCAAGCATGCTTCCCCTTCTCCCTAGCAACTAATCTACTCACTAAACATGGTGAAATTAAGAAACAAAACAAATTCAATCAAATTCATATTCATTTAAAGCTTAATCAAAAGAAAATCAATCAATCAACAAATTCTAAAGCAAGGAATGTAATCTCAATCAAAATCCAAGAAACTAGAAGGAATTGCATTAAAAGTAAATCAAGGGAATCTTACAAACATTCATTGAATTGAAGAAGGAATTTCAAGATCAAATTGAAATCTAAGATCAAATTCAATTACAAACAAGTAAATCTTAAGCTTCTCTCTCTACTTTCTCTCTCTACTATTTATGGAAAAATTCTCTCTCTAGTACAAAGTTAAGTCGTCCTCAAAAAGAAAGTCAAAAGCTATAAATATGAAAAATCGAGCGAAGGAGGCCGCACAGCCCAGCCGCGCGCGCGCACAGCTGGGTCTGCGCGCACGCACCCCTGTGCGATGCACTAGGCTTTGGCTCCTTCGCTTGCTTGATCAAACTCCGCG
The DNA here is from genome assembly GCF_948465745.1 of Chenopodium album. Classification (NCBI taxonomy): domain Eukaryota; kingdom Viridiplantae; phylum Streptophyta; class Magnoliopsida; order Caryophyllales; family Amaranthaceae; genus Chenopodium; species Chenopodium album. The sequence continues at coordinate 25,489,138 of NC_137850.1, read as the reverse complement.
CTCCCGAGCATCCCGATCATCAGTGCACTCGAGATGATGCCCGCGAACATGGCAGTCCCAAAATGAGCAAATTGACTTGATTATTCACCTACAAAACACAAATAAAACCAAAGGAGAAAGCATAGCAAGGTAAAACTAAAACTAAAATTATGAATTATCAACTAAAAATATGAAAAACTCGTAAAAACCAATCGAGATCTAAAGTGAATTATAAAAATGGAAAATCAAATAAAACTAAGAGAATTATATGAAAATGATGAAAGAAAATAAAGAAAATGAACCTAAATCTTATTCTTTTGAGCGCCATAAACGACGCTCATCAAATTCCCCCAAGCTAAACTTTTGCTCGTCCTCGAGCAAAACAAAATCAAACCCAAGGGAAAAATGATGACACTACTCAAGCAGAGAAAGAACAAGAAAATTAGAGAAGATGAGAATATACACTAACTCACTTTCGTAGGAATCACGGTCAATTTTAGCAACTTAAGACAAGCCATTTAAACCCCTAGATCGCTCTAGAGGACGACTGATGCTCTCGTAAAGGTTTCTAAAAAGGTTAACCTGTAACTCCTTTTATTAAAAAGGAGGCAAAGTAAAAAGAAAAGAAAAGGAAAAGTTTAAAACCTTGAAAAGAAAAGAAATGCTTATACAAAGGCCTTTTGCACATGATCAAGGCACGAAGGATATCAAGCTTTCTAAAACAACAATGGTAAGCACGTTCTAAGATACCGAGGGTTGATTGAAACATAGGGTATGCTAAGCGGAGAGAACTAATGAGGTGCAATCCACTTTCATCCCAACCAATCTAACCGCGTTCTCCCTAATGGCTTCAAATCTTCCCTTAGTAAGCGTCTCTATGGTTCCACGAAGGAACCGGAAAAGAATAGAATTTGAGGGTTCTCGACATCTCGACCTTGCATCCTTTTTTTCTTTAGGCTTTAACTCATAATGCCCTCCCTCGGTGTATGACTCAACCACTAGGTCGAAAGGACTTTCCCAAAGGTTGTAACGTAAGGGCAAAAGGTTAGGTGTAGGCTTAAAATTTAGAATTTGGTGGTACACCTAGATTATGAAGCAAAGGTTGGCCACACCTCGACACCAAAACCAAGAAGTCACCAAACAAAAACAAACTAATACCCCCAAGATTATGGGCGAGCTGGGCGTGTTGGCCGAGTGTGGGCATCGCTGGCGCAAGCTAGCAAGGCTAGCAGCTAGCGCAGCGTGCTAGGCCTCGCTAGCAAGTGTCACGCTCAGCAAGCTTGGCTTGCGAGGCATGTTAGAAAGTGCCCAGCCTAGAAGCCGAGCAACGCACAGTAGCCAAGCAGCTCGCATGGACTTGCGGTGCGTGCTGGCAAGCTCAAGCCGAGCATTGCAAGCAGCCATGCCTCTTACGTGGGCTTGTGGTATGGCTAGCAAGCCCAAGCCAAGTCAAAATGGCCTTGATCGGCCATACCTTGGTACCCAAGGGTGTTGACTAGTCATAGGCTATTATGATTGGTGGATTTGGTGGCTTGGGGAACAAGGAGGCCATGTGGCTCTTTCTTGTGGTCATCACCTAACTACTCCCATGTGATTGCCACTTGCTGCTTGACTATTTGTTCTTGCTATTTAATTTATTTTAGAATTAAACTAAATACTAGCTTTTCTAAACTTTGCAAAAGTCCCACATTGATTGGAAATCAAAGAGATGGAGATGCTTCTCCTATAACAAGGCCTCCCTTGGGAATTCCTTGCAAGAGTTGAACTCTATAAAAAGCGTCTCCATTAAGAAAACCTTATAAATAGATCATCTTATTATCAGTGTTAATATTACCCTAGCCGGTAATATTAGCAAAGTTTGGGCATGCGGGTGGACTTCGTTGGAAGGGTCGCGCTTGAGGCTCTTTCTCCATTCATGAGTTCGTTTTCGTGCTAAGTGGAGAACACGCATCGAGGGTATGATCGTCTTTTCCTCTTTCTCTCTCTTTGTTAATTAATTATGTAGTAGTTAATTAATATGCATGTTTTAGTTGCTTTAATTTGTGTGCGGGTCTTGGGATGGATTTTGTTCCGCGTGATGTCGAACATCACGAAACCTAATAATAGGGCCTTATTTAGTCTAAACTAAAATTAATTTTACTAAAAATTATATTTTTTAAGGTGAAGGAAACAAGGCCTTAACGACATGGAAATATTAAAAGAGTTGAACTAACCTTAACAAAAAATTATCTTAAACTTACACCTAAATTAGTAATGACAGCCTTTATCCATCTTTGATTAATAAATTTAAGTATTGGGGGATTGAGGGTATGTGAATCAATTAATATTAGTAAATAACTAAATATCAATCTTCTCACTCGATATTTATAAATTATTTACATAATTATAGTACCCTTGTTTTTTATTTGGGACTACCTAATATTTATTTCGGCTTAATTGCTTAATTCATTTTATGTTAAATATATCGTTTTTAAATTTTGATAAAGCATTTCTTCATTTTAAGTTAGATAATATATTTTTAATTAAATAGATTTTGATAATTGAAATGACTTTGCTAGTATTTAACAATAATAAAAAAATTATAAATATCTTTGGTTGTTTGTCCAACTTTGGAATAAGCGTAAAAAAAAGAAAAAAAAATCTAAAATATAAGTTGATCTTATTTAATTTACTTACCTCATTTATTTTGAATTTATTAACCTAAAATGGATAAATGTGATTATCATTAATATAAGGTATCGTTTAACATTTTTAGGCAGTCCCAAATGACATTTTTAGGCATTCTCAAATGACTTAGGCTCTCCCAAATAATTATTAGGTAGTCCCAAATAAAAAGTATGGTATTATATCCAAACATATACTCATATAACTAAAAAAAAAGTCGCAAAATTTTTTTGATCTTGTTTTTTTTTTTTTAACAATTGATTTTATCTTTTTGAACAATTGATTTTGCATTGTCTTCTTTACTTTATAATCTGAATTTACATTTTACCCTAAATTGAATGGATAAAATTAGCACTAAAAAAAATTAGTAGAACATTTACATATATATTTTTTATTTAGGATAGTTAAACTTTTTTTCGTAGTAAATAATATTATTTGAGATGATTTTTTTTTTCCCTTTTCTTCTTATATTATTATAAAGGAGAAAAAAAATATATAGTTTAGAATAGTGTTAGAATAATTAATTAAAGCCATTTAGATAATCAATCATTCAATCTTATATAATCATTTTAATTTATAAATATTGTGTTATGTAAGAATAAAAACGATATACATACCTTGTTAGAAACAAAATATTGTATGTAAAATGATTCCATAGTGGGTTTTATTTACCTGAATTGCACTTATCTGAACTTATCTTATCTTATTTGAACTAATCTTAACTTACCTAAAATTATAAAAAATTATTAAAACATATTCCTAAATTATACTTATTTAGACTTATCAGACCTGAAATAATAAGTAAAAACTAGTTTAGTCTCGTGTGTTGCACGGATTAAATAGATATTATTTGTTTAAAATAGCTGTCATTCTGTCAATATTCTTTATTCGAAAAAGTGTAATTGTAGGGAATATTTCAAGCATTACCCCAAACTTGAACCCCACTGTGACCATACACTTAAGCATGGTGGCGTCCAAAGGGAAGGAAGCTAGAGCAAAAGAGTCGCCAACAAGTTTTAGGAACTTGTAAACCGTTCACAAGGTGAAGATTACACCCCTTAACGATCCAGGAGATCGTCAACTCCAAAAGGTCTTGAACCAAATAGGGTTCGGGGATGAAGGTACAAATCCAACCTAAAAGAGATTGAACCTGCCCTAAATAGGCCTCTACTTCATTCTACTCGTATTCATGTGCGCTTTCTGACTAACATGCAATCAACAGATTAACCCTAAACCTGTTTATCTATGTTGGTTGAATATTAATGCACAAATAAAACTATTATTGGCGATCACTTGAATCATAATCATATTAGCCTAAACAAGATTATTAATTATCTTATTAAGAGTGATTACAAGTACAAATTCCCTTTAAACATGCATAAAAGACGTGATCAAGCAATAACAATAAATAAGCATCAAGCAACATGATAATCATAAAAATAATAATCACCATAGTCATAATAAAAATAATCATAATAATAATCATAATAACAATCATAATTACAATAATCACGTTAATAATCATGTTAAAGCATAATATTAATAGCAAGACCCTAGGCATGATACTAACAAGATTAATAACAAATCCTAGCATGTCACTAAGCAATAAAGATCAAACCTTTAGCCCTAACATGATATTGATATGATATTAGAAAGCATAGGAAGCACCCTAAACATGATACTAGAAAGCAATAATAACATCCTAACATGATACTAGGAATCAACAAAATAATAAAGACGCTTTCTACAAGAATAGAGCAATAAGACTACATACTTTGATGCCTCGTGCCTCTTTCTAATAACAAAATACACGTGTTAGTAACTTCAAGGAAAATATAAAATCAAACAATTAAATTAAATAATTGAAATAGTGATTAGGGACCAAACCCTCAGAAATTATAATCTTTCACGTCTAGGGCGAAGGCAACTTCGAATTCGGCTAGGTGTTTCTAGATCTCGTGTATGCGGAATTGTGTTTGCGAAAAGCTAGCGAGATGAGAGCTTAGAGAGAATTTAGAGAATAGATTGATTGTTGATTGTAGATGATAATTGATGATTAAAAACGGAGGTTCAGGACCCTATTTATAAGAAAACATTCCGGAAATAGTAGAATTTGATAAGGAATAAAACTCCACGCTGTCGCCGCAAAACCAAACTTGTCGCTTGGCGACAAGCTCTGTCGCGTGGCGACAAGGCTTGTTGCGTAACGACAGGCCTGTCGTTTGGCGACAGCCTGTATTCCTACGCGCTTTCAAACACGGAGTCCACTTATCAATCAAAATTGACTTGTAAAGTCCGTATGAAAACTGAAATCGTATAATAATATTTTATTCCAAATAAAACTTATCAAAATATAATTATTAATTCTAATTTTATTAGGTAAAAGAACCTTCTAGAGAATTCTAGAAGACTATAATTAATTCTAATAACTTTAGGAATAATAATTAACATTTGGCCCTCCCCTAGATCATCGGGCCGCATGTAAAGATCAAACCGGGCCCAGTTTAGTATTTTGGTCATAACTTCCTCATTATTCATCGGAACTGGGCTTATAATATATCGTTGGAAATCTCTTTGCAACCCCATCCAACTACACTATTATTGGATCCTTGTCGTGGACCAAACTAAACTGGATTGGCTGTTTTCATAAAATAGAGTTGTTTTTTGAAAACAGAAAGAAAGAATTTTAATAAAACTAACCGCAACACCTGACCCTTCACACTTTCACTTTATTCAATTATCATTCGACGCAAAAGGTATTCATCACTGGGTTTGATTTTGGGGAGACACAAATGGGTGTCTACAGAAGCCCCCACTTTGACTGAGTTTGGAGAAACGCAATTTTCGAAAACGAAAGTCAAAGTAGCGATAGGGACGAAGAATGATTCAGAACGTTCTGCGATCCTAAATCATTCTTGTAACGCCGATACCTGCAAACTAGCGTTAGTTAAAACAGATAAAAGAGTTAAGAAACGCGTATCTTGCACCGTCGAGCACACGTCTCTAGAGTAACCGATTTTTGTTGTTGCATTGGTTGTTGTGACAACCTTCCACAAGCTAGGGAATGCCACCTTGCTGTTTTGATGTTGTGGTCGTGCTTTGTCGATGTTGATGTTCACTCGTCTCTGAACAAAAGAGCTTCTTTTTTAGGAATGTTCACTCGTCTCTAAACAATGGAGCTTTAATAGGATGCCCACGCGTCTCTGAGCAAAAGAGCTTTGAATAGGATGCCCACGCGTCTCTGAGCAAAAGAGCTTTGAAAGAAATGTCCACGCGTCTCTGAACAAAAGAGCTTGAAAGAAATGTCCACGCGTCTCTGGAGCAAAAGAGCTTGATAATAGGATGCCCACGCGTCTCTGAGAGAAAGAGCTTTGAATAGGATGCCCGCGCGTCTCTGAGCAAAAGAGCTTTGAATAGGATGTCTACGTGTCTCTGAGCAAAAGAGCTTTGAAAGAAATGTCCACGCGTTTCTGAACAAAAGAGTTTGAAAGAAATGTCCACGCGTCTCTGGAGCAAAAGAGCTTGATAATAGGATGCCCACGCGTCTCTGAGCAAAAGAGCTTTGATACTTGAATGTTTGTTGCGATAATATTCCGAAGAAAACTTTCGAAGATTAACGCTTGTCGATCTTTAAAGCTCGCTTGAACTTTGCTTCCGCTATGCCAGTACGTCGGCGCTTTTGCTGCTTGTGAACCATTATGTCGGTGCCTCTGTTGTTTATGAAACAATATGTCGGTGTCTTGCGATGAGTCAATGTTTAGGCACTTTAAGCTAAGTAAGACGATCTTTCGTCAGGTCAATCACTTATTGCGATTGTAATCAAGCCGACTACTTAATCATGTCAAATTTCTTATAGGGGCTAACCGGCATACCAAGGAACCCGAAATTGCTGAAAGAGGTTGAAATAATTGCTTTGAGTGGTTGAGCATTCTGTCGTCGCTGCAATGCCTCTGGCGCCGCGATTTGGCTCTGTCGCCAGGGGCTGAAATCTGTTGCCAGACGCTAGATGTTGTCGTCTGGCGCTAGAGTAGGGTCTTCCCTATTCTGCTCTTGCTGCCGCTGGGATGTACCTGTATTTATCTTTGACTACAGGACTTTGCTAATTTCTTTAATTTTTTTAGGGTTGACCTAAGGTTTAATGTCGCTTGACTCATTGACTTGACTTGACTCAAGGTATAAACTTGACTCGCTGTGATTGACTTGAGGTCGACTCGACTCGAAGTGAAATGACACGTGTGACTCATGACCCGTGTGTGCATTGTATTGTGAAAAGCAAAATTTTTCTTTTCCGTCATTTTTGTGGAGGGTACCGACTTTCTCCCGAAAAAGAAAGACGCGAAAAAGAACCGAAGTGAAGTTTTTGAAGGTGCATGTTGAATGAGCTTAATCCGTTAATGTTGTCTCTCACAGTACAAGGATTGTAACATCTTAGACTATCCTAGTTGACTTGATAATAAAAGTATTTAGGTAGCTTAGGCGTGGAGGCTAAGTACTTCATACTTTGTGATGCAATGATGATTTATCTTGATTTTGACATGACAAGGCATGCTTTAGCGTTGTGTTAAGATTTCATGACAAAGGGTTTCTAAGTGAAAGACTATTTGGTCATGTATCTGTGTAGTGTGTGAAAGTGACACTAAAGTTAGGCCGCAAGGGCTAAGTGTGTGGAAAAATATATTGAAAAGAGTCAAATGGTGGTGACTCTTAGGTTGGGTAGGCTAATAATGTAAGGATCAAGCCCCCAAGTCTAGCTCTAAATGGAAAAGGATGAGCATTGGAGATCCTTTGATATAATCATGGTGTGAGTGTGTGAATGTGAATATGAATGCATGTTTATTACGGCCGCACCCCAATGTGAGGTTGCCTACGTATCCGTTAGGAATCAGGCCGAACATAGCTCTAGTTGAACCTCGCACAAGTGTGTATACCTCAAAAGGGTCTTTTGAAGGGTTGTAACGTGGTTAGGCTAAAGGTTTGAAGAAGAAAGGGATAAAGGCTCAACACCCTAGGTAAGCCCCCAGGTGTGCAACCTTGCTTTTGAATCTTTGTATTTTTATGCTTGAGTGTTTTAACTCTTCATATTTTGCTCTCTCTTTTTGCTTTGTCATTTTTCAAATTCAAATCTCTTTTTTATAAGTGTGGGCAATCCCAATCATGCGGTCTATCACTCACTTGGATGTTTCTCAGGCACGGTACCGAGCACTCGATAAGAGACGTAATCTAAGACGTGTTCATATCAAAGACGTGTTCATATCAATGACATTGGAACACTTGTCCTTTTGTACACTTTTATCATTTTTGCTTTTTGAATTTTTGAGTTTTATGTAAAATCACTCAAGCTTTCGTTCTTTGAAAATTGCAAAAGTTGCACATCATCCCATCCCAAGGTTAGGTAGATATGGGTTGAAAAATGACAGATCTATCGTTAGACGAGGCTCAAAGTGGTTTATCAGAAAAGGATTGCATATTTGAAGGGTGAAAGGTGATATGATGTGGCTACAAGGGGTGCCTCAAATCATTGGTATATCTTGTGCTTAGTTTGACCTGGATTTTTTTTTTTTTAATGCGATGTAATGCAATGATCATATGCAAAGAAAAAAAAAGCTTATTTTATTATAGGGAAAAAGAAAAAAAAACCTACAAAATAAATCTAAGGAAAGGTGCCTATGCTAGACTTATTGGGGAAAGGAAAAATCAAAAAGAAATAGAAAAAGAGGTCATGAAATCTTGTTGTTGACGTTCGCCTCTTGTCTTGTGTCGTTTGCTTCAACCTCACCCAATCTTCTCGCTAGCTAAAGGCAATGGGATCTTGTTTGCTTCTATGAGATCTTGAATGAGATTTTGAAACCTGTAGCATTCATCGGTGGTATGAACATTTCCTTGATGGTACTTGCAACAGGAATTGGGATCCCATCTTGAAGATCACTTTTCTGGCGTTGGATCCTCGATAGGGCCAATGGGTTTGATTAATCCTCGATCGTAGAGACGATCGAAAGTAGCATCGTAGGTCATTCCAATGGGTGTGAACTCTCTCCTAGGTTTCTTTTTATATCTTTGATTATCCAAAGCTAAGACACCGTTATTAACATTGTTACTAGAGTGGGTGTTTCCAGAAGAAGAAGGATTGTCGTTCTTCTTTCCTTTACAGCCACTGTTATCGTTACTAATCCTGGTCTTCTTGTTGCGCGGAGGAACATGAAGGAAACTTGAATCAATGAGGTCTTGAATACAATCTTTGAGAGCGAGACATACTTCGGTGGTGTGACCACGACTTCTATGGTATCGGCAATAAGATTTTGGGTCCCAATTGGGATACCCTTTTTCAGGCGGAGGGTCTTGACTGGGACCAATGGGGCGAATGAGACCTTGATCGTGGAGACAGTCAAAAGCTTCATTGTAAGTCATTCCTATTGGTGTGTATTCTTTAATGGTCCGTTTTGTCTGTGGCTTAGGAGCATTGAGTTCTTCATTAGATCCTTGGTGAGAATTTTGTTTAACAACCATCATTCAATTTGCTAATCCTTCTACCACATTCAAGAGCATGGCAATGACATCTTGCAGTTTTCGAACGTCTTCTTTTAGACTTGACGAGTCTTCCCTAATATTATCTAAGAAAATACTTTCATTCTCCTCAATCACGGCCACTTCATCAAGAGAGGTAATATAAGTTGTCCCAATCATGGGCTTACCTACAGGTGTGATAAGGAGTGAAGGATTGAAGGATGTTTGATCTTCTGCGATGGCTAGGATCTCGGAAGTTTTATTGTCATCGATCAGATCTTGAATAGCTTCTTTGAGTTTCCAACACTTCTCAGTGTCGTGACCCTTTCCTTGGTGATATTTCCAGTGCTTATTAGGATCCCACTTGGGTGGCATGGCCTCTGGAACTGGATCTTTGATAAGCCCTATGGGCATGACTAGTCCTTTTGTGGTGTAATTTTTCGAAAGCTGTTTCATAACTCATACCAAGTGGAGTGAACACTCTGTTCGACCTTTGGATTCGTGGTTTGGAGATGATCGTAGCATGTACTTCATTAATGGGAGAGGAAGAAGAAGGATGGTCGTTCTTCTTTCCTCTCGCACTATTATCTTTCAGAAGGTCATCTTCAATGCCAATGCCTATATTAAACACAGCCTTGAAAGTATTCAAGTTGTGTTGATATTTTAAGTGCTTTGCATATTTTTCTTGAAGATTCTTGATGAACATCCTCACAGATTCTTTCTCGGTAGGAACCTTGACCATATTAGCAGAAGTTTCCCTCCACTTGTTGAAGAAAGGAGTGAACCCTTCGTTTTCTTTTTGTTTTAACATCTCAAGTTGTCTGTGGTCTGTTTCGTCTTGAATGTTGCACTTATATCTATCTATGAAAGCGTTTACAATTGACTCCCAACTAGAGGTTTTCTCTTTATCAAGAGAAAAGTACCATTGCTGACAAACAGTTTCTAAAGAAAGAGAAAACATAGAGTGAAAAGCTTTCTTATCTATTCCCTTAATATTCATTACAGTTTCAAAGGCTCTTAAATGAAAATAAGGGTTATCCATTGCCTTGAATTTCGGGATGTCGTTGGCATTGAACTTCTGCGGAAGAAGATCCTTGTCCACCGAGACCCCTTATGAGCTAATTCCCTGGAATCTATAGTCATTGAATAATCTGCTCAAACTTTCCTGGATGAGCTCCATTTGCTGTTGTCTCACAGGATCATTGATTTGGAGAGTCAGATTCTTTAACATTTCAGCCATGTTAGCCACTTGTCCCTTGAGTTCGTTGACTTCTTCCTGACTTGCCATTATCTTCTTAGCTTTCCTTTTTCGACCGATTGGCTTATCAAAAAGTTGAACTTGAATAAAGGTGTTGTCTTTAATTAATCGTCCTTCTCTCCTTGACCAAGTACTGTGGAAAGGGAAATTAAGGGATATTCGTTGTTAATTATTTGACTCTACTCTATTCAATGTGCAATGGATGGAAGAAGGTAGGAAGAATGAATATTGTGATATGGGGAAAGCATGTAAAGAATGGAAAGATGATGTAGATGGAGAGATATGAAAAAATTAGGAATAGAATGTACCCCCAACTCAAATGACGGAAAAAATCGACTCATGCATGAACCTAAGACATGGTCATGGTGACATATACAAAGTGTGTGCTACGACTAGTGAGTGTAGGTGACATGTTAAGACTTTTGTGTAAGACCATGCGGCTAAACTATGTGACTAGACTGAATTAAGGACTTAACAAAGGTACTGTTTATTAATAAAATAATCGAACTGATTAGCAAACTGTTTAATCAGACTCGTTGTGATGACTCGAGTAAGAATCTGGATTGTCGCCGGAACAACAGAACTGTCGCCACAGTTTGAAGCTTGTCGCCAAGCGACAAACAGTAAACTGCGGCGCCACAGCCCAAACTTCTGCGCCATTGCTGGAACATTAATCTGTGACTGTTTCCAGTAAGTTTACTCTAAGGGGACATGCCTACAATCGTACTAAGTCAAATTGATTGCTTTATTAGTCTTTAATTAGTCAAATTAATTAATTAATTAATTAGACAAAGTCCTTTTTAGTCATTAATTGGTTTATTTAGACTTAAACACAAGTCAAACAAACGGTTAGCACATATAGTGTATGCACAAGCAAAGAATGCACAAATAGTTCAAATAGTCATAATATGATGCAATGAGTTTGCAACCTAACCATGGCTCTAGTTCTCTAAAGTTCAAGGATATGGGTTAGTCAAAGAGGGTCCATGGTTATGAGTCCGGATGCATCGCGCGGAAGCCTTACCTTTGGAAGGGTTGGCGCGTATGGATGGGACCCCGCAAGTTAAAAACTTGCTTCCACTGTTTGGTGGATTAACAAACTCGGATGTACCCGTTGTTGCCAGGAGCGTTCGATTGGTAGATGGAGCGTGAACCCCCAGAGGGTTATGTCCATATGTAGAACACATATGGGTTTCAGAAAAGAGAGAAAAACTCAACCATGAAGTAGAATCGAGCCAACAGTGCTAGAAATGGTCAAAACAAGAAGGCAGAGTTTTGGCTCGGTATTGGAAGAACTTGGCGCCAGACTACAGGGACTGTCGCCGCAAAAGTACCCCTGTCGCCAAGCGATAGAACTGTCGCCAGGCGACAGAAGCACTTTACAGGCGACAAGCCCTGTTTTCTAGACGCTAGTTCCTACATGCCTCAGCAGGTATCTACGTTTTTAGAATTTTCCAAATTTCGTAGTATTATTTCAATTCTAGTTGTGAATGATATTTCTCAAATTTCCTACGTGTAAAAATACTATGTTTTTGACTCATTTCGGATGGTCTATCCAATGAGGACCTTTTTTATGCATATGACAATAATGTTAATCAAAATTACGCACATGAAATACTTAGAACTTTTCGAGTCTCATCCACTCATTCTAAATCATTGCCGAAATAAATTTCAGGAATTAAAATAGAAATCCTCCCTAGCAGAGTCGCCAAAAACTATAGGGAATATTTCAAGCATTACCCCAAACTTGAACCCCACTGTGATCATACACTTAAGCATGGTGGCGTCCAAAGGGAAGGAAGCTAGAGCAAAAGAGTCGCCAACAAGTTTTAGGAACTTGTAAACCGTTCACAAGGTGAAGATTACACCCCTTAACGATCCAGGAGATTGTCAACTCCAAAAGGTCTTGAACCAAATAGGGTTCGGGGATGAAGGTACAAATCCAACCTAAAAGAGATTGAACCTGCCCTAAATAGGCCTCTACTTCATTCTACTCGTATTCATGTGCGCTTTCTGATTAACATGCAATCAACAGATTAACCCTAAACTTGTTTATCTATGTTGGTTGAATATTAATGCACAAATAAAACTATTATTGGCGATCACTTGAATTATAATCATATTAGCCTAAACAAGATTATTAATTATCTTATTAAGCGTGATTACAAGTACGAATTCCCTTTAAACATGCATAAAAGGCGTGATCAAGCAATAACAATAAATAAGCATCAAGCAACATGATAATCAGATCATAAAAATAATAATCACCATAATCATAGTAAAAATAATCATAATAATAATCATAATAACAATCATAATTAAAATAATCATGTTAAAGCATAATATTAATAGCAAGACCCTAGGCATGATACTAACAAGATTAATAACAAATCCTAGCATGTCACTAAGCAATAAAGATCAAAACTTTAGCCCTAACATGATATTGATATGATATTAGAAAGCATAGGAAGCACCCTAAACATGATACTAGAAAGCATTAATAACATCCTAACATGATACTAGGAATCAACAAAATAATAAACACGCTTTCTACAAGAATAGAGCAATAAGACTACATACTTTGATGCCTCGTGCCTCTTTCTAATAACAAAATACACGTGTTAGTAACTTCAAGGAAAATATTAAATCAAACAATTAAATTAAATAATTGAAATAGTGATTAGGGACCAAACCCTCAGAAATTATAACCTTTCACGTCCAGGGCGAAGGCAACTTCGAATTCGGCTGGGTGTTTCTAGATCTCGTGTATGCGGAATTGTGTTTGCGAAAAGCTAGAGAGATGAGAGCTTAGAGAGAATTTAGAGAATAGATTGATTGTTGATTGTAGATGAGAATTGATGATAATTGATGATTAAAATCGGAGGTTCAGGACCTTATTTATAAGAAAACAGTCCGAAAATAGGTAGAATTTGATAAGGAATAAAACTCCACGCTGTTGCTGCAAAACCAAACCTGTCGCTTGGCGACAAGGCTTGTTGCGTAGCGACAGGCCTGTCGTTTGGCGACAGCCTGGATTCCTACGCGCTTTCAAACACGGAGTCCACTTATCAATCAAAATTGACTTGTAAAGTCCGTATGAAAACTGAAATCGTATAATAATATTTTATTCTAAATAAAACTTATCAAAATATAATTATTAATTCTAATTTTATTAGGTAAAAGAACCTTCTAGAGAATTCTAGAAGACTATAATTAATTCTAATAACTTTAGGAATAATAATTAACATTGGGCCCTCCCCTAGATCATCGGGCCGCATATAAAGATCAAACCGGGCCCAGTTTAGTATTTTGGTCATAACTTCCTCATTATTCATCGGAACTGGGCTTATAATATATCGTTGGAAATCTCTTTGCAACCCCATCCAACTACACTATTATTGGATCCTTGTCGTGGACCAAACTAAACTGGATTGGCTGTTTTCATAAAATAGAGTTGTTTTTTGAAAACAGAAAGAAAGAATTTTAATAAAACTAACCGCAACACCTGACCCTTCACACTTTCACTTTATTCAATTATCATTCGACGCAAAAGGTATTCATCACTGGGTTTGATTTTGGGGAGACACAAATGGGTGTCTACAGAAGCCCCCACTTTGACTGAGTTTGGAGAAACGCATAAATTAATTTTGAAAATGTATTGTACTTAGTCTTAGAACTTTGGAGGAAAAAAAAAAGAAAAAAAATGATGATCTCAAAAATAGTTTTGACGGAAAAATAATTCATAAGAAGTTGACTTATGTCCCTTAATGATGTCAGCATATTTTATTTTAATAATAGTTTATAGATAAGGTGAACAAAAAAAGGTTTTTAGACAGTGCTAAATAACTACTAGGTAGTCCCAAATTCCCAATATGTTAGGGTACTATATGCATGAGATTGACCATAAAGTCGATTTTTATACTTTCTATCATTTACTTATATTATTATAAAGGACAAAAAAGATTTAAAAAGAATCATTTCTGCGCTTGTTAAAGTGGTAATTCTCATTATGAATAACAAATACATTAATTGGCTCATCGAATTGAATCATCTTGGACCTTAATATGTTTGATACCAAACAATGATTGGGCATTCTCAATGTGTTATTAGGGTATTTAATACAATACTGATATGATCATAGGCTCAATTTGTCAACTATAAAGAAGAAAACGATTTTTAAACCGGAGTAAACATGCTTCAAACCTACACGTTTCAACCTATTTCTTGTTAACATTTGTTTGAAATATATTATTTTATAATTTAACAATAATTATAAAGGATAGAATAGATATCCTTTAATGTTAACAATAGTTATAAAGGATCGATGTATTCTATTACTTAAATTGTTTCATTAAACAATATAAGTTATTATAATCTTAACGAGAAATAATATTCTTGTAAAGTTATAACAACTACTAGAATCAGGTCGAATTCCTACGAACATGTAATTCCGTCGGAAAATTTGAAATTTCTGACGGATTTATTTTCCGTTGGATATTTCCGACGAAATTAAAAATTTCATCGGAAATCCGTCGGAATGTACTTTTCGACGGATTTTCTGTGGTCATTATAAAAAAATACTCCCACTGTTTCTGAAAGTTCGACTCACTTTCCATTTGTACGGTCTCCAATGAACATCTTTGACCATTAATAACTTCGGCTATGTATAAGTAAAAATTTTAAAAAGTTGATATTTGAAAAAATTATCATTAGGGGAATCTAATAGGATCAAACTTGTTAAAATTTATTTTGATTGTATAAATCATAAAATGTGGTCTATATAATTTCAATACTTAATTAAATAGGCAAATTTGGCCTCAACACTCTAAACTATGGCTTGGGTGCACTCAGGACTTTACTTAGTGGCCAAAACACCACAAACTAATGACTTGGGTGCAAACCGCACCTTTAGTGAGCCAGAGATTTTAATTTTTTTTTTTCAATTTGTGTGCCGTAAAATGTCCCTTTAAGGTTTCAGGGGTCATTTTGACCCTTACACAAACCTAAATTGAGCTTGAAACAAGCAAAAAAATAGCGTACATGATTTGTTTAGCATGTTATAAAATATCTCGATTTGTGTGTCATTGTTTTTTAAGCCGAATTAAGTCATTTACGCTATTTTTTTGCTTGTTTCAAGCTCAATTTAGATTCTTAAGGGTCAAAATGACCCCCAAGACCTTTATAAGACATTTTTCGGCACGTAAATCGAAAAAATTCACCAGCTCTTGCGAGAATGGTGGCCGGAAAACTCACTAAAGGTGTGCTTTACACCCGAGTCGTTAGTTTGTGGTGTTTTGACTACTAAGCAAAGTACAGGGTGCTAGGTGCACCCAAGCCATAGTTCAAAGTGTTGAGACCAATTTTGCCAATTAAATATGACTAACATTTAAACCATAAACTGTTCGTAAATCTCTAACCTTGGTATTGGTCTTTCAACTGATTTTTTCGCAAAGGATGCATAAAAAAAATCCGTCAATCTTGGAGTGACGCGTCTTTTACAACTCGGACATGAGATATAATATCAACCATTCTCACTCATGATATCAGTCACTTTAGCCTTATAGTAGAAGATTAAATCCTATATTTACGAAGTTATTAGAAAATTATTTTGCATTATATAAATATCTAATTATTAATATAATACCTTTTAAACAGTTTTTTGGATGTGATTCATAAGAGTTGAAATATCAATCTTCTTGGAGATAATTTCTTCTGAGTCTACAGAAGCACGTTGTATCTCAAATTTTCCACTAGTACTATTTTTTGATTTTTCACTACAATAAAAAGAAAACAAAAAAATTATAAGACTCAATGAACAAAAGTTGAAATTGTAAAAAATAGCAACATTAATTCTATTTTTTTTTTTTTTACAAAGACATCAATTCACTATATGTTGTATCTTTAATTTTCCAATAGTACTATTTTTTGATTTTTCACTACAACAATAAAAAGGAAACAAAAAATTATATAAAAGATATAAATTATAAGACTCAATGGACAAAAGTTGAAATTGTAAAAAATAGCAACATCAATTCACAATATAAAGCATAAGACCCAATGGACCCACCAAAAGCAACAAACAGATTTGATTATATCTTCAAACAATAGTGTATCATCATACCATGTCAATTTCGCGTGTTACGTTGCTATCTCCTTAATCACAATTACAATTTTAATTCACTTTCAGTTTCTATTTATATGCAGAAGTAACATCAATTTATTAATAAAAAGCATACGATGATGATAATAATAATAATAATAATAATAATAATAATAATAATAATAATAAAGTTCTGTAACTTCTACATTTGTATAGATGTTGGTTGATGACGAAGATGTTAGATTAAAAGTACCTATATATTAAGTAATAATAATAATGAATAAATAGAAAGATAAATAAATTAAAATAAATAATTAAAATAATAAATAGCAATAAACTCAAATTACCATTAAACTATTTCACCATCATTGACGTAACTATAATAGGAAAAGGTTTAGTGAAATCATCTAGTTGGTTTTTCTGTTTCGTATACTTAAGAAAAACTTTACTCTAAAGATTAATTAAAAACTAAAGAGGTTCCACAAAAAAAAATTTAATAGAGGTAAACTTTATATAAAATACCTCCTCATCCAATAACACCATATCCAAACTTATTAAGCTATCTTGTTTGTGAAAGTTTAGAACGTCAAACAGGCGAGAAACTCGTAATTTGATTTCCAATCACTATTATTCGAATTTAATTCTATGATTAAATTTGATCTGCGAGTAAAAACAAAACATAAACACGTAATCGTGAACTATTCCAAATAAACACACTAAAGTAATATTTACAAAAATAAATTAAAACATGGGTTTTAAAAATTAAGCTAAAAATTACTCGACCATTGATGACCTAAAACTGATATAAAATTACTGGCAAAAAATTTCTTTGATTTGGTTTTGTATTGATACGAAATTTGGTTGGTGTCATATGATGCGTCAATTTATAATGGTTGGAGATTTATCTTTTTCTGTATTTTTATTTGGATTTCTCATAGTATTGATTTAATAAATTTATCTTTTTCTATATTTTTTTCCCATTAAAATAATTTAATTCGTGGATTTAATCCTACGTGTCATCAAAGTTTTAGATATAGCAAATCTAATTCGTTACTTTTTATCTATGTGGCATTCTAATTTTTTAATTCAAAAGTAAAATAAAAATCTTTTTCTTATTGGTCGAAATAATTATATTTCTTACGTGGCACTCCAAATCCTCTCCAAAAATGTCTACTTTATTTATATATACTTGTTTTGTGCTCAGGCGATGCCCGGATTGTTGATAAAAGTTTGTGATAATTTTTTTGGCTTGAATGTTAAATACGGTCATATAATCCCTTTTGATAATTTATATAGTACTATACTTTTTGTAGTTTTGTTTGTAAATAGAAATCTATATCATGATTGACTTGAAATTATTTTTATTGAAGTTGAACTATTTTTACTGAAGTGAAAGTATTTTTAGCAAACTAAAATTATTTTTCCTGATTAGAACTTATTTTTACATATTCTCTATTTTTTTAATAAATTAAATATATCTATGTTATTATTAGCTTGAAATTATTTTATTGAAAGTATTTTTTTTAAAACCAATATTCACTATAATTTTAAAAATAAATTAGATATTATAAATGGATCTTATTTTAAAGAACTTTTCAAAATAAATTTTATGATGAAAATAGAACCGACTTATAGGATATTTATTAAAAATTGTGATTAACTTTTGTATATATGAAATAGTAGAAGTATATCAAAAATAAAACTTTATATAGCAATTTTATCTTGAAAAATCTGTCCAAAATTTGCTTATTGAGCATCATATATGTCACAATAAAACCTAATTTTCGCCTACGTGGCGTGACACATGACGAATAACTAGAATATCAAGTGTCACTGTCTCGTGGCCTGGCTGCGAGACCGGCTTTATATATTAGTGATATGATATTAGATTTTTATTTATTTACAAAATTGAAACAATAAAAATAGGAAAAGATTTTATCATATATTCCCTCCCCAAATCACTCCTTCTCTATTTTTTTATATAAAAAAAAACCACAAATAACGCCTGTTTATATAATAAAATATGTACTGTAGCTAAAATCATGGAAACACCTCTTTCAGTTTTAGTTAAATATCTTTTTTATTTCCCTTTCAAAAAAAAAAATGTCTTGTTTTATTTTTATTTGTCTTCAACCTAAAATCATGCCATATAGCTTCAACATTCAATAATGACATATAATACTCACGAATTCATACGACTAGTCAAAGTTAAACACAAAATTATACGACTAATCTGGAAATTAATCCCAAAATCATTAAATAAATATAAAATCAGAAAATTATTCTTAACATTCAACAATGGCTTAATAATCTTGAAATCATATGACTAATCAAATGTTAACACGAAATCATAATATATATTAAGTGATTTTTTAAACGATAATACAAATAAATAATAAATTGATTATAATTTATGAAATTAAATTAAATATAAGAATTTAATTAATTTATTGAACCAGAATTAGGATGAATAGGCGTTGATTTTATTGATTTCATATATACTTTGGTAATTATGGACAAGTTGTAGATGAAGAATTAATGTTGTAAGTTGAACATGAAGGTTTTAGATGACATAGGTTGAAGATGATGTTGAAAACCATATGAAAGGTTATTTAAGGTTGATTATGATATAGTTTGAGAATGAAATATTTATTATTTGGAAGATATTTTTATTCAATTTTATAAAAGAAACAAAAAAACAAGTGCTTGAACAAATTTTTTTTTATCCAAACACGACTTGAGGACTGTTTTTTTAGAGGTGTCGAATTGAACGACGAGGATTAGACAAATAATATGACATTAACGATTTAGATTTAATATCTTATCTTAGTCGACTGTAGTCGTTCGTAGTTGACGACTACGCTAGGATTTTTATGTTACAATACTATGAAAGTGATTTTGGTTTTTCTTCCCCCCTAATTACACGTAGAACATGTTAACCGTGTACTAGGGTTGTTCATCAGTCCAAGATCGAATCGAATCGAAAATCAAAAATTTATAATTCAAAAGCCAAAAATTGGGTTGGTTAAATTAGGATCGGACTAGAAAACCGGTCTACAACCCAAATCGAATGGTTATATTTTAAAGATTTCGAAAAAATTTAATGAATATTTCCCCATATACCCCTGAATAATATTTTAATTTTATTCACCATATACGCATGAATTTCACTACATGCCCCCGAGTTTAACAAAAATGTCACCAAATGACTAACGAACGTTAACTCCGTTAGTCATTAGGGTTAAGTATGTCACGTGGCACCACGTGGCACCGTATGATTGGTTGTCTTTTAAATTACTTAAAGTTTAAAATAATTAATTAATAAATTATCAAAAAATAAATATATAAAAAAAAAACACCCATCACACCCTAGCCCCAACCACCTCTATCCCCGCCATCCCCCACCGATGTGATTTTCTCCTTGAACCTCACGCCAGCGACACCTACACAGGTGACACTGCAACCCCGACCCTTCACTGTCGGCGCCCCTTTCCTTCCCCCGACCCACCCTTCCTTTAATCCTAAAAGCCCCTTTTCTCCCTCGAAAAACCCTCCTCTCCCCACCGCCGCGTCCAAACCTATCCCCATGTCGCCAAACCAAAATTGCCTTTCCCCTTTCCATCTCCACCCCTTGAACCCCAATCAAAATCTAGGGTTTTGATTAAAGGTATTAGGGTTTTGGGGTAATAGTTTTCGGCTAAGGTGGGCGGCGACGACGTAGAGAAGGGGTTTAAACTATCAACAAAGGGGTTTCAGGGTGGTGGCTGGGTTTCAGTTAAGTTGGAAAGGCGGGGTACGGTGGTTCAAGGGAAGGGGGCATCGACGCGAGGCTGGGGGGAGGGGCGGCGCCGATGTGGTGGGGGAAAGGGGGTCTAGGCAAGCGGTGGGGAGACTAGGCTGAGTGGCGATTGTGGAGAGGTGGTCTATCACCGGCGGAAGGAGGCTAACATGTGGTTGGAGGTGGTTTTTTTTTTTTTTTTTGAAGTTTTTTTAATAATTAGTTGAACAATTTAAAAAATAACGAATAAGATGTTGCCACGTGGCATACTTAACTTTAATTTATTGACAAATAAAATTGAGTGTCGTTAGTCATTAAAGATATTTTGCGAAACTCAAGTGTATATGGTGAATAAAAGAAAAAAATTACTCAATAAATGGTGAAAAATCCAAAAATTAATTACATGGAGTAAAATTATTCGAAAAAAAAATTAAGGATTTTTAACAGAGTTAAAAAAAAAAAAAAAAACTCATAAAATTATATTTCGCCTCGTTCAAATTTCAACTTTTCCGCGCCTCTTTTCCTAACTTCTCCTCGTCTCCACCTTCCATACACTCAACACCTCTCAACTCATCAGAAAATCCGGTGGAAAACAAAACCAGATATGGCCGTCACTTCCACCAACATCAACCAAGCTTTCTCCTTCACTAGTGATCCTCTTCTTCCATGGCTACAGTACTTTCTTTCTCCTCTCCATTTTCTGTAGTTGCAACAAATTCTGCTAAAATTGCTTCAAATCTGTGTTATTTCTTCTCCAATTTGTTCAATAATTTGTGCTCTTTCAATTTTTGTAGTTCAATTAAGAAGGGATTGGACGATTTATTTGCAGATCATAGTGAAGAGAACAGTTTAGCTGTTGATAAGCTTGTTTCTGACTGCATCAGAACATTCAAGAACAATCCTCGCTATCAAAATGATGTTCGATTTCTCAAAGTTTGGTTTCTCTATGTAATAATTCTTACTTGTTCAACCCCTTTTTCTGCAATTTTGCCATTTTTAGGGTTTTTGGAATGAATTGTATTTGCTTGTGATTTGGGTTATTTTTTGTTTCTGCAGATGGATTGCTGTAGAGATTTCCATAGTGTTTTTAAAGAAATCGAGGAGCTTCAGATTTGTCTCGGTAATTCTGTACTATACAAAACGTGTGCCGTGTTTTTGGAAGCTAAAGGGCAATTAATTGATGCTCATGAAATCTATCGTTTGGGCATTTCAAGGTCTTTTTTCTCTCATATTATCAATGTTCATGCTTTAAATGAATGTCAATTAGCTTAGTTGGTTCAATGTTTCAAGGTCTTGGGTGATACCATAGACACTGGAAAAATTGAATCTCGTCTGTATCCTTAATGATTCCCTATAGACTAATGAGTTTTAGTTCATTGAATTTTCTTAATTTTGTGAAATTATAGGAATGCTGAACCTATTGAAAGCCTGAAGAAAATGCACAAATTGTTTCTTGAGAGGATTTCAGTTGTACACAAGGCATGTTCTATTCATCAGGTATACTGTCCTAAATAATGAAACTAATGCATTGAATTGAATCCTAGACATGAAAATAAATGAAGAATATGCTTTGTTAATGTTAATGTTAATGTTAATGTTGTTGTCTTCTGGTTGTTGTAGTCTTGTATGGTTTGCTACACCCTATAAGCTTATTGTTCCTCAAAGGCTGCATTACTACGATTCAAGAACTTATAACAAACACGCAATTGTGTCCAAGTGTAAAACTCAGTTGTTTTCTGATTATTATCTATGTTTTTTGTCCAAATAAAGTGTTGAGGAGATGAAACTGTTTCATGAGGCGAATTGAAGAGTTAGAGACTTAGAGTCACATAGATCATTAGGTCAATTACCCTTGCATCTCTACTATCAATGAATTTTGTCATCATGCTTCTATTTAAAATCTCTTGCTCTATCACGTGTTTACATATCTCATCTTAAATGATTGAAGTTCATTTATAAGTTTACCAAGCTTATTTAAGCATTCTATATACTATAGAGTCCTCAATGTAATATCTTGAAGGCTCTATTAGGGTCTCTTTTGACTCACATGATCAATATTCAACAAAAAAGATTCCAAATCAATTTATGAGTACTCTATTGTCCTCACTGTGTAATATCTTGAAGGCTGTCATAATCGTCGTCATTTCCTCCTTAATCTACTGCTCTTACTTTTTGAGTAGCTATTAGTTTGTTGGAGAATTGACAAGGTTCGTGCAACTAATTACCGTATTTGCAGAATGTTCATAAAGATACAAAGAAGCTTGGACAGACTTGTGTCAACCCATGGTCGTCTTCCACCATTGATGAAGTTTTGCAGAAGATTCTTCCTCATTTAGTGAAATATGAAGTGAGTTCTGTCGTGTTGCCTCCTTGCTCCTGTTCTCATAGTGTTTCTTATGCAAGGTTTTACGTTGTGGCATAGACTTTGGTTACATATTCTAAGTTTGATTATGGCCTTAAAGTTTGTAACCAACTTCTTCGCTATGCTGTTTCAGGGATACCATTTTAGCTCAAAAAACTTTCCAGGAAAGGTTGCTTTGTCTACATTACAAAAGTCATCTAGGAATAAAAAAATAAAGATAGGTAATTGGCAGCAAATTATGTTCCTTGTTTTTCTTTTTAATGTATCATTAGGCCTGATGCCTAACTCAGATGTGTCATTATGTGAAGGTGGAAGGGACTATCTGATCAAAGGCTGTGCTGGTCATGGTGGATTTGCCCAAGTTTTTAAAGCTTGCATTGACTCTGACCCTGATGAAATTATTGCACTTAAGGTAACATTCCATCAAGAATCATGCTGAGCTGGTTGCACTTTTTCTGCAATTCACTCATTAGATACTGTGCTTATTTGACATAATGGCAGATACAAGCACCTCCTTTCCCTTGGGAGTTTTACATGTATTGTCAACTTGATCAGCGTCTCCCAACTGAGGAAGTAAGCTTTTTTGTTCCCCTTTTAATCCACCTTTTATTCTTTTAAAAGGACATTCTATAATACAAAGCCTTTAGTGTGATATCTCTCTTTTATTTTTTATTTATTTATTTATTTAAACAGAGATCCAGGTTTGGAAATGGTCAAAGGATGCATCATTACTCAGATTACAGCATACTTGTTTGTGACTATTTGTCACATGGGACCCTTCATGTACGTTTATAGTGCAACACTTTGCATAATATTCTTCTCATATATTACGTTAGAATTGGCTGATAAAAGGGTTATGGCCAGGATGCAATAAACTCATATATAGTTGTTGGGGCATTTATGGAAGAGGTGTTATGTATGTATTACACAATTGAGATGCTTCACATGCTTGAGACTCTACATAGTTCTGGCATCATCCATGGAGATTTCAAGCCTGATAACCTTCTTATTCGTAATTCCAGGTAATTTTTCTTATACCATTGATATTCGATAAACAGTAGTATTTATGAGCAAACTGTCTGCGTCAATATCTAAGTTCAGTTTTATATGCTACTGTTTTTAAGGGTGTTGCTTCATGCTTACTTTACCAAAAACTATGAACTAGCTTTGTAATTGGTTAAAATGCTAAACGAAGAAGTGAATTTTCAGTTTTTCAAATTTTCATTTGAACACAGATATCTCATTAATATGGATGACCATTATCTGGTTGTTTCCAATGGTACAACTGTTAAATGTAGCTCCAATGCTATGAATTCTACTTGAAAAAAGATATCTCTGTCATGTGTCATCTTCACTACTTCAAAAGAAAGCTTACAAGCTCTTCAGTTAATGCAAACAAATGTGCAGATTAGGGATTTTTAACAAGTTGTTGGTTCCTCACATGATGATGGATGCATCCTTGATCAGTGTTACCTTTAATACGTAATTACAAACTTATTCGGGTATGCTGGTTTCAAACATATGCCTGTTTGCAGAATAGGTACTTACGAGATCAAAATCTATATGCTATCACGGTTACTGTAGGTTCTTTTGCCCAGTTGGATGAACCTCTTTATTATCAGTTTAGCTCATGGCATTCCAATATAAGATCAATAAGAGCTTATCACTGCCTTTTGGGCTGATATGTGTAAAGTATCTGATGGAATGCTAAAATCTACCAAAAATCTATTTTCTTTGAAACTTTTCTCTCTTCCCATTTCGGAAAAACAGCCAGTGCCCATATGCCTGTTAGAATTCTATGCCTGAAAATGTGGCAGGATTGTCTTTCTAAAAGGTTGTCATCTGCACCATCATAACTGGCTAATATGTCAGAAATGCAAAGTCACTAAGGTAAAGGGTTACAGCTGACAAAAATGCATTGCAACTCCACTTCATTGTGAATTTATTTGTAGCAATCTCAGTGGTTAGTATTATATCTTCTGGATTTTAAGATATTTCCTTGCATTATCTGATTCCTTACAGAGTTGATCTGACAGATGATATGGAACATTTTGTCAGAAGACAGGGGCCTTGGCAGGATCAGGTTAAAAACAATTGCGTTGCAAAATACTTATACAAATAACTGATGCTTTTGATCTGTAGAAAGCCAACTATTCGTTGATTTTCTGATGCAGGGGCTTTGCCTTGTTGACTGGGGAAGGGGAATAGACTTGAAACTTTTCTCAGCTGACACTATGTTTCATGGTGATTGCTGTACTTCAGGCTTTTGTTGTGTTGAAATGCGAGAAGATAAACCTTGGAAATTTCAGGTTTGTAACTGCTATAATGCCTCTTTTTCCTTATTCTTCCCCATTCCGTTAAAAGTGACTGCAATTTAGAAGAATCATACAGGTGGACACTTATGGCCTCTGCGTCATTGTTCATATGATGCTGCACAACAAATATATGGATATTGAAAAAAATGTATCTGCTGATGGAGGCTGTTTCTTTCTACCAAAATTACCATTTAAAAGGTGTGTCCTTTGTTTCTGTAATAATTGTACTTGTTAATAACAATCATAATTTAAATGCTTCAAAATCCAACAAATTCTTCGGTGACTTAGGTATTGGAACATCAAACTGTGGGATAATCTTTTTAAAAGGTTGCTCAACGTCCAATCTTGTGATGATCACTTGAAGATGTTGCGAGAACTCAGGGAATCCTTTCAAGAATATGTGTTATCAGACCCGTCCTTTGTAAAGAAACTGAAGGAGTCACTGCGGAAGCAAAGGCTATCGCTTTGTTCTGCATAGCTCTCCTATTAAGAAACTATTAATAAATGCGAAGCAGACGAACAGAAGGTAGACATCAGTTGCTTAAAAAATTTGATTTAAACTTCTCTTCCATTTCTGTAGAAGTGTGTCTTTTCTTTTTGCTGGTACTCAGTAAATTTTATGAACTTCTGTACTCATTATCCAAAATAGGTGTCAGTGATCTACTGAAAATCAGAGGTTTAATATATTGAGGACATTGAAGACAACTTGCTTTCATGTAGTTGTAAAGAATATGGGGCTCCAAAAGATCTTCAGAATGTGCAAAAGTGGAGTTTCAAAATTTAGTTGTAAAGAACTTAAGAAGTTGGGAGTACATCTCTTCTTGAGACTAAAATTCATGCATCTGTCGGCATGAAAGGTACTCTAGGCTTGGAATTGCATTTTATTGGCATATTAATAAATTATGAATTGAATGTATAAAGAACAAATGCTACTTGTTGGATCAGGTTTATATTATTAATCTTATTCTAGTTTCTATAATTAGCCTTGTTCACTTCACCTTATTTTTGTTGAACTGAAATTAATTTTACTGAACTTAAATTATTTTTACTGAACTGAAATTATTTTTACTGAATATTATTTTTTTAAGGTGAGTTGAACATGGCCTTACTAAAGCCAAATCAATAATAAGAAAGTCTTCGACTAATTGGTCTTGTTGGTAATTTTTGGACCTCTGGTTGGTACAGTCAAACATTATACCAATAAGAGGTCATACTGGTAAAATGTTTGTACCAATGTGAGGTCTAAAAGTACTAACAAGCATTTGTAGTAGTCATGTTTGACAAAAGTAGTTATTGTTTTAGAACCTAAAATTAGAAACGAAATGAGTTGATTTTTTTTTTTTTTTTTTTTTTAGCTAATACTCTGTTCTTACCAAGCTTCTTAGAAAATATTTAATTTAGGATCATAAAAATGTTCCTTACATTTTACCATTATGTTTCTTACATACACATTCAATTAAAATATTACTTTGTTTGTTTAGCAATAATTGCACAAGTAGGAATAACGCAAAGTTTTAGGAGAAATAATAGGGTGTCGACCAAAATGTAAATTGTATAATATTGAATATAGTTATTAATTATATATTTAATTTGATTGTTAATGGGAAAGATAATAATAATAAAAAAAAAAAACAAAACAATGGTGTAAGTGGGTGGAGTTGGTGCGAGCAAGAGTAGTGGATGAGAGATATAATAAAAAAATAATAGCGAATTCTTATTAAATAACGATATGTTGCATTTACGTTGCTCTAAATTATTTTCTCCGCCTTCTCTCTAAAAAACTCCCTGTTTTTTTTTTTTTTTTACCTTTTCTCTGTAATGGAGGAGCATTCTCCTCCTCCTTTATCTCAACCTCTTAAAGGTCTTGATAAATCTAATGGATCAGTTTCTGAATCTATTAGTCATTTAGCAACGCAAAACCAGGCTCCCAGCTTTCGTGAGGTGGTAGCCACCTCTTCACAGTGGTTTGCGCAGGCTAGGAAAATTGTGGAATCCGCGAAAATCCAGGATGATGAGGATGACATGGTTCCAAAAGGTAAATTTGCGGTGCATTTCAATAAGGAAACTCTGTCAAAGCGTCGAAAACCATGGAACTTAACCTTAATGGGAAAAACCGTGGGTATTTATTCGACCGGGATTTATGGCCAAAAGAGCTCAAATAATGTGGAAAATTAATGGGAATTTGGAAACAATCGATATGGGACATAGTGTTTTCTTGTTCAGATTCTCTTTGCAAGATGATTATGAAAAGAGCCCTGTTTGGAGGCCCATGGTTCATTTTTGATCACTATCTAATGCTCACAAGATGGAAGCCTAATTTTAGGCCGAATTCCATGGAATTTGACACCATGACTGTTTGGATAATATTTCCGGAACTACCGGTGGAGTACTATGATAAAGAGGTCCTGTTTGACATCGCCAAAGTGGTTGCAAAACCAATAAGGGTGGATTACGCTATATATAGATTAACTCGTGGAAGGTACGCTCGGGTTTGTGTTGAGATTGATCTGCAACAGCTTCTAATAACCAAAATCTGGGTTGGTGGCGCGTGGTAGACGGTGGTTTATGAGAATCTAAACTCCCTTTGCTTCTCTTGTGGAAGAGTGGGGCATGACAAAGCAAGTTACATGCAAGCTAAAGCAAGCCCTGATCTTCCGTCCCAGGCCCTGATGCTGAGCACACGTTTAACCTCACCTTCAGTGACCCAAAGTCCACAAGCAAGCCAAAGTGGTCATGCTGTCACTAAAGGTGCAACTCTGATTTTTAATAAGGAAGTTGCTAATAGTGGGCCAAATCCTATTTCCCTTGTCAAGCCCACTTTGGTTAATGATGGGTTAGATCCATCTTCTGATGATGGTGATTATGGTCCTTGGACTATAATTACTAATAAGAGAAATAAGTATAAAAAAGCTAATAATAATAGAAAAAGCATTGATAATAACAATGCTAAACTTATTTCTAATAGTAAGAAAGTGGTTGAAGTGAATAGTCAAAATTCAAAAAATGAAAAGCAAGCTATTTCTTAAGTGTGGAAAATTAAAAATAAAGTTTGGAAATCTCCATAAAACCTTATTGATAATAGTGGCAATGATAATATTGTATATAAGAAATCTTCTACTGATTCCAAGATTAGCAATGATAGCACTGATATCTCCCTTTCAAAAGGCCAAGATCTTTTAGCTTCTTCACCTAGCAAAAACATTGATGCATGCAATTCTATTGGGCAAGAGGATGGTATGGCTATTGATTTTCCCCAAAATACTCCAACCGATACCTCCTCTAAATCTCTCTCCTTGTCTTCGTCCCTATATATTGGGCATTCTCTTTCATCAAAAGATATCATTCACCCTATTTCCCAATCAAATTCAAAATCATGCAAAATCAAAAAATGAATCCCTCTGTGAAGTCCCCTGCTCCTCAAGCAACAATGGCTTCTTCAAGCTCAAACCCCCTCAATAAATCTCCTCCATCCCGAACCATATCCCAAACACAACCTCCAATCTTGGCTTCGTCTACCCGCCCCTTATCTCCACCATTGTCGAAGCAAGCTTAACTCTTGAACCTGTTTCCGGACAGGGGAAAAACTCCCATGAAGTATCGCCTGACTTGTTCTCTAAAGAGGCTTCCATCCCCTCCCTCGTCTCCAACGGAAATGGAGGGAGCTCTGAAATTGTTGGATTCACTTCGAAGAAAGGAAGAGCAAAGGTCACTCCAAAAGAAAATCATCTTGGAATCACTTCTAATTCCAAGAAAAATGGAGGTCGTTCCTCTTGTTCTCGAAACACAAGGTCACGATATGGGACGACCCAATCGTCGCCTTGCAATGTATGTCACAAAGAAGGCTGTGTTGGGTGTTCAGATAAGAACAAGCTTCTTCAACGGAAAAAACCGTCTTCGGCAAATTTCCACTCTAGTAACTCCGATCAAATAGGAGGATCTTGGTCCGATGGGACAAATGGAGCATTGGAGGGATTGGGACTCTTACTTCCTTCCCCCGAATGCCAAACCAAATGACATTCCCTGTGTCACACTCCAACGTCCTCTTCCAACCTTAAATATGAAAATCATTTTATGGAACGTTCGGGTGCAACAAAGGATGAATTTGTGCCTCATGCACGTCATTATGTAAACTCCTACCATCCTTCAATTTTTATCCTTCTGAAAACTAAATCTAGTTCTATTCGAGCTAGAAAAGTCATGGTTCAACTTGGTTTTACTGACTATAAAGTTTGTGAACCAAATGAAACAAGAGGTGGAATTTGGCTTTTCTGGAATGACAATGTTGATATTCAAGATTTCACTGGAAAGGGTCACACCTTTCATTCTTTGTTTCACTTTAAAAATACTGCCTCTGCCTCTAATTAAGAGGTGTTCATCACGGGCATGCATGCCCCTATTAACCCTAGGGAGCGACATGCAGTGTCGAATGACATGAGAAATGATATCCCTCCCGCTTCTACCCCTTGGTTGCTTTTAGGGGATCTCAATGAAGTGACCTCTCAGAATGAAAAATCGGGTGGACATGCATTTAGGTCAAGCCAAAGTAGTGATTTCATTGATTTCATGGACTCGGCTGGGTTGGTGGATCTTGGTTATTAAGGGAATCCTTTTACTTGGACCAATGATTGTGAAGGTGTTGCTCTAATTCGTGAAAGGTTGGATCGTGCCTTGGGTAATCTTACGTGGCTTGATGTTTTCCCCGCATACAAAGGTTTATCATCTTCCTCTTACTCACTCTGATCACTGTCCTATTTTTGTGGATATTGTGAATTCTCCCATGCATGGTCCTTTTCCCCTTGTTGTAAAGAAGTGTGGTTAGAGCATCCTCTTTTTGGTGACTATTTCATTGATAATTGGAGAACCGAATACCAATTTTTTGTCTGGTCTTTCAAAGTTTAATAATTCTATTCACAGTTGGAATAATAATATTTTTGGTAACCTTAATTCAGAAAAAAACGGCTCCTAGCTAGAATTAATGGTATAAAAATTTATTTAGCTCGGAATCATTCGGATTTTTTAATTAATTTGGAAAAAGAGCTGCTCATGGATCTTAATAATATTTATAAAAAGGAGCGTATTATTTAGGCTCAAAAAGCGGGTATTAATTGGCGTAGATTTGCTGATCACAACACTAAGTATTTTCATATTTTAGCAAATATTAAAAAAACAAAAGGAAAAATTCTTAGCTTACAAAATAATGATTGTTTAGGGTAAAAATTACCCCAAAACGTGGACCTGTCCCATATTAACAAGTGGCTCAATCAAAGGGTGACAGGTGTCACTAAAGGAAGATGACACGTATGCAAGCCCTACAAAGAGAACCTGAAAAAGAGAGAAAAGGGCCTCCTTACATCAGGAGGCCCAAATCTCGAGAAAGCCTCAAAACGACGCCCCTAAGGACACGTGTCCATGTCTAATTGCGCCGCCAATTAGAAAACGTCATTCTAGGGTAATAACCCTAAAAGGCACAAATTCCCACTCCTATAAATACCCCAACATTTATGATTGGGGGGGGGAATTGTGACATAACATTCAATAGAGCATTAAAACAGCTCCAACTTAACCGATTTTAGGTTACTAACTTAACCATCAGAGGCGAATATTCCGGCAACGGAATATTTGTGTTTTGCAGGTGCCCGGGTCGTCTATCAGTAGAGCGTGACCAGAGTCCCAAGGGAAATCACAAAATCACCCGAAACATTTGGCGCCGTTTGTGGGGACTCTCATTCGTTATGGCAATAGATGGTCAGACACCTAACACAGGTCCTGGTCTTGGTGAGGACGAATATGTAGAGGATATAGTCGCAACGATCAATTCTAGTGATCCTCTGACCGCTTCATTTCATGAGGCCGAGGATCCTTCGGTGACTGCTGGTTCACTTAAGCTCGCCTTGAGGAAGCTCCGAAGAGAGCTTTGTAGGAGTATATAGGTACTATAAAGTGGAAAATCATGAATCATATTCATAAAGCACCTAATTCCAAGATCACATGCATAACACACAAGACACATAATCATACCTTTGAAGCATGAATTCCACGTAGCTATTCGCCAGGCAAATCAGGGAGAGAATAGAACCCCAAGCGTTGCTCCTCTACTTAGTCCACGAGCTTCGAACGAGCCGTCCACTAATACTAGATTGGTCGAGTGAAAGAGGAAAAACCACGATCACCGCCTTTAATGGACTAACCGACCACCACAAACCACCACCACCGGTGCCGAGGAGGAGAGAGAGCCGTGAGAGAGATAGGAGTTTGAGAGAAGCTGGTTTCGTGTTTGCTAATTAGGGTTTCAACTTAACAGTAAAACTGTTTTATCGAATTACCTAGGTACCTAGTCTACTTATAATCATATTATAATTAGACTAGGTTAGGAAGCTCGAAACCTCTCTAAACCCTCTACATGGCCGGTCATAATAGGGGATGAGACCCATCATGGGCCTCGTCCTCTCGTGCTCGATCTAGGCCCTTTGTGTGACCTTATAGGATCCGTCCAAGTGGGTTTTGGCCTATTTTACTAGCCCAAAGATCGTTAGTACCTCTAGCTATAATATAACGACGACCCAAATGAACGAACTTAATTATCTCCATAATTTGATCCATTTATATATCTAGTAATTGCACATGACGAAGACATAAATCCTTCAATCTCCCACTTGTCTGAGACAAGTGTGCAATATTCAAATTACTTAAGTCAATGTGTGTCGATTCGATAATATGATTGCATCACATGTCGAGATCATATTAATCTACAAATCGTTTTTTGAAATCTGAGTTTGAATTACAAAACCAAATGATTACTGAGTAATGCATTTGAACGCGGCCACGTATTTTCTGAATTCTCCCTCTTCAAGCGGCAATGACACATTCCCTAATTTAATAGGCAGACTCAATTCAATCTTGTAGCAACAAAGCTCCCACTCAACTTTTGAAGTAACCAGGAAATATCCTTTATAATCTCCAGTTACGGGTAGACGTTCGAATGTACCACAGTTAAATCAATCATTGAATAGAATCAATGTTCCACTCATGTCAAAGGAATCCACTAATATATCCGAATGCTCTATACTTGAACTTCAAAGTAGGTCAATAGTTCGATCATGCATCATTCATGCATATCCAGGTGATTGACCGAGCATCACTATGCCCCTATAGCCTATGAAACTACGCTATCTAATCAATCTTACATGCTAGTCCATTTATTGAAATCATTTATGTCCACTTTAATGATTTTGAACTAGGAACTTAAATAATATATGAATTTTGTTCACTTGTGGGGTTTCATTCACCAGGTCATCAACCTGATGAGCCCATCAATTCATAATTATTTTGGACATTTTATTTAATTTCCAAAACCATAATTAAATAAGAGAAATAATAATTTCTGTTTTATAAACATAATTCTGCAAATATATGCATTCCTTATGCAATATGTTTTCTCAAAACATACACAACTTGAATTAATATAATTTGCTACAATCCAAGACTTTAATATGACTCTCATACTTTAGTCTGTGGAAGGGGTTTAATAAATGATATTCTCATTCATAATAAAACTCTGTAGATCACGACATCTCGCTTGTCATTAATCTCATAAATGAGGTGATATCTTATATCTATTTGTTTGGATTTGTGGTGTGACCCTGGCTCCTTTGTTTCGGCAAAGGTGTCCTTTTAGTCATAGAACAATTTGATTCAAACTTCCTCCTTAACTACTCTTATTGTAGCTAAATACACATATTTCGATATTGAGTATGCGACAGCATTTTGCTTTGAACTTTTCATGCTTACTGTCCTTCTCCATTCAGCACAAAATGTATCTAGATCAACATCTAAAATCATCTTGTTTGTTTGGAAAACTTGCATCCGTATGAACTTTTGACAACTTGTTCACTATTACCAATCATAAACTAGAAACATTCCTTTAGTGCTTCTCAAGTACTCAAGGATTTGCTCTTAGTAACTTTCAGTATTCTTATTCTGAATTTACTTGAAATTTGCTACACATGCACAAGTCATATATAAAATCTTACTTTGTACATATCATGGCACATTTAATAGACCCTTTTGATGAAGCATAAGGTGCACTACCCATACGACTCAACTCCACTAGCTTTTGAAGGTACTGAGTTTTACTGAGCGTAATATCATGAAACATGGGAAGGCATCCTCTCTTAGAGTCTTGCTTCATGAACTTGTCAAGAACTTTATCAACATAAGTCTCTCGATGTTGTCCAATCATTCTTCAAGATTCATTTCGTGGATCTTGATTCCCAATATGTACTCGACATCTCCTAAGTCTTTCATATAGAAATAACTCTTTAACCATTACTTGACCGATTCAAGCATTGATATGTCATCTCATATGAATTGTATGTCACCTACATACAAGACTAAGAAGACCAATTGCTCCCACTAAACTTCTTGTCTCTACAAGATTCCTTTTCGTTCTTTGAGGAAATCAAACTGTTTGATTGCCTAATCAACACGAATGTTCTAACTCCTTGATGCTTATTTCAATCCATAAATGAATTTCTGAAATTTGCAAAACTTTCTATGATTTCTAGATTTTAAAACTCTTAGGTTGTATCATATACATATCCTCCATCAAGAACATTTCAAGAAGGTGATTTTGATATCCAATGCTAAACTTCGTAATAAAAAATTTCAGCAATCACTAGAAGAATCCGAATAGGCTTACACAACTAATAGGTTTGACCCCATTTGTAAGACTATCATGGACTTAACACATCTTTATAGACATGGAGTCCATTCTGGATTTCATGGCCTTAAGCCACTTTCTGAGTTGGTACTTACCCAAAGCTTGCTTGTAGGCTACGAGTTCTAACCATTCCAATAGGAAAATTTTAGAATCCACCTTTTTTCAGAATTTTAACAAACTGTTTGTTTTGATCCCAAGTAACCTACATTAGGTATAAGCAACAATAGAATTATTCTCTTCAACTCTTTGAAGTCTTTCATTCAAGTGAGACGATAGAAGCCTTGCTAGTTGAACTAGCTTGCTTCGACATATGATTTATCAAATTAGCCGATTTCATACGCTCTCGTCTCTGATGTAGTGTTATCCACATGCATTTGTTGCTCATCTCGAATCTCATCGAGATCTAACTTTACTCCCACTTGGCTTTGTAGGAAGAGATTTCTTTCTATAAAGACACTATTGCGAGCAACAAACACTTTGTTATCTACGCGATAGTAGGAATAATACCTCTTAGTTTCCATGGGAAAACCCATGAAGAACTATTTACTTGATTTAGGGTGCATTATGTCATCTTTGTAAAAATTTTACATCGATTTCATATCCCTTAATCTTGTTTAGAAAAGACAACTTTTGGAACATTTCCAATTCATAACTCTTATGACGTCTTCTCAATTGGTTTTGTTGAGTTTATATTTAGTTTATTCGCAATCGTTGTTCTAATATATGTATATCCTCAAAACGATATTTGTAAATCATTAAAGTTAATCTAGGATCGAACCATGGCAAGCAAAGTTTGATTCCTTCTTTTAACACACATTTTAATTGTAGTGTTCTTGGATTGTGAATTAATTCAACAATTCCTTTTAGATGATCATTAATTTTGAGTTAAATATTTATCACAACAATCATATTGTGGTGTCAAATTGTTTATCTCAAACTGATTTTACATTTCATTTTGGAATTCTTGAACATTTTAATTATTCCAAACTTTACTTCATTAAGTAATTATCGACATATTTACTTAAATCGTTAGTAAAAGCAATGAAATAGTTAAATCTCTTTGCTAATTCTTGAACTTATTAGTCCACACACTTCATATGTACGAGTTCCAAAAGGTCATTAGCTCCTTCAGCCTTTCAACTAAAAGGCGACTTGGTCATCTTACCTTATCAAGCATGACTTTTAATCCTCAAGTGATTCATGATCAAATAAGAGTAAGAGTCCATCCAATTGTAATCTTTAGATGTGCAAATGGTTTATGTGACCTAAACTTACTTTGTTATAAGTAAGTTTTATCTTTAAATCATCTAATTTTGCTTTTGTGATCTACTTATATCAATGTCATAAATAAAATTAACTCGTATCTAGCATAAAATGAAAACAATTTATTACCTTGACCATGGATCAACAC
The DNA here is from genome assembly GCF_948465745.1 of Chenopodium album. NCBI lineage: Eukaryota > Viridiplantae > Streptophyta > Magnoliopsida > Caryophyllales > Amaranthaceae > Chenopodium > Chenopodium album. The sequence continues at coordinate 25,454,051 of NC_137850.1, read as the reverse complement.
TTGTCCATGCCAAGTTAAACCAATCAGTATCTCAAACAAGAAAACCAAAATATTGTCTCATCAAAAACTGAAAATATGTCTAAAATCATCATAGGCTAATCAGAAATTAAAACTATGAAGCTTTTCCTGGCCACTCGAACACTTCTAGTGCACCTTCAAGCTTCATTTCCATGCTATCCTCACTTCTTTGCAGTTTCTGCACAACATTAATAATGTTAAGCACTGTAACTTGGTATCACATACCTAAGTGAAAGTTAAAATGTTTATAACATAATACCTAAGGTGGATGCTCCATTTTTCTTGAGGAACTCAAGATACTTGTGGCAATTGTGCTTCAAATGCCCCTTCTTCTTGCAGTAAAAGCATTCACTTTCATCTGCAGCCTTAGCCTTTGGAGTTGCTTTAGGCTTTTCAGGAGCCTTGGCAACTTTCTTGCCCTTAGCCTTTTGCCCCTTCTTCTTGAACCCCTTTCCCTTCTGAACCATGAGAACATCTTTCTTAGGTTCCTTAGGGATTTGCTTCTCAACACTAATCAACATAGTATGCAACTCATTCATAGTTTTTGTAGCATCAGACATGTTAAAGTTCATGATGAATTGGTTGAAAGTTTCTGGAAGTGAGCGGAGAATGATGTCCGTTGCCATCTCATCACTGTATGGGTTCCCCAGTTTTTCCATATTTTGAATAAGGCCGAAAACATGATCATGAACTGTGGTTCCCTTCTCTATCTTACAATCCAGAATCTCTCGATGGAGCTCGTACCTCTCAACTCTAGCTTGTTTCTTAAACAAAGCCTTGAGTTCTTGTATGATTGTATATGCATCTTGGTCCTCAAAACGCTTTTGAAGACTAGGCTCCATAGTAGCAATCATTAAGCAAGTGATAGGCACAACCCTATCTAGTGCTTCCTTGCACTTACAAACCTCTGCCGTAGTAGCATCTTCTGCCAAAGGTCCTGGTATTGGGGTGTCTATGACATCCTCTCTAACTTCAGATTTCAGAACAAGCCTTAGCATCCTTTCCCAAGTGGAAAAGTTTTCTTCTCAAGGAATGGTCGTAGATTGTAAATGTTGTTGTCATTGTTACGGCTACCCATCTATGTCAAAATAAGGCAAAGTTTAATAATTATGTTTAATTAAAATAATTAAAGTACCATAAACAAATTAAATTGGTAACTTTAAAAGCACTTTATTCAATATTAATTGATCCCAATTGAATTTTAAGTGATTCCAAGATCCTTTAATTTTTAATAGTTGACCGGAGTGAGGCCCTACCATCAAGCATTACATTTTCAAGGTGAGTAAACTCTTTACTGATTATAACTCTTGTAACTCTTGGTTGAATAATTAACCATCATACGTTGAATTATTACCCTTTGCTTCAAGGTTCTAAACGCTTTAGGTAACCTTGTTGAGCACAACCAATTAAATATGTAGAACGTGATCTACCCCAAATTACCCAAGATAACAAGTGACACTCTGTTGAGGCCGACCCATCACTCACGATCGAAGGATTGTTGGGTATCTAATTGGAAAAGCAATCTCAATATTACTGGGACCTAGATTTATTATGTTGTGATTATTTAGTGAACTCTAGCGCATCATCAATCAACATAAATAAAATCTAACATGCATAATCTACTAATGCAATAAAACATGACATAGTATGACCCCTTAGTCCTAAGAAAACTAGAAATGAAAAGCTCCCACTTGAATCATCATGGATCTCCATCCACCTTGCTCCTTTGGGCCTTCACTTCATGGGTTTCTTTGGACTAAACTATTCAAATAACTAATCTATTTAATTTAAATAAAAGTTACAAAAATACTTAACGGTTCGCAGACCTGTTTAGATTACAAAAATATATCACGATGCGCAGATCACATTTAGAATCTATGGGCCATACTAGTCTATATATAGCAACATAATATCATATATCACTACTACAAAAACTGAAATATGAAACGCAAGATACAAAACGGTTAATTTAGATAAGCATTCTTTATGAATATATAGAACGTCTTTCACTTTTAACTGTTTAGTAAGTGGACAAATAGAGAACGGTTATGTACATAACAGTTCTATCTTGTCCCCCCCCCCCCAAAAAAAAAAACAAATTAATAGAAAATATTACTCATTAATTATGAAGAACGGTTCTTTAATTAACCGTTGTGTATGAGCTTCATTACTCTATGTTTAGAATATTTTTTATAGCTTTGACTTTTTTATAAATATGTTTTACAGCCTGTCTCGCTACATGTTCCCCTCTTTATTTTCTTACGAAATATTTAATTGTATCAACAATCTCTTTTGCTCCTCAACCCTAAAACTTCTCGCCTCCCTTTATTATCACTTTTAATTAGATTAACCCCTTCATTAGAATTTTCCAAGTCATGGGTGGAATTTTCCAAAATATTGATATTTTTAAAGGTGGATTTTCTCAATTTCTCAATTTCTCAATTTCTGTATATGAAGTCATGGCTAATTATGGTTACAGAAGGTGTTTTGATTGATCTCCTCCTCCGCCTATTTCCGTTGCCATTGATGGTGATGTTGTCTTGCTGCTGCTTAGATTAATTGGTCATGACCATTGACGCTTCATCAATGATTTACTTGCACCTTTGAATTTGGTGGTGATGAATATATAAATTTAGAGGTGGTTCACAGGTATGACAAGTAAATAAATTCGTTTAATTTTAGTTATATATGATTTTGGATGATTAAACATGATATTTAACATTTTTAGTCAATGAGATGATATGTTTAATTTAATTTAGATTGAATTTACGGAAACAATATTTATTCGTTAGTATAGTTTTGAGATACTGGGTTCAAATTTTTTGGTTATTTGAAAAACATGATTTCAATTGATATGAAGTTTATACTGTTTAATCCTTTTCATGATGTTCTTTTTGAAATTAATTTCAAATGATTTCTTTTCTTTCAATTTGATTAAATATGTTGTATATTTTGATCTTTTATCTAATTATGCTTTTGTTGTTGCAGAATTTACATAGTCGAAAAGCATTTGAAGCCAAAAGCAATATTCATAGTGCTGTCAAATTTCAAACCGAAACCGTTTAACTGTCCGAAACAAACATACCCAAATGAGAACCGAACCGATTAAAAACCGTTTTTTTGAAACCGAAAATCGACCCGAACCGTATGTGAATGAACCCGAAACCGAACCGATCCGAATAACGTTATACCGTATAAGAACCGAACCCGTTAATGAACTGAACCAGTTTTAAACCGAACTGAAATAAAACCGAACTGAAAAAGAACCGAACTGTTTCTAACCCAAAACCGCTTTCAACCCGAAACCGTTTGAACCGAGATAAAACCGTTTATACCGAACCATTAACAACCCGCGACCCCTTTGCTCCGAACTGTATATAAACCGAACCGTTTATAAACCGAACCGCTTGAAAACCGAATCCTTTATGAACCGGACTGCTTATAAATGAATCGGCGTACTATAAAGAGAATATTAAAATCAAGTTAAAAGGTGTTTTAAATAAAATATAATTATGCACACATGTTTACTACTGGTCGAGCATTATTATTTTTTCCAACTTTTTTTTTAATGTAATTATATGGATTAAGCAAAATAATCTTACTATTGATAATACAAAGAACCATTAAGAATTTGAAAATTTATCATAGTACAAAAATTCTTCCTCCCAAATTAATATTAATTGAAAATTTAGCATAGTATAAAATATCTTCCTGCCAAAGTATTATCATAGTATAAAATATTTTCCGACCCAAACCGTAATTTAGTAAACTCGAAATGGAACCGATCCAAATAACGTTAAATCGTAGAAAAACCGAACCAATTATAAACTAAACTGAAAAAGAACCGAACCATTTATGAACTGAACCGAAAAAAAAACCAAATTAGTTATAAACTGAACCGAAAAATAAAGAACCGAACTGTTTCTAACCCGAAACCGTTTCCAACCCGAAACTGTTTGAACAGGGATAAAAACCGTTTACATCGAACCATTAACAAACCGCAACCTGTTTGCACCGAACCGTTTACTACCTGGATTGTTTACAACCCGAACCGAATTAAAACCGCTCAAGAATATACCGAAACCGAATCGAACCGATTACTATTTAAACCGAACTGAAACCGATCCGCGAGACACTTAAACCGATTTCAAACCGACCCGATTTAATACCGAACCGATATCAAACCGAACCGAACCCAAACTGTCAAACCGTTTTGACAGTACTAACTATTCAACATAATAGAGTGAAGCCGAAAGAACTATTCATCAATATAACAAAGATCGATTTTCCTGTATCAATTGCCATTATTTGAGAAATTAAAGTAATAAATTGATAGTACATGACATTTTTATAGCCTTTAATTTTAAGGGTTTAATTTTAAGTTTGTGATTTGTATATATGAAATACAGGTTAATTTAGTCATCTATTAATAAAATAATTCTCAATTCAATCTATATTTTGTACGTGCTGAATCATTTCCTTTTTTATGTTAATACTGCTGCCAAAAATACCTCTAGAAAGTGGTTGGCAAATTTTTTTTAATTTATTTAAAAAATAGTACAGAACTGTTGGCCCACATAACCGTTCTCTTTGATAAGACAAAACAAATCAGTCAAGTAGGATAAGCGTTCTCTATTCCTTCTTTATTTTAAAATTTAGGATGGGAATAGAGAACGGTTGTTCCTACGAACCGTTCTCTATGTCTTGGCAAACACAACGCTTCATTAACCCGTTTTATAAAATTTATACATCGCTTAGTAGAAGAACGGCTGTAAGGCGTTCTATAAGACCTATTTCAACAGTTCTATAAGCCCTTTTTTGTTGTAGTGTATTATATAACATGCCATATAATAAATTACTCAACATGCTTGTCTAAACTACAATATCAAATGTTCAAAATTAAGTCAACGCATTTTCTAAAATATCTCATATTTTAAATCATAATTAAATAATATCATATATTATTCATGATCAATTATAAAATATCATATATTTTAATTTAGGCATGAGACAGAATCAAATCATATTTTAATCTAGAAAGATAAATCATATTTAATCTTCCATGATTATCCTAACAACTTTAGGAGATTCTATCCTAATTACTAGCCAATCAAATACTTTTAAAATCAATTATATCCTAATCTAATTATAGGATAATCACATTATTTAAATCAATGATTATCCTTTTGGAATATGCTCAGAATATCCTAACAAATATTATCCAATATTAACCACTTTAATTAGGGATAATCACCAAAATTAACAAACTAAATATGGATAATATCAAATATAACAACTTTTGAATATTTGATTTTATCCTAAAACAAAAGTTTTTATCTCAAATAAAAGATTATATTTCAAAAATTTTATTTTATCCCAAAATAAATCATATTTATCTTGAAATATTTTTAAAAACAAAATAATAATTTTTTTTTGAAAATAGTGCAAAACCGCCGGCCACCGTGGTTGTGGCCGGCTACTTTTACGCAGCCAGCTACTTGTACTGCACTGCAGGCTACCGTGCGCGACCAGCTAAGGCTAGCCACGGTGGCTGGCTGCCTTACGGCAGCCACTGCCGCCGAAGCAGCAGCAACAGCACAACATAACTGTGGTAGCAACTATGCAACACTTGCACGCTGCTGCCCTAGCCACCGGACCTGCTGCCCACCCTTTCCCCTCCCTCTTGGACCACCATCTGCTCGGCAGCCGCCGCGGCTGCGCCACCAGCCGCGGCTGCCGGTCATAAATTTTTTTTTTGATTTTTGATTTTTAATTTAATTAAAATAACTTTTATAAAAATCAAATTAAATCAGTCCACAAATTAAAATTAAATCCCATTCAACTTTAAAATTAGGGTTTATCATAAGATTGATCCAAATTTAATTCTAACTCTTAAAATTAAATCGATGATCATACACAAAAACATTTTTATGCATAAATCAATCCGATTAAAATTATGAAACATAAAACAATTCGAATTAAATCAACATCAAGCACAAAAATCATATTTGAGGGCTTTGGATTTTCGAAAAATTCGAAATTAGGGTTAGGGTGTTAAAAACTTCAAATATTTTAGGCTTAATTCGGTCCTCTACATGGCTATTCTGAGCATAATTAAATCATACTTAATCAATTCCAAAAGTTTAATCACATTAATAATAATGAACCATAATTAAATTAATTTCTCCCTCTTAATTGATTATAAAATTAAGAACATGGACTTCAAATAATCGTATGGACTTCAAATAATCGTATTATTATCATCAAGCGTGTTCATTCAAGAGGCTAACTGATACCACTGTAGGAATTTATAGTACTATAAAGTGAAAAATCATGAATCATATTCATAAAGCACATAATCCCAAAATCGCATGGATAACACACAAGACACATAATCATACCTTTGAAGCGTGAATTCCACGTAGCTATTCGACAGGCAAATCAGGGAGAGAATAGAGCCCCAAGCGTTGCTCCTCTACTTAGTCCACGAGCTTCGAAAGAGCCGTCCACCAATACTAGATTGATCGAGTGAAAGAGGAAAAACCGCGATCACCGCCTTTAATGGACTAACCGACCACCACGAACCACCACCACCGAGCCGAGGAGGAGAGAGAGCCGTGAGAGAGAGAGAAGTTTGAGAGAAGCTGGTTTCGTGTTTGCTAATTAGGGTTTTAACTTAGCAATAAAACTGTTCTGTCGAATTACCTAGGCACCTAGTCTACTTATAATCATATTATAATTAGACTAGGTTAGGAAGCCCGAAACCTCTCTAAACCCTCTACATGGCAGGCCATAATAGGGGATGAGGCCCATCATGGGCCTCGTCCTCTCGTGCTCATTCTAGGCCCTTTGTGTGACCTTATAGGATCCGTCTAAGTGGGTTTTGGCCTATTTTACTAGCCCAAAGATCGTTAGTACCTCTAACAATAATATAACGATGACCCAAATGAATGAACTTAATTATCTCCATAATTTGATCCATTTATATATCTAGTAATTGCACACGACGAAGACATAAATCCTTCAACCTTGAGGTTAAGATACCTTCTTCTTCGAGGCCACCGTCCAGAAGAGGAGGAGAGGGCACTCAAAAGAAGACCTAGAGCAAGGCGACCAATGCCGAAGATGCTAGGATCACCCCTTTTAGACGACATGGACGATCTCCTAGGGTGCCACGGACGAACATGTCAGGCTCCTTGAGAAAACACAGTCGGCTCGGGGGTAGACCAGACAACCTCAAAGGGAAGAGCCTAAGTCGTCTCGGCGCTAGAAAGATGCAAGGGAATATATCAGGCACAAGCACTGGGAACGAGCAGCCTACTCGGACACCGCCTCTACTCCAACAATGCCGGATGAGTTCTTTAACCCCTCTCTTTCCAAACATACCAGCTCGGCCAGGTCCAGTAGGAGTCATGATCTCCGAACTATAACTCCTATTCCAGTCGTTCAACCATTTTAGTATCAGACCCCTAGAATTTGAATGCAATCATGCCGCCTAACCCCTTGTCTTCGGGCAGTATGGGCATTATGGCCAACTGTTCGACCAGGCTATGTACCTGGCCGGACCGGCCGCACAATCTCAGCCCATTGATTGGCAAATACGTCTGTTAAATCTTGGTGACAAGCCGCCTCCGTTTTCTCAAGAATTCTCAACTCTCCTCAACCAGCTAAGGTGAAGAGTGTACTTGTGGATGCCTATGATGGTACGGGCAACCCTGAAGAGCATGTCACCTCGTACAGGAACTTGATGTATCTTCAATGTGTGGATGATGCCACATGGTGTCGATGCTTCCTAGCCACCCTGAAGGGTGTAGCGCAGGATTGGTTTAACTGCCTTCCGGTCGAGTGCATCAATTGTTCACTACTCTCAGTCTATTGTTTGTTGGAAACTTCTCATACAATATTCCCCCAAAGAAGACCAGTCTTAACTTGGCTACGATCGTCTAAGGGAAAAACGAGGGGTTGCGTTCGTATGTGCAAAGATTCAACTAAGAAAAAGCCCAAATTCATAATCTGCCAGATGAATGGCCTACTTTGAATTTCTTCGGGGATTAAGGCATAATGGTTTTAAGTTTGATCTAGTCAGAAAAAGGTTCAGACGTACGCAGGCGTGCTGCGGGAGGCCGAAGCCTATATTGAAGCATCTGATTTTTGTTCGCTCACCAAAGCAGAATAACCGGCCAAGGGGCTGAGAAGAAGCAACTTTCTCAGCAAGACTCGGCCGGGAAGAAAATAGAAGGAAACATGCACAAGGAAGTCTGGGTGGCCGACAACCAGCAGAAAAAATCAAAGAAGGCCAAGACATACGAACCTCAGTATGAATTCAACAAGGATTGTTACTAAATCCTGATGGAAATTAAAGATAAATTTGAGTTCGAGAAGCCCCAACCTCTGAGAGGCTCGGCCCTGTACCGCAACAAAAACAAATATTGTCATTACCGCAAGGACGTAGGACATGACACGCATGAATGCATCAATTTGAAAAGGTTGCTGGATAAACTGGTCGAGAAGGGCATGTTGAATTCGTATGTCTTAAAGTCAAAATTCACGTACACTCGGAAAGACAACAAATCCGAGAAGAAAAAGCAAAATGATAAGGAAGATAATGGGAATAGCACTGATTTTGGCTTTGTGGCCGTCATATCAGGCGGCTTTGCCGCAGGCGGCCGTACCATGAAGGGAATCAAGCAGGACGCTTGGAAATTTGGGAATGTGATGCACGCCGAGGGGGTGAAGGACGAGCCCTTCCCGGAAGTGATGGTCTGCGAAGGCGTGATAAAAGCCCCTCACAATGACCCTATGGTGTTATCATGAAAGTAGCTAACTTGAAGGTCGGCCGGGTGCTAGTTGATACTAGTAGCTTGTCCGACATAATCAGCTTAGGATGTCTGAAAAATTTGAAGTTTCTAGAAGATGCCCTCTGGGATATCTCCCATCCACTTGTTGGATTTGGTGGGAGTATCACTCACCCGGTCAAACGAATTGATTTACCCGTTCGATTTGGGAAGAAGGGAGAGGGAAGGGACATGGTCGTTCGCTTCCTGGTGGTCAAAGAGCTTACCGGCTACAATGTCATCCTCGACCGCCCGACTTTGACAACAACTAAGGCGGTAATCGTACCTCACTTAATGCTGATGAAGTTTGAGCGGACGGACGGAAAAACAGGTACCATTCATGGTAACAAAAAAATGGCTAAGGAATGTAATCAGCTGACCGTGAAGCCAACAGCTAGAGGACGACCACGATCGTCCGAGCCAAATTCAAATGAAGGGTTACTCCAAGCACAGCAGGTCGGCCAGAAGCGCATAAAAAAGAGCAGGCATAGCAAATAATGGTCGTCGGCCGGCCAGAAGAGTTAAGGCCCCAATTGGCTGGCGATCATATGGACATAGTGTTCGATCCGAACCGGCCTGATCGGACGGTCAAGGTGGGTACTATGGCCGTAGGTAAACATGGGCAACGGGCTGTGCCGTGCCGCCGCGGGCCGTGCCGCGGTGGGGGGCGTGCCGTGCCGTGCCTAATTTTGGCACACCCCAGCCCATGGCACGGCACGGCCCACGTGCCTGGCGGGCCGTGCCGTGCCGGGCCGCGGGCCAAACCGTGCCAATTTTTTTTTATATAATAAATGTAAATAAAAAACGATATATATATATTTTTTAGTACAACTTAATTTTATATAAATAATGTGATTAATTTATGTTTATGTTAATGTTAATATATTTTGTTTTGAATAACTTTATTTTAATTAAGGTTATATAAATTATTTATCTAATTATGTTTAAGTTTAAATAAACAAATAAAAATAATTTTATTAATTTAGCAAAAAACAACAATGCATATAATAAAAAAAAAAATTACGAGTGCGATAATTCGAAAACACAAAAAATTGAAGAATAACTTAGTTTATTATATGCCGGTAGCCGGTACGATAAATAGATAATACAAATAATTAATGATAATTAAAAATCGTACAATATTTAGTGAATAACTTCATTTATTATACGGAATACGAAGTTCAATAATACAAAAATTGTACAATAGTGTATAATGTAAATATGTAATAATGTAATTATTATTGTTCGTCTTTGTCTTCTTATGGTTCAAGGTCATCGGCCAATTGAGTTGATTGAGAAGTATGAGAACTAAAAGAAGTCGACGTTCCTTCATCGTCGTCGTTTTGTGCATAAGTACGATCTTGAGAACGAGTTTTGGCATCCAACCAATCCTTGAAGCAAACACACATTTCAAGTGTTTCGGGTTTTAGTCTCGTTCTTCTATCGTCTAAAACCCGTCCCGACGCACTAAAAGCTCTTTCGGAGGCAACGGAGGAGACTTGGATAGCAAAAATATCACGAGCCATTGCCGACAAAATTGGATGTTTCATGGTTTGTGATTTCCACCAATCAAGGATGTCGAGGCCAAACTTCTCTTCATCGTCCATGCCTTTCATGAAGTCGTAACTTAGGTACATTTGCAACTCCGAAACATCGCTTTGTGTTCTCCTAGTTGATGTTGATTCCGTACCTGAAAACTTGGACATCATGTTAGCAGCTTGTGCAAATAAACCTTTGGCCCGTTTACTTACGTTTTTGGATGTTTGAGAAGGGGAAAATCGAGACACGGTTCCATATTTACTTTCATAAACTCTATATAAAGAGAAAAACTCATTAGTCACCTTATTTTTAAAAGTTTCAACATCATCTTCTAAATTCATGTTACTATAATAAATATCAATTAATATAAAAGTGCCATCATATTTTTGCCTAGGATCTAAAATAGAAGCAAAAATATAAATCATAGGAATATCAGTGTAATATTTACGCCATTTTCCTCCATAGATGGAAGATATCCATGATATTCATATTGTGATCGATGTTCGGCAAAAAGTTGTGCAAGTAAACATGCATTGCTAAGAAAAGAATGGGAACAAGGATTATATACAGAAGAAAAACAATGTGTCATACTATATAGTAATTGTAAAAAATTCATATATTTTTCACAATTAGCCCAATCATCTTCTAGTAAAGCACATTGTGGAAATTTCATATTATAAAAAAGTGTTAAATCAACCTTGTACTCGATTGCTCGACTCAACATTTCATAGGTGGAGTTCCACCTAGTTGGACAATCCGGTGCTATTTTTATAGTCTTTTTCCTTTGTTTCTTGCAAAAACCTTTCCATTCTTGATATCTCAAGTTAGAGCTATTAATAGACATAATAACATTCCTTATTTTGTGATAAAATGGACCAATTGCTTGTGTTCCATCCTTCACACACAAGTTAAGAACATGACAAATGCATCTAATATGAAGTGCTTCTCCATCTAATACTAAATCGGTCAATTGGGGTTTAACCAAATTCGCACTATATGTCATAGAAGTTGCATTATCGAAAGTCATAGACATGATTTTATCCCTAAGACTATATGCATCAATGGCTTCCATTAAATGATGAGAAATGTTAAGACCGGTATGAGGGTATTCAAGCATTTTAAAGTGAATGATGCGTTTTTGTAACAACCAATCATTATCCAACCAATGACAAGTAACACATAAATAGTGAAGTCCGTATCCACTATCCCATGCATCGGCAGTTAAAGAAACTCTACTAGGAAGATTAGCCAATTCATTTACTAATTTCAATTTATACTCTTGATAATTCTTCATGGCAGCAGATCGAACGATTTTTCAGGAGATTTTTTTGTGTTTGGGTTGTAGTGCTCGGTTAATGTAGTTGTTAAAGGCATCATTTTTGGCGAAAAGAAAAGGTTGTTCGGCATGTACAATCATTCTCCTAAGTTCATCCCTATCTCTCTCATAACTATAAGTGAAGCCTTGTGGATGGAAATGAGAAATTTTGGGTTGGGTTGGATCATTAGATGGTCCACCACATCTTTTTGAATGTCTACTAAGGTGTCCCGTCCCTCCCTTGGTATCGGCCGAGAAAATTTTACTACAAGTCCGACACCGGGCTTTGGTTCCATTTTTACTCAATTGATAATGTGCCCAAACTTCACTCTTTCGGTTGGTTTGAGCAAATTCCTCTTCGGTACACCACTCTAATATGTTAGGATTTTGGGTGTTAGGCATTTGGGTGGATTGTTCACTCGACCCGGAGGCTTGTGTTTGACTACCTTGGTTACTAGGAATAGAAAATTCATGTTGTGATCCGTATAAATGAGGTGAGAAATGGGTTTGTTGAAATCCCGAACTAGGCATAGTCCAAGGAGCCATATCATCCATTTGTTCGTGCCCTCCCGTGGTTTGGGGATGAAAGAAAGGGGTGGAAGTGTTTGGAAAAGGCATGTTAGGGGAGTGAAAGGGCATGTTAGGGGAGGGAAAGGTGTTGGGGGGGGCATTAAAGTGTTTGGGTTTGGTGATTCCCTACGTTTTGACTTGGCTTTTCTAGAGGAGGAGGAAGTGTTCGGGTTTGATGCCATGATATTTAATAATAATAACAACAACAATAATAATACAAATAACAAATTAACAATAATAATAACAATTGACAACAATAATAATAACGATAGCAATAGGAATTAGTAAGTAGTTTTTATATAAATTAAGTTTTCAAAAATAATTATAATAATAGTAGATTACTTAGGTCAATGAGATCCTAGGTAGGAGAGGTTAGGAACGACGTTGTCCAGAGCCCAAGTCCCGCCTTAGACAGATTTCACTAACAATCTAAATTATCCACAATAAAAATAGAAAGTAGTTTTTATATAATTAAGTTGTTCCAACTTCCAAGAAAACAATAACAACAACAACAACAACAACAACAACAACAACAACAACAACAATAATAATAATAATAATAATAATAACAATAACAAATTAAAATAAAGTTGAGTTAGATCTTACAATGACGCTTCAATTGCTTTCCCAAATTTATAATTTCCCGATCCCGAATTTATAATTTCCCGAGTGTAAATATAAGAATTTTTTTTTATTTTTTTTATTTATAATTTTGGTAGTAGACTAATAAAAGTAAAAATGTAAAATTTATAAGAGAGTAGGAATTTTTTTTTCTTTTTACAAAAGAGAAAGAGAGTAAGATTGTAGGAATTAGAGAATAAGAAAATTAGAGAATAAGAGAGAAGAGATGAGTTGATGAATTGTGAAAATTTTGGAGGAAGAAATGAGGTATTTATAGGGATTTTGGGTGGGAAAAATAGCCGTTTTAGAGCCGTTTTATAGCTGTTGGAAAACGGCTACTTCCAACGCCTAGGCACGGGCCGTGCCGTGCCCCGTGCCGGCCCACGTGCCGGGTCTCGTGCCGCCCGCCGTTCCCGTGCCGTTTTTCGAACTTTGTGTTCACGGCATGGACCACGGCCCACTGGTGGGCCGCCGTGCTGTGCCGTGCCGCCCGCGTGCCGGCACGGCCCGTGCCCACCTTTAGCCGTAGGCTTGTTTGGAGACGACATGATAAAGCTGCTAAGAGAGTTCAAGGATGTTTTTGCATTTGAGGTACGTGAGATGCCGGGCATAGATCCAAGTATGACCGTCCATAAATTGGCGGTAAATCCAATGATGATGCTTGTCTGAAAGAAAAAAAAGAAATCATGGAGAAGAAAGGAATCAGGCGGCCGCAGCAGAGGTTAAAAAGCTGTTGGATGCCGGTTTCATTCGACAATGTTACTACCCTGATTGGGTAGTGTAAGGAATATTTCAAGCATCCCACACTTGAGCCCCACTGTGATCATACACTTAAGTATGATGGCGTCCAAAGGGAAGGAAGCTAGAGCAAAAGAGTCGCCAACAAGTTTTAGGAACTTGTAAACCGTTCACAGGGTGAAGGTTACACCCCTTCACGATCCATGAGATCGCTAACTCCATAGTGGTCCTGAACCATGACTGGATATTCGGGGATGAAGGTACAAATCCAACCAAAAAGACATTGAACCTGCCCTAAAAATAGGCCTCTACTTTATTCTTCTCATATTCATGTGCGCTTTCTGACTAACATACAATCAATATATTAACCTAAACCTGTTTAATCTATGTTGGTTGAATATTAATGCACAAACAAAACTATTATTGGCGATCATTTGAATTAAAATCATATTAGCCTAAATAAAATTATTAAATATCTTATTAAGCGTGATTTCAAGTACAAATCCCCTTTAAACCTACAAGAAAGGGCGTGATCAAGCAATAACAATAATATCAAGCAACATAATAACAACAATCATCATAATAACAATCTCAACAAAGCATAATAATATTAGCAAGACCCTAAGCATGATACTAACTGTTGGGTTTTGATGAGTCCGGCTCATCGCGGAAGAAAACCCGAGCCAAGACCACACTCATAATAATTATAACCATAAAGCATAATTAACTTAAACAACTAGATTAAGAAAGAGATTAATACCTTTGGCGCATGCTTCGCTCACTAAAAGAGCTCTTACTTCGAAAGCACTAAGCCTCGCTCGCACGAGGACCTCCAACGAAGTCCACCCGCAACTCGAGCACCAAAAATGGTCCAATGCTTGGAAGTTAGCTAAGCCCGACCTAAAACCCGAGTAGTTAATTGTGTTCAAAGGTTTTCACAATGGTGATGCCTTTTTCAACACTTACTCAAGCAATTTTCCCAATACCCCAACTTGGGTATTTATAAGGAAAATAAGAGTGAGATTTGCTCTTTTATCTATGTGGGAGAATTGATTTTTCCATTTTATTTTTAAATTAAAAATAAAATTAATAATCAAGCTACTAATAAATCAACAAGTGGCATGCTCACAAGAGAGGTTAGGTGAGGATCATTTGGAGAAGGGGGGGGACCAAACTTGCTCCCCACTCCTCTCCCATAGCCGGCCAACACACCACCCTCAAGCCAATTACTTCGCGCCACGTGGCACCCCACCACTTGGGCACCAAGGCACCCAAGGTGGGCTGCCAGCCGCTGCTTTACCCTTCTGCCCAGCAGGCCACTCACCAAGTGTGCGGGCTTCTTTGGCGAGGCCTGCTGCCAGCATGCCACGCACCAATGTGCGGGCTGCTAGCTGCAGCCTGCTAGCATGCCTCGCACATTTGTGCGGGCAGCTAGCCTTGGCCTGCTAGCATGCCTAGCACATGGTGCGGGCTGCCAGCCCTGGCCAGTTGCTAGCAATGGTGCGCTAGCACACACCAGCGAGCTTAGGCTCGGCTTGGTGCTTTTGCTAGCCACCTTGCTAGGCCATATGCCCTTAGCACTTGGTTTTCTCGGGCCATTCCGATGCTAGGGGTATTTTGGTAATTTTGTTGATTTATTAGTAATTTTCTCGTCTTATCTTTTATTATTTTCGACTCGACTTTTGACGCTCGGTTTCGATGCTCTAAGCTCGAATTTCCAATGTCTAAATATTAATTACTTGGGTGACTCATTAATTCCTTCCAAATTAATTCGTTGCATCAGTTTGTTTGTTGCTTGGGTGTGACCCGGAGGGTTCATTCAAGATTAAGCTGTAATATTAATTATACATTAATACTACTAATCAGAAGCGGCCTCCACCCAGGCATTTCGATCTTGACCTCACTGAATAATTAACTTTCTAATAATTCCGAACCCTCTATCGGAATAATACACTTGTTCGAAGGACACCATTCCTTTCAATCTCCCACTTGTCCTTCCGGACAAGTGCGCTCTTAGTGTATAGCCTTTTTCCTATGTCACTCAATGTCTCTTCATGAATTTTAAGGTAAGATTTATTCGTCATCCGTATTATGTCTAGAAGTGTTTCTTGATCCCGAGTCCGACTATCAATAAACAAGTGATTTCTAAAATCCATCCGAGCACGGCCATGCATTTTACAGTCTCGCTCTTCGAGAGGCCTTGTAAACAACAAAGACATCTTCCCTATTTTAGTAGGGGGACATTTCCAGTCTTGTAATGTAGCTTCTCTTTCTGAGAGGACCTAGCCGCCCGAGTGTTGTCGTTATAATCATGTCCTTGTAGCACAAGAAACGGTGCTATAAATCAAACTACACACTAATCTCAAGTGGTCATTAATCATCCATCGTTCAAATGACCTTGATTAGGGATAATTCTCGATTATAATATTCAACGTTCACTTAATAGGTGTTTCATTACGAAGGCTGGTCTTGATACCCTATTTTGAATATTCTCGGAATCGAATGGACTCATTATTTAATCCTAAACCATAATTAAATAGCAAACGGAGTGATATAATATTGCATGAAATTTAAATTACTCCAAAACTTGAATGGTTTTTCTTAGTGTCTTACATGAAAATGATCAAATTTAACTAAAATACTAAACAGGGAAATCAAAGCAAGTCTCCAACGTGCCTGATTCCCATTGCCTCAACGTGCTTGTTGTGCTTCACTTGAGGCAAAGGTTTAGTAAGTGGATTGGATACATTGTCATCTGTTCCAACTTTACAAATTCTAATTTCACCTTTTGATTTCCATTCTTGAATAATGTGAAATCCTCGCTTGACATGTTTGACCTTCTGATGTTCCCTTGGCTCTCTGGCCTAAGAAATAGCTCCATTGTTGTCACAATAGAGGCTTATTGGACCCTTGATGGAGGGTACAACATCAAGTTCACCAACCAACTTATGAATCCAAACAACCTCCTTAGCCGCTTCAGCAGCTGCCAAGTATTCGGCTTTAGTTGTAGAATCTGCAGTTGTGCTCTGCTTGGCACTCTTCCAACTAAATGCTCCTCCATTTAGACAGAACACATATCCATATTGCGATTTGAAATCGTCTCTGTATGTCTGGAAGCTCGCGTCGGTATAACCTTCAACAACTAATTCCTCTAAACCACCATACACCAGGAATTTATCCTTGTTCCTTTTCAGCTACTCTAGGATATTCTTGGCCGCAGTCTAATGGGCCTCTCCTGGGTCTGATTGATAACGGCTCGTAGCACTTAAGGCATACGATACATCGGGCCTAGTATATATCATGGTATACATGATTGATCCAATAAGCGAAGCATATGGAATCTGATTCATCCTTTCCCGCTCATCAGGTGTCTGTGGGCACTGCTTCTTGCTTAGGGTTATGCCATGTGACATGGGTAGGTGACCTCTCTTGGCCTCCTCCATGCCGAATCGAGCCAGTACCTTATCAATATAAGTACTTTGGCTGAATCCAATCATCCTTTTCGATCTATCCCTATAGATTTTGATGCCTAGTATGTACTGAGCCTCTCCCAAGTCTTTCATTGAAAAACACTTTTCGAGCCAGGCCTTTACAGACTCTTACAACGGAATGCTGTTTCCAATGAGCAATATGTCATCGACATATAAGACTAGGAAGGCGATGTCACTCCCACTGACCTTCTTGTAAACACAAGATTCATCTGGATTCTTGATAAAACCAAACTTACTGATGGCTTCATTGAATCGTAGATTCCAACACAGTTTCTTCGAAAATACCATTGAGGAAGGCGGTTTTAACGTCCATTTGCCATATTTCATAATTATAATATGCAGCAATCGCTAGGCGAATCCGAACGGATTTAAGCATTGAGACGGGAGAAAAGGTTTCATCGTAATCGATACCATGAACTTGCCTGTAACCTTTTGCTACCAATCTAGCTTTGAATACATTTCCAACTTTTTCGGTTTTCAACTTGAAAATCCACTTACATCCGATAGGTGTGTAACCTTTGGGTAAGTCAACCAAGTCCCAGACTTGATTTTCAAACATGGAATCCATTTCAGATCTCATAGCCTCTTGCCATTTAGCAGAGTCGGTGCTTGCCATCGCTTGCTTGTAGGTTGCTGGTTCATCTCCATCTATAATCAGGATGTCCTGATTCTCGGTCAATACTATACTAAGATATCTATTAGGTTGAGATCTCGGCCTCCGAGACCTATGTAGGGTAACGGACTGAGCATTTGCATTGTCGGTTTGACTTTGCATATTTTGACCAGCGTCAACAGATGCTGTTTGAGCACTTTGAGTATCAATCCGATTTTATTGCTCGTCCTCTCGAACTTCATCGAGTTCGATTTTCTTCCCACTTTTCATTTTGGAAAGGTGTTGCTTCTCCAAAAAGACACCATCACGAGCAACAAACACTTTGTTCTCGGATTTATTGTAGAAGTAATACCCTTTGGTTTCTTTTGGGTAACCCAAGAAGTAAACCTTATCAAATTTGGGATGAAGTTTTTTAGAAATCAATTTCTTGGCATATGCTTCGCATCCCTATATCTTTAGAAAAGACAACCGAGGAGGTTTCTTCGTCCATAACTCGTATGGAGTCTTTTCTACTGCTTTTGATGGAGCACGGTTTAGTGTTAGTGCCGCAGTTACAAGTGCGTGTCCCCAGAAAGAGATAGGAAGATTACTAAGACCCATTGTAGATCGTACCATGTCTAATAAGGTTCAATTTCTCTTTTCGGATACTCCGTTCCATTGTGGAGTTCCTGTAGGTGTTAATTCTGAAAGTATACCCTTTTCTTTCAGATGGTCATCGAATTCTTTGCTCAAGTATTCATCACCTCGACCCGATCGAAGGGCTTTGATTTTCTTTCCAAGTTGATTTTCAACTTTACTTTGAAATTCTTTGAACTTTTCAAACGATTCAGATTTGTGCGACATGAGGTAGACATAACCATATCTACTATAGTCGTCTGTGAAGGTGATAAAATATCGATGTCCGTTCCTTGTGGAAGAGCTCATTGGTCCACATACATCGGTGTGTATTAGACCCAATAAATCTCCTGCCCTTTCTCCCAGCTTGGAGAATGGTTGCTTAATCATCTTGCCTAATAAACATCCTTCGCAATTCTCAAACGATTGCAAATCGAAAGAGTCAAGAACACCTTCTTGTAGAAGTTTCTTGATGCATTTGATGTTAATGTGGCCAAGACGACAATGCCACAAGTACGTTTGATTTGACTCCATGGTCTTAGCCCTTTTGGAGGTATTATTCACATTATAAACTTTTTTGTCTAAAGAAAGCACAAAAAGACCATTTTCAGAATGTGCAATACCATATAAAACATTATCAAGATAAAACGAACATTCATTATCCTTTACTCGAAATTCAAAACCCTTGGCGTCCAACGCCGAAATTGAAATAATGTTTTTGGTTATGTTGGGAACATAAAAACAGTTTTCAAGTTAAAAAACAAGCCCAGAGGGCAAAGACAAACTGAGAGTTCCTACGGATACAGCTGTAATTCTGGCTCCATTGCCGACCTGGAGTTTAACCTCTCTCTTCGCTAGCTTCCTAATGTTCCTTAGTCCCTGAGAATTGGAACAAAGGTGTGAGCCACATCCGGTATCTAATACCCATGATGTTGAGCTAGTGAAGTTTAAGTCTATAACGAATATACCTGATCTAGAAGCAACGGTTCCGTTCTTCTTATCTTCCTTTAACTTGAGGCAATCTCTCTTCTAATGTCCCTTCTTCTTACAGTATAAGCATTTGGAATCAGATTTAGAAGACGCTACCTTCTTCTCCTTGTTATCCTTGGTAGCTTTAGACTTAGGCGGAAAGGTCTTCTTCTTACCCTTCCCCTTAAAGCCTTTCTTCTTCTTGCCTGAGAATTTGAACGACTTGCCCTTTTTGATCATGAGCATGTCATGCTTCCCCTCATCCTTGAGTATTTGCTCGGCTTACTTCAACATACCATGAAGCTCGGCAAGGGTTTTCTCCATGCTGTGCATGTTATAGTTCATCTTAAACTGATCATAACCTTTGTGCAGCGAGTGGAGAATGATGTCAATTGCCATCTCGGTTGAATACCCCGCATCAAGCCTTTCCATGTTCTCAAACAATCCTATCATTTTGAGTACATGTGGGCTGACTGGCTGTCCTTTCTTGAGGTTGCTCTCAAGGATCTGCCTGTGGGTTTCAAAACTTTTAGTTCGGGCCTGCTCTTGGAACATGTTCTGCAGCTCAGAAATGATCTCAAAAGTTGTCTCCTTTTCAAAGAAAGTCTTTTGAAGCTCGGGAGACATTGTGGCCAACATGATGCATTTGACATACCGATTGGCACTTTGCCATCGGTTTAGGGCAGCCCGAGTCACCTCCTCATTAGGAGTCTCGGGCATTTCCTCATCAAGGACATATTCCTTTTGTTCTTGCATGAGAACTATGCGCAAGTTCCTTTTCCAATCAAGAAAATTTGGCCCACTTAACTTCTCCTTGCCGAGAATTGAGCGCAACGAGAATTGGTTGTTTGAGTTATTTGAAGACATGATTCTACAATTGAAAGAATTTGAAATGAAAAACTATTCATAATACTTAAATAAGATTGAAATCATGCATTTTAATCAAACTTATTTAAACGTCTTATTCACACATTAAAATTGTCCCCGTTTTGGTGAGAATAAGTCGATTCCAAGATCCAAAGAAACAAAGAGTAGTTAAGCATGCTTTGGCTTCTCTTAATACTCAATCTCCTAAGGTAAGAAACGCTTTGCTAATGGCTCCAAGCAACACTTGGTTGGATAAATCGTCACATCTAATGCTCTCTCAACAACTTATCCGCTTTACCACGACATGTTAGGACTCCACTCATATCGTTGAGTATAACCAAAACCAACTTGCATACCCAGTATGCCTTACGTATCCTAGGGAGTAATAGTGCTGCCTCGCTTTGGCGTAGGCCATCACTACTCTTAATAGGGCGATAAGTGTTGTTTTGGAATGACAATTTCACTCAATATTTTAGGGACCTAGGGTTTCTATGTTGGTTGATTTAAGTGAACTTAATTAATCATCACAACATTCGAAATCCTAAACATGCATCTAACATATAATTCATATATAAATATTCATAAATATATATCGAAAACATAAATTAAGATGCATTTGGAAACTAGCATGACCCCTTGAGTCTTCAAGTTTTCAAGGGACGGCTTTTGAAACTTCATGGCTTCGTCTTCCAAGAACCTCCGTCTTCAAGGCATTACCATAATTATGCAAATACTAGTATGTACGATTAGGACTAATCTAAAAATTAAGGTACAAAAATACTCAACGGTTCGCAGGCCGTATTTAGATTTACAAAAATACATCACGGATCGCAGTCCGTATTTTCTATACTAATCGGGCCCCACTAGTTGCCATTTTATAAAACCTGTGAGAGAATATACATTCCATTCATCCATTCACTATTTGTGAATGGCCCATGCATTTTACAACGATAAAACAAGTAACAATGCATAAAACGCGCGCAAACTAGTAACTAATTTAGGTCGTTAATCCAATTAACATACCTAATTAAAACTATTCAAAGTTGTTTAATTGATTATGTAAATTAGCGCAATTAATAATTGAAGCTCCCACTAAATTTCGCATCCATCTTAATTAATCCAATTAATTAAGCCGGTAAACCCAAATATTTGCCAAAATTAAATTTTGCAAATGCTGCTCAAAAATCGAGGCCTAGCCTTATAATTTAATTAAAATTAATTAAAACCAAAATAATTAATTAAAATAATTAAAACGGCAAAATGAGCAAACATGAAGCCAATTGCATTCAAGTGGCTCACGCACTAAGTACGTGCCATTTGCAAGCCAAGGTCGTCTAGCAACCCCAGACTATACGGCTTGGTGTATGTGCATCCACCACCCAACGTAGCACTAGCTAGGTTGAGCCTAGTAGCGTTTGCTACGGGTTACCTGGTGCTAGGCACACGCACTAAGGCTGCTTGCCCCTTCGCACCAAGAACCAAGCAACGCACATACACCATGCTCCATGCACGCACCAGCCACGGCTAGCCATGGCCAGCCACATAGCAGCACGCATGGTGCGCGCGCACAACACGATGCTGATGTCGCACCATGCTGTTGCTCGTTGCTGGCTGGCGCGCCATGATGCTGGCAGCGAGCAGCCGCAGCGCGCTGCTGCCTGGCTGGTGTTGCTATGTTGTTGCTGCGGCTGGGCGCACTAGCCACGCTACTAGTGTGTGGCGCGCACAAGGCATCAACCACCTTGACAGCCACATGCGGGCTACACAGCAGCCCGGCTAGCCAAAAGGGTGTTGCCTTGGTTTGCATGCCATACTCTCGGGATTTAAAATTCGAGTTTTTTGCGTGACTAAATAATTAATTCTAAATTAATTTTTAGAACTAATTTAACGAGCAAAAAATGAAAAATTAAACAAGTCCAACTTAAATTAAGAATTCATTAAGGTGCATATAACCAAAATTATTTCCAAGAACCATTCTTTAATAAAATTGGTTTAACTTGGTGCAATAAAAAATAAATAAAGTGCAATCACACACTATTAATTTAATTAATTTAAATTAATCATGAGATTTTGACAAAATAAAAGGGAGTTGGAAATATGAACACAATGTTCAATTTAAAGATTCCAACTTTAGCACTTGTGAATCTTTAAAAAATTATATCTTCCAATATGAAGATAAATAAAATTTCTATCACAAGATTCAAACTTTATGATTCCAATCAACTTAATACATGATTAAAATCAAAAGTTCAACCAAAAATTCATGGAATTTAGTAACTCAAAGTTTCAATCACTTAAAACAATTAAAGATTGAATCTTTAGTACTTAGAAGCAACAAAGAACAAATTTTTCACACTTAATGCAATGGATTTGCAATTATGTGAAAATAAAAACCAATATTTCAAGCACCAATTACTTCCAAGTAACCATGCTTAAAGAGGTTTAAAATTGCATATAAATTAAGGAAAGAACCAAATACATAACCACCCTAATTATGCCATTCAGATTCAAGGTTAGAAAGACTTAAAATTTTTCGTCAAAACGAAAAATCCCCCGAAAAAGGAATTTCAGGTCGTTTTTTTGGCTAAAAACACAGTCCTAACGGGTAAAATAATTTCCAGAACACCTTTTCCACCCAAAATTCACTATGTTTGGGCGAAAATCTGGGTTCTAGGCTGAAGAAAGCTTTAATACGAGCTTAAAAGTAATAAAACCGAGCTACTAATCTAATTAGCAACTTAAAACCAGAAAAATTAAGCCATAAAAACACCTTGAAAAAATAATATTATAAAAAATAAATAAGGATGGCTCCGATACCGCTGTTGGGTTTTAATGAGTCCGACTCGTCGCGGAAGTAAACCCGATCCAAGACCACACTCACAATAATTATAACCATAAAGCATAATTAACTTAAACAACTAGATTAAGAAAGAGATTAATACCTTTGGCGCATGCTTTGCTCACTAAAAGAGCTCTTACTTCGAAAGCTTTAAGCCTCGCTTACACGAGGACCTCCAACGAAGTCCACCCGTAACCCGAGCACCGAAAATGGTCCAATGCTTAGGAGTTAGCTAAGGCCGACCTAAAACCCGAGTAATTAATTGTGTTCAAAGGTTTTCACAATGGTGATGCCTTTTTCAACACTTACTCAAGCAATTTTCCCAATACCCCAACTTGGGTATTTATAGGGAAAACAAGAGTGAGATTCGCTCTTCTATTAATGTGGGAGAAATGATTTTTCCATTTTATTTTTAAATAAAAAATAAAATTAATAATCAAGCTACTAATAAATCAACAAGTGGAATGCTCACAAGAGAGGTTAGGTGAGGACCATTTGGAGATGGAGGGGACTAAACTTGCTCCCCACTCCTCTCCCATAGCCGGCCAACACACCATCCTCAAGCCAATTACTTCGCCACGTGGCACCCCACCACTTGGGCACCAAGACACCCAAGGTGGGCTGCACGCCGCTGCTTTACCCTTTGACCTAGCATGCCACGCACCAAGTGTGCAGGCTGCTTTGGTGAGGCCTGCTGCCAGCATGCCATGCACCAATGTCCGGGCTGCTAGCTGCAGCCTGCTAGCATGCCTCACACATTTGTGGGGGCTGCTAGCCATGGCCTGCTAGCATGCCTCGCACATTTGTGCGGGCAGTTAGCCTTGGCCTGATAGCATGCCTCACACATGGTGCGAGCTGCCAGCCCTAGCCAGCTGCTAGCGTTGGTGTGCTAGCACGCACTAGCCAGCCTAGGCTCGGCTTGGTGCGCTTGCTAGCCACCTTGCTAGGCCATATGCCCTTAGCACTCGGTTTTCTCGGGGCATTCCGATGCTAGGGGTATTTTGGTAATTTTGTTGATTTATTATTAATTTTCTCGTCTCGTCCTTTATTATTTTTGACTCGACTTTCGACGCTCCAAACTCGAATTTCCGACGTCTAAATATTAATTACTCGGGCGACTCATTAATTCCTTTCGAATTAATTCGTTGCATCGGTTCGTTATTGCTTGGGTGTGACCCGAAGGGTTCATTCAAGATTAAGCTGTAATATTAATTATACATTAATATTACTGATCAGAAGCGGTCTCCACCCAGGCATTTCGATCACTTGACCTTACTGAATAATTAGCTTTCTAATAATTCCGAACCCTCTATCGGAATAATACACTTGTTCAAAGGACACCATTCCTTTCACTAACATGATTAATAAGAAATCCTAGCATGTCACTAAACAATAAAGATCAAATATTTAACCCTAACATGATACTAACATGATAGAAAAAAATAGGAAGCAACCTAATCATGATAGTAGAAACCAATAAATAACATCCTAACATGATACTAGGAATTAATATAATTTAAGCATGCTTTCTATAAAAATATAGCAATAAAACAACTTACTTTGTTGCCTCATATCTCTTTCTATCAAAACAATACGCACGTTAGTAACTTCAAGAAAAATATTAAATCAAACAATTAATTTAAATAATTGAAATAGGGATTTGGGATCAAACCCTTAGAAATTATCAACCTTTCACGTCTAGGGAAAAGGAAACTTCGAGCTTGGTTATGTGCGTCTAAGACTTGTGAATGCGGTATTGTATTTTGAAAAGGGAAGGCTTAGAAAGAGGGAAAAAGAAAGAATAAGCTTTAGCTTAAAAAGAGAAAGAATTAGATGATTGTTAATGATTATTGGCCATCTTAAAAACGGGGAATAAAGACCTTATTTATGTAGAAAATAGTCCTGAAATTATCAAATATGTGTTGATGTTGTCTCTCATGATGCAAGGGTTGTAGCATCATAGGCTATCTCAATTGTTGACTCAATGACGAAAACTTAGGCACGGAGGCTAAGTACTTCATACTTTGTGATGCAATGATGATTGTGATATGATTTTGATATGACAAGGCATGCTTCAAAGTTGTGTTAAGATTTCATGACAAAGGGTTCCTAAAGGGAATTATCATTTGGTCATGTATCTGTGATGTGTGTGAAAGTGACACTAAAGTTTGGCCGCATAGGCTAAGTGTATGGAAAATATTTTGAGAAGAGTGAAATGATGGTGAATCTTAGGCTAGGTAGGCTAATGATGTAGGGATCAAGCCCCCAAGTCTAGCTCTAAATGGATAAGGATGAGCATTGGAGATCCCTTGATATGATCATGTATGAATGTAAATATGTATGTAAATGCATTTTATTACGGCCGCACCTCCAATGTGAGGTTGCCTACGTATCCGTTAAGAATCAGACCGAACGTAGCTCTAGCCGAACCTTGCACAAGTGTGTGTATACCTCAAAGAGGTCTGTTGAAGGGTTATAACAGGGTTAGGCTAAAGGTTGAAGAAGAAAAGATAAAGGCTCAAAACCCTAGATAAGCCCCTAAGGTGTGCAACCTTGCTTTTGAATCTTTATATTTGTATGCTTGAGGTTTCTCACTTTTGAACTCTCTTTTATTTATATTTTACTCTTTCTTTTTTGCTTTTGCTTTTTTCTGTATTGAATCTTTCTCTCTCTCTCTCTCTCTCTCTCTCTCTCTCTCTCTCTCTCTCTCTCTCTCTCTTTTATTATTTTTTTTAAGTGTGGGCAATCCCGATCATGCGGTCTATCACTCACTTGGAATTTATGTTTCTCGGGCGTGGTACTAAGCACTCGATAAGAGACACAATCTGAGACGTGTTCATATCAAAGATATGTTCATATTGATGACATTGGAACACTTGCCCTTTTGCACACTTTTATATTTTTCTATTTGAATTTTTGAAATTTTGTAACATCACTCAAGCTTTTGTATTTGAAAATTGCATAGGTTGCACATTATCCCATCCCAAGGTTAGGTAGATGTGGGTTGAAAAAAAGAGGTCAATTGTTAAACGAGGATCAAAGTGTTTTATCAAGAAAGGAATGTATTTTAGAAAGGTGAAAGTGATATGATATGTTTATAAGGGGTTCCCCAAATCATTGGTATACCTTGTGCTAAGTTTGACATTTTTTATTTTATTTTAATGCAATGCAATGATCATATGAAAAGAAATAAATTCTCATTTTATTAAAATGGGAAAGGATAAAATCTATGGAAACTAAGGAAGACAAAGGGTGCCTATGTTAGACTTTATGGGAAAGGGGAATTAAAAAATAAGAAAAGAAATCATGAAATCTTGTCATTAAAATCTGCCTTGTGTTTTCTGATTATCATCACTCAGTCTTATTGCCAGTTAGAGGCAACGAAATCTTGTTTGCATCTTTGAGATCTTGAATGAGATTTTGAAATCTGTAACATTCATCCGTGGTATGACCATTTCCTCGATGGTACTTGCAATAAGAGTTGGGATTTCATCTTGAAGATTGCTTTTCTGGCATTAGATCTTCAGTAGGGCCGATAGGTTTGATCAATCCTCGATCATAGAGACGATCGAAAGCAACATCATAGGTCATTCCAATGGGTGTGAGTTCTCTCTTAGGTTGCTTTTTAGGTCTTTGATTATCCATGGCTAAGACCTCATTAAGATCAAAGGTACTAACATTACTAATAGAGTAGGTGTTTTCGGAAGAAGAAGGATTGTCGTTCTTCTTTACTTTCCAGCCATTGTTGTTACTACTGTTAGTAGCTTTCTGTTTTGCAAGGTCATCTTCAATGTTAATGCCTATGTCATAGACAGCCTTGAAAGTATTCAAGTTGTGTTGGTATTTCAAATTCTTTGAATACTTCTCTTGGAGGTTCTTGATGAACATCCTTATGGACTCCTTTTCAGTAGGGACCTCTACCATCCTAGCAGAAGTTTCCCTCCACTTATTGAAGAAAGAAGTAAATCCCTCGTTTTCCTTTTATTTCAACATCTCAAGTTGTCTATGGTCTGTTTCAACTTGAATGTTGTATTTGTACCTATCAATTAAAGCGTTTGTGATAGAATCCTAAGAAGAGATTTTCTCTTTGTCAAGGGAGAAGAAACATTATTGACAAACGACTTCTAGAGATAGTGAAAACAACGAGTGGAAAGCTTACCTATCAATTCCCTTAATATTCATTATAGTTTCGAAAGATCTCAAATGGAAGTAAGGGTTATTAGTTGGCTTGAACTTAGGGATGTCATTGGCATTGAACTTTTGTAGAAGAAGTTTCTTGTCCACCGAGACCCCTTGGGAGCTAATTCCTTGATACTTATAATCGTTGGAAACTTTCTTAAGGCTTTCTTCCATGCGCTCAAGCTGTCATTGTTTACTAGGATAATTGACTTGAAGAACGAGAGTTTTGAACATCTCGGTCATGTTAGTCATGTTTTGTTTCAACTCATCAACTTCTTGTTGGGAAGCCATGAGTACGATTTTATCCTATGTCTGATGGGCTTATCGAAGAGTAGAACTTGAACGAAGGTGTTTTCCTTGATTAAGCGCCCTTTTCTCCTTGGCCAAGTGCTGTGGAAAGGGAGGTTATAGATACTTATTGTTAGTTATTTGACTCTAACTCGGTTCAACATGCAATGGATGGGAAGAGATCATGGAAGAATGAAGGGAATGGCATGTGTGGTGAAATCATGTGGAGAGTGGAAAGATGATATAGATGTGGAAGAATTAGGAATAGAGTGGACCCCCAAATCAAATAACAAAAAGAGCAACTCATGCATGAACCTAAGACATGGTCATGGTGTGAAAAGAGTATGTACAAAGTGTGTGAATACTTATGAGTGTAAGTGATATATTCAAGACTCGTGTCGTGACCATGTGACTAGACTCAAACAAAGACTAAGTTAAGAACTTACGTATGTGCAGTAAACTGGACAGGCTGTAGTATTTTAGTCATAACTTTTTATCTGTGACTCTGAATTGGACGAAATCAACGTCAAATTAAAGGTAAAACTAGGGGATACAGATCCATGGATTGTACGACACGTAAATCTTCCTAGAACTCCAGCTATAACTAAAAAAACTTGACGCTTGTGCAGTATACGGGAATAAAAATCCGGGTTGAAACAAAGGAACTATGACTTGATTTTAGACATTTATTAGCTCAAATTAATTAATTAAGAAAATTCTTTTACTCATTAGTTAGCTTATTGAAGAATATTTATAATCACAAGTCAAACCAAACAGTTAGTTTAATCACATATAAATATGTACAAGTAAATAACGCACAAGTAGTCAAATAGTCACAACATGATGCAATGAGTTTGCAACCTAACCATGGCTCTAGTTCTCTAAAGTTTAAGGATAAAGGTTAGTCAAAGAGGGTCCATGGTTATGAGTCCAAATGCACCGCGCGGAGGCCTTACCTTTGGAAGGGTTGGCACGTATGGATGGGACCCCGCAAGTTAAACTTGCTTCCATGGTTTGGTGAATTCACAAACTCGGATGTACCCGTCGTTGCAATGAGCGTTTGATACGGTGAATGAAGTGGGAATTCCCAGAGGGTTATGGCCATATGTAGAACACACATGGGTTCAGAAAAGTGAGAAAATAACAAAATCAGGAAGTAAAACCGAGCAAACTACACTAGAACCGTTTAAAGAAAGAACGTTGATTTCTAGCTCGGTATTGGAAGAAATCGGCGCAAGACAACATGGACCATCGCGAGACGATAGCCCTGTCGCACCGCGATATTGCTATCACGTCGCGACAGAGCCATCGCACTACGATGGGCACTGTTTTCTCAGCGTCAGTTCCTACATGCCTTAGCATCTCTCTTTGTTCTTAGAATTTTCCAATTTTCGCAGCTCTTTTTCGATTCTAGTTGTGAAAGATATTTCCCAAATTTCCTACGTGTAAAAATCCTATGTTTTTGACGCATTACGGATGTTCTATCTAATGTGGACCTTTTTATGATTATGCCAATAATGTCAATCAAAATTACGCACATGAATACTTAAAACTTTTCGAGTCTCATCCACTCATTCTAAATTATTGCCAAAATAAATTTTAGGAATTAAAATAGAAATCCTCCCCAGTGGAGTCGCCAAAAATTGTAGGGAATATTTCAAGCATCCCACACTTGATCCCCACTGTGATCAAACTCTTAAGTATGGTGGCGTTCAAAGGGAAGGAAGCTAGAGCAAAAGAGTCGCCAACAAGTTTTAGGAACTTGTAAACCGTTCACAGGGTGAAGGTTACACCACTTCACGATCCATGAGATCGCTAACTTCATAGTGGTCTTGAACCATGACTGGATATTCGGGGATGAAGGTACAAATCCAACCTAAAAGAGATTGAACCTACCCTAAATAGGCCTCTGCTTTATTCTTCTCATATTCATGTGTGCAATCTGACCAACATACAATAAATATATTAATCCTAAACCTGTTTAATCTATGTTGGTTGAATATTAATGCACAAACAAAACTATTATTGGCAATCACTTGAATAAAAATAATATTAGCCTAAATAAAATTATTAATTATCTTATTAAGCGTGATTTCAAGTACAAATCCCCTTTAAACTGATGCGTGCCATTTATGGCACTCTTAGGCTAGGTTTTCTTCTTATTTTTATACTCGTTTTTAGTCTTTTATGTCGTGTTTTTAGGGAATAATGCTTGATTTGTGTGTTTGTGTGTTAGTTTAGAGAAATGCGTGCTTTTAATGGTTTTCTTATTATTTTATTCATTTCTCGGCTATTTCTCTCGCTTCTCCGTTTCTTTGACTTGTTTTGTAGGTGTGCCGAGTTTTCCGAGATTTAATTATCGAGGAGGAGGCTCAAGCGCATTCAAGGAAGTCAATGGAGCTAAGTTCGATAATCCAAGCATGCAACTCAAGCAAACCAAGCTAGCTCCGCAAGCACAAGCACCTTGGAAGCAATGTTTTGGTTCGGAGTGTGCAAGTTCTTAAAGAATAAAAGGCTTCCCTCCTCGCGAACATCGCCTCGAGTGCACCAATGATAGGAATGATCGGGAGCGCAGAGATTGATCGAGCAAGCGAAGGAAGCAAGTCCACGAGCACCAAGCAGGGGTGCACGCGCGCGGATGGTGGTGCGCGCGCGCAGACCCAGCTGTTAGCGCAGACCCTGCTGTGCCCGCGCGCGGCCTGGGTGGTGTTAGTGCACAGATCTTCTGTGGCCTGCTGTGCGTGCGCACAGAAAGGTGGTGCGTGCGCACGGTTTGCCTTGTTTCCCTTTGCTCGTTTTATTATAAATTAGCCTTGTCATTTCTATTTGAGGGGACGATTTTTAGATTAGTTTTGTGACTTTCTATCTCATATCTTAGGTTAGGTTGAGAGCTTCTCTCTCTAGTTTTTAGGGATAGTTTAGGAGTAGTTTTAGAGAGAGAAAGTAAGGGATTTCAATGGTGGTTTAAGAGATTGAAAATCCAATGGTGACAATTGTATTGAAGATCTTCTTAATCAATCAATGAGCATTTCTCACTCTATCTCATCCTTATTGCTTTTTTCAATTTCATGTTTGTTTGGTTTAATCTTGATGTTTGATTCTTGATAGTGTAATTGTTCTTGATATTTTGTTGATTCTTGATTCCCTTAGTTGTTTTTTGATAGATAATGATTCTTGAGTAGTTGTTTGGCTAGGAATTGGGTGAAACTTGTATGATTGATTGATTGTGATTTATTTGGGAATTGTGTTGATTGATTGTTGAGATTAAAGTGATTAATAAAGGTTCGCATGTGTGTAATTGAATTAGGCCTTGAGAATTATGCTAGATTGCATTGTAATTGCTAATGACACGACCAATTGATTTAGGAATTGCAATTATCGATTGGTTTGGATTGTGATTCTCTTAGTTTGTTATTCATAGTGAACCCTAGCTTAACGATTAGGAGATAGCTCTTTGATTCCAATTGATAGCTCTTATCATTAGTCTTCACAACCTTTGATTGGCATGATCTTCCAAGTTGTTGTAATTATCATGATTACTTATATATCCCCATTCCTAGTGTTTTATTTGTTTGATTGTTAGTTTGTTAGTTGTTACTATTCCTTCTTCACCTTCGACTTCGACCTAGCTTAGGCGCATAATTGAGAGTGCTAGAACATTACCGTTCCTTTGGGTTCGACCCTTGAATTACCTCTATACTCGTATTTAGGTTTGTTAAGTGTTTATAAATTTAGTTTGACTTAGGGAGGATTAGTAAACGACCTAGTTTTCCTCTAGTCATAAACCTGCAAGAGAGGGTGTGATCAAGCAACAACAATAATATCAAGCAACATAATAACAACAATCATCATAATAACAATCTCAACAAAGCCTAATAATATTAGCAAGACCCTAGGAATGATACTAACATGATTAATAACAAATCCTAGCATGTCATTGATGAGTGAAATTTATGCCACGATTAAAGGCTCATTTTAACGGTTATTTCCCCATATTTGTAGCTTGTTTGTACCCTCTTTCTTATCTTTAGTTTCTCTTTCTTTTGTTCGTATTCTTTCCTACCTTTACTTCCTTTGTCTATTTTCTATCTTGGTTTCCTCGTTTGTGTTTTGTAGGAACCGTGGTCTTGAAAAGGAGAAGGCTTTAGCTAAAGGGAGCTAAGGGAAGCAAGATTAAGAGGAGTAAAGGGAAGGAGAGGAAGCAAGGGAAGCAAGATCAAGAGGAAGCAAAGGAAGCAAGATCAAAGAAAGCGAGATCAAGGGAAGAAAGTTCAAGAGAGGTGTGGTCAAAATTTTCAAAAGTTTGACCGAACCTCCAAGGTGCAAATGAAACAGTTTCAAACCATTTTTCAGCGATTTTGTAGGAGAAGCCGAACCCTCAAAGTTCTACCTTACCAGGAGCAGGGAGGTTCGGCCGAACCTACCCATGGTTCGGTCGAACGTACCTAGTGTTCGACCGAACCTACCCAGTGTTCGGTCGGACCATTTCCCGATTACAGCCGACTTTGTACGGACTATTTAAGTCCCTCTTAAGAACGTTTTAGATTTTTAGATTAGCTTAGCTTAACTTTTTGATTTTTAGCTTAATCTAGAGAGAGAAACACCATTAGTTTTGGCATTGTAGAGAGAGAAAGTGTGGATTTCTCCATTGTTGAGCTTGGATTTTGAAGAAGAAGCTTAATCAACCTCTTTGTAGAACTTCAACTTCAATGAATGAGAATTTCCTTATTCTTTTCTCTTTACTTTGCTATTTGATTTTGTTTTAGATTTCTTTTGCTTT
Organism: Chenopodium album; assembly: GCF_948465745.1. NCBI lineage: Eukaryota > Viridiplantae > Streptophyta > Magnoliopsida > Caryophyllales > Amaranthaceae > Chenopodium > Chenopodium album. The sequence goes on along the minus strand of NC_137850.1, from coordinate 25,421,775 downwards.
GTTAATTACTCATTAATTATGCTTTTGCTTGTTAATTTCATGATTGACTTGATGATTGCCATGGATAGTGAGTAGTTATCTAGCTAAGGGTGTGTGGTTGATGTAGTTGGAATTTGTTCATGTTTATAGTGTTGGGATTTAAGTTGATTGTGATTAAAGTCTTTACATGCTTGATTGTTCTTTGATCTTCTTGCAAAGTGCACGTTGCTAGTTGATTGAAGGTGAATCTTTGCTGAATGAAACGATAGTTGACTTAGCTAAGTTCATTTGTATCGATTTTTTCTTGATTGCACCTCCCAATATATGGTTCTAATGTGGAAGCATAGAGGCTATGTTAGGAGAAGCCAATTGACCCCGAAAGGTGGCTAGATTGGACTCTTTATATCGATATTCATGCATGTTTAGTTCATTATCGATTTGTTTCTATGTTATTGCATGTTCAAGTGAAACCTACATCTACCCATTCCCCTTGGTGTTCTCTTTATATTGTCTTTAATTCATTTCACTCTTAATTTAATCTTTTAGATATTTCCGTTCTTTGTCCCGAGATGGCTTAATTGATTAGTAGTGATCACAGTGTTCAGCTTCTCCCTGCGGTTCGACCCTTTGCTTACCTTATACTTGTATTTGGTTCATTTAGGTTATATAAATCTTATTTGATTTAGGGTTAGGCACATAACAACATGTTTATATCCCTTGTCAGTCACTAAACAATAAAGATCAAATCTTTAACCCTAACATGATACTAACATGATAGAAGAAAATAGGAAGCAACCTAATCATGATACTAGAAACCAATAAATAACATCCTAACATGATACTAGGAATTAATATAATTTAAGCATGCTTTATATAAAAATATAGCAATAAAACAACTTACTTTGTTGCCTCGCATCTCTTTCTATCAAAACAATACACACGTTAGTAACTTCAAGGGAAATATTAAATCAAACAATTAATTTAAATAATTGAAATAAGGATTTGGGACCAAACCCTCAGAAATTATCAACCATTCACGTCTAGGGCAAAGGCAACTTCGAGCTTGGTTATGTGCGTCTAAGACTCGTGAATGCGGTATTGTATTTTGAAAAGGGAAGGCTTAGAAAGTGGGAGAAAGAAAGAATAAGTTTTAGCTTAAAGAGAGAAAGACTTAGATGATTGTTGATGATTGTTGGCCATCTTAAAAATAGGGAATAAAGACCCTATTTATAGAGAAAATAGTCTCGAAACAATCAGAAAAGATCGAATTCGATTCGGAGTAAAACTACTTTTATCGCGGCCCGATGAAGCTGTCGTTTGGCGATGGTTCTGAAAAGATAAAAACATTGTACGGAGTTCTTTTCCTAATATAATTAAGTAATTAGACTCCGTATTTATCATAATTAAAAGCAGATTTAATCTTTTAAAACACTTGTTTTAATCCAAATAAAATTATTTATTTTCCAAAAAATATAATTATTAATCCTAATTCCACTAGAATTTAAAAGAACCTTATAGATTATTCTAGTAGATTAAAGTTAATCCTAATGATTTCAGGAATAATAATTAATGGGCCCTCCACTTGATCATTGGGCTGTATATAAAACTCATTTCAGGCCCAATTTAGTATTTTGGTCATAACTTCCTTTTTATTCATCGGAATTGGGCTTATAATATATCGTTGGAAAGATATTTTCGAGCCCCATCCAACTACACCATTATTGGACCCTTATCATGGATCAAACTAAAATGGACTAAATATTTTCCATTAATAGAGTACGAAAAGAAATATTTTCGAAAACAGACTGAATTATTTTTATTAAAACTTTCTAGAAAATAGAAGAATTCACGAGACTCTTCACATTTCACCTTACTCGATATTCAATGACATGAAAGGTACACATCACTAGGTTTGGTTTTCGGGGAGACATAATTAGGTGTCTACAGGTAGCAAATGTAGTTTTGGTGAACAAGCCGAATGGAGCATGGAGAATATGTGTGGATTACACCGACCTCAACAAGGAGTGTCCCAAGGACAGCTTTCCCTTGCTTAAAATTGACCGTTTGGTCGATTCAACGGCTAGACACGCCTTAATGAGCTTTATGGACGCATACTCCGAATTCCACCAGATCCCCTTGTGAGAAGAAGACCAAGAGAAAACTGTGTTTGTGACCGAGCAGGGTCTGTACTACTACAAAGTCATGTCGTTCGGTGCTAAGAATGCCCCTTGTCACAACTTAAGTCCCACATCCACCAAGCCAAGGGAGATGCCCATGGGTGCTAAGAAGCACCTTCCCCCTAAAGAGCTTTATTTTGATTTGGTGCTGTTTTCCTAGTGAACACCCAATTGACAATAACACAATAATGGGTCATTTGGGAGACCAAATGAAACCAAAATGAGCCTAAACTTGGGGATCCACTATTTTTGGCCTCGAGGAAGACAATGGTGCAGCCAGATTTTCTAGGAGAAATCCAAAACATTCCAGAACGTGCTAGGAGTCTCGGGATATGTCTAGAAGCTTCTATAACTTTCTAGAATGCTCTTGTACATTCTTGTAAATCCCAGAGTATGGTAGAATTCTCCGGATTGAGGCACATAAGAGATGCAACTAGAAAATGTATAGAAGAATCTAGAAAGCTAGGCTTCTAGGACCTTCCAATTGAGGAGGTTAGAATATTTTAGAGTAGAACTCTCTAGGTACTTGGGAGGCCTATAAACAGGGACCTTCCCCTCATTTTAAAGGATCCAAGCATTTTTGTAAACACTCTCTTACTCAAGCAATACAAGTTCTCTTAACTTACTCTCTCACTTACTTAAGCTTCCGTTGCGTTACTTGCTAGAAGCAATACTCGGGGTTAAGCCTTGACTAGTAGCCTTTGGGAAGAAAGTTAGTAGGCGCGCGTGCACCAGACTAGGGTGAGTTAGTTTGCACATGACAACGTGGTATCAGAGCAGCAACGATCGTTGGGTCGACGTTCTGTTGGCTTAGCTAGCATCGTAGCTTACGAAGGAAAAGTAAGTGTCGGGACAATGGGTAACAAGAACAAGGAGGCTAACGCATCACAAGTGCTCTAAGGCGGGGAGACCGAGGTCGTGACTCATGCTCTTCAAAAGCTTGAGAAGCGAGTGCATAGGGAAGACGAGAAGACATCCAAGCTCGAGCTAGCCATGGGCGGATTGTCCGATGCAATCGGTAAGGTAGAGCTTGATGTGTCATTACTCAAGGATCAAGTGGTTGACCTGGACAACCAACTTGAGGAGTTAGGCTTGGAGAATACGACGAAAGCTCACACCCTCGCTAATCAAGTTGTTGAAAAGGTTATGAGTGAACTAGCTAAAATGCGTGAGGAGTTCTCGGGGGAACTTCTCGATTTGAAGAACGAGAACGAGATTTTCAAGGAGGAACTCGCTCTCTGCCGTAAGGCAGCGGTAACCAGGGGAGTTACCACCCAAGCGGGGATAAAGATAGAGGTCCTTAAGCCTCAAAAATACAATGGGAAGAGAGATGCTCAGGAGATTGACAACTTCCTATGGGGCGTCAAAAAATACTTCAACGCTATGCGCTTGGAGAAGATCAGCACTGCCACCATGTACCTTGGAGAAGATGCCATACTCTGGTGGAGGAGACGGAGTTGGACATTAAGAAAGGAACTTGCATTATCAGTACGTGGGACGAGTTCAAGAAGGATTTCAAGCGACAATTTTTCCCACAGAATGCCAAGAAGTTCTTAATGATGAAGCTGCGTGATCTAAAGCACAGCAGCACCATTAAAGAGTACATCAAGCAATTTTCTACGTTGATGCTTGAGATCGATGATCTTTCAGAGGAGAACCAACTTATCTATTTCATCGGAGGGCTGCAACAATGGGCTCAGCAGGAAGTAGAACGGAGAAATGTGCAAACACTTGCTGAGGCCATAGCCGTCACCGAATCCTTGCTGGAGTTCAAGGGTTTAAAGAGGGATGGTAAAAGTGGGGGGAACAAGGGAAACGGTGGGGAGAAAAACCCACCGACCGAAGCAGCAGCAGTAGCAATCGGTTCGAGAAGAAGGACAAGGATAAGGGAAAGGGCCAGTCATCCGCTTTGTCGTCGGACAAGAGCAAGCATCAAGACTGCTTCTTATGCGGAGGGCCGCACTGGGCTAGGGAATGCCCAAGAAGACAAAGGCTCAATGCCATTATCTCTTCGGGAGGCGAGTCGACGAGCGGCGAAGCGCAGATGGGATCATTGCGCATCATGGGGAGTGTGAAGGCGACATTCGAAGCCGAGGGGTGCAGTGATGTGGTCAAGGTAAGCACACTACCACGCCCGAATGGAAAACTAATGTTCGTGGAAGCATTAGTTAATGGCAAGGCTTCTAGGGCACTTGTTGACACGGGTGCATCACACAGCTTCATTGCCAAGGAGGAGGCGAGCAAGCTGGGTGTTGAGTACACTAAGGAGCCAGGCACGTTGAAGACCTTCAACGCTTTACCCGTGCCTAACCGTGGCATAGCTCGCAAGGTGCCACTTAGTTTGGGAGAATGGAGCGGCACCGTAGATCTCACCGTCGTCAACATGGATGACTTCTCTCTGGTGTTGGGTATAGAGTTCATGGACTCGGTGAGACCTTTTTCATTCAAAAGGGACGGGTCAATGACTATTGTAAAAGACCAAGGAGCATGGTCCGTTCCCATAACCCGAGAAGAAGTCGAGGCTAAGATGATCTCGGTCATTCAGCTAGAGAGAGGGGTAAAGAAGGGTTAAGAAACATTATTGGCCGCCTTAGTCGAAGACGAGCCTTGTGGGGGCGAGGTTCCGTCCGAAATTTTAGGAGTGCTCGAGGAGTTCGACGATGTAATGCCTCCGGAACTACCCAAGAAACTTCCCCCTCGAAGGGAAGTAGACCACGAGATAGTGCTGGAGCTAGGAGCAAGGCCTCTAGCCATGGCACTGTATAGGATGGCACCACCAGAGCTTAAGGAACTAAGGAAGCAGCTCAAGGAGTTACTAGAAGCGGGGTTTATTAGGCCATCTAAAGCACCGTTTGGAGCACCTGTGCTATTTCAGCGCAAGCACGATGGGAGTCTTCACATGTGCATCGACTATCGGGCTCTCAATAAGGTAACCGTGAAGAATAAGTACTCGATCCGGTAGTTGCAGATCTTTTTGATCGACTCGGTAATGCCAGATATTTCTCCAAACTAGACTTGCATTTGGGATATTGGCAGGTGCACATTGCTGAGGGTGATAAGCCCAAGACAGCATGCGTCACCCAATATGGGTTGTATGAATTTCTGGTGATGCCTTTCGGTCTTACCAATGTCCTGGCAACTTTTTGTACCTTAATGAACAAGATCTTCCTGCCCTTTCTAGACGATTTTGTAGTCGTCTATCTCGAATATATCGTCGTGTATAGCGACAACTTACAGGATCATGCGCAACACTTGAGGAAGGTATTTCAGGTCCTGCGAGAGAACGAGCTGTACATGAAGAAGGAAAAATGCTCATTTGGACAGGAAGAGGTGTCTTTTCTGGGGCACCGCATCAAAGCCGGAAAGATCATGATGGAACATGACAAGGTGAGTTCCATCAAAGAATGGGGCGAGCCCAAAAATGTGTCCGAGTTGCGTTCTTTCCTTGGGCTTCCAAACTACTATCGGCGGTTCATTAAGAGCTACTCAACAAGAGCAGCACCACTAACCGATCTTTTGAAGAAAAAGGTGTAACGGTGCTGGAGCGACAAGTGTCAAGCAGCCTTCGTTGATTTGAAACAAGCAGTCACCGAAGAACCTGTCTTGGCCTTTCCAGACTACTTAAAGCCTTTCGAGCTACACACAGATGCCTCTGACTTGCTATCGGAGGAGTTCTCATGTGAGAGGGGCATTCGATTGCCTATGAGTCGTGTAAGTTGAATGATACCGAAAAGAGATATCCAGTGCATGATAAGTGAAAGGAATGGTGTCCTTCGAACAAGTGTATTATTCTGATAGCGGGTTCAGAATTATTAGAAAGCTAATATATTCAGTAAGGTCAAGTGATTGGAATGCCTGGGTGGAGGCCGCTTCCGATCAGTAATATTAATATAATTAATATTACAGCTTAATCTTGACTGAACCCTTCGGGTCACACCCAAGCAAATATATGCGAACCAACTCGATGAATTAATTCGGAAGAAATTAATTCGTCCCCTGAGTGTTAAATATTTAGACGTCAGTAATTCGAGCTTAGAGCGTCGAAATCGATCGTCGGAAGTCGAGTCGAAAAATAGTGAAAGACGAGACGAGAAATATTGATAAATCAACAAAAGACCAAAATACCCCTAGCATCGGAATGCCCTAGAAAACCGAGTGCGAAGGGCGTATGGCCTAGCATGGTGGCTAGCATGCGCACCAAGCCGAGCCTAGGCTGGCTGGTGCGTGCTAGCGCACCCATGCTAGCATCGCAAATCTAGGCGCTACCTAGTGCGTGCTAGCATGCTAGGCACTGCCTTGTGCGCGCATTGGCTAGCAAGCCATGCCGCAACAAGCTGCAGCAGCTAGCACGATAGGCGCGCCAGCTAGCCACAGCTAGCAGCAGCATGGCGAGGGCCATTGCTTGCTAGCAGCGAGGCCAAGGCACAAAGCCACAGCAGCCCGCACGAGCATGCTGGGCAGCAGCGCCTAGCAGCCCGCATGCGAGTGTTGGGCCTGCTGGGCTTGCGTGCTCGTGGGTGCCACGGACAGCAGCACATGGCAGCCCACCTTAGCTGCCTTGGTGCCCAAGGGTGGGTGCCATGTGGCTTGTGGTCCTTGAGTGTGTGTGGTGTGAGGTGGACGGCTAAGGGAGAGGGAGTGGGGAGCAAGTTTGGTCCCCCCCTCCTCCAAGTGGTCCTCACCTAACCACTCACATGAGCTTGCCACTTGTTGATTTATTACTAGCTTGATTATTTATTTTATTTTAGCTTTAAAATAAAATGGAAAAATCATACTATCCCACATTGATGGGAGAGTAAATGATACTCCCATCATTTCCTATAAATACCCAAGTATGGGCATTGGGAATGATGCTTGAGTGGGAGTTAAAAAGAGCATTCCATAATTTTTGGGAAAACTCTTAAACTCACATAACACTCGGGTTTAGGTCGGACCTTGCTAACCCCAAGGTAGTAGACCTTAAAGTTGTGTTCGCCCATTTGTGGGTGGATACCATCGGAGGCGCGGCGCTTGACGTGCTAGTAGCTTTCAAGTAAGAGCCCCGGGTTTTGGGCGAAGCTCGATTCGAGGGTAAGATTCGTTATCTTTTCTTTGTGAATATTTATTTATGCTTTGTGATTTTAATTATTGCGAGTGGTTCCTCGGGAGGGGTTGTTTCCGCGGTGAGTCGGACTCACCAAACCCCAACAGCGGTATCGGAGCCCCGCTCGTTTATTTTTATAATCATGTTTTTCAAGGTTTATTTTTGGCTTAATTTTCTGGTTTATGTTGCTAATTAGATTAGTAGCTCGGTTTTATTTATTTAATCTCGTTTTTAATGTCGATTTTGGCCCAGAACCCAGATTTTCGCCGAAGACTAGTGAATTTTGGGTGGAAAACGTGTTCTGGAAAGGTTTTTATCTTGTTGGGGCTGTGATTTTAGCCAAATTCTGACCAGAAATGCCTTTTTCGAGGGGTTTTTCGTTTTTGACGAAAAATTTTAAGTCTTTTCTAACCTTGAAATCAATGGCATAAATTGTTGATTATATGGTTGATTATTTGCATATTTTTCTGCACTTTTATGTCCCCTTAAAGCACACTTACTTGGTAGTATTTGATGCTTAAAGGTTGATTTATTTTCACATAATTGCAAACGAATTGCTTTTTAGTGTGAAAATTTTATTTTGAGGCTTCCTAAGTGTTAAAGATTCAATCTTTATTTGAGATAAGTGATTGAAACTTTGAAAACCACTAAATTCCATGTTATTTTGAATTTAACTTTGTTGTTTTAATCATTTTGAGTTGATTAGAAACATAAAGTTTCGATTTTTGTGATAGAAATTTGGTTATCTTCATGTTGGAAGATATAATTTTCAAGGATTCACAAATTTTAGATGTTGGAATTTTCATTTGAACATTAAAGTTCATATTTTTCTAACTTCCCTTTACTTTGTCAAATTCTCAAGTTTAATTTAAATTGATTAAATTGAAAGTGAGAAATTGCCTCAATTTTATTTTGCACCAAGCTAAACCAATTTAATTAAAGATGGTTCTTGGAATTATTTTGGTTATTGCACTTTGAAATTTTATTAAGTTAGACTTGTTTAAAATTTTATTTTGCTCACTAAATTAGTTCTAAAATTAATTTAGAATTAATTATTTTTGTCTCGCGCAAAAGGGATCAAATCCCAAGGTAGTGGCACGCAAAACGAGGCAATGCACCACCATGGCGAGCCGGGCTGCACAGCAACCTGCATGTGGCTGCCAAGGTGGTTGCGCCGCCTCGATTGTGGGCCACACGCGCGGCAGCAGCCACGCACAGCAGCAGCTCACGCGCGGCAGCAGCAGCCACGCACGGCTGTGCTGTGGCAGCGGCTTGCGGCTTGCGGCCGTGTGCCGTGGGCCGTGTGTTTGTGGTCTTGGCGTGTGCGTATGCTTGGTGCGGTGAGGTGATTAGCCGTAGTAGGCTTGATGTTATTTATTTTTCCGTTTATTTATTTTAATTAATTTTGTTTATTTTAATTAAAATTTTGGGAGGCTAGGCCTCGATTTTTGAGCGGCATTGGCAAAATTTCATTTTGACAAGTTTGGGTGCTACCAACTTAATTAATTGGATTAATTAAGGAAATGCGGAATTTAGTGGGAGCTTCAATTATTAATGACGTAATTTATATAATCGGTTAAACAACTTTGACTAGTTTTAATTAGGCGTGTTAATCGGATTAACCACCTAGATTAGTTACTAGTGCGCGCGTTGTTTGAATGCATTTTACTTGTTGTTAATTTTGTAAATTGCATGGGCCATTCACAAATAGTGAATGGATGAATGGAATATATATATTCTCTCTCTCTCACAGGTTTTATGAAATGGCAACTAGTGGGACCCGACTAGGACAGAAAATACGGACTACGTGTCGTTATGTATTTTTGTAAATCTAAATACAGTCTATGCACCATTAAGTATTTTTGTACTTTAATATTTAGATTATTCCTAGTTATAGACACTAGTTTTTGCATAGTTTGGTTAAGTCTTGAAGACGGCGTATCTTGGAAGACAAAGCCTTGAAATGCAAATGAAGACCTTTTGAAGATATGAAGATTTCAAGGGGTCATGCTAGTTGCCAATATGCATCTATTATTTCGCTTTATATTTTATGGTTATATATATGTGTGTGAAATATTCGTTAGATGCATGTTTAGGTTTTCTTGATGTTGCGATGATTAGTTAAGTTCACTTAAATCAACCAACATAGAAATCCTAGGTCCCTAATAATATTGAGTAAAACTTGCCTTTCCAAAACAACACTTACTAACCGGACTATGGTGATGGTAGGCTACGCCAAAGCGAGGTGCCATCACTGCTCTAAGGGGCATAAGGCACACCGGGTGTGCACGTTGGTTTTGGTTTAACTCATCGGTATGAGTGAGGAGTCCTCACATACCGTGGCAAAAGAGATACATCGTCAAAGATGCATTAGATGCGACGATTGTCTAACCAAGAGTGGCTTAGAGCCATTAGCAAGGCAATGCTTACCTAGAATATTGAGTGTTTAAGACAAGCCAAAGCATGCTTAACCACTCTTTGTTTCTTCGGATCTTGGAATCGCCTTATTTTCACCAAATAGGGACAATTTTTATGTGTAAATAAGACGTTAAATAAGTATTGAAAATTTGCATGAATAAAATTCAATCTTATTTAAATATTTTGAATGGTTTTTCATTAAAATTCTTTCAATTGTAGAATCATGTCTTCAACTATTAACAACGACCTTATGTACCCGGAACTTCCCGAGAAGTTACCATTTTTGCTCAATTTGGTGAACTTCAAGGAATGGGAAGATGAACTCCGAAAGACTCTCAGGAATTGCTACCTAGAGCATATCTTGGACACTCCGATCCCGAGTTTCTACTCGAAAGGGATCATGAGTGATGAAGCTCATGAAGAATGGAGTATAGATTGAAAGAGAGTTTCCAAACTCATGGCAAACTCTATCTCGGATCAATGGAGAGGGGTTTTCTGCGGCTATTTTCCGGACATGATGCTCAAAGCTCTTGAGGATGTGGTCAATATGAGGGTCACCAAGAGTGCTAGGGGCAATTATGATGGTCATGTGGAGGATGTGACAAGGTCACTCTCAAAAATGAGGATCAAGCCACCGCAAGAATGTTGTCTCTCGAAAGAAAGACAATAGGTATGGGGAAAAGTCTACAATGCGAGACTTAGGCCTGGAATGCCACTTCAAGCTCATGTAATTAACATGACAAGGTTATTCAACCATCTGGAGCTAATTGGCAAACCAGTGGAAGACGAGCAAGCGGCTCACATGCTTCTTAGCTCTCTTCACTCGGGGTATGTGGGACTTAAGATGCGTCTCACCGCCAGTAGGGATACACTGTCCTTAAGGGAAGTCATCCAAGAGCTTCAAAAGACCTATTCTTGCAAGAAGGCTAACTTTGCCCTTAGACCAAGGAAGAAGGAGTTCAAAGACAAGAGGAAGATGCGCTGCTTCTATTGTGGTAACCCCGGACACTACAAAAGAGAATGCAGCATGTATCTGGATGATGAGGCGAAAGGAAAAGTAACCTCAACCTCAGGTATCATCTTATTTTCTTGAATATAAACAATTTTAAAAGGTATTAGATACCGGAAAATTGACTCACAACACATTCCTTTTCAAGAACCAAGTGAGCGGTGCTTTTTCAAGAGGAATCGAGTACACAAGTAGGATGAAGTGATCTATCCAAGAGAAACTTGTAAATCTCATGTTTTGTCTAAAGAAGTAGAACTTATCTACCATACTTTTGATGTATTTCCGACGTTGGACGTCATTTTCATCAAATCGAGACCTTTTGTTTTGATGTCTTGAACATATTTATGGAATGACACTTTCATGTGTTTTTAGACAAATGTTTGATACCAGTACAAAGAAAGCTAAGACTACACAGTCTAGTCAAACTTACTTGTGGCATTGTCGCCTTGGCCACATTAACATCAAACGCATCAAGAAACTTCTACAAGAAGTTATTCTTGACTCATTTGATTTAAAATCCTTTGAGAATTGTGAAGGATGTTTATTAGGTAAGATGATAAAGCAACCATTCTCCAAGTTAGGAGAAAGGGCTGGTGACTTATTGGGACTTATACACACCGATGTATGTGGACCAATGAGTACACCCGCAAGAAGTGGTTATCGGTATTTCATAACCTTCACGGACGACTTTAGTAGATATGGTTATGTCTATCTAATGTCGCACAAATCTGAATCGTTTGATAAATTCAAAGAATTTCAGAAAGAAGTTGAAAACCAACTCGGCAAGAAAATCAAGGCACTTCGATCGGATCGAGGTGGCGAATATTTGAGCCAAGAGTTTGATGACCATCTGAAAGAACATGGAATACTTTCAGAGTTGACACCTCCGGGAACTCCTCATTGGAATGGAGTATCTGAAAGGAGGAATCGAACCCTGTTAGACATGGTCCGATCGACTATGGGTCTTAGTGAACTTCCAATCTCTTTCTGGGGACATGCACTTTTAACTGCGGCACTCACACTGAATCGTGCTCCGTCAAAAGCAGTGGAAAAGACTCCATATGAATTATGGACTAATAAACCGCAAAGGTTGTCTTTTCTCAAGATTTGGGGATGCGAAGCATATGTCAAGAAACTCATTTCTGACAAACTTCATCCAAAATCTGATAAGGTTTACTTTGTGGGTTATCCAAAAGAAACCAAAGGGTATTACTTCTACAACAAATCCGAGAACAAAGTGTTTGTTGCTCGTGATGGTGTCTTTTTGGAGAAGGAACATCTCTCCAAAATGACAAGTGGGAGGAAAATCGAACTCGACGAAGTTCGAGAGGACGAGCAACAAGGACAAGGTGACAATCAAAGTGCTTACCAAGCAGCTGTTGACGTTGGTCAAACTCAAAATATGCAAAGTCAAACTGACAATGCAAATGCTCAGTCCATTGCCCTACGTAGGTCGACTCGGCCAAGATCTCAACCTGACAGATATCTCGGTGTTGTATTAACCGAAGATCAGGACGTCCTAGTAGTGGATGGAGATGAGCCGGCAACCTACAAGCAAGCTATGACGAGCCCTGACTCTGCAAAATGGCAAGAGGCCATGAAATCCGAAATGGACTCCATGTTTGAAAATCAAGTATGGGACTTGGTTGATTTACCCACAGGTTACACACCTATCGGATGTGAATGGATTTTCAAGATGAAAACCGACAAAGATGGAAATGTATTTATTTACAAAGTAAGGCTGGTAGCAAAAGGTTATAGGCAAATTCATGGCGTTGATTATGATGAAACCTTTTCTCCAGTTGCCATGCTTAAGTGCGTTCGAATTCTTCTAGCGATTGCTGCATATTACAATTATGAAATATGGCAGATGGACGTCAAAACTGCCTTCCTCAATGGGATTCTGGAAGAAACTGTGTATATGACACAGCCTGAAGGTTTTTTCGACCAGAATTATCCTAAGAAGGTATGCAAGCTTAAGAAGTCAATTTATGGACTAAAGCAAGCAAGAAGAAGTTGGAATCTGTGATTTGATGAAGCCATTAGTAAGTTTGGTTTTATCAAGAATCCAAATGAGTCTTGTGTCTACAAGAAGGTCAGTGGGAGTGACATCGCCTTCCTAGTCTTATATGTCGATGACATTTTGCTCATTTGAAATAGCATTCCATTGCTGGAGTCTGTAAAGACTTGGCTCGGGAAATGTTTTTCAATGAAAGACTTGGGAGAAGCTCAGTACATATTAGGCATCAAGATCTATAGGGATAGATCAAAAAGGATGATTGGAATGAGTCAGAGTACTTATATCGATAAGGTACTGGCTCGATTCCAAATGGAAGGATCCAAGAGAGGGCACCTACCTATGTCACATGGCATAACCTTAAGCAAGAAGCAGTGTCCAAAGACACCTGATGAGCGAGAAAGGATGAGTCGAATTCCGTATGCTTCGCTTATCGGATCGATCATGTATGCCATGATATGTACTAGGCCGGATGTATCGTATGCCTTGAGTGCTACGAGCCGATACCAATCAGACCCAAGAGAGGCGCATTGGACTGCGGCTAAGAATATTCTGAATTGGTTGGTAAAGATGAATTGGTTGTTGAGGGATATACCGACGCAAGCTTCCAGACAGACAGAGACGACTTCAAGTCATAATCAGGATACATATTCTGTCTCAATGGAGGAGCGTTTAGTTGGAAGAGTGCAAAGCAAAGCACAACCGCTGATTCTACAATTGAAGCCGAATACTTGGCAGCATCTGAGGCAGCCAAGGAGGCAGTTTAGATTCGCAAGTTCATTGATGAACTTGGTGTTGTACCCTCGATCAAGGGTCCAGTAGACCTCTATTGTGATAACAATGGAGCTATTGCTCAGGCTAGAGAGCCACGAGAACATCAGAAGGCCAAACATGTCCAGAGGCGATTTCATATGATTCGGGAATGGAAGTCAAAAGGTGAAATCAGAATTTGTAAAGTTGGAACGGATGATAATGTAGCCGATCAACTAACTAAACCTCTGTCTCAAGTGAAGCACAACAAACACATTGAGGCAATGGGAATCAAGCATGTTGCGAACTGGCTTTGAATTCCATTTATAGTGTTTTAATCAAATTTTGAATAATGTTGATGTAAAGAACCATGATGAACCCTTCAGTTTTTGGAGTAATTAAAATTTTCATGCAATTTAAATCACTCCGTCTCTACTTAATTGTGGTTTAGAATTAAATAATGAGTCCATTTGATTTTAATAAATATTCAAAATAGGGTATCAAGTCAATGGCTTGGATAAAGAAACACCTATTAAGTGAACGTTGAATATTTTAATCGAAAATTATCCCTAATCAAGGTCGTATTCTGTGGACGAATAATGACCATAAGAGATTAGTGTGTAGTATGATTTGTAGCACCGTTTCTTGTGCTATGAGGATACAAATCATTTGCACGGGTATTGGTTTAGAACCATACTGGACAGACCTATGAGGATGCTTTAAGAGATTAAAAATCGTCATAAGTATTTTCTCATTATTACTATCGGAACTCTTTTCCTTTGACCATGAGTAGTGGGAGATCTCTTGTTTGAGTACTGGTCCGCTTTGGTATCCGCCAAACGTCTGCCGTAATTGGGGATTATAAAGACGGATATCGGCGGGTGAGTCCTCTTAGTAAGAGAAGCTACATTACAAGACTGGAAATGTCCCCCTACTAACAATAAGGAACATGTCTTGTTGTTTACAAGGCCTCTCGAAGAGCGAGACTGTGAAAAATGCATGGCCGTGCTCAGATGGATTTTAGAAATCATCTGCTTATTGACAGTCAAACTCGGATTTCGAGAAACACTTCTGGACGTAACAGAGATGACTAGTAATCTTACTCTATAGTTCATGAAGAGACATGAAGAGACATAGGATAAGGGCTATACACTAAATGCACACTTGTCCGGAAGGACAAGTGGGAGATTGAAAGGAATGGTGTCCTTCGAACAAGTGTATTATTCTGATAGCGGGTTCAGAATTATTAGAAAGCTAATATATTCAGTAAGGTCAAGTGATCGAAATGCTTGGGTGGAGGCCGCTTCCGATCAGTAATATTAATATAATTAATATTACAGCTTAATCTTGACTGAACCCTTCGGGTCACACCCAAGCAAATATATGCGAACCAACTCAACGACTTAGATCGGAAGAAATTAATTCGTCGCCTGAGTGTTAAATATTTAGACGTCGGTAATTCAAGCTTAGAGCGTCGAAACCGATCGCCGGAAGTCGAGTCGAAAAATAGTGAAAGACGAGACGAGAAATAGTGATAAATCAATAAAAGACCAAAATACCCCTAGCATCGGAATGCCCTAGCAAACCGAGTGCTAAGGGCGTATGGCCTAGCATGGTGGCTAGGATGCGCACCAAGCTGAGCCTAGGCTGGCTGGTGCGTGCTAGCGCACCCATGCTAGCATCGCAAAGCTAGGCGATGCCTAGTGCGTGCTAGCATGCTAGGCACTGCCTTGTGCGCGCATTGGCTAGCAAGCCATGCCGCAACAAGCTGCAGCAGCTAGCACGCTAGGCGCGCCAGCTAGCCACAGCTAGCAGCAGCATGGCGAGGGCCATTGCTTGCTAGTAGCGAGGCCAAGGCACAAAGCCACAACAGCCCGCACCAATTTGAGCCTAATGTTTCCCTTTCTTGTCTTAACCACATTACAAACCAAATGGCCTATGTTTACCAACCCTTTTATTTAGTGAAGCATTGACATGTGAGGTTTGAGTTTTGAGAGTGTTGATCATGAGCAAGAAAACTTTGTGAATTGGTTTGAGTACGGTATTGAAAGTTGAGCTTGAAAAGAAAATGCAAAAAAGTTTGAGAAGAAATATGCAATTCACGAAAAGCAAATGAAGTTTCAAGAAAAAGCCGTCCATGGTTACAAAAACGCAAGGACATAAAAAAAAAAAATTGAATAAGAAACAAAAACACAAATATATTTTAGTTTGGTTTCGTTTTATTCCCTTGTTTAAGCATTGGGGACAATGCTTCGTTCAAGCCTGGGGGGGAGCGTTCCTTCATTTTTGTATATATTGTGTATGTGTTAGTGTTGAGTAAGCTTGGGGGAGATGGCATTATTGATATTTTTGTATAAAATTTTGTGAATTCTTGAGTTTGTTTTTGAGAGTAGGCAACTCTTTTGCTTCACTTAGGAAATATCACCAAAATTTTCAAATTTTTACCCCGCCTTAACCCTTAGCCTTACGTTACAACCCAATAAAAGACCCTTAGACTTTAGTGGTGTTAGGTCAAAGAACGGTGGAGGGAGATAGACTTCATACCTATGGAGAAAGTATGCATAGTTGAGATGTCGGGATTACCTTCTCAAAGTTTTTCATTTCTTTATCTTTTTCCGGTTCCTTCGTGGAATCATGAGAAGCTAGCTTAAGGGTTGATTTGAAGCTAGTGGAGAGAACGCGGCCCGATTGGTTAGGGCTAGGGTGGATTGAGTCCTTATTAGTTCTCTATGCTTAGCATATATTATGTTTCAATCAACCATTGACATCTTGGAACGTGCATACATTTGTCTATTTAGAAAGGTTTGCATTCATTGGTGCTTGTTCCTATCTCTTATCCAAATATGAATTTGTGTTTTGCTTTCTCTTTTTATGTTTCTTTTTCTTTTCTTTTTTATTGCCGTGCCTTGGTTTTTGTCTAGAGTTGTGGGTTAAACTCTTAGGACACCCTCACGAGAGCACACTCGTCCTCTAGGCCGATCTAGGGGTTTAAAGGGCTTGTCATTAGTTGCTAAAAGTGACCGTGATTCCTAAGAAAGTGAGTTAGTGTATATTCATGTCTCCTTTAGTGTTCTAACTTTGCTTGAATAAATCATTCTCCTTCTCCCGTGTTTCATGTTAATTTGCTCGAGGACGAGCAAAAGGTAAGCTTGGGGGAGTTTGATAAGTGACTTTTATGTCACTTTTAGGGTGTTTATTGAGTCGTATTCCGGCTTATTTTCCAATAATTTCACCCTTTTTTATCCTTTATTTCTATTATTTTATTATTCTCGTCTTTTATATTTATTTTGAGTATTTTTGGAGCGTTTTAGTTTATTTTCTTTATTTTATTAGTTTTAGTCTATTTTCGTATTTTATTTTATTTTATTTGCTTGCGTAGTTTTAATTATTTTTTTTAGTTTAGTTTTATGCCCCTTATTTTCTATTTTATTTCTATTTTATTTATCTTATTTTATGTCCCGATTCTCCAATGTGTATTTTTGGTTGTGTAGGTATGTTTTCGGGTTGAAGCACGGATTTCAAAGTCAAGTGGTTTGCATTGGATGTTCGAGACCCGAGTCAATCAAGTCAAGCTGCTGCCCCTTATCCTTCAGCACAGCATTACCTCTCCTCCACCACACACTCGATCTCCTCGTCCTTCCCTGCTCCCTGCTTTTCCTCATCACCAACACCAACAGCAACATCAATAACACAACACCACACACGCACCACTGCTCCCTGCTCCCTCACGCACACAACAACTCCCTCACCATCAACAACCATCAACAACCATCAACAACAGCAGCCCCAGCTGCTCCCATCACGCAACACCACCAGCTCCACCACACTGCCCTGCTCCCTGCTTCCTGCTTTCCACTCACAAATCACCAGCAACACCCCGCAACACCACCTACAGCACCTCAGCGAACAAACACTCTCTCCAGCCACGCAAAACCACCAATCAACCAATCACCACGCAGCCAAAACAACCAGCAACAACAACAACCACCAGCCATCACACCGACACCAAACCAACCTCCAATTAACCACGTTTCTCACCCCAACATCGCCAACACTCGCAGCCACGCACCACCTCCAACCAAACCGCCAACAATAACCACCTCCAATCAACAACAACCACCCAAATCACCACCAAATTACATACCTCATATCCGCGCAACTCCAATTGCAACTACCCTGACCTTCGCGGCCACGCAGCCCTATCAGAAGGCGCACAAATTGCAGTCCAAAATCAGAGTCGAGGCAGAAGCTATCGCGCGACCTCTGTGCGATGTCTTTGCAGGCGCGCAATTGTGGGTCAATCACGAGCTTCTCACGCGAGTTTTAATGAAAATTTAACGGCCTTGATTGATTGCTACTGATGTCGGTGATGATGGTGTTTTGATTTGAGCCATTGATGATGCGTGATGGCGATGATGGAAGTTCAGAGCAGCCACGAAGAGTCTGATGCGTGGGAATGTTGGGGATTTTTGGGGTTTATTTTCTTTTTCATTTTCCTTTTATTTCCTTTTATTTTTAGTTTTGTTTTTTTTTTTGGTTTAGTTTAGTTATTTTAATTATTTTATTTAGTTTTATTTCTCTTTTATTTTTATTTTTATTTTAGCTTGTATTATAAATACCCCTTTGGGGTTATTTTCTCAAAACTTTTAATCAACATCTTAGATTAGTATTAGAGTAGTTTAGCTCTTTTATTTTCTCTCTCTTAGGGTTAGATTAGTTTAGAGAGAGAAAGCTTGGATTTTTCATGGAGTTTTTGGGATTTTGAAGAAGCAAATTTGTGAATTTTTCTTCTCAATTATTCAATGAGTTTTCCTAACTTTTTCTCACCTTTATTGCTTTCATTTATTATTGTTTTTGCTTATTTATTTGTTTATTTGAGTAGATTAATTAGTTTAGTTATTTGATTCTTGCTTTTATTATTATTTTACCTTGTTTTCCATGTTTTTGTTCATTATGTTAGCTTAGACTTTGTTCTAGGGAAATGGATGAAGGTTATGTTAATTAATTTAATGATTGATTGTGGTTAGTATGAAATTGTTTCTTGATTATTGTGTATGGATGATGCTTTAATGGATTAGAATCTTTCTAGCTAATTGATTCTATGTTCTTAATTGTGCTTTCAATCAATTGTGCGAGAGTGAGTTGGTTGAGGGTCTAAATTCTTCCATACCTTTGCTAGGCTAGTTGCACGAGAATGAATTAGTTTAGTAGGATAATTAACATGCTTAATTGTGCGAGAGTGAGTTAAATGTGTTGATTGTTCCTAATCGAGGGCATTTTTATCTAATTATATGATTTTGTTGAATGCATTGATGTAATTGGATTCCACTTTCCCTAGTTTTAGTTATTTGTCCTTAGTTGTGTTTAGTTGAATCTCTCTCTATCTCACAAGCTTTCCTAGTAGTCTAATTAGCACAAATTGATACACTTAGTCCTTTTGGGTTCGACCCTTTACTTACCCCTATACTCGTATTAGGGTAGTTTAGGATTATAAATTTCTAATTTGATTAGGGGTAGTAGACCAACGACCTATCTAACTCCCGATCAACTCTCTTTCTCAAGCAATACAATTTCTCTTAACTTACTCTCTTGTGCTTACTTACTCTCTCACTTACTTAAGCTTTCGTTGCCTTAATTGCCTACACTAGTGGAAAAAAGCTTATTTGTAACAAGCTATTTGTAACGGGCATATTATTTCCCGTTACAATTACATCATTTGTAACGGCCAAAATCAATGTCCGTTACAAATAAGCCGTGACTTGAGCATGAAAAGATATATTTGTAACGGGCGGATTAGTGCCCGTTACGAATAAGTTGTTATTTGTAACCGTCATTATTCTGCCCGTTACAAATAACCAACTATTCGTAACCAACAAGGAATGTCCGTTACGAATAATGTTTCAAAGTAAACCCTAAATTTTTTATTTTCCCTTTCTCATCACTCTCTCTCTCATCAAAATATTTCCCCTTTCTATCTCCAATAATATTGAAGCTCAGTTCGGACCTCAGCTCCCCGAACTTCGGCCGATCCTGAGCTCGTGCTCTCCAAACTCCGGTGGTCCCCAGCTCCCTCAACTCCGGCCGTTCCTCAGCTCGGTCCTCTTCAAACTCCGGTGCACTCTCTCGTCCCGACTCCCTTGAAGCAGCGCTCTCTCCATTGAAGCAGCTCGCTCTCCATTGAAGCAGCTCGCTCTCCATTGAAGCAGCTCAAGCTCTCCATTGAAGCAGCGCTCTCTACTCCCTTTCTCACGCAGCAGCCCTCTCTCCATTGAAGCAACTCAGCTCTCCCTTCCTGCTCAAGAAACTCCCATCAATAGCTTCCTGTAAGCTCAATTTGATGCTATCTTTCTCTCTCCTCCCCCAATTTCGTAACCCTTGTTTCAATTTTCTTAATTGCAATTACTTAATTATAGGTTTTTAATTTTTTTTTTCCGAATTAATTAATTAATTTTACATGTTTAATTTGATTTTTTCCATTGAGTGGAAATAAATCTTAAATTCATAATGTTTTAGATGGATTTGAATTAAGATTCTAATTTATTTTTGCTGAAAAGTCCATTTGATTTTTCATAAATAAAATCATGGTTAAAGCTCAACTATATAGCAAGATTGAATAAGGTAGATTGATAAACTCCATAGTAGATGTCTGTAGTATAACTTTGCATTTTACTAGATGGAAAAGCAAAGGGTAACATGATATTGTAATTATAAAAGGGTGTTATAAATAATACTGTAATTATAATAATATTGAATGGTAAAATATTTATTTCAGGAATAAAATGGGAAAGCCAGTGATAATTGATCCAGCTTTTTTGGTGGGCTGTTAAGTAAAGGGGTCTTCCCAGTTCATTTAAGCTGTTCACAGGTTAATTATTCTCTAATCTTTTTTATCTAATTAATTGCAAATTATATATTATTTATAGTTATTATTTATATGAGGTACTCCATTCTTTTTGTTAACACTAACTCCTATTTTTCATGAATCATTTGAAGGTTAGGAAGTTATATAATTGTGTAGATTAAGGGGGATAATTCAAGTTAGCTTTATAAAGGAGAATGCTTGTGCACTAAATATGAACACAATAGATTTGTCATATCCTTGTTGCTGATTCTTGCAGTTCAAATGTTTATAAACACGAATACATGCTGACAGTGGTTTTCGTTTTTGACAAATTATCATACAGTTCAATTTTTTTTTCCGTTTACAACTTCTGCTTTGTGCACATGTAGCAGGCACTCCAGTTATTCTCTTTATGGGTGAGATGATTGGGCTGGTGGCTTTCTTTTTGTTTCAATATTTGTGTGTATATATACATGCTTCAATTTTATTGAATAGTTTTTGTTTACATGGATAAGGAGATGTTGTTGTCATATACTTTAAGAGATCATAGAAAGTCACTCTTGACGTTTTCTAGAAGTCTTTCACTAGATAGTGACGAGGTATTTGGATAGAGATGACCAAGTAATAGATAATAGATCCATATAATTGTGCCCTTCAAATAGGGTTTTTCCACAAAAAAGTCCTTACCCTTAAAGATTGTTCACAAAAGATTCCCAATCTATTACACACTTTTTCTGTCTTATAGCTAGTATGCAGTACATGTATGAAGTAAAAATAATAAAAGTACTAATCATTGTGAAAGTTAGTGATTTGATAATTATTATTATGGATACGTAAATGTATGAAGTATGCTTGCACTATTTGTTAATAACTTGGAAACTTTTCTCAATTATTTTTCATCTAATACACACAATTATAGTAGGAATCTTTGCTTGAATTTCATGTTTTGATATTTTAAGATGACTACTGGTAGATTTCGGGATGTTATAAGTTTACCAACTAATTATTTATGATGGTTTAATATCAACTATTGTTGCTGTTGCTCCTCAGGAAACACTTATAACTCCTCTTAGAAATGGGAGTGAATTGAAATTGATGTTTCAGGAGTGTGAGTGGGACATTTCAAGATGGTGATTTGATGTTGTCTAGAAAGGGTTGCGGCTTAAATCTGCTAATTTGGTATGAGTAATTGAATTGATTTGTAGCTTGTTTTTTTGTAATTAGTGCTTTGCATTAAGAGGTTCTTTCTTTTGATTTTTATTTAATTTTCTGCCAATTCAAATTTGTTTTTTTTTGTTTAATTTTCTGCCAATTTTTGTTGTTTTTTTATTTTATGGAAATTTGTTGTAGTTTGCATTTCCGTGTAGTTTAATTCAGTTGAATTATATTGTTGTTTTGATTTTGCATGAACATATCTCTGATTTGTTGATTGTTTTTGAATGTGTTAATATTTATGATGCATTATATCTTCATATGCCTAGATACCCGTTCAAGATTTACTCATAATGAGTAAATCTTGAATAGTCCCCGTTTGGGACTGTTCTTGGAATTGTATTCTCACTTAGGATGTAAATGGTTGCTTGTTTTTAAAAAGTAAAGGTAATTTCTTGTTAGCATTCCCTAATGTGTTCTCTGGGTACATATGTAATTAAGAAATTAATTACATCGTGTACTTGGAGAACCATAGGGAAATGCTGCCGAAATTTCCTTAGGCCCGAAAAGTGGTCAACCATTTGCTAGTGGGAATACACTTCTAAGGATGGGTTAGGTTGGAGTGATAAGGACCTTTGGAATCATGCATTTGGAATGTGTTGATATGTCATGTTTAATATAATTTGTTTCTTGGGTTTTAATCATACATTGTTAGAAATGGACCGTCGTTGGATGTATAATGGCTCTTGAACCACACCAGAATACTTAGTCGGGGTCAACGAGTTCTGTAGAATTGTAGTGCAACACCAATAGAGTACTCTCGTTGAACAAAGGCTAACCAAAGCAAGACCTATTTTATTTGGATGGGATGTTAAAAATGTTGACAAGAAATGGGCATGTTGAGAAGGGAGTGAGTCGTGAGCCATTGACAGGAATTGAAGTGTATGAGAAAATTAAAAATGTTGGCTCTAAATGCTCTAAAAAGATTTGGATGGGATGTTATGAGTTTTATTTCTATAAATGCTCTAAATTAGGGATGTTATGAGTTTTATTTCTATAATTTAGACTAACACATGAAAGATGGGAAAGATAGAAGTCCCTTAGGCAATTTTGAAGCATTTTTGGCTCTATACGCTCCCAAAAGTGAGTAAATGGTCATATTTTATTGATTTCAATTCATGGAAACCAAAATATAAGTTAATTAAGGATGATATGTGTTTTATTTCTATAATTTGGACCAACACATGAAAGATGGGAAAGATAGAAGTCCCTTAGGCAATTTTGAAGCATTTTTGGCTCTAAATGCTCTCAAAAGTGAGTAAATGGTCATATTTCATTGATTTCAATTCATAAAAACCAAAATATAAGTTAATTATTGATTTTATGTCTTTATTTATATAATTTGAACTAATATATGAAAGATGGGAAAGATAGAAACCCCTTAGGTAATTTTGAAGCCTTTTTGGCTTTATATGCTCCCAAAAGTGAGTAAATGGTCCTATTTCATTTATTTCAATTCATAGAAACAAAAATATAAGTTAATTATGGATGTTGTGTGTTTTATTTCTATAATTTGGACCAATACATGAAAGATGGGAAAGAGAGAAGCCTTTTAGGCAATTTTGAAGCCTTTTTGGCTTTATATGCTCCCAAAAGTGAGTAAATGGTCTTATTTCATTGATTTCAATTCATAGAAACCAAAATATAAGTTAATAATGGATGTTATGTGTTTTATTTCTATAATTTGGACCAATACATGAACGATGGGAAAGATAGAAGCCCCTTAGGCAATTTTGAAGCCTTTTTGGCTTTATATGCTCTCAAAAGTGAGTAAATGGTCCTATTTCATTGATTTCAATTCATAAAAACCAAAATATAAGTTAGTTATGCATGTTGTGTGTTTTATTTCTATAATTTGAGTTTTAATTCTATAATTTGGACCATCACATTTATTCAAATGATTGTTTTTATTATGGATTGTTTTTATTTTGTAACCTCATTTATATGGTTTTTTTTTTTTAATAGGATTATTGTCCAAGGAAAGCCCCGTATGATGTTGACGAGGTTAATGTGGTTCGAGAACAATGGGCGCACTACTTTAGGACAAAGTATTTATTAAATGCATAACTATTTCCTTAGGTAGAACATTAGTAATATTATTAGTGTTGTTTGTTGTATGTGTTGGATAAATTTATACAAGTTCTTATTTGAATATTATACTAGAATTTTTATATTATGTCATATTAATTTTTACGAAAGTCGGTATTATTTTTTATCTACAGGAACAGGTTTATTATAATAGGTTTTAATTAAAATATATTAATTATATATAAATACATGCTGCCGAAATTTAATCAAAAAAAAATTAAATGTAATGACTATTTGTAACGGGCAGGAGATTTGTCAGTTACAAATAAGAACACATTCGTAACGGGTGTTTTTGTTGCCCGTTACAAATAGGTACTTAATTATACACCATGAAACCTTATTCGTAACGGGCAGATAAAGTGTCTGTTACGAATAATGGGTTATTCGTAACGGGCGTTTTTAGTGCCCGTTACGAATAAGGACTTATTTTAGTTCAAAAAAGGACTTATTCGGAACGGGCACCTGAAACGCCCGTATGCCGTTACGAATAACAGGTTATTCGTAACGGACATTTTATATTTCCGTTACGAATAACCGGTTTTTCGTAACGGGCATTTTATATGTCCGTTACGAATAAGGACTTATTTTAGTTCAAAAAAGGACTTATTCGTAAAGGGCACCTGAAACGCCTGTTACGAATAACCGGTTATTCGTAACGGACAACGCTCGTTACGAATAATAATGGCCATCCGTAACGGCCGCATACGTAACGGACACTGCCTGTTACGGATGGGCCCTTTTTGCCCGTTACGGATGGTGTTTTTTCCACTAGTGCTAGTTACAATACTCGAGGTTAAGCCTTAACTAGCAGCCTTTGGGAAGGAAGTTCGTAGGCGTGCGTGCACCAGACTAGGGGGAGTTAGTCCGCACGTGACACCCTGCTACATTTCAGACACTTGTTAAGTTTTTAGAGCTCAGATCGGCTGGAACATGGAAGCGTATATTAATGACATGATTGTCAAATCAAAGCAGCCGGCCGACAATCTGAATGACCTTCGAGAAACATTCACGGAACTGAGCGGCTTAAGATGATGTTAAATCCAAAGAAGTATGTCTTTGGTGCTGAGTCTGGCAAATTCCTCGAATTTCTAATTGATCAACGCGACATTGAGGCCAGCCCTGAAAAAATCCAAGCGGTCCTGGACATGAAATCACCGAGAACTATCAAAAAGGTTCAAAGATTGATTGGCTACCTAGCCGCACTCGGCGAATTTCTATCAAGGTTAGGGGATAAGTGCCGATATTTCTTTCAGACAATCAAGAAAAAAATCTATGTTTGATTGGATCGAATACGCCGAGGAAGCCTTTGTACAATTGAAGAGTCATCTGCATACACTTCCTCGGCTCGTCAGCCCGCTCAAAGATGAGAAGCTATACATGTATCTTGCTATTTCAGATCACTCTTTAAGTGTCGTCCTCCTTGTTGAGAGGGACGACCATCAGACCCCTTGTATTTCATAAGCCATGTCCTACACAGTGCCGAGTTAAGGTACCCACCCATTGATAAATTTGGGCTGGCATTATTCATGGCTTCAAAAAAGCTAAGGCCATACTTCCTTGATCATTCAATAGTGGTCTACACGGACCAACAGCTGAAGAAGCCATTCACAACATTAGAGGCCAGTGGCCGAATGCTTAAACAGGGATTTGGAGTTGAGAGGTTTTGATATAACGTTTGAGCCCAGGAAATCAATCAAGGGGTAGGCCTTTGCTGATTTCCTAGCTGAAATGACACGGCCGGACTTACAGCAAGCAGGTAACCAAATTTTTAAGGTATTTGTGGATGGAAGCGCTATAACAACTGGATGTGGTGCTGGTATCATTTGTTAGTCTCCTGAGGGAGATAAGTTTGAATATACTATGAGATTTCAGTTCCAAGCCTCTAACAATGAGGCTAAGTATGAAGCCCTTTTGGCCGACCATAGAATGTGTAAGGCGGCCGAGGCAACAAAGATTGATGCTAGTTTAGATTCCCAGCTGATAGTTAGCCAGGTTAATGGTGACTATGAGGCCAGAGAGTCGGCCATGATGAAATATCTTAGGATGGTGAAAGACGAGGCCGATGGTCTAGAGCATTTCACCTTACAACAATTTCCTCGTTCGGAAAATCATCAAGCAGACGCGCTCTCCAAGTTAGCATCCTCGGCATCATGTGATTCTCCCAGATTAGTGTTTTGGGAACTAAAAGAGAAGAGGGGTATTGAAGCCGAGTCTGTGCAGATCATAAACAAAAGCTCCACTTGGATGGACGGGGTAGTCTCTTATCTGAGGGATGGGACACTCCCGGATGATCCTAAAGAGAGCTGGCTGATGAATAGGAGAACGGCCTGGTTCGAAATGAAGAATGGGGAATTATTCAAAAGAGCGTTTGTTAAGCCGTATTAGAAGTGCATCACCTCAGAGAGGGGGCATGATGTGTTGGACGACCTCCATAAAGGGCAATATGGATCGCACATAGGCGGACAAGCCTCAGTAGAAAAAGCTACCCACCTGGGGTACTACTGGCCATGCATGAATTCGGACGCCATGAAAATGGTGAAAAAATGTGACAAGTGCCAGAGGTTTGCCACCCTTATTCACCGACCAACAAATAGTTTGTCGGGCATAAGTAGTCCGCTCCCCTTTACAAAATGGGGGATGGACATCTTGGGGCCATATACTCCTACGTCCGGGCAGAGGCGCATGTGTTAGTAGCAGTAGACTACTTCACCAAATGGAATGAAGCCGAGGCCATCTAAGGAATCAAGTATCCGCCTTTATCTAAAAAAATATTATCACTCGCTATGGTGTGCCACAGTCAATGGTGTTCGACAATGGACCCCAATTTGAAACACGCCAACTCAAAAATTGGCTAAGTGACCAGGGCATCACTCATTTTTTTGCCTCGGTTGGACGCCCGCAAGCTAACAGCCAAGTTGAGGCTTACAATAAGCTGATCTCCAACGGTATCAAGCGCAAGCTTGAGAAGGCGGGCGACCTTTACGCGGATGAGTTGGTGAACGTGTTGTGGTCCATTCGGACCACAACCAAGAGTTCAACAGGAGAGACCCCATTCTTTCTAGTCTACGGCGCTGAAGCCGTACTCCCCATTGAGATGTACAAGCCTATACTTCGGGTAATGCTATATAATGAATCGGCCGATTGGGAGGCCATGAAGACTGCCCTAGACTTTCTTCTAGAAGCCAGGGGCAATGCGACACTTAGACATGAAATCTATCGTCTCAAAATGGCAAGGGAGTACAATCGCAAGGTGTCTAAGCGGCCGCTAAAGATGGAGGATCTTGTTTTGAGAAAAATAGAAGTGGTTGGTTGAGCTAATGAAGATGGAAAGTTAACTCCTAATTGGGAAGGGCCATACCGAATAAGAGAAGAAGTGCGGGATGGTACATACCGTCTCGAAGCCTTAGATGGCCGTCCTATTCCTTGTACTTGGAATACGGACAATCTAAGAAAGTATTATGTTTAAATCTAGTACTTAGCCAAAAAGTTGTATATATAACTAGGTTTAAATGACTGAGCCTTGTAATTAAAGCCGTACGACAACCCAATAATGTAATTTTGACAAAATTAATGAAAAGTTGAACATTTTTATCTAAATTTTGCCATTTATTTATGATTACTTAAGCAGAAATGCAGAATAAAAGTAATAGTAATGTTGTTTGCAACATAGTAGCTCGACCCTTAAAAAGGCGCTATAAAGCAGCCATGTAGGTGTATACAAAGGGCATCCCATAGCTGCACAACTCGGCCGCGGAGACTGTAAAGTCAACCAGATTGTTCGACCTCAACATGGTCAGACAACTGAGCATTAGGAAGCCATTAAAATTGCCTAAGGTATTTTTACCTAAATAAGGGCAAGGGCATTCCTAGGCGTACATGCCTAGCCAATATTTAGAAATTTCTAAGTTAAGATATTAATTGAAATTTCTTGAGTTGCGTCCGAGCGATAGTGTCAAAGGACAAATCAAGCAAAGCCAACAAAGCGGCCATATATGATGTTGATTCGGCATTCACCTAATCCAAGGGCAATCATTATTATGATTTAATTAACTTATTAGTTGTCACACCCTTTGAGGTATAAAACCTACTAAGTTAATCAAACCACCAGGAATATGGACTACGCGAATGATGAACAAAGGGGCATACCCCCAGTATTCACACGTACAGGCATATATAAAGCATGAAAAATTGCTAAAACATGCTAGGTATAGAAAAACAAAATTTGCATTAACTAAAACCAAGCTGCTCAAAACAAGGCGGCGAAAATCAAATATTATACAAGACCGCTAAAACAGGAAGCCGAATTTGAAATTGTATAAAGAAATGAAATGAAAGCAAGAAAAATCTAAGTACTAAAAGCTTTTAAAAATTGCTGGTGGAGGACCCGAGCTCTTTACTTAGCCGGCTTATCACCTTTTGCAGGCTCCTCCAAGGCCGACTCCTTCTCAGCTGCCTCCCCTTCGCCAGTAGGCTTGGCCTAAGCGTTCGTCGGCTCCCCCTTGGTCGGCTCCCCCTCATTAGTTGGCTCAGCCTCGTCCTCCTCATCATCATCATCTTCCCCGTCTTCAGAGTCGGACGAAGTAACTTCGAGTTTTGGAGGAGGTTGACCGACCTTCTCGGCTTCGTCCTTGAGGCAGACGTACTCCAAGCGCTTAGTGAAGCGCTCTAGATGATAGATAGCCATCCCTTCTAGGCCTCATTAGCTGGACGATCTCTATTGCACTAGGCTGCCGAGGGGCCTTCAATTTCTCAGACAAATAAGCCACAGACTTGTTCAACTCGTCCACTTGGAGCTTGAGGGATGCCGACTCATCTTGGGCGAACTTGAGGGCCTCTTGGGATGAGGATAATTCAGCTTTTAGTTTCTCGGAGGCCTCAAAGCCCTCCTTCCACTGAGAGGCATTAGAGACCGCCTCGTCCCTCTCCACCTTAAGCGCCTGCGTTGCCAGCTCCTCTCTCTCTAGGTCTTCCCTATCTTGACGATGTCCTCAGTTTTCCAAGCAACCTTGTTGGACAAGGCCTTGAGGGTCGTGTCATAATGAACCTTTCGGAGGCTGATGTTGCTGGTGTTCGCGTCCTCTGCCCTCCTAATTTGGGCCCATGCCTTCTTGATCTTCTCGTTCTCCTTGTCGTTCCACTCTTGGAAGGCGCAGATACAAAGGAAAAGCTACACTCGGACGAATAAAAGTTAGCAAGCATCAAAAGAGCAAAATGTTTTAAGTGAAAATCAAAGGCGGCTGCAAAAGCTGAAAATTAAACTACCTCGGCACTGCGGTTGATCATGGGGCCGAGGAAGCCATCGTTAATTTCGCGGAACTTATCCTGCTACTCTTGAGGAACAACCCGATGCATGGCCTCCCTCATAGCCTTCCGGTCCAAGCCTGTAAGCGACTGGCTGGGTAGTTTCATATTCATCTCCTCGGCAATATTTGTACATGGCCAAGAAAAGTGTTTGAGTGAGCAAAATAAGCTCGCAAAAAAAGACAAGTAAGAGACTATGCTAGAACTTTACCATCCGAGAAAGATGGTGGGGTGGAAAGGTGGAAAGCAGGAGGAGGTACAGGTTCGTCCCCACCTCCATCTTGGCAACCAAGCTAATCCTCGACCGACTGAGAGGCAGCTGTCTGCCAATAATTTTTTTTACTAACTCGACATGTGGAGTCGAGACTGGGCCGGTCGATTTTTCCAGGGTCGACTTACCCCCATCGTTCGTATGAACGTACTTTTCGTGGATCAACTCAGTAGTCTAATCCACGAACTTGGAGATCCCACTAGGTGAATACTGGGGTGGCTCCCTTTGGGACTGCTTTAGAGCAGTCCGGGACTTCGTCTTGGCCGCCTTAATGGAAGACGTCCCTTTAGAAGCAGTACTCTTACGGGATTTGGACGCCTTCCCATCCTTTGAAGCAGAGGCCAACTGCTTTCTCTTCGACCATGGGGTGGGAGTGGCCAACTAAAAGGAAGCAATTTGAAGTTAAGTAAATCCAAATTAAAGCGTCCGAGCATGAGTGGGAAGGAAGCCCATCCTAGAGTCCCAAGTCGGACAAAGAGCCAAATTAGGGACGTATGTGTTAAATCAGGAAGGACTCCTCTCCCAACCAACCATCTCGGCACACACATAAAAAAAAAAAAGAGAGAAAACAAGTAGACGGCCAGTATCTCCTTGGTCTGCTTGTACAACTGCTGGCGGGCCTTGTACCAAGCCAAGTCAAGCTCGGACATGTCCACATCCCCCTTTTGCTCTTGGTCCAGCATGGCTAGTGCTTCGTCTGCAATAGAAAAGGAAAAAAAAGTTAGAAAAATTTCGACACAATTTACTTGTAAGTGGCAAGGGTACGAGTCTCTACCTTGGGGAATGTTTCGGTAAAGGCCGCATGTCGACATAAATACCAGGTCTTTGAGCCAGATGGACAAGGGAATCTAGTTCTTAGGCACCGCCACCAAATTTCTACCCCTAGTCACCCTCCTGACTCCAAAGTAGTCAAGTTGGTACGCGTAGTCAGGATGGACGGGTGGCTTCTACGAACGGTGCTGCCCTTGGCCAAGCTGGATGGGAGAGCGTTAAAGCTATTCATCTGCAAGTTGAACTCCACGTTCTTTGTTTTAATGCGGTAGAAATGGTTCTTCCACGCCACTTGGATGGCCGGCCCATCACCACCAGGTAGTCCTTAGTGGTGCACAATAAGAACCAGCCATCCGTCCCCGAGTCCATGCGGACGATGGAGTGCATCTCGCAAAATACTAGGACATCCAGCTTATGGTCATGTCCCCGACTGGACAGGCATACGAATCTTTAAAATTGTCCCCATTGGCCTCCTCACCGGCCTCTCCGGCCTCTTGATTTTTCGCCTCCCCTTCATCAGGGTGGGGCCTGGCCCCAAACTCCAAAGACAACACAGTATCCAATTCAGCAGCCTCGACCGAGCTCCTAGTCTTAGAGCCTCGGCCGCCTTCGGAGATTGAAACTCTCTCCGGTACTTAGGGTCCTTTGCCCTTATCCTTCCTCTTGGCGTCCGCTTGATTTCCAGGAGGAGGAGCACTGCGAGATGGCAGGTCGGCCGGTTCAGCAATCACTATACCAGTCCTAGGCCTGACCGACCTGGTTGTTTATGATGGGGGTAGTTTGGAGATTCGGGCAGACGCCCCGACGTCCGCCTGAGAAGATGACTGAGGTTCTTTCAAGGATTGCAACTCGGTTGGATCTATGACCGAGTTGGCAAATTGGGGAAAATGAAGGCCCGGAGTCTTCCCGGACGCTTCTCTAGAAGAAGAGACGCCCTGCCTCCTCTTGCGCTCTTCGAATGATGTGGTCACTTTGTCCACCGAGCATTCGCTGCCACTGACTGTGGCGGTGTTTGTGTTAGTGTTTGTGGTGGTAGTAGTCTCCCCGTCCATGTTACTTGGATCATAGGGGACCCTTGGGTTTACCAGACTGCCGTCTGGATTTCTAGCGGCGTACTTGTCGTACGTCTGCATGGTTGGATCCATTTGCGACTGTAGGGATAGAGAAGAATAGGTGGATGTTAGTTGGTACACACTAGAAATTGACCCACTCCATGAGGGAGACGTCTCGTCCCTGTCCACTCTAGACTTTTTAGTCCCAGGCGAACGGCCGGCCTCATGAGGAGAAATGGACGAAGCCGAGTGTTTAGCTAGATTTAAAAATAAAAATGAAAGACAAAACAAAGTAAAAGAGGAAGAAAAAGGGACAGGCGGTTACCTTCGTCTGTGTAGAAAACTTGGGAAAGTCTCGAAGGTTGACCGGAAAACTTAAAGACTCCGACCAGAAACCTCAAACGCACGGCGGAGCTCTTGAATATTTAGGGAAGAAACACTTTCTCTTTCTAACAAGCTCTGACTTCTTTAGAATTCTCGAAGTTCTAAAGTAACAAAATGAAGTCAAACATCCTATATTTATAGGCAAGATTTATGGGGGCAAAACGGTAAATCCATCTTTCCCGCCCAAGAATTCGAACGGTTACTTTTTGAAAAAGTTAACCTAGAATTTAAATGGTTAAAAACCAATTCCGTCACTTTAAATAGAAGGGGAAAAGAATGGGCTGAAATCAGGTCAAAATAGACGGCCAAGTCAGCAGAATCCAAATCGTTGTCCCGAAATCCCGGACAATAGGTGTCCTCCCTAAAAAGATAGTCGGCCTGCTGCGTCCGACTAACCTCAAGACCCAGAAGTGTCCAATAGAGGAATTATAGGCGAACTGGACCAAGTGTTCGGCCCAAGGAAGAAATCCTTAGATAAGATGGACGGTACTGTCCGCATACCAAAGAAACACTCAAAACTTCTGTAAATACCCCAAAATGTGGACCAATCCCATAGTGACACGTGGACCAATCAAAGGGCGACATGTGTCACTAAAGGAAGATGACACGTATGCAAGCCCTACAAAGAGCACCTTAAAAAGAGAGAAAAAGGGCCTCCTTACATCAGGATGCCCAAATCTCAAGAAAGCCGCAAAACGGCGTCCCCCAAGGACACGTGTCCATGCCTGATTGCGCCGCCAATCAGAAAACATCATTCTAGGGTAATAACCCTAAAATTAACAAATCCCCACCCCTATAAATACCCCAATCATTTATGATGGGGGGGCATTGTGACATAAATTTCAACAGAGCATTAAAAAAACTCCAACTTCTCTCTACTTTCTCTCTCTAGCTTTTCCGATTTCAGGTTACTAACTTAACCATCGGAGGCGAATATTCCGGCAATGGAATATTCGTGTTTTCCAAGTGTTCGGGTCGTCTATCAGTAGAGCGTGATCAGAGTCCCAAGGGAAATCACAAAATCACCTGAAACAATAATAGTATTTGGACTAGTGATAATAATGAATTAAAAAAGATGGCAGTGGATTTCTTTAAGGGTATTTTTTCAACCAAAATTCTCGGCCCGGAAGCTCTATCTTCTTCACTCCCAATTATTATCTTTCGGAAAGTGATTGTTTAAGCCTTAACCGTATACCTGTAGACATCCAATTGTGTCTCCCTAAAACCAAACCCAGTGATGAATACTTTTCACATCATTAAGGTGAAATGTGAAAAGTCTTGTGATGCGGTCGTTTTAATAAAGATACTTCTTTCTGTTTTCGAAAATATTTCTTTTCGTACTCTATTTATGGAAAATGTCCAGTCCAGTTTATTTTGGTCCATGATAAGGGTCCAATAATAGTGTAGTTGGATTGGGCTCGAAAAGAACTTTCCAACGATATATTATAAACCCAATTCCGATGAATAATGAGGAAGTTATGGCCAAAATACTAAATTAGGCCTGAAATGAGTTTTATATACGGCCCAAGATCAAGTGGAGGTCCCATTAATTAATATTCCTAAAGTCATTAGGATTGATTTTAATTTTCTAGAATAATCTAGAAGGTTATTTTAAATTCTAGTGGGATTAGGATTGATAATTATATCTTTTTGAAAAATAAAGAATTTTATTTGGAATAAAAACAAGTGTTTTAAAAAGATTAAATCTGATTTTAAAAGATAAGTACAGACTTTAATTAATCTAATTTAATTAGATTAAGGATTTCGTACAGATTTTAGATAACGCATTCTTCATTGCAAAACAACAGGACCCATCGCGTCGCGATGAAGCCTGACGCGCGGCGATGGACCTGTCGTGTGGCGATGGAGCCTGTCACGCAGCGATGGACCCTGTCGTGCCGCGATAGAAGTAGTTTTACTCTGAATCAAATTCGATCTTTTTCTGATCGTTTCGATACTATTTTCTCTATAACTAGGGTCTTTATTCCCCTTTTTCAAAATCACCAACAATCATCTAATTCTATTCTCTTCTCCTCTTCAGCTAGAAGCTTGTTCTTTCTCCTTCTTTTAAGCCTAACCTTTTTACAAATACAATACCTCATTCACAAGTTCTAGACACATATAGCCAAGCTCGAAGTTGCCTTCGCCCTAGACATGAAAGGTTGATAATTTCTGAGGGTTTGGTC
This sequence comes from Chenopodium album, assembly GCF_948465745.1. Taxonomy (NCBI): domain Eukaryota; kingdom Viridiplantae; phylum Streptophyta; class Magnoliopsida; order Caryophyllales; family Amaranthaceae; genus Chenopodium; species Chenopodium album. The sequence goes on along the minus strand of NC_137850.1, from coordinate 25,388,236 downwards.
CCAAATCCTATTTCAATTATTTAAATTAATCGCTTGATTTAATATTTTCCTTGAAGTTACTAATGTGTGTATTGTTTCGATAGAAAGGGATACGAGGCAACAAAGTAAGTAATTTTATCGCTTTATTTATTTAGCAAGCATGCTTATATTATTTTAATTCCTAATATCATGTTAGGATGCTTAATTGCTTTCTAGCATCATGTTTAGGTTACTTCCTATTTTCTTCTATCATGTTAGTGTCATGTTAGGGATAAAGCTTTGATCTTTATTGTTTAGTGACATGCTAGGATTTGTTATTAATCTTGTTAGTATCATACCTAGGATCTTGCTAATATTATTATGCTTTGAGGAGAATATTACGATAATGATTTGTTGTGTCAATATAATATTATGTTGCTTGTTATATTATTGTTATTGCTTGATCATGCCCTCTCTTGAAGGTTTAAATGGAATTTGTATTTGAAATCACGCTTAATAAGATAATTAATAATTTTATTTAGGCTAATGTGGTTTTAATTTAAGTGATCGCCAATAATAGTTTTGTTTGTGCATTAATATTCAACCAACATAGATTAAACAGGTTTAGGTTAATATATTGATTGTATTTTAGTCAAAAAGCGTACATGAATATGAGAAGAATAAAGTAGAGGCCTATTTTTAGGGCAGGTTCAATGACTTTTAGGTTTGATTTGTACTTTCATCCCCGAATATCCAGTCATGGTTCAAGACCACTATGGAGTTAGCGATCTCATGGATCGTGAAGGGGTGTAACCTTCACCCTGTGAACGGTTTACAAGTTCCTAAAACTTGTTGGCGACTATTTTGCTCTAGCTTCCTTCCCTTTGGACGCCACCATACTTAAGTGTATGATCACAGTGGGGCTCAAGTGTGGGATGCTTGAAATTATTCCCTACAGTTTTTTTTTTTTTTGCGACTCCATTAGGGAGGATTTCTATTATAATTCCTAAAAGTTATTTTGGCAATAATTTAGAATGAGTGGATGAGACTCGAAACGTTCTAAGTATTCATGTGCGTAATTTTGATTGACATTATTAGTATAAGCATAAAAAAGGTCCGCATTGGATAGGCCATTCGTAATGCGTCAAAAACATAGGATTTTTACACGTAGGAAATTTGGGAAATATCTTTGACAACTAGAAACGAAAAAACGCTGCGAAAACTGGAAAATTCTAAGAACAAAGAGAGCTGCTAAGGCATGTAGGAACTAGCGCTGAGAAAACAGTGCCCATTGCAGTGCGATGGCTCTGTCGCGATGCGATAGCAATATCGCGGCGCGACAGGGCTATCGTCTCGCAATGGTCCCAATTGTCTCGCGCCGAGTTCTTCCAATACCGAGCAAGAAATCTGCGTTCTTGCTTTGACTAGTTCTAGTATTGTTTGCTCGGTTTTACTTCATGATTGAGTTTTTCTCACTTTTCTGAACCCATATGTGTTTTACATATGGCCATAACCCTTTGGGATTTCACGCTCCATCTGTCCAATCGAACGCTCATTGCAATGAAGGGTACATCCGAGTTTGTGAATTCACCAAACCATGGAAACAAGTTTAACTTGTGGGGTCCCATCTATACACGCCAACCCTTCCAAAGGTAAGGCTTCCGCGCGATGCATCTGGACTCATAATCATGATCCTCTTTAAATAACCCTTATCCTTGAACTTTAGAGAACTAAGAGCCATGGTTAGGTTGCAACACATTGCATCATGTTGTGACTATTTGATTACTTATGCATTATTTACTTGTGCATATTTATATGTGATTAAACTAACCGATTGGTTTGACATGTGATTATAAGTATGCTTAAACAAACTAACCAACGACTAAAGGATTTTTCTTAATTAATTAATTTGAGCTAATAAATATGTCTAAAACTGAGTCATAGTTCTTTTGAATCAACCCGGATTTTTATTCCTGTATACTGCACAAGCGTCAACCTGTTTTGCTCATAACTGGAGTTCTATAAAGAATTATGAGTCATATAACCTATGAATCTATTTCCCCGAGTTTTATCTTTCATTTGGAGTTGGTTTCGTCTAATTCGGAGTCACAGATCAAAAGTTATGACTAAAATACTACAGGTTGTCCAATTTAGTGCATATACGTGAGGTCTTAACTTAGTCTTTGTTTGAGTGTAGTCACATAGTCTAGTCACATGGTCATAACACGAGTCTTGAACATATCACTTACACTCATAAGTATTCACACACTTTGTACATACTCTTTTCACACCATGACCATGTCTTAGGTTCATGCATGAGTCGCTCTTTCCGTCCTTTGAGTTGGGGGTCCACTCTATCCCTAATTCTTTCATATCTCTCCATCTACATCACCTTCTTCCTACATGCTTTCTCCATACATATCATTCTCCACATTCTTATATGATCTCCTCCCATGCATTGCATGTTGAATTGAGTTTGAGCCAAATAATTAATTCATGAATTCCCTTTCCACAGCACTTGGTCAAGGAGAGAAGGGCGGTTAATCAAGGACAACACCTTCATTCAAGTATTACTATTTGATAAACAAATTCGACAAAAATGGAAAGTTAAGAAAAGGGCATCCTAAGAAGTTATTGAACTAAGGCAAAACATGGCTAGCTTGACCGAGATTATCAAAACTCTCGCTCTTCAAGTCAATGACCCTGCGAAACAACAACAGTTTGAGCGAATGGAAGAGAGCTTGAGCAAAATCTCCAATGACTACAAATTTCAAGGGATTTGCTCACTACGGGTCTTAGTGGACAAGGAACTTCTTCCGTAGAATTTCAATGCCAATGAAATCCCTAACTTCAAGCCAACTGATAACCCTTACTTTCATTTAAGAGCTTTTGAAACAATAATGAACATTAAGGGAATTGATAAGAAAGCTTTCCATTCGTTGTTCTCATTATCTTTAGAAACAGTTTGCCAACAATGGTTTTTCTCCCATGACAAAGAGAAAATCTCTTCTTAGGATTCTATAACAAACGCTTTCATTGATAGGTACAAATGCAACATTCAAGTTGAAACAAACCATAGACAACTCGAGATGTTGAAAAAAAAAATGAAGGATTCACTTCCTTTTTCAACAAGTGCAGGGAAACTTCTGCTAGGATGGTAGAGGTCCTTACTGAAAAGGAGTTTGTAAGGATGTTCACCAAGAACCTCGAAAAGAAGTATTCAAAGCATTTGAAATACCAACACAACTTGAACTTTCAAGGCCGTCTATAAAGTAGGCATTGACATTGAAGACGATCTTGCAAACCAAAAAGCTACTAACAATAGTAATAACAGTGGCTGGAAAGGAAAGAAGAACGACAATCCTTTTTCTTCTGAAAACACCTACTCTAGTAATAATGTTAGTACCTTTGATCTTAATGAGGTCTTAGCCATGGATAATCAAAGACCTAAAAAGCAACCTAAGAGAGAATTCACACCCATTGGAATGACCTATGATGTTGCTTTTGATCTCCTCTATGATCGAGGATTAAAAATTATTGGCCCTACTGAAGATCCAATGCCAGAAAAGCGATCCTCAAGATGGAATCCCAACTCTTATTGTAAGTACCATCGAGGAAATGGTCATACCACGGATGAATGTTACAGATTTCAAAATCTCATTTAAAATCTCATAGATGCAAACAAGATTCTGTTTCCTCTAGCTGGCAAGAATGCCGGGTGATGATAATGCAAAAGACACAAGACGAGCTTCAACGACAAGATTTTGTGACTCCTTTTCTTCTTTTTGATTTTCCCTTCCCCAATAAGTCTAGCATAGGCACCTTTTGTTTTCCTTAGATTTATTCCATAGGTTTTTCTTTTTCCTTTAATAAAATGAGCATTTCTTTTCTTGCATATGATCATCGCATTTTATTAAAAAAAATCCACATTGGACTAAGAACAAGGTATACTAATGATTTGAGGCACCCCTTGTAGCCATATCATATCACCTTTACCCCTTTCGAATATACAATCCGTTCTTGATACACCACTTTGAGCCTCATCTAACGATAAACCTTTCTTTCTTGAACCCACATTTACCTAACCTTGGGACTGGATGGTGTGCAATTTGTATAATTTTCAAAAAGACAAAAGCTTAATTGATTTTACATAGATCTCAAAATTTCAAAAATTAAAAAAAGCAATAACAATATAAAAGTGTGCAAAAGGGCAAGTGTTCCAATATCTTTGATATAAACATATCTTTGATAAGAACACGTCTCAGATTGTGTCTCGTTTCGAGTGCTCGATACTGTGCCTGAGAAACATGAATGCCAAGTGAGTGATAGATCGCATGATCGGGATTGCCCACACTTATCAAAAATAAAAAAAAATGCAAAAGCAAAAAAGAGAGAGCAAAAATATAAATAAAAAAGAGTTCAAAAGTGAGAAACCTCAAGCATACAAATATAAAGATTCAAAATCAAGGTTGCACACCTTGGGGGCTTATCTAGGTTCTTAAGCCTTTATCCCTTTCTTCTTCAATCTTTAGCCTAACCTCGTTACAACCCTTGAAAGACCTCTTTAAGGTATACACATACTTGTGCGAGGTTCGGCTAGAGCTACGTTCGGCCTGATTCTTAAGGGATACGTAGGCAACCTCACATTGGGGTGCGGCCGTAATAAAATGCATTTACATACACATTCACATTCATACATGATCATATCAAGTGATCTCCAATGCTCATCCCTATCTATTTAGAGCTAGACTAGGGGGCTTGATCCCTACATCATTAGCCTACCCAGCCAAAGAGTCACCATTATTTGGCTCTTCATAAAATATATTTCCACACACTTAGCCTTTGCGGCCTAACTTTAGTGTCACTCTCACACACATCACAGATACATGACCAAATAATCCGTCCTTTAGGAACCCTATGTCATGAAATCTTAACATAACTTTGAAGCACGCCTTGTCATATCAAAATCAATCATCATTGTATCACAAAGTATGAAGTACTTAGCCTCCTTGCCTAAGTTTTCGTCATTAAGTCAATAATTGAGATAGCTTGGGATGCTAAAATCCTTACATCAACACATATTTGATTAAGCTCATTCAACATGTATCATCACTTGATTCAATTCTTCGCATCTTCTTTCCTTTTAAGGAAAATCCAACACTTCACTTCTTTCTTTTCACGTCTTTATTTTTTGGGAGAAAGTCAGTACCTTCCACAAAAATGATGGAAAATTTTTGTTTTTCACAATCACAATACAATGCGTACACGAGTTATGTACACTTTGAGTCATGTCGTGTCATCACATCGAGTTAAGTCTATGAACACGAGTCATATTCACATTGAGTCATGTCGGCTTATCACATCGAGTCGATTTGAGTATGTCGAGTTCTACATCGAGTCAAGCAAAAACATTAACACTTAGACAATGAGTTGAGTAAACACCAAAACCCTCAGTCAACCTTAAGCAAATCAAGTGTCAAGGTCTTTTGGAAAAATTTGATCTTTTTTGCAGGGCTTAAGAACATCTTCTCCAAACGACAAATTTTACAAGATTGGATTATCATCTCAAACTGAAAATGTTTCTAAGAGTGGATTGTCGAGCATCTTCTTCAACGATAATTTTTCCAAGATTGGATTGTCATCTCAAATTGGCAATGTTTCCAAGCATGGATTGTCGTGTTCCTTCTCCGTTTGGAAAATTTTTCCAAAGGTCGGATTGTCATCAAATCCTTGACAATATTTCTAAGATTGGATTGTCATGCACCAAGTTCCCTATGGAAAAATTTCCCAAAGGATTGTCGTAGGTCTCTATTCATCTTAACATTTCGACAAAGGTTCCCAACGTGGATTGTCATTCATTTCAGTAGTGGTAAATTTTCCCGAAGTGGATTGTCGATCGACTCTTTTCTGCAAATGTTCCAAGACGCTGATTGTCAATTGTGCCAATATTCTCCTAAAAGGATTGTCTCATAGCATTGGCAAATTTTCGAGACGGATTGGTTTCAAGAGTTATTTTCCAAGGCGTGGATTTTCAATCATAGCAAGGTTCTTTTGACAGATTGTTACGCAGCATTGGCAACTTTTCCCAAAATTGGATTTTGGCAAATTTTCCGAGATGCGGATTGTCGTTTCATCGTAGCAACATTTCCTAGGATGGATTGTTACGCGGTACTTTCCCTAAATCGGATTGTCGCTCATCATTCAAGAGTTGTGTTGACAACTGTTCTTAAAGAAAAAGAGGATTGTCACCACCCCGAAACACGCATTCAACAAAATGAAGCATTAGCAAACTAAGGATCAACAAGCGATGGTCTTCGATAAACTTCCCTAGGAATATTGTCACAACAAAACTAAGGATGGATATAAGCAGCAGTCTTCGACGATGTCCCGAAGTAGTGAAGAGATTGTCTGTGGCGAGGTACTGCCACAACTCTGGAGATGACGAGGTACAGTCACCTTCAACGATGTTCCCGAGGTATTGTGGAAGATTGTCACAAACAAATAAAGATAGCGAGGCACTGTTACCTTCAGATGGCGTTCACGAGGCACTGTGGAGGTCGTTACCACAAATGCAACAACAAAAATCAGTTACCCTAGGAAGATACGCATTTCTTAACTCTTTTATCTGTTTAACTAACTCTAGATTGTAGGTATCGACGTTACAAGAATGATTTAGGATCACAGAACGTTCTGAATCATTCTCCATCCCTATCGCTACTATGACTTTTGTTTTCGAAACTTATGTTTCTCCAAACTCAGCCAAAGTGGGGGCTTCTATAGACACCCAATTGTGTCTCTCGAAAAACCAAACCCAGTGATGAATACCTTTCACGTCATTTGATTATCGAACAAGGTGAAATGTGAAAAGCCTTGTGATGCGATCGTTTTAATAAAGATACTTCTTTCTGTTTTCGAAAATATTTCTTTTCATACTCTATTTATGGAAAATGTCCAGTGCAGTTTAGTTTGGTCCATGATAAGAGTCCAATAATATTGTAATTACATTTGCCTCAAAAAGAGTTTTCCAACAATATATTATAAGCCCAATTCTGATGAATAATGAGGAAGTTATGGCCAAAATACTAAATTAGGCCTGAAATGATTTTTATATACGGCCCAACGATCAAGTGGAGGACCTATTAATTAATATTCCTAATGTCATTAGTGATAGGAATGGTGTCCTTCGAACAAGTATATTATTCCGATAGTGTAATACCCCGTATTTTTATGTATTTTTATAAAGTATTTAAGTATTAATAAAATGTATTGTTAAGGGCTCAACTATTTTAATTAAATATTTTAAAAGGTTAAAGTATTTTAAATATAAGGTTTTATAAAAGTAAAATATATTTTGGGCCAAACGTTTATTAATTATTGGGCAATGTAAATTATTCCTACATACTCTTATTGGAATAACCCATCCTAAAACCCATAACTTAAGCCCACATCTTTATAAGCCTAAATTTAACCCTACACTCTCTACTTTATAAATACACCATGAATTCCCAAAAATTTCCCACACAAAAAGGTTGGTCTTATTTTCTCCTTTGTTTTATTAATTTGTGTAATTATAATTATTGATTTATGGGTTTTGATTTTATTGTTTGAAATTAATTTAATTAGTATCAAATTGTATTTTGATGATTAAACTTTATAATTTCAGATTTTATAAATATCACAATTTTCAGATTTTGTAAATTTTATAACCTAGGGTTTTTAATTATTGAAAATCATGATTTTAGGGTTTTTACGAACAATTGATTAAGGGCTTTTATAGTAATGATGTTTGAAATTTTGGTGATTATAACTACTGATTAGTTTAACTTAATCCCAGAATATTTTGAACACGTAAATTCGTGTTTTAATTCTTAGATTTCCATTCGTTAATATTAATCCCGTTTTAATCCCGATTAGGTTCTGAACTCATCCGATTTTGATAAAAAAAAAAAGTAGTGTTTTCCATGTGGAAACAATGTTTTAAGATTTTCAGGCCAAATACAGCCTCTAAATATGATTTTCGGGCAGTTTTTGATTTTTGCCGAAGTTTTTTTGTGCTTTAAATTTTATCCTTGAGTTTTAAAGGGTTTTTGATTAGTTTAAAATGCTGGAATTTTATTTAAAGTAGTATAATTGTGATTTTAATGAAAGGGTGTGATTACCCATTAAAAAGGAGTTTAATTAGGGGTTTTAAAATAATTTTCAGATTTTTTTAAGTAGTCTAAAAGAAATTTAAGTTGCTGGAAATTGTGTACACAAGGAGAATTAATATAGTATTATTGTCCCTTTATGTAGGAGACTTGATTCTGGAATTATTGTAGTGTAATCGGCTATTTTAAGGGCTTATTTGAGGTACGTTCGCATACTTAGCATAATTACATTGATGTAGTAGCATGCTAAAGGTGTTTAATTGATTTCAAGTAGTATCATGCTAGGTTTGGTTTGGAAATTATGATTTGGATGTCATTGGTGATTGGATTATGAAGCATGATTTATTTGTGATGGAATATTGGATGGAAAATAATAGTTTGGAATATTATTTATGAACCACATATTTATTTATGGCATGATAGAGAGCATGTTTAATTAAACTAAATGTTTAATTTGGTTTGGAATATTGAAAAAGAATTTATTTATGGTTCATATAATTTTTATTGATGCTATAAGCGTGAGGAAAGGAGCTATATAAGTGTCTATGTACACGAGGAATAAATTGTATGTTGGTGCCTTAGTGCACTTAAGGTGTTTTTAACACCGAGGGATAGGATTTGTGGCGCTTTATGCGTTTAAGGTGTCATTGGCACCGAGGTAGAATTAAAAAGGGTTCAACATTAAATATTATGTGGTCACTAATTATTCAAGAATTAAATTGATATATTTGATTGTTTGAATAGTTATTGTTGATTGAATGATTTTGGTTTGAGAGTCATCACCAAGTTTAATAATCGGTAAATAACGTAAAGTGAAAGAGATTACGCACCAAAACTCTTGGAACATATATACCTTGAGTATGAACATATGGGGGGGAGTTATGGGGTTTTATATTTAACCATAACTTCTAATGGAGTACAGGACGTTGTACATTCCTTTTATTATTATTATGCGCAGGAATTCCGCCACCTATGTGTGGTTTTTGATGCTGGCACGGTTAGCTCCCGTGTCAGTAACCTCAAGTTATTGGGGGAGGCTAGGGGGAAACCCGTTCGATGCGTAATCAATGATAAATAAATTATTTAGTGTCTAGTGAGAATTTTATTGAATGTTGTATGCTTGAAATAAACAGGCGCAACAAGGTAAGTCGTGTGTTGATAGGGAATTGTATGCTAGTGTGTTAATTACGCTTATGTACTCAGCTTTGCTGATTGTGTGTTTTTTGTGTTTGTTGGCCTTGTCTTTATCTTGACCCTATGATGACCCATTTTTAATGGAGAGTAGTGGAAATAGGTAGAGATAAGCTTTTCAGGTGATGAAGCATTTTCATGAATGGGCATGATTGAAGAGCGTATTATGCTAGTTTCTATAAGTATATGATGTATTACTGCTTTAATTATTTATGATAATGTTATTATGCGCGACTAACGAAAAGGTTTTGAATTTGGTTTGGTTTGGTTTTAATAAGGGCCTATAATGGTTCCAAGTTGTAGGTTGATTTTATTTTACTTTGTTTGACTTTGGTTTGACTTTACTATCGTGGATTGGGGAGCAACTGAGGATGGGGTCCTCACCTAACCATGTGACACTTGTTACTTTGTTATTCCTTTGTTTATTTAACTAAGGATTGAATTCAACATTCTTTCTATGTGGGATCTTTTTGTTAAAAAGTCCCGCGTTGAAAGATGAGTGGAATTCACAAGAAATCACTCCTTATAAATAGCCAAGGCATACCTTGTGATTGTTCACTTGAGTAAGATGTTAGAAAAGGCATCTCCATTGAGAAAACCTTTAAACACATATAATTACTCGAGTATTTTGGTCGGGCTTAGCTAACCTCTAAGCAATAGACCTAGTCGGGTCGAGTTGCGGGTGGATACCATTGGAGGTTTTCGCCCGTGCGAGACTTAAAGCTTTCTCAAGTAAGAGCTCGGGATACGAGTGAAGCACGCGTCAAAGGTAATTAATTTTTCCTTAATTCTTGTTAATTGACTTAATTATGTCTTTTGGTTATATTAATTGTGAGTGTGATCTTGGCTTGGGTTTTCTTCCGCGATGAGTCAGAATCATCAAAACCCAACAGCGGTATCGGAGTCTTGCTCATTTATTTTTATAATAATTTTCAAGGTGTTTTATGGCTTTTTTCTGGTTTTATGTTGCTAATTAGATTAGTAGCTCTGTTTTATTAATTTTAAGCCCGTTTTAGAGCTGATTATGGCCCCGAACCCAGATGTTTGCCCAAAAATAGTGAATTTTGGGTGGAAAAGGTGTTCTGGAAATTATTTTACCCTTTCAATACTGTGTTTTAGGCCAAAATTTGACCAGAAATGCCTTTTTCGAGGGATTTTTCGTTTTGACGAAAACTTTTAAGTCTTTCTAACCTTGAATCTTAATGGCATATTTATGGTGATTATGTATATGGTTCTGTCCTAAATGTTTTTGCAATTTTGAACCTCTTTAAGCATGGTTACTTTGAGGCTTCTAAGTACTAAAGATTCAATCTTTAATTATTTTAAGTGATTGAAACTTTGAGTTACTAAATTCCATAAATTTTGGTTGAACTTTTGATTTAATCATGTATCAAGTTGATTGGAATCATAAAGTTTGAATCTTGTGATAGAAATTTCATTTATCTTCATATTGGAAGATATAATTTTTCAAGGATTCACAAGTTAAAGTTGGAATCTTTATTTGAATATTTGTATTCATAATTCCAACTCCCCTTTATTTTGTCAAAATATCATGATTAATTTAAATTAATTAAATTTATAGTGAGTTATTACCCTTGTTCATTTTGTTGCACCAAGGTAAACCAATTTTATTAAAGAATGGTTCTTGGAAATAATTTTTGTTATGTGCACCTTGATGAATTTTTATTTAAGTTGGACTTAGCTTGTAATAACTTTTCATTTTTGGCTCATTTTATTAATTCTAAAATTAATTTGGAATTAATTATTTAGTCACGCAAAATTTGGGTTAAAAACTCGGGGATATGGCACTGAAATCGAGGGCAAAGCCACCCTTTGCGAGCCGGGTTGCATAGCAACCCACATGTGGCTGCCAAGGGGCTGCCTCGAGGTGGTGCAGCCCTTGCGTGGCTGCTGCTCGCGGCTAGCAGCACGGCGCGCCAGCCAGCAAGCAGCAGCAGCGCCAGCCATGCGTGCTGCTGCACGTGGCTCGGCTGCTCGTGGCTTGGCTTGCACAAGCTCGAGCCTTGTGGTGCGAGGCATGCTATATATGTATGTATACATGTTGGTGCTTGATAGGGGTTAGTGTGCGTAGACATTGCTTGCGAAGCAATGTGGTGCGATGAGCTCGCGCGATATGGCCATCATGGGCCACGACTTGGTGTGTGAAAGTTCGCTGATGTGGTCGGTGTAACGCGTAAGCGACATCGTAAGTCACTCCCACGTTCATTGAGCATCAATCAGTTGTGCGAGTAGTGAGCACTCCAAGTCTTGGTGCTAGGCAGTTAGACATTTTGGACTACGCAATTTTGTATTCTTTTGTCGTTTTAATTATTTTAATTAATTATTTTGGTTTTAATTATTTTAATTAAATTTTGAGGCTAGGCCTCGGTTTTGAGCGGCATTGGCAAAATTATATTTTGGCAAAATTTTGGGTTTACCGACTTAATTAATTGGATTAATTAAGATGGATGTAGAATTTAGTGGGAGCTTCAATTTTTAATTGCGCTAAATTACATAATCGGTTAAATAACTTTGACTAGTTTTAGTTAGGCGTGTTAATTGCATTAACGACCTAAATTAGTTACTAGTTTACACATGTTTGTGCATTATTACTTGTTTATCGTTGTAAAATGCATGGGCCATTCATAAATAGTGAATGGATGAATGGGATGCATATTCTCCCGTAGATTTTATAAAAATGGCAACTAGTGGGGCCTGATTAGGATAGAAAATACGGACTGCGTTTCGTGATGTATTTTTGTAAATCTAAATACGGTCTACAAACCGTTGAGTATTTTTGTACCTTAATATTTAGATTAGTCCTAATCGTAGATAATAGTTTTTGCATAATTATGGTTTTTGCATAATTATAGTTGCCAAATGCATCTTTATTTATGTTTTCGATATATATTTATGATTATATATATGAATTATATGTTAGATGCATGTTTAGGATTTCGAATGTTTTGATGACTAATTAAGTTCACTTAAATCAACCAACATAGAAACCCTAGGTCCCTAAAATATTGAGTTAAATTGCCATTCCAAAATAGGACTTATCGACCTATTGAAAGTAGTGATGGGCTACGCCAAAGAGAGGCATCACTATTACTCCCTAGGATACGTAAGGCATACCGGGTATGCAAGTTGGTTTTGGTTATACTCAACGATATGAGTGATGGAGTCCTAACATGTCGTGGCAAAGTGGATAAGTTGTTGAGAGAGCATTAGATGCGACGATTTATCTAACCAAGAGTGGCTTGGAGCCATTAGCAAAGAGTTGCTTACCTTAGAAGATTGAGTTTTAAGACAAGCCAAAGCATGCTTAACCACTCATTGTTTCTTTGGATCTTGGAATCGCCTTATTCTCGCCAAATGGGGACAAATTTAATGCATGGATAAGACGCTTAATAAGATTGAAAGTTTGCATGAATGCTTTTAAATTTCAAACTTATTATGTTATTTTCTTGATAAATGGTTATATTTTGGACTTATTTTTGTAGAATTCCAAATCAAACTATATTGTTTTCCGTGATTGGTAAAGGAAATCTTTGAGAATAGTTCTCAAAGAAAGGAAAGGCATTTCTAAAAATACAATTCTCATAAATTTATAAGTCCGAAAGGATGGTTGGACATCATGTATTCAAAATACTAAGTAGTTTTGATAAACATGAAGTATTGAGTTGGAAACTCAAAATTATCAATGCTTGACAACCAACATATCTTTTCGCTTTATACGCTGGTGAGCAAAACTCATTGATGTATTAATTCAAGTACAAATTAAAGGAAAATATGGAACTTTGTTATGCGGCGCACTAGATGCTTAGTCATGCCTAACAAAGTATAAAAGTCAAAGACTCTTAAAGAAATGGTTCTTTAAGATTATGAGATGAAGTATGATAAGAAATATAGGAAACAAGGAACAAAGAAAAGGAATTAGATTCCATTCCATTTCTACTAAAGAGCTCATGTTAACTTAGCAAGTCATTATCTTCACAAGTATTAGATACTGCTTGAGTGTTACACTTTGAAAGTAACCTCAAACTATTTAAGATAAGCTAAGCTATTGACTTACAAGCTTAGAATGAAGCAAGAAGAGCTACATTAGATGTAAGGTCGTATGCTTTGTTTAGAGACCTTTTAAACTAACGGTGGAACAAATAAATGGTTATTGTGTTCCATAATCAGCAAACAATCTTTTAACACACGGAAAGACTCACATTCAAAGTAAAGACCAATAGTTGCAAATTTATTTGAATGGCATGGTTGTCTAAACCATGAGTCAAGAATGCTTGATTATAAACAAACATTTCCCTAATATGAAAACTCACAAAGTTCAAATCATAGGCATGATTTGTGTTCCGAACATCTTTAGCAATGTCACATTAACAAGAACGTACTCAAGGTTATATAGGCTCTTGACAGTTGATCGATTCGGAATCGTTCTAAGACAAGCAAGTCTTACTTGTTAAAAACCGACAAAGTAAAGAGCTATTGTTCTTGGTATAGACAATTGACTCCGAAAGCTAAAGAGGATTCAATTACTTCAACGTTTCACGAAGAATTTGAAAGAATATGGCTATATACATAAAATGTGAACAAACTTGACCATGAAAAGTTCAAGAGTTCAATGAAGTACAGAATCGACTTGGCAAGATATCAAAACGTCTAGATTAGATCAAGCGATGTTTGCTTGAGCCAAGCGTGACCATCACAAAGTTATGAAATTGAAATTTTCATAAATATCTCCACAAAAAACATAGTGTGTCTTCACGGAGACCTCGATGCCATTTAAAAATGACTCGAACAATGATGGATCACATCCCTTCCTAAAATGTTCTGAAAGATTTGCACAAATGACTAATGTTACACTAAATAAAATGTCGGAGCTATGAAAGGACACCATATTCAGTTATGGATAGAATTAACTTCTAAACGTATTTTCAAGTATATGTCTAAAATTCTTAGCCTCAGTGGGAGCTAAGTGACTCAGTGGGAGTTCACCAGCTTAGCAAGAGCTTGGTGGCTTAGTGGGAGCTTAATGGCTCATTAAAGGCTAAGATAGCTCAAGTAGGAGCTAACTGTTTGTTTCACAACGAACTTTTACCTAAAGACAATATACATGTAAGCATTCAAGTGAGAATACGGGCATTTCCTTCGTAACCTAGATGAGAACATAATGTTTGTTGCTCTAAGTGGTGTCTTTTTGGAAAGTAACACATTTCCAAAACGACAAGTGGGAGGAAAATGAACTCGATGACTATCGATTTTAGCAATAAACTAGAACTGAGAATCTCGGAAGAATCAAAAGGGATTCATGAGAATGATTGATCAAGAATACTCAAAAGGACTTTACAAGTGCCTTAAAAGAAAATTCATTACTCACAAAACTACTAATAAGTTGGAGTAAGATCAACATAATGAAAGGGCTTTGGAAGCGCCTTGAAACTCAGTGTTCGATGCAATAACCTCGTATAGGTATAGAATTCACCAAAGTTTTGGATTGAATCCTATAAATTTTCTATTAAGTTAGAAATAAACCTAAGACTTACAAGCATACTATTTACTATTAGATAGTAAGTGGGGAATAATGCCTTGTAAGATAGCTACGACAAATCCAAATTCCGAATAATAGTTAGAGGCCATAAAATTCGAAAGAGACTCCATGTTTAAAATCATGTTTAAAACTTGATTAATTTGCATGAAGGGTGAAAGACCCATCGATCGCAAATAAGTTTTCAAGGAGAAAACTAACAAATGTGGAAATGTATATGCATACATAGCTAGATTGGTTTAAAAGGATATAATTAAATTCACGGAGTTGATTTTAATAAAAACCAATTCACCAATTGGAATGCTCAATTCTTTTCGTGGTTATTCCAGCAAAATTGCACATATAAAATATGGAAAAATAGATACTAAAACCGCGTTCCTAAAATAGGGTTTTAGAAGTGATTATGCAATTAGTCTAAGGGTTTTAAAAATCTAAATAATTCTAGATTTGAAAGCAAGCTCAAGAAATCCATTATGGGATTGAAGGAAACATTGCATAAAGGAATTGCAACGTGTTTTCTCATAAAGTTAATAAAAGGATTGGCTTATGAAGAAACATAGAAATTCTTATGAGTAAGAAGTTTAGTGGGAGCAAGAGCCAATCTTGTAAGATCCAACAAGAAATTTGCTATTGTAAATTAACTATCAAATGCTAAATGCTTAGACTTGAAAGTATTTTTGACAAAGGATCAAGCTAATGACGATATTTAGTACATATTGGGAATTAAGATCTATTGTATAGACTTAATAAAATGTTTAAACGGGTAAAGGAATTTACCGTGTTAAACATGAATTGAAGGACTTTGAAAGGCTTTCGACCCGTATGTATAAAACTAAGTAATTGTTTGAACTAAGTATGAGCTAGGCTAAATACTAAATCAAACAAGAAAGACTCTAGTAGAGACTTTCAAACGTATCACATAGCAAACAGTTTAGCAAGACTTAGTGAAATTGGATGAGCTAAAATGTAACGTGGATGGAAAAAGATTAAGAATCATTCTACAATTAAATCCATCATGTACGCTACGATATGGAATTATCACACGACTTACTTGCTTAAAGCATGTGAAGTATGTATATAGTACCAATCAACCTGAATCTATTTAATAGATTGTTAGATTATGGCCAAGAACATCCAAAGTACTTAGATAAGTATGAGGATGAGTTATTGACGCATGGAAACAAATATGATTTGCATAATAATGTTGCAAGCACAAACCTTAACAAGGATCAGATCCTTAACAAGGATGCTATTTGTAAGCACGAGCTAAGAAGCGTCGTGGCTTGAGAATGGTAACATGGATGTGCATCCATGTGTAATGTGTAGAAATTTAAGGTGAATTTCCACGATCACAAGTGATTAGGGTATCCCAAAATCATTGTGAGCAGCTTGAAGTGAAACCCAAGCAAAGCATCATCGGGAAGTCTACTAAAATATATGTTAAGAATATGGTTTCCTTCAAGGCAATAATAAGGAAGATGTTCTATGGAAAATTCGTTGTTAAACGTTAATGATTGTAGGTTGTCAAGTTGAAGATCTCAATCATGAAAATGAGTGGGAGCCATCACTTGGACAATAAATCCTAAATCACATATAATCCATGACACTCTCAAATTTTATCGTCTTATTATGAAAGTGATTAGTAAAGAAGATGCTAAGATTAGCAAAGTAATTATAACTAAACCTATACAATAAGTGAACGACAACATTCACAATTGCACGAAAGAAATCAAGCATATTAGATATGGGTGTGATTTCTATAAATGTTTTATAAAGAGTGTTATTCTTAAAACAATCGGAAAAACCATTTATCATAAGATGAACCATTCAGGTTTTGGAGTAATTTAAATTTCATGCAATTTTATCACTCTATTTTCTATTTAATTGTGGTTTAGGATTAAATAATGAGTTCATTCGATTCTGAGAATATTTAATATCGGGTATCAACACCAGTCTTGATAAGGAAACACTTATTAAGTGAACATTGAATATTATAATCGAAAATTATCCCTAATCGAGGTCATTTAAACGATGGACGATTAATGACCACTTGAGATTAGTGTGTAGTTTGATTTATAGCACCGTTTCTTGTGCTACAAGGACATGATCGTCATAAATCATTTTCATTGGTATTGGTTTAGAACCATACTGGATCGACCTATGAGAATACTTTAAGAGATTTAAAAATCGTCATAAGTATACTTCTCATTATGGCTATCGGAACCTATTTCCTCGACCATGAGTATTGTGAGTTCTCTTGTTTGAGTACTAGTCCATTTTGATGATAGTCAAACGTCTGCCGTAAAAGGGGATTATAACCGCAACACTCGGGCGGCTAGGTCCTCTAAGTAAGAGAAGCTACATTACAAGACTGGGAATGTCCCCCTACTAAAAAATAGGGAAGATGTCTTTGTTGTTTATAAGGCCTCTCGAAGAGCGTGACTGTGAAAATGCATGGCCTGATCGGATGGATTTTCGAAATCATCTGTTTATTGGCAGTCACACTCGTTTATCGAGAAAGACATTTAGACGTAATAAGGATGACGAATAAATCGTACCTTATAGTTCATGAAGAGACATTAAGTGACATAGGAAAAAGGCTATACACTAAAAGCACACTTGTCCAGAAGGACAAGCGGGAGATTGATTGGAATGATGTCCTTCAAACAAGTGTATTATTCCGATAGAGGGTTCATAATTATTAGAAATCTAATTATTCAGTGAGGTTAAGTGATCGAAATGCCTAGGTGGAGGCCGCTTCCGATCAGTAATATTAATGAGTAATTAATATTACAGCTTAATCTTAACTAAACCCTTCGGGTCACACCCAAGCAACTAACGATTTGACGCGACAAATTAAACCGAAAGGAATTAATAAGTCACTCGAGTATTATGAACAAAGATGTCGGATTCCGAGCTTAGAGCGTCGGAACTGAATCTTAAAAGTCGAGCCAAAATTTAGGAATTAGCGAGACGGGAAAATGCTTCAAGTAACAGGTAAAAACCCTAGCCACGCGAAGGCTAGGGAAACGCGCCACATGGCAGCATGCCATGTGGCAGCACACGTGGCATCGCACGTGGCAGCCACTAAGTGGCGGCGTGCCACGTGGCAGGGCGCCACGTTGGCAATACCATGTGACAACGGGCGTGGACCCGGGTGACGGGTCATGGACGCCGGCCCAAAAGTGGCGGACCAACCGAACCCAACTTGGGGCTCAAGGTTGGGTGGCACATGGTTAGCTCACAATGCATGTTAGTTGCCTTGGGGAGCAAGTGAGGAAGGGGTCCTCATCTAACCATGTGACACTTGTTACTTTGTTATTCCTTGGTTTATTTAACTAAGGTTTGAATTCAACATTCTTTCTATGTGGGATCTTTTTGTGAAAAAGTCCCACATTAAAAGATGAGTAGAATTCACAAGGAATCACTCCTTATAAATAGCCAAGGCATACCTTGGGATTGTTCACTTGAGTACGGTGTTAGAAAAGGCATCTCCATTGAGAAAACCTTTAAACACATATAATTACTCAAGTATTTTGGTCGGGCTTAGCTAACCTCTAAGCAATAGACCTAGTCGGGGTCGAGTTGTTGGCGGATACCGTTGGAGATTTTCGCCCGTGCGAGACTTAAAGCTTTCTCAAGTAAGAGCTCGGGATACGAGCGAAGCACGCGTCAAAGGTAATTAATTTTTACTTAATTCTTGTTAATTAAGTTAATTATGTCTTTTGATTATATTGATTGTGAGTGTGATCTTGGCTCGGGTTTTCTTCCGCTATGAGTTGTACTCATCAAAACCCAACAATTAGGATTGATTTTAATCTTTTAGAATAATCTAGAAGGTTATTTTAAATTCTAGTGGGATTAGGATTGATAATTATATCTTTTGGAAAAATAAAGAATTTTACTGGAATAAAAACAAGTGTTTTAAAAAGATTAAATCTGATTAAAAAAAGTACGAAATTTAATTAATCTAATTTAATTAGATTAAGGATTCCTTACAGATTTTAGATACGTGTTCTCTATCGCGAAACGACAGGACCCATCGCGATGAAGCCTGTCGCCCGGCGATGGACATGTCGCGCGGTGATGGAGCCTGTTGCGCAGCGATGGACCCTGTCGCGCCGCGATGGAAGCAGTTTTACTCTGAATCAAATTCGATTTTTTTCTGATCGTTTCGGGACTATTTTCTCTATAAATAGGGTCTTTATTCCCATTTTTCAAAATCACCAACATCATCAACAATCATCTAATTCTATTCTTTTCTCTCTCGTAAGCTAGAAGCTTGTTCTTTCTCCTTCTTTTAAGCCTAGCCTTTTTACAAATACAATACCTCATTCACGAGTTTCAGATACACATAGTAAATCTCGAAGTGGCCTTCGCCCTAGACGTGAAAGGTTGATAATTTCTGAGGGTTTGGTCCCAAATCCCTATTTTAATTATTTAAATTAATCGCTTGATTTAATATTTTCCTTGAAGTTACTAACGTGTGTATTGTTTTGATATAAAGAGATATGAGGCAACAAAGTATGTAATTTCATTGCTTTATTTCTTTAGCAAGCATGCTTATATTATTTTAATTCCTAGTATCATGTCAGGATGCTTTTATTGCTTTCTAGCATCATGTTTAGGTTGCTTCCTATTTTCTTCTATCATGTTAGTGTCATGTTAGGGATAAAGATTTGATCTTTATTTTTAGTGACATGCTAGGATTTGTTATTAATCTTGTTAGTATCATACGTAGGATCTTGCTAATATTATTATGCTTTGATGAGAATATTATGATGATGATTTGTTGTGTCAATATAATATTATGTTGCTTGATATATTATTGTTATTGCTTGATCATGCCCTCTCTTGCAGGTTTAAATGGAATTTGTATTTGAAATCACGCTCAATAAGATAATTAATAAGTTTATTTAGGCTAATGTGGTTTTAATTTAAGTGATCGCCAATAATAATTTTGTTTGTGCATTAATATTCAACCAACATAGATTAAACAGGTTTAGGTTAATATATTGATTGTATGTTAGTCAGAAAGCGCACATTAATATCAGAAGAATAAAGTACAGGCTTATTTTTAGGGCAGGTTCAAACTCTATTAGGTTGGGTTTGTACCTTCATCCCCGAATATCCAGTCATGGTTCAGGACCACTATGGAGTTAGTGATCTCATGGATCGTGAAGGGGTGTAACTTTCACCCTGTGAACGGTTTACAAGTTCCTAAAACTTGTTGGCGACTCTTTTGCTCTAGCTTCCTTTCCTTTGGACGTCACCATACTTAAGTGTATGATCATAGTGGGGCTCAAGTGTGGGATGCTCGAAATTATTCCCTACAATACCTAACCCTGATGAGATAAAAGAATGCCTTTTTAGAATTAATCCCCTCAAGTGTCCAGATCTTGATGGCATTTAGCCTAAATTCTTCCAGCATTTTTTGGAACATCTACATTCTGAAATTAGTGAATTTGTTATACACTGCTTTAATACTTCCGAAATCCTAGTGGGTATCAATAAATCTTATTGATTTAGGTATTTCTACCCCGCCATATGGCAAAATGAGAGCTCGCCACGTGTCACCTGAGAAAGCCTCCAAATGGACCTTTCAGGGGCCGACACGTGTCAAGCAGATATGGCTTCTGGAATTGGCGACCTTCAAGGCCTAAATCCCGAGGCTGCCAAAAAACAACGCAGCCCTAAATCCTAGTTTATCAAACCCTAGGACAAGGCACATCTTTCTAGGACCCTATAAAAAGGGAGATTCCCCCATTTATTGGGGCACGTCCTAATCATTCATCATTTCTTACTCTCGAAAACAGAGAACACCTTGATCTCGGAATTTGAGAAGATATTTAGTTTTTATTCCGAACCTGTACTAACTTAACCTTCGGAGGCAGACCTCCGAACATCTGGAGCTCCGTGGTTTTGCAGGTACAGGCGGCTTCGTTGGATCCAGTCTTCGAGTTATAACTCTCCCAAGGGACACAAAAACACCCGAAACATTTGGCGCCATCTGTGGGGAGAGTACCTTAAAGATGGTTTCACAAGAACCTGTACCACCTCTAGAGACCAACTGGCCTCTGGTTGATGGAGAGGTCCATACGGACCATGACTTTGACGACGACTGTGAAGTTGAAGCCTATGTGGCTCCTGATAGGTCACTCATCTCTAAACGAATCCGTCCCAAAGACAGACGGGAGCGGAACAATGACGAGGCGGGTACAAGCAAGCCCCTTGGGCAGCCATCTGATCAGACGCAGGCAGCAGAATCAGCCCCAGTCACCACAGACGAGCTCATGAAATTCATGACAAGTTTCAAGGGTGAAATCAAAGAATTGATCACCAAAAGGATGGCTGCTCCTAGAAAGGAGCAGCCGGCCAAAAAACCAGCTCAAACTAAGAAAGCAAAGTTAGTCAAGGATCGACAGCCTACCCCTCACCCTGATACGAAGGAGAAGGCTCGGCCCCTGATTAATCTTTCTAAAATCTGTTTCCCATAAACGGTAAAAAGAAAGGTCATCTGGCATGTGCAGCCAGACGGCAGCAAAAAGACCTTTTCTGATGCTCGACTTTACATTGAGCAAAAGAAGAATCAGCAGCTATCTGAGTCGACTTCCAAGTCGATTTACCCAGATAGCTTCAAGAATACCTCAGTGAGGAATTCCCAATCTGTACATGGAACTCTGTCATGCGGTCCCTCCGTCCACATGGGTCCCCATGTAATTAATTCGGCACAGTGCGTGGCCCAGCCATTATACAGGCCGCTTGCTCTGCCCTACATTCAGCCTGCCTTCTTTGGAGGACAGGCGACATACAATTTCCAGCCTATAGACTGGCAACTTCGGCTGCAAAACCTTGGAGAACAGCCCTCCGCGTTCTCCAAAGAGATAGCCGAGGTCGAATAGCCGGCCAAGGTTAAGAATATGTTGGTGGGAACCTATGATGGTACCTCCAACCCAGAAGATCATCTTCTGGCATACACCCACCACATGTATTTACAGGAGTTGGATGATACCGCCTAGTGTCGCTTCTTCCCAGCTACCCTGAAGGGCATAGCAA
Source organism: Chenopodium album (assembly GCF_948465745.1). Lineage (NCBI taxonomy): Eukaryota > Viridiplantae > Streptophyta > Magnoliopsida > Caryophyllales > Amaranthaceae > Chenopodium > Chenopodium album. The sequence goes on along the minus strand of NC_137850.1, from coordinate 25,366,330 downwards.
AACAGTGGTTCGGCAACCTGCCGGCTGGATGCATAAACAGCTTTAAGACGCTTGCGTTCTTGTTTGCTTCCAACTTCTCTATGAATATCCGTGCAAAGAAAACAAGCCTCAATTTGAGCAATGTGCAGCAAGGAGATAGAGAAGGATTGCGCTCCTATGTCAGGCGGTTCAATCTGGTGAGAATCCAGATTCAAGGGCTGCTTGACGAGGTAGCCTATACAGACTTCTTCAAGGGTCTGAAGGATGGGTCGACCTTTAAGTTCGACCTCGTCCACAAGAAAATATTTACCCTCCAAGGAGTCTTGATGGAGGCGGAAGCCTATATACAGGTGACCGAACTCTGCTCCTCAAATAAGCAATTGGACTCTAAAAATCTGATAAGCAGAAGGAGAGTCGGCCTGCTCAGCCGGCACAGAAGCCTGAAGAGAGCAAAAAGAAAAAAAAGATTTGGGCGGTTGATTACTCTGATCAGCCGTCTCAGAAAAAGAAGAAATAAATTAAACCGTACGTCTCAAGGTACGAGTTTAACAAGGCAAGCTACTCCATCCTCGTGGAGATAAAGGACCGACTGACTTTAGAGAAGCCGAATGACACCAACGACTGTTACAGCCTCAAGCGGACGTTTGACCGTCAGGCCGACAAAAGGATGATGAACTCCTATGTGAAGTCCAAAGTGACTTCCAAAACGAATCCGGGGCAGTCCTCCAAAAAGACTCCTCAGCCTGCTGGTAGTTCCAACACCGATGAGGAGCCGGTCTACACTATAGCAGGCGGATTTGCTAGAGGTGGGCCAACCATGCGGGGCACCAAGAACCATTTGAGGAAAGTCATCACTAAGAAGGACTGGGAAAGTCCGTCGGCCGCATGATGACCCTGTGGTCATCGAATGCAAAGTGGCCAACAAACTGGTTGGCCACATTTTAATTGACACAGGTAGCTCCTTTGATATCATCAGCTACAAGTGTTTGTCCAATATCAAGTACAAGCTAGACAGCATGCATGATATCTCCCATCCTCTTGTTGGTTTTGGGGAAGAGTGCTGCACCCAATCGGACAGATAGATCTCCCTGTCCGATTGAGAGAAAAGGGCAAAGGGCGGCACATGACCGTCCAGTTTTTTGTGGTCGAAGAGCTAACCACCTATAACCTCATTTTGGGCCGACCTACTCTAAACGAGTGTAAGGCCTTCATCATCCCATCCCTCATGTTGCTCAAGTATGAAAGGGATGATGGCTCTATTGGCTCCCAAACAACGACTAGAGAATGCTATCTCATAGACGTCAATCCCGCGGCCGCAGCAGCCAGACAGGGGAAGGAGCCAATAGACCTTATGATATCAAGGATCCAGATCCGGCCCCACCAGCCGCAAAGAAAAGAAAAACTGATCAGCTGGTGGTGGTTAAAAAAGAAAAGCAATAGCAATCGCTAATCGGGGAACGATCAAACGATCTCCATCCCCAGTCGACTGGTGAACACATTGATATTCCTCTGGAGGACAACCGTCCAAAGAGAACTGTTAAGGTGGGACGGTTGCTTTTGCGAAGTTGGGTGCAGACTTGCACCATTTGCTGAAAGAATTCAAGGACATCTTTGCCTTTGAAGTGGAAGAGATGTCAGGCATCAGCCCGGATCTTGCTGTCCACAAACTCGCTATGGATCCAAAAAAGAAGCCCATCAGGCAAAAGAAAAGAAATCAGGCGAGGAAAGAAGGCAGGCGGCAGCTGCCGAAGTTAAAAAGCTGTTAGACGCTGGGTTCATTCGACCATGTAACTTCCCTTATTGGGTTACGAATGTTGTGCTTGTGAAGAAGTCGAACGGTACCTGGGTGTGTTGATTACACTGACTTAAACAGAGCATGTTCGAAGGATAGTTATCCATTTCCAAAGATCGACAGTCTGGTCGACTCTACAGCCGGACATGCCCTGATGTGTTTCATGGACACCTACTCAGGCTTTCATCAGATTCCCCTGTGGAAAAAGGATCAAGAAATGACGGCATTCGTCATTGATCATGGGTTATTCTGCTACACTGTGATGCCATTTGGCTTGAAGAATGCGCCTGCTACTTTCCAACGAATGATTAATACAGTCTTCATTAATCAGATTGGGAGGAATGTAGAGGCGTACATTGATGACATGATAGTAAAATCCAAGTAACATGCAGATCACCTTGCTGACCTCCGAGAAATATTCACCACACTCAGGAAGCACAAGGTCATGCTCAATCCCAAGAAATGTGTCTTTTATGTTGAGTCTGGGAAGTTTCTCAGATTCCTAATTGACCATAGGGGGATAGAGGCCAACCCTGAAAAAATACAGGCGGTCATTGACATGAAGTCACCTTGCACTGTCAAAGAAGTTCAGAAATTAATAGGTTGCCTGGCGGCCCTAAAGAGATTCCTCAGCTAATTGGGTGACAAGTGCCTTTACTTCTTCCAAGCAATCAGGAAGAAGGCTATGTTTGAATGGGGGGATGATGCTGAGGCGGCCTTCCAAAAATTAAAGCAACATTTGCACTCTTTGCCAAGGCCGGTCAGCCCTATGCCCAAAGAGACGTTCTACATGTACTTGGCTGTCTCAGATCATGCTCTCAGTGTTGTTCTCCTTGTTGAAAGAGACGACACCCAGCTCCTAGTCTATTTCATTAGCCATGTTTTCATAAGCGTAGAGCTTCGATACCCCATGGTTGAGAAATTTAGCCTTGCCCTTTATATGGCTGTCAAGAAGTTAAAACCCTATTTCTTGACGCATCCGGTAGTAATCTACACTGATCAACCGATCACGCGGCTAATGACGACCTTGGAATCATCGGGTCGAATGCTCAAATGGGTTATTGAATTGCAAAGTCTGGAAATCACTTACGAACCAAGGAAGGCAATAAAGGGGCAGGCATTCGCCGACTTTATTGACGAAATGACAAGGCCAGCTGCGCCGGATAACACCGATCAGGTTTGGAAAGTGTATGTGGATAGGAACTCCATTATGAACTGTTGTGGTGCAGGGGTTATATATCAGTCTCCTGAGGGAGATAAGTACAAGCATGCACTACGGTTCAAGTTCCAAGCCTCGAATAATGAGGCAGAGTACGAAGCCCTACTAGCTGGCATCCACATGTGCAAGGCGGCAGGGGCAACTAAAATTGACGCCTTCTCCGACTCTCAGTTGGTTGTTAGCCAATTCCATGGTGACTATGAGCCCACCCATCCGGCTATGATCAAATATTTGCAGGCGTTCAAAGCTGAGGTCGGGACACTTGAAGAATTCAATCTAAGTCAAGTGCCTCAGTCCGAAAACAATCAGGCGGATGCTCTGTCTAAGCTGTCATCATCCGCCTCATGTGATACACCTATCAGTCATCTAGGAAGTAATGGAAAAATGAAGCATTGAAGAAGATCTCATTGGAGTACTTGACCGAGCCTCTACCTGGATGGATAACATCCGGGCATATCTGCTAGACGGCACGCTGCCGGATTCAGCTCTAGTAGCAGCCGCATTGGAAAAGCATGCTGCCAACTCTGAAATTCGCAGAGGAGAGATTTTTAAGAAAGGGTTTTTACAACCCCTCTAGGAAGGAAATTCTGGAAGATTTGCATGTGGGCTATTGCGCCTCACATATAGGCGGCAGGTCTCTAGCAGAAAGGGCCAGACGGTAGGGCTACTTCTAGCCTACCCTTGAGAAGGACACCATGACATTGGTGAAGAAATATGATAAATTCCAAAAATTCGGCAAACTTATACACCGTCTCGCCACGGATCTAACGGCCATACATAGCCTAGTACCATTCGCCAAATGGGGCATGGACATCTTAGGGCCGTGTACTCCTGCATCCGGCGGACGGCGTTGTATCTTTGTTGTCGTGGATTACTTCACCAAATGCGTGGAGGTAGAGGCGGTAAAAAATATCAAGACAAAGGACGTTATCTCTTTTCATTTGGAAGAACATCATCAGCCGGTTTGGGGTGCCTATGTCTATGGTTTTTGACAATGGTCCTCTGTTTGAGACGCCTCATCTCAAGACTTGGTTGGGAGATCAAGGGATCTCACATTGTTTTGCATCAGTCGGCCGACCCCAAGTAAACGGCCAGGTTGAAGCCTTTAACATGTTAATCTCATACGGCATAAAAAAGAAGATTGAAAGAGCTGGCGGCCTATGGGCGGATGAACTGCCACACGTCCTATGGGCCATCAGAACAACAGCAAAATGGGAAACTGGACAAACCCCATTTCTCATGGTGTACAGCGCAGAGGTCGTCTTGCCCATTGAACACTATGAGCCGACCCTTCGAATCACGCTATATGACGAAGAGGCAAATTGGGAGGCCATGCGGCTAGCATTAGACTCACTTCCAGAGCGCAAAGGCAACGTCGCCTTGCGCTATGAGATCTATCGTCTGAGAATAACTAGAGCTTACAACAAAGAGTGCACAAGCGGCCCCTAAAGTTGGGGAATTTGTGTTACGGAAAATGGAGGCAGTTGGTAGGGCGAATGAGCAAGGAAAGCTAGCCCGTAATTGGGAAGGCCCGTACCGAATATATGAAGTATGAGGCAGCAACTACCATTTGGAAACACCAGACGGCAGGCAGCTACCCCGATTCTGGAATGTAGATAACTTGAAAAAGTAATACTTTTGAAATTTTGTAAACTTTTGACTTAACTCATTAATAAGAAATCAGCCTTTTTTCCAATTAAGTTTTTTTGCTTTGATTACATCTGAGGGAACTGTCAGCACAATGTGCAGACGACCTGAACCCACTTAACATTTTAAATACATTTGAGAGAACCGCCTACACAATTTGTAGACGCCCTTAACTAAACTTTTCAATTGCACTTGAGGTATTGCCTGCACAGTGTGCAGACAGCCCAAACTCATTTAACATTTTAAGGTTATGGGAACCGCCTGCACAATGTGCAGACGTCCAGAATATTTCCATTTAAGGGGGACTGTCTGCACAATGTGCAGACGGCCTAATCCTACGTAACGCTTAAAAGCTAAGTGTCAAAGACTTAGCGGCTAACCTTCCATTTTTAGCGAGGGCAATGGCCGGATATGTTGTAAAACATAACCAGCCATCTTCTCTAACATGAGAATGACCGTCTGCTCCAACATGAGTACGACAACCGGCGATGTCCATTCGGGCGAATTCGTCGAAGAGAGCATCTCCTATTTTGGTGGTACATTGCTCTATAAACTAAAAACAAACGGCCCTACCGACTATCTGGATCAAGATAACGCTCGTAGCTGTTTGACTTAATCCAAACTGAAACCTAAAAAGTCTAAGTTTCCCAACTGTTTATATACAGGCAGGAAGCGGCTACTATTTATTTCTAGAGGCTTTAATATTCATGCAGTACCGCCTGTTACTGCCCTAAGGCAAGGCAGGCCCCCAGATTCCATTTACCAATTCTAAGTTAAGTCCAAAGACTTAACAATTCCTTAAGGCCTATAGCCGGATATTTCAAGCATACACCCATCTGCTCAAAATGGCCTACTGTCTGCTTGGTTTGGGGCAATCACCATAGTGATTGATTGACTTAGAAACCAAACATACTCTAAAGTATCAATAATTTCTAATTCAATTAAATCACGTTTTGAATCCAAGCGAACATCCGGCCAGGGGCAAAGACATCTGATATCGCAAACAATCGCATAGTATACAGTAAAGCTAAAACACTTAGCCTAAAATCTATGCATGGCAAATAAAATTGAAAGATTTAAAAAAATTTTAAAGACAAGTATGATAAAAACCGGTCAATTGACCAGATGCTTCATTAAATAAACTAGCCGCCCCTGTGGACGACTGTAAAAGTTGACCGGCATAACCGGTAGAAATTATTAAGTTACCCGACCCCTTGATTGGTAAAGAGACAAGATTCGGCGCACAGGCCGGTAGAAATAACAAATGGCCATATGGCCGCAGAAAAAACAAAAGCTTAAGTATTAGGGGAGAGCACTTCAATATTAGCAGCCGTCCCATCTTTGGTTCCCTTGGATGGCTGCTCCTGATTTCCTTCTTCTTGCTCCTCCTCCTAATCAGACCCCTGGAAGATGAACCCTCGGTTGAGTCCGAATCATCCTCCTCCTCCTCTTCCTCCCTCGTTGCCGCCTCCTCAGCTTCTTGCATAAGCTTGGCGCTAAACTCAAAAGAGGCCGACTCGAATGATTTCTTCCATCCTTTGAAGTCTTTGCCTGGGAAGAGAGACTCCCAGGTCATCCGCATGATAGAGTTGTTGTCTTCCATCATCTGCTTCACTAAGATTTCCTTCTCCTCTTCGGCCCTTGACGGGAATTTGTTTCGGAGTTGGGTTTCCTGGTTTTGTAGCCTCTTGAGAAGCTTGTTGACCCTACCGTGGAGACCTTCCACCTCCTAGTCCGCCTCCTTGAGGGGCTCGAGCTTAGCCTTGAGGCCTTTCACTTCTTTCTCTAGCTCGGTGACCCGCCTCTTTGCTGCGTCCAAATCCTGCTTGACTTGCAGATTGGCGGACGCCTGAGAATATATGATGTCAATTATCAGATATTCATTTTGAGAAACTTCAAAAGCGGTCGTATCTAGAGAAGAGGCGCCTAACCGAGTCCTTGTCCTTAGCAAAGACAGCCCTCAACATGGTTTTCGCCATGTTCTAGAGATCCGGCCTCAGGGGAGCACCTGCACATTCAACACTCTATAAGTAGAAAGCATAAATCCGGCCAATGGACCGGGTGTCATCGGAATTACTCGACGGCTGGTGATGGAATTTAACTCTAGTAGGGTAAGGCAATGGATTGAAGGCTCTTGTACCTTCCATCTCCTTCGGCCTTTCCTTAGACGGCTTATCGCCGCCTGGAGCTCGTTTGCTCCCCCCTGCTGATGAACCGCCGACAGCATTGAGTGGATCTTTGCCACTCTTCGACGCTTTTTCAGCGTCCAGCTTCCTCAAGCCCTGAAGACCTGAAGGAGACTTCTCTCCAGCAGGAGGGTTGGGACTGTCTCCAACCTTCCTGTGGGGTTTGTTGGCGATATTCTTTCGGGAAAAGCCAAGAGTCTTCACGTCCCCACCCGATTGCTTCTGCTGTTTAGGGTCCGGCTTGGTGGGGGTACGCTTACTCGAGTCCTCCTGCACACAAATCTAGAGATTTTAAGCAAGTGAAGGAAATAATATTTCACTCAAAAATTGCTAAGTACAAAAAGACTTACTTTAGGGGGTTTGTTCGCCTCCTAGTCAGACGTCTTCCTCTAACCCAGCACCTGCGGCCAGTAGTGGGCGGCACTGGCAGACGGCTTCTTGGAGGCCGAGAGCTTTTCCATTTCTTTATCTGCAAGGAGAAATTAGAGCTAGTATCAGTCAAAGGGACATCAAGTTTGAATGAGTAACTAAAAACAATCGGCCAACTACCTTTCGGCCTCTCGGTGCTCAAGCCGCAGGCGGCCAAGTAATTCTAATTAGAGAGTAACTCGTGATGAGGAATGTATCTCTGGGGAATAAATTCTTTCTTTTTGATCTCCTGGTTGGACCTGACGGTCACTTTGAAGAGACCGCGGTAAAAAAATTTCTTCCTTTGCCCGCCTAGGAACAGGTGATAGTTCAACTCCGCCTAAAAGGAGGGGAGAGTTCCGGTTCCACTGGTTGTATTTTTTATTCTTTAGATGATTGGGGGAGGTAACGATATAAAACTTGTTCCTCCAGCCCTTCCACTTGGACTCCTTCCCAACCGCCATCATATAGCCCTTGTGGCTTGACAAAGTATACCAACCGGATCCGCTTGACTTTGGGGTCCGGCTGAGGTAGTGCATATGGGCGAACGCCTCAAAGCTTGGCTCTACCTCGAGCATTTCGCATGCGACAACAAACCCCAAAATATTTACCCAATAATTGGGGGCAAGTTGCCAGATACCCAGTTGGTACCCATCTAAGATCCTTTCCACAGGCGGATGGAGAGGGAATCTGAGGCCAGCTTGTATGGCAGCCTCGTAACAACCGAAGCGTTGGTCCACGTAGCTTGACGCCTCTGGCCAAACTACAGTGTCCACAGAATAAGGGACACTCAAAATTATTCCATGTCCCATGACATGCTTAGCCCTAAACACTCCTTCCTTGTCCTTCCTGGTTGTACGCCTCCCAGCCTATACATGATGGAAGTAGGCAGTGTATTGCTTGCAGCGATGGGTTGAGTCCTTTGTCCAACCCTCGCCCATCTCAATGGAGAGAGAGTCTCTCACCGTTTCTAGCCGAGAGTGCCTCTCCTCAAAATCGTCGGAGGCTTGGCTAGAAGAAGACAGCTCGTCAGCACCGTCAGAGCTTTCAGACTCCGAGTCCGAATTGGGGACCTGATGGCTAGTTCCAGCAGTGTCCTCCCCCATTTCCTCATCCCAGGCCGGATCCATCGGCTTGGAGGCCCTTTGTTGAGGCCCATGTTTAGACTCCTACAAAATTGAAGAGCCTCGGGTGCTAGTAGCACTGGGCGAATGATCATAAACTTCAGTAACAGGCGCCCTAATGGAGCCCTCTAAATATATAGCCGAACTTTCCGAATGTTACCAAGAACCATCTGTCCTATATGTTCTACTGGTTTGCTTCGTCTTGGCCATGGTGTCTTGCACAGACGCAGACACGGTCGAATTCGGAGAAGTTCGCAACGAAGTTCGCAAAAGGGAGTCCAAGTAAGAGCAGTCAGCACTCCTAATTCTAGATTCAGCTGTCCCCGGTGACCGGCGGATCGCTAACCTAGGTCGTGCCGCGCGCGTTTGGGAAACCACTTTCAAAAGAAAAAACAAAAAATAAAACAAAAGGCAAGGAAAACAAACGGTTACCTTACGAGTGAAGGTATGAAGAGCCGCTTGGAAGTCCTGGATGTCTGCTAAACAGGCGGATAGGTCTCTAAATGGCGGATGTTATCCTAGAAAAGGATAAGTTTAAGATTCTTAGAAATTCAAGATTCAAGCTTCTCTCTCTCAAGTATTTTTGTAAGCTTGCAAAAATGAGGGGAGGTCAACCCCTATTTATAGAAAGGGTGAAAAGTTTAGGGTAAAAACCCTAAGAATTTTACCCATGGTAAACGGTAATATGCTAGACCAGTGCCTAGCTGACACCTGTCACTGGCGGCACGTGGCATGCCACGTCACCCCTTTGAGGGGCAAATGATTTGGGTATTTCTACCCCACCACATGGCATTATGAGAGCTCACAACATGTCACCTAAGAGAGCCTCTAAATGGACCTATTAGGGGCCGACACGTGTCAAGTAGATATGGCTTCTAGAATTGGAGGCCTTCAAGGCCCAAATCCCGAGGCTGCCGAAAAACGGCGCAGCCCTAAATCCTAGGTCATCAAACCCTAGGACAAGGCACACCTTTCTATGACCCTATAAATAGGGAGATTCTCCCATTTATTTGGGCACGTCCTAATCGTTACGTCATTTATTACTCTCGAAAACAGAGAATACCTGATCTCAGAATCTGAGAGGATATTTACTTTGCGCACGTTTTTACTCTGAACCCCTACTAACTTAACCTTCGGAAGCAGACCTCCGAACATTCGGAGCTCTGTGGTTTTGCAAGTACAGGCGGCTTCGTTGGATCTAGTCTTCGAGTTGTAACTCTCCCAAGGGACACAAAAACACCCGAAACACTTATATTCTCTTATCCCCAAGGTTGATCTCCCTAGTAAAATTTCTGAGTTTAGGCCTACAGGCTTGTGTCATATCATTTACAAACTCATTACTAAGCTCATTTCTGACAAGTTTAAACCTTTCCTTAACAAGTTGATTAATCCACTCCAATCTAGTTTTATAAAGGGTCGAGGTATTGAGGATAATGTTATCATTGTTAAGAACCGCTCACATTTTTCATAAAGAAAAAAAAAGGTAAAAACATTGTTGCTTTTAAACTTGATCTCATTAGGGATACTCTTAGTGGTTTTGGTTTTCCTTTAGCTTTAACAAATCTCATTATGGATTGTATTTGTTCTCCTTTCATTTCGGTTCTTTCGATTGGTGAGATAACGGATAGTTTTAATCCTTCTAAGGGTATTAGGCAAGGCGATCCCATGTCTTCCTATATTTTCGTTCTTTGTCTAGAACGATTATCCCTAATGATTGATAATAAGGTTAATACTAGTGAGTGGAAACATAACAAAATTAACACTTCGGCTAATCTTTCACATATTTTCTATACCGATGATATTTTTTTGTTTGGTAAAGCGTCTCTCACTAATGTCACTGTCATGATGGATGTTGTTAAGGAATTTGGTTGAATGTCTGGTCTTAATGTGAATGAGACCAAGTCCTCGATGATATTTCCTACGAAAATGTGTCATGTTGTTAGAATAAGTGTGGCTGCCCCTTTTAATCTATCTTGCACTTCAAGTTTTGGAAAATATCTAGAGATTGACATTCTCCCTAACAAGCTTAAAAGTTCTAATTATTTAACCTTGCTTGACAAAACTATCAATCGAATTAAAGGATGGCAAGCCAAACTTCTTAATCTTGCGGGTAGATCTACCTTGATCAAATCAGTTCTTAACTCCTACCCCGATCTATCACATGCAAACTAATCTCCTTCCCATCTCAGTCCTTAATAATCTAGAAAGAAGTTGTATGAAATTTTTGTGGAACAAAGTTGATTATGTCCATTACTCCCCTAGAGTTGGATGGGCTCATGTCACTAAGCCTATGGAGATAGGAGGGCTAGGAATTAGGAGACTTAGAGATTGGAACTTAGCATTCATGTCCAATCTTGGTTGGACTATGTTAAATAATCCCAATAAGCTTTGGGTTCATATTTTTAATGAGAAATATCTTAAGTCTTTTTCCTTTCTTTATTACATACCTAATAATTCTCAATCTCAAATTTGGAGAGATATTTTGAAAGGCAGGGAGCTCTTGGCTAATGGCATGAAGATAAGAATTGGTAATGGTTGCTCTACTTCCCTTTGGTACCATCATTGGATTGGAACCAAACATCTTTATCTCCTCATGACTAGTGAAGTCCCCCCTCCAAAGCTCACTGGTTGGTTTCCAACATCATTCGAAATGGTTCTTGGGTTCTTACAAATATTCGTCATCTTCTCCCATCTACAATCATCAACCTTATCCTAGCCACTCCTATTTCTAATAATCCCAATTTTGAGGATTTCATTCAATGGCAGCACTCAAAGGATGGCATTTTCAATGTCAGGTCGGCTTATCATATGTCAATTTCTAACAAATGTACTCCCTCCAATCATTGCTACTCTTGAAAAAGCATTTGGAGAATTAAATGTCCATTCAAATACAAAATGCTTGTTTGGAATTGTATCCATGGTAACCTTCCGGTGGCCGAAAAGCTTCACTTATTGATTCCCTCTATCTCTCCTAATTGTGCTAGATGTTCCTCTTAAATCGAATCTCATATTCATCTTTTCAGGGATTGCTCTATGTATGTCATTCTTTGGAACAAAATCTTCTCCAAGATCAATTTCCTTGATAATTTTGATTTCCAATACTTTTATAATGCTTCCTGGACTGATTGGGTGAATTAAAATCTAAAGCATAATAAATTTTGGAAAATGACCGATTCGGTTGCTATATGGCATTTGTGGAAAGCTAGAAACAAGCAGTTTTTGACCTCTCGATTGCTAGCTCTAATTCTGTTTTCAGTAGCTTTATTATAGATCATCAATGCATTAACCATATTTTGCAGGATAATGAGAGGGGGATGGAAGCTATTACTATTGCTCCTCGTAGAAATCGGCTTGCTTGGTATCCTCCCCCTCAGGGGTATGCCAAGGTCACAACTGATGGTGCTTGGGTGGCCATTAATGATGCAGCTGGAGGTGGATATGCTAAGAAGCAGGATGGCTCATGGGTGATGGGCTTTTCAAGCAAATACAACGCTCTTACCCCTTTGGCTGCAGAGTTACTTGCGGTTAAGGAGGGTATAATAATTTCTAAAGCACATCACTTTTAGAAAATAATTGTGGAAACAAATGCTCTTTCAATCAAGGTGATGTCTGATACTATGGGAGACAAAACTCATCATGAACTTGCTGCTCTTATAAACGAAACCGCTGAATTGATGACTAAATTTGAGGTCATTGATATGCTCCATATTTGAAGGATGGACAACATTATGGCTCACGGGCTTGCAAATCTGGGAATAGAAATGGCAGTGGGACATAAGGATCATTCCTTTATTCTTGATTGCATCAAGAATATTTTCAATGCCTAAATGCGCGAGTTCCGCGATAACTAGTTTCTTAGGCTGTTGGCCTTATTGATTAGCTAATCTTAGAACTTCTTCTATTGGTTGTAATTTAAGTAGTTTTATTTTGTTGTTATTGTATGGGGATAGAACTTGTAATCGGTATATATAGGAGCCTTCATACAACTCCTTATTTTGGTTGTTTTGTTAGCATCTTCTTTTGCCTAAACTATGTTGTTGATGCTCATTTTGTAATATTGACCCTTAGTTAAAGGGCTTTAATATATTAATGCAAATTTTCTCTCCCAATTTCAATTAACATATTGTAGACACCTAATTATGTCCCCCCAAAAAACAAACCTAGTGATGAGTACCTTTCACGCTTTGATTAACAAGTTTGGGAAATAGTTGTAGAGTCTCACGAAGTTCCCTTAAACCTCAACCATGTTTCTAATCCTACCTAAATATTTTAAACTAAATCACTCATTTTCGTGCTTTAAACCCAAGATCATTTATTTCGTGCTCAAATCATAAAAACGTCCAAATTAGATTATTTTGGTCCATATACCCAGTTTAATTATTGTTTAGTTGGATGGGGTTTGAAAAGAGTTTTTCAATGATATATTGTAAACCCAAATCCGACTTAAAACGAATGAGATATGGCTAAATACTAAATCAAGCCTAAATCGAGCCTAAGCCCACCCTTGTTGTTGTTACCTACACCCCCCTTTAGGCATACTTCCAACACCCCCCCCCCCCACCCACACATTAAATTACCATAATATCTACCTCTTTTCCCTTTAGTTTTCTACATTTTCTTTCTCCACTTATAAATTGGTTTTCTTTATAATTTTACCACTAATTAAAATTTCTCTCTCCTTATAATTTTACCATTTTCTCTCTCATCATATTTTTATCACTTTCTCTCTCCTAAACTACCAAAATCTTCAAAAAAAAATTCTTGAAAAATAAATCAAAATACTCTTAGATGTCTACTTGTAAAAGAAGAAATCAAGAAATCGAAGAAAATTTCTACAAAAGAACGACCAACAATCAAACTGTAAGTTGAAGATTTTGTATATGTTTTGAAAAAAAAAGGTCAAAACCTAACTTTTTATTTGCCTTATTCTTCAATGATATGAAATTTCAATAGTATTAGTTCACTAGTTCATGATTTCTTATAATTTTACTTAGTAATAATGATTTCTTAAGATTATAGTAGAATGATGTTATATATACTCTATTTTAAGTTGATTTAATTTGTGGTGTGTGTTATTAGCTTATAAAATTATTGGACAAAAAATTAAAAGTAGAGTTCAATTTCCCTAATATAATGAATAATACTTCGTATGATTTATTTTGGAATTAAAGAAATGTAAACTTAGTTCGTAATGAATTTTTTTGAATGAATGTTCATTTTTATTTTGGTAAATGTTCATTTATATATTAGTATATGGTCATTTACATATTAATAAATAGTCATTAGAATTCTTCACATATCTAATAAGAATTTCAATTAGAGTTTGTGATTTCTCATATTTTTTGATGTAAGTGATTGTTATTATAATAATTGAATTATAATTGCAAAACAAAAAAAAAATTATAAATTTATAATAACTAAAAGGAAATTTTGACTTTTACCACCAAAAAGTATAGTATATATATATTATACTAAATGTAACAAACAATGTTCATTTAGCAAGACACAATGTACATTTGGTTCTCTTTTATGTTTATGGAACAATTACATATAATAGTATAGTTGTATAGAATTGCGTTATTACTTATTACTGAAATTAAAATAAATTTATTTTATATTGGAGATTATTTGTTAACAACGTTTTATTTAAATAAATAGAATTCTAAGACGTGTGTATTTGCATACATCTTACTATGAAACTTACACATAACTTTTGAAATGAACATTTGATAATACAAAAATGAACATCTGTTGAAACAAGAAAAACAAAAATGAACATTAGATGATGCAATACTTTTTATAATAAAAATGATTTAAATGTAGTAATCATTATATATAAATTTGCTCTTATTTTTATTTATAGAAAATTCTTAAAATTCAATTCAAAAAAAATATTAATTTGAACAAAAAACTCCTTATTATAAAAATGAACATCTTATGATACATAAATGAACATTTACCAATACATAAATGAACATTTTATAAAAATTTGCAGAAAATTGGTAAATGAAAAAGGACGGGGGTAGGGCACCCGCGGAGGGTGGGGGGGTGCCAGCAGTGTTTCCTGCCGTGGGGTGTAGGTAAAAATTTACCTTTCATGCGAATGATAATATGAAGTCCAAATATTTAGGTCTATATGATCGTATTCCTAATCCTAAATCAATTATGATTCTTTTAGAAGGTTGTAGAAGGTTTTAATTTATCTTTTAAAGATCAAAGAGTTTAATCAAATAAAACTTCTCTTATGATAGTCCTTATCCTGTTCAAATCCAAAGACATTCGGATATATTTCACAAACACAATTCCATCAGAAATCAAAATCTGCATAAGTTTTTTTTATCTTTTGGATCCATCGAAAAATGACAGAGCTGCCGCACCGCGACAGGCTTCCGTCGCGGCCAGTGCAGTGCGACACGTCAAAAACAATTTTATTTCCCTTCGAATTCTAATCTTTTTTATCGTTTGATTGTCTTTTTTCCTTATAAATAGAGGTTGTTTTCACCATTTCACCATCAATTCTTAGCTCCAATCATCATCATAATTCCCAGCATCTTTTTAACACCCATGTTCTTAGCCTTAACCTAAACACATCCTTGATTCTCTCCTAAATCAACCACAATACCTCCTTTGCGAGATTCGAATACTCCAAACCATACTCGACGATGTCTTCGACCTTGACGTCAAAGGTTGATAATTATGAGGGTTTGGTCCCAAATCTATATTTCAATTTATTATTTACTTTAATGATTTTGCTTTCTTGAAGTTTACTAACGTGTATATTGTTTTAATAGCAAGAAATTCGAGCCATCAAAGTAAGTAACTCAATTACTTAATTATTATTTTGATTTTGGAGTAGATATCATGTTTAGGATGTTATTTTGATCTCTAGTATCATGCTTAGGATGTTATTTTGGTTTCTAGTATCATGTTTAGGATCTTGATTTTGATTACTAGTATCATGTTTAGGTTAACGCTTTGATGTTGTTATTAGTGACATGTTAAAATTTGTTATTAATCTGTTTAATATCATACCTAGGATCGATCTTACTACTAATGATGTTCTGATGATGATTGTTATATTAATCATATGTTGCTTGATTGTTTATGATTTATTGCTATTTCTTGATTATGCCCCTTTTTGCAGGTTTAAAAAGAATTTGTACTTGAATTCAAGCCTATTAAGATAATTAATAATCGGAGGGTTCAATATGATTATAATTCAAGTGATCACCAATACTAGAATTATTTGTGCATTGATAATCAACCAACGTAGATTAAACAGGTTTAAGACTAACTTGATGTCTGTATGTTGATAAATATGCGCCCATGAATATCTAAAGAATTAAGTAGAGGTCTATTTAGAGCGAGTTCAATCTCTTTTAGGTTGTATTTGTACCATAATCCCTGAACATCCAATCATGGTTCTGGACCACTATGAAGTTAGCAATCTCTGTGATTATGAATGGTGTGTTTCATAATCATGAACGGTTTACAAATTCTTAAATCTTGTTGACGACTCTTTTTCTCTAGCTTCTTTTCCTTGGAGTACCACCATGCCTAAAAACATGACCCACAATAGGGTGAAGGTGTGAAAATTCCCTACACATATGTATATGTATAGCATGCAATATATTTATAACACAATTTTTTGTTATATCTTTATTTGCAATATTTATGCTTTTCACATTTGCTACTATATTTTTTCAACCATTAATACATTTAGTTATGTAAAGAAGTACGCATTGAGACGAGTCTAACAAATAACTACTATTAATTGTCGTTAGTTGTTTTTTCCCTATTCATGATTTTCTTTTTCCTCCTTCAATCTTCAATTTCAATGGTAGAAAATATACATTTCACTACGACATTGAGCTAGCCGAAATCAATGGAGGAACGAACCTTACTACCTTTAGGGTTAGCCATACCCTTTATTGCTCCCTTTGTTATTCTGGATTTCGTTTAATTTCGACGGTGTGGTGGTGCTAAGTGGAAATCAATGGGGGGAGAAAAACTCACCTACCCTTTTTTGGTTAACCATGCCTTTTTAAATTTTGTCCCTTTGTAATTTGGGTTTTCGTTTAATTTCGACGGTGAGGTGAAGCTATCGGAAATGGTGGTGCTTGCGGAGTTAAACGTGTTGTGGTTGGAGGAAGAAAACAAAGGTGGGTAGGAGGACGAAAAAAGAACAAGAGGAAGAAGGTGGGAAGAAGAAGGTGGGAAGAAGAAGATGATGAATAGGTATAACTCCAAAAATTCTGTTAACATTGTCACAATGTTCCACAAATAGTAAATATATATTTTATTAATAAAAAAACACCAATTTCAATACAATTTATTTACTAAAGTGTTATTTGATAATCAAAATTTGTTTATCAAGGTGATAAACTAGGTCTTGCTCTTAAAAAAAAAAAAGGCAAACGACATTTACAAACAATTCTTAAGAATTTAAAATTCCAACACAAGTACATAACACTTTAGAACTAATACAATACAGACGAAATACTCCCTATGTGTTTTCTTAAATGACCCAATTCAACAAACGCATTTGCTAAACATCGATCAATAATATATTTAATTAGCAATAAATATAGATTATAAAAGTGATAATTGAAAACCATACATTGAGTTCAAGTTTGATCTTATGTATGTAGCATTAACATTGTTCAAAGTGGTGTACGTAAATAGTGCAACAGTAAAAGTAGGACACTTACAAGAACACGGAGGGACTATTTAATAAAAATATGTTAATTCAATAAAAATAACTTAGTTCATTAAAAAAAATTGTGGCAAAGATTAGTTAATTTTAGTAAAGATACATTAATTAATTTTAGCAAAAATAGTTTAATTCAATAATAAATAAGTGATAATCAGCAATATTTAGGAATAAGTAGTTTATTAAAAAAATGTTTAAGTGATGAAAAAATAACATAAGTAAAAATTAATTTAGTTTTAGTGAAATTATTTTAATTTCAAAGAAAATAATTAACTCCATTCGTAGATATTGAGAAGAAATCTAAGAGAAACGAAGCCACCCCTGTTTTCTTAAAATGAGAGAAGAAATCTAAAGAAACGAGACCACTCCAGTTTCTTAAAATGAGATATAAAATTTGTTTCCCAAAAGATTAAATTTGTAAAATTATATGCAAATAAGTAGCGGTTTAGGGTAAATGGTGGTTTTGCGAATATACAGTTAAAAAAATACATTTATTTACGATTTTACCATTTAAGAAACATACTTCTATAGGGACTTGGAATTTCTCAAGAAAAACTAATTACACATTAAAAAATTGTAAAAACAAGACCAAACAAATATTTTACTAGCAGCGGTTTTTGGTGTGGCCAACCACATCATGTGGTAACATGACACACACCAAAACACTGACCGAATTACCTCTGATTGACTGAGCAATCCCTGACCGACCGAGTAACCCTTAATCGACTGAGTAACCTTTAATCGAGTAAATCCTAACCAATTAAACCATAACAGAATGAGTAGCACCGACCACTAGGGATGTCTGTTCGGTTTTCGGTTTGGATTTAATTTGGTCCGAATCCGGTCCAATCCAAAATATAATTCAGTTTTCAATTTTTCAATCCGATCCGATCCGAATTTCTCTTTAAATCCAATCTGAAAATCCGAATTATAATACATTATTTTTTAGCGCCAAATACAATTATAAAAATAAAGCTTTAATATAAGTAAAAGTCTTCAAAAACATGATTAAAATAAATAGTTCAACATCAAGTCATTAGTTAATTAATACAATGTCTCCCTAATGTATTTTATGTAGTAGTAAGTATTTGAGCTAAACTTCAAAAAACAAAGAAATCCACATTTATACAAGCTTAATGTTACAATTCGGTTTTCGATTTGGATTGGATCCAATTAGGGTCAATCCGATCCAATTCGAAAATCCGAATTTTCAAAAAATCTCAATCTGATCCGATTTAAAGTTCGGATCCGATCCGAATTTATTCGGTTTGGATTGGATTGGATTGGATTTTGGTTTTAATCCAAATTATGGACACCCCTACCGACCACGCTGTAACCAACATCATATAAAAATTTGTGATTGACCATTAGGTGTCGGGGTTGTATGCTTGTATCATACCTTGGTGAGACAAAGGCGTCCTAAGAGGAAGCGAAAGAAAGGGAAGAAATATTTCAAATTCGAGACAGCATGGCTACTTGATACTGAGTGTGAAAAGGTGTTCAAGCAGACTTGGAAGGATACAGAGGGCTGCCTCATGTTGGACCGGCTAGGAAGGTTACTTGGGTCTCTAAGAAGCTGGAGCAGCAAAAAATTTGTTAACTTCACTAAAAAAATTGGCGAGCTGGAGCAATAGCTTAGAACGATGTAAGAAGATGTAATGTCGGAAGAAATATCCGTCTCGGGGCAGAAATTGAAAAGAAGCTTGATGGGGTTTACGAACAACAGGAGGCCTATTGGTATTTGAGATCAAGATCTGCAGAGATAAAAGACGAAGACAAGAACACAAAGTATTTTCATCATAAAGCGTCCGAACGACGAAAGAAAAATGAAATTGCTGGTTTGCTTAACGAGAGGGGGGAGTAGTCCACGGAGGAGGACATCGGGAGCATAGTACAAAACTACTACTCCAAACTCTTTGCTGCAAGTTTGTTGTAATACTCCGAATTTTAGGAAAGTATTTTAGTAATTTCTTAAACTATTTAATTTGGAGCCAAAATGAATTTTAAATTTTGGCGCCAAATATAAGTATTTAATCATTTGAATAATTAATTATTTTCAGATTTCTAATATAGGTTTAATTATCTTTTATAGGTCGGTCCATATTTTGTTCGATATGTATACTATTATATTAGCAATTTCAAGAGTTTTAAAGATAATACCTAATATGATTTACAGCTATTTATAGTATTGATATTATCTAAAATATTAAAATATTTGTATAATAACTTGGTTTAATTACCAAATTCAATTATTTTATTAATGATGATTTTCGTTTTATAATAATAATAATAATAATAATTGTGAATCATAAAGCTGGTAAAAACAAAGAATGATTTTATCACTTTACTTTGTTAATAAATAATAATAATAATAATAATTGTGAAACGTGAAGCTGATAAAAACAAAGATTGATTTTATCACTTTACTTTGTTAATAATTATATTCTAACTTAACCTCTGATTTTCTTCTTCATTATCTCATTTTGTTGTTGTCCTATCTTCCTTCTCCCAACCATATGTGTATCTTTCGACACCTAATTTTGTCTCCCCAAAAACCAAACCCAGTGATGAGTACCTTTCATGTAATTGAATATCAAACAAAGGTGAAATGTTGAAGAGTCTCGTGAGTTCTTCTGTTTTCTAAAATGTTTTAATAAAGACCTTTCATTTCTTATTTCAAAAATCATTCATTTTGTGTCCTATTTATGAAAAATTCCCAATACAGTTTAGTTTGTTCCATGATATAAGTCCAATAATTGTGTAGTTTGATGGGGTTGAAAAGATCTTTTTTAAAGTCCTAATTTTATTCGAATTGAAAGACGTTTAAAGACAGTGAGATATTTTTTTCGTTCCTCATAATTTTTATCCAAATATTTTATGATTGGATATGTCTTGAAATTATCTTTCCAATGATATATTATAATATTCATTCCGAACTATAACGAAAAAGATATGAAAGAAATACGAAACTCTATCCAAAACTGACACCCTTCAACTATTTCCTCCATATCTTTTATTCTACAAACAATTTTATTCTGAGTCTAATTGAATTGGAAAGTAGACTTCAAGAGCTTTCGAACGATATATTTCACGACTTATTTCGACTTCTGGATCAAAGGATATGATAAAAACAAAATCCGAGAAAAAATTGTTTTAATCGTGACACGATAATACTATCACGCCACGATGATCTTATCATGCCGCGTCAAAAGAAGTTTTATTTTGATTCGAATTTCAACTCTTTTCTGATCCTTTTCGGTCGTTTTTCTCTATAAAGAGGGTCTTTTTCCTCCGTTTTAAGAATCAACAAGCTTGATCTATCACTAATGAGTCTGTTTTATATATATTTTTATTCCCCGTCACACGATCGTATTTGTGCATGTTAGAGCTCTATGGAGTTATTTTTATTACTAATATACGTTTCCTAGTGTTTTTGTAGAGTTGGCATGAATTTGCAGATTTATGAAAATTCCCGAGCTTTTTGAGCCACTATGAAGATATTAGAATCGGATCGTATTTTATGACCGTGTATTTTAAACCCAAGACCGAGTTAAAGAAATTTAGTACGGTAATTAAGGGCTCGATTGAATAAAAAAGGTCCAAAGTATACTCAAGTTAATGAAGCTCAAGACCGAAGCCCAATTCCCGCAAATCAAGACCCAGCTTGCTGTGAAGTTGGTCGTGGGATGCAAGTGTAGAGATTACGTTGCTGCAGTTTGATTTGGGCCCATCTATTTCATTAGTTTAGTTTGTTGGATTTTAATGTAAAACTAATCTGATGCTTTTCTTAAGCGGTAAATATTTGTAGTTTGATTAGGATCATAAATCCTAACTCTATAAATACTTTGAGGAGTTAAGTTTTTTTTCACGGAGGTAGTAGTAGATTAGTTTTAGGTAGTTTTAGTTTTGTCTTTTATTCAACTTTTCATATGTCTTTTATCCAACTTTTCATACGAGTATTACTAAGCTTTATTCTTGTTTTGTTTTCTTACTAGTTTAATAAATATTATTACTTCAGTTATATTTAATTCTTGTTTTTATTATGCTTTGTTTGATTGCTTATTGATTTTAATCATGTTTAATTTAATTGCTTTGATTAGTTTAGATTTTTAATTATGTAAGAGTATTTTAATTCTAAGGTTCTTTGGGATCCATGAGTAATACGAAGGGATGATTTATTATTGTTGATTGTTAATGTGTTGGGTTAATATCTTATTGATTGTTTTAATGCTATGCAATTAGATTTGCGCTGGTTTAATTGTATGTGTTACGCAATATTGATTCGAGATTCGAGAGATGAGAATTGATGTTTAGGCTTAGTTTCAATAGGAAGATTAATTTATAAATGGTTAAGTCAAGATTAGAGAGATGCGATTTAATACCGATAGATTAATTTTGTGATTGTAATACATAGTGAAAACCCTTTATAATCTGGTTAATTTATGCATCGATATTTGATTATTAAATTTTATCCCGGAGTATTAATTATTGGTGAACTTATGACCCTAGATCATTTTATTATTGCTTACTCCCCTAGTTTAATTATTGTCGTAGTATAATTCTCACAATTCTTCCTTGTTTCTTGATAATTTAGATTATTTTAATTTATTAGGAATAAAAGAACATTGTTTTCCCGTGGATTCGACCCTACTTCCCTATCTATTTTAGTTAGTGGTTTTAGGAATTACTTTTGATTAGGTTATATGACTTCAGCCTATTAAAATTTGGCGTTGTTGTCGAGGAAACGGTTTTATTTTTATTTCTAGATGTTATTAGATTTTTTTTTATTCTTTTTTAGTTTTTTTTATTCTTTATGAGTTGAAAATATCCATGCTTACGCCACTACAAGAATTATATGATTTTTATGCAGCACCTGACTACTGTTGTTGTCAACGTCTTTGTCATGAAAATCCTGAATGCCCTTATAGTGAGTTTTTCGTGCATGCTCCGGATGATTTTAGATTCTTTCCATATACATATGATAATATCCCAAAACGAGTAGTTTTATATGAGAGTTATTGGAAAGCTCTTGAGGAAAAAGTCTATGGACACTATAATAATAAGAATGTTATTGAGGATGAAGAACCCATTATAGAGTTGGTGGTTGAAAAATCATTGGTTGACGAATCGGTGATTAAAAATCATTATTTGTAGAAACTGTGGTTGAAAATTCCTTTGTTGATGATGAGGTTATTCACGAGGGTAAAATTTTCAAGTCATTATTGGATAATAAAGACAATGACTACCTCCATGTCCGTTCTATTAATTCTAAATTTTTAGTGGAGGAAGTAGAAGGTTGTGGTATATTTTCATCTCTTTCTTTTGATTTTTCCTTTTACCTTGAGTTTTCTTTATGTGCTCCTAATTTTTTTCTATGTAAAGATAAGTGTGCTTATTTTTAAGCCCTATCTAGTTCTTAATGAAATGTTTGCAGGAGCATTTTATAAGTTACTCAAGGCATTGAATTCTTCCGATTGAGAGAAGGAGTATGGTCGAGCGGGACCTTGATAAACTAGTGCTTTGCGGGAGGCAACCCGTATTTTATTGTTTTTATTTTTAGTTAAGTCTTTTCTTATTTTTGTGTGTTTTCGTTTTTTGTTTTAGAGAGCCAAGGAGAGTGTATCTTATGCTTGTGGGATTTTCTTTTTGTGTATATTTTGATTTATAAGGCTGATTTTAAAGGAGAAGAAAGCTGAATTACACTCGGGTTCAACCAGGCAGAGCTCGGCCCGATCGGGGGCGCGTACGGGTTAGCGTAATTGGTCAATTTTGACAGTCCATAACTTTTGCATTTCATATTTTTTAGTGTGACTTATCATTGGAAAGCTCTTCAAGTTTACTTTCCAATGAAATTTGAATCACTACATTATCACTTATATATCAAAAGTTATGATCAGAATAGTGCACCTGACTCAAATTTGGACTTTTTCCCACTAACACTTTGTTTCATTCTTGCCCAAATTTGTTTCAAAGAGATGCATTGCAATCCTCGAGGCTTTGGTGACATTGATGTGGTGATGATGAGGAGTAGTTACCTTGACTACTAGCTTCCTTTTAAGATAATGAGGACATTGTCTGATTTAGCTTGGTAGGGAGGTTCTCGTGTTCGCATGGTATATCTTTCACTCTCTTTTTATTATTATATTTTTTATTTGGTGTGCTTAGTTTGGTTTTTTTTTCTTTCATAGTATAGATTTTATTGCTTTCTAGGATAGTTTTTTATTGCTTTAAAAAAATAAAAAATCCAAAAATAAGTTCCATTGAATTATATATAAGTCATACTTCCCTATGCCCCTTGGTGAAATTTTTCAAAATTGTTTTGATTCTTGGTATATGATGATAAATATTGAGAATTAGTTGATCATGATTTGATATTTTATTGCCTTAAAACTTTAATATTCGTCAATTTTGCCCACCTACTTGTGAATATAGTGCTTGACTAGTTGATTTGGTGAGAAAAAGGCCTGTTCATGGATCCGATTCATCGGATGTCAGAAATTGAAATCCGAATCCGATCCAAAAATTTCGGATATCCAATATTCGATATCCGAAATCATTCGAATCAGATATTTCGGATATCCATTATCCAATATTATTGAAAACTCAAAATTGACTATGGTTGTAATCCTGTAATCCTTTAACCTGTAATCTTGTTATTCCTGGACAATTTTTTTTTTTTTTTTTTGGAAAAACATGTACAATAATTGTTAGTTTTTTTTGCAAATTAAATTATTAAAAAACCATTAAATATTGATTGACATACAACTCCTCAAATATGAAGCAGTAGCATTATTCTTAGTGCATTACAATGTTTAATAAAGTCTCCATATTACAAAGTTTACTAAAGTCTCAATATTACAGTTTACTAAATAAACAAATAGTAGCAATAATACCCCTCAAATGTAATCATCAACATCCGAAACTTGCTCAACCAAAGTGGACAGTTCTATACCAAAAAAAAAAGTTAATAGTTATCATTTAACTCAAGGCTAAAATAAAGAAAAATAAATTATACTTGAAATCATATAAAGAAAAAATATATTACCTTCTTCAATCTTCTCAAGATCTTCAATGCGCTCTTCCACCACAAGTGGTTCATTTGTCATTTGCAACCAATCTTGTGCACAAATTAAAGCTTCTACCATTGTTGGTGAGAAAGAACTACGAAATGGATCAAGCACGCGACCACCAGTGCTAAATGCAGATTCCGAAGCTACGGTGGACACGGGAATGGCTAATACATCTCTAGCCATAAGAGAGACTATGGGATAGCTTTCCTCACGTTTTTTCCACCACTCTAATGCATTAAAACTTTTTCCAATGACATATGGTTCTCTCTCATCTTCTTATTACTTGTCTAAATCACTATTCTTTTGAACAACATTTTGTGTACCAACATCTCTCTCAAATTCAAAATCTGCCATATCATGCTCATCATAGTTTTCCAAATCTTGCGAAGACAAATCATCTAACTTAGAAGTGTTGGACTGATTTTCAAATTGTTGTGTGGCATAATGCTCATATAAAGAAGTCAAAGTCTCCTTAATCTTACCATACAACTCCCTAGCTTTATCCGAATCATACTAATCATCAATTGCCCACTTAACATAATCCAACTTACGCCTAGAATCAAGCACAATAGCAATATACAACATCAAATTGATATTATCAATATTTTCCCAATACTGATCATGCTTTGCCTTCATCCCATAAGCCATCATTTTCTCATTATGAACATGAGAATCACACTTCCTCTTAATCATTCTGTTGTTTGTCACAAGCTTTTGCAAGTACATATTAGAGGTAACAAACAAAGAACCAGAGTGTCTAAGAGTGGCATCATAAAAAATTTTAAGAAAAGGTATCAAAGAAGCAACACTGTCCCAATCTTCATCTTTGGGAACACCACAAGTCTTTGACAAATCGGTTCTAAATTTACCACCATCACAAGTTTCAAGCAAATCAAATGCTTTACGATAAATCAAGGCATAATCTAACATCAAGTAAGTGGTGTTCCATCTAGTATCAACATCTAGACAAAGTTGACGTTTTGACTCAATTTGCTCTTGATTTACACAATTTTTAAATTTTGCATTCTTGCAGGAGAAGATCTTACAAACCTCACACCATTACGAATTCTTTTTATTGAGTTATTCATTTCTTTCAAACCCTCCTTCACAGTAAAATTGAGAATATGAGCTACACAACGCATATGCACAAACCTACCATTCAAAACAGTACCATCTTTCCACCTATGAAACCTCCTCTTTAAATATTGAAGTCCTACATCATTTGAGCTTGCATTGTCTACTATTATGGTTAAGACTCTGGTAATGCCCCACTCAAGCAATCATTTCTCAACTTCTTTACCAATAACTTCTCCAAAATGACCACTAATTGGACAAACGTTCAAATTTTTTTTATGTAATTTCCAATTCTGATCAATAAAGTGGGCTGTTAAACACATATAACTCAAATTTTGACAAGATGTCCATGTGTCAGTGGTGAGACAAATACGTGAAGAACACTTACTAAAATTTTTTTTAGATTTTTCTTTTCATCTACATAGACACGATAACAATCCCTGGCCACAGTAGTACGAGAGGGAATGTGAAAGTTTGGTTGGACAACCGACATAAAGTAACGAAAACCCTCACGCTCGAAAAACCTAAATGGAAATTCATCCATTATTATCATTCTTGCAAAAGCTTTACGACCATCATCTTACTTAAACTTCCACAACTCTAACTTCCCTTTCTTTTCCCCCACCACATTTTCACCCACACTATTATCTGTGGTAGTTTTGTTCACTTTGTAAAGAAAGACGTCTTTGTGACTTATCAATATTAGGGGAGTATTCTTTACAAATGTTAAGGTAATTTTTCATAGCAGATGTGCCAAGTCTAGAACTGCCAGAAACATCAATTTTACAATACAAGCATTTTGATCTTTTAACCCTATTTTTATTGAACTTCTCAAAATGTTCTCAAAGCCAAGATCGTTTTTTTATACCTTTACTTGGAGCAATTTCTTTGTTTGGTCTTTTATTTGGATTAGGAACTTCTGGAATTTCTGGTTCAGAATGTGGAGTTTGATTTTCTTGAATTTGTGCACCTTCCTCATTTAAAGGAGTGACACTCTAACTCGTCATATCAACGGTTTCATCCATTAACCTACAATTATTCACATACAATTACAAAATAAGAATCTGAATTCTCCATCAGAAAACTCAAACTCACATAATTATTATAACGTAACCATACATTCAAAACAGAAAACTTAAACTTAACCATACATTCAAAACACTCAAAGGGCACATTCATCTAAGCAGAACTAAAATGCAGCATTGACTGGTTAATCAATATCTCCAAAAATCATAAAAGTATGGAAATAGCCCAGACATTACAGCATTATAAACATGAACATCCCTAAAATTGCTCGAATTAGACAAAATCCTCCACAAAATCATCAGTTTACCACCCATCCTATTCCTAGAATCTAACATTTCGTGTTGAGGAGTATAAACCAGTAACAACAAAATAAGAATTTGATCAAAAATTAACAAAGAAGCACGAAATTCAGAAAATAAGAAACAAAAAATAAGCACGAAATTCAGAAAATAAGAAATAAAAATTCAACTAGCAAATCTGAGATGACAAATAAACTAGCAGAAAACTAGAAACAATAATTTGATCAAAAAAAAAATTAACATAAATAGATAGAAAAAATCAGATAAAAAATTGAAATTCCAAACAAATACTAGTAGATCGAAAATATAACAAAAAACCGAAATTCCCAACAAATAGAACGAAATGCAGATAACAAAACGAAATTCACAACAAATATTAAAATAAAATTGACAAGTAAACCACCAAAAACATCAAAACAATGAATTCGAAATACATACCGGAGATTTGACGAGTAAATACGAGTAGGAGGAGAAGAGATCTGGGTGCAACTCTTGTGAAGGAGATCTGGACGCAGCTCTCATGAAGGAGATCTGGGCATAATTCTCATGAAGAAGATTTGGCCGGGGTGGCGGTGGGGTGGGGTGGCGGCTTGAGCGGCTGAGCGTAGAGAGAGAAAGGGAGGAATTTAGGGTTTTTAGGAATTTAGTGAGAGAAAGTAAGTAAGGCGAATAGGTTCTCTGATTATTAATTTGTTTTAAGAATACTTTTTTTTTTAAATATATCTACTTTCAATATTTACCCTTCAAATTATCGGATATTGGTTTGGATATCCAATATCTGATATCCGAAAATTTAAATATCCGAAATTGTATCCGATATCCGATTTTTCATATCGGATATTCGATCTGAAATGAAAAGTCGGTTCGGATATCCTAAAATTCGGATCAATTGCGGATCGGATTTTCGGATAGTTTTGTACAGGCCTAGTGAGGAATGTGTGTTATTTCCTGGTATGTCAATGAAGTTGAGTATTGGTTTTTAACTTTAAGTAATGTTTGTATGACTCATTATTATGCACATTGAGGATAACGAAGGCATTTGTTCTTTTAGGTGGCCTTTAGACGATATTAGATACATTTATTCCCTTCTTGCTACCCATGTTGTTGTTTGTGCCCTTTTATTGTTTATTTAGCCACGTTACAAGCCGAATTAAACCCCATTGGTTACTAATCCCAAGCTTAGCTTGGGGGAGCTATTAGTTAGTGAGGCGAGGGAGTTGTAGTGTGCACATAATTTGCACAATATGGGTGAATATGAGGAGTTATTTGTTCTTATATGGTGATTGGAAAAAAAAATAGAAAAAGTGTTCAAAAGTTGAAAAAATTCCAATGTGAGATAAAAAGAAAAGAAAAGAGCAAAAGAAAAAAAAATTATTTTAATATTCAAGTGTTTTAATTGAAGTTTGCTCAAGAAAAAAAATAGAAAAAATTCAAAAGAATAAAAATCAAGTTCAAAAGAAAAAAAGTTCAAAGTTTGTTCGTTTTCACTCAAGTTCTATAATATCATATTTGTATGAGTGAAGTTGTAAGTGTTGACAAAAGTTAAAAATATTGGATTGGTTGTTTGGTCATTATTTATTTTTGGCCTTGGTTTTGTTAGGATTTTGATGTAAAACCAATCTAATGCTTTTCTTAGGTGGTGAGTATTTGTAATTTGATTAGGACTATAAATCCTAACTCTATAAATACTTTGAGGAGTTAAGTTTTTTTCATGGAGGTAGTAGTAGTAGATTAGTTTTAGGTAGTTTTAGTTTTGTCTTTTATTCAACTTTTCATATGTCTTTTATTCAACTTTTCATACGTGTATTACTAAGCTTTATTCTTGTTTTGTTTTCTTACTAGTTTAATAATATTATTACTTCAGTTTTATTTAATTCTTGTTTTTATTATGCTTTGTTTGATTGCTTATTGATTTTAATCATGTTTAATTTAATTGCTTTGATTAGTTTAGGTTTTTAATTATGTACGAGTATTTTAATTATAGGGTTCTTGGGGATCCATGATTAATACAAAAGGATGATTTATTATTGTTTATTGTTAATGTGTTGGGTTAATTTCCTATTGATTGTTATAATGCTATGCAATTAGATTTGCACGGGTTTAATTGTATGAGTTACACAATATTGATTCGAGATTCAAGAGATAAGAATTGATGTTTAGGCTTAGTTTCAATAGGTAGGTTAATTTATAAATGGTTAAGTCAAGATTAAAGAGATGCGATTTAATACAATAGATTAATTTTGTGATTGTAATACGTAGCGAAAGCCCTTTATAATATGGTTAATTTATGCAAAAATAATTGATTATTATGTTTTATCCCGGAGTATTAATTATTGGTGAACCTATGACCCTAGATCTTTTTATTATTTCTTATTCCCTTAGTTCAATTATTGTTGTAGTATAATTCTCACAATTCTTCCTTGTTTCTTGATAAATTAGATTATTTTAATTTATTAGGAATAAAAGAATATTGTTTCCCTATGGAATCGACCCTACTTCCTTATCTATTTTAGTTAGTGGTTTTAGGAATTACTTTTGATTAGGTGATACAACTTTAACCTATAAAAAATCATCATCTCTTCTCCCTCTCTAAGCTTAAGCTTATTCTTTCTCTCTCTATTCTTTTTCTAAGTCTAGCCTAAACACATCATACATCTTTTTTATTCTTCTTTGATTTGAGCACGATTCCTCATTCATGAGACTTGAATACACCTAGCCAAGCTCGAAGTTGTCTTACACCTCAACGTGAGAGGTTGATAACTCTGAGGGTTTGGTCCCAAATCCATATTTCAATTATTTTTAATCGTTTGATTTAATATTTTCATTGAAGTTACTAACGTGTGTATTGTTTTGATAGAAAGAGGTACGAGGCATCAAAGTGAGTAGTTTAATTACTTGATTATTCTTTTAATATAGAAATCATGCTTAGAATATTTTATTAATTCCTAGTATCATGTTAGGATGTTTTTATAGCTTCCTAGTATCCTGTTAGGGCTAAAACTTTGATTTTTATTGTTTAGTGACATGCTAGGATTTGTTATTAATCTTGTTAGTATCATGCCTAGGATCTTGCTAATATTTTTATGCTTTGATGAGATTATTATGATGATGATGATTGTGGTATCAATATTATTATGGTTCTTGATAAATTATTGTTATTGCTTGGTCACGCACTCTCTCGCAGGTTTAAAGGAAATTTGTACTTGAAATCACGCTTAATAAGATAATTAATAATATGATTTAGGCTTATATGATTTTAATTCAAGTGATCACCAATAATAGAATTATTTTTGCATTGGTAATCAACCAACATAGATTAAATAGGTTTATGATTAATATATTGATTGTATGTTGATCGAAAATCGCACATGAATATGCGAAAAACAAAGTAGAGGCCTATTTGGGACAGGTTTAATTTCTTTTAGGTTGGATTTGTACCTTCATCCCCGAATATCTAGTCATGGTTTAGGAGCACTATGGAGTTAGCGATCTCTGTGATCGTGAATGGGGTGTAACCTTCACCTCGTGAACAGTTTACAAGTTCTTAAAACTTGTTGACGACTCTTTTGCTCTAGTTTCCTTCCCTTTGGAAGCCACTATGCTTAAGTGCATGACCACAATGGGGCTCAAAGTTGGGTGACTTGAAATATTCCCTACAGTATCCATTTAATTTTTTCTCATCTTTTAATCCAACTACTAATCTAGACTTAAATTGATTCAAGTACCTTAACAACCCCAAAACTTATCATATTTTCTAGTACCCATATCACAACTTAAGCTCTATCTTTTCTATACTCTAAATACTATAAATAGACCCTTAATATTCCCCACTTATTCACACAAAAAAATCAAAAATCCTCTTCTCTACTCTCTATTTCACGCCCTCCTCTTCCTTTATTTCCTTCTTGTTTGCTCAAATAAACACCGCATTGTATCTGCACTACCATTTTTGGTACCCGAACACCCACCACTGTTGCTACCTAACTGCCGCCACCTACAAACACCACTGCTGCCACTTTGTTCTGCCACCCAACTATTGTCGTGGATTGTTGGCGCAACCTTCTGCCAGAAGGTGCAGTAGCACTTCTTTCTTTAACCCTCTTTTCCTTGCAACAAGCATACAAAATGTAATGATTACCATGATTATTATTACTTATACTATTATATTAATGTCATTCTTTTAAGGAAGGCGCATGTATTACTTTGATACTAACGTTGCAACCTTTATACTAGTAGCACTCTTTCAATACTAACATAATTTGTGGTTTGAAAATAAACAAGGTTAATATTTAGGTAGTTCATGCACAAGTAGAATGGTGTTTATAGTTTTGTGTTAATTTTGTTAACCTTATATTAATTAAGGTTATTTTAATTGTGTAGGAGGAGTCCCTCGATCGTAGTCAAGTTTAGTATGGTCGTACCTTAATTGTTCTCGTAATCAAGGTACGTATAGGTGGCTAGGTCCTTGATACAATTTTTGAATGCATGTTTTGAGAAATGTTTATTTTAATGATTTTTTGAATAAATGTTGCGTATGAATATTTAAGTTAATGATTTTTTGATGAGTTAAAAATATATAATTTTACGATTTAAAGGTTTTATCTCTAAAAGTGTTGGTTAATTTAATAAAAGTTATTTAATTTATAAATCACTTGATTGAATTAATTTGTAGCTCATTATGAGCCTTCGTATTTGATATTTTAATTGTCCCTCTACCTGGGACTGGTTAAGTAAGACCATGAGCTTTGTGTGATCTGGTCTTTCCTCGAGTATAGTTTAACTTTCTTGGGGGGTGTGCATACTTAGGTGAGGAAAATTGGTTTAATAATATATCTTTAAAAAAATTAAAAAGTTTATAAATTGGAAATCTATTGGTTTGGAAAGCTTCTATTGACGGACATTACTACCCACGGGTTTAATTTTGAAAAGTCTAATTTTGGAAAGTTACTTGAGGCAAGTTTAAATTTTAAGTGATTATTTCACAAGCATGTTTGCCTAATAAAAGTATTTACATGCCTTGCATTTATACATACTTAGCGTTTTGCTAATCTGTTTTCCTTTTTGTTTTGGTTTTCCCTATTTACCATTATTGGTAAATAATCTTGATTTCAGGCGTGGAGTTGTTCATGAGCATGCTTGAGTCGAGATTGGGATCACATAGTTAGGAGTAATATTTTTATTTATGACTGGACAAGTTTCTGTTGGAGTATTTTGAAACAGTTATTATGGTTATTATTATTATTATTATTATTATTATTATTATTATTATTAAAAGTTAGTTATTTTTCCGCTACAATTTGAGTAATTAAATAAGCCTTACATTTTCACGTGGCGGTAATACGCCCAAATCTGTTTCTATGGTATTTGTATACGTATAAATATAGTATTTACGTAGAGGGAGATTTGGGGGTGTTACATTTGAGCTCCGAAACTTCATGTGACGAGGTGTTTGAGGCTATCACCTCTTCAATCTCCAACGATGATAATACTCACCTTCTTCAGCCTTTCACGAAGAAAGATATATACTCTGCAATTTGCGAGATGCATCCTTGCAAAGCTCTTGACCCTGATGGTCTCCATACAATTTTTTACCAAAAACTTTGGCATATTATCGGGGACGACATTACTACTATAGTGTGCAACATTCTATATGGCTTTGTTTCCCCAGTAGAATTCAATTTCACAAATATTGTTTTGATCCTTAAGGTTAAAGAACCCCGAAGTATGACTGAATTTAAGCCAATTGCTTTGTGTAACGTGCTCTACAAAATTTCTTCCAAAGCTATTGTGATGCGTTTAAAGTCTATTCTCCCTAATGTTATCACTGAGAATCAAAGTGCCTTTGTTCCGGGAAGATTGATCACTGATAATGCCCTTGTAGCTCTGGAGTTATTTCACACCATGAAGAAAAGGAACAAAGGTAGGAAAGGGATGATAGCTTTAAAGTTGGACATGAGCAAAGCCTATGATAGGGTGGAGTGGACGTTTCAAGAAAAATTGCTTCCGAAGATGGGTTTTGCAGAGTTCTGGGTGAAGACAATTATGAGTTGTGTTTCGACGGTCTCTTCCTCCTTTATTATTAATGGCATTGTTAGTGGAGAAGTCAAGCCGTCAGGAGGTCTGAGGAAAGGTGACCCGTTATCCCCGTACCTGTTTATAATGGTCGCTGGTGCTTTCTTAGGCCTTATTAACAGGGCCGTTCTACAGGGAGAGATTCATGGCTTTCGGGCAAGCCGAAATGGCCCTAAAATTTCCCATCTTTTCTTTGGTGACGATAGTTTGCTTTTTGCTAGAGCCAACCGAAGAGAATGATCAAAGATAGTTGATATATATACTCAACCAGTACGAAGCAGCTTCCGGACAAAATGTTAATTATGATAAATCAGAGGTCTCTTTTAGCAATGGTGTCTGTGAGTCAGTTAGAAAGGATATTGTGAAATTTTTTGGAATGAGACTTGTAGATGAGCACGGGAAGTATCTTGGCATTCCGAACATTATTGGAAGATCAAAGAAAGCGGTTTTCAGTGCCCTCAAGGATAGAATCCTAAGAAATTGCAAGGGTGGAAAGAGAAACTATTATCACGAGTCGGGAAGGAAAATCTCATAAAATCGGTTATCCAAGCAATTCCATCTTGCATAATGGGGGTTTACAGAGTTAGGGGTTCCATCATTGATGATATCAAGTCTTTGACTGCAAAATTTTGGTGGGGTCACTCTAATAATCGCCGTAAAGTTCATTGGGTGAATTGGAAATCCATGTGTAATCCGAAGATGTTCGGTGGTCTAGGCTTCAAAGATATGGCAGTTTTTAATGAAGTTATACTTGGTAAACAAGCATGGAGGCTTATCACAAACCCGGAGTCTCTTTTGAGCAAAGTGTTGAGCAAGAAATATTTTCCAAATAGTACTTTTCCGGACTCCTCTCTAGGCCTCTCGTGTAGCTACTCGTGGAAGAGCATTTGGGGCGCCAAAGCCTTGGCCAAAGAAGGTCTTATCTGGTGTGTTGGCAATGGTATCTGCATTAATATTTAGGAAGACCCTTGGGTCGCTGATGAGAATGGTTCAAGAATTATTTCACCATACTCTGATTTGGTGAATTATGTCAATGATCTCATCGATTTTGAGGCTATGGATTGGAATCATGATCTATTGGATAATGTTTTTAACGAGCGTGATATTAGGTGCATTCTCTCGATCCCCATTAGCACGAGGACTCCGACTGACAGACTTACATGGGAATTCTCCAATGATGGCCTATACTCAGTGAAGACCGCATACATGCTGGGTAAATCGTGCAACCTAGACCTGTTTCATCAAGCTTGGGCCAACTTGTGGAAGTTAGAGACCACTCCTAAGGTTAGGCATCTGTTATGGCGCATTTGCACCGACTCACTTCCTGTTCGTGCCCTCTTAAAATACATACATATGGTAGAGGAGGACAACTGTCCCTGGTGCTTGATCGAGAGCGAGTCCCTACATCACTCCTTCATGACATGTCCTGTTGTCCGTGATTTGTGGAGTGCAGCAAAGTGCGAGAAACTCATAAAGATTGATGAGTTCCTTAACTTTAAAGACCTGTTTGAAGCTTGGGTAAGCGAGGAAGTCAAGACTCAACAACGAGGTACTGCTCTTCTTTGGCTAATCTGGGAGAGGCGTAACAACAAGATTTTTAACAATAAGGAAGTGCCCCATAATATTGTTCTTATGCGCATGTCCAACCTTGTGGAAGATTATAACAAATACAATGTAAAGATCTATGGTTGCAACTCTCCTAAACGTCCAAAAGCTCTAAGATATGGAAGCCCCCCTCGCAAGATTACATAAAGATCAACTGTGATGCAGCCTTGAACATCGAAGGGTGGGTGAGACTTGGTGCCGTTGCTCGCAACAACCTGAGAGAAGTCTTGTTTGTTGGTGTGAGAAGGTACAAGGTTTTATGGTCCCTTGAACTAGCAGAATGCAAAGGTGCTTTTTATGCTGTTAAATTAGCAAAGCAACATTACTTCAAGAACATCATCCTCGAGTCTGACAATTGAACAATTATCTCAAGGCTCTCGAAGACCTCTTATTGAAGCTTAATAGTTTTGATGATGATGAACATAAACTAGCAAACTTCAATTAATAAGAATTCTCTAAGTGTTGTAATTAGAACAAGTGAAGTAGACTTTGGAAGTGGAAGAGTAGCCTAACTATGAAGACTCGAGAAGATTTCAAGGAAAGTTTAAGAAGATAGAAGAAGAGTTCCAACTAGGAAGTAACTTAGTTCCCTAACAGGAACATGAAGACAGCAAGTTAAGAAGCTCAACTTGGCCTGCGTTGAAGATAGCAAGTTTCACAAGAACTTGGTCTGCGAAGTTCCATAGAGAACTGGAATTCAAGTGACAGGACGAACTTAGTCTTGGACTGCGTGAAGCCCAAGTATCCTGGAATGCAATAATTGACGAAGAAATTTAGTTTTGTTAAGTTTTTATTCTTTAGAATTGCTGTAAATATGTTTGGCAGGTTTACACATGAGATTTATTATAAATGTGACAAAAGCTTGGCAAGCTTAAATTAGGAAAGTTTTAAAGAAGATAAGTTTTGTAAAAAGATTTATTAAAAAGGTTTTATTTCATAAAATCTGGATTACTAAAAGATATTGTTCTTTTCATAATTTATCTTTGATAAGTTTTTCTAAAAAGATTTTCTTCTAAAAAGATTTACATAAAACCGTGTTTTGTGATTTTGGTAAATTAACAAAATTATCCTTTGAAAACCCTACTTTCTATACGAGCTATATAGTCTTGTATAAATTGTAGAAATTACATTTCATATTTTTTGTGAGTTTATGCGTGAAGAATTTGAAGAGTGCTTAATGCTGTAAGTTTGCTAAGTTCATTGTTCGTCATATTAGTTTCGGATTTCATGTGTATCTTACCTTCATATACTAGAGTTGAATTATTTGTATTGGTTGGGTTCTTGGGTGTGTGTGTGGTTTATATCTTTGCATATAGTTTTGTAAGCTTCAAGATTGAAGCTGAGCGAGAGTACTCAGGAAGTACGAGTGAATCTAAGTCAGGGACTTAGATTGGGTAGAATAGGGTTCTATTGTGTACCAAGTTCAATCTGGAACTTGTGAGTAAAGGTATGAGTTTATGATGAGTGTCATTTATGACACCCTTAGGCTAGATTTTTCTCTATAGTTTTGTGCTCATTTTTAGTCTTCTATGTCGAATTTTTAGGGAATAATGCTTGATTTGCGTGTTTGTGTGTTAGTTTAGAGAAATGCGTGGTCTTAATGGTTTTCTTTCTATT
The DNA here is from genome assembly GCF_948465745.1 of Chenopodium album. Lineage (NCBI taxonomy): Eukaryota > Viridiplantae > Streptophyta > Magnoliopsida > Caryophyllales > Amaranthaceae > Chenopodium > Chenopodium album. Next base: position 25,330,499 of record NC_137850.1, on the reverse strand, counting down.
TTATGCATTTCTCGGCTATTTCTCCCGCTTCTTCGTTTCTTTGACTTGTTTTGTAGGTGTGTCGAGTTTCCCGGGATTTAATTATCAAGGAGGAAGCTCAAGCGCATTCAAGGAGTTTGATGGAGCGAAGTTCGGGAATCCAATCATGCAATTCAAGCTAGCTCCGCAAGCATAAGAACCTTGGAAGCAACGCTTTAGCTTGGGATATTCAAGCGCTTGGAGGTTAAAGTTGTTGCCCTTCTCACGAGCATCACCTCGAGTGCACTGATGATAGGGATGCTCGAGAGCACGGAGTTTGATTGAGCAAGCGAAGGAGCCAAGGCCTCGTGCACCACACAGGGGTGCGCGCGCGCGGCACAGGGGTGCGTGCGTGCAGACCCAGCTGTGCGCGCGCGGCTGTTGGGTGCGTGCGCAAGGCCCTGTGCAGCCTCCTTCACTCGATTTTTCTATTTATAGCTTTTGACTTTTTTTTTAGGACGACTTAATTTTTGTACTTTAGATATAATTTTCCAGAAATAGTAGAGAGAGAAAGTAGATAGAGAAGCTTAGGATTTACTTGTTTTGTACTGGAATTTGATCTTAGATTTCAATTGGATCCTGAAATTCCTTCTTCAATTCAATGAAAATTTGTAAGAATTCTTTCCTTTGATTTACTTTCAATGCAATTCTTTCTAGTTTCTTGAATTTTGATTGAGATTACATTCCTTGCACTAGAATTTGTTGATTGATTGATTTTCCTTTTGATTAAGCTTGAAATGAATATGATTTTGATTGAATTTGTTTTGTTCCTTAATTTCACCATGATTAGTGAGTAGATTAGTTGCTAGGGAGAAGGGGAAGCATGCTTGATTGATGATTATTGCTAGTTGATGATACTAAATTGATTGAATTGTTGCAATTAAATTGGTTAACATAGTTGTGCATGTGATTAATTAGACTAGGGGTGATCAACCTATAAGATTAATCTAGATTGCATTGCAAATTTCAATGACATGAACCCTTGATTTGAGAATTGCTTTAATTGAATGAATTTGATTGTGATTTCTCCTAGTTAGCCATTCATAGTAAACCCTAGCTTGGCTTATAGGAGATAGCTTTTGGATTCCTTTGATTGCAACTATTGTTTGTCCTTTGTGACGTTGAATCGATTGAGTGATCTATCAATTAGCATAATCATTGAGCTTGCATGTGGAACCTATATCCCTAGTGTTTAGCATATTAAATTTCTCGGTTTGTCTAGCTTCTTGATACTTTAGTTACCGACCATAACCATCTACATTCTTCGAACTAGCTTGACATAGGCTATAGTTTACACCTACTCATTCCTTTGGGTTCGACCCTTGACTTACCATCTACTCGTATTGGGTTGGTTGAGTGTTTATAAATTAGGTTTGGCTCTAGGGAGAGGTAGATAACGACCAACATTTTCCTCTTGTCAAAATAGCGCCGTTGCCGGGGAAGGATATTGGTGTTTTGTTATAGTTGTTGAGTCTATTTCATTCTTATTTGAAAAAAAAAAAAGAAAAAAAAGGATTTGAAAAAACGAAGAAGCGGGAGAAATAGTCGAGAAATGCATAAAATAGAAAGAAAACCATTAAGAGCACGCATTTCTCTAAACTAACACACAAACACACAAATCAAGCATTATTCCTTAAAAATTCGACATAAAAGACTAAAAATGAGCACAAAACTATAGAGAAAAATCTAGCCTAAGGGTGTCATAAATGACACTCATCAGTTTAATAGGTTGTAACTTGGGAGTTTGTCTTATTATAGTGGATTGGTTTGGTTTTGAAAATCCCTTAGAGGGTCGAGGTTTTACTTCCAGTTGGGCCTTGGAAGGTTTTCTCATAAAATACTGTGTGCATTGCAGGTTCCTTTACTTTCTGTTTTAATATTCCGCAAAAGTAGTCACTAAGAACTCATATACAATTCACCCCTTCTCTTGTAGTGTTCGTCTCAACTAACACCTCTACTTACCTCTCGGATTTGTACTCTTTGCTTGATGATGTCTTAGATACTTGCTCTTTCTTTGATTTTATTTCTTGGTCTCATGTAAACCGGGAAGGGAATTTTGTTGCTCACCATTTAGCTCGGGTCATCGCGTATGGTGTGGAACAACTATGGTCTAATTGTTATCCTAGTGTCATTACTCCCTATGTACTTATGGGCAATTTGTTCTCGAATGAATGAATCTAATTCCCTCACTTTTCCTCAACAAAAAACAAAACTAAATAAATAAATAAAATAAAATAAAATTAAAATAAAATAAAATGCTTGTATCATACCATCGTACAAGTATACAAGTACAAGTATTACTTTTGATGATCATAAAACGACGTAGTAACCTAGCGCTCCTCTTTCCAAACTAGCCGTTACAAATCCGGCAAAGTGGGAATACACAAACTCATAACCTCCCCCTTCCCCTCCCTCTCCAAATCCGACCGTTGTAAAATTTTACCGTTAAACCCCATCCAACCCAAATATCCTCTTTTCCCTGAAAATTCCTCATTTCTTCTCTTACACACCACATCACCTTCTCTCTCTCCTGACACACACCTCCCTCCCCCCCCCACCCCCTCCCCAACAAAGCGACGAAAATGGAAGATTCAACTTCAATTATGATCGACGAAACTTACGAATTCTCTGCTCCAAGGTTTTATGACTTCATCAATGGCGAATCAGAGGAGGATACTCGAAACGCTGAACTTTGGTTTCAGTCTGCTCTTAGTCATGCTCCTTCTCGTATGTTTTTCTACCCTCAATTTTTTTTGCTTTTCTTGATCTGCTCATGAAGTTTGACTTAGGGTTTTGAAAGATTATTTTATGGGTTTGGAAATTGCTATAATCTGTTCATTTTAGGGAAGATATTTCATTAATTGTTGTTATTCTGTATAATTTCCTCAATTAAGGAAGGTGTATAAGTAGTAATTGGGAACAAATATTTTTGATCGAATTGTTCAATTAGGGAATATATATTTTTCAGAAATTTGGTACAATTGGGTTGCAAACTTGTAATTGTGGATGATTTCTGTGGTTTTCATTGCGATTGTTGCAATTTGGTGAATTAGAGGGATGCAAAGTTAGAACTTGATGATTCTTTATTCCAATAAATTGCAGCTTTTATGCTGAGAATTAAGGCTTCTAGATCAGTTCAACTTAGCAGCCTTTGCGATTTTGGCGATGCTCAAGCGACAACGCAGGTTAATCTCAGTTTCTAATTTTTGATTTCGACACAATGATGTTCGATTATTCCAATTAATAATTGCTAGAAACTTGGAATTTTGTTGAATTGGTGATCTTGTATAATACAGGCCTCTGAATCACTTAAGCCTACAACTGAATCATCAGTTTCATCAGAAGTGTTGTCATCAGAGCTAGATCAGATTTTTTCTGGGTGAGTATTTGATGTGATTTACATTACCATCAGCCCTTGAAAACACCAAATTTGTTTATTTATTAACATGTGATGCTGTATGATTAGCCAACATATAGGGATGCCTGGTGAAAGGAACGAAAACTCGGACCCGAACTTGATCAGTAGCCAACAAATAAGTATACCTGCTGAAGTATCTTGTGAGAAAAATTGCAAAGAAGATAGGAGGTATGTTTCTGTTTGTTTGATTTTTTCTGTTGATTTCTCCAATTTCTTCGGACATTGTCTAATTTAACAAGTCTGTTACTTTCAGTACTGTGAAAGCAGTTGCTCCAGATGTGAAAATTGAACCAGAAATTATGGTGGAATCTGCAACCTGCCCTTCTCAAGGTTGGTTTTCTAGCGCAAGCTTATGGAACTGGCATTTACTTATATATATATTTTGCTTATAACTTTTCTTTGTTCCTTATGGCTGTTCATGTTAGCGGACCAAAATCATCTTGGGACTAAGGTTTTGTTGTGGTTGTATTTGCTTTTAACTTTTCTGAATATGACAGATGTATGCACCCCAAAACCGCCTGCCTTTACTATTAAAGGAGGCCGAACAACGACCGAGCAAAAGAAGAAGCAGACGGCCATGAAGATTGCAAGTGCACTAAAGAATCCATCAGAATTGAAATTGGAAATTCAGTCACACACAAGAAGTACTAAACCTGCCGGTTTTAGGAGGTAAAACATTCAGTTAGAGTCAAGATATACTTTCATTTATTGGTTTGTTGCTCAAATTTTGGTGCTAACCATAATTTAATTAATCAACAGAGATAGAAGCAACTTAAACAGCTCTGCTGGGACTCCTAATTTTGTCCAGGAAAACCAAGCCATCAAGAGGCAGAAACTGGATGATGGAAAAACTAGGCAGGTCAGTGTTTCATACTTTCATTATTGGGAAGAACTTTCAAAGCTAAAATTTTGTTACTAATTTTCTTCTTACAAGTATCACTTTGGTTAAAATGTATTTATTTTTGATCCTTTTTATTATTACCAAAACAGATCCTAAACATTAAGCCTCCTAATCTGCTCCACAAAACAAGACCAGGTGCCACCACTAGTTCTTCCAATTTGTGCTCTAAAGCTAAACCCTCCAAAGAAGACAGAAAAGTAAGATTTTCTTACAACAATCCTATGTACATGTTGGATTATCTTGTTTCCAATCCTAGTACTAACTTGTACACTCTCATTGCATATAAAGATGTATGTTAGGGATCCTCCACTGCTGCCGGTGCCATTCGTTTCTACTGCAGAACTGATGAAGAAGTTTCAGTCAAGCACTAGAGATTCTTCACTGCCTCAAAATGTACTGTCACAAGATAGTTTTTCATATATTTTTTTGTTTCATTAATTATTATTATACTTGTTTTTTTTTTTTTGTTTTTTTTGCTTTTTTTTTTTTGTTTTTTTTTTATCATCTTGATTCTAAATTTAAGTATGATGGTGGTGGTTCTGTGCAGGGGAAGCCTAAACTGCAATTGACAAGGCCTAAAGAACCTGATTTTGTATCTTCACAAAGAGTTCGTTTAATAAAGGTGAAGAGCTCTGCTGAGCTTGAGGAAGAAATGATGACAAAAATGCCAAAATTCAAAGCTCGGCCGCTGAACAAAAAGGTACTGTTAATGATCTATTTTCAAGTAAATATCTTACTCCATTTCTGCATTGTAATGAAATGACATCCTCCATTTTGTTCAGATTCTTGAGGCCCCAACTTTACCTCCTTTACCAAAGAGCCTTCCTCGAAAACCAGAATTTCAGGTGGGATATTTTTCCATTGTTTAACTGTCATCTTGTCAAGTTTCATTGAGAGCTTATATCTGACTATGCATTCTATTTAGGAATTCCACTTGGAGACTTTGGAAAGGGCCAACAAGAATGCAGAAGTATCCTCCGTGGTCTCAACTGAATCTGGTCATCAGGTATTGAATAATCTGAGAATACTATTCAGTTTATACTGTTAGATGAATGGTCTAAAATGCTTAAGCTTAACACGAGTCATCCATTTGCATTGCCAGAAAAATCAGTGGAAATCTAATCATCTAACTGAACCAAAAACACCAGTGCTGCAAACATCCTTGCGAGCACGCCCAACAAAGATAAAAAGTACACTTGAGATTGAGCAAGAAGAGCTAGAGAAAATCCCAAAATTTAAGGCTCGGCCTTTGAGTAAAAAGGTAGCATACAATTTACTTTTACAAAGCATGATTTGTATGAGTTATAATTTAATATGATCTATGGGTTCTAATTAATTGAACTTGTGATGTAGATATTTGAAAGTAAGGGGGAATTGGGGTTGTTCTGCAACAGCAAAAAGCAAGTTACAAAACCCCAAGAATTTCATTTTGCAATTGATGAGAGGATTCCGCCACCTTCTTCTAGTGTTGTCGATCTATTTGACAAGGTACGGTATAACAGTTCTTCTGCTGTACTTTAATTGCTTGTTGAAAATTAGCTTTTCCTTACAATTCCATGTCTTCTTTCAGCTGTCTTTATGTTCAGAGTCATCAAACCATGAGAAACATCTTCCAAGAAATACAAAGCCTAATCCATTCCATCTTTACACTGAGGTATATTTGTTTTTCCCATAATGTGGAATTATATTTCAAATTGCAATGGGTAACTTACAGAATTTGTTGCATAAAACCAGGAAAGGGGAGCTGAGAAAGAACGAAGATTGATCACTGAACTTGTGCAAAAACAGATAGAGGAGGAAAAAGCCAGAGTTCCGAAGGCTACCCCGTATCCTTACACCACTGATTTCCCTGTGGTATACAATTTAATCTTCTAATGCTATTTTTTCTTTGTCCTGCCTTTTTCTCCTCTAATGTTTTTTATGCTGATGTTGCAGGTTCCTCCTAAACCTGGTCCTAAAGAATGTACTCAGCCTGAGCCTTTCCAACTCGAGAGTCTAATTAGGCACGAGAATGAAATGAGAAGAGAAATGGAGGAAAGACTTAGAAAGGAAAGAGAAGAGGCTCAAATGAGGATCTTCAAGGCTCAACCAGTCCTGAGCGAGTAAGCATAAACATAAGCTGAATAGATTTGTTTCAAACATCAGCTTGATATATTTGTTACAAAGAGTAAGCATAAACATTGATTCCTTGCCTCTTTCTTTGCATTTTCAGGGATCCTATTCCTCTTCCTGAGAAAGAACGTATGCCTCTCACTGAGGTTCAGGAGTTTAACCACCACGTACAACATCGAGCTGTTGATAGAGCAGAATTTGATAAGAAAATTAAGGAAAAAGAAATGATGTATAAAAGATATAGAGAAGAGGCTGAAGCTGAAAAACAGGTGCATGTACTTCCGTTTGTCATACAAGATACATGCAATTTTGTAGTTATTATACTGACATTTTTTATCCGTTAGATGGAGGAGGAGAAGGCCCTGAAGCACCTAAGGAGGACCTTGGTGCCCCATGCCAGACCTTTGCCCAAGTTTGCTAACCCATTCGTACCACAAAAGTAGGACCTTAAACTGTTCTTAAAATTTTATTAATATTTATCAATTGGTGTTACTTTATCCCATTGACTATAAATTTCTTATACGATGGTGGTTATATGCAGATCTTTTAAGGATCCAACGAAGCCAAAATCCCCGAAATTGCGTGTTCTCAGAAGGAGGGAAAGAAAGGAATCAGCAGGCACCGATGTAAAGGCTGCTCAATCTGCTGCAGCTGCACTAATGAGGTGATCAGGTGTGGGTGCTGTCCTGTTCAAGAACTCTTTGAACCCTCAAGGGGATTTGTGTACAACAAGACTTGCATTCATTTATTCTCTGTTATTCATTATACATATTGTAATCTAAGTTGTAAAGGTTTTGTGGAGGAATGATGAAAGCAGTAATTTTTCAAAGTGAAAATAGCATCCAACTTTCTTACTTTGTGTAATATGTGTGACCCTTTCATGGATCTGACATCCAACTTCCTTACTCCGATGCCTGAACTAAATTATCGAATAGGCAACATGTGCAAAAATTATGGAAATTATTACTCCATACTTGTAGCTAACCAACCAACCTCACATATATCGTAAAGCCAAACAACAGAAACTTTTTTAGCCATCCAACTTACACACCTCAAAAGTCCCAATATATTAACAACCTAAAATACTTTGTAAAATATGAAGTATTTTCTTATGTTATGTCATTTTCTGATGGTTTTAGTCATTGCTTTAGCAACAGAAAATCAAGACCTACGAATACCACTGGAACCACCAATGCAACAAAATGGTGCCAACTAACCAGCAATGCATTATCGGCACCACATCTGACATGCAAGATTGTTACTCTTACTTGACCTACGAAAACATGCCCTATCCTCCTAACTCTTGTTGCTTCGTGCTCCAGGACCTCAGCTCTTTTAAGCGACAAAAATGTGATTACAAGTCGAGCAAATGCAATGACTGAACAATGCAGCGTTAGTTTTAGTTTTGATGTCTTTGGTGGAATGTCTTGCTCCTGAGTCCTGATGATACTATAATGAGAATTGAAATGCTTTAAATGGCACAACCAACTTCGTAGGAAATTAAGAAATTTCATGCTCTATAAAAGATATACTCATATAAGTGTCAAAAATAAAATACTCGCATAAACTTCATACTTCCATCACGTGATGGTTGCACTAGTTAAGAATTTTTGTAAAAATCAACCTATTTACTAATTGATGAATAAAAATCTCTTTTTTTTTTTTTTTTGAAAAGAAGAATATCTTATTAAAATGGTTTACATTTCATACTTTCTACTGTCAAGTTTAAATTAATCTATCAAAAACTTGTTGTAATTTCATGTTAAAATTTATATACTCCCCCCGTCCCTTTATTATAAGCTTATTTTCTATTTTGCACGGGAATTAAGAAAGTTAAAGATTCCTTAAAATTAATAATTGGGAGTACAAATATGCATGTGGAGTTAGAGAGATATAGAGAGAGAAAAAAGTGGTTGAGAATTAGGAGAGAGAAAGTATTAGGAATTGATGTCAAAGTACAAAAAAGACAGAGAAAAATGATGACAAATCATAAAAAAAAAGAATAAAATACAATCTATAAATAGAAATAGACACTTAATTTTGATAACCCAAAATGGGAATACAGGCATATAATAAAAGGACGGAGGGAGTACTAGCTAGTTGCTACACAACATCATATGACGAATAATGGCGAAAAAACCCACAAAAAATGTAGGGTTCCTTTGGCATCGCTGTCTTTTTTTGTTTTTCAAAGTCATATGATATACTTCCTCTATTTTTTAATACTTGCAGCACTTTCCTAAAATGGAAATATTACAATACTTGGAACACACTGTAAATGGAAAGTTATATTAGAGAAAATATGTACTATTTTCCTTATTTAAAGCACATGGCCTACTAAATTGCACTCGTAACATCCAATCACCTCATTTTAAAGTGTATTATATCATGTGAATCCCACATTTCTTAAATACCGTGATAAAATATGTGTTGCAACTATTAAAAAACGGAGGAAATATGTCAATAATGAATAAAAAATCTGTCAAACTTATTAAAATAATGGTAATTTTGAAAACTGACAACTGAAAAGTACATTCACGTTCCTTATTTCCTATTTTTGGTTTATTTTTTTCAAAAAACACAAAATTGAAAACAAAAAACGATATCAAACTAGCTGATAGTTAATTATTTTATGTATTATACAAGTTAAATTTTCAACTTAAACATAACCCTCTTGATTTCAAGTTGGGTCTGTGTCGACCTATTTAATAAATTGGGTCCAAAAGCTCAACTTTAACTTGCTATTTTTCGGTTGGGTTTGGGGTAATTATCGGCTCGGATCAGCTTATTAGATAGTCGCTTGCCGGCTGTCCCGGTGGAACTTGATGTAGATGGGGTTGACAAAAGAAGACTGCTGAGATGGAGTCAAAGTAGACCCTTAAAACGCGTAGTGGAAAACAGCGGGGCCCTATTACAATTTCATTTGTTGAAAATGTCATAAAATTCGTCTTTCATTTCACAATAAATCCCTGTCTAAATCAATCCTTAATCAGCACCTGTCTCTTTCCATTCTTTGCCATCCTCCCTCTTTCTCTAAATTAGCATACATACAACCTGCTACTACTACTTTTTAGTACTCACTACTATTACTCGTACAATTTACTCTCCCTTCTTTTAATTTGTTATCAATCCTCAATACTTGCTATCAGCTATCCAATATTCATGGCTGCTAGAGAAATTCTTCACAAGATGAAGGTGAGCTTCACCCTCCAAATCTATTTACGTAGTATATATATTTTTTCTTTCATGCTGATTTTTTTTATTTTATTTTATTTTTTTTTTTTTTTTTTGTGATGTTGAAATTAGTCAAGCTCAAAAGTGATCTTCTGAGATTTGGCCATTTGGGTATGAAAATGAGCTATAATAATAATAATAACAGCATTTGTAAATTGGAATATTAAGTTATTGACCCATTTTATTTCATTTTATAGTTAAACTATCATTCTCGTAATAATATATACCCTTTTATAGAAACTTTTATTTCGAGTATGGAAAGTGGTTTATTTATTTTTTTAATATTTTTTTGTGTGTGATAGATCAACCATGATATTCATGATCAGTAGCTCTTTAGTCTTTAATGTCATCATGTTATGAGCTTGAATCCGTGTTTATAAAAGAACTGAACTTAAAGTTACAACTAAAAAAAGCAAAGACGATAGTTTTTGTGATAGGGGATTGAAAGATTTGAAACTCGAAAATTTTCAATAAAAAAATAATATTAACGTTACTAACATTAAACCTCAGTTATTTATGGTTGAAATCTAAATCGGGTTTTTGTTGTTTTACAATCGAGGTTTGTTTGGTTGAGTATTTATTTATTTACCATTTATAAATACAATATATAAATTAGAACCAATCAGTAGCCACTTTAATTGACCAATGTTTTGATGTGTCACATTGTGGTTGGGCTACATTTTTATTTATTTAATTAATTTGGCCGGCGTAATTTTATTCTCTGTTTCACTACAGGACTTGGAAAACATACAAGTTGATTTTAATGATAAATAAAAAAAGTGTACTCCCGGACTTGTAATTGTTTTCCTGGGGCTAAAAAAAACTTTTTAGGATGCTTGAGTATGAAAGCTACTATAGATTATTGTTGATGTTGCTACCTTGAGGGCAAGAGATATTTGACCTTTAGCCTCCATTTGCATATATGTGAAATTGTGAATATGTGATAGCTATTTGATAATAGGTCTTTATCAAATTAGTCTCTTCATTCAGTTGTACGATCTCATTGTGAGGTATAAGACTTAATTTTCGCGTTGGTATTGTTTCGGCTGATGTATAATATAGAGGCATATGGGCTCTTGATCTTCCCCTCTTGTTCACCTGGATCTTTAGTGGTTTACTTTGAGCTTTGACAATTTGCATTTTTGGAATGTATTTTTTCACAAGGACTTAATTGGATTTTACTATGTAATGTGTCTTAACCAATGAGGTGAATATATTACATAGATAGAAATAGAATGAAATTTGGTAGATGACTATTTAGCTGCTGTGAGATAACAAGAGGATGTTTGTTATATATGTTCATTGTCTTTACTAAGAGAACATACTTAAACCACTCTTATTTTGTCGTATTTCTGGCTGTTTGTTCATCTTCTAGTCAGAATTTTGGTCTTGACATCAAGAGTTATATGTCAATTTTAAGTCTGAGATAACTTAACTTTGGATTGGATAAGTGGATGGTTGACTCAGGCAGCATTTGTTACGTAAATAAGATCATGTTTATTTGTAAGCTTCTGAAAGGGCGATCCTTAATTGGGAACTTGGGATCTGTTTTTACTGAAAAAGTTTCATCGTCATTCTTTACCCTGAAGAGTATACCCTGCTTAAATTGTTATGCCTCATTTGATCTATTTAGAGTAAGGAAACTGTGACAGTAGTTCAGATTGAAAGTTATTGTGCTATCCCTTAAAATTTGTCTTTGGTTTTTTTCTATCCTTAGAAATTATCATGTGGGTCTTTTTTTGATACAGAAAGTTGGGAACTCTCTAAATTGTACGAGTGTTAGATCATCAGTCATGAATGATTCTATATGTGTTAAGCAATAATATCCATATCCATAAATGTTTTTTTTTGAAAGGATAAATGTATTTAAATTAATTATATGATCAAAAGGGGAAAAGACTCAGTAACGATGCGTTAAGCTTAAGCTTGTTCAGGGAATTTTAAGATTCATATTCTCTAAAAGCTTACTACACTTGACATATATAGTTCATAGAAATCTTATTGCTATATTCATACAAGACGGAAGGTTGCAACCAGTGACACTGACTTGGCTTTACTGTAATGAATTATTTTGTAATAACTTCTTGTGCTATGTTAACAAATTAGGGTAGTCCTTTTATTGAGACCCAAATCCCTGTCCATGCATTAAGTATCGAAATGGCAATGTACTCAAAGTTTTGTTGCCACTAGTTGTCTCTTAGCACAATTATGTTCTATCTTCGTTTGTGTTTCCTACTGCATTTCAGGTCAAAGCTGGCTTTAGTTCAGCGCCACCAGACACTGGCAAGGGGAAAGGAAAAGTTTCGAAGCATATTACTCATGGTTTTCATCTTGTGAAAGGAAAGGCAAGTCATCCCATGGAAGACTATGTAGTTTCTCAGTTTAAACAGATAGATGACAAGGAGGTGGGTTTGTTTGCAATATTTGATGGGCACATGGGCCATGATGTTGCAAATTATTTGCAGACACATCTCTTTGAAAATATACTGAAAGAGGTAAAGCAAATTTTGCAGTTCTAATTTATTCTATTGGGTGTACTTTCGTTTCATGACCAGCTTATATGACTATTGCTTGTCTAAATTTCCCGATGATGTGCAGCCAGGCTTTTGGAGTGAACCGGAGAGTGCAATAAGGAAAGCATATGATAAAACTGATGGAGATATTCTTGATAAAGTACTTGTACTGGGAAAAGGTGGCTCAACTGCTGTTACAGCTATTCTTCTCAATGGTCAAACACTATTTGTTGCAAACGTGGGTGATTCTCGTGCTGTGATTAGCAAAAATGGAGAGGCCAAACAACTGTCGGTGGATCATGATCCTGGTACAGAAAAGACAGAAATAGAGAATCGCGGTGGTTTTGTATCAAATATTCCAGGTAATTCATATGTAGATGCACTGCAAGTCTTCTTTAATTAGGCATATTATATAGTATTCCGTAGCTTTATAAATAATGTTATGTTTGTATTTTTATTCATCAGTCTTAAGTCTAAGTCAGTAATTGATATATATTTTGACATATGCCTTCAGTATATTGTCTCAGTAGTCCACCTGCACTTCTTCATATTTGTAAAATGTAATCGTAAAACCATTTCAGTAATGTCTTACTACATCTACAAAAGAAATATACATCTAACATATACTTCACATTATAAACTGAATCAACGTAATCTATCAGCGTAATTTCTGAAGAGAAATTATCTACTTTGCATATGTAAGTGTAACTGCTAATTATGGACCTTTTCTGATTATCTAATTGCTTTAGAATTTGCATATTCTAAAACTTTGAAGAGATAATATACATTTTCTAATTCACATTTTAACTGCTCCCTAATGTTTGCAGGTGATGTCCCACGTGTTGATGGACAACTAGCAGTGGCAAGGGCATTTGGAGATAAAAGCTTGAAGATACATCTTAGTTCAGAACCCCATGTAGAAGAGGCAAAGATTGATGATACAACAGAGTTTCTGATCATGGCAAGTGACGGGTTATGGAAGGTGAGTGTTTTATCATAACTATGTGCTACCCTTTTAACTTGTGATCAGGGTTCGGGGGTGAGGGTTGGTCATAAATCCTTTGAACCTAACATCAATCATAAGTTACCAATTTGTGGGCAACAAAAACTGATAGTATACAATTTAAGTGAATCATCTGATAAAAATCTGTAGCTGAAGAGAGGCTTCAGCTTCTTATTTGTTGTGCAAGTAGCTTATTGTCTACGCCTTCCAGTTCAGGGGTAATAGAAATAGGTGTATAATCTCTACATTGTCATGCATTGACTCCCCTCCTTTATATAGAATCATTAAGATTGTGTGGAATCATATTAACAGTTTTGTTACTGAAAAGGTCATTTTAAAGATTATTCAACTAGCCGTTTTTCGAAAAAAGCTGTTTATATTATACTCTATAGCATGCAGTGTATATCACATTGGGCCATTTGTTATAGAATGCCTTGTTTCCACATCACTTGTTACTGGTTACAGTATGCTATTAGAGTGGTTTTGTTTGTGTTTATATAATTAATAATTGATGTCTTCAAAAGTATATACAACATATTTTAGTCACTTGGAAACTTGTTTATTAAAGAACTGTGTTGTCATTTGATACAACTTGCAGCTTCAATTTTGTGCAAATCACCACTCTTTTAAGTAATCAAACAAAACATTTCAACAGTTTCATTTACACCCTAAACACAAATGACAAATCACCTCACTGACACTATAACACGATGTAGCTCTATTTGATGATGTAATCTTCAGAAGTTAATTTCATGACACTATAAAATTATGACTTATCTGTATTTGGAAGCTATGCTACTTAGGACTCTCTCAGTAACGTAAGATAAGGGTATGGGTCTAAGTTGTCAATCTTGGCTATGTTTAATACATTCCATATTTTAGATTTCCATACCAAACTACCTATGATAGATTGTCGAGGATTCGACATGGGCAGTTCATCAAGTGATATGAGTAGTCCACTTGATCGAATGTTCTGTAGTCAAAGTGAAAACATAGTTACCTTGGGCTTAACTATGATTCAGAGTTGTTATTGCATAAGGTATACTAGGACCATTTAGGGACATCCGATAAATTTGGAAAGATATGCAGAAACTGCTTTATAAGAGGTGTAGTGCTACCGAAATGACAATCTGAACTTGCTGTACCGAAAGAATTGAGGTGTCACTGTTTCTATTAAGTCTGAACAGACTTAACATAGTAAAATTTCCCTCTTTGTGTCTAGTTTTGTAGGTGATGGAATTTTACTTTGATTTTGGTATGGAAACATTAATCTTGTAATGACTTCTTTTCCCTTTCATGCAGGTTATGTCAAACCAAGAAGCAGTGGATTCAATCAAACACATAAAGGATGCTCAATCAGCAGCAAAGCATTTGACAGAAGCGGCTATTTTCAGGAAAAGCAAAGATGACATATCTTGCATAGTTGTAAAATTTCAATGATACAAGGTGTCTTGTTGACTAAAACTTCTGGTTTTCTAGTTTTGATTCACGCTATATACCGCACTTGGAAGTAAAAAATCCTGTCTGTGTGTGTACCTGGATATGTTTAATGCTGGTTTAAATCTAAATGTATATTCAGATATCACCTGAAAACAACCAGCACAACTCTCTTAGAATTTGTACTCCAGTGTTTAATTATATTTTGCTTAAGAATGAAGTATATGTTTATTAAAAATTCTAATATGGTCATTCCTCATTTTGACCACCACTATAATAAAATTTAATTGGCCAATTTTTCCTTTACTTAAATAGTTGGTCAAACCTTTTTTTTTTTTTTTTTTTTTTTTTTTTTAAAAAAAAAAAAAAAAATTCTATTTATAATTCTTTTCCATTTTTTGGAAATTATTTTTTGATTTTTTGAAATTATATTTTTTTTTTCGAAAATATTATAATAAAATTACTTTTAAATAAAATCCTAAGATTAAATAAAAAAAAATCAAAATAAAAAATTGTTCTTCAGTGTTCTTCATGCTTTTTTATTGTTCTTAATCTATGAATGAATTTAACCTCTAATTAATAACCAGTTTCCTTTAGTGGTACTTGCGCAACGGTGGACATCAAAAATATGGCCAGATCCAAATAGTATATTCGAAATTTTTGAGTTTTTCGAATTCCGAGTTTTAGCGAATATGGGATTGGTTTTTCAATCCTTCAATAATTGATTGATTGTACAATATCCATCCATTGATGCGAAATCGCCGGTTTTATGTAATCGAAATCAAAGTTTTTAAGTTTTTCAAGAATATGGGTTCATCAGAAAATTCTAAGAAGAAACTGATACAACTTTTTTACAAAACCTGTTTGATAAAAAAAAAAAAACGAATATGTAAATTAAAATTGTGTTTGTGTATATGGATCTGATTTTACCCAAATACAGATAGGACATTACATATATGACACATCTCTATTAATTATTGGCCACGACCATACGTTCTTTGGACATTACCAAGTATTGCTTTTTAATTCATTAATATCTTGTTATATTCTTAATTGATAGTGAATGACTTTGGTCTTCACTAGACAAACCACATTTCATGTTACCAAGCTAAGGTTTGATATCAATGGTAACTTATATATCTACTGTAGTGGTATTAATTCTATAAGCATATACTTCAATATAACTAATTAAAACAGTAAAACATCCACTTTTAGAAAAATTCCATGGGAATAATCGTTTTAGAACTATTCATAAGAATTTAATCATATACTTTAAGGGATTATAAAGGCAAGCCAAGAGTCAAATTAGCATTATTGTATTACGTGTGATATATTTGCCACACACACGATTTTTACCTAATGATAATTATATGTAGTTTAAGTCCTAATATTTAAGTACTGATAATAAGCCATTTTCCTATGATAACAATTTTTTTGGGATTATCATTTATACAAACAATGCATAAGGGTAATACCCAGAACAAGTTTATACCAACACCCTTTTTCTTAATTGTTTGATTACATTCATTTTCCGTACATTTAAAATTTCGACCTAACCAAAAGTCCAAAGACATGTATCAACACAGTTACAATGCGTAAATTACGTAAATATCAAAAAGTTATTCCTTTGTTTGATAGCAAATTATATTTCGAGGGACAATTTTTGTATTATGTATACATATAATTATAGAAACTATTCAAAAATACAATACAAGTTAATAATGGCATGTGATAAACTCCCGATTAATTTACAAAAAACTTTGCCTTTAATATAAGATTAAGATTAGCTGTTAAGTTGATTGCTTAATTTTACGAAAACGATAGCTCATTCAATGTTACATCCATACCTTTATTTGTAAACAAAATATTTCATATGAATTTGACTGACTTCATTGATTTTTTAAAAAGAAAGTTAAAGAATTTAATTGATTTGCTTTATGATTGATTTTTTTAACAAAAAAAAGAAATAAATTTGATTGAATTTTTTAAAAGAAAGGAAAATAATTCATATGAGTTTCACCATTATTGTTAGAATATATGATATAATTATCATATATTCTGTTTTATGTGCACATCTCTAATTTAGTTAAGAGTATATTTTGTATATATCCTTGTTGGGTTTCAATGAGTCCGACTCACCGCGGAAAATGAAACCCGAGCCCAAGGAAAAAAATCACAATTAATATAACCAAAATGCATAAATAACAAGATCAGAGAAAAGACTAAATTACCCTTGTAGCGTTCTTCGCTCGACCAAATGGAGCTCTTGAGAAAGCTAAAGCCTCGCAAGCGCAACGGCCTCCGATGATATCCACCCACAACACAATTGCGACAGGTCTCTTGCTTGGAGGTTAGCCAAGCCGGTCAAAAACACTACTCGAGTAATTAATGAGCTTATATGTTTTCTCTCAAGTGGAAATGCCTAATTGAGCTCTTACTCAAGAGAGTTTTCCCAATTCCCAAGTGGGATATTTATAGGGAAACTCAAGTGAGAAATCCACACTCCCATCAATGTTAGAGAGTTGGTAAAATCAATTTTCATCTTTTATTTGTAAATAAAAATAAAAGAAAATAGCAAACAACTAATTAATCAACAAGTGGCACTGAAAGGAGGGAAGGTTCGGTAAGGACCAGAAGGAGAGGGGACCATGCCTTCCTCCCCAAGCTTCCCCTTTTTGGCTGCCCTCACAACGCGCCACGTGGCACCCCATCCTAGGGTACCAAGGTGCGTCCAGTTGGCAGCCTTGTGCTAGGCTGGGATGCTGGCCCGTGTGCGCTATGTTGCTGCTGTTGCCCTTGGCCCAGCAAGCCACGCACGCTTGCGGGTTGCTGGCCAAGGTGTGCGCGCCTGGCTTGCTGGCATGCTAGCACGCTGCTAGCTACTAGGCGCTGCTAGCATGGAACGCACCAAGCACACACATGCGCGCAGCACGCCACGCATCAATGCGGGCTGCTGCTTGCGTGCGTGCGTCTAGTGCTGCTAGCTAGGCTAGCTGTGCGCCAGCAGCTAGCTAGCCATGCGCACCTAGCACCATTGCCTTAGTGCAGTGCGCATGCTAGCACCATTAGCCCCTAGCACTTGGTTTGCCCGGGGCATTCTGATGCTAGGGGTATTTTGGTAATCTTGTTGATTAATTATTGTTTTTACCGTCTCGTCTTTTATTAATTCGACTCGACTTGCGACGCTCGGTCTCGACGCTCCTAGCTCGATTTCCGAGTCTAAATTCATATTAGTCGAGCGACTCATTAATTCCTTTCGAATTAATTCGTCGTGTCGGATTGTTGGTTGCTTGGGTGTGACCCGAAGGGTTCAGTCAAGATTAAGCTGTAATATTAATTATGCATTAATATTACTGATCGGAAGCGGCCTCCACCTAGGCATTTTGATCACTTGAACTAACTCAATAATTAGCTTTCTAATAGCTCCGAACCCTCTATCGGAATAATACACTTGTTCGAAGGACAACATTCCTTTCAATCTCCCACTTGTCCTTTCGGACAAGTGTGCTTTTAGTGTACAGCCTTTTTCCTATGTCACTTAATGTCTCATCAAGAACTATAAGGTACGATTATTCGTCATCCTTATTACGTCCAGAAGTGTTTCTCGAAATCCGAGTTTGACTGTCTATAAACAGATGATTTCTAAAATCCATCCGAGCACGGCCATGTATTTTCACAGTCTCGCTCTTCGAGAGGTCTTGTAAACAACAAAGACATGTTCCCTATTAAAGATGGGCATCGTGCCGTGACGGGCCATGCCGTGCTAGGCTGCGGGCCAACCCGATTATTTTTTTATTTTTTATTTTTTTTTTTAAAAATATATGTATATTAAAAAAAATCGATATATAATTTTTTTTTTGAACAACTTAAGTTTATATAAATAATTTTATTAATATAGGTTTTTGTTAATGTTAATATAAGTTTATATAAATAATTTATGTTTAAGTTTATATAAATGATTTTATTAATTTAGCAAAAAACAATAATTCTTTGCTAATAATAATAATGATAAATACGTGCTTCGCGTGTCGCGTGCCGTGCCACGTGTCGGGCTGGTGGGCCATGCCGGCGTGCCGACCCACGGGCCCACGACCGTGTCGCCCGCCGTGCCCGTGTCAATTTTCCAAAATTTTGTTCACGGCACGGCCTACGACCCACTAGTGGGCTTCCATGCGGTGCCGTGCCGGAATCGTGTCGGGCCCGTGCCGCCCACGTGCCGGCACGGCCCATGGCCATCTTTATTCCCTATTGTTAGTAGGGGGACATTCCCAGTCTTGTAATGTCAGTTTCTCTTACAAAGAAGACCTAACTGTCCGAGTGTTGCCGTTATAATCTCCATGTACGACAGATGTTTGACTAACATCAAAACGGATTAGTACTCAAACAAGAGAACTCACAATACTCATGGTCAAGGAAAGAGGTTCCGATAGCCATAATGAGAAGTATACTTATGACGATTTTTAAATCTCTTAAAGTATTCTCATAGGTCGATCCAGTATGGTTCTAAACCAATACCTGTGCAAATGATTTACGACAATCATGTCCTTGTAGCACAAGAAACGGTGCTATAAATAAAATTTCACACTAATCTCAAGCGGTCATTAATCGTCCATCTTTTAAATGACCTTGATTAGGGATAATTTTCGATTATAATATTCAATGTTCACTTAATAGGTGTTTCTTTATCCAAGACTGATCTTGATACCCTATTTTGAATATTCTCAAAATCAAATGGACTCAATATTTAATTCTAAACCACAATTAAATAGAAACGAAGTGATAAAATTGCATGAAATTAAATTACTCCAAAACATGAATGGTTCATCTTAGTATCTTACATTAAAATGTTCAAAATTTAATGAAAACACTAACAGGGAAATCAAAGCCAATCTCCAACGTGCCTAATTCCCATTGCCTCAATGTGCTTGTTGTGCTTCACTTGAGGCAGAGGTTTAGTAAGTGGATCGGCTACATTGTCGTTCGTTCCAAATTTACAAATTCTAATTTCACCCTCTAATTTCCATTCTCTTATCATGTGAAATCGCCGCTTGACATGTTTGACCTTCTGATGTTCCCTTGGCTCTCTGGCCTGAGCAATAGCTCCATTGTTGTCACAATAGAGGGCTATTGGACCCTTGATGGAGGGTACAACATCAAGTTCACCAACGAACTTAAGAATCTAAACTGCCTCCTTAGCTGTTTCAACAGCTGCCAAGTATTCGGGTTCAGTTGTAGAATATGCAGTTGTGCTCTGCTTGACACTCTTCCAACTAAACGCTCCTCCATTTAGACAGAACACATATCTAGACTGTGATTTGAAATCGTCTCTGTCTGTTTGGAAGCTTGCGTCGGTATAACCTTCAACAATTAATTCCTCTGAGCCACTATATACCAGGAATTTATCCTTGTTCCTTTTCAGGTAATTTAGGATATTCTTGGCCGTAGTCCAATGCGCCTCTCCTGGGTCTGATTGGTATCGGCTCGTAGCACTCAAGGCATACGATACATCTAGCCTAGTACATATCATGCCATACATGATCGATCCAATAACTGAAGCATATGGAATCTGATTCACCCTTTCTCGCTCATCATGTGTCTTTGGACACTGCTTCTTGCTCAGGGTTATGCCATGTGACATGGGTAGGTGACCTCTCTTGGCCTCCTGCATACTAAGTCGTGCTAGTACCTTATTTATATAAGTAATCTAGCTGAATCTAATCATCCTCTTAGATCTATCCCTATAGATCTTGATGCCTAATATGTACTAAGCCTCTCCCAAGTCTTTCATTGAAAAACATTTTCCAAGCCAGGCCTTTAAAGAATCTAATATCGGAATGCTATTTCCAATGAGCAATATGACATAGACATATAATACTAGGTTGGCGATGTCACTCCCACTGACATTCTTGTAAACACAAGATTCACCTGGATTCTCGATAAAACCAAACTTACTGATGGCTTCATCAAATCGCAGATTCCAACTTCTACTAGCTTGCTTTAACCCATAAATGGACTTTTTAAGCTTACATACTTTCCCAGCATTGTTTTGGTCGACAAAACCTTCAGGTTGTGTCATATACACAGTTTCTTCCAAAATTCCATTGAGGAAGGCAGTTTTGACTTCCATCTGCCATATTTCATAATTGTAATATGCAGCAATCGCTAGGAGGATCCGAACGGATTTAAGCATTGCGATCGGAGAAAAGGTTTCATCATAATCAATACCATGAATTTGCCTGTAACCTTTTGCTACCAGTCTAGCTTTGCAAATGAATACATTTCCATCTTTGTCAGTTTTTAATTTGAAAATCCACTTACATCCGATAGGTGAGTAACCCTCGGGTAAGTCAACCAAGTCCCAGACTTGATTTTCAAACATGGAATCCATTTTAGGTCTCATGGCCTCTTTCCATTTAGCAGAGTCAGTTCTCGCCATCGCTTGCTTGTAGGTTGTCAGTTCGTCTCCATCCATTACCAAGATGTCCTGGTTCTCGGTTAATACAACACCAAGATACCTATCAGGTTGAGACCTCGGCCTCTGCGACCTACGTAGGGTAACAGACAAAGCATTTGCTTTGTCGGTTTGACTTTGCACATTTTGACCAGCGTCAACAGATGCTATTTGAGCACGTTGACAATCAATCTGATTTTATTGCTTGTGCTCTCGAACTTCATCGAGTTCGATTTTCCTCCCACTTGTCATTTTGGAAAGATGTTCCTTCTCCAAAAAGACACCATTGCGAGCAACAAATACTTTGTTCTCGGATTTATTATAGAAGTAATACCCTTTGGTTTCCTTTAGGTAGCCCACAAAGAAAACCTTGTCAGATTTGGGCTGAAGTTTGTTGGAAATTAATTTCTTAACAAATGCTTCGCATCCCTATATATTTAGAAAAGACAACCTTGGAGGTTCTTCGTCCATAGATCATATGGAGTCTTTTTTACAGCTTTTGATGGAGCACGGTTCAGTTTTAGTGCTGCAGTTAGAAGTGCGTGTCCCCAGAAAGAGATAGGAAGATCACTAAGACCCATTGTTGATCGTACCATGTCCACCAAGGTTCGATTTCTCCTTTCGGATACCCCGTTTCATTGTGGAGTTCCTAGAGGTATCAATTATGAAAGTATACCCTTTTCTTTCAGATGGTCATCGAATTCTTGGCTCAAGTATTCACCACCTCGATCTGATCGAAGGGCTTTGATTTTCTTGCCAAGCTGATTTTCAACTTCACTCTGAAATTCTTTTAACTTTTCAAACGATTCAAATTTGTGCGACATAAGGTAGACATAGCATATCTACTATAGTCGTCAATGAAGGTGATAAAATATTGATGACCGTTTTTTGTGGTGGAGCTCATTGGTCCACATACATCGGTGTGTATTAGGCCCAACAAGTCACCTGCCCTTTCTTCGAATTTGGAGAATGGCTGCTTTATCATCTTGCCTAATAAACATCCTTTGCAATTCTCAAACAATTGTAAATCTAATGAGTCAAGAACACCTTCCTGTACATGTTTCTTGATGCGTTTGATGTTAATGTGGCCAAGACGACAATGCCACAAGTACGTCTGATTTGACTCAATGGTCTTAGCCTTTTTGGTGGTATTATTAACATTATAATTTTGTTTGTCTAATGAAAGCACATTTTAGATAAACGTGTCATACCATAAACATATAAACAAGACTTTTAAAGCAATAGTCTTGTGATCAAAACAAAGATAACGTCCAACGTTAAAAGATCAATGTATGGTTGATAACAAAAACTTAAACAAGTTCTATGTCAACACAAACTATGTGATTACAAGCCTTCCAAAAAGATTATCTTCTTCTTCCGCTTGTATATCCACATCCACTTGGTGATCCTTTCTCACTTGGTTCCTGAAATAGGAGCATATAGTGAGTCATTAATGGTATCTAATACCTTATGAATTGTTTGTATTCAAGTGTAGTTTATAAAGAAGATACCTGAGGTGGAGATTTCTCTTCTCTTTGCCTCATCTTCCAGGTACATGCTGCATTCTCTCTTGTAGTGGCCCCGCCGACTACAGTAGAAGCATCGCATTCTTGCCTTGTTCTTGAACTCCTTCTTCTTTGCCTTTAGAGCAAGCTTGAGTCTATCACTTCCGCAAGGGTTGGCCCATTGAAGCTCATTGACATCCTCCATCAAAGAGAGTTCGTCTCGATTGGTAATTAGCCGCATCTTCAATGCGATATAGCCCGAGTGGAGAGAACTCTATAGCATGTGAGCAGCTTGATCATCCTCCACCGGCTTGCCAATGAGCGCCAAGTGAGTGAATAGCCTTGTCATTCGAAGCACGTGGGCTCGAAGTGGCATTCCGGGTCTTAGTCTAGCATTGTAGACTTGTGCCCTTACCTCTTGCCTCTCCTTGGCAAGGCACCCCTCAAGCGGTGGCTTGATCTTCATGTTGGAGAGTGACCTAGTCACTTCCTCCACGAGACCATCATAGTTGCCTTTGATGCTCTTGGTGACCCTCAAATTGACTATATCCTCTAGAGCTTTGAGGAGCATGTCCGGAAAATAGTTAGAGAACTTCCCCTTCCATTGTTCCGGGATGGAGTTTGCCATAACTCGTTAGACTTTTTTGCAATCCCAACTCCATTCCTCATGAGCTTTATTGCTCATAACCCCTTTTAAGTAGAAACTCGGGATAGGTATGTCAAGAATGTTCTCTAGGTAGCAATTTTGTAAGGTCTTTCGGAGTTCTTCTTCCCACTCCTTAAAGTTCACCAAGTTCAAGCAAAATGGTAACTTTTCGGGAAGTTTCGGGCACAGTAGGTTGTTGTCGTTTTTAGTTGAAGACATGATTCTACAATTGAAAGAATTTGAAATGAAAAAAACATTCATAATACTTAAATAAGATTGAAATCATGCATATTAATAAAACTTATTTAAACATCTTATTCACACATTAAATTGTCCCCATTTGGTGAGAATAAGTCGATTCCAAGATCCAAAGAATCAATGAGTAGTTAAGCATGCTTTGGCTTGTCTTAACACTCAATATTCTAAGGTAAGAAACTTTTTGCTAATGGCTCCAAGCCACTCTTGGTTAAATAAATCGTCGCATCTAATGCTCTCTCAATAACTTATCCACTTTTCCACGACATGTTAGGACTTCATCACTCATATCGTTGAGTATAACCAAAACCAACATGCATACCCAGTATGTCTTACGTATCCTAGGGAAAAATTGTGATGCCTCGCTTAAGTGTAGCCCATCACTACTCTTAATAGGTCAGTAAGTGTTATTTTGGAATGACAAATTTTACTCAATATTTTAGGGACCTAGGGTTTCTATGTTGGTTGATTTAAGTGAACTTAATTAATCATCGCAACATTCGAAATCCTAAACATGCATCTGACATATAATTCATATATATAATCATAAATATATATCGAAAACATAAATAAATGATGCATTTGGCAACTAGCATGACCCCTTGAGTCTTCAAGTCTTCAAGGGTCTTCTTTTACAACTTCATGGGTTTGTCTTCCAAGAACCTCCGTCTTCAAGACATGACCAAAATGATGCAAATACTAGTATCTACGATTAGGACTAATCTAAATATTAACGTGTAAAAATACTCAACGGTTCGCAGACCATATTTTCTATCCTAATCGGGCTCCACTAGTTGCCATTTTTATAAAACCTGTGGGAGAATATACATTCCATTCATCCATTCACTATTTGTGAATGGCGCATGCATTTTACAACGATAAAACAAGAAACAATGCATAAACACGCGTAAACTAGTAACTAATTTAGGTGGTCAATCCGATTAGCGCGCCTAATTAAAACTAGTCAAAGTTGTTTAACCGATTATGTAATTTAGCGCAATTAAAATTGAAGCACCCACTAAGTTCCGCATCCGTCTTAATTAATCGAATTAATTAAGCCGGTATACCCAAAATTTTGCCAAAATAAAATTTTGCAAGTGCCGCTCTAAATCGAGGCCTAGCCTCCAGAATTTTAATTATAATTAATAATCATAATTATAATAATTAAAATAAATAAAACGGCAAAAATGCAAAATAAACATAGCCTTAAAATCGGGGCATGAGTGCCAAGTGTTGGGTATTGCGCATCGTGCCGAAAGCTAGCAGCACACCCCACACGCACAGCCACCGGCCGCACCAAGTAGTGCACGCAAGCAGCTCACACCAAGCAACAGCATGCGCGCACAGCCGTAGCATGCTGCTGCTACCGCCTTGTGGCACACCAGCCACATAATTTAGTGTGGCACGCACCAAGCGCACCCATCCCTTGCCAGCCACATGTGGGTTGCTTAGCAGCTCAACTGGCCGAGGGTGGTGTAGCCTTAGTTTGCGTGCCATACTCTCGGGATTAATTCCAAATTTTTGCGTAACTTAATTAATTAATTCCAAATTAATTTTAGAATTAGTTTAATGAGAAAAATGAAAATTATAACAAGTCCGACTTAAATAAATTCATCCAAGTGCACAAAACCAAAATTATTCCCAAGAACTATTCTTTAATAAAATTGGTTCAACTTGATGCAATAAAATGAATAAGGGCTATTCTCACTATTAATTTCATTAACTTAAATTAATCATGAGATTTGACAAAAATAAAGGGGAGTTGGAATTATGAACGCAAAAATTCAAATAAAGATTCCAACCTTAACTTGTGAATCCTTTAAAAATTAATCTTCCAATATGAAGATAAATGAAATTTCTATCACAAGATTGAAACTTTATGATTCCAATAAACTTAATAAATGATTATCAAAAAGTTCAACAAAATTCATGGAATTTAGTAACTCAAAGTTCCAACCACTTAAAACAATTAAAGATTGGATCTTTAGTACTTAGAAGCATCAAATAATAAATTTTTCACACTTAATGCAGTGGATTTGCAATTATGTGAAAATTTAACCAATCTTTCAAGCACTAATTACTACAAAGTAACCATGCTTAAAGAGGTCAAAAAATGCAGAAACATTAAGGAAATAACCAAATACATAATCACCATAAATATGCCATTAAGATTCAAGGTTAAAAGATTTAAAATTTTTCGTCAAAAACTAAAAACCCTCGAAAAAAGGCATTTCTGGTCGGATTTTGGCTTTTTCACAGTCCTAAAAGGGATGAAAACTTTCCAGAACGCTGTTTCCACCCATAATTCAATATTTTTGGCCGAAAATTTAGGTTCGGGGCCTAAAATTAGATTAAAACGGGATTAAAACTAATAAAATCGAGCTACTAATCTAATTAGTAACATGAAACCAGAAAAATAAAATCATAAAACACCATGAAAATTTTTAGTTATAAAATAAATGAGCAAGGCTCTGATACCGCTGTTGGATTTCGATGAGTCCGACTCACCGCGGCAAATAAAACCCGAGCCCAAGTGTCAAGGTCCGAATAATCTGACATCGGATCGTGCGGTGCGCTCTTGTCTATTGATGACAAGGACGCAAGCCTAAAGCGGGAAAGGTTCGTGAGCACACAGCAACACGGACCAAGGGTATCTCAAGGAAGCACTCGTTAACCACGGGTGCGGAGTCGGGGCTTGTGACGGCCGATGCTTTAGAGCGGGCACAAGCAGAACCGACGAAATGGGGGCGTCTTTTGGAGGTTTCTTGGTTTGGAGGGGGATGCTTTAAAACAAGGTAAGCACAATATCTATAAAGGCTTAAAACAACACACAAGTCTTAAAGCAATGGCAATGGGGTAAGGAGCTATGATTCAATAACCAATCACTCCTTAAAGAGCTTTATATTGATTGCATAGAGAAATACAAGTGAACACTGAAACTACAATAACACAATAATACTCCCTAGAGTCTAGAAAATAAAAGGAAAGGACTTAGAAGGTAAAACCTAAGGAAAATACAAGGAAAAGGAAGGGGGTACATAGAAAAAGAGGCGGATTCTAACATCCTCCCCCACTTGAGCTGTCGACGACCTCGTCGACTTACAGAGCAAAACATAAAAGACTAATCTTCTGTTGCAGGTGTTGTCCTCGTCCCCGTTGTGATGTTGGCGTGGTTGCTGGTGTTGCGGTTGTTGTCCTCTTGATCTGGATGATAGGGCTTGAGACGACTGACGTGGAAGACAGGGTGTATCTTCATCCATACTGGGGGTTCAACCTTGTATGCGTTCTTCCCAATCCGTTTAGTAATGCGGATGGGGCCTTCATATTTCCTGATTAGACGGCGATCTTTCCCTCTGAGGAACTCGTCATGGGGTCTTCGGACAGGTGTTGCTTGACCTGATCTTTTACTGAGGTAGAAACATTGCTGGCGGCTAGAGGGGACAACATCCGTACTGCAGCCAAGTCAGCTTGTTAACTCAAAGCATCCGCTACCCGATTATTAGCTCCTGTTCTATAGGTGAACTCCACATCAAAATCAGCGAGCTCTTCCTGCCATCGTGCTTGCTTTCCTTTTAGCTTCGGTTGGGTAAGGAAGTGGCTTGCTGCAGTATTGTCGGTACGAACAAGGAACTTAGATCCCAGCAAATAGTGCCTCCACCCTCTCAAGCAGTGGACGATAGCCAGTAACTCCTTTTCTTGAGCAGTATATATTTTCTCGGCTCAACTCAGCTTCCGGCTCTCATAAGAGACTGGCTGGCCTTCTTGCAGAAGGACCCCACCTAGCGCAAAGTCTAATGCATCGGTCTCAACTTCGAATGGTTTGTTGGTGTTTGGAAGGGTTAGGACAGGCTCTTTCGTCACCGCTTCCTTAAGCTTGAGAAAAGCTCCCTGCTGCTCGTCTGACCAACTCCATTTCTGATCCTTCTTCAACAAGTCTGTGAGGGGGCTAGAAATTGCCGAATATCCCTGAATAAAACGGCGGTAGTAGTTAGCTAGCCCCAAGAACGATCTTAATTCTGAAACATTCTTCGGAGCCTGCCAGTCGTTGATGGCTTTGATTTTCTTTGAATCCATTCTCATGCGACCTCCGCCTACCAGGAATCCAAGGAAGCCCACTTCTTTCTGAGCGAAAGCGCATTTCTCCCGCTTCACAAACAAATGATGTTCTCGTAATTTCAAGAATACCTTCCTCAACTGCTCCAGGTAGTCTTCAAGGGTGCGGCTAAAAATCACAATGTCGTCTAAGTATACCACTACAAACTTATCAAGGTACTCGTTTTGTAAGGTGGCCAACTTTGTACAAGCCACGAACTCCGTGTTCTCTGGATAAAATTGAGCTATCAGCTCCTTCTTTAAATCCTCCCAAGTATCTACCGACGTCCTCTTTGCTTGTATGTTGGCGTACTTAGTTCTCCACCAGAGTTTTTGACTAGGGGAAAACTAGGTCGTTTACTAATCCTCCCTAAGTCAAACTAAATTTATAAACACTTAACAAACCTAAATACGAGTATAGAGGTAAGTCAAGGGTCAAACCCAAAGGAACGGTAATGTTCAAGCACTCTCAATTATGCGCCTAAGCTAGGTCGAATTCGAAGGTGAAAAAGGAATAGTAACAACTAACAAACTAACAATCAAACAAATAAAACACTAGGAATGGGGATCAACAAGCAATCATGATAATTGCAACAACTTGGGAAGATCATGCCAATCAAAGGTTGTGAAGACTAATGATAAGAGCTATCAATTGGAATCAAAGAGCTATCTCCTAATCGTTAAGGTAGGGTTCACTATGAATAACAAACTAAGAGAATCACAATCCAAACCAATCGATAATTGCAATTCCTAAATCAATTGGTCGTGTCATTAGCAATTACAATGCAATCTAGCATAATTCTCAAGGCCTAATCGAATTACACACATGCAAACCTTCACTAATCACTTTAATCTCAACAATCAATCAACACAATTCCCAAATTAATCACAATCAATCAATCATACAAGTTTCACCCAATTCCTAGCCAAACAACTACTCAAGAATCATTATCTATCAACAAACAACTAAGAAATCAAGAATCAACAAAATATCAAGAACAATTACACTATTAAGAATCAAACATCAAGATTACACCAAACAAACATGAAATTGAACAAAGCAATAAGGATGAGATAGAGTGAGAAATGCTCATTGATTGATTAAGAAGATCTTCAATACAATTGTCACCATTGGATCTTCAATCTCTTAAACCACCATTGAAATCCCTCACTTTCTCTCTCTAAAACTACTCCTAAACTATCCCTAAAACTAGAGAGAGAAACTCTCAACCTAAGCTAAGATATGAGAGAGAAAGTCTCCAAAACTAATCTAAAAATTGTCCTCCAAAATAGAAATGACAAGGCTAATTTATAATAAAACGAGCGAGGGGAAACCGGGCAGACCATGCGCAAGCACCACCTTTCCGTGCGCACGCACAGTAGGCCACAAAAGATCTGTGCGCTCACACCACCCAAGCCGCGCACGCGCACAGCAGGGTCTGCGCGCACGCACCATTCCGCGCGCACGCACAGCTGGGTCTGCGCGCACGCACCACTATGCTGCGCGCGCGCACAGCTGGGTCCGCGCGTGCGCACCACCATCTGCGCGCGCGCACCCCTGCTTGGTGCTCGTGGACTTGCTTCCTTCGCTTGATCGATCAATCTCTGCGCTCCCGAGCATCCCTATCATTGGTGCACTCGAGGCGATGCCCGCGAGGAGGGCAGCCTTTTATTCTTCAAGCACTTGCACACTCCGAACAAAAACATTGTTTCCAAGGTGCTTGTGCTTGCGGAGCTAGCTTAGTTTGCTTGAGTTGCATGCTTGGATTCTCGAACTTAGCTCCATCAACCTCCTTGAATGCGCTCAAGCTTCCTCCTTGATAATTAAATCCCGGGAAACTCGACACACCTACAAAACAAGTCAAAGAAACGAAGAAGCGAGAGAAATAGCCGAGAAATGAATAAAATAATAAGAAAACCAATAAAAGCACGCATTTCTCTAAACTAACACACAAACACACTAATCAAGCATTATTCCTTAAAACCACGAAATAAAAGACTAAAAACGAGTATAAAAATAAGAAGAAAACCTAGCCTAAGAGTGCCATAAATGGCACGCATCAAATTCCCCCAAGCTAAACTTTTGCTCGTCCTTGAGCAAAACAAAATCCAACCCAAGGAAAAATAATGAAATTATTTAAGCAAAGAAAGAAACAAGAAAGAGAGAGGATGAGAATATACAGTAACTCACTTTCGTAGGAATCACGGTCAATTTTAGCAACTAAAGATAAGCCATTTAAGCCCCTAGATCGCCCTAGAGGACGAGTAATGCACTCGTAAGGGTTTCCTAAGAGATTAACCCATAACTCTCACAAACCAAACAAACAAGGCAAAGCACGAAAAGGAAGCAAAAAGAAAAGGAAAGAAAACAAATTTTCATGAGAGGACTTTTGCAAATGAAAAAGCATAAATGGATGCAATTCTTCCTAAACAAGTAAGGAAATGCACGTTTCAAGATATCCAAGGTTTATTGAAACATAGGATATGCTAGGTATAGAGAACTACCAAAACGCAATTCACTTTCATCTAAAAATTTTTTTAGCACATTTTCCCAATTGGCTTCAAATCTTCCTTTAGCAAGCATCTCTATAGTTCCTCGAAGGAACCGGAAAACAATAGATTTGAGGTTTTCTCGACATCTTGACTTTGCATCCCCTCTCCTTAGGCTTTAACTCATAATGCCCTCCCTCGGTATATGACTCAACCACTAGGTCAAAAGGTCTTTCCCAAAGGTTGTAATGTAAGGGAAAAAGGGTGAGGGTAGGCTAAAAATTTAGAATTTGGTGGTACACCTAAGTTGTGAAGCAAAGATTGGCCAAATCTTAACACCAAAACAAAGAGATCACCAAACAAAAACAAACTAACACCCCCAAGCTTATTCAAAGGTATAACCACAATCATATATACAAAAAGCGTAAGACGCTCCCCCCCCCAAGCTTAAACGAAGCATTGTTCTCAATGCTTAAAATAGGGAGAAACGTTTACATCAAAATGTTTTTGAACTTTTTCATTTTTACATCTTCTTTTTTCTTTTTTTAAATTTTTCCAAAGCTCTTTGAATTTGCTTTGCTTATTCTCATTGATTCAAATATTATTATTCACCATATTTAATGTCCTTGCCTCTTTTAACTATGGACGGCTTTTTTTTTCATTTATTCATGTGCCATTATTCACAAGATATACAAAACACAAGCTTGCTTACAAATAAGAACCAATATCCAAACTCATATATTACAATCTCCAAGAACAAGAGCATTTGCTTCACAAAAACCAAAAATGGAACAAAAAGAAACAAAAGGCCCAAAGTTCTAAAGATGTGGCTTGAAAAGAAGGGAAAAAGGCTCAAATGGTTAGCAAGTAGGCAAATGTGAACCCAAGAACTAAAAATAAAGAAAATTAACCTAGAAAAGAAAAATTACCACCCCGAAAAGATGCCTTTGTCCTCCCTAGATGGTTCGGTCTCGTGTTTGAGAATTATGGGTCAAGATTCAAGATTAGGTCCGCAATAGTCAAGGATCCATGCCGCTCATGCAAGAAATTGGAGAAGGCTTGAAAAACAATGAAACCTCACAAGGATGTGGCAAAAACTCACTAAAAGCTTCAAATTCACCAAAGGGGAACGATTGCGAGTTTTCAAAAACAAAAGAATCCGGCGTCAAGGTCCCAATAGTTCATTAAACGACTACCTTAACATACTCTATCCTAGAATCAACCAAAGATACTCTCAAACCGTGCACACCGTTACCATTTAAGAAGAGAAGCATTCAAATATACAAGTCCAAACGTATTATGTACAAAGCAAGAACAAAACAAAGACACATTGCAAATTTGCCTTGATAGAAACAAAAATCTTTTTGGAGTTTTTCAGAATAAAAGAACATGGAAATGCATATACAATTGTGCATGGCATATATGAATCAAAATCCCAGAAAACATGATAGAATACGCTCCCCCAAGCTTGAATGAGACAACATGCTCAAACATAAATCATAGATATCATGGGAGGGGAGAACAAAGAGATCAATCCAACAATTCCAACACATGTCCAACAAAGCATCAACCATTAGAGAAATAGCAAGGAAAGATATTACCGGATGTTAGGTGGGTGTAAATACCCGCAAATGACCCAATTGAACCTTTCAAACCCGATTTTCTCTTTAATTGAATATTGTCTTCCTTATGCTAGCAAATATTGAATCATAGTTCCTTGAATCTTGATCCAAACCAATGCACCAAAGTATATCAAGTCGTGTACCTAGCAAAAGGCACACAAACATTTCCATGAGAGAAAATCTATTCTAAAAAGAAAAGAAAATGAAAGCAATAAAACACGGGTTACTTCTCGAGAAAGGCTTGCTTAAGGTCCAAGCTTGACCGCTCTAGAAAATAATATTGCAACATACGCAAGAGCTTGTCAAATGCACTACTACACATTTCATAAGATAGAAGGTAGGCAAATAACGGAAAGAGGATGTGCAACAAGCTTAGTGCACACCCATGAGGAGAGAGATGCCAAGAAAAAGAAGAAAAATCAAAAGCAAATTTGACAAAATAAGAAGAAGAAGAAGAAGAAGAAGAAGAAGGCAAACTCTCCACAAAATGTTTTTGGGTGGCAAAGTCACCCTTTTCCTCAATAGGGGACGAATGAGGGACATGTAAAACATCATAGACAAGAGGGTCCCCAATAGGCTTATTGACAAAAGAAGGGAGAGACATAGGAGTGTAGGGGATATGGTTTTGAAATTTCTTGAAAAGGGGGCATGAGAGGAGGGGATAGGAACAATGGTCTCACAAATGAGCTTTTTCTCACCACCATGCCTCAAATCACCAATAAGAGCATGGAAATTTATCATAGAATCCTCAAATGAAGAACACTCATGATCACCATCTTCCTCAAACATCCAACTTCCAAGAGGAACTACATAATCCCCTCCATCACAACTATGAACAACAACTCCCTCAATATCCTCAAAGCCTAAAGTCTCAAAACCATGCATAAATGGATGCAAATTCATTTCAAACTCATCTCTTTCCCATGAAGCATTCTTAATGAACTCACTCAAAAGGCTATGAGTTTTCATTTGACACTCAAAGAACTCTTTGGTCAGAACCTCAAATGAATCCAAATACTCATGGATAGAAGAATCACAATCATGCACAAGAGACTCATCAAGATGGGAAGGAAGGTTGGGCTTTTCAAAATCAACACTATCTTCACCCTCAACACCTTTACCATCACTCAAATGCTGACTAATAAGATCCTCACACTCTCTTGGTTGCTCAAAATCATCATCATCATCCTCAACACACACATTATATTGGAGGTTTTCACATATAAGCATCAAGGATAACAATTGGCTTTCTAACTCATCACCTCTCCTTCTTTCCTCCTCAATACGCTCCTCATTCTTTTTCATTATCTCTAATTGACCTCTCATAGATGTAAGAATCATCTCCTTACTAGGCCCAAGATCATTATCAAGCTCAATGT
This sequence comes from Chenopodium album, assembly GCF_948465745.1. NCBI lineage: Eukaryota > Viridiplantae > Streptophyta > Magnoliopsida > Caryophyllales > Amaranthaceae > Chenopodium > Chenopodium album. Next base: position 25,297,423 of record NC_137850.1, on the reverse strand, counting down.
GCCTAATTTGAGACTCAAATATATCAACAAGAGATTCAAAAGGTGTAGAAGGTTGAGGTTCAACAAAAGAAGAAGATGTATAAGCAAGATTGGAAGAATCAACATGAGAATCATGAGAATATACATCACATTGGGGAGTGGGGGCACAATCAAGCATATAAGATTCATTATTAAGGGAACAAAGCACATCACAAGAAGGCATAGTAAATAATGAAGAATATTGAAACACACCATTAGCATCAACTTGAGTATGTACCTCATCATCATGAGCAAAAGAAGGAATAGAATTGAAATCATTTGTTCTAGGTTCACTAATGGGATCATGTGACAAATCATGGGAATTCATGTTAATATTAGAAGAATCAACACATTGCACATCAACATTAGAATCATGATTATCCCTATTATAGATATCCCTAGCAAACCAAACATAGAAATCCCAAGCATCATTTATTGACAATGCTCTAAATTCACCATTATGCATGCTTTCAATTTAATCCATAGTTTGCTCATTCAAACCAAAATAACAAATCTCATAAGCCTCCAAAAGACTACAACAATTATAGTTTAAAAACCCTATAAGTCTATGGAAGTAGACATTAAAAGACTCACCATCATATTGAGGAAAAGAAAAACATGCCATTCTTTTTTTTTACAAAACAAACAAAAATAAAATAAAAGAAAGGTATATAGAGAGACCTAGACTCAAGCAATCAAAAACACTCAAACATAGACACCGTTCCCCGGCAACGGCGCCATTTTGACTAGGGGAAAACTAGGTCGTTTACTAACCCTCCCTAAGTCAAACTAAATTTATAAACACTTAACAAACCTAAATACGAGTATAGAGGTAAGTCAAGGGTCGAACCCAAAGGAACGATAAATGTTCAAGCACTCTCAATTATGCGCCTAAGCTAGGTCGAAGTCGAAGGTGAAGAAGGAATAGTAACAACTAACAAACTAACAATCAAACAAATAAAACACTAGGAATGGGAATCAACAAGCAATCATGATAATTGCAACAACTTGGGAAGATCATGCCAATCAAAGGTTGTGAAGACTAATGATAAGAGCTATCAATTGGAATCAAAGAGCTATCTCCTAATCGTTAAGGTAGGGTTCACTATAAATAACAAACTAAGAGAATCACAATCCAAACCAATCGATAATTGCAATTCCTAAATCAATTGGTCGTGTCATTAGCAATTACAATGCAATCTAGCATAATTCTCAAGGCCTAATCGAATTACACACATGCAAACCTTCATTAATCACTTTGATCTCAACAATCAATCAACACAATTCCCAAATTAATCACAATCAATCAATCATACAAGTTTCACCCAATTCCTAGCCAAACAACTACTCAAGAATCATTATCTATCAACAAACAACTAAGAAATCAAGAATCAACAAAATATCAAGAACAATTACACTATTAAGAATCAAACATCAAGATTAAACCAAACAAACATGAAATTGAACAAAGCAATAAGGATGAGATAGAGTGAGAAATGCTCATTGATTGATTAAGAAGATCTTCAATACAATTGTCACCATTGGATCTTCAATCTCTTAAACCACCATTGAAATCCCTCACTTTCTCTCTCTAAAACTACTCCTAAACTATCCCTAAAACTAGAGAGAGAAACTCTCAACCTAAGCTAAGATATGAGAGAGAAAGTCTCCAAAACTAATCTAAAAATCGTCCTCCAAAATAGAAATGACAAGGCTAATTTATAATAAAACGAGCTAGGGGAAACCGGGCAGACCATGCGCACGCACCACCTTTCCGTGCGCACGCACAGTAGGCCACAGAAGATTTGTGCGCTCACACCACCCAGGTCGCGCTCGCGCATTGCAGGGTCTGCGCGCACGCACCACTATGCTGCGCGCACGCACAGCGGGGTCTGCACGCGCGCACCACTATGGTGCACGCGCACAGCTGGGTCCGTGCGCGCGCACCACCATCCGCGCGCACGCACCCCTGCTTGGTGCTCGTGGACTTGCTTCCTTTGCTTGCTCGATCAATCTCTGCGCTCCCGAGCATCCCTATCATTGGTGCACTCGAGGCGGGCAGCCTTTTATTCTTCAAGCACTTGCACACTCCGAACCAAAACATTGCTTCCAAGGTGCTTGTGCTTGCGGAGCTAGCTTAGTTTGCTTGAGTTGCATGCTTGGATTCTCGAACTTAGCTCCATCAACCTCCTTGAATGCGTTCAAGCTTCCTCCTTGATAATTAAATCCCGGGAAACTCGACACACCTACAAAACAAGTCAAAGAAACGGAGAAGTGAGAGAAATAACCGAGAAATGAATAAAATAATAAGAAAACCATTAAAAGCACGCATTTCTCTAAACTAACACACAAACACACAAATCAAGCATTATTCCCTAAAAACACGAAATAAAAGACTAAAAACGAGTATAAAAATAAGAAGAAAACCTAGCCTAAGAGTGCCATAAATGGCACGCATCAGTTTCACATCGTCCACCAAGTACATTGTGGCCGTGTCGACCTTAAGATCATCTTCCAATTGGCATATGCGGAAATATTGTTCCATATCGAAGATGAAGTTATCGACTTCCTTTGAGTCTCTTGTGCCATTGAAGGTTCGAGGTTTGGGAGGTTTTATCTTACTCCCACTTCCCTCGAGTCCTCTTTGGGCACGCATCAGGGAAGCACATTTGTCTTGAGCCTCGTCCGCTACTCCTTGAATGAAATTGAGCTGCTCCGTCAACCCATCCACCGTTGACTCCAGCTTTTCTATTTGCTCCGCTTGTTTTATTACTATATCTTTGAGCTTAGGTACTCTTTCTTCGAGTATAACCCAAAATTCCGATTTGCCTTCTAGCCAGGCAATTCTCCCTTCCCACGCATCAGCATGTTCAGGCATCACCATGCTTGATGACTTTAGAATGAGCCGGCTCTGATACCAACTGTAACGGTTCGCATAATCTATCACCGGATCGTGCGGCGCGCTCTCGTCTATTGATGACAAGGACGCAAGCCTAAAGCGGGAAAGGTTCGTGAGCACACAGCAACACGGACCAAGGGTATCTCAAGGAAGCACTCGTCAACCACGGGTGCGGAATCGGGGCTTGTGACGGTCGATGCTTCAAAGCGGGCACGAGCGGAACCGACGAAATGGGGGCGTCTTTTGGAGGTTTCTTGGTTTGGAGGAGGATGCTTTAAAACAAGGTAAGAATAATATCTATAAAGGCTTAAAACAACACACAAGTCTTAAAGCAATGGCAATGGGGTAAGGAGCTATGATTCAATAACCAATCACTCCTTAAAGAGCTTTATATTGATTGCATAGAGAAATACAAGTGAACACTGAAACTACAGTAACACAATAATACTCCCTAGAGTCTAGAAAATAAAAGGAAAGGACTTAGAAAGTAAAACCTAAGGAAAATACAAGGAAAAGGAAGGGGGTACATAGAAAAAGAGGCGGATTCTAACACTAAGGAAAAAACTCACAATTAATATAACCAAAATCCATAAATAATAAGATTAGAGAAAATGCTAAATTACCCTTGTAGCGTGCTTCGCTTGACCAAATGGTGTTGGGTTTCGATGAGTTGGACTCACCGTGGAAATAAAACCCGAGCCCAAGAACAAACTCACAATTAATATAACAAAATGCATAAATAACAAGAATAGAGAAAAGACTAAATTACCCTTGTAACGTGCTATGCTCAACCGGATGGAGCTCTTACTTGAGAAAGCCGAGCCTCACAAATGGCAAGGACCTCCAACGAATTCCACCCACAACTCGACCCGACCGGTCTACTACTTGGATGATAGCCATGTCCGACCAAAAAGACAACTGGAGTAATTAATGAGCTTATAGGTTTTCTCTCAAGTGGAGATGCCTAATTGAGCTCTTACTTAAGTGAATAATCCCAAGGTATGCTTTGGCTATTTATAAGGAGTGCTTCCTTGTGAATTCCACTCATCTTTCAATGTGGTACTTTTTTACAAAAAGATCCCACATGGAAAGAATGTTGAATTCAATCCTTAGTTAAATAAACCAAGGAATAACTAAGTAACAAGTGTCACATGGTTAGGTGAGGACCACTTCCTCACTTGCTCCCCAAGGCAACTTACATGCATTGTTAGCTAACCATGTGGGTCCCAACCTTGAGCCCCAAGTTAGGTTCGGTTGAGCCACCACCTTTCGGCTCGCGTCCATGACCCGTAACCCGGGTTCGAGGTCCGTTGCCACATGGTACTGCCAACATGGTGTGCTGCCGCTTGGTGGATGCCAGCGTGGCACGCTGCCACTTGGTGGCTGCCAACGTGGCGCGCTGCTGTAGCATGCTGCCACGTGGCACGCTGCCACCATGGCGCGCTACCACTTGGTAGCTGCCACGTGCGCTGCCACATGGCATGCTGCCATGTGCGCTTCCACGTGGCGCGCTACTATTTGACGCGCTTCCCTAACCTTCGCGTGGATAGGGTTTTTACTTATTACTTGAAGCATTTTCCCGTCTCGCCAATTCCTAAATTTTTGGCTCGACTTTTAAGATTCGGTTCCGACGCTCTGAGCTCGGAATCCGACGTCTTTGTTCACAATACTCGAGTGACTCATTAATTCCTTTCGGATTAATTCGTCGTGTCGGATCGTTAGTCGTTTGGGTGTGACCCGAAGGGTTCAGTCAAGATTAAGCTGTAATATTAATTATGCATTAGTATTACTGATCGGAAGCGGCCTCCACCTAGGCATTCTGATCACTTGAACTTACTGAATAAATAGCTTTCCAATAGCTCCAAACCCTCTATCGGAATAATACACTAGTTCGAAGGACACCATTCCATTCAATCTCCCACTTGTCCTTCCGGACAAGTGCACTTTTAGTGTATAGCCTTTTTCCTATGTCACTCAATGTCTCTTCATGAACTCTAAGGTAAGATTATTCGTCATCCTTATTACGTCCAGAAGTGTTTCTCGAAATCCGAGATTGATTGTCAATAAACAGATGATTTCTAAAATCCATCCGAGCACGACCATGTATTTTCACAGTCTCGCTCTTTGAGAGGCCTTGTAAACAACAAAGACATCTTCCCTATAATCCCCATGTACGGCAGACTTTGACGAACATCAAAGCGGACTAGTACTCAAACAAGAGAACTCACAATAATCATGGTCGAGGAAAGAGTTTCCGATAGCCATAATGAGAAGTATACTTATGACGATTTTTAAATCTCTTAAAGTATTCTCATAGGTCGATCCAGTATGGTTCTAAACCAATACCTGTGCAAATGATTTACGAAAATCATATCCTTGTAGCACAAGAAACGGTGCCATAAATCAAATTACACACTAATCTCAAGCGGTCATTAATCGTCCATCATTTAAATGACCTCGATTAGGGATAATTTTCAATTATAATATTCAATGTTCACTTAATAGGTGTTTCTTTATCCAAGATTGGTCTTGATATCTTATTTTGAATATTCTCAATACCGAATGGACTAATAATTTAATTCTAAACCACAATTAAATAGAAATGGAGTGATAAAATTGCATGAAATTTAATTACTCTAAAACCTGAATGGTTCATCTTATGATAAATGGTTTTTCCAAATGTTTTAAGAGTAATACTCTTTATAAAACATTTATAGAAATCACACCCATATTTAATGTGCTTGATTTCTTTCGTGCAATTTTTAATGTTGTCATTCACTTATTGCATAGGTTTACTTATAATTACTTTGCAAATCTTAGCATCTTCATTATTGATCACTTTCATAATAAGACGATAAAATTTGAGAGTGTTATGGATTATCTGTGATTTAGGATTTATTGTCCAAGTGATGGCTCCCACTCATTTTCATGATTGAGATCTTCAACTTGACAACCTACAATCATCAATGTTCAACAACGAACTTTCCATTTAACATCTTCCTTATTATTGCCTTTAAAGCAACAATATTCTCAACATATATTTTAGTAGACTTCCTGATGATGCTTTGCTTGGGTTTCACTCCAAACGACTCACAACGATTTGGGATACCCTAATCACTTGTGATAATGGAAATTTACCTTAAATTTCCGCGCATTACACATGGATGCACATCCATGTTACCATTCTCAAGCACAACGCTTCTTACTTCGTGCTTACAAATGGCTTCCTTGTTAAGGTTCTCATCCTTGTTAAGGTTTGTGCTTGCAACATCAATACTCAAATTATAGTTGTTTCCACGAGTCAAGAACTCATACTCTTACTTATTCAAGTGCTATGGATGTTCTTGATCACAATCTAACGATCTATTACTTAGATTCAAGTTAATTGGTACTATATACATAGTTCACATGCTCTAAGCATGTAAGTCGTGTGACGATTCCATATCGTAGCGTACATGATGGATTTAATTGTAGAATGATTCTCAATCTTATTCCATCCATGTGACATTTTAGCTCATCCAGTTCCACTGAGTCGTGCTAAATTGTTTGTTATGTGATACGGTTGAAAGTCTCTACTAGAGTCTTTTTTGTTTGACTTAGTATTTAGCCTAGCTTATATTTAGTTCAAACATTTACATAGTTTTATACATATGGGTTGAAAGCCTTTCAAACTCCTTCAATTCATGTTTAACACGGTAAATTCCTTTACTCGTTTAAACATTTTATTAAGTCTATACCATAGATCTTAATTCCCAATATGTACTAAGTATCGACTTTTGCTTGGTCCATTGTTGAAAATACTTTCAAATCTAAGAATTTAGCATTTGATAGTTAATTTACAACAGAGTTCGTAAACTTCTTGTTGGACCTTACAAGATTGACTCTTGCTCCCACTAAACTTCTTATCCATAAGGATTTCTATGTTTCTTCATAAGCCAATCCCTTTTATTAACTTTATAAGAAAACAGGTTCCAATTCCTTTATGCAATGCTTCGTTCAATCCCATAATGGATTTCTTGAGTTTGCTTTCAAATCTAGCATAAATTAGATTTTCAAAACCCTAGACTATTTTCATAGTCACTTCCAAAATCCTATTTTAGGAAGGCGATTTTGGTATATTTTGCCATATTTTATATCTGCAATTTTGCTAGAATAATCATGAAAAGACATAAGCATTCCGATTGGTGAATAGGTTTTTATTAAAATCAACTCCGTGAATTTAATTATATCCTTTTCAACCAATCTAACTTTGTATGCATATACATTTCCACATTTGTTAGTTTTCTCCTTGAAAACTTATTTGCGATTGATGGGTCTTTCACCCTTCATGCAAATTAATCAAGTTTTAAACATGATTTTCAAACATGGAATCTGTTTCGGATTTTATGGCCTCTAACCATAATTTGGAATTTGGATTTGTCGTAGCTGTCTTACAAGGCATTGTTCCCTTACTATCTAATAGTAAATACTATGCTTGTAAGTCTTAGGTTTATTTCTAACTTAATAGTAAGTTTATAGGATTCAATCCAAGCCTTTGGTGAATTCTATACCTATACGGGGTAATTGCATCAAACAATGAGTTTCAAGGCACTTTCAAAGCCCTTAGATTATGTTGATCTTACTCCAACTTTTTAGAAGTTTTGTGAGTAATGAATTCTCTTTTAAGGGCACTTGTAAAGTCCTTTTGAGTATTCTTGATCAATCATTCTCATGAAGCCCTTTTGAGTCTTCCGAGATTCTCAGTTCTAGTTTGTTGCTAAGCTCGATAGTCATCGAGTTCATTTTCCTCCCACTTGTCGTTTTGGAAATGTGTTACTTTCCAAAAAGACACCACTTAGAGCAACAAACATTATGTTATCATTTAGGTTGTGGAGGTAATGCATGTAGTCTCACTTGAATGCTTACAAAGAGACATGTACATTGTCTTTGGGTAAAAGTTTGTTGTGAAACAAACAGTTAGCTCCCACTTGAGCTATATTAGCCTTTAATGAGCCATAAAGCCCCCTATGAGCCACCTAGCTCTTGCTAAGCCGGTGAGCTCCCACTGAGTCACTTAACTCCTACTGAGCCAGTGTGCTCCCACTGAGGCTAAGAGTTTTAGACATATACCTGAAAAGATGTTTAGAAGTTATTTCTATCCATAACTGAATATGGTGTCCTTTCTTAGCTTTGACATTTTGTTTAGTGTAACATTAGTCATTTGTGCAAATCTTTAAGAATTTTATTGGAAGGGATGTGATCCATCATTATTCGAGTCATTTCAAATGGCATCGAGGTCTCCGTGAAGACACACTATGTTCTTTGTGGAGTTATTTATGAAAATTTCAATTCATAACTTTGTGATGGTCACGCTTAGCTCAAGCAAACATCGCTCGATCTAATCTAGACGTTTTGATATCTTGCCAAGTCGATTTTTTACTTCACTAAACTCTTGAGCTGCTTAAGTCAAGTTTGTTCACATTTGATGAATATAGCCACATTCTTTAAAATTCTTTGTGAAACTTTGAAGTAACTGAATCTTCTTTAGCATTTGGATTCAATTGTCTATGCCAAGAACAATAGCTCTTTACTTTTTCAGTTTTTAACAAGTAAGACTTGCTTGTCTTAGAACGATTCTGAATCGATCAACTGTCAAGAGCCTATATATCAGTAAGTTCTTGTTAATGTGACGCTGCTAAAGTTGTTCGGAACACAAATCACGCCTATGATTTGAAATTTGTGAGTTTATCATGTTAGAGAAATGTTTATTTATAATCAAGAATTCTTGACTCATGGTTTAGACAACCATGCCATTCAAATAAATTCACAACTATTGCTCTTTACTTTGAATGTGAGTCTTTCCGTGTGTTAACGGATTATTTGCTGATTATGGAACATAATAACCATTTATTTGTTCCAGCCTTAGCTTAAAAGGTCTTTAAACAAAGCATACGACCTTACAACTAATGTAGCTGTTCTTGCTTCATTCTAAGCTTGTAAGTTAATAACTTAGCTTAACTTCAATAGTTTTAGGTCACTTTCAAAGTGTAACACTCAAGAAGTATCTGATACTTGTGAGGATAATGACTTGCTAAGTTAATAACATGAAATCTTTAGTAGAAATGGAATCTTATTCCTTTTTTTTTGTTCCTCGTTTTCTATAATTCTTATCATACTTTATCTCATAATCTTTCAGAATCATTTCTTTAAGAGTCTTTGACTTTTATACTTTTTTAGGCATAATTAAGCATCTAGTGTGCCGTATAACAAAGTTCCATCTTTTCCTTTAATTCGTACTTGAATTAATATATCAATGAGTTGTACTCACTAGTGTATAAAGCGAAAAGATATGTTGGTTGTCAAGCATTGACAATTTGAGTTTTCAACTCAATACTTCATGTTTATCAAAACTACCTAGTATTTTGAACACATGATGTCCAACCGTCCCTTCGAACTTATAAAAGTCATTTATGAGAATTGTATTTTAGAAATACCTTTCCTTTCTTTGAGAACTATTCTCAAAGATTTCCTTTACCAATCATTGAAAACAATATAGTTTGATTTGGAATTCTACAAATATATGTGCAAAGTATAAACATTTATCAAGAAAATAACATAATAAGTTTGAAATTTAAAAGCATTCATGCAAACTTTCAATCTTATTAAGCATCTTATCCACGCATTAAATTTTCCCCATTTGGCGAGAATGAGGCGATTCCAAGATCCAAAGAATCAATGAGTGATTAAGCATGCTTTGACTTGTCTTAACACTTAATACTCTAAGGTAAGTAACTCTTTACTAATAACTCCAAGCCACTCTTGGTTAGATAAATCGTCGCATCTAATGCTCTCTCAACAACTTATCCACTTTTCCACGACATGTTAGGACTCCATCACTCATATCGTTGAGTATAACCAAAACCATCTTGCATACCTGGTATGCCTTGCGTATCCTAGGGAGTAATAGTGATGCCTCGCTTTGGCATAACCCATCACTACTCTCAACAGGTCGATAACTATTGTTTTGGAATTGCAATTTTACTCAATATTTTAGGGACCTAGGGTTTCTATGTTGGTTGATTAAAGTGAACTTAAAATCATCGCAACATTCGAAATCCTAAACACGCATCTAACATATAATTCATATATATAATCATAAATATATATCATAAACATAAATAAATGATGCATTTGGCAACTAGCATGACCCCTTGAGTCTTCAAGTCTTCAAGGGTCGTCTTTTGCAACTTCATGGCTTCGTCTTCCAAGAACCTCCGTCTTCAACACAAAACCAAAATAATGCAAATACTAGTATCTACGATTAGGACTAATCTAAATATTAAGGTACAAAAATTCTCAACGGTTCACAGACCGTATTTAGATTTACAAAAATACTAGACGGAACTCAGTCCGTATTTTCTATCCTAATCGGGCCCCACTAGTTGCCATTTTATAAAACCTGCGGGAGAATATACATTCCATTCGTCCATTCACTATTTGTGAATGGCCCATGCATTTTACAACGATAAACAAGTAACAATGCACAAACACGCGTTAACTAGTAACTAATTTAGGTTGTTAATCCGATTAACGCGCCTAATTAAAACTAGTCAAAGTTGTTTAACCGATTATGTAATTTAGCGCAATTAAAATTGAAGCTCCCACAAAACTCCACATCCATCTTAATTAATCCAATTAATTAAGCCGGTAAACCCAAAATTTTGCCAAAATAAAATTTTTGCAAATGCCGCTCAAAACCGAGGCCTAGCCTCCAAAATTTTAATTAAAATTAATAATCATAATTAAAATGATTAAAATAAATAAAACGGCCAAGACTGCAAAATTAGCATAGCCTTAAAATTAACATTGTGCCGCAAGCACGCAGCACCCTGCAACAGCACCAAGCACTGCACGCACACACTGCCCGCTCCAAGGCAGCAACCACGCATCTTGGTGTGTGGTGCGCACCAAGGCGCACCAACCCTAGGCAACCACATGTGGGCTGCTAAGCAGCCCAGCTGGCCGAGGGTGGTGTTGCTGGGTTTGCGTGCCACACTCTCGGAATTAAATCCGAATATTTGCGTGACTTTATTAATTAATTCCAAATTGATTTTAGAATTAGTTTAATGAGCAAAATGAAAAATTATAACAAGTCCAACTTAAATAAAATTCATCAAAGTGCACAAAACCAAAATTATTCCTAAGAACTATTTTTTAATAAAATTGGTTCAACTTGATGCATTAAAATAAATAAGGCTATTCTCACTATTAATTTAATTAATATAAATTAATCATGAGATTTGACAAAAAAAGAGAGTTGGAATTATGAACATAAAATTCAAATAAAGATTCCAACTTTAACTTGTGAATCCTTGAAAAATTATATCTTCCAATATGAAGATAAATGAAATTTTTATCACAAGATTGAAACTTTATGATTCCAATCAACTTAATACGTAGTACATGATTAAATCAAAAGTTCCACAAAAAATTCATGGATTTAGTAACTCAAAGTTCCAACCACTTACAACAATTAAAGATTGGATCTTTAGTACTTAGAAGCCTCAAAGAATAAATTTTTCACACTTAATGCAGTGGATTTGCAATTATGTTAAAATTTAACCAATCTTTCAAGCACTAATTACTACAAAGTAACCATGCTTAAAGAGGTAAAAAATGTAGAAACATTAAGGAAAGCACCATATACATAATCACCATAAATATGCCATTAAGATTCAAGGTTAAAAGATTTAAAACGTTTCGTCAAAAATGAAAAACCCTCGAAAAAAGGCATTTCTAGTCAGATTTTGGCCTTTTTTACGGTCTTAGAAGGGCTAAAACGTTTCCAGAACGCTGTTTCCACCCTAAATTCACTATTTTTGGCGAAAATCTAGGTTCGGGGCCAAAAATCAGCTTTAAAACGGGTTTAAAATTAATAGAACCGAGCTACTAATCATAAAAAACACCTTGAAAATTATTTGTTATAAAAATAAATGAGCAAGGCTCCTATACTGTTGTTGGGTTTCGATGAGTCCAACTCACCGCGGAAATAATACCTGAGCCTAAGAATAAACTCACAATTAATTTAACAAAATGCATAAATAACAAGAATAGAGAAAAGACTAAATTACCCTTATAGTGTGCTTCGCTCAACTGGATAGAGCTTTTACTTGAGAAAGCTGAGCCTAACAAATGGCAAGGACCTCCAACGAAGTTCACCCACAACTCGACCCGACCGGTCCACTACTTGGAGGTTAGCCAAATCCGACCAAAAAGACTACCCGAGTCATTAATGAAGGTTTTCTCTCAAGTGGAGATGCCTAATTAAGATCTTACTCAAGTGAACAATCCCAACGCATGCCTTGGTTATTTATAAGGAATGCTTCCTTGTGATTCCACTCATATTTCAATGTGGGACTTTTTCACAAAAAGATCCTACATGGAAAGAATGTTGAATTCAAACCTTAGTTAAATAAACCAAGGAATAACTAAGTAACAAGTGTCACATAGTTAGGTGAGGACCACTTCCTGACTTGCTCCGCTTCCTTAAACATGGCTTTAGCTAAAAGGCATTAGCCATGTCATTGTCCTAAAATGTTCTCAAAACACAAAAACATAGGATATATAGGCTCATTCCAACATCATGATGATATGAATGGCCTAAACAAAAGCGAGTCATTAGAACTACCCCAAATTGGGGGCTCCAAGACTTGTGAAATAACAAGAATGCGCATAACTCGACACATGGGGGCTCCAATATAAAAATGAGATGTTCATGCCATTCGAGCTACCTTCAAGAATCGCCTAAACTACAAATGGTTTACGTAGATCTTGAGCCTTACAATGCTCAAATGCATCACAATGATTTAATAACCATTTTGTTCCTTTGAAAACTAAGTTTGCAACTGAACTTGGCCATAGAATAAGCTACATATTCGAGCCATTTTCAAGTTCAACTTCAAAAATTAATCTTAGTGCATAATTGTTGTGTCAATACTTCAATTTACTCTAAAGATTAGAAAGTAATACTAGTATAGAGAAAAAGAAACAAAATCATGAGTGCATACAAAAATACTTGCCCATACGAAAGTTTAGTACTCAATCATTCATCGTGAAATTTGTATCAAAATACTTCATTAACATAAGACAAACAATTTCATAAATTAGAATGTAAAACAAAAGACTCTTAAATTCTAAATTAAGGAGTCTTAATTTTAAATTATTCTCCATTGTTGCACACATTGGAATTTCGCAAGGAGGATAACATCTACTTTCTCGAGCTTCAAATCAGTAACAAAATTTGAACTCAAAAGAAAGAATTCGAAAGTAGCAAGAATAGAGGAAAATTTTGAACAACATTTCATTTTCCCTCTTACTTGTTCTAATGAATGACCAATATTACTAGACTTAGCATATTTCCTTTGGTTAAAACTATGAATGGTCAAAAATGATCTAAACACACTAGTTTAATCGTTTCCAAGATCCTAATTGAATCATAATAAGACGAAACACAAGATTTCTAGACCCATTTCAAGCAACATGAAAGGGTCTAATTATTAATAAACAAACAAGTCATCGAAGTCACCCAACACTAGGGGCTACAACAATCAAAAATATAAAATGGGGGCTTAAAAGTTCGAGATATAGCGAAATTACACCAATTCGATGATGTCTTCAAGAATCTCCTAAACTAACTAGTTTTGTTCAAATCTTGAAATCACAGTTTTATAAGTGAATAATAATAACCATCGGTTATTTTTATCATTGATAAAACCAATTTTGCAACTTACGCGTGAAAAAATCAACATGAGTCGCAAGAACAATTTCATGCTTTTATTAAAGTTCAAAATTTCATTTATAATTTTAAAGAATAATTGTTGTTCTAAACACTTCAATTTACATTAAAATTAACAAGTATAGTCTATGTGAGCAAAAAAAGAGAAATGAAGTTCAAGCACAAATTCAAGCCGAAGTGAAAACATGTCACAACAACAAAACAAACAAATTCATGAAAACAAGCCGAAGTGAAAGCCCCCAACTTCTAAAAGTTAGGGTTCTTCATTTGGCTTTCTCCATTTTACTGACCAAGTTCAAAGTCTGGTACAATAAAAGGAGCAAGATTTACTTTCCTTAGATTCAAACAACAAAAAAAAAAATGGAAAGAGATCGAAAATGGCGAAAGAGAAGAAGAAGAGAGTGAGCTGCAGATCGCACTTCTCCAACTCTTTTTACTAATTCAAAATATTGCGCGCAACTAATCAAGTTGCGTGTGGCATCCCAGCGCAACCCACTTTCTTGCACGCACCTGGCCAGCGTGACCCACTAAGTTGCGCGCGGACACTGGTCACCTAAAAGACCGGTGCTCAAATTTTGATCCGTTTTGAATTTTTTCCAACGGTTTTGTACGTTGTTAGACGTAATAACGCGCGAATTATCGAAATCTTTTAAAATTGCTTTACATCCAGTAGTTTCTTTTCTTCTTTGATAGTTTTTTGCATCATCCTGCATGCACACCGTGCTTTGTGCCTGCCCTAAGCATACGTTTTGGACGTTTTTCATGAGTGTTTCTTAAGACGTTTCGTAGTGGTGCTTTACATAAAAGCTCCCATAGACAGGTTTGTCATTTTACTGTACTGACTTTAGAAATGTCACGTTCTTTTCTTTCTTTTTGGCATCCACAACAAAAAAGATGGCGTTATCATACAGCGCAAAAATTGTATAGCGTAGGTGTTGCGTAAAATTTCACCTCTTCCCAACAACGTGATCTACCTCCCGTACCTAAAATGGTAGAATTTCTAACTTTCTTTAGGCGTTGCTAAAACAAGTTAATTGGCGCGCCGAACCACTCGCACACAGACAATTCTTGATTGGAAGCAAATACGGTAGTTAGTGAGCTTATTGGCTTATCGGACAGTTAGGGTGTCCGTCCACCGCCTGTATAAAGAGCGACGTGCGATGTCGCATCTATTTAGGCACGTGCCCCTAGTCCTGAGACATGTGTTTTCATCTTGTGGACAAAACTGCTGAGAGTGTTGTCGATTTTCTTCTCTCTCACTTGATTTGGATATATGCCTCAAGTCCCGAGACATATTTTTCTATCTTGTGGACATCGAATACTGCGTTTTGGCAAGCGAGTGTCAAGAACTTTATTCACGTGTTAGGCAACGAATGCCGAAACACCTCCCGTTTGTCATCTTTTTAACTTATTAAAATCAGACTAAAGTTTCAATGACATATCAAGGGACTTTAGATCAATGATGCCATAATTGAGAGGATATCATCCCCTTTAATCCTTTTTAAACCGATTTCTTCTCATGACTTGATATCACCCAGGACAGCCTTTACTTGTAAAAGCGTTCTACATTTGCAATGGATCAATTTAGATTCTTTAGCTTATTAAGACTAGAAAATGATTTTTCTAGACTTAATAACTACTTTTCTCAAACACTTAGCGAATCAAGGATCCTTTTGACATCCTTAACATTACTGAAAGATTCTCTATTCTTAGGGAACTTCGCAGAATGAGTCTTGGATTTATTTCCTTGACTACTTTGATCCTCGTCTATTCTAGACTCGATCAAAGTGGGGGCTAACTGTAGACATCTACTTTTAGCCTCCTGTCCCCACAGGAAGTGCTATGACGATAAATAAAACCATCTTTGTGTTGGGTCAACGTGAAGAATGCTTATGGGTAACCGATTAAATTGCAAGAACACAAAATGACTAGCCTAACCCAAAAACAAAATGAAATAAGGTCCAATTAACTAATCCCGATCATAATTAGGCTTGAGCCCGAGGTTAAAACTTAATTATGACGGATTTAGAGGCGCCTAGGTTAAAAATCAATGATGCCGCAGAAAAATCCGCGCGCATCTCAATAAGTCGCGCTGGTCTGACATACGCAACTTAATTAGTTGCGCGTGACACCCAGCACAACTGCTAGTGATGCGCTTGCGGAAGATTCAGAATTTCATAAAAATATATAATCGAATCTTACCATAATACCGCGCGTAAGACGTTCAGTTGCGCTGCCCGTAGCAGCGCATCTAAATCACTTGCGCTGGGCTGTCGCGCGCAACCTATTCAGATGCTCAAAACCTAAACGCATCCATTCCCTGTAAATAGAGGCTTAATACGAGGCTTAAACACACAGAAATTAACTTAAAACTCTAGCATAAACTTTGTGAACTTGTGTACTATCAAACGCTCTTGTCCTAAACGCTCACCCCCTCAATACTTGTTACTACGGTGGAGGTTCCCGAATAAGGAGTCCATAAGTGTTCTAAACGAAGATCTAGCAAGGAGAAGTTGTAAATTCCCGAGCACTTAGATTAATCACCTTAATTTTCTTGTTTAAATAACTTTTAATTAATTAATTATTGTTGTTTGATCGCTTTAAATGAACTTTTAATCAATTAATTCCACATAGTATCTTGCATTAAATAAAGAATAGAATTAAATAGTTAATTGTTCATTGATCGCCTAAGCCAAGGCGAATCTTGCTTATTTATTGTTCTTTTCACGAATATTGATTAAATAAGAATAACGACCTTTTACAATGTAATTCCTACGTGATTGATGTGTGTAAATAAAATCAACTAACTTAGTTTTTAGGTATCACGTTGCATATACGGTTTGGTGATGAAATTGTGAAAAAGGAAGAGCTAGTAAAGGCCGTACTAGGGCTAGGATAGCGATTCCCCCCTAAAGGGAACGTTATCTTAGTACCCTCGCTCCCAAACTCTTTTCTGGTTCATGTAGACCAATTTGGGCATGGGTAAACTTACGATTCGTGTTAAATATCCCTTGAACTCTACTTGGGAGAAAGGCATGGACGAGGTTTATGAGTTTTCCTAAAACTCATTTGCGACTCCTACTTGTTTCTTATAAAAAAGCGTAATGATATGATCAAATGTAATTCAAGGTCCCCCAAACTGTCAGGAATTCAAATCCAAATACACCCTAACAAGTGTAAAGTCCTAGACTTTTAAAGGGCTATGGGCATTTAAGGAGAAGGATCCCCTACGAAGGCACACCCTCCTTACACTATAATCCAAGTTATTTCTAATTAATAGGAATAGTACGTACATGAACCTACCGCGGCATATTTACCACGACAAAATGGTGTAGCAGAAAGGAAGAATAGGACTTTAGAAGAAATGGTCAATTCCATGCTATCCTATTTGGGATTGAGTGATGGATTTTGGGGGAGAAGCTATATACACCGCTTTTTACATTTTAACCAAAGTTCCAATGAAAAGGAATGAGGTAATGTCATATGGGATATGATATTGTAACACCCTAGAAATTCCTTTCCTTTAAAATACCCGTTTTGCCCTTTTTAAAATACAAATTAGGAAAATCTAAGACATTACCGCCACCGTGAAAACTGCTAAGGCAATTATCAAAGTCACACAGCGGAAGACTATTTTTAAGACCATTCAAAACAAGTCAATTTCAAGATCAAAACCAAACGAAAGTAAAGTCAGACCAAAGTCAAACGGAGTCAAACAAAGTCAACCTACAACTTGGAACCATTGAAGGCCCTTATTAAAAACCGAGTGATACCAAAACCTTTGCGTTAGTCTGCAAGCATAATAAATAAATAATAATAAAGCAATAATGCACATCATATTCCTATGAGAACTAAGCATGATTCGCTCTTCACTCATGCCCATCATGAATATGCTTCATCACCTGAAAAGCTTCTCTCTACTTGTCCCCACTTATCACCATTAGGAATGGGTCGTCGTAGGGCCAAGGTAAGATAAGGTCAAACAAACATACAACACATAATCAGCTGTAATATTAATTATGCATTAATATTACTGATCGGTAGCGGCTTCCCCCTAGGAATTCCGATCACTTGAACTTACTGAATAAATACCTTTTCAATAGCTCCGAACCCTCTAACGAAATAATACACTTGTTCAAAGGACACCATTCCTATCAATCTCCCACTTGTCCTTCCGGACAAGTGTGCTTTTAGTGTACAACCTTTTTCCTATGTCACTTAATGTCTCTTCAAGAACTATAAGGTACGATTATTCGTCATCCTTATTACGTCCAGAAGTGTTTCTCGAAATCCGAGTTTGACTGTCTATAAACAGATGATTTCTAAAATCCATCCGAGCACGGCCATGCATTTTCACAGTCTCGCTCTTCGAGAGGCCTTGTAAACAACAAAGACATGTTCCCCATTATTAGTAGGGGGACATTCCCAGTCTTGTAATGTAGGTTCTCTTACTAAGAGGAACCTAGCCACCTGAGTGTTGCCGTTATAATCTCCTGAAAGGAATGATGTCCTTCGAACAAGTGTACATATTCTGATAGCGGGTTCAGAATTATTAGAAAGCTAATATATTCAGTAAGGTCAAGTGATCGGAATGCCTGGGTGGAGGCCGCTTCTGATCAGTAATATTAATATAATTAATATTACAGCTTAATCTTGACTGAACCCTTCGGGTCACACCCAAGTAAATATATGGGAACCAACTCGACCAATTAATTCGGAAGAAATTAATTCGTCGCCTGAGTGTTAAGTATTTAGACGTCGTTAATTCGAGCTTTGAGTGTCGAAACCGATCGTCGGAAGTCGAGTCTAAAATGATAAAAAACGAGACGCGCAAAATAATAATAAATCGACCATATTCCCGAAAATACCCCTAGCATCGGTGTGCCCCGAGCATCCGAATGCTAGAGGCAAGACGAGCTAGTACACCGTGCTAGCGGCCCCGGCCAGCCGCGGCTAGGCACAGCAGCAGCCGCACCAGCAGCCGCACAGCAGCAGCTGGTGCGGGCGGGCCAGGCTCGGGCTTGGCTCGTGGCTTGGCTCGGGTCATAGGGCCATGAATAAGGGGAAGCTTGGAATATGGGAGTAAGTGGGAGAGGACATGTGGCACAAGGAGAGTATTGAGTGGGGAGCAAGTATGGTCCTCTACTCTCCATGTGGTCCTCACCAACCCATCTCACATGGTAATGCCACTTGTAGATTTATTATTAGTTTGCAATTTTAATTTAATTTAGCTTTAAATTAATTTGTGGAATTTCATGATCCCACATTGATGGGATAGAAATTCGAACTCATACTTTCCTCTATAAATACCAAGCTTTGGGTTTTGGAGTAAAGTGCTTGAGTGGGAGTTAAAAAGAGCATTCCATAATTTTTGGGAAAACTCTTAAACTCACATAACACTCGGGTTTAGGTCGGACCTTGCTAACCCCAAGGTAGTAGACCTTAAAGTTGTGTTCGCCCATTTGTGGGTGGATACCGTCGGAGGCACGGCGCTTGACGTGCTAGTAGCTTTCAAGTAAGAGCCCCGGGTTTTGGGCGAAGCTCGCTTCGAGGGTAAGATTCGTTATCTTTTCTTTGTGAATATTTATTTATGCTTTGTGATTTTAATTATTGCGAGTGGTTCCTTGGGAGGGGTTGTTTCCACGGTGAGTCGGACTCACCAAACCCCAACATCTCCATGGACGACAGACTTTTGACTAACATCAAAACGGACTAGTACTCAAACAAGAGAACTCACAATACTTATGGTCGAGGAAAGAGGTTCCGATAGCCATAATGAGAAGTATACTTATGATGATTCTTAAATCTCTTAAAGTATTGTCATAGGTCGATCCAGTATGGTTCTAAACCAACACCTGTGCAAATGATTTATGACAATCATGTCCTTGTAGCACAAGAAATGGTGCTATAAATCAAACTACACACTAATCTCAAGCGGTCATCAATCGTCTATAATTTAAATGACCTCTATTAGGGATAATTTTCGATTATAATATTCAATGTTCACTTAATAGGTGTTTTTTTATCCAAGACTGGTCTTGATACCCTATTTTGAATATTCTCATAATCGAATGGACTCATTATTTAATCCTAAACCACAATTAAATAAAAAACTGAGTGATAAAAATGCATGAAATTAATTTACTCCAAAGCTTGAATGGTTCTTCTTAGTGTCTTACATTAAAATGTTCAAAATTAATTAAAACACTAAAAAGGGAAATCAGAGCCAATCTCCAACATGCCTGATTCCCATTGCCTCAACGTGCTTGTTGTGCTTCACTTGAGGCAAAGGTTTAGTAAGTGGATCGGCTACATTGTCATCCGTTCCAACTTTGCATATTCTGATTTCACCCTCTAATTTCCATTCTCTTATCATGTAAAATCGCCGCTTGACATGTTTGACCTTCTGATGTTACCTTGGCTTTCTGGCCTGAGCAATAGCTCCATAATTGTCACAATAAAGGGCTATTGGACCCTTGATAGAGTGTACAACATCAAGTTCACCAACGAACTTACGAATCAAAACAACCTCCTTAGCCGCTTCAGCAGCTGCCAAGTCTTCGGCTTCAGTTGTAGAATCTACAGTTGTGCTCTACTTGGAACTCTTCCAACTAAACGCTCCTCCATTTAAACAGAACACATATCCAGACTGTGATTTGAAATCGTGTCTGTCTGTTTGGAAGCTTGCGTCGGTATAACCTTCAACAACTAATTCTAGTGAGCCACCATATACCAGGAATTTATCCTTGTTCCTTTTTAGGTACTTTAGGATGTTTGACAGGCTAAAGTCGTATCACCTAATCAAAAGTAATTCCGAAAGACACTAACTAATAATAGATAGGGAAATAGGGTCGAATCCACAGGGAAACGAGTCTTTCTATTCCTAATTAATTAATATAATCTAGATTATCAAGTAACCAAATTTGTTATTGTAAAAGGAATTAAACTAAGGAGAATAAAAGTAGAGAAGAATAAAAGTATGGAGAAATCAATTAATAAAAGCCTAGGGTATAGGTTCACCAATAAATAATACTCCAGGGTGAAACATAACAATCAATCATCAATGCATCAATTAATCAGATCATAAAGGGCTTTCGCTACGTATTACAATCACAGAATTAATCTACCGGTATTAAATCGCATCCCTCGAATCTTAACTTAACCATTTATAAATTAACCTGCCTATTGAAACTAAGCCTAAACATCAATTCTTATCTCTCGACCAAGGGACGGGGGTAAATCACTATATAAAATAGACATATCAAACCCCCCCAAGCCAAACCTTTGCTTGTCCCTAAGCAAAGAGCTCATCAATGAATAAATAAAACATGCCTCACCCCAAATAATCAAAATCATGAACAACCAATTCAAGGCAAATCTAACAAACATGCTTCAACATCAACTAACCTCATCCATCCAATCACTCATCCTCCCTAACAATTATCAAGTATAGGAAACCACAAGAGCATACAGAATTCAAGACTAGTGCTCACACACTCAACTCTCATTTATGTGGCGAGTAAAAGATGTACTCGATCGCTCTCCATCCCAACCCCTTTATATGTGAACAATGCCCTCCCAACTCACACTCTTGTGTGTTTAAAAAGACATACACTCAACCTAATAGTCGACTCGGAATATGTCAAGTCATTCCTTGCATTGATAAACAACTAATTTCACATTCACACAACTCTATGCACAAAGGTCGGAAGGTCTTTAAAACTTGTAATGTAAGGCTAGGGTAGAGGGTAGGATAAATTTTGGGAACATGTGAGAGTAAAGCCATGCTTAAGGGAGCCAAATATCCTAATAAAACCAAGGTCAAAAATATAAATAATGACCAAACATCTCCAACACAACTCAACTCTACCAAAAATTCACCAAACAATAATCCAATCATATCAAACATTCCCAACACTTACAATTTCACTCACAAAAACATGACAAGGTAAAACTTGAGTGAATAAACAAAGTTTAAACTCTTCAACTTGATTTTTTTTTCGTTGAAACTCATCATCATTTTTTTTCTTTTGATCAACCTTCTCTTAGAACATTTGAACATTCAACAATTTTTTTTTTCTCTTTTTGCTCTTTTTTTTTCTTTTGAAGTTCACTTTTTTTTCACTTATTTTTTCTTGAACTTCTTTTTATTTTCACTATCATGCTTTATTTTCCAAGAAATTCATCTTTCAAAATCATCAAAAATAAACCACAATCAATAACAAAACAACTTCTCAAAACCCACCCACATTGTGCAAATAATAAGCAAACTACAAACTCCCTCACCTCACTCACTAATAGCTCCCCCAAGCCAAGCTTGGGACTAGTAACCAATGGGGCTAAAACGGCTTATAATGTGGCCAATAAACAACAAAAAGTCAAGGCAACAACCTAGGTAGCAAGAAGGGAACAAATGTATCTAATTTCCTCTGAAGGCCACCTAAAGAACAAATGCTTTTGTCCTCCTCAATGTGCATAATAATGAGTCATACAAAGATTACTCAAAGTTGCAAACGAATACTCAAATTCATTGACATACCAGGAACTAAAACACATTCCTTACCAAATCAACTAGTCAAGCACTATATTCACAACAAGTTGGAAAAAATTGACGCATGTTAGGGCATCCAAGAAATCAAATATCAAATCATGGCTAACCTATCCACAATGTTCATCATCATATACCAAGAACCAAAACAATTTTCAAGTAAGGGACACAGGGAAGCATGATTTACAATTCATTGGAACATATTTTTGTATATTTTTTTGTATTTTTTTTTAAAAATAGAAAGGAAGAGAAGAAGAAAGAAACCATACCTCAATCCAAAAACTTCCCCAAGCCAAAATCAGACAATGTCCTCATTGACTCAGGGTTTAGCCTAGTATGGCTAAGCGCCACCTGTTTTAGAAAGAGAAAAGGTAAAGAGGGAAAAAAAATAAAAAGAAAGAAAAAAAAAGAAAAAGGAAAAGAAAGAAGAAAAACAGAACGGGGGGAAAGGAGGGGCGTGCCCGATCGGGCGAAAAACAGGGACAAAATTGCTAACCTCGCGCACGATCGGGCGGATCCTCCCCCGGTCGGGCGATTTTGTATCCTGGATATAGCTCCTTCACGCGCCCAGTCGGGCGAAATTTGTCGTATACAGGCCTCTCCTTGCACCCGGTCGGGCGAGATTTAGGCCACAATTTTTCATCCTCTCGCGCCCAGTCGGGCGCGACTTCGCCCGGTCAGGCGGACCCTCCGCGATTTGAATTGGGGATTCTTTAATACTACTCGCCAGGGACACCTCTTTGGCCTTAATTTGCCTTAGTTCTTCACTTGACTGAGCTATTGTCACTCGATTAGGTGGGACTCTCATTACCAGCTCAGTTGTCGCAACCTGCTCACTTTTCTCCACTTTCTCATCTTCAAAACCAAGCCCTTCACAATATAGAGCTCTTTCTATTGCATCCACTTCCTCTTTCCATGTATTAGATTTTCGTGTAGAGGATTCAACATAAGATACCGCCTCTAAGGGATCTTTATCAAGAGCTTGGGGCTTATTAGAACAATTATTATCAACCACACTAATGCTAAAGCACTTCTCCTCTATCATGAGGCCTTTAGGGGCATTATTCAAATTAAAAATAATATTATCATCCCCTACTGATAGTGTCAGTTTACCACTTTTCACATCTATAATTGCTCCCGCAGTGTGAAGGAATGGTCTACCCAAAATAATTGGAGTTTGCAAATCTTCCTCCATATCAAGAATAACAAAATCAACAGGTATATAAAATTTACCTACTCTAACAGGAAAATCTTCTAAAACCCCTAAAGGGTATTTAAAAGAACAGTCAGCCATTTGTAGAGTAATATTGATAGCTTTTATATTACCCATATTTAGTTTAGAGCATAAAGACGATGGCATAACACTAACACTAGCACCCAAATGACATAATGCATTATCAATCATCATATTGCCAATATGACGACAAGGAACAGAGAAACTACCCGGATATTTTAGTTTAGGTGGAGATTTATTTTGTAGTACGGCACTACATTCTTTAGTAAAAGCAACTGTCTCTACCTCACTAATAGATCGTTTCTTAGTCGATATTTCAATCATGAACTTAGCATACGCAGGAATTTGTGTAATTAACTCTGTGAATGGAACTGTTACCTGTAAATTTTTCACCATCTCTAGAAACTTACCAAACTCCTTACCCAATTTAGTCTTCAAATGTCTATTTGGAAATGGTATTTTAATAACTGGTTTTTTTAACATCGCCACTCTTTTCTTGAGTTGTAACCTTCCTTGGAGTTGTACCCTGCAATGTAGCATCAAAAATATTAGTACTACCCTGGAGCCCTATAGGGTTAGCGTTAAAATCATTAGATATAACAGAATCAGGATTAGAATTTTTCATTAAAATAGGTTCATCATCTCTGAGCATAGGGGGGCCCATCATAGTGTGAACCATTCCTTAGGGTAATTGCAAAAGCTTGATCTGTAGGTTGTATAGGCTACGATGGTAGGGCTCCCTGTTGACGAGCTTGTAGAGTGGAGGAAATCTACGCAATTTGATTATTCATGATTTTATTATGAGCTAAGAGAAGTGGAGGAAATCTATGCAATTTGATTATCCATGATTTTATTATGAGCTAAGAGCGAATCAATTTAAGCATCCCAACTCTCCATGTGCTTTTGCATATTTCCTAGCATCGCTCTAATTTCTGACAAGGCAGGCTCAGTAGGTGGAGGTGTATTTTTCTGGCTAGAGTTGGGGTGGTAATATTTCTGCTGTGGTTGTTGTGGTGCTTGTTGTTGTGATTGTTGTGGGGGTAGAGGGTTTTGCACATTGGTGCTCCGGTAAGAAAAATAAGGATGGTTCTGGAGCCTAGGGTTATAGGTGTTGGAGTATGGGTCATTCTGCTTATAGGCTTGAAAGGCATTAACTTGCTCCACAGAACTCCTACAATCTTGTTCCCAATGACCTAAAATTCCATAATTTTCACAAAAAGCAACATTAGAATTATTATTTATAGCAGAAACATTAGCTACATTAGCAGTACTAAGATTATCTAATTTTTGATAAATAAAGGTTAATTGAGCTTGCACAAAGGATACAGAATCAACATAATGTTTTCCTTTGTTAGAAAACCCTCTAGGATTCCCATATTGGGAATTATGAATTGCCATATCTTCGATAACTTGACTTGCATTATCAACATTAAGATAACATTAAGAATTATTCTAGATGTGTTTTCAAGCCCATTGTAAAAAGCTTGAATCAACTGTCATTGTGCTAAATTATGGTGGGGGCATTCTCTCTGCAGATCCTTGAACCTTTCCCAAGCCTCATATAGAGTTTTATCTGGCTCTTGGGCAAAGTTTTGAATTTCACACCTTAATAAAGTTGTCCTCTCTGCAGGGTAATATTGGTTATAAAAATTCAAAGCAAGTGTCTCGCAGTCAGTAATACCAAGTGCAGTTCTAATTAAACCATTAAACCACAATTTAGCTTTTCCACATAAAGAACAAGTAAAAATAATCTCCCTAATTTGGTCTTGCGTGACCCCAGCTTGCCTAATGGTATTGCAATACTGACAGAAATCTGCAATGTGGAGATTAAGATCTTCACCCTTAGCTCCACTGAATTGCTTTCCTTCAATCATCGTGATAAATTGGCGCTTGATCTCGAATTGCACTCCATCAAGAGCCAGTGTAGGAGTAAGATATGGAAAATCCGTCAGTGACGGCTGCGAATAATCGCTAAGCTTGGGAGCTGGAGGAGGTGGTGGTGGATTCATCTCTGATTTAGATTCTGAAGAAACTTCCGAATCACTAGAATAAGATGGGGGTTCCAAAGATGGATTACCTTTAGAAGTGTCTCGTACCTGGCTGTAAAGGTTCTTTGTCTATAAAAAGATCCTTCGATTTCAGGATCGAATGGAATGTAACCTAATCTAGAACCCTTGGCATAAACACAGAACTAAACAACAAATATGAGAAATTTGTCTCAAAGAACTTGCGTTCTTTGAGACTAGAGAAAATAATCTAGACTACAAAAACAATCAGAAATAAAAATAAAATCGTTTCCCTGGCAACAGCGCCAAATTTTGATAGGCTAAAGTCGTATCACCTAATCAAAAGTAATTCCTAAAGCCACTAACTAATAATAGATATGGAAGTAGGGTCGAATCCACAGGGAAACGAGTCTTTCTATTCCTAATTAATTAATATAATCTAGATTATATCAAGTAACCAAATGTGTTGTTGTAAAAAGAATTAAACTAAGGAGAATAAAAGTAGAGAAGTATAAAAGTAAGGAGAAATCAATTAATAAAAGCCTAGGGCATAGGTTACCAATAAATAATACTCCAGGGTAAACATAACAATCATTCATGCATCAATTAATCAGATCATAAAGGGCTTTCGCTACATATTACAATCACATAATTAATCTACCGGTATTAAATCGCATCTCTCGAATCTTGACTTAACCATTTATAAATTAACCTACCTATTGAAACTAAGTCTAAACATCAATTCTCATCTCTTGAATCTCGAATCAATATTGCTTAACTCATACAAATTAAATCTGGCCAAATCTAATTGCATAGCATTAAATCAATCAATAGGAAATTAATCAAGCATTGACAATCAACAATAATAAATTACACCTTCATATTATTTATGGATCCCCAAAAACCCCAGAAAAAAAACTACTCACACATAATTAAATCTAAACTAATCAAAGTAATTAAGCAAAACATGATGAACAAAAGCAAATAAATTACTGAAATAAAAAGGGACGAAATTGTTACCAAAGTGAACGAAAATAATGAATTGAATTAAACCAAGAGTTGTAGAGAGAGAAACAAGAGAGAAAGTAATACTAAGGTTTTAATTAAGGGGGAGAGAGAGAAAAGTTAGAGAAAGAAAGAGAGTTAGAATTCCTCCTAAACTTGCTTAACAAAAAGTACTTATACTAAGCTAGAAAATCCTAAGCTAAAACAAAGTAAACCGACACTTAATCTTCCTCTAGAAACACGCGCCAGCTTGCCTGATCGGGCCCGCCTTTTTATCAAGTGTGCATCTCTCACGCCTGGTGGGGCGCAAGACAGGGCCCCGGCCAGGCACCCCTTCGGGCAAGGTGGCTGACCCAGGCAAGGCCACTTGGGGTGACTTGGACTTCTTGTTTGGGCTATTGGCTTCGGCCCTAACTAAATTTCCTCCTTGAGGCTTTAATCACTCGGTCCAATGCCTCGGTATCTTCAAAGTTGAGCCGTTAATCACCGGTTTGATGACTCTAACCGGCCTTGGGCTACAAAAGATGGTAGTGCTCTTCCAATGCTGGTAGTTCCTCTAAACAATCCCGGGAAAATGCTCTAAGTGTGCAATTTCCTACAAAACTCAACCAAAACTACGAAAACACTAGAAAACACAAATTAGTAATAAAGTGGCTCTAAAGAGCCAAAAACATTACTAATTACGACCAAGGGACACGGGTAAATAACTATATAAAATAATAGACATATCAATGTTCTTGACCACAGTCCAATGCGCCTCTCCTAGGTCTGATTGGTATCGACTCGTAGCACTCAAGGCATACGATACATCTGGCCTAGTACATATCATGGCATAAATGATCGATCCAATTAGTGAAGCATATGGAATCTCATTATCCTTTATCGCTCATCAGGTGTCTTTGAACACTGCTTCTTGCTCAAGGTTATGCCATGTGACATGGGCAAGTGACCTCTCTTGGCCTCTTCCATCCTGAATCGTGCCAGTACCTTATCAATATAAGTACTCTGGCTCAATCCAATCATTCTTTTCGATCTATCCCTATAGATCTTGATGCCCAATATGTACTGAGCCTCTCCCAAGTTTTTCATTGAAAAACATTTTCCAAGCCAGGCCTTTACAGACTCTAACATCGAAATGTTGTTTCCAATGAGCATTATGTCATCGACATATAAAACTAAGAAGGCGATGTCACTCCCATTGACCTTCTTGTAAACATAAGATTCATCTGGATTCTTGATTAAACCAAACTTACTGATGGCTTCATCGAATCGCAGATTCCAACTTTTTCTAGCTTGCTTTATCCCGTAGATGGACCTTTTAAGCTTACACACTTTCCCAGCATTGTTTTGGTCGACAAAACCTTCAAGTTTTGTCATGTACATAGTTTCTTCCAAAATCCCATTGAGGAAGGCGGTTTTAACGTCCATTTGCCATATTTCATAGTTGTAATATGCAGATATCGCTAGGAGGATCCGAACGGATTTAAGCATTGGAACCGGAGAAAAGGTTTCATCATAATCAATACCATGAATTTGCCTGTAACCTTTTGCTACCAACCTAGCTTTGTAAATGAATACATTTCCATCTTTGTCGGTTTTCAATTTGAAAATCCACTTACATCAGATAAGTGTGTAACCCTCGGGTAAGTCAACCAAGTAATAAACTTGATTTTTAAACATGGAATCCATTTCAGATCTCATGGCCTCTTGCCATTTAGCAGAGTCGGTGCTCGCCATCGCTTGCTTGTAGGTTGCCAATTCGTCTCCATCCATTACCAGGATTTCCAAATTCTCGGTTAATACAATAGCAAGATACCTATTAAGTTGAGACCTCGGCCTCTACGACCTACGCAGGGTAATGGACTGAGCATTTGCATTGTCAGTTTGACTTTGCACATTTTGACCGGCGTCAACAGATGCTGTTTGAGCACTTTGACTATCAATCTGATTTTGTTGCTCGTCCTCTCGAACTTCATCGAGTTCGATTTTCCTCCCACTTGTCATTTAGGAAAGGTGTTCCTTCTCCAAAAAGACACCATCGCGAGCAACAAACACTTTGTTCTCGGATTTGTTGTAGAAGTAATACCCTTTGGTTTCTTTTAGGTAGCCCACAAAGTAAACCTTGTCAGATCTAGGGTGAAGTTTGTCAGAATTTAATATCTGAACATATGCTTCGCATCCCCATATCTTTAGAAAAGAAAACCTAGGAGGATTCTTCGTCCATAGCTCGTATGGAGTCTTTTCTACAGCTTTTGATGGAGCACGGTTCAGTGTTAGTGCCGCAGTTAGAAGTGCGTGTCCCCAGAAAGAGATAGGAAGATCACTAAGACCCATTGTTGATCGTACCATGTCCAACAAGGTTCGATTTCTCCTTTTGAATACTCCGTTCCATTGTGGAGTTCTTGGAGGTGTCAATTCTAAAAGTATACCTTTTTCTTTTAGATGGTCATTGAATTCTTGGCTCAAGTATTCACCACCTCGATCCGATCGGAGGGCTTTGATTTTCTTGCCAAGCTGATTTTCAACTTCACTCTGAAATTCTTTGAACTTTCCAAATGATTCAGATTTATGCGACATAAGGTAGACCTAGCCATATCTACTATAGTCGTCTGTGAAGGTGATAAAATATCGATGGTTGTTTCTTGTGGCGGAGCTTATTGGTCAACGTACATAGGTGTGTATTAGGCCCAATAAGTCACCTTCCATTTCTCCCAATTTGGAGAATGGCTGCTTAATCATCTTGCCTAATAAACATCCTTCGCAATTCTCGAACGATTGCATGATAAGGGTGGAGAGAACTCAATAGCATGAGAGCAGCTTGCTCATCCTCCACTGGCTTGCTAATGAGCTCCAAGTGAGTGAATAGCCTTGTCATTCGAAGCACGTGAGCTCGAAGTGGCATTCCGGGTCTTAGTCTAGCATTGTAGACTTGTGCCCTTACCTCTTGCCTCTCCTTGGCTAGGCACCCCTCTAGCGGTGACTTGATCTTCATGTTAGAGAGTGACCTAGTCACTTCCTCCACGAGACCATCATAGTTGCCTTTGATGCTCTTGGTGACCCTCAAATTGACTATATCCTCTAGAGCTTTGAGGAGCATGTCCGGAAAATAGTTGGAGAACTTCCCCTTCCATTGTTCCGGGATGGAGTTTGCCATAACTCGTTAGACTTTTTTGCAATCCCAACTCCATTCCTCATGAGCTTTATTGCTCATAACCCCTTTTAAGTAGAAACTCGGGATAGGTATGTCAAGAATGTTCTCTAGGTAGCAATTTCGTAAGGTCTTTCGGAGTTCTTCTTCCCACTCCTTAAAGTTCACCAAGTTCAAGCAAAATGGTAACTTTTGGGGAAGTTTCAGGCACATTAGGTTGTTTTCGATGTTAGTTGAAGACATGATTCTACAATTGAAAGAATTTGAAATGAATAACCATTCATAATACTTAAATAAGATTGAAATCATGCATATTAATCAAACTTATTTAAACGTCTTATTCACAAATTAAATAGTCCCATTTGGTGAGAATAAGTCGATTCCAAGATCCAAAGAAACAATGAGTAGTTAAGCATGCTTTGGCTTGTCTTAACACTCAATATTCTAAGGTAAGCAACGCTTTGCTAATGGCTCCAAGCCACTCTTGGTTAGATAAATCTTCGCATCTAATGTTCTTTCAATAACTTATCCACTTTGCCACGACATGTTAGGACTCCATCACTCATATCGTTGATTATAACCAAAACCAACTTGCATACCCAGTATGCCTTACATATCCTAGGGAGTAGTAGTGATGCCTTGCTTTGGCGTAGCCTATCACTACTCTCAATAGGTCGGTAAGTGTTGTTTTGGAATGGCAATTTTACTCAATAATTTAGGGAGCTAGGGTTTGTATGTTAGTTGATTTAAGTGAACTTAATTAATCATCGCAACATTCGAAATCCTAAACATGCATCTAACATATAATTCATATATATATAATCATAAATATGTAAAGCATAAGCATTTTGATGCATATTTGGCAACTAGCATGACCCCTTGAATTCTTCAAGTCTTCAAAAGGTCTTCTTTTGCAACTTCATTCCATTCATCCATTCACTATTTGTGAAAGGCCCATGCATTTTACAACGATAAACAAGTAATAATGCACAAACACGCGTAAAGTAGTAACTAATTTAGGTTGTTAATTTGATTAACACGCCTAATTAAAACTACTCAAAGTTGTTTAACCGATTATGTAATTTAGCGCAATTAAAATTGAAGCTCCCACTACATTCCGCATCCATCTCAATTAATCTAATTAATTAAGTCGGTAGATCCAAAATTTTACCAAAATAAAATTTTGCCAATGCCGCTTAAAACTGAGGCCTAGCCTCGAAATATAATTAAAATAATAAAACCAAATATAATTAAATTAATTAAAATAAATAAAACGGAAAAATAAGCAAACACGTAGCCAACTGCACGCAAGTGGTTCGCACACCTTGACTAGCTAGGGCGCACCATTGCTAGCCAAGGGTGCCTAGCACCCCTTGGGCAATGCGGCTTGGTGCGTGCTCCCGCACCACCCCACGTAGCACTAGCTAGGTAAAGCCTAGTAGCGTTTGCTACGGGTTGCAAGGTGCAAGGCAGCACGCACAAGGTTGCTTGCCCCTTCGCAACGCACCAAACGCACACACAGCCCTCACTCCCCGCAACACAGCAACAGCACGCACCCAGCCAAGCCACACACACCATGCGTGCACAGCAGCACGCACAGCTAGCAGCTTGCTGCTGCTGCGCTGCTCTAGCTGCGGCTTGCTGACTGGCTAGGTGCGCTATGCTGCTAGTCAGCAGGCAGCAGCTAGGCTGGGGGTGTGTGGCATGCACCAAGCACACCAACCCCCTTGGCAGCCACATGTAGGTTGCTTGGCAACCCGGCTGGCCGAGGGTGTTGTTCCTTGGTTTGCGTGCCACACTCTCGGGATTAAACCCAAATTTTACGTGACATTAATTAATTAATTCCAAATTAATTTTAGAATTAATTTAATGAGAAAAAATGAAAAATTATAACAAGTCCAACTTAAATAAAATTCATCAAGGTGCACGAAAGGAATAGTGTCCTTTGAACAAGTGTATTATTCTAATAAGGGTTTCGGAATTTGTAGACACCCAAATGTGTCTCCCCAAAACCAAACCCACTGATGAATACCTTTCACGTCATTTGATTATCGAACGAAGTGAAAGTGTGAAAAGTCTAGTGATGAGGATGTTTTTATTAAAATATCTCTTCTTTCTGTTTTTGAAAATATTTCTTTTCTTACCCTATTTTATGAAAACGTGCAGTCCAGTTTAGTTTGGTCCATGATAAAGGTCCAGTAATGGTGTAGTTGAATGGGGCTCAAGATGACCTTTCCAACGATATATTATAAGCCCAATTCCGATGAATAATGAGGAAGTTATGGCCAAAATACTAAACCGGGTCCAAACCGGATTTTACCTACGACCCAATGATCATGTGGAGGGTCCAAAGGTTTAATCCCATTCCTAAACTAATTAGGATTAATTAAAAACTTCCATAAGTTTCTAAAAGATCTTAATTATCCTTTTTGAAAAGATAAGATCATAGAGTTTGAAATTGAATAAAAACTTTCCTTTTTTAAAAAGTTTCCCTTTTTTTAAAAAACATTCTTTTTTAACTCCTAATTCTATTCGAATTTAAAGATGTTCAAAGACAGTCAGTTATTATTTTTGTGCCTCATAATCTTTATCCAAATCTTATATGGTTGGATAGATCTTGAAATTAGCTTTCAAATGATATATTATATTATTAATTCCAAGCTATAACGAAAAAGATATGAATGGAATATGAAACTCTATCCAAAACTGATACCGTCCCACTATTTTGACCATATCTTTTTATCTAAAAAATATTTTAACCTAATTCTAACTGGGTTAAAAAGTAGACTTCAACAGCTTTCCAACAACATATTATATGACTTATTTGGGCTTCTGGATCAAAAGATATGATAAAACAAAATCCGTAAAAACTGTCTTGCAGCGCCAGACGACAGGCTTGTCGCGCGACACTGCACTCTATCGCGTGGCGCTGCACTCTGTCGCGCGGCGACAGAGGCTATAGCGGCGACAGCGTCGTGTTTTATTCCTTTTCGAACTCAGATTCCTTTTTTATCATATCCAGACTGTTTTCATTATAAATAGGGTCCTTAGACCTCCGTTTTCAATCATCTACCATCTACAATGTACAATCTACAATCAACAATCATCATCTCTTTCTCTCTCTAAAGTTAGAGGCTTTCTCTCTCTCTTTTCTTTTTCTAAGCCTTCCCTTAAACACAATTTCTCATACATTAGTTCTAGACATACCTAGCCAAGTTCGAAGTTGCCTTCTCCCTAGACGTGAAAGGTTTGATATTTCCGAGGGTTTGGTCCCAAATCTCTATTTCAATTATTTAATTTGATTGTTTGATTTTATATTTTCCTTGAAGTTACTAACGTGTGAATTTTGTTATTAGAAAGAGATACGAGGCATCAAAGTATGTAGTCTTATTGCTCTATTCTTGTAGAAAGCATGTTTGTTATTTATTAATTCCTAGAATCATGTTAGGATGTTATTATTGCTTTCCAGTATCATGTTTAGGGTGCTTCCTATTTCTTTCCTAGTATCATGTTAGGGCTAAAGCTTTGATTTATGTTTAGTGACATGCTAGGGTTTGTTATTAATCTTGTTAGTATCATGCCTAGGATCTTGCTAATATTATGCTTTAACATGATTATTATTGTTAGAATTATTATTTTTATAATTATTATGATTTATGATTATGATGTTGCTTGATGTTTATTTATTGTTATTGCTTGCTCACGCCTTTTATGCATGTTTAAAGGGAATTTGTACTTGCAATCACACTTAATAAGATAATTAATAATCTTGTTTAGGGTTAATATGATTATAATTCAAGTAATCGCCTATAATAGTTTTGCTTGTGCATTAAATTCAACCAACATAGATTAAACAGGATTAGCGTAAACCTATTGATTGCATGTTAGTCAGAAAGCGAACATGAATACGAGAAGAATAAAATAGAGGCCTATTTAGGGCAGGTTCAATCCCTTTTAGGTTGGATTTGTACCTTCATCCCCGAACTTCCAGTCATGGTTCAAGACCTATTGGAGTTGACGATCTCATGGATCGTTAAGGGGTGTAACCTTCACCCTGTGAACGGTTTACAAGTTCCTAAAACTTGTTGGCGACTCTTTTTCTCTAGCTTCGTTCCCTTTGGACGCCACCATGCTTAAGTGTATGATCACAGTGGGGTTAAAGTTTGGGGTAATGCTTGAAATATTCCCTACAGAATTATTAGAAAGCTAATTTTTCGGTGAGGTCAAGTGATCGGAATGCCTGGGTGGAGGCCGCTTCCGATCAGTAATATTAATGTATAATTAATATTACTGCTTAATCTTGACTGAACCCTTCAGGTCACACCCAAGCAACTAACGAACCGAAGTGACGAATTAATTAGGAATTAATTAATAAAGTCGACCGAGTAATTAATATTTAGACGTCGGAAATTCGAGCTTGGAGCGTCAAAACCAAGCGTCGGAAGTCGAGTCGAAAATAGTAAAAAGACGATATGTGAAAATAATAATAAATCAACAATGACCAAAATACCCCTAGCATCGGAACCCCGAGTGCTAGGGGCAATGCCGAGCTAGTAGCCCGCACCAAGTGCGGGGTTGCTAGACAACTGCGGCTAGCAGCCCGCACCTAGTGCGTGGCGTGCTAGTATGCTGCAGCTAGCAACCCGCACTAGGTTCGAGGCGAGCTAGCAGCAGCCCGCACGCAAATGCAGGGGCCTACTTTCTGAAGGTGCTAGCAAGCAGCCCACATTTTGTGGTGCAGGGATGGCAGGGCCGAGGCTAGGGGCAGCAGCAAAATGAGAAGCCCACTTGGGTGCCTTAGTGCCCAAGTGGGGGTTGCTATGTGGCGCAAGGTGAGGGAGAGAGTGGAGAGCAAGTTTGATCCCCATCTCCAAATGGTCCTCACCTACTCCTCCTTGTACGCTTGCCACTTGTTGATTTATTACTAGTTTGATTATTAATTTTATTTTAGCTTTAAAAATAAAATAAGAAAATCAAATTCTCCCACATTGATGGGAGAGCTTTTCAAACTCATGATTTTCCCTATAAATACCCAAGTTGAGGTATTGGGAAAATCACTTGAGTAAGAGTTGGAAAAGGCATCACTAGTAGTGAAAACCTTTGAACTTAAGAGTTGAAAAAGGCATCACCATTGTGAAAAACTTCGAACTCAATTACTCGGGTTTCGGTCGGGCCTTGCTAACTCCAAGGCTTAATTTTTCTGGATTTAAGTTGCTAATTAGATTAGTAGCTCGTTTTATTAATTTTAATCCTGTATTAGAGCTAACTTCAGCTCCCGAACCAAGATTTCGACCCAAAAATAGTGAATTTTGGGTGGAAAAGGCGTTCTGGAAATGGTTTTTTCCTTTTAGATCTCTTTTTTAGCAGGAAAACGACCAGAAATGCACTTTTTGAGAGATTTTTCGTTTTGACGAAAAATTTTTAGTCTTTCTAACCTTGAAAATTAATTGCATATTTTCGGTGGTTATGTAATTGGTTCAATCCTTATTTTATATGCAATTTTTAAACCTCTTTAGACATGATTACTTGGTAGTAATTTGTGTTTGAAAGCTTGGTTTTATTTTTCACATAATTGCAAATTAATTGCATTAAGTGTGAAATTGTTGTTCTTTGAGGCTTCTAAGTACTAAAGATTCAATCTTTAATTATGTTAAGTGATTGAAACTTTAAAATTACTAATTCCATGAATTTTTTGTTGAACTTTGTTGATTTAATCATTTCTAAGTTGATTGGAATCATAAAGCTTTAAACTTGTGATAGAAATTTGTTTATCTTCATATTGGAAGATATAATTTTTCAAGGATTCACAAATATTAAAGTTGGAATCTTTATTGAACTTATGTTCATTTTTTCCAATCTCCCTTTTACTTTGTCATAATCTCAATATTAATTTAAAATGATTAAGTTAATAGTGAGAAATTGCCTTATTTTGTTACACCAAGTTAAACCAATTTTATTAAAGAATGGTTCTTGGAAATAATTTTGGTTATATGCACTTGGATGAATTTATTTAAGTCGGACTTGTTATATTTTCATTTTTCCTCAAAATTAATTGATTTTAAAATTAATTTAGAATTGATTAAGAATGTCACACAAAATCGGGAATTTTTCCCGAGGCATGAGAATACAAGTCGAGGCCTAAGAGCCCCAAGCATGCTCTCGGCCAGCCGGGCTGCTCACGCAACCCACATGAGGCTGCCAAGGCTGCATGGCGCCTTGAGTGGTGTGTCCGTGCGAGGTGTGCGCATGGGCAGAAGGCTGTGCGTGCGTGTGTGCGAAGGAGGTAAGTGGCTGCTGCTCGCTACCAGCATCATGGCGCGCCAGCTAGCAACAAGCAGCAGCACGTTGCAGTAGCAGCATGGTGTTGTGCGCGCTGTGCGTGCTGCTATGCTAGGTTGGCTGTGGCTGGTGCGAGCAGGAGCTCGTGTGTGTCTTGGTGCAGTAGTGGTGTGCGGGGGATGTGCTGCGAGGCTTGCGGCATGGTGCGCATAGCTAGCAAGCTTTTGCGGCCTTGTGGCTTGTGTTCTTGCACGCCCCGCAGAAGAGTTGACGCATATGCGGTATTCTAAGCTATGGGTGTGACGCTTAGCATGAGTCATGGCTATGCGCACCTTCCCTTAATTGGCACACATACCCCGGTTTTAAGGCGATATCATTTTGCATTTTAGCCGTTTTATTTATTTTAATTAATCTTGTTTATTTTAATTAAAATTTTTTAGGCTAGGCCTCGGTTTTGAGCGGCGTTGGCAAAATCTAATTTTGGCAAATTTTTGGCTTAATTAATAAGATTAATTAAGTTGGATGTGGAATTTAGTGGGAGCTTCAAATATTAATTGCGCTTATTTACATAATCGGTTAAAACAACTTTGACTAATTTTAATTAGGCGTGTTAATTGGATTAACCACCTAGATTAGTTACTAGTTATCGCGTGTTTATGCATTGTTACTTGTTTTATCGTTGTAAAATTCATGGGCCATTCACAAATAGTGAATGGATGAATGGAATGTATGTTCTCTCACGGGTTTAATAAAATGGCAACTAGTGGGGCCCGATTAGGATAAAAAATACGGACTGCGATCCGTGATGTATTTTTGTAAATCTAAATACGGCATGCGTACCGTTGAGTATTTTTGTACCTTAATATTAAGATTAGTCCTAATCGTAGATACTAGTAATTGCATAATTTTGGTTAAGTCTTGAAGACAAAGCCATGAAGTTGCAAAAGAAGACCTTTTGAAGACTTGAAGAATTCAAGGAGTCATGCTAGTTGCCAAATATGCATCAAAATGCTTATGCTTTACATATTTATGATCATTTATATATGAATTATATGTTAGATGCATGTTTAGGATTTCCAATGTTGTGATGATTAATTAAGTTCACTTAAATCAACCAACATAGAAATCCTAACTCCCTAAAATATTGAGTAAAATTGTCATTCCAAAACAACACTTATCGACCTATTGAGAGTAGTGATGGGCTACGCCAAAGCGAGGCATCACTATTACTCTCTAGACTCATAAGGCATACCGGGTATGATAGTTGGTTTTGGTTGTACTCAACGATATGAGTGATGGAGTCCTAACATGTCGTGGCAAAGTGAATAAATTGTTGAGAGAGCATTGGATGCTACGATTTATTCAACCAAGAATGTCATGGAGCCATTAGCAAAGCGTTGTTTACCTTGGGAGATTGAATGCTAAGACAAGCCAAAGCATGCTTAGCCACTCTTTGTTTCCTTGGATCTTGGAATCGACTTATTTTCACAAAATAGGGACAATTTTATGTGTAAATACGACGTTAAATAAGTTTGAAATATGCATAAATTAAATTCAATCTTATTTAAGCATCATGAATGGTTTTTCATTAAAATTCTTTCAATTGTAGAATCATGTCTTCAACTATCAACAACAATCTAATATTCCTAGATCTTCCCGAGAAGTTACCATTTAGCTTAAATTTGGTGAACTTTAAGGAATGGGAAGAAGAACTCTGTATGACCCTCCGCAATTGCTACCTAAAGCATATCTTGGATACACCCATCCCGAGTTTCTACTCAAAAGGGGTTATGAGCGACCAGGCTCATGAGGAGTGGAGTTATGATTGCAAGAGAGTCTCGCGACTCATGGCAAACTCCATTCCGAAACAGTGGAAGAACAAATTCTCCAACTACCTTCCGGGTATACTCCTCAAGGCTCTAGAAGATGTGGTCAATCTGAGGGTCTCAAAGAGCGACAGGGGCAACTATGATGGACTTGTGGAGGAAGCGACTAGGTCACTGTCTAACATGAGGATCATGCCACCGCAAGATGGTTGTCTCAGCAAAGAGAGGCAAGAAGTATGGGCTAGGGTCTATAGTGCAAGACTTAGACCCTGGATGCCGCTTCAAGCCCACGTGCAAAAGATGACAAGGTTATTTAACCATCAGGAACTGATTGGTAGGCCGGTGGAGGATGAGCAAGCGGCTTATATGCTTTTAAGATCACTCCACTCACGGTACATTGCAATTAAGATGCAACTTACCAACAATCGGGATAAACTATCCTACAAGGAAGTTGTCCAAGAGCTCCAGAAAACCTATTCTTGCAAGGCGGCTAAGGTTACTCTAAGGCTCAAGAAGAAGGAGTTCAAGAACAAGGCTAAGATGCGCTGCTTCTATTGTAGTAAGAAGGGTCACTATAAAAGATAATGTAGCAAGTATCTGGAAGATGAGGCAAGAGGAAAAGCAGCCTCAATCTCAGGTATCATCTTATCACTTGAATACAAGCAATTTATAAGGTATTAGATACCGGAAAATTGACTCACTATATGCTCCTGTTTCAGGAACAAAGTGAGCAGTGCTTTTTCAAGTGGACATGAGTACACAAGTGGAAGATGAAGATAATCTATCCAAAGAAAGCTTGTAATCTCATGTGTTTTGTCTAAATTCTAAAACTTGTTGAGTTTTATCTACCATACTTTGATCTCATGAAGTTGGACGTCATTTTAACCTTGATCACAAGACTTTTGTTTCATGTCTTGTTCATATTTATGGAAATGACACTTTTGTGTGTTTAGGAAAAATTGTTTATTATGATACCAAAAGAGCTAAGACCATGGAGTCAAATCAAACTTACTTGTGGCATTATCTTCTTGGCTACATTAACATCAAACGCATCAAGAATCTTCTACAAGAAGGCGTTCTTGACTCTTTCGATTTAGAATCTTTTGAGAATTGCGAAGGATGTTTATTAGGCAAGATGATAAACCAGTCATTCTCCAAGTTGGGAGAAAGAGCAGGTGACTTATTGGGTCTAATACATATCGATGTATGTGGACCAATGAGCTCCGCCACAAGAAATGGATATCGATATTTCATCACCTTCACAGACGATTATAGTAGATATGGCTATGTCTACCTCATGTCGCATAAATCTGAATCGTTTGACAAGTTCAAAGAATTTCAAGTGAAGTTGAAAATCAGCTTGGCAAGAAAATCAAAGCCCTTTGATCGGATCGAGCTGGTGAATACTTGAGCCAAGAATTCGATGACCACCTGAAAGATCATGGCATACTTTCAGAACTGACACCTCCGGGAACTCCACAATGGAATGGAGTATCCGAACGGAGAAATCAAACCTTGTTAGACATGGTACGATCAACCATGTGTCTTAGTCATCTTCCTATCTTTTTCTGGGGACACGCACTTTTAATTACGGCACTAACACTGAACCGTGCTCCATCAAAAGCTGTAGAAAAGACTCCATACGAGTTATGGACGAAGAAACCTCCTAGGTTGTCTTTTCTAAAGATATGGGGATGCGAAGCATATGTCAAGAAATTTATTTCTGACAAACTTCATCCCAAATCTAATAAGGTTTACTTTGTGGGCTACCCAAAAGAAACCAAAGGGTATTACTTCTACAACAAATCGGAGAAAAAAGTGTTTGTTGCTCGCGATTGTGTCTTTTTGGAGAAGGAGCACCTTTCCAAAGTGACAAGTGGGAGGAAAATCAAACTCGACGAAGTTCGTGAGGATGAGCAACAAAGTCAGAATGACAGTCAAAGTGCTCAAACAGCATCTGTTGACAAAAGTCAAAGTGATCAAAATATGCAAAGTCGAACTGATAATGCAAATGCTCAGTCCATTACCCTACGTAGGTCTCAAAGGCCGAGATCTCAACCTGATAGATATCTTGGTTTAGTATTAACCGAGAATCAGGACATCCTGATCATGGATGGAGATGAATCAGCTAAGGAGGCAGTTTGGAAATCTGACAGATGGACGTCAAAATCGCCTTCCTAAATGGTATTTTGGAAAAAACTGTGTATATGACACAACCTGAAGGTTTTGTCGACCAAAACAACACTGGAAAGGTATGCATGCTTAAGAAGTCCATTTATGGATTAAAGCAAGCAAGCAGAAGTTGTAATCTGCGATTTGATGAAGTCATCAGTAAGTTTGGTTTTATCAAGAATCCAGATGAATCTTATGTTTACAAGAAGGTCAGTGGGAGTGACATCGCCTACCTAGTCTTATATGTCGATGACATATTACTCATTGGAAACAACATTCCGTTGTTAGAGTCTGTAAAGGCTTGGCTCAAAAATTGTTTCTCACTGAAAGACTTGGGAGAGGCTTAGTACATACTAGGCATCAAGATCTACAGGGATAGATCGAAAAGGATGATAGGATTGAGTCAAAGAACTTATATTGATAAGGTACTAGCTCGTTTCCAAATGGAAGGGGCCAAGAGAGGTCACTTACCCATGTCTTATGGCACAACCCTAAGCAAGAAGCAGTGTCCTAAGACACCTGATGAGCGAGAAAGGATGAATCAGATCCTATATGTTTCGCTAATAGGATCGATCATGTATGTCATGATATGTACTAGGCCAGATGTATCGTATGCCTTGAGCGCTACGAGCCGATACCAATCAGACCCAGGAGAGGCCCATTGGACTGCAACCAAGAATATCCTAAAGTACCCGAAAAGGAACAAGGATAAATTCCTGGTTTATGGTGGCAGAGATGAATTAGTTGTTGAGGGTTATACCGACGCAAGCTTCCAGACAGACAGAGACAACTTCAAGTCACAATCTGGGTACATATTCTGTCTCAATGGAGGAGCGTTTAGTTGGAAGAGTGCTAAGCAAAGCACAACTGCAGATTTTATAACCGAAGCCGAATACTTGGAAGCATCTGAGGCAGCTAAGGAGGCAGTTTGGATTCGCAAGTTCATTGGTGAACTTGGTGTTGTACCCTCTATCGAAGGACCAATAGACCTCTAATGGAGCTATTGCTCAGGCCAGAGAGCCAAGAGAACATCAGAAGGTCAAACATGTCAAGCGGCGATTTCACATGATTCGTGAATGGAAATCAGAAGGTGAAATTAGAATTTGTAAAGTTGGAACGGATGACAATGTAGCCGATCCACTGACTAAACCTTTGCCTCAAGTGAAGCACAACAAGCACATTGAGGCAATGGGAATCAGGCACATCGGAGATTGGCTTTGATTTCCTTATTTTAGTGTTTTAATTAATTTTGGACAATTTTAATGTAAAGCACTATGATGAACCATTCAGTTTTGGAGTAATTAAATTTTTCATGCGATTTAAATCATTCCGTTGGCTATTTAATTGTGGTTTAGAATTAAATAATGAGTCCGTTCGATTCTTGGAATATTCAAAATAGGGTATCAAGACCAGTCTTGGTAAGGAAACACCTATAAGTGAACATTGAATGTTATAATCGAAAATTATCCCTAGTCGAGGTCATTTAAATGATGGACGATTAATGACCATTTGAGATTAGTGTGTAGTTTGATTTATAGCACCGTTTCTTGTGCTATAAGGACATGATCGTCATGAATCATTTGCACAAGAACCATACTGGATCGACCTATGAGAATACTTTAAGAGATTAAAAATCGTCATAAGTATACTTCTCATTATTGCTATCGGAACCTTTATACTTGACCATGAGTATTGTGAGCTTTCTTGTTTGAGTACTAGTCCGCTTTGATGATTGTCAAACGTATTCCATAATAGGGGATTATAACGGCATCACTCAGGTGGCTAGGTCCTCTCAATAAGAGAAGCTACATTACAAGACTAGAAATGTCCCCCTACTAAAGTAGGGAATATGTATTTGTTGTTTACAAGGCCTCTCGTAGAGCGAGACTGTAAAATGCATGGCCGTACTCGGATGGATTTTAGAAATCATCTGTTTATTGACAGTCAGAATCGGAATCGAGAAACACTTCTGGACTTAATAAGGATGACAAATTAATCTTACCTTATAGTTCATGAAGAGGCATTAAGCGACATAGGAAAAGGGCTATACATTAAAAGCACACTTGTCCGGAAGGACAAGTGGGAGATTGAAAGGAATAGTGTCCTTCGAACAAGTGTATTATTCCGATAGGGGGGTTTGGAATTATTAGAAAGCTAATTTTTCAGTGAGGTCAAGTGATCGGAATGCCTGGGTGGAGGCCACTTCCGATCAGTAATATTAATGCATAATTAATATTACAGCTTAATCTTGACTGAACCCTTCGGGTCACACCCAAGCAACTAACGAGCCGAAGCGACGAATTAATTAGGAATTAATTAATAAAGTCGATCGAGTAATTAATATTTAGACGTTGGAAATTCGAGCTTGGAGCGTCGAAACCGAGCATCAGAAGTCGAGTCGAAAATAGTAAAAAGACGGGACGTGAAAATAATAATAAATCAACAATGACCAAAATACCCCTAGCATCGGAACCCCGAGTGCTAGGGGCAATGCTGTAATACCCCGTATTTTTATGTATTTTTATAAAGTATTTAAGTATTAATAAAATGTATTGTTAAGGGCTCAAGTATTTTAATTAAATATTTTAAAGGGTTAAAGTATTTTAAATATAAGGTTTTATAAAATTAAAATATATTTTGGGCCGAACGTTTATTAATTATTAGGCAATGTAAATTATTCCTACATACTCTTATTGGAATAACCCATTCCAAAACTCATAAGTTAAGCCCTATCCCATAACTTAAGCCCACATTTTTATAAGCCCAAATTTAACCCTACACTCTCTACTCTATAAATACACCATGAATCCCCAAAAAATTTCCCACACAAAAAGGTTAGTCTTATTTTCTTTCTCCTTTTTTTAATTAATTTGTGTAATTATAATTATTGATTTATGGGTTTTGATTTTATTGTTTGAAATTAATTTAATTAGTATCAAATTGTATTTTGATGATTAAACTTTATAATTTCAGATTTTATAAATGTCATAATTTTCAGATTTTGTAAATTTTATAACCTAGGGTTTTTAATTATTGAAAATCACGATTTTAGGGTTTTTACGAACAATTGATTTAGGGCTTTTATAGTAATGATGTTTGAAATTTTGGTGATATATAACTACTGATTAGTTTAACTTAATTCCAGATTATTTTGAACACGTAAATTCGTGTTTTAATTTTTAGATTTCCGTTCGTTAATATTAATCCCATTTTAATCCCGATTAAGTTCTGAACTCATCCGATTTTGATAAAAAAAAAAGTAGTGTTTTCCATGTGGAAACAATGTTTTAAGAAAGACTCACTACCTTTGGTAGTGAGTACCACCCTCTCGTGGCCAAATTCAGCCTCTAAATATGATTTTCGGGCAGTTTTTTATTTTTAATAAATTTTTTCTTATGCTTTAAATTTTATCCTTGAGTTTAAAGGGTAAGAGATAATTTAATATTTCTATGGATAATTTAAGTATGAAGATGTATTTTGATGAAGTTTTAAAAGAGTTTTTGATTAGTTTAAAATGCTGGAATTTTATTTAAAGTAGTATAATTGTGATTTTAATGAAAGGGTGTGATTACCCATTAAAAAAGAGTTTAATTAAGGGTTTTTAAATAATTTTCAGATTTTTTTTAAGTAGTCTAAAGTAAATTTAAGTTGCTGAAAATTGTGTATACAAGGAGAATTAATATAGTATTATTGTCCCTTTAAGTAGGAAACTTGATTCGGGAATTGTTGTAGTGTAATCGGCTACTTTAAGGGCTTATTTGAGGTACATTCGTGTACTTAGCATAATTATGTTGGTGTAGTAGCATGCTAAATGTGTTTGATTGATTACAAGTAGTATCATGCTAGGTTTGGATTGGAAATTATGATTTGGATGTTATTGGTGATTGGATTATGAAGCATGATTTGTTTGTGATGGATTATTGGATGGAAAATAATAGTTTGGAATATTAGTTATGAACCACATATTTATTATGGCATGTTATAGAGCATGTTTAATTAAACTAAATGTTTAATTTGGTTTGGAATATGGAAAAGGAATTTTATTATGGTTTACATAATTTTTATTGATGCTATAAGCATGAGGAGAGAGCTATATAAGTGTCCATGTACACGAGGAATAAATTGTATGTTGGTGCCTTAATGCACTTAAGGTGTTTTTAACACCGAGGGATAGGATTTGTGACGTTTTATGCGTTTAAGGTGTCATTGACACCGAGGTAAAATTAAAAAGGGTTCAACATTAAATATTATTTTGTCACTAATTATTCAAGAATTAAATTGGTGTATTTGATTGATTGAATAATTATTCTTGATTGAATGATTATGGTTTTGAGAGTCATCACCGAGGTTAATAATCTGTAAATAACGTAAAGTGAAAGAGATTGGGCACCAAACCTCTTGGAACGTATATACCTTGAGTATGAACATATGGGGGGAGTTATGTGACTTTATATTTGATCATAACTTCTACTGGAGTACAGGACGCTGTACATTCCTTTTATTGTTATTATGCGCAGGAATTCCGCCACTTACGAGTGGTTTTTGATGCTAGCACGGTTAGCTCGCGTGTCAGTAACCTCAATTTATTGGGGGAGGTTAGTGGGAAACCTGTTCG
Source organism: Chenopodium album (assembly GCF_948465745.1). Taxonomy (NCBI): domain Eukaryota; kingdom Viridiplantae; phylum Streptophyta; class Magnoliopsida; order Caryophyllales; family Amaranthaceae; genus Chenopodium; species Chenopodium album. Next base: position 25,252,899 of record NC_137850.1, on the reverse strand, counting down.
ATGTGTAATCAACGCTAAATAAATTATTTAGTGTCTAGTGAGAACTTTTATTGAATGTTGTATGCTTGAAAAATAGGTGCAACAAGGTAAGTCGTGTGTTGATAGGGAATTGTATGCTAGTGTGTTAATTACGCTTATGTACTCAGCTTTGCTGATTGTGTGTTTTGTGTGTTTGTTGGCCTTGTCTTTATCTTGGCCCTATGATGACCCATTTTTAATGGAGAGTAGTGGAAATAGGTAGAGATAAGCTTTTCAGATGATGAAGCATTTTCATGAATGGGCATGAGTGAAGAGCGAATCATGCTAGTTTCTATAAGTATATGATGTGTTTATTGCTTTATTTATTTATGACTTGATTATTATGTGTAGACACCCAAATGTGTCCCCCCAAAACCTAACCCAGTGATGAATAGCTTTCATGTCATTTGATTATCGAACGAAATGAAAGTGTGAAAGGTCAGGTGTTGCGGTTAGTTTTTATTAAAAATTCTTTCTTTCTGTTTTCGAAAAACAACTCTATTTTTTGAAAATAGCTAATCCAGTTTAGTTTGGTCTACGACAAGGGTCCAATGATAGTGTAGTTGGATGGGGATTTTAAAAAGCTTTCCAACGATATACTATAAGCCCAATTCCGATGAATAATGAGGAAGTTATGGCCAAAATACTAAACTGGGCCCGGTTTGATCTTTACATGTGGCCCGATGATCTAGGGGAGGGCCCAATGTTAATTATTATTCCTAAAGTTATTAGAATTAATTATAATCTTCTAGAATTCTCTAGAAGGTCTCTTAAGTCCTAATAACATTAGAATTAATAATTAGATTTTGATAAGTTTTACTTGGAATAAAATATTATCTTATGAAAATACGATTTCAGCTTTCATACGGACTTTACAAGTCAATTTTGATTGATAAGTAGACTCCGTGTGTGAAAGTGCATAGAAATTCAGGCTGTTGCCAAACGACAGGCCTGTCGCTACGCGACAAGCCTTGTCGCCACACGACAGAGCTTGTCGCCACACGACAGAGCTTGTCGCCAAGCGACAAGATTGGTTTTGGGGCGACAGCGTGGAGTTTTATTCCTTATCAAATTATACCTGCTTCCGGACTGTTTTATTATAAATAGGGTCCTGAACCTCCGCTTTTAAGGATCTACAATCAACAATCAATCAATTCTCATCTACAATCATCTATTATCTAAATTCTCTCTAAGCTTTCTTTCTCTCTAGCTTTTCACAAACACAATTCCACATACACGAGATCTAGAAACACCTAGCCGAATTCGAAGTTGCCTTCGCCCTAGACATGAAAGGTTATAATTTTTAAGGGTTTGGTCCCAAATCTCTATTTCCATTATTTAATTTAATTGTTTGTTTTTATTATTTTCCTTGAAGTTACTAACGCGTGTATTTTGTTATTAGAAAGAGACACGAGGCATCAAAGTATTTAGTCTCGTTTCTCTATTCTTGTAGAAAGCATGTTTAAATTTGTTTAATTCTTAGTATCATGTTAGGATGTTTCTATTGCTTTCTAGTATCATGTTTAGGGTGTCTTTTGCTCTTTTCTACTATCATGTTAGTACCATGTTAGGTTTAAAGCTTTGATTTTTATTGCTTAATGACATGCTAGGATTTGTTATTAATCTTGTTAGTATCATGCCTAGGATCTTGCTATTATTATGCTTTATGCTTTAACATGATTATTTTGATTATGATGATTGTTATTTTTGTTATTATGTTTCTTGATGATTATCATTGTTATTGCTTGATCACGCCTTTTATGCATATTTAAAGGGAATTTGTACTTGTAATCACGCTTAATAAGATAATTAATAATCATGTTTAAGGCTAATATGATTATAATTTAAGTGATCGCCAATAAACCTGTACTTGTAAACAGGTTTAGGGTTAACTTAATGATTGCATGTTAGTCAGAAAGCGCACATGAATACGAGAAGAATGAAGTAGAGGCCTTTTTAGGGCATGTTCAATCTCTTTTAGGTTGGATTTGTACCTTAATCCCCGAACCCTATTTGGTACAAGACCTTTTGGAGTTGACAATCTCATGGATCGTTAAAGGGTGTAATATTCACCTTGTGAACGGTTTACAAGTTCCTAAAACTTGTTGGCGACTCTTTTGCTCTAGCTTCTTTCCCTTTGGACGCCACCATGCTTAAGTGTATGATCACAGTGGGGTTCAAGCTTGGGGTAATGCTTCAAATATTCCCTACAATTTTTGGCGACTCCACTGGGGAGGATTTCTATTTTAATTCCTGAAATTTATTTCGGCAATGATTTAGAATGAGTGGATGAGACTCGAAAAGTTCTAAGTATTTCATGTGCGTAATTTTGATTAGCGTTATTGACATATGCATAAAAAAGGTCCTCATTGGATAGACCGTCCAAAATGAGTCAAAAACATAGGATTTTTACACGTAGGAAATTTGAGAAATATCTTTCACAACTAGAATTGAAATAATACTGCGACATCTGGAAAATTCTAAGAACGTAGATACCTACTGAGGCATGTAGGAACTAGCGTCTAGGAAACAGGGCTTGTCGCCTGTAAAGTGCTTCTGTCGCCTGACGACAGTTCTGTTGCTTGGCAACAGGGGTACTTTTGCGGCGACAGTCCCTGTAGTCTGGCGCCAAGTTCTTCCAATACCGAGCCAGAACTCTGCCTTCATGTTTTAACCATTTCTAGCACTGTTGGCTCGATTCTACTTCCTGATTGAGTTTTTCTCTCTTTTATGAAACCCATATGTGTTCTACATATGGACATAACCCTCTGGGGGTTCACGCTCCATCTATCCAATCGAACGCTCCTGGCAACGACGGGTACATCTTAGTTTATGAATCCACCAAACCGTGGAAGCAAGTTTTTAACTTGCGGGGTCCCATCCATACGCGCCAACCCTTCCAAAGGTAAGGCTTCCGCGCGATGCATCCGGACTCATAACCATGGACCCTCCTTGACTAACCCATATCCATGAACTTTAGAGAACTAGAGCCATGGTTAGATTGCAAACTCATTGCATCATTGTGACTATTTAAACTATTTGTGCATTCTTTGCTTGTGCATACCCTATATGTGCTAACCGTTTGTTTGACTTGTGTTTAAGTCTAAATAAACTAATTAATCACTAAAAAGGACTTTTTCTAACTAATTAATTAATTAATTTGACTAATTAAAGACTAATAAAGTATTTAATCTAGCTTAGTACGACTGTAGGCATGTCCCCTTAGAGTAAACTTACTGGAAACAGTCCCAGATTAATGTTCCAGCAATGGCGCAGAAGTTAGGGCTGTGGCGCCGTAGTTTACTGTTTTTCGCCTGGCGACAAAATTTTCGTTTGGCGACAAGCTTCAAACTGTGGCGACAATTCTGTTGTTCCGGCGACAGTCCAGATTCTTACTCGAGTCATCACGACGAGTCTAATTAAACAGTCTGCTAATCAGTTTAACCTATTTGTTAATGGCTTTAGCCATATTTGAGTCCTTAATTGAGTCTAGTCACATAGTCTAGCCGCATGGTCTTACACAAGAGCCTTAACATGTCACCTACACTCACTAATGTTAGCACACACTTTATATAGTCACCATGATCATGTCTTAGGTTCATGCATGAGTCGGTTTTTTCCGTCATTTGAGTTGGGGGTACATTCTATTCCTAATTTTTTCATATCTCTCCATCTACATCCTCTTTCCATTCTATACATGCTTTCCCCATGTCACAATATTCATTCTTCCTACCTTCTTCCATCCATTGCATATTGAATAGAGTTGAGTCAAATAATTAACAATGAATATCCCTTAATTTCCCTTTCCACAGTACTTGGTCAAGGAGAGAAGGACGATTAATCAAAGACAACACCTTCATTCAAGTCTCACTTTTTGATAAGCCATTCGGTCGAAAAAGGAAAGCTAAGAAGATAATGGCAAGTCAGGAAGAAGTTAACGAACTCAAGGGACAAGTGGCTAACATGGCTGAAATGTTGAGGAATCTAACTCTCCAAATCAATGACCCTGTGAGACAACAGCAAATGGAGCTCATCCAGGAAAGTTTGAGCAGATTATCCAATGACTATAGATTCCAGGGTATTAGCTCACAAGGGGTCTCGGTGGACAAGGATCTTCTTCCGCAGAAGTTCAATGCCAACGACATCCCGAAATTCAAGGCAATGGATAACCCTTATTTTCATTTAAGAGCCTTTGAAATTGTAATGAATATTAAGGGAATAGATAAGAAAGCTTTTCATTCTGTTTTTTGTCTATCTTTAGAAACCGTTTGTCAGCAATGGTACTTTTCTCTTGATAAAGAGAAAACCTCTACTTGGGATGCTATTGTAAACGCTTTCATTGATAGATATAAATGTAATATTCAAGTCGAAACCAATTATAGACAACTTGAAATGCTAAGACAAAAAGAGAATGAAGGCTTTACTTCTTTCTTTAATAAGTGGAGGGAAACTTCCACTAAGATTATTGAGGTGCCCTCCGAAAAAGAATCGGTGAGGATGTTTATCAAGAACCTCCAAGAGAAGTATTCAAAACGTTTAAAGTATCAACATAATTGAATACTTTCAAGGCCGTCTATGATATCGGTATTGAAATTGAAGATGACATCGCAAAGAAAAAAGCTACTAACAATAGTAACCACAGTGGCTGGAAAGGAAAGAAGAACGACAATCCTTCTTCTTCTGGAAACGCCCACTCTAGTAACAATGTAAGCACCTTTGACAATAACGGCGTCTTAGCTATGGATAATCAAGGATATAAAAAGAAACCCAGGAGAGATTTTTCACCCATTGGAATGACCTACGATGCTGCTTTCGATCGTCTCTATGATCGAGGATTAATCAAACCCATTGTCCCTACCGAGGATCCAACGCCAGAAAAGCGATCTTCAGGATGGGATCCCAATTCCTATTGCAAGTACCATCAAGGAAATGGTCATACCACCGATGAATGCTACAGGTTTCAAAATCTCATTCAAGATCTCATAGAAGCAAACAAGATCACATTGCCTCTAGCTAGCGAGAAGACTGGGTGATGTTGAAGCAAACGACACAAGACAAAAGGCGAACGTCAACGACAAGATTTCATGACCTCTTTTTCTATTTCTTTTTCATTTTTTTCCTTCCCTCAATAAGTCTAGCATAGGCACCTTTCTTAGATTTATTTTGTAGGTTTTTTTCTTTTTCCCTATAATAAAATAAGCATTTATTTTCTTGTATATGATCATTTCATTACATCGCATTAAAAAAAAACATGTCAAACTAAACACAAGATATACCAATGATTTGAGGCACCCCTTCTAGCCACATCATATCGCCTTTCACCTTTCAAATATACAATCCTTTTTTTTGATAAACCACTTTGAGCCTCGTCTAACGATAGACCTTTTTTTCTTCAACCTACATCTACCTAACCTTGGGGTGGGATAGTGTGCAACTTATGCAATTTTCAATTTTAATTAGCTTGAGTGATTTCAAAAGATCAAAATAAATTAAAATAGCAATAAATAAAAATGAATAAATAAAGTGTACAAGAGGGGCAAGTGTTCCAATGTCTTTGACATGAACATGTCTTTGATATGAACACATCTCAGATTGCATTTCTTATCGAGTGCTCGGTACCGTGCCTGAGAAACATGAATGCCAAGTGAGTGATAAACCGCATGATCGGGATTGCCCACACTTATAAAAATAAAAAAAATGCAAAAGCAAAAAAAAAAGGAAAAAAAGAGTTAAAACACTCAAGCATAAAAATACAAAGATTCAAAAGCAAGGTTGCACACCTTGGGGGCTTACCTAGGGTGTTGATCCTTTATCCCCTTCTTCTTCAAACCTTTAGCCTAACCACGTTACAATCCTTAAAAGACCTCTTTGAGGTATACACATACTTGTGCGAGGTTTGGCTAGAGCTACGTTCGGCCTGATTCCTAATGGATACGTAAGCAACCTCACATTGGGGTGCGGCCGTAATAAAAATGAATTCATATTTACATTCATAATTGATCATATCAAGGAATTTCCAATGCTCATCCATTTCCATTAAGAGCTAGACTTGGGGGCTTGATCCTTACATTATTAGCTTACCTAGCCTAAGAGTCATCATCATTTGACTCTTCTCAAAATACGTTTTCTACACACTTAGCCCTTGCGGCCTAACTTTAGTGTCACTTTCACACACTACACAGATACATGACCAAATAGTCTTTCCTTTAGGAACCATTTGTCATGAAATCTTAATACAACGTTGGAGCATACTTTGTCATAACAAAATCACTCATCACTCATCATTGCATCACAAAGTATGAAGTACTTAGCCTCCGCGCCTAAGTTACCTAAATACTTTCATTATCGAGTCAACCAGGATAGTCTAAGATGTTACAATCCTTGTACTGTGAGAGACAACATTAACGGATTAAGCTCATTCAACATGCACCTTCAAAAACTTCGCTTCTTTCTTTTTTCGCGTCTTTCTTTTTCGGGAGAAAGTCGGTACCCTCCACAAAAATGACAGAAGTTTTTTGCTTTTTTTTTTTTTTTGCATTTTCGACTCACACGATCATATTACAATGCACACACGAGTCATGTACACATGGAGTCATGTCGTGTTATCACATTGAGTTAAGTCTACGCACACGAGTCGATTTGAGTACATCAAGTTACACGTCGAGTCAAGCAACACTAAGTCTTAAGTCAACCCTAATTACATGAGCAAAGTCCTATAGTCCAAAATATAATGCAGGTACATTTCAGTGAGCAAGGACATTCCCGGATTTTTTCGAAAAACCGCAAATGAAAACCTGACTCTAGCGTCAGACGACAAGGCTGTCGCCTGGCGACAAAATCTGTCGCCTGACTACAGAGCGAGGACGCGGCGACAGCAGTTTCCAGCGTGCGCCGGAGCAGCAATGAGATACATGGCCCCATATTGGATTAGGCGGACCTCATACAGCAATTTCGGGTTCCTTGGTAAGCTAGTTAGCCCCTATAAGCAAATTGACATGATTAGTAGTCGACTCGATTACAATCGCAGTAAGTGATTAACCTGACGATGATCGTCTCACTTAGCTTAAGCACCTAAGCATAGGCTCATTACAAGCACCAAGGCATCGGTTCAAAAGCAAGCACTTATACGACAATTTTTCCAAAATTGGATTGTCATCCCTAACTGACAATATTTCCAAATGTGGATTGTCGCACATCTTCTTAAATGACAATTCTTCCAAGATAGGATTGTCATCTCTGGCAATATTTCCAAGCGTGGATTGTCGTGCTCCTTCTCTGTTTGGCAATTTTTTCTAAGTTTAGATTGTCATCTCTGGCAAGTTTTCCAAGATTGGATTGTCATACACATGGTTCCCTAAGGAAAAATTTCCCAAAGGATTCTCTACTCATCATAAATTTTGGCAAAGGTTCCTCAACGTGGATTTTCATTCATTTCAGTAAGTGGAAAATTTTCCCGGAGTGGATTGTCGGTCGACTCTTTTTTGCAAATGTTCCAAAACGCGGATTGTCAATAGTGGCAATATTTTCTTAAAAGGATTGTCGCATAGAGTTGGCAAATTTCCAAGGTGGATTGCTTTCAAGAGTTATATTCCAAGATGTGGATTGTTGATCGTAGCAAAGTTCTTATGACAGATTGTTACGAAGCATTGGCAACTTTTCCCAAAATTGGATTTTGGCAAATTTTCCGAGATACGGATTGTCGCTTCATCGTAGCAACATTTCCAAGGATGGATTGTTACGTGGCATTGACAACTTTCCCTAAATCGGATTGTCGTACCTCATTCAAGAGTTGTGTTGGCAACTATTCCTAAACAAAAGAGGATTGTCATCACCCAAAGCATCAACAGCAAAATTCAAGCGGCATTAAGGATCGACAGGCGTTAATCTTTGGTAATTTTCTTTGGAATATTATCGCAACAACTTAAGATGGCTTCAGGCGGAGCAATCTTCGATCATGTTCCCTGGCTTGCGGAATATGGTCACAAAGCAATGAAGATCGTTTCAAGCGAAGCAGTCTTCGATAGGATTCTCTGGCTTGCAGGAGACTATCACATCGGAAATTGGAGGCAGTTACAAGCATAGCAGTCTTTAGGCGGTATCCCCTAGCTTGAGGAAGATCGTCAAAAGCAGCAGGATGGCGTTCCCTAGCTTGTGGAAGGTTGTCACAAAAGCAATGTAACACCCCAATAATTCTCTCTTTAAACCTCTGAGGACCCTGAACAATATTCAAGAGAATTACTGGCGTGCTACCGCCACGTGTTCAAACGTTAAGGCTTTATCAGAAAATAGCAGCGGAAAAACTAAATCAGTTATAAATAAGTTTCAAAACCAACGAATGAAACCAAATTAAGTCATACAACTTGGAACCATTAAGGCCCTTATTCAAAACCCAATAAAAGTAGTAAGTGATTAAATTCAGTGTTCAAATAAATTCAAACCCAAAAGAAATAGTGTCGAATAAAATCGAATTAAAATAAATTCAAACTTGCAAAAGAAATAAAATGAAACAACCAACTCTCTACTCAAGATCCCACAACCCTGATGAATGCTGCATGTGTAAGAACCTGTGGTAATTCTGCTCCCCAATATTACAAGTGTAAAAATTGGATCGTCACAGGGTCATTGAAAGGCGAAGGCCATGACCAAAGAAAGACACACAAAACACGCAATCAGCAAAGCTGAGTACATACAAGCTGCAAAATAAATTAAGAATTCCATAACATGCTACTAATAATCAATCATCATGCATCATTAAATTATAGACTCAACACACGACTCAACTATTTATATACTAAGACTCCATTAATTAATAATAGGTAAATCATTATTTTTATTCATTGGATTACGCAATAGACAAGGTTGTCCAACCCATGCTCCATTTGGAACATCAATAAAAGAAAAACCCCATGCCTCCTTTCGGAAACATCAATAAACATCCAACGACCACGGGCGCGACTCCGTGACCGTAGTTAGTATGAGATCTCACCTAACTCCTAGTTTTGAAAAATATTTGAAATAAGAGACTCGTAGATCAGACGGCCTCGAGAAAAGTACACGGCTAATACCGCATGTACCCCAACCCCTGATTGTCATTACTCCAGAAGTGCACCAATCCAAAGTTTTATTGCTCATCCATCTTGCACTTTACGTGGTTTACAGGTTTAGACTTGGTGATGACTCATATGCATAACAATACAATAAATCCAATATCAATTCAATCAAGTAAAGCAACTTTTCAATTTCAATTCTTGATTTATTAGTGGCAAGCAACATTTATTATTTATTCCTTTACTACCTCGGTGTATAAACACCTTGAGTGCATAAGGCACCCCCAAACTCTTAACCTTGTCTTATAAGACATGAACCATTCCTTTACTCATCCTATTTCATTAAATCATGAATGAGTAATAATTAAGTCATTTCACCAATCACATACCTTTGCCTCCAAGCGCACCTTGCATAATTAGAACATAACCAATAATTACAATAAGAAATAGTGCACGTCAAAGGAAATTCACAATGTATAACCAAACAATTTAACCCAGTCATCCCTAGACATGATACTAAGTTCTCGATCCGTCCTTAAACATGCACCTAAAAGCAAGGTTTTGTAACTTGTACGTACCTTGAGCAAACGAATTGGTATGCCACTTTACTAACTAGAAATCACCCTCAATAAACTCCTCTCCTAAGCCAAATAATAACATCTCAATCAATACCCAATCAATTAAATTTACAGCAATACTAACTTACTTTAAAACCTTCAAAATCCAAATCAAACAACACTCTAAAACCTTCCCTTTTGTTAAAATTTAAGGCTTATATATAGTTCTTTAAATTTTTCTTCATAAAAAACCTTAAAATACACTCTTATACATGAAATTACATCAAGTTCAAAGTCTAATAAAAATCTGAAAATTATATAAAAACCCCTAAAATCTCTCTTTTTAATGGGTGATTAAACCCTCTTTATAAAACATCAAAAGTAGTACTTAGAAACTATTTCCAACACTTGAAACTTCAATAAAAACATATATTTATGCTTAATTAACTTTAAACATAATTAATTTTATTAATCAAACTCAAGGATAATATTTTAAGTATGTAAAAACTTCGTTAAAATCAAAAACTGCCCGAAAATTATATTTAGAAGCTGAATTTGGCCTTGACAGGGTGGTGCTCACTACCATAGGTAGTGAGTCTTTCTTAAAACGTGGTTTCCACATGGAAAACACTACTTTTTTGTCAAAATCGGAAGAGTTTAGAACCTGATCGGGATTAATATTAACAAACGGAAATCTAAAAATTAAAACACGAATCTATGTGTTCAAAATAATCTGGAATTAAGTTAAACTAATCAGTAGTTATAATCACCAAAATTTCAAAACATCATTACTATAAAAGCCCTAAATCAATTGTTCATAAAAACCCTAAAATCATGATTTTCAATAAATTGAAACCCTAGGTTTATAATTCATAAAATATGAAATTTATAACATAAATATAATCTGAAATTTATAATCTTTATACCATTAAAATATAATTTGATACTAAAAATATAATCTTTATACTAAAATCAAAACCCAAAACAATTAAATTAACATTAAGCAAAATAATGAAACAAAGGAGGATGAAAATAAGACTAACCTTTTTGTGTGGGAAATTTTTGGAGATTCATGGAATATTTATAGGAGAGAATTATTGTAGGGTAAAAAGAAAGATTGGGCCTCATAAAAATAATGGGTCGATTAAGTAAACAAATAGGTTAGGCTTGTATGATTAGACATAAATTGTAGAATAAAGGTGCATAAAATAATTTGTTCAAATAATTTTTGACCCAGATTAATAATTTGAAACTTTTGAAATTAAATTATGAAAAATAACAAATAAATATTATAAATAAAATAAATTTTCATTTATAAAATATTTAAAAATACGGGGGATTACAAGCAAACATAACAAATCGGTTACCTCCAGAGATGTGTGCTCGACGGTGCAAGATACGCGTTTCTTAACTCTCTTATCTGTTTTAACTAACGCTAGTTTGCAGGTATCGGCGTTACAAGAATGATTTGGGATCGCAGAACGTTCTGAATCATTCTCCGTCCCTATCGCTACTTTGACTTTCGTTTTCGAAACATGCGTTTCTCCAAACTCAGTCAAAGTAGGGGCTTCTGTAGACACCCAAATGTGTCTCCCCAAAACCAAACCCAGTGATGAATACCTTTCATGTCATTTGATTATCGAACGAAGTGAAAGTGTGAAAGATCAGGTCTTGCGGTTAGTTTTTATTAAAAATTCTTTCTTTCTGTTTTCGAAAAACAACTCTATTTTATGAAAATAGCCAATCCAGTTTAGTTTGTTCTACGAAAAGGGTTTAATAATAGTTTACTTTGATGGGGCTTGCAAAGAGCTTTCCAACGATATATTATAAGCCCAATTCCGATGAATAATGAGGAAGTTATGGCCAAAATACTAAACTGGGCCCGGTTTGATCTTTACATGCGGCCCAATGATCTAGGGGAGGGCCCAATGTTAATTATTATTCCTAAAGTTATTAGAATTAATTATAATCTTCTAGAATTCTCTAGAAGGTCTCTTAATTCCTAATAACATTAGAATTAATAATTAGATTTTGATAAGTTTTACTTAGAATAAAATATTATCTTATGAAAATACGATTTCAGCTTACATACGGACTTTACAAGTCAATTTTGATTGATAAGTGGACTCCGTGTGTGAAAGCGCGTAGAAATTCTGGTTGTTTCCAAACAACAGGCCTGTCGCTACAAGCCTTGTCGCCATGCGACAGAGCTTGTCACCAAGCGACAAGATTGGTTTTGCGGCGACAGCGTGGAGTTTTATTCCTTATCAAATTCTACCTGCTTCCGAACTATTTTCTTATAAATAGTCCTGAACCTCCGTTTTTAAGGATCTACAATCAACAATCAATCAATTCTCATCTACAATCATCTATTCTCTAAATTCTCTCTAAGCTTTCTTTCTCTCTAGCTTTTCACAAACACAATTCCGCATACACGAGATCTAGAAACACCTAGCCGAATTCGAAGTTGCCTTCGCCCTAGACGTGAAAGGTTATAATTTCTGAGGGTTTGGTCCCTAATCTCTATTTCCACTATTTTATTTTATTGTTTGTTTTTATTATTTTCCTTGAAGTTACTAACGCGTGTATTTTGTTATTTGAAAGAGACACGAGGCATCAAAGAATGTAGTCTCGTTGCTCTATTCTTGTAGAAAGCATGTTTAAATTTGTTTAATTCCTAGTATCATGTTAGGATGTTTCTATTGCTTTCTAGTATCATGTTTAGGGTGCCTTTTGCTCTTTTCTAATATCATGTTAGTACCATGTTAGGTTTAAAGCTTTGATTTTTATTGCTTAGTGACATGCTAGGATTTGTTATTAATCTTGTAAGTATCATGCCTAGGATCTTGCTATTATTATGCTTTATGCTTTAACATGATTATTTTGATTATGATGATTGTTATTTTTGTTATTATGTTGCTTGATGATTATCATTGTTATTGTTTGATCACGCCTTTTATGCATATTTAAAGGGAATTTGTACTTGTAATCACGCTTAATAAGATAATTAATAATCTTGTTTAGAGCTAATATGATTATAATTCAAGTGATCGCCAATAATAGTTTTCTTGTGCATTAAATTCAACCAACATAGATAAACAGGTTTAGGGTTAACTTAATGATTGCATGTTAGGTAGAAAGCGCACATGAATACGAGAAGAATGAAGTAGAGGCCTTTTTAGGGCAAGTTCAATCTCTTTTAGGTTGGATTTGTACCTTAATCCCCGAACCCTATTTGGTTCAAGACCTTTTGGAGTTGACGATCTCATGGATCGTTAAGGGGTGTAATCTTCACCTTGTGAACGGTTTACAAGTTCCTAAAACTTGTTGGCGACTCTTTTGCTCTAGCTTCTTTCCCTTTGGACGCCACCATGCTTAAGTGTATGATCACAGTGGGGTTCAAGCTTGGGGTAATGCTTGAAATATTCCCTACATTATGCGTGACTAACGAAAAGAGTTTTGAGTTCAGTTTTGGTTTTAATAAGGGCCTATAATGGTTCCAAGTTGTAGGTTGTTTTTTTTTTACTTCGTTTGACTTTGGTTTGACTTTATTTTTGTCGATTGACTTTTTCAAGTTTACTTGTTTTGAAAGGTTTTGAAATTAGTCTTCCGCTGTGTGTCTTTGATAGTTGCCTTAGCCATTTTCACGGTGGCGGTAATGTCTTAGATATTCCTATTTATAGTTTTATACAGGGCAAAACAGGTATTTTAAAAGAAAGGAATTTCTAGGGTGTTACAAAGTGGTATCTGGGAGCTTTGGTTGAGATTTTTATTACCACTAAAGCCAAAAATGTGTTTTAAAGTGTTTTGTTTTAAAACTTGACCAAGTGCTTATTTAATTAAGCGGTGTTAAAGTAAGTTCATTTAAATTTTATTTTTGTTTTTATTTTAGGAATGACCAATTTTTTTTTATGAAGAAAAAGGTGCAAAAATTTTTTTTAATGAAGAACATCCGAAATTTTTTTATTTATTAAGGATGTTCGAATTTTTTTTAAGAAAGCCGAAATTTTTTTTCATCTTTTTCGAACCTTATTTTCAAATCTTATTTTAAAAAGAGGAGTCAAAAATATTTTTAGTTTGTTCATGTTGCAGGAAAGCAAGGATTAAGGTAAGAAATATGTGTTAAAAGATTTTATAAGCATGTTGGTGAGCTTGGGTAGGAGAAGAAAGGGCATATAGGCTAGAATTTAATTTCTTTCCTATGTGCATATTTTTTTAAGAGGTGTTCAAGCATGTTGTATGACTAAATGTTTATTGATGACAGCATGTAATATGTGAATCATTATATGTGAGCTATCAAGATTGTTTGATTGAGCACCGAACTTAATTTTCTGCAAGAACTGTACTATATGGTTATGGAAAGGGTTTAATATTGGTAGTTAATTCCGTTTTCTTGTAGGATCCCTAAACCTATACCCTGTGAGTTTCTATGATCACAATCTTGAGGAATGTTAAGGATTTTGAGAGTTCAATTGCTTATGTTAGGATGGTTCGCTTCAATGGTCTTATTTGAGATGTTTTTTTTCGAAGAAATCTTGGATGCACGTCATCACATGAGTGTGAGTATTGTTTTTTGGGATAATTTGTTGTTGAGATAAATTGTCTAATTATTAAGAATGAGTTTTTGAGTTTTGTTCACTTGTGCATGAAGACACCAAGTTATAAAGATAAGGAAATTGATTTTAATGCACATGGTTAAAGAGCTTAAAGATGAAGTCATTTGGGATATTATCTATTTTGAGGAATATGTTTTGTCTTTGAGCACGAGTTTGAATTGGAATCGAAATTGAACAAGAGCCTAAGAGAGGTGAGCATAGGAAATGGTTAGAGATGAGTAATGATGAAAGTTATTATATGAGCTGAGGGATACTCAATGCGGAGCAATTGAAGTTTGATATTTTAAGCTTAGTGACTGATCATTTCTTATGATTAAAGTTATTTAATTTGGGATAGAGAATTGAGCATATATATTTTAATATATGATTGGAGTTTTGAGAAGTCATGATCTTGTTGGAATATTGAGGACTCTTGTTATGTTGGACCTTAAATACATTGTCACATGTTCAACCTTGAGAATATTGACATATGTTATTTAGGAGTTATGAGTATTTATTCTTTCACTTGGGATATGAGGTTAAATTATTTTACTTCAAGGAGTCATTTTGTGTAGCAATGCTATCATTTTGGAGAAAATTCTTGAAATTATTCACCTAATCTTTTAGAGTTGTTCAACAACCTTATGATTTCTATTGTTTTCCAAGTACTACTCATTTCTTCTTCCCTTTGTGAGTAGCAGTTAATGGGGATATTTTTTATTTTTGATTATTTGTTTAACTATATGAACATTGGTTGTTTATCAATCAAGATTTTATGTATTCGAATTTTGGGAATGAGGACATAAAAATTTTACCTCAAACCTTAATTCGAATTAAATGATAATTGTTTTTTTAATGGAGTTTAGTGGTTGGTGTTAGTTGATTAGAATAAGAGGAAGCTAAGTGTTTCAACTCAACCTATATAGCAACCAGTTTTATCATAAAGAAAATATGGTGACAAGAAACAATTCCAGTAATGGAATTATTTGAACAAAGTAGTAAGGCAAGCTTGACAGATTGCCAAGGATGATATAACCACCAACAATCCCATAGTGGGAAAAAGGTGTAACAAGATGGTGTTAAAAGGTGAAAACTATATATATACCAAAGGGAGATCAATTCCCGAAGTTTTGACTGTTGAGTTAAAGAGTTATACAGGTTGTTTAAAAACAATTTGTGTCTTGAGAATTTGTTGGGAGTGAATAAAAGTTTGTACAGTAAGTACTGGAAAGATTTGATTTTTTTACCATGTCAGTGGGAACAAACAAGTTGTGAATACATCCGATCTTATTTGGAGACGTTTGAGATAACAAACTCGAAATAAGTTTTACCAGTTTTTCATGCAGATAGAAAGAAAAGATAGTGAGGTTTAATTAAGTGAAAATGAAAAGATTGCTTGCTTTCGAGAAGTACTCCAAATCGTTAAGATCTTGAAGTTTTCAAGGAAGTGGTGTTGCTGAAGGAGATGAAGGATGGTGAATGATGAGTTCCAATGGTAATTGTCAAGACATAAAGTTTTTGGGAGTTGGATTGATTTGTATAAAGAGTGATTAGTTCAAGTATTCGCTGAAAGAAAGGTGAGACCAACGATGAAGAAAAGGGATCAAAACAAGAAAGAAGGTAGGCAAAAGGTCAACAATATGACTAAAGAAGCTTTAAAGGAATATTTTGAAAATAAGAAAAAGCAGGAGGGTGGCTTAAGTAACTCTTGAAAGTTAAGGAAGTTTAAACCATGAAGAAATAATATACTTAAAGGTATTGAGATTATTGAACTATTAATATGAAAATGCCATAAAGGAGAAGAATTTATAACAAGATTTACGAATTTGATTGGGATATTTTGATATGATTTAAGTAAAGATTGGTCATGAAGTGATTGAAGTTGAGATTATTTAGGGGTCACGAGATTTATTCAAGGGATGCGAGAAGAAAAATTATGGATTAATTGAAAAAAAAAAAAAGAAATGTAAGCAAGGGAAATATAAGCAAAGGATATACAGGTTAAGTGAAGTTGGAGGTATAATATGGACATATTTGCGTGTGGATAAAGGATTAACGTTGCATTATTTAAAAAGGAGTTGAAGGATATTATTGTAAGTCAGTAAGGAAAGGGTTACATTGCCTTGAGGAGCGCAAGTAATTGTTAAAGAGGAAGGATGAAAGTGTTTGTATAGTGTCTATTGAGGATTGATCAAAGTGACAATGAAGAGTAATTATCTGTTGATTCTAAGCGACAATTTGTTTGATCAAATGAAAGGAGAAAATATAATATCGAGATTAGACTTGGGGATAGAACTACTAAGTAAAAATATTCGAAAGAGGAGATTTCGAATTTGGCGCTTATGACAAGGTTTGGACGATTCGAGTTTTCATTTTTGCCTTTTAGGATAATGAGTCACCTATAATTTCCACGGACTTATGGAATCCAATGTTTTCATTGAAGGTATTTTGGTGAATTCTAAGAATGGGAAGGAAAGGACGATGTGAACATCTGTAATAAAACGTGTTGATGCTTAGATAGAAGCGAATGCACGCAAGTTTTTCCCGAGTGTGAGTTGTGATTGAGAAAGGACCATTTTGGGAAACCTTGTGATAAGAGAAAATGTTGATGTAACAGGGATAGAAGCGGTGAATTATGGACTCCGTGATAAAACAATTGTTGTTGAGGTTTAAGTTGGACAACGGTGTGGAAGATTTTGATAGATTCAAAAGGATTATTGACAAGTGAATGCCCTGGCAAAGAATAATTGGAAGTTCATGGGAAGTAATAAGTGTGAAATAATTTTGTATGAATAAATGATTATTTGTGAATGAAGTTTAAAGTTTAAAGTTGAGATAGACTCTCACACGTAAGGATTTAAATATGTAACAAGAAATGATTGGAGTTGATAAAGGAACATGGAAGGGACATTCAATGTCATTGAAAGAGAAGTAATGTATTGGGCAAATACATTGCTAATAATGTTAAAGTTAAGGGGGAATAAGGAAATTAATCTCCTCGAAAGTGTTGGAAAAGAAAAGTTAAGAAAATGTTGGGGTAACTACAGCATGAGACCAACAATATTCGAGGAAATGAAGAAAAAAAATCAAGTAGAGAGTGTGAATTTGATCGAATATGTAAGAGGATATGTCATTTTAATATTCATGGAGATAAAAGCTTGAGTATACTTTGTAAGAGTAAGAAGTTTAAAGGGAATATAACGGAAGGAAAGTGAAATACAACCAGGAAAGGATAAGCTGCAAAAATGATTTGATAAAGGTGTATTGAGGGTTTAGAGTGATTGATTTATTCGGATTGTGGTGGATAGATTGTCTAAGTCCGCGATGTTTAAAAACCGATGAAGGAGACTTGGAAGATGGAGCAACTTGCGAAGGCTTACATCAAATTTGTTGTGAGATTACATGGAGTTCCTGAGAATATCATGTCGGATATACATTCCTAGTTTCTTTCAAGAAATGGAAGGTATACAGGAGAACTTTGGTGATACATTGAGGACGACTACAACATCAACCCAATGGTATAATGACGAAATAATATTTGACAGGGGAATTTATGCAGAAAACATGTGTATTCAATTTCAGAAAAGGATGTAACAAAGTCACCATACAAGCTAGCATTGGTATGACAACATTTTGAGGTTGGAATAAAATAACCATGAAAGTTCACTATGTCGAGAAACATTAGTGACTGAAGCAAGAAAAGTATACATGAATGGATTTGATCTGAGTAGTGCAAGTTAAACAGCGAATAAGGCACAAGTGTTATTGAAAGTGTAACCCAAAAGACAAAAGATGAATTTTGGTAAGAAAGAAAATTTGAGCCAAAGTATATAGAAATAAATATGAATTTGCATAGAATTGGTAAAGTGGCGAATAACTTGGCATATTATCGGACCTTGGTAAAGTATATGACAATTTTCATAAGTCATTGTGAAAGAACATTAACTAAAGGTATGAGTTGCAAAGGGATCTATTGAGTTCAGCCAATTTGATCATGAAAAAAAAAATAAAAAAAAATAAAAATAAAAATAACTAGACAAAATCAAAGTTTAGAATATCAAAGTGCTTCATACTTTTACTAGAAGATTGGTAAAAGATAGTATAGATGGAAATTGATTATTTTTGGTATAATGAGTAAGGAATTAATAAGAAATTTTGGTTCGCAACAAGGAATGCATACAGAGAAGTATTATGACCTTACCAAGGATGGAATGAGAAAAGATCAACATAATTCTAAAGTCGAGTTAAGTGGAGTTACGGGGGCGTAACTCGTTTTCTTTAAGGGGGTAGAGTGCGATAGAATTACGCGCTTTTTCCTTAATTTTGGCATTTTAAAATGCTTTTTCGTCAGTTTTACACCGATTTAGTTGATAAGTTTGATTATTTAACACACTAAGATGTGTAAGTTTATTACCAAAGTTGATTTTTACACTAATGCTAGTGTGAGTTTGTTAGATAGTTTAATAGTTTACACATTATTTTGTGTAAGTTTGTTAGTAAAGTTGTTATCTTACACATTATTTTGAGTAAGTTGGTCGGTAAGTTGGTTACTTTACACACTAGTTTGTGTGTGAATGAATAGATGAGGTAGAAAGGAAGTATCACAAAAGTACAGCAACTAAAAGTATTAAGAAATTTTTTTGAGATTTTAAGTATTTGTTTGCCTTTAAACGAGTTTTTAAAGTTTTCGTACCTAAGTTTCGAGGACGAAACTTCTTTTAAGGGGGGTAGACTGTAATACCCCATATTTTTACGTATTTTTATAAAGTATTTAAGTATTAATAAAATGTATTGTTAAGGGCTCAAGTATTTTAATTAAATATTTTAAGGGGTTAAAGTATTTTAAATATAAGGTTTTATAAAAGTAAAATATATTTTGGGCCAAACATTTATTAATTATTGGGCAATGTAAATTATTCCTACATACTCTTATTGGAATAACCCATTCCAAAACCCATAACTTAAGCCCTATCCCATAACTTAAGCCCACATTTTTATAAACCCAAATTTAACCCTACATTCTCTACTCTATAAATACACCATGAATCCCCATAAATTTCCCACACAAAAAGGTTAGTCTTATTTTCTTTCTCCTTTGTTTTATTAATTTGTGTAATTATAATTATTGATTTATGGGTTTTGATTTTATTGTTTGAAATTAATTTAATTAGTATCAAATTGTATTTTGATGATTTAACTTTATAATTTCAGATTTTATAAATGTCATAATTTTCAGATTTTGTAAATTTTATAACCTAGGGTTTTTAATTATTGAAAATCACGATTTTAGGGTTTTTACGAACAATTGATTTAGGGCTTTTATAGTAATGATGTTTGAAATTTTGGTGATTATAACTACTGATTAGTTTAACTTAATTCCACATTATTTTGAAGACGTAAATTCGTGTTTTAATTTTTAGATTTATGTTTGTTAATATTAATCCCGTTTTAATCCCGATTAGGTTCTGAACTCATCCGATTTTGATAAAAAAAAAAAAGTAGTGTTTTCCATGTGGAAACAGCGTTTTAAGAAAGACTCACTACCTTTGGTAGTGAGTACCACCCCCTCGTGGCCAAATTCAGCCTCTAAATATGATTTTCGGGCAGTTTTTGATTTTTAACGAAGTTTTTCTTATGCTTTAAATTTTATCCTTGAGTTTAAAGGGTAAGAGATAATTTAATGTTTCTATGGATAATTTATGTATAAAGATGTATTTTGATGAAGTTTTAAAAGGGTTTTTGATTAGTTTAAAATGCTGGAATTTTATTTAAACTAGTATAATTGTTATTTTAAGGAAAGGGTGTGATTACCCATTAAAAAGGAGTTTAATTAAGGGTTTTTAAATAATTTTCAGATTTTTTTTTAAGTAGTCTAAAGTAAATTTAAGTTCCTGGAAATTGTGTATACAAGGAGAATTAATATAGTATTATTGTCCCTCTATGTAGGAAACTTGATTCGGGAATTGTTATAGTGTAATCGGCTACTTTAAGGGCTTATTTGAGGCACGTTCGCGTACTTACCATAATTATGTTGGTGTAGTAGCATGCTTAATGTGTTTGATTGGTTACAAGTAGTATCATGCTAGGTTTGGATTGGAAATTATGATTTGGATGTTATTGGTGATTGGATTATGAAGCATGATTTGTTTGTGATGGATTATTGGATGGAAAATAATAGTTTGGAATATTAGTTATGAACCACATATTTATTTATGGCATGTTAGAGAGCATGTTTAATTAAACTAAATTTTTAATTTGGTTTGGAATATTGAAAAGGAATTTTATTATGGTTTACATAATTTTTATTGATGCTATAAGCATGAGGAGAAAGCTATATAAGTGTCCATGTACAGGAGAAATAAATTATATGTTGGTGCCTTAGTGCACTTAAGGTTTTTTTAACACCGAGGGATAGGATTTGTGGCGCTTTATGCGTTTAAGGTGTCATTGGCACCGAGGTAGAATTAAAAAGGGTTCAACATTAAATATTATGTGGTCACTAATTATTCAAGAATTAAATTGGTGTATTTGATTGATTGAATAATTATTGTTGATTGAATGATTATGGTTTTGAGAGTGATCGTCGAGGTTAGTAATCTGTAAATAACGTAAAATGAAAGAGATTGCGCACCAAAACTCTTGGAACGTATATACCTTGAGTATGAACATATGGGGGGAGTTATGTGACTTTATATTTGATCATAACTTCTACTGGAGTACAAGACGCTGTACATTCCTTTTATTGTTATTATGCGCAGGAATTCCGCCACTTACGAGTGGTTTTTGATTCTGGCACGATTAGCTCCCGTGTCAGTAACCTCAATTTATTGGGGGAGGTTAGTGGGAAACCCGTTCGATGCGTAATCAACGCTAAATAAATTATTTAGTGTCTAGTGAGAACTTTTATTGAATGTTGTATGCTTGAAAAACAGGTGCAACAAGGTAAGTCGTGTGTTGATAGGGAATTGTGTGCTAGTGTGTTAATTACGCTTATGTACTCAGCTTTGCTGATTGTGTGTTTTGTGTGTTTGTTGGCCTTGTCTTTATCTTGGCCCTATGATGACCCATTTTTAATGGAGAGTCGTGGAAATAGGTAGAGATAAGCTTTTCAGGTGATGAAGCATTTTCATTAATGGGCATGAGTGAAGAGCGAATCATGCTAGTTTCTATAAGTATATGATGTGTTTATTGCTTTATTTATTTATGACTTGATTATTATGCGTGACTAACGAAAAGAGTTTTGAGTTCAGTTTTGGTTTTAATAAGGGCCTATAATGGTTCCAAGTTGTAGGTTGATTTTATTTTACTTCGTTTGACTTTGGTTTGACTTTATTTTTGTCGAATGACTTTTTTAAGTTTACTTGTTTTGAAAGGTTTTGAAATTAGTCTTCCGCTGTGTGTCTTTGATAGTTGCCTTAGCCGTTTTCACGGTGGCGGTAACGTCTTAGATATTCCTATTTATAGTTTTAAACAGGGCAAAACAGGTATTTTAAAAGAAAGGAATTTCTAGGGTGTTACAAATACCGAGCTAGCAGCCCGCACCAAGTGCGGGGGTTGCGAGCAAGCTGCGGCTAGCAGCCCGCACCTAGTGCGTGGCGTGCTAGCATGTGCCCGCACTAGGTACGAGGCAAGCTAGTAGCAGCAAACATCCCGCATTTTGTGGTGCGGGGATGGCTGGGCCGAGGCTAGGGGCAACAGCAAAATGAGAAGCCTACTTGGGTGCCTTGGTGCCCAAGTGGGGGTTTCCATGTGGCGCAAGGTGAGGGGGAGAGTGGAGAGCAAGTTTCGTCCCTATCTCAAAATGGTCCTCACCTACTCCTCCTTGTATGCTTGCCACTTGTTGAATTATTACTAGTTTGATTATTAATTTTATTTTAGCTTTAAAAATAAAATGAGAAAATCAAATTCTCCCACATTGATGGGAGAGCTTTTCACACTCATGATTTTCCCTATAAATACCCAAGTTGGGGTATTGGGAAAATCACTTGAGTAAGAGTTGGAAAAGGCATCACTAGTAGTGAAAACCTTTGAACTCAAGAGTTGAAAAAGGCATCATCATTGTGAAAACCTTTGAACTTAATTACTCGGGTTTCGGTCGGGCCTTGCTAACTCCAAGGCATTGGACCTAGTCGGTGTTCGAGTTGTGGGTGGACTTCCGTTGGAGGTCGTCGTATTTCCGAGGCTAGGTTTCGAAGTAAGAGCCCCTCGAGGTCGGGCGAAGCACGCGTCAAAGGTATAATTATTATCATAATCTTGTCTTTAAGTTAATTATGTTTATGGTTTTATTTATTGCGAGTGCGGTCTTGGTTTTGGGTTTGTTTCTGCGGTGAGTCGGACTCACCAAACCCCAACAGTGCACACAACCAAAATTATTCCCAAGAACTATGCTTTAATAAAATTGGTTCAACTTGGTGCAATAAAATAAATAAGGGCAATACTCACTATTTATTTAATTAATTTAAATTAATCATGTGATTTGACAAAATAAAGGGGAGTTGGAATTATGAACATAAAATTCAAATAAAGATTCCAACTTTAACTTGTGAATCCTTGAAAAATTATATCTTCCAATATGAAGATAAATGAAATTTCTATCACAAGATTCAAACTTTATGATTCCAATCAACTTAATACATGATTAAATCAAAAGTTCAACCAAAAATTCATGGAATTTAGTAACTCAAAGTTCCAACCACTTAAAACAATTAAAGATTGGATCTTTAGTACTTAGAAGCCTCAAAGAATAAATTTTTCACACTTAATGCAATGGATTGGCAATTATGTGAAAAATTTAACCAATCTTTCAAGCACTAATTACTACAAAGTAACCATGCTTAAAGAGGTCAAAAATTGCAGAAACATTAAGGAAAGAACCATGTACATAATCACCATAAATATTCCATTAAGATTCAAGGTTAAAAGATTTAAAAAATTTCGTCAAAACGAAAAACCCTCGAAAAAGGCATTTCTGGTCAGATTTTGGCCTTATCTACATCCCTGAAAGGAAAAAAAAAAACCATTTCCATAACGCTGTTTCCACCCAAAATTCACTATTTTTGGGCGAAAGTCTGGGTTCAGGGGCCATAATCAGCTTTAAAACGAGTTTAAAATTAATAAAACAGAGCTACTAATCTAATTAGCAACATGAATCAGAAAAATAAATCAGTAAAAACACCTTGAAAATTATTTGTTATAAAAATAAATGAGCAAGGCTCCGATACCGCTGTTGGGTTTCGATGAGTCCGACTAACCGCGAAAATAAACCCCGAGCCCAAGAACAAACTCAAAATTAATATAACAAAATGCATAAATAACAAGAATAGAGAAAAGACTAAATTACCCTTGTAGCGTGCTTCGCTCACCCGGACGGAGCTCTTACTTGAAAAAAGCCGAGCCTCACAAATGGCAAGGACCTCCAACAAAAGTCAACCCACAACTCAACCCGACCGGCACAATACTTGGAGGTTAGCCAAGTCCGACCAAAAAGACTATCCGAGTAATTATTGAGCTTATAGGTTTTCTCTTAAGTGGAGATGCCTAATTGAGCTCTGACTCAAGTGAGTTTTCCCATATCCCAAGTTGGGTATTTATAGGGAAACTCAAGTGAGAAATCCACTCTCCCATCAATGTGGGAGAGTTGGTAAAATCAATTTTCTCCTTTTATTTTTAAATCAAAAACAAAAGAAAATAGCCAACAACTAATTAATTAACAAGTGGCACACTTAGAGGAGGGGTTAGGTAAGGACCACATGGGAAAAGGGGGGGGGGACCAAACTTGATCCCCAAGGCTTGACAAAACCAGCCCTCATGCTCCACTTGCCCCAACCAGCAGCTGCCACGTGGCAGGCCAAGCCAAGCACCCAAGCAACCCCTAGCTGGTGCTTGGTGTGTTGATGGTTGCTGCTAGCGTGGCTGGTGAAGCACCATGCGCACCATGCTGCTACTAGCTATTGCGGGCTAGCGCGCATTGCGTGCTGGCCCTGCTGCTAGCTGCTGCGGCATGGCTGTTGTGCTAGCACGCCATGCGCGCAATGCTACTGGGTGGCTGCGGGCTACCATGTGCTGGCAGCCTTTCTAGCCATGGTGCACTAGAAAGTGTTTCGATTATTGGATTTTCAAAACCATTCTTATTATATCACATACATACAAATATTCTTTCATGAACAATTTCAAGAAAGTGTTTCGATCAGAAATACATCTACCAAATTTCATAAGAGAGAAATCACTAGAAATATCTTTAATAGATATTAGCAACATGACTAACATAAAAGGTTTCAACATAGTTAACACTATGAATTAGTTTAATCCTTTAACAACTAGTCTTTGCTCTAGAAAACATTTTTCTTCTCTGTCTGTTTTGCTTATAATGGGTCTTACCCAATCAGGCATAGTAATCAAGTATCACACACTTGCTTTTAGACGTGGAATTTGTTTCAGATTTTTTTCATGTTTTTAAAACCACTTGAAGTTATGATTCGTTAAATCATTCTTGTGTCATGCATGATCCTTAAATTCCAAAATTAATGTTTTCAAACTCTTAGCCAATATAAAAATTATATTTCTTTGACTAAGTTTTAGATATGCTAGTCATTTTGTGGGTTTTTACGGAACAAGTGAAACGTATACAACAACTTTGTTTAATTTCGATGTGAAATGACAAGACAAGGTGTGCACTTGGAATATACCACCTTTGACACATGGTTGGTATTCCCATTACACTTAATGAGACAACGTGTTGTAATTACATGAGGTGAATCATGCTCATGTTATTGCTTTTATTTGAGTACTTTTCGAACTTGTTCAAGATTATCGAATTTGCTTTTCTCGAACTCCTTCAAGGCTTTTGAACTCTTTCAAGATTCATATATGATTCCCACTTACCTTATTGAAGAAGCACATTAGCATGAGGTGAACCAAACATGGTTTGAGCCATGTTTGTTTGTTGCTTTTCTCGAACTCTTTGGAGATTTATACTACTCCCTATTTACCTTTTGGAAATTACATCATTTCCATAAGGGCACCTACTTGAGCAACAAACATTTTGTGCTAATTATTACTTATATAGTAGTACCCCGTGCTCTATATAAGAATTGAATGCGCATTAAACGATTTAATACAACTTTTATCCATGTTTTTGTAAAGAAACTTTATAAGAACTTTTCTTATCCATATCGCATATGAAGTCTTTGCTACATCTTGATTTGACGTATGTAGTTTTATTTAGTGTAATAGATTAGTTTTAAAAGTATATCTCTAAAACATTGGTTGGAAGATAGGTTATTTCATCCATTATCAAATATATCTAATATAGTTTTGTAGCTCCTTCCACAAACACTTCACAAGGTTTTCTTTCAGAATTTGTTGTAAAATAATTTCACAACTCTTGGATGTTTATTAAGATCTTGACTCGAAGTCTCATTATTAATATAACAAAATGCATAAATAACAAGAAAAGAGAAAAGACTAAATTACCCTTGTAGCGTGCTTTGCTCACCCGGACGGAGCTCTTACTTGAGAAAAGTCGAGCTTCACAAATGGCAAGGACCTCCAACGAAAGTCCACCCACAACTCGACCCGACCCGGTCCAATACTTGGAGGTTATCCAAGTCCGACCAAAAAGCCTACCCGAGTAATTATTAATCTTATAGGTTTTCTCTCAAGTAGAGATGCCTAATTGAGCTCTTACTCAAGTGAGTTTTCCTATATCCCAAGTTGGGTATTTATAAGAAAACTCAAGTGAGAAATCCACTCTCCCATCAATATGGGAGAGTTGGTAAATTCAATTTTCTCCTTTTATTTTTAAATCAAAAACAAAAGAAAATAGCCAATATCTAGTTAATCAACAAGTGGCACACTTAGAGGAGGGGTTAGGTAAGGACCACAAGGGAAAAGGGGGGACCAAACTTGATCCCCAAGGCTTGAGAAAACTGTCCCTCATGCTCCACTTGCCCCAACCAGCAGCTGTAACGTGGCAAGCCAAGCCAAGCACCCAAGCAGCCCCTAGCTGGCGCTTGGTGTGCGGCGGGCTGCTGCTAGCATGGCTGGCGCAGCACTATGCGCGCCATGCTGCTGCTAGCTGCTGCGGGTTGGCGCGCCATGCGTGTTGCCCTTCTGCTAGCTGCTGCGGCATGGCTGCTATGCTAGCTCGCCATGCGCGTAATGCTGCTAGGTGGCTGGGGCTGCCACACACATGCTAGCATGGCTTGCTAGCCATGTGTTGGCAGCGTTGCTAGCCATGGTGCGCTAGCACGCACCAGCCAGCCTAGGCTCGGCTTGGTGTGCTTGCTAGCCACCTTGGCAATATCAAATGCCCCTAGGCTTCGATTTGCTCGGGGCATTCCGATGCTGGGGTATTTCAGTAAATTGTTGATTAATTACTGATTTTACAGTCTCGTCTTTAATTAATTCGGCTCAACTTACGACGCTCGGTTTCGACGCTCCAAGCTCGATTTCCGACATCTAAATATTAATTACTCGAGCGACTCATTAATTCTTTCCAAATTAATTCGTCGTGTCAGATCGTTAGTTGCTTGGGTGTGACTAGTGTTGGGCATGGGCCGTGCCGGGCCTGCCGTGGGCCGTGCCTAGGCGGGCCATGAACAGTGTCGTGCCGGGCCGTGCCGGCCCACGGTGGAGGCGGGCCGTGCCGTGCCGTGCCGGCCTTCAAGGTTTCCCTGTCCACGGCACGGCACGGCCCATCGTGCCGGTCGTGCCGTGCCGGGCCGCCCGTCGTGCCGGCCACCGTGCCGGCCCACGGTGGAGGCGGGCCGTGCCGGCCACCGTGCCGGCCACCGTGCCGGCCCACGGCTTACCCTTTTTTCTTTTTTTTTTTTAAAAAAAAAAATTAAAAAAAACTTTAAAAAAACTTGAATTTTTTTTATGAAAGAAAAAATTGAATTGAATAATTATACAATTTAATATTTGAATTTAATAATTATTAAATTTTTTATGGAGTTAAGTTATATTAAATATTGTTTAAATTATATTAATATTTATTGTTCATTCATAATTTACTATATATCATATTATTCATATAACTATATAAGTATTAGACAAAAATTAAATAACAATATAACATATTCCATAAAATTAAAAGTTGAAAAAATTCATTCATAAAAATTTATTAAGTAAAAGATAATATGAAGTACAAGTGTACAACTAACAATAATTGATGAATAACTTATTTTGTTATTTTATTATACGGCTAATGTTAATAGAGTACATAGCCAACATAGGAAATACTAACATTTTCACTAATTAATAGAGTACATAGGAAATACTAGAATTTTCGCTAATTAATATTAATTCTCGAGTTGTTGGTAATCTTCAATCAAGGTCTTCATTATCTTCTTCGTCTTCATCTTCGGCTTCATGTTCACTAGCTAATGCGGAGGAGCTAGTTGAACCAGAACGATCGGAACCATCGATGTTGTCGTTGGCCGTAAAAGTACGATCTTGGATGCGTTCTTGGGCATCCATCCAATCCTTCAAGCAAACACACATTTCTAGTGTTTCGGGCTTCAAACTTGTTCTTCTATCGTCTAGAACCCTTCCCGAAGCACTAAAAGCTCGTTCCGAGGCAACGGAGGAGGCTTGGATGCTGAAAATATCACGTGCCATTGCCGCCAAAATTGGATGCTTTGTGCTTTGGGATTTCCACCAATCTAGGATGTCCATCCCCAACCTCGAATCTTCGTCCAAGCCTTTCATGAAGTCGTAGTTTAAGTACATTTGCAACTCCGAAACATCGCTTTGTGTTCGCCTTGATGATGATCCACTACCTGAAAACTTAGATAACATGTTAGCAGCTTGGGCCGCCAAACTTTTGCCCGTTTTACTTACGCTTTTGGATGTTTGAGAAGGGGCAAAATGAGTGACGGTTCCATATTTAGATTCATAAACTCTATATAACTCAAAAAATTTATCTTTCACATGATTTTTATATTGTTCGACACCATCACCGAGTTGCATGCATTCATAGTAAATATCAATTAGCATAAATGTGCCATCATACTTTGATCTAGGATCTAAAATAGAAGCAAACATATAAACCATAGGAAGCTTAGTGTAATATTTACGCCATTTAGCCTCCATTTGTGGAACATAATCATTGTAATCTTGTTGTGATCGATGTTCATAAAGAAGTTGAGCAAATAAACATGCATTTTGAAGGAAAGAATGAATGCAAGGAACATAAACAGAAGAAAAATAGTGAGTCATACTATATAATAATTGTAAAAATTGCATATATTTTTCACAATTATCCCAATCGGAGTCTGCTATCATGAATTGTGGATACTTATTATTGTAAAACAATGAAAATGGAACTCTATACGAAAGTGCCTGACTCAACATGTCATAGGTGGAGTTCCACCTAGTTGGACAATCCGTTTTAATTCTAATAGGCTTTATCTTATTTTGCTTAAGATATCGCCTCCATTCCTGATACCTACTGCTAGAAGACATAATAGACAAAACAGCATTTCGAATTTTGGAATAGTATGGACCAATTGCTTCTTGTCCATCCTTAACACACAAGTTTAAAACATGACAAATGCATCTAATATGTAATGCATCTCCATCCATTATGACATTATACAAGTTTGGTTTAATTAGATTAGCACTAGCTGTCATGGATGTTGCATTATCAAACGTCATGGACATGATTTTGTCCCTAAGACAATATTCATCAAGAGCACTCATAATACAATTAGAAATATTAAAGGCCGTATGGGGGTATTCAAGCAATTTGAAATAAATAATACGTTTTTGCAATAACCATTCACTATCAACCCAATGACAAGTAACACACAAATAATGTAAACCATAACCACCATCCCATGCATCAGAAGTTATAGAAACTCTTGAAGTAAGAGTTTTAAGTTCTTCAATTAATTTCATTTTGTATTCTAAGTAAGTTTTCATGGCAGCTGTTTTAACGGTTTTTCGGGAGATTTTTTTGTGTTGGGGTTGTAGTGCTCGTTTAATGTAATTGTTAAACGGATCACTTTCAGCAAAAAGAAAAGGTTGTTCGGCTTGGACTATCATTCTCCCAAGTTCATCCCTATCCCTCTCATAATTGTAAGTGAAGCCATAAGGATGGAATTGAGAAATTTTTGGTTGAGTTGGGTCAGTACTAGGGGCACCACATTTTTCACTGTGTCGGTTTAGGTGCCCCGTACCGCCTTTGGCTGGAGCCGAATAAATATTACCACAAGTTTTACACTTGGCTTTTTCACCATCTTTACTTAACAAGAAATATTGCCAACATTTACTCTTTCGGTTTTTCAAAAGGGTCATTTCTTCTTCGGTGTACCATTCAATGAATGGGTTATCAGATGGGGGAATAGTATTTTGGACGGATGGGTCACTAGAGCCGGCAGGTTGTGTGTTGCTTGCTTGACTTGTTTGATAGTTAAATTCAAAAGGCATATCATGTGCGGAGGCATAATAAGGTGGAGATTGGGTGCTTTGCCATGGTTGGAATGTCCCTTGTTGATCTAATCCGGTGGGAAAACCGGTAGAAAACCCGGGGTGGGTGGGATTGGCCATTGTAGGGATTTGCATAGTAGGGATTTGCATTGTAGGGGGGGGCATAGAAGAGCCTTCCAATGGTCGTTTAGATTTGGCTTTTTTAGAGGAGGATTGGTTCGGGTTTGATGCCATGATTAATTAAGATTATTAACTAATAAATAATAATTAACAACAATATTAACAATTATAACAAATTAACAATTATAAGTTTATAACACTAACAAAGTAACAAATTATAACAAATTATAACAATTAACAAGTATAAGTAAGTTTTTTTTCTTAATTATTACTTAATTAGTAAGTTAATAAATTTTCAAAAATAATTATAATAATAGTAGATTATCTAAATCAATGAGATCCCAGGTAGGTTATGGTTAGGATCGACGTTGTCCAGAGCCCAAATCCTGCCTTAGACAGATTTCAACAATCCAAATAACCCACAATTAAAATAGAAAGTAGTTTTTATGTAATTAAGTAGTTCCAAGTATACAACAATAATAATAATAATAATAATAATAATAATAATAATAACAATAATAATAACAATAACAATAACAATAACAAATTAAAATAAAGTTGAGTTAGATCTTACAATGACGCTTCAATGCTTTCCCAAATTTATAATTTCTCGAATTTATAATTTCCCGAAATTATAATTTCCCGAATGTAAATATAACAATTTTTTTTTTTTTTTTGGTAGTAGACTAATAATATTAAAAATGTAAAATTTATAATAGAATAAGAGATTAAGAAATATTAAGAGATTATAATTTATAAATTATAATATATGAGAATAAGAGAGTAAGAGAGTAAGAGAATGAGATGAGAAGATGAGTATTGAGTTGTGGAAAGAATTGGAAGTTGAGGGTGGTATTTATAGGTGAAAATAGAGCCGTTTATAGCCGTTTATAGCCGTTTATGGCCGTTGGAGGGAAAAAACAAGAGCAGCGCCAGTTTATAGCCGTGCCTCCGGGCCGTGCCTGCGGGCCATGCACGCGGGCCGTGCCACGGGCTATTGGCCGGGCTCGTGCCGTGCCGGGCCACTTTTGGATTTTTTTTCACCGCAGCCCGCACGAGGCACGAGGGGCGTGCCATCGTGCCGGGCCGGGCCTGCCGTCGGGCCGTGCCGGGCCGGGCCATCCTCGTGCCGTGCCCGGGCCGCCCGCGTGCTGACCCGGCCCATGCCCAGCTCTAGGTGTGACCCAAAGGGTTCAGTCAAGATTAAGCTGTAATATTAATTATACATTAATATTACTGATTGGAAGCGACCTCCCCCTAGGCATTCCGATCACTTGAATTTACTGAATAAATACCTTTTCAATAGCTCCGAACCCTCTACCGGAATAATACACTTGTTCGAAGGACACCATTCCTATCACAATCACACAACTTACCTTGTTGCACCTGTAAACAAGCTTTTAAGACATTCAACATTTAACTATACAAAGACCAATGTCCATTTAATTTGATTATGCATCAAACGGGTTTCCAACCAAATCTCTGCCCCAAATAAATTGAGGTAAACTACACCGGGAACTAACTGGGTAGGCAAATGTCACATGAAGTGACGGACGTCCTGCGCATAATAATAATAAATGGAAAATACAGCGTCCTTTACTCCCAGTAAAAGATATGGTTAAATATAAAACCCCATAACTCCCCCCCATATGTTCATACTCAAGGTATATACGTACCAAGAGATTTGGTGCGTAAACTCTTTCACTTTACGTTGTTTTACATGTTATTCAACTTGGTGATGACTCTCAAACCATAACATAATCAAACATTATAATTATACAAGCAATCAATCATACCAAATTAATTCTTGAACACTTATTGACCACATAACTTTTAATGTTGAATCCTTTTAAATCTACCTTGGTGTCAAAGACACCTTAAACGTATAATGCGCCACAAATCCTATCTCTCGGTGTTAGAAACACCTTAAGTGCACATAGGCACTGCAGTACAATTTATTCCTGTGTACTAAGACACTTAATAGCTCAATTCCCATGCTTAAAGCATCAATAAAAATTATATGAACCATAATAAAATTCCCTTTCAATATTCCAAACCAAATTAAACGTTTAGTTTAATTAAACATGCTTTCAATTATGCCAATAATAAAGGTGTGGTTCATATTCAACACGCCAATATAATAATCACCAATCCATCACAAATAATAATCCATGTTTCACCATTCAATAACCAACATCAACCATACAACAAATTCCAATCAATACCTGTCATGATACTACATGGAATTAATTAATAAAAGCCTTATCCTAGCATGTTCCTACATCACCAAATAATTACCAAGTACGCAAACGTACCTTAAATACCATCTCAAAATCACCACAACTACAAGAAATTACGCACTCGGAAATCTCCTACAATCCAAAATTACTAAGAGACATTAATATCTATTCCACACAAACTTCTAGCAATATATACACTCCTTAAATCACTCATAAATCCTTTAAAATAAGCTGAAATTTAATTTAAAACCCTCACTTTTATTCCCAATAAATGGGTAGTTAAAAATCATTTCAAGAAACTTAATGATGGCTTATATACAAAAATTCCATCTTTATTAAATCATCTAAAAATGCTATAATTATGTTTTAAAACACCTATTTTAATAATTTACATCACTCATAATCAAATTCCAACAATTTTATAAACTTAGAGATTTAAGGTTTGTAATTTGGGCATTTTTAATTCAAAATCAAATCTGAAAATTTATATACATCATACTTATAATCAAACATCATAAAATTATCACAAAACCCAAAAACAACAATTAGATTAAGGATTAAAAACAAAAAGAATAATTTTTTTTTTCGAACACCACTGGCGCACAAACCACCATGGTCGGCTGCCGCCGCGCCTGCCTAGTGGATGCTGCTGCCGGCGAGTGCTGGTAGTGGTGGCCACCGGTCGACGGACTGCCTTGGTGGTGGCCGGCGGTGGTGGTGTGTATGGTGGTAAAATAAAATCAAAAATAAAAATAAAGGGGAAGAGGAAATATAAGAGAAAGAAAGAGAAAATAAGAGGGGAGAGAGAGAGAGAGAGAGAGAGAGAGTTACCTTTGGATATTCTCCACCTTGGGCAAAGTTTAATTTTACTCATATGATGCGTATTTATACCCTCTCTCAACAACCCTCTTACTTAAAATTCCTTTCCTACCCTTAATGATCCCTTTCCTACTCCAACTACTATTTTGACTTTCCTTTAAATTCCATTGAGTTTAAAAATTACCTTTTATAAAATCATATACCCCAATATTTTTAAATTATAAAAAAAAATTATTTCTAAAATTATTAAATAAATAAATTGGACCTTTGATAAAACTCTTTAAATTAATAAAACCTCATAAATAATTAATTTCAACTTATTTAAATACTTTAAGAAATACTTATTAATTAAAAATACGTATAAAAATACGAGGTATTACAGGTATAAAAATAACCAAACTTGAATCATCTCAAAGTCTGGGGTGGTAAGGCGATTACAAAAGTGCCAAAACCTAAATGTAAGAAGTTAAGTGAAAGATGAGTGGAATGCATTTTTAAAGGATATGCGAAACATAGCAAATCCTATAGGTTTTATGTGATTGAACAAAATGACTATTGGCCGGTTCATACCACCATTAAGTCTAGAGATGCATTGTTTGATGAAAATAGATATTTATCAATTCTTAGACCAAAAAATATAACTCCAAATACCGATACTCAAAGTTTTGACCAATTTGAATTTGAACAAGAGATTGATGTCCAAACTCATTTAGAGGAGGCATAAACATCATCATCTCAACCTAGGAGAAGTATGAAGGTAAGGAACGAGAATTCTTTTGGCCTAAATTTTCATGTGAACTTAGTTTAGAGATCAAGGAATTATGTTACAACACAATTTCCATACATTATTAATGTCAAAGATGATCCTTTAACCTGTGATAAGGCTATGAGGTCTCGTAATGCTCCATTTGAAAGGAAGTTATTAACGATGAGATGGAATCTATCATGAGAAATAATACTTGGATGTTAACTAATTTATCACCAAAATGTAAACCAATAGGATGCAAATGGATCTTCAAAAAGAAATTGAGGATTAATGGAACGGTTGAAAAGTTCAGAGCCCGATTATTGGCACAAGGTTTTACTCAAAAGCCTGGTATTGTTTATTTCGATACATATGCACCTATGGCTAGAATCCCAACTATAAGGTTGTTGATAGCTCTTACAGCTAACTATAATCTTGTAATCCATCAAATGAATGTCAAGACAACGT
Organism: Chenopodium album; assembly: GCF_948465745.1. Lineage (NCBI taxonomy): Eukaryota > Viridiplantae > Streptophyta > Magnoliopsida > Caryophyllales > Amaranthaceae > Chenopodium > Chenopodium album. Next base: position 25,218,858 of record NC_137850.1, on the reverse strand, counting down.
TCTTGAATGGAGATCTAGAGGAAGAGGTTTACAAGCGACAACTAGAAAAGCTTGTTGTGGAAGGACAAGAGGGAAAAGTTTGCAAGTTAATTAAATCTTTGTATGGGCTTAAGAAAGAACCTAAATAATATCATCAAAAGTTTGATGAGGTTTTGTTGTCTAATAGTTGTTTCAAGTTGAACAATTCAGACAAGTGTATGTATAACAAATTTAATGACAACACTCAAGGTGTCATAATTTGTCTATATGTAAATGACATGTTGATAAAGAGAAAGCAGAGGCGGACCTTTAAAGGGACGGACAAGGGCCTTCCCCCCCCCCCCTCCAAATTTGGTTCAAATCTATTTCCATATTTAATGTTCAATTAAAAGCCCAAAAATTTCCAAAAGAAGTTGGTACTAAGCGTTAAAGCTTACTAGGAGTATATGTCATGCTACAGTATATGACTTATTCACTTTATCTTAACTTTGCACAAATCCCAAGCAAGTGAAATACACGTGATTTCACTACTAGCTGCAAACTGAACCACACAAAAATTACAATATTACCCTTTTAGATATCTACCGTCTCCATTTCATATTATTTGCAACGATTAGACATTTTTCCTTTATACTTTATGTTAAATCGTTGCAAATAATATGAAATGGAGGTAGTATATTTTGTTAATCTATGAATTAGTTCTAACCAAATACCTTGAATATTTATTTGGAAAAATAATACACTTTAATAATCTCAACCATGGGCGATTTACTTATAATAATCTCAACTAAGGTTTATTATCTAATAATCCTAACTATGGGGTATGTTTGCCAATAATAGTCCCAATGATCGGTAACCTGCTGAAAGTATATATATATATATATATATATATATATATATATATATATATATATATATATATATATATATATATATATATATATATATATATATATATATATATATATATCCACGTGTCACTATGTGGTTGGTGCAAAATTAAAAAAAATAAAAACATTTACCAAAAAAAAAAAAAAAAGGAATCCCCAAAAATTCTAAGCCAACCCTCGACCATTGAAACCACCTCGTCAATCCCTAACCTTGCTGGAATCCGGTCGGCCACCTTTCCTCGACCATCAAACCGCCTCGTAGCCAACCCCCGACAACCGAAACCACCTCCTAGCCAACTCTCAACCACCGAAACCACCTCCCAGCCAACCCCGACCACCGAAACCACCTCCCAGCAAACCCCCGACCACCGAAACCATCTCCCCAGCAAACCCCCGACCACCGAAATCACCTCCCCAGCAAACCCCCGACCACCAAAACCTCCAAAACTGGTCGGTCGGCCTTCAACAACCCCACCTGACCTAGCCCCGACCCCCGAAACCGGCACCCCGATCCCTTAACCCGCCGAAATTCAACGAAACCACCCCTACCCCCACCGCAAAACCCTTAACTCGACGAAAATTGGCCGCCCGCACCCCATATCAACCGAAACTCACCATCCAACCCTCTAAAACCCCAATTAACCTAGCCCCGACCCCGTAACCGCCTACCCAGCCATCCCGATCCTAAAAACCACCAGCAAGTCCGACGAAACTAGGTTTCGTTTTTGGGATTGGGGTGGCTGGGTAGGTGGTCTCAAGGGTCTGGCCTAGGTTAAGTAAGGTCGTAGAAGGCCGACCGGCTAGTTCCGGTGGTTAGGGTGGCCGGCTGGTTTCCGGCGTGTTAATGTGCGGGGTTAGGGTTTGGCAGTGGTTGTTGGTGGCTGAGATTTTTTTTTTTGTTTTTTTTTTTAATTTGGACCAATCACATGTTGACACGTGTCATGCTAACCTATTATAAAAGGTTATTGACTTTGTGTTGACCGGTTGGGACTATTGTTGGTAAACATACCCCATAGTTAGGATTATTAGATAATAAAGCTTAGTTGAGATTATTAAAAGTAAATTGCCCATAGTTAGAATTATTAAAGTGTATTTTTCCTATTTATTTCCACTTTAATTTTTTTTGTTGTGCCAGACTTGAGTCTTAGCTATGGAACTTAGTTATTATTTGACTTTTATTTATTATTCATAATAAATAATACCTTTATCCACCCTTTGAAGTTATGAGTTATGGAAGTAATGTTAAAGGTTAATTATTAATTGAAATAGAATTATATTAATGATTATCTTATTTTTATTGTATTTTATAATAATTAATAATATTAATGTGATAATATATTTTACTATATATATTATGGTACTTATATAATTAATAATATTAAGGTAATTTGGCCCCTATAAGAAAATTGTAAAAATCCACCACTGAGTGGGAGTATTTTGTAACATAATAACAACAATGTATTTAATACGTTTTTTCATTAGATAAATCACTTTTTAAAATTGAAAGTTTCAATTTAAATACATCATTTTCTTCTTCAATTAATAAATTCTCATTATTTCTCTCTTATTACATCAGACCTTTTTATTTTATTTTCTCTCTACACCAAAAATTGTCTAAAAATATACTACGTATAACTATATACAATTATATAAGTGATACAACTAAAAAGAACAAAAGTAGTACGGAGTATATTTTATTCAAGTAGACACGATTGATTTTAAAAATAAAAACAAAAAAGTAACACGATTGACAGCAATAGTTGTTTGTTTGTACTAATAATTTGATAAGAAAACACGACACATTACCTACTTCGTTTGACATAGACATAAAAATGTAGAATATATATACACTCCTTAGATCCGTTTACATAGAGAAAAAACTCAATAATCAAGAAAGTCTGAAAGAGCTCAAGATGGAAAACAATGGAAGCATGTCATGGAGATATAACAAGGAGGAGAGACACGAAGAAGTAGATTCAGGAGATAAGAAGAAACCATTGACCGTGAGAATAGCTTTAGGATTTTTATTTGAAAACATTGACCCCAATGATGAGCGAACACTCGTTCCGATGGGTCACGGTGACCCCTCGCCATTTCAATGCTTTCGTACCGCCGCCGCTGCCGAGGATGCTGTTGTTGCTACTCTCCGTTCCGCCACCTCTAATTGTTACGCCACCACCTACGGCCTCCCACCCGCTAGAAAGTATGACTTACACTACTCTTTTCATTTAGTTTTTTCTTTAATTTTTTATTTTTATTACATTTTTTTTTTATAAAAACATAAGAATACTACAGTAAGAAAAATGCTTTTTCTACAATTGTCTGTTGTTTTGCACTCTTATTTGTATTTTTGCTCTTGAAGAAAGTATATTCAACTACGTACGTATTCTTTTTCTACTCCCTCCGTCCCATAATTAAAGGTAAATAATTCTAAAAAGTACGGTTTTTAAGGAGGATAAAAAAAGTAGAGGAATATTGTATGAAAAAAATAAAAAGTGAATAATGTTGTATGGGGATAATAAAAAGTAAAGAATATTGTATGGAAAAGTTAAAAAGTAAGTAATGATTTTTTGGGTATGTATTTATTTTGTATGAAAAAAAGAAAAAGTAAGTAATGATTTTTTTAGGTATGTGTGTAATTTGTATGGAAAAGCTAAAAAGTAAGTAATGATTATATGTTATTTTTAGTAATAGGAGGAACATTTTGGGACACCCAAAATAGTATATTTGTCTGTAATTATGGGACGGAGGGAGTAGTAAAGTTGATTCGGTGGTAGAGCTTTCAAAAATTCAAAAGCTTACCTGCCCCGAATATTTTATGCGAACCCGATTATGACTTGACTTGTTTGAGTCCAAAAAATTGATGACCTGAACCCGATATGACCCGACTTGAAACCAACTCAAGACCCGAGTTAACCTTAGGATTCGTGGCCTAAATTCTAACATGATCCGACTCAAACATAGCTCATCAATTATTGATCTGAACTGAACCCGACCCAAACCCGAGATCGATCCAAACCCATTTTGACCCGTTAAAACCCGAAATCAACCCGACCTGTTACTAACCTGACCCAAATTCAACCCTACTTTTTGTTAATATGACTCGAATTCAACCCGGTCTATTTTTAACACGACCCAAACCTAATATAACCCGACCTGAATAGTAATGCAGTTAATTCAAATTAACCTGAACCGAGCTAACTCAACCCAAACGCTCAAATTGACAAATCTACCTTTAACGTTGCTTACACATTGATTCCCTTAATCAACTTTCCCACACGACACATATTTTAACTCTCATACTCTTATCTAATATAGCTAGTAATCTAGTTTAGCACATTAATGGTTTAAAATGTTTCCCTTGACGAAGCTAGTTAACTGAGAAAGATTATAATTTGAATCATAAAACTGATAATAAAGAATGGAGTATTAAATTGGCACAACCTTATATTTGATTTATCAATGTTGTCATATTTCAACTATGTATCACAATACCAGAATATCCAACCTCATATTTGAATTTATATGAAATTATTTATTCTAAAATAAGTGGGAAAAAAAATGTAGTTTAAACTTATTAGCTCGAATATGAAAATTATTTCACTTATAATAAATAAAGAAATAGATAATGATTAAACGTGAACGTCAATACATGAACTATTAATAAACTGACCCGAAAAATGTACCGGAACCCGATATGACCCAACCTGAAATCAACCCGAGACCCAGATTAACCTAGTATTTGAGATCCCAACTCGAATATGACCCGACCCGATTATAACACGCAAATTCTTAACGTGAACCGAACCCGACTCGAACTCGAGAATGATCTTAACTCATTTTAACCCGTTAAAACCTGAATTTATCGTGATTTATTATTTAACCGACCCAAATGTAACCCGACCTGTTATTGACCCGGTCTAAACCTGACCCAAATACGATAAAATGTATGACCCAACGTGACCAGACTCAATCCAAGAATAACCCAACCCGACCCGCATAAGTTTACGACATTAATTCAAATTGACATGACTCACACTAACCGGACTCGTTTATCCTAATTGACATCGATCTCTATTCGGTGGTAGATAGAGGGGTGAAGAAAATGACACTTTTTTTTTTTTAGCTGTCAAAAAAAAAAAAAGAATTATTGAGTATTATTGAGTTGACTAGTGCGTAGTATTATTATATTAGTGACTACTCCCTCGTACCATGGCATAATATTGTGCCTCATTTATTTTGCTTGCAGAGGTGTGTCAAAAAATAATCCCCAATTTTATTTGACAAAAAAAAAAAAAAAAAAAAAAATAAAATAAAATAAAAGAAGAAAAGAAGAAGATTTGATTTAGATTTTTACTTGATTTGTTTATACACAATAATTTAACATCATTTAAATTTGTAATAGACTTGACCCGATTTTACAAAACCCCACCCATTTAGGGCGTGCTCTATTCACCTCATTTTCACTTGTTTGAACTTAACTTAACTTAACTTATTTTAGTTGTAATTTATATTTGAGCAATTCTTTAATTTTTTTTTTCAACTGAGCTTATTTGAACTTAGGCCATGTTCTCTTCACCTTAAAAAAGTAATATTAAGTAAAAATAATTTCAATTCAGTAAAAATAAGTTCAGTTCAGTAAAATTAATTTCAGTTCAGTAAAAATAATTTCATTTCAATAAAAATAAGTTCAGTTCAGTAAAATTCAGTTTTCTTAAAGAAGAATTATAATAGAAAATCAGTGAAAATAATTTCAGTTCAGTAAAATTAATTTAAGTTCAGTAAAAATAATTTAAGTTCAGCAAAAATAATTTCAGTTCAGTAAAAATAATTTCAGTTCAGCAAAAATAATTTCAGTTCAGTAAAAATAATTTCAGTTCAGCAAAATCAAGGTGAATAGAATGGGGCCTTATTTGTATTTATTAAACATGAAATAAGTGAAAATAAGATGAAAGCATTTACTTTGAACGACCTTTAAAACATACATTTTACTAATTTGTATCAATATCATTAAATACTTCCCCTCGTCCCATAATAATTGACACATCAGACCTTTTTTTTTTTTTTTATACTATTCACATATTAACTTCTTTACCATAAATTTTTAATAACGTATTAAAAAACATATTATCTAAAATGTATTGTTATGTAGATATCAATATAAAGTTTCATAATATCAACTTTTAATAATTTTTTATTGATATTTAATTATATGTATTTAAGGTCAAATAACTACATTGACATTGTATTAAGTTTGACTGTGTCAATTATTCTGATATGGATAAAGTATTTGTTAACTGTAATTACAAATAAATAAATAAATAATATAAGTTTATGTGCATATTGAAACTAATCTAACAATGTAATACATGGCTTGTTTAAAAATAATATTTTAAATAGAATTAATTATTTTAAAATTTTATAGAAATGAGTATTAGATTATCATTAACTTTTACATATAGTTGGCACGTTAGTGTTGTAGGGTTATAGGGGTTACATAGTTAGTAATATAGGGATTACTCTGTTATGAAAGGGTTACTTTGTTGTTCAAGGCTTACTTAATAGTATAATAAGGAGAAATAGGATAATAGCCTAATAGGCATTACCATGTTGGTGTTATAGGGGTAACTATGGTTTTTTTTTTTTCCTTTTTTTTTAATTTTACGAGGGGCTATACACGGTGCACATTATGGCGGATAAAGGGAGTATTTTATTTTATAAATACTATTTAAAAAGAAAATACAAATTTATCACGTTAAATGATAAAGTTGTAAATAAATTAACAGCTTTGTACTTCGTATAAAATATGGACCCCATATTCATTGATATAATTAAAAAAATATATCATGCTAACTTGACATTGTGGTTGATTTATTTAAAATTTTGCCACTGAATAAGTAAACTTGATAAATTGGGACTTCCTCGTTTTTAAATTAGAAAAATATCACATTTTTTTTTATTACTACACTTCTTTGATGTTAAAACTTTTGCTTTTTATAATTATACTAGTATAGGTCCCGTGCAATGCACGGGGATTATTCATAAATTATACAAAAATTAAAATAATTTTTTTTCCAGTGTCATTTAACCTAATTTGGTCTTTGTTATTTTTCAAAAAAATAGGCCACTAATTTATAAATCAAAATAGGCCTTAAACATTTTTTTCGTTTCAAAGATTTTATTATTTCAATATAGAAACATAAAGATCAATTAAATTTGTATGCATAAGACTAACAAAGTATTTTAACAATACAATAATTTGTATGCATATGATTAACAAAATTGAGCATTATTAGTTACGTTGATTATATGATTAACAAAGTATTTTTAACAATTGATTGTATCTTATGAACCATGAGAAAATTATGTACTACGTATTAAATTTCATTCAAAAGTTTTCTAAAAATATTCTTATAGCAGTTCAATTCCAAATAGATTAAAAAAATTAATAGTATTTTTCGCAAATATTCCTTACCATATACGATAGATAGAAAAATACTAAGTTAAACAGTTATGGAAGAAATATGGTTGCAAAGTAGCGCAACTTGTTAAATACGAAGTATTTTCTATGAGTTTTTTTTTTATTTATTTATTTTTTTTTTTAAAAAAATGTATTATCTAAGAAGTCTTTACCAAAAAAAAAAAAATTGTGGGGGAAACATATGGCTGAATATAGTTAAATATATGTGGATGAAATATATTTGCAAAATAGAATAAAATACTCCTTATAACATTGTATATGGAATTTAATCTTAGAAGACTTGACGAAGAAAATATTATATAATGATGTGTCACGTCATTTTTTTTTTATCAACAATAACTATTTTTAAGAATTTTAGCAAAGGTAATCATTATAAATCTATAAAAAAAAAAAAAATATTTGTTCTAATATTTTAATTTAGTTATTGATTGATGATTCATAATTATACCAAGTCAGAGTATTTTTTTTAGTTCATCATTATATTTTTTTTAGTTCATCATTATATTTTTTTGTACACTAGATATTCATATTACATTAACATTAAAGGTGTGAATAATATGAAAGAATATTTAGTAGAATATATATGGAGGAAATATTTATGTTTGTAAATAAAAAGTAATATAATATTATATGTATACATAGAATATTTTCTTATAAAAATTGACAAAAAACTTGAGAAAAAAATATTGTAAAACGATGTCATATCATTTTTTAAGAAATAGTTACTATATTTATAGAAAAGATTTATAGTATCTGTATCTCTAATTTTTTATAATTTTTTTTAAAAAAATAAAAATAAATAAAGACACACCAGGAGATGACACGTATCATTGTGTCATTACTAGTATGTCTTTTAGTATATATATATATATATATATATATATATATATATATATATATATATATATATATATATATTATTTCTCTCATCTTACATACTTTATTTAATAAATCATTAATACATTATCAAGCTCTTACTAAACTTAATTCGCCCGCAAACCTTATTTGCATTATTTTAGGCCATACAAGATCAGTAACCTTTTTTTTTTTTTTTTCTCCTCTTACCTACTTTGTTATTTACTAAATCTTTGATACATTATCAAACCTTATTTGTATTATTTTAGGCCTTACAAGATCATTGGCTCTAACACCAATTTTGTGGAAATATGAATGCAAAGTACAAATGAAAACCGTTGGAAATAAAAAAAATACTGCATATCAAACTAGAAAGAATCCATGCCTTTTATAGGCTAAAAAGTAACTGACAAAGCAAAGTGAAAACAAGGTAGCTTGCAGTCTTGCACTACCTAATTACTTGGGTTAGTTGTTCAAGTGCCCATAATTGTAGCTCACTACTACTATTACTACTACTAAACTTATTAACCTGCTGACTAAGGCCCCGTTCTTTAGAGCTGCTCTACTCTACTCTGCTTTGCTTAAATCAAATCTGCTCTGCTCTGCTCAAAAGAAATTTGCTCTGCTCTCCCTGCACTGCTCTGCTCTGCTCTGCTCTACTCTATTTTCAAATAATAATTAATAATAACAATAATATTAATTAATATTCAATAATAATAATAATTAATATTGTATTGATGATAATAATTTATTATTTTGAATAATTATAATAATTATTAATAAAATAATTTTAATAATTATTAATATTAATGATAATTAATATTTATTAATCATAATAATTAATAATAATAATAGTTATCATTATTAATATTTAATAATTTAAACAATTAAGAATTAATATTTAATAATATTATTAATTAATAATTTCTAATAATTATAACAATTATTTCAAAAAATTAAATAATAATAGTAACAATTAATAACAATTTCTTTTATAAACATTTGATATTAGAATCACAATGTGTATAAACATTATATGTATGTGGGTATTGATTATTGTTAGTTCATTGAGTTGAATTATTTTTCAAATCTTTCCATACTATTTAAGAATTAAAAAAAAGAGGTTGTTTTCAAGTAGTACCTCGTATATCATTATTATATTTAGGGTATAAAATATATGATTAAGAAAAATTTATAAGTAAAATCATTATTACTCATTAAATAATTTTATTTAAAAATTTTTGTGAAATAAATATAAGTAAACCGTTGTCTTTTATCTTTCTACTATTAACATATGTTAAATATGGTATACATATATTTATGTTTTCACTCATCTAAATCAATGATATATGCACTTAGTAATAGTAATAGTAATAGTAATTGTAATAATAATAATAATAACAACAACATTAATAATAATAACATTAATAATAGTATTAATAATAATAGATAATAATAATAACAACATTAATAATAATAACATTAGTAATAGTATTAATAATAATAGATAATAATAATAACAACATTAATAATAATAATAATAATAATAATAATAATAATAATAATAATAATAATAGTATTAATAATAATAATAATAATAGTAATAATAATAATAATAATAATAATAATAACAACAACATTAATAATAGTATGAATAATAATGTTGAAATCTGCTCTACTCGGCTCGGCTTTGCTCTGCTATCCTGAAATCTGCTCTGCTCTGCTCTACTGAAATTTAATCTACTCTTCTCTACTGAACCCTGCTCTGCTCTGCTCTGCTCTGCTCTGCCCTGTCCTGAAGCTCAAAAGAACAGGACCTAAGACTTAATAACTAATTACTTTGAAGCAGTAACTTTAACAAGGAGAAGTGGAGATATGACCATATGAGCAACTGATTTTTTTTATATTACAAAATTTTCTAATTTAATACTGTGGACTATAATTATAGAATATGTGGTCTTGATCAATAGATTATGGTGGCCATGGTTACATAATTGAGCTTTTGTAAAATTGCTTAGAATCATCGGTCATTTTATTGCAGGGCAGTAGCAGACTACATTTCGAAGGATCTTCCTTACAAACTATCAGCAGATGACATTCACCTAACTGCTGGTTGCAAACAGGCAATTCAGCTGGCAATAACTTCTCTGGCTACTCCTGGTTCAAACATCCTACTACCCAAGCCAACTTTTGCTATGTATGATGCAGCAGCTGCATATACAGGCCTTAAAGTCCAGCAATATGATCTTCTCCCAGAAAGAGGATGGGAAGTTGACATTGACTCAGTTGAGGCTCTAGCGGATAGCAATACTGTTGCCATTGTCGTGATTAATCCTGGAAATCCTAGTGGAAGTGTCTACACTCGCCAACATTTACAGAAGGTGTGCACTTTTGATCAAAACTGATTGCATTCTTGTGCTACTTACTATGACTTAAGTGACATGTTTCGATATCTCCATTCAAAAATCTATGTGGTGGATTTGATGCATAGCACAATAACACGGTACTTTCCCAACAGAAGCCATAAGCCCATAATGCGTCACTTAATATCTTGTTTTCTTTTGTTTAGGTAGCAGAAACTGCAAGAAAGCTTGGGTTACTTGTGATTGCTGACGAAGTGTATGAACACATCACTTTTGGTACGAATCCCTTCGTTCGAATGGGAGAATTTGCGTCCATTGTGCCTATGCTTACAGTGGGATCTCTCTCTAAGAGGTGGCTTGTTCCTGGCTGGAGACTTGGCTGGCTTGTCACAACTGACCCAACTGGCTTCCTACAAAAATCTCAGGTTGTCTCCTCTTCTATCTTGTTCGTTCCAGACCTTTTCTCTTCATTATATATTGGCAAATTTGATTTGAATCTTCTACTCTCATGTAGTATTTTATTTCAGAATTCTGATCTTCCAGTAATTACTTGTATTAATGAATCAAGGATGGCAAATTATTCCATATAAAAATATACTCTCCTCATGATCACTTTGACAGAGGTTTAAAGCACACACCAGTGTAGAGTATTATGCAAAACAGAATTCCTTGGTCTATGACTTTTAATCTGTATAACATGTTCATGAAGTAATCTTGGCAAATTGTTGGAGCTTCTAAATATTGATGATCTGAATTGTACTTTATGTCTTATTTTCTTTTGTTTTATTTTTTCTTGTCAGTTTACAAAGCGCGTTAGAGACTTTATCAGCATAAGTCCTGAACCTGCTACATTCATTCAGGTTTGCCCCTCCTATCATTTTTTCCCCTATTGGCTATTAATATGATCGAGTATTTTTCATTTCATGATTCATTAGCATTTTCTATAGCTAAGAAAGTTCAGAACTTAATAGATGTCATTCCATTCAGTTAATTAGATCTTCGAAACAGCAGTAAGGTATTACCATAGCACCTAGGGTAGAGTTTGACACCTTTCTACATCACTATCCTTGCAGGCTAATCACAAAGATTAAAAGAAATGTGAATATGTTATTTATTAGTTTCCTAGACACTTGTATGTTTCTATGGGATTTGAGTGTAAGGTAATAGACTTGTTTCTTAAGGTATGGTATGACTTGAGTAGTTGAGTACGAGTTAATCAAGTTCTTGCATATGTAAAATCTGAATATTTATAATCCTCCCTATCTATGAAACCAAACATATCAGCAACTTTGTAATTTAAAAAACAGATGTTACACACTTACACTACATTCCTAATAATGTCTGTGATCCAGCTGAAGCTAATTTCTAACTCATATCAGTTGTATCCTTCATTAATTGACTAGCTTTTTGTTTATTGACAAAATTCTTGCTTATTATACAAAATTCTGGATTCTACTCGTAACAAACGAGATAATCATCCCATAAATGAATAGCCTTTGAATTGTCTGTTTCAATGTTCAATTGTTTAAATAATATACTAGACAGAAATTTGATAAATGATGACTATTGTCACTTGAGCATAACAAGGATTGTGATTTGATCAGGCGGCAGTTCCTCAAATCCTTCAAAATACAAAACAAGAGTTCTTTTCAAAATGTATTGATGTGCTTCGACAAGATGCAGATATTATCTATAAAAAGCTCAAGGAGATCCCTTGCATTACATGTCCGAGTAAGCCGGAAGGATCCATGTTCATAATGGTTAGTAAATCATATTGTTCGTGTATGATTTCTCGAAACCTTGAGTTGATGATTCTTAACAAACAACCTCATTTTCAATTGCAGGTCAAGTTAAATGTGTTTATGCTTGATGGCATATTAGATGATGCTGATTTTTGCTTAAAGCTTGCTAAACAGGAAAAAGTGATTATTTTACCTGGTATGATATGGTCAAGCTTTAGATATAAATTCTCTTCCTGCCTTTCATAGTACTTGTCTAATTTTTATAAGTTGTGACGTATTATTTACTACCTCCGTTAACTTTTAGTTGCTAGTTTGGAATATTTTATATCACAAAGTTGCAACTAAAAGTTACCTGAGATAGTATTCATTATCTTAAATTCTTAATCATTTATGTCTAAAACTAAAAGTAATTACATTGTGCAAATCTATGTTGCAATGGGGTGAACACCGGTCAAGACCCGGACCGGATCGGACTTGAACCGGATTGGACTTGGACCGGGTTATGCGGACCGATAATGAACCTAAATCAGCCGGTCCAGTTTCCGATCCTGGGTATTTTATGTACGGCCGGGGTGAACACCGGCCTGACTCGGATTGGACCTAGACCGGTTTACGCGGACCGACAATGGACCCGAATATGTCGGTCTGGTTTGTGTCCCATTTCCGGTCCAGGGTATTTTATGTACACCCCTAGTTACATGGGCTAATCATTTTACCTTAATTACCCATGTTGAACTCTTAAACACTTTATTTTTAGTTCAAAATCATGGAATTTTTCACAAAATTAAATAAATTGTAAAAGATTCCTTTTCTATTTTGGTTCTTTTAGGCAACCAATTTTTTTAATAACCATGAGCTAAGATTCTAAGAAATTTATGATGATCTATTGTAATGTTTATGAATAGGTTCTACTGTTGGAATGGAAAATTGGCTTCGTATAACTTTTGCACTTGATCCATCGGTTCTTGAAGAAGGTCTTGATAGAATAAAAGCATTTTGTCAAAGGAATGCAAAGGCACACTAAGATAGAGGAATCTAACCAACAAGGGTTGGCTCAAGTGGCTTGGTGAGCAGCTTGATGTCGTTTAATGGAGATTTTGGGTTCAAGTATCACTTGTTCAGATACACCATTTACAAATTTATTTTTAAGACTAGAATAATATATGGGAAAAAATTGATAAAAATAATCCCAACTTTTACTCGTTCGCTCAAATAATCCCAACTTTGTATTATTTTTAAATAATCCGAAGTTCAAGGGTTATTCGCTTAAAACGATCCCAACTGGTCATTCAATCGATTGTATCAGGTTTCATGACACGTGGCGCCACGCGATTGGTTAAAAAAAAATTTAAAAGAAAAAAAACAAAATTTAAAAAAACCCAGCCACCTGCTTCTGGATCCCCTAACCCACGGCAACCCTCTTTACCACCATCCACCTGCTTCAGATGCCCCCAACCACCGTCGCCAACCCTCCATCACACCGGCGCCGGCTCCTAAACACTTCGTCCCTCACGCCGGCGCCGACGCTTCCTTCTTCCTTTCCCCTAAATCACCTAACCTCCACCGCTAAAAAAACCCGACACCCTATAAAAACCCATCCCACCGCACATAACCCCCATATCGACGATACCCCAGCCTTCGAACCTTAGCTCTAGGGTTCCGAGGGTGGAGAGCGCCGATTTGTGGGGTTTGTGCGGTGGGCTGGGTCTTTACAGAGGTTTCGAGTTTAGGTAAGGTGGTTTCGCGGTGGTGGTTATGCGGTAGGGGAGTAAACTTTTTTAGGGGTTTCGATTTAGGGTAAGGTTTTGAGGTGGTGGTTTGGTGGTTCAGGGGGAAGGGTTGCGCCGGCGAGGGGGAAGAGGAGGTATGAGCGTCGCCGAGGGTAGGGGTGGGAACCAGGGTGGGGCTTTTGGGAGGGAGGGCTGCGGTGGCTGGGGAATTTTTTTTATTTTAGTTATTTTTTAATAAAAAAATTCAACTTATCATGTAATGACACGTGTCACTCAAATAAAAAAAACCCCGTTTAACGAGTTGCCGGTCACATGGGACTATTTTGAGCGAATGACCCCTAGTTAGGATTATTTAAAAATAGGATAAATTGCCACTATTAATTCCAACTTTGCCTCATCTGCCAATATTAATCCCAACTTCAATTTATTCCCTATCACTCCCAACTTTGTACCCTATTAATTTTTATCACCCCTAACCAGTCATCTAACCTAATATTACAGGTGATTTGAGTATTTCTATCCCGCCACATGGCATAATAAGAGCTCGTCATGTGTCACCTAAGAAGGCCTCCAAATGGACCTCTCAAGGGCCGACACGTGTCAAGCAGATATACCCTCAGGAAATGGTGGCCTTCAAGGCCCAATTCCCAAGGTAGCCGTAAAACGGCGCAGCCCAAATCCCTAGGTCATCAAACCCTATGGTAGGGCACACTTTCTTAGGACCCTATAAATAGGGAGATTCCCTCATTTATTGGGGCACGTCCTAATCATTAAATCATTTATTACTTTCGATAACAGAGAACACCTGATCTCGGAATCCGAAAAGATATTTACTTTCCGCACGTTTTTACTCTGAACCCATACTAACTTAACCTTCGGAGGCGGACCTCCGAACATTCGGAGATCCATTGTTTTGCGGGTACAGGCGACTTTGTTGGATCTAGTTTTCGAGTTGTAACTCTCCCAAAGAACACAAAAACACCCGAAACATTTAGCGCCGTCTGTGGGGAGAGTACCTCAAATATGGTTTCACAAGAACCTGTACCGCCTCCAGAGACCAACCGGCCTCTGGTTGATGGAGAAGTACATACGGACCATGACTTTAACGACGACTGTGAAGTCGAAACCTTTTTGGCCCCTGATGGGTCACTCATCTTTAAACGCATCCGTCCCAACAACAGATGGGAGCGGAACAATGACCAGGCGGGCACAAGCAAGCCCCCTAGACAACCGTCTAATCAGACGTAGGCGGTAGGATCAGCCCCAATCACCCGAGACGAGCTCATAAAATTCATGACAAGTTTCAAGGGTGAAATCAAGGACTTGATCACCAAAAAGACGGCTGCTCCTCGAAAAGAGCAGTCGGCCAAAAGACTAGCTCAAGTTGAGAGAGCTAAGTCAGTTAAGGACCGACATCCTACCCCTCACCCTGCTACGAAGGAGAAGGCTCGGCCCCTGATTGATCTTTCTAAAATCCGTTTCCCAGAAACGGTAAAAAGAAAGGTCATCCGGCATGTGTAGCCGGACGGCAGCATAAAGACCTTTTCTGATGCTTGAGTTTACATTAAGCAAAAGAAGAATTAGCAGCTGTCTGAGTCGGTTTCCACGTCAACTTACCCAGATAGCTTCAAGAATACCTCAGTGAGGAACTCACAATCTGTACATGGAACTCCGTCAGACTGTTCCTTCATCCACACGGGTCCCCATGTAATTAATTCGGCTCAATATGTGGCCCAGGCATTATGCAGGCCGCTTGCTCTGCCCTACATTCAGCCTGCCTTTTTTAGAGGACATGCGACATATAATTTCCAGCCTATGGACTGGCAGCTTCGGCCACAAAACCTTGGAGAACAAGCCTCTGCGTTCTCCAAGGAGATAGCCGAGGCCGAACAGCCGGCCAAAGTTAAGAATATGTTGGTGGGCACCTATGATGGTACCACCAACCCAGAAGATCACCTTCTTGCATACACCCACCTCATGTATCTATAGGGGTTGGATGATGTCGCCTGGTGTCGTTGCTTCCCAGCTACCTTGAAGGGCATAGCCCAACAGTGTTTCAGCAACCTGCCGGCTGGCTGCATAAACAGCTTCAAGACGCTTGCATTCTTGTTTGCTTTGAATTTCTCTATGAATATCCCTGCAAAGGAAACGAGCCTCGAACTGAGCAATGTGTAGTAGGGAGATAGAGAAGGATTGCGCTCCTACGTCAGGCGGTTCAATCTGGTGAGAATCCAGATTCAAGGGCTGTCTGACGAGGTAGCCTATACAGACTTCTTCATATTTCTGAAGGATGGGTCGACCTTCAAATTCGACCTCGTCCGCAAGAAAATATTCACGCTCCAAGGAGCCCTGATGGAGGCGGAAGCCTATATACAGGCGACCGAACTCTGCTCCTCTAATAAGTAGTCGGACTCTAAAAAGTCTAATAAGCAAAAGGAGAGTCGGCCTGCTCAGAAGCTTGAAGAGAGCAAAAGGAAAAAAGTGATTTGGGCGATTGATGACTCTGATCAGCCGTCCCAGAAAAAGAAGAAAGAATTTAAACCGTACGTTCCAAGGTACGAGTTTAACAAGGATAGCTACTCCATCCTCATGGAGATAAAGGACAGGATGACTTTAGAGAAGCCGAATCCAATTAAAGGTTCTGCTGAAAATCGAAACAAAAATAAACACTGCCACTACCATGAGGATGTTGGCCATGACACCAACGACTGTTACATCCTCAAGCGGACGCTTGACCGTCTAGTCGACAAAGGGGTGCTGAACTCCTATGTGAAGTCCAAAGTGACTTCCAAGACGAATCCGAGGCAGTTCACCAAAAAGACTCCCCAGCATGCTGGTAGTTTGGATACCGATAAAGAGCCGGTCTACACTATAGCAGGCGGATTCGTTGGAGGTGGCCTTACCATGCGGGGCACAAAGGACCATCTGAGGAAGATGGTCAATTATGTTGATGAAGGCCAGGCGTCTGCCACCAGCGCCTTCCTTGAAGTTGTCATCACCGAAAAGGAGCAGGGCAAAGTCCGTCGGCCACATGATAGCCCTGTGGTCATCAAATTCTAAGTGGCCAACCAACTGGTTGACCGCATTTTAATTGACACAAGCGGCTCCTCTGACATCATCAGCTACAAGTGCTTGTCCAAGCTTAAGTACAAGCTGGATAGCATGCACGATGTCTCCCATCCTCTTGTTGGTTTTGGGGGAGGAGTGGTGCATCTAGTCGGACGGATAGATCTCCCTGTCCGGCTGGGAGAAAAGGGCAAAGGGCGGCACATGACCGTCTGGTTTCTGGTGGTTAAAGAGCTGACCGCCTATAACCTCATTCTGGGCCGACCCACTCTGAACGAGTGTAAGGCCGTCATCATCCCATCTGTCATGCTGCTCAAATATGAAAGGGATGATGGCTCTGTTGGCTCCCTGAACGGAGATCAAAAGATTGCTAGAGAGTGCTATCTTTCAGACGTCAAACTCGCGGCCGCAGCAACCGGATAGGGGAAGGAGCCAATAGACCTTGATGATGTCAAGGATCCTGATCCGGTCCCACCAGCCGCAAAGAAAAGAAAAACTGATCAGCTGGTGGTGGTTAAAAAAGAAAAACAATAACAATCACTGACCGGAGAACGGTCAGACGACCTCCGTCCCCAGCCGGCTGTTGAACACATTGATATCCCTCTAGACGACAGCCGTCCAGATCAAACTGTTAAGGTGGTGACGGTTGCTTTTGCGAAGTTAGGTGCATACTTGCACCATCTGCTGAAAGAATTCAAGGACATTTTTACCTTTGAAGTGGAAGAGATACCAGGCATGAGCCCAGATCTTACTGTCCACAAACTCGCCGTGGATCCAAAAAAAGAAGCCCATTCGGCAAAAGAAAAGAAATCACGGCGAGGAAAGAAGTCAGGCGGCAGCGGCTGAAGTTAAAAAGTTGTTAGACGCTGGGTTCATTCAGCCATGTAACCCTGACTAGGTTGCGAATGTTGTGCTTGTGAAGAAGCCGAATGGTACCTGGCGCATGTGTGTTGATTACACTGACTTAAACAGAGCATGTCCGAAGGATAGTTATCCACTTTCAAAGATAGACAGTCTGGTCGACTCTATAGCCAGACATGCCCTGATGAGTTTCATGGACGCCTACTCAGGCTTTCATTAGATTCCCCAATGGAAAAAGGATCAAGAAAAGACGACATTCGTCAACAATCAGGGGTTATTCTGTTACATTGTGATGCCGTTTGGCTTGAAAAATGCGCCTGCTACTTTCCAACGAGTGATTAATACAGTCTTCATTAATCAGATTGGGAGGAATGTAAATGCGTACATTGATGACATGATAGTCTAATCCAAGTAGCAGGCGTATCACCTCGCTCACCTCCGAGAAACATTCACCACACTCAGGCGGCACAAGGTCATGCTCAATTCCAAGAAGTGTGTCTTTGGTGTTGAGTTTGGGAAGTTTCTCGGATTCTTGATTGACCAGAGGGGGATAAAGGCCAACCCTGAAAATATATAGGCGGTCATTGACATGAAGTCACCCCGCACTGTCAAAGAAGTTCAGAAATTAACAGGTTGCCTAGCGGCCTTGTGGAGATTCCTCAGCCGGTCGGGCGACAAGTGCCTTTACTTCTTCCAAGCAATCAAGAAGAAGGTTATGTTTGAATGGGGGGATGATGCTGAGGCAGCCTTCTAAAAGTTAAAGCAACATTTGAACTCTTTGCCGAGGCTAGTCAACCCTCTGCCCAAAGAGACACTCTACATGTAATTTTCTGTCTCAGATCATGCTCTCAGTGCTGTTCTCCTTGTTGAAAGAGATGGCACCCAGCTTCCGGTGTATTTCATTAGCCATGTTCTTAGAAATGCAGAGCTTTGGTACCCCATGGTTGAAAAATTTGGCCTCGCTCTTTTTATGGCTGTGAAGAAGTGGAAACCCTACTTCTTGGCACATCCGATTTTAGTCTATACTGACCAACCGATCAAGCGGCCAATGACAACCCTAGAGTCATCGGGCTGAATACTCAAATGGGCTATTGAAATGAAAAGTTTAGAAATCACTTACGAACCAAGGAAGACAATAAAGGGGCAGGCATTCACCGACTTTATTGTCGAAATGATAAGGCCGGCTGCGCCGGATAAGACTGATCAGGTTTGGAAAGTGTATGTGGACGAGAGTTCCATTATGAACGGCTGTGGTGCAGAGGTTATATATCAGTCTCCTGAGGGAGATAAGTACGAGCATGCACTACGGTTCAAGTTCCAGGCCTTGAATAATGAGGCAGAATACGAAGCCCTGCTAGCTGGCATCCGCATGTGCAAGGCGACAGGGGCAACTAAAATTAACGCTTGCTCTGACTCTCTGTTGGTTGATAGCCAATACCATGGTGACTATGAGGCCACCCATCCGGCTATGATCAAATATTTGCCGGCGGTTAAAGCTGAGGTCGGGAAACTTGAAGAATTCAATCTAAGTCAAGTGTCTCGGTCCGAAAACAATCAGGCGGATGCTCTATCTAAGCTGGCATCATCCGCCTCATGCGATACACCTCGGTCAATATTCTAGGAAGTAGTGGAAAAAGGAAACATTGAAGAGGATCCCATTGGAGTACTTAATCGAATCTTTACCTGGATGGATAACATCCGGGCATATTTGCTAGACGGCACGCTGCCAGATTCAGATCCAGAAGCAGCCGCACTAAAAAAGCATGCGGCCAACTTTGAAATTTGCAAAGGAGAACTTTTTAAGAGAGGGTTCCTACAACCCCTCTTGAAATGTATCACCCCCGAAAAGGGGCAAGAGATTCTAGAAGATTTGCATGCGGGCTATTGCGCCTCACATAAAGGCGGTAGGTCTCTAGCAGAAAAGGACAAATGGCAGGGTTACTTCTGGCCCACTCTTAAGAAGGACGCCATGATATTGGTGAAAAGATGTGATAAATGCCAAAAATTCGGCAAACTTATACACCGTCCGGCCACGGATCTGACGGCCATACATAGCCCAGTATCATTCGCCAAATGGGGTATGTACATCATGGGGCCGTATACTCCTGCATTAGGCGGACGGTGGTATATCTTCATTTCCGTGGATTACTTCACCAAATGGGTGGAAGCAGAGGCGATAAAAAACATCAAGACAAAGGACGTCATCTCCTTCTTTCGGAAGAACATCATCACTCGGTTTGGGGTGCCTATGTCTATGGTTTTTGACAATGGTCCTTGGTTTGAGATGCCTCATCACAAGACTTGGTTAGGAGATCTCACATTGTTTTGCATCAGTCGGCCGACCACAAGCAAACGGCCAAGTCGAAGCCTTTAACAAGTTAATCTCAGACGGCATAAAAAAGAAAATTGAAAGAGTTGGTGGCTTATGGGCGGATGAAGTACCACACGTCCTATGGGCCATGAGAACAACAACAAAAGGGGCAACTAGAGAGAGACCCCATTTCTCATGGTGTACGGCATAGAGGCCGCCTTGCCCATTGAACACTACGAGCCGACTCTTCGAATCATGCTTTATAACAAAGAGGCAAATTGGGAGGCCATGCGGCTAGCAATGGACTCACTTCCAGAGCGTAGAGGCAACGCCGCCTTGCGTCATGAGATCTAACGTCTGAGAATGACTAGAGCTTACAACAAAAGAGTGCACAAGTAGCCCCTAAAGGTTGGAGACTTTGTGTTATGGAAAATGGAGGCAGTCGATAGGGTGAATGAGCAAGGAAAGCTAACCCCTAATTGGAAAGGCCCCTACCGAATCTATGAAGAATTAAGAGGCGGCACCTACCGTTTGGAAACACCAGACGGCAGGCAGCTACCCAGGACTTGGAATGTAGATAACTTCTACTTTTGAAATTTTGTAAACCTTTGAATTAAAACTCATTAATGAGAAATCTGCCTTCTTTCTAATTATGTTTATTTGCTTTAATTAAATTTGAAGGAACTGCCTGCACAATGTGCAGACGGCCTGAGAATTTACATTTGAGGGAACTGCCTGCACAATGTGCAGACGGCCTGAGCTCACTTAACATTTTAAATTACATTTGTGTGGACCGCTTGCACAATGTGCAGACGGCCTGAACTCAACATTTTAATTACATTTAAGGGAACTGCCTGCACAATGTGCAGACGACCTGAATATTTACCTTCGAGGGAACCGCCTGCACAATGTTCAGGCGGCCTGATCTCACGTACCATTCATAAGCTAAGTTGCAAAAACTTAGCGGCTAACCCTTCATTTTTAATGAGGCCAATGGCTGGATGTGTTTTGCGATCAACCAATTGTCTGCTCCGATATGATTATGACCGTCTGCTCCAACATGAGTATGACAACCGGCGACGTCCATTCGGGCGAATTCGTCGAAGAGAGCATCTCCCATTTGGGTAATACATTGGTCTATAAACTAAAAACAAATGGCCCTACCGACTATCTAGATCAAGATAACATTCGCAGCATTTTGACTCACTCTAATTTGAAACCTAAAAAGTCTAAGTTTCCCAATTGTTTTGATACAGGCGGGAAACGACTACTATTTCATTTTAGAGGCTCTAATATTCATGCGGTACTGCCTATTACTGCCCTAGGGCAAGGTAGGCGGCCAGATTCCATTTACCGATTATAAGTTAAGTCTAAAGACTCAACAATTCCTTAAGGCCTATAGCCGGATATTTTAAGCCTATACCCGTCTGCTCAAAATGGCCGACTGTCCGCTTGGTTTGGGGCAATCACCATACTGATTGATTGACTTAGAAACCAATCATGCTCTTTAAGTATCAATAATTTCTAAGTCAATCAACCCACCTTTTGAAACCAAGAGAACATCCGGCCAGGGGTAAAGACATCCGATATCGCAAACAATCGCATAGTATACAGGCAAGTTTAAAAATATTAGCTTAAAATCTGTGCATACCAAATAAAATTAAAAGTGTTAAAATTTTTTTTTTAAGGCAAGACATCAATATGATAAAAACCGGTCAGTTGACCGGATGCTTCATTAATAAACCAGCCAGTTGACCGGATGACAATCCTCTCTTCTTTAGGAATAGTTTCCTACACAACTTTTGAATGATGTACGACAATCCGATTTAAGGAAAGTTGTCAATGCCGTGTAACAATCTATCCTAGGAAATGTTGCCACGATGAAGCGACAATCCGTATCTCGATAATTTTGCCAAAACCCAATTTTAGGAAAAGTTGCCAATGCTTCGTAACAATCTGACATAAGAACCTTGTTACGATCTACAATGCACGTCTTGGAATATAACTCTTGAAAGTAATCCACCTTGGAAATTTGCCAATGTTATGCGACAATCCTTTGGGAAAATATTGCCACAATTGAGAATCCGCATCTTGGAATATTTGCAAAAAAGAGTCAATCGACAATCCCCTTTGGGAAAATTTGCCACTACTGAAAAGAATGACAATCCACGCTTGAGGAACTTTTGCCGCAATATTAAGGTGAATAGGGACCTTACGATAATCCTTTGGGAAATTTTGCCATAAGGAAATGGGTGTATGACAATCCAATCTCGGAAAAATTACCAAGGTTTCTATGAATATATGAGAATCCGAACTTAGAAAAATTTGCCAAACAGAGAAGGAGTACGACAATCCACGCTTGGAAACTTTACCAGAGGTGACAATCCAATCTTGGAAAAATTGTAGTTGAAGAAGATGTGCTTGCTTTTGGACCAATGCCTCGGTGCTTGTAATGAGACAATGTTTAGGCGCTTAAGCTAAGTGAGATGATCGTCGTCAGGCCGATCACTTACCGTGATTTTAATCAAGCCGACTACTAATCATGTCAATTTGCTTATAGGGGCTAAATGGCATACCAAGGAACCCAATCAATCAATATGACCATCGTCAAGCCGATCTGCAACCAAATATGATTGCAATCAAGCTGACTCTAGTTGATTTGCTAAGTTGTTTGCGTCCTTTTGCTTCAAATCTTTTGTAAAGATCACCTGTCTGTCTAGGACTTAGTGTACCTACATTTGGACTGTAGGACTTTTGCTTGTGTTTATCTTAGGGTTGACCTAAGGTTTGGTGTATTTGACTCTTGTGATTGGTTGATTCAATGTGTTTGAACACGACATGACTCAATGTGCTTGAATCGTGCGTGCGTTGTATTGTGATGCGCTTGCAAAATATTTCCATTATTTTTGTGGAGGGTACCGACTTTCTCCCGAAAAAGAAAAACCCAAAAAAGAATCGAAGTGAGTGTTTGAGAGTGCATGTTGAATGAGTTTAGTCAAATGTATGTGTTGATGTTATATCTCATGGTGCAAGGATTATAACATCCTAGGTTGTCTCAATTGTTGACTCGATGATGAAAGTATTTAGGTAACTTAGGCACAGAAGCTAAGTACTTCATACTTTGTGATGCAATGATGTTTATGAGTGATTTTGATATGACAAGGCATGCTTCAACGTTATGTTAAGATCTCATGATAAAGGGTTCCTATGGGAAGGTCTATTTGGTCATGTATCTGTGATGTGTGTGAAAGTGACGCTAAAGTTAGGTCGCAAAGGCTAATGGTGTTGAAATATATTGAAAGAGTCAAATAATGGTGACTCTTAGGCTGGGTAGGCTAATGATGTAAGGATCAATCCCCCAAGTCTAGCTCTAAATGGATAGGGATGAATATTGGAGATCCCTTAATATGATCATGCGTGAATGTGAATGTGAGTGAATGCATTTTTATTACGACCACACCCTAATGTGAGGTTGCCTACGTATCTGTTAGGATCAGGTCGAACGTAGCTCTAGCCGAACCTCGCACAAGTGTGTGTATACCTCAAAGAGGTCTTTTAAGTGTTGTAACGTGGTTAGGCTAAAGGTTGAAGAAGAAGGGGATAAAGGCTCAAGACCCTAAATAAGCCCCCAAGGTGTGCAACATTGCTTTTGAATCTTTATATTTTTATGCTTGAGATTTCCTCACTTTTTACCTCTCTTTCTTTTGTTTATTTTTGCTCTCTCTTTTTTGCTTTATCATTTTTTATTTTGATAAGTGTGGGCAATCCAGATCATGTGGTCTATCACTCACTAAGCATTCATGTTTCTCAAGCACGGTACCAAGCACTCAATAGGAGATGCAATCTGAGACGTGTTCATATCAAAGACATGTTCATATCAATGACATTGGAACACTTGCTCTTTAGCACACTTTTATTATTTTTTGCTATTTTGAATTTTGAGATCTAGGTAAAATCACTCAAGCTTTTGTATTTAGAATTGGCATAAGTTGCACACTTTCCCATCCCAAGGTTAGGTAGATGTGGGTTGAAAAAAGAAAGGTCTATTGTTAAACGAGGCTTAAAGTGGTTTTTTTGAAAAGATGAAGGTGATACGATATGGCTACAAGGGTGCCTCGAATCACTAGTATACCTTGTGCTTAGCCCGACATGAATTTCTTTTTTTTTTTTTTTTTTTTTTTTTTTTTTTTTTTGCAATGCAATGATCATATGCAAGGAAAGAAATGCTCATTTTACTAAGAGGAAAAAAGAGAAAACCTACAAAATAAATCTAAGGAAAATAAAAGGTGCTTATGTTAGACTTTATTGGGGAAATGAGGAAAAGATAGAAAAACTGAGGTCGCGAAATCTTGTCGTTGAAACCTGCCTTGTGTCTTTTACTTTATCATCACCCGGTCTTCTTGCTAGCTAGAGGTAATGGGATCTTGTTTGCTTCTATGAGATCTTGAATGAGATTTTGAAATCTGTAACATTCGTCTGTGGTATGACCATTTCCTTGATTGTACTTGCAATAAGAGTTGGGATTCTATCTCGAAGATCGTTTTTCCAGAGTTGGATCTTCAGTAGGGCCAATAGGTTTGATTAATCCTCGATCGTGGAGACGATCGAAAGTAACATCATAGTTCATTCCAATGGGTGTGAATTCCCCTTTAGGTTTATTTTTAGATCCTTGATTATCAATGGCTAAGACGTTGTTAAGGTCAAAGGTACTAACATTGTTACTAGAGTAGGTGTTTTCGGAATAAGGAGGATTGTCATTCTTCTTTCCTTTCCAGCCACTGTTGTTACTATTGTTAGTAGCTTTTTGCTTTGCAAGGTCATCTTCAATGTCAATGCCTATGTCATAGACCGCCTTGAAAGTATTCAAGTTGTGTTGATATTTTAACTGCTTTGAATACTTTTCTTGGAGGTTCTTGATGAACATCCTTATAGACTCCTTTTCAGTAGGAACCTCTACCATATTAGCAAAAGTCTCCCTCCATTTGTTGAAGAAAAAGGTAAATCCTTTATTTTCTTTTTGCTTTAGCATCTCAAGTTGTCTATGCTCCGTGTCGACTTGGATGTTACATTTGTATCTATCTATGAAAGCGTTTATTATGGTATCCCAAGAAGAGGTCTCCTTTTTTTCAAGGGAAAAGAACCATTGTTGACAGATGGTTTCTAAAGATAGTGAAAACAACAAGTGGAAAGCTTTCCTATCGATTCCCTTAATATTCATTATAGTTTTGAAAGCTCTCAAATGGAAGTAAGGGTTATCTGTTGGCTTGAATTTAGGGATGTCATTGGCATTGAACTTCTGCGGAAGAAGTTCCTTGTCCACCGAGACCCCTTGTGAGCTAATCCCCTGAAACTTTTGCTCATTGGAGATTTTGCTCAAGCTTTCCTCCATTCGCTCCATTTATTGTTGTTTTGCAGGGTCATTGATTTGAAGAGCAAGGGTCTTCATCATCTCGGTCAGACTAGCGAGGTTTTACCTAAGCTCATCAACTTATTGTTCGGTTGCCATTAGTATGAAATTTTTTCTGTGTTTGATGAACTTATCGAAAAGTAGAACTTGAACGAAGGTGTTGTCCTTGATTAATCCTCCTTCTCTTCTTGACTAAGTACTGTAGATACTTTTTGTTAATTATTTGACTCAAACTCTATTCAACACGTATGGATGGGAAAAGAGTGTAGTGAGGTGAATGATGTATGGAGGGAGCATGTAAGATGAAGGAATGTGAATGTAGAAAGTGTTTAAGAAGGAAAGTGTGAGATATGTATGGAAAGGTGATGTAGATGGAGAGATATGGAAAAATTAGGAATAGAGTGGACCCCCAACTCAAATGACGGAAAGAGCGACTCATGCGTGAACCTAAGACATGGTCATGGTGTAATATATATACAAAGTGTGTGCTTTAAAAGTGAGTGAAAGTGGCATGATTTGACTTTTGTGTAAGACCATGGGACTATGTGCTTAAACTCAATTAAGGACTAAATACGGTTTATGCCATTAATAAAGTGATTAAATAGACTCGGCGTGAAGACTCAGGCAGAAAACTGGACCATCGCACAAACGATGGAACTGTCGCGATGCGCCAGCCCTGTCGTAGCACGACATTGCTGTCGCGTCGCGCCGGACACTAGCGTGTCGCGCCACAGCCCAAACTTCGGCGTCATTGCTGAAACGTCAGTCTGGGTCTGTTTCCAATATTCTAGCTTAGAGGGAAAATCCTATAGACGTACTAAGTCAGGTTCGATCAATTTATTTAGACTTTAAAAACTCATATTAATCGGTTAATTAATTAAGCAAAGTCCTTTAGTCATTAATTAGTTTATTTAAACTCAAACACAAGTCGAACAAACGGTTAGTATAAATATGCACAAACAAGAGCTGCATAAGTAGTCAAGTAAGCACAATATGATGCAATGAGTTTGCAACCTAACCATGACTCTTATTCTCTAAAGTTCAAGGATAAGGGTTAGTCAAAGAGGGTCCATGGTTATGAGTCCGGATGCACCGCACGGAAGCCTTACCTTTGGAAGGGGTGGCGCGTGTGGATGGGACCCCGCAAGTTAAACTTGCTTCCACGGTTTGGTGAATTCACAAACTCAGATGTATCCTTCGTTACCATGAGCGTTCGATTGGGTAGATGGAGCGTGAATTCTCAGAGGGTTATGGCCATATGTAGAACACATATGGGTTCAGAAAAGTGAGAAAAACTCAATCAGGAAGTAGAATCGAGCAAACAGTACCAGGACTGGTCGAAGCAAGAAGGTAGATTTCTGGCTCGGTATTGGAAGAACGTAGCGCGAGACAACAGAGCCTGTCGCGAGCCGATGACGCTGTCGCCACGCGACATTGCTGTTGCACTACAACGCGCACTGTTTTTTCAGCGCCAGTTCCTACATGCCTTAACAGCTTTCTGCTCTTAGAATTTTCCAGTTTTTCGTAGCGTTATTTCGATTCTAGTTGTGAAAGATATTTCTCGAATTTCCTACGTGAAAAAATCCTAGTTTTTGACGCATTACGGATGGTCTATCCAATGCGGACCTTTTTATGCTCATGTCAATAATGTCAATCAAAATTACACACTTGAATACTTAGAACGTTTCGAGTCTCATCCACTCATTCTAAATTATTGGCAAAATAAATTTTAGGAATTAAAATAAAAATCCTCCCCAGCGGAGTCGCCAAAAAACTGTAGGGAATACTTCAAGCATCCCACACTTGAGCCCCACTATGATCATACACTTAAGCATGGCGGCGTCCAAAGAGAAGGAAGCTAGAGCAAAAGAGTCGCCAACAAGTTTTAGGAACTTGTAAACCGTTCAAAGGGTGAAGGTTACATCCTTTCACGATCCATGAGATCGCTAACTCCATAGTGGTCTGGAACCATGACTGAATATTCGGGGATGAAGGTACAAATCCAACCTAAAAGAGATTGAACCTGCTCTAAAAATAGGCCTCTACTTTATTCTTTTCATATTCATGTGCGCTTTCTAATTAACGTACAATCAATATGTTAATCCTAAACCTGTTTAATCTATGTTGGTTGAATATTAATGCACAAACAAAACTATTATTGGCGATCACTTAAATTAAAATCACATTAGCCTAAACAAGATTATTAATTATCTTATTAAGCGTGATTACAAGTACAAATTCCCTTTAAACCTGCAAGAGAGCGTGATCAAGTAATAACAATAATATATCAAGCAACATAATATTATTGATTCAACAAATCATCATCATCATAATAATAATCCCAATCTCATCAAAGCATAATAATAATAGCAAGATCCTAGGCATGATACTAACAAGATTAATAACAAATTATAGAATGTCACTAAATAATAAAGATCAAAGCTTTATCCCTAACATGATACTAACATGATAGAAGAAATAGGAAACAACCTAAACATGATACTAAAAAGCAATAAAAGCATCCTAACATGACACTAGGAATTAATAAAATATAAACATGCTTTCTATAGAAATGAAGCAATAAAACAACTTACTTTGTTGCCTCGTATCTTTTTCTATCAAAACAATACACACGTTAGTAACTTCAAGGAAAATATTAAATCAAACAATTAATTTAAATAATTGAAATAGGTGTTTGGGACCAAACCCTTACAAATTATCAACCTTTCACGTCTAAGGTGAAGGCAACTTTGAACTTGGCTAGGTGTGTCTATGACTCGTGAAGGAGGTATTGTGTTTGTAAAAGGCTAGGCTTAGAAAAAGGGAGAAAGAAAAGTTATTAGCTTAAGAGAGAGAGAATAGAAGTAGATGATGATTGTCAATGAATAAAAACGGGGAAATATGACCCTATTTATAAGAAAAATAGCTCGGAAACGATAATAAAAAGATCAAATCCTATTAGGAATAAAATTGCCCTTGTCGCAGAACGACAGGGTCCAGCGTGACGCGACAGCCCTGTCGCTGTGCGACAGGCTTGTCGTTGTGCGCTAGCCTTGTCGTTTTGCGCTAATTCAAGCATTTTCTAAAAACCGTACGGACTCCTTAATCTAATTAAATTCGATTAATAACGTCCGTACTTATCTTTGAAAATCAGATTTAATCTCTTTAAAACACTTGTTTTAATCCAAATAGAATTCTTTATTTTCATAAAAGATATAATTATCATTCCTAATCCCATTAGAACTCAAAATAACCTTCTAGATTATTCTAGAAGATTAAAATCAATCATAATAAATTTAGGAATATTAATTAATGGGCCCTCCACTAGATCATTGGGCCATAAAACCATTTCAGGCCTAATTTAGTATTTTAGCCATAACTTCCTCATTACTCATCGGAATTGGGCTTATAATATATCGTTGTAAAGCTCTTTTCGAGCCCAATCCCACTACACTATTATTGGACCCTTATTATTGGACCAAACTAAATTGGACTGGACATTTTTCATAAATAAAGAATATTTTCGAAAGCAGATAGAAGAGAGTTATTTTTATTAAAACATCCGCATCACAAGACTTTTCACACTTTCACTTCATTCGATAATGAAATGGCGCAAACGATATTCATCACTAGGTTTGGTTTTGGGGAGACATCATCAGGTGTCTACAATGTGCAAAGATTCAACCAAGAAAAAGACCAAATTCATAATCTGCCTGATGAAATGGCCTACTCTGAATTTCTCCGGGGATTAAGGCATAATGGTTTCAAGTTTGATTTAGTTAGAAAAAAGGTTCGGACGTACGCAGGCGTACTGCGGGAGGCCAAAGCCTATATCAAAGCATCTAATTTTTGTTCGCTTACAAAAGCAGAACAACCGACCAAGGGGGCTGAGAAGAAGCAACCTTCTCAACAAGACTCAACCGGGAAGAAAAAAGAAGGAAATAAGCGAAAGGAAGTCTTGGTGGCCGACTGCCAGCAGACAAAGTCACAAAAGGCCAAGACATACGAACCTCAGTATGAGTTCAAGAAGGATTGTTACTCAATCCTGATGGAAATCAAAGATAAATTTGAGTTTGAGAAGCCCCAACCACTGAGAGGCTTGGCCCAGTACCGCAACAAAAACAGATACTGTCATTACCACAAGGACGTGGGACATGACACGAATGAATGTATGAATCTAAAAAGGTTGCTGGATAAACTGGCTGAGAAGGGCATGTTGAATTGTACGTCTTGAAGTCAAAATTCACGTACACTCGGACAGACAACAAATCTAAGAAGAAAAAGAAAAATGACAATGAAGATAATGGAAATAGCACCGACTCTGGTTTTATGGCCGTCATATCAGGCGGCTTTTCCACAGGCGGCCCACCATGAAGGGAATCAAGCAGGATGCTAGGAAATTGGGGAATGTGATGCACGCAGAGGGGGTGAAGGACGAGCCATTCCCGGAAGTGACGTCTACGAAGTAGACCGAGGCGAGATAAGAGCCCCTCACAATGACCCTACGGTGTTCATCATGAAAGTAGCTAACCTGAAGGTCGGCCGGGTGCTAGTTGATACTGGCAGCTCGTTCGACATAATCAGCCTAGGATGCCTGAAAAATTTGAAGTTTCCAGAAGATGCCCTCTAAGATATCTCCTATCCGGTTGTTGGATTTGGTGGGAGTATCACTCACCCGGTCAGACGGATTGATTTACCCGTCCGATTTGGGAAGAAGAGAGAAGGAAGGGGCATGGTCGTCTGCTTCCTGGTGGTCAAAGTGCTTATAGGCTACAATGTCATTATCGGCCGTCCGACTCTAACAGTAGCCAAGGCAGTAATCGTACCTCACTTAATGCTGATGAAGTTTGAGAGGACGGACGGAAAAATTGGTAACATTTATGGTAATCAAAAAATGGCTAAGGAATGTAATCAGCTGGCCATGAAGCCAACTACTAAGGGACGACCACGATCGTCTGAGCCAAATTCAGGTGAAGGGTTACTCCAAACACAGCAATTCAGCCAGAAGAGCATCAAGAAAGAGCAGGCATAACAGTTATTGGTCGTCGGCCGACCAGAAGAGTTAAGGCTACATCCGGCTAGCGATCATGAAAACATAGTGCTTGATCCGGACCAACCTGATCGAACGGTCAAGGTAGGTACTATGGCCGTGGGCTTGCTTGAAGACGACCAGATAAAGCTTCTAAGAGAATTCAAGGTTGTTTTTGCATTTGAAGTGCATGAGATGCGGGGCATAGATTGAAGTATGGCCGTCCACAAGTTGGCGGTAAATCCAATGATAAAGCATGTCCGACAGAAAAAGAGAAATCATGGAGAAGAAAGGAATCAGGCGGCCGCAGAATAGGTCAAAAAGCTGCTGGACGCCGGTTTCATTCGGCAATGTTACTACCCTGATTGGGTAGCAAATGTAGTTTTGGTAAAGAAACCGAATGGAACATAGAGAATGTGCGTGGACTACACTGACCTTAATAAGGCGTGTCCTAAGGATAGCTTTTCCTTTCCTAAAATCGACCGATTGGTCTATTCAACGGCCGGACACGCCCTAATGAGCTTTATGGACTCATAATCCGGATTCCACCAGATCCCCTTGTGGGAAGAAGATCAAGAGAAAACCGCATTTGTGACCGAGCAAGGTTTATACTGCTATAAAGTCATGCCATTCCGCCTTAAGAATGCCCCTCCCACATTTCAGAGACTTGTTAACACTGTTTTCAGAGATCTGATCGGCCGGAAGATGGAGGCGTACATTGATGACATGATTGTCAAATCAAAGCAGTTGGCCGACCATCTGAACGATCTTTGAGAAACATTCACCGAACTTAGGCGGCATAAGATGATGTTAAATCCAAAGAAGTGTGTCTTTGGTGTTGAGTCCGGCAAGTTTCTCGGATTTCTGATTGATCAACGCGGCATTGAGGCCAACCCTAAAACAATCCAAGCGGTCTTGGATATGAAGTCGCCAAGGACAATCAAAGAAGTGCAAAGACTGACCGGCTGCGTAGCTGCACTCGGTCGATTTTTGTCAAGGTCAGGGGATAAATGCCGATATTTTTTTTAAAACAATCAAGAAAAAATTTTTGTTTGAGTGGACTGAAGAGGCCGAGGAAGCCTTTATACAATTGAAGAATCATCTACATACACTTCCTCAGCTCGTCAGTCTGCTCAAAGATGAGAAGTTATACATGTATCTTGCTATTTCAGATCACTCTTTAAGTGTCGTCCTTCTTGTTGAGAGGGAAGGTCATTAGATCCCCGTGTATTTCATCATCCATGTCCTACACAATGCCGAGCTGAGGTACCCACCCATTGAAAAATTCGGGCTGGCATTGTTCATGGCTTCGAAAAAGCTAAGGACATACTTCCTTGCTCACTCAATAGTGGTCTTCACGAACCAACAACTGAAAAATTCATTCACAACATTGAAGGCCAGTGGCCGAATGCTTAAATGGGCCTTAGAGTTGAGAGGTTTTAATATAACGTTCGAGCCTAGGAAAACAATCAAGGGGAAGGCCTTTGCTGATTTTCTAGCTAAAATGACACGGTCGGACTTACAGCTGGCAAGGGATCAAATTTGGAAGGTTTTTGTGGATGGAAGTGCTACAACAACCGGATGTGGTGCTGGTATCATTTGTTAGTCTCCTGAGGGAGATAAGTTTGAATATGCGATGAGATTTCAGTTTCAAGCCTCTAACAATGAGGCTAAGTATAAAGCCCTCTTGGCCGGCCTTAGAATGTGTAAGGCAGCCGGGGAAACAAAAATTGATGCTAGCTCAGACTCCTAACTAATAGTCAGCCAGGTTAATGGTGACTATGAGGCCAGGGAGTCGGCCAGATGGAATATCTTCAGATGGTGAAAGATGAGGCTGATGATCTAGAACATTTCACCCTACAACAAGTTCCTCGTTCAGAAAATCATCAAGTGGATGCACTCTCCAAGTTAGCATCCTCGGCATCATATGATGCTCCTAGATCATTGTTTTGGGAAGTAAAAGAAAAGAGAAGTATCGTTGCCGAGCCAGTGCAGATCATAGACAGAAGTTCTACTTGGATGGACGGGGTGGTCTCCTATCTGAGGGATGGGACATTCCCGGACGATCCCGAGGAGAGCTGGCTGATGAAGAGGAGAGGGCCTGGATCGAAATGAAGAATGGGGAATTATTCAAAAATGTGTTTGTTAAGCCATACTTGAAGTGCATCACCCCAGAAAAGGGGCATGATGTATTGGACGACCTTCACCAAGGGAAATGTGGATCGCACATAGGCGGAGGCCTTAGCGGAAAAGGCTACCCATCTGGGGTACTACTGGCCAAGCATGAATTCGGACGCCATGAAAATGGTTAAAAAATGTGACAAGTTCCAGAGGTTTGCCACCCTTATCCACCGACCTGCAAATAGTTTGTCGGCCATAAGTAGTCCGCTCCCTTTTGCAAAATGGGGCATTGAAATCTTGGGGCCGTATACTCCTGCGTTAGAGCGGAGGCAGTATATGTTAGTAGTAGTAGACTACTTCACCAAATGGGTTGAAGTTGAGGCCGTCCGAGGAATAAGTCGATGGATATGTCCGCCTTTATCTGGAAAAACATCATCACTCGCTATGGTGTGCCACAGTCAATGGTGTTCGACAATGGACCCCAATTTGAAACACGGCAACTCAAAAATTGGCTAAGTGGCCAGGGCATCACTCAATGTTTTGCCTTGGTCGGATGCCCGCTAGCTAACGGCCAAGTATAGGCTTATAACAAGCTGATCTCCAACAGTATCAAGCGCAAGCTTGAGAAAGCAGGCGGCCTTTAGGCAGATGAGTTGGTAAATGTGTTATGGTCCATTCGAACAACAACCAAGAGTTCAATAGGAGAGACCCCATTCTTTCTAGTCTACGGCGTTGAAGCTATACTCCCAATTGACATGTACGAACCTACCCTTCGGGTAATGCTATATGACAAGTCGGCCAATTGGGAGGCTATGAAGACGGCCCTGGACTTTCTTCCAGAAGCCAGGGGCAATGCGGCACTTATACATCACTAGTACATAATTAACCTTAAGTAACACCCTAAAAGTGTTACACGAAGTGGTAAAAGTGTTATTATAGACAATAGATAACACTTTATTGGGTAATACATCCGCCCATGTTACCTAAGGTCTTATGTAACACTTTGGGTAACATTAGGTAACACTTTTATAAGTGTTATTATAAACCCTTTTATGTATCACTTTTAACATTATTAGTATCATTTCTAAAGTGTTACTATTTATTTTTTATGTAACACTTACTTATCTTTAGTAACATTTTTCAATCATATAGTATCACTTTATCCGACATTATGTATCACTTTTTCGAACTAAGGTAACACTTTGTTGATTATTAGGTAACATTTTTAATCATGTTTTGACATATAGTAGCACTTTATTCGACATTATGTATCACTTTTTACAAAGTATTGTAACACTTTATAGATTAATAGGTAACATTTATTATTATTATTATTATTATTATTATTATTATTATTAATATTTACTATATTTTTTAAAAAAATATAAGAAAACATAAATTATATGTACAACAACTATATGAATAAGTAATTAACACATGATAGAAAACAATTTGGATTGAAATACCTTCATAATTCTCACAAAAAAATCCATAAACACCAATTTAAATGTTTGGCCAAACAATATAATAATCCAAACACAAAGAATATTAAGTTCGATCTCTAGCTTGGAAAAAGTAAGGAAAAACAAAAAACTTCCAAATTTCAAAAAAGACAACGATAACAATAAAAAAACATTAATAATTACAGCGTATAGCAGTAGCTACACAGCTAGCTAGCAGAATGGAAAATGTCATCAGCAGTCTTTAGCAGCAACTAGCAGTAGCAGACAGTAGTGGAAGCTTCCAGCAATAGCAGACACCAATTGGCAGCAACCAGCAATAGTAGACATGAGTTGGCAGCAACCACAGTAGCAGAGCAGTGGCAGCAAATCGAATGAGCAAGATTCAGCAACAGAGACAACAGTACCAGCAAAACAGCTGAAAATAGCAGCAAAACAGCAACAGAGACAGCAGTAGCAGCAAAACAGCAACAAAATAGCTCGAAACAGCAGCAAACAGCTCAAAACAGCAGCAAAACAGTTAAAAACAGCAGCAAAACAGCAACAGAGACAACAGTAGCAGCAAAACAGCAGCAAAATAGCTCGAAACAACAGCAAAACAGCTCAAATTAGCAGCAAAATAGCGGTAGCAACAACAAAAAAGCAGTAAAAGAAAGTTCTTGTTGATCATCAATTGCTATCCCAATTCTTCATCTTCATCCATTTGATCCTATGTGTGAAAGCATCATGTATCAAAAAACTAGAACAAAGATGAAATAATTCAATAATAAGAGTTTGTGCTATTTAAAAGATTATACATTAACTTACCTCATTCCATTGTTGCTCATTAGAGCGTACAATGGGAATATGATCTGTAAGTCCTGGATTGGATGACACATTTTCAAGTGATCGAGTCAAAGTATCCAACACTTCAGGATCAATTTGCTTGAGTGTCTTCATTAATTCTGCTACAGTTTCTTTCATAATTTGGTCTTTATAGGGCTTTAAGAACTCATCGGGAATTATTGGATTGTTGCTCTTTCCCCTTAGTGAACATATCCCCGGTTGCTTTTTTCTATGGCTAAATTTATTTGGTTTATTCATTACTTCATAGTATGCAACATCTCCATCAATTTCACTTTGAATTTGTACCTCCTCCATCTTGTCCTATAATGGAAATATAACAATCAAACAACTAATTTGAGACAAATAATCATATTCAAAAAAATATGCAGACAACAGGACTTACAATGTTACTTTGGGTGGGCTCATAAGATGTTTTGTATTTCTTGTCTGCTTTCCTTTTACGACTTTCTTTGTACATGAGTGCTAAGGATGGTGGCTTTTTTTCAACATCTAGTTGTTGCTAGAATAAAAAAAACACATCCAAATAA
Source organism: Chenopodium album (assembly GCF_948465745.1). NCBI lineage: Eukaryota > Viridiplantae > Streptophyta > Magnoliopsida > Caryophyllales > Amaranthaceae > Chenopodium > Chenopodium album. Next base: position 25,183,190 of record NC_137850.1, on the reverse strand, counting down.
GAATTGAATGAATATTGTTTACATGATCATAGTGAGAAAGATATAGAAGGAAGAATGGTATAAAATTATACCAATTTATGCTGTTTCCTCGCTAAAGTCATAGGACCCATGGTGTGCCTATCTTTTTGATCTATACTTATTTCCCTTTTCTTTTTGCTGTCTTCTTGCATGCATGCATAACACACGGTTCATAGTTTAACACATTTCAATTTGAGAGGGAAATAAGCAATTGTAGTATAAATGGAAACAAACAACATAACTTTGCCTGGACTGGTTCCAGATTCCAAAATTCTAGCAACTCTTTGAAATGTGCTTCTGGAATTATATTAGGTGGATTTGCCAACCTATCACCATCATTTTCGTACGGAGTAAAGTGTGTTGCCTTTACACTACTTTTATATCTACGCCACAGCCTTCCCACGGATGACAAAACACAATCTTTACCTTTTTCCGAAATTATGTATTTCTTCTGTATTAAGTAAAATATTAAACAACAAATTAGGGAGCAATAAATTACGTCAGCCACTTCACATATAATAGCACATAAACTAATCAAATCACACCATTAAAAAAAAGGTGCATACCTTCACGTAACTCCAAATTTGTTCCTTGTCTGGAACAGAATGCCAACTAATCTTGTTCAACAGCGCTAGAGAAGAATTACGAGCTAAGGTCCCTAAGAATCTTGTAAATGTATTCACAATCTTATCATCGGGACCAATAGGCTTTCCCATTTCATTAAGAACAATAGGCTTACGCTCCTCTAATGTCCATTCATGGACATCTTTACACATAGTTGGTCCTCTGGTTCGCTTACTTTTTTAGGTGCTACATGAATATTAACTCGACAAAGTCATTAAAATCATATTGCTCTTAACATATCTATCTTAAAATATTTAGAACGGAATAATAGTGATCATTACCTATTTGTTCACTTTCTTGCTCTTGATTCATTAGTGGTACATCTTGCATTATTCCTAGCTCCTCAGGGGTAAGAGTACTCAAATCCTCACTAAAAGCATATTCTACATCGTCATATTGTTCCAAAATGCGTTCATTTGAACCCATATGATTCTCATAATCTTCCTGTAAGTCATGTCCAAATCTTTGTGGTTGTGAAAAACTTTGTGCTTGTGAACTCCCTAAATGCCAATCTGAACTAGCCATGTTAATAGGCTGTGAACTAGTCATGTTAATAGGTGGTAGTTGTCGTCGTAGTAATAAATCACTTTGTTTTGCTCTCCTCTCTTTTTCACGTAACTGTGTTTGCATTTCTCTATAAGCACTGAGTGAACCAGGGGCAACCACTGTCTTACTCTACCCTGTCTTAGTTTGGACACCATTCCCAATCTCAACCTCTTTCTCTTGGTGATTATGGACTGCTGATTTCTGTGTAGTAGACATGCCCAATTGGAATTTTCTTTGCGTTGAATCTCTCCCTTGTAACCCTTGATCTAAGTGTTGTCTCTCGGTGTCTTGAAGATGCATCTTAATTTGATTAGCCATTGGTACTAAAGAGACACATGCCGTGTCCTTAGTGTTTGTGGTTATCTTCCCTCTCAATGCCACAACCTGAAATTAAGTATTCACGAGAATCATTAAACAAGTATTACATGATTTTTGAACAGTTATAATTCACAAAATTAAGTTGTCAAAAAAAAAATAACCACCTTCTTTGAATGAGATCTCAAGTTTACAACGTTTTTCCTTATCTCATTTTCATCCTCTTCACTTGAGTGGTTTAGTTCACCCTCTTCATCAGGTGTATACTCGTCAGTATCTTTAGTCACCTTCTTCCTTTTTTTCGTTTGTTTCGATCCCTTCATCGACTGTTTCATTTCATAAGCCATGGATGTAACCCCTAAATCCTTCATCTTGATTCTATTTTGTTCTATAGTCTTTTGTCTAAGTTTCTCATATTCTGCCATCTAAATCTTTCTTCCTACAAAGAACACACAAGGCAGTCAGTTTAGAGGTTTGTAAAATGTCTACAGAATTTTTTTAGAACAATTTTTTTACTTATGAATTCATCTTAGTTTGAAATTCCACCAGAACAACTTAGGAGTCAACACAAGTGACACAAAATTCAGAATTCTGCTGCTAGTCAATTATATGTTTATAACGAAAAGTTGAAAGCTAATGAAAGAGGCTTACATATTTGCATTTGGTCACTAAAACTCAGTTTTATTTATATACTAACCTGATAGTCTGATAAGTAATCCAAAAACCAACTAAAAAAAAAGGTTTTAGTAAGCAAAACTTAGTTTATATTAATCTGAACCTTTCATTGCATCAGCTTACATTTCTACTAAAAGACATGCTTGAATTTTACAGGACCTAGGCCTTCACACAATCAGATCAAGCAAAGTAAAAATTCAGCTTATATCAGTTTGGGTTTAGAGCACAGGACTATCAGCCCTGACTTTATATTCACCTGAATGACCCAAGACTGAGTCAAAAGGTAATACAAATAACACAGTTACATACAATTATTAATAAAAGCACTTGAGCACATAAAGAGCATGCATATCATCTGAGCACCTGAGCACAGAAAAAGCACCTGAGCACCTGATTGCATAAAATCATGTTATTTGTCAGAAAGAGCAATGCAATGCAAATTTTAGTATACATAATACTATGATCACTTTATACTCAACTCTGATCAGCTAATAGTCTAAGGTAGATATTAATCTTGCTAATACTAAGACTTAGACTGCTAGAAAGATTAAATTTACCTCACATGCCAGGTTTATAAATCTTGCAAAAAGTCTGGGATTTGCTCGCTAAATGAGCTTATATTGCTGGTTTCTACCAAAATGCTTCCTGATGTCGTGTCGACTTTTTGAGGAAATCATTACGAAAGAAAGTGGTACTCCTGAGGAAGCTGCTGTGAAATGGTTTCAGCATTGGAGAAAGCTAGTTGAGTGATTGGTACTATGTTAAAGCATGGTTCTGACTACTGAGACATGCTCGACTAGTTAGTGCCTTAGTGACAATAATGGTTATTCCTAAGATGTTACTTTCGTATAGATCAATTGTTTACTAGTGGGATGAGTGATCCTTTTTTGTCGTTTAGTTAGATTAAAAATGACTACAATGAATTCAAATTACAATTCAACAAAGCAGTTACAACAAATCAAGCATTATAACAAACAGTTGTAGAGAAGGCATTTTCAGGGCAAGGGTTGACAGACAGATGGCTCTAAGTGATGTAATATAATACTTAGACACAGTAACACCCCCACTCGGCCTATCCCTGCCACCATAAACATATTAGCACCATTATCAATAGGTTCATACCATTTTCTCGAGACATGGTTAAGACCAAGATCAAGTTCATAGAGTGACAAATGTTTCTGAGCCTTGAATTGGCTGCAACCTGGCCTGTATAATCCTTATCAACCTCACTATAATACATTTAAATCACAGCGAAAACTAGGTAATAAGCCAAGAATACAAGTTCAAACAGAAAAATAGAATACTTCAATAAATTTCATAAGAAAACAAGTTCAAACAGAAAAATAGAATACTTCAATAATAGTTTGTCAAATCCAAGTAATAAGTTCAAACGAAGGACAATTATTATAAAAAAAAACGATCTAAACATGCATGTCAATTTGACGGTTCCATCCAATCCCAATCAGTGTCATCTATATCGGAACTTTCTTCGTGATTATGATCTCTCATTTCACGGTCAACAGGCACCTCAACTCTGTCATAAGCAGCTTCTCTACACCAACTTTGGTGTTCATCATTATCTGTAGCCGGAATTACATCCTCTGCAGGTTCACGAACTTCATTCATATATGTGTGTTCAGATTGCCCCTCGCGCGTAAAAAAAGTCTCTTGGCAAATTTCTGTGCACATAATGCCAATCGTCTTCAAGGCCGTCTTGAGTGTAGAACACTTGATGCACTTGTGATGCCAAGACAAAAGGATCATCTTTAGAACACGATTTCTTAAAGTTAACCCGAGTGAGTCCATAATCATCTACTTCCACATGGAACCAATCACACTCAAACAACACAACACTAAATGCACTCCAATAATCGACCTCAATTATCGATTTTATAGCCCCATAATATGTGACATTACCAAGAACAGGATTGCGATCCTTACTACTTGCGAAGCTTGGAGTCAAAGCGGTTAAAGAGACTCCGCTATTTTGAGTTTTACTCCTTTCATCATGATCTCTAGTGTAGAACTTATATCCATTACAAAAATATCCGGTGTACCTCCTTGCAATAGTAGAAGGACCTTTTGATAGCCACTTAATATGATCCGGGACATTATCCACCACAACCTTTTCTCTAAACCAAACCATAAATTCATAGCTATGCTCTTGTGCCTCTTTCCACCTTCTTTTTCGTTTGTCTCTAGACTTCTTCTTCACAAACTCTTCATGTTCCCTTCATAGTATTAGCCATATAAGTAAGGTAATAAAACAATATAAATTTAAACACAATGGATAAGATATTGAAAAAATTACTCACATGATGTAATTCTCAACTTGGTCATCTTGATAATTAAACAACACATAACGATGTGCTAGAGCCATTGTGTCTGAATCAAGAGTGTATGCCTTCCCTTTCTTCTTCCCTTTCTTTTTCCTCCCAAGAGGATAACTTGCCTTAGGGAATAAAGGTGATTCTTCATCAATTTCATCAGTTTTCTCTTGACTTTGTTAAACCACTTAGATCGCTTCTTTACACTAGCGTTCAAATACCTAGAGCAAAATATCAAGCACTCTTCAGCCAAATAACCTTTTGCTATAGAAGCCTCGGGGCGATATCGGTTTTTAACATATGATTTTAACTTTCCGAGGTACCTTTCTATAGGGTACATCCACCAATCACACACCGGTCCACCACGCTTGATTTCATCAACTAAATGAATCGGTAAGTGGATCATTATGTCAAAAAAAGAAGGTGGAAATATTCTTTCTAGTTCACAAAGAGTCTCAACAATTCCTGCTTGAAGGCGATCCAAATCTTTCAGATTGATGACTCTCTTGCATATTTCCCTGAAAAAGCCACTCAATCTCATAAGAGGTAAAGCAACATGCTTTGGTAAAGTTTTCCTAATTGCTGGCGGAAGCAAGTGTTGCATTATTATATGAGCATCATTACTCTTGTACCCTGATATTTTCCCCTCCTTGACTTGTACACACCTTGCAATATTTGATGCACAACCTTGGGGCAGCTTGCCTTCTTGAAAACACTACAAAATATGTTTTTCTCTTCCTTCGTCATTGAGAATGATGCTTTGGGCAGCAAAACATATCGCTCGTCATCTGCATCCACAGGATGTAAATCTCCCCTTATACCCATTTCTTGCAGATCTAATCGAGCCTTATGATGATCTTTTGACTTTCCAGGTATGTCTAACAAAGTTGCGAGCACATTATCACAAATGTTTTTTTCAATGTGCATGACATCCAAATGATGACGACACCCACAATCTTTCCAATAAGGCAAAGTGTGGAAGACAGAGGACTTTCTTCAAGGACAATCTACATATTTCTTCTTTGGTTGTAACTTTCCAAACTTGTTTTCCCAGTTTTCCAACAAGCTTGAAATTTGATCCCCTGTTAAAGGATTTGGAGCTGTCCTCTCTTCCTTTTCCCCATTAAAAGACACCATATCATGCCGCCAAGGATGATTTTCATCTAACCATCGACGATGAGCCCAATAACAGGATTTGTTACTATTACTCAAGTGATGATGATCAGTCTCGTAGTGACAATAAGGGCATGCAAACTTCCCTTTGGTGCTCCAACCCGATAATATAGCATAACCTGGAAAGTTGCTGGTCGTTGATTGTAAAGCTGCATGCATCTTAAATGTTTGACGTTTCTTCGCATCATAGGTGTCCAACCCATACTCCAACAAATCTTTGAGTTCTTGAACCAATGGTTGAAGATAGACATCAATGTCATTTCCAGGAGATGTGGGCCCAGGAATAAGGAGAGATAGAATTAAGAATTCTGGCTTCATGCACAACCATGGTGGTAAGTTATAATTAATTAGAACAACAGGCCATGTACTATGTTGTGTGCTCATAGTTCGAAATGGATTGAATCCGTCACTTACGAGGCCCAAACGAACATTACGTGTCTCATTAGCAAAATCTGGGTACTTTTGGTCAAACTCTTTCCATGCCTCACCATCTGCAGGATGCCTCAATAACTCATCCATATTTCTTTCTTCATCGTGCCACCTCATTATTTTTGCTGTTTCCTAACACATGTACAACCTTTGAAGCCTTGGTTTAAGAGGGAAATGCCAAAGAACTTTTTCAGGGACTTGATGCACTTTCTTAGATGATTGATTGCTAATATCTTCTTGGGATTCAGTCTGTGTTTCTTTCCACCTTGGAGCATGACAAACATAGTAAGACGTGGCAGCTTCATGCTCCTTCCAATATAGCATGCAATCATTACGACATGCATCAATCTTGTCATAATGAAGACCCAGATCTTTTATCAATTTCTTTGCCTCATTAAAAGAGTTAGGAAAATTGGATGCATCTGGTAACACTTCTTGAAAAAGCTCTAAAAAATCTAAAATTGCTACATTAGTTAACCCATGAGTACACTTCAAAAGGTAAAAACGAATAAGAAATGATAGCTTTGAAAATTTTTTGCACCCAGGATATAACTCTTGTTTTCCATCTTCAACTAACTTATTAAACTTCTTAGCCTCATCATTGGGCTCATCTCCAACACCTTCATACCTTTCTGCCACAACTCTATGAACATCATATATCAGACGTTCAATATCGTCATGCATGTCTTCAACATCCTTTTCAGTATTTGATGTTGTTGACATGCCCTTTTCATAGCAATGCCATCCTTCAGTGCCAAGCTCGATCCCGTTTGCAATCAAATGATTGAACACTGTCTCTCTACGATGCCAAAAGCGGTGATAGCACGCCTTACACGGGCAAGTAATTTGATCTCCAATTGCTCGTGTAGAGAACGCTTTATCTAAATAATCCTCTACACCTTTCTCATACTCATGACTAGATTGTAAGAAGTTGGTCCAACTACTCATTTCATCTCCTTTATCAAAATTTAAACATAGTGAATTTAAAGATTTAAAATATATATTGGCATATAATTTTAACATTTCTAAAAGGAATGACAATATCCATGGAAATAAAACACCCTTTTGAAGATTTTAATCTAATAACTTTTAAAGGATTTAGGTTCTGGGTTTGCCTATTCACTTTGACTTTTTTTTGGCATGTCATAGTTATTTCTATCCTCTTGGTGATAATTTTCTTTGAAATAGAAAAATAAAACACTTTAATAATAGTTCGTCAAATCCAAATAATGAGTTCCTCACCCATTATCACATTACCACATACTATGATGTATACAATGAAAGATTTAGGAAAAAAAATGACGTAAAGAGGTTCAAAAGTTCTGCACACTATCTACATGAAAAAAAAAAACTCAGTTCATACTTAAGAAAACTGCAAATACTCTAGTTCAATACTTTCTCTTCTTCTTGCAATTATCAATCTGCTTAATTTTACAATGAAACCTCTACTTTTATCTCTAGTTTTCTTTATAAGATATGATTTCCTTTTTTATTTTAATTGTTGGGTGCCTGAATTTCTTTTCATTCTGGTATATGGTGGTGGCAATTATGTTTATGGATCATATACTATGTTAATTTAACTGATCAATTCAAAACATGCCATGTTTTTCCAGTTTAATTGCATCATGTCTTAACTTCTTTTTACTGGAGGTAGCACGCTTACATATATACCAAGTATATGAACCAAATTTTGAGATGTTTTCTCTGTTTTTAGAACTTACTGTATCAAGTTATCAGACATAATACTCTGCCTTTCAGATTAGTTTTTACACTTTCTTTATTCATTTCAATGTTAACAATAACAATACAATCTAGCTAATCAATAATCACCTTGGTGAAACAGGAAGATGTAGGGGTGATGGCTGATCTTATACTCAACAATGAAATAGCCATTAGACTAAAAAAATATAACAATGTTCATTCGGTTCATTCGGTTTTTACTCTATACATAAAATAGCTAACAACAATTCTAAAACTTCTCACACAATGCAAACAAGGTTTAGAAATAGCAACTACAATGTCCTCTACGACATGCATGAACTCTAAAAAAAAAAAAAAAAAAAAAAAGCCAATAGCACACAATTAAAATTCAGAATCACAAACCAAACTTGAAATACCCAAATCAAAAAATTCAATTAAAAATTAGAACCACATCAAACACAAAGCCAATAACCATTCACAATTCAATCGAAAAATAAACGCTTTCATTCATACATTATTGAAAATTAAAGGTTAAATAACCAAAAAAATAGAAAACCATCCATCACAAATCATAAAGTACCTGAAATTAGAAGCACGAATACAATGAAACCCAATATCACGATGAAATTGCTCGAGATGACTTAATTTCAGATAAAATTGTGCGAGACGGACAAATTATCTAACGAAACTTCAGATGAAATTGCGAGAGAAGACTAATCTTCTGATGAAATTATGGAGATGAAATTACGGATTTTTGCTTAAACCTAATCGCTGTTGAATTGGGAATGAAGATGAAATAAAATTTTGAGAGATTGCAATATTCTTTTCTTCTTGTTTTTTTATTAATCTGGCGGTTTTGGCCAAAATATTCTTTTAACTTTGGCGGCTAATTGGCTATTTTAATGAATTGGTATAAATTTGGGGATTAACACAATAACACTTGTATTTTTTTATTTATTTAAATGTTTTATTTATTTTGTTTTTCCAAAAAATAAGGTAACATCTATATTTGTGTTACCATAAAATGCTACCTATTTTGAAAGTGATACTTTAAAATGTTACCTATGTTAAAAGTGTTACATTAAGTGATACAATTTAATAAAGTGTTACCAAAGTGTTACTTATAAATCTAATATTTTTCATTTTAAGAAGTGTTACCAATCATGTGTTACATAAACTCAATTATGCACTAGTGCATGAAATTTATCGTCTCAAAATGACGAGGGCATACAATCGCAACGTGTCTAAGCGATCGCTAAAGATGGGGGATCTTAGAAAAATGGAAGCGGTTGGCCAAGCTAATGAAGATGGAAAGTTAACTCCTAATTGGTAAGGGCCATACCAAATCATAGATTAAGACGATTAAGACGTAAATGAAATTATAAGGGAAGGCTTGGATTGTATTTAGAGTTGTCAAACTTGTCAACAACTTGTATTGTTTCATGCATCATTGAACTAGTTTCGACTGAAGAATTTTTATATTGATATTATATTCAGGTGATAAGTAATTGGAAATTTTGGGTTGTCTAATTTACAGAGGAATTGCTGCCGAAATTTCTACTAGAATTATTATATCAGTCCTTGCATTTTTTTTTATCCTTCTGATTTTTCTTTATTTTTTCGTTTTCTTTTATTCTTTACTTTTTCGTTTATTGTTTTATTTTGCAGGTTTATGTATATGTAGCAAACAACTTTTTGGACAAAGGCTACTAACCTATATATGTAAGTAGGCCGAATTTCATGATATTTGAATTAGACATTTATCTATGTTGTTTTTAGATTTGGTTTAGGATTGAGAATAATGTTGTCACTGAAATTAAATTATTTTTTAAATACTCCTATTTTATGGAATGTCCACCTCTTAAAGGAATTTATGCCGAATTTTCTACGGGAATTATTATCTTATTTTAGCATTTTTTGATCTCTTTTGTTTTTTTTCTTTTTTTGGCAGGTTAAGATACATGAAGAAGCGTACAACTTTTTGCAAGGATGCTTCTTGGATTTAAGTATAAAACTTTTTAGGATAGGGATGACATTTTGCGTTGGTAATGACGTGGTTTCAAATTTTTTGGGCATGTCACTAATTTTTGTTGGATGTAATTACCCGATTGGTGGAGGTAATTGGGTGAATAGCTAGTGATGTACGTACATTTATCCTCAAATTATTAATATATAGCCGTTTGGTCCATGAATTATTAGTCTATTTATAATATATAAGCTTTGACAAAAAATGCATTTAAATTGGTTCACCTAAAAAAGAAATAATAATAAATGAAGAAAATTGTTACCTTAGATAGTTGAAATAGTTGCCAAAAAATATCATAAAATGTTGCTTGAAGCTAGAAAACCGAGGCTAGAAATAATTGTATAATACTCCCAAAGACTTAAAAAAACGTTGCAGTTAAGAAAAAAACGGTTGCCTAATATTCAAAGAAAAACGTTGTATTAAATTACTAATCGTTGTAATAGAAAACCATTTCCACAAGGAAACAAAGGCAATGGTTGTTGTTAACCGTTGCCACATATATAAAAACCGTCGCTGTTTACCTAAGGCAACGCCACCCTAATGCGATGGTTTAAAAATCGTTGCCTGATGCCTAGTGTAGCAGTTTTCATATCTATGGCAACATTATTTGGGCGTTGCCTTAGACCAATTATCTTGTAGTGTTTCATCAACAAACTTGCTTAAAGTGAATTCGTATTATACGGATTAAAAAAAAACAATCATTTTGACTTTTGATCGTTGTTTGAATGCTTGGCAGAAAAGGTTTAAGTGAACGCGCTCAATTTCTTGTGATACACATTACTAGATCATCTTCCACATTCGCATACTAGTCCAATCTTGGTTGACAAAGCAGCATTGGAGAAACTAAGAAAGGAACTCCAAAACCTTAAGGCCCTACGAGAAGAAGAAGCCAAAATGGAGGCTCATACAAAAGCAGAAAAGGCTAAAATAAAAGCAGAGAAAGAAAAAGAAAACATTTTGCAAGAAAAAGCAAGAGCTGAAAGAGTAGAGGCCTTGGAGAAACTTGTCCTTCGAGCTAGCTCAGGGAATAAGTACTTTAATTATGAGCTTGAACCACAACCTAGTGGCAAGACTCTCCTAGAAAAGTTCTTGACTACGGATTTACCAACCTTTAAGGTTACAGACAATCCTAGGACTAACTTAATGAGCTTTATTGGAATTATGGCATTGAAAGGGGTTATGCATAGCTTATATGCATGTACTTTTCCTCTTTCATTGGACTCAACTGCTAGATCATGGTTTTATAATCTCGATGCAAAAAAAACTTCCACTTGGAGTGACGTTGTAAAAGCGGTTTTTAGCCCAATATGGAGACAACATCGAGCTCACAACTACCTTGCACGATCTTGAATTGCTTAAGCAAGAGGAAGAAGAAGGCTTTATTGACTTCTTTTCTAGGTGGGGATCAAAGGGTTCTCTTCTTTCACAAAGACCTCCAGATCATGAACTTGTCCCAAAGTTCATAGACAATATGTCTCTACCATACAAGTGCCATTTACAATACTTTGGTTTAGACACATTTCAAAAGGTCTATACTGTAGGAACATTAATTGAAAGGGACTTGATAAATGAAACCATGAATCATATAGATGGACTAGATTTTTAGAGAGGATTTCACCTACCTTGGGAAACGGACAAAGCTCAAAGATGCAATCTCAAGAAGTTGTCAACAATTCAAGATGTAGCACCTTAGGTCTTGTTTTGTTTCTTTCCTTTTATGATAGACTAAGAGATTCATGCTGTCGAATCTACTTATTTTGTACTCTCATTAATTAATGAATAAAAAATTATATTTTCAAGTACGTCTATCTTGTTCTCTTTTCAATCTCTTTATTGTTATTAGCTCAAATTAAATGAAACATATACATACAAACAGGCAATATCAAAAAGGCATACATACTCAACACTTTAAGAATCTTCATGAGCTTTGGCTTACAAGATGTATTGAATGAAAAGAGGCCCATCTTTTGGCCCACTAAAAAGAGATATGATGATTACACCAGTACAGGAGGCAACTTGAAACTCCACGTAGATAATTCAATGTTAATAACCTTAGAACAATCCATCTTTTAATAGTCCTTTTGAGCTTCGTCAACTGAGCCTTACTTATTCAACCTACATTATTCCAAACCTTGGGATGGGAATGGTGCAAAGAGATACAAATGAAAAAAAATTAGGGGAACGGGGACACAAAGTTAGTCTAAATCCAAAAGATCAAATGCAAAAGAAAGAAAAAATCGTTCGAAACCCAAAACCAAACTTGTCAAAAAAAAAAGAGAGGAAAAAACAAAAAAGAAAGGGAGAGAGAAGACAAGGAAAAGGCACCTAATGTAGGAGTTGTCACACAAAGTAGAAAGGTTTTAATTTGAGAAGCACCAAAATTAAGGGATTAAGGGAGTATACTTGAGCCTGTCCATTTTTTCATAACCTTGAGCCTAGCCACGCTACAAACCTGGAAAGGCCCTCCTTGAGGTAGACCATAACCATGTACCACGAAAAATCATCATTCGACGAAAATATGGCCCACCTTAGGCCTTTGCACATATGGACCTACTATTGAGTAGTTATGCCCATACATAAAATGCATAAAGTGTTGAGTAATGATTACAGAATCATATAACAAAAAATCAAATAATTTTGATGATTTGACAGCCATCGGTTTGATTACATCATGTTAGTAAATCAATCAAATCAAACTAAATTCGATGTTATCCATATCCCTTGCCAAGAAAAATGAGATGACTATTACTTTAAAAAACAATAATCTTATTTTCTTTTAATAATAGGGCTATTTATTACCAAGGTGATTCAAGTTCTATATACATTTCCTTGAAAGAAAACCAGTTACTACAGTAAATCGTTAACTTTGGTAACAAAATCATGTTTAGTAAGTGGATCGGCTACATTGTCATCCGTTCCAACTTTGCAAATTCTGATTTCACCCTCTAATTTCCATACTCTTATCATGCGAAATCGCCGCTTGACATGTTTGACCTTCTGATGTTCCCTTGGCTTTCTGGCCTGAGTAATAGCTCCATTATTGTCACAATAAAGGGCTATTGGACCGTTGATAGAGGGTACAACATCAAGTTCACCAACGAACTTACGAATCTAAATAGCCTCCTTAGTCGCTTCAGCAGCTGCCAAGTATTCGGCTTCAGTTGTAGAATCTGCAGTTGTGCTCTACTTGGAACTCTTCCAACTAAACGCTCCTCCATTTAGACAGAACACATATCCAAACTGTGATTTGAAATCGTGTCTGTCTGTTTGGAAGCTTGCGTCGGTATAACCTTCAACAACTAATTCTACTGAGCCACCATATACCAGGAATTTATCCTTATTCCTTTTCAGGTACTTTAGGATGTTTGACAAGCTAAAATCGTATCACCTGATCAAAAGTAATTCCTAAAGACACTAACTAATAATAGATAGGGAAATAGGGTCGAATCCACAAGGAAACGAGTCTTTCTATTCCTAGTTAATTAATATAATCTAGATTATCAAGTAACCAAATTTGTTATTGTAAAAGGAATTAAACTAAGGAGAATAAAAGTAGAGAAGAATAAAAGTAAGGAAAAATCAATTAATAAAAGCCTAGGGCATAGGTTCACCAATAAATAATACTCCAGGGTGAAGCATAACAATCAATCATCAATGCATCAATTAATCAGATCATAAAGGGCTTTCGCTACGTATTACAATCACACAATTAATCTACCGGTATTAAGTCGCATCCCTCAAATCTTAACTTAACCATTTATAAATTAACCTTCCTATTGAAACTAAGCCTAAACATCAATTCTCATCTCTCGAATCTCGAATCAATATTGCTTAACTCATAAAAATTAAACCTGGCCAAATCTAATTGCATAGCATTAAATCAATCAATAGGAAATTAATCAAGCATTGATAATCAATAATAATAAATTACCCCTTCATATTATTTATGGATCCCCACAAACCCTAGAAAGAAAACTACTCACACATAATTAAATCTAAACTAATCAAAGTAATTAAGCAAAACATGATGAACAAAAGCAAATAAATTACTGAAATAAAAAGGGATGAAATTGTTACCAAAGTTAACGAAAATAATGAATTGAATTAAACCAAGAGTTGTAGAGAGAGAAACAAGAGAGAAAGTAATACTAAGAGTTTAATTAAGGGGAGAGAGAGAAAAGTTAGAGAGAGAAAGAGAGTGAGAAGTCCTCCTAAACTCGCTTAACAAAAACATACTTATAATAAGCTATAAAATCCTAAGCTAAAACAAAGTAAACCGACACTTAATCTTCCTCCAGAAACACGCGGCAGCTCGCCTGGCCGGGCTCGCCTTTTTCATCAAGTGTGCATCTCTCACACCTGGTCAGGCGCAATACAGGGCCCCGGCCGGGCACGCCTTCGGGCAAGGTGGCTAACCCAGGCGAGGCCACTTGGGGCGACTTGGACTTTTTGTTTGGGATATTGACTTTGGACCAAACTAAATTTCCTCCTTGAGGCTTTAATCATTTGATCCAATGCCTCGGTATCTTCAAAGTCGAGCCCTTAATCACCGGTTTGATGACTCTAACTGGCCTTGGGCTACAAAAGATGGTCGTGCTCTTCCAATGCTGGTAGTTCCTCTAAATAATCCCTGGAAATTTTCCAAGTGTACAATTTCCTACAAAACTCAACCAAAACTACGAAAACACTAGAAAACACAAATTAGTAATAAAAGTGGCTTTAAAGAGCCAAAAACACTACTAATTACCACCAAGGGACGGGGGTAAATCACTATATAAAATAATAGACATATCAATGTTCTTGACCACAGTCAAATGCGCCTCTCTTGAGTCTGATTGGTATCGACTCGTAGCACTCAAGGCGTACGATACATCAGGCCTAGTACATATCATAGCATACATGATCGATCCAATTAGCAAAGCATATGGAATCTCATTATCCTTTATCGCTCATCAGGTGTCTTTGGACACTGCTTCTTGCTCAAGGTTATGCCATGTAACATGGGCAAGTGACCTCTCTTGGCCTCTTCCATCCTGAATCGTGCCAGTACCTTATCAATATAAGTACCCTGGCTCAATCCAATCATTCTTTTCGATCTATCCCTATAGATCTTGATGCCCAATATGTACTGAGCCTTTCCCAAGTCTTTCATTGAAAAACATTTTCCAAGCCAGGCCTTTACAGACTCTAACATCGGAATGCTGTTTCCAATGAGCAATATGTCATCGACATATAAGACTAAGAAGGCAATGTCACTCCTACTAACCTTCTTGTAAACACAAGATTCATCTGGATTCTTGATTACACCAAACTTACTGATGGCTTCATCGAATTGCAGATTCCAACTTTTTCTAGCTTGCTTTAGCCCATAGATGGACCTTTTAAGCTTACACACTTTCCCAGCATTGTTTTGGTCGACAAAACCTTCAGGCTGTGTCATGTACATAGTTTCTTCCAAAATCCCATTGAGGAAGGCGGTTTTGACGTCCATTTGCCATATTTCATAGTTGTAATATGCAGAAAGCGCTAGGAGGATCCGAACGGATTTAAGCATTGCGACCGGAGAAAAGGTTTCATCGTAATCAATACCATGATTTTCCTGTAACCTTTTGCTACCAACCTAGCTTTGTAAATGAATACATTTCCATTTTTGTCGGTTTTCAATTTGAAAATCCACTTACATCCGATAGATGTGTAACCCTCGGGTAAGTCAACCAAGTAACAAACTTGATTTTCAAACATGGAATCCATTTCAGATCTCATGGTCTCTTACCATTTAGCAGACTCAGTGCTCGCCATCGCTTGCTTGTAGGTTGCCGATTCGTCTCCATCCTACCAGGATGTCCTTATTCTCGATTAATACAATACCAAGATACCTATTAGGTTGAGACCTCGGCCTCTATGACCTACGCAGGGTAATGGACTGAGCATTTGCATTGTCGGTTTAACTTTGCACATTTTGACCGGCGTCAACAGATGTTGTTTGAGCACTTTGACTATCAATCTGATTTTGTTGCTCGTCCTCTCGAACTTCATCGAGTTTGATTTTCCTCCCACTTGTCATTTTGGAAAGGTGTTCCTTCTCCAAAAAGACACCATCGCGAGCAACAAACACTTTGTTCTCGGATTTGTTGTAGAAGTAATACCCTTTGGTTTCTTTTGGGTAGCCCACAAAGTAAACCTTGTCAGATCTAGGGTGAAGTTTGTCAGAAATTAATATCTTAACATATGCTTCGCATCCCCATATCTTTAGAAAAGAAAACTTAGGAGGTTTCTTCGTCCATAGCTCGTATAGAGTCTTTTCTACAGCTTTTGATGGAGCACGATTCAGTGTTAGTGTTGCAGTTAGAAGTGCGTGTCCCCAAAAAGATATAGGAAGATCACTAAGACCCATTGTTGATCGTACCATGTCCAATAAGGTTCGATTTCTCCTTTTGAATACTCCGTTCCATTGTGGAGTTCCTGGAGGTGTCCATTATGAAAGTATACCTTTTTCTTTCAGATGGTCATCGAATTCTTGGCTCAAGTATTCACCACCTCGATCCGATCGAAGGGCTTTGATTTTCTTGCCAAGCTGATTTTCAACTTCACTCTGAAATTCTTTGAAATTTTCAAATGATTCAGATTTATGCGACATGAGGTAGACATAGCCATATCTACTATAATCGTCTGTGAAGGTGATGAAATACCGATGGCTGTTTCTTGTGGTGGAGCTTATTAGTCCACGTACAAAGGTGTGTATTAGGCCTAATAAGTTACCTTCCCTTCTCCCAGTTTGGAGAATGGCTGCTTAATCATCTTGCCTAATAAACATCCTTCGCAATTCTCAAACGATTGCAAATCGAATGAGTCAAGAACACCTTCCTGAACTAGTTTCTTGATGCGTTTGATGTTAATGTGGCCAAGACGACAATGCCACAAGTACGTTTGATTTGACTCCATGGTCTTAGCTTTCTTGGCAGTATTATTTACATTATAAACTCGTTTGTCTAAAGAAAGCACACATTTTAGATAAAACATGTCATACCATAAACATCAAGACTTTTGAAACAATAGTCTCGTTGATAAAAAAAACTTAAACAAGTTCTTTTTCAAGGAAAACTATGTGATTACAAGCCTTCCGGAAAGATTAACTTCTTCTTCCACTTGTACATCCATAGCCACTTGGTAAGCTCTTCTCACTTGGTTCCTGAAATAGGAGCATACAGTGAGTCATTAATGGTATCTGATACCTTATGAATTGCTTGTATTCAAGTGTAGTTTATAAAGAAGATACCTGAGTAGAGATTTCTTTTCCTTTAGCCTCATCTTTCAGGTACATGTTGCATTCTCTCTTGTAGTGGCCCCGCCTACTACAGTAGAAGCATCGCATTCTTACCTTGTTCTTGAACTCCTTCTTTTCTTTTAGAGCAAGCTTGAGTCTATCACTTTCGCAAGGTTCGTCCATTTTAAGCTAATTGACAACCTCCATCAAAGTGAGTTTGTCACGATTGGCAGTTAGCCGCATCTTCAATGCGATATATCCCGAGTGGAGAGAACTCAATAGCATGAGAGCAGCTTGCTCATCCTCCACTGGCTTGCTAATGAGCGCCAAGTGAGTGAATGGCCTTGTCATTCGAAGCACGTGGGCTCGAAGTGACATTCCGGGTCTTAGTCTTACATTGTAGACTTGTGCCCATACCTCTTGCCTCTCCTTGGCTAGGCACCCCTCTTGCATTGGCTTGATCTTCATGTTGGAGTGTGACCTAGTCACTTCTTCCACGAGACCATCATAGTTGCCATTGATACTCTTAGTGACCCTCAAATTGACTATATCCTCTAGAGCTTTGAGGAGCATGTCCGGAAAATAGTTGGAGAACTTCCCCTTCCATTGTTCTGGGATGGAGTTTGCCATAAGTCGTGAGACTCTTTTTCAATCACAACTCCACTCCTCATGAGCCTCATTGCTCATAACCCCTTTTGAGTAGAAACTCGGGATGGGTATGTCAAGAATGTCCTCTAGGTAGCAATTTCGGAGGGTCTTTCGGAGTTCTTCTTCCCACTCCTTAAAGTTCACCAAGTTCAAGCAAAATGGTAACTTTTGGGGAAGTTTCGGGCACATTAGGTTGTTGTCGATGTTAGTTGAAGACATGGTTCTACAATTGAAAGAATTTGAAATGAAAAACCATTCATAATACTTAAATAAGATTGAAATCATGCATATTAATCAAACTTATTTAAACGTCTTATTCACACATTAAATAGTCCCCATTTGGTGAGAATAAGTCGATTCCAAGATCCAAAGAAACAATGAGTAGTTAAGCATGCTTTGGCTTGTCTTAACACTCAATATTCTAAGGTAAGCAACGCTTTACTAATGGCTCCAAGCCACTCTTGGTTAGATAAATCGTCGCATCTAATGCTCTCTCAACAACTTATCCACTTTCCCACGACATGTTAGGACTCCATCACTTATATCGTTGAGTATAACCAAAACCAACTTGCATACCCAGTATGCCTTACATATCCCAGGGAGTAATAGTGATGCCTCGCTTTGGCGTAGCCCATCACTACTCTCAATAGGTCGGTAAGTGTTGTTTTGGAATGGCAATTTTACTCAATATTTTAGGGACCTAGGGTTTCTATGTTAGTTGATTTAAGTGAACTTAATTAATCATCGCAAAATTTGAAATCATAAACATGCATCTAACATATAATTCATATATATATATATATAATCATAAATATGTAAAGCATAAGCATTTTGATGCATATTTGGCAATTAGCATGACCCCTTGAATTCATCAAGTCTTCAAAAGGTCTTCTTTTGCAACTTCATTCCATTCATCCATTCACTATTTGTGAATGGCCCATGCATTTTACAACGATAAACAAGTAATAATGCACAAACACGCGTAAAGTAGTAACTAATTTAGGTTGTTAATCCGATTAACACGCCTAATTAAAACTAGTCAAAGTTGTTTAACCGATTATGTAATTTAGCGCAATTAAAATTGAAGCTCCCACTCGTTCCGAATCAATCTCAATTAATCTAATTAATTAAGCCGATAAATACAAAATTTTTCCAAAATAAAATTTTGCCAATGCTGCTCAAAACTGAGGCCTAGTCTCAAAATATAATTAAAAAAATTAAAACCAAATATAATTAAATTAATTAAAATAAATAAAACGGCAAAATTAGCAAACACGTAGCCAACTGCACGCAAGTGGTTCGCGCACCTAGACTAGCTAGGGCAGCCAAGGGTGCCTAGCACCCTTTGGGCAATGAGGCTTGGTGCGTGCTCCCGCACCACCCCACGTAGCACTAGCAAAGCCAAGCCTAGTAGCGTTTGCTACGGGTTGCAAGGTGCAAGGCAGCACACACAAGGCTGCTTGCCCCTTCGCAACGCACCAAACGCACACACAACCCTCACTCCCCGCAACACAGCAGCAGCACGCACCCAGCCAAGCCACGCACACCATGCGTGCACATCAGCACGCACAGCTAGCAGCTTGCTGCTGCTGCGCTGCTCTAGCTGCGGCTTGCTTGCTGGCTAGGTGCGCCATGCTGCTAGTCAGCAGGCAGCGGCCAGGCTTGGGGTGTGTGGCGTGCACCAAGCACACCAACCCCCTTGGCAGCCTGGCTGGCCGAAGGTGTTGTTCCTTGGTTTGTGTGCCACACTCTCGGGATTAAACCCAAATTTTGCGTGACATTAATTAATTAATTCCAAATTAATTTTAGAATTAATTTAATGAGAAAAAATGATAAATTAGAACAAGTCCAACTTAAATAAAATTCATCAAACTGCAAGAAAGGAATATTGTCCTTCGAACAAGTGTATTACCCGATAGGGGTTTCGGAATTATTAGAAAGCTAATTTTTCAGTGAGGTCAAGTGATCGGAATGCCTGAGTGGAGGCCGCTTCCGATCAGTAATATTAATGCGTTATTAATATTACAGCTTAATCTTGATTGAACCCTTCGGGTCACACCCAAGCAACTAAGGAGCCGAAGCGACGAATTAATTAGGAATTAATTAATAAAGTCGACCGAGTAATTAATATTTAGACGTCGGAAATTCTAGCTTGGAGCGTCGAAACCGAGCGTCAGAAGTCGAGTCGAAAATAGTAAAAAGACGAGACGTGAAAATAATAATAAATCAACAATGACCAAAATACCCCTAGCATCGGAACCTCGAGTGCTAGGGGCAATGTCGAGCTAGCAGCCCGCACCAAGTGCGGGGGTTGCTAGACAACAGCTGCTAGCAGCCTGCACCTAGTGCGTCGCGTGCTAGCATGCTGCAGCTAGCAGCAGCCCGCACGCAAGTGCAGGGGCCTGCTGGCCGAAGGTGCTAGCAAGCAGCCCGCATTTTGTGGTGCGGGGATGGCTGGGCCGAGGCTAGGGGCAGTAGCAAAATGAGCAGCCCACTTGGGTGCCTTGGTGCCCAAGTGGGGGTTTTCATGTGGCGCAAGGTGAGGGAGAGAGTGGAGAGCAAGTTTTGTCCACATCTCCAAATGGTCCTCACCTACTCCTCCTTGTATGCTTGCCACTTGTTGATTTATTGCTAGTTTGATTATTAATTTTTTTTAAGCTTTAAAAATAAAATGAGAAAATCAAATTCTCCCACATTGATGGGAGAGCTTTTCACACTCACTATTTTCCCTATAAATACCCAAGTTGGGGTATAGGGCAAATCACTTGAGTAAGAGTTGGAAAAGGCATCACTAGTAGTAAAAACCTTGAACTCAAGAGTTGAAAAAGGCATCACCATTGGAAAACCTTTGAACTCAATTACTCGGGTTTCGGTCGGGCCTTGCTAACTCCAAGGCATTGGACCTAGTCAGTGTTCGAGTTGTGGGTTAACTTCCATTGGAGGTCGTCGTATTTTCGAGGCTAGCTTTCGAATTAAGAGCCCCTCGAGGTCGGGCGAAGCACACGTCAAAGGTATAATTATTATCATAATCTTGTCTTTAAGTTAATTATATTTATGGTTTTATTTATTTTGAGTGCGGTCTTGGTTTTGGGTTTGTTTCCGCAGTGAGTCGGACTCACCAAACCCCAACAGCGGTATTGGAGCCTCGCTCGTTTATTTTTAAAATCATATTATTTTTTAAGGTGTTTTATGGCTTAATTTTTCTTGTTTTAAGTTGCTAATTAGATTAGTAGCTCGTTTTATTAATTTTAATCCCGTATTAGAGCTGACTTCAGCTCCTGAACCCAGATGTCGACCCAAAAATTGTGAATTTTGGGTGGAAAAGACGTTTTTGAAATGGTTTTACCCTTTTAGGACTCTGGTTTTAGAAGAAAAACGACCGGAAATGCACTTTTCGAGGGATTTTCATTTTGACGAAAAATTTTAAGTCTTTTTAACCTTGAAAATTAATTGCATATTTACGGTGGTTATGTAATTGGTTCAATCCTTATTTTATATGCAATTGTTAAACCTCTTTAGACATGATTACTTGGTAGTAATTTGTGTTTGAAAGCTTGGTTTTATTTTTCACATAATTGCAAATTAATTGCATTAAGTGTGAAATTGTTGTTCTTTGAGGCTTCTAAGTACTAAAGATTCAATCTTTAATTATGTTAAGTGATTGAAACTTTAAAGTTACTAATTCCATGAATTTTTTGTTGAAATTTGTTGATTTAATCATTTCTAAGTTGATTGGAATCATAAAGTTTTAAACTTGTGATAGAAATTTGTTTATCTTCATATTGGAAGATATAATTTTTCAAGGATTCACAAATATTAAAGTTGGAATCTTTATTGAACTTATGTTCATTTTTTCCAAACTCCCTTTACTTTGTCAAAATTTGAAGATTAATTTAAATTGATTAAATTAATAGTGAGAAATTGCCCTATTTGGTTGCACCAAGTTAAACCAATTTTATTAAAGAATGGTTCTTGGAAATAATTTTGGTTATATGCACTTGGATGAATTTATTTAAGTTGGACTTGTTATATTTTCATTTTTCCTCAAAATTAATTAATTCTAGAATAAATTTAGAATTGATTAAGAATGTCACACAAAATCGGGAATTTTTCCCGAGGCATGAGCATACAAATCGAGGCCTAAGAGCCTCAAGCATGCTCTCGGCAAAGCCGGGCTGATCACGCAACCCACATGAGGCTGCCGAGGCTGTTGGGCGCCTCGAGTGGTGTGTGCGTGCGAGGTGTGCGCATGGGCAGAAGGTTGTGCGTGCGTGTATGCGAGGGAGGTAAGTGGCTGCTGCTCGCTGCCAGCAGCATGGCGCGCCAGCCAGTAATAAGCAGCAGCACGGTGCAGCAGCAACATGGTGTTGTGCGCGCTGTGCGTGCTGCTATGCTAGGCTGGTCGTGGCTGGTGCGAGCAGGAGCTCGTGTGTGGCTTGGTGCGGCAGTGGTGTGCGGGGGATGTGCTGCGAGGCTTGCGGCATGGTGCGTATAGCTAGCAAGCTTGTGCGGCCTCATGGCTTGTGTTCTTGCACGCCACGTAGAAGAGTCGACGCATATGCGATATTCTAAGCTATGGGTGTGACGCTTAGCATGAGACACGGCTATGCACACCTCCCCTTAATTAGCACACGTACCCCGGTTTTAAGGCGATATTATTTTGCATTTTAGCCTTTTTATATATTTTAATTAATCTTGTTTATTTTAATTAAAATTTTGGAGGCACGGCCTCGGTTTTGAGCAGCATTGGAAAAATTTAATTTTGGCAAATTTTGGGCTTAATGAATTAGATTAATTAAGTTGGATGCAGAATTTAGTGGGAGCTTTAAATATTATTTGCGCTTATTTACATAATCGGTTAAAACAACTTTGACTAGTTTATTTAGGCGTGTTAATCAGATTAACCACCTAGATTAGTTACTAGTTATCGCGTGTTCATGCATTGTTACTTGTTTTATCGTTGTAAAATGCATGGGTCATTCACAAATAGTGAATGGATGAATGGAATGTATGTTCTTTCACAGGTTTAATAAAATGGCAACTAGAGGGGATCGATTAGGATAGAAAATACGGACTGCGATCCGTGATGTATTTTTGTAAATCTAAATACGGTTTGCGTACCGTTGAGTATTTTTGTACCTTAATATTTAGATTATTCCTAATCGTAGATACTAGTAATTGCATAATTTTTGTTAAGTCTTGAAGACGGAGGTTCTTGGAAGACAAAGCCATGAAGTTGCAAAATTAGACCTTTTGAAGACTTGAAGAATTCAAGGGGTCATGCTAGTTGCCAAATATGCATCAAAATGCTTATGCTTTACATATTTATGATCATTTATATATGAATTATATGTTAGATGCATGTTTAGGATTTCGAATGTTGTGATGATTAATTAAGTTCACTTAAATCAACCGACATAGAAGCCCTAGGTCCCTAAAATATTGAGTAAAATTGCCATTCCAAAACAACACTTATTGACCTATTGAGAGCAGTGATGGGCTACGCCAAAGCGAGGCATCACTATTAATTCCTAGACTCATAAGGCATACCGGGTATGCAAGTTGGTTTTGGTTGTACTCAACGATATGTGTGATGGTGTCCTAACATGTCGTGGCAAAGTGAATAAATTGTTGAGAGAGCATTGGATGCGACGATTTATTCAACCAAGAATGGCTTGGAGCCATTAGCAAAGCATTGCTTACCTTGGGAGATTGAGTGCTAAGACAAGCCAAATCATGCTTAGCCACTCTTTGTTTCCTCGGATCTTGGAATCGACTTATTCTCACAAAATAGGGACAATTTTATGTGTAAATAAGACGTTAAATAAGTTTAAAATATGCAGAATTAAATTCAATATTATTTAAGCATCATGAATGGTTTTTCATTAAAATTCTTTCAATTGTAGAATCATGTCTTCAACTATCAACAATAATCTAATATTCCTAAATCTTCCAGAGAAGTTACCATTTAGCTTAAATTGGGTGAACTTCAAGGAATGGGAAGAAGAACTCCGTATGACCCTCCGCAATTGCTACCTAGAGCATATCTTGGATACACCCATCCCGAGTTTCTACTCAAAAGGGGTTATGAGCGATGAGGCTCATGAGGAGTAGAGTTATGATTACAAGAGAGTCTCGCGACTCATGGAAAACTCCATCCCGGAACAGTTGAAGAAGAAATTCTTCAACTACCTTCCAGATGTACTCCTCAAGGCTCTAGAAGATGTGGTCAATCTGAGGGTCACAAAGAGCAACAAGGGCAACTATAATGGATTTGTGGAGGAAGTGACTAGGTCACTGTCTAACATGAGGATCAAGCCACCGCAAGACGGTTGTCTCATCAAAGAGAGGCAAAAAGTATGGGCTAGGGTCTATAGTGCAAGACTTAGACCCGGGATGCCGCTTCAAGCCCATGTGCAAAAGATGAAAAGGTTATTTAACCATCTGGAACTGATTGGTAGGCTGGTGGAGGATGAGCAAGTGGCTCATATGCTTTTAAGCTCACTCCACTCAGGGTACATTGCAATTAAAATGCAACTTACCAACAATCGGGATAAACTATCCTACAAGGAAGTTGTCCAAGGGCTCCAGAAAACCTATTCTTGAAAGGCGGCTAAGGTTGCTCTAAGGCCCAAGAAGAAGGAGTTCAAGAACAAGGCTAAGATGCGCTGCTTCTATTATAGTAAGCAAGGTCACTACAAAAGAGAATGTAGCGAGTATCTGGAAGATGAGGCAAGAGGAAAAGCAGCCTCAATCTCAGATATCATCTTAACACTTGAATACAAGCAATTTATAAGGTATTAGATACCGGAAAATTGACTCACTTTATGCTCCTGTTTCAGAAACAAAGTGAGCGGTGCTTTTTCAAGTGGACATGAGTACACAAGTGGAAGATGAAGATAATCTATCCAAAGAAAGCTTGTAATCTCATGTGTTTTGTCTAAATTCTAAAACTTGTTGAGTTTTATCTACCATACTTTGATCTCATGACATTGGACGTAATTTTAATCTTGATCACAAGACTTTTGTTTCATGTCTTGTTCATATTTATGGAAATGACACTTTTGTGTGTTTAGACAAAATTGTTTATTATGATACCAAAAGAGCTAAGACCATGGAGTCAAATCAAACCTACTTGTGGCCTTGTCTTCTTGGCCACATTAACATCAAACGCATCAAGAAGCTTCTACAAGAAGGCGTTCTTGACTCTTTCAATTTAGAATCTTTTGAGAATTGCGAAGGATGTTTATTAGGTAAGATGATAAAGCAGTCATTCTCCAAGTTGGGAGAAAGAGCAGGTGACTTATTGGGTCTAATACATACTGATGTATGTGGACTAATGAGCTCCGCCACAAGAAATGGACATCGATATTTCATCACCTTCACAGACAATTATAGTTGATATGGCTATGTCTACCTCATGTCGCATAAATCTGAATCGTTTGACAAGTTCAAAGAATTTCAGAGTGAAGTTGAAAATCAACTTGGCAAGAAAATCAAAGCCCTTCGATCGGATCGAGGTTGTGAATACTTGAGCCAAGAATTTGATGACCACCTGAAAGATCATGGCATACTTTCAGAATTGACACCTCCAGGAACTCCACAATGGAACGGAGTATCCGAACGGAGAAATCGAACCTTATTAGACATGGTACGATCAACCATGGGTTTTAGTGATCTTCCTATCTCTTTCTGGGGACACGCACTTTTAACTGCGGCACTAACACTGAACCGTGCTCCATCGAAAGCTGTAGAAAAGACTCCATACGAGTTATGGACGAAGAAACCTCCTAGGTTGTCTTTTCTAAAGATATGAGGATGCGAAGTATATGTCAAGAAATTGATTTCTGACAAACTTCATCCCAAATATAATAAGGTTTACTTTGTGGGCTACAGAAAAGAAACCAAAGGGTATTACTTCTACAATAAATCGGTGAACAAAGTGTTTGTTGCTCGCGATGGTGTCTTTTTAGAGAAGGAGCACCTTTCCAAAATGACAAGTGGGAGGAAAATCGAACTCGACGAAGTTCGTGAGGATGAGCAACAAAGTTAGAATGACAGTCAAAGTGCTCAAATAGCATCTGTTGACAAAAGTCAAAGTGATCAAAATATGCAAAGTCGAACTGACAATGCAAATGCTCAGTCCATTACCCTACGCAGGTCTCAAAGGCCGAGATCTCAACTTGATAGATATCTTGGTTTAGTATTAACCGAGAATCAGGACATCCTGATCATGGATGGAGATGAACAGGCAACCTACAAGCAAGTGATGGCAAGCACCGACTCTGGTAAATGGCAAGAGGCCATAAGATCTGAAATGGATTCCATGTTTGAAAATCAAGTCTAGGACTTGGTTGACTTACCCGAAGGTTACACACCTATCGGATGTAAGTGGATTTTCAAGTTTAAAATTGATAAAGATGGAAATGTATTCATTTACAAAGCTAGATTGGTAGAAAAAGGTTATAGACAAGTTCATGGTATTGATTACGATGAAACCTTTTCTCCAATCGCAATGCTTAAATCCGTTCGGATCCTCCTAGCGATTGCTGCATATTACAATTATAAAATATGGCAGATGGACGTCAAAACCGTCTTCCTAAATGGTATTTTGGAAGAAACTGTGTATATGACATAGCGTGAAGATTTTGTCGACCAAAACAACGCTGGAAAGGTATGCAAGCTTAAGAAGTCCATTTATGGATTAAAGCAAGCAAGAAGAAGTTGGAATCTGCGATTTGATGAAGCCATCAGTAAGTTTGGTTTTATCAAGAATCTAGATGAATCTTGTGTTTACAAGAAGGTCAGTGGGAGTGACATCGCCTTCCTAGTCTTATATGTCGATGAAATATTACTCATTGGAAACAGCATTCCGTTGTTAGAGTTCGTAAAGGCTTGGCTCAAAAATTTTTTCTCAATGAAAGACTTGGGAGAGGCTCAGTACATACTAGGCATCAAGATCTACAGGGATAGATCGAAAAGGATGATAGGATTGAGTCAAAGTACTTATATTGATAAGGTACTAGCTCGTTTCCAAATGGAAGGGGCCAAGAGAGGTCACCTACCCATGTCTCATGGCATAACCCTAAGCAAGAAACAGTGTCCTAAGACACCTGATGAGCGAGAAAGGATGAATCAGATCCCATATGCTTCACTAATTGGATCGATCATCTTTTCCATGATATGTACTAGGCCAGATGTATTGTATGCCTTGAGCGCTACAAGCCGATACCAATCTGACCCAGGAGAGGCGCATTGGATTGCGACCAAGAATATCCTAAAGTACCTGAAAAGGAACAAGGATAAATTCCTGGTCTATGGTGGCAGAGATGAATTAGTTGTTGAGGATTATACCGACGCAAGCTTCCAGACAGACAGAGACGACTTCAAGTCACAATCTGGGTACATATTCTGTCTTAATGGAGGAGAGTTTAGTTGGAAGAGTGCTAAGCAAAGCAAACCTGCAGATTCTACAACTGAAGCCAAATAATTGGCAGCATATGAGGTAGCTAAAGAGGCAGTTTGGATTCGCAAGTTCATTGGTGAACTTGATGTTGTACCCTCCATCAAGGTACCAATAGACCTCTATTGTGACAAGAATGGAGCTATTGCTCAAGCCCGATAGCCAAGAGAACATTAGAAGGTCAAACATGTCAAGCAGCGGTTTCACATGATTCGAGAATGGAAATCAGAAGATGAAATTAGAATTTGTAAAGTTGGAACGGATGACAATGTAGCCGATCCACTGACTAAACCTTTGCCTCAAGTGAAGCACAACAAGCACATTGAGGCAATGGGAATCAGGCACATCGGAGATTGGCTTTGATTTCCTTATTTTAGTGTTTTAATTAATTTTGGAAAATTTTAATGTAAAGCACTATGATGAACCATTCAGTTTTGGAGTAATTAAATTTTTCATGCGATTTAAATCACTTCGTTGGCTATTTAATTGTGGTTTAGAATTAAATAATGAGTCCATTAGATTCTTGGAATATATAAAAATAGGGTATAAAGACCAGTCCTGGTAAGGAAACACCTATAAGTGAACATTGAATGTTATAATCGAAAATTATCCCTAAGCAGGTCATTTAAACGATGAACGATTAATGACCATTCGAGATTAGTGTGTAGTTTGATTTATAGCACCATTTCTTGTGCTACAAGGACATGACTGTCATGAATCATTTGCATAGGTATTGTTTTAGAACCATACTGGATCGACCTATGAGAATACTTTAAGAGATTAAAAATCATCATATGTATACTTCTCATTATTGCTATCGGAACCTTTTTCCTTGACCATGAGTATTGTGAGCTTTCTTGTTTGAGTACTAGTCCGCTTTGATGATTGTCAAACGTCTGCCATAATAGAGGATTATAACGGCATCACTCGGGTGGCTAGGTCCTCTCAGTAAGAGAAGCTACATTACAAGACTGGAAATGTCCCCCTACTAAATTAGGGAAGATGTCTTTGTTGTTTACAAGGCCTCTAGTGGAGCGAGACTGTAAAAAGCATGGCCGTGCTCGGATGGATTTTAGAAATCATCTGTTTATTGACAGTCGGACTCGGAATCGAGAAACACTTCTGGACGTAATAAGGATGACAAATTAATCTTACCTTATAGTTGATGAAGAGGCATTAAGCGACCTAGGAAAAGGGCTATACACTAAAAGCACACTTGTCCGGAAGGACAAGTGAGAGATTGAAAGGAATAGTGTCCTTCGAACAAGTGTATTATTCCGATAGGGGGTTCGGAATTATTAGAAAGCTAATTTTTCAGTGAGGTCAAGTGATCGGAATGCCTGGGTGGAGGCCGCTTCCGATCAGTAATATTAATGCATAATTAATATTACAGCTTAATCTTGACTGGACCCTTCGGTCACACCTAAGCAACTAACGAGCCGAAGCGACAAATTAATTAGGAATTAATTAATAAATTCGACCGAGTAATTAATATTTAGACGTCGGAAATTCGAGCTTGGAGCGTTGAAACCGAGCGTCGGAAGTCGAGTCGAAAATAGTAAAAAGACGAGACGTGAAAATAATAATAAATCAACAATGACCAAAATACCCCTAGCATCGGAACCCCGAGTGCTAGGGGCAATGCCGAGCTAGCAGCCCGCACCAAGTGCGGGGGTTGCTAGCAAGCTGCGGCTAGCAGCCCGCACCTAGTGTGTGGCGTGCTAGCATGCTGCAGCTAGCATCCCGCCGTACTAGGTGCGAGGCAAGCTAGCAGCAGCCCGCACGCAAGTGCAGGGGCCCGCTGGCCGAAGGTGCTAGCAAGCAGCCCACATTTTGTGGTGTGGGGATGGCTGGGCCGAGGCTAGGGGAAACAACAAAATGAGAAGCCCACTTGGGTGCCTTGGTTCCCAAGTGGGGGTTGCCATGTGGCGCAAGGTGAGGGGGAGGGTGGAGAGCAAGTTTGGTTCCCATCTCCAAATGGTCCTCACTTACTCCTCCTTGTATGCTTGACTTGTTGATTTATTACTAGTTTGATTATTAATTTTATTTTAGCTTTAAAAATAAAATGAGAAAATCAAATTCTCCCACATTGATGGGAGAACTTTTCACACTCATGATTATCCCTATAAATACCCAAGTTGGGGTATTGGGAAAATCACTTGAGTAAGAGTTGGAAAAGGCATCACTAGTAGTGAAAACCTTTGAACTCAAGAGTTGAAAAAGACATCACAATTGTGAAAACCTTTGAACTCAATTACTTGGGTTTTGGTCGGGCCTTGCTAACTCCAAGGCATTGGACCTAGTCGGTGTTCGAGTTCTGGGTGGACTTCCGTTGGAGGTCGTCGTATTTCCGAGGCTAGCTTTCGAAGTAAGAGCCCCTCGAGGTCGGGCGAAGTACGCGTCAAAGGTATAATTATTATCATAATCTTGTCTTTAAGTTAATTATGTTTATTGTTTTATTTATTGCGAGTGCGGTCTTAGTTTTGGGTTTGTTTCCGCGGGGAGTCGGACTCACCAAACCCCAACAGTGCACACAACCAACATTATTCCCAAGAACTATGCTTTAATAAAATTGGTTAAACTTGGTGCAATAAAATAAATAAGGGCAATACTCACTATTAATTTAATTAATTTAAATTAATCATGAGATTTGACAAAATAAAGGGGAGTTGGAATTATGAACATAAAATTCAAATAAAGATTCCAACTTTAACTTGTGAATCCTTGAAAAATTATATCTTCCCATATGAAGGTAAATGAAATTTCTATCACAAGATTCAAACTTTATGATTCCAATCAACTTAATACATGATTAAATCAAAAGTTCAACCAAAAATTCATGGAATTTAGTAACTCAAAGTTCCAACCACTTAAAACAATTAAAGATTGGATCTTTAGTACTTAGAAGCCTCAAAGAATAAATTTTTCACACTTAATGCAATGGATTTGCAATTATGTGAAAAATTTAACCAATCTTTCAAGCACTAATTACTACAAAGTAACCATGCTTAAAGAGGTAAAAAATTCCAGAAACATTAAGGAAAAAACCATATACAAAATCACCATAAATATGCCATTAAGATTCAAGGTTAAAAGATTTAAAAAATTTCGTCAAATCAAAAAACCCTCGAAAAAGGCATTTCTGGTCAGATTTTGGCCTTTTCTACAACCCTGAAAGGAAATAAACATTTCCAGAACGCTGTTTCCACCCAAAATTCACTATTTTCGGGCGAAAGTCTGGGTTTGGGGGCCATAGTCAGCTTTAAAAAGGGTTTAAAATTAATAAAACCGAGCTACTAATCTAATTAGCAACATGAATCAGAAAAATAAATCAATAAAAACACCTTGAAAATTAATGTTATAAAAATAAATGAGCAAGGCTCCGATACCGCTGTTGGGTTTCGATGAGTCCGACTCACCGCGGAAATAAACCCCGAGCCCAAGAACAAACTCAAAATTAATATAACAAAATGCATAAATAACAAGAATAGAGAAAAGACTAAATTACCCTTGTAGCGTGCTTCGTTCACCCGGACGGAGCTCTTACTTGAAAAAAGTCGATCCTCACAAATGGCAAGGACCTCCAACAAAAGTCAACCCACAACTCAACCCGACCGGTCCAATACTTGGAGGATAGCCAAGTCCGACCAAAAAGACTATCCGAATAATTATTGAGCTTATAGGTTTTCTCTTAAGTGGAGATGCCTAATTGAGCTCTTACTCAAGTGAGTTTTCCCATATCCCAAGTTGGGTATTTATAGGGAAACTCAAGTGAGAAATCCACTCTCCCATCAATGTGGGAGAGTTGGTAAAATCAATTTTCTCCTTTTATTTTTAAATCAAAAACAAAAGAAAATAGCCAACAACTAATTAATTAACAAGTGGCACACTTAGAGGAGGGGTTAGGTAAGGACCACATGGGAGGGGGGGACCAAACTTGATCCCCAAGGCTTGAGAAAACCGGCCCTCATGCTCCACTTGCCCCAACTAGCAGCTGCCACGTGGCAGGCCAAGCCAAGCACCCAATCATCCCCTAGCTGGCGCTTGGTGTGCGGTTGGCTGCTGCTAGCGTGGCTGGTGAAGCACCATGCGCGCCATGCTGCTACTAGCTGCTGCGGGCAGGCGCGCCATGTGTGCTGGCCTTGCTGCTAGCTACTGCGGCATGGCTGTTGTGCTAGCACGCCATGCGCACAATGTTGTTGGGTGGCTGCGGGCTACCATGTGCTGGCAGCCTTGCTAGCCATGGTGCGCTAGCACGCACCAGCCAGCCTAGGCTCGGCTTGGTGCGCTTGCTAGCCACCTTGGCTATACCAAATGCCCCTAGGCTTCGGTTTACTCGGGCATTCCGATGCTAGGGGTATTTCGGAAAATTATTGATTAATTAGTGATTTTACTGTCTCGTCAATAATTAATTCGACTTGACTTACGACGCTTGATTTCGACGTTCCAAGCTCGATTTCCGACGTCTAAATATTAATTACTCGAGCGACTCATTAATTCCTTCCAAATTAATTTGTCTTGTTGGATTGTTACTTGCTTGTTGTGACCCGAAGGGTTCAGTCAAGATTAAGCTGTAATATTAATTATGCATTAATATTACTAATCGGAAGCGGCCTCCACCTAGGCATTCGGATCACTTGAACTTTTTGAATAAATAGCTTTTCAATAGCTCCGAACCCTCTACCGGAATAATACACTTATTCGAAGGACACCATTCCTATCAATGATTGCATCACATGTCAAGATCATATTAATCTACAAATCATTTCTTTAAATCTGATTTAGAATTGCAAAATAAATGATTATTAATAAGTAATTTGTTTTAGCATAGCTATATATTTTCTCAATTCTTCCTCTTCACTAGGCCGTGACACATAACCTATTAAAAGGATGACTCAATCTCATCTTGTGGCAACCAAAACTCCCACTCAACTTTTAGAATAACCGAAAAGTACCCTTTATAGTCCCCTTTCATGGCATGTTGGTGGAGTAAAATCATAGTTAAACTAATCATCAATCATGACAGTGATCCACATATGTCAAAGGAATCCAATAATATATTCGAAAAATATATACCTTATCTTCAAGGTAGGTCAAAGTCCGATCATGTATCATTCATATATATCCACGTGATTGACTGAACATCTATATGTCCCTAAAGTCCATGAAACTGCGCTATCAATCAATCTTTCATGCTACTTCATTTATTGAAATCATTTATGTCGTATTGAATGATTTCGATCTAGGAACTTAAATTAATTTATGAATTCAGTTCACCTATAGGGTTTCATTTACAAAATCACATATTTGATAATCCCCTCAATTAATAGTTATTTTGGATATTTTATTTAATACTAATTTAAACCATTATTAAATAAGATTGAAGCTTTGTTTTAATTGATAAACATTGGGGAACATGATTGATGATTTTGCAATTGTGACTCCCTAGCACAATCAATACCATCCACCATCTTGTTCATTTCAAATGAGCCTTTTGTGTCTTTAGCCTGTTGAAAATAGTTTAGTTAATATAACTCATGAAACATTCTCATTAACATGAATTTTGAAACTTCTATATTCTATAAAAATGTTTATCTCCATAAATTAAGAATCTTCGTTCATCCTCCTGCAAGAAATTAAGGAATTTCTAAATTGTATTCCAATTTTACATTGTATTTCGAATGAAATCAATCACCACATATCCTTAAAACATGTGAATAAAATAGACGATTATAGTCCATGATACGCATGACGTATCCTTTACAAAATGCACAAGGAAAATCACTCAAACCCTTAATCTCACCAGTCTTAATATTAAGCCATGTGCCATGTTCTATGGGATTAAAACTCATTTTAATATAATGTTAAACCCCATACGAATCTTATCAATATAAGTTTATTATTTAAGCTCAAACATTGATCCTTCGAAACCTACCTCTATGGATCTTGATTCCCAAATGTACTCATCTTATTCTCTAAGGTTTTTCATACAAAATGCATTAGCCATCACTTGACCCTTCAAGAAAGGAATAATCACTCTTTGTAAGAAATATGTCATTCACATATTAGACCAAGAAGATTGTATATCTCTCACTTAACATCTTGTATACACAAGACCTTTTTTTTCATTTTATAAGAACATCAAACAATTTTATTAACTCACAAAATTAAGATTCTAACTCCATGATTCTCACTTTAATTAGTCTAGAAATGGACTTTTATGCTCCTTAGGATCGATTATTGGATTTTCAAAACCATTCTTATTATATCACACACATACAAATATTCTATCATGAACAATTTCAAGAAAGTGTTTTGATTAGAAATACATCTACCAAATTTCATAAGAGAGAAATCACTAGAAATACCTTTAATAGATATTAGCAACATGACTAACATAAAGGTTTCATCATAGTTAACACTATGAATTAGTTTAATCCTTTAACAACTAGTCTTTGCTTTAGAAAACATTTTTCTTCCCTGTCTATTTTGCTTATAATGGGTCTTACCCAATCAGGCATAGTAATCAAGTGTCACACACTTGCTTTTAGACGTGGAATTTGTTTCAGATTTTTTTCATGTTTTTAAAACCACTTGGAGTTATGACTCGTCAAATCATTCTTGTTTCATGCATGATCCTTAAATTCCAAAATTAACGTTTTCAAACTCTTAGTCAATGTAAAAATTAGATTTCTTTGACTAAGTTTTAGATATGCTAGTCATTTTGTGGGTTTTTACGGAACAAGTGAAACGTATACAACAACTTTGTTTAATTTCAATGAGAAATGACAAGACAAGGTGTGCACTTGGAATATACCACCTTTGAAACATGGTTGGTATTACCATTACACTTAATGATACAACGTGTTGTAATTACATGAGGTGAATCATGCTCATGTTGTTGCTTTTATTTGAGTACTTTTCGAACTTTGTCAAGATTATCGAATTTGCTTTTCTCGAACTCCTTCAAGGCTTTCAAACTCTTTCAAGATTCATATATGACTCCCACTTACCTTATTAAAGAGGCACATTAGCATGGGGTGAACCAAACATGGTTTGAGCCATGTTTGTTTGTTGCTTTTCTCGAACTCTTTGGAGATTTATACTACTCCCTATTTACCTTTTGGAAATTACATCGTTTCCATAAGGGCACCTACTTGAGCAACAAACATTTTGTGCTAATTATTACTTATGTAGTAGTACCCCGTGCTCTATATAAGAATTGAATGTGCATTAAACGATTTAATACAACTTTTATCCATGTTTTTGTAAAGAAACTTTATAAGAACTTTTCTTATCCATATCGCATATGAAGTCTTTGCTACATCTTGATTTGACGTATGTAGTTTTATTAAGTGTAATAGAATAGTTTTAAAAGTATATCTCTAAAACATTGGTTGGAAGATAGGTAATTTCATCCATTATCAAATATATCTAATATAGTTTGGTAGCTCCTTCCACAAACACTTCACAAGGTTTTCTTATAGAATTTGTTGTAAAATAATTTCACAACTCTTGGATGTTTATTAAGATCTTGACTCGAAGTCTCATTATTAATATAACAAAATGCATAAATAACAAAAATAGATAAAAGACTAAATTACCCTTATAGCGTGCTTTGCTCACCCAGACGGAGCTCTTACTTGAGAAAAGTCGAGCTTCACAAATGGCAAGGACCTCCAATAAAAGTCCACCCACAACTTGACCCGACCGGTCCAATACTTGGAGGTTAGCCAAGTCCGACCAAAAAGCCTACCCGAGTAATTATTAAGCTTATAGGTTTTCTCTCAAGTGGAGATGCCTAATTGAGCTCTTACTCAAGTGAGTTTTCCCATATCCCAAGTTGGGTATTTATAGGGAAACTCAAGTGAGAAATCCACTTTCCCATCAATATGGGAGAGTTGGTAAAATCAATTTTCTTCTTTTATTTTTAAATCAAAAACAAAAGAAAATAGCCAACATCTAGTTAATCAACAAGTGGCACACTTAGAGGAGGGGTTAGGTAAGGACCACAAGGGAAAGGGGGGGGACCAAACTTGATCCCCAAGGCTTGAGAAAACCAGCCCTCATGTTCCACTTGCCCCAACCAGCAGCTGTCACGTGGCAGGCCAAGCAAAGCACCTTAGTAGCCCCTAGCTAGCGCTTGGTGTGCGGCGGGTTGCTGCTAGCGTGGCTGGCGCAGCACCATGCGCGCCATGCTGCTGCGGGCTGGCGCGCCATGCGTGCTGGCCCTGCTGCTAGCTGCTGCGGTACGGCTGTTACGCTAGCACGCCATGCGCATAATGCTGCTAGGTGGCTGCGGGCTGCCACGCACATGCTAGCATGGCTTGCTAGCCATGTGTTGGCAGCCTTGCTAGCCATGGTGCACTAGCACGCACCAGCCAGCCTAGGCTCGGCTTGGTGCGCTTGCTAGCCACCTTGGCAATACCAAATTCCCCTAGGCTTCGATTTTCTCGGGGCATTCCGATGCTGAGGTATTTTGGTAAATTTTTGATTAATTAGTGATTTTACCGTCTCGTCTATAATTTATTCGGCTCAACTTACGACGCTCGGTTTCGACGCTCCAAGCTCGATTTCCGACGTCTAAATTAATTCGTCGTGTCGGATCGTTAGTTGCTTGGGTGTGACCCAAAGGGTTCAGTCAAGGTTAAGCTGTAATATTAACTATGCATTAATATTACTGATTTGAAGTAGCCTCCCCCTAGGCATTCCGATCACTTGAACTTATTGAATAAATACCTTTTCAATAGCTCCGAACCCTCTGCCGAAATAATACACTTGTTCGAAGGACACCATTCCTATCACAATCACACAACTTACCTTGTTGCACCTGTAAACAAGCTTTTAAGACATTCAACATTTAACTAGACAAATACCAATGTCCATTTAATTTGATTACGCATAAAACGGGTTTCCAACCAAATCTCTGCCCCAAATAATTGAGGTAAACTACACCGGGAGCTAAGCGGGTAGGAAAATGTCACATGAAGTGACGGACATCCTGCGCATAATAATAATAAATGGAAAATACAACGTCCTTTACTCCCAGTAAAAGTTATGGTTAAATATAAAACCCCATAACTCCCCCCCATATGTTCATACTCGAGGTATATACGTACCAAGAGTTTTGGTGCGTAAACTCTTTCACTTTACGTTGTTTTACATGTTATTCAACTTGGTGATGACTCTCAAACCATAGCATAATCAAACATTATAATTATACAAGCAATCAATCATACCAAATTAGTTCTTGAATACTTAGTGACCACATAACTTTTAATGTTGAATCCTTTTAAATCTACCTCGGTGTCAAAGACACCTTAAACGTATAATGCGCCACAGATCCTATCTCTCAGTGTTAGAAACACCTTAAGTGCACATAGGCACTGCAATACAATTTATTCCTATGTACTAAGACACTTAATAGCTCAATTGCCATGCTTAAAGCATCAATAAAAATTATATGAACCATAATAAAATTCCCTTTCAATATTCCAAACCAAATTAAACGTTTAGTTTAATTAAACATGCTTTCAATTATGCCAATAATAAAGGTGTGGTTCATATTCAACACGCCAATATAATAATCACCAATCCATCACAAATAATAATCCATACTTCACAATTCAATCACCAACATCAACCATACAACAGATTCCAATCAATACCTATCATGATACTACATGGAATTAATTAATAAAAGCCTTAGCCTAGCATTTTCCTACATCACCAAATAATTACCAAGTACGCAAACGTACCTTAAATACCATCTCAAAATCACCACGACTACAAGAAATTATTCACTTGGAAATCTCCTACAATCCAAAATTACTAAGAGACATTAATATCTATTCCACACAAACTTCCAGCAATATATACACTCCTTAAATCACTCATAAATCCTTTAAAATAAGCTGAAATTTAATTTAAAACCCTCACTTTTATTCCCAATAAATGGGTAGTTAAAAATCATTTCAAGAAACTTAATGATGGCTTATATACAAAAATTCCAGCTTTATTAAATCATCTAAAATTGCTATAATTATGTTTTAAAACACCTATTTTAATAATTTACATCACTCATAATCAAATTCCAACAATATTTATAAACTTAGTGATTTAAGGTTTGTAATTTGGGGATTTTTAATTCAAAACCAAATCTGAAAATTTATATACATCATACTTATAATCAAACATCATAAAATTATCACAAAACCCAAAAACAACAATTAGATTAAGGATTAAAAACAAAAAGAAATTTTTTTTTTTCGAACACCACCGGCGCACAAACCACCATGGTCGGCTGCCGCCGCGCCTGCCTAGTGGCTGCTGCTGCCGGCGAGTGCTGGTAGTGGTGGTCGCCGATCGACGGACTGCCTTGGTGGTGGCCGACGGTGGTGGTGTGTGTGGTGGTAAAATAAAATCAAAAATAAAAATAAAGGGGAAGGGGAAATATAAGAGAAAGAAAGAGAAAATAAGAGGAGAGAGAGAGAGAGAGAGAGAGTTACCTTTGTATATTCTCCACCTTGGGCAAAATTTGATTTTGCTCATATGATGGGTATTTATACCCTCTCTCAACAACCCTCCTACTTAAAATTCCTTTCCTACCCTTAATGATCCCTTTCCTACTCCAACTACTATTTTGACTTTCCTTTAAATTCCATTGACTTTAAAAATTACCTTTTATAAAATCATATACCCCAATATTTTTAAATTATAAAAAAAAATTATTTCTAAAATTATTAAATAAATAAATTGGACCTTTGATAAAACTCTTTAAATTAATAAAACCTCATAAATAATTAATTTCAACTTATTTAAATACTTTAAGAAATACTTATTTAAATTAAAAATACGTATAAAAATAAGGGGTATTACAGGTATAAAAATAACCAAATTTGAATCATTTCAAAGTTTGGGGTTGTAAGGAGATTGCAAAAGTGCCAAAAACTAAATGTAAGAAGTTAAGTGAAAGAGGAGTGGAATGCATTTTTAGAGGATATGCGAAACATAGCAAATCCTATAGGTTTTATGTGATTGAACAAAATGACTATTGGCCGGTTCATACCACCATTAAGTCTAGAGATGCATTGTTTGATGAAAATAGATATTTATCAATTCTTAGACCAAAAAATATAACTCCAAATACCGATGCTCAAAGTTTTGACCAATTTGAATTTGAACAAGAGATTGATGTCCAAGCTCATTTAGAGGAGGCATCAACATCATCATCTCAACCTAGGAGAAGTATGAAGGCAAGGAACGAGAATTCTTTTGGCCTAAATTTTCATGTGAACTTAGTTTAGGGATCAAGGAATTATGTTACAACACAATTTCCATACATTATTAATGTCAAAGATGATCCTTTGACCTGTGATAAGGCTATGAGGTCTCGTAATGCTCCATTTGAAAGGAAGTTATTAATGATGAGATGGAATCTATCATGAGAAATAATACTTGGATGTTAACTAATTTATCACCAAAATGTAAAGCCATAGGGTGCAAATGGATCTTCAAAAAGAAATTGAGGATTAATGGAACGGTTGAAAAGTTCAGAGTCCCGATTAGTGGCACAAGGTTTTACTTAAAAGCCTGGTATTGTTTATTTTGATACATATGCACCTATGGCTAGAATCCCAACTATAAGGTTGTTGATAGCTCTTACAGCTAACTATAATCTTGTAATCCATCAAATGAATGTCAAGACAACGTTCTTGAATGGAGATCTAGAGGAAGAGGTTTACAAGCGACAACCAGAAAAGCTTGTTGTGGAAGGACAAGAGGGAAAAGTTTGCAAGTTAATTAAATCTTTGTATGGGCTTAAGCAAGCACCTAAATAATCATCAAAAGTTTGATGAGGTTTTGTTGTCTAATAGTTGTTTCAAGTTGAACAATTTAGACAAGTGTATGTATAACAAATTTGATGACAACACTCAAGTTGTCATAATTTGTCTATATGTAAATGACATGTTGATAAAGAAAAAGCAGAGGCGGACCTTTAAAGGGACGGATAAGGGCCTTCCACCCCCCCCCCCCCCCCTCCCCTCCAAATTTGGCCCAAATCTATTTTCATATTTAATGTTCAATTAAAAGCCCAAAATTTTCCAAAAGAAGTTGGTACTAAGCGTCCAAGCTTACTAGGAGTATATGTCATACTACAGTATATGACTTATTCACTTTATCTTAACTTTGCACAAATCCCAAGCAAGTGAAATACACGTGAATTCACTACTAGCTGCAAACTGAACCACACAAAAATTACAATATTACCCTTTTAGATATCTACCATCTCCATTTCATATTATTTGCAACGATTAGACATTTTTCCTCTATACTTTATGTTAAATCGTTGCAAATAATATGAAACGGAGGTAGTATATTTTGTTAATCTATGGATTAGTTCTAACCAAATGCCTTGAATATTTATTTGGAAAATTAATACACTTTAATAATCTCAACCATGGGCGATTTACTTATAATAATCCCAACTAAGGTTTATTATCTAATAATCCTAACTATGGGGTATGTTTGCCAATAATAGTCCCAATGACCGGTAACCTGTTGAAAGAGTTTTATATATATATATATATATATATATATATATATATATATATATATATATATATATATATATATATATATATATATATATATATATAATCCACGTGTCACTATGTTATTGGTGCAAAATTAAAAAAAAAGTAAAAACATTTACAAAAAAAAAAAAAGAATCCCCAAAAATTCCAAGCCAACCCCCGACCATTGAAACTACCTCGTCAATCCCTAACCTTGCTGGAATCCGGTCGGCCGCCTTTCCTCGACCATCAAACCGCCTCGTAGCCAACCCCCAACAACCGAAACCACCTCCTAGCCAACTCTCAACCACCGAAACCACCTCCCAGCCAACCCTCGACCACCGAAACCACCTCCCAGCAAACCCCCGACCACCGAAACCATCTCCCCAGCAAACCCCCGACCACCGAAACCACCTCCCCAGCAAACCCCTAACCACCGAAACCTCCAAAACTGGTCGATCGACCTTCAACAACCCCACCTGACCTACCCCGACCCCCGAAACCGGCACCCCGATCCCCTAAACCCTCCGAAATCCAACGAAACCACTCCCACCCCCACCGCAAAACCCTTAACTCAACGAAAATTGGCCGCCCGCACCCCATATCCACCGAAACTCACCATCCGACCCTCTAAAACCCCAACTAACCTAGCCCCGACCCCGTAACTGCCTACTTAGCCATCCCGATCCTAAAAACCACCAGCAAGTCCGACGAAACTAGGTTTCGTTTTTGGGATTGGGGTGGCTGGGTAGGTGGTCTCAGGGGTCGGGCCTAGGTTAAGTAAGGTTGTAGAAGGCCGGCCGGCTAGTTCCGGTGGTTAGGGTGGCCGGCTGGTTTCCGATGTGTTAATGTGTGGGGTTAGGGTTTGGCAGTGGTTGTTGGTGGTTGAGATTTTTTTATTTTTTATTTTTTCTTAATTTGAACCAATCACGTGTTGACACGTGTCATGCTAACCTGTTATAAAAGGTTATTGACTTTGTGTTGACCGGTTGGGACTATTGTTGGCAAACATACACCATAGTTAGAATTATTAGATAATAAAGCTTAGTTGAGATTATTAAAAGTAAATTTCCCATAGTTAGAATTATTAAAGTGTATTTTTCCTATTTATTTCCACTTAATTTTATTTTTTTTGTGCCAGACTTGAGTCTTAGCTATTGAACTTAGTTATTATTTGACTTTTATTTATTATTCATAATAAATAATACCTTTATCCACCCTTTGAAGTTATGAGTTATGGAAGTAGTGTTAAAGATTAATTACTAATGAAATAGAATTATATTAATGATTATCTTATTTTTATTGTATTTTATAATAATTAATAATATTAAGGTGGTAATATATTTTACTATATATATTATGGTACTTATATAATTAATAATATTAAGGTAATTTGGCCCCTATAAGAAAATTGTCAAAATCCACCACTGAGTGGGAGTATTTTGTAACATAATAACAACAATGTATTTAATACGTTTTTTCATCAGATGAATCACTTTTTAAAATTGAAAGTTTCAATTTAAATACATCATTTTCTTCTTCAATTAATAAATTCTCATTATTTCTCTCTTATTACATCAGCCCTTTTTATTTTATTTTCCCTCTACACCAAAAATTGTCTAAAAATATACTACGTATAACTATATACAATTATATAAGTGATACAACTAAAAAGATCAAAAGTAGTACGGAGTATATTTTATTCAAGTAGACACGATTGATTTTTAAAAATAAAAACAAAAAAGTAACACGATTGACAGCAATAGTTGTTTGTTTGTACTAATAATTTGATAAGAAAACATGACACATTACCTACTTCGTTTGACATAGACATAGAAATGTAGAATATATATACACTCCTTAGATCCGTTTACATAGAGAAAAAACTCAATAATCAAGAAAGACTGAAAGAGCTCAAGATGGAAAACAATGGAAGCATGTTATGGAGATATAACAAGGAGGAGAGACACGAAGAAGTAGATTCAGGAGATAAGAAGAAACCATTGACCGTGAGAATAGCTTTAGGATTTTTATTTGAAAACATTGACCCCAATGATGAGCGAACACTCGTTCCGATGGGTCACGGTGACCCCTCGCCATTTCAATGCTTTCGTACCGCCGCCGCTGCCGAGGATGCTGTTGTTGCTACTCTCCGTTCCGCCACCTCTAATTGTTACGCCACCACCTACGGCCTCCCACCCGCTAGAAAGTATGACTTACACTACTCTTTTCATTCAGTTTTTTCTTTAATTTTTTATTTTTATTACATTTTTTTTTTATAAAAAGATAAGAATACTACAGTAAGAAAAATGCTTTTTCTACAATTGTCTGCTGTTTTGCACTCTTATTTGTATTTTTGCTCTTGAAGAAAGTATATTCAACTACGTACGTATTCTTTTTCTAGTAAAGTTGATTCGGTGGTAGAGCTTTCAAAAATTCAAAAGCTTACCTGCCCCGAATATTTTATGCGAACCCGATTATGACTTAACTTGTTTGAGCCTAAAAAATTGATGACCAGAATCCGATATGACCCGACTTGAAACCAACTCAAGACTCGAGTTAACCTTAGGATTCGTGGCCTAAATTCTAACATGATCCGACTCAAACATAACTCATCAATTATTGATCTGAACTGAACCCGACCCAAACCCGAGATCGATCCAAACCCATTTTGACCCGTTAAAAGCCGAAATCAACCCGACCTGTTACTAACCCGACTCAAATTCAACCCGGCCTGAATTCAATCCTACTTTTTGTTAATATGACTCGAATTCAACCCGCTCTATTTTTAACATGACCCAAACCTAATATAACCCGACCTGAATTGTAATGCAGTTAATTCAAATTAACCCAAACCGAGCTAACTCAACCCAAACGCTCAAATTGACAAATCTACCTTTAACATTGCTTACACATTGATTCCCTTAATCAACTTTCCCACACAACACATATTTTAACTCTCATACTCTTATCTAATATAGCTAGTAATCTAGTTTAGCACATTAATGCTTTAAAATGTTTCCCTTAACGAAGCTAGTTAATTGAGAGAGATTATAATTTGAATCATAAAACTGATAATAAAGAATGGAGTATTAAATTGGCACAACCAAATTAATGTCAACACCTTATATTTGATTTATCAATGTTGTCATATTTCAACTATGTATCAAAATACAAGAATATCCAACCTCTTATTTGAATTTATATGAAATTATTTATTCTAAAATAAGTAGGAAAAAAATGTAGTTTAAACTTATTAGCTCGAATATGAAAATTATTTCACTTACAATAAATGAAGAAATAGTTAATGATTAAACGTGAACGTCAATACATAAACTGACCCGAAAAATATATCGGAACCCGATATGACCCAACCTGAAATCAACCCGAGACCTAGATTAACCTAGTATTTGAGACCCCAACTCGAATATGACCCGACGCGATTATAACATGCAAATTCTTAACGTGAACCGAACCCGACTCGAACTCGAGAATGATCTTAACTCATTTTAACCCGTTAAAACCTGAATTTAACCCGATCTATTATTTAACCGACCCAAATGTAACCCGACCTGTTATTGACCTGGTCTAAACCTGACCCAAATATGATAAAATGTATCACCCAACGTGACCAGACTCAATCCAAGAATAACCCAACCCGACCCGCATAAGTTTACGACATTAATCCAAATTGACCTGACTCACACTAACTCGACTCGTTTACCCGAATTGACATAGATCTCTATTCGGTGGTAGATAGAGGGGTGAAGAAAATGACACTTTTTTTTTTTTTTTTTAGCTGTCAAAAAAAAATAAGAATTATTGAGTATTATTGAGTTGACTAGTGCGTAGTATTATTATATTAGTGACTACTCCCTCGTACCATGGCATAATATTGTGCCTCATTTATTTTGCTTGTAGAGGTGTGTCAAAAAATAATCCCCAATTTTATTTGACAAAAAAAAAAAAAAAAAAGATTTGATTTAGCTTTTTACTTGATTTGTTTATACACAATAATTTAACATCATTTAAATTTGTAATAGACTTGACCCGATTTTACAAAACCCCACCCATTTAGGGTGTGCTCTATTCAC
This sequence comes from Chenopodium album, assembly GCF_948465745.1. Taxonomy (NCBI): domain Eukaryota; kingdom Viridiplantae; phylum Streptophyta; class Magnoliopsida; order Caryophyllales; family Amaranthaceae; genus Chenopodium; species Chenopodium album. The sequence goes on along the minus strand of NC_137850.1, from coordinate 25,139,312 downwards.
CTCATTTTCACTTGTTTGAACTTAACTTAACTTAACTTATTTTAGTTGTAATTTATATTTGAGTAATTCTTTAATTTTTTTTTTCAACTGAGCTTATTTGAACTTAACTGAACTTAGGCCCTGTTCTCTTCACCTTAAAAAAATAATATTACCTAAAAATAATTTCAGTTCGGTAAAAATAAGTTCTGTTCAGTAAAATTAATTTCAGTTCAGTAAAAATAATTTCATTTCAGTAAAAATAAGTTCAGTTCAGTAAAATTTAGTTTTCTTAAAGAAGAATTATAATAGAAAATCAGTGAAAATAATTTCATTTCAGCAAAAATAATTTCATTTCAGTAAAATTAATTTAAGTTCAGTAAAAATAATTTAAGTTCAGCAAAAATAATTTAAGTTCAGTAAAAATAATTTCAGTTCAGCAAAATTAAGGTGAAGAGAACGGTGTCTTATTTGAATTTATTAAACATGAAATAAGTGAAAATAAGATGAAAGCATTTACTTTGAACGACCTTTAAAACATACATTTTACTAATTTGTATCAATATCATTAAATACTTCCCCTCGTCCCATAATAATTGACACATCAGACCTTTTTTTTTTTTTTTTATACTATTCACATATTAACTTGTTTACCATAAATTTTTAATAACGTATTAAAAAACATATTATCTAAAATGTATTGTTATGTAGATATCAATATAAAGTTTCATAATATCAACTTTTAATAATTTTTTATTGATATTTAATTATATGTATTTAAGGTCAAATAACTACATTGACATTGTATTAAGTTTGACTGTGTCAATTATTCTGATATGGATAAAGTATTTGTTAACTGTAATTACAAATAAATAAATAAATAATATAAGTTTATGTGCATATTGAAACTAATCTAACAATGTAATACATGGCTTGTTTAAAAATAATATTTTAAATGGAATTAATTATTTTAAAATTTTATAGAAATGAGTATTAGATTATCATTAACTTTTACATATAGTTGGCACGTTAGTGTTGTAGGGTTATAGGGGTTACATAGTTAGTAATATAGGGATTACTCTGTTATGAAAGGGTTACTTTGTTGTTCAAGGCTTACTTAATAGTATAATAAGGAGAAATAGGATAATAGCCTAATAGGCATTACCATGTTGGTGTTATAGGGGTAACTATGGTTTTTTTTTTCCTTTTTTTTTTTTAATTTTACGAGGACACATTATGGCGGATAAAGGGAGTATTTTATTTTATAAATACTATTTAAAAAGAAAATACAAATTTATCACGTTAAATGATAAAGTTGTAAATAAATTAACAGCTTTGTACTTCGTATAAAATATGGACCCCATATTCATTGATATAATTAAAAAAATATATCATGCTAACTTGACATTGTGGTTGATTTATTTAAAATTTTGCCACTGAATAAGTAAACTTGATAAATTGGGACTTCCTCGTTTTTAAATTAGAAAAATATCACATTTTTTTTTATTACTACACTTCTTTGATGTTAAAACTTTTGCTTTTTATAATTATACTAGTATAGGTCCCGTGCAATGCACGGGAATTATTCATAAATTATACAAAAATTAAAATAATTTTTTTTCCAGTGTCATTTAACCTAATTTGGTCTTTGTTATTTTTCAAAAAAATAGGCCACTAATTTATAAATCAAAATAGACCTTAAATATTTTTTCGTTTCAAAGATTTTATTATTTCAATATAGAAACATAAAGATCAATTAAATTTGTATGCATAAGACTAACAAAGTATTTTAACAATACAATAATTTGTATGCATATGATTAACAAAATTGAGCATTATTAGTTACGTTGATTATATGATTAACAAAGTATTTTTAACAATTGATTGTATCTTATGAACCATGAGAAAATTATGTACTACGTATTAAATTTCATTCAAAAGTTTTCTAAAAATATTCTTATAGCAGTTCAATTCCAAATAGATTAAAAAAATTAATAGTATTTTTCGCAAATATTCCTTACCATATACGATAGATAGAAAAATACTAAGTTAAACAGTTATGGAAGAAATATGGTTGCAAAGTAGCGCAACTTGTTAAATACGAAGTATTTTTATGAGTTTTTTTTTTATTTATTTATTTTTTTTTTAAAAAAAATGTATTATCTAAGAAGTCTTTACCAAAAAAAAAAAAAAAAAATTGTGGGGGAAACATATGGCTGAATATAGTTAAATATATGTGGATGAAATATATTTGCAAAATAGAATAAAATACTCCTTATAACATTGTATATGGAATTTAATCTTAGAAGACTTGACGAAGAAAATATTATATAATGATGTGTCACGTCATTTTTTTTTTTATCAACAATAACTATTTTTAAGAATTTTAGCAAAGGTAATCATTATAAATCTATAAAAAAAAATAATATTTGTTCTAATATTTTAATTTAGTTATTGATTGATGATTCATAATTATACCAAGTCGGAGTATTTTTTTTAGTTCATCATTATATTTTTTTAAGTTCATCATTATATTTTTTTGTACACTAGATATTCATATTACATTAACATTAAAGGTGTGAATAATATGAAAGAATATTTAGTAGAATATATATGGAGGAAATATTTATGTTTGTAAATAAAAAGTAATATAATATTATATGTATACATAGAATATTTTCTTAGAAAAATTGACAAAAAACTTGAGAAAAAAATATTGTAAAACGATGTCATATCATTTTCATTTTTTAAGAAATAGTTACTATATTTATAGAAAAGATTTATAGTATCTATATCTCTAATTTTTTATAATTTTTTTTAAAAAAATAAAAATAAATAAAGACACACCAGGAGATGACACGTATCATTGTGTCATTACTAGTATGTCTTTTAGTGTATATATATATATATATATATATATATATATATATATATATATATATATATATATATATATATATATATATATATTATTTCTCTCATCTTACATACTTTATTTAATAAATCATTAATACATTATCAAGCTCTTACTAAACTTAATTCGCCCGCAAACCTTATTTGCATTATTTTAGGCCATACAAGATCAGTAACCTTTTTTTTTTTTTTTTTCTCCTCTTACCTACTTTGTTATTTACTAAATCTTTGATACATTATCAAACCTTATTTGTATTATTTTAGGCCTTACAAGATCATTGGCTCTAACACCAATTTTGTGGAAATATGAATGCAAAGTACAAATGAAAACCGTTGGAAATAAAAAAAATACTGCATATCAAACTAGAAAGAATCCATGCCTTTTATAAGCTAAAAAGTAACTGACAAAGCAAAGTGAAAACAAGGTAGCTTGCAGTCTTGCACTACCTAATTACTTGGGTTAGTTGTTCAAGTGCCCATAATTGTAGCTCACTACTACTATTACTACTACTAAACTTATTAACCTGCTGACTAAGACCCCGTTCTTTAGAGCTGCTCTACTCTACTCTGCTTTGCTCAAATCAAATCTGCTCTGCTCTGTTCTGCTCTGCTCTGCTCAAAAGAAATTTGCTCTGCTCTCCCTGCACTGCTCTGCTCTGCTCTGCTCTACTCTATTTTCAAATAATAATTAATAATAACAATAATATTAATTAATATTCAATAATAATAATAATTAATATTGTATTGATGATAATAATTTATTATTTTGAATAATTATAATAATTATTAATAAAATAATTTTAATAATTATTAATATTAATGATAATTAATATTTATTAATCATAATAATTAATAATAATAATAGTTATCATTATTAATATTTAATAATTCAAACTATTAAGAATTAATATTTAATAATATTATTAATTAATAATTTCTAATAATTATAACAATTATTTCAAAAAATTAAATAATAATAGTAACAATTAATAACAATTTCTTTTATAAACATTTGATATTAGAATCACAATGTGTATAAACATTATATGTATGTGGGTATTGATTATTGTTAGTTCATTGAGTTGAATTATTTTTCAAATCTTTCCATACTATTTAAGAATTAAAAAAAAAGAGGTTGTTTTCAAGTAGTACCTCGTATATCATTATTATATTTAGGGTATAAAATATATGATTAAGACAAATTTATAAGTAAAATCATTATTACTCATTAAATAATTTTATTTTAAAATTTTTGTGAAATAAATATAAGTAAACCGTTGTCTTTTATCTTTCTACTATTAACATATGTTAAATATGGTATACATATATTTATGTTTTCACTCATCTAAATCAATGATATATGCACTTAGTAATAGTAATAGTAATAGTAATTGTAATAATAATAATAATAACAACAACATTAATAATAATAACATTAATAATAGTATTAATAATAATAGATAATAATAATAACAACATTAATAATAATAACATTAATAATAGTATTAATAATAATAGATAATAACAATAACAACATTAATAATAATAATAATAATAATAATAATAATAATGTTATAAAATAAAGGGAATAGGAGAGAAGATTGAGAGAGAATTAATCTGTATGTTCTACTTGTATTTCATATAATATAATGGAGGTATAGATATATATATAGATACAATATAATTGATAGGGTTTGCTTGGAGAATAATAAACCCTAAAATCTAGAAAGTTCTGGAATGATACAAGGGTATAATGGGCATCCACAAATATATATTTCATAACACTCCCCCTTGGATGTCCATTATCTAAGAATGTGCCTTGTTAAAACCTTATTAGGAAAAACCCTGTGGGATAAAAACCTAATGAAGGAAAAAGAGTACAACATTCTTCGTTATACGCCTTGATATGCTGTCTCGTTAAAAACCTTACCAGGAAAACCCAATGTGGGACAAAACCATGGTTAAGGAAAAAAGAGTGCAGCGCGTATTTTCTCCCCCTGATGAATATATAACTTGAGATCTTCCAATGTGATAATGAATTCAATGCTTTAGTAACTTCACACTTGTAGCTGAATAACATTCCTTGATAGTTGATCCTCCCAAATCAAACTTGAAACTTCAAATCTTCATTGTAAGACATCTTCATTTATCCATACTTGTGAGAACAATACCTATGTTGCGTTTACCACTATCTTGTATAACATTTTTGTTTTAAGTTGCCTTACCATCAAAATTATATCTACTTCTGGAGGTCGTAAAAGTAGCTATTGGTAATCAAATATTGATAATAATTTATGGCAACTCGTGATATCTTGATATCATTATCTAAGCTTATATGAATTAGTAATAACATAAGTAATTACTATTTTTACTCATGGTTCTTCTGGACCATAAGAAGATTATTCTTACTGTTATATATCTCATCACTATTCTTGTTTAGACATTTTGCATTTTATACGAGAGTTCTCCAATGTGTACAATATCGATTAACTCTCACATGGTTAAACTTCAGGTTGGTATCTCAATAGCTTAGTCATCAAATTAAAACTCTTCATGAGTTTGATAACAATATCATCAACATTGTCATTTTTCAGAATATAGAATTTGAAGGGCTAGATATTTGAGTACATTGTATGTAAGTTCTTCAGGAACTTTTCATGCATGATTTATAACATGCTATTGGATCATCATCATCACATATATAAACTTTTATCACAATTATAAGCCCATCGAAGTATAAATTCCTTCTTGTAAGCCTTCATCATAATTATAAACTCGTCATACCACAAACATTTACATATAACATAATTGTTGTATAGAACTAATGCATGCAATATGAGATATAAAAATATGATAACATAATTAACAAATTATACAGTGAGTAATGCATTTACAACTTCGAACATATGTAATGAATAATCCAATAACCTAAGACTCACACATGCATATGAATATAAATAAGACTCGAAATAATGCAAGACACTGTACAGTGTGGATTTTAAAAAATCCATATTTCTTTGGACTTCTGGTCCATGATAAACTTTTATTATTATCATTATGTCGACATTAAAATGGACATATATTCCAGATCCCTTATTCACTTAGTCCATTATATCATGCACATGCATTATTTATCGGTTCCATCATATACCGGTATCATCATATTATTGCTCAAGGTACAATTTAATTTGCATGCTATTTTGATAATGATATCTGAATACATTTCTCATTGGTACCATCATAATTTTTTCTTACATCATAGGCCATCTATTATAATAATTCAGATATCTATACCACTTTTAGGGTATTTCATTCACTATGGTATTTATATACTATTACACCATTAGTGTTAACTGCACTATCTTGCCAAATATTATATCTATTAAACATATCTTTATTTTGGAACCGATCATATACAACCTACACTTCAGGTGTAGTGATTCAAGTACAATTAGCAAGATTTTATCTCAATGTATACACATAATATGACCAAAATGTATCTTCAACGCTATGCAACATGAGTCATAACTGAATACAAATCAAATCATAAATGTGCAACATATCTTGATAATATATAGACAAAAGTTGACACATAACTTTTCAAACTACCATTATAGGGATCATAAATATTCTTTATTTATTTAATTCCAACTTTTGCTAATTCGTTCTTCTCCCCCTAAGTTGGTAAAATATCTCATTTATAGGGGCGTCTTATTATATACCAACTTAGTAGATAAATTTGCGTTAATAAAATTCACTTCATTAAGAAAATCACAATCAAAATTTATTTCTCAAAAGATTTGTATTAATTAAACAAGTTCTATCTCTTTTGAAGAACAATTTCAATAAAGAATCATTTCTTCATTAACTTTACATTGCATATGTATCTATTATTACCCTTTTCATTATATCTTCTGGAAGAACAATGTCAATGGGGAGACATGTGTTTGTGCAGTTGTACGTTTTTCTTTTTCTTCTTTTCCAATTTCTTATGTGCTGACATATAATAGCCCCAATCAAAAGAATTGTTATACAAGCATAAATCACTTGCTTGTAATTCTACTAGGTGGTGATCTTCTGGATCTTTAAAGACTTAAATAGTGTATTTGGTGAGTTTCTGGTCACCTAATATATAGTTGACAATAATATATATAAGTTATTTTGGTGAACTTCTGGTCACCCATTACTCTTTTATATAAGAAATCAAAACTTATTAACCCTTGAAATTTTCATATATACAAATTATTATGAATCACAATCCAAATGTAGCTCAATCTCAATGTTATGTCTTGCCATTCAATTCATTTCATATATTTAACATTGAGAGAGCGTCAGCACATTATCAAATGAAACTTCAGGTTTCCATAACGGGTAATTATTAAACCCGGATGGCCTAATTTAATTATCACATCCAATCACATTTCCTTTAGTATTTAAATTATGGTCAGTTTTATAATATTGGTGATCACCTTATTAGAGTACTTTATGCATGGCCATGAATATGATGTGATATAAGTACACCAATGTGTTTCTTTCTACAATTGGCAAGACAATTAACTAATACTCATATGCCACTAGAGCATTGCTTGTAATCTTGATACATGCTAATCTTGTTGGACAACATTTTATACTCTTCTAGAGTACTTTATATAACCATAATACATTTTAATGTACTAGAAATAATCGATCTCTTTAGGAGATGCATCAAAATGTGTCACTTTCTCAAATTTGCCATTGTCAATTATTGCTCCTTTCCTCTTTAAAGGATTCTTATCATTGTAACCCTTTGGCTTACCGCACTTCAGGTGTGCTAGTTTCAATAGCAACTGATCTTGTCCTTCTAGGACATCAACTTAATATGTATATTTATAGCTAGTTTGTAAGTAATGACATTTATTCATATCCATCTTCAAGATGGTATCATTCTAAATATTTGATTATCATGTGGCCACCTCTATTAAATAAATAATTGATATTTAGGCTAGTGTATATGTACCAAACTAACCATCAACACATTTAATTATTTATGTGCAAGGATTACATAAAAACAATGGAATAAACACTATCTCCCCCTAATCCTTGCATATGGGGGTATAAAAATAACCCAACAATCTTTAAATCTTTTCTACCTTTTAAGGCATAAATTCTTTTAGCAATGCATGTATCAAGCATAATAATATTATTCTTATAAACTCTTACTCGTAACTCTTGCCCAATTTTATTAATCTATATAAGTATGGGCATAATAAATACAAAACATATTTTTGCAATTATGTTTTTCACAATGTCATCTATCTCTTGTTCAAATAAATATTGTGCAATCATGTTTAATTTACTTTCAATAATCCAACTTCAAGTAGGTACATGAATTTAATCAGACATCAATCAACATATTCATACTAAAATCATGATAGTTGTACAAATCATATGATCATGTTAATAAAGTCAATTATGATACATATGTACATGAACAATATCTAGAACTTACAACCCATATATGAAAATGAGTATGCAATTAGTGTATTAGTAGTATCTCATGTAATAGACATAATCATTACAAAGTTATAATTCATCAATGAACTCCTTTCATATATAATTAACACAACACATGATTGTGGTCAAATTTATCTTCAAACAAGTGCTAGCTAGCATGAATTGAGATCGAACAAACATTCACGTGGCTAATAAAAATATGACATCATTATATATATAAATCTTCACAATCATAAAAGTATAAGTAATTTATAAGCTTCAAAAATTACAAGTAGATCATTATACAAGGATAACAAAGCATAGCATCAAGATCAGAAATACATGACAACCACGTACACATAGGTCTTCACACCAATATTGGCACAATATAATATAAATACTGCCTTATTTAAAATGATAATAGTTCCTTCAAAAAATAAAATGACAATAGCCAATTTAGACTTTTTAGGGTCAAATATCCAATCGGCTAATCCTATCTATTGTTTTTTTTTTTTTTTTTTTTTTTTTTTTTTTTTTTTTTTTTTTTAAGACAAATCTTGTATGCAACAAGATCACGAGTGGAGAAATTGCCATAAGTAAGCATCGTTTTTGGGCTTTATGTAATCAACATATATTGTTACCTCTATGGGTTTACTTATAGACAATAAACATAATGCGAATAGAAGATTAACACTAATAAAGTGCTCATATTGATTCACTTTGATTCACTCGAAATTAAACCCCCATGCTATCATAAGAATAAAAGATCCAATTTGGTTAACCAAATAATATATATTAACAAACAAAAGATATGAAAATTAATTCTTAGTATGATTGACTTCATAGTTCGACATCTTTGCTTAGAGAAAGCAGTGAAGTAAACATTCAATTAAAACAAATATAATATTAAAAACCACTAAGACCATAATTTTATTATTTAAATCATGACACACAAAGTCAATACAAGATCTCACACAAACCGATAAAACCAAAATCTTACGAAATACATAGTAAACCTTCACCAAAAACAAATTGTAAAGCATGCAGTTCAATTTCTAGGATTAACCAATAATAAAACCGGAACTCGCACAAATAATCAGTTTAATATAAATAATCACATGTTTAAAGATAACACTGATATAACAAATTAAGCGTAATTAATTGGATAACTCAATATGGAGCATTTCATAAAATTCATGGGTAGTCATGAAAATTAAACTGATTCATGCTAACTTGAACCCATGATAATCTACCTACACCAATTTAATGAATTATGAAAACAAAGCATTGTACACGTACTCAATATAATTAACAAAAGTAATATGCATGAAGTCTGGTAATACTTGGCAAAATGATGAGAAATAGTTCTCCAATCTCCACTATCTTTTGTTTCTTTAATTTTTTTTTTAACCATCGTCGGATGCATGATGACCAAGTTAGATTGCAAGATAAACTACCAGTACATAACACAATATACCTTACGGTACCATAACACATGCTCATATATTTTACGATCTATTAATTAATTCTTATAAGATTGATTAATTAATTTATTATTCACACATCAAAACCACCAAAATTCGTAAAAATTAAGGTAGTGGAATATCGTGAGAGATTATGTAAACCAACAATTATGCAATTGCATACACACGAACTTAGGATATATCAAGTTAATTATAGAGAAAAGTAATACTTCGTAATAATTTATCATTCAACTACAACACAAAGCAAATAGGTTAGCAAAGAAAAGTAATTTGCTATTTGCATAATTCGTTAATAAAGGGATAAATTAGGTAATTGACCGATCAACATAATAAGCAGGGGACTTGAACTGATAAATAAGTCCAATATCATTACATTCAATAAATAACTCAAAACCATTGATGGTATTTGCCGATCATGATACAAAAATCTATACTAATAAAAAGTCATATAAAAACAAAAGATAATATTTAACCAATTCAATCCAATTCAAATAAACATAAGCGGTGACAAAGGAATGAATTGCATATACTAATATTTATCGAGTCAGTGGTAATTAAAATCCAAAAATAATTCATGTTCGCCTGTACATATAATTATTTACCTAAAGCAATTTGATAGTATATGCGTACCTTTAATTCGGATCTAAATTAAACAATTCGCGTAGAGCTTTGGTGCTGATAACGTGTTATAAAATAAAGGGAATAGGAGAGAAGATTGAGAGAGAATTAATCTGTATGTTCTACTTGTATTTCATATAATATAATGGAGGTATAGATATATATATAGATACAATATAATTGATAGGGTTTGCTTGGAGAATAATAAACCCTAAAATCTAGAAAGTTCTGGAATGATACAAGGGTATAATGGGCATCCACAAATATATATTTCATAACAAATAATAGTATTAATAATAATAATAATAATAATAGTAATAATAATAATAATAATAATAACAACAACATTAATAATAGTATTAATAATAATGTTGAAATCTGCTCTACTCGGCTCGGCTTTGCTCTGCTATCCTGAAATTTGCTCTGCTCTGCTCTACTGAAATTTAATCTGCTCTTCTCTACTGACTCCTGCTCTGCTCTGCTCTGCCCAAAAGCTCAAAAGAACAGGGCCTAAGACTTAATAACTAATTACTTTGAAGCACTAACTTTAACAAGGAGAAGTGGAGATATGACCATATGAGCAACTGATTTTTTTTATATTACAAAATTTTCTAATTTAATACTGTGGACTATAATTATAGAATTTGTGGTCTTGATCAATAGATTATGGTGGCCATGGTTACATAATTGAGCTTTTGTAAAATTGCTTAGAATCATCGGTCATTTTATTGCAGGGCAGTAGCAGACTACATTTCGAAAGATCTTCCTTACAAACTATCAGCAGATGACATTCACCTAACTGCTGGTTGCAAACAGGCAATTCAGCTGGCAATAACTTCTCTTGCTACTCCTGGTTCAAACATCCTACTACCCAAGCCAACTTTCGCTATGTATGATGCAGCAGCTGCATATACAGGCCTTAAAGTCCAGCAATATGATCTTCTCCCAGAAAGAGGATGGGAAGTTGACATTGACTCAGTTGAAGCTCTAGCGGATAGCAATACTGTTGCCATTGTCGTGATTAATCCTGGAAATCCTAGTGGAAGTGTCTACACTCGCCAACATTTACAGAAGGTGTGCACTTTTGATCAAAACTGATTGCATTCTTGTGCTACTTACTATGACTTAAGTGACATGTTTCGATATCTCCATTCAAAAATCTATGTGGTGGATTTGACGCATAGCACAATAACACAGTACTTTCCCAACAGAAGCCATAAGCCCATAATGCGTCACTTAATATCTTGTTTTCTTTTGTTTAGGTAGCAGAAACTGCAAGAAAGCTTGGGTTACTTGTGATTGCTGACGAAGTGTATGAACACATCACTTTTGGTACGAATCCCTTCGTTCGAATGGGAGAATTTGCGTCCATTGTGCCTATGCTTACAGTGGGATCTCTCTCTAAGAGGTGGCTTGTTCCTGGCTGGAGACTTGGCTGGCTTGTCACAACTGACCCAACTGGCTTCCTACAAAAATCTCAGGTTGTCTCCTCTTCTATCTTGTTCGTTCCAGACCTTTTCTCTTCATTATATATTGGCAAATTTGATTTGAATCTTCTACTCTCATGTAGTATTTTATTTCAGAATTCTGATCTTCCAGTAATTACTTGTATTAATGAATCAAGGATGGCAAATTAGTCCATTTAAAAATATACTCTGCTCATGATCACTTTGACAGAGGTTTAAAGCACACACCAGTGTAGAGTATTATGCAAAACAGAATTCCTTGGTCTATGACTTTTAATCTGTATAACATGTTCATGAAGTAATCTTGGCAAATTGTTGGAGCTTCTAAATATTGATGATCTGAATTGTACTTTATGTCTTATTTTCTTTTGTTTTATTTTTTCTTGTCAGTTTACAAAGCGCGTTAGAGACTTTATCAGCATAAGTCCTGAACCTGCTACATTCATTCAGGTTTGCCCCTCCTATCATTTTTTCCCCTATTGGCTATTAATATGATCGAGTATTTTTCATTTCATGATTCATTAGCATTTTCTATAGCTAAGAAAGTTCAGAACTTAATAGATGTCATTCCATTCAGTTAATTAGATCTTCGAAACAGCAGTTAGGTATTACCATAGCACCTAGGGTAGAGTTTGACAACTTTCTACATCACTATCCTTGCAGGCTAATCACAAAGATTAAAAGAAATGTGAATATGTTATTTGATTAGTTTCCTAGACACTTGTATGTTTCTATGGGATTTGAGTGTAAGGTAATAGACTTGTTTCTTAAGGTATGGTATGACTTGAGTAGTTGAGTACTAGTTAATCAAGTTCTTGCATATGTAAAATCTGAATATTTATAATCCTCCCTATCTATGAAACCAAACATATCAGCAACTTTGTAATTTAAAAAACAGATGTTACACACTTACACAACATTCCTAATAATGTCTGTGATCTAGCTGAAGCTAATTTCTAACTCATATCAGTTGTATCCTTCATTAATTGACTAGCCTTTTGTTTATTGACAAAATTCTTGCTTATTGTACAAAATTCTGGATTCTACCCGTAACAAAAGTGATAATCATCACATAAATGAATAGCCTTTGAATTGTCTGTTTCAATGTTCAATTGTTTAAATAATATACTAGACAGAAATTTGATAAATGATGACTATTGTCACTTGAGCATAACAAGGATTGTGATTTGATCAGGCGGCAGTTCCTCAAATCCTTCAAAATACAAAACAAGAGTTCTTTTCAAAATGTATTGATGTGCTTCGACAAGATGCAGATATTATCTATAAAAAGCTCAGGGAGATCCCTTGCATTACATGTCCGAGTAAGCCGGAAGGATCCATGTTCATAATGGTTAGTAAATCATATTGTTCGTGTATGATTTCTCGAAACCTTGAGTTGATGATTCTTAACAAACAACCTCATTTTCAATTGCAGGTCAAGTTAAATGTGTTTATGCTTGATGGCATATTAGATGATGCTGATTTTTGCTTAAAGCTTGCTAAACAGGAGAAAGTGATCATTTTACCTGGTATGATATGGTCAAGCTTTAGATATAAATTCTCTTCCTGCTAATTGTCACTTGTTTTACTGTTCCTTCCTCTTTCATAGTACTTGTCTAATTTTTATAAGTTGTGACGTATTATTTACTACCTCCGTTAACTTTTACTTGCAACTTTGGAATATTTTATATCTCACAAATAACACCCCAAAGTTGCAACTAAAAGTTACCGGAGGTAGTATTCATTATCTTAAATTCTTAATCATTTATGTCTAAAACTACAATGGGGTGAACACCGGTCCAGACTTGAACCAGATTAGACTTGAACCGGATTGGACTTGGACCGGGTTACGCGGACCGGTAATGAACCTGAATCAGCCGGTCCAGTTTCCGATCCTGGGTATTTTATGTACGCCCGGGGTGAACACCGGCCTGACTCGGATTGGACCTAGACCGGTTTACGCGGACCGACAATGGACCTGAATATGTCGGTCTGGTTCGGGTCCTATTTCCTGTCCAGGGTATTTTATGTATACCCCTAGTTACATGGGCTAATCATTTCACCTTAATTACCCATATTGGACTCTTAAACACTTTATTTTTAGTTCAAAATCACGGAATTTTTCAAAAAATTAAATAAATTGTAAAAGATTCCTTTTCTATTTTGGTTCTTCTTTTAGGCAACCAATTTTTTTAATAACCATGAGCTAAGATACTAAGAAATTTATGATGATCTATTGTAATGTTTATGAATAGGTTCTACTGTTGGAATGGAAAATTGGCTTCGTATAACTTTTGCACTTGATCCATCGGTTCTTGAAGAAGGTCTTGATAGAGTAAAAGCATTTTGTCAAAGGAATGCAAAGGCACACTAAGATAGAGGAATCTAACCAACAAGGGTTGGCTCAAGTGGCTTGGTGAGCAGCTTGATGTCGTTTAATGGAGATTTCGGGTTCAAGTATCACTTGTTCAGATACACCATTTACAAATTTATTTTTACGACTAGAATAATATATGGGAAAAAATTGATAAAAATAATCCCAACTTTGGATTATTTTTAAATAATCCGAACTTCAAGGGTTATTCGCTTAAAACGATCCCAACTGGTCATTCAATCGATTGTATCAGGTTTCATGACACGTGGCGCCACATGATTGGTTGAAAATAAATTTAAAAACAAAACAAAATTTAAAAAAACCCAGCCACCTGCTTCTGGATCCCCCAACCCACGGCAACCCTCTTTACCACCATCCACCCACTTCAGGTGCCCCCAACCACTATCGCCAACCCTCCATCACACCGGTGCCGGCTCCCAAACACTCCGTCCCTCACGCCGGAGCCGGCGCCGACACTTCCTTCTTCCTTTCCCCTAAATCACCTAACCTCCACCGCTTAAAAAATCTGACACCCTATAAAAACCCATCCCACCGCACATAACCCCTATGTCGATGATACCCCAGCCTTCAAACCTTAGCTCTAGGGTTCCGAGGGTGGAGAGTGTCGATTTGTGGGGTTTGTGCAGTGGGCTGGGTCTTTACAGAGGTTTCGAGTTTAGGTAAGGTGGTTTCACAGTGGTGGTTATGCGGTAGGGGAGTAAACTTTTTTAGGGGTTTCGATTTAGGGTAAGGTTTTGAGGTGGTGGTCTGGTTTGGTGGTTCAGGGGGAAGGGTTGCGCCGGCGAGGGGGAAGGGGAGGTATGGGCGCCGCCGAGGGTAGGGGTGGGAACCAGGGTGGGGCTTTTGGGAGGGAAGGTTGCGGTGGCTGGGGAATTTTTTTTATTTTAGTTTTTTTTAATAAAAAAATTCAACTTATCATGTAGTGACACGTGTCACTCAAATAAATAATAATTAAAAAAACCCGTTTAATGGGTTGCCAGTCACATGGGACTATTTTAAGCGAATGACCCCTACTTAGGATTATTTAAAAATAGGATAAATTGCCACTATTAATTCCAACTTTGCCTCATCCACCAATATTAATCCCAACTTCAATTTATTCCCTATCACTCCCAACTTTATAGCCTATTAATTTTTATCACCCCTAACCAGTCATCTAACCTAATATTACAGGTGATTTGAGTATTTCTATCCCGCCACATGGCCTAATAAGAGTTCGCCATGTGTCACCTAAGAAGGCCTCCAAATAGACCTCTCAAGGGCCGACACGTGTCAAGTAGATATACCCTCAGGAATTGGTGCCCTTCAAGGCCCAATTCCCGAGGTAGCCGTAAAACGGCGTAGCCCAAATCCCTAGGTCATTAAACTCTGTGGTAGGGCACACTTTCCTAGGACCCTATAAATAGGGAGATTCCCCTATTTATTAGGGCACGTCCTAATCATTACATCATTTATTACTTTCGAAAACAGAGAACACCTGATCTCGGAATCCGAGAAGATATTTACTTTCCGCACGTTTTTACTCTGAACCCATACTAACTTAACCTTCGGAGGCAGACCTCCAAACATTCGGAGCTCCATTGTTTTGCAGGTACAGGAGACTTTGTTGGATCTAGTCTTCGAGTTGTAACTCTCCCAAAGAACACAAAAACACCCGAAACATTTAGCGCCGTCTGTGGGGAGAGTACCTCAAAGATGGTTTCACAAGAACCTGTACCGCCTCTAGAGACTAACCGGCCTCTTGTTGATGGAGAGGTACATACGGACCATGACTCTGACAACGACTGTGAAGTCGAAACCTATCTGGCCCCTGATGGGTCACTCATCTTTAAACGCATACGTCCCAACGATAGACGGGAGCGGAACAATGACCAGGCGGACACAAGCAAGCCCCCTAGACAACCGTCTGATCAGATGCAGGCGGTAGGATGATCGGGTGATCAGATCAGATGTAGGCGGGCACAAGCAAGCCCCCTAGACAACCGTCTGATCACCCGAGACGAGCTCATGAAATTCATGACAAGTTTCAAGGGTAAAATCAAGGACTTGATCACTAAAAAGACGGCTGCTCCTAGAAAAGAACAGTTGGCCAAAAGACTAGCTCAAGTTGAGAGAGCTAAGTCAGTTAAGGACCGACATCCTACCCCTCACCCTACTAAAAAGGAGAAGTCTCGGCCCCTGATTGATCTTTCTAAAATCCGTTTCCCAGAAACGGTAAAAAGAAAGGTCATCCGGCATGTGCAGCCGGACGGCAGCAAAAAGACCTTTTTTGATGCTTGACTTTACATTAAGCAAAAGAAGAATTAGCAGATGTCTGAGTTGGCTTCTACGTCAACTTACCTAGATAGCTTCAAGAATACCTCAGTGAGGAACTCACAATCTGTACATGGAACTCCGTCAGGCGGTTCCTTCGTCCACACGGGTCCCCATGTAATTAATTCGGCTCAGTGTGGCCCAGCCATTATACATGTCGCCTGCTCTGCCCTACATTCAGCCTGCCTTTTTCGGAGGACGGGCGACATATAATTTCCAGCCTATAGACTGGCAGCTTCGGCCACAAAACCTTGGAGAACAACCCTCTGCGTTCTCCAAGGAGATAGCCGAGGCCGAACAGCCAGCCGAAATTAAGAATGTGTTGGTGGGCACCTATAATGGTACCACCAACCCAGAAGATCACCTTCTGGCATACACCCACCTCATGTATCTACAGGGGTTGGATGATGCCGCCTGGTGTCGTTGCTTCCCAGCTACCCTGAAGGGCATAGCTCAACAGTGTTTTGGCAACCTGCCGGCTGGATGCATAAACAGCTTCAAGATGCTTGCGTTCTTGTTTGCTTCGAATTTCTCTATGAATATCCCTGCAAAGGAAACGAGCCTCGAACTAAGCAATGTGTAGTAGGGAGATACAGAAGGATTGCGCTCCTACGCCAGGCCGTTCAATCTGGTGAGAATCCAGATTCAAGGGCTGTCTGACGAGGTAGCCTATACAAACTTCTTCATATGTCTAAAGGATGGGTCGACCTTCAAGTTCGACCTCGTCCGCAAGAAAATATTCACTCTCCAAGGATCCGAATCCAATTAAAGGTTCTGTTGAAAATCGGAACAAAATTAAACACTGCCACTGCCATGAGGATGTCGGCCATGACACCAACAACTGTTACAGCCTCAAGCAGACGCTTGACCATCTAGCCGACAAAGGGGTGCTGAACTCCTATGTGAAGTCCAAAGTGACTTCCAAGACAAATTCGGGGCAGTTCTCCAAAAAGACTCCCTAGCATGCTAGTAGTTCGGATACTGATAAAGAGCCGATCTACACTATAGCAGGCGGATTCGCTGGAGGTGGCCCGACCATGCGGGGCACAAAGGACCATCTGAGGAAGATGGTCAATTCTGTTGATGAAGGGCAGGCGTCTGCCACCAGCGCCTTCCCAGAAGTTGTCATCACTGAAAAGGAGCGGGGCAAAGTCCGCCGGCCACATGATGGCCTTGTGGTTATCGAATGTAAAGTGGCCAACCAACTAGTTGACCGCTTTTTAATTGACACAGGCAGCTCCTATGACATCATCAGCTACAAGTTCTTGTCCAAGCTCAAGTACAAGCTGGATAGCATGCACGATGTCTCCCATCCTCTTGTTGGTTTTGGGGGAGGAGTGGTGCATCCAGTCAGGCGGATAGATCTCCCTGTCCGGCTGGGAGAAAAGGGCAAAGGGCGACACATGACCGTCTGGTTTCTGGTGGTCGAAGAACCGACCGCCTATAACCTCATTCTGGGCCGACCCACTCTGAACGAGTGTAAGGCTGTCATCATCCCATCTCTCATGCTGCTCAAACATGAAAGGGATGATGGCTCTATTGGCTCCCTAAACGGAGATTAAATGACAGCTAAAGAGTGCTATCTCTCAGACGTCAAACCCGCGGCTGCAGCAGTCGGATAGGGGAAGGAGTCAATAGACCTTGATGATGTCAAGGATCCTGATCCGGTCCCACCAGCCGCAAAGAAAAGAAAAACTGATCAGCTGGTGGTGGATAAAAAAGAAAAGCAATAGCAATCACTGACCGGAGAACGGTCAGACGACCTCTGTCCCCAGCCGGCTGTTGAACACATTGATATTCCTCTAGATGACAGCCGTCCAAATCGAACTGTTAAGGTGGTGACGGTTGCTTTTGCGAAGTTAGGTGCATACTTGCACCATCTGCTGAAAGAATTCAAGGACATTTTTACCTTTGAAGTGGAAGAGATACCAGGCATCAGCCTGGATCTTGCTGTCCACAAACTCGCCATGGATCCAAAAAAAGAAGCCCATCCAGCAAAAGAAAAGAAATCACGGCGAGGAAAGAAGTCAGGCGGCAGCTGCCGAAGTTAAAAAGTTGTTAGACGCTAGGTTCATTCGGCCATGTAACTTCCCTGACTGGGTTGCGAATGTTGTGCTTGTGAAGAACCCGAATGGTACCTGGCGCATGTGTGTTGATTACACTGACTTAAACAGAGCATGTCCGAAGGATAGTTATCCACTTCCAAAGATAGACAGTCTGGTCGACTCTACAGCTAGACATGCCCTGATGAGTTTCATGGACGCCTACTCAGGCTTTCATTAGATTCCCCAATGGAAAAAGGATCAAGAAAAGACGGCATTCGTCACTGATCAGGGGTTATTCTGTTACATTGTGATACTGTTTGGCTTGAAAAATGCGCCTGCTACTTTCCAACGAATGATTAATACAGTTTTCATTAATCAGATTGGGAGGAATGTAGAGGCGTACATTGATGACATGATAGTCAAATCCAAGCAGCTGGCGGATCACCTCGTTCACCTCCGAGAAACATTTACCACACTCAGGCGGCACAAGGTCATGCTTAATTCCAAGAAGTGTGTCTTTGGTGTTGAGTCTGGGAAGTTTCTCGGATTCTTGATTGACCAGAAGGGGATAAAGGCCAACCCTGAAAAAATATAGGCGGTCATTGAAATGAAGTCACCTCGCACTGTCAAAGAAGTTCAGAAATTAACAGGTTGCCTGGTGGCCTTGTGGAGATTCCTCAGCCGGTCGGGCGACAAGTGCCTTTACTTATTCCAAGCAATCAGGAAGAAGGTTATCTTTGAATGGGGGGATGATGCTGAGGTGGCCTTCCAAAAGTTAAAGCAACATTTTCACTCTTTGCTCTTTGCCAAGGCTGGTCAACCCTCTACCCAAAGAGACACTCTACATGTACTTTGCTGTCTCAGATCATGCTCTCAGTGCTGTTCTCCTTATTGAAAGAGACGGCACCCAGCTCCCGCTGTATTTCATTATCCATGTTTTTAGAAATGTAGAGCTTCGGTACCCCATGGTTGAAAAATTTGGCCTCGCTCTTTTTACGGCTGTCAAGAAGTGGAAACCCTACTTCTTGGCACATCCGGTTTTAGTCTATACTGACCAACCGATCAAGTGGCCAATGACAACCCTGGAGTCATCGGGCCGAATGCTCAAATAGGCTATTGAAATGCAAAGTCTAAAAATCACATACGAACCAAGGAAGGCAATAAAGGGGCAGACATTCACCGACTTTATTGTCAAAATGATAAGGCCGGCTGCGCCGGATAAGACCGATCAGGTTTGGAAAGTGTATGTGGATGGGAGCTCCACTATGAACGGTTGTGGTACAGGGGTTATTTATCAGTCTCCTGAGGGAGATAAGTACGAGCATGCACTACGGTTCAAGTTCCAAGCCTCGAATAATGAGGCAGAATACGAAGCCCTGCTACTCGGCATCCGCATGTGCAAGGCAACAGGGGCAACTAAAATTAACGCTTGCTCCGACTCTCAGTTGGTTGTTAGCCAATACCATGGTGACTTTGAGGCCACTCATCCGGCAATAATCAAATATTTGCAGGCGGTCAAAGCCGAGGTCGGGACACTTGAAGAGTTCAATCTAAGTCAAATGTCTCGGTCTGAAAACAATTAAGCGGATGCTCTATCTAAGCTGGCATCATCCGCCTCATGCGATACACCTCGGTCAATCTTCTAGGAAGTAGTGGAAAAAGGAAACATTGAAGAGGATCCCATTGGAGTACTTAATCGAACCTCTACCTGGATGGATAACATCCGGGCATATCTGCTAGACAGCACGCTGCCAGATTTAGCTCCAGAAGCAGCCGCACTAAAAAAGCATCCGACCAACTTTAAAATTAGCAAAGGAGAACTTTTTCAGAGAGAGTTCCTACAACCCCCCTTGAAATGTATCACCCCCGGAAAGGGGCAGTAGATTCTGGAAGATTTGCATGCGGGCTATTGCGCCTCACATATAGGCGACAGGTCTCTAGCAGAAAAAGACAGATGGCAGGGTTACTTCTGGCCCACGCTTAAGAAGGATGCCATGATATTGGTGAAAAGATGTGATAAATGCCAAAAATTCGGCAAACTTATACACCGTCCGGCCACGGATCTGACGGCCATACATAGCCTAGTACCATTCGCCAAATGGGGTATGGACATCTGGGGGCCATATACTCCTCGGACGGCGGTATATCTTCGTTGCCGTGGATTACTTCACCAAATGGGTGGAAGCAGAGGCGGTAAAAAACATCAAGACAAAGGACGTCATCTCCTTCTTTTGGAAGAACATCATCACTCGGTTTGGGGCGCCTATGTCTATGGTTTTTGACAATGGTCCTCGGTTTGAGATGCCTCATCTCAAGACTTGGTTAGGAGATCAAGGGATCTTACATTGTTTTGCATCAGTCGGCCGACCCCAAGAAAACGGCCAAGTTGAAGACTTTAACAAGTTAATTTTAGACGGCATAAAAAAGAAAATTGAAAGAGTTGGTGGCTTATAGGCGGATGAAGTACCACACGTCCTATGGGCCATGAGAACACCAAAAAAAAGGGGCAACTAGAGAGGGACCCCATTTCTCATGGTGTACGGCGCAGAGGCCGTCTTGCCCATTGAACACTACGAGCCGACTCTTCGAATCATGCTTTACAACGAAGAGGCAAATTGGGAGGCCATGCAGCTAGCAATGGACTCACTTTCAAAGCGCAGAGGCAACGCCGCCTTGCGTCATGGGATCTAACGTCTGAGAATGACTAGAGCTTATAACAAAAGAGTGCACAAGCAGCCCCTAAAGGTTGGAGACTTTGTGTTATGGAAAATGGAAGCAGTCGATAGGGCGAATGAGCAAGGAAAGCTAACCCCTAATTGGGAAGGCCCCTACCGAATCTATGAAGAATTAAGAGGCGACACCTACCGTTTGGAAACACCAGACGGCAGGCAGCTACTCAGGACCTAGAATGTAGATAACTTCTACTTTTGAAATTTTGTAAACCTTTGAATTAAAACCCATTAATGAGAAATCTGCCTTCTTTCCAATTATGTTTATTTGCTTTAATTACATTTGAAGGAACCGCCTGCACAATGTACAGACGGCCTGAAAATTTACATTTGAGGGAACCGCCTGCACAATGTGCAGACGGCCTGAACTCAACATTTTAATTACATTTGAGGGAACCTCCTGCACAATGTGCAGACGGCCTGAATATTTACCTTTGAGGGAACCGCCTGCACAATGTTCAGGTGGCCTGATCTCACGTACCATTCATAAGCTAAGTTGTAAAAACTTAGCGGCTAACCCTTCATTTTTAATGAGGACAATGGCCGGATGTGTTTTGTGATCAACCAACCGTCTGCTCCGATATGAGTATGACCGTCTGCTCCAACATGAGTACAACAACCAGCGACGTCCATTTGGGCGAATTCGTCGAAGAGAGCATCTCCCATTTGGGTGGTACATTGCTCTATAAACTAAAAACAAACGACCCTACCGGCTATCTAGATCAACATAACGTTCGTAGCTGTTTGACTCACTCTAATTTGAAACCTAAAAAGTCTAAGTTTCCCAATTGTTTTAATATAGGCGGGAAGCGACTACTATTTCATTTTAGAGGCTCTAACATTCATGCGGTACCGCCTATTACTGCCCTAAGGCAAGGTAGGCGGCCAGATTCCATTTATCGATTATAAGTTAAGTCTAAAGACTTAACAATTCCTTAAGGCCTATGGCCGGATATTTTAAGCCTATACCCGTCTGCTTAAAATGGCCGACTGTCCGCTTGGTTTGGGGCAATCACCATAGTGATTGATTGACTTAGAAACCAATCATGCTCTTTTAAGTATCAATAATTTCTAAGTCAATCAACCCACCTTTTGAAACCAAGCGAACATCCGGCCAGGGGTAAAGACATCCGGTATCGCAAACAATCGCATAGTATACAGGCAAGTTTAAAAAATTAGCTTAAAATCTATGCATACCAAATAAAATTAAAAGTGTTAAATTTTTTTTAAGGCAAGACATCAATATGATAAAAACCGGTCAGTTGACCGGATGCTTCATTAAAAAACCAGCCATCCCCGCGGACGACTGTAAAAGTTAACCGGTATAACCGGTAATAATTGTTGATTAACTCGAACCCCTGGTCGGTAAAGATACAAGTTTACTCGGCACATAGGCCGGCAGATAAAACACTTGGCCATTCGGCCGCAGAAAGATCCCTAAAAGCTTAAAGAATACGGAGAGGTTTTTAGTATTAACAGCCGCATCCTCCTTGTTGTCTCCTTGCGGCTGTTCATCATCGTCTTTATCCTCCTCCTGATCATCATCATCCCCCGAGGACGACTTGTATGAGGAGACGGATGCCTCAGCACCTTTGGCCACCTCCTCCTCAGCCTGCTTCATGAGCTAGGCGTTGAACTCATCATTGGCTACGTCAAACTGATCTTTCCAAGTTTGGTGGTCAGTGTCCGGCTGGATTAATTCCTAGGTCATCCGCATGATGGAGTCATAGTCCTCCATCATTTGTTTGACTAGGGCCTTTTTCTCCTCCTCGGCCCAGGATTTGTACTTAGACTTGAGTTGGGTTTCTTGGTTCTACAGCCGACCCTTGAGTTTGTCCACCTGACCCTGCAGCCGACCTGCCTTCTTGTCCGCATCCTCGAGGGGCTCCAGCTTAGCCTTGAGGCCCTTGACCTCATTCTGGAGCTCGGTTATCCGCCCCCTCGCCGCATCTAAGTCTTGCTTGACTTGCAGATTTTCTGCCGCCTGAGAATACATCATATCCAGTGTTAGAAGCTCATTTTGAGCAATCTCAAAGCTGGCAATCTCAAGTGAGGAGGCGACCCGAGATTTCGCAGCCGTTACCTCTTTAGACTTTTCGTTGAACGACTTTTTGAGACCGTTCACGCGCAGCATAGCTTGCATTCGACCAAAAATAGGAAACAATTAAAACCAAACTGCCACATGCATCATTCAAAATAAGCAATATTCTACAAGTTGTGTACCCCGTAGAGAAGCGCTAGAATGGCTTCCAGGTTGAGGGAGCCGACTCCTCTGACGGCCGACTTTTCCTCGGGCTCAAGGGCCCTCAGCATCTTTCTGGCCAGCTGCTGGACATGCGGCCTTAGAGGAGGAACATCTGCACATTCAACGTTTTGAAAGTGTATGTTGTATATCCGGCCGAATGATCCGGTATTTTCGGAGGTGCTAGACGACTGTTTATTAAACTTTACCCTACAAGTATAGGGTAAAGGGTGAATGGCTGTTATACCTTTTGCCTCCTCCGTTCGGGCGGTCTTGCTCCCACCCTCTACTGAGCCGACATCAGTCTCTAATGGCTTTCCACTCTTCGATACCCTTAGGGCATCTGGCTTAATTGGTTTCCTACCAGGTGTAGGGGTGGAGTTGTACGTCGTCTTCCTCAGCTTATGGGCAATGTGTTTTCTAGGCTTGCCAAAATTGCCAACATCGCCACCCGTTTTCTTCTAAAGTTTCGGGTCCGATTGTTTGGAAGGAGAGGCTTTGAAAAAACTGCCCTAAACAAAAAACGCAAGTTACAAAGCATGCGACATCAAAAAATCCCAATTCAAGTCAAGTTAAAAAATCCCTCACCTTGGGGGTTCGGCCTGTTTCCAGCTCCTCGTTTGTCCGTTTGCCCAAAATGGGAATGTGCAGCCGGCTTCTTTGAGGCAGAGAGTTTCTCCATTGCTTTGTTTGCACAAGAAGACAAGATTTAGAAATGAAAAGAGTAAAAATCAAGTTCAGCAAAGTAATAAAGACCAAACGACCTACTACCTCTCGGCCTATCTACACTTAGACCACAAGCAGCAAAATATGTTTCGTCAGATAGCCATTCATGACGGCGAATGTAGCTTTGGGGGGTGACCTCTTTCTCCCTCGTTCTTTCATTGGTTCAAACAGCCACAGAAAATAGGCTGCGATCCAATATTTGCTCTTGTGCCTGCCTTAGGACATGCGACAGAGCCTTCTTTCCAGCAAGAAGATGAGGGTTCCGGTTCCACCGGTTATACTTCTTGTTGTGTAGGCGGTTAGGGGAGGAGACTATGTAAAACTTCCTCCTCCAATCCTTTCATTTGGACTCCTTCCCAACTGCCATCATATATCGCTTATGGCTGCTAAGGGTGAACCATCCGGTTCCACTTGATTGGGGGGGCCTGCTAAGGTAGTGCATCTAGGAGAATGCCTCAAAGCTGGGATCCACCTCCAGCATTTCACAGGCGGCAACATAGCCCATGATGTTGACCCAAGAGTTGGGGGCTAGTTGCCAGATACCCAGTTGGTATCCATCTATGATTCTCTCCACGGCCGGGTGGAGAGGGAAACGAAGACCAGCTTGAATGGCCGCCTCATAGCAGCCAAAGCATTGGTCATCGTAGCTGGCCTTTTCTGGCTAGACGACTGTGTCTACAGCATCCAGCACAGAGAGAAGAAAGTCATGTCCCATGACATGCTTGGAGATGAATTTCCCAAAATCATCAGTCATTTTCTCCCGCCCGCCTTTGGGAACATGCAGATAATAAGGAGCATGTTCCAGTCGGCGCGAAGCAGACAGCTCAACCCATCCTTCGCCCCTGTCAACTGACAGGGACGCTCTCGCTGAATCCTACTTAGAACGCGCCTCTTCCGAGTCAATGGAGGCGCTATCAGAAGATGATGATTCAGAATCATCGTCAAAGCTCTCGTCCGAATCGAGGGCCTGATGGCTAGTGCCAGCAGTGTCCTCCCCCATTTCCTCATCCAACCCCAGATAAGTTGGCCCGGGAACTCGTTGCTCATCCCAGACTCCTCCAAAATCGAAGAGCCTGGGGTGCTAGTAGCACTAGGCGGATGTTCATAAACTTCAGTAACAGGCGCCCTCTGAATATATAGTCGAAATTTCCGAATGGTACCAAGAACCATCTGTCCTATATGTCCTACTTGTTTGCTTCGTTCTGGCCATGGTGTCCTGCACAGGCACAGATACGGTCGGATTCGAAGAAGTTCGCAAAGGGGAATCCAAGAACGAGCATTCGACACTCCTATTTCTAGATTCAGCCGTCCCTGGTGACCGGCTGATCCCTAATCTAGGCTGTGCCGTGTGCGTTTGGGAAACCATTTTCATAAAAGAAAAAGGAACAAAAATAAAATAAAATAAAATCAGACGGTTACCTTACGAGTGAAGGTATGAGAGCCGCTTGAAAGGTCTGGACGTCTGCTTACAGGTGGACTTGGTGCCGAGCGTCGAATACTTTCATAGAAGAAGACAAAGTTCTCAAAGTCAAAGATTCAAAGGATTCTCTCTCTAAGATTCACACAATCGTGTGAATGCGAAGGAGAGGTCAACCCCTATTTATAGAAAGGGTGAAAATTTTAGGGTAAAAACCCTAAAAATTTTGCCCATGGTAAACGGTTTAGTGCCGGACCAGTGCCTAGCTAACACATGTCACAAGCGCCACGTGGCATGCCACGTCACCCTTGTGAGGGGCAAATGATTTGGGTATTTCTACCCCGCCACATGGCACAATGAGAGCTCGCCACGTGTCACCTGAGAAGGCCTCCAAATGGACCTCTCAGGGGCCGTCACGTGTCAAGCAGATATACCCTCAGGAATTAGCGGCCTTCAAGGCCCAATTTCCCTAGGTCATCAAACCCTAGGGCAAGGCACACTTTCCTAGGACCTTATAAATAGGGAGATTCCCCCATTTATTGAGGCACGTCGTAATCATTACATCATTTATTACTCTCGAAAACAGAGAATATCTAATCTCGGAATCCGAGAAGATATTTACTTTTCGCACGTTTTTACTCCGAACCCGTACTAACTTAACCTTCGGAGGCGGACCTTCGAACATCCGGAGCTCCGTTGTTTTGCAGGTACAGGCGGCTTTGTTGGATCCAGTCTTCGAGTTGTAACTCTTCTAAGGGACACAAAACACCCAAAACAACAGGTAATAAGACACGTGTTAGCGTATGATTGGCTTAAAAAATAAAAAATAAAAAATAAAAATTAAATAAATAAATATAGTTAAAAGATAATATTATATTAAATAAATAAAATTAAAAAAACACCTTCTCTCTCCTCCCTCTTCCCCCTTCCCTCTCTGCCCTCTCTAGTTCCCTACCATAGCCACCAACAACCAGCCAGTAGTCCACCACGCCGGCAGCACTACCTCCCCTTCCTCCACCTCCGTATCGCCACCTCCTTGCCCACCTCCTCGCTTCCCCTTCCCTGCGCACTTCACGCACTTAACAGAGCCGGCTGGCAATTCCACCAACAACAGCCCGCTGCCACCACGGCCAGCCCAAACCCTTTCCCCCCGGAGCGCTGGTGATGGTGCTTCCCCGACCACCTCCCCTTTCCTCATCAATCACCACGCAAAACAACCAAAATCCCCCAAATCCCAAACCATAACCCTACCATCCGAAACCATTGGCCACGAAACTGGCGCCGAAATCAAAGCCACAAAATTGGCCACTAACGACAAGGTTTACCTTTTCAACAAGTAATCCCAGCCAACCGGAGGTTGAAGATGAGGTCGGAGTTGAGAATTCGGTGGTGATGTGTGATGAACGCCGGTGAATTGGCCACAGAGAAAGCGTGAGTGCTTGGTTTTTACGGGTTGGGTTGGTGGTTTTAAGAGTCGGAGAGGGCTGGCTAGGTGGTTTCGAAGGTAGGGGATGGGTGGAGGACGGTCGGTGGTTTTCGGTGGGTGAAGGAGGTTGGCCGATCGTTTCCCAGTGAAATTGAGGGTTGGGACTGGGAATCTGATTTTTTTTTTTAATTTTTTTTTTAACCAATCAGATTGCGACATGTGTGTAAGAAATCCTAAGTCAGCAAGGTTTACCTCTTCAACTGGTTTCAAGTCACTTGGGGGTGATAAAAATTAATAGGGTACAAAGTTGGGAGTGATAGGGAATAAACTAAAGTTGGAATTAATATCGGCGAATGAGGCAAAGTTGGGATTAATGGTGACAATTTTTCCTTAAAAATAATCCAAAATTGGGATTATTTTGAGTGAACGGGTAAAAGTTAGGATTATTGAGACTTTATAATACCATTACATGCACACCATCTATTGGTACAATTTACTTATGAATTTTAAAAAAGTAAAATAAAAAAATAAAAAAAAATTAACAGAATTATAAAATTACTTATATAGAGTAAAAAATAAAAACAAAGCAAAACTTAAAATTATATCTATTTTAGGTGTGTTCGAGCTTTTTCTTTAATAATTCTCTCATTTTATATATACTTCTCAATTCCTCACCTCCCAATTTTTATAATTATATGTACATTCCAATTCTTTACTAAACTTTTAAAATTTTTATTTTTATTTTTTATTAACTAGTGTTTAACCCGAACGATGTCCTGGATCATTACTTAAAAAATTATTGTACTATAATTTTCATATGTTATATTTAATGTAGATGAATTTGACTTTTAGTTTTATTTTTTGATATACATAATAATCTCAAGTACATCTATTTAGTTTACATTTAATCTATGAAAACATTTTAAAGTACAAAATACACTCTCATGGTATATATGAACTATATTTAAGAAGAATAAATGAACAAAATTATTAGGTAGCAAAGATGGTATGACTTTCTATTCATTTTCCAAGTGACTCAAGTTCAATTCTTGACATACACAAACATTTTTTAATTGACGTGTACCGTTTATATTTCTAATAGGGTGACGTGGCATCTTGTTGGTTTCTAATTGGATGACGTGGCATCCTGTTGGTGGAATGGAGGGTAACACGTGGCGTGTATATTTGATTAGGAATGCCTTTTAATTTAAGGAAAAATTGTAAATAATAATCCCAATTTTGCTCCAGTTTTTTTTAAAATTCCAAACTTTGGATTATTCTAGAATTATCCCAACTTTGAGGGCTGTTTTCTTTCTTTAATCCAAAACCGGTCAACGAAAGTCAATGACCTCTAATAGTAGCTTATATTACACGTGTCAGCTTATCATTGGGGCTAAAAAATAAAAAAAATAAAATAAAAAGAAAAAAACCAAAAACCAGGCCCTAACCTCATCCACTGCCTTGCCCTCCGCCACCAAAAACCCATGCCCATATATCGAAAACACCAGACCCCCCCTAAAACCTCCTCCCGTGTCGGAAACCTTTGCCGCAGCATCAACATTTTTCGACTTCGCCAATCCAACATCAAACCTTTGCCTCAATAAAAAACCACAAAACACCACCAACCCTCCTCCCTTTCCACCACTGGCCCAACAATGCCCAGCCTGCCGCTGCATTGTCTCACCACCCGTCCACCCTTTCCCTCTCCTCCCCTCGCTGGACTGTCACCCACCCTTACCCTCTCCTCCCTCCTTTCATGTCAGCCAACCGTGAAACCCCTTCTCCTCAGTTTCTCTCTCGTCTTCACAACCAACTCCCACACCACCACAGTGTTCTGACACTTGCAGCACGTATACCAAACAAACACCTACATCTCAGGTAAAAAACTCCAGCCCATCTTCAAAACCCCTTCAAAATAACCTTCTAGCTTCAAATCAATTCTCACAAAGTCACAATCATCATTAACAATGAAGATGAAATCAAATTTGGAAGGTTTTTGTCGGATTTCAACATATATTTCGCCACCGCTGGTGTCGATTTTCCAGAGGTTGTCAATGATAAAGGGACAACTTGTCGGCGGGAGGAGATTGGTGGGTTTACCGGCGAGGGAATGCGAGGAGAGGGTGGGGTTTAGGGTTCTGGTGAGGGAAGGGGGAAAGGATTGGGGGTTTTTAGTTTTCCTTTTTATTTATTTATTTCTTTTAAAAAAATTTTTACCAATAAAACTGCACCACGTGTTATTTAAAGAAGAAAAAAAACCCAATCAACCGGTACCGGTTATTGGGATTGAAGAAAGAAAACAACCCACAAAGTTGGGATTATTATTTACAATTTTTCCTTAATTTAATATATGTAGTATAATATAGATAGATTTACCCCTTAATGCGTAGTATTTGTAGTTTTTCTTAATGCGTAGTATTTGTAGTTTTAGTCATTTATTTAATATAAAATTCATAAAATATTTTGTCAATTTACCACATTCGTTTCATATTATTTGTAATTTTAGATTATTTTAAATCTCATAAATAATACCCAAAGTTGCAAATAATATGAAAAGGAGGTAATATTATTCATGAAATGCAGTTTTATTGTATAAGAGCCCCCCCCCCCCCCTTCTCTAGTTTTTGCTACATATGGACCATGAAAATTTCTGTGACGACACTGCCAAAATTGTTGACATAATGTACAAAAAATGTTATGGTACGTATTTTTTTTTTTTTTTTGCAAACCCATATTGATGTATTTGTTTATTGAGATACATCAGCACATTCAAGAAATTTTAGAAAGATAAGATCCTTCTTTAATAAACATGGATATAAGGAAGATCTAACAAGTGTGGCTTGTGTTAAGATATCGGGGTTAAAGTGATTGATGTAATTGATACGTAGTAACTTTGATGTTGAGAGTCACCTTTTTCTATCTATAATGTCATTTTAAAAAAAAAAAAAAAATCTCTTTGAATTGATGTTATTATTGTAACTTAGAATCTTAGATTGGTGCGTAAATGTTACAAAATTTACTTTTTATTATACCAACATTGTAAAAAATGAATTATAAAATAATACTAGTAATTATAAGCTTGACTTTTATCCTATGTCGATTGGCAAATTGGAGTAAAAAAAAAAAAATACTCTAGTGAAAATCTTGCATCTTGCATATATAGTTCTTGGAAATTTCTGTCATGAATTTTTTTACCTACAATTTACTTGAAGTTAATTAAACTAAAAAACGGCAAGTATAGGATTTTTAAAATTTTTTATTTACAAATGTTTAATAAAAAAAAACCATTACAAATACGAGCCTTACTAGCTCATATGCTACTAAAACAACAAATAAGATAACATTTCGCCTTTCTCGCTTGATCTTGTCGGTGTAACAAATTCAATCTTCCATCTTTGAACTTGCTTCATGGAACACCAACTTTTACTGATGTATTCCAATTTCCATAGAAGGTGGGAGAATGAAAGGAAGAGGAATCCACAACTTTTGGCATACTTGTTAACAAACTCATGAATATAAGTAAAAAGGGAAGGAAAACAAAGCGGTAATGGGTCAACAACACAAATGGAGTCATAATTTTCAGTGACTTGATATCCTTAAATGTTCATACTCTTAGCCCCTTTTTTAAGAAAGAGACCATTACCATACTAAAAACCCCAATTAATACTTAATGGACCCCCATGTTGGTGAACGGGTTGAGATAAGAAAATTTCAAAGCCATTGATTACTGAAAATCTATTGCTAAGCTATAACACACATTACTTAGCTTGATCGACTGAAGCCGAAAGAAATAGCAACTAACCGAGAAATCGAACCTTGTTAGACATGGTACGATCTACAATGGGTCTTAGTAAACTTCCTATCTCTTTCTGGGGATACACACTTCTAACTGCGGCACTAACACTGAACCGTGCTCCATCAAAAGCTGTAGAAAAGAATCCATACGAGTTATGGACGAAGAAACCTCTTAGGTTGTCTTTTCTAAAGATATGGGATTCAAAGCATATGTCAAGAAATTGATTTCTGACAAACTTCGTTCCAAATCTGATAAGGTTTACTTTATGGGTTACCCAAAGAAACCAAAGAGTATTACTTCTACAATAAATCCGAGAACAAAGTGTTTGTTGCTCGTGATGGTGTCTTTTTGGAGAAGGAACACCTTTCCAAAATGACAAGTGGGAGGAAAATCGAACTCGATGAAGTTCGAGAGGATGAGCAACAAAATCAGATTGACAGTCAAAGTGCTCAAATAGCATCTGTTGACGCTGGTCAAAATGTACAAAGTCAAACTGACAATGCAAATGCTCAGTCCGTTACCCTACGTAGGTCTCAGAGGCCGAGATCTCAACCTGATAGATATCTTGGTATAGTATTAAACGAGAATCAGGACACCCTGATTATGGATGGAGATGAACCGGCGACCTACAAGCAAGCGATGGCAAGCGCCGACTCTGCTAAATGGCAAGAGGCCATGAGATCTGAAATGGATTCCATGTTTGAAAATCAAGTCTGGGACTTGGTTGACTTACCCGAAGGTTACACACCTATCGGATGTAAGTGGATTTTCAAGTTGAAAACCGACAAAGATTAAAATATATTCATTTACAATGCTAGATTGGTAGCAAAAGGTTACAAGCAAGTTCATAGTATTGATTACGATGAAACCTTTTCTCCAGTCGCAATGCTTAAATCCGTTCGGATCCTACTAGCGATTGTTGCATATTACAATTATGAAATATGGCAGATGGAGGTCAAAATCGCCTTCCTCAATGGTATTTTGGAAGAAACTGTGTATATGACACAGCCTGAAGGTTTTGTCGACCAAAACAATGGTGGGAAAGTTTGTAAGCTCAAAAAGTCCATTTATGGGTTGAAGTAAGCTAGTAGGAGTTGGAATGTGCAATTCGATGAAGCCATCAGTAAGTTTGGTTTTATCAAGAACCCAGATGAATCTTGTGTTTACAAGAAGGTCAGTGGGAGTGACATCGCCTTCCTAGTCTTATATGTCGATGACATATTGCTCATTGGAAACAACATTCCGTTGTCAGAGTCTGTAAAGGCATGGCTAGGAAAGTGTTTTTCAATGAAAGACTTAGGAGAGGCTCAGTTATACTAGGCATCAAGATCTATAGGGATAGATCGAAAAGGATGATTGGATTAAGCCAAAGTACTTATATTGATAAGGTAATGAATCGATTCAGCATGGAGGAGGCCAAGAGAGGTCACCTATTAAGTGAACATTGAATATTATAATCGAGAATTATCCCTAATCAAGGTCATTTAAACGATGGACGATTAATAACCACTTGAGATTAGTGTGTAGTTTGATTTATAGCACCGTTTCTTGTGCTACAAGGACATAATTGTCATGAATCATTTGCTCAGGTATTGGTTTAGAACCATACTGGATCGACCTATGAGAATACTTTAAGAGATTAAAAAAAAAAGAAAAAAAAAGTCATAAGTATACTTCTCATTATGGCTATCGGAACTTATTTCCTCGACCATGAATATTGTGAGTTATGTTGTTTGAGTACTAGTTCGCTTTGATGTTGTCAAACGTCTGCCGTAAAAGGGGATTATAACGGCAACACTCGGGCAGCTAGGTCCTCTCAGTAAGAGAAGCTACATTACAAAACTGGGAATGTCCCCCTACTAAAATAGGGAAGATGTCTTTGTTGTTTACAAGGCCTCTTGAAGAGCAAACCTGTAAAATGCATGGCCGTGCTCAAATGGATTTTAGAAATCATCTATTTATTGACAGTCGGACTCGGGATCGAGAAACACTTCTGGACATAATAAGGATGACGAATAAATCTTGCCTTATAGTTCATGAAGAGACATTAAGTGACAAAGGAAAAAGGCTATACACTAAGAGCGCACTTATCCGGAAGGACAAGTGGGAGATTGAAAGGAATGGTGTCCTTCGAACAAGTGTATTATTCCGATAGAGGGTTCGGAATTATTAGAAAGCTAATTATTTAGTGAAGTCAAGTGATCGGAATGCCTAGGTGGAGGCCGCTTTCGATCAATAATATTAATGTATAATTAATATTACAGCTTAATCTTGACTGAACCCTTCGGGTCACATCCAAGCAACTAACGAACCGATGCGACGAATTAATTCGGAAGGAATTAATCAGTCGCCCGAGTAATTAATATTTAGACGCCGAAAATTTGAGCTTAGAGCATCAAAACCGAGCGTCGAAATTCGAGTCGAAAATAATAAAAGACGAGACGAGAAAACTACTAATAAATCAACAAAATTACCAAAATACCCCTAGCATCGGAATGCCCCGAGCAAAACGAGTGCTAGGGGCATATGGCCTAGTAAGGTGGCTAGCAAGCGCACCATGCCGAGCCTAGGGAGCTGGCTGGTGCGTGCTAGCGCACCATTGCTAGCAGCTGGCCAGGGCTAGCAACCCGCACCATGTGCGAAGCAAGCTAACAGGCCAAGGCTAGCAGCCTGCACAAATGTGCGAGGCATGCTAGCAGGCCACGACTAGCAGCTCGCACAAATGTGCGAGGCATGCTAGCATGCTGCAGCGAGCAGCCCGCACATCGGTGCGTGGCATGCTGGCAGCTAGGCTCGGCCAAGCAACCAGCACAATTGTTGCGTGGCCTGCTGGGCCGAAGGTAAAGCAGCGACTGACAGCCCACCTTGGGTGCCTTGGTTCCCAAGTGGGGTGCCACGTGGCGCGAAGAAATTGGCTTGAGGGTGGTGTGTTGGCCGGCTATGAGAGAGGAGTAGGGAGCAAGTTTGGTCCCCCCTTCTCCAAATGGTCCTCACCTAACCTCTCTTGTGAGCATGCCACTTGTTGATTGATTAGTAGCTTGATTATTAATTTTACTTTTGATTTAAAAATAAAATGGGAAAATCAATTCTCCCACATTGATGGAAGAGCAAATCTTTGTTTTCCCTATAAATACCCAAGTTGGGTTATTGGGAAAATAGCTTGAGTAAGTGTTGAAAAAGGCATCACCATTGTGAAAACCTTTGAACACAATTAATTACTCGGGTTTTAGGTCGGGCTTAGCTAACTCCTAAGCATTGGACCATTTTCGATGCTCGGGTTGCGGGTGGACTTCGTTGGAGGTCCTCGTGCGAGCGGGGCTCAGAGCTTTCGAAGTAAGAGCTCTTTTAGTGAGCGAAGTACGCGCCAAAGGTATTAATCTCTTTCTTAATCTTGTTGTTTAAGTTAATTATGCTTTATGGTTATAATTATTGTGAGTGTGGTCTTGGCACGGGTTTTCTTCCGTGATGAGTCGGACTCATCAAAACCTAACAATTAAGAATAAAACTGCCCCTGTCGCAGAACAACAGGGTCCAGCGCGACGCGACAGGCTTGTCGTTGCCCGCTAGCCTTGTCGTTTTGCGCTGATTCACGCGTTTTCTAAAAACCGTACGGACTCCTTAATCTAATTAAATTTGATTAATAACCTCCGTACTTATCTTTGAAAATCAGATTTAATCTCTTTAAAACACTGTTTTAATCCAAATAGAATTCTTTATTTTCATAAAAGATATAATTATCATTCCTAATCCCATTAGAACTCAAAATAACCTTCTATATTATTCTAGAAGATTAAAATCAATCCTAATAACTTTAGGAATATTAATTAACGGGCCCTCCACTAGATCATTGGGTCCTAAAACCATTTCAGGCCCAATTTAGTATTTTAGCCATAACTTCCTCATTACTCATCGGAATTGGGCTTATAATATATCGTTGGAAAGCTCTTTTCGAGCTCAATCCAACTACACTATTATTGGACCCTTATTATGGATTAAACTAAATTGAACTGGAAATTTTTCATAAATAAAGTACATTTTTGAAAACAGAAAGAAGAGAGTTATTTTTATTAAAACAACAGTATCACAAGGCTTTTCACACTTTCACTTTGTTCGATAATCAAATGACGCGAAAGATATTCATAACTGAGTTTGGTTTTGGGGAGACACAATTAGGTGTCTACAAAAGCCCCCACTTTG
This sequence comes from Chenopodium album, assembly GCF_948465745.1. Classification (NCBI taxonomy): domain Eukaryota; kingdom Viridiplantae; phylum Streptophyta; class Magnoliopsida; order Caryophyllales; family Amaranthaceae; genus Chenopodium; species Chenopodium album. Next base: position 25,104,097 of record NC_137850.1, on the reverse strand, counting down.
ACTGAGTTTGGAGAAACGCAAGTTTCGAAAACAAAAGTCAAAGTAACGATACAGACGGAGAATGATTCAGATCTGCAATCCCAAATCATTCTTGTAACGCCGATACCTGCAAAATAGCGTTAGTTAAACAGATAAAAGAGTTAAGAAACGCGTATCTTGCACCGTCGAGCACATGTCTCTAGAGTAACCGATTCTATTGCAGCATGCTATTTTGACCGCTCTACTTGTAGCTGCCTTCAATTTCTGATGTGACAGTCTTCCATATCCTAGGGAACACCATCGAAGATTGCTATGCTTGTAGCACTCTTCTGCCATTGTGACCATCTTCCGCAAGCCAGGGAACATAGTCGAAGATAACTTTGCTGGTAGCCATCTTCCGCTTTTATGACAACTTCCGTCATCGAAGGTGACTCTACTTGTAGTCATCTTCATATTTTTGACAACCCTCCACATGCTAGGGAACGTCGTTGAAGACCATTCTGCTTGTAATGATCCTCAGTTTTGCGTGATAACTTTCTTAGGAAAGTCATCGAAGATCACTTCTTGTTGATCCTTAGTTGCTGGTGCTTTGTTGTGATGCTTGTTGTGCTGTTGGTTTGGGGGTGATGACAATCCTCTTTTCTTTAGGAATAGTTTCCTACACAACTTTTGAATGATGTACGACAATCCGATTTAAGGAAAGTTGTCAATGCCGCGTAACAATCTATCCTAGGAAATGTTGCCACGAGGAAGCGACAATCCGTATCTCAGTAATTTAGCCAAAACCCAATTTTAGGAAAAGTTGCCAATGTTTCGTAACAATCTGACATAAGAACCTTGCTACAATCTACAATCCACGTCTTGGAATATAACTCTTGAAAGTAATCCAACTTGGAAATTTGCCAATGTTATGCGACAATCCTTTGGGAAAATATTGCCACAATTGAGAATCCGCGTCTTGGAACATTTGCAAAAAAGAGTCGATCGACAATCCCCTTTGGGAAAATTTGCCACTACTGAAATGAATGACAATCCACGCTTGAGGAACCTTTTCCGCAATATTAAGGTGAATAGAGACCTTACGACAATCCTTTGGGAAATTTTGCCACAAGGAACTGGGTGTATGACAATCCAATCTCGGAAAAATTGCCAAGGTTTCTATGAATATATGACAATCCGAACTTAGAAAAATTTGCCAAACAGAGAAGGAGTACGAAAATCCACGCTTGGAAACTTTGCCAGAGGTGACAATCCAATCTTGGAAAAATTGTCGTTGAAGAAGATGTGCTTGATTTTGGACCAATGCCTCGATGCTTGTAATGAGACAATGTTTAGGCGCTTAAGCTAAGTGAGATGATCGTCGTCAGGCCGATCACTTACCGTGATTGTAATCAAGCCGACTACTAATCATGTCAATTTGCTTATAGGGGCTAAATGGCGTACCAAGGAACCCAATAAATCAATATGACTGTCGTCAAGCTGATCTGCAACCAAATATGAATGTGATCAAGCTGACTCTAGTTGATTTGCTAAGTTATTTGCGTCCTTTTGCTTCAAATCTTTTGTAAAGATCACCTGTCCGTCTAGGAATTAGTGTACCTGTATTTGTACTATAGGACTTTTGCTTGTGTTTATCTTAGGGTTGACCTAAGGTTTGTTGTATTTGACTCTTGTGATTGGTTGATTCAATGTGTTTGGACACGACATGACTCAATGTGCATGAATCGTGTGTACGTTGTATTGTGATGCTCTTGTAAAAATTTTCCATTATTTTTGTGGAGGGTACTGACTTTCTCCCGAAAAAGAAAAACACGAAAAAGAATCGAAGTGAGTGTTTGAGAGTGCATGTTGAATGAGTTTAGTCAAATGTATGTGCTGATGTTATATCTCATGGTGCAAGGATTATAACATCCTAGGCTGTCTCAATTGTTGACTCGATAATGAAAGTATTTAGGTAACTTAGGCACGGAGGCAAAGTACTTCATACTTTGTGATCCAATGATGTTTATGAGTGATTTTGATATGACAAGGCATGCTTCAACGTTATGTTAAGATCTCACGATAAAGGGTTCCTATGGGAAGGTCTATTTGGTCATGTATCTGTGATGTGTGTGAAAGTGACGCTAAAGTTAGGCCGCAAAGCCTAATGGTGTTGAAATATATTGAAAGAGTCAAATAATGGTGACTCTTAGGCTGGGTAGGCTAATGATGTAAGGATCAAGCCCCCAAGTCTAGCTCTAAATGGATAGGGATGAATATTTGAGATCCCTTGATATGATCATGCGTGAATGTGAATGAATGCATTTTTATTACGGTCGCACCCCAATGTGAGGTTGCCTACATATCTGTTAGGAATCAGGCCGAACGTAGCTCTAGCCGAACCTCGCACAAGTGTGTGTATACCTCAAAGTGGTCTTTTAAGTGTTGTAACGTGGTTAGGCTAAAGGTTGAAGAAGAAGGGGATAAAGGCTCAAGACCTTAAATAAGCCCCCAAGGTGTGCAACCTTGCTTTTGAATCTTTATATTTTTATGCTTGAGATTTCCTCACTTTTTAACTCTCTTTCTTTTGTTTATTTTTTCTCTCTCTTTTTTGCTTTATCATTTTTTATTTTGATAAGTGTGGGCAATCCAGATCATGCGTTCTATCACTCACTGGCATTCATGTTTCTCAGGTACGGTACCGAGCACTCAATAAGAGACGCAATCTGAGACGTGTTCATATCAAAGACATGTTCATACCAATGACATTGGAACACTTGCCCTTTAGCACACTTTTATTATTTTTTGCTATTTTGAATTTTTGAGATCTAGGTAAAATCACTCAAGCTTTTGTATTTAGAATTTGCATAAGTTGCACACTATCCCATCCCAAGGTTAGGTAGATGTGGGTTGAAAAAAGAAAGGTCTATTGTTAGACGAGGCTTAAAGTGGTTTATCAAGAAAGTATTTTGAAAAGATGAAGGTGATACGATATGGCTACAAGGGTGCCTCGAATCACTAGTATACCTTGTGCTTAGCCCGGCATGGATTTTTTTTTTTTTTTTTTTTTTTTTTTTTTTTTTTTTTTTTTGCAATGCAATGATCATATGCAAGGAAAGAAATGCTCATTTTATTAAGAGGAAAAAAGAGAAAACCTATAAAATAAATTTAAGGAAAACAAAAGGTGCCTATGTTAGACTTTATTGGGAAAATGAGGAAAAAATATAAAAAAGGAGGTCACAAAATCTTGTCGTTGAAATCCGCCTAGTGTCTTTTGCTTTATCATCACCCGGTCTTCTTGCTAGCTAGAGGTAATGGGATCTTGTTTGCTTCTATGAGATCTTGAATGAGATTTTGAAATCTGTAACATTCGTCCGTGGTATGACCATTTCCTTGATGGTACTTGCAATAAGAGTTGGGATTCCATCTCGAAGATCGTTTTTCCGGAGTTGGATCTTTAGTAGGGCCAATAGGTTTGATTAATCCTCGATCGTGGAGACGATCGAAAGCAACATCATAGGTCATTCCAATGGGTGTGAATTCCCTTTCAGGTTTATTTTTAGATCCTTGATTATCAATGGCTAAGACGTCTTTAAGGTTAAAGTTACTAACATTGTTACTAGAGTAGGTGTTTTCGGAAGAAGGAGGATTGTCGTTCTTATATCCTTTCCAGCCACTATTGTTACTATTGTTAGTAGCTTTCTGCTTTGCAAGGTCATCTTCAATGTCAATGCCTATGTCATAGACCGCCTTGAAAGTATTCAAGTTGTGTTGATATTTTAAGTGCTTTGAATACTTTTCTTGGAGGTTCTTGATGAACATCCTTACAGACTCCTTTTCAGTAGGAACCTCTACCATATTAGCGGAAGTCTCCCTCCATTTTTTGAAGAAAAAGGTAAATCGTTCGTTTTCTTTTTGCTTTAGCATCTCAAGTTGTCTATACTCCGTGTCGACTTGGATGTTACATTTGTATCTATCTATGAAAGCGTTTATTATGGCATCCCAAGAAGAGGTCTCCTTTTTTTCAAGGGAAAAGAACAATTGTTGACAAATGGTTTCTAAAGATAGTGAAAACAATAAGTGGAAAGCTTTCCTATCGATTCCCTTAGTATTCATTATAGTTTCGAAAGCTCTCAAATGGAAGTAAGGGTTATCTGTTGGCTTGAATTTAGGGATGTCATTGGCATTGAACTTCTGCAGAAGAAGTTCCTTGTCCACCGAGACCCCTTGTGAGTTAATCCCCTAAAACTTGTGCTCATTGGAGAGTTTGCTCAAGCTTTCCTCCATTCGCTCCATTTATTGTTGTTTCGCAGGGTCATTGATTCGAAGAGCAAGGGTCTTTATCATCTCGGTCAGACTAGCGAGGTTTTGCCTAAGCTCATCAACTTCTTGTTGGGTTGCCATTAGTATGAACTTTTTTCTGTGTTTGATGGACTTATCAAAAAGTAGAACTTGAACGAAGGTGTTGTCCTTGATTAATCGTCTTTCTCTTCTTGACCAAGTACTGTAGATACTTTTTGTTAATTATTGGACTCAAACTCTATTCAACACGCATGGATGGAAAAAGAGTGTAGTGAGGCGAATGATGTATGAAGGGAGCATGTAAGATGAAGGAATGTGAATGTAGAAAGTGTTTAAGAAGGAAGGCGTGAGATATTTATGGAAAGGTGATGTAGATGGAGAGATATGGAAAAGTTAGGAATAGATTGGACCCCTAACTCAAATGACGGAAAGAGCGATTCATGCATGAACCTAAGACATAGTCATGGTGTAATATGTATACAAAGTGTGTGCTTTAAAAGTGAGTGAAAGTGGCATGATTTGACTTTTGTGTAAGACCATGGGACTATGTGCTTAGACTCAATTAAGGACTAAATACGGTTTATGCCATTAATAAAGTGATTAAATAGACTCGGCGTGAAGACTCAGGCAGAAAACTGGACCATCGCACAAACGATGGAACTGTCGCGATGCGCCAGCCCTGTCGTGTCGCGCCGGACACTAGCATGTTGCGCCACAGGCCAAACTTCGGCGTCATTGCTGAAACGTCAGTCTGGGTCTGTTTCCAATATTCTAGCTTAGAGGGAAAATCCTGTAGACGTACTAAGTCAGGTTCGATCAATATTAATCGGTTAATTAATTATGCAAAGTCCTTTAGTCATTAATTAGTTTATTTAGACTCAAACACAAGTCAAACAAACGATTAGTGTAAATATGCACAAACAAGAGATGCATAAGTAGTGAAGTAAGCACAATATGATGCAATGAGTTTGCAACCTAACCATGGCTCTTGTTCTCTAAAGTTCAAGGATAAGGGTTAGTCAAAGAGGGTCCATGGTTATGAGTCCGGATGCACCGCACGGAAACCTTACCTTTGGAAGGGTTGGTGTGTGTGTGGATGGGACCCCATAAGTTAAACTTGCTTCCACGGTTCGGTGAATTCACAAACTCGGATGTACCCTTCGTTACCATGAGCGTTCGATTGGGTAGATGGAGCGTGAATTCTCAGAGGGTTATGGCCATATGTAGAACACATATGGGTTCAGAATAGTGAGAAAAACTCAATCAGGAAGTAGAATCGAGCAAACTGTACTAGATTTGGCTGAAGCAAGAAGGTAGATTTTCGGCTCGGTATTGGAAGAACGTAGCGCGAGACAACAGAGCCTGTTGCGAGCCGATGACGTTGTCGCCACGCGACATTGCTGTCGCACTGCGACGCGCACTGTTTTTCTAGCGCCAGTTCCTACATGCCTTAACAGCTTTATGTTCTCAGAATTTTCCAATTTTTCGTAGCGTTATTTCGATTCTAGTTGTGAAAGATATTTCCCAAATTTCCTACGTGAAAAAATCCTATGTTTTTGACGCATTACGGATGGTCTATCCAATGCGGACCTTTTTATGCTCATGTCAATAATGTCAATCAAAATTATGCACTTGAATACTTAGAATGTTTCGAGTCTCATCCACTCATTTTAAATTATTGCCAAAATAAATTTTAGGAATTAAAATAAAAATCCTCCCCAGCGGAGTCGCCAAAAAACTGTAGGGAATACTTCAAGCATCCCACACTTGAGCCCCACTGTGATCATACACTTAAGCATGGTGGCGTCCAAAGAAAAGGAAGCTAGAGCAAAAGAGTCGCCAACAAGTTTTAGAAACTTGTTCGTTCACAGGGTGAAGGTTACATCCTTTCACGATCCATGAGATCGCTAACTCCATAGTGGTCTGGAACCACGACTGGATATCCGGGGATGAAGGTATAAATCCAACCTAAAAGAGATTGAACCTTCTCTAAAAATAGGCCTCTACTTTATTCTTCTCATATTCATGTGCGCTTTCTAACTAACGTACAATCAATAGGTTAATCTTAAACCTGTTTAATCTATGTTGGTTGAATATTAATGCACAAAAAAACTATTATTGGCGATCACATGAATTAAAATCACATTAGCCTAAACAAGATTATTAATTATCTTATTAAGCGTGATTATAAGTACAAATTCCCTTTAAACCTGCAAGAGAGGGCATGATCAAGGAATAACAATGATATATCAAGCAACATAATATTATTGATTCAACAAATCATCATCATCATAATAATTCCAATCTCATCAAAGCATAATAATAATAGCAAGATCCTAGGCATGATACTAACAAGATTAATAACAAATCCTACCATGTCACTAAATAATAAAGATCAAAGCTTTATCCCTAACATGATACTAACATGATAGAGGAAATAGGAAACAACCTAAACATGATACTAGAAAGAAATAAAAGCATCCTAACATGACACTAGGAATTAATAAAATATAAACATTCTTTCTATAGAAATGAAGCAATAAAACAACTTACTTTGTTGCCTCGTATCTTTTTCTAACAAAACAGTACACACGCTAGTAACTTCAAGGAAAATATTAAATCAAACAATTAATTTAAATAATTGAAATAGGGATTTGGGACCAAACCCTCAGAAATTATCAACCTTTCACGTCTAGGGCGAAGGCAACTTTGAACTTGGCTAGGTGTGTCTATGACTCGTGAAGGAGGTATTGTGTTTGTAAAAGGCTAGGCTTAGAAAAAGGGAGAAAGAAAAGTTATTAGCTTAAGAGAGAGAGAATAGAAGTAGATGATGATTGTCAATGAATAAAAACGGGGAAATATGACCCTATTTATAAGAAAAATAGCTCGGAAACGATAAGAAAAAGACCGAATCCTATTAGGAATAAAATTGCCCCTGTCGCAGAACGACAGGGTCCAGCGTGATGCGACAGCCCTATCGCTGTGCGACAGGCTTGTCGCTGTGAACTAGCCTTGTCGTTTTGCGCTGATTCACGCGTTTTCTAAAAACCGTACGGACTCCTTAATCTAATTAAATTCGATTAATAACCTCCGTACTTATCTTTGAAAATCAGATTTAATCTCTTTAAAACACTTGTTTTAATCCAAATAGAATTCTTTATTTTCATAAAAGATATAATTATCATTCCTAATCCCATTAGAACTCAAAATAACCTTCTAGATTATTCTAGAAAATTAAAATCAATCCTAATAACTTTGGGAATATTAATTAATGGGCCCTCCACTAGATCATTGGGCAATAAAACCATTTCAGGCCCAATTTAGTATTTTAGCCATAACTTCCTCATTACTCATCGGAATTGGGCTTATAATATATCGTTGGAAAGCTCTTTTGGAGCCCAATCCAACTACACTATTATTGGAAACTTATTATGGAGCAAACTAAATTGTACTGGAAATTTTTCATAAATAAAGTACATTTTCAAAAACAGAAAGAAGAGAGTTATTTTTATTAAAACAACCGCATCACAAGAATTTTCACACTTTCACATCATTCGATAATGAAATGACGCAAAAGATATTCATCACTAGGTTTGGTTTTGGGGAGACATAATCAGGTGTCTACAATGTGCAAAGATTCAACCAAGAAAAAGACCAAATTCATAATCTGCCGGATGAAATGGCCTACTCTGAATTTCTCCGGGGATTAAGGCATAATGGTTTCAAGTTTGATTTAGTCAGAAAAAAGTTTCTGACGTACGCAGGTGTACTGCGGGAGGCCGAAGCCTATATCGAAGCATCTGATTTTTGTTCGCTTACAAAAGCAGAATAACCGGCCAAGGGGGCTGAGAAGAAGAAACCTTCTCAGCAAGACTCGGCCGAGAAGAAAAAAGAAGGAAATAAGCGAAAGGAAGTCTTGGTGGCCGATTGCCAGCAGATAAAGTCAAAAAAGGCCAATACGTACGAACCTCAGTATGAGTTCAACAAGGATTGTTACTCAATCCTGATGGAAATCAAAGATAAATTTGAGTTCAAGAAGCCCCAACCACTGAGAGGCTTGGCCAAGTACCGCAACAAAAACAGATACTGTCATTACCACAAGGACGTGGGACATAACACGAATGAATGCACAAATCTGAAAAGGTTGCTGGATAAACTGGCCAAAAAGGGCATGTTGAATTCGTACGTCTTGAAGTCAAAATTCATGTACACTCGGACAAACAACAAATCTAAGAAGAAAAAGCAAAATGACAAGGAAGATAATGGAAATACCACTGACTCTGGTTTTATGGTCGTCATATCAGGCGGCCCTACCATGAAGGGAATCAAGCAGGATGCTAGGAAATTGGGGAATGTGATGCACACTGAGGGGGTGAAGGACGAGCCATTCCCGGAAGTGACGGTCTACGAAGCAGACCGAGGCGAGATAAGAGCCCCTCACAATGACCCTATGGTGTTCATTATGAAAGTAGCTAACCTGAAGGTCGGCCAGGTACTAGTTGATACTAGCAGCTCATCTGACATAATCAGCCTAGGATGTCTGAAAAATTTAAAGTTTCCAGAAGATGCCCTCTAGGATATCTCCCATCCGGTTGTTGGATTTGGTGGGAGTATCACTCACCCGGTCGGACGGATTGATTTACCCGTCCGATTTGGGAAGAAGAGAGAAGGAAGGGATATGGTTGTCTGCTTTATGGTGGTTAAAGTGCTTATAGGCTATAATGTCATTATCAACCGTCCGATTCTAACAGCAGCCAAGGCAGTAATCGTACCTCACTTATTGCTGATGAAGTTTGAGAGGACGGACGGAAAAATTGGTAACATTTATGGTAATAAAAAAATGGCTAAGGAATGTAATCAGCTGGCCATGAAGCCAACAGCTAAGGGACGACCACGGTCGTCCGAGCCAAATTCAGATGAAGGGTTACTCCAAACACAGCAAGTTGGCCAGAAGCGCATCAAGAAAGAGCAGGTATAACAGTTATTGGTCGTCGGCCGACTAGAAGAGTTAAGGCTACAGCCGGCTAGCGATCATGAAAACATAGTGCTTGATCCGGACCAACCTGATCGAACGGTCAAGGTAGGTACTATGGCCATGGGCTTGCTTGGAGACGACCTGATAAAGCTTCTAAGAGAATTCAAGGTTGTTTTTGCATTTGTAGTGCATGAGATGCCGGGCATAGATCGAAGTCTGGCCGTCCACAAATTGGCGGTAAATCCAATGATAAAGCCTGTCCTACAGAAAAAGAGAAATCATGGAGAAGAAAGGAATCAGGCGGCCGCAGAATAGGTCAAAAAGTTGCTGGATGCCGGTTTCATTCGGCAATGTTACTACCCTGATTGGGTAGAAAATGTAGTTTTGGTAAAGAAACCGAATGGAACATAGAGAATGTGCGTGGACTACACTGACTTAATCGACTGACTGGTCTATTCAACGGCCAAACACGCTCTAATGAGCTTTATGGACTCATAATCCTGATTCCACCAGATCTCCTTGTGGGAAGAAGATCAAGAGAAAACCGCATTTGTAACCGAGTAGGGTCTATACTGCTACAAAGTCATGCCATTCAGCCTTAAGAATGCCCTTCCCACATTTCAAAGACTTGTTAACACTGTTTTCAGAGATCAGATCGGCCGGAAGATGGAGGCGTACATTGATAACATGATTGTCAAATCAAAGCAGCTGGCCGATCATCTGAACGATCTTCCAAAAACATACACTGAACTCAGGTGGCATAAGATGATGTTAAATCCAAAGAAGTGTGTCTTTGGTGTTGAGTCCGGCAAGTTTCTCGGATTTCTGATTGATTTCTTGGACATGAAGTTGCCATGGACAATCAAAGAAGTGTATAGACAAACCGGCTGCCTAGCTGCACTCGGCCGATTTTTGTCAAGGTCAGGGGATAAATGCCGATATATTTTTTTAAACAATCAAGAAAAAAACTATGTTTGAGTGGACTGAAGAGGCCGAGGAAGCCTTTGTACAATTGAAGAATCATCTGCATACACTTCCTCAGCTCGTCAGTTTGCTCAAAGATGAGAAGTTATACATGTATCTTGCTATTTCAGATCACTCTTTAAGTGTCTTCCTTCTTGTTGAGAGGGATGGTCATCAGATCCCCGTGTATTTTATCAGCCATGTCCTACATAATACTGAGCTGAGGGTACCCACCCATTGAAAAATTCGGGCTGGCATTGTTCATGGCTTTGAAAATGCTAAGGCCATACTTCCTTGCTCACTCAATAGTGGTCTTCACGGACCAATAGCTGAAAAAGTCGTTCACAACATTGGAGGCCAGTGGCCGAATGCTTAAATGGGCCTTAGAGTTGAGAGGTTTTGATATAACGTTCGAGCCCAGGAAAACAATCAAGGGGCAGACCTTTGCTTATTTTCTAGCTGAAATGACACGGTCGGACTTACAGCTGGCAAGGGATCAAATTTGGAAGGTTTTTGTGGATGGAAGTGCTACATCAACCAGATGTGGTGTTGGTATCATTTGTCAGTCTCCTGAGGGAGATAAGTTTGAATATGCGATGAAATTGATGCTAGCTCGAACTCTCAACTATTTAGCAGCCAGGTTAATGATGACTATGAGGCCAGGGAGTCGGCCAGATGAAATATCTTCAGATGGTGAAAGATGAGGCCGATGATCTAGAACATTTCACCCTACAACAAGTTCCTCGTTCAGAAAATCATCAAGCGGATGCACTCTCCAAGTTAGCATCCTCGGCATCATATGATGCTCCTAGATCAGTGTTTTGGGAAGTAAAAGAAAAGAGAAGTATCGTTGTCGAGCCAGTGCAGATCATAGATAGAAGCTCTACTTGGATGGACGGGGTGGTCTCCTTTCTGAGGGATGGGACATTCCCGGACGATCCCGAGGAGAGCTGGCTGATGAAGAGGAGAGCGGCCTGATTCGGAATGAAGAATGGGGAATTATTCAAAAAAGCGTTTGTTAAGCCATACTTGAAGTGCATCACCGCAGAAAAGGGGCATGATGTGTTGGACGACCTTCACCAAGGGGATGTGGATCGCACATAGGCGGACAGGCCTTAGCGGAAAAGGCTACCCATCTGGGATACTACTGGCCAAGCATGAATTCGGATGCCATGAAAATGGTGAAAAAATGTTACAAGTGCCAAAGGTTTGCCACCCTTATTCACCGACCTGCAAATAGTTTGTCGGCCATAAGTAGTCCGCTCCCTTTTGCAAAATGGGGCATGGACATCTTGGGGCCGTATACTCCTACGTCGGGCGGAGGCGGTATGTGTTAGTAGCAGTAGACTACTTCACCAAATGGGTTGAAGCTGAGGCCGTCCGAGGAATCAAGTGGATGGATGTGTCCGCCTTTATCTGGAAAAACATCATCACTCGCTATGGTGTGCCACAGTCAATGGTGTTCGATAATGGACCCCAATTTGAAACACGGCAACTCAAAATTGGCTAAGTGGCCAGGGCATCACTCATTGTTTTGCCTCGGTCAGATGCCCGCAAGCTAATGGCCAAGTTGAGGCTTATAACAAGCTGATCTCTAACAGTATCAAGCGTAAGCTTGAGAAAGCAGGCGGCCTTTAGGCAGATGAGTTGGTAAATGTGTTATGGTCCATTCGAACCATAACCAAGAGTTCAATAGGAGAGACCCCATTCTTTCTAGTCTACGACGCTGAAGCTATAGTCCCAATTGACATGTACGAACCTACCCTTCGTTTAATGCTATATGACGAGTCGGCGAATTGGGAGGCTTTGAAGACGGCCCTGGACTTTCTTCCAGAAGCCAGGGGCAATGCAGCACTTATACATGAAATTTATCATTTCAAAATGACAAGGGCATACAATCGCAAGGTGTCTAAGCGGCCGCTAAAGATGGGGGATCTTTTTCTGAGAAAAATGGAAGCGGTTAGCCAAGCTAATGAAGATGGAAAGTTAACTCCTAACTGGGAAGGGCCATACCAAATCAGAGAAGAAGTATGGGATGGTACATATCGTCTAGAAGCATTAGATGGCCGTCCTATTCCTCGTACTTGGAATACGAACAATCTAAGAAAGTATTATGTTTTATTCTAGTACTTAGCCAGAAAATTATATATACAACTAGGTCTAGATGATTGAGCCTTGTAATTAAAGCCATACGGCCCCTCAACAATGTAATTTTGACAAAGTTAATGAAAAGTCGAACATTGTTATCTAAATTCTTGACATTTATTTATGATTACTTAAGCAGAAATGCCGAATAAAAGTAATAATGATGTTGTTTGCAACATAGTAGCTCGGCCCTTACAAAGGCGCTACAAAGTGGCCGAGTAGGTGTATAGCAAGGGCACCCCTTAGCTATACGACTTGGCCACGAAGACTGAAAAGTCAACCAGCCCGTCCAACCTCAACATGGTCGGACGACTGAGCATTAGGAAGCCACCAAAATTGCCCAAGGTATTCTTACCTAAATGGGGGCAAGGGCATGCCTAGGCGTACAAACCCAGCTAATATTAAGACATTTCTAAGTTGAGATATTACTGGAAATTTCTTAATTTGCGTCCGAGCGATAATGTCAAAGAACAACTCAAACAAAGCCAATAAAGCGGCCATATATGATGTTGATTCGGTATTCACCTAGTCCAAGGTCAATCATTATTATGATTTGATTAACTTATTAGTCGTCATACCCTTTGAGGTATAAAACCTACTGAGTTAATCAAACCACCTGTAATATGAACTACGCGAATGCCGAACAAAGGGGCATACCCCTAGTACACGTACAGGCATATAAAGCATAAAAATTGCTAAAAAAATGCTAAGTATAGAGAACAAAAGTTACGCTAATTAAAACTAAGCCGCTCAAAACAAGGAGGCCGAAATCAAATTTATACAAGACCGCTCAAACAGGTGGCTGTAAGGAGGGTGTGCCCATCGTAGGGGATCCTTCTCCTTAAATGCCCATGGCCCTTTAAAAGCCAAGGACTTTACGCTTGTTAGGGTGTATTAAGATTTGAATTCCTGACTGTTTGGGGGACCTTCAATTAGAATTGATCCTATCATTACGCCTTTTTGTAAGAAACGAGTAGGAGTCGCCAATGAGTTTTAGGAAAACTTATAAACCTCGTTCATGCCTTTCTCCCAAGTAGAGTTCAAGGGATATTTAGCACGAATCGTAAGTTTACCCATGCCCAAATTTGTCTATGTGTACCAGAAATGAGTTCGGGAGCGAGGGTACTAAAGAACGTTCCTTTTAGGGAGGAATCTCTATTCTAGCCCTAGTGCGACCTCTACTAGCTCTTCCTTTTTCACAATTTCATCACCAAATAATATATGCAACGTGGCTCCTAAAAACTAAGTTAGTTGATTTTATTTACAAGCATTAATCACGTATGAATTACATTGCAAAGGTCATTATTCTTATTTAATCGATATTCATGAAAAGAACAATAAATAAACCAAATTCGCCTTGACTTAGGTAATCAGTCCTCAATTAATTATTCAATTCTATTCTTTATTAATACAAGATACTATGTGGAATTAATTAATTAAAAGTCCATTTAAGGTGATCAAACAACACTAATTAATTAATTAAAAGTTATTTAAACAAGAAAATAAAGGTGATTGATCTAAGTGCTCGGGAATTTATCACTTCTCCTTGCTAGATCTTTGTTTAGAACACTTATGGACTCCTTTTTGTTCGGGAACCTCCACCGTAGTGACAAGTATTGGGGGGGTGAGTGTAGGAAAAGAGGGTTAAGAGTTCACAAGTTCATAAAGTTTCTGCCGGCGTTTTTAGGTTGATTTCTGTGTCTTTTAGCCTCATATTAAGCCTACATTTATAGGGAATGGATGCATTTAGGGTTTTGGGTATTCTGCCGCAGTAGGTGTCGCGCACATCAGAATGGCTTGTGCGCGACAGCCCAGCACAAGTGATTTAGATGCGCTACTCAGGGTAGCACAACTAGGTGTCTTGCGCGCGACCAATGGTAATATTCGATTTTATATTTTTATGAAATTCTGAATCTTTCGCAAGCGCATCGCTAGACGTTGCGTTGGGCATCACGCGCAACCCTGTGAGTTGCGTGCTCCAAATCAGTGCGACTCATTCAGATGCGCGCGGGTTTTTTTATGGCAACATTGATTTTTAACCTAGGCGCCTCTAAATCCTTCATAATTAGGTTTTAACCTCGGGCTTAAGCCTAATTATGATCGGGCTTAGTTAGTTTGGACCTTAATTCACTTTGTTTTGGGTTTGGATAGTTATTTTGCATTCTTATGGCTTAATCAGTTGTCCATAAGCATTCCTCACGTTGATCCAACACAAAGATGGTTTTATTAATCGTCATAGCACTTCCTGTCGGGACAGGAGGCCAAAAGTAGATGTCTACAGCGGCCAAATGTGAAATTGTTCGATGAAGTGAAAAAAAAAAATCTAAGTACGAAAAGCTTAAAAATTTTGCTGCTGAAGGACCTGAGCTTTTTACTCAGCCGGGTCATCACTTTACTCGGCCGCAGCATCAGTGGGCTCCCCCTTGGGCGGCTCCTCTTTGCCAGTGAGCTTGGCCAAAGTGTCCGTTGGCTCCTCCTTGGATGTCTCCCCCTCGCCAGTTGGCTCGGCCTCATTCTCCTCAGCATCATTGTCTTCCTCGTCTTCAGACTCAGACAAGGTAACTTCAAGTTCGAGAGGAGGTTGTCTGGCCTTCTCGGGTTCCTCTTTGAGGCAGACGTACTCAAGGCACTTGGTGAAACGCTCTTCGTGGTAGGCAGTCGTCCCTTCCTGGGGAAAATCTCAAAGGTTGACCGGAAAATTCAAAGACTCTGATCGAAAACATCAAACGTACGGCTGAGCTCTTGAAGATTCAGGGAAGAAATCTCTCTAAAAGCTCTGACTTCTCTCTAGAATTCTCAAAGTTTCAAAGTAACAAAATGAAGTCAAACATCCTATATTTATAGGCAAAATTTTATGGGGGCAAAACGGTAAATCCGTCTTTCCCGCTCAAGAATTCGAACGGTTACTTTTTGAAAAAAGTTAACCTAGAATTCAAATGCTTAAAAAACCACTTTCGTCACTTTAAACGGAAGGGAAGACGAACGGGCTAACGGCACGTCAAAATAGACGGCCAAGTCAGCAAAATCCAAACTGGTGTCCCGGAATCTCGGACAACAGGTGTCCTCCCTAAAGAGATAGTCGGCCTTCTGCGTCCGACTAACCTCAATACCCAGAAGTATCCAAATAAAGGAATTACAGGCGAACTAGACCAAGCGTCCGACCCAAGGGAGAAATCCCCAGATAAGACGGACGGTACTGTCCGCATACCAAAGCAATGCTCAAATTCTACAAATACTCGGACATGTCCGGACGAGTAGAATATTAGAGGAGGCGACCCATAGAGTATGAGCCATCCTCTCTAAGGGACAAATGTTTGGGGCAAAATATTACCCAAAACGTGGACCAATCCCCTAGTGACACATGGCCCAATTAAAGGGCGACACATGTCACTATAGGAAGATGCCATGTAGGTAAGCCCTATTAAGAGCACCTAAATTAGGGAGAAAAGGGCCTCCTTACATTAGGAGGCCCAAATCCCAAGAAAGCCGTAAAACGACGCCCCCCGAGGACACGTTTCCATACCTGATTGCGCCGCCAATCAGAATACTTCATTCTAGGGTACTAACCCTAGAATGCACAGATCCCTACCCCTATAAATACCCCAATCATTTATGAGGGGAGGGGTGGATTATGACATAACATTCAATAGAGCATTAAAAACAGCTCCAACTTCTCTCTACTTTCTCTCTCTAGCTTTTTTGATTTCAGGTTACTAACTTAACCGTCGGAGGCGAATATTCCATCACCGGAATATTCGTGTTTTGCAGGTGTCCGGGCCGTTTGTTAGAGGAACGTGACCAATGTCCCTGGAAAAATCACAAAATCACCCGAAACAATTTCAGTTCAACGAAAATAATTTCAGTTCAGTAAAACTAATTTCAGTTCAGTAAAAATAATTTTAATTCAGCAAAAATAACTTCAATTCATTAAAAATAATTTCAATTTAGCAAAAATAAGGTGAAGTGAACGGGGCGTTATAGTAGCAAAACTAAGGCCCTGTTCACTTCACCATAAATAAATAATACTTCCTCCGTTTTTTAATAGGTGCAACAATTTGAATTTTACCTTATTTATGTATTTCTCTTTGACTAGCTTTGAGGGTTTATATTTAAGTAAAAATATAGTCATGTGGGTTCTTGTTAGATTTGTCTCGACTTATACAATTTTAATATCAAATGTTTATAATTTTTACATGTCGGCAATTAAAGATATTAACGATTGAAAATATGCATCGGCAAGCGTGAAAAGAGAAGTGTTGCAACTATAAAAAAAACAGAGGAAGTATTAAGTAAAAATAATTTCAGTTCAATAAAATTAAGTACAGTTCAGTAAAAATAATTTCAGTCTAGTAAAAATAAGTTCAATTCAATAAAATTCGGTAACTTTAAAGAAAAAATATAACTAAAAATCAGTATAAATAATTTCATTTCAGCAAAATAAGTACAGTTCAGTAAAATTAATTTCAGTTCAGCAAAAATTAAATTCAGTTTAGTAAAAATAATTTCAGTTCAACAAAAATAAGGTGAAGTGAACGGGGCCTAAAAGAGGTTCCATGAACAACTATATATAACATATTTCATGTATAATTCACCAACAAAATATTTTTGCACTTATAATATTGGATTATTAATTCGATTATTTGATTATTCGATTTTTCATTTTCACCGCCAATCTATTAAAAATTTGTCATCCGCTAAAAAAATTATGACTTGAGAAAAAAAATATTGGTATGGTTGTGGATATAATTTGGAAGAAAAATGATATAATGGTGTCGTTGTGAATACTTTTTATAGTTGCTACCCTCAAATGGGGGTCCTTGAGGCGCCACTCTAATCATGTTTTTCTTGTGGAATAATTTATTTGACAAACTTTTAAATAAATCGGATGTACAATATATCCGTTATAAAGTTATCCTTAAAATGAGCAAAAGTTACCCTAATATGAATAAAAGTTACCCAAAAAATTGTAAAAGTGATCCTAAATTTGATAAAAAGTGACCCTTGATGTACAATGAATTATTGTACACCGGATGTATACAAAAGTTATTTATTTTATTTTAGGTGTCGTGTTTTTTTTTTTTTATGTTAAGCATGTAATGTATGATACTCCCTCTTTTCGATATGATAGTCTCAGGTCCTGTTTGGCTAAAGTAGCGGTAGTAGGTAGCTTTTAGCGGTCGAGTAGCGGGTAACTGTTAAGGTAGCGAGTAGCCGTTAATTAGTAGTGGATAAAATTTAGTTGTCAAAGTAACGGCTGATAGTATGAGTGTTTGGCAAAAGTAGCAGTTGCAATACTAAAATATATCAAAATTCATATAAATATTGTATAAAAAGTAATAAAAAAATTGCAAACGCACCCGCTACTTCTAAACGCTATTATTTTTAACGTTTGAGAAAAGATACTTAAACACTACCTCTATCGCTAACAGCTACTAGAATCGCTACCTAGCCAGACACTCTCAAATTTTTTCTAGGAGTGTTTTGGCTGGTCAAAACACTAACCGCTACCTCAAATGCTACCACCAAACAGGGCCTCATATGGAATCAACCACATAAAATAAGAAAAGAATAATACTTGGAATCTAACATTAAAGTACAAAAGTTGTTCATAATTAATTTTGCCTTATTTAAATATTTTGATTTTTTTTGGAAAGTATTAGCCATAATTGCATAATTCAAAGGTGGGATTTCCTTACTTAGAGCCATGACATCAATCAACAATTAATTAATTTTACCAATTAGAATTTAATATGTATAAAATAGGATATAAAAACTAAGTTTAAAATGGAATATATTCAATATGAGTATATTTTTTTAAAACGCCTAAAATAGTATATAAGACTAACATAAAGAAACGGAGGGACTAATATATTAATATGATATGCTTTCCCTTTTATTGTTATTGTAACAATTATAAATAATAAAGAAAATTTGTCAGAAAAGACCTTTTAAATGGCTCAATTTGCAAGAAAAAACCTTTTAAAGCATTCTTTGTTAAATAAAACCACCACGATGACTTTTTTTGCATAATGAAACCTGGGCCCTCTTCTCCGGCATTGACTCCCAATTTCAGGCGTTGACCCTTTACTTTTCCTACTTGCAGCCCACATTTGGGTAATTTTCCCTCCATTTTGTGTTTGGCTCCCTTATTTCCCCCCTATATATATTCTAGGGCAAGTTCCCCCAAATCACTCCATCAAAAATTAGGGCAAATCATCTCCCAAATCATATCAATTGTAAGGTGAATTAGGGTTCTTGTTCCATTTCTTCAACAATTGTAGTGATGAATTCACCATTGAAGGGGTTCATTGTTCTTCTTTTTTCTTGAATTCACCACCTGACAAACACAACAAACAAAAAAAATTCGAACATATTCAACAACTTAGGGAAACAATTCAACAATTCTACTCAACAAATTCAAGAATTCATCAAAGTTTCTAGGTGTTGTTCATGCATCAAAGTTCAAATTCAACAACAATATGCAACAATTAGGTAAATTAAGTTATTTTTTTGTCGATTTAATTTGTTGAACCTTAAAAAATTTACACATTTCATGCAATTCAACACAAAATTGAAGAACTTACCGGGGTTTGTAATTCACTATGTAATTAGGAAACCTCGAACTGCGTCCAAGCGACCCCTTTCTTCCTCCTTTAGCCATTGACAGGAGTGAATAAGTGACTTTTGCTTTACTCTTAAAAAAGCCCCAATTTTTATACTACTTCTAGTCAAAAATTGATGATTATAAACTTACCTTACTTAATGCTTGAGGAATTAATTAAGAGCACCGGAGGAGAGAGAGAGTAGAGAAACCCAAATTGATGGAATAAATTTGAAGAGAATTCATGGAGGAATGGGAGAGAGAGATTAAAGGGGATTAGTTTGGAGGGAAAATAAGAGGAAAAAGTGAGGGAGAGTGCAAATATCCAAATCATTGGCAGCATGTAGGAAAAGTAAAGGGTCAACGCTTGAAATTGGGAGTCAATGCCGGAAAAGAGGGCTCGGGTTTCATTATACAAAAAAGTCGTCGTCGTGGTGTTTTTTAACAAAGAATGCTTTACGAGGTTTTTTCTTGCAAATTGAGCCATTTAAAAGGTTTTTTCTGACAAATTTTCTAAATAATAAAAAAGAAATTTAAAGAATATATAAGAATTTTCTATAATAGCAAATATTTTTTTCCTTCAAGGCTTTATTTATTTTTGGAAAATTTTAAATTGTGATAAAAGGGGTAGTTTTTCATATTTTTGTTTGGAACTCAAGTTGTGTTTTTCTTGGGGAAATTTGGCTATTCCATTATTTTGACACCAACTTTTTTCTTTCCTTCCCCTTCACTTATAAATGATGCTTAGTTTTTCATTTCTCACATTTGTTAGGATATAGACGAGGATTGATTGATTTAGGTTATGTGTTTGATATGCGCAAAACATAGACAACAACATATATAAAACATAAATGCTTTAAAAATATATATACAAAACATAAATTTGAGAAATAAAGTAGAAATTGGATGAGACGAACACACATATATGTGTTCAGTCAACAAAGCCTATGTCCACGGGATAAGGGATAGTATATTCTTATTAGCTTTCGTGGAGGATAAACAAGAGAGATAACAAAAGGAGATACAACACTCTCCATCTCACAAAATCTCTCAAAAGTGAATTTATAGAACGACTTGAATTGGCTAGGCTAATTAATCAATATTTAGCACTTCTAATTTTCCACCCAAAGGCTCCTTATATAACATAAGGAAACCCTAAAAAAACCCTAAATTATTCCCCAAGGAATATCATTAGTAGCTGCCATAAGAATACCCGAAATTAGGAAATAAAACGCGCTCGGTTAATCTCGATGAAGCGTGGTGTTGAGTAATTAGGTTTTGATGATTGTAAACTAATGATGATTATCTATTTAACGTGTTTGTTAAGTTGTGCATAGAAAGAACAAGTTATGCTTGGAACAAGATACAAGGAACCAGAGTATTTACAAGTATGTATATAAGGAACTTGAGCAATATAAGATAAGCAATATAGAAACAAGAACAATGATGAGTGTTATGGTTGATAAGCATGATGATGGCGAAGGAACCATGATGGTAACTATATATGTAAGTAGGTGTACTTGCATATTTTAGCTTCATCAGGTAAAGTACTCCATGCGTACATGAGTTATATATGTGTAGGAGTATCTATGTTGCTTTAAGTTTAATTAATTCTCTCACTTGAAGTTTGTTTCTGACAAACAAACTTCAATCTAATGTTCTCTTAAGTGTTTATGTAAAGATAAGAACTGACTTAGGTGAAGTCAATGGGTTGGAACTTAGAAGACTTCAAGAGAAACATGAGAGAATGAGTGAAAATAAATTAAAACAGGTTCTCCCACGAGAACCAAACCAGGAAGGAACCTGAAGATATTCTCCCACGAATAAATATCTTCATATTTATTAGAAAATAAATATCTTTATTCTGTAAAACCAAATCCCTATAAGATATGCACGTATTAGGTAACTATTTATATCATTAAAACCGACTTTTAACGACATGCAAACTTAAGTTCCTATTAGTGTCTGTAACTCTGACAGTCTTTGAGTTTCTGACAAGTCATCAACTCTAATTTCATTGACTAACAGGATTTTACCTTGGTTTTATAGACTTGTTCCAGAATGACTTTTATGTCCAACATACTTACATGAATCCTAGATCTTGTTGTTAGTCTTCACGTTGTTAGTCTAAAACTCTTGTTCTCGAATCTTGTAGTATTGATGTATTCTAGATCTTGGGACAACGTTCCACTTCTGAAACCGCAGTCCAGGTTCCTAACTAGAACTTACTGTCACTCTTGTTCATTCCTTAATGGAACTCGTAGACCATGTTCCTTCTGGAACTTGCTGCCACTTGCACTCCTGTTAGAGAACACCTCATGAACCTGTTCAAAATAATTTGGGTGTACTATAAATGTGCTCATATGTATTCATTCAAAGTCGAGGTTGCCGAAGTGCAGTGGTCGTGCTTAATGGTTTCATCCTTCACCACGAGGCTAAGTCAATCCTCCAGGTCAAAGTTCCAGTTAGGGTTTGGTTTCAGTTCGTCCAGACAGTTCCGGACAGATCTTGAGTGCCTTCATATTAGTTTTATCTCTTTATTCATTGATATGTATTTAGAGTTATTCTTTAAGATCTTGTAAAGGGAAAAAGGGTTTTGAGTGTTTTATGTATTGGGGTGTGAGTGTTTGTGAGGAGTCTCATTATGATAATTGTAAGAGTGCAAAGTGTGAGGTGAAACTGAGTGAGCTTCTAGTGAGTGGCCGAGTGAATAGTACTTTAGGAGTGCTGTGTGAATCTAAGTGCGAGACTTAGGTTGGGTAGGATAGGGTCCTATTAAGAAGCAAGTTCAGTCAGGAACTTGTGAGAAAGGTCTAATTGTAATAGGTTGTAACTAGGAGTGTTTGGCCTATTATAGTGGATTGGTTTAGTTTGAAATCCCTTAAAGGGTTGAGGTTTTACTTCCAATTAGGCCCTGGATGGTTTCCTCGTACAATTCGCTTTGCATTGTCTAAGTTCCTAATAGCAATCAGTTTTATATTCCGCAAAAAGTAGGCACTAGGAACAATTTACAATTCACCCCCCTCTTGTAGTATATCATCCAAATTACACAAGGGCATGCTGGTTTTAGGCACGGACAATGCTGGGCGCGCGCCAATTCCAGTTTTGACAGTCTTTAGTAAAACGACCCTAAATTTCTCGTTTCTCATTGGAATTGGAAATATGACCTATTGTTGGAAAGCTCTTGAAACAAACTATAAACTACAAATTGAATCACCTCAAGATCACTTCTGAATTGAGAGATATGTGCGTTTAAAGTTGACACTTTTCCATTATACTAGATTTCAAGTCAAATTTAACAACATTCTCGCTCCGAGAATTTACTTTTATACTATCTTTGTTTCATTTATTTTTACACCTTTCAAAATACGTCTCATTTTGATGTACTTTTACACTTGTATTTACATACACAACTTTGACCAATCTATTTAGTGTTTCATATAAAAGATTAAACGTAATCATGTGGCAATTTGCATTGTTAGATTTACATCAATAATGTATAGTTTATAAATTTAAACTTTTTATCATTTACCGATAATTAAAAATATTATTGGTCAAAGTTTTGAATTAGTAAGCATGCTAGTCTAATTGAGACATACACTTTATTTAGAAATCGAGGAAGTAACATATTTTGTTATGTAGTGTATTTTATAATTTATCGTAACTTGAGTGAACCCAATTTAACTACTACTTTTGTTTCTTAAAAACTGCATTAAACTTTGACCATTACTATCTTTGACAGTTTATTAATAAATGATCAAAAAATTGAAATGAACAGATAAAGTAGGTGTAAGCATTTTATCTTCAGCTTCTCTCTCTAGAAAACCCCAAACTTATCTTCCCACTACTTCCCCTATTCTCATCCCCTACTCGCCAGCGATCGGTACCCCTCTCCTAGCCATCGCCAGCGAGTCCTGGTCTTCTTTGCTAGCTTTAGTTTGATTTAGTTTTTAGGTGTTTTTTGGTATAGGAAACAAGGGAGTTTCCACAACAAGTTTTTTCTTTAGTTTCATCGGTGGTTAATCTGGTTTTTGGTGTCGTCAAGTTGTTTAGCTTCTTCTCCAAATAAACAAGGAGTCAAGGCTATTCTTAACGCCGCCGTCGAAAGGAATTCCATTGATTGTTTTCTGACGGTAAAGGTAAAGTTAAGGCTAGGGTTTTCTCGCCTAATCGAAGTCTGATTCAGGTAAGGCAGCTTCCTTGCGTTGGCCTTGACGGTGATTGAAGTTATTCGAGTGTGTTTCCGCTAGTGAGGTAGTTTTGTTGTTCGATTGGTCGCTCCCTTCAGTATTCCTTTTCCTTGTTCTAGTTAGTTTAGCCTTAGTTCTCTTGGTTAGTTATTTTTTTTGCTTTGTTGGAGTTCTCTTATTTTTATGTTGTGCTTGTTTAGTTTATTTTCCTTAATAAGTCTAGCAATTAGGCTTCTTATAGTTGGAGTTCTTTTGTTTGAAGTTGTTTTTGGCTGTCCATGGATCTTTTATCACGGGCTGTATGTTTTTGCTTCTTGGTATACTCCTTGGTGGGTACAGGGGCGAAGGGAGGTAGTTTAGGGTTTTGCTGTTAGGACTTGGCAGGTGCTTGTCCTTTGGTTTACTTCACATGAGTTATTTTTGTTTGTGGTTTTAGGGTTGGAATGTTTATGTTTTATCCTCTATAGGGTTAGATTTTTGGGAAAGGGTTTTAGCCTATTTCACTTTGCAGATTTACAGGGTTTAGAATGCAGGGTGGTTATGGGTAGTGTTATAGTTGTGGTTTGTGAAAGAACGCAGCTCTGTGTTTCTTGGTCTTTGATTAAGTGTATGAGGGTCGTGAGGGAATTAACAAGGAAAGGTAATTCCCATTGTCAGTTTGCAATGATCTTCGAAGTCATTGCTTTATCTGAAAGAGGCTCCCCTTACACAATGTTTGGGGATTCATAGCGCGCTAATGAAGTTGTGTCTTATCCCATTCGAAGAGGATAGATCAGCTGTAATTTTTCAAATGGGTACAGAGTCACAAGGAAATGTGACTCAAGTTGTGGTAATGAGCCAAGAATCCCACTCGACTATTCTTATTTTTGGTCAATGGGATTGCTCATATTGTGAGCATCAAGTCTTGCTTATATGTTTCTCTCAATCAGGCCATGGATTCTCGTTCTCTTTGCTTTCCCTATGTTTTGTCAAGCTCTATTAGTGTCTTTTGGTTCCATTTCAAGTATTCTACCCTAGCCTCTACACTATCTCCTACTTCAGTGCAGCCAGCAGGTGTTATGGGTCGATGTCAAGGCATACCACAGGTTTAGTTTATTTTTACAGGTTTTATCGCTACCGTTTGTGGATTTCGTCCAACAATCTGGCCTCCATCAAGTGCAAAAGCCACATTTTACCAGTGTTTGTTTTGTTTCAGTTTAGTTTGTACGAGCTAGAGTTTAGTGTATGTGTGGTGTTTTACTTTCTTTTACTTAGCTTAGGTTGTAATCTTGTTTTTAATTAATAGATCTCTTTGTCAAAAAAAAAGAATAAAAACTTGAAATTATGAAAATATTCATTATTATTAATGCAACAAAGCTTTTATAATGTTCAAAAGTCAAATTGATGCACTTATTTATTTTTTTTGAAAAAGCCCAAAAGGACAGTAATTTATTAATTTAAGTCATACGACATCTACAATTGATAGATAATGGTAATGAAGATAGAATTAACAAAATCAAATAAGAATTAATCGGAGAAGTTCTAAGAATCCATATACATATATAGATATAACAATTCGACATATTCACAATTTGTTGTCTCATACAACTTTTTGAGTGGATCCAACGACGCTTCAACATTTTCTGAGAAAGAAATTTCATGTGATTATTTCATAACCCGAATTCAAGAAATAATTAATTGTAACCCCATAAAGTTGAAGAACCTACCAAACACAAATAACACCTTGTCATTCGAAGGAGTTCGACCTTACTTGTCTTTCGAATGAGATAAATTCTTTCTTTCGAGAAAGACATTATTATAACCTAAGAATTAAAAAAACCTAAAGAAACAATTTATGCACTTATTTAAATATAGAGGGAATAAATTCATACCCAGATGAGCCTGACACCAAAGTAAAATACGCTGAATTAATCCCTTTTTTTTTTGTAATGTTCCACTTTGGCTGACACATATTTTTGAGTAATTTAATTGTAAGTGACTAAGCGAGGATAAATAATGTATCTAAAAATTATAAGAAGTAATAGTGATATTAATATTTAATTGAAAAGTAATGGATATGAGACGGAAAGAAATGAATTGAAGGAGATATTGATGTAATTTAAAATGGAGTAGTCTACCAAAAAGAATATAGTATCTAAAAGAATGACCACATTTAGTTAATATAACACTTTAAAAAATCGGAGGAAGTAACACGACCAAATTACTTTTTATTTATGTTTAATACTCAGTAATGTCACCTATTACTTCAATTCATTTTCAAAATTGTACAAATATGATTAGTTATTATTTTCTCAAATAATTTAAAGTCTTTTTAAAATGAGTTATTATATATGTTTCTCATAAATCTCATTATACCTTGTACTCATTTAGCACGTTTGCATGTTAGTAACAAGAAGAAAAAAAGGACCGTTGCACATATAAATTCACGGCGACTTGTATGCATCTAACGTTGGCTAAAAAAATAGATAGGAATCATATTTTTTTTTTATTTATGTACCGTATTTTCTTAAAATTGCTATTATGACAACTTAATAATTATGACAATTCAAAATTTCCAAATATAATTATAAAAGTTTACAACTAAGAGGTATGTTTCACAACGGCAACCTCGTGATTAATTCTTTCCTTATATATCCCAATGCTTTCCTTTATTTCTCGTCACATTACTCACCCACTATAATACTTCTCTCTTAAGATTTTCTTGATCACGTTTTATTGTTTTTCTTCTTCTTTTTCCTTTGAGTGCTTAATTAGTAATCACTATTAGTCCTAAAAAAAAAATTAGTAATCACTACATTATTCTTCCATTTTTTTTCAATTATTAATGGGATTCTAAAAACTTAGGGTTTGTTTGGCATTGTTGTGGTTTTCTATTTTTTGGTTTTTTGTTTTTTTAAAAGTGTATAATATATGCCCCACAATGAATCAAAAATTATTTTAACTTATTAAAATCATGATAATTTCGAAAACTGACAATAGAAAAGTGGAAACAACTTTTTCTTATTTCTTGTTTTTGGTTTTTGGTTTTCAAAAAAATAGGAAACTGAAAACCAAAAATGATGCCAACAAGCCCTATGTTCTTGATTTTTGTGTTGATAATGATATGAATTAATTCGTCCCAAGGATACAAATTTTTTGTTGGTGTAAAAGATGGATGAGTGTTAAATCCAACTGAATGTTATAATCATTGGGCTGAAAGAATTAGGTTTCAAGTGAACGATACCCTATGTAAGTCTTCTTGTTAACATTTTTCATTTTTGTTTGTTTATTTATTTTTATGTATATGTAAGAGTGACATACATGTATCTCATTATACACGTTAATAAAGAATGTTTCAAGTAATTTAGGATGGAGGGATTATAGTAGAAAAATATACTCATTTAATAAGAATTTGCATTTAAGAGTGTCCATGCATTTCCATGTATAGGATGATTCTTAATTATTGTATCACTAAATTTAATTGATTATGAATTTAATTTGCATGCAATATGTATTTAGCCGAACTAAGATGTAAAGGAGAGATTGTTATATACATCCGGGTGTACCGTACACCCAACTAACCCAAGGTTAGTTTTTGCTCTTCATTTGATGATTAAATGAAAAACAATCATCAAAATGAGAGTAAATAGTCATGTGTATACGGTACACCCGAATGTATAGATTAATTTCTAGCTGTGAAGTTTTAGTTAGGGTATAGATGATTATAGAATAGAAACAATTTTTTCTTGAGTATATATATAAGATGCAGGTTGGAAAATTTGACCAATTTTTATAATTTATTTATGCATTGCATTTCTTACTAAGTTATGATCATATATGTCTTTCAAAATTCAACATATATTTTATTGACGTGGGGTAAAAAAAAATGTGGAGTGTTAAGTGGTTGAGTTAATTTGTTAAAATATTATGCAAGTGAAGGTTGCTTGGGAATAAAAATTAAAAGTAAAATTGTGGTATGGTACTATTTAAGGTAGTGTTGGTATGTGAGATTAAAAATATAAAAAAAAAAAGTATGAGGTGTGGGAATCGATAGGAGAGAGACATAAAATGGTGGTATGTTACTATTTAAGGTAGTGTTGCATTAAAAAAAAATGCAAAGTGAATACATGGAAATGCAATTTGTATATATTACGGAGTATATTTTTTTGGACACTATTACAAATTAAATTAAATCATTAGTTAAATTTAATTATGACATTACTTTAAAATTATAACCTTATAACAGAAGTTTTTCACATTAGATGTAGAAAAAAAATATATAAATAATTACTTTTAAACACATTCAACAAAATTCATCAAAGATTAATATTTTCTCACTAGCTATAGAAATGGATTAGAATACATATTTAAAATTATATTCTTAATTATACAATATATATCCTAAATCTAGAAGGTAATATTTTGTATGGGTATATTCTGTATCAAAATATAGTAGTTTATTATAACTAATTCATTTCGATTTCAGTTTTCAAGTTGAAGAGCGGAAATGACTCAGTTCTTGTAGTTACAAGACAGAACTACAACCAATGCAACGTGAAAAAGCCAATAAAAACCTTAACAGAAGGGGAATTAGAGTATATTTTTGGAAGATCAGGGCCACACTACTTCATTAGTAGCAGTGAAGATCATTGTAAGAAATGGCAAAAACTTGTCATTGTGGTCCTTGCTGTTAGGCCTAAGAAGCCTAGTCCTGCACCTGCCTCAGCTCCAACGATCTCGCCCCCTTCCGTTTCCTCTAAGCCACCAGGATCGACCCCAACTCCGTCTTCAAAAGCACCTACGTTAAGCCCGTCGGATGCTGATGCTCCATCTAACAGTCCCAACAAATCGTTTGCTGTGGGTTTCATTGCTTTCACAACCAATTGGCTACTTAGTTTTGCCGTTGGAGTTGGTGTGTTTATGTTTTGTTTTGGATGGATGTTTAGTTATTTGATTTGGTTTAATTAAGAGGACCTCTTAATACTATTATTTGTGGAGTAATAAATTGAAATGGTTATTTATCAAAAACTTAATTGAGATTACATTGTTTTTACCTTTTCCTCAAATTTTTTAATTGCACCATTTTTCTTTTTTGAAATTTGTTTATTAATTACACAAATTTTTTTTTTTTTTTTGAAAGTTAAGCATAAAGAAAGGACCTAACATTTGACATTTTTCACCTTTAAAGAATGATACTTATTTTTTCACCTTTAAGGACCTGTGATTAGTTTTCCGGCAAGTTAACCCACCTGAATTCCGGCCAAAAAGTGAAATCCTTCCAAATAAAAAGTTAAGTCCTTCTAACACAAAACTTAAGTCCTCAAAGCATTTAATACATTTCAAACATTAATACTTAGGTTCCAAAATAGTCTAACTGTCACGGTAACTAAGTCTGGGGAAAATGTACATCACCATAGTCTGCTCCATCTTCAAGAGTGGATGAGAATTCTAAAGGCCAAAATGAATCAAACTCCTCCAACCTCTACAAACCCCTGTTATAGACCACCTATCCCTAGGTGCGTGAATACAAGGGAAGATATGGCATTGCAGAATTTCATGCATGGAAAGGATAGGGTGCAACTCTTCAAGATCAGCCATGTTTTCCCTTCAAATAAATATCTAAAATCAGCAAATAAAACCAAATTTCAAACACCCTACATATTACCCCTGTTTTTCTCAAGCTTACTACTAACATAGGTTAGGGTCCGGGTTCGTCAATCCCTTCCAAATCATACACAAACATTTCAAATCACAACATCTAGACAACAACCAACAATTTCATAAACAACAATATCAAAATTAGCAAAAAAAAACAAAAACAAAAAAACTGTTGTTCATACTCATCATTCTCGTCAAGACCCTAAACCCTATCAAACCCATAAAAATAAATTACAATTTTCGCAAAAATAAAATATGAATATATCGAAATTACCTTGCGATTTTACACAAAATCGGGTCCAAATTTCTTGCAATTGTGAAGTGTTGGGGTTTTTCCCTCCTACTTGGAGGAAGAGTCCACATATATGGTATTTATTTCAAGTAGTGAATATTTTCCATGTGGGTCATGTTCTTTTAGGCCCATATGAAGATCTCTTAGTTTGGAGTCATAAGGGCTTTTGTTTCTTAAGTAAAAAAGCTGGGAGAAGGTTATTGAACAGCAACTAAGAACAAAAACACACGCACAAAAAGCAAGAGAGGCAGAGAGTAGAACTTGTGGTGTTCTTCACTTGGAGCAGCAACTTGATTTGCTCGATCGGAAGATCAAACGTTGCCCGATCATCCCCAAATTTTAACACAAGATTCCTGCCATCCCAACCTTCATATCCAATGGTGGAATTGTCGTTTTGTGCTCTCCAAGTTGGTATTCTGTCTACAACCCTTAACTCTTTAATTTTGTATTTTTTACCACTTGTGAGTGATGTTTATGGAGTTGTTTTGTACCAAGCTTGTAGGTTGATGATTGTATGTGCCCCTAGTGTTAATTAGGGAAGGCAATTGTGCTTTGTACCCACTTACTATTTTTATTGATTAGTGGAAACGCTTAGTACCGGCTTACGGTGCTCGTGGTTTTTTACTCGTATTGGGGTTTTCCACGTAAATACTCTGTGTGCTTTAATTACTTGCATTGTTGGGCTGTTTTACATTGCTAGATTGCTGTCCAAATTATTGTTGCTTAAGTTTGGTGTTATTTGCCCATTTTTTACAACACATCGGGAAAGTGAACACACTGTGCTCCCGCTTGTAATTTTGTGCATTGTGTGTGTATTCCTTTCCCAACATTATGGTATCAGAGCCAGGTAGTCTGTAGTCCCGTGAATTGGTTGTGTGATTGTATGTGTTGTTAAAGAATGGATGAAAAAGGTGTCCATGGGATGACTTGTTTGAACTCTAGTAATTATGCCATGTAGAAAACAAAAATGGAAGACATTCTTTGTGTGAAAGATTTGTATGAATCAATCTTAAATGAAGTGAAACCTTCTGAAAAAGATGAGAATGAATGGAAAATTTTGAATCGGAAAGGTGTTGGAACAATTAGACAATTTGTTGATAATAGTTTTCTCCGACACATTGACAATGACACGAATGCATATAAATTGTGGAAGAAACTTGAGGCTATGTATGAGAGAAAGAATGCCTTAAGTAAAGCGTCATTGATGAGAAAACTTGTGAAGTTGGAATATAAAGATGGTGATAGCATAGTAGTACACTTAAATGATTTTGAAGGTTTGGTGAACCAATTGTCTGCAATGAAGATGTTATTAGATGATGAGTTGCAGGCCTTGCTACTACTTTGCTCGTTACCAGAGAGTTGGGACACTCTTGTGGTGTCAC
Organism: Chenopodium album; assembly: GCF_948465745.1. NCBI lineage: Eukaryota > Viridiplantae > Streptophyta > Magnoliopsida > Caryophyllales > Amaranthaceae > Chenopodium > Chenopodium album. Next base: position 25,073,652 of record NC_137850.1, on the reverse strand, counting down.
TTAGTAACTCAGCTCTAGAAGGCAAGTTGACAATGGAGAGTGTGAAAGCTAGCTTGTTGAATGAAGAGGCTAGAAGGAAGGAAATGGGCTTCACTAACAAGTTTGAAGCTAATGTTGCACAAGATGACAACCAGGGAAAAACCAAAAATCGATCTTTTCATACTAGAGACATGTCTAGGGGGAGATCGAAGTCCAGGCCAGGTAAAGTCATTTGCCACTACTGCAACAAGCCAAGTCACTATCAAAAGTTCTGCAGAAAGATGAAAAGAGACAAGTCCAAGGAAAGAAAAGAAAAAGGTGAATCCTCCGAGCAACCAGCAGAAGAAAAGAACACTTCAGCTTTAGTAACTGGTGATGATGACTTGCTCTTCATTGGTGATCAAGGTTACTTAAACCTTGCATGTGACGATTGCACTTGGGTGATTGATTCGGGTGCTTCATATCATCTCACTTCACATCAAGAGTACTTCTCTTCTTACACTAGCGGCGATTTTGGCAATGTTAGAATGGGAAATGATGGATCTTCACAGATCATTGGTATTGGTACGGTGTGCTTAGAGAGCTCCACTGGTTGCAAGCTAGTTTTGAGAGATGTCAGACATGTTCCAGACATCAGATTGAGTCTGATCTCCACTGGTTTGCTTGATAATGAGGGACACTCCAGTCACTTTGGTGATGGAATATTGAAGCTTTGCAAAGGAAATTTGATTGTGGCTTGAGCTAAGAAGCAAGGTTCACTGTATGTGATGCAAGCTAAAGTGTGCACAGGGGAGGCAAATGTAGCCGATGACTCCTCCAGCAACTTGTGGCACAAGAGACTTTGTCATAAGAGTGAGAAAGGCATGCAATTGCTTTCTAAGAAGCAATATCTTCCCGATGTATCAGGTACATGCATTAAGTCCTGTGTTGATTGTTTAGCTGGTAAACAACATAGGATTTCATTTCATTCTCGCCCCCCATCTAGAAGAAAGTATCCTCTTGATCTTTTCTACACTGATGTATGCTCTATGGATGATAAATCCCATAGTGGTGCTTTATACTTTGTTTCTTTTATTGATGATTTATCTCGAAAAGTGTGGGTTTTTGTGTTTTAAACAAAAGATCAAGTACTTTCTGCATTCAAGGAGTTAAAGGCCAGAGTTGAAAGAGAAACAGGCCGAAAGCTCAAGTGTGTGTGAGCTGATAATGGTGGAGAGTACAAAGGTCCATTTGAGAGAACCTGTAAAAATGAAGGCATCAAGCTTGAGAAGACAGTTCCAAAGACACCTCAGCTAAATGGAGTTGCAGAGAGAATGAACAGAACAATCGAAGAAAGAATTGGATGTATGTTCTCTCATGCTAAGTTGCCAAAGTGCTTTTGGGCGGAGGCATTGATCATAGTAGTGTACTTGATCAACCTTTCTCCTTCAGTTCCTCTTCATGGTGATGTTTCTCAGAGAGTATGGACGGGGAATGATGTCTCCTACAAGCACCTGCGAGTCTTTGGATATCGAGCATTTGTTCATATTCCCAGAGATGAAAAATCCAAGCTCTATAAGAAGACCAAACAATGCATTTTCTTGGGGTACTCAGAAGATAGTCTTGGATACAAGTTGTGGGATCCGGTTGACCGGATGGTCCTTAGAAGCAGAGATGTTGTATTCTTTGAAGATCAAACCATTAAAGATTTTAAAAAGCCAAAGCAAGCAACATCTTCACGAGCTCTAGTTAGCACTGATCCTGTTTTTCCTCAAGTTCCTCCTAGATTTGAAGGGGGAGAACCTCAGCAAGAAGATGACACTTATGATGATGATCATGATGACAGAGGTAATGGTGATGATGAGCAACATGAAGATGTGCAGCAAGATGTACATCCATCACCTCAACCTGAAGTAAGAAGATCCACCAGAGAAAGACAACCTTCCTCTAGATATTCATCAAATGAATATGTGCTACTTTCTGACGGGGTAGAGCTAGAATGCTTTGAAGAGGCTATGTCACATGAGCATAGCAAGGAGTGGTACAATGCCATGCAAGAAGAGATGAATTCCTTGCATGAGAACCACACTTATGATCTTGAGAAGTTGCATCAAGGTAAGAAAGCACTCAAGAACAAATGGGTGTACAAGTTGAAAGCTGGAGAAGATGGACAACCACCCAGATATAAAGCCAGGATAGTTGTGAAAGGTTGTGGGCAAAAGAAGGGTGTTGACTTTGATGAGATTTTCTCTCCAGTTGTGAAGTTGTCTTCAATTCAAGTTGTCCTTGGTTTGGCTGCCTCCTTTGATTTGGAAGTTGAACAACTTGATGTGAAGACTGCTTTCCTCCATGGTGACTTGGAAGAAGAAATTTACATGGAGCAACCTGAAGGCTTCAAGGTCAAGGGAAAAGAAAATCTTGTATGTCGCTTGAAGAAGAGTTTGTATGGTTTGAAGCAAACGCCTCGACAATGGTACAAGAAATTTGAGTCATTTATTGTTGATCATGGCTTCCACAAGACACATGCCGATCATTGCGTGTTTGTGAAGAATTATACCGAAGGTGATTTTCTTATTCTCTTGTTATATGTTCATGACATGTTGATTGTTGGTCGTGATTCCAACAAGATTGCCAAATTGAAGCTTAGTATGAACAAATCCTTTGCTATGAAGCACCTTGGCCCTGCAAAATAAATTTTGGGGATGCACATTTCCCGTGATAGGAAAAATAAGAAGTTGTGGCTATCACAGGAAAAGTACATCGAGAAGGTGCTGCAAAGATTCAACATGAACAAGGCTAAACCCGTGAGCTCTCCACTTGCAAGCAATATGAAACTAAGTTCAAGCCAATGTTCTGCAAGTGATGATGAAAAGAAAGAAATGAAGAATGTTCCTTCTGCATCCCCCGTGGGAAGTTTGATGTACACCATGGTATGTACGAGGTCTGATATTGCTCATGCAGTTGGCATTGTTAGCAGATTCATGTCTAATCCTGGAAAGGAGCACTGGGCAGCAGTGAAGTTGATTCTTAGGTATTTAAGAGGTACTTCCAGAGTTAGTTTGTGTTTTGGACCCGGCCAACCTGTGTTAGATGGCTACACGGATGCAGATATGTCGGGTGATTTTAACTCTAGCAAGTCTACTTCTGGATACTTGATGACATTTGTAGGAGGAGTCGTATCATGGCAATCAAATTTGCAAAAATGTGTTGCTTTATCCACAACAGAGGCCGAGTATATGGCGGCCGTTGAAGCAGGCAAGGAGATAATTTGGATGAGAGAATTTCTAGAGGAGTTAGGTTTGGAGCAATAAAAATTCCTACTCAATTGTGACAATCAGAGTGCTATCCACCTTTGCCAAGAATGCTACCTATCATTCTTGAACCAAACACATTAGAAGAAGATATCATTGGATTCGAGAAGCGATAGAAGATAAATCATTTGAGCTCGTGAAGATCCATACTAACAAAAATGGATCGGATATGTTGACAAAGACCTTACCCAAGGATAAACTTAATTCATGCCGATTAAAAGCGGGTTTGGTTGAGCTCCCCAAGTAGGAGTGAGGGGGAGATTTGTTGGGGTTTTTCCCTCCTACTTGGAGGAAGAGTCCACATATATGGTATTTATTTCAAGTAGTGAATATTTTCCATGTAGGTCATGTTCTTTTGGGCCCATATGAAGATCTCTTGGTTTGGAGTCATAAGGGCTTTTGTTTCTTAAGTGAAAAAGCTGGGAGAAGGTTCTTGAACAACAACTAAGAATAAAAACACACACACAAAAAGAAAGAGAGGCAGAGAGTAGAACTTGTGGTGTTCTTCACTTGGAGTAGCAACTTGATTTGCTCGATCGGAAGGTCAAACATTGCCCGATCGTCCCCAAATTTTAACACAAGATTCCTGCCATCCCAAAATTCATATCCAACGGTGGAATTGTCGTTTTGTGCTCTCCAAGTTGGTATTCTGTCTACAGCCCTAAACTCTTTAATTTTGTATTTTTTACCACTTGTGAGTGATGTTTATGGAGTTGTTTTGTACCAAGCTTGTAGCTTGATGATTGTATGTGCCCCTAGTTTTAATTAGGGAAGATAATTGTGCTTTGTACCCACTTACTATTGTTATTAATTAGTGGAAACTCTTAGTGCCGGCTTACGGTGCTCGTGGTTTTTTACCCGTATCGGGGTTTTCCACGTAAATACTCTGTGTGCTTACGGTGGGCTGTTTTACATTGCTAGATTGCTGTCCAAATTATTGTTGCTTCAGTTTGGTTTTACTTGCCCATTTTTTACTACACATCGGGAAAGTGAACACATTGTGCTTCCGCTTGTAATTTTGTGCATCGTGTGTGTATTCCTTTCCCAATATGAAGAATCGTCTTCGTCTTCCTTAGCCAAACTGGAGAACCGCTTCTAGAATAGGGAAGGAGTTTTAAGAGCGCCAATATTTTTTTTACTGGAGATGAATAAAATAATAGGGGAGGAAGTTCAATTTGAAAGAAAAAAAGCGCGCTTCTCCATGCCACGTATGACATTTAACCAAACATTATCTCACCTTGGGTTAGTTGTTATAAATAGGGGTGTTAATTAAGTTGACCATCTCGCGAGCAAGTCAAACTCAACTCGGTCAACGCTCAGTCAAAACTTGACTCGTGTTAGCTCGACTTTGTAATACTCCGTATTTTTATTATATTTTTATACTAGTTCTTTGTCCGAGAAACGCTCGGATATTCACAAGAAAAAAAAATTATTTTTATAAATTACTATAAATTTGAGAAGTATCTATATATATTATTAAATTATTATAGATTAGATACGGTAATGTAGACTACTTATATCTAAATTTTAGTTTCCTGACATCTTATGAATTTAAAATTGAGTTCATTTTATATATTAACGATTAAAGATTCAAAGAAATATACAAAAAAATATTTTATTTATTTAAGTTGTTATTATTGCTCTATTTTTTAGGTTGCATTTTTTTTATCAGCTATGTTATTAAATTTTATGAACAAAAAAGAGAAAAAAAAAATTGGTGGGAAATTTTTTAATACAAAAGTGACACATGTACTTTGGGGATAAGGCTGGGGATTACTTTAGTATATTAGTATTGATATATATATAAATTAATTATTTTATTTAAAAAAATTATTTATTTAAATAATTTGTAAGTGTGTATAAATTAAATGAATCATGAATTGATGCAACAAAAGTATTTTAAATTGGGTCAACCCTATTTAAATAAGTGGGCTAACTTACTGGGAATTTAGGGCCCCAATAAGTTGGCCCAAGTGAAAATTTGAGGGGGAGTAGGAATTAATAATGGTAAAATTGTAAATATAAGTTTTGTTTTTTAAAGGAGAGTATAAATACCTTAAAACTTCAAGGTTTTCCACATAAGTTTCATAATTGTAAGATTTCAAAAAAATTTCAAAGGTTTTCTCTTTATTTTCTTTCTCCTTTTTCTCCTTACTTTTGTTTTCTTTTTCTTCATCTTTTTCCCACGCACTCTCCTCCCTCCTTCTTCCTCCTCATGCCGGCCATCACCACCGGTGCCACCACCACCACCGGCGGCAGCAGCAGCGCCGTCCCTCTCTCTTCTTTGCGGTTTGTGTAAAAAAAACCATATTTTTATTCCTAAAATTAATTCTATTGATTTATTATTTTAAAGGCATGATTTTTATTATGTTTTAGTATTGATTTTGGGATTTTGATGTTGTCAGATTATTAATATAAATTTCAGATTTTCATTCAATCAAAAACCCCAAATTATAAACCCTAAGCTAGAAATTGAGGATTTTGTATAATTGGTTAGGGATTGAGGCTAGGTTGTTGTTATTGATTAATTCATGGTCTAATCATGTTTTTGACTATTTTTAGGGTAGCTCCCTGATTGGAAGCTCCATTTTTAATGGGCTATTTTTAAGGAAGGAAACCCGTTCGATGCGTAATCCAAAGCTATTATTTAATAACTAATATTTCTAGTTATGAGTCAAAGGTAAGTCGACTATGATTGTATGGCGAGCATGTTTTATTATTATTCTTATTGATAGGAGATTCATGTTAGTGTGGTGCAGATGTACTCAGCTTTTGTTGATTTGTACTTTTGTGTTTGTGTTTGGCTTTACTTTTGTTGGCCCTACTATGACCCATTTATATATATGGTGAGTAGAGGGTTGAAATAAAGGGGAAGTGACAGGTACTTAAAGCATGAAGAGCATGATGAAAATGAGTGTCGAGAGTTATTTGTTATGCTTTCCTAGTTTTATGATTTAAATTTAATTATGGACTAACCTTGATGTGTTTGTTTTAAGTTGGATTTTAAAAAGGGTCATGTTTGGATTGGTTCCAACTTGTGATTTGATTATTTCTACTTTGTTTTGAGGTTGTGAAACTCAAGTTTTATTTTGAAAGTTGGTTTTTATTTTACACTTCCGCTGTACAACTTTGAAAAATAGCCTTAGCTGTTATCACGGTGGCGGTAATATTTTGGATATTTCCTTAAATGAGTTTTATTTAGAGTAAAAAAGAGTATTTTAAAATAAGGGAATTTTCGGGGCATTACAAACTTGAATTCGACTAGAATCGATAAGTTAACGAGCACGAGTTGAGCAAGCTCTAACTCGACTCGATAAGCTCGTGAGCAGCTCGATAATATATTTTATTAATATAGAATTTACAAATAAACTTACCATGTTTAAACAAATTTGACACTTAATAAGTGTTTATATTATCAAAAGAGAAAGAGTAAATCTTTAATAATAAATATGTAAAAAAATTAAAACAATATAAAGTGAACAAAAGTAAATAAAGGCATATAATTATAGAATGGTAAAAACTTTAACGAGCTAATCATGAGGTAATCGACTCAACTCGAAACTTTAACAAGCATGAGTCGAGCAGATTTTATTAGGTTGAAACTTTAGCGAGCACGAGTCGAGTCGAGCACCCTTGAGCTCATGAATGACTTGCTCGATAAGCACCCCTAATTATAAATTATCACTGGAAAGTTATTATTAAGACCTTAAAGGTGAAAAAAAAATTCACAAGTCCTTAACGCTGAAAAATGTAAAATATTAGGTCTTTATATTATGCTTAACTCTTTTTTTTTGGTATATTCAATACTCACACATAAAATATGCCAACAAACCCTTGTTCACCTGTGTTAGTAACCATTATTACCTACATTTTCTCAATCCCGATCATTTCGTTGTATCTCATTGGTAAATTTGACAATCCTCACCTTTTACTTTTTTTCTTAAATTTTTTAAACATATAGGTGACGATTGAAACAAAATGATGGAATTATAATTTAATCCTATTCATATTTTTTATTTTATAACATAACATTTAAGGTCTCTACTTCAATTTTCTATGTGGTGTTACTTTCATGTATCTTTATTTATATAGCTAGTTTTTTAGGCTTGGGAGTTGCCCCATCTCAACATATTTTCATTTATTAAAAATTTACTTTAAAAAGAAGGAAAAATTGACAAGAATAATCCTAAATTTGCTCCATCTGCTCAAAATAATCCCAACTTTCGATTATTTTTTAATAATTCCAACTTTATACTTTATCCGCCCAAAACAGTCCCAACCGGTCATCCAACTTACTATTACAGGTTACTGGACACGTGTCTTCCTACGATAGGTTAAAAATTAAATAAATAAAAAGGAAAAAAAAAGAAAAAGAAAAAACTAAAAAAAAACCACCCTTCAACTCATCAGCTACCAACACTGCCGAGCCCAACCCCCTGACCACCACGGTCCATGTGGGTCGCCGAAGTGAAATGCCTTTGAAACTTGATTGGTATGCGATGTTCCAATGTCTACGATATCTCTCTTAAGGTATCTTTCTTCATTCCTAAATCAATTTCAATTAACTATCATTCAATATGTTAGTTTTATCAAGAATCTGCTTGTATTTTTCAATTAAAGACTTCCATGTTCAAGTTGATGAATAATAGTGGAATCACATAATCTGGGGAGAGTGAGAAGGTTTTGTTGTTGATTGAAAGTGGTGTTTGGTGGCATTTAATTGAATACGTCCGGTAATACGAACACCGCCCTGTGTGATACGATTACTATTACATTAGAAGGTGCCGAGTCAGGGGAGAAGGGTGAATCAGTTGAAAAAGAGGGGAAAGCAGAACGAATGCCAGCTCACCTGGTCAATGAGAACAATCAAGAAAAGGAAGGTGCTCAGGAAGCTGCTCAAGGGAATGAGAATGATCCAGCTAGCTGTTAAGGTGCTATGATATCACTGTCATTGCACCAACTTATTTGTCTTTTGTGCTATTATGTTGTTATTTGTTTTATTAGTGAGTTAGATAAAATTAAGGCTATTTAAGCCAATCTCTTGTAAAAGGCTGGACATGAATTTTGAATGAAATCCCTTGAACTTATCTCTATTATCTCTCTCCCTAACACTCTCTGTATTTTTGCATTCTTCTCAACTATCACCTCCCTCAAAACTGCCCTTCTTTCTATCAGGCTGGTTTTCTGGTGTGATTGAGAAGGTCTCCATTCTGTTAAGTCAAAATCAGATTGTTGTTCATCTAAGAACGGTATCACTGGTATTACAGCAGAATGTTCTATGGCCTCACTCTTTCACCATGCCTATAACTTGGTCTTCTTCAAACTCCTCTCGGCTAGGGATTTCAGAAATGAAGAAGCTGGAGAACACTATGAGAACCTTTTTGTAGGAGCAGGGTAAGAAGCTGGACACCGCCTGCAAGAACAACAGCTTGAACATTGATAAGAACTGTAAGCCCATCTCTAAGATTAATGACTTGTTGTTAGGGTTATCTATGCAAATAACTAAGCTAGTATTTGATAATTCTGCTAAGCCTGGGCCTAAAACTGTTGTTACCAAGGATCAAGAATCTAAACCCCCTCCTAAACATTCTCATTATTCGGCTAGGTTAACTAAGGTTGAATTTCCTAAGTTTCATGGGACTGATCTGAAATCATGGGTCTATAAAATGCAACCAATTTTTTGACCTTGATGGCATCAAAGACCCTGATAAAGTGAAGTTAGCTATTATACACCTAGAAGATAAAACTCTATTGTGGCATAAGACTTATATGCAAAGAAAAAATCAAGTTATGCCAGTATGGGATGACTATGTGAGGGATATTACTACTAGGTATGGTGACCTATACGATGACCCTATGGCAGCTTTAAAGGCCTTAAAACAATCTGGAAGTGTGCAAGAATACCATGATGCTTTCGCAAGTAGGATAGATCTGTCTGAACCTTACTTGCTTAGCTTTTACCTAGCAGGGTTGGAGGATGATATCCAGTTCTTTGTAAGGATGTTTACCCCAACCACTTTACAACAAGCCTTGTGCTTGGAAAAGCTGCAAGAAGCAGCCACCAAAGCAAAGAAACCTAAACCTATCCCAAAACAACCACCTTTAATGCCTACCCTACCATCACCCAAAAAACCCAACCAAATCATTCCATACAGAGCCTACACATCGAAACTACCTTAAACTAACCCATCTCACATACAAACCACCCCAAACACTAATAAGAGAACCCTAACCCCAGCTGAATTCAATAAGAAAAGGGCCAAGAACTAGTGTTTTTGGTGTGATGAGAAGTATGAGGCTGGCCATAGGTGCAAGGGTAAGAAACCCCAGTTATATCACATAGAAGTTGAGGAATCTGAAGAGGATGAGTTGGAAGTAGAAGATGAAGAACCAGAAAGCTCTCAATGTGCTCATATTTCACTTCAAGCAGTAGAGGGGGTGGCAATTTTCCAAACCATGAGAGTTGAAGGCCATCATGGGAAGAAAAAGATGCAGCTTTTGCTTGACAGTGGCAGCTGTAGACACCTGATTATATCTCCCCAAAAACCAAACCCAGTGATGAACATCTTTCACGTCATTGATTATCGAACAAGGTGAAATATGAAAGAGTCTCGTGATGCACTTGTTTTTCATAAAAATACTTCTTTTTGTTTTTGAAAATATATATTTTCGTACCTTATTTATGAAAAATGTCCATTCCAGTTTATTTTGGTCCATAATATGGGTCCAATAATTGTGTAGTTGGATGGGGCTCGAAAAGAGCTTTTCAATGATATATTATAAGCCAAATTCCGATGAATAATGAGTAAGTTATGGCCAAAATACTAAGTTGGGCTCAATATGAATTTTATATACGGCCCAATGATCGAGTGGAAGGCCCACTAATTGTTATTCCTAAAGTCATTAGGATTAACTTTAATCTTTTAGAATAATCTAGAAGGTTATTTTAAGTTCAGTGGAATTAGGATTAATAATTATACTTTTATTTTATTTAGAAAAAATAATGAATTTAATTTGGAATAAAACAAGTGTTTTAAAATAAGTAAATATGATCTTAAATTAATGATGATTAGAGATTCTAATCGTCTAATTATATTAGGGAAAGGACTCCGTACTGTATTTTTGCCATATCAGCGCCATCACGCTGCGAGGAGTCTATCGCGGCACAATAGGCTTATCACATCGCGATAGGCCTAACGCGTCGTGATAGCTCTGTCGCATTGCAATAGGAGCAGTTTTACTCCAAATTGATTTCAAACTCTTTTCTATCGTTCCGGATGTTTTTCTCTATGAATAGGGTCATTATTCCCCGTTTTAATTCACCAACAATCGTCAATTCTATTCTATTCTTTCTGTAAAAGCTAGAAGCTTGTACTTTCTCCCTCTTTCTTAAGTCTTGCCTTTTCAAATACAATATTTCTCCATCACGAGACTTAGACACACCTAGAAAAGCTCGAAGTTTCCATCGCCCTAGACGTGAAAGGCTGATAATTTCGGAGGGTTTCGTCCCAAATCTTATTTTAATTCTTTGATTAGATTTACTGTTTAATATTTTATTGAAGTTACTAACGTTTGTATTCTTTTGATAGAAAGAGATACGAGGCAACAAAGTAAGTTGTTTTATTGCTATATATCTTTAGAAAGCATGCTTAGATTTTTTTATTAATCCCTAGTATCATGTTAGGAGGTTATTTATTACTTTCTAGTATCACGTTTAGGTTGCTTCCTATTTTCTTTTATCATGTTAGGGCTAAAGCTTTGATTTTTATTTCTTAATGACATGATAGCTAGGATTTGTTATTAATCATGTTAGTATCATGCCTAGGATTTTGCTAATATTATGCTTTGATGAGAATATTATTATGATGATGATGATTGTTGTTATCAATAATATTATGTTGCTTGATATATTATTGTTATTGCTTGATCACGCCCTCTCTTGCAGGTTTAAAGGGAATTTGTACTTGAAATCACGCTTAATAAGATAATTGTTAATTTTATTTAGGGTAATATGATTTTAATTCAAGTGATCGCCAATAATAGTTTTATTTGCGCATTAATATTCAACCAACATAGATTAAATAGGTTTAGGATTAATATATTGATTGTGTATTGATCAGAAAGGGCACATGAACATGTGAAGAAAAAAGTAGAGGCCTATTTTTAGGGCATTTTCAATCTCTTTTAGGTTGGATTCGTACCTTAATCCCCGAATATCCAGTCATGGTTCAAGACCACTATAGAGTTAGCGATCTAATGGATCGTGAAGGGGTGTGATCTTCACCTTATGAACGGTTTACAAGTTCCTAAAACTTGTTGGCGACTCTTTTCCTCTAGCTTCCTTCCCTTTGGACGCCACCATGCTTAAGTGTATGATCACAGTGGGGCTCAAGTGTGGGATGCTTGAAATATTCCCTACAGTTTTTGGCGACTCCATTGGGGAGGATTTCTATTTTAATTCCTAAAATTTATTTTGGCAATAATTTAGAATGAGTGGATAAGACTCGAAACATTCTAAGTATTCATGTGCGTAATTTTTATTGACATTAATTGTATAAGCATAAAAAGGTCCGCATTGGAAAGACCATTTGTAATGCGTCAAAAAATAGGCTTTTTACACGTAGGAAATTTGGTAAATATCTTTCACAACTAGAATCGAAAAAATACTGCGAAAATCGGAAAATTCTAAGAGCACAGAAAACTGCTAAGGCATGTAGGAACCGTCGCTGAGAGAACAGAGCCCATCGCAGTTCGATGGCTCTGTCGCGACGCAATAGCAATATTGTGGCACGACAGGGATATCTCCTCGCGATGGTCCCTGTTTTCTGGCGTCATGTTCTTCTAATATCGAGCCAGACGTCTACCTTCTTGCTTTGACCGATTCTAGTACTGTTTAGCCGATTTTACTTCATGATTGAGTTTTTCCCTCTTTTTTGAAACCCATATGTGTTCTACATATGGCCATAACCCCGTGGGAATTCACCCTCCATCTACCCAGTCCAACGCTCATTGCAACGAAGGGTACATCCGAGTTTGTGAATTCAACAAACCCTGGAAGCAAGTTTAACTTGCAGGGTCCTATCCATACGAGCCAACTCTTCCAAAGGTAAGGCTTTCGCACGATGCATTCGGACTCATAACCATGGACCCTCTTTTGAATACCCTTATCCTTGAACTTTAGAGAATTAGAGTCATGGTTAGGTTGCAAACTCTTTGCATCATATTGTGACTACTTGTGCATCTCTTGTTTGTCCATAACTTATATGTGATTAAATTAACCGCTTTCTTGAATTGTGATTATAAATATGCTTAAATAAGCTAACCAATGACTAAGGGACTTTGCTTAATTAATTGATTAATTAATTTGAACCAATAAATATGCCTAAAATCGAGTCATAGTTTCTTTAAGTCAACCCGGATTTTTATTCCAGTATACTGCATAAAGTCAACTTGTTTTGGTCATAACTGGAGTTCTAGAAAGAATTACGAGTCGTACAACCTATGGATTTTTAGCCCCTAGTTTTATCTTTTATTTGACGTTGGTTTCATCAAATTCAGAGTCACAAATCAAAATTTCTGACTAAAATACTACAGCATGTCCAGTTTAGTGTATATGCATGAGGTCTTAACTTAGTCTTTGTTCGATTCTAGTCACATAGTCTAGTCACATGGTCATGATACGAGTATTGAACATATCACTTACACTCACAAGCCTTCATGCACTTTGTATATACTTCCTTCACACCATGACCATGTCTTAGGTTCATGCATGAGTCGTCCTTTCCGTCATTCGAGTTGGGGGTCCATCTTATTCCGGAAACTTCTATAGCTTCCCACATTCTTTCTCATCACTTTTTCATACATTACATACCTAACACATTTCTTCCATAACACTTCCCACTTTCATCTTACATACTTTCTCCATACATATCATTCCCCTCATTCTTCCATGATCTCTTCCCATCTATGCATGTTGAATCGAGTTTAAGACTTCTCTTTCCACAGCACTTGGTCAAGGAAAGAAGGGCGATTAATCAAGGACAACACCTTTATTCAAGTTCTACACTTCGATAAGCCCATAAGACACAGGAAAAAGTTCGTAATAATGGCTTCCGAAAAAGAATTTGATGAGTTGAAACAAAACATGACTAATTTGACCGAGATGTTCAAAACTCTCGCTCTTCAAGTCAACGACCCTACTACAACTTGAGCATATGGAAGAAAGCTTGAGCAAAATTTCCAATGACTATAAATTTCATGGAATTAGCTCACAAGGGGTCTCATTGGACAAAGAAATTCTTCCGCAGAAGTTCAATGCCAATGACATCCCTAAGTTCAACCAACTGATAACCCTTATTTCCATTTAAGAGCTTTCGAGACCATAATGAACCTCAAAGCAGTGGATAAAAAGGTATTTCCTTTGCTATTCTCACTATCTCTTGAAACCATTACAAACGCTTTCATGGATAGGTACAAGTGCAACATTCAATTTAAAACCGACCATAGACAACTTGAGATGCTGAAACAAAAGGAAAACGAAGGATTTACTTCCTTCTTCAACAGGTGGAGGGAAACTTCCGCTAAGATGGTAGAGGTTCCTACTGAAAAGGAGTCTGTAAGAATGTTCGTCAAGAACCTCCAAGAGAAGTATTCAAAAATTTTGAAATACCAACACAACTTAAGTACCTTCAAAGCTGCTTACAACATAGGAATTGATATCAACGACGACCAAGTTGATAATGCAAAAGGAAAGAAGAATGACCATCCATTTTCTTCCTCTCCCATTAATGAAGTACATGCTACAAACACCTTTAAACTACGAATCCAAAGGTCGAAAAGAGTATTCACTCCACTTGGTATAAGTTACGAGACAGCCTTTGAAAAACTGCACCATAAAGGACTACTCATGCACATAGGACCTATCAATGACCCAGTTTCGGAAGCCAGGCCACCTAAATGGGATCCCAATAAACACTGCAAGTATCACCAAGGAAGGGGTCACGATACTGAGGAATGTTGGAAACTCAAAGAAGCTATCCAAGACTTGATCGATGACAATAAAACTTTCGAGATTCTAGCCATCACAGAAGATCAAATATCCTTTGATCCTTCTCTCCTTATCACACCTGTAGGTGAGCCCATGATCAAGGTAGTCTATATAACCTCTATTGATGAAGTGACCATGATTGAGGAGCACGAAGAAGTTTTCTTAAACGATACCAAAGAAAACTCGTCAAGCCTAAAAGAAGACGTACATAAACTGCAAGACGTCATTGCCATGCTCTTGAATGTGGTAGAAGGCCTATCGAATCGAATGTCAGTCATCGAATAACGGTATCATCACCAGGACCGGAAGAATGAAAAGAAAGACCACCTTCTTTCTTCTTCTTCCCGTCAAGAACTTAAGGAAGAATTCAATGCTCCTAAGCCACGAACAAAACGGACCATTGAAGATACACACCAATAAATGACTTATAATGAAGCTTTCGACTATTTTCATGGTCGAAATCTCATTCATCCCATCGGTCCAATTCAAGACCCACCACCTGAGAAACGACTTTCCAACTGGGATCCAAACTCCTATAGCAGATATCATAGAGGCCATGGTCACACCACAAAAAAGTGCTTCACACTTAAGGATCGCATTCAAGATCTCGTTGATTCAAATTGCCTTCGTGTTCCTTCGGGCAACAAGAAGGTCGAAATCAATAACAATGATGGCAAGAGAAGGAAGAACGACAATCCTTCTTCCACTACTTCGTATCAAAATGGAAGTCGCATCGATAAAAATGCTTTAAAGGCCAAAGAACCAGAAAGAAAGTTCACTCCAATTAGGATGAGCTACAATATTGCCTTTGATTGACTCCTTGTTAAGGGACTCATCACTCCAATTGGGCCCATGCAAGATCCTCCTCCTGAAAGGAGAACACCTGAATGGAATCCAGACTCGTATTGCAAGTACCATCAAAGCAACGGTCATGCTACAAATCAATGTTACAAATTTCAAAATCTCATTCAAAACCTCATCGATGCAAACAAGCTTCCATTCCCTCCAGATGGCGAGAAGACCGAGTGATGATAAGCACAAAACACTAGGCGGGCTTCAACGATAAGATTCTATGATGTTTTTCTTCTTTTTTGATTTCCCTTCCCCTTAATAAGTCTAGCATAGGCACCCTTTGTCTTCTTTAGATTTATTTCATAGGTTTTTCTTTACCCTTTCCATTTTCAATAAAATGAGCATTTATTTTCCTGCATATGATCATTGCATTGCAAAAAAAAAAAAAAAAAAAAAAAAATAAAATAAAAATAAAAAAAACATGCCAAACTAAGCACAAGGTATACTAATGATTTGAAGCACCCTTGTAGCCTATCATATCACCTTATCCTTTCAAAAATACATAATCCTTTCTTGACGAACCAATTTGAGCTTCTTTAACGATTGGCTTTTCTTTTTTCAACCTACATCTACCTAGCCTTTGGGATGGGATGGTGTGAAATTTATGCAATTTTCAAAGAACAAAAGCTTGACTGATTTTTACAAAAAAAATAAAAAAAAAAAATTCAAAGAGCAAATAATAATAAAAGTGTAGAAAAGGGAAAGTGTTCCAATGTCTTTGATATAAACATATCTTTGATATGAACATGTCTCAGATTGCGTTTCTTATCGAGTGTTTAGTACCGTGCCTGAGAAACATGAATGCCAAGTGAGTGATAAACCGCATGATCGAGATTGTCCACACTTATCTAAACAAAATAATAATAAAAAAAATGCAAAAGCAAAAAAAAAAAAAAGAGAGAGCAAAATATAAACAAAAGAGAGTTCAAAAATGAGAAATCTCAAGCATACAACTATAAAGATTCAAAAGCAAGGTTGCACACCTTGGGGGCTTACTTAGGGTCTTGATCCTTTATCCCTTCTTCTTCAACCTTTAGCCTAACCGCATTATAACCCTTCAAAGACCTCTTTGAGGTATACACACACTTATGCGAGGTTCGGCTAGAGTTACGTTCGGCCTGATTCCTAACGAATACGTAGGCAACCTCACATTAAGGTGCGACCGTAATAAAAATGCATTTAAATTCATACATTATCATATCAAGAGATCTCCAATGCTTATCCCTATCAATTTAGAGCTAGACTTGGAGGCTTGATCCTTACATCATTAGCCTACCCAGCCTAAGAGTCACCATCATTTGACTCTTTTCAAAACACTTTTCCGCACACTTAGCCCTTGCGGCCAAACTTTAGTGTCACTTTCACACACGTCATAGGTACGTGACCAAATAAACCTCCCCATATGAACCCTTTGTCATGAGATCTTAACACAACGTTGAAGCATGCCTTATCATATCAAAATCACTCATCACTCATCATTGCATCACAAAGTATGAAGCACTTAGCCTCCGCGCCTAAGTTACTGTAGGGAATATTTCAAGCCATTAACCCCAAGCTTGAACCCCACTGTGATCATACACTTAAGCATGGTGGCGTCCAAAGGGAAGGAAGCTAGATCAAAAGAGTCGCCAACAAGTTTTAGGAACTTATAAACCGTTCACAAGCTGATGATTACACCCCTTAACGATCCATGAGATCGTCAACTCCAAAAGGTCTTGAACCAAATAGGGTTCGGGGATGAAGGTACAAATCCAACCTAAAAGAGATTGAACCTGCCCTATAAAATAGGCCTCTACTTCATTCTTCTCGTATTCATGTGCGCTTTCTGACTAACATGCAGTCAACAGATTAACCTTAAACCTGTTTATCTATGTTGGTTGAACTTAATGCACAAATAAAACTATTATTGGTGATCACTTGAACTATAATCATATTAGCCTAAACAAGATTATTAATTATCTTATTAAGCGCGATTAGAATAGAATGTAAGAATGGAAAGCATGTAGAGAATGGAATGCATGTAGAGAATGGACTTAAACACTAGTGAGAGTATGTGACATGCTTTGACTCTTGTGTATGACCATGGGATTGAGTGCCTAGACTTAATTAAGGACTTAAACAAGGCTAAAGCCATTAACAAATTAATTAAACTGATTAGCAGACTGTTTAATTAAACTCGTTGTGATGACTCGAGTAAGAATCTGGACTATCGCCGAAACAACAGAATTGTCGCCACAATTTGAAGCTTGTCGCCAAACGACAAATCTGTCGCCAGGCGACAAGTAGTAAACTGCGGCACCACAGCCCAAATTCCTGCGCCATTCCTGGAACATTAAACTGGGACTGTTTCCAGTAAGCTTACTTTAAGGGGACATGCCTAAAGTCGTAATAAGTCAGATTAATTACTTTATTAGTCTTTAATTAGTCTAATTAATTAATTAATTAATTAGACACAGTCCTTTTTAGTCATTAATTGGTTTATTTAGACTTAAACACAAGTCAAACAAACGGTTAGCACATATAAAGTATGCACAAGCAAAGAATGCACAAGTAGTTCAAATAGTCACGATATGATGCAATGAGTTTGCAACCTAACCATGGCTCTAGTTCTCTAATGTTCAGGATATGGGTTAGTTAAAGAGGGTCCATGGTTATGAGTCCGGATGCACCGCGCGGAAGCCTTACCTTTGGAAGGGTTGGCGCGAGTGGATGGGACCCAGCAAGTTAAAAACTTGATTCCACGGTTTGGTGGATTCACAAACTCGGATGTACCCGTCGTTGCCAGGAGCGTTCGATTGGGTAGATGGAGCGTGAACCCCCAGACGGTTATGTCCATATGTAGAACACATATGGGTTTCAGAAAAGTGAGAAAAACTCAATTAGGAAGTAGAATCGAGCCAACAGTGCTAGAAATGGTCAAAACAAGAAGGCAGAGTTCTGGCTCGGTATTGGAAGAACTTGGCGCCAGACTACAGGGACTGTCGCCGCAAAAGTGCCCCTGTCGCCAGGCGACAGAAAAACTTTACAGGCGACAAGCCCTATTTTCTAGACGCTAGTTCCTATATGCCTCAGCAGGTATCTACGTTCTTAGAATTTTCCAGATTTCGCAGCGTTATTTCAATTCTAGTTGTGAAAGATATTTCTCAAATTTCCTACGTGTAAAAATCCTATGTTTTTGACTCATTTCGGATAGTCTATCCAACGAGGACATTTTTTTATGCATATGACAATAATGCTAATCAAAATTACGCACATGAAATACTTAGAACTTTTCGAGTCTCATCCACTCATTCTATATCATTGCCGAAATAAATTTCAGGAATTAAAATAGAAATCCTCCCCAGTGGAGTCGCCAAAAACTGTAGGGAATATTTCAAGCCATTAACCCCAAGCTTGAACCCCACTATGATCATACACTTAAGCATGGTGGCGTCCAAAGGGAAGGAAGCTAGAGCAAAAGAGTCGCCAACAAGTTTTAGGAACTTGTAAACCGTTCACAAGCTGAAGATTACACCCCTTAACGATCCATGAGATCGTCAACTCCAAAAGGTCTTGAACCAAATAGGGTTCGGGGATGAAGGTACAAATCCAACCTAAAAGAGATTGAACCTGCCCTATAAAATAGGCCTCTTCTTCATTCTTCTCGTATTCATGTGCGCTTTCTGACTAACATGCAATCAACAAATTAACCCTTAACCTGTTTATCTATGTTGGTTGAACTTAATGCACAAATAAAACTATTATTGGTGATCACTTGAATTATAATCATATTAGCCTAAACAAGATTTTTAATTATCTTATTAAGCGCGATTACAAGTACAAATTCCCTTTAGGCATGCATAAAAGGCGTGATAAGCAATAATAATAATAATCATCAAGAAACATAATAACAATCATCATAATTATAATCATAATAACAATCATAATAATCATAATTATCATAATCATGTTAAAGCATAATATTCATAGCAAGATCCTAGGCATGATACTTACAAGATATCAGAAAAGAGTAAAAGGCACCCTAAACATGATACTAGAAAGCAATAAAGACATCCTAACATGATACTAGGAATTAAACAAATTTAAACATGCTTTCTACAAGAATAGAGCAACAAGATTACATACTTTGATGCCTCGTATCTCTTTCTAATAACAAAATACACGCGTTAGTAACTTCAAGGAAAATATAAAATCAAAACAATCAAATTAAATAATTGAAAGAGAGATTAGGGACCAAACCCTCAGAAATTATAACCTTTCACGTCTAGGACGAAGGCAACTTCGAACTTGGCTAGGTGTGTCTAGATCTCGTGAATGCGGAATTTTGTTTGAACAAGAGAGATGAGAGCATAGAGAGAATAGATAATTGTGAATTGATTGTTGATTGTAGATGATTAAAAACGGAGGTTCAGGACCCTATTTATAAGAAAACAGTCCGGAAATAGGTAGAATTTGATAAGGAGTAAAACTCCACGCTGTCGCTGCAAAACCGACCTTGTCGCTTGGCGACCGGGTCTGTCGCGTGGCGACAGTCTGGATTTCTACGCGCTTTCAACACGGAGTCCACATATGAATCAAAATCGATTTGTAAAGTCCGTATGAAACTAAAATCGTATTTTTCATAAAATAATATTTTATTCCAAATAAAACTTTACCAAAATATAATAATTAATTCTAATTCTATTAGGATTAAAGAGAATCCTCTAGAGAATTCTATAAGACTATAATTAATTCTAATAAATTTAGGAATAATAATTAACATTGGGCCCTCCCCTAGATCATTGGGCCGCATGTAAAGATCAAACCGGGCCCAGTATAGTATTTTGGCCATAACTTCCTCATTATTCATCGGAATTGGGCTTATAATATATCGTTGGAAAGCTCTTTTCAAACCCCATCCAACTACTCTATTATTGGACCCTTGTCGTGGACCAAACTAAGTTGGATTGGCTATTTTCATAAAATAGAGTTGTTTTCGAAATCAGAAAGAAAGAATTTAATAAAAACCAACCGCAACACTTGACCTTTCACACTTTCACCTCGTTCGATAATCATTCGACGCAAAAGGTATTCATCACTGGGTTTGGTTTTGGGGAGACACATTTGGGTGCTACAGTTACCCAAATACTTTCATCATCGAGTCATCAACTAGGATAGCCTTGGATGTTATAATCCTTGCACCATGAGATACAACATTAGCGCATACATTTGACTAAGTTCATTCAACATGCACTGCAAACTCTCAAACACTCACTTCAATTCTTTTTCGTGCCTTTCTTTTTCGGGAGAAAGTCGGTACCCTCCACAAAAATGACAAAATTTTTTTGATAAACACAATGCACACACGAGTCATGCACATTGAGTCATGTCGTGTTATCACATCTAATCGAGTCTAACATATGTGTAAAAACACATTAAGTCACACAAGAGTTAAACACACCAAACCTTGATTCAACCTCAAGTCAAAGAAATCACGGTGATTCAAGTACACTAAGCCTTAAGTCGACCCTAAGAAAAACACCAACAAAGTCTTTTGGCAATTTTTGATTTTACAGGATACAACCATTCAGCAAAACTCCTGTTCGCAGCCAACCGAACAATCTTAACATCAAAGCTCTTTTGTTCAGAGACGCGTGGACATATCATTCAAAGCTCTTTTGTTCAGAGACGCATGGACATATCATTCAAAGCTCTTTTGTTCAAAGACGCGTGGACATATCAATCAAGCTCTTTTACTCAGAGACGAGTGGGCATCCTATTGAAGCTCTTTTGTTCAGAGACATATGGACATTAATTTCAAGCTCTTTTGCTCAAAGACGTGTAGGCATCCTATCAAAGCTCTTTGTTCAGAGACGCGTGGACATCTCCCCAAGCTCCATTGTTCAGAGACGAGTTAACATCCCTCATCAAAAGCTCTTTTGTTCAGAGACGCATAGACATATCATAAAGCTCTTTTGTTCAGAGATGCGTGGACATATCATCAAGCTCTTTTGTTTAGAGACGCGTGGACATATCATCAAGCTCTTTTTCTTGGAGATGCGTGAGCATCCTTACAAAGCTCCATTGTTTAAAGACGAGTGAATATTCCTCAAGAAAGCTCTTTTGTTCAGAGACGAGTGAGCAACAACGGCGGCGAATCACGTCCAAAACATCAACAGCAGCGGTCTTCGACAATGTTCTCTATGATGTGGAAGATTTTCATAGCAAAAGTGAAGATGGCTACAAGCAGCGGTTTTCAGCGATATTCCCTTGCTTGTGGAGGTCGTCACAACAAAAATGCAGCAAACAAAATCGGTTACTCTAGAGACGTGTGCTCGACGGTGAAAAATACGTGTTTCTAACCCTCTTATCTATTTAATTAACAATAGTTAGCAGGTATCGCCATTGCAAGAATGATGTAAGATCGCAGAACGTTCTGAATCATTCTCCGTCCCTATCGCTACTTTGACTTTTGTTTTCGGAACTTACATTTCTCCAAACTCAGTCAAACTGGGGGCTTCTATAGACACCTGATTGTGTCTCCCAAAAAACCAAACCCAGTGATGAATGACTTTAACATCATTGATTATCGAACAAGGTGAAATGTGAAAGAGTCTCGTGAAGCAATTGTTTTTAATAAAAATACTTCTTCCTGTTCTCGTAAATATATATTTTCGTACCTTATTTATGAAAAATCTCCATTCTAGTTTAGTTTGGTCCATAATATGGGTCCAATAATTGTGTAGTTGGATGGGGCTCGAAAAGAGCTTTCCAATGATATATTATAATCCAAATTCCGATAAATAATGAGGAAGTTATGCCAAATACTACACTAGGCTCAAAATGAATTTTATATACGGCCCAATGATCGAGTAGAGGGCCCATTAATTGTTATTCCTAAATTCATTAGGATTAACTTTAATCATCTAGAATAATCTAGAAGGTCCTTTCAAGTTGTAGTGGAATTAGGATTAATTATTATAATTTTATTTTATGTTGAAAAGATAATGAATTTAATTTAAAATAAAACAAGTGTTTTAAAATAAGTAAATTTAATCTTAAATTAATGATAATTACGGAGTCTAATCGTCTAATTATATTAGGGAAAGGACTCCGTACAGTATTTTTGTCATACCTACGCCATCGCGTTGTGAGGAGTCTATCACGGCGCAATAGGCTTATCGCATCGCGATAGCTGTCGCATCGCGATAGAAGCAGTTTTACTACGAGTTGATTTCAAACAATTTTCTATCGTTCCGGATGTTTTTCTCTATAAATAGGGTCGTTATTCCTCATTTTAATTCACCAACAATCATCAACAATCATCTATTCTATTATATTCTTTCTCCAAAAGCTAGATGCTTGTTCTTTCTCCCTCTTTCTTAAGCCTTGCCTTTTCAAATACAATATTCCTCCATCATGAGACTAAGACACACCTAGCCAAGCTCGAAGTTGCCTTCGCCCTAGACGTGAAAGGCTAATAAATTCTGAGGGTTTGGTCCCAAATCTTATTTCAATTCTTTGATTAGATTTACTGTTTAATATTTTTATTGAAGTTACTAATGTGTGTATTCTTTTGATAGAAAGAGATACGAGGCAACAAAGTAAGTTGTTTTATTGCTATATATCTTTAGAAAGCATGCTTAGATTATTTTATTAATCCCTAGTATCATGTAAGGATGTTATTTATTGCTTTCTAGTATCACATTTAGGTTGCTTCCTATTTTCTTTTATCATTTTAGTATCATGTTAAGGCTAAAGCTTTGATTTTTATTGCTAAGTGACATAGTAGGATTTGTTATTAATCATGTTAGTATCATGCCTAGGATCTTGCTAATATTATGCTTTGATGAGAATATTATTATGATGATGATTGTTGTTATCAATAATATTATGTTGCTTGATATATTATTGTTATTGCTTGATCACGCCCTCTCTTGCAGGTTTAAAGGGAATTTGTACTGGAAATCACGCTTAATAAGATAATTGTTAATTTTATTTAGGCTAATATGATTTTAATTCAAGTGATCGTCAATAATAGTTTTATTTGTGCATTAATATTCAACCAACATAGATTAAATAGGTTAAGGATTAATGTATTGATTGTATGTTGATTGGAAACCACACATGAACATGAGAAGAAAAAAGTAGAGGCCTATTTTTAGGGCAGGTTCAATCTCTTTTAGGTTGGATTTGTACCTTCATCCTCGAATATCCAGTCATGGTTCAGGACCACTATGGAGTTAGCGATCTCATGGACCGTGAAGGGGTGTAACCTTCACCCTGTGAACGGTTTACAAGTTCCTAAAACTTGTTGGCTCTCTTTTGCTCTAGCTTCCCTCCCTTTGGACGCCACCATGCTTAACTGTATGATCATAGTGGGGCTTAAGAGTGGGATGCTTGAAATATTCCCTACAGCAGCACACACAAATTTATTGATGCTAATAAGGCCCTAAAACACGATTGCAAGGTTGAGACCATCCCACCCTTGTGAGTTAAGGTAAAAAAAGGGAATCAAGTGAAATGTAGTCAGGCCATTTGGGGGTTTTTCTGGAAAGTGCATGGAACATAATTCTAGGCTGATGTGTTCCTATTACCTCAAAGTGGCAGTGACCTGGTGCTGGGGATACAATGTTTCAGTCAATTGGGATAAGTGTTATAAGATTTTAGTAAACTCACTATGGAGTTTAAGCATGGAGAGAAGAGAATCAAACTAAGGGGTGCAAGTCCCAAGAAGTGGAGGATAGTGTCACCTAAAAAAATACACCAGCTCATAAACCAGGAGGGCACCCTTTCAATGATGCAGGTAGTCCTAGGGGATGCTCAGCTTTCACCATATGCAACTGCAGTTGACACTCTCAACTCTCACCCTTCTCTTACAGCCTTACTAGAGCATTATGAGGGAGTATTTCAGCCATTGACAGACCTCCCTCCAGAAAGAGAAGGGTTTGACCATGTCATCCCACTCAAAGAGGGCACTGATGATGCTATAAATTTGAGGGCTTATAGGTACCTAGCAATGCAGAAAGACATTATTGAAGTGATGGTGTTGGAGTTGTTGGATCAGGAAGTCATTAGACCCAATAACAACCCATTTGCAGCCCTATAGTCTTGGTGAAGAAAAAAGATGGCAGTTAGAGGATGTGTGTGGACTATAGGAACCTAAACAAAGCAACTATCAAGGACATATTTCCCATACCTATCATAGAAGAGTTATTAGATGAGTTAAAAGACACTCACTACTATTTAAGATAGACCTTAAATCTGGCTATCATCAGATCAGGATGCACCCTCAAGATGTGCATAAGACAGCTCTCAAGACTCACTTTGCTCATTTTGAATACCTGGTCATGCCTTTTGGCCTCACAAATGCACCATCCACCTTTCAATCCCTAATGAACCATGTTTTTAAACCTCTACTCAGAAAATGTGTGTGTAGGCGTCGTTTGAAGTGCGCCTACGTTTGAAGTGTGAATATGCTTGGAACTCATAGGAAGTGGGAATTGACATATACGATTAGAGACAGATTAGGGACAAGGAAAGTAGGGAGCCACCAACAAGTTTTTAAGGAACTTGTAAACCGTTCACGGATCATAAAAGGCAACCACGATAAAGGGATAACGATAGGCAACAACGATTGACCCGTGAAGGTTACACCCCATTAATAATCCATGAGATTACTAACTCCATATAGTGCGGAACCACGAAAGGAGGATCAGGGATGATGGTACGAAGTGAGTCATGGAGTCACATTCGCTCGTATTGGCCTCTACTCGATTCTTACAGTGAAAAGTATTTCCTCCGATCTAAAAGGCATACTATAGGGAATAATTTCAAGCATCCCACACTTGAGCCCCACTGTGATCATACACTAAAGCACGGTGGCGTCCAAAGGGAAAGAAGCTAGAGCAAAAAAGTAGCCAACAAGTTTTAGGAACTTGTAAACCGTTCACAGGGTGAAGGTTACACCCTTCACGATCCTAGAGATCGCTAACTCCATAGTGTTCCGGAACCATGACTGGATATTCGGGGATGAAGGTATAAATCCAACGTAAAAGAGATTGAACCTGCCCTAATAATAGGCCTTTACTTTATTCTTCTCATATTCATGTGCGCTTTCCGACTAACATACAATCAATATATTAATCCTAAACCTGTTTGATCTATGTTGGTTGATTATTAATGCACAAATAATTCCATTATTGGCGATCACTTGAATTAGAATCATATTAGGCTAAATCAAAATTATTAATTATCTTATTAAGCGTGATTTCAAGTACAAATTTCCTTTAATCCTGCAAGAGAGGGCGTGATCAAGCAATAACAATAATCTAATCAAGCAACACAATAAATTCACAACAAATATCATCATAATAACAATCTCATCAAAGCATAATACTATTATTAGCAAGATCCTAGGCATGATACTTCCTAGTTATAACTCGAAATTAGGCTTATAATATATTGTTGGAAAGGTCTTTTCAAGCCTCATCACCGTACACAATTATTGGACCCTGATTATGGACAATACTAAATTGGATTGGAAGTTTTTCATAAATAGGATACGAAATGAATGATTTTTTGAAAACAGAAATGAATTATTATATTAAAAATGGAGAGATTCACGAGACTCTTCAACATTTCACCTCGCTCGATATTCATGACGTGAAAAGTACTCATCACTGGGTTTGGTTTTTGGGAAGACACAATTTGGTGTCTACACATACAAACAAATATTCAATTTGCTCCAAACTATAATTATGCTAAATTGGTTGAATATTAATGCAACACATAATTCTAAAATATCGTTATCATTTTAATTAAACAACAAGATTAAAAAGTAACCTAAGCCGGTTGTCCAAATTATCTTATTAGGCGTGATTTTCGATTACATATTCCCTTTAACATGCAATATGGTGATCATAATAACAATAGAATAAATATTTATATTGAAATAAATTTAACAATAATCTCGTTAGTCAAATCAAATAATAATAAACCTAATCATGATACTAGCAATATTAAAATAAAATAAGTAATTAAATGAATTAATTACTCAAATTTCGCGTGCACCTTTAAATTGCTGCATCATGAATAAAATAAATTAAATAAAAATATAAATCAAATTGAAATTAAATTAAATTAAAAGTAGATTTGATTTGGTCCAAACCCTCACTTAATTATACCTTTCATGCCTTGGTTTAAGGATGGAACCTCGGGTCAAGTATGGACTCCTTGGAGTGCTTAGGGGAAGTATTATGGAAGAATAAGGAGGCTAGTGTTAAAGAGGGAGAAGAGAATGATTTTTGTGTGTAAGGAGAGAGAGAGAAAGATTTTTGGCACCCCAAAATTGCAGAAATCAGGTTTGTATTTATAAAGGAGACGAACAGGGGATGCACGGAATCCTAGAAGAGATAAGAGCCGCAGAAAAACACTAATTGGGCATCGTTACACGGTGTTGGTCACCATGACACGGTACGGGTCACCGTGACACGCTACAGTCCACCGTGGCACGGTGAAGCACACCGTGTCGCGGTGTATCATTTGTCTAAAAATGCATCTAGATTCATAAGCGGGTGAGAAAAAATGCGGAATAGACATAGGAAAGCACCGTGTTACGGTATGTGTACTGCGACAAGGTGCAGAATACCGTGTCACGGTACAAGGCACCGTGACACGTCATCTTGTGCCTCGACGCGACATTTTAACTGTTGCGCGATTTTTTTCAGTTATTTACGGGTTTTTAAAACTATGATAAATTTGATCCGTAACTCAGAATAAAGTATATAATATATCATTGGAAATCTTATCAAGTGTACTTTGCTATCCAATTAGAATCAGGTCAAAATCATTTGTAGATTTTAAGATATGACCATTTTAGTGAAAGGGTGTCGGTTTTGGGCCGAGTTTATTATTTTGCTCATATCTTCTTCGTTTTAAATTGGAATTGGGCTTATGATATATCGTTGGAAAGATTATTTCAAGGCCTATCCAACAAAATAATATTTGGGTCAAAATAGGGCTAAAAAAATCAGTTTCTCTCAGTTTTGTGATGTGGACACGAAAAGAGAAAAATAAGTTATGTTTAGCAAAATGGGTTAGGAATTGAGATGGTTTATGAAATGTATTGGGATTCAAATATGGATTAAGCACTCTAAAGACTAAATACTCGACCCACCCAATAACGGCGGTGAAAGATTATTCATCATCGGGTCTGGTTTTGGGGAGATATTTTTAAGTGTCTATAGAAGCCCCCACTTTGACTGAGTTTGTAGAAACGTCATTTTCGAAAACGATAGTCAAAGTAATCGATTGGGACGGAGAATGATTTAAGACGTTCTGTGATCCTAAATCACTCTGTGCACGCCGATACCTGTAGAAAAATGTTAGTTACACAAATAAAAAGAGAAGGTATAGAATGCTTATCTAGTGTATCAATGACGAATTTGTTCGATAGTATCTAACACAGTGTATCAGTGGCAAATGAGTTTGGTAGTTTTCTATGCCTGAAGAAATCCACCGGATTTGTGATATTTTCCATGTTTGAGGAATGTTTATAGATGATACAATCGCTGACTTCTTCATCTTGAGAGGTGGCAACGACCGACAATTTTCCATGCCTGAGGAAAAGCTTGTCTGATGATGAGATTGCAAGTCTATGTGTATCGAGAACCTTGCGTCGTGAATCGTCTTCACTTTGGGAGATGATCACTAAAAAAATGATGATGGTTCGATTGTCCCCGAACGTGGGCTGTAAATGGTTCGCTTGTCCCTGAACGTGGGCTGTAGATGGTTCGATTGTCCCCAAACGTGGGTTGTAAATGGTTCACTTGTCCACGAACGTGGGCTGTAGATGGTTCGCTTGTCCCCGAACGTGGGCCGTATATCGTTCGTTTGTCCCCGAACGTGAGTTGTAGTTGGTTCGCTTGTCCCTAAACGTGGACTGTAGATGGTTCGATTGTCCCTGAACGTGGGCTGTAAATGGTTTGCTTGTCCCCCAACGTGAGCTGTAAATGGTTCGCTTGTTCCCAAACGTGGGTTGTAGATGGTTCTCTTGTCCCCGAATGTGAGCTGTAGATTGTTCACTTGTCCCCGAACGTGGGCTGTAAATGAGACCTGCAAGATGAAATTTTCCAAGGGACTCGTATATATAGTGATTGACTTGACCAATATTAACTTGATATGACACAACATGTGTATGATTTGTGATTGTGTGTGTATAGTTTGAGTGTGTGTACAGACACAAGCAACCGAAAATGCAAAAGCAAAAATTTTCCGTCATTTTTTTCATGAGACGAGTGGAGGGTACCGACTTTCCCCCAAAAAAGAAAGACGTAAAAAAATGAAGTTTTGTTTTCACTCGATGAAAAATTTTGAAAAAGTTTTTGAACTTCCCCAAAAGAAAAGACGTGAAAAAGGGAAGAAGTTTTGAACTTCCTCGTTGAGCAAGACGAAATGAATCGTATGGATTGAATTTCTTGTCTTAAAAATAATGTATGCATGATGAATGTTCGTAAGGCAAGAGGCTAAGGACAATTACATCATGTGACATGATCAATGAATGCACTTAGGTCATGGAGCTAAGCATCATATACAGTGTAAAGAAACGATCTTGAACGTCACTTAGGTCTGGAAGCTAAGCATGTATATAGATGAAGTGATTGCTGGGTATTGCATAATGAACGTAGCTTAGGTCAAGGAGCTAAGCACGATATACTTTGTATGATCACAGGTCACTACACCAAAAAGTGGAATAAGAAACGCAATATACAAAACGGTTAGCTTAGATAACCGTTCTCTAGAACAATATAAAACGGTTTTCTATTACAACCGTTTTATATGTGAAAGAATATAGAACGGTTCACTACCCTAACCGTTCTTTATCATTTTTACCAAAAAAAATAATTAAATTTATAACATTAATAAGTTAGAAAACGGTGTTACTTACAACCGTTGTATATAGACTATATGATACCTATTTATGAGTTCTAGCTACCTTAATGGTCACCAATCGCCCTTTTTATATCAAATATTATCATTCTTATCATTTACTCCCTAATTCTAAGCTAAAAAAACCCTTAACTCTCTATCTTATTTCCCATTGCTGCCGTTGTTATTCTTATCACTAATTTTTTGCTTTCCTCTTCTATATTAATTTCTTAGAAATCATAAAAATTTCTACCAAATTTCATAGTTTTTGATCATCAGTTTCTTCGTTTTCCCCTTAATATCATCTTAATTTTTTGTTCTTATTTTCCCCCCTTTCCGTGCTTCCGATCTGGCCAAGGTGTGTGTTTTCCCCTTTGTTTATGTATTTTTTTTTTGTTTAAATCTTTGATTTATTGGGGGTCCTATACTCCTATATGGAATTAATTGTGCGGATTTGCATGTTTGTTGTGATTTTTGTTTAGATCTTGAGTTTTGTATTCCGATTTCGTATCTGTATTACATATATATTGAATTTAAATTGATGTTTGTGTTACATATGTAGGCGTGCAGCGATACTTCAAGCGAGATCTTGTTCAAGCTGTATATGAATTGGGATTATGAGGAATTTGATAAATAAGCTTTCATGATATGGACCTATATTACTCTATATCATCTGACTAAGGTAATCTCTTCATTTATAATTGTATTTTTTCCTCAAATTTCAGAACTTGAATTTTGTAGCGGTTTTTTTTTATATTGGATTTTTTTCTTTATTCAAATCAGAATGTGTCACTCAATCACTCATATAATTATGTTTGTTTTGTAGATTTACAACTATCAAATAAGGAGGGAATTGAAGATAAGAAACCAGACAATTGTGAAAGAAGATTGACAATTTTTTTTGTTTAATTTGTTCCTTTTCTTATGTTTTTTTGTATGATTCCTCTTTAATTTTAATGTCGTTGTTGCTTTCATACTACATTTGTTGTAAATATTGGTTTAATTTTTTTTTTTTATACTAAGTATATTAATTTGTAAGTTTTAAAGTTCAATTCAATTGTATTAGCTTTTTTTTTAATTAATAACAACTGTATTAGCTTTTAATTGATACTCGGGTACATAAGAAATTAAAATACAATTTTTTGTAAAGAAAATAACGTATACTAGCATTTTTTTATTTAAAAAAGGAGAGGATTAGAGAACGCTTATCTGTCTTAACCGTTCTCTTTTGTAATACAATATAGAACGGTCAAGCATACTAACCGTTCTTTATTCCTTCTTTATTTTCAGATTTTAGTAAGGGAATATAGAACGGTTATGTTTGATGACAGTTCTCTTTAGTCGAGTTATATAGAACGCTTGCATGAACCGTTCTATACACTTTATACATCGCTTAGCAGAAGAACGGTCCTGAGGCGTTCTGTAAAGCCTATTTTAACCGTTCTATAAAGCCTTTTTTGTAGTAGTGGGCTATTGATATATAAATGTTGCTAAGCACATTATGCGATGCATGAAACAATGAATATTGCTCAGGTCAGGAAGCTAAGCAAGTATACAATGTTTCTTTTAATTAATGTTGTCTTAAAGGATGATGAAGCATGCATGGTAAGGGAACAACATTTCATGATAAAGGGTTCTTAAGGGAAGGATGATATGGCTATGTATGTGTGAAAAAAATGTGTGAATGTAATACTAAGAATGGTTGCAAAGGCTGTGGTGATGGAAATAGAAGATTCAAATATGATGCCTCTTTAGGCTGGGTAATCTAAGGGATGTGGGTTCAAGCTCCCAAGTCTAGCTCTATATGGGTAAGGATAAGCATTGGAAATGACTCGATCATGTGTGGATAAGAATATGAATGTGGCTGTGACAAAGGAATAAACGCGTCGTCAAATGTCTATCCCTAGATCAAATTTTTAACACTCAACTAACCTAATACAAGTATATGGCAAGAAGAGGGGTCGAACCACAGGGAACGATTAAACACCACCAAATGCTATCAACAACTAAGCTAGTCCGGGATAGGGAAGGTAAACTAAAGTCTAAACACGCTAAAACAAGAAATAAAACACTAAGGGAAATGGTTTAGGTATAGCATCCACTCAAGCATAGCAAAGGCATAGAAGTTGAATTAATCATGAACTAAACATGCTTGAATATCGAAGTAAGGTTCAATCTAGCCACCTATCGGGGTCAATTGGCTTCTCCTAACATAGCCTCTATGTTGTCACATTAGAACCATATACTAAGAGGGGCTATCAAATAAAAATCGATACAACTAAATGTTGCTAGGTCCGCTATTGCATCATCAAGCAGTAATTCACCCTCAATCAACTAACAACATGCATTTTGCAAGTAGATTGAAGAACATCAAGCATATAAAGACTTTAATCACAAACAAATCAATTCCAAACCCTAAAACATGCTCAAGATCCAACTACACCATAACCATCCCCTTAATGGGGAAATTACTCACTAATCATGCCAACAAAATGATTAATTAAAAAATAACCATGAATCAACATGATTACCAAGAAATAATAACAACTAAAACAATCAAAAGAAAGAAAATAAAATAGAGGAGAGAAAGTTAGACATTCTCATTAATTGAAGGTGAAGGTCTACAAGCAAGATAATCAATCTTCGTCTTCAAGATCCAAGTTCAACAATGGTGAAACCCTCACTTTCCCTCTCTAAACTACTCTAATCCTAAGCTAAACCTAGCGAGAGAAGCTCTCCTAAAACTAGAGAAATAGATCTAGAGAAAATCAAGTTGTTCCCGTACAAAAACAAGCCTCAAAATATAAAGAAAGTCGCGAAAAAAGCTGAACAGGGGCTCGTTGTGCGCCCACGCACAAAACTGTGTGCCCGCGCAGTGGCCTGCGCACCCACGCAATGTAGCTGCGCGCCCGCGCCTTTGTGGGTTGTGCGGCTTGTGCTTAGGTTGTGCGCCCACGCACAGTTCGCGCACAGCCCGCGCAAAACTCTCTGCCTCAATTCTGTAATTCGCTTTCTTCTGCGCGGGTTCTCACAGGGTTGCGCGCCTACGCACTCCGGTCGCGCGCCCGTGCACATTATGCGCTCCCCCGCACCTTGCTTCTTTGATTCTTCTCTTGTGCTTCCTTGGCTTCTTCTTTGCAATCCATGCCTTCAAATACCTAAGCACAAACACCAAGGGAAGCAATAAGGTATAGACAACGGTGATAACACGCAATAAAGGCAAGCATTTAAGTACATACGCGATTTCATCCAAAACACATCGAGACATGTATGCACGCATTATTTGAGAAAAACACCTACAAAACACCCTAAGACAAGCTAAAAAAAAGCATAAACACTACCCTAAGAGTGGTATAAATGTCATTCATTGGGCCGCACCTCGATGTGAGGTTGCCTACGTATCCGTTAGTAATTAGACTGAACATAGCTCTAACCGAACTTTGCACAAGTGTATGTACACATAAAAGAGGTCTTTCAAGGGTTGTAATGTGGTTAAGTTGATGGTTTAGAGAATAAAAGGGTAAAAGGCTCAAGACCCGAGAGAATCCCCAAGATGTGTAATTGCGAATTTGAAAATTTTGCAAGTTTATTTTCAACATTTTTTTTTTCATTCTTTTGAATCCATGTGGGCAATCTCAGATCATGCGATTCATCACTGACTTAGCATTCATGTTTCTCAGGTACGGTACCAAGCACTCGATGAGAGACGCAATTCGAGACGTGTTCATATCAAAGACATTGGAACACTTGCCCTTAGACATTGTTTTATTGTTGCTTTGCCGCTTTTTTTTTTTACTTGCTTTTGAATGTTATACAAATTACACACCTTCCCATCCCATGGTTAGGTGAATTTGGGTTGAATAAATGAGGCCAAACGTTAGATGAGGCTCAAAGTGGTTAATGAAGAAATGGAATGAGTGTATGAAAATGGTTTTAGGGGCAATGACAGGGTTGCAAAGGTGCCTCGAGTCATTGGTGTACCTTGTGTTTAGTTTGGCAATTGACTTTTTTTTATTATTTTTTTTTATAAGAAAGACGTGATCGAGATATAAAGGAATAATGCTCATTTTATTGATGGGAATGGTGAATAAACAAACACATAAACACAATAGAGTCTACGAAGAAAAACCTATGCTAGACATAAGAGGGGAATGGAAATAATTAAAAAGAATCATGAAATCTTGCACGATCGACCCGCAGTGCGCCTTTTCTTCACTAATTCTTGCCGCCTAGAGGGACAGGAAGTTTGTTTGCATTAACAAGATCTTGAATAACGCCCTTCAAATTCCAACATTGCTCGCTCGGTAGTTTGCCTCTTTCTTGATGGAATTTGTAGTGGGCATTGGGATTCCACTTGGCACTCCTTTCTTCAGGTTTTGGCACTGGAAATGGCCCAATAGGTGTGATGAAGACTTGACTGTAAAGGCGATCAAAGGCCGCATCATAAGTCATTCTTAAAGGAGTGTAATTTCTCCTTTTCTTGGGCAATGGAGCATCTAGAGCTAACACTTCGTTGAGATCGACATGACTTATATTGTTGATAGTATTTTCATGCTTAGAAGACGAAGAAGAAGGAAGGTCGTTCTTCTTGTTTTTCCAAGTGTTATTATTATTACTACCAGTAGTCTTTATTAGCTCGTCCTCGATATTGATGCCAATGTCGTATACAGCTTCGAAAGTGTTTAGTGGAAGAATTTGAGATGTTCCCTATACTTGTGAGTCAGATTTTGGATGAAGAGGCGAACCATCACTATTTCTTTGGGAGGATCAACCAAGAGTGCAGCTATTTCCCTCCACCTGTTTAGATAAGCGGTGAAGCCTTCATTCTCTTTCTATTTGAGAATGGAGAGTTCACGTTCAGAAGTTCTAGCTTGAATGTTACACTTATAACGATTCATGAACCTTTCGGTGACATCTTCCCAAGTTGCAATGTGCTTGGCATCTAGATAATAAAACCATTGTTGGCAAGCATGCTCTAAGGATAGAAGGAACACCGTAGGGAAGAGGGTTACGTCCAATCCCTTGAGAGCCATGGCTGCAGAAAACGCCTTCAAATGGAATATTGAATTGTCAGTGGGCTTGAACTTTGGAATATCAGCAGTGGAGAACTTATCAAGGAGCCTGTCCTTCATATCTAAAGGAGTGGG
The DNA here is from genome assembly GCF_948465745.1 of Chenopodium album. Taxonomy (NCBI): domain Eukaryota; kingdom Viridiplantae; phylum Streptophyta; class Magnoliopsida; order Caryophyllales; family Amaranthaceae; genus Chenopodium; species Chenopodium album. The sequence goes on along the minus strand of NC_137850.1, from coordinate 25,039,429 downwards.
AGGCTGTTCCACATGAGTGAAATCCTCAGAAATCTTGCTCATCTGTTCATTCAATTTTTCAAGGGTAGCAACAGTGACCTTGTTTTGTTCCATGGTAGTGACCCTAGTGGTAAGGGTTTGCATTATGGTGATAAGTGACTTTTATGTCACTTTTAGGGTGTTTATTGAGTCGTATTCCGGCTTATTTTCCAATAATTTCACCCTTTTATCCTTTATTTCTATTATTTTATTTTTCTCGTCTTTTATCTTTATTTTGAGTATTTTTGTAATCTTCTATAGTTTTTAGTTTATTTTCGTGTTTTATTTTATTTTTCTTGCTTTTAATGTTTATAGTTTAAGTTGTTCGTTTTTATTTTTATTAATTTCTATTTTTTTTATCTCATTTTCTTATTTATTTTAGTTTCGTATTTTATTTTATTTTACATCGTTTTATTTTATTATTTTAGTCTTTGTCCCGATTCTCCCATGTGTATTTTTGGTTGTGTAGGTATGTTTTCGGGTTGAAGCACGGATTTCAAAGTCAAGTGTTTGCATTGGATGTTCGAGACCCGAGTCAATCAAGTCAAGCTGCTGCCCATAAACCTTCACCACACCTCCCCTTATCCTACACCACCCCAAACAACACACACAACACTTCCCTTGCTCGCAACTCAGCAACACACACACACCACACCAGCAACCTTCACCATCCACCACCTATCCCAGCCACGCATCTCACCCCACACACCAACATCACCTCCCAACCAACACCACCGCAGCCCACAACAACATCACCAGCCCACGCAACCACACCATCTCTCACCTCCCCTGCTGCTTCACCCCGCAACAAACCCAACACCAACAACAACAACCACGCACATCAACAGTAGCAACCACAACACCTCCAATCAGCAGCACAATCCCGAGCATCCCCTCACCCGCAACTCCAACCAAACCACCTCCAATTCCTCTCTAATCAACCACCACGCAACTCCCTTACCACCTCTAATCAACCTCCGCCAAAACCGACAACAACCATCCACAACACCAACATCAGCGCCACTCAAACCCAGCCTCACCTCCCATTTCGCCACCAAAAACACCAGCACCAACCCCCCTTTCAATTCCACCACCGCAACAACAGCACATCAATCACCACCAATCGCAACCCCCTTATCACCCACGCAAACCACCTGCAACCACCACCTCTGCCACCATTTTAACCCACATCACGCAAACCACCAGCCCTGTTTCCACTCGCAACAACAACAATCAGCAAGGAGCTACCCAGCTACTCGCGGCCGCGCAGCCCTGTCAGAAGGCGCACAAATTGGAGTCCAAAACAGAGTCGAGGCAGTAAGTTTGCGCGACCTCTGCGCGACGTCTTCGCGGGCGCACAAATGAGGGTTCAATCACGAGCTTCTCACGCGAGTTTTAATGAAAATTGAACGGCCTTGATTGATGCTTGATTGATGACGATGAGGATTGACGGTGATGATTATGATAATTGATGATGGTTGTTGGATGATGATGATCAGAGAGCAGCCACGAAAAAGTAGAAGGAAATTGGGGTCTGATGATCGTGTGGGTTTATGAGGGAATTTGGGGGATTTTTTGGGTTTTATTTTCTTTTATTTTTATTTTTATTTTCTTTTCTTTTTCTTTTCATTTTTATTTTGTTTACTTTATTTTATTTTCTATTTTTATTTCTCTTTTCTTTTATTTTCTAAAGTTGTATTATAAATACCCCTTTTGGGGTTATTTCAAAAAGAACTCTTATCAACATTAATTTACCCTAGATTAGATTAGAGTAGTTTAGTTCCTTTATTTTCTCTCTCTTAGGGTTAGATTAGGATTTTCTCTCCCTAGTTTAGGAGTAGTTTAGAGTGAGAAAGCTTGGATTTTTCATGGAGTTTTTGGAAATTTGAAGAAGCAAATTTGTGGATTTTTCTTCTCATTTATTCAATGAGTCTTCCTAACTTTCTCTCACCTTTATTGCTTTCATTTATTATTGTTTTTGCTTATTTATTTGTTATTTTTAGTAGATTAATTAGTTTAGTTATTTGATTCTTGCTTTTATTATTATTTTACCTTGTTTTCCATGTTTTTGTTCATTATGTTCGCTTAGGTTTTGTTCTAGGGAAATGGATGAAGGTTATGTTAATTAATTGAATGATTGATTGTGATTAGTATGAAATTATTTCTTTATTATTGTGTATGGATGATGTTTTTACGGATTAGAATCTTTCTAGCTAATTGATTCTATGTTCTTAATTGTGTTTTCAATCAATTGCGCGAGAGTGAGTTGGTTGAGAGCCCTAAATTCTTCCATACCTTTTCTAGGCTAGTTGCACGAGAGTGAATTAGTTTAGTAGGATTATTAACATGCTTAATTGTGCGAGAGTGAGTTAAATGTGTTGATTGTTCCTAATCAAGGTCATTTTCATCTAATTGTATGATGTTATTGAATGTATTGATGTAATTGGATTCCACTTTCCCTAGTTTTAGTTGTTTGTTCTTAGTTGTGTTTATTTTAACCTCTCTCTAGCTCACAAGCTTTCCTAGTAGTCTAATTAGCATAGATTGATACACTTAGTCCTTTTGGGTTCGACCCTTTACTTACCCCTATACTCGTATTAGGGTAGTTTAGGTTACAAATTTCTAATTTGATTAGGGTTAGTAGACCAACGACACTATCTAATCCCCGATCATATGGCAGACAGTGCCTCGATAAATTTGTTGATGTTCTTAATATCTTCCTTAGTGGCCATTGGATTGAACTGAAAGTAGTTTGAAGCTGATAAGTAATGTGGAGATGACGAAGTTTTCTTTGAACGCCTCTTAGATCTAAGAGATTGTTGTGGTAATGACTTAAACCGTATTAACCTACCTCTTCTCCTTGACCACATTTTGTGAAATAAAATAAATTCACTTAATGGTTTGACGCACTGATCGAAATCGAGAAAGGAAGAAGGAAAGATAGACATTTGAAAACAGGTGAGACAAACTCCGATCCACTCATTTTTATGACGGAAAAAACGGGTGCATGAACCTAGTATATGATCATAAACGACATGGTGCACGACTCGAATCGGAAAATAAAGAAAGTGTGTGGACTAATACTAGACTCGTGAGTGATTAAGTGATGTTATAAGACTCGTGGTATGATTGTATGGCTAAACATGTAAACAGTATCTAAACGACTGACGCGTGGACCATAATAGGACGGAAGACCAAAAAGATAAGCTAACTGGACTAAACCCTGACTGCCGTGACATGGTGCTGACTGTCGTGACACAGTGCTCACTGCCGTGACACGGTGCTGTCTGCCGTGGTGCCGTAATCATCTCCTGGTTCTGTTTTGTGCATTTTTCTAGTTTTTGTCAGTTTTAGAATTTGCACTAATTACTAAGTGAGTACAGTCCATTGGCATTCGTTAGTCATAAAATAAACCACCATAGACAAAGAAAGATCGTTAATGTTAGGATCAAAACGATCAAATATATACACATAGGGCACGTAGGCACAATGATGCAAAGAAGAGTTCACAGCCTAAGGTCAAGTTCTATGTTCCACTATGGTCAGGTTTATTTGGTGTCAAAAAGGTACCATGATTAAGAGTTTAGACGCGTTAGCAAGGCAATATTCCTTGAGAGTGTATGCCAATGGGTGGCTCCGCGAGTTCATGATGAAATCAAAATCGACTCCATGGTTTGGGTGAATTTAATGACTCGGATGAACCCTTATTGCCATGAGCGTTTTTGGAATGATAGAGCTTAAATTCCCCGGGGCTAAAACGCATGTAGAATACATATGGTTTTTTTAGAAAAATCGATGGAAGCTGACTGTGATAAATAAAATAAAGCCACAGGAAAGATTTTAGGACTGTCGCGACACGGCAGGAAGCACCTTGTCACAGTACAGAATGTCGCGTCACGACATTCTGCACCGTGACGCGGCAGTCAGGAAATCTGACTGGTGCCTCTGTTTTCTTCGTTCGCAATCAGGTTATTCGACTTTTCCTACGCGTAAACCTAAAATATGACTTTTCACGTTATTCGCAATCACGGGAAAGCAGAAGGAATGGCAGCTCACCTGGTCAATAAAAACAATCAAGAGAAGGAAGGTGCTCAGGAAGCTGCTCAAGGGACAGAATGAGAATGATCCAGCTAGCTGTTAGGGTGCTATGATATCATTGTCTTTATACCAACTTATTTGTTTTTTATGCTATTATGCTGTTATTTTGTTTATTAGTGAGTCAGCTAGAATTAAGGCCATTTAAGCCAATCTCTTGATGGTAAAAGGCTGGACATGAATTTTGAATGAAATCCCTTGAACTTATCTCTATTAACTCTCTCCCTAACACTCTTTGTATTTTTACATTCTTCTCAACAATCATCTCCCTCAAAACTGCCCTTCTTTCTCTCAGGCTGGTTTTCTGGTGTGATTGAGAAGGTCTCCATTATGTTACGTCAGAATCAGACTTATGCTCATCTAAGTATCAATGTGATTGAGTTTGAGGTTTTATTGACATATTTTTGCCTAATTGAATTTTTGTAAGGATAAGACATACGAGTAATACACCATCTGGGTTTACTCTAAAATCGAAGAAGCGTATTCATACTAAAAGGCTTGAAGATGTCAGGAAACTTGTGTATGATAGAGGAAGGGCCGACCGTGGGTAGCTGGGTCCGGCGTCGACAAGGGGATGGGGAGAGGGTTGCGTCGGCCAGAGGGGATGGCCTGGGGCGGTGTGGAGGGATGTGGTGGTTTTTTATTTTTTTTAATTAATTAGTTTTTTAAAAAAATTTGACCAATTACGTGGTGACATGTAGAGGTGTCAATTCGGATAACCGTATGGAGTTTGGGTCGAGTCTATTTGGGTCGGGTCTGTTCGGATCAAGTATGTTCGGGTCAAAATTATTCTTTTATCTCGGGTCGGGTCGGGTCGGGTCAAATTCGGGTTGGATCAAATTTGGGTCATGGTCTATTCCAGGTCGGTTATGGGTCAAGTCAACTCCAAATCGGTTCACTTTCGGTTCGGATAAATTTGAATCGGGTTCAAGACGGGTTTAACCGGGTTAATTTTAGGTCGGATGAATTTCGGTTCGGATGATTTCGATTTGGTCAAGTTCGTTTGATTAAGAAAAGGTTGATCCGTTGATTCATTAATTGGTCAATTTCGATTCAATTCCTTTCTGTGTTTGGCTAGATTTTGGTCAAGTTGACCATATTCATATCCAAATAAGGTCATTTTTAAACTAGAGTTGTTATTGAGTTTTTACCTTATTAATTATTGGGTTAATATCAAGTCGTATTATATATTTTTATCGTTTGATTATTAATTACGAAGTAAGAAGTTTTAGTTTTCTCATTTGATCAAGTTATGTGTAATTTTTTATCTTTGAGGCAAATTGAGATTGAATAATTATCGATGACTTATTATACCTGTATAAGTAAAAGATAAATAATGAGCCAGTGATATATTGAAAAATGATAGTTATATATGGTGATATATACAAATAAGAATGTCATCTTTTTTAAGGTTATCACAACTCTTCAATTGTACAATCTTCAATGTCATCTTTTAGATGAGACGAAAATAAAGCTTATAAAGTAATTTTATATAATTGGTGTGTACATGAAGTAAACTTGTTATTCCGGATTATTTCTTTGTAGTAAAATAAGTTAACTTATTAATAAATAGTAAATATAGTAGTATGAGAACTGAAAAAGGTCGATAATTAATTATGGTCGGGTTAAATTCGGATCGGGTAAAACTCAAATCGAGTTAAAATCGGGTCGGGTTGATATCAGTTCGGGTCAAAACAGATCGGATTAGATCGGTTATTTTTCGGGTCAATTTCAGATCGGGATGAGCTCGGGTTGGGTTAAATCAGTTCGGTTTGAGTTCAGGTCGTGTCAAATCGGATTCGAGTTGTGTTCAGTTTGGATCAAATCAGGATCGGGTTAAGTTCAGATTGGGTCAAGTTCAGATTCGAGTCGAGTTCAGTTCAGTTAAAGATCGGGTTTGAGTTCTTGGTTTTCTCGGATCAGTTACAGTTCGAAAAGAATAGTTTTTTTCGGGTCGGTTCGGTTTTGACACTTCAAGTGACACGTGTGTATTGACCCAAAATAAGAAGAAATTTTTTACCTGTTTAATAGGTCATTGGTCACCCGAAACTGTTTTGAGCGGTTGAAGTATAAAGTTGGGATTATTAAAAAATAATCCTAGGTTGGGATTATTAAAAAATAATCCTAGGTTGGGATTATTTTGGGCGGACAAAGCAAAGTTGGGATTATTCTTGTCAATTTTTCATCCAATATTTCATGGTTTGGTGGGTAAGATTTTAATTTATAATCTAAAGGTCATGAGATCAAATCTAATAAGAACCATGTTATGAGTTTTTAATACCCAAGTATATCATGTCCCATAAATAAGCTGATACCACTACGTTCTGATTCTTCTGAATCAAAAATAGTAGAAAATAATAATATATGAAGGAAGTGAATTAGTGCATGTAAAAATAAATTATGATAGTTAGGACGAGATAGATCCTGAAAATACTTTCTCCATTTTTTTTTAATTGCAACATTTGGTATGGGCACAAGAAACAAGGAAAAGTTTAAAAAATGGAAATGTCATATGTTTCCATGTGAAAAAAAAATATTTTCTCCATTCCAATAATATTGCAACAAGGATAAAATTATGCATCCCAAAACACATTTTATATGTTATAAATCTATACTTGTTTAAGAGTTAAAATTATAAAAAAAATTGATGTTGTGAAAGTATTGTATGAGACGAATCTAACAAGATCATATATCCCACATGACTATATTTTCCTTAACGTATAAATCATATCATATGTTCAAACAAGAGTGAAGAATAGTGCAAAAGTCATATTTTTGCAATATTACATGAACAAAAGAAGTAATAGAGAGAAAAGGCCAGGTGGAGTACTAATTATTGTTATAACATGTGAATAAGGGTAATTAGGATATTTTTGTGTATGAACACAAGCAAAAAGTGAATAAAACATACTCCCTCCGTTCATTATTGATAGTCTCTTATGGTGAAATTTCACGGTAATTAAGAAACTTAAATAAGAAATAGTAAAAATAGGTAAATTTACATGGGTATGCAAAAAAGTAAAGAGAGAAAGTAATAAAATTATATGGAAATGCAAAACTTACATAGAGAAGATAAATTTGCACAAATATTGTTACAAATTAGAGGGAATTTTGGTAATAAATTAATATTAATTATACTTGGGAAATGCAAATGGGACTATCATTTTGGGACTTAAATTTGGCTATAGGGAACTATCAATAAGGGACGGACGGAGTACCAAATAAGAAATGATGCAATTAATATGCAACTACCCAAAAAGGAATCTAGTGCATTTAAAAAAAAACTGAGAAAGAATTAGTATGATAGTTAGGGAGTCCACTTGAAAAGAAGAAATCAGTAAAATATTTCAAAAAAGGAAAGGGATCAAGTAAAAAAAAATATGGCTGCAAGGAAAAAAAGTGTGGAGTAAGTAATAAAGTACGCATTATAAAATGTATGCAAATGTTGCAATGATTGTAGGGCGGCTAACGCACGTACCATAGTTACGGATAGCTCTTTTAGTTTTGTATTATGTCACAATTTTTGTTGTTGGTAATAGGAAAAAATATGTAAACAAATATATTAGGGGTATAAATGACCGCATACTATTTTTAAGAGTTTTTTAAAAAAAGATAATTAACAATAATGAGCACAAATAAGTAAATAAACAGTTTAGACAGTATAGTTGTCCAAACATGATTTATAAGAGTTACTTTGTATCTCATAATGTTTAGAAAGTAGGGGTATAATTGTCAAAATATTATTTATAAAATCTATCTCATAGTTTTTAAAAGGTAGGGATACTAAAATGAAGATTGTGTTATAATAAACTTTTAAAAGTAAAGTAACCTAGGGTCCTATTCTTTAGAGCTGCTCTGCTCTGCTCAAATCTACTCTACTATGCTCTGCTTTCAAATAATAATTAATATTTAATAATAATAGGTAATATTGTATTGATGATAATAATTTATTTGTTTTAAAAAATAATTATCATAATTATTAATTATTAATATTAATAACAATCAACATTTATTATTCATAATAATAATTAATAATAATAATTATCAAAAATAATAATTAATAATTCAAAATATTAAGAATTAAGAATTAATATTTAATAATAATATTAATCAATAATTTCTAATTATAATAACAATTCTTTAAAAAAAATAATAATAATAACAATTAATAACAATTTCTTTTTTTCCTTTTTTGAAAGAAAATTAATAACAAATTATAATATTTACCGAGCATAATAATAACACTTAATATTTTTTTTCAATAGAAATACTTCATATTTAATAATAATACTAAATACATAATTTAATTTTATAATAATAACTAATGATATAAAAAGAATTAAAAAAAGCTGCAAAAAATTGAAAAACTATCACCTTTTTTTAAAGAGAAAAGGAAATAGGATTAATTAATTAATAATAATAATAATAATGACGAAATCTGCTTTGCTCTGCTTTGCTATCTTGAAATATGCTCTGCTCTGCCCTGAAGCTCAAAAGAACAGGGCCATAATGTAGTTTCATCACCTTTTATGAGTTAAGCATAAAGGAAGGACTTAACATTTGACATTTTTCACCTTTAAGGACCTGACACTTATTTTTTCACCTTTAAGGACCTGTGGTTAGTTTTCCGGCAAGTTAACCCACCTGAGCTCCGGCCAAAAAGTTAAGTCCTTCTAAATAAAAAGTTAAGTCCTTGTAATACAAAAGTTAAATCCTCAAAGCATTTAATACATTTCAAACATTCCAACTGTCAAAATATCAAAATATTCTAACTTTTTTTTTTTTAAAAAAAAAAAAAAAAAAAAATTCCAAGTATTCATAAAATATTCAAACTGTCAAAATAAGTGGTTTGCTGATAATTCCAAATAATAGCTATTACACCAACTTATCAGTATAAAAGACAGCTTCTTCTTCCATCGTGTGTAGTAACCTGGAGAGAGAAAAAAAATCACAATGAGTTAGATGTTGTTTATAACGACAATTGAAGTGAATGAATTGAATGAAACGTACCTCATTAATCTATTGTTAAATCTGTCAGATTTGACTAAGGAGTTGATAGTGCTTGATTTGGTTGATGTACTGCATTTTTGAAATAATATATGATGTTAGTATGTATAAACAAGTGCACATGAGCAAATTTGTTAAATAAAAATATGAGTAAGTGTATACTTACCACTGCCTGCCTGCCTGCTATAACCATTAGGATAAGTGTAAACTCTCACACCTCTATTATGTATAGGGAGATTTACTTGACTACTGCTGTCTGGCGCAATGTTTCCCTTCCCTTTCCCTTTCCTTTAGTTGCTGGTGTCTGCTTCAGCTTCTTTGGGGTCTGATGTTGCCCTGATTTAGTAGAGTCACCCACTTGTGATGATTTAGATGGCTTTGATGACTTAGGCACAGGTTTGTCTATCAATGGAAATGGGCGTTTTCTTTTGTTATGCCCAGCTTTTCTACAGTTAATGCATTTGTGTAACTCCCCCTTCTTTGAGTGCTTGCAGCCTTCTACCTTACCCAAAGATGACTTTCTCTTTGTAGTTGGCCTGTTTTGGAGTTTCTTGACCATCGGGGCTTGTATTGGAGCATAAGGGGACTCAGGCCACTCTTGGGGTCCATTTAAAGGCTCAAGTGGGAACTCATAAGCCTTTAAGTATTTCTCCTTAGTGAACCAAGTTGATACATAATGTTCCGGGTGCTCAATGGCTTTCCAAATTGCTGCAATAGCATGATTACATGGCACTCCACTAAGCTGCCATGCATTGCAACTACAAGTTTTGTCTAGTAGGCTGACAACATATCTAGTTTGTGTTGCCCCTTCCCTAACCCTATATGTGAAATGGCCATCCCAAAATGCAACCTAACCTCTTGCATTTATCTTTGACTTCTCTAATTTATTTTTGATTCTAGGACAGATTTGAATGTCCTTGTTACCAATGAAGTCCCTTTTCTTGTGAATCCTCTCCATGAGGCTTTCTCTAATGTCTTCCATCATGGTTATGATGGGCTTGTGTCTACTAGAAAGTATGTAAGCATTGAAAACTTCATTCATGTTATTATCAATGCTCTCACACTGTGATGTTGAAGTCAAAAAAGCACTCACCCACTTCTTATAATTTCTCTTCATCAAGTCTTCACCTGCTTTGACTGACATTAAGGAGAAGAGCTGCATGTTTCTAGTAAAATCATCTTTGTTGTGCTTTTACCCACTTTCCAAAACCCTCTCCTGTATTGCAAACTACCTCCAAATTTCTGCCTAAAATTGCAATAGACATGTCGAGCACAAATTCTTGTGTCTGCACTAGGCCATATGTCACCAAAAGCCTTGAGAAACCCTTTTTGTTGGTCACTCATGATGGTATAACCAGCACCATCAGTTGTACCTAAGTCATCAGCAAGTAAACACAAAAACTATGTCCATGTCTCTATGTTTTCAATTTCAATACAAGCCCAGGCAATTGGGAACATTTGGTTGTTCCCATCTCTGCTAACAGCAACAAGAAGTTGGCCCCCATAGGACCTTTTAAAAAATAGCCATCTAATCCAAAAAAAAGGGCCTACAACCAGCTAGGAACCCCTTTTCCAAAGCAGAAAAACAGAGGTAGACTCTTTCAAAAACATTGTTATTCAACTTGAACTTCACTGTGTTATCAGGATTATGCCTAAGAATTTCTTGAGCATATCTGTGAAGGAGTAAGTATTGTTCTTTATATTCACCTAATATCAACCTCTGAGCCATTCTTCTTGCTTTCAAAGCCATCCAAAGTGAAATCTTGATTCCCCACTCAGACCATATAGTGTCAACAATTTCTTGACACTTCAAGTATAGATTAATTTTGAACTTGCCATGGTGTTTACTAGCAATCCATGTAGCCCTTATTCTTTTCACTCTTGCCACTCTCTCACAGTTGTGTTGCGGGATATGAGTCTTCACACTTAATGTCCCATTGCCACTCATTGATGCCCATAAGTACCAAGGACATCCCCTTTCCCTTGCCTTGCATTTTTCCCCTATACTTGTTTTGTCATTTTTTATATACTCTATATCCCTCCCTATGCTTACAGAGTAATTGGTAATAGCTTCTCTCAATTCCACAACATCCTTGAACTTCTGTCCTAAATAGAAAGGGGACTCTGTTTCTGAGTGTGTTGTAAAGGGTAAGTGGCTAATTTGTTTGCTGACTCTTTTCTTTTTCTTACTAGATTGTGGCAACAGAAAACCACACTCATCATCATCATCATCATCATCATCAGAGTTTGACAAAGATTCATACTCTGATGAAGCATCACCATCATCAACATGATCAACATCTTGACCCTTACGATCTTCTAACCTACCAGCAACTCTATTCAAAGAATCTAGCTCATTCATAAACTCAAGCTCAACCTTACTTGCTTCTTTAAGTCTCTCTCTAGCATCTATCACTTCTACGTCCTCCTCATCACTACCCTCCTCATCATAATCAATATCATCCCCCAAATTGAATAAATTGGTTGTCTCAATTTCAGGTTCAATATAGTCAGCAGGTTGGTGTTCTGTGTGCACTGGTTTTGATTTAGGGTATTTAATACACCAAGTGGACCAATAAGAGAGCGACACGTGTCCCTCTAAGAGGCGTCCAAATGGACCCTCCAGATGGGTGACACGTGTCACTCAGATACGCACCCTGGAAATGGCGGCCTTCAAGGCCAAAATTCCTAGGGCGCCGCAAAACGGCGCTGCCCTAATCCCTAGGTCATCAAACCCTAGGGTAGGGCACGTTAGCCTAGGACCCTATAAATAGGGAGATTCCCCCAATTATTAGGACGGTCTTTTTTAGACACCTCGAACTTTACGTCTTAATCATTAAGGCATTTATTGCTTTCTAAAACAGAGAACTCCTGAGCCTGGAATCCGAGCAGATAACCTACTTTCCGCACATTTTACTCCGATTCCGTACTAACTTAATCTTCAGAGCCGGACCTCCGACCATTCGGAGTTCCGTTTGTTTTGCGGGTACAGGCGCTCTTGCTGAATCCAGTCTTGAGTTGTAACTCTCTCAAGGGACACAAAAAACCTCGAAACATTTGGCGCCGTCTGTGGGGAGAGTACCTCTAAGATGGCTTCTCAAGAACAACCTGTGCCACCTCTAAAGACCAATCGGCCTTTGGAAGAAGTAGTGGTCTAGACGGACCATGACTCGGGTGACGATGAAGACATCAAAACCTATGTGGCCCCAGACGGGTCCTTCATCTCTATGCGCCTCCGTCACAAAGACAGGAGGGAGCGCAAGGTTAACCAGGCGGGTCCAAGCAGGCCCCCTGGACAGTCAAGTCAGCCCTCAAGGCAGCTGGCTGATCCTTTCTAGGCGGCAGGGTCAGCCCTAGTCGCCCGAGATGAGCTCATGAAATTCATGAGCAGCTTCAAGGGTGAAATCAAGGATTTGATCACCAAGCGGTCGGCTGCTCCAAGAAAGGAACAGTTGGCCACAAAACCAGCTCAGGCTGGAAAACAGAAGTCGATCCGAGACCGTCAGCCGACTCCTCACCCTACTACAAAGGAGAAGGCTCGACCTCAGTTCGACCTTTGAAGACTTCGTTTCCCAGAAATGGTGACAAGAAAAGCCATCCGGCATGTACAGCCGGATGTTAGCAAGAAATCATTTCCTGATGCTCGACTGTACATTGAGCAAAAGAGGACCCAGCAGCTGTCAGAGTCAGCGTCTACATCGACTTATCATGATAGCTTTCAGAATACCTCTATGAGGAATTCTCAATCTGTACAAGGGACCCCGTCAAGCGGCCCCCTAGTACAGTCAGGGCCCCATACAATCAATTCGGCACAGTATATGGCACAGTCGTTATACAGGCCGCTGGCTTTGCCTTACATCCAGCCTGCCTTCTTTGGAGTACAGGCGGCATACAACTACCAGCCTATGGACTGGCAGCTCTGGCTACAAAACCTCAGGGAACAACCCTCTGCGTTCTCTAAGGAAATAGCCGAGGCCGAACAACCGGCAAAGATTAAAAATGTGTTGGTTGGGACCTATGATGGTACCGCCAACCCAGAAGACCACCTTCTGGCATACACCCACCTTATGTATTTATAGGGGTTTGATGATGTCGCCTGGTGTCGCTGCTTTCCAACCACCCTGAACGGCATAGCCCAACAGTGATTCGGCAATCTACCGGCTGGTTGCATTAATAGCTTCAAGACGCTTGCGTTCTTGTTTGCTTCTATCTTCTCTATGAACATCCCTGCAAAGAAAACGAGCCTTGATTTAGGCCATGTGTAACAGGAAGATAGAGAAGGGTTGCGATCATACGTTAGGCGGTTCAATCTGGTAAGAATCAAGATCCAAGGACTGTCTGACGAAGTGGCTTATACAGACTTTTTCAAAGGTCTGAAGGACGGTCGACTTTCAAGTTTGAACTCGTCCGAAACACAAAATCTTTACCCTCTAAGGAGCCCTGATGGAGGCGGAAGCCTACATACAGGTGACCAAGCTCTGCTCCTCCAATAAGCAATCGGACTCAAAGAGGTCTGACCGGCAGAAGGAGAGTCGGCCTGCTCAGCCGTCTCTAAAACCAGAAGAGAGCAAAAAGAAAAAGCAGATCTGGGCGGTTGATAACTCCGATCAGCCGGCCTAGAAGAAAAAGAGAGAGTGGAAGCCGTGCGTTCCATGGTACGAGTTCCACAAGGACAGTTACTCCATCCTCATGGAGATAGAGGATCGGCTGACTCTTGAGAAGTCGACTCCTATGAAAGGTTCCGCTAAAAATCCGAACAAAAAAAAACACTGCCATTACCATGAGGATGTCGGCCATGACACAAACGACTGCTTCAGCCTTAAGCGGACGCTTGACCGCCTGGCCGACAAAGGAGCACTGAAGTCCTATGTGAAATCCAAAGTGACTTCAAAGGCAAATCCGAGGCAGTCTAGCAAAAAGACTCCCCAGCCTACTATTAGCTCTGAAACCAATGAAGAACCGGTCTATACATAGTAGGCGGATTCGCCGGAGGTGGCCCGACCATCCGGGGCACTAAGGACCATCTAAGGAAGATGGTCCATTCTGTTGAAAAGGGACAGGCGGCTAGCACATCCGCCTTCCCTGAAGTCATCATCACCGAAAAGGACAAGGGCAAAGACCGTCGGCCGCATGATGACCCTGTTGTCATAGAATGCAAAGTGGCCAACCAGTTGGTTGGTCGCATCGTAATAGACACAGAAAGCTCCTCAGACATCATCAGCCGCAAATGCCTATCCAACCTCAAATACAGGCCGGATAGCATGATGGATGTCTCCCATCCCCTTGTTGGGTTTAGGGGAGGAGTTGTGCACCCAGTCAAACGAATTGATCTTCCCATCCGACTGGGACAGAAAGGTAGCGATCGGCACATGACCATCCGATTCCCGGTGGTCGAAGAGCTCACCGCCTACAATCTCATTCTTGGTCGAACCACTCTTAACAACTGAAAGGCCGTCATCATCCCTGCTCTCATGCTAGTCAAGTATGAGAAAGACGACGGAACTGTTGGCTCCGTGAACGGGGACTAGAAGACGGCTCGAGAATGCTATCTCTCGGACGTCAAGCCTGCGGCAGCTGCAGCCGCTCAGGGCAAAGAGCCAATAGACCTTGATGATATCAAGGATGACCATTCGATTCCACCAACCCCCAAGAAGAGAAAACATGATCAACTGGTGGCGGTCAAAAAAGAAAAGCAATAACAATCACTGATCGGGGAGCGGTCAGACGACCTTCGTCCCCAGCCGGCTGGAGAGCACATTGATATTCCTCTGGACGACAGTCGGCCAGAGCGAACCATTAAGGTAGGGACGGCTGCTTTTGCTAAGTTGGGTGCAAGCTTGCACCAACTGCTGAAAGAATTCAAAGACATTTTTGCCTTTGAAGTGCAAGAGATGCCAGGTATCAGCCCGTATCTTGCTATCCACAAACTCGTCGTGGATCCCAAAAAGAAGCCCATCCGACAAAAGAAAAAAACCACGGCGAGGAGAGAAGTCAGGCGGAAGCCGCCGAAGTAAAAAAGTTGTTAGACGCTAAGTTCATTTGGCCTTGTAACTTCCCTGATTGGGTTGTAAATGTTGTGCTTGTAAAAAAGCCGAATGGTACTTGGCGCATGTGCGTGGATTATACTGACTTAAACAGAGTATGTCCGAAGGATAGTTATCCACTTTCAAAGATCGACAATCTGGTCGACTCTACAGCCGAACATGCCTTGATGAGCTTCATGGATGCCTATTCAGGCATCCATCAGATTCCCCTGTGGAAAAAAGATCAAGAAAAGACGGCATTCGTCACTGATTAGGGGTTATTCTATTATAATGTGATGCCTTTGGCTTGAAGAATGCGCCTGCTACTTTCCAACGAATGATTAATACAATCTTCATTAATCAGATTGGGAGGAATGTAGAGGCATATATTGATGACATGATAGTCAAATCCAAGCAGCAGGAGGATCACATTGCTGACCTCTGAGAAACATTCGCCACACTCAGGCGGCACAAGGTCATGCTTAATCCAAAAAAGTGTGTCTTTGGTGTTGAGTCTGGGAAGTTTCTCGAATTCCTGATTGACCAAAGGGGGATAGAGGCCAACCCTGAAAAAATACAGGCGGTAATCGACATGCAATCGCCCCTCACTGTAAAGGAAGTTCAAAAGCTAACAGGTTGTCTTGCGGCTCTAGGGAGATTCCTCAGTCGGTTAGGCGACAAGTGCCTCTACTTCTTCCAAGCGATCAGGAAGAAGACTAGATTTGAATGGGGGGGATGATGCTGAGGCGGCCTTCCAAAAGCTGAAAGCACATCTGCACTCTTTTCCAAGGCTGGTTAGCCCTTTACCCAAAGAGGCGCTTTACATGTATCTGGCTGTTTAAGATCATGCCCTCAGTGCCGTTCTCTTAGCTAAAAGAGACGACATCCGGCTCTCGGTCTACTTCATTAGTCACGTTCTTAGGAACGCGGAGCTTCGGTACCCCATGGTCGAAAAATTTGGCCTTGCCCTTTACATGGTTGTGAAGAAGTTAAAACCTTACTTCTTGGCACATCCGGTTGTGGTCTACACTGACCAACCAATCAAGCGGACAATGACGACTCTGGAATCCTCTGGCCGAATGCTCAAATGGGTTGTTGAGTTGCAGGGACTGGAAATGACTTTCGAACCAAGGAAGGCAATAAAGGGGCAAGCATTCGCCGACTTTATTGTCGAAATGACAAGGCCGGATAAGCCGGATAATATTGATCAGGTTTGGAAAGTGTATGTGGACGGGAGTTCCACGATGAACGGATGTGGTGCAGGCGTAATTTGTCAATCCCCTGAGGGAGACAAATATGAATATGCACTACGGTTCAAGTTCTAGGCCTCCAATAATGAGGCCGAGTATGAAGCCCTGCTAGCCGGCATCCGTATGTGCAAGGCGGCAAGGGCAACTAAGATTGACGCCTGCTCTGACTCTAAATTGGTTGTAAACCAGTACCATGGTGACTATGAGGCCACCCATCCGGCCATGATCAAGTATCTGCAAGCGGTCAAAGCTAAAGCTGGGACACTTAAAGACTTTCATCTAAGTCAAGTGCCCAGATCTGAAAATAATCAGGCGGATGCTCTGTCAAAGTCATCCGCCTCCTATGATACGCCTCCGTCAGTCTTTTGGAAAGTTATGGAAAAAAGAAGTATATCTGATGAAGAACCCATTGGAGTACTTGACCGAAGCTCTACCTGGATGGATAGCATCCAGGCATATCTTACAGACGGCACGCTCCCTGATTCACCCCAAGAGGCGGTCGTGCTTAAAAAACAGGCTGCAAGCTTTGAGATAAGACAAGGAGAGCTCTTCAAAGCAGGTTTCTTAAAGCCTCTGTTGAAGTGTATGACCCCAGAAAAGGGGCAAGAAGTTCTCGAAGAATTGCATGTCGGATACTGCGCCTCTTATATAGGCGGCAGATCCTTAGCCGTCAGGGCCAAGCGGCATTACTTCTGGCCAACCCTTGAGGCGGATGCTATGGAGATGGTTAAAAAATGCGACAAGTGTCAAAAATTTGGCAAGCTAATCCATCGTCCGGCCACTGACCTGACGGCAATCCACAGTCCAGTACCGTTTGCTAAATGGGGCATGGACATTCTGGGACCATATACGACTGCTGCAGGCGGCAAACGCTACATCCTAGTGGCTGTGGACTACTTTACCAAATGGGTAGAGGCAAAGGCGGTCAAAAACATCAAGACAAAGGACGTCATCTCCTTCATCTGGAAGAATATCATCACCCGTTTTGGGGTGCCTATATCCATGGTTTTTGACAATGGTCCTCAGTCTGAGACACCTCAACCCAAGACTTGGTTGGGAGATCAAGGGATCTCACATTATTTCGCATTAGTCGGCCGACCCCAAGCAAACGGCCAGGTCGAAGCCTTTAACAAGTTAATATCAGATGGCATAAAAAAGAAAATTGAAAGAGCTAGCGGCCTATGGGCGGATGCATTACCACACGTCCTATGGGCCATCAGAACAACAGCAAAAGGGGCAACTGGAGAAACCCCATTTCTCATGGTATATGGCGCAGAAGCCGTCTTGCCCATTGAACATTATGAGCCGACTCTTCGGATCATGCTGTATGATGAAGAGGCAAACTGGGATTCCACCAATACTTTTCATTTTTCATGGGGAGAGATGACGGTTACCCCTTTCGATTTCTCTATGATTACAGGTATTCCTTTCGAAGGCGAGCCCGTAGTCATAGAGTTCGTTAAGGGGTCAGACGAGAGACTGCGCGACCTTGTGGGGGATCGTCTTACGTCGGCCCTTTACGTGTACACGCAGTCTTGTCCGTACTCGGTTCTTGCCGACGAGTTGTCGGCTGACGAGCTTGATCGGAAGTGTACACCTGAGCAGCTGGCTCAGATATACATTGCTCACATTCTTTCCGTCACCATCTTGAGTGATCGAGGAGAGCGTTTCGATATTGGGTTACTTATTCGCCTCAGCGATTTGGGGCAAGTAGGTGACCTGAGTTGGGCGGAGGTGTCGTATGCCCGTATGCTTACAGCTATGGGCAAGGCGACCCGGGAGATGGATTCCGCGGCAGCTACTGAGGTGCCTCGGATCTCCCTTACGTGGCATGCTCGTATCCTTCAGGTACGTGTTTTAAGCTTCTTTCGGTTATTACTTTCGCTTTTTTTCCTTTAGTCTTATCTTTTCTCGGTTTCAGGCTTGGGGATACTCGTACCTGCCTTTCTTAGCCCCCAGGGTGCTTTGGGCTACTCGTTTTCCTATCGGCCATCGATTGGTCGCGATTAAGAAGAGACGAGCCACTTCTGCCGGCGACTTTCGCCAGAGGATCCTTTCGGCGACTCGTGCGTCGGTGAGTATTCCAACTACATGTGCATTCTTTGATTTTATTTATTTTATGACGATTTTTCATGTGGTTGTGTTTTATAGATCGATCTCCGTCCTTGGAGTTTGATCGTCGGAGTCCCTGAGGCTATCCGATCTGGCATGGTTCGTTGCCGTTTCCGGGCCCTTTATCCGGGACTCTCGATGCTCTAGAGGACAGACTCTTGGTTTTCAGGCGAGCGTGTTCTC
The DNA here is from genome assembly GCF_948465745.1 of Chenopodium album. Classification (NCBI taxonomy): domain Eukaryota; kingdom Viridiplantae; phylum Streptophyta; class Magnoliopsida; order Caryophyllales; family Amaranthaceae; genus Chenopodium; species Chenopodium album. The sequence continues at coordinate 25,020,741 of NC_137850.1, read as the reverse complement.
TGGCAGCTTTCGTCCGAGAAGCCTTTGGTTCCTGCGGATCCTCCGATCTGGATGTTACGTCCGGACTTGCTGTCTGCAGAGGATCGAGCTCAGGCAATCCTTGGTTATCCAGCGGAGCAGCTGGTGCTGCCGGAGGTTTCTTATCCGGCTTTTATAGCATCCAGGCTGACTCCTTTTCCGGCTTTTGTTCTGGTTAGCACTCTAACTCTCTCTTTTCCTTGTTTTTATTTATTTTTCGAAACTTTGACCCTTTTATCGTTTTTTTGTCATGTATATTTTAGCGGGTCGAGCTAGGTGGTTGGGTGCCTTCTACAGCAGAGATCACGTATACCGATGCTGTCGGATCGGTAATTCATGAGACCCTTCCAGCAGCGGAGGATGATGAGGGGATACTGTTTGTACCTGAGACGGTTGAGTCGGTATGTCTTTTGTGTATATGTACTTAAACATTTCTATTTATTTTTTGTTTCATATACATTTGTTTACTAACTGTCCTTGTATTCTTGGAACAGGTTCCGCGGGAAACCGTGAACGGCATGGTGAGGACTTTACGTGCTTTCCGAGCTGCTTATCGGAGAGCCCTCATGACTTTATCATGCCGTGATCATCGGATGATCGCGGTAAGTTTTATTTCTTTTCTTTTCAACGAAGTTATTACAATTCATGTATTAATCTTCATTTTGGATTTTCCAGGATGTGTAGCAACCGTCTAGTAGTCGCCGAGCACCCTGATTCCTTTTGTACACATATTTGTTATTTATTTTAGGAAACAGATGTATATATATTTTTTTTTGCATTGTTGTACATATGACACATTTGTATATATGTCATCATTATTATATTTTTTGTTTCCATGTGTACATTATTATCATTTTTATTATTAAAAGCAAAAAAATTTCGAGGGAGGGAAAGGGTTCCCGACTTACCCCCTCGAAAAAATAACCAAAACTTGAAAAAAGGAAGGCGAAAAGAAAACAAAAAGAAGAAATAAGAGAAATAAGAAAATAAGAAAATAATAAAAAAGAAAATAAGGAAGTAGGAAAAATAATAAAAAAAAAAAAGAAAAAGAAAATAAGAAAGTAGGAAAATAATAATAAAAAAAAAGAAAATAAAAAGAAAATAAAAGTAGGAAAATAATAAAAAAAAAGAAAATAAAAAGTATGAAAATAATAAAAAAAAAATTAAAAAATAAAAAGAAAATAAGAAAGTAAGCAAGAAAAGGGACACAAAGGGTTAAAAGGCAAGCGTATGATTCGTCTTAAGATTTCGTGAAGATTCCGTCATTATGTTAGCCAAAATGCGGAAATAAACCCAACTCATATGTTGCGACAGGGGAGACGCGCGCAACTACGTGAGTTGCGCGCGGCTGCAGCGCGCATGTGAATTAGTTGCGCGCGGATGTCGTGCGCAACTCATGAGTTGCGCGTGCCACCTGTTGGTGAACTTTCCTTTAAGCCGAATTTGTCGAAAATTTGCCCCTCTTGGGTCTATTTAAACGTGGTTTCATGTAGGCTTTTGATCATCTCGCATTCATTCACTTAGTAATATAAGAAACTAAAAAGAATTAGTCTCTCTAAATTCTCATTCTCTTTTTTTTTTGAACAATGGTGAAGACCTTTGAACAACGTTTGAAGCAATGGGTCACTTCCCTTTCAACCGAGGACAAACTAGCTTTCAAAATTTACCACCTGTAGGGAATATTTCAAGCATTATGATAACCCCAAACTTGAACCCCACTGTGATCATACACTAAAGTACGGTGGCGTTCCAAAGGGAAAGACAAAGAGCAAAAAGAGTCGCCAACAAATTTTAGGAACTTGTAAACCCAAAAGACAATCCAAAAGGACCATCAACTACTCCATAAGGTCTTGAACCAAATAGGGTCCGGGGATGAGGGTACGAATCCAATCTACAAAAGAAAGGACCCGCCCTATAAAATAGGCCTCTACTTTGTTCTGCTCGTATTCATGCGCGCTTTTCGAATAACATACAAACATTATATTAAACCTACCCTGTTTAATCTATGTTGGTTGAAATTAATGCACAAATAATACTATTATTGGCGATCACTTGAGTTAATATCACATTAGCCTAAACCAAATTATTAATTATCTTATTAAGCGTGATTTCAAGTACAAATTCCCTTTAACAATCATAAAAGGTGTGATCAAGCAATAACAATAAAATACAAATCAAGCAACATAATAATAATCAATCAACGATAATGATGATAATAACATGATAAGGCATAATAAAGCTCAATAATAATAGCAAGATCCTAGGCATGATACTAACAAGATTAATAACAATCCTAGCATGTCACTAAACAATAAAGATCAAAGCTTTAAACCTAACATGGTACTAACATGCTAACATGATATTAGAAATAAGTAAAGGCACCCTAAACATGATACTAGAAAGTATAAAATAACATCCTAACATGATACTAGGAATATTAAACATCCTAACATGATACTAGGAAGCATAAACAATAATAAGCATGCAATCTACATTGTGAAAGAAATAGGAAGTAAGCTAATCTACTTACTTTGAAGCCTCGTATCTCTTTCTAATAACAAAATACACAAGTTAGTAAACTTCAATGAAAATCAATAAAGAATAATCAAAGAATTAAAGAATTAAATTGAAATCAAATTAAACAAAGTTTAGACTAGTTTTGGACCAAACCCTCAGAAATTATCAACCTTTCACGTCTAGGGCGAAGGCAACTTCGAACTTGGCTAGGAGACTCTAAGTCTTGTGAATGCGGAATATTGTTTGAAAAGGGGTAGTTTAGAAATAGAGAGAAAGAAAAGAATTAAGGATGAGAGAATAGAGAGAAAGAGTTGATGAATATTTTTGTGAATAATGTTTGTAGATGATCTTGAAAACAGAGATTCGGACGCTATTTATAATGAAAAATAATCCGGAAAAACATAGAATTTGATAAGGAATAAAACTCCACGCTGTCGCCAGGAATTAACTCTGTCGCGACGCGACAATGTCTGTCGCGCGGCGACAGGGTCTGTCGCGCGGCGACAGAGTCTATCGCGTGGCGACAGCCTGTATTAGCGCGTTTTTCTTCACGCGGAATCCGATCTTTAATCAACTTGATCTACGGAATCCGTACAGAAGATAAAATACGTTTTTTTTAAGATAACAAAACAATATTTTATTCCAAATAAAAACCTTTTAAAGATAATTAATTATTAAATCTAATAATATTAGAATTAAAAGGAACTTTCTAGAAATTTCTAGAAAACTATAATTAATCCTAATAATTTTAGGAATAATAATTAATATTGGGCCCTCCTCTAGATCATTGGGCCGTATTAAAATAAATAACCGGGCCCAGTTTAGTATTCTGGCCATAACTTCCTCAATATTCATCGGAATCAGGCTTATAATATATCGTTGGAAAGGTCTCTTCGAGCCCCATCCATCTACACCATTATTGGACCCTTATCATGGACCAAAATAAACTGAATTGGACGCTTTCAAATAAATAAGGTCATTTTCAAAAACAGAGAGAAAAGAATTTAATTAAAACTAAACCGCATCACTTGGCTTTCGAACCACTTTCACCTAATTCGATAATAACACAACGTGCAAGGCATTCATCACTGGGTTTGGTTTTGGGGAGACACAAATGGGTGTCTACACCACCTAAACCCTCTATTGAATTATATGCAACTAGTGGTTAACTTTGATTTTCTTCATGCCACATTCATGGACTCTAACCACCATCTTTTCTTATTTAAAGGGGACGAAATTTTCCCTCTACCCGGTGAGTTTGAAGCCTTGCTAGGTTTCCCTACAAATACTCTCCCTTTGACTTATTCGCCTACCTTGTCGGATCCCAAACCTATATTCCAAAGATTTTTTTGGCTTGTCCGACAATGATATGACCAACATTGGAACTGAAGAAGGCGTGAACTTGATTCAATTTATTGAACATTTTGTCGCCCCCCGTGACAACATGACTAAGCAACGCTTTAAAATTCGTGCTTTATGTTATTGTCTTGTTATTAATTGTTTACTTAGGACAGGCAAAGAATACGGAGATTATTCCATGGTGTCCATAGTAGAGCAAATAGAGGGATGTCATTCATCCGTTCCTTTGGCTTTGGTGAAAACCGTTCTATGTTTGAATCGCCTTAGAGGAGACCCTAACGAAAACGGTTTCACGGGAAGTCCACTCCTATTACACGTACTTTTTTTTGTCGTTTATCAGCACAAGTTACGAAGTTGCGCTAGCATGACAAGCGCAATCTTCTGTGCTGCGCGCGCAACTGGTTTTGATGCGCGCGCCACCTGCTTGTGTAAAAATCGCGAGCTGATTTATTTATTTTTATTTTTTTTTTTTAGATTTGGCTCATGGAGCGTTTGCGAATTGTTGATCAGCCACAAAACCTTGAGGCTAATGGAGTAAGGACATTCCTTGGACGTTGAATCCTTTATAAGCATAAGAACAAAGAGGAATGGACGTCGTTTTTCTGTCATGGGGTTCCTAACATACATTTTGTAATTCCTTGGTGGAACATAAATAGTATGGTTGGGAATAGTCTCAATTGCCCTTACATTAGGCCTTTAGGCCTATCTAGTACTACTTATATTTTTCCTCGCAGGGTAATGAGACAATACGGGATGAAACAAATTATTCCCCCGTAAATTGTGATGCCCCTAAAGATGTGATTTTTAGACCCGAGCGAATTTTTCGTTGGATGGAGTATTGGTCAAGTCTTCCTAGATGGGTAGTACAAAATCCTACTGCGAGTATTGCATTATTTTCCTTTTACAAAGCTTGGATGAATGCGGCGAATAAAGGCGAATTAAACAAGGCTCGATCTCAATATCAAGCTGTCACGGCTCGCAATCAACCTAAGCCCTTGATGCATTCGGCCACCACTACTCCTCCTAGTGGCCAAAACAAAGGGGTGAGAAGAAAATTAGACTTCTCATCTCCTAATGCGCGTTCGAAGGAAACAAAAAGGAAAGCTCCCTCCAAACCTGCACAACAAGGTGTGATAATCAAGGAACCTTCGCAACAAACTCGAAAAAGGACTCTAACGAAATCTTCGGAAAAGGGAAAGAAGGTTGAAAAGACCCCAATTCCCAAATTGAAGAACAATGTATGGGTCAAGAAGAAGAGCGTAGGAGAAAGCTCTAAGGTTTCTGAAAATACTGCGATGGAAACTACTCCTCCATCGTGCGTGACAATTGAGGACATAGTAAAACCTTAGAGTGTTACAAAGTTTCGCCATTAGTTTTAAATTGAATAAAGTGTAATCACTACTTTGTTTTTTTTCGTTTACAATCTAGTTCAACAATGTCTCTCTTTTCTTTGAAATTCGAATGAAATAAAATGAGCTTTATATTTTTATATTTTGATATGACCGAATCATAAAGATTGCCTACGTATTCGCATTACGAAATCAGGTCTTTGCGTAGTTCTAATGTTTTTTTTTATTATGTATTTTTTTATTTTTCTTTAATCTCTTAGGTAGAAATTAAATGAAAAATTGATCAAACCTTGTTTAAAAAGAATTAAATCAAAGTTTAATTTTATTTTCCGAGTATATGTTATATTTAAGAAACACCCTCTTTTTGCCGCAAGTAGAAGTCGCAACTTCATTCAAACGTAAAAAAAAAAAATCGGGTTCGTAGTTTGTCATCAGGTGGCATGCGCAACATCTGTAGTTGCGCGAGCCTGCCGCGCGCAACGAAATTTGTTGCGCGTGACATCCGCGCGCAACTAATTCAGTTGCGCGTGACACCTGTGGCTCATATCTTTGTGCATATCATCCATATACACTTCTATTTCTTTGTGCTTCATATCATGCAAGAGAGTCGTAGCCGTTCTTTGGTACGTGGCTCCTGCATTTTTTAAACCAAATGGCATGACTGCGTAGCAATACGTACCCCAAGAGGTAATAAAGCATGTCTTTTCTTTGTCTTCTTTTGCCATTAAAATTTGGTTGTAACCTACGTATCCATCTATAAAGGATAACATCGCATGTTCAGCCGTGTTATCTACCAATATATCAATATGTGGTACAGGAAAATCGTCTTTAGGGCTAGCTTTATTAAGGTCCCTAAAGTCGACACACATGCGAACTCGTCCATCCTTTTTAAGGACTGGGACGATGTTCGCTACCCATTCTGGGTAATTACATACGCGAATAAAACCTGCGTCCAACTGTTTCTGTACTTCTTCCTTTATTTTTAATGCGACATCAGGTTTGATTCGTCGAAGTTTTTGTTTTACTGGTTTAGAGGTAGGGTTCAAGGGAATGGAATGTTCCGCAATTTCCCTATCTATTCCAGGCATGTCCTTGTATGACCAAGAAAACACGTCTTCGAATTCTTTGAGCGTCGATATGAGGGTCGATCGCTCTTCCGGACTTAAAGTTAAGCCAATTTTGACTTCTCTTTTATTTTCGTTAGTTCCTATATTAACTATTTCAGTTTCCTCAAAGATAGGGTTCTTTTGTTCTCGTTCATTCATTAGTTCAACCAATTTATTAATGTTATCATCTTCATTAGATTGATTGTTATAGCATTTGAAAGATTCAAGAGAAGGAATATACTCGGAAATAGAGCTCGTATTATTACAATCAAAAGAGAGTACATCAAGAGAAGAATCCTTTTTGGGATCTTCGTCCTTAGAACTAGAAAATAAAGACTCATTAATGGCCACAAGGCCTAGATTTTCAGCTTCCCTAGAATCTATAATAGATTCATCGTCCGATTCTTCAAACATCTTCCCTTCGCCTGTGACGATTTTCAGCTTATCGCCTTGTGATTGGTTTATTTGAAAGATTTCCTCCATCCATGCTCAAAGGTTTCATTTGAAAGGGTGATCAACGAGGTTGGGTCAAAAGCTTCATCTTGAATGGCGTTTTGATTGGTCATTGTAGCGACATGATTTTGCTCTAATCCAAATAGCAAATTAAATGCTTGCCCATCATAGCACCCTGGAGTTGGGTGTTTTGATTAAACGATACTAAGATCGTCATCCAAGAAGTAGCAATCATGAAATATTTCAAATCCAGGCTTCTTGATTCCTTCCAGAACTAAGGGTTCTGGAAAGTCGTAGCATGGGTAATCTTCTCCCTCCCTAATGAATTGCCCATTAAGGGTTTGTTGATAGGATGGGAGTAAAGTGATTATCCCTTTCTTATTATTATCTCTACGTGCTTTGTTTTTTGCATCGTGAGACTCCAATTCTTCTTTGGTTGGTTTATATCCCAATCCAAAAGCGAAGCTTTTCTTTGGGATAGGAAGTAAGAGAGATTTCTTCATTCCTATTCCCAAAGGCATCCCAAGAAAGTAACTACTCTTGAGTAAGATGTTGTTTACTATCCGAGTGGAATATGGATCAAGCTTGAATGGTTCTTCAAAGTCTTCTTCCATTTCAATTATGTAGATTGGCTCCGTGGAGAATCCCCACATGTCCTCTTCATCATTATCATGATTTATTTCTAAGAGTGATTGATCATTTATTGCTATTTTAAGTGGAGAAGCATGTATAGTCATAAGAAGCCCTTGATAGTTCAACCTAATCATTTGATGCAGTGAGGATGGTATTGCACCAAGCTCATGTATCCAAGGACGTCCAAGTAAAAGGTTGAATGTAGGTTTTATGTCCATAACATGGAATTCAACCATCTTTTGAATTGGGCCTGTGGTAATTGGTAGCTTAACAGTTCCACACACCGACCTTCTCGAATTGTCATAGGCCCTAATGCTTTGTGTTGTTGATTGAAAATCTTTTTCTAGATTTAGGCCTAAGTATTTTGCCGTTCGTAATGAGCATACGTTTACAGCTGACCCATTATCTACCAAAGTTAGAGGGATATTGTATCCCTTGCATCCCACAGTTAAGTATAATGCATTGTTATGGATAGTGTCTTTTAAAGGCAAATCATCATTAGTGAAAATGATTGATTTGTCGGATTTCTCGCTAGTAAGCAAGCTAACGAGATCCTGAGGGGTTGTGTCTGTGCTTACAGACAAAGCCGTTAGAGCGTTCATGAGAGATCCATTTGGTTGGCGACAAAGCCTTTAGAAGTACTTAGGAGTTCCCAAATGCTAACATTCGCCTTGAATTGGCGAAGTTGTTTGACCAATGGATCTTCCACCTCAATTTGAGGTGGTATTGGATTTTGTACTTGACCTTGAGTTTGATTTTGTGTGGTCGAAGATCCATTTGGTGGTGGTGCTTGGTAGACTCGCCCAGAACGAGTTAAATGATCTATCTCATTTGGGTTAGTTGTAGGATTCACAAACCAACTTTCTTCTAGAGGATTTGGATGTGTCTCCATTTCAAGATGTTCCATGAGTTTTGCTTGATGTCATTGTTCATCCAATGAGAGATTCGATAAATCTTGTGAGTTCCCCAAGAAATGATCCCAATCAAGCGCTCCATTTGTTTCATTTTGTAAACAAGATGGAGGTGGGACGGCGGCATACTTAGAGACATATAAGTCTTGAAAGTTGTCGTCCCGTAGTCCACATACTTCATTAGTTGTCCCTATGAGTATTGTGGATAGAGGTTCTCCTATAGGTGTGATATAGTCCAAAGGATTGAACATATCACTTCCCATATGGTCCTCATTGATGTGAAACACCCTAAGGGGGATGCATTATTGTTAGGTTTAGGCGTGGGAATTCTCCCATCGTCTACTAAATCTTGTATTTTGTGCTTTAAGACATAGCAACGTTCAGTATCATGTCCAACGCCTTTATGATAAGCACAATAAGCATTACCATCCCATTGAGGAAATTTTCTTTCTGGTGGAGTGGGTGGTGTTGGCCCTGTTGGCGCAAGTAAGCCTTTTTCATTTAATTTTTCTAACAATTCTTTATAGCTTACAGGAAGTGGAGTAAATTTCCTTTCTTTTGTCCATCTTTTTCTAGGATCATTATATCGATTTGTGTTATTGTATTGTGTGGAAGTCGCAAATACGTCAATAAAGGATGATGGATTATCATTCCCCTTCTTGTAGTTATTCTTAGGTTGATGATGATGATGAGGTTTGTTTGCTTTTTCTTTAGCAAGATCATCTTCAATCCTAGTAGCCACAGAATAGACCTTTTGAAAAGTGTCTAAACCAAGGTAACGTAGATGTTTGTTGTACTTTTCATGATAGTAGTCAATGAATTTTTGTACTAACTCGGGTTCAGGCGGCCTTTGGGCAAGGTGGGCCGCCTTTTCTCGCCATCTACCATAGAAAGCAAGGAAACCTTCATCGTCGCCTTGCTTAAGCATCTCGAGTTCACGTAAAGTTGACTTAAACTCTACGTTACTCTCATATTGGGTAATGAAAGCCGAAACTACATCTTCCCATTTTGCCTTGAATTTTGGATCTAGCACATAGTACCACTCTCTCGCGGTTGGGTCTAAGGATAAAGGGAAAGTCAAAGCATAGAGCTTAGGATCAACTCCCTTTAATGACATAATTCCAATAAAACACATTAAATGATTTTGTGGATTATTGGTCACCTTAAATATTGGCAAGTCCGTAGCTACGAACTTTTCCGGTAAAGCAAGTCCTGGGGGAGGAGCAAACTTTTCTGCGTCAAAGTACTTGTTCCCCATTGTAGAACGAAGAACTAGCTTCTCCAACGACTTTTCTTTGATTGATAATTGTTCCATCTTTTTTTGCAAGGCTAAGGTTTCAGCATTTTTCTTTTCAGTCTTTTCCATTTTCTTAATTCTTCTCTCCTCGACCTCTTGAGCCTTTTCCTCTCTCAAACGAAGAATCTCTTGTTGAAGTTCTTCGATGGTTGGCATTGTTGTTGGACTAGGATTAGTTGTCGAAGAAAAGTGGTTTGAAAGGGGTTGATCTTTGGGTGGTAAACGTAGAATGCGAGTGCCCGGGAGTCCTCTTTCCCAAGCTTGGAAACCGGCCCTAAAGGAGTACGAAAGGATAAGTAAATCGATACGCTTGTTTAAAAAGGGAGAAAAAAAAAGACGCAAAATATATTCAAACGAATAACATCACCCTTAACAATTCTTCAATGAAGATATTGTTTGGACGAGTCAATTTGTTTTTTGAGAAATCAAAATTGACTTGTTCAGTGGGCACGCGCAAGTAACTCAGTTGCGTGCGGCTGTCACGCGCAACGGAATCTCTTGCGTTGGGGGAATGAGTTGCGCGCGCCACCTGCTCGTAGGATTCGAGCATTTTTTTTGTCATCGTTTTTTTTTATTTGATTTTTTTTTTGATATCCTTTAAATATGACTCTAAATCACGAAGAGACAACTTCGTAATTGGGAACCTAGACCAAACTAAAAAGAAAAAAAAAGAAGACTATCCTAACACGTTGCATGTAGTCACATAATCACATAAGCATGCCATAAGTCAAGATTCACGCAATGCCGTTCTAAGGTCAAAAAAAGGCTTGGGTGTCCAAAGGTACCATATCTTAAGAAACGACGCACAAATCAATCACTCAACGTGTTGACTCATGGCATCGCCCTCCCAACATTTTGTTGGCGACATGGGTGGGATGATTGTTATTGATTTCGGGATAGAAGCCTAGTGTTGGCGACCCCTAGTCAATGAGCCCATCCCCAATGGTTTAAGTGTGCTATGCTTATGCATGATGCAATGTTGCTTGTTTGGTTTTTACTCCTGTGCAAAAGGAAGATATTATGCGTTCAAGTCTCGCTCTCTAACTAGAGATTATCCAAGTTAATTCTCGTTACAACCCATAGGCAACCTAGTATTGGAAACCTTGGACCATAACTACGAATTAATCATGTAACCTCTAAGTCCCCAGTGGAGTCGCCACTGTAAGGAGGGGGTTCCCATCGTAAGGGGTCCTCTCCTTAAATGCCCATGGCTCTTTAAAAGCCTAGGACTTTACACTTGTTAGGGTGTAGTAGGATTTGAATTCCTGACTGTTTAGGGGACCTTGAATTACAATTGATTCTATCATTACGCTTTTTTGTAAGAAACAAGTAGGGAGTCGCCAATGAGTTTTAGGAAAAACTCATAAACCTCGTTCATGTCTTTCTTCCATGTGGAGTTCATGGAATAATTAGCAGGAATCATAAGTTTACCCATGCCCAAATTGGTCTATAAACCAGAAATGAGTTCGGGAGCGAGGGTACTAAATTAACGTTCCCTTTAGAGGGGAATCGTTATCCTAGCCCTAGTGCGGCCTCTACTAGCTCTTTCTTTTTTACAATTTCATCACCAAACAATATATGCAACGCGATACCTAAAACTATGTTAGTTGATTTTATTTACACGTACCAATTCACGTAGGAATTACATCGTAATGTCGTTATTCTTTATTTAATCAAATTCGTGAAAAGGACAAGAAAATAAACAATATTCGCGTTGGCTTAAGTGATCAACCAACAATTATTTAATTCAATTCTAATCTTTATTTAACGCAAGATACTATGTGGAATTGATTAATTAATTATTTTAAAGGTGATCAAACAACACTAATTAATTAATTAAAGTTCTTTTAAACAAGAAAATAAATGTGATTTAACTAAGTGCTCGGGAATTTACCACTTCTCTTTGCTAGATCTCCATTTAGAATACTTATGGACTCCTTCTTGTTGGGGAACCTCCACCGTAGTAACAAAATATCAAAAGGGGTGCGTGTTTAGGACAAGAGGGGCTAGGTTGCACAAGTTCACAAGTATTTCGCCAGAGTTTTTTAGGTTATTTTCTGTCTGTTTAAGCCTCGGTTTAAGCTCTTATTTATAGGGAATGGTTAGGTTTAGGGTTACGAGCATTCTGCCGCAGCAGGCGTCGCGCGCAACAGGATTAGTTGCGCGCGGCATCCCAGCGCAAGTGATTCGGTTGCGCTGCTATGGGCAGCGCAACTAATTGTCTTGCACGCGGCTTTATGGTAAGATTCGATTTTATATTTTCCGTATAATTCTGAATCTTCCGCAGCGCAACTTTGGGGGTTGCGCTAGGTGTCGCGCGCAACTGAATTAGCTGCGCGCGGCATCCCGACATGACTGTTTGAGATGCCCCCAAGTGGAATAATAAGAGAGCGACACGTGTCCCTCTGAGAGGCGTCCAAATGGACCCTCTAGATGGGTGACACGTGTCACTCAGATACGCCCCCTGGAAATGGAGGCCTTCAAGGCCCAAATTCCAAGGGCGCCGCAAAACGGCGCTGCCCTAATCCCTAGGTCATCAAACCCTAGGGTAGGGCACGTTATCCTAAGACCCTATAAATAGGGAGATTCCCCCAATTATTGGGACAGTCTTTTTTGGACACCTCAAACTTTATGTCTTAATCATTAAGGCATTTATTGCTCTCTAAAACAGAGAACTCCTGAGCTTGGAATCCGAGCAGATAACCTACTTTCCGCACGTTTTACTCCGATTCCGTACTAAGTTAATCTTCGGAGGCGGACCTCCAACCATTCGGAGTTCCGTTTATTTTGCAGGTACATGCGCTCTTGCTGAATCCAGTCTTGAGTTGTAACTCTCACAAGGGACACAAAAAACCCCGAAATAGGTTTTGTGGTAAAAAATGGTTGTACAGGTGTATGGGTTTGATTTTTAGTCCCACCAGCCCTAAGAACAGGTATAGCATTACCACAGACCCTATGCCCTTCATCATCATGCTCAGTAAACATATCAATTATCTTGAACTCACTTAGAAGACTACTGAACTTAGCAAAAGTACAGTCTTCATATGCCAAAAATCTCACTCCTGTTTGAAGATTCTTCAAAGGGTCACAATAATGGAGCTTTATCATATTATCATAGCCTAGTGAATCAATCAATGATTTAAAGTAGGTGGCATTAAAATCAAGTGGAATATCATTGATTAATTTTACTTGACCACCAATGTAACAAAGATTAGGATTGTATTCCCACTTGCCCCCCTGATGCAGCACAATACAAGGTTGGATATCCATATTTTCTACACAACAACACAAAATATTGACCAAATATCAAATAAAAATGAGCAAAAATAAAAAGAGCATTCATTGCATTAATAATTTCAAGTTCAGATCATTACAAAAGCATTGTCATTGTTATGACATTGTCTAACAATATCCTAATCACAATGTCAACCATTGACAACTAATTATCCCTTAATCATTACTACTCTAACCCAATTGAGGGATACATTAAATACATACAAACTTCCCTTACATAAAAATTTTCCAAAATGATTCAAATGCATGTATATCTTTGTAGATTGCTATCATAACAAGCCCTGAAAGTGATAGACAATAGCAGTAGACTAGTAGCATACATGCAACAGAAGACAATAAAGCATTACTACACAAACCCAATCGAAGTTTATGGCAATAAAACATTATTAAAGTTGTTTCTTAAGTGTTTTTGCCCTACTCAATTGCTGCTCTTTATTTTAGTTCTGTTTGAGCCAAAATACCAAATTCCAAACACCCTACATACTACCCTTGTTTTTCACAAGTTTATTGCTAACATAGATTAGGGTCTGGGTTCGTCAATCCCTTCCAAGTTGTCATACACAAACAATTCAAATCACAACATCTAGACAACAACCAACAATTTCATAAACAACAATATCAAATTTAGCAAAAATAATCACTTGATCATAATCATTCTCGTCAAAACCCTAAACCCTAATAAACCCACGAATTTTTTTGCGTTTTTCACAAAATAAGTACATGAATATATGAAAAACGAGCGTACCTTGCAACTTTACCCAGAATCGGGTCGAAATTTCGTGAATTTACCCAGAATCGCCTTCGTCAATCCCTTAGCCAAACTGTAGCACTGCTTCTAGAACAGGGAAGAAGTTTGCGCCAAAATGCTTTTTATTGGAGATAATAAAATAATAAGTGAGAAAGTTCAAAAAAAAAAAAAAGCATTTAACCAATGATTAACTCACCTTGGGTTAGTTGTTTTAAATTATCACCCGAAAGTTAATGTTAAATCCTTAAAGGTGAAAAAAAAGTCACAAGTCCTTAACGGTGAAAAATGTCAAATGTTAAGTCCTTGTATTATGCTTAACTCAAGTACAAAATATCATTATGCCCTTGTTCCAAATTTATTAAAGCATTTCTTTTATCACGTTGTCACTTTTCATTTTATAAATTCAATCAAATATATCTTTAGTTATACTATCTAAAAAAATAAAAAATTCTTGTATTTTATTCCTGGTAAACATTAAAATGGATCAAGATTCTACATGACTGTATTTTTCGTACTTATAATTTTCAAATGTTAGTCAAATTAGAATTTACCAATAGTATCAAAATTCTAATCATATAACCGATTGGGTAATGGCAAAAGTACACACTCCTTTCGACCAATGCACTTTTTTTTTTTTTACTTGCAACAGTTTGACTTTTATACTATTTACATTTCTTACTTTGACTAGCTTTGGTGATTTATATGTTAGGAAAAATATAGTCATGTGAAATCTTTTTTACTCGTCTCGATTTACGAACACTTTTATAATATCAAATTTTTATAATTTTCACACATTGGTTATTAAGAGATATTAACGATTAAAAGAGTGCATTGACAAGCGTGAAAAAAAAGTGTTGCAAGTATAACGAAACAGAGGAAGTATTACTTTTTAATAACATATTAACTTCACTATCTTTCATATACAATTTTTTTATACTCCACATATTACACTTACTTTTTATTATATTCAAATCAATTAAATTAGCTAAAGTTATGTGTCGATCAATAACTGTTATCCGTTTAAATTTTTTTTCTATTCCTTTCATTCAAGTCCAAAGTGAATAATAATCTTACAAACGTTAGCCCCACGGCCACGACCACATTTGATAAGTGTAATACTTATTAAAACACGGTCGTATTTGGTAAGTATAACACTTTTTAAAACACGAAGGGAGTACTCTCATTTAAGGCCCTATTTACTTCACCTCAAAAATAATAATATTAAGTAAAAATAAATTCAGTTCAGTAAAAACAATTTCAGTTCAATAAAAATAATTTTAGTTCAGAAAAAATAAGTTCAGTTCAGTAAAAATTCAGTATCTTTAAAGACGACCTATAATAGAAAATCAGTAAATATAATTTTATTTTAGTAAAATTAATTTAAATTTAATAAAATTAATTTTAATTCAATAAAAATAATCTAAATTCAACAAAAATAATTTCAGTTTACTAAAAATAAAAAATTCCAATTTAACAAAAATAAGGTTAATCGTACAAACGTCAGCCCCACGGCCCCATACATACCCAGATCCAACCCAAACTCTTCACATTTCACCTTACCCAAGTTCCCCTTAAAAAAAAAAAAAAAAAGTTCCCCTCAAAAAGTCGCAACACACTACTTACCCAGAAAAGAGCAGACCATTTTAAAATCAACACTTTACCAAAGTTTATCTTCTTTCTTCAATTCTGGTTATTCTACTAGTACCACTATCTTCTGCCCCCAATCTTTCAATTCAACTGACAAAAAAGCATAAACAAAACCCATTTACCAAGCAATCCCCACAAAACAAATAAATAAAAACCCCCAAAAATGGAAACCCCAAATCAAGAACAACAAGAAATAATCCAACAAAACCCAAATCACATGATGTTTTTGAGAATAATGAGTAAACGACGAACATGGGTAGCTCTATTTGTCTTAGTTTATGGAATCCTTCTATACTCTTCTTGGAATCTGCTACAATCGATTCTTCATTGGTACAACACCACTCTCTCTCCTCCGCCATCTTCATCGCCGGAAAAAGGGTGGCCGGCGGCGGTGTATGCGTCGGTGATGCTCGGCGCAGTCTTCGGTGTGATGTCGATGGTTGCGGCGTTCGCGGTTGCGGTGCCGGCGATGCTAATGACTTGGATTACAATTCTTGTGCTGCTTACTTTCTGTGGTACGCGAAGGAGAGACTTAGTGGTAGAAGGGAAGAAATTAACGGCTGAGATTTCTGGGGTTGTGATTAAGATCTTGATCAAAGAAGGGAATTTTGTTGCTGCTTTTTGTGCTGTTTTGGGTTATTTTATGCTTGTTAAGAAAAATTCAAATGAAGCTGATTGAAGTGATTTTTTTTTAAAAAAAAAATTAGGTTCGGAATGAGGTTTGAAATTAGGCAAGGTAATTTGTTAGAAAATGTTCTCATGTATAAGTTGATTGTAAAATGCACATGTTACTTTTTCTGGAAAAATGTAATTGATACACTTTAATGTTGGACCATTTTGTATAACAATGGCTTTCACTTTTGATTTGGATAATGAGGTGGGCAGGTGGGTGTTTATGAGGCTTGGACCGTTGGTGTGGTGTTTATGGTTTAAGAGTTTGGAAGCTCATGTGTAAGTCCAAACATTATCTTTTGATATTGTATTTTAATTGGGATTTTAACTAATGACTAATGAGTAACTCCTTTGTTAAATATTTTCCATTTTGGACTTTAATTGAGTGGGTGTCATTATTTTCTAAAAATAAATTCTTAACAAAGGTTACACATAACTAACATATAGATTAGATATATATCGTGCTACTAAACATAAACACAATGACATGTTTGCTTAAAGGCCCTTTTGATTGACTAAACTAAATTAAACTAAACTTATTGGAGCTGAACTGAACTGAACTTATTGGAGCTGAATTAAACTGAACTGAACTGAACTTATTGGAGCTGAATTGAAATGAACTGAACTGAAAATAAGATGAAGAAAACAGACCCTAAGTGTATTCGTTATCACTAGTTTTGTGTCCGAGTGATGTCCTAATGATGGGATTTTGAGACAAATATTTTTATTCGATTTTTGAATTTTTACACTCATTGTTGATAATATATGGCATTTGATCATAAGGGATGGATGACGAAGATATTTATCGATGACTACACGGAATAATCACTTTTGGTTCATGTAGCCGACCCCACTTATAAGATTAAGGCCTTGATTGATTGATTAATTGTTGATAAAATATAATTCCTCCGTTTCTTTATAGTTGCAACACTTCTCTAAAATAGAAATGGTATAATAGTTGTAACACACTATAAAATAAAGGTTTTTATGGTGAAAATTGTACTATTACCTTTATTTAAAGCTCATGACCCACTTGATTATACACCTAGCAACCTCTTAACCCCATTTTAAGTATATTATATCATGTAAGTTCCACTTTTTTTAAATACCTGGTAAAATGTGGGCCATTTTAAGTGTATTCTACCCATGAGATCCCAAATGGTGAAAAAAAAGGTGGAGTACCCAAAAGGTGAAAAAACAAAAAGGTTAGTACCCAAATTTATACTTAACTCGTAAATAATTGGGGGAAGTAAGTACTTTCCCTATTCAAAATAAATGCCCACTTTGGCCTATATATTTACTAATGCGTGACTTTGATTAATAATATATGTTATTATAAAAAAAAGCATAAATTATAATAAGATGATAGTTGGAAACTTCATATTGATATGATTATACTAACAAGCATCTATGTATCTATCTATTGTAATCTTATATATCTCATCTGTCTTTTAATAAGTGTTCATATCGCAATAGAGGGAGTGATAAATACAAGTTTCTGTTTGGTTGACCTGGAGCTATTAATAGAAATTTTAACTAATCAATTGTCAAATCGTAACACATATCGTCGATATTTATAAATAAAAAATGTAACTCATAATATCTTTAATACTCAATATAAACCTTTTTTCAAAAATGCTCTCAAAAAACTCTCTCAACCCTGACTCTCAACCTGAGCCAAAAGATCAATCTGATCGTTCAATAACACCGATCTAGAGGAGGAGGACGATCTATCTGATGATGATGAACTTCCAGATCATGTGATTGATGATCCTAAATGCCCAGTTATCTTGCTATCTAAGGAGGAGAAACACAAGATACGTTGCCCATGGAAACATACCCTTATAATCAAAATGTTCAATAGCAAGATTGGCTACATGTCCCTTATGAAGAGACTCCAGAAGAAATGGGAATTGTCAGGAAGGCTTGTGCTAACTGCCATTGGACATGATTATATTAATGCTAGGTTCTCCAATCTTGTAGATTACAATCATGTTCTAACTTAAGGTCCTTGGCTGTTAGATGATAATTATCCAAAAATTCGCAAATGGATCCCTAACTTTGTTCCGGATGATGCTCCTCTTCGATTTCTCACTGCCTGGGTTTGCATACCTCATCTCTCGGTGGAATATTTTGATAAAGAGTTTCTTTATAAACTAGGAAGTAAGATTGGGAAGGTGATTCGAGTGGATAATAACACTGCTATGGCACAACGAGGACAATTTACTAGACTAAGTGTTGAACTAGACCTTTCAAAACCATTACTCTCTAAATTCTGGTTGAAAGGTCGAGTATGGAGGATCTAGTATGAAGGGCTTAGAATGATATGCTTTCACTGTGGGAAGATTGGTCATCAGGAAGACAAGTGTTCTAGCAAAGAGAAAGAAGACATGGACCTGTCTGACCCATTGGCAATGAGCTGCCACAAAATCATGCTCAAGATAGGATCATGTCAACAGTAGAGAAGCAGGACTACGGGGCATGGATGGTTGTCCAGAAACCACCACCGAGAAAGCGCCCTCCGAGACCGGAAAAGGATGCGCAAGTAGTAGTGAAGGGCAATAATGGGAAAATTTCAAAATTTGGTCAAGGTCAAACTGGGAATGCTAGAGGGTCAAGGTTTGCAATTTTGGAAACAGAGGAAAATCAGGAGCTTAATGGCAAAGGAAATAATTCTGCAACAAATTTGGAAGGCAAAGATTTGAATTTTTCCAAGTCACATATAGAAACTGTCGATTTGGAAAAATCTTCCCAAGACCAGGGGAGAGTGCAAAAATTCTAAAGTTTAATTCTGGAAAGGATACGGTTAGTTCAAAAAAGATTTTGCAATCTTTGGGAGCTACCAAACAAGGGCGTGAATCCAGGAAACAGAATAATTCCCTTCCCAAATTTATCCTAAAAGATAAATCAAATGAGCAGGAAAAAATTATCCCCCCTCGATCCTCGCATGATGCCCCAATAGGCAAAGAAAATATTCCTGATCTTTTCCAAGCCGTTAACCAAGCAACCAACCAAGCCGCAGCTACGACCTTCATCACTGACCTTTCGAAGCAAACCCCTCTAAGCCAGATTTCTACCTCTCCCAGCCATGTCTCACCTATTCCCATCCCCAATCATGTTGCAGATACCACCGGAGAAAATAATAGGAGCAACCTCTTCGATGGAGGAGTCATACCTAGCCACAGCAAACCCCCTGACTCACAAGATGATAATGGAGATTCACTCATGGTTAGCTCCGAGGATGGAAGCGCCAAAGCTAGTGATAACCCTGAAATTACCACATGAAATTATGCAACTTTGAGAATCATCTCGAGTGTTTATGAAGCCACTTTCCCATCTTTTGCTGATTTTATGAATAATACTCATAATCTTAACCTTAACACTTTCCCCATCACTTGTATGGTGTGGAATGCTCAGGGAGCTAGAAGTAATGATTTCCTTTCTGCCTTATAGGAGATTATCAGAGTTCACAAACCTTGTGTGTTTGCGCTTGTTGAGACACACATGGGGGGAGAACAAGCTCAAAGGATTGCTTCAATCTTAGCCTACAATGGTCATACTAGAGTAGATGCTCAGGGATTCAGTGGTGGGATTTGGGTGTATTGGAAGCCAGAACTTGTAATAATTAATCCAATTGAAAAATCAAACCAATATATTACTATGACTATTTTGAGAGTAGGAGAAGTACCATGGTATTTTATTACAGTCTATGCTAGTCATGACCCTACCAAACGTCAAGATTTGTGGAGAGATATTTCCAATTTTGCCTCTAGAAACAACAAACCGTGGCTTCTAGCAGGAGATTTTAATGAAACAAGGTTCACTTAGGAGAGAAGTTCCAGTTGCAATGATACTACAAGAAGAAGTGAAAAATTCAATGAGTGGTGGAAAGCAATCAACTTATTGAAGTGGAATTTTCGGGGCCATCACACACTTGGGCTCGGGGCAACTCAGTTGCAACCAGAAGAAGTGCGAGACTTGATTGAGGGCTATGTACTACAGATTGGGGTTTACAGTTTGACAAGGCTAGAGTCAAACACCTCCCGGCCATACAGTCAGATCACTGTCCGTTGCTCATCTCACCTAATGGATTCGCTCCATTGGACTCATTGGACCGTCCTTTTCGCTTTCAAGAAGCATGGTTAACCCATGAAAAATTCACAGACTTTCTCAATGAAAAATGGAACTCTATTGATCCCCTTATACCCCTTCTTCGAACCTTCAATCCTGGAACAAGGAAGTTTTTCCAACATATTTTGTGAAAAGAGAAGATTGATGGCTCGTATTAAGGGTGTACTCTTTCAACTAGACGTGATTCGGGATTGATCAAACTAGAGGAAAAATTGCGTAAAGAGCTTGATGATGTCCTTCAACAAGAAGAATTACTCTGGTTTCAAAATGCCAGAGTTGATTGATTGCAACATGGTGACCGAAACACAACTTTTTTTCACTTAAGTACAATTGTTCATAGGTGGAAGAATAAAACTGTGGCAATAAAACAGCAAGATGGCCAATGGACTTATGATAAGGAACAAGTCAAGAATGTGGTAGCAGGGTATTTCGAAGAGTTATTCACTGATGATGGGATTGATGGAGTTTATGATATTCCCTCGGGAGTATGCACTGAATTTTCTATTGCAGATCGGAATAAACTCAATCGACCCTACACTCAAAGTGACATTGATCTGGTTATTAAAGACATGGGATCGCTTAAAGCCACTGGCCCCGATGGATTTCAAGCCCTCTTCTATCAAAAGAATTGGGAGGTAGTTGCTCCCAAAGTGTATGAGATGGCCCTTTCGATTTTGGAAGGACAAGGTTTTCCGGACTCTTTGAATGACACCTACTTGGTTCTCATTCCGAAAATACAGAGCTTCCATCCCAGTTTCATCCCATAGGATTGTGCAATGTAGCAAATAAAATAATCACCAAGGCAATAGTGAATCGTCTAAAGCTGTTGCTACCCCTGATAATTTCTCAATCTCAGTCAAGTTTTGTTCTCGGCCGCCAAATAACTGATAATATAGTTATTGTGCAGGAAGTATTAGACACAATGAAAAGGAAGAGACGTGGTAAAGGTTATATGACTATAAAGATCGACTTTGTGAAGGCGTATGATCGCCTTAAGTGAAACTTTATACGAGATACCCTTATAGAGATGAACTTCCCGAATCTGATGGTAGAAGTCATTATGGAGTGTGTTACCTCTCCCACAATGCAAGTACTATGGAATGGTGAGAAAACAACCCCTTTCTCTCCTACCCGAGGCATCTGACAAGGTGACCGCTTTTCACCTTATTTATTCGTTTTATGTTTGGAACGATTAAATCAAGTAATTGAGGAGGCTATCTTTAATGGGAGGTGGAAACCAGTTTATGCTAGTAGAGGTGGACCTTTACTGTCAAATTTATTCTTCGCCGATGATTTGGTTCTTTTTGCGGAGGCTTCTCTTGATCAAGCCGTGGTGATAAGGGATTGCTTGGACCGTTTTTGTGTGGCTTCTGGACAGAAAGTTAGTCTACAAAAGTCAAGAGTATATTACTCTGCCAATGTGACCGAGCAGCAACAGCTTGACATTAATGCTACTCTAGGCATGGAATCAACTCAAGACTTGGGATTATACCTAGGGATGCCTACACTTACAAGCCGAGTGACAAAGGAAACTTATGCTCACTTGTGTGAAAAAATAGATAGAAGGCTTACAGGATGGAAGACCAAGTACCTTTCTCTTGCGGGGAGGATAAAATTGGCGAAGTCCACTCTTACGACTATAACGAATTACTCCATGCAGACAGCAAAGATTCCCCGCTTGATATGTGATAACATTGATAAAAAAGCGAGGCGCTTTATTTGTGGTGGAAATGAAGAAAAAGCTCGGGTGCATCTCATCTCATGGGATACTCTACAGCTACCTAGAAACAAAGGTGGAATTGGTATTCGTTCGGCCCGTCAAACTAATTCTGCATTCCTAACAAAATTGGGTTGGAGGATGCTTACGGAACCAAACTCTCTATGGTCTCGTGTCCTTCGATACAAATATTGCAAAGGGAGATGCGACATTGATATGTCTGAGCCTTCATCGAACATGTCAAATACTTGGAGAAGCATTATGGAAAACGCTAAGTGGGTTTCAAAGGGTTCGGCAGTTGCTATTGGGGATGGAAGAAGCACCCTTTTTTAGGATCATTGCTGGGAAACTTCTATGCCACTTCATGAGCTAATAATCAATTATATTCCTGAAATGCTAGATGGGTCAATTGTTGAAGAACTTTGGGAATTAGGGGAAGGATGGAAATGGGATAAATTTGCAAATTTACTCCCATCTCACATTCTGAAGCTCATAGCTGCTCACAAGGTAATGGAAAACTCTAAGATGGGCGATCTTCGGTACTGGAGAGGATCGAAAACAGGGGGATTTTCCATAAAACATGCTCTTACCATCATGTAAAATGATGAGCATATTGAGAAGGACACCAAATGAGATTTAGTGTGGACTGCTCCTATTCAACACCGAGTTCGAGTCTTTTTGTGGCTGATTCTTCACAATAAATTTCTATGCAATGCTAAAAAACTCCAAAGGCACCTCACTGACGACCCTAGATGCTCGAGATGCACTCAGAACACAGATGAGACATTGCTACACTTACTTCGTGACTGCCCCATAGCAAGGAACATCTGGAGGAGTGTTGGAGGGACTGCTTTCTATCCATCCTTTTATCAAGGAGACTTGCAAAGCTGGATAACCCGTAACCTCAAGGCTGATGGACTAATTTTTTCGGAGAAATGGTCCATCTGTTTTGCCATAACACTTTGGTGGATTTGGAAATGGCAAAATTCTGCCATATTTGGAATGCTGATATTCCTATTGATATAGGTAGCTTCTTAAGGGCGAAAGTTGAAGAAACTTGGAAGAATTACATGGGGGAATCTGATGTGACTGTGCTACACCAACAAACTTCCTTACCAAAAAGGGAAGTACTTATTTGCTGAACAACACCACCTCTTGGCTGGGTGGCTTTAAACACGGATGGTGTAGCCCATGGTGCTCCTGGACCAGCTGGTGGGGGAGTGGTTTTAAGAGACTACAAAGGACATTTTATCAAGGGGTTTGCTGCAAAATTTGGCCATTGTAATGCTTACAAGGTTGAGGTTCTGGCTCTTGAGTTGGGACTTCGTATGGCGCAGCAACAAGGAATTAACAAGCTAGTCATCCAAATGGATAACAATGCGTGTATTGAAGCTCTTCAAAATGATCAACTTATAGGTGGAGAATGTGTCCATTTGCACAATGTTTGCCGTAACATTATCAGCTCCTTTGGTAGTAATATTTTTTTTTTCATTGTTATAGAGAAGGTAATAAAGTGGCGGATAGGTTGGCTAATGTAGGGGTCGTCCGAATTGAGGGTACCACGTATTTCGATATCCCCCGATCGAGATACGTGAGACTCTTAGGGAGGACATTTTAGGAGTTACTAGTCCTCGTTTTATTGCTTAACTCTAGTTTGTATTTTTGGGCTTGGCCCTCCTTTGCATAAAAAAAAAAATAAATAAAAAATGTACGTTAGGTAGGATATCAATCTTTCCAAAAAAAAAGAGGGGGGGGGGATATCAATGATACATGTAGGAACAACATAGAGGCAGGTGCTCCATATTTGAAAAACCAATGCATACTTTAATATAATCGTTAGTTTGATGATACTGTCTCTATATTTTTGTAGTAAAACGTTGTGACTTTTTGCATTCTGCTGCATAGGCACGCCACTACTCCTGCAAGCACTCATAGCCAAGACATGTCTGTTCCAAATACTTGAAGCACCTTTCCATGGAATGGCAAGACCAATTCAATAATAGTTTGGGCTATAGAACAGGAAGATCAATTAAAAGATATTTCATAACACTTAACTAAAAAATAGGATTTTCAAAAGATATTTTTCTCAAATAACCATTCTCGCTCCCACTATCAAAACAAATTCTATCTAAATAAAATGTCTAAAAACGACACAATCCATTAAAGTCTTTAACATATCCTATTGACTAAAAATAACGAAATTACCCAACTTATAGACTGAAAATAACGAAATTACCCTTTTTAAGATACATAGAATGTTTCTCATCTTGAGAAACTTGTATTTTTTCTTAGATTGAAACAAATCCTTAAATATAATAATACTTAGACTTTAGGCTTGCTTTTATTCTTCAAGGAACTTCTATGTTTCAAATTGTACTATGAAGCACAAGTTCTTTACGAGGAACACTTCCAATGTGTTTTACTTAGTAAGTTCTTCATTGTTTTTTTTATTCCTTTGAGTGTCTTCCTTACAAATTCATATTTATAAGGATATTTGTCTTGTTCTGCATTCATAGAATTCTAAAACAACTTAAAACCTTTACACTGTGCTTGGGTAGCAATGGTGGAGGGAAAGGGAGGGAGGAAAGAAGAGGGAAGGGACGGAGAAAGTAATGTTACATTTTCCCTCTAATCTTTTCAAAATGGGAAGGATTTGGTTCATTGAAGAGGGAGAAAAAATCAATCATTCAATTCCATTTCTCTCTGTTTGTCTCCCTCTATGTGATACCCAAACAAGGGACCATGAATCCCTCCCTTTCTTTTCCTTTCCTTTCCCTCCATTCCCCTTTATCCAAACATAGTGTTAGTAACATTACATAGCTTTGTCTTGTGCCAACATCATCAAAACATCAAGGTTAACAAAGGGAGTGTTTAAGGGTTGGAAAAGAGGGAGTGGTTTTTGGCTGGGGGGTAAGGGAGGAGGTGGTTTCCAGACTAGGGAGAAGGAAGATCATCATCTAAAACCGTAGCATCAATCTTAGTTTTATTACTATATATACTAACTTGTTCAAACCTTCTTACTTCGTTTTCTTTGCTTAGTCTATTTTGGTCGAGGAATTGAACCAAGGATTCATATTTGGCATCATCATTGCCCACTAATAAGCTTTCTTCATTAAGAGTTGTTTTTATCAATATTTGAATTTCGAATCTTCCTCTTTCTAGTTTTTTTCTTTCTTAGAAGATCATCATCTACAACCGCAGTATCAATCTTAGTTTTATTACTAAAAAAATGGAATTCTCTCTTCTTCATCTTCATTTGCCATCTCACATATTAAACATCGTAATGTCGGGGTCCGGGGAAGGAGAGGGGCATGGTTTCGGTGGTGACTGGGGTGGGGTTCATTTGTGGTTGTGGGGACGGGGTTGGCCATCGGTGGTGGAGGAAAAGATGGGTAAGTTTGTTTTTTAATTATTATTTTACCAATCACGTGTTGTTATATGTCCAAGAACCTATTATATACAACAAGTTGGTTGATTCGGTTGGGTCAAATAAAAGCAAAATACCTCCTAAAATTCCTCTTAGAAAAAACAATACCTCCTAAAATTTAGATTATTACAACAATTTTAAAAGTTATTTAGATAGCATTATGACTAGCTTTCTTGTAATAACAAACAATATCATTTTTTTATAGTAAAAAATTGATACATTAATGTCCACCATTAGTAGATTTAATTTACAGGTCTTCAGTGAAAATAATTACTCTATAGATTTTTCGAGTTGGATTAAGATTAAGGAAAACATTTAGGGAAATTCTCATTAGTACACCTTTAAAATTGGCTTTATTTTTGGTACACTGTTAACTTTTTGTCATCCACTGGTACACCTTTACTTCATGTTTCTTCACACTCCTACATCTTGATGTTATTTTTTGCTAAATTCAAGCTCAATTTGGAACCATTAAGGATCAATTTACCTCAAAACCTGACTCGAACTGTTCTTAGCACGAAAAAATTAAAGACATGAAAACTAAGACATTTCTTGACACACAAAACAAGGCAATCATGTAATTTTTTTTTAAAGTGGTGCTTAAACTCAATTTGGATCCCTTAAGGGTTAATTTGATCCACAAAACCTTAACAGAACAATTCTTATTGCGCAAATCAAATCGTATAATGTTTAAAAGGGTAGTTTAGTCTTTTTCCTAATTAGTTAACTTAATGGGTCCAAATTGAACTCAAATTTAGCAAAAATTAACATAGAGGTATACCAATGGGAAGAAACATAAAGTAGAGGTATACCGTTGGGAAGGGAAAAAGTTAACAGTGTACCAATAAGAAAAGTTAATTCTAAGGGGGAGTTTGGTTAGAACAATGGAAACGAAGTGAAAAGGAAACAAATAAGAGGGGAGAAAGGAATTATTTAACTATTACCTTTTCATTTATTTGGTTTAACTATGGAAAAGAATCACTTTGTGTTTGAGGAGGGTAAGGGTATTTGTTACCTTAGGTGTTAGAGAGGTAACAAATAGGTGGAATCCCTTACCCTTAGGTAAAGGTAATAATTACCAAACCTTCTAATTAATAAACATTTGGTAACGATAATGGTTTAACCGAATCCGTTTTCAACACAAAATATACACTAACCAAACATGTTGTAAAGGTGTACTAATGAGAATTTTCTATTCATTTAACAACTTACTCCCTCTGTGTTTATAAATAACTGAAACATTTTGAGTTTCAGGAGTTTTAGGAAGGTTGGTTGAATTTATTAAATTAATAGGTAGGGGGTATAATTAGGGTTGTAAAATAGGTTGTGTTAGGGGATCGTGTTAAATAGGTTGAAAAATCCTTGACCCAAACCTAACCCATTTATTAAACTAGTTGAAAACCCTTGACCCAAACTTAACATGTTTATTAAATGGGTTACCCAGTTAACCTTTTACCCACATAGTACTTAACAAACTAATTAATAATCAATTTAAAAATTAAAAAGACATATATCATAAATTCATTAAAAACAACACTACAATAGTTTAAAGTTATTTGTTTAGCAAAAGATACTACAAGAGTTTAAAGCTAGTAGTTGTAGCAACACAACTATACATGAGAATTGTTCCAATTAACCGCCAACTTTTAATTTACAAAGATTCAAAATTTTAATTTGTTCTCCAATATAACAGCCAAAAAATTACCATTATGTATTAATGGTGCCAAGGCAATTTACAAAGTTACACGTTTTTAATAAAGATATTCATTTTTTTACTACTTATTAACAATGCTTTTTCTGCATGGCTGGCCACACCGTGTGGTAGGGGGTTACTTATTCATGAGTTATTTAGGGGTTACTCAGTCGGTCAAGGGTTACTTATTCAGGGGTTACTCAGTCGATTAACGTGTTTTTGCTAGGGTTATTTAGTCGGTCAGGGGTTACTTATTCCAAATTTACTCAGTCCATTAGTGCGTTTTTTGTGTGATAGTAACCCCTGACCGACCGAGTAACTCTTGAATAAGTAACCTCTGAATAAGTAACCCTTACAAGTAACCCTGACCAAACAAGTAACCCCCCTGACCAAACAAGTAACCCCTGAATAAGTGACTCCGACCACACGGTGTGGCCAGCCACATAAAAAAAATTGTGCTTAATTATTAATAGGTTAAGCGTATCAGGTTCGGGTTAATGGGTTGTTGTCCAACCAATTAGTATAATCGGGCTAAGCATGTCAATTTCGGGTTGCCCGTTTAATGTCATGTCGAGTTCGTGTCTATCCAATTATGTAAACAAGTCAAAAAATTTTGACACAAACCCGCTTATTTCGGGTAGAGTTCGATTCGGTTATCGTGTGTCGTGTCATTTTTGACAACCTAGGTATTCGTTTGAGGAAACAAAATAAAGTAAAGGGATTAGGACCATTGGTTATTAGGAAATTATTCAAAAAATTTAGAGAAAATCATATTACTTCGTCTGTCCTTAAATATAGTTCCTATTTAACTTATTTGGGGGTAAAACTTTGAAAACTTTGACCATTAATTCCCGTAAATTTATAAAAGATTATATGTTCATGTGGAATTCATCAAATTTTATATATTTTTTTTGGTGTTTATCAAATTGTATATTTGATTCATCAAGTTTTTATAATTTTTACGCGTATAAAAATAGAGATAAAAACATTTTAAGACACGTTTTGGAGAATGTGAAAAGTCAAACGAGAACTTTATTTAGAGACAAAGAGAGTAAAAAATAGAAAAAAGTTAATAAAAAATAAAATGATTTATTTATTTAAACACGACCGAAAAGAAAAACATTTCATATAATTAAAAACATTTCATATAATCAAACACGAAGGGCGTATAATTTAAAGGTTAAGTTTAACAACAGTGGCTAGGTTGTACAATTATGAAGGTTAAAGAATAATTATGTGGACATGGTAGCTAATTAAAGTTAAATTTTATAATGTTTAAATTTTCTTCTGTTTTTTAAAAAAGTCAACCAAACAAGCCCTTAATGAATTTTTTAAATTAAAATGTGTTCGAGGGCTTCAATTTATATCAATCACATATCAACGATCAAGATTTTATTTGTGAAGGTAATCAACTATGGCTTAAATGTAGTCGACTACTCATAACCATTGGGATTTGAGGTGATACCAAGAATAATATAATACTGCAAAATTATTTTGCAAAATTTATACAAATCTAACATTAGTTTCATTCATTAACAAAACTACATTTAACATGTATTCTATTTTTCCGAAAACCTGTAGTGTAAATAATATACAAAAATTAATATACATGAATAATACTTGGGCTATAAGCCCTCCTCTATTACTGTTAAATGACAATTGTTTCTCTCACCATCCTTTTGTCAGGTCGACTTGAAAAATAAAGTTGTCACCCCCAACACATCTGGAAACATGAATTACTTTATTTTTGTAAAGCCCTGTAGTTCCACATAAAAATGTATTAATAGCCAGACATTATAAACACGATGACGAGGAGAGGCGTGAAGATATACGTAGTCTTATACCTAGTCAGTCAAGGTAACGTAGGAATGATAGAGATACGGGATACAACATACAGAAACAGAAAGTACAGAAACAATGGAAATTGCTGAAAAATGGACAACAGGCCATTTTGAGTGACCCAAAGGAAAAAATTAACTTGCAAATGTTTGAAGTCAAAGCATAATTCAAAATTCAACTGGTATGCTACTAATTTTAAGCACAGAAATACGACTGGGGTACACTGTAAGTCTCAAATTGAGTTAACTTGCGGTTTGTATCCTTAAGGACTTGTACAATTTAACACTTCACCAGGTACACAGCAGCTAAAGAATAATATATACAAGCTCTTTCAATCCAATGAAAGCTGAAGGTACCTGGTGAGGCACATGAAGCCACAAGGACCTTGGTGAATTACCAGACCTAAACACAGTAAAAATAATAAGACTTTGGATTACCAAAACAGCAGGGTCACCGAATGAATTTTCCTATCACTCAAGGACACTAGGTGATACCCGAAAAAAAAAAAAAAGGTATAATAATATTATCAGTCAATGAATCCAGGAAATGTATCTGTGCAAGAGTCTCCATGCAGACTAGGTTGAAATGTTAAGACTGTATAGACTAATGAATATACTAGATTGTGGACATAAGATGCTGCTTGATATGGACAGACTCATGTCAAACATTTCATATATGCATGTCTTGTTCACAAAACATCTGGAGAAATAAAAATAACAGATTTCGCACACAAATTATTTTACCAAGCTTACTGTGGCAAAATCCTTGGGTCTGTTCTACAACTAAGTGGAATTATGTTGTTAAGCAGGCGGTAAGGATCGACGACATGTCGGACATTCCATTTTTATGTCCATCCACCTCTGTAAACATCCAGAATGGAAGAAATGATCACAAGGGGTCACCTGCAAAACGAAAATCCTTCTTTTGTTATGCCCATTCATAAATATGTAAACACCTTGACTCAACTGAACATAAACTTTACCATGCGGTCATTAGAGTGGTCAGAGAGATCAATGGCAGTCATGCAAATGACACAATCAGTGGTACGATTTGCATCTTGATTGAACCGTCTATAGTAACTGTACTTCTCAGGTAGGATCTGTCATAACATAGAAAGTGTTCTGGTCAAACTAGTAAGCATGAATTACAAATAATTATAAAGACAAAATAATAAAACCCAAATTAGAAACTAATCCCAAGATGTACAAAATCAAAATCATCAAATGTCCAGTACCAATCTCCATCCTCACTATGATAATATTTTCAAAGACATGTTCACTCCATGGAGCTGCAGAAAGTAGGAGATGTGAGCTATATGAAAATTATTTGTGGAAACATTTGACACTCCACTGTTTTTTTTTTTTTAAAAAAAACCACATTTTTATTTCAGGAATTCCCAAAATAATAAGCTAATTTCTTAATTTAGGGACCTAAACAAATAGTCCAGTTTCTAAAGTCAGGAAAAAAAAAAATTATATTTCCCAAGTTATCATTATATCTATGTCTCAAAAATCTGAAGGGGGGTGGTGATGTAAAATTGAACTAGAAAATTGTTTTTGCAATGGTCCTAAAAATGATCTCCAATGAAATATTGCATTCTTTTGGGGTAGACAGCACAGAAACTTCCCCTTTACGACGTGGAAGGT
Organism: Chenopodium album; assembly: GCF_948465745.1. Classification (NCBI taxonomy): domain Eukaryota; kingdom Viridiplantae; phylum Streptophyta; class Magnoliopsida; order Caryophyllales; family Amaranthaceae; genus Chenopodium; species Chenopodium album. The sequence goes on along the minus strand of NC_137850.1, from coordinate 24,990,284 downwards.
CAATTTGCAATGTACTGGGGAATCAATTCTAATTTACCAACGTCAAAGAGAAGATTATAGATTGGCACTTTGCTGAAAGTAATAATCTTTCTATCGCTTGACCTATGGTGGCTTTGGAGGTGACTTATCGTGTTGCCTTATAGAGAGCTGCTAAAATTCCAAAATATGTTATAGGATCTCTGCAATTCAATTCAGAAACGCAAGGACAATTTGGTTCTACAGTCACTAAATCAGTCAAACAGAACAAAATTTCATACATGTGTTTGTAGGGTTGTACCTCTAGAGAGTCTGGTGACAAAGCTACAAAGCAGAGTCTAGGACTAGCGGGTGATGGCGGATAAAGTATTCAAATTTTGGTTATTGTTTGGCTCTTTGCCTTGAGATAATTGCACTTGCAAGAGTTTTAGATCTAGTGTGACAGCTTGGTTTTAAATAGGTATAGTTAAGATGGATAGGGACAATGCAATTAGATTATGAATCATGGAAAACCATTGCTGAGAAGGGAAGAATGGACTATCTTGACAAAACAATCTTTCTGAGAAGCCAACAAAGCTGATGATTGGTTGGCTAGAAAAAAAGAGTTGTGCAACAGAGTATTCACTATCCTCATCGGCAAACACTTTTGTGCTGAGGTTCTACTCCTGAACTAGCAAAGACTATTGAAGAAGGCTTTGCCCCTCATTCACAACAAAAACAGCTAAAACAAGAGTCGGATCAAATACATAAAATAGTTCATAATCCACCAAAACATATTCTGGGCCTAGTCTATTATTAGATTAATCAAGATAAAGAGAAACATATGCTAGCTCAATTCATCAAAAACAATAATTTTGTAACAAAAGAGCAATATATATTTCAAGTTTTTGAGCACATAGAAGTCAAATGACTCAACTAGGAAGTATATTATTTATATCTAATAATTTGACACAGAGATTGTAAACTTAGGAATTTCCAGGCCAAAGCTAAATCAGAATTCAGCAGAACCAATTACTATAAGTATTAATCCAGCTTAAAAATGGAAATTATCATTGAATTGAATCAGAAATGCAGCCTAAGATACTGCCTGCTCCCTGTTAACAGGTGGTTTTTCTTTCATTATACTCCTTTGCTATTGGGAAAGGGAAGAGTTGAAATCGATAGGTATCCTTTGGGCTATCTTGAACTACCCAGAAAGGAATGTCACCTAACATATATGTACAAAAGGACTCGCAGAAATCACCACATAAAAAATAGATGCGTATCAAACCTGACGGGGTATAAAACATCGTGAACCAAGGTAGTGTTGAAGTAGAAGGACCAGAGCCTGAAGCCCCATGAATGAGCACAAGCATATACACCAGTTCTTATCAGGCCCAATTCGCATAAAGTTGTTAGGGCAGCCAAATACATACAATGGAATTGCTAATCGAGTAATGGTCATGCCTAAGATGTAATGTGGGTGAAGCGGTTTTCTTGAATCACGAATGACGTTGGTAACAATTTGAGGTATCCAAAAAGAATACATAAGCAGAAGGATAACTCGCAGAAAATTATGGAATTCGTACATAATCAGAATGCCTCCCAACAATATACCATCTGCAAACAATGTATGAAAGTTGAATTAGCCATCAAAAGCTGACCAACATCGACAACATATTCATACAATTCCCCTCCCCCTCTCCCTATCACCAAGAGAGAGAGAGAAAGAGAGACAGAGAGAGAGAGAGAGACAGAGAGAGAGAGAGAGACAGAGAGAGAGAGAGAGAGAGAATAGTAGTAGTAGTAGCAATAAAATATTACTCCCTCAGTCTCTTTTTGTTTGCTCCATGGACCACTTGTTTGTGAGAGCTTTATGAGTCATATGGGGCTAAAAACAAGGGACAGAGGGAGTAAATACTAGGATACATGCAAGGTATAACTATAAAAGGGAATTAGAAAAGTAACATTCTCGGGTGCAAGCCATTACGAATTACACGCACAGCTATACCCCACAATAACCTATGTTACTCGGACTCTTTGTTTTACCTCAAGTACCCGTGTCGGACCCTCGACACTCGGACATGGGTATGACACTCGGACACTTCATTTTAGTTCAAAATCATAAAAATTTTCCACAAAGTAGCCGAGTCGGACACTTGGACACATACCCGTGTCGGACATGGGTACCCAAGTCCGAGTAACATAGACAATAACTACTACAAAATAAATACTGGAAATAGAACTGAAAGTGAACACCATACTAGTTACAGGCATGCAAAAAAGGGGATAAAAAAACACATACAAGCACACACACACAAAAAACCTATGTCTGGATCAGATAGAAACGCAGGATAAACAGATACTTCAGGACAATCTGAAGCCAAATTTAGGCATGCCTGACAGAAATAGAACAGAAAGTTAACACCGTACTAGCTACGGCAGAATAAAGGTAAAGATACAAGACCAACTAAAGGGAAACTGTAAAAGCCCTATATCAGACACTTGGAGAACATCATTTGCCAAAAGTGGAAGCAGATTAAGGGAAAGGATAGAAAGCAACAGCAGCTGCTGGAAAATAGAAAAAGCAAGATAGCACATAGTATTCACACTTCAAAGATGAACAAGGTCAGGGTCAAAAGCAAAGCAATGCAAAAAATCAACCTTTTTAAGCTTATTTCTCAAGAATAAGTTTCTTTTAAATAAAATAACAATAAAAATATATATTTTTTTTAAAAAAAAAAAAGTAAAAACTCAACAATGTACAGTATGAAAAAAGACACTCACAAAATCGGCTGTACAGTAGTGATAGTTCACGTCTCATGGCTTCCCAGCCTTCGCCACTGTTTGCCGGTCTACTTGCCTTCCATATTGCCAAGAGGTAACGCATCTCAAATATAGAGAACACAACAAACTTGAAGAAGGCAGCAGTTGCAAAAGCATTAAACAGGGATTCTGAGTGCATAAGGAAAACAGAGTTAAAATCTTAAACACAAGGAAGAATATTAACAACACTTGTGATGAATTTTAGGTTGATAGCATACCACAAAATTGCAAAAGCAAAAGAATAAAATACAAAATAACAATCACAATCGCTTTATATCATTGAATTAAGATCTAAAGACTAACAGCATACAAGAGGAGTATACAATGACATTCCATCACATGAATTTTAGGTTGATAGCATACCACAAGATTGCATTCTTTATGACATTGTCCTCTTTTCAAGAGGAGTATACAATGATGGAAGACATAAATCGTGAATCATGTGATTGCTGTTAGTCTTTATATGCTTAATTCAATGTTATAAGAAAAGCATACATTGAATTAAGCATAAAAAGACTAACAGCAATCACATGATTCACGATTTATGCCTTCCAACATTGTACACTCCTCTTGAAAAGAGAACAATGTCATAAAGAATGCAATCTAAAACCATGACTGGAAAAGTGTAAGCTGCTTTGACAACATCCTGCTGACATGGGACACAGTTCAGCATAATACATCCAGATAATTAAATGAAGTATTTTAACTTTTCATGATTTTTAATGTAGTCAAATATAGATTTGAATTTCTAGCCAACACAAGCATGAACCACCTCCCACTCCCACACAAGAAAATAGTTGGGGCAGCCAAGAAAGTAGAGGAAGGAAAGCAATGGGAATCCAATGTATAAAAAATTAAAAAGGCTCAAGGCGCAATGACATGATGAAGCTCCTGATGCGCCTATTTGAAGTGAGGTGCACCATATAACACATTTAAGGAAATTTGCATATGTGTGACTCAGGTGCACCTCCTTATATGTGCCTCGCCTAGAGCAAAAAAGGCGCTCTACCCTAACCGCCTAGCTCCTCGGTGCCTAGGCGCCCCTTTTTATACACTGGGAAATCAGAAGCAAATGATCAACAATCAGCAGCTGTAACTAGTAGCCATGGAAGAAAAGTTGTGTCGACTTCACACTTATTCGCCTTATCATTTTATTTTTTTTTTTTTTTTTTTGGGGGGGGGGGGGGGGGGGGGGAATAACAAAGTTTGCCCAAACCTCTCATAAATGTGCCCACACTCATTTCATAAGAACCAAAGAGCCAGATCCCAAATTAGGTTCGTCCAAACTAGTTAAAAATTCGTCCAAACCAGCCCTTGATTCAAGCACACTTCTTTAAAGCCTTGGAATTTGGGGGTTTTGCCTAACCAACCAAACCAAAAAAAATTTAAAATTAGCTGGGTGTACAATGTTTTATTGTGAATTAATTGTAAAGTTACCCTAATATGATCAAAAGTTACCCAAATATTCATAAAAGATAACTAAATTTTTATTGATTAAGTTTCCCTCTTTACAGGAGAAAAAATAAATCCGAGTGTGTTAAGGTTAGTATATCATCCTTATACTCCCTCCGTTACGAGTTACATGCAACAAAGGACACTTTTGCGGTTCCCAAGTCAAAAGATGTTAAACATAGTTAATGAAAAATAAGGGCATATACTTAAGCATTAATCCAACCCAAAAAATAAAAAAAATAAAAAAATCAAAATTCACACCACCACAAACCGTCAACCCAACACCATGAATTCATGAACTACCACCACCTATTACCACCACCTATCACCACCACCTAGCAGCACGAAACCACCCAGCAGCGCGAACCCACCACCATCACAAGATTCGAACCCACCACAAGATAGATTCGAACCCACCACCACAAGATTCGAACCACAATCCACCACCACCAGATTCGAACCACAATCCACCACCACCAAATTCGAACCCACTAACCACCACCGCCAGATTAGAACCCACAAACCACCACCCACGAACACAAAACACTACAAACCACAACCCACGAACCCAAATTCAAACCCATAATCTAATACCCACCACCCACAAACCCAGATTCAAACCCACAACCCACAAACCCAGAATTCTAACCCACGAACTAGCGAACCCACGAAGCCAGCAAACCCACAGATTTGGAAAACTATGAGAATGGGGTTAGAGGAGAGAAAAAAAATAATGGGGATGAGGAAGAAGATGAATAAATTTAATGATGATGATGATGAAATTTAACGATGAAGGTGGTTGAGAACTTGGGATGATGATGAATATAGATGGAGGATGAATGATTTTGGTGGAAATGATTAAGTTAATCAATGTTTAGGTTTAATTTAATAAAATAAAATCAGTAGTTTAATTAGGATGTTTAAAAAAAATTAAGGGTAATTTGATCAATTTACACAAAACAACTTATCAAAAAAGGAAAGAAAAAAGTTTGTTACAAGTAATGTGTACCAGCTATTTTTAGTAATTGTTGCGAGTAATTCGTAACGGAGGGAGTAATACTTATCCCGCGGTCTATTTAAATTTAAACTATCAGGTTTAAAGTTACCCTAAATTTTTTTAAACATTACCCTAAGTTTGTTTAACTTTTACCTTAAAATTGTTCAATGTACACTACAATAAAGTTATTGTACACCTGTTACACACAAAAACTTTTGAACGTACAAACCCATGGTTCACTAGATTTTAACCCTAAATTCGGTAAAACCTCCCTCTGTTCATACAAACTTTCTACCGAGATAATTAAACTTTACAGGATACCGCTTAAACCTTATGACTTCCCTTGTAATAAAGTTTTTTGGATCTTTATTAGTTGTTAGATTAATTTTGCCACATCGCTTGACATGAGCCACAATAATTGAGAGTATTACTAGGATTGGTGACCTCTTCAAAGACCTCATGTTGATTCATGTACCCGACCCCACTTATTGGATTAAGGCTTTCAAGCAGAAAAAGAAGAGAAGTTAGAGAAATAAAATTAAATAAGGCTACTTTTGAATACCATAAGATTAATGAAACTTCTTTAGTAACCCCTAGGGGTGAACATGGTCTGGTTTGGTGCGGTTTGAGTCTAAACCAAACCAAACCGTAAACTAACCCCCCCCCCCCCCCCTCTTTTTTTTTCTTTTCTCATTTAGGCAAATGGAATTAAATAATTTTAATGATTGTTCTACTCCATATACTTTAAAGAGTAATCACGTGGGATCTACTTAGATTTGTCTCGAATTTTAATTTTCAAGTATATCTATCAACTATAACTAAAACAAAACATTGTTGACATCATTACCCTCAAACTATCCTACGTGTCATTCTCACATTAACAATATTCACTCCAATTCTTTGTGTGATGTCATCAATTATTAATGATTTTTTTTAATTTAATTTTTAATCTACACTTTTGACTTCAATGTATAAGTGTCTATATAAAAATTCCAAGTTTCTCTCCTAAATTATAGTTTCACATACTTAATTTGTTAAACGTTTGATCGGGGATTCAAATTTTTCTTTTTCTTTTCTTAAGTGTAAATTATTTTTTATATCTAATTCTAATCTTCATATACATTGTAATGCAACAGAACTTATATAACAAGAAATATTAATTCTAATAGTGCATCGCACGGGGAAAACCTAGTAAATTTTTATTACAAAAAATCCCAATTTTGCCCAATTTACTTTTAATAATCCAATTTTACATTATTATCTAATAATGCAAACATTTAAGGGTTTGCTTTGTTTGGGGTTTGACAAATTGATGGTCGGTTTAATGGGCTACCTTGTCACGTGTCGCTTTATAGTTGGTCTAATTGTTTTTTTTTTCCTCTCCTCCCCTTCCTCATGGCAGCCATGGTCACCTCTCTCTCCTTCTCTTCCATGGCAGTCATGGCTGCCTACCTCCTTACCGCCACCCCCGAAACCGCCCCAAACCCCTTTCCCTCCTGAAGCCACCCCCTTCCCCAACCCAGAAACCACCCCAAACCCTTTCCCCCACCCCTAAAACGGCAAAACACCTCCCTTTATTTCCCTCACCCCCCTGGCCCCCTCAAACCACCCCTCCCTTGTCCCTTCCCCCCGAAACCACCCTACTGCCAATCAATGGAAGGACAGCTCAAAATGACCTTCATTGGAGGTGAAATCCATCCCCCCCCCCCCCCCAACCCCACCCCCACCCTCCCAAAAAAAAAAAAAAAAAAAAAAAAAAAAGAGGAAGAGTGGTGGGATGGGGGAAGAGGTGAAATTTTTATATAAACAAAATTTCACCTCTTCGATTTCTTAATCATAATTCATATAAAATCTAGTCAGTTCCTCTATAGTCTCCATTTTCAATCCGTATTAAACTTGTTAGAATAAATTATTAGATAATTTGTTTGACTTCTAGTTGTTTGTACAATAGATGATAATCTGTATGTCATGCCTCTACTATCCCATTATCCCCTATTGGTTGATATAAGTTTCACATACCCTGAGCTAATCTAAACTTAGCATGGCTGCACCTGATTCTTTATCGGATGAGCTATTTTCAAGTTGAAAACAATACACTTTCAGAATACCTAACATACTACTACAGCTCCCTATTTGTTTAAGCTTAGAAGAACAGGTAAATGAATCAAACAAATAAAGAAAAAAGTCCTTTTACTCTACAGTCCTCCACATTCCAGAAATCCCGAATGAGCTATTTTCAAGGTGAAAACAACACAATTTCAGAATACCTAACAGACTACTACAGCTCCATATTTGTTTAAGCTTATAAGAACAGGTAAATGACTCAAACGAATAAATAAAAAAATCCTTTTACTCTACAGTCCTCCACATTCCAGAAATCACAAGCACCTCATTAAGCACTGCTATGATTAAGTGGAAATTAACTTACCTACTAGTATTCCAGCTGTCAGGTGTAGAAGACAGAAATAAGCATCCATAATAGCCTGTTGACCAATCATTAATATAGAAACTTTGGCAGCTCCCTGACAAGATCAATTATGACGTTTTACTCAAAGAGCTGGCACACATCAACTCACAGTTGCGAAAGTAAAATTAAAAAAAATAATAATAATAAATAAAAAATCGATCTTACAGATTGGGTATTGCTATGCTCCATTTGTCTAATCAGTAAAAGAACTTGGAGAAAAGACACCTGACGCATGATATAGTCAAGGGAACCAAACCATACAAGTGAAAATAATAGATGCAGGGCACAGACAGATGACAAGAAAATCAAATTAAACAAGGATACAAAGGTAACCATCAGTGTATAGTTGACAGCTTTGTTGTAATAAACCTCTACATTAACAGAGGTAGCATTCAGCAATAATGAAGAAAAGCAGTCTCCATCTTCGTCTGCTGATGGAGATTCCATTAATCCCTCTATATGATACCGATCATGATCTCCATCTACAAGTAGACACCAAAAAATTCAGAAGCTCCATAAAGGTGACATCAACAATATCTAAACTGTACACATAGGACTATAATTAACCCCTAGTGGACACCGTTAACAACAGAAGACCTAGAGAGAGAAAGAAAGTTAAGATGACATGCAAAACAAAATCATAATAATGAGGGCCACTACACATGCATTTGCAGGACAGTAGAAAGCTCATTCGTCTGGTCTAAAAATAAAAACAATCAACATGGTGACACAATTATTAGAGTAGAAGAATTTTAACAACAAATAGTAGGAAGAGTGAAAGAAACACCAATTTGAATTTTTAGAAAGATGCACATCTTGATTCAAACTATTAGTTTTATAATTCAGATATCATCATACTTCGAGCTTTACATTGTGAAAAAACGTCAATAAATGAATCAGATAAATCAAATAATACCACCATTTCATTAAGATGTTAACACTCTCCAGTCTCCACTTTAGTCTATTTCTTAAGGAAATTTTATCAGAAAAATCCTTAAGCAACTTTTTTGTCAGCAAAACCTTTTAAATGTTTTTGACAAGCTAAAACCTGATTCCAATTTTTTTTTGATAAAGACCACCAGCCCCAGCTTTCCGACGTTAACTGTGTCTTTGTTGCGTTGAATCACCATTTCTGGTGTTAGAAGTCAACCAACCCCAATTTTTGTTTCTTATTTCCACCCCCTTCCCCCCCCCCCCCTCTCTTCTCTATTCCTCCCACTCATTTAAACTCGTCACCATTTCATCAAATATCCATCATCTCTCATTCAAAGTGTCATTGATTTCGAGCAAGTAAGTTCCTTTATTTTATTTTATTTTTAAATTAAAGTCTTTCCTAATTGAATTCGACCAAAGTGATTGTTAATGTCTTGTGTAATTTATGCATAGTTCATTGAGTTTAATGTTTTTAAAAATTTGGGTCTCTTACCAAAAGGAAAAAAAAAAAAAAAAAAAAATTGCGATAATGACAATTGATTTTGTGAATCATGCAACAATCGTGGTTCCATTTAAGTACTTGAGATGTGAGTTGCGGTGATCCTGAGAGGACTTCATGGACCCATGGCACCATGGTAGAATAGGCTGCAGATGAGAAAGAGTAATAGGGAAAAGGTGGGGATTAGAAAAAAAAGGGGTTGAGAATAAGAAGAAAAAATGGCATGTGTCCTTAGGGGTGTCCGTTCGGTTTTCGGTTTGAATTTAGCCCAAATCCGATCCAATCCGAAATATAATTCGGTTTTCAATTTTCTAATCCGGTCCGAATTTCTCTCCCAATCCAATCCGAATTAAAATTTGGTTATTTGGATCCGATCTGAAAATCCGAATTATAATACAATATTTTTTAGCGCCTAATGCGATATAAAAATAAAGCTTTAATATAATTACAAGTCTTCAAAATCATTATTAAAATAAATAGTTCAATATCAAGCCATTAATTAATTAATACAAAGTCTCTCTAATATATTTTATGTAGTAGTAAGTATTAGAGCTAAACTTCAAAAATTAAAGAAATACATATTTATACAAGCTTAATTTTACAATTCGGTTTTCAGTTTGCATTGAATTCAATTAGAGTCAATCCGATCCAATCCGAAAATTCAAATTTTCAAAAAAATTCAATCCGATCCGATCCGAATTGATAATTCGGTTTGGATTGGATTGAATTTCGGTTTTAATCCGAATAATGGACACCCCTATGTGTCCTAGACATGGGGAGTTATCGCAGGATTTAAGCAAGTAAATGTCGAAAAGTTAGGGTTGGTTGTCTTCAACAAAATAAATTTTGAATCGTCTTTTTTCCAATAAAAATGTTGCTTTAAAAGGTTTTTATAGACAAAATTTCCATTTTATAGAGTTGTTTCTAACACTTTCACTTTATTCCAAATATTTTGGAAATGTTTTTTATTATTATTATTTTTTTTGATAAATATATTCCCAAGCCTACCACAACTTACGCACTTACACACAAACTACCTCAAAATCTTCTTTTCAAGTAATTATCAATTAGGTTTCATCTAACTCCCTCCGTCCCCAAAAAATTCAGAAACAGATTGAGAGAGAAAGTAGGTATGAGTACAACCAAAAAAATTTGTACCCAACATTTCTTGCCAAAAATTGGGTGTACGCAACGAGTGTGGGGACATATTGGGGACTGCTAAATTGCCTAAATATTTTTATGGTCGTCCACCTTCACAAACTTGAAAATTCATCCCAAAACAAAATAAAGGAAAACATTACTTGGCAGTGGCGGATCCGGGGGTACACAGAGGTACAGCTGTACCCCCATTCTGGAAAAATAAATAAATAAATAAAAAATAAAAAACTGATAACAAAAGAGACAGCCTATCTACAATATTGGGTCTCTTAGGTATTGTTAAGTAATTGGCTAAAGCAACAAATCAGCCTTGCCTTATTTGTGTTTAATTCAAAGAGACCGCCTGTTTAAAAAAATGGTCTCTTAGGTTTTATTTTTAATCTTTACACGTCAGGTTAGTACTTTTCGATCAAAGAGAGCTGTTTTCACAAATAACTGGTCTCTTACGTAGTCTCTTTTTTTATACCAACAAACACATTTAGTACTCAATTATAATTTATAGGCCTTGCAGATTGAAATGCTATATTATCTCAAAATTTAGTTACGAAAAAATTATTGTATGCACTCCATATTTTATTTTGTAATTTTATTTTATTATTTCTTTATTATCAAACTTAATTTTGTACCCTCATTCCCCAGATCCTAGATCTGCCACTGTTACGACATATCTAGGGCAAGGCAATATTCGTTCCACATAGCTTCTTTCTCCAAAATAAGAGAGTGTTCCAAAGTAGGGTTTGAAAAGAAAAAGTAAGAAAGAGTGTGTTGTAAGTAGGATTTTATAAGAAAAAGTAAGAACATGTAGGATGTGAGATTTGTGTAAGAAAAAGTTTTCCTAAACAAAACAAAGCAAAAGTGTAACCAACAAAAGGAACGGACAAAAGTAGAACACATAACATAACACCAATGGAAAATCAACAAAAAGCTTAGAGAGAGAGGAGAGAGAGATGATATCACTTAAATCCTTATATTATTAAAAAATAGAAAATAAAAATAAAATCTTAGAACCAAAAGTATTTAAATGTAAACAAAAGAGGAAAAAAAAAACAAAAACTTTTTTGTTTGGTTAATTAATCATAAAAAATATACTTCCTTTGTTTCTTTTATTTGCAACACAACCATTGGGCATGCTTTTTTAGGAGATGATTAAAGTATGTAAATAAGTGACTTTATCATAATATTTTAACATTGAGAATAGAGAAGGGTTAGGAACTACGTGTCTAAATTATTTTGATTGATTTGTCCGTTTACATAACCTAATCTCTTCCTCAAAGTGCATGCAATGAAGGTGTGTTGCATTGTTGCAGAGGAAGTAGATGACACTAATGAAACATCAGGGCGTCAATGCGAATAGAACTTGAATATAAATGCTCATACGTTTAGAATTCACTATATAGCCTCAACATTTTAGCCTACATCTGAATTATCTTACATGAAGTCAAATGATGTTAATAACTTAAGGTTGTTTAGATCCAAAGCTCCTAATTTCATATGATACTTCTTAATAGTTTTTGCTTTATTCACGTACAAAAACTATCATGAGTATTACAAGGGTTCCAATACTGAGGAATATATGTACATGTCATCTTAAATATGGTGGTTGAAAAATCTAATTATTTGGCGAAATAGCAATTACAATTAACAATCGCAACTGGTGAACCTATAAGAGAAAGAACACAGCTAAGTGGTTTCCATATTAAACAGAAAAGGACAGAAGAATAAAGAAAGATAAACAAATATTGAAAAGAAAGATGTCTAAAATAAATCAGATACCATTTTGCAAGGAAGCAACACGTGAAACTTGAGCTGCAATTTCAATATTGCAGTGTTTCTCTATGTCATGAACTTGAGCTGCAAAGAGGAAATGAACATACACAATCAAAATATCAACAAGTGTCAATATGCATACGGCCATACACAACATAAGTGATAAATAAAAGAAAGGCTAATTACATTTTTTTCTTCTCCAAATTTTATCATGTGGTGAATCTTGAAATACTTGTGAGGAGAAAACTCCAAGCTGCTCAACATTTAAACAAAAAAAAAATGTTCAGTTCTGATAAAAACAACCTTACCCCAATAGACAGCAATCAATAGAAGCAGTGGCAACAACAACAATTGCCACTCAACATTAATAATGTTGTTAACAATTCTAGTCATCCATTACCAAACGCAATAACTCAAACATAGGGTTCTCACTTGGTAAATCTAAAAGCCCTTTGGAAAATAAGGTTTTGTTCACTTCACCTTATTATTGCTGAACTAAAATTATTTTTACTAAAATTAAACTATTTTTCCTTAATTTATATTTCATATTATTTTTACTGATTAAAACTTATTTTTAATGATTCTCGATTATATTTGTTCTTTAAAGTTACTAATTTTTACTGATCAAAACATATTTTTACTAAACTGAACTTACTTTTGCTGAATTTGATTTATTTTTACTGAACTTAAATTATTTTTACAGAATATGATATTGAATGAGGTGAGAGAGCTAGGCCTAAGTTAAAAACTCCACCAAGGATAGGACAAAAAATGATATAATTTTTTATACACAAGCAAAAAACACAGTTGCACACTTTATGGCAAAACAAGTTTTTAGATATTCAAGTTTGCAAAGAATTTTGTACATCAAATTTAAATTTCAGAAACTCCTGAATCAGAAATTTATCCCTTCCATCATACAAATATTCCCACAAGATACATGAGCCTAGATAAGATCCACCTTTCAGCTTTAAGAATATGAAACTCCCGACAAAAGCAAAGGCAAGATCCCTAAAAAGGCCATATCTGACAATCAAAATCTAGCCACTCATCCCAAATAAAAAATATGAAACAAAAACAATGAGATTGTAAATTTAGAGAAAGGATATGAAGGTACCAAATGATATGGATTAGATAACAGGTAGTCTTCTTCTGGACCAAACTCACCATCTTTTCCACTGCACAAGAAACCGTTAGAATTTTTTTTAAGGTTACAAGACCCATGGGATTCTATTCTTTTTACAGTTATACATCCACAATATATATCAGTGGTGGAGCTGAGAGAAAAGCATGTCCGTCCAAATTGATCTCTGAAGTGTATTCACATAGAATATACAGATCCAGTAACAGCATAGATAGATACCTGTTCGCCACCATTCTTAGTTGCCTAAATGGCCAGATATATACACCTTCTACCCGAATTTGAGCACTACCTCCTTCATGATCATCATCAAAAGCGTCATGAAATATAATAACTCCCTGCAAATAGAGTTAAGGCTTGAGTAATCAGCAAAATGATGACAAGTAGAAGATTGTAAAAACATTCACAAAAAATCATTATACCATCTCATATCCAGAACTTTAGAGGATTGATCAGCTCCTACTGTTTTCTATAGCTTATGGTTAAATGCATTTCTGTAAGGGGGAACTAAACATGTAAAGAAAAAAAAAAAGTGCAGCACTAATATACTTCCTCCGTTCACTTTTTGTTACAACATTTTGACTAAAAGTGCGTGAGCTTTTTATCAAACTGTTGTAGCTAAATGTGCAAGGAAGAGGTTATAATTTTTCTTTGAACATCAAAAAAACATTGTGAATTAAATTTGTAGAAATAGTAAGGAACAAGACCTCCAACAATTAAAGTAAAACAGCCACTATCAAGTATCCAGTTAACATACTAACTAGGGAAGTAAAACCTCTGACAACAAGGAGTTAATAAGAACATTGTGTTAAACCCCCTCCCCCACCATTCAGCCACCCCTGTTGGCGCCTAACCCAGCCTCCCTTGCCGGCCCGACACCCCTCCTCCACCCCTGCCGTCGCCCCTTCTCTCTACTAGCCAGTCTCTCTCTCTCTCCGCTGCATCACTCTCCTACTGCTCATCAGTAACTCCTCCTACCTTCAATGGCGTTGGCATCAGCAGCGGTGATGTCGAAAGATAGTAACTTCCGGGAGGAGTCGAAGGACCAATTAGCCAATTTGACCACTGAAGACATCGTTAGAGCTTCTCGCATTCTCAATCACAAGATTCGCATCCTTAAGGTTTTCTTTTTTTTTCGTTTTCTCTGTTTTTAGCTTGACAATAGCAGAATTTCGATTTAGGGTTTGAAGCTTTGTGAATTGGTTAATGACGAACTTGATGCGTTTAATTGATCTTTTGTTAAACATAAATAGAAGAACCATTTTGAAGAAAACAATATAATCACTCCATCCTTTTATGTTCTACTCACTTAACGTAAATACGCAACTAAAAAAAATATTGTTAGAGGTGAGTGTGTTTATAATAGAGTAAGAGAGAATATAAAAAGATAGGGAAGATGTAAGAATTAGGTGAACAAAATAATAAAGAGTGTGGAAAAGTGTAATTATTGTGAGCTATGTTACATTGACACGGGTACGGGTATCCGATATTGGTACGGATCCGAGTGTCCGATACGTCATTTTCAAAAATTTAGGACACAGGGACACCGCCTTAACTTTGAACTCGGGTACGGCAATATAAGGAAAAAAAAAAGGATAATTGTGGCAAGTTCCCATAAAAATGTTAACAAGTTTTTATGTATTAGACTATATGGTGTAGTACTATTTACCCAATCCAGAAATGTACTGCACAAATTTAATAAAAAAAATATAAAGTACTCTTATTTACTGTGCAAGCTTTAAAAAGTATAGATTATAATTTCTCAAAAAAAAAGAGAAAATGAAGTGTGGGGTAGCGTGTAGCAGTACTTGTCGGTCTTTCTTCAAAAGAAAAGTAATACTTGTCAGTCTATATTTCTCTCTCCAGCCATAAGCCATTTATTTTTTATTTCTCTCTCCTCTCTCCTCTATATTGTTGATTCATCTTCTCACCATTTTTAAAGCTCCAAAGAGCTTGAAGCCATGAACTCGCCAAAGCTTAAAGTTAATAGTCTGAATTTCTGAGATTTAATTACGGCCGTACCCGAGAGTAAGATGACGTATCCGGAACGGATTTCATACCCGGATCCGTGTCGGGTCGTACCGACCTGGGTATGACGGTAATTTTTCCGTGTCCGAGTAACACAGATTGTAAGGTGTAAGGGGTAAAACAATAAAAGGGATAACCCTAAAATAGAGTAAGCAAAGTGTTTAGAGCAAAAAAGAAACATTGACCAAAATGGAAATTGAGTAGAAGTGTAGAAAAATAGAGAGCGGAAGGATTACTTTAAATACATATATTCATTGCAATTTAATTTTTTATTTTTGTCAACTAGGGCCCAATTTTTTTTATCTCAACCATACGCCTCCGAAATGCCTGGTAATGGCCAAGGAATATAACAATCTTGTCATAAAAGTTAATGATAGTAGGTGTGGGAAAAAGAGATAAATACAATGAAAGATTGAGAAAAAAGTCCCCCCCCCCCTTCCTTCTTTTAGCATAAAGGAATCATCCATTGGAATAGGCACATAAACCCTAAAGCATCAGCAAGCAATCTACTATTTATGCATTACATCAGCAAAGTAAGAAAAATTACAAGTTAGCTGGGTTTAAAATCAGCATTAAAGCTTTGAGTTTCACTAACTCACACTTAAATCCATAACAAATGGCTGGCGCCTATGAAATCCAGTAGTTTGTTGCGTGTACAAGTCGCCAGAATAAGTAACAGAGAAGGAATAACAGATGAAAGCGAGAACAATTTCTCACTTCACAAGGAAAGAGCCAGGACTTCAAAAATTGTGCACATTTCTTAAGAATAACCCAAACAACAGTTACACTGTTATACTATATAGAGCAAGGGGGAAAAAATATCATTATTTTTCCTGTCATCATTCACCTGTTAACTATTCACAAAGTGATTTAGACTGTATCCCATATGCACATAATCACTAATTGAAGTATGCAGATTTAATTTTTCAATTTCACAGGCTCACATGTTCATGAGGTCCATTAGATGAAACAAACGTGTTCATCAGGTGTACATTTACAAACACGTTTACAAAAATGTCAGCTTCATTAGGTAAAACCTTCAATTTTATCAACAAATAAGTGCAAGAATACTAAGGCCCCGTTCTTTAGAGTTGCTCTGCTCTGCTTTGCTCTGCTGAAATCTGCTCTGCTTTGCT
The DNA here is from genome assembly GCF_948465745.1 of Chenopodium album. Lineage (NCBI taxonomy): Eukaryota > Viridiplantae > Streptophyta > Magnoliopsida > Caryophyllales > Amaranthaceae > Chenopodium > Chenopodium album. Next base: position 24,973,925 of record NC_137850.1, on the reverse strand, counting down.
CTGCTCTGCTTCAATCTGCTCTGCTCTGCCCTGCTCTGCTTAAAATTAATACTTAATATTGAATTATTATAAAAATAATGTATATTTAATAATAATAATAATAATAAATAATTAATACTTAATGATAATAATAATTAATATTTAATAATAATAATAAATAAATAATATTTAATAATAATAATAAATATTTAAAAATAATAATATATAACTAATATTTAATAATAATAATATATAAATAATATTTAATAATAATAATAAATATTTAATAATAATATATAATTAATATTTAATAATAATAATATATAAATAATATTTAATAATAATAATAAATATTTAATAATAATATATAATTAATATTTAATAATAATAATATATAAATAATATTTAATAATAATAATAAATATTTAATAATAATATATAATTAATATTTAATAATAATAATATATAAATAATATTTAATAATAATAATAATAAATATTTAATAATAATAATAATTAATATTTAATAATAATAATATTAATAATAATATAATTAATATTTAATAATAATAATATTAATAATAACATAATTAATATTTGATAATAATAATATTAATAATAATAATATAATTAATATTTAATAATATAAATATTATTAATTATAATTAATATTTAATAATAAAATTTAGTAGTAGTAGTAGTAGTAGCAGCAGCAATAATAATTGTAGTAATAATAATAATAATAATAATAGTAATAGTAATAATAATAATAATAATAGTAATAGTAAAAATAATAATAATAATAATAGTAATAATAATATTAGTAATTATAATAATATTAGTAATAATAATATTAATATTAATGAAATCTGCTGTGCTCGGCTCGGCTCTGCTTTGCTCTGCTTCAATCTGCTCTGCTCTGCTGAAATCTGCTCTGCTCTGCCCTGCCAGAAGCTCAAAAGAACAGGGCCTAAAACTGCATCCAAGTGCTAAAGTACGTGATACAGCAATTGCTAAAGATCATCGCAATTTGAGGACGGGCTCCAGGATGGCCATGCTATACCATGAAAAATGTACCATCAACCTAAAGCTGATACTCCCTCAGTCCTACTTTAATCTTCACCCTTCCCTGTTACATCTGTCCCAATTTTATTTCATGGACCAATTACTATTTTATTACCTCTTTGCACCCACTACCAAAAGTTAGGGTCTCACACCTCATGGAATTAGAAATCAGTTGTTTCATTGCAGAACGGCTATTAATCATGGATCTTGGATTTGACAGTACACAAAAATCTCACAATATAACACCGCGCAGAGATTAGTGTAAAGATTAAATTCAGATGGAGGGAGTAGTTGTTGGTCCAAGATGAATTTGCATGTAACTAAAGCCACGTTCAACTTGAAGTTACTCTATGACAATAACAAGGTAACAATTGACATTTAGAGGGTATCTAAAAATGATAGGGAAGGAACTGAGAAGCAGAAAGTTGCATGAGCAGATGAATTTGGAGTATAATTTTTGTACCAGAACAGGTTTTGCTGGTTGGTTAATGGCTTTGTTGCCTACAGTCAGACTGCATAAAAAGGAATATGTCCTGAGAAAATATCTAATTTAGGGAAGGGTGGAGGAGACCCACCAGGCCACCATAACTTGTTCTATCATTTCTGTGAATGCTACTTCAATTCTTTCAGCCTGGTAATTTTTCGTATCTTTCCAGAGTAAACAATTCCTTTGTATCTCTCCTATCGATTAAAAAGGAAAGCACCTTTCACCTCTTAGCCCATAAAGATGCCAACAAAATCACCCTAACCTCAAAATCTCAGGATATGCAGCTACTCCCTTAAAAAAATTATGACCATTCCTCTCCAGCCAAATACTCCACAGAATTGCCATCATACCTCCAAAGCAATTTCTTCTCTTTCTCCCTTCCAAGTTCCAATTCCCACAAACAAAACTTGTGGTCATTCTATAACAATATAAGAAAAATCCAATTTCTCCATATGCAAAAAAAAAAAAGAGATTTCTTTCAAAGATTGCTCAAACTAACTAATACTTCCTTTGTTTCTTTATACTTGCAACACACACTTTTTCACGGTATCAATAACATTTTACTAAAAGACACACCAGCAATGACATGTGTCATCTCCTGGTGTCTTTAGTTATTTTTCTTTTTTTATTTAAAAAAATCTACGAGAATTATTTAAGGTAACAAATCATTGACAAAAATAATATTATGTTTCATACAAATCCCATATTAGTAATTATTATATTTAAAATAAAAAGATTTCACAAATCTTTCTAAAAAAAATAAGCAACTATAAACCATAATATTATATTCTTAAAATACTTTGTAACATGTTTTACAACAAGAAAAAAGATTGCACAGATTTTTTGCCCAATTTGTTCTATTTATGTATTAGATGTTACAATTAAAAAATGCAAGTACCAAATCAGATTAACCTATCATATACTTTAATTATTCCTCGACTAATTTAATTATGATTATAATACTTATCAATCAATAAAGTATAACTATATATAACTATAAATCACCGTGCATGGCACGGGATCTAACCTAATTTAAGAAAAGTGGGGCTCATATGATTTAATTCAATTAAAATGAGGGTGAGAGATGGTTATGAGAATAATTTAGTGGGCCATGAGATTAAATTAAAGGAAATAGTATAACTTTTAACAAAAAAAAAACTTTCTAATTTTAGTGGGTTGCAAGCATTATGACATTTCCATTTTAGGGAAGTGTTGCAAGCATAAAGAAACGGAGAAAGTATAAGAAACTTAAGCTTAAAATACAAAGTCGAAAGATGGACCAATATAACAAAAAAATGGCTTAAGGAGCATCAAAGGCAATAGGGATTTCCCTGCACCCTTGGCGTGCCTAAGTGTGCCTAATGCACTTGAATCTGGGATCACTTAATTATCAATGAAAGTAATTATGGAAAATCATTTGCACGTCTCTAGCTAAGCCTCAGACACACCTCATCAAATTCACCACGCCTACACTTGAAAAGGTGCATGGCCTTAACCGTCTAGCGCCTAGGCAAGCCTATTTGTACATTGGCATGAACACTTATTCAAGCTGTAGCACTTTTTCTTGGAATCTTGAGGTAAATTCAGAAACGACGAAAAGAAAGTAAAAGAAGAAGCTTCTCTGTGGCAGTTGCAAATTGCAACACCTGATTACATATGGCAAGCAAGTAATGGTGCTCTTTGGAGCCATAAAGTACCCACATTGAACAAAATATACAACTATACTTGTTAAAACTTAATAATGCCAAGGAAAGTTACAGCTAAAGGAGTGGTTTATTTCATCGAAGTAAATTTTAGTGTAGATAGGACTGATGTCATAGGGCAATGAGTCCTAAGATTCATTGATTGTAGTTTTGGAAACTTGAGTTGTTAATTTGATCACAGCCATATAGCTTTTACACTTGCTCATCAAATACTTCCTCAATTCTTTTAATTATTACTCATGTGCAACACCTAGGGGATGCGCGGAATTTTAGGAATCCATGTGATGAGGAAAGAGATGGAGAGAAAGAAATGAACCTGCGCTAATGAAAGTAAGAGAGAGGTAAAGGGTAATCATACGCAAAGAAAGAAACATGGCAACAAATATTAAACTTCTATAAAAGAAACATGTTACAAGATTAAAAGCACAGGGAAGTTAAAAAAAATGGTCAGATTTTTTACCTGAACATAATGTACACCAGTTATTTTTGTTGGGGTACTCATCAACTCAATTACAGAGTTTCCATCTGATCTCTTAAAATCTGGAAATCTAGATGAGAAATTTGCAGACTCCAAAAAATTCCAAGTACCTGAATGCCAGAAGAGCATCACGTATGTCAAACACACCAAAAAAAAAAAAAAAAAAAAAAGGGAAGAAGGAAAAAGAATGATGAAAAATCCACTTGTTTAGTCTGCACAAGGGCTAGTCACATCATAACTGATACTCTTGTAGAAAGTAATGTCCGATATGCTTTTTTCAGAAAACACTGTACTACTTTCTTGTAATCCCAACATTAAAATAATGAACATATACAAGTTCTATCTTTACATTTAATTTCCAAGCTCCCTAATCCACCGAGTGTCCCAACCCCCATGTGTAATTTCAAACAACATAGCAGTTGGCAATTTATTTAAATAGAAGCTGATACAAAATGCAGTATGCAGAACGCTGTCTCTAGGGAATTCAGAAGAATATAATGGGGGAAGGAGGCGGGTGGCTAGCGTTAATGAATGTAATTTGAAATGTAAACAATAAAATTGAAGCATTGAATAGCTGAGATCTAAAAATTTTTAATTGCAAAACAAAATTTATATCCCAAAATTCAAGTATACTAAAACTTAACCACTGAAAAATAAGGCCCCATTCACTTCATCTTATTTTTGCTGAACTTACTGAACTGAAATTATTTTTGCTAAAGTGAAATTAATTTTACTGAATTGAAATTATTTTTGCTAAATTGAAATTACTTTTACTGATTTTCTATTATATTTCTTCTTTAAGTTTACTGAAATTATTTTTACTAATTGAAATTATTTTTGCTGAATTGAAATTAATTTTACTGAATATCATTTTAATATTATATTATTTTTTTAAGGTGAAGTGAATAGGGCCTAAGACTACCAAAGATAGAATATGCAGATGGAGCTTAATGACAAATTTACGTTGCTAAACACTAAATTTGCAATTAAGTCCAATTAAGTGGGGCTTTCGCAACAGAGGAAGCGGTCAGAAAGGGAAACATTCCACAAATGGGGATGAAAGAAATGGGTCGCAATTCAAGGATCTGAGCCACATTCCAAGTTACGTTGGTATATATAAAACAAGTACTAAAAATACGAGTATGCATAAGAGGAAATTGCTTATTAGACAAGGGAATACAATTAAAAACCACTTGACTCGTATTTGAGTGGAATATTACGAACCTTTGTAGGTTCCACTAATGTTCCAGCTAGAAAAGGGTGCCATATTGCTGTCTTCTTTTTTGACAAAGAGCCACTGAAAAAGTAACATCGACAATCAATAGTAAAACACATGATTAGAGACGCACAGCAGAACTTTCTAATTAGGAATGTAAAGGTGTGACCGTGTGAGGCTGCATAAGCATAAATTGGCAGCACGTAAACAAACTACAGTAACCAATAAAATTTACAAAAGCATTAGCTGCTTTCTAAGATTTTAATTAGAGTAGTGCAGCAGAACTTTCTAGTCAGAAATGTTAAGGTATGAAGCCGCATAAGCATAAATTGTCTGCACACAAGCAAACTACAGTAAGCAATAAAGTGTATAAAAGCTAGCTAGCTTGCTTTCTATAACTTTTACTAGAGTAGCAGATTGAAAATCGAAGGCAGCATAGCCAATACCAGTAATTGATCTCTAAAAACATCTCGGCTGCTCAAATATATCCTGTTTAAAAAGCTACATTACTCAGACATGGGTATATAGATCCAAATATCAGACTCAATTACATAACGAAGATTTCTCCATTTTCTTGGCCAAATTGAAATGTCAACAGACCATACCCATGTGTAAGGAAGCAGGAAGGTCAAACCTTTTTGTCCAACGACTCCACGAGCCTACTATACAAAAACCAAGCCCTTCTTATTAAAACTTACATTTATTCTAACATTACTATCTTTACAAAAATATTTTGATGTTTCTTTAACGGAGATTAAAATGCACCTCATATACAAAAAGTCACCTTGCGCCTTACACCTAGGGCCCTAGGCTCCTAGGATCCTTTGCGCCTGGTACTAAACATTTATTCCTCTGGATAAATCCAAATCTCAACTGCATCAAATGTAGCAAAGTATCTTAATAGTCAATAATTATTGCCAAGGCATGATCTTACTGTGTGTCCTGAGCTCTAACCCGTCTTATTTATTGGATAGATTAAATTGTACACACTCAAACAAATGGATTATCCCCCCGCTGAAGAGTTACAATAATAGACAACTTATTTATCATAGGAACTCTAATTAAGTGTTTTATCTCCCTAACACAATTCAAACAAATGGAACATCCCTATATCAGAGATTCCTCACCTGAAGATTAACAGAAATAGACCATGTATTTATTATGGGAACTCCAATCAAATGTATTATCTTCCCTAAATAGATCATCTCTATTTCTACTCTCTAAACCCCTTCCAGATTGAAAATACCTTCTTAGACTTTAAGTCTGCCAAAGTTTGTCAATTTTTCTAACACTTGCAAGCCATATAATGCCTCATATAACCAAATAACATGAACTACTAATCCACTTTACCCAACTTATGAAAGTCAAGCTGAGATGTGTGAAGGCACTACTGCTAAAGTCATTAGAAAGTCTTAGGTGAGACATATTTAATGATGCGAATTGAGATTTGATGGTGCAGTGGGCACTATATGGCAAGCTGAGCCAGTAGGGCTGTGCACCGGTCCAAAACCGGACCGGACCGGGACTGGAATGGACCGGAACCCGGAATCGATTTTTTTTGGGGACCGGGACTGGACCAAAATCAACCGGTCCGGTCCGGTTTTGGACCAGAATGGACCGGTTACATTATTTTTTTATTTTTTTTTCATTTTAGTATCTTAAATATATACATACATTTTTAACGTCTTGTTTTTGTTTGAGTGCTTTCCTATTTTGCACCTAGAATTTATAAATTACAAGTTTTGTACCTAAATTTTTTAGAAATTTAAACATAAAATTTAAAATTTTCACCCAAAAAATTACAAAAATACACTTTCCGGTCCATTCCGATCCGGACCGGAATATTCCGGCTTTTACCCGGACCGGACCTGAAACCCGGAATCCCCAATTTGTGAGGACCGAAGACCGGATCGGAATCAACCGGTCCGGTCCGGTCCAATTCCGGTCCGTTCCCGGTCGGTTTTCCGGTCCATTTCTGCACACCCTTAGGCACATGAAGACGAGTGGCTGCATACCACATTAATATCATTTGATTCATGTCGCAACTAGGTTTTACCTCACAAATTATTATTATTATTTTCTAGAAAGTGCTCTTTACTTCAAACACGCTGCACCTCACTCTAGTGCTTTTTGCCAAGGCTTTAGGACCTGAGAACAGTGGTGGCTTTCAGTATAGCTAGATGGAAGAGCTTGTCTGAACATCAAAGAATATAGAAGTTCTCGGTTTACCTCAAATTAAGAAATATAGCTAAATGAAAGAGCTTGTTTGACAAAAGCAGTCATTCATGTAACATATTTTGTGACTCACCATTAGAGAATATGATGGCAAAAAATGGCGTGACTGGAAATGTTGATGTGACAAGTCAAGCTACACATGGTAATACCTAACCATCGAAGTGCGTTCAAAAGCTTAATTTCCACCAAAAAATTTAATTGTTCATAGTGGGAAATTTCTAATGTATAACTAAGATACATCTAATGCCAAACTTGAAATAAATCATTTTTCACCAAAAAGTAAAAAAGGAAAACAGCCATTAGAATGACACACATTTCAATAAAAAAGATCTGTAAGATGCGATTTTGACATCAATGCACGAATCATGTAATATACGATATTCATCTTGATACATACTTGTAGATACCTAAAATGTCTCCCCAAAACCAAACCCGATGATGAATAACCTTTCACCGCATTATTAGTCGAGTTGAGTATTTAACCTTTGGAGTGCTTAAATCCATATTCATTCCCAAACCAATTCAATTCCTAACTCATTTCCCTAAACCATAACTTACTTTTCGTGTCCACATCACAAAACCGAGAGAAACTAATTTTGTGGCCCTATAATTTTGATCTAATTATTATTTGGTTGGATAGGCCTTGAAATAAGCTTTCCAACAATATATCATAAGCCCAGTTCCGATTTATAACGAAGAAAATATGAGCAAAATACAAAACTCGGCCCAAAACCAACACTTTTTCACTAAAACGGCCATATCTTAAAATCTACAAATGATTTTGATTTGATTCCAATTGGGTTGGAAAGTAGACTTGATAAGCTTTCCAATGATATATTATATGCCTTATTCCGAGCTACGGATCAAAAGTTATAGTAGTTTTAAAAACGCATAAAAAACTGGAATTACCACACAGCTAAAATGCAGCGTCGCGGCAAAAGATGACGTGGCACGGTGCATATTGCCGTGACACGGTTACTGTGTCACGGTGCTTTTTTCGTGTATTTTTCGCGTTTTTCTCACACGTTTATGAATTTGGACGCATTTCGGGAAAAGCAGTGCACCATGACAGGGCGCCACGTGCTACGTCCATCAGCTTCTGCCGTGTCACGGGAATTTTTTGTATTTTATCCGCGTAAAAGCTGCACGCGTTTTATCATTTTAAGGCAGCTATTGCACTGTGACGCGGTAATCTATACCGTGTCACGGCACTTTTTGCCGTGTCACGGTGCCCCAAATTAGGGTTTTATCTTTTTAGGGTTCTGTGTGTTCCCTCAGCTCATTTCCTCTATAAATATAGACCTGATTTCTGCAGTTTCGGGGCCCCAAATCATTCTTTCTTCCTCTCTTGTACACTAAAAAAATCATTCTCTTCTCTCTCTCTCATACTCTAAGCCTTAAACCTATATTCCTAATTACATCATTCTTTCCTTAAACACTCCAAGGAGTCCATACAATAATACAACACCTGATGTTCTGTCCTTAAACCAAGGAGTGAAAGGTAGAATTAACTGAGGGTTTGGACCAAATCAACTCTACTTTTTATTTAATTTAATTGTTTCAATTTGATTTATATTTTTGTTGAAATTACTAACAATTTATTCATGATGTGACAATTTTAAGAAACGCGCGTAATGTGAGTAATTAATTAATTAATTACTTATTTTATTTTTATATTGCTAGTATCATGATTAGGTTAATTTGTATTTGATTTGACTAACAATTTATTGTTAAATTGCTTCCGATATTAATGTTTATTCTGTTATATTATTGATCACCATATTGCATGTTTAAAGAGAATATGTAATTGAAAATCACGCCTAATAAGATAATTTGGACAACTGGTTTAGATTCCTTTTTAATCTTGTTATTAATTGAATTGATCACAATATTTTAGAATTATATGTTGCATTAATATTCAACCAATTTAGCATAATAATAGTTTGGAGCAAATTGAATCTTTGCTTGCATGCCTTTGAGATCGCAAGAATCACTTTTCACTATAAGAATCGAGTAAAGGCCAATAGGGGCGAATGTGACTCCATGACTTACTTCGTACCATCATCCCCGATCCTCCATTCGTGGTTCCGAACCATATAGAGTTAGTAATCTCATGAATTATGAATGGGATGTAACCTTCACGAGTCAACCGTTGTTGCCTATCGTTGTCCCTTTATCGTGGTTGCCTTAAATGATCCGTCAACAGTTTACAAGTTCCTTAAAAACTTGTTGGCGGCTCCTTACTTTATTTGTCCCTAATCGTATACGTCAATTCCCACTTCCTATGAATGCCAAGCATATTCACAACATGCTTAATGTAGGCGCACTTCAAACATTGCCTACAATACTCATCCTATATTTTTGTTTCTACTCACTTTAAATTGTAGTCTCTATTCATTTTGTTCTACTCACTTACCCCTTATCCATCTTACCCCCATTGCCCCACAATAATCACTCTTTTTCACAAAGTCTCTCTTACTTTATTCATCTTTTTCTTACGCCCACCCACCCACCTTTTACATTCTCTCTATCACATTATCCTACTTCATTTTACACTCACTCGCTCTTTCTTCAATATTTTCATATAATGTGCATATACAATAACTAAGTAGAACATAGAAAAGAACGGAGGGTGTATGGTATGTAATCCATTGTACACAACATGCAGATTACTACAAACCATATTCATCATATTACTAGTATTATACTATATGTAATAGCGAAATGCGAAAATATGGTTTCCTCAGATATACTTAGACACACCCCCATTCATAACATACAAGTATATTGCAATGGCAACCAACTTGAAGTTTAGTCAGGAAGTAAGACTAAATAATCATTAGTCCATAACATAATAAGCGTTGGTTTAACACCATAAGACATACTAATTTGCTTATAAAGTTATAAACACAATGAAAATTTAAGCAAATTTGCTTACTTTCACTGAAAATAATATATGATATTATTTGATATGACAATAACATTCACATAATTTCAAACAAGTACTTCTATGAAATTCAAAAACTGAACTATGTAAGACTAACCTCATCTCCCCAAGACCTGGCTCGTTCTCTCAAGGGTCTCAAACTCGTAGCCGGTCCAAAAAGCGAAAAAATCACTAATAATCCCAATAAAACTTTGGCAACAAACCCTAATTTCCACTTTCTTCGAAAACCCAACATACCCAATTCGAAATTCAAGCATTCCGCCATGAAATTGGTCTTCAGAATCGGAAAATCGGAACGATTCCGACTGCCCAACTCGGCTGCTGATTACAAAAAATGAAGCAAAAGGGAGAACAACCCATAAAGCAAAATGAATAATATTGCTTAAAAATGGAGTCAACTAACCGAAACCATAGAAAAAGACGTGCGATTTCGAGAGCTCAACTAACGAATTTCAGCAATCAGCTATGAATTAATTTAATATATTAATTAAAGGATAAACAAATGATCCGACAAGGAGAGGAAACTTCACCGGTAGGTTGAGGTTGAACTGTAAACTAAAGGAAAAATGATTCAAGTGTGGGATAATTTGGTGAAATTATGAAGAATCTTAAAACTAAGGTGATGTTTTGTTTAGCTGGTGGGAGTGGATGTTGCTGGTTTGCGTTGGGTTGTTGTTTAAATAGGTGTCCAGAGTATGGGAGAGAGAAGAGGAAAGAATGGAGGAGGTCAACTGGATTATAAAAGTCTTACTTGACGGTATAAGCTTAAATCGTGCATCAAAAAAATTACAAATTCTAAAATAGACTTGGTCTACAATTAATTTATTACCGCCGTCACGTGAGTGCTTCCTTCAGGCAATTAGTTTTAGTTGTTTCCTTCTCTTCGTTTTTTTTGGCTCTACCTATTTTTTCTATGCTCCATTTTCTCTCTCTTCTCATTTGCATTTTGTCTCACTTCAAAGATCGAATTCCTCTCTGCACACTTTCAAGCTCTCTGATCTTCTTCTTCAATGGTGAAACGCGAGGTGGTGGAACGCCAAAGAGAACACGAGGAGGTGGAACACAAAATTATGGTAATATATTGTTTCTGTCTGATCCAGACTTCCCCAAGAATTCGGGCTTGAGATCTTGATACTTCTATCGGCAAGCTGAGAACCTACACAATGAGAAAAAGTTAGCTAACCCCGGGGTGGTCCGGGGATAACCACTCCGATGATAAAGTCAGAAAGTGTTTTAGAAGAGAAGATAAGTAAGAGAGAGAAAGTAGAGAAAGAGAGAGTGAGAGAGTCATTAATATCCTCATTAATGAGGTCTTACCTACTTATTTATAGTAATCTACCTTGACAGGTGACTTTCACCCATGCACAACCTTTTGTGCCAAGTGTCGAGTTTCTGTTGCCACGTGTTAAATTGCGACAGGCCGACATGTCCTCTTTCTGCAACATATCAGCATCTTCTTGTGATCTGGTCATGTGCCTTCGCAAGATATCGGTCATGCCCAGATATCATCCCATACAATTAGCCCCCCAAGTGAGGACGTATGATCATTCATCATCGTGCTCAGTTAATCATGGGAGACAAGCTGAACCTAACAAAACAAACTTTGGGTTCCACATCTCATTCTTCAGACTTTTCCTTAAATTGGAAATTTTATTGTAACAACGTTTCTTGTGCTCTGTCAAGTACTGCTTACTAACAAAGTTTCATTACTAATCTTGCCGTTGTCATAATTCATTTTAATCGCTTGGCCGGCATCCAGGCAAATTAACTTCTACATATTCATATATTTTTAAGCTCTATGTTCTTTTGCTGAGAAGTGTTATTTTAATTTGCTACTTTTAGTACTTTTATTATTACTATTTATGTAAGAGGATAATTGTTGTGCCGTAACGCCGTGTTCTTCATCAGTTTCATTAACTCATCAGTTTTATTAACCCCTTTCCTCCCGTAAGTGACCTTGTATGCTGGTAGCTTACATGGTCATAATTGACAAGGTCAATTCATTATAAAAAACCTGGGGGCGAAAAACTCCGTTTTCCTCCCCAAGTGACCTTGTATGCCGATAGGTTACAAGGTCAATTTATTACAAAAAACCTGGGAGCGAAAAAACTGCGTTTTCCTCCCCAAGTGGCCTTGTATGCCGATAGGTTACAAGGTCAATTTATTACAAAAAACCTGGGAGCGAAAAAACTGCGTTTTCCTCCCCAAGTGGCCTTGTATGCCGATAGCTTACAAGGTCAATTCATTATAAAAAACCTGGGAGCGAAAAACTCCGTTTTCCTCCCCAAGTGACCTTGTATGCCGATAGGTTACAAGGTCAATTTATTACAAAAAACCTGGGAGCGAAAAAACTGCGTTTTCCTCCCCAAGTGACCTTGTATGCCGATAGCTTACAAGGTCAATTTAGTGCAAAGTGGACGTTATGGTAGTGTAACCGTTTTTGTTCTCCTCTCCTTTTTTTTTTTTGTTTTTGGTTTTTTTTTTTTTTGTTTGGGCGGGAAAATTTTTACACGTGTCACAAATCCTGCCGTTGCTTTTTGAAAAAGTTTGTCAATTAACAGCCGTAGGATCTCTGAACCGCCTTTCACTTCAATTGGCCATTCAGTTTCTCCTCCTTAGATCAAAATTCCGCCATTTTCTTACTACTTCGCATTCCTTCCTTGTTTTCTCTCGAAAAAGTTTAAGTTGCCGACCAAAGTTCTTTCCTTTCTTATCTTCCTCGCGTTCGGTTTGTGCATTCCGTCTCCTCGGGCGTACCTTCTCTTTCTTCGTCGTTTCTTTATCAGTTAGAGGCATTAAATCAGCGATTTTCATCGAAGGTATTTTCGTACCCTAACCCCTGATTTTTCATGCTATTTTTATTTTCGTATATTCAATTAAATGTCTGAAGATAGTGTTGAAGAGAATTTTCCTAACCTTAGTACTGCTAGGCGTCGTTTAATTAGACAATCTTTAGGCAAAGAAACTGGTAGTAATCAGGGTAATTCGTCTTCCCTTTCTGATAATATTGACTACCCTTTTGAGACGTTAACTTCTGAAGAAGAAAAACGCGCTTTTATGATACATAAGACCATTGCCCACCGTGAAAGTGCCTTTCACCCTACTAACCCTGATATCCCTGCCGATACTGAAATTCTTGACGTTGAGCCTGTTAGTGTCCGTTATCACTTACGCAGCTTTACTGGGAGACGATATTTTAATCAATACGGCACTAACGTTGGCAATATAGGTATAAACACTATGCCAAGGGTAAAGAGTACCAGTTATCAGCCCCGAGCCGCTGCTCGTGAAGCTGCTGAGGCCGCCAAAGCAGCTAAAGCAGCTGAGGCCGCCAAGGCAGCGGAATCTAGCAAAAGACCTGGACAAGGTCAGGTTGTAAGTTCTTCCGAAGAAGAACCTAAGGATGACATCCCTTTGACCCCTGAAGAAGGTCCGCCATCTCCCGTTCATGATTCTGCCGTCAACTCAGTTTAAAGAGATGACGACGCTCACGAAGACAGTGTAAATAATGAGAGTAGGGATAACATTGTTGATTTAACGGCTGAGGTTATCCAGGAAGAGAATCTGGACGAGGGGTATAGTTCTGAGACTGATAGGGCTGAGTTCCGACAACCTATAGTTCTTGCCAACGATGGAAAAGTTGCAAAGGCAAAGATAAGTGAAGCTTTTAGGAAAACGGCAATTACAAAAGACTATTGTCGTCGTGCGAAAAGGTTCTTTAACTTACCTGATGGGTACGAGTTGTCTCTCCCTCCATCTGGAGCTTCAGTGTTGAATTGTCCAGTTGGTTCCGTGGCCGTTTACATGAAACACTTGGATTTTGGCCTCCGTTTTCCTCTACATCCCTTTGTTGCTAAAATCTTGAAGGCTTGGAACGTTTGCCTGGTTCAGTTAACCCCTCAAACTATTCGTGCCGTTATTGCTACTGTTTGGGTTATGTTATATCGGAACTTTCCTCTAACCCTTAATGTATTCAGGCGGCTTATTACCCTAAAGAGAGATGGTCAATCAGATGGGTGGTGGTCTTTATATACCCAACCTCACAAATATACCGTTCATCCTAAACTATCTAGCTGCAAAGGTTGGAAGGACAAGTTTTTCTTTATGTCAGTCCCAGAGGATTTTCCTTTGAGGAGAACTTTTTTCAAGCCTCATCCCCATTTTGATTCAATCCCCGAGGGAGATCTCGGGAAGCATGAAGAAAGGGCTGTCAATCACTTTGACATCTCTGAACATGATGAAGGCGACGGCAAGGTCCGTCTAATTCCTGCGGTGTGGGTGCCGAATGTGAGTTACATTCTGGGCAACGCGCCGCTATCTCGTGTCGGTCTTTGTTGGACTGACCCGCATGGTATAGCTTATCCTTCTTAGTTTTATTATTCTTACTCACTAATTATTCATTTTCTTTTTTTTTTATAATGAAAACGGCATAATTTACTTTTTTTAATGTTACCTCCCTTACCCTTTTATTGTTTTTTTTTTTTTGTTTTTTTTTCTTATATTCGCATTTAACTGATTGAATTTATATTCCTTTTTACCAGGTATTGAGAAGTTGGATAACAGACAGCTCGCCCTATCTTCTGACGGGACAAGGGTTATCAGGCGCTGCCCCAAAGCTTCCGACCCCTACGATACTCTTGCTTCCGTTTGCGGGCGCGCTCCAGCTATCAGTGCCAAGAGAAGAGCTGAGATCATGGCCGATGAAAATGCCAAGAAAAGAAAGCTAACACCTCTTGCCAATCGGCGAGGTGGAATTGTGATCTCCAGCCCTAGGCAACCTGAAGGGCGGGCCGAGAAGAAGAAGGATCAACCAATGCCCGAGAAGAAGAAAGATAAGTCGGTGTCTGAGAAGACCCCAACTGCCAACAAAGCTAAAAGCCCTGAGGCCGTTGTGAAGAAGATTATTCAGGGTATTGAGATCGAAGATCTCACTTCTGCTGAATCTCCTCGTCAACCTCAGGCAACCACCATAATTGCTCCTACAACGGTTGGGTCGGATTCCAGCATCCCAGCCTTGACTTATCGGTCCAATCAATGGATTGAACGCGCTTCTGGAAGGTTTCCAGATGAAGTTCTGAAGGGGTTTGCCGTCCCTCCTGGCCACTCCGGTGACCGTTGGCAACCTGCTATGGATGTCGGCCGGAATGAATCTATGATAACCGATGATCCAATGCAAGGTGGGAATCTCGGTTATCGGCTTCTGAGCAATTTGACGCTGCCGATGGACAGACCTGCTGGTCCAATCGGCCCCCTTGCTGCTACCCACATGCACAACATGATGAAGGTACATATATATATTATTATTTTATTTCTTTATATATATATTTTTATGTAGCGTTCTCGGTTTCCCTATTTTTACTCAGATATATATTTTTTATAGGCCGTCATGTCTGGCACAGAGCTGGTTGAGATGTATCGTTACTACCAGGAGAAACATCATCAAGCCTCTGCCAGCGAAAGTGCCATGCAGGAGGTCATCAAAAATGCTGAAAAGGCCCTCGATGATCTGAGGAAAATAAAAGAAAAAGATGACAGGGAGATGTCGGAGCTGAAGGTTAAGGCTGAGAAGGTTGTTGGCTTGGAATTGGAATTGCAGAGTCTGAAGACTCAGATTGCCGAAAAAGATAAAGCTATTGAGCGCCTTCCTTCTGTTGAGAAAGATCTCGACGATGCCAAGGTTAAAATTAAGAGCCTTGAAGAAAAGGTTCAAAAAATGGAGGCTGACAAACCTGGTATTCGTCAGAGAGCAGTTGGCCGTTATATTGCCTCCGATGAATTCTACTCCAAGCTTCAAGACCGTTTTGATGGAGGTTGGACAGCAGCTCAGAGATGTACTGCCCATGCTGCCGGTTGGAAGAAGGACGATTGGGCCAAGGTTGAAAAGGCTTTCGGCGAAGAAGCCTACAAGATCCCTTCCGGCTTCGAGGCGCAGCAATTCTCTGAAGAGGACTTGTATAACTTGGCGCCAACTGCTGATGACGGCCTTAAAAATCCCGGCATTTTGGACTCCCCAGTGTCTGAGAATGCACAATCTTAAAGGGGCGGGCAGTCATCACCGACATCCTCTTGTGGGTCTTGTATCATTGGGCCTTACCAGCCATAACTTGTTATTGTCTTTTGTATGTGTGAACATTTATTTTGACAATGCTGTCCTATCGGCATATACCCCCTTTCTTGTGGTGATGCCTGTCGATTGTCAATCTCATCTATTGTGTTAAACTTATTTTTGTTTTCGTCGTCTGTCAACTATCTTACGAATTTCTACACTTTTATCATAACTGTTTGCTTATCTATTTCTAGTTTGCCTGTTTTTTTTTAAAACAACGTTATGATAGTTATATTGCCTTGCTAATTTTCAGCATATAAAAAATTGCAAAAAATAAATGCTTACCTGAGACTTTGTCTGAAATTTGAAAACTTCCAGTTGGAAATCTTTTTAAAGACGCCAGCTTTTGAGGATATCAGATCTAAAAACCTGGCTTGAGAGATTACATATAAAAATTACCAGCATACTTTAAAAACTTATCAGCATACTATGGGTACCACAAATCAGTAATATATTATGAATATCATATCACTCCTTGCTCCCCCCAGTGTACATAGTTCGCGTTAGAGCTATGCACACTGAGCCGCGAACGGTTGTTTCTGGTTCAGATTATAACATCGATCACCTACTGCTGTGTTGTTTTAGCCAGTTAGGTACCCTCTCGGCGATCATTTTCTGAGCTACGCCTCACATCGGCGTATACTCGAATTGATTTGGCCGGTATTTATATTTTGAACCAGCAACCTCATGAGTTAACGTATACAACTGATCAGGTTGTATAACTGTTATCTTCATGGAAGAGGTTTTGAGCTGTCCGTCCCATTTAACGATGTTCTGTTAAATGGAGGATGCCTATTTCATTGCGCATTGTCTGAATATTTCTTCATTCATCACTGACATCTTTCTTGATATCAGCTTCACATTAAAAATGTTTGTTACACATAATATTTCTTTAGTACAGCTGAATTCCATACATTTTTTAGAGGTGTTCCATCCATAGTTTCCAGGTAAAATGACCCTTGGATGACGACATCTCTAACCCGATAAGGCCCTTCCCAGTTAGCAGTCAGCTTCCCGTCTTCATTTCCCTTACCGGTTGCTGCGGTTCTTCGTAATACTAGATCTCCTTTACTCAACGGCCTATGTGATACTCTTCTATTGTAGGCCCGTGACATTCTTTCTTTAAAGACAGCTGACTTAACTGCTGCTTTTTCTCTTAGCTCTGGCAAGAAATCTAACTGTTGCCGTAGGAGTAAATCATTTTGATCTGCACAGTAATGCTGAATCCGGAGTGTCGGCAACCCGACTTCTGCTGGTATGACTGCCTCCGTTCCAAAAACTAGAGTATAAGGGGATTCACCTGTGGCTTCTCTCATCGTTGTCCTGTTGGCCCATAATATTTCTGGTATCAAATCTGCCCATAAACCTTTTGCGTCTTCGTTCTTTTTCTTAATTGCCGTTATTATCTGCTTATTTGCCGCATCTGCCTGGCCGTTAGACTGTGGGTGGCATACCGCTGCATAAGCAAATTTTACCTTATACATCATTAAGAGATCTTTGACTGGCTTACAGTCAAATTGAGTTCCATGATCAAAAACCATCGCCATCGGCAACCCGAACCTCGTGAAGATGTTTTTCCATATAAACTTTTTCACCTCCGATGCCGTTATCTTCGTTACTGGTTCTGCCTCTATCCACTTGGTGAAGTAATCAATTCCCACTATCAGATATTTTCTTCCACCTGTGGCTGATGGGAACGGGCCTACTATATCCATTCCCCATTGGGCAAAAGGGACTGGATTCAATATCGGAGTTAGATCATTTGGGGGCAAGTTGATAACTGGAGCAAACTTTTGACACTTTTCGCATTTTTTAACATAAGCCGTCGCATCTGCAATCATTGTCGGCCAGTAGTATCCTCTTCTCATTGCTTCTCTGGACAAGGCTCTTGCTCCGAGATGGTTACCACAGCTTCCCTCGTGCAATTCTTCTATTAACCTTGCTGATTCGAAATCCGTTATGCACCTTTGCAACGGCAGTGAAAACCCCCTCTTGTATAACTGGCCTTGGTACATAACGAACCACACACTATCCTTCCGCAACCTTCTCAGCTCCCCTTTACCTGCTGGCCCTACACCATGAATGATGTATGCCAGTATTTTATCATACCACTGATTTCCCACTTCAACACAGCAAACACTGGCCGACACCTCATCTATACTTCTCTGCTTTAAAATCTCAACCATAACTGTCCTTTCCAAATCATTGAAGCTTGAACTTGCCAGTCTCGCCAGTGCATCTGCTTGAGCATTTTTCAATCTCGGAACTAATTTGATCTCAAAGTACTGTAACTGGGCTGCTAACTGCTTCATCTTCTCCAAATACTTCACCATTGCTGGTTCTCGAGTCTCGTACTCCCCACTAAATTGACTTGATACCAGCTGAGAATCAGTTGTCAGAACTAGCCGTTTTGCCTCTGCTGCTATTGACAACTGCATTCCGGCTACCGCAGCTTCATACTCAGCCTCGTTATTTGTCGCCTTAAACTTGAATTTCATGGCGTACTCAAACATTTTCCCATCTGGGGCCGTTATCACAATTCCAGCCCCTGTCCCCGTTGCTGTGGCTGATCCATCAACTGATACCCGCCATGTTCCCAACTCCTCTTCTTCGTCTGTATATGTGGTTTCAACAATAAAATCTGACAACGCTTGAGCCTTAATTGATGTCCTGGGCTTGTAACTGATTTCATACTCCGATAACTCAACTAACCATGCTAGTAATCTACCAGATGTATCCATTCTGCGCAATGATTTTTCTAAAGGATGATTGGTGAGCACCTCTATCGGATGTGCATCAAAATAAGGTCTCAACTTCCTGGCTGCCACTATTACAGCCAACACCATTTTTTCTATCACTGGATATCTGCGCTCCGCCGCATTCAAAACATGACTGACAAAGTAAATCGGCTGCTGTTGTTTCCTCCTTTCCACTAACAAAACGGCTGCCACTGTTTTTGGTGACGCCGAGATGTATAACTGCAACACTTCTCCCTTCTCAGGCCTGGCAATTGTGGGAAGAGATCTAAGATGATTCCTCACTACTTCTAAGGCATCACTTTGTTCTTTTCCCCACTCAAATGCCTTATTCTTTCTTAGTACCATAAAAAATGGAAGTGCCTTATCAGCCGATTTGCTGATAAATCTGGTTAACCCTGCCATCCTGCCTGTTAACCTCTGTATATCTCGAATGGTTTTTGGTTGTTTCATTTGAAGGACCGCATTCACCTTATCTGGATTCGCATCTATCCCCCGTTCACTGACCATAAAGCCTAAAAACTTCCCTGATCTCACCCCAAAAACACATTTCTCCGGATTCAGCTTCATTTGGTATTTTCTCAAGGTGTCAAATGTTTCCTTCAGATCGGCTATATGGTCTTCTTTGTTCTTACTCTTTACTATTGTGTCATCCACATACACCTCAACATTCCGCCCTTTCTGTTTCTCAAAAATTTTATCCACCAACTTCTGGTAGGTTGCCCCTGCATTTTTCAGTCCAAACGGCATTGCCTTATAACAATATACGCCAACATCTGTTATAAAAGCCGTTTTATTCCTATCAGCCTTATGCATGCTGACTTGATGGTATCCCGAAAACGCATCCAAAAAACTGAGCATAGCATGACCAGAGGTTGAGTCTACTAGCCTATCTATTCGGGGTAATGGGTAGCAATCCTTAGGGCAAGCTTTATTCAAATCTGTAAAATCCACACACATTCGCCACTTCCCTGTCGGCTTCCTCACCATTACTACATTCGCCAACCACTCAGGGTATGTACAGGGCTCTATAAACCCTGCTGCTAAGAGCTTATTCACCTCGGCCTGGATTGCTTCTATCTTCTCAGTTGAGAAATTGCGCTTCTTCTGCCTTATCGGCCTGAACTTTCTATCAACATTTAACTTATGCTCCATTACCTCAGGATGTATGCCTGGCATCTCACTGGCCGAGAACGCAAAGACGTCGGCGTTCTCTCGTAACAAGCTTATCAGGTTACACCTGGTCTCCACATCCATATCAGCCCCAACTTTCACTGTTCTACTGGGGTTGCCTGGCTGCAATTCAACTTGGACGGTTTCCCCGCCCGGCAACGGCCTTGGTGTCTCCTCAGGTCTTGCATCAAAGTTTTTCATTGTCAAATCTTGCACCGTCGGCTCACCCTCCCTTGTCGGGTTGCATGGAACTGTGGCATTACCAACGGGGTTCTTCAAAGCTGTAACATAACAGGCTTTTGACATAACCTGACCTCCATACACCTTTTCCACAGCTCCTAAGTTTGACACATAGGCTATTGCCAGATGGTAGGTTGACACAACAGCCTGCATGTCATGAATTATCGGTCTGCCGATAATTGCATTATAAGCCGACTTGACATCCACCACCAGGAACTCTGCCATCACATCTCTTGCTTGTGGTCCATCACCCATCCTTACAGGCAACACGATGCTCCCCTCCGGCCTTACAGTTGATCCATTAAACCCGATCACTGGATACGACACTGGTTTCAGGTATTGCCTTTCGATATTCATCTCATTAAAAGCTTGAACAAACAAAACATTTGCTGAGCTGCCCCCATCTACCAGCACTCTTTTGATGTCGGCGCCATTTATCTTGATTATCAGGACTAACGGATCATCATGTGGGAACACTACACCTCGTGCATCTTCTTCCGTAAACACAACTTTTGGTATTGATGCCGGCCGAGGACGATTATCTACATCTAAAGCACAAACCAGATGTCGGTGCTCCGCTAAATGCTTCTTTGCCCCACTAATCGTTCCTCCGTGAATCGGTCCTCCCGTTATCACATCTACTCTTCCAGTAGATAACGGTGGTATTCCTGCGTCCCCTTGTCGGACTATTCTTCCTTGAGTTCTTTCAGGCCTTGCCTCTATCTGTTGCCTCTCAACAGCCTGTGTCGGTTGCTGATTTCTGCCGGTATTCAACCGGTATTGTGTTAGGTGCCCTTTCCTGATCAACTCCTCGATGTTGTCCTTCAATTGGGTACACTCTTCTGTATAATGCCCCACATCCCTATGGAACATACAGTACTTCTTCACGTCCCTCGACCTTGCTTTCATGGGAATCGGCCTTGACCAATCTTCTCTGTCCTGATTCACTGAGTAGATTGCAGCCCTTGGTGTATTCAGGGGGGTGTAGGTGCTGTATCTCATTGGCAGCCTTGTCGGTCTGGTATCTTGCCGACTTCCTCCTCCCATTCCTGGGGCAGGAGTTCTCGGCCTGCTCCCTCCAGACGAGGTCCCCTCATTTTGACTTTGCCCCTTTCCAGCCACCATATGCCTGCTACTCGTCTTCAACAGCTCCTCACTCTTTATGTAATCGTGAGCTTTGCTGAACGCCGCCGCCAATGTCGGCAGACTCTTCCTTGTAAGATACCTTTTGAAATCCGAATCAACTAACCCATTCATCAAAGCCATCACGGCTATCTCCTGTTGTAACTTCGGAATAGTGTTTGCTTCATTGTTAAATCTCCTGATGTAATCCCTCAAAGATTCATCTGGTTTCTGCTCCACAGCCATCAAATCTCCAGAAGTTCTCTGCCTCACGCTATTACTGACATATTGCCCTACAAACATCTCAGTCAGTCTTTCAAAGCTATCTACTGATCCAACTTCAAGGTTGTTAAACTAATTGGCTGCAGCCCCAATCAAAGTTGTCGGAAAGACCTTACACCAAACTGCATCTGAATTTGTGTACAGCATCATGTGTCCCTCATAAGACGTTATGAATCTTGCCGGATCCCCTCTTCCATCATATCTACAAGTCGGCATTTTCACCTTCTCCATTGGTTGATCTAAGATGTGCAGGGCAAATGGGGATGCCCTTAACTGCACTACCGTGCGTACTGCTTGACCTGCTACTTGCGAGCTTCTTTGCTGCTGAGTTCTGGTACCCACAACACGACTCGAGGATTGCTCATCCTGCCGTGATGTTGTATGCGTCCTTTCTGACGACTCATGTCGGGGTCTCCTTGACGAGTTCTCCAGCTGATTGTGTTGTTCCTCCTGGTGACGGTGCGATGTTCCTCTATCGGCCTGGGCAGCTTCTCTTTCAGCCCGTGCCGCCTCAGCCTCCTTTCTCTTCTTACTCATTGCACTCATCACCCTTACGGCTGTTTCCAATTCATCTGGAGTGAATGCCGCCATAGGATCCTCTGCCTCCCCTCCTCCTGTAGGGGGGGTTTCGGCATATGGAACTGATTACCCTCTAGGGTATGGGTTTCATCTACTATCTCCACCTGGGGTTGTCCTACTGGTATTCCATTGTTAAAATTGTTTCCGGCCATGATTATTGTTGTTGTGTATATATTTTGGGTGAGGTTCTTAGGCGATAGAAGTGATCAACTGTCCCCTCCTTCTAGCGCCAAATTGTTTCTGTCTGATCCAGACTTCCCTAAGAATTCGGGCTTGAGATCTTGATACTTCTATCGGCAAGCTGAGAACCTACACAATGAGAAGAAGTTAGCTAACCCCGGGGTGGTCCGGGGATAACCACTCCGATGATAAAGTCAGAAAGTGTTTTAGAAGAGAAGATAAGTAAGAGAGAGAAAGTAGAGAAAGAGAGAGTGAGAGAGTCATTAATATCCTCATTAATGAGGTCTTACCTACTTATTTATAATAATCTACCTTGACAGGTGGCTTTCACCCATGCACAACCTTTTGTGCCAAGTGTCGAGTTTCTGTTGCCACGTGTTAAATTGCGACAGGCCGACATGTCCTCTTTCTGCAACATATCAGCATCTTCTTGTGATCTGGTCATGTGCCTTCGCAAGATATCGGTCATGCCCAGATATCATCCCATACATATATATCTCTTACTACACCTTGATTTTTCATCTTTCTAAGCTTTTTAATTATGACTTCTTTTTGCGTGAATTTTTGTTCTATAACAACAAATTAGGGTTTTAATTTGTTCAATCCATGATTAATAATAATTAAGTTGAATTTCGTTATTTTATTTTTTTAATTAGCTATTTGATTTAGTTAATTAGGGTTTTGACTACATTTATCAGTAGGTGTGGTGGCTGAGTGAGGCGAGGGTGTGGTTGGTACGGCGAGGTTCGGTGCAAGTTTAAGTCTGGGTTTAAGTCAAGCTTGTTAGCGAGTATAAGATGTATAATGTTGTTGTTGGTGTGAGTTCGATAGTACGAAGGAATGTATCTCGTAGTATCTGCCTGCCTCCTACTTCTGGCAGACGTAGCTTCAATGAAAGGTGTGGGGGTGGGGCTTGGGGTTGTTGGCAGGAACAGCGAGGGGGCCGGGAGTTGTAGGTTATTTGGGGTCGAAGGGTAGCTGGGGGTTTTCTATGAAACTTGATGAATCTTTGGCTGAGAGGTCCGGAATGCTACTACGTGAAAATCAAGCTCATATGTGATGCTTGAATGTTTATAATGCTATCAAGCTATTAATGAGCTCATAAGCTCAACAACATGAATGTGGAGTTCTGGCATAACATTTGCAACTGATACCAAGGTTCTTTGGAAGGGAAAGCTATTTTGGTAAAGCTGCCAGAAATTTTACTTGGTGTCGTTGGTGGTCTAACTTGTAATAAGGGTAATGTGAGTGTTTTTTCTATTGATCATGTTAGACAAAATGGAAATGTGGTTGCCCACTTGTCTGCTAGATTAGGAAGTTCCTGCTAATGGTGTAGATTGTAGAACAATCCTTTTTAAATTCTTTCCCCAAGGCATTTTAGCTTTTGTGGATTGATTTAAAAATATTGCTTTCATTTTTTCCCAAAGAAAAAGCTTTATGGGCACGATAAGTGAGAATAGTGTTTGTTGGGTTGGTTTACTCCACTAAATTTCTACTTAATTAGTTTGATTAGTTGTTATTTTTGCTTTAATGTTTATGCTTGTATGAGTTTTGTTTAAAACCTATTAGCTCAATTGGTAGAGCATTGTGCAAGTGCATTTTGATGTAGGTTCGAATCCTGCATAGGCTATGAAAAGTTGATCATCATTAGAGGGTAATTTCATTTAAATAAAGATTACTATATGAAAAAAAAGGTAATCGTAACAATAGTGACCCTATACATAGGGGCCACTACATGTGTAAATACGGGTTATTATGTTTAAATAAGATTCACTATATGTAAAGATAGGGTAGCTATGACTATTTAAATAAAGGTCAATATATGTGTAAATATGCTTTAATTATATTTAAATAGGAGTCACCTTGCGTGAAAATAGCATAACTACAAAAGGTCAAAATACATGGTCACTACAATCAAAACAGGGTTACTACATGTAAAAAAAAAAAAAAAGTCACTATATTCAAAAACTATATGTAAAAAAAAAAAAAAAGGTCACTATATTCAAATAGGGGTTAAAAAAAAAAAAAATCACTATATTCAAAAAAGGGTTACTACATGTAAAAATAAAAAAATAAAAAAAGGTGACTATATTTATATAAGAGTCATAACATGTGGGGAAAGAAATCTGTGAAAAAGTAATCTATTTGTTAAAAAAGGGTTACTATATGTCTAAATCTTATTAGCCTATGTAGGACTTGAACCTACATCCTCTGTGCCAATAAAAATATACACAGTGCTCGACCAATTGAGCTAATAGGCTTATAAAGTTTTCAACTATATCATCTTCCAAATCCTACGAAACTCTATTATAAAGGCATACATGTCTTTGAGAACAATGCTCATGTTCCTTTCTTATCACCAAACATTGCATTAGATATGTGACCATTCACTAACTAAAAGAAAAAACGTTCACATTACTTATTTGCACATACTTCGTTTTTCTTTCAAGTTGCGAGACAAATTATACCACAGTACCACACTCCTCACAATTGAAAATAATGACAAGAATTTCTCAGCTTGAAGCTCATCACTCGCATTTATAACATTATTGATTTAACTTTCACGATATCAATTGTTACAAACATAGCTAATAGTGGAACTCAGATCAATTAACTAGCTATATATATAGTGACCCTTAAAATAATATAGCAACCTTTCTCAAGATCATAAACTAATATCACAATAGACATGGTGACCTTTATTAGCTTAGAGTCACCTTTACTAAGTGCATAGTACATTGTTGTTAGCTAGCCTCCTCCCAAAGTCCCAATACCTCCTCTCGTCAAAAAAAAAAGTCTCAATACCTCCATTTCACAGACATGGTTCTAATGCTGTCACATTAAATAATTTAATTGATTTGAAATTCTTACCTACACATATATTAGAACTCAATCTCAGCGATTTCAAGTTGTTTTCCCCTAATTTGAAGTTTTTTTTGCATCTGCTTTAGATTTATTCCCTTTGGAATCAATCTGGAAGAAAAAAAAAATCAAGACTAAAATATATATCTTCTTAATTTCACTTAAAACAACAACCACAATTAATGAAATAGAAAAACAACACAAAACGAATACTACTCACAACGTAATTTATGTAATTTTCCAGCCATTTGAAGCTATGAAAAATTACCACATCTCTCACCATGATCATAGTTTTAATACTTTAAACCTCATTTATCATTAAAAAAAAACTTTAAACCTCAAAGTATACACATACGAAACCAAAATTGATGAAGAAAATTCCAATTGATTACCGTTTTAGAATAATTAAAAGCCCTAAGTAAAGAAAAGCATAATGATTTGGGAAGAACTAAATCGAATTAAAAAAATAATCAATTCTTATTCATGACAGTTAATCGATTATTTGACGGAAAATTAAAAAAAAAAATTGATACCTTCATATTTGTGTTTGATTCTGTTTCAAAAACTAATTCGTTGAGATCAATTGCAGCAGAATCTTTTGTTCTTCAATTGATGAATTTGCATCGTGATTTCGTCGATGATGTTGTTCGCAGAGGGGAAAGAAACTAGTTGGGGCTTTTTTTTAATTAATGAAGGAATACTCGGTTATAGAAGGGATTTTGTTGAATTGGGCTGGGTAAGTATGCGCGTGGGGTATTTTTCTTCGGACAACAGCACGTGAGACCATAAGGTCCACAATAAATTTATTGTGGATCAGGTCCACTGAAGAATTTTTTGCAAAAAAATCAATATTCAATAATGCTCTCTCCGTTTTTTTTAATGCACTAGTAGTAAGCTAGAAATTACTCGTGCTTGTATATTTTTTGCAACGAAATATAATCTTTGAATAACTTTAATTTAACAGGTAGTTATAGATGGTTTTAACAAATACTAAAATATTACTCCCTCTGTTTTTTTTATATGCATCAGTTTGACCGACACATTTGCAAAGCCGCTACTTTGACCATTAATATCTTTAATTGTATATTAGTAAAAATTGTAACAAAATTATATTATGAAATTAGACATTATGACAAATATAATAATATATTATATAATAACATTTATTTATTTTTTAGAGGTGAAAAAATTAAGTCAACCATGGTGTGAATTGTGCAATTGTCAAAGAAATACATTTAAAAAAACGGAGGGAGTAAAAGTCACATGAAAAAATAAGAGAAAGGAGGAGAGAGAAAGATATGTGGGACCACTTTTAATTATACTACTGAAAGCTTATATAATATGATTAGTTGTTTAGTGATACTATATATGCACGTAGTTAGTACCACTGAATGCATATATATATGACCACTGAATGCATATATAGTACCACTGAAATATTCAATTGTATTATTTGATCACCCAATGATACTATTGATCACTCAATGGTACTACTCTAAAATCAGAATATACATTACGTGTAATTACACTCTTACCCCTCGTTATGCAATTGTTCATGCATAATAATACTCCCTTTAAACTCCCTTGTATCATTTTGACTTTGTAGATTGTCGGTTTGACTCTGACCAATGTGAACAAATGCTTCTAAATCACTTTGATTGTCAGTGAGTTTTATTAGGTTAACTTTGTAGCTCCTCTCGAACTTCATCTAGTTCGATTTTCCTCCCACTTGTCATTTTGGAAAGATGCTCCTTTCCCAAAAAGACATCATCTCGAGCAACAAATACTTTGTTCTCAGATTGGTTGTAGAAGTAATACCCCTTTGTTTCTTTTGGATATCCCACAAAGAAACATTTGTCAGATTTTGGGTGAAGTTTGTCAGAAATTAATCTCTTTGACATATGCTTCGCAACCCCAAATCTTGAGAAAAGACAACCTTGGAGGTTTCTTCATCCATAATTCATACGGAGTCTTTTCGATAGCTTTTGACGAAACTCGATTCACTGTTAGTGTCGCAGTTAGAAGTGCGTGTTCCCAAAAAGAGATAGGAAGATCAATAAGACCCATCATTGATTGAACCATGTCTAACAAAGTTCGCTTTCTCCTCTCGGACACTCCGTTCCATTGTTGAGTTCTAGGAGGTGTTAACTCTAAGATAATACCATGTTCTTTTAGATTATCATCGAATTTGTAGCTTAAATACTCACCACCTTGATCCGATCAAAGGGCTTAAAATTTTCTTGCCAAGCTGATTTTCTACTTTACTCTGAAATTCTTTGAATTTCTCAAATGATTTAGGTTTGATCGACATAAGGTAGACATATCCATGTCTACTATAATCGTCCGTGAAGGTGATAAAATAGTGATAACCATTCCTTGCGGTCGTGATCATTAGTCCACATAAATCCGTGTGTATGAGGCCTAATAAGCCACCGGCCCTTTCTCCCAACTTGGAGAATGGCTGCTTTATCATCTTGCCTAATAAACAACCTTCACAATTTTCAATTGATTCTAAGTCAAATGAGTCAAGAATACCTTCTTGTAAAAGCTTCTTGATGCGTTTGATGTTAATGTGGCCAAGGCGACAATGCCATAAGTATGTTTGATTCGACTCAACGGTCTTAGCTCTCTTGGTGGTATCATTAACATTATAGACTTGTTTGTCTAAAGAAAGCACATAAAGACCATTTTCTGAATATGCTTTACCATATAAAACATTATCGAGATAAAATAAACAAGTATTGTCTTTTACTCGAAGTTCAAAACCTTTGGCGTCCAACCCCGATATTGAAATAATGTTTTTAGTAACGTTTAGAACAAGGTAACAGTTTTCAAGTTCTTCAACAATCCCGGAGGGTAAAGACAAATTGAGAGTTCCTACGGATACGGCTGCAATTCTAGCTCCATTGTCGACCCGGAGTTCGACCTTTCCCTTCTCTAGCCTTCTACTTTTCCTTAGTCCCTGAGCATCGGAACAAAGGTGTGAGTCACATCTGGTATCTAATACCCATGATGTTTTGCTAGTGAAGTTTAAGTCTATAACAAAAATACCTGATCCAGAAGTAACGATATCATTCTTCTTATCTTCCTTGAACATGAGGCAATCCCGCTTCCAATGTCCCTTCTTCTTACAGTAGAAATATTCGGAATCGATTGAGAAGAGGCTACCTTCTTGTAATACCCTGTATTTTTATACGTATTTTATTTTAAATAAGTATTTTGTGAAGTATTTAAATAATTCGAAATGAATTATTTATGGCATTTTAATTATTTATTTTAAATAAGTTTGGAAATATTTTATAAAAGGAAAGTTTATTTAATTAATTATTTTAATAAGTTGAAATTATTTTAGGATAGTTTTATAAAAGGAAAATTTTATAAAAGTTAATTTTTATTAGGAAAGGGATTAGTAAGGATAGAAAGGGAATTTAGGGGTAGGAGGTTTCTAGAGAAAAGGGGTATTGTAGACACCTAAAAATGTCTCTCCAAAACCAAACCCGATGATGAACAACCTTTCACAGCCATTATTGGTCGGGTTGAGTATTTAATCTTTGGAGTGCTTAAATCCATGTTCATTTCCAATACATTTCATAAACCAATCCAATTCCTAATCATTTC
This sequence comes from Chenopodium album, assembly GCF_948465745.1. Taxonomy (NCBI): domain Eukaryota; kingdom Viridiplantae; phylum Streptophyta; class Magnoliopsida; order Caryophyllales; family Amaranthaceae; genus Chenopodium; species Chenopodium album. Next base: position 24,944,898 of record NC_137850.1, on the reverse strand, counting down.
CCTAAACCATAACTTACTTTCCACTTTTCGTGTCCACATCACAAAACCGAGAGAAACTGATTATGTGACCTTATAATTTTGATCCAATTATTTTTTGGTTGGATAGGCCTTGAAATAAGCTTTCCAAAAATATATCATAAGCCCAATTCCGATTTAAAACGAAGCTGATATGAGCAAAATACTAAACTCGGCCCAAAACCGACACCCTTTCACTAAAATGCCCATATCTTAAAATCTACAAATGATTTTTACCTGATCTAATTGGGTTGGAAAGTAGACTTGATAAGCTTTCCAATGATATATTATATGTCTTATTCTGAGTTACGGATCAAAAGTTATCACGGTCTTAAAAAAGCGTAAAAAACTGGAATTACCGCGCACAGTGTAAACACGCCGTGTCACGACAAAATCTGACGTGGCACGGTGCCTGGTGCCGTGACACGGTAATTTTCAACGTGTCACGATGCTTTTTCCGTGTTCGTGCTAATGAATCTGGACGTAAAAATTGAAACAAAGGCCACCGCGTCACGGCATCATATGCCGCGTCACGGGGAAATTTGCTGCGTCACGGCATATTTTGCCATGTCACGGTGCTCATGCCGTGATACGGGAAATTCCCGTGTTTTCCCCGTGTGTCAGACTTCATGCGCTTTATCCTCCGTAGATCAAATATTTCCCGCGTCACACCAAAATACCCCGCGTCACACTAAAGTATACCGTGTCACGGCATTTCTTGTCGTGTCGCGGCATACTGCTGACGTGTTGCGGCAATATTTTTAGGGTTTTTATCTTTTTAGGGTTCCGTGTGTTCCCTCGACTCATTTTCTCTATAAATACCCCCCTCCTTTCTAGAGTTTGGGGCACCAAATCATTCTCTCTTCCTCTCTTCTACACCAAATCATTCTCCTCTCTCTCTCATATTCTAAACCTTAAACTTGTATTTCTAATTACATTATTCCTTCCCTAAGCACTCCAAGGAGTCCATACTTAAGCCGAGGTTCCGTCCTTAAACCAAGGCGTGAAAGGTATAATTAACTGAGGGTTTGGATCAAATCAACTCTACTTTTAATTTAATTTAATTTCCATTTGATTAATATTTTTATTGAAGTTACTAACAGTTTATTCATGATGTAGCAATTCAAGGAAACGCGGAAAGTGAGTAATTAATCACTTAATCACTCTAATTTTTATTCTTGTTGTTAGTATCATGATTAGGATTATTTGACTTGGACTAACGTTATTATTGTTAAATTGCTTCCAATATTAATGTTGATTTTATTATTATTTATGATCACCATATTGCATGTTTAAAGGGAATATGTAATTGAAAATCATGCCTTTTGGACGACCGCTTTAGGTTCCTCTTTAATCTTGTTATTAATAAAGTGATCACTAATATTTTAGAATTATATGTTGCATTAATATTAAACCAATTTAGCATAATAATAGTTTGGAGCAAATTGAATCTTTGTTTGTATGCCTTTGAGATTGCAGGAATCACTTTTCACTATAAGAATCGAGTAGAGGCCAATACGGGCGAATGTGGCTCCATGACTCATTTCGTACCATCATCCCCGATCCTCCTTTCGTGGTTCCGAACCATATGGAGTTAGTAATCTCATGGATTATGAATGGGGTGTAACCTTCACGGGTCAATCGTGGTTACCTTTGGTAGTCCCTTAATCGTGGTTGCCTTTTTATGATCCGTGAACGGTTTACAAGTTCCTTAAAAACTTGTTAGCTGCTCCCTAATTTCCTTGTGCCTAATCGTATTATGTCAATTCCCACTTTCTATGAGTGTCAAGCATATTCACAACATGCTTAACGTAGGCGCACTTCGAACGATGCCTACAGGTATAAATATTCAACACATGGGCAAATTAAACTTTGCCCAAAGTGAAGAATACCCAAGGTAAATTTTTTCTCCCTTCTCCTTTATTTTCTTTTCTTTTTCTTTCTTTATCCCCTTCCCCGTTTTTTTACACACGGACGGCGCCACCACCACGCACCACCGGTCGACCACCACAGCCAGCAGCGCAAGCGCCAGCAGCCGCGGCGACACCGGCAGGAGCAGCAGCAACCTAATCGTGTCGTGGTGGTTGTTGCTGCCGCTTGTGGCTGTCCGAATTTTTTTTTAATTTATTTTGCTTTAATCCTAAATCTAATTATTTATTTGGGTTTTGTGATGATTTTCATGATGTTTGATTTAAGGTAGTATGTAAATAAATTTTTAAATTTTAATTTTAATTAAAAAGTCCCAAATTTGAAACCCTAAATTTGTAAATAATTGATTATTGAAGGAATAAGATTTAGGGTGGTTTAAATCTTTAATTTGAGGATTTTTAAGTATATTTACAGCAAGTTTTTATGAATTAATATTGTTGGAAATTTTGTTAGTAAGTTAAAAATTAAGTTTCTTGAAGGAATTTTGACTACCCATTAATTGGGATTAAAGTAAGGGGTTTTAAATTAATTTTCAGCTTGTTTTAATTAAACTATGAGTGATTTAATAAGAGTATATATTGCTGGAAATTTGTGTGGAGTAGATTTTAATGTCATGTTGTAATTTTGGATTGTAGGAGACTTCCAAGTGAGTGATTTCTGTTAATCGTGGCGATTTTAAGATCGTATTCAAGGTACGTTCGTATACTTGGTATTTATTTGATGATGTAGGAACATGCTAGGCTTTGAATAATTGATTCCAAATAGTATCATGATAGATTTTGATTGGAATTTATTATTTGGTTGATGTTGGTGATTGAAATGTGAAGCATGAATTTTTTGTGATGGATTGTTGAGTGGAAATATTATTTTGGCATGTTGTATATGAACCATACTTTTATTATTGGCATGATAAAGAGCATGTTTAATTAAACTAAATGTTTAATTTGGTTTGGAATATTAAAAAGAAATTTTATTATGGTTCATATAATTTTTATTGATGCTATAAGCATGAGAAAGGAGATATTTATGTGTCTATGTAGACGAGGAATAAATTATATTTTGGTGTCTTAATGCACTTAAGGTGTTTTTAACACCGAGGGATAGAAATTGTGGCGCATTACGTATTTAAGGTGTCCTTGACACTGAGGTAGATTAAAAAGGGTTCAACATTAAATATTATGTGGTCACTAATTATTCAAGAATTAAATTGGAATGTTTAATTGTTTGAATAATTATAATATTTGATTGTGTCATGGTTTGAGAATCATCACCAAGTTTAATAAAATGAAAATAACGTAAAGTGAAAGATATTATGCACCAAAATTCTTGGAACGTATATACCTTGAGTATGAATATATAGGGGGAGTTATGCGACTTTATATTTGACCATACCTTCTACTGGGAGTACAGGACGCTGTATTTTCCTTTTATTATTATGCGCAGAAATTCTGCTACTTACGAGTGGTTATTTTATACTGGCACGGTTAGCTCCCGTGTTAGTACCCCTTTATTGGGGCATGTTAGGGGGAAACCCGTTTGATGCGTAATCAATGCTAAATGAATCAATTAGTTATTTAATTGAGAGACATGTTGTATGTTGTATGCTTGTAAACAGGTGCAACGAGGTAAGTTGTGTATTGATAGATGATAGCATATTAGTGTGTTTAATTACGCTTATGCACTCAGCATTGCTGATTGTGGGTTTCTGTGTTTATTTGGCCTTGTCTTTACCTTGGCCCTATGATGACCCATTTTTAATGGATAGTAGTGGAAACAAGTGAAAAAAAAACTTTTCAGGTGGTGAAGCATATTCATAATAGGCATGAGTGAAGAGAGAATCATGCTATTTTCCATAAGTTTATGTTATGTTTATTGCTTTAATTATTTTATTATATTATACATGTGAGACTAACACAAAGGTTTTGTGTTGGTTCAGTTTTGTTAAGGTTCTACAATGGTTCCAAGTTGTAGGTTGACTTCGTTTTACTTTGATTTGACTTTACTTTCATTTGGTTGACTTTTTAAGTTGAATTGTTTTGAACGTTTTTTAAAGATAGTCTTCCGTTGTGTGTCTTTGATAGTTTCCTTAGCCGTTTTCACGGTGGCGGTAATGTCTTAGATTTTCCTATTTTGGCTTTTTAAAAGAGCTAAACAGGTATTTTAAAGGAAATGAATTTCTAGGGTGGTACAAAGTGGTATGTGGGAGTTTTGGTTGAGATTTTATTACCACTAAAGCCAAAAACGTGTTTTAAAATGTTTTGTTTTGAAACCTGGCCAAGTACTTATTTAATTGTGTAATTTCTAAAGTGAGTTATTTTATTTAATTTTGTTTTAAAAAGATCGAATATTTTATTTCTTATTAAAGTGTCTAGTCATGCGAGTTTGATAGCATTGGGTACGATGTAGAGCTTCTAGTCGTTTTTCACCGAGTAGAATTAGCTCCTCATATCTTGCCCTCGTCCATTCAACCTCATCAAGTTTACTTTCCAACGCAATGCGTAAAGAAGGTATCTCCAACTTTATAGGTTGTACGGCATCCATTCAGACTAGGGAAAATGGCGTATTTCCTGTGGATGAGCGGATTGACGTGCGATAGCCCAAAAGAGCGAAATAGAGTTTGTCAGGCCAATCCTTGTAATTTTCCATCATCTTTTCGATAATGTTTTTTAAGTTCTTATTGGTTGCTTCTACTGCGCCATTTGCTTGAGGTCTATATGGGGAAGAATGATGATGTTGGATCCCATACTTTTGAAGTAACTCTTCACATTCTGCTTGAAAGTGAGTTCCATTGTCACTTATCATCTCATGTGGGATTCCATATTGACATATCATGTTTTTTTCAATAAAGAGCGCTACATGTTTCGCAGTAAGTTTCGCATATGAAGCTGCTTCAACCCAATTGGTGAAGTAGTCTATTGCAATGAGGATATATTCATGGCCTCCTGTCCTAGGAGGGGTAATTTTTTCAATAATGTCTATTCCCCATGTTGAGAATGGCCATGGAGACGTATAGGTGTAGAGGACAGAAGGTGGAACATGCTGTAAATTTGCATATATCTGGCATTTAGGACATTCTCTATTCATGGTAGTCCAATAATATCCTTGGCGTATTATCTTTTGGACTAGCATTTTGCCATTCATGTGTGTTCCACATGCTCCTTCATGAATTATTCTCATTGTCCTTTGCGCCTCCTTTTTGCCTATGCATAGGAGAGCTATACCTTTAGGTATTCTTTTATGTAACTCATCGTTTATGAGCACAAATTGGGATACCAAAAGTCCTTTGGTGACATAATTGAGGATATCTTTATACCAAGGTTCCTCTTCTTCTTCTTCTTGGACTACTTCATTATCCTCAATGGTTTGAATATAAGCCGGTTTATGCCTCTTCTCTATTGTCACAAGCATTTGTTCAATTTCCTTAGCAATTCTAACCATGGAGGCTAGTCTTGCCAAGGCATCAACAAATTGATTGTATTCTCTTTGTAGGTATGTATATTCTACTTTCTCGATTTGGTCAGTAAAAGTTTTTAAATAGGTTTGGTAAGAGGCCAAACTTTCATTTCTTACTTTCCATCTTTTAGAGATTTGATTGATGATAAGGGAAGAATCTCCAAATATTCAAAGTTTATTTACTCCCAACGCCAAAGCTATTTCGAGGCCTATCACACATGCTTCATATTCTGCAGCATTATTGGTAACGTCGAAATCTACCTTGATTGAGATTGGGACGTGTTCTTCCTTAGGCAATACCAATAGGACTCCTACGCCACATCCTTTCTGGTTTGAGGCTCCGTCGAAGTATAATGTCCAAGTATCATCTTATGTGACCATTAATTCTTCGTCTGGAAAATCGTTTTCGTGCATTGGCGTTGAATCTTCGATCGAAAAATTTGCTAAGAAGTCTGAACCCACTGATCCTTTGATGGCCTTTTGAGGCATGAACCTCACATCAAATTGAGCTAAGTTGACTATCCATCTAGATATTCGTCCGTTGAGTGTAGATTTCACAAAGAGATACTTAACAAGATCCATTCGAGATACCATGTATACCATATGGACGAGCATGTAATGTCTTAGCTTGGTTGTGGGCCACACGAGTGCGAGGCATAATTTTTCAAGTGATGTGTAACGTATTTCATACTCGAGCATTTTCTTACTTAGGTGGTAGATGGCGTTTTCTTTACCTTCTACCTTTTGCGAGAACATAGCTCCCATTGTTTCCTTAGTGACTGTTAGGTATAGGCGAAAAGGGATGCCTGGACTGGTGCTAATACGGGAGGATTAGTGCGATAAGCTTTGATCTTATCAAAGGCTTTTTGGCATTCTTCGTCCCATATTAGTGGCACATTTTTTTTGAGCTTTTTGAACATTGGTTCATATACTGTGGTGAGTTTAGATATGAACCTACTTATATATTGCAACCGGCCAATAAATCCTCGAATCTATTTCTCAGTCTTAGGCGGTGGCATTGACATGATTGCTATGATCTTGGTGGGATCTATCTTTATTCCTCTAGAGCTAATGAAATATCCTAAAAGTTTTCCCGAGGTAACTCCGAATGCACATTTGGCCGGGTTTAGCCTCACGTTGTATTTTCTTAATCTTTCGAAAAACTTTCTTCAGTCTCTATTTGATGTCCAGGGGCAATCTTTCAACTTCACGATCATATCATCTACATATACCTCGAATTCTTTATGCATCATGTCATGGATTAAGGCAGTCGCTGCTCTTTGGTAAGTGGTACCCGCGTTTTTTAACCCAAATGGCATCACCGTGTAACATTAAGTGCCCCAAGGTTTTATGAAATTTGTCTTTTCCATGTCTTGCTTGGCCATCAGGATTTGGTTATAACTCGCGTACCCATCCATAAATGAGAGAAGTGCATGATTGGCTGTATTATCTACTAGAATATCGATGTGCAGTTGATAAGTGACTTTTATGTCACTTTTAGGGTATTTTTATGCTTATTTTCCGTTTTATTTTCCAATAATTTTCCTCTTTTTAATCTTTATTTCTCTTATTTTCTTATTTTCGTCTTTTGTCTTTTCATTTTGTGTATTTTAGTAGTTTTTAATAGTTTTTATTTTATTTTCGTTATTTATTTTATAATTCTTAATTTATAATGTTCTTAGTCTAGGTTCTTGTTAATATTTTTCTTCTTGTTTTCCTCCTTTTATTTTCTTTTATTTTCAAGTTTGTTTTCTTTATTTTTATTTTATTTCATTTTATTTCATTATTTCTTTTAGTTTTAATATTTTATTTTACTTTAATTTCATTTTTATTTTATTTTATTTTATTTTATCTTATCTCCCGACTTTTCCCTTGTGTATTTTTTGTTGTAGGTTGTGTTCGGAGGTCCGAGACTCAAGTCAAATGTGTCAAACCACAAACTTCCAAGCCTCAATTTGCTGTCACTCTAACCTACACTACTCCCTCACCTATCCTCCACCACACCCACTTGCCAACATCACTCACCCAAAACAATCCCTTGCTCCCACCTCCAACCACCTGCGAGCAGCAAACCACAACCAAATCAACCTCCCTTACTCCCAATTCCTCACCAAACAAAAACTCCACCACGCATTCCAGCCCACAACAACTCTAGCCGCAACTCCCAGCCACCACAAAACAGCCCGCACAGCCACCTAGAAACACCAACCGCACCACCTCTACCTCCAATCATTCCCCTGCATTCACCTATCACCAACTTCAGCCACCACACCCCGCAACATTTAATAGCAGCTGCACCATTTCACACCACGCAAACCCACAGCCACGACCGCCGCCAGTTACCTCCACCAAGCCCGCAACAAAGCTCCAATTAGCCCCAAATTTGCAAACCCATACGGAGCGGGCTCTCTATATTACGAAGCGGCCGCTCCTCTTTTATTCACTTTCTCCAATTTGAGGCAGAATGCAAGAGCGGCCGCTGCGATGGGTGTGCGCGGACGCTCCTATGGGTCATTAGAAATCACGTGGTTTTCTCGTGGATCCTTAAGCATTTCAAAATCCAACGGCTCTGATGATTGCGATTGTGATGATGCGTGGTGATGTTGATGATTGAATGAGTAGCAGCCGTTGATATGATGCATGGTGATGATTGATGAATGGTGGTGATGATGGTTGTTTTGGCTGATTCGGTGATGATGAAATTAGAGCAGAGCAGCCAAAACGAAAAGAAGGAATTGGGAGCTGATTTTATATTTTTCGTGGGTATCATTGTTTTTGGGGGGTTTTTTGGTTTATTTTCCTTTTTTATTTTCTTTTATTTTTAATTTACTCCTTTTTCTATTTACCTTTTCTTTTCTTTATTTTCTTTTATTTTAGTTTTGCTATTTAATTATTTTGAGGAGTTTTATTTCTTTTTATTTTCTTTTATTTTAGCTTGTAATATAAATACCCTTTGAGGTTTAATTCTCTAAGAACAATTATTCACCTTAGTTTAATTTAGTCTCATTTTTTTATTTTCTCTCTCTTAGGGTTAGATTAGGAGTTTCTCTCTCTACTTTAGGAGTAGTTTTAGAGAGAGAAAACTTGGATTTTTCATGGGGTTTTTGAGAGGTTGAAGAAGCTAAATGTGGAATCTCTTCTCATCTATTCAATGAGCATTTCTAACTTTCTCTCACCTTTGTTGCTTTCATTAATTCTTGTTTTTGCTTATTTGTTTGTTGATATGAGTAGTTAACTAGATTAGTTGATTGATTCTTGCTTTATTTCTTGTTTTACCTTGTTTTCTATGCTTTTGTTCATCATGATTGCTTAGATTTTGCTCTAGGGATATGGATGAAGGGGATGTTGATGTTTTTAATTGATTAATTGTGTTTGAATTGTGATTGAGGCTTGATTTGTGAGCATTGATGATGACTTTATTGCTTAGGGACTTTCTAGCTAATTGCCCCTATGATTTTTATCGTGCTCTTAATTAATTGTGCGAGAGTGAGTTAATTAAGGGTTTAATTTCATCCATGTTTAGGCTAGTTAAATTGCACGGGAGTGAATTGATCTAGTCGAGTTAATTAGCATGTTTGATTGTGCGAAAGTGAATTAATTGTGTTGATTTCTCGTAATTAAGCCCATGATAATTTGTGCACATTTGGTTAGTTGAATTCATATGCCTCGATTCCCCTTTCCCTAGTGCTTTTAACGCTTGATTTTATTTGTCTTACTTGTGCTCCTTATTGTTCTTTACAAACTTCATTTTCGACCTAGTTGTTTAATCGACTAAAACCATTGACACTTAGTCTTCGTGGATCGACCCTTTACTTGCCACTAACTAGTTTAGTGTAAGTTTAGGTATTATAAATTTCTAATTTGGTTTAGGTTAGTAGTCCCAGCAACCTATTAACCTGTGACCAGCGGTAAAGGAAAGTCGTCCTTTAGACATGCCTTATTTAGATCTTTGTAGTCGACACACATTCTTACCCTACCATCTTTCTTAGGAACTGGTACCACGTTGGCGAACCACTCTGGGTATTTGGATACCTTGATAAAACCTGCGGTTATTTGCTTTTGAACTTCTTCTTATATCTTAACAGCTACGTCGGGGTTTCATTCGACGTAGCTTTTGTTTTACAGGTTTCATTCCTTGAATTAGTGGTATAGTGTATTGAGCAATTTCTCTATTTATTCCTGGCATATCCTCGTATGACCAGGCGAAAACATCGATGTATTCTTTTAGTAGATTAATTAAATCGGTTCTTTCTTCTTGATTAAGAGTTAAACCAATTTTAACTTCTCTTTTAATAGTTGGATCTTTTGAGATGTTAATGAAGGATTTATGTCTTCGTCATGTGCAATTACTAGATATATAAATGAATCAAATTATGGAGATAATTAAGTTCATACATTTGGGTCGTCGTTATATCATATCTAGAGGTACTAACGATCTTTGGGCTAGTAAAATAGGCCAAAGCCCAATTGGACGGATCCTATAAGGTCACACAAAGGGCCTAGATCGAGGACGAGGCCCATGATGGGCCTCATCATCCCCTAGTATGGCCGGCCATATGGAGTAATATGGAGGGCTTTGGGCTTCGTGACTTAGTCTAATTATAATGGGATTATAAATAGACTAAGTGCCTAGGGTTTTCAGTATTGTAATCAGTGATCAGTTTGATCAAACCCTAATTAGCAAACACGAGACCAAACCCCTCTCATACTCCTCTCTCTCACGGCTCTCTCCTCTTCCCTCGGCGCCGGTTGTGGTGGTTCGTGGTGGTCGGTTAGGCCATTAAAGGTGGTGATCGCGGTTTTCCTCTTTCACTCGACCAATCTAGTATTGGTGGACGGCTCGTTTGAATCCCGTGGACTAAATAGAGGAGCAACTCTTGGGCCTCCATTCTCTCCCTGATTTGCCAGTCGAATAGCTTTGTGGAATTCACGATTCAAAGGTATGATTATGTGTCTTGTGTGTTATGCATGCGATCTTGGGATCAGGTGCTTTATGAATATGATTCATGTTTTTCCGCATTATAGTACCTATAAACTCCTATAATGGTATCAGTTAGCCTCTTGCATGAACACGCTTGATGATAATAATACGATTATTTGAAGTCCATGTTCTTAATTTTACAATTAATTCAGAGGGAGAAATTAATTTAATTATGGTTCAATTATTATTTTTAATGTGATTAAACTTTTGGAATTGATTAAATGCGATTTAATTATGCTCAAAATTGTCATGAAGTGGACCGAATTTAGCCCTAGAGTATTCGAAAATCTTCGAACCCTAACCCTAATCTATTCGAAAAATTCGAACCATATAAGCCTTAAAAATCTGATTTTTGATGCTTGTTTTGGTTGATTTCGTTTTAAATGTCTCATGATTTTAATTAGGATTGATTTATGCATAAAAATTGTTTTGTGTATGATCATCGATTTAATTTAAATAGTTAGAATTAAATTGGGATTAATTTTATGATGAACCCTAATTTTAATATTGAATGGGGATTTAATTTTAATTTGTGGACTAATTTAATTTAATTTTAATAAAAGTTATTTTAACTAAATTTAAAACCAAAAAAAAAAAAATTTATTTAAGGCCAGCCTCCGCGGCTGGGTGGCGTTGCCACGGTGGCTGTCGGCCTGGTGGTCAGTCTAGAGGGAGGGAGGGAGGGCAGGTGGTCCGGCAGGTGGCTGGACAGTAGCGTGCAAGAGTTGCACAGCTGGTGTCGCAGCCACGCTGGGGCTGCTGCTGCTATCGCCTTTGCGCGGCAGTCGCTGCTAACCGCAGCCAGCCACCGTGGCTAGCCCAGGCTGGCCGCGCATGGTGGCCTGCAACCACAGCAAGGCTGCTGCCCTTTGCGACAGTGGCTGTTTTAAATGGCAGCCAACCATCGTGGCTAGCTTCGGCTAGCCAACCACGGTGGCCGGCGAGTGTGGCACCGTTGTTTTATTTTGGGATAAAATAAAATTGTTTTGAAATAAAATCTTTTATTTAGGATAAAATCAAATCTTTCAAAAGTTGTTTTATTTGATATTATCCATATTTAATTTGTTAATTTTGGTGATTATCCATAATTAAATTGTTTAATATTGGATAAGATTGATTAGGATATTCTGAGCATATTCCAAAAGGATAATAATTGATTTAAATAATATGATTATCCCATAATTAGATTAAGATATAATTGATTCTAAAATTATTTGATTGGCTAGTAATTAGGATAGAATCTCCTAAATTTGTTAGGATAATCATGGAAGATTAAATATGATTTATCTTTCTAGATTAAAATATGATTTGATTCTATCTCATGCCTAAATTAAAATATATGATATTTTATAATTGGTCATGAATAATATATGATATCATCTAATTATGATTTAAAATATGAGATATTTTAGGAAATGTGCTGACTTAATTATGAACATTCGATGTTGTAGTTTAGACAAGCATGTTAAGTGATTATTATACGACACTTTTATATAATATATGATATTATGTTGCTATACATAGACTAGTATGGCCCATAGATTCTAAATACGATATGTGCATCGTGATGTATTTTTGTAATCTAAATACATTTTGCGAACCGTTAGGTATTTTTGTAACTTTATTTACAATTAATGATAGGAGTGGTGTCTTTCGAACAAGTGTATTATTCCGATAAAGGGTTCGGAGCTATTGGAAAGCTATTTATTCAATAAGTTCAACTGTTCAAGTGATCAGAATGCCTAGGTGGACGCCGCTTCCGATCAGTAATATTAATGCATAATGAATATTATAGCTTAATCTTGACTGAACCCTTCAGGTCACACCCAAGCAACTAACGATTCGACATGACGAATTAATTCGGAAGGAATTAATGAGTCGCTCGAGTAATATGAATTAGACGTCAGAAATCGAGCTAGGAGCGTCAAAACTGAGCGTCACAAGTCGAGTTGAATTAATTAAAGACGAGACGGTAAAATCACTAATTAATCGACAACTTACCAAAATACCCCTAGCATCGGAATGCCCTGAGCAAACCGAGTGCTAGGGGCATTTGGTATAGCCAAGTTGGCTAGCATACCAAGCCGAGCTTAGCATGGTTGTCTATGTGGTGCGGCATGCTAGCGCACCATCGCAAGCATTTGCGAGCAAGTAGCAGCAAGCTAGTAGCGCGCTAGCGTGCTGGCATTGCTAGTTGTGCTTGCGGGCTAGTGCGTGGAAGGCAGGCAGCAGCGCACAGCAACCAGCAGAAATGCGTAGCGTGCTGGCGCATGCTGCTGGGGCAGTGCGAGCAGCTAGCGTGCCCAGCCAAGGGGCTAGGCAGCCTTGGCGCCCAAGGTTGGCAGCGCCAGCTGGCGTGCGGTGATTGGGGCATGTGGAGTGCTTGGCCGGTTCTTGGGAAGCCCTGGGGATCAAGTTTTGGTCCCCCTCTTCCCTTGTGGTCCTTACCTAACTCCTCCTCTTAGAATGCCACTTGTTGATTAATTAGTTGTTAGCTATTTTCTTTTATTTTTTTATTTAAAAATAAAAGGAGAAAATTGATTTTACCAACTCTCCCACATTGATGGGAGAGTGGATTTCTCACTTTTGTTTCCCTATAAATATCCCACTTGGGAATTGAGAAAACTCACTTGAGTAATAGCTCAATTAGGCATCTCCATTGAGAGAAAACCTATAAGCTCATTAATTACTCAGGTAGTCTTTTTGGTCGGACTTGGCTAACCTCCAAGTAGTAGACCGGTCGGGTCGCGTTGTGGGTGGACTTCGTCGGAGGTCCTTGCCATTTGTGAGGCTCGGCTTTTCTCAAGTAAGAGCTCCATTCGGTTGAGCGAAACACGCTACAAGGGTAATTTAGTCTTTTCTCTTATCTTGTTATTTATGCATTTTTTTATATTAATTGTGAGTTTGTCCTTGGGCTCGAGTTTTATTTTCCGCGGTGAGTCGGACTCATCGAAACCCAACAGCGGTATTGGAGCCTTACTCATTTATTTTTATAACAAATATTTTCAAGGTGTTTTCTAATGATTTATTTTTTTGGTTTATGTTACTAATTAGATTAGTAGCTCGGTTTTATTAATTTAATCCCGTTTTAATGTGATTTTTGGCCCCGAACCCAGATTTTCGCCCAAAAATAGTGAATTTTGGGTGGAGACAGCGTTCTGGAAAGTTTTCAACCCTTTAAGGCCTGTGAAAAAGCCAAAATCCGACCCGAAATGCCTTTTTTAAGGGTTTTTCGTTTTTGACGAACTTTTTAAAATCTTTTAACCTTGAATCTTAATGGCACATTTATGGTGATTATGTATTTGGTTCTTTCCTTAATGTTTCTGCATTTTTTTACCTCTTTAAGTATGGTTACTTTGTAGTAATTAGTGCTAATTGAAAGATTGGTTAAATTTTCACATAATTGCAGATCCATTGCATTAAGTATGAAAAATTTATTCTTTGAGGATTCTAAGTACTAAAGATCCAATCTTTAATTGTTTTAAGTGGTTGGAACTTTGAGTTACTAAATTTCATGAATTTTTTGTTGAACTTTTGATTTAATCATGTATTAAGTTGATTGGAATCATAAAGTTTCAATCTTTGTATAGAAATTTCATTTATTTTCATATTGGAAGATATAATTTTTCAAGGATTCACAAGTTAAAGTTGGAATCTTTATTTGGATTTTATGTTCATAATTCCAACTCCTCTTTATTTTGTCAAATCTCATGATTAATTTAAGTTAATTATATTAATAGTGAGGACTGCCCTTATTAATGTTATTGCATCAAGTTGAACCAATTTTATTAAAGAATAGTTCTTGGGAATAATTTTGGTTTTGTGCACTTGGATGAATTTTTTTTAAGTTGGACTTGTTATAATTTTTCATTTTGCTCATTAAATTAATTCTAAAATTAATTTAGAATTAATTAATTAAGTCATGCAAAATTCGATTTTAAAATCCCGAGGCTATGACACGAAAACCAAGGCGAAACCACCCTTGGCTAGCTGGGCTGCGTAGCAGCCCGGATGTGGCTGCCTAATGTGCGCTGCCATGCGTGGCTGCTGCCTGCTGACCAGCAGCATGGCGCGCCATGGCTAGCCAGCAAGCCGCAGCACAGTGCTGCAGCAGCAGCTAGCAATGCGCGCTGTTGTGCGTGTATGGCTGTGCGAGGCATGGCTAGGCGAGCGTGAGTGAGCGTGTGCAGCTTTGGTGCGTTACGAGAGGGGCAAGCAGCCTAGTGCCTTCTGCCTTGCACCTTGCAACCCGCAGCAAACGCTGCTAGGCTTGGCGCCTAGCAGTGCTGTGTTTGGGTGGTGCGGGTGCACGCACCAAGCCGCATTGCCCGAGGCTGCTAGGCAGCCTTGGCTAGCAGTGGCACGCACCTAGCTAGTCTAGGTGTGCGAGCCACTTGCATGCGGTTGGCTACGTGTTTGTAATTTTTGCTGTTTTAATTATTCTAATTAATTTAATTATGTTTGTTTTAATTATTTTAATCAATTTTGGAGGTTAGGCCTCGGTTTTTGAGCGGCATTTGCAAAATTAATTTTGGCAAAATTTTGGGTTTACTTGCTTAATTAATTGGATTAATTAAGATGGATGCGGAATTTAGTGGGAGCTTCTATTTTAATTGCGCTAAATTACATAATCTGTTAAACAACTTTGACTAGTTTTAATTAGGCGCGTTAATCGAATTAACAACCTAAATTAGTTACTAGTTTACGCATGTTTGTGCATTGTTACTTGTTTATCGTTTTATAATGCATGGGCCATTCACAAATAGTGAATGGATGAATGGAATGTATATTCTCCCGCAGGTTTTATAAAAATGGTAACTAGTGGGACCCGATTAGGATAGAAAATACGGAATTTTGTTTCGTCATGTATTTTTGTAAATCTAAATACGGTCTGCGAACCGTTGAGTATTTTTGTACCTTAATATTTAGATTAGTCCTAATCGTAGATACTAGTACTTGCATTATTTTGGTTTTGTTTTCAAGAAGGAGGTTCTTGGAAGACGAAGCCATGAAGTTGCAAATGACGACCCTTGAAGACTCAAGGGGTCATGCTAGTTGCCAAATGCATCATTTATTTATATTTTTGATATATATTTATGATTATATATATATGAATTATATGTTAGATGCATGTTTAGGATTTTGAATGTTGTGATGATTAATTAAGTTCACTTAAATCAACCAACATAGAAACCCTAGGCCCCTAAAATATTGAGTAAAATTTGCCATTCCAAAACAACACTTACCGACCCATTGAGAGTAGTGATGGACTATGTCAAAGTGAGGCATCACTATTTCTCCCTAGGATACGTAAGGCATACCGGGTATGCAAGTTGGTTTTGGTTATACTCAACGATATGAGTGATGGAGTCCTAACATGCCGTGGCAAAGTGGATAAGTTGTTGAAAGAGCATTAAATGCGATGATTTATCTAACCAAGAGTGGCTTGGAGCCATTAGCAAAAAGTTACTTACCTTAGAATATTGAGTGTTAAGACAAGCCAAAGCATGCTTAACCATTGATTATTTGGATCTTGGAATCGACTTATTCTCACCAAATGGGGACAATTTAATGTGTGAATAAGACGTTTAAATAAGTTTGATTAATATGCATGATTTCAATCTTATTTAAGTATTATGAATGTTTTTCATTTCAAATTCTTTCAATTGTAGAACAATGTCTGCAAATAACTCAAACAACCAATTCTCATTGCGCTCAACTCTCGACAAGGAGAAGTTGAGTGGGCCAAATTTTCTTGATTGGCAAAGGAACTTGTGTATGGTTCTCATGCAAGAGCAAAAGGAATATGTCCTTGATAAGGAAATTCCCGAGACTCCCAATGAGGTGGTGACTCAGGCTGCCTTAAACCGATGGCAAATTGCCAATCGGGATGTCAAATGCATCATGTTAGCCACAATTTCTCCCGACCTTCAAAAGACTTTCTTTGAGAAGACGACAGCTTTTGAGATCATTTCTGTGCTGCAGAACATGTTCCAAGAGCGGGCCTGAACTGAAAGGTTTGAAACCCACAGACAGATCCTTGAGAGCAAGCTCAAGAAAGAAGAGTCAGTCAACCCATATGTACTCAAAATGATAGGATCATTTGAGAACATGGGAAGGCTTGACGCAGCGTATTTAACCGAGATGGCAATTGACATCATTCTCCACTCGCTGCATGATCAGTTCAAGATGAACTTTAACATGCACATCATGGAGAAAACCCTCACCGAGCTTCATGGTATGTTGAAGCAAGCTGAGCAAACGCTCAAGGATAAGGGGAAGCATGATATGCTCATGATTAAGAAGGGCAAGCCGTTCAAACACTCAGGCAAGAAGAAGACCTTTCCGCCTAAGTCAAAAGCTACCAAGGATAACAAGGAGAAGAAGGTAGCATCTTCTAAATCTGATTCCGAATGCTTCTATTGCAAGAAGAAGGGACATTGGAAGAGAGATTGCCTCAAATTCAAGGAAGATAAGAAGAACGGAACTGTTGCTTCTGGATCAGGTATATTCGTTATAGACTTAAACCTCACTAGCTCAGCATCATGGGTATTAGATACCAGATGTGGCTCACACCTTTGTTCCAATTCTCTGGAACTAAAGAACATTAGGAAGCAAGCGAAGGGAGAGGTTGAACTCCGGGTCGGCAATGGAGCCAGAATTGTAGCCGTATCCGTAGGAACTCTCAGTTTGTCTTTGCCCTCGGGGCTAGTTTTGGAACTTGAAAACTGTTATTATGTTCCCAATATTACCAAACACATTATTTCAATTTCGGCGTTGGATGCCAAAGGTTTTGAATTTCAAGTAAAGGACAATGAATGTTCGTTTTATCTCGATAATGTTTTATGTGGTATTGCACATTCTAAAAATGGTCTTTATGTGCTTTCCTTAGACAAAAAAGTTTTTAATGTTAATAATACCACCAAGAAAGCTAAGACCATTGAGTCAAATCAGACGTACTTGTGGCATTGTCGTCTTGGCCACATTAACATCAAACGCATCAAGAAACTTGTTCACGAAGGTGTTCTTAACTTATTCGATTTACAATTGTTTGAGAATTGCGAAGGATGTTTATTAGGCAAGATGATAAAGCAGCCATTCTCCAAAATGGGAGAAAGGGCGGGTGACTTGTTGGGCCAAATACACACCGATGTATGTGGACCAATGAGCTCCACCACAAGAAACGACCATCGATATTTTATCACCTTCACAGACGACTATAGTAGATATGGCTATGTCTACCTTATGTCTCACAAATCTGAATCATTTGAAAATTTCAAAGAATTTTAGAGTAAATTTGAAAATCAGCTTGGCAAGAAAATCAAAGCCCTTCGATCGGATCGAGGTGGTGAATACTTGAGCCAAGAATTCGATGACCATCTGAAAGAAAAGGGTATACTTTCAGAATTGACTCCTCTAGGAACTCCATAATGGAATGGAGTATCCGAAAGGAGAAATCGAACCTTGTTGGACATGGTACGATCAACAATGGGTCTTAGTGATCTTCCTATCTCTTTCTGGGGACACGCACTTCTAACTGCGGCACTAACACTGAATCGTGCTCCATCAAAAGCTGTAGAAAAGACTCCATACGAGCTATGGATGAAGAAACCTCCTAGGTTGTCTTTTCTAAAGATTTGGGGATGCGAAGCATATGTCAAGAAATTAATTTCTGACAAACTTCACCCCAAATCTAACAAGGTTTTCTTTGTGGGCTACCAAAAAGAAACCAAAGGGTACTACTTCTATATTAAATCCGAGAACAAAGTGTTTGTTGCTCGCGATGGTGTCTTTTTGGAGAAGGAACACCTTTCCAAAATGACAAGTGGGAGGAAAATCGAACTCGACGAAGTTCGAGAGGACGAGCAACAAAATCAGATTGACAGTCAAAGTGCTCAAACAGCATCTGTTGACGCCGGTCAAAATGTGCAAAGTTAAACCGACAATGCAAATGCTCAGTCCGTTACCCTGCGTAGGTCGTAGAGGCCGAGGTCTCAACCTGAGAGGTATCTTGGTATTGTATTAACTAAGAATCAGGATATCCTGGTAATGGATGGAGACGAACCAGCAACCTACAAGCAAGCGATGGCGAGCACCAACTCTGCTAAGTGGCAAGAGGCAATGAGATCTGAAATGGATTCCATGTTTGAAAATTAAGTCTGGGACATGGTTGACTTACCCAAGGGTTACACACTTATCGGATGTAAGTGGATTTTCAAATTGAAAACTGACAAAGATGGAAATGTATTCATTTACAAAGCTAGATTGGTAGCAAAAGGTTACAGGCAAATTCATGGTATTGATTACGATGAAACCTTTTCTCCGGTCGCAATGCTTAAATCCGTTCGGATCCTCCTAGCGATTGCTGCATATTACAATTATGAAATATCGCAGATGGACGTCAAAATCGCCTTCCTTAATGGAATTTTGGTAGAAACTGTGTATATGACACAGCCTGAAGTTTTTGTCGACCAAAACAATGTTGGGAAAGTGTATAAGCTTAAAAAGTCCATTTATGGGCTAAAGCAATCTAGCAGAAGTTGGAATCTGCGATTCGATGAAGCCATCAGTAAGTTTGGTTTAATCAAGAATCCAGATGAATCTTGTGTTTACAAGAAGGTCAGTGGGAGTGACATCGCCTTCCTAGTCTTATATGTCGATGACATATTGCTCATTGGGAATAGCATTCTGATGTTAGAGTCTATAAAGGCCTGGCTTGGAAAATGTTTTTCAATGAAAGACTTGGGAGAGGCTCAGTACATATTGGGTATAAAGATCTACAAGGATAGATCTAAGAGGATGATTGGATTGAGCCAGAGTACTTATATTGATAAGGTACTGGCATGATTCAGGATGGAAGAGGCTAAGAGAGGTCACTTGCCCATGTCACATGGCATAACCTTGAGCAAGAAGCAGTGTCCAAAGACACCTGATGAGCGAGAAAGGATGAATGGGATCCCATATGCTTCGCTAATTGGATCGATCATGTATGCTATGATATGTACTAGGCCAGATGTATCGTATGCCTTGAGTGCTACAAGCCGATACCAATTAGACCTAGGAGAGGTGCATTGGACTGCGGCCAAGAATATCCTAAAGTACCTGAAAAGGAACAAGGATAAATTCCTAGTATATGGTGGCTCAGAAGAATTAGTTATTAAAGGTTATACCGACGCAAGCTTCAAACAGACAGAGACAATTTCAAATCACAGTTTGGATATGTGTTCTGTCTAGATGGAGGAGCGTTTAGTTGGAAGAGTGTTAAGTAGAGCACAATTATAGATTCTACAACTGAAGCCGAATACTTGGCAGCTGTTGAAGCGGCTAAAGAGGCAGTTTGGATTCGTAAGTTCGTTGGTGAACTTGATGTTGTACCCTCTATCAAGGGTCCAATAGCCCTTTATTGTGACAACAATGGAGCTATTGCTCAGGCCAAAGAGCCAAGGGAACATCAGAAGGTCAAACATGTCAAGCGGCGATTTCACATGATAAGAGAATGGAAATCAGAGGGTGAAATCAAAATTTGTAAAGTTGGAACGGATGACACTGTAGCCGATCCACTTACTAAACCTTTGCCTTAAGTGAAGCACAACAAGCACGTTGAGGCAATGGGAATCAGGCACGTTGGAGATTGGCTTTGATTTCCCTATTTAGTGTTTTAATTAATTTTTGAACATTTTAATGTAAGACACTAAGATGAACCCTTCAGGCTTTGGAGTAATTTAATTTCATGCAATTTTATCACTCCGTTTCTATTTAATTGTGGTTTAGGATTTAATATTTAGTCCATTCGATTATGAGAATATTCAAAATAGGGTATCAAGACTAGTCTTGGATAAAGAAACACCTATTAAGTGAACATTGAATATTATAATCGAAAATTATCCCTAATCGAGGTCATTTAAATGATAGACGATTAATGACCGCTTTGTTTGATTTATAGCACCGTTTCTTGTGCTACGAGGACATGATTGTCATAAATCATTTGCACATGTATTGGTTTAGAACCATACTGGATCGACCTATGAGAATACTTTAAGAGATTTAAAAATCGTCATAAGTATACTTCTCATTATGACTATCGAAACCTCTTTCCCCGACCATGAGTATTGTGAGTTCACTTGTTTGAGTACTAGTCCGTTTTGATGTTAGTCAAACGTCTGCCGTACATGGAGATTATAACGGCAACACTCGGACGGCTAGGTCCTCTTAGTAAGAGAAGCCTACATTACAAGACTGGGAATGTCCCGCTACTAATAATAAGGAACATGTCTTTGTTGTTTACAAGGCCTCTCAAACAGCGAGACTGAGAAAATGCATGGCCGTGCTCGGATGGATTTTAGAAATCATCTGTTTATTGACAGTTAGACTCGGATTTCGAAAACACTTATGGACGTAATAAGAATGACGAATAATCTTACCTTATAGTTCATGAAGAGACATTAAGTGACATAGGAAAAAGGCTATACACTAAAAGCGCACTTGTCCGGAAGGACAAGTGGGAGATTGATAGGAGTAGTGTTCTTCGAATAGGTGTATTATTCCGATAGAGGGTTCGGAGCTATTAAAAAGCTATTTGTTCAGTAAGTTCAAGTGATCGGAATGCCTAGGTGGATGCCGCTTCCGATCGGTAATTTTAATGCATAATTAATATTACAGCTTAATCTTGACTGAACCCTTCGGGTCACACCCGAGCAACTAACGTTCCGACACGACGAATTAATTCGGAACGAATTAATGAGTCACTCGAGTAATAAATATTTAGACGTCGGAAATCGAGCTAGGAGCGTCGAAACCGAGCGTGCATGTTGAGTTGAATTAATTAAAGATGAGACGGTAAAATCATTAATTAATCGACAATTTACCGAAATCCCCCTAACATCGGAATGCCCCGAGAAAATCGAATGCTAGGGGCATTTGGTATAGCCAAGGTGGCTAACATGTGCACCAAGCCGAGCCTAGCATGGCTGGCTAGGTGGTGCAGCATGCTAGCGCACCATCGCAAGAATGTGCGAGCAAGCAACTGAGCTAGCAGCGTGCTAGTGTGCTGGCACTGCTAGCTGTGCTTGCGGGCTAGTGCAGGGAAGGCAGGGAGCAGCGTACAGTATCCCGCAGCAATGCGTGGTGTGCTGGCGCATGCTTCTGGGGCAGTGCGAGCAGCTGGCGTGCCCAGCCAAGGGGCCAGGCAGCTAGCTAGGCAACCATGGCGCCCAAGGTTGGCAGCGCCAGCTGGCGCGCGGTGATTGGGGCATGTGGAGTGCTTGGCCGGTTCTTGGGAAGCCTTGGGGATCAATTTTTTGTCCCCCCTTCCCTTGTGGTCCTTACCTTACCCCTCCTCTAAGAATGCCACTTGTTAATTAATTAGTTATTGGCTATTTTCTTTTGTTTTTGATTTAAAAATAAGAGAAAATTGATTTTATCAAATCTCCCACATTGATGGGAGAGTGGATTTCTCACTTGAGTTTCCCTATAAATATCCCACTTGGGAATTGGGAAAACTCACTTAAGTAAGAGCTCAATTAGGCATCTCAATTGAGAGAAAACCTATAAGCTCATTAATTACTCATGTAGTCTTTTTGGTCGGACTTGGCTAACCTCCAAGTAGTAGACCAGTCGGGTCGCGTTGTGGGTGGACTTCGTCGGAGGTCCTTGCCATTTGTGAGGCTCGGCTTTTCTCAAGTAAGAGCTCCATCCGGTTAAGCGAAGCATGCTGCAAGGGTAATTTAGTTTTTTCTCTATTCTTGTTATTTATGCATAATGTTATATTAATTGTGAGTTTGTTCTTGGGCTTGGGTTTTATTTTTCGCGATGAGTCAGACTCATCGAAACCCAACAGTTAATAGATTAGTTATTTAAATAATTTAGTCCAAAGAAGCCCATAAAGTGAAGGCCCAAAGGAACAAGGTGGATGGAGATCCATGATGGTTCAAGTGGGAGCATTTTCATTTCTAGTTTTCTTAGGACTAAGGGGCCATAGTATGTCATGTTTTATTGCATCAGTAGATTATGGATGTTAGATTTTATTTATGTTAATTGATGATGCGTTAGAGTTCACTAAATAATCACAACATAATGAATCTAGGTCCCGGTAATATTGAGGTTGCTTTTCCAATTAAAAACCCAATAAACCTTTGATGTTTATGATAGGTCATGTCAAAGCTGGGTGTCATTTTATATCTTGGGAGAGTTGGGGTAAATCAAGCTTTACCATTTTTACTGGTTATGCTCAACAAGGTTACCTAAAGCGTTTAGAACCTTGAAGCAAAGGGTAATAATTAAACATGTGATGGTTAATTATTCAACCAAGAGTTACAAGAGTTGTAATCAGTAAAGAGTTTACTCACCTTGAAAATGTAATGGTTGATGGTAGGGCCAAAGTCCGGTCAATTATTTCACTAATAAAGGATCTTGGAATCACTTAAAATTCAATTGGGTTCATTTAATATTGAATGAAGTGTGTAAAAGTTACCTATATAATTCGTTTATGGTACTTGAATTTTAATTAAACATAATTATTAAACTTTTCCTTATTTTGACATAGATGGGTAGTCGTAACAATGACAACAACATTTATAATCTACGACCATTCCTTAAGAAGGATAGGTTGACAGGAGAAAACTTTTCCACTTGGGAAAGGATGCTAAGACTTGTTCTGAAATCTGAAGGTAGAGAGGATGTCATTAACACCCCATTTCCAAGACCTTTGGGTGAGGATGCTACTGCAGCAGAGGTCCGTAAGCACAAGGAAGCACTAGACAGGGTTGTGCCTATCACTTACTTAATGATTGCTACTATGGAGTCTAGTCTTCAAAAGCGTTTTGAGGACCAGGATGCATATACTATCATGCAAGAACTCAAAGCTTTGTTTAAGAAACAAGCTAGAGTTGAGAGGTACGAGCTCCATAGAGAGATTCTGGATTGTAAGATGGAGAGGGGTACCACGGTTCATGATCGTGTTTTCAAGATGATCGGCCTAATTCAAAATTTGGAATAACTAGGGCACCCATACAGTGATGAGATGACAACAAACATCATTCTCCACTCACTTCCAGAAACTTTCAACCAATTTATCATGAACTTTAACATGTCTGATGCTACAAAGACTATGAATGAGTTGCATGCTATGTTGGTTAGTGCTGAGAAGCAAATCCCTAAGGAACCTAAGAAAGAGGTTCTTATGGTTTAGAAGGGAAAGGGGTTCAAGAAGAAGGGGCAAAAGGCTAAGGGCAAGGGCAAGAAAGTTGCCAAGGCACTTGAAAAGCCTAAAGCAACTCCAAAGGCCAAGACTGCAGATGAAAGTGAATCTTTACTGCAAGAAGAAGGGGCATTGGAAGCACAATTTCCACAAGTATCTTGAGTTCCTCAAGAAGAATGGAGCATCCACCTCAGGTATTATGTTATAAACATTTTAACTGTCACTTAGGTATGTGATACCAAGTTGCAATGCTTAACATTATTAATGTTGAGCAGAAACTGCAAAGAAGTGTGGCTAGAAAGGAAATGAAGCTAAAGGGTGCACTAGAAGTGTTCGAGTGACCAGAGATAGCTTCATAGTTTTAATTTCAAAATTTTTATGATGATTTTAGACTTATTTCCAGTTTTGATGAGACAATATTTCGGTTTCTTGTTGAGATACTGATTTGGTTTTACTTGGCTTGGACAAGTGTTCATCCATGACTAAGGTAATAAATTGTTTTCATTTATGCTAGATACGAGTTAATTTTGTTTTATGACATTGATATAAGTAGATCACAAAAGTAAATTAGATGATTTAAAACAAACTTACTTACAACAAAGTAAGGTTAGGTCACATAAACCATTTGCACATCCAAAGATTACAATCGGATGGACGTACTCTTACTCTTATTTGATTATGAATCACTTGAGAATTAAAAGTCATGCTTGATAAGGTAAGATGACCAAGTCGCCTTTTAGTTGAAAGGGTGAAGGAGCTAATGACCTTCTGGAACTCATACATATGATGTGTGTGGACCAATAAGTTCAAAAACTTGCAAGAGATTTAACTATTTCATTGCTTTTACTAACGATTTAAGTAACTATATCGATAATTCCTTAATGAAGTAAAGCTTGGAATCATTGAAAAGTTCAAGAATTCCAGAATGAAATGTAAAATCGGTTTGAGATAAACAATTAACACCACAATATGATTGTTGTGATAAATATTTAACTCAAAATTAATGATCATCTAAAGGGAATTGTTGAATTAATTCACAATCAAGAAACACTATACTAAAAAGATGTGTGTTAGAAAGAAGGAATCAAACTTTGCTTGCCATGGTTCGATCCTAGATTAACTTTAATGATTTACAAATATCGTTTTGAGGATATACATTAGAACAACAATTGCGAATATACTAACATAAACTCAACCAAGCAATTGAAAAGACGTCATAAGAGTTATGGATTGGAAATGTTCCAAAAGTTGTCTTTTCTAAATAGGATTAAGGGTTATGAAATCAATGTAAAATGTTTACAAAGATGACATAATAAACCATAAATCAAGTAAATAGTTCTTCTTTGTCTTTATATAAAGAAATCTATTCCTACAAAGCTAAGTGGGAGTAAATTTAGATCTCGATGAGATTCGAGACAAGCAACAAATGGATGTGGATAACACTACATCAGAGACGAGGGCGTATGAAATCAGCTAATTTGATAAATCATATGTCGAAGCAAGCTAATTCAACTAGCGAGACTTCTATCGTCCCACTTGAATGAAAGGCTTCAAAGAGTTGAAGAGAATAATTCTATTGTTGCTCACACCTATCGTAGGTTACTTAGGATCAAAACAAACAATTTATTGAAATTCTGAGAAAAGGTGGATTCTAAAATTTTCCTATTTGAATGGTTAGAACCCATACCCTACAAGCAAGCTTTGGGTAAGTGCCAACTCAAAAGTGGCTTAAGGCCATGAAATCCATAATGGATTCCATGTCTGTAAAGATGTGTTAGTCCATGATAGTCTTACAAATGGGGTCAAACCTATTAGTTGCGTAAGCCTATTTGGGTTCTTCTAGTGATTGCTGATTTTGATTACGAAGTTAGCATTGGATATCAAAATCACCCTCTTGAAATGTTCTTGATGGAGGATATGTATATGATACTACCTAAGGGTTTTGAAAATCCAGAAATCATAGAAAGTTTTGCAAACTTCAGAAATTTATTTAATGGATTGAAGTAAGCATTAGGGAGTTGGAACATTCGTTTCGATCAGGCAATCAAACAGTTTGATTTCCTCATAGAACAGAAAAGGAATCTTCTAGAGACAAGAAGTTTTGTGGGAGCAATTGGTCTTATTAGTCTTGTATGTAGATGACATATAGTTCATATGAAATGACATATCAATGCTTGAATCAGTCAAGTAATTGTTAGAGAGTTGCTTCTATATGAAAGACTTAGGAAGTGTTGAGTACATATTGGAAATCAAGATCAACGAAATGAATCTTGAAGAATGATTGGACAACATCGAGAGACTTATGTTAATAAGGTTCTTGACAAGTTCATGAAACAAGACTCTAAGAGAGAATGTCTTCCCATGTTTCATGGTATTACGCTCAGTGAAACTCAGTGCCTTCAAAAGCTAGTGGAGTTGAATCGTATGGATAGTGCACCTTATGTTTCTGTGCCATGAAATGTACAAAGCAAGATGTTACATATGACTTGTGCATGTGTAGCAGGTTTCAAGAAAGTTCAGGATAAGCATACTGAAAGTTACCAAGAACAAATCCTTGAGTACTTGAGAAGCACAAAAGGAATGTCTCTAGTTTATGGTGGAAAAAGTGAACAAGTTGTCAAAAGTTATAAGGATGCAAGTTTCCAAACAAGCAAGATGAATTTAGATTGTGATCTAGATACATTTTGTGTCTGTATGGAGAAGTACAGTAAGCTTGAAGAATTCAAAGCAGAATGTTGTTGCATATTCAATGTTAGAATATGCGTTTTAGCTACAGTAAGTGTATAGTAGTTAAGAAGGAAGTTTGGATCATATTGTCTTGTGACTAAAAGGATACCTTTTCCAAAACAAAGAAGCCAAGGTCACATCACAAATCCAAACAAATAGATATGAGATATCACCTCATTTATGAGATTAATGACAAGCAGGATTGTCGTGATCTGCAGAGTTTTATTATGAATGAGAATATCATTTATTAAACCCCTTCCACAGACTAAAGTATGAGAGTCATATCAAAGTCTTGGATTTTAGCAAGTTATGTAATTCAAGTTGTGTTTGTTTTGAGAAAATGTATTACATAAGGAATGCATATATTTGTAGAATTATGTTTATAAACATAAATTATTATTTCTCTTATTTAATTATGGTTTTGGAAATTAAATAAAATTTCCAAAATAATTATGAATTGATGGGCTCATCAGGTTGATGACTTGGTGAATGAAACCCCACATGTGAACAAAATTCATACATTATTTAAGTTCCTAGGTCGAAATCATTAAAGTGGAAATAAATGATTTCAATAAATGGACTAGCATGTAAGATTGATTGGATAGCGCAGTTTCATGGGCTATAGGGGTATAGTGATGCTCGGTCAATCACTTGGATATGCATGAATGATGCATGATTGAACTATTAACCTACTTTGAAGTTCAAGTATAGAGCTTCCGGATATATTAGTGGATTCCTTTGACATGAGTGGAACATTGATTCTATTAAATGATTGATTTAACTGTGGTACATTCAAACGCCTACCCGTAACTGGAGATTATAAAGGATGTTTCCCGGTTACTTCAAAAGTTGAGTGGGAGCCTTGTTGCTGCAAGATTGAATTGAGTTTATCTATTGTAGGGAATATTTCAAGTCATCCCACACTTGAGCCCCACTGTGATCATACACTTAAGCATGGTGACGTCCAAAGGGAAGGAAGCTAGAGCAAAAGAGTCGCTAACAAGTTTTAGGAACTTGTAAACCGTTCACGGGGTGAAGGTTACACCCCTTAACGATCCAGGAGATCGTCAACTCCAATAGGTCTGGAACCAAGACTGGAAGTTCGGGGATGAAGGTACAAATCCAACCTAAAAGAGATTGAACCTGCCCTAATAATAGGCCTCTACTTTATTTTACTCGTATTCATGTGCGCTTTCTGACTAACATACAATCAATAGGATTACCCTAAACCTGTTTATCTATGTTGGTTGAATTTTAATGCACAAATAAAACTATTATTGGCGATCACTTGAATTATAATCATATTAACCTAAACCAAGATTATTAATTATCTTATTAAGCGTGATTACAAGTACAAATTCCCTTTAAACATGCATAAAAGGGGTGATCAAGCAATAACAATAAATAATAAACATGAAGCAACATAATTATAATCATCATCATCATAAAAATCTCAATAAAGCATAATAACAATAGCAAGATCCTAGGCGTGATACTAACAATGATTAATAACAAACCCTAGCATGTCACTAAATAATAAAGATCAAAGCTTTATTCCTAGCATGATACTAACATGCTATTAGAAAAGAAATAGGAAGCATTCTTTTAATCATACTTGATATTAGAAATTACCCTAAACATGATACTAGGAAGCAATAAAACATCCTAACATGATACTAGGAATCAACAAAACAATCTAAGCATGATTTCTGTATCAAAAGATCAATAAAGCAATTAAAGCACTTACTTCGATGCCTCGTACCTCTTTCTAATAACAAAATACACACGTTAGTAACTTCAAGGAAAAGTATTAAAACAAACACTCAAATTAAATAATTGAAATAGAGATTTGGGACCAAACCCTCAGAAATATCAAACCTTTCACGTCTAGGGCGAAGGCAACTTCGAACTTGGCTAGGTGTGTCTATAACTAATGAATGCGGAATTGTGTTTGTAAAAGGGAAGGTTTAGAAAGAGAGAGAGAATCAAGAAATTCTTGATCAGAGTTGATGATTGAAAACGGAGGTCCAGGGACCCTATTTATAAGAAAATAGTCCGAAAACGATAGAAAATACTTCAAGTTCAACACGGAATAATACTGCCATTTGTTGCCAACGACAGAGCTTGTCGCTAGACGACAGGACCGTCGCCAGGCGACGCACTGCGACGCCAGGCGGTGCGTGGGAAAATACACGTTATGTACGCGGAATCCACTTCTCGATAAAATTAAGTCGTAAAATCCATGTTTAAAGGGTAAAACCATATTTTCGTAAAAACACTTATTTTATTCCAAGTAAAACTCATACAACATAATTATCAATCCTAATCCTATTAGGATTTAAGAGAACTTTCTAGAAGATTCTAGAAGACATAATCAATCCTAATAGCTTTAGGAATGATAATTAATAATAGGCCCTTCTCTAGATCATTGGGCCGCATATAAGAACCAAAACGGGTCCAGTTTAGTATTTTGGCCATAACTTTCTCATTATTCATCAGAATTGGGCTTATAATATATCGTTGGAAAGCTCTTTTTGAGCCCCATCCAACTACACCATTATTGGACCCTTGTCATGGACCAAACTAAACTGGATTGGCTATTTTCATAAAATAAAGCAGGTTTTCGAAAATAGAAAGAAAGGTTTTTATAAAAACTAACCACAACATTAGACTTTCCACACTTTCACTTCATTCGATTATGATTCGACGCGAAAGCTATTCATCACTGGGTTTGGTTTTGGAGAGACACATTTGGGTGTCTACACCTATTAAATTAGGGAATGTGTCATGGTCACTTGAAAAGGGGGAATTCAGAAAATACGTGGTCGCGTTCAAATGCATTACTCAGTAATCATTTGGTTTTGTAATTGGAACTCAGATTTCAAGAAAAGATTTGTAGATTAATATGATCTCGACACGGGATGCAATCATATTATCAAATCGACACACATTGACTTAAGGAATTTGAATATTGCACACTTGTCTCAGACAAGTGGGAGATTGAAGGATTTATGTCTTCGCCATGTGCAATTACTAGATATATATATGGATCAAATTATGGAGATAATTAAGTTCGTACATTTGGGTCGTCGTTATATCATAACTACAGGTACTAACGATCTTTGGGCTAGTAAAATAGGCCAAAGCCCAATTGGACGTATCCTATAAGGTCACACAAAGGGCCTAGATCAAGCACGAGAGGACGAGGCCCATGATGGGCCTCATCCCCTAGTATGACCGGCCATATGGAGTGATATGGAGGGCTTTGGGCTTCGTGACTTAGTCTAATTATAATGGGATTATAAATTGACTAAGTGCTAAGGGTTTTCAGTATTGTAATTCAGTGATCAGTTTGATCAAACCCTAATTAGCAAACACGAGACCAAACCCCTCTCATAATCCTCTCTTTCACGGCTCTCTCCTCCTCCCTCGGCGCCGATTGTGGTTGTTCGTGGTGGTGTTGGTTCGTGGTGGTCGGTTAGTCCATTAAAGGTGGTGATCGCGGTTTTCCTCTTTCACTCGACCAATTTAGTATTGGTGGACGGCTCGTTCGAATCCCGTGGACTGAGTAGAGGAGCAACGCTTGTGGCTCTATTCTCTCCCTGATTTGCCAGTCGAATAGCTTCGTGGAATTCACACTTCAAAGGTATGATTATGTGTCTTGTGTGTTATGCATGCAATCTTGGGATTAGGTGCTTTATGAATATGATTCTTGTTTTTCCGCATTATAGTACCTATAAACTCCTACGGTTAATAGTCTCGGTTTCTTTAATTATCAGTGTTTTATTATCAAGTGTTTCCATTGTTTTAATTATTTCTTTGTCATTTTCATTGTTAGTAAAGCAATGCTCGTTATCTTAGGTAAGGGAATGACACGAGGAGTAAGCAAAAGAAGGCATATTATTAAACTCTGAAATCATTACATCAAAAGCAGAGACGTCCGTTGGGACATGACTACTAACTAATCTAGGGGTAGGTGCTAAACTAGGGGAAATAGAAGGAGGTGCAACTATAAGAGACTTAGAAGACTCAGATTCAGACTCAGACTCAAACGATTCAGATTCATCGAACATTGATCCTTGTCCTGTGGTGATGGAGATTCTTCTTCCACTTGGTGTAGTCACCTTTATGGTCTTTTTCCATCCTTGAACTAGGCCTTCTGCCGCAGTGATGAGCTTGGAGGAGTCGAAGTTTTCACTTTGTAGCACTATTTGGATGAGCGCGGAGTTGTCGTTGACTCGCTTAGGATCATTCTTTTCGTATCCAAAGAGGAGACCCATGACGTTAAAGTCAAATAATGGAGGTGTTTGTTCCTTGTGCACAGGAACGGGAATCTCATCTGGAAAATTACAATCCAAGAATATCTTGAATCATGGTTGTTGTATTCCATCTTTGACAAATGGCTCGGGAAACTCGTGGCATGGGTAGTCTTCTTCTTCTTTTATTAACTGTCCATTTAAGGTAAGGGGATAACGATCTGAACACGATAATAATATTATCATCCAATGAACACTATAATGCCATTTTGAGATGGTTCACTGTATCTCAAATTCTAGTTCACTTACTTTCTCTACTCTTACATGAACTCCCTCACACACGAAACATAACCTTTCCGTTAAATGTAACAAGTACTTTTAGGTTTGAAATGTATTTTACTATGAACCTAAACTTTAATTGTTGGTCAAAAAATTAAGAACTTAATTTACTTGTTAAATTTTTTTTATCTTAAATCGCTTCACGTTCCTTTGATGGTCTTTTGGGGTGTTTTTTTTTAAAAAAATGAATAACTACTATTTTACCTACCTTTGACTAGAATAACTATTGTACGTACCTTAGACTAGAATAACTAAATAATTAGATTATGAATTTTCCTAATTTGGATTTGTTGTGTAGTTGGAAAATTTATCCTATATTGTATCATTTATGTGTCTCACTTTAAATCGTACTGAATTTAATATTTAGTTTTCTTTATTGTATAGATATTGACTTTAATTTGTACATATAGTAGGTGATATTTTATTTTTTGGTTTTCTATCAAAATATTTAATAAATTAATTTACATTTGAATTTTGTAAAAGAAAAGTTTTTTAAACAACATGATATTGAATTAAATTGTTGATGACTTAAAAAAAAAGGGGAAATGTTTATATTTTTAATAGACATGAATGTAACGTAATTACAAAAGAATACAGTACAACATTATTTCATTATGCAGTTAATCCCAACGCACTAATTTATGAAATACTTTACACCTCAAATCATTGATTGCCATTGTGACCCCTAACTGTGAAACAATTTAGTTTATACTAATACTATCTAACTTAGTGAAGATAATATGACAATTGAATTAATACTATTACTATCAAATTTGGTGAAGATAATTTAATTATGATCGGCTACGAATAATAATATGAGTACTAGTTTTTATTTATAGGTTATTATAATAATAGATTAAAAATTCACCTTGTATTACCTACTGTTCTACCATATCCTTAAATTAAACCCAAATTTATCTAATTTGACAAGTGGCACATTAACATTAGGTGTCTACCTTTTATAAATACCCCAGTTGAAGGCAACCTAGCATTTCATATCAATTTGCAACTATTCAATCTCTTTCCATTTAGTGTACCTTGTTTCCGCACCACCTCTCAATAAGTCAGTAATTCGTAGGGATGTTGCTTGTTATGTTACAATTTTTTCTACAGAGCTCCACAAGTTAGTGATGCCAAGGAATTAGATTTCAACTCATTCGAGTATTACAAGCAAACAAACTTC
Organism: Chenopodium album; assembly: GCF_948465745.1. Lineage (NCBI taxonomy): Eukaryota > Viridiplantae > Streptophyta > Magnoliopsida > Caryophyllales > Amaranthaceae > Chenopodium > Chenopodium album. The sequence continues at coordinate 24,912,820 of NC_137850.1, read as the reverse complement.
TACACCGTGTGGATGACAAGGGAAGAAGTTTGGGATATAATTCTTTATCCTGAATCCAAATTCGACCCTGAAGTCAACTACAAGATGATGCTTCTCTTAACGGTGAAGGTCCCATGTAACTAGCCCACTTTCCTAGCCTTGCCGACTGTTTTCCAATTGATTTGAATTTCCACATCTTACTAAGGTGGCACCTCTCAAATGAACCCCCTCTAACACAAACACCTTGATTCCTTCATATTTAATGCACATCCTTGATCCTAAACCAGTTATAAACTTTACCCCAATTCCGTATCGAATTACCTCCCAATCAGAAGCACTTAGGATATCTATGATAACGTTTGCCGATGGATTTCAAGTGGTCAGGCTCCTCACTTTCCATCATGTCCTCCACCTTGAAGTTATTAGGCAACTAGCAAATAAGGTTTCACAACATCACACCGTAGTTATTGATCCATTTTCTAGCATGTACATTCCTCAGGTTGTAAATATAACAACTATAACACCTTCAACTCTTCAAGTGTGCTAGTTTGCTGGAACATGAGTAATGTCTCAAGGCCCTTATTCATAAGGAACTTTGAGGCTATGTACGCACTGCACAACCCTGGAATTGTTCTACTACTAGAGACGAGGAACAAGGTTTCCAATTTAAGTGAAATTGTTACCAAAGTACCTGGTAATTATAATTTCATTCACTCTATAATGGACATCCATTCCGGTGCTGTTGCTATTATGTGGAAGTGGTCTGGGAAATACTCTATTACAGTTCTCAATACAAGGGGCCAGGTCACTTGAGTGTTTTTGAAGTGATTCTCCAAGTACTTATCTACCTATGCCATCGGAAAAGCTAGGCTAGTGTCATTTATTATATGATTTGTGTAATTCTTTTTCAAAATACTTTGTGTAGAGTTTTCCACCGTTAAGGAGGAGGAGGAGGGCCTGAAGGTTTTCCAACATTTGCAGTTAGTTTTGGGGCTGTTTGACTATGGATGGTGCTTGAGTATGGAGGAGGTTCGACTATGTGGAGGCCATGAGAAGGATGTTTAGTTTCGCTACATAAGTTATGCATTAGGATGCATATTTAATTTCGCTTAAGTAGGTTATGCATTAGCGTCGTCATTATATTAATGTATTATATTATGTAGTTGGTTCCAAATTAAAACTACTTAAGCTTATCTTTTATGGGTTATACTTCGTGTAACTTTGTTACGTGATGTTGTTTGTTTGTTCTAGTTTAATGAATTTCTAAGTTAACTAATGTTATGACACATGTGCACTTTGTTATGCTAGAATACAGTTGCTCTTTTAGCTACTTTAAAAGGCATGTCATCATAATTTCACATAATTTCAAATGTCCATTAAATTTATGGGTACTTAAACATTATATTCAAAATTAAACTATAATGATTTCAACTAATTTGGCATTATAAATTTACCGTGCATTTTCACCATGACTCGGTCCAATTGAATAGGTGAATACCTATTCTAAATTATTTGTATATTTCCCAAATAATAAAATAAAACGCTCAACAAGTTAGATCGGCTTTAGAACCTTTGAAATGCAACACTACTACAAAAATGGCTAAAGAGACCTAAGATAAGAGACCGCTTAATTAAATAACGGGAGACCCAATATTAAAAACAACGAGTCTGTTTGATATAATCTTAAGGAGGTGAAAATTAAGAAAGACCCTTTATCAAAGATAACCGGTCTTTCTTGATTTTTTTTTTAATTTTTAATACTTCCTCCATTCTTTTATTATTGCACCACTTGCCTTTTTAAGAAGTTTCACAAATATTGCACCATTTCCTCTTTAGGAAAAAAATTATTTGTGTTCACACTACAAATACCCAACATACCCTTGTTTTTTCATACTTAGTTTTTAGTTTATCAATATGTCACATGGGCAATTTTGTATTTTTAACTTTCTCTGTCTTACTTTTTTCCACTACCAAAACATTTGTACCCAACCCCTATGATACAATAATAAAAAATGGAGGAAGTATAAAATTGGAGAGACCCGTGTTCTTAAAAAACCGGTCTCTGGACCTAACACCTTAGATCGCCTATTTATGTTAGGCGGTCTCTTGCTTTATTTTCCAGCTTTCACGCACTTTTATTTTCTTTTCTATCACTTTCACTTTTAATCCCCTTTACCCCAACGACCCAACCCACTCCTACTTAAAAACCCTAGCTTGCTTCCAGCCTCCACCCTTCTTATATCCACTATTCCACTTCTTCCGCAACCACCTCTCATCTTTGCACTTCCATTACTCTCACTCACACTCCTTCATCCATTTTCTCTCCTCATCTCAACCCCTCTACCACCAACAACTTCGCCGCATACATCACCGCTTGTCGCACGGCAGCAGCATTTGCAATCAGCTTGTCATTCCCCTGCTCCGAACATTCAGTATTCTCTCTTTGGGTTCAAAGGTTTGTCTCTCTCTCCCCTCTTCTTCTTTTCTATCTTTCTGTATAATTATTTTCTAAATGAATTGATTTTCGATTTGATATTTGTGGGTAATTTTTCCTTCTGTAATTTATTTGCTGAATTGGTTTTGAATGTTGGAGATTTACTTTTTGAGCAAACTCAATTTTCACTTTTTTAGTAAACTACCAAACGGAAAGGTATATTGAAAGTGAAAGCCAGATCTCATTTCACAATTTATTTCATTCATCTCATCAATTAAAGAGGATTAAATTCAGCGAATTTGTTGTAAAAAAAAATGTTTAATTATGCTTTTTCTTTCATTTTTCGCAAGTTATTAATGATTTTTATCAATTCAATTTTGATCGGAAAGCACACATGAATATGAGAAGAACAAAGTAGAGGTCTATTTAGGGCGGGTTCAATCTTTTTTAGGATGGATTCATACCATCATCCCCGAATATCTAGTGATGGTTCAGGACCACTATGGAGTTAGCGATCTCTGTGATCATGAATGGGGTGTAACTTTCACACCCGTGGACGGTTTATAAGTTCCTAAAACTTTTTGGTGACTCTTTTGTTCTAGCTTCCTTCCCTTTGGACGCCACCATGCTTGAATGCATGATCACAGTGGGGCTCAAAGTTGAGTGTTTTAAATATTTCCTACAGTAATGTTGTCTTGTTATCTAATATAACCCTTAAATCAATCAACCAAAAGTTTGAAAAATTGTAGAAAAGTACTTCTAGTTGCACATTTTCAAAGTAAATTATAGGATGAAAGTCATCGATTATTCAAAAAGGGTATGAGTAGCTTTGATTTTTAATTGAAAGATCATTTCCAAGGATTGCTTCAGTGGGATTAAATTATGGTTTGTTTTTTACTAAATACTATAAAGCTTTTTCTGCAATTTCTTAATCATATCATGGAAATATCATTTTCAAGACTTGATTTCTTGGAGGAAATTCTGGAGCTTCTTCAGGATATTGAAAAGTTAAGGGTTTAGTAGCTCTTACATAATGTGGTCATGTCATACCTTGTTTAGTAGGTATTGTAAGATAATTGAGGTTTAGTATGTATAAAAACGTAATGTAGATTAATTCAAAAAAACATGCTTCGAAGTTTCATGTGCTCCATACTGCCATAAAATCTCATCAATGTTCATAAAAGATTTGCCTAGAGCTATGTGTTATTTTTGGTTTTGTATTAGGTTTTTCCCCTAGGATGTACTCCTTTGTTTGTATTAGATTTCTCAAAGGTATTGGCTCACAAAACGTTTGAAATATAATGAAATTCAAGTAATAATTAAGTTGGGTAAATTTTAATTAAAGGTCAATTGGCAGTGGAATAAATATATGACAAATACATGCTATCGCAAAAAATTTAACAAATATATATGTAAAACTCATTCTTAAGAAAATACCAAAAAAAAATTATTTACTAATGATTTATTAAGTACTCAAATTTTGATTTATATAACTAAATGAAACATTACAAGATATACTCTATTTCGCGTAACTCCCTATTCATAGGATCACTATTCAATGGCTAAAATGATTATGTAGCCATTGTAATTATATTGAATCTCAACCCTTAAAATTTAAGACCAAATCTTGTATGTTCATTTGGAGAAAATACAAGTTAATATTAGATATCAACTTGTATTGTTAATATCAAGGGCATTTCAGTCTATTTTCCATTTAAATGAAGGGTAAATTGGTATTTCCGCAGTTTACATGGCTCTTCTCGTAATGAGTTCCCCGTTTGCTCCAATATTGAGGTTAACGATGGACGTCAGATTATTTTCCCTAATTTGAAACCCAACGCGTACTTTTAAGAACTCTCATACTCTCTCCACCCCCTTATTCTCTTCGACGCCGCGTAGCAGCAGTGACTCAGTAAACTGCCTCGAATTCAAGTTCTCGAACACGGGTTTGACCCACAAAGCACTACTCTTTTATTAGCTGATGAGCTTTTCTCCGATAGTTTCCTCCTCCTTCTTCGCCACCTTCGTCCCAACCAATTACCCGAACCGAAACTGGATATCGACCCAAATGAACCGAACTCGTCTCCTGCTGAACCAGATTCTGAACCCGAGCCCTAAACCGAACCGCGACTTTGATCACTTTGAATAACCCACCTTTAATCGCATCGAAGCGGTGAAGGGAGATTTTCAAGCGGACCGAGTAAAAACCTGGGAATGAATCCGATAATAAGGTGGAGAAAACCAAGAAGAGGAGAGAGAAAGAGCGGAAAATGATGATAAATTTTGCCAACGACGACTTGGCTGCCTTGTTAGTTTGATTTCGTAAAATTAAGTAATTGAACTTATTGAATTTGGATATTGTTCTATAATTTGATAATTATCGATTTGTACTAGAGTATTGGAATGTATGTGTGGATGCAATTAGGATTTTAAGTTTTGTTATTCCTGATAATCATGGAAATTGAAGTTTTTTGATTTGATTTTCTCATTAAGTTTTTTTATTTGATTTTCTCTCTCCTCCAACCCAGATCTGAGTAAAGTAAAGAAGTAAATGTCATTACTCTTCACGTCAATTTAAGATCTGCAACACGTTTTGTAAAAGAAATGAAAAAACAGAGTCCAACTCATCATTCCAACTCATCTATTCTGTTTGGCTCGGTTTTCAACAATGTAAGATCCATTGGATCGAATCATTGCATTCGACGCATTTGGGTCCATTATTAATCAAGTTTAAACATGTATGAGCACGTTTTAGGCCTAACTAGTAATCGAACAAGGCTCTAAGATAACTTGGTCTCAAATATGGGTTTTAACTTACTTCATAATGCATTTCGTAGTCCATAAACACTTCAACTTTGATCTAGCATGAAGAATGAATTTTTATAACATCATCGCACTTCCTGTCGAGACAAGAGGCCAAAAGTAGGTGTCTATAGATATCAAGCTCGGAGCGTCGAGACCGAGTGTCGCAAGTCGAGTCAAATTAATAAAAGAGGAGACGGTAAAATCAAATTAAACTCAACAATTACCAAATTACCCCATCATCGGAATGTCGCGAGCAAACCGGGTGGTAGGGGAAAATGGCGCTAGCACGCCAAAGCTAGCAATGCTAGCTAGCATGCTAGCACGCAGCGCTGGCGCGCGCCCAGCAACTATCAGCCAGCAGTGCTAGCGAGCTAGCGTGCTAGCACTGCTAGCACCCGACGCGTGCATGCCTCGGCCAGCAGCCCGCAAGGATTCGTGGCCAAGGCAGCAAGCCTCCCCGCACCAAAGCACGCACGGGCAGGCCTAGCCAAGCCCAAGGCCGCCAGCTGGGCGCGCCTTGGTGCCCAAGGCTGGGCGCCACGTGGCGCAAGGTGAGAGGAACCGAGTGATAGGGGTGAGGTGGTTTGGGGAAGCTTAGGGAGGATGGCAATGGTCCCCTCCCCTTGTGGTCCTCACCTACCCTCTCCCTCCATGTTGCCACTTGTTGATTAATTATTTGTTTGAGATTTCTTTTTATTTTTGATTTAAAAATAAAATGAGAAAATTGATTTTACCAACTCTCCCACATTGATAGGAGAATAAAATTTTCATATGACATTCTTCATAAATACCCACCTTGGGAATTGGAGAAAATTACTTGAGTAGGAACTCAAAAAGGCATCTCCACTTGAGATAAAACCTTTAATTTCACATAATACTCGAGTAGTTGTTTTGGTCCGACTCGGCTAAACTACGAGTAAGAGACCGATCGGGTCGGGTTGCAGGTGGATACCGTAGGAGGTCTTTGCACTTGCAAGACTCGGCTTTTCAAGTAAGAGCTCCGTGGTGTGAGCGAAGCACACGTCAAGGGTAAGATGGTCTTTTCTCTCTATCTTGTTATTTATGTGTTTTAGTTATATTAATTGTGAGCGGGTCTTGGGGTCGGGTTTTGTTCCGCGGAAAGTCGGACTTTCCAAAACCCAACATGAAACACTAGAAAATGAGGATCGATCAACAAGTAATCATGACAATTGCAACAACTTGAGAAGAACATGCAAATCAATGGTTGTGAAAACTAATGATAAGAGCTATCAATTGGAATCAAAGAGCTATCTCCTAATCGTTAAACTGGTGGGCTATACGAATAACAAACTAGGAGAATCACAATCCAAACCAATCGACAATTGCAATTCCTAAATCAATGGGTCGTGTCATTAGCAATTACAATGCAATCTAGCATAATTCTCAAGTCCTAAACAAAACTACACACATGCAAACTTACATTAATCACTTTAATCTCAACAATCAATCAACATAATTCCCAAATTAATCACAATCAATCAATCATACAAGTTTCATTCAATCCCTAGCCAAACAACTACTCTAAAATCATCATCAAATCAACAAGCAACTAAGAAATCAAGAGTCAACAAAATATGAAGAACAATTACACTAATCAAGAATCAAACATCAAAATCAAATAAAACAATCATGAAATTAAACAAATCAATAAAATGATGAGATAGAATTAGAAATCCTCATTTATTGATTATGGAGATCTTCAATACAATTGTCACCTTCAATCTTCTATCTCTCAATTCCCCAATGAAATCCCTCACTTTCTTTCTTTAAATCTACTCAAAAAAATAACCCTAAAACTAGAGAGAGAAACTCTCAACTAAGCTAAAATTATGTCTATAAACTTCATCTAAAAATCGAGTTAAAAATAGGTATTTATAAGAGGCGCGGAAACGAAATCAAGCGAAATCGGAAATAGGGAGCGCCCGCGCGCGCGCCCGTGCACGTGGCATGCGCGCCCGTGCTGGGCAGTGCGCCCGCGCTCTTCTGGGTTTCTTCAACGCTGCGTAGCTTCGTGCACTCGCTAAATAGACTTCATGTGCGCTCGCAAGGTCTTCATGATAGTCACTAAATATGGTAGATTCAAATGGACTTGACGGTGGGTTCAACATCACGATTTCATGAGAGCGTAAGAGCTAGAATTTGGAACACCCACTTTCTTGCATCTTGAGCTTTTCCAATGCGATATGCTTACTCCAAATGCATCTTCAACTTAGAAAACCACCAATATCAAGACCCGAACCTCGTACAATACCTACAACCATGAAAAGGGAGGAAATAAAGGAGAAAACACTAGAAAAACCATAATAAACACAAAATAAGAGAGAAAAGGGAAATAGAGAGAAAAACGCATAAAACTAAGCATTTATTAAAAAAGAAAATTATGAAAAGAAGGTAAAAGCAACCTAAATACTCATCAAATGAGTGCCATAAATGACACTCGTCAGAAGACAAGTGGCCTTTATTCAAACGTGGAAGATTAGTGGCCTTAATTTGTGTTTGGTACATATAAATCAACCAATGAATTTTTTAAACAACAACGAGTTCCTGCCTTGATAACATGTTCTTTGTCCACCATTCAACCATCGACTGAATAATTCATACTCGAGGTCAACCGAGTTTAAAACCTTAAAGTAAAAATCCATTCACACATTAATTATAGATAATCCACTACATTGATAACAACCGCAAAGATAAGTGAAGAAGTGAAGTGTAACAACGAACCGGTGTATGGTAGAATCTCATGTTCGTGGAATGAGAAGCTGCATATACAAATTGGAACTCCAAATTGCTGATGAATATATGGACCACACAAATTTGCCAACGTTTTGGGGTATGGTTAGCTACACCAACACCTATTTCTTCAAATACCTAATGACAAAGTAACCACAACCCAATCATCAATAGAAATCCCTTACCTCAGATAAAGAAACCACAACCCATTCATCAACAAGAAACCCATTCAAAAAACCATTAGCTCAGACTATGTTACATAATATAGCAAATAACAAGCAATATAAAAACCCATTACGTCAGAAACTACCGCTACAACACGGCATGTGGAGTTGTCACTGAATTTTGACACCAATCGACTGTTGCTCTTAAACTCTCCGCTAATAGGAGTTACCTCAATCTTAAATTAAACAGGTACAAGAACATGACATAAATAACTCGAAAAAATCTTATCCAACAACCCACAACCCATGACAATAGACTCACCATATCTACATATCCCATGGATGGGGCACCATAGGAAACTATATCCCTCCTTGCAACCTGCACATGAATAATAATTAGATAAAAAAAAGGAAGTAAATGACATAAAAACACCTTAAAAAATTAGATACAATAGTACCAAATCACGTTACCAATGCATGCATTCTAAAAAGCATGGCTAGGGCATCAGGGGAAATCATCCGTAGTGAACCTTTACAATAAAATTGTTCTAAAATAAGTGTTTCAAAGGCTACGAATAATAGAATGAATAATGTAATAGTTTGATCAAAAGAAAGATGGTGTGGTGTGACTTCGTCACTGCCTTTGAAAACGAATTCCGACGCAATCGAGGTGTACATTGTATTGCCGGTACGTTCCCTAAGGTTACACACCACTCTCACTCAAAGGCACTTTTAGATGAGAGGTGGAGTCATATAAACTTATGCCCAAAGAACAAATGTGTTTAGCTAGTTTTTTGTGTATGATGTATATCCAAGAAGAAGATAACCAAGCCAAATTTATAAGAACAGAGTTTCAAGCTAGAGGATAAATCTAGACATCAAAAGGTGATTAAATCACCATAAACGTTCACTTTAATGGGAGGTTACAAGAGAATCCAAGACATGAAGAAAGAATACCAAAAGGTGAATGTATGTAGATATGAAAAGGTCTACTCCACAACCCACTTGTAGGCAATCGTTGTTGGTCACAACCTACTTGTGGAATACGCTGATTTTTCATATAAAATAAACATAAAAAGTCTACTCCATAACCCACTTGTGGACAAATGTTGTAGGCCACAACCTTATCGTGGAGTAAATTGATTAACTACCAAAAAACATGGTTTTTACTCTCTTTAATCCAACAATCTCCCACTAAAGGGAGGGAAAACAAAGCCAAAAGAATAAGAAGCAACATATGGGCATAAGAGGAGATATAGTATATAACACTTAGATATTACAAAAGTAATTTGAAATCTAGTGTTTAGTGGTATGAGGCAATGAACTACAAGTGTAAAGGTGGACAAACCTTGAAACCCTTAAGACTCTAGATCATGGAGTGGACAAACCTTGAAACTCCTAGATTTAGTGCATGAACCCCACTACACATACATCACTCCAAAATAATATGAATTCCGCGAAGAGATATGCTCTTTTATAGCCAAGCATATTCACCTTAGGTCTAGTGGACGCTCTAGGAAATCCGCCGAACTTTTCCATAGAAGATGACTAGTCTTCACAACCACATAGGTGAATCACAAGCATTACTCGATAGTACTTAGTCAATGGGGTTAAAACCTGTTCATAAGAACTAAAAAGATGCTACATTGTAACTATTAACCCCTACAAGACCATGGATTCATTAAGAGCTTAATGCTCATCCTCACAACAATCATAAACGATGGTATTTCCAAAGTTTTAGTGCGTCCACTCAAACTTTTGGGTTCATTAAGAGTCTAAAGACTCAACCTCAAACAGTGGATCAATCAAGTGTGTCTCAAACAGCATTAACCTAAATGGTTTATTGATCCATTAAGAATTCAAAGAGCTCAACCTCAATCAAGCATTACAACACATGTCATAGGGATAGGAAAGTAATGCTTTTAATCTTTTCACATGGGCTTAAGGCCCATCCCCCTCGACATTTTCACAAGTTATCAAGGATTGTTACATGTTCAAAATTTCCTTACTATAGTGCAAAATTATTTTTGCTAGAATATTTTTCCAAATAAGAAAAACTAGCATGTTACCAGCATCAACTTAATTTACACAAATTGTTAGAAAACATGTCACATTCACCATTAGATGAATAAAGTAACAAGACAACTCAAAACTTGAAATTTCAAAAACTTAATCAAGTCCAATCCTTGAAAATAACATAGTCGTATTAGTGAACTTTCTTCATTAACCATCAATCACCAACACTTGTCTTATGGAAATTTTTGAACAACTTTTCCTGAAAGGTAGTGTATTATTTCACAACCTTCGTACCTAAAAAGATACTTAGTAAAAAATGAAGCTAGTTTAAACAACGTTAGTCATTCACTATTAAATTTGTAAAATATTGCACTACAAGTATTATTATTTCACAAATATATGCTATGTTAAAATTAAATGCAATGCATGTCACTATTACATTACTAAACGTATTAGCATACTCCACTCAAGACATACTTTAAGACCTCTTTAAAGTACACATAATTCATGCTAAAACATATTCCACTCAAATGATGACATGAACAACAAATATGTCATATCATCGCAAAAATCTTTCCAATCACAAAACATGTGTGACACTTTGGAAAAAAACCAAAAACTCATAATGATAATTATTATTCTTAAAACATATGTCATATCCAATATCATGAAAAACAAATTGAAAAGATAAGAAGTTCAAGAAAGTTATTAACTACAATTACACATGTGATTCTCAACATCACCACACTCAAATTATAGAAATAACACGAAAATATATCACCTTTAAGCAAGCTAGGAGTGAGAAGCAAACTTAATCACATGTATTAGACTCTCATAAAATACTAACCAAACTCTTATACCACTTCCTAGGTAATAATCTCAAGTCAACTCACAGTTGAACTTTCAACTCACACTTGAACTTTTAACTTACATTTCTTATCTTCAACATGGAACTCCCCAATCTACTCACTTAAGTCACCACTTGAAAGACTTAACATATATACTTCAACTACTAGAGGGAAACTTATCATCAAGGATCAAGATTCAAAATAATTAGGTCATTTAAGTGAGACCTTCATTGTTCCATTAAGACAAGAAAAATAAAGTAATCTTTACTCACAAGTTTAGCCTTAAACACTTTCAACAACATTTAGTGAATTGACATTGAAAAAACTTAGAAGAAATATTAAAAAACATACTCCATAAAAAGGTATGAGAACTCTAAGCATGTTAGAAATGATCCAACTCATCCTCAATAGTTTCTTCCAAGGTAAACAATCACTCACGTCATCAATTCATTAAGTTAAGGAAACACTCTTCAAATATAGAGATATCAAATCAACAAATCAAGACAAACAAATAATAGTCTTTAGTATAACTAGTCGCTTTCATGCTTTGCATCAAATAATAGAGAGATCTAATATTAATGTCTTTTATTCCTCGATTTTATAGTCAACTTGTTTACTCAATAAACAAAATATATATAACTCTTGAAAATTCTTGAAAATTAATAACTCTTGAAAATTCTCTCTTAAGGTAGACAAATAAAGGAGTAAAATAATTTAACCATTAAATTAAAGATAATTTAATCATTATCATACTTCAAAAATTCATCACAAAGTTAACACAACTTAGTTAACACACAAAAATATAAAAATAGTCATGTATTCCCCAACAAGAACTATAAATTATGGCACAACTAGGAGTCACAAAAACAACCATAATGATATTCTCCTATGGAGAAAAATACACATATGACTCTTCATAAAATAATCACATAATTCTCATTCAAAAACTTCTCATACTTAATAAATTGATAAAATTAACACAAGTTGTTTAAAAGAAGTATGCGAAGAAAGCATTATTATGAGCATGAACAAAGTCTCCACAAGCAAGACAAATATATATGAGTATCAACACATATGTACCAAAATTAATAGACTTTGTCATTGCATCATACTCATTGTAACAAAAAATCATGGTAAAACTTATAAAACCTACAATTTAACAAGTCTTAAATAACCATAAATTATCTATCAACATAGGCATGTAAACATTAGGTACTCACCAAATTGCTAATAGAAATTAATCTAAAACAATAGCCCTAATATATACTATTTCAATGAATAAAATAATCCATATGTTCAAAAACCAACAAATCGGTAAATAAAACCAATTAACATATTTCTAAGTACTAAGTTCAAACCACAAGTATAGAACAAAGAAATAAAAATAATCATACCATGTAATATCACATATATAACATGGATTATACTTTAGCCTATAAACTAATAATCATGTAACAAATTTTATCAAGGTGCACATTGTATCGCCGGTACGTTTTCTAAGGTTACACACCACTCTCACTCAAAGATACTTTTGGATGAGAGGTGGAGTCATATAAACTTATGCCCAGAGAACAAATGTGTTTAACTAGTTTTTTGTGTATGATGTATATCCAAGAAGAAGATAACCAAGCCAAATTTATAAGAACAGAGTTTCAAGCTAGAGGATAAATCTAGACATCAAAAGGTGATTAAATCACCATAAACATTCACTTTAATGGGAGGTTACAAGAGAATCCAAGACATGAAGAAAGAATACCAAAAGGTGAATGTATGTAGATATGAAAAGGTATACTCCACAGCCCACTTGTGGGCAATCGTTGTTGGTCATAACCTACTTGTAGAATAGGCTGATTTTTCTTATAAAATAAACATAAAAAGTCTACTTCATAACCCACTTGTGGACAAATGTTGTAGGCCACAACCTTATCGTGAAGTAAATTAATCAACTACCAAAAAGCATGGTTTCTGCTCTCTTTAATCCAACAAAAATCACAGCCAAAAATCAATGCATTAACAGACAAAGATCAATTAGTGTCATACCCCCACCACCGATATAAAGCACAAATGTCATTTACCTACAACTTTGTTCACCAACAAACCAAATTTCTTGAAATCAGACAATGGTTGGGGAGTAACACATTTACCATCATGAACATGATCACTACTGGGCACCTCAAAAACTTGACCCTTGTGGAATGATGAGGCTTTCGCCCCACGCCTTCTTCTCGTGGTTGAAAAAGGCGGTATCTCATCATCATCTCCCAACTCAACCTACCATCCAAGAATATACAACTAATTCAAATCACCCAATTCATCATGAGTATTACGGGTTCAAAATTAATAATCAAATACATCTAAAGCATACCTTCATTTCAATACAAGTTCCACTTGTATCTCTAGCCTGCTTGGGATGACTCTCGCCATATGCTACATCCAAAATTTGGAAACATGGTAATTAGAACAACAAATTCAAACAAATTTATACACAACCACCTGGAAACATAGTCCCATAAAAAATATAATCATGCCCCTAAAAAACCAAAATCACCGCCATCCGGAGCTCTATTTTCCTTACTTGCGCTCCAGAGCTCTAACTTCCTTACTTGCACCCCTATCTCTTTCATGGTCCATACTTTCACTCTGGGGAAAACAATCCAATCCAAAGCCTCTCTATGAAGACGATCCAAGTATAAAATCTACTACAATGAAAGGAGTAAAAAAAAAAAACACAGCAATAGGTTCCAAAATCAACAACGAATAATATTAACTTTACCACGACATATAAAATGCAGCCTCCACAGCTGGCAGCATAACCATCCGCATAAAATCTCCTAGAAAATGAACGTATGCTACCAAGAAGCTTCGAAAGAACCAGCGTGCACCAATCCTTTGGGCAGCATTCATTGCAAACGTCAGCGCAGGCACCAAGTCAGACGCAAGAACAGGGGACAATGTTGGACACAACAACATTTCCAATGCAAGCAACAACTTGTTCCTCCCAATATGATTCAAGCCTCTCCATCAACTCAGGATATAACTCCGGATATATTGGAATACCTACAAAATGATACACCCCTGCACCTTTACTGCAGCCCCTCTTCCGGGGTTTCCTATACTTTGACAATATTCTGTTAACTTTATCACATTCTAACTCATTTAAGGTCTTATAAGTGGGAACTACCTTTGAACCGTTAGGGATGCCAAGAACTCAGTGAACTTGATTCTTTGATAGCCTAATGCACCGTCCATCAGGGGTATTTATCATCTTCCTAAAAGGATATATCCGCGTATTAACCAATACGACCCTAGCTGACGTGGGAGATGCAAATCGCCGGACAAATGTAATAAACCACCAAATCCCATTTCTACAACCCATAGTCTTCGCCTGGAGTCAAAGGTTTTGGCAAATCCTAGCAAAGCTCTCAACACGACAGTTCATATTTGGTGGCCAAAAAACATAACAACACCAAGTCAATAATCATGCATGCATATCAATACCAAAACTTCCAAATATCCATTACATACCTTACACCTAGCCTTAAAATATTCCTTTAGCACTCCACCCTTTTCTTTCACTTGATCGTCGACACTTAAACTGTAGTCCTGTGTATTCATGACCAGACAAACAATGGTTAACAAATAACAATCTCTCGTTAAGGACCACCCATGAAAAATGATGGGAGTACTTGTTTCCTATGTTGCATTGTATGTGGGAAATACCTGAACATACCATAATTGGATTTCAATATAGAAGGACACACCAAGCATATGTTCATTATAATACAACAACATATAGGAATAAAATCAATGACATTCAGTTGTGTGAGAATAAGCTGAATTCAACATGTGAGTTGATAAAAGAAATGACATGCGAGCATATCATAGCATTTAGGAAATCATGTAAAGATATCAGAGCAGTTAGGAAATCATTATCAAACTTGGCATTGCAATCAACTGAATTGGAGAAATCATGTGAAGATATCAGAGCAGTTAGGAAATATGATTATCAAACATGACATTGCAATCAACAATCCTATTGCGTAAAAATTAACCTAGTATTTAGAAAACTTATCATATTAGCAAGTTCCTTGAACGAAAAAAAAAATTGAACTGAATTTAAAAAAAGTGTACTTACCTATCAGACAGCGACAATCAAACAGCCTACAATCGTTCTACACTGTATTTCGAATCGCACCCCCTATAACAGAAACCAAATTGCATCTGAATTTCTTCCCCAGCCTAAAAACAAAGAACCATCGCCAACGCCACCGATTCAATTCTCCGCCTAGAAAGTAAACACCATCGACACCTCTAAATTTCTCTTGTGAGGCTATCCACAAAGCCTCCGAGTCAAATTGCAATTGCCTGAAATCGCCCTCCGAATTAACAATCGCCACTAGAATTTTCAAAGACACGTTACTAACGGAATCTAAGTTGGAAAAACGTTTTCTCAAGGTGACGTCTGAAGTAACGACAGTCAATGACAAGGACATGTTCAATTACTGATTTGTCCTAAAGTAAAAACCAACCTTACGAATTTATCCCCTGATGGGCGATTTTTGTGAATAAGACTTACTGACAAAGTATTTAGCCAAGAGTCGAGTCAAGCTTTTTAAAAATTTCAAACTAGCATGTATGAAATGACAATGATACCCTGGTCCCTGGTATATACTTTGTATCTTGTATGTTGATCCCGCATCAGGTACTGACTGTACTGTATATATCCAGAATGACTACTTCGTAGTTTGTACAACGTATTTTATTTTATTTTTTCTTTTTCTTTTTATGATACAGTGTAACACTACATACTAAAGTCTATAACTCTCCTCAAAATATACGTAGTACTTTCGTACCAACTTAAGATGAACGGTTGTCATTACTCTAGTTACGCGTGTCATAGATCTACCTCCTACATTTTCATATTTTAGGACCTTCTAACTTTTACGCTGCACATTTCTCTCTCCTCCACCTTCTAGATTTCTCTCCTCCATTGAAGAAGCTTTAAAGGTTAGGTTTTTTTTCTCCCTCATTTTTAAATCATCGTATATCAATTTCTCAATCTTGTACTCCGTATTTATCGCTAATTTTATTGTCAGTATATCTTATTAAACGTCCGTCTAAGGTAAATTCTTGAATTTTTGGCAATAATTTCTGAAATTATGCAAAATTACAACGATCGATTATGTTTCTCGAATTTTGTTATGTGTTATTTACGTTGATATTCTTAATAGAGAAGAATTTTATCTGATTTTTGTAGCTTAATGTGATAATTGCTTCAATTTGTTGCTAATGTATTGCAGGTTGTTGTTTATAATCGTTTATAATAGGATCGAACTATGAAAACAGATCGTACTTTCATTTGTCACGTAATTTTCTTAACAACATAATTAGTTAGATTTAGGAGATGATCCTAAGAATTTCATGTTTTTTAATTTTTTTATGATTGTTTGTATAAGTATAAATAATTATATCCGTTTCTTTTTTTTTTTATTAATTTAATTGCATACTTTTTCTTAGATTATTTTTTTCATTGTTATATTTGACTTATTATTGCTTTTCAAAAAAAAAAAAAAAAAAAAAAAAAAAAAAAAATTTGACTTATTACTTTAGTGCATTTTGCAATATGTTACACTTTATGTTATTGTTTTACTTGTATTATTTTTGGGTTGGTTTAATTAAAATTAATTTACAAGATTCTAAGATGATTACAACTTGAATAATTTGGTATTATATGAACATTAAATAAAATGCTCCGTCAATTAACAAATCCAACATCTATCAATTAATGGGTCGTTGGCCTTCCGTTATCTCTGGTATTATTCGTAACATATTCTGTATTTCCATTTTCTTTCTTTTTATTCATATTGGCTATAACATATGATTGACTTTTTGTGTTGCTAGAAAACTAAGTTTTGCACTTGTTCTTTGTTTATGTATCAATGCAATTTGCTTACTATGAATTATTTACACTAGTTTTGTACCCCGGGCATCAGCTTACTATGAATTATTTACACTAGTTTTGTACCCCGTGCGATGCCCGGGGTTATTGAATTTGAAGATTAATTTTTAATCTATACGTCAAATTTTAAAATATATCATTGATACAAAATTTGTGAGTAATATGATGTGCTGTGGTAACAATTTGCTATCTAGTATACATGTAATGACTAATATTAATATTGGTGAAAATGTTCGATTAAATACATAAAAAAAAAAAATATTAGCAAAAAATAAATTAAATTAAAAAAAATGTTCAAAATCCGTTGGGTTGACCGAACCCAAATTTTTGAGCAAGAGTTGAACATTTCTTGACCCGTAACCTGAAGGTGACTCGACCCTGATTAAGAGGTCTACATAGTAATAAAATTATACTAGATTGTAAAGTAAATTATTTTAACCGATTAATATATATTATAAATGGATGTTTTACGTTTTGAATTAATTCCTTTGCTTCAAAAATTATTATGATATAAAAAATATATTTATATGATAATTTTTGAGAATTATAATCTAAATTTTTTTTGTATAAAATTATAATTCAATTTGTGGTATTTTATCGAAAATAAAACTCTAAACTAACAATTTTATGTTAAAATTCTATGCAAATTTGATTAAAAATAGAATTCTAAATTAATTTTTTATCATATAAAGTCTATCTAAATCCATCCCACGTGGCGTGACACTTGGCGAAAAGTTGGAACACCAAGTGTCGCTGTCTTGTGGTGAGGCTAAAAGTTTATCTTTATATATTAGTTATATGATTTATATTTCTATCGTTTACACAATGTCATACTCTATTTATTATGTACAAGTATATTATTTATTGTTAATTTTTGAAATAAAATTTCCTTCATTATTAGTTTGTTTCTCTTCCTTATAGTGTTAATATTATCGATAGTAGACTGTAATTATATTGTTAAAATGTGAATTATTTCATATATGAATGTTATTTGGTTACAGTTTATTTGTTCTGTTGTTTTACAGAGTATGATTCATTTCGTTATTATGTTTATCATTGACCGTTACTTTATACTCTATCCAATTCTATCTGGTCTTCCCACTTGGATTTATTTATTTATTTAGGAAAAAAAATTATATAAAAGAAAAAATGCGTGATCCGTGTTCATAATTATTCTATTTGTTTGTTTCAGGGCATAATTATAGTTGTGTAAATTTCGGTCTATAATAATGTCATTTTTAGTTTATGTCATCCTCTATGCTGCCATAGACTGGTTTTTTATAGAAGGACTCTATACATATTTGTATAAATGAAGATTATAGGATAAGACGTTACCCATCAACTATACTCCCATTTATTCATTTTCCAACTAGCCATATCATTTGTCTAAGTTGAATACCTATGCTAATAACACCCTCAGCAATTTTTTCTGAGTTTTTCCCCAAAAGTAATATAGGGGGTCTACTAGATTGTCATTCTGTTGACTGCTTAAAGTGTTTTTCATTGTGGTTGATTCCATCTTGTTAATTTGCAGGTTTTAAGTCAATAATGATGGATGGGTTAGGTTATCCGTCAGTATATAAGAAGATACAAGGGAAGTCTAACTTCATGTCTCTGTTTGCACCCAGTTTGCACCAAAGGAACTGTAGAGCTCACAATTTCAGCAGTCCCTATGTAAATGGGTGCTTACAGAATCCCGTGTTGTACTCATACCAGGGTACTGGCCTGACAAATGTATCTCCACTATCCTCTCCGATTTTTGTGCCTGCAGTGGCTGAGAAAGCAGAGAAAAACTTCGTGGTTGATTTTCTTATGGGAGGGGTTTCTGCAGCCGTTTCTAAGACTGCAGCTGCACCCATTGAACGAATTAAGCTCTTGGTTCAGAATCAAGATGAGATGCTTAAAACTGGCCGATTGTCTGAACCATACAAGGGTATATCTGACTGTTTTGCAAGAACCATTAAAGATGAAGGCATGATCTCTCTTTGGAGAGGAAACACAGCTAATGTTATCAGATACTTTCCTACCCAGGTTAGTGGCTTCCTCTTTTTGGCTTGTGCCATAATGCAGAATATATATCTTCTTTGACTTACAATCAAGCCCCCTGTTTATTGTTGATGAATGTTATGAATTCATAGCATAAGTATTAGTAAAGTAGTTTGTTTAATCCTATTGTCTTCATGTCTTGTATCTAGGGCTAGAGAAGACCAAACGCTTAGAATTAAGAGAGAGAGAAACATAGGGGGTCTTTGGTGAATGGATTTTAGCTAGTTTTTTCATTGACTTTTGAATTTTTGAAGTGGGCAAGCAGCCAAATTAATAGTGTTTGATTCTTATTTTGGCTAAAAGCTCAGGCGATACTGATAAGCTAGCTTTACTAGCTTTTTGTGGTTGGCTTTTGGCTTGTAACCCTCAATTTTAGGGGTGTATTACCTTTGAGCCCATTCCAAATATGGGTATGCTGTGTGATAAGGCTTGAAGCTTTGTGAGCTTATATTCCAGGGCTTGGCTTGAGCCTTTTAAGCCAATTGAGCCTAATGTAAAAATCTGAGGTCCAATCTCAAATGGCTTTAGTAACATTTGGGTCAATTCTGCGTGACATCAAGGCTCAATCGAGTCCAAAAGTCACCTGCTAACTCTAAGGGCAGTCCTGGATTCTGTCACGAATCCACATAGTCAAGGTGTCCCTGCAAGGACTCGGCCTAAGTCTGGTATTCGCTTCACTTATGCTAGAAGGATCAAGAAATAATCAGATGCTCTAGAGGTTGCTGAGCTGTCAGGTGGTTACATTCAGTTTTATGGTGAAGGGTAGAGTGGTAATCTCAGGGAAGTTTGTTAGGAGTTTGTTATTGTAGGCTGGCTTGCTTAGTTGTTTTTGGCTTATTTTTGGGTATTAATAAGGGATGAGGGGGAGGGGGAATGTATCTAGGAAATGAATTGAGTAAGTTGTTTTGGAGAGCTCCTTCCTCTCGAATGAAGGTGTATTGCTGAATATTCTGTTCTTCAATACTAAAATCTATCCCTAGTTCCTCTGTTTTTCTTTCTTCTTTCTTCAGTTGGTTTCTCTTGAACTTGCTGATCTCTAGCACCAGCCTAGTCAACCAAGGTGGAGCAAAAGCAACAGCAGCAGCAAGCATTCTAAGGAATGGTGGAAGCTCCAATGGAGAAGAAGACAAAATTAATTAAGAGGAAGTGAAGGAAAGAAAGCAACTTAGTTTCTTTGTGCTAATTTATGTTTTTCTAATTTAGTTAAGTATCACATGTAAGCTTCAAGGTCTTCTATGACCATCTTAGTATAAGTAGATTAAAAGGGGAATGGGAAGGACACCCAGAAATTGAGTGAGTTACTTTGTGAGAGTGGTAGCCTCAAGCTGCTAAGGAGAGTGATAGCCTCAAGCTATCAACTGTACCCCTTCTCTATCATGAATCAATCAAGCTTAAGCCTTCCTTCCCATTAATTATTGTAAATTATTATTATTAATTGCTGGTCAGAAGTCAGTACATTACAGATTCCATGTAATAATTAAGAGGATTAAGGGGGCTAAATTACTGAGGGAATAATACAGGTGGTAATATTTAATTTTTCATATTTTGGCAACAATCCTGCTGTAATAATTATGGAAGAAGAAATCAAGAATAAGCAACAACTAGAAGAAGAGGAGAGAGGATCTAGAGGTGAGAATAGAAGAAGCTATAAGCAAAAATGGAGATGAAAAGATGAATAGGAGAGAAGACCAGAGTAGGGAGATGGGAAGGAAGGCAGAGCAGGCACGTGAGAGTAGAAGTTGGGAAATTTTTTGGGGAGGAAAATGTTACTCTAGGGGGGGGCCTAGGGAACAGTTACCCCCATTTTGAGGGGAATTATTTACCCTCTTTATTTGTTTCCCCAATAACCTTATAGCGTGTTTCTTTTTTACTTCAATATTTCAATCATCTACTCACTTATTCATCAATATGGATCAAATACTTTCAACCAACTTTTACCCCTGACATGCTATAATTATGCAGCTATCTGGCTTCTTTGTTTGTTACTGCAGCAACAAATCAACATGTATATTTCCTAGGAGCTAGCACACAAGAAATTCATAGTGCTTCATACATTATGTGACCCTCAAAAATTAAATTCCTTTCTTAAGTACTGTAATGGCCATAACATCAGGAGCTAAAAGCCTAAAATACACTGTCCTTTTTGCATATTTTGCTTAATAACCAACTAGTCATTAGCAATAAAAATAGCATAGAATTACAATTCAGGACATCACTATGGTGGATATTTACATCAGTAAGACCAAAAATTAAAGAAGCACAACTCCACTATAGACCCTTGTAGTGTGCCAAAAGTTGTCAAACTAGAGAAGGCAAAGATAGGTAGTTGAATACAATACTAATTGGGTAAGGAATTCATCATTAAAGCGCATTAACTCAGGACCACCTAGATCAAACATGTGATGGGGTTTAAGGTGTGTTTTAATATTTAATTGGTGCTGGACCAAATTAAAGTGGGAGAAATAATGTAAAAATAGTGGTTTTAGACGCTATTGCAGGTAATTTAAGACAGCCTAATATGAAAAGTGGTGCGAGTAATGTCCTTAAAGGTTATTTTGCATAGCTACAACCAATATCAAAATTTTCAAACGTCTTTGTAAATTTATAATAGTCCAATAGTACATAGAAGCAGTCGATATAAATATTTGGTCAAACCAACGAGTAAAACAACCTACAAAAATAGCTAATTGCTGAACAAGGCCATAGTAGATAAATGAGTTAGATAAAAGAGTGGTGTTCAATTTTGTGGCTTTGCTAAATACACAAGTCTCTTAACTCTTCTTTTCCTAGAAAGAGGTAATGGGGTGTTTGAGAATGAAAGACATTTACGTTATAGACGTTTCAAATTCCATCGTGGAGTCCAATATAATGGGTTTGCTTATTTGTTCCAAATTACATGACTCTTTTAATTCTTCTTTGCCTATTTGTTTCTCATAATGTTTTGTGCTACTCCCGCTAATTGGTTATTGATGTGTTTGTCCAACAGGCCCTGAACTTTGCTTTCAAGGATTACTTTAAGAGGATGTTTAATTTCAAGAAAGACAAGGATGGATACTGGAAATGGTTTGCGGGAAACTTGGCATCCGGTGGCTTAGCTGGTGCTACATCACTTTTCTTTGTGTATTCTTTGGATTATGCTAGGACTCGGTTGGCTAATGATGCTAAGATTGCGAAGAAAGGCGGTGGTGATAGGCAATTCAATGGTATGATTGATGTTTATAAGAAAACACTCAAAACAGATGGTATAGCTGGGCTATACCGTGGTTTCACTATCTCGTGTGTTGGAATCATTGTTTACCGTGGATTATACTTTGGAATGTATGATTCACTTAAACCTGTGGTGTTGGTTGATGGACTACAGGTAAATATGCCTGTTTTTGACAAGTTATTTCTGCATGCTGTCAGTTTTTTATGCTTCACAAATGCTTTGCGCATGTACGATTTTGTCTTAGTGGTTGCTCAAAGCTTAATACTCTTCCGGTTGTTAACTAATACTGGTAATGTTGATGCTTGCAGGATAGCTTTGTTGCCAGTTTTTTGCTGGGTTGGGGTATCACAATTGGTGCTGGCTTAGCTTCCTACCCTATAGACACTGTGCGTAGAAGAATGATGATGACCTCTGGAGAAGCAGTTAAATACAAGAGTTCTATTGATGCATTTCAACAGATCATGAAGAAGGAAGGCACAAAATCTCTCTTCAAGGGGGCTGGTGCCAACATTTTGCGTGCTGTTGCAGGTGCTGGTGTGCTTGCTGGTTATGACAAGCTACAGTTAGTTCTCCTAGGCAAGAAATATGGTTCTGGTGGCGGCTAAGTTCCTATGATGATGATCAATATTAAAAGAACACTGGTGTCTTCTGGGCATTATTTAAGCGTATAATATTAGAATAATTTTGATAGAACCAACATATCTATTTATGCTTCCTCGTACTAGTGATTGTTTATCTTCACAGGACTGACATTCTGAATTTTGAAGTGTTGTCATTTATGCTCAAGTTCAGGTTTGCATTTTACGTTTGGATGTCTTGTGCCATGAATATGAAATAATTGAATAGACAATGTATTTTGTTGGAATTGTTAAATTTGGAGAGCTGCTGCCATTGCCGTTTTTAGTACCATTTGCTAATTTACTCGAGCTGTTCATCATAGGTGTTCTTTTTTGCCCCACTCCATTGTCTTGGTAATTTTTTCGTTCATGAATGGTTGGCAATCACAAGCTGCTTCTGATATTCAGCTAACAGCAATTGGAGAAAACTGGGGACGGACGGATTGACAAGTCATAGGTGGTGGTAGGATTTTATTGTAAACTAGATTAGTAATTTAGTACTCGACTTTGTTTACACTTTAATTTTTATTATTTTTTTTCTTAAGAATTATTTTCCAATTTTGAATTTGGAATGACAAAAAAGAGGAAAGAGAAAACATGACAAGTAATTTTGGTGAAATTTTTTTCATGAGAAAATAACATGCGCATAAGGTTGTTAGAGTAAAGAGAGGAAAGGTAGCTGACCTTTTGCCAGACCAGGCGCGAGAACAAGTGTTTTTTGATACGATCGAGCGCCTGGCTGGGCAGTGGCTGTCCGACGGGCGTGAGAGTACAGTTGATTTTCGTCGTTTGTTCACCTTGCCTTGCCAGGCGCGCCATCGGGCGGAGCTCGTCCTGTCGGGCACAAGACTCACTTGGCTACGCCTCTTCATATCTTCTCCTTGGATTCTTTGTTTTTATAACCTCCATGTAACTCCTCCTTAATAATGTGTTTAAGGAGTTTTTTACTCACCTTAATTTCTTATTAAGGTTTTGTCTCTTTGGATTGTTCAACTCTTGATTATCCCATCTTTCATGGTTCAGATTTTCAGATTACATCCAAACACATTAAGCTAAACACATTCCTCTTTTTGGGCATAAGTTTATACGACTCGAACCTTTCATACAAAAGTGTCTTTGAGTAGAAGTGGTGTATTAACCTTAGGGAACGTGCCGGCGAATACAATTGTGTACCTTGGTTGCGCCATAACGTAAGTGTTTTTTTACCATAGTTATGGTTACAGATATTCATAAGAGTATTTTCTATATTTTTTTTAGTGTTTAGAGAACCATAAGGGCGGGGGTGAGAATCGATTCCAGGACCTCCTAGAATCGGGAGGAAAGCTCTAACCACTCGAGCTATCCCTCACCCTCAGGGTATTTTCTATATAACCATAAGATTAGTTTCGTTAAGTTACAAGTCATCTAGTTGGTAGCGGTTCTCAAACAAAAACATCGATCATTTAACTCAACTGATTTATCATTAATTTGTAAAAGATCATAATTTTTTTTTAAGGCATCTCGGTTGAACTACTACATTTTTCCAGCATTATCAAATTTTTATCCAGTTTCTAGATAGTGGCTCCTCCCAATCTAAGATGATATTAGAAACATTTGGTAAATATTGGTATGAACTTGGAGCCTGTAGCTTGACTTGTCTGCAGTAATCATAAATTATCTTTGAAACTAACAGGCTTCAGGTGGTTTTAGAGGAAAATTTGCTCATTTGCAAGACTTTCAATTATCCCTTTCCTTAAATATGAAGTTATGTCCTACTTTTTCATTGTAGTGCTGGGAGGACATGCAGTCTTTCTCCAATTCCACTACTTAGAGCACCAAAAGCAACACTGGAAGGAGGTAAATCGTTGTCGACAACTTATCTTCCTATCTGATGTTCAAGCTTGGTAGTTCTGAATGTACAGACTACGGACTACTTTTGTTCAAACGACACACTTATGGTTACGAACCATATCCCAACAACAATATCCTTTACGAGTGTTAATCTTCAACTACCATGGAAAACAACTGATACTGTACTCACTGATATGATATCATTGAATGAATTGGCCGTCTTTTGGATTGTCACAGGATGATCATACAGAAGACCGAAAAGACAATGATTGATTGAAAATGAAGTTTTAAAAACCTTACAAAAGCACTGCAAGGTCATAAAGTATTTTCAACATCATGCACCAAAATGGGTTCACAGAGATCAAAAACTTCTTTTCTTCTTGTTTTATATCTGTTTTCGCTGTTACACAAACTCGAAACAAAACACAGTACTCATCATTCCCACCCTCATCACAATCACAAGAACTCGCAATCTTCTGCTGCTAACCCCAAGCTCAACCAAGCTTACATTGCTCTCCAAGCATGGAAAAAGGTCATCTACTCTGACCCAACAAACTACACTTCCAACTGGGTAGGACCTTCTGTGTGCAGCTACAGAGGAATATACTATGGACCTGCAATCGACGACAACACCACCACTGTTGTCTCGGGTATTGACCTTAATCACCTGGACTTAGCTGGCTTTCTTCCAGATGAAATCGGCCTTCTTGCTGACCTCGCTCTGCTCCATATAAACAGCAACCGCTTTTGTGGGATCCTTCCTCTAACTCTGTCCAACCTTACCCTTTTGTATGAGCTTGATCTTAGTAACAACCGCTTTGTTGGGCCATTTCCATCTGTAGTACTCTCCCTGCCCTCCCTCAAATACCTTGATCTTCGATACAACGAGTTTGAAGGATCAGTTCCTTCTGAACTGTTCAATAATAAGTCCCTTGATGCAATCTTTGTCAATAACAACCGCTTCACTAGTGTAATCCCGTCTAACTTAGGTATGTCCACAGCCTCGGTGGTTGTTTTCGCTAATAACAAATTTGGTGGGTGTTTACCTGCAAGCATAGCAAATTTCGCTAACTCCATCGAAGAACTTTTACTGATCAACACGAGTTTAACAGGGTGTTTGCCAGAAGAAGTTGGATACTTGTATAAGTTGAGGGTGTTAGACGTGAGTTACAATCAATTAGTTGGTCGGATACCCTATAGTATAGCAGGATTAGCTCACTTGGAGCAGCTAAATTTTGCTCATAATATGATGAGTGGAGAAGTATCTGATGGAATATGTGTACTGCCAAACTTAACAAACTTTACACTTTCTTACAACTTCTTCTGTGAGGAGCAAGGACTGTGTGGGAACTTGACATCGAAAGGAGTCGTGTTCGATGATCGTCGTAATTGCTTGCCGGGGAAGAAGCTACAAAGGAGTAAGAAGGTATGTGATGCAATATTGGAGCACCCGGTAGAGTGTGAGGAGTTTCATTGTGACTACTATTAGCTTGTTTGGGGTATAATTTGTCATACTAGGGATGAATGATTGCAGGTTTTTATAAAGGTGTATTAATTTACTAGATTTGAATATTGTGCGTTGTACGAGTTAGCTGTAATTATAATGGTATATTGTAGCTATTATATAAAATTTAATATTATAATGGTTTCTAAATTCCCGAAAAACGTAATAAAGCTATTTTGTTTTTATTTTTAAACTCAAAATTTAAATTATAGCAATCATCCCGTGATCATCGTTGGTGGTTTCAAAGTCAGCTAACCACCAAGCCTTGTCGAAAAGCATGGAATATGCACACATAATATTTATAACCTCATACTATTGACGTAAAACTGAGAGAAAATGGACCCTTTTTGTCTGCGGACCCTGGGCAGGCGCCCTGGCTACCTTAGATCATCTACAGGCCTGACCCTCACCTTCATTAGACTCATGAGTAAACCGCTAGGGGTAAAGGATACTAAGGAGTTGGGCATGTACTTGGGATGTCCTATGGAACTTGAGAGGTGGTTATATACACTTGGTATATTGTACACCTATGAGTATTTTGTTCTCATATTGATGATTGATCTTCATTTAATCATCAAATGAAGAACAAAAATCAACTTTGGGTTAGTTGGTTGTATGATGCACCCGGTTGTATATAACCAGTGGCGGATCCACGTTGACGCCTGGGGGGCACGTGTACCCCCTACAAAAAAAAAAAAAAAAATTGAAAAAAGCTACGTTAATATATATATATATATATATATATATATATATATATGTATATATATATATATATATATATATATATATAAGATTATAATCTAAAAATATGTTAACTATCTTCAACATTAGTTTAGTGGTAATGGAGAAGATATGGAATGTGTTTGTTCTCAAGGTCATGGGTTCGAGACCCCTTACTGTCTACTATCTTTCCAAGATAATTTTCTTTATTGCAATTATTTGGCCACTATTATATCTTGTTTATATTAGTATGAAAATTTACACTAAAATGAATATAAAAAAATCATAATCCATGATGTCTCTATCTGTGTTTAAGTAAATGAGATGTTTTGACTTTTTACACAAGTAATCTAGTTCACTTTGACAAATGTTTGTGATTTATACATCAGGATAAATATAGCATGTGAGTACTTGTTGGAATCGTCTCAACGAAAAATTTATTAATATTCAATTGTTATTTTTTTATTATTAAAGATATTTTCAGTCAAAGTTTTACATTAGCATATGTGCACAAGGAAAAATTTATGCCAAGTTTCCCATATAAATTAATATGCAAGTTTGACTTAAAAAAAATAAAAAAATAAAAAGGTGATTTTTATCATAGTATAATCGATATCTAGAATATAAATTATTTGTAAAAAAAATAACATGCCTTCAAAAAAAATAAAAAATAATAACCTTGTCAATAAAAATGTTTGAATTTAAATGTTAATTATTATACGGCTACACAACGCATTATATCCAAAATTTAACGTACTTTATTTGGCTGATTATATTACGTTATGTTACAACGCCGTTATTGTTTTTTTTTTTTTAATTGTCTAGTGCTATCCGTAGTTAGAATTCCTGGATCCGCCACTGTATATAACAAATTCTAATGGGACTTGATGGACGCACCACCTCCAAACTCAAGGCCCTTATACAAAAAATTGACGAGAAAATCCTTTCTTGCAAGTTTTGTAAACTCTCCCCTGTTGGAAAGTTCATCCTGATAAACTATATCCTTATTACTCTAGCTGCTCATATATCTATCCGGTCAATTTACCTATTCCCGACTAATATCATGCGCCAAATAACCACCTCCTCCTTCGATTCTTGTGGCAGTCAGGTAAAGATAGAAATCCAATTTATTGACGAAAGAAAGAGCTTCTATACAACCATAAGCAGCAGCGAAGATTGGGAATAAGGAATATGCATAATTTAAACATATCCCTATGATAGGAATGATGTCGTTCGAATAAGTGTATTATTCCGATAAAGAGTTCGGAGCTGTTAGAAAACTAATTATTCATTAAGTTCAAGTGATCGGAATGCCTAGGTGGAACCGCTTCCGATCAGTAATATTAATGAATAATTAATATTACAGCTTAATCTTGACTGAACCCTTCGGGTCACACCCAAGCAACTAACGATCCGACACAACGAATTAATTTGGAAGGAATTAATGAGTCGCTCGAGTAATATGAATTAGACATCAGAAATCGAGCTAGGAGCGTCGAG
The DNA here is from genome assembly GCF_948465745.1 of Chenopodium album. Classification (NCBI taxonomy): domain Eukaryota; kingdom Viridiplantae; phylum Streptophyta; class Magnoliopsida; order Caryophyllales; family Amaranthaceae; genus Chenopodium; species Chenopodium album. The sequence goes on along the minus strand of NC_137850.1, from coordinate 24,884,439 downwards.
ACCGAGCGTCGCAAGTCGAGTCGAATTAATAAAAGACGAGACGATAAAATCAATAATTAATCAACAAGTTATCAAAATACTCCTAGCATCGAAATGCCCTGAGCAAACCGAGTGCTAGGGGCACTTGGGATAAAATGGTGGCTAGCATGTGCAACGCACCAAGCCTAGGTTGGGTGGTGCATGGTGCAGCATGCTAGCGCACCTTCGCTAGCAATGCTACTAGCAGAAGGCTAGCTAGCATCGCTAGCATGCGCAAGCAAGCAGCAACATCGAGCAGCCGCATCATCGAGCTAGCAGAGCACTAGCGTGCTAGCACCGCTAGCAATGCGTGCTAGCTGGTGCGGGGAGCGCTAGCAGCAGCGCCCAGCAGTCCGCAGCAATGCGAGGCTTGCTGGCACTCGTTTCTGGCCCGTGCGACCAGCTGGCCAGCTGGCAAGCCTAGCCAATGGAAGCTGGGCAGCCTTGGCGCCCAAGGCTGGCAGCGCCAGCTGGCGTGAGCTGGTTGGGGCGTGTGGCAATGTGAGAGCCGATTTTTGGGAACCTTGTGGATCAAGTATTGGTCCCCCCCTCCCTTATGGTCCTTACCTAACCTCTCCTCTTAGAATGCCACTTGTTGATTAATTAGTTGTTGGCTATTTTATTTTATTTTTGATTTAAAAATAAAAAGGAAAAATTGATTTTACTAACTATCCCACATTGATGGGAGAGTGGATTTCTCACTTGAGTTTCCCTATAAATATCCCACTTGGGAATTGGGAACACTCACTTGAGTAAGAGCTAAAAAAGGCATCTCCACTTGAGAGAAAACCTTTAAGCTCATTAATACTCGAGTAGTGTTTTGATCTGACTTGGCTAACCTCCAAGTAACAGACCGGTCGGGGTCGCATTATGGGTGGATATCGTCGGAGGCCGTTACGCTTGCAAGGCTTAGCTTTCTCAAGTAAGAGCTACGTTGGTCGAGCGAAGCACGCTACAAGGGTAATTTAGTCTTTTCTCTAATCTTGTTATTTATGCATTTTAGTTATATTAATTGTTAGTTTTTCCTTGGGCTCGGGTTTTATTTCTGCGGTGAGTTAGACTCATCAAAACCCAACAGCGGTATCGGAGCCTATAACTAAAAATTTTCAAGGGGTTTTTATGGCTTTATTTTTCTTGTTTTATGTTACCAATTAGATTATTAGCTCGGTTTTATTAATTTTAATCCAGTTTTAATGAGATTTTTGGCCCTGAACCTAGATTTTCACCCAAAAATAGTGAATTTTGGGTGGAAATAGCGTTCTGGAAAGTTTTCATCCCTTTAGGACTGTGAAAAAGCCAAAATCCGACCAGAAATGTCTTTTTTCCAGGGTTTTTTTTTTTTGTTTTTGACGAAAATTTTTAAATCTTTTAACCTTGAATCTTAATGGCATATTTATGGTGATTATGTATTTGGTTCTTTCCTTAATGTTTCTGCATTTTTGGACCTCTTTAAGCATGGTTACTTTGTAGTAATTAGTGCTTGAAAGATCGGTTAAATTTTCACATAATTGCAAATCCATTGCATTAAGTGTGAAAAATTTAATATTTGAGGCTTCTAAGTACTAAAGATTCAATCTTTAATTGTTTTAAGTGGTTGGAACTTTGAGTTACTAAATTCCATGAATTTTTGTTGAACTTTTTGATTTAATCATTTATTAAGTTGATTGAAATCATAAAGTTCCAATCTTGTGATAGAAATTTTATTTACCTTCATATTGGAAGATATAATTTTTCAAGAATTCACAAGTTAATGTTGGAATCTTTATTTGAAGTTTGTGTTCATAATTCCAACTCCTTTTTATTTTTGTCAAATCTCATGATTAATTTAAGTTAATTAAATTAATAGTGAGAATAGCCCTACTAATTTTATTGCATCAAGTTGAACCAATTATTGAAGAATAGTTCTTGGAAATAATTTTGGTTTTGTGTACTTGAATGAATTTATTAAGTTGGACTTGTTATTTTTCATTTTGCTCGTTAACTTAATTCTAAAATTAATTTGGAATTAATTAATTAAGTCACGAAAAAATTCGGAATTAATCCCGAGGTTTTGGCACGCAAACCAAGGCAAAACCACCCTTGGCTAGCTGGGCTGCACAGCAGCCCACATATGGCTGCCAAGGCGTGGCTGCTGCTTGGTGCGTGCAGCCAAGTGTGGCTGGTGCTTGCTGACCAGGATCATGGTGCACCACGGCCAGCAAGGTAGTAGCAGCTCGCATGTTGTGCGCGCCATGCGTGCTGGTGTGCGTATATGTGGCTGTGCGATGTATATGAGGTTGGGTGAGCGTGAGCGTGTGTGTGTGCGCTGCTTGGTGCATAAGGGAGGTTAGTGCAAGAGGGTTGTGTGGGCGTGGCTGCTAGGCAGCACAAGCTCAACACAACAGCAAGGTTAGTGCCAGCATTAGCAGCCTCGCACACCCCCCCCCCCAAGCCGAGGCTTGGTGCCTAGCAAACCAAGCATTGTTGCTTGGTGCTAGGCACACGTAAGCGTTGGCTTATGTTTTGCATTTTTAGCCGTTTTATTTATTTTAATTATTTTAATTATGTTTATTAATTTTAATTAAAATTTTGGAGGTTAGGCCTCGGTTTTGAGCGACACTTGCAAAAATTTATTTTGGCAAAATTTTGGGTTTACCGGCTTAATTAATTGGATTAATTAAGATGGATGCGGAATTTAGTGGGAGCTTCAATTTCAATTGCGCTTAATTGCATAATCGGTTAAACAACTTTGACTAGTTTTAATTAGGGTGCGTTAATTGGATTAACCACCTAAGTTAGTTACTAGTTTACGCATGTTTGTGCATTGTTACTTGTTTATCGTTGTAAAATGCATGGGCCATTCACAAATAGTGAATGGATGAAATGAATGTGTTTTGGGTAAAAATACCCTAGACATGTGGACCAATCAGAGAGGGCCACGTGTCAAGCCTGGACAGGTCCACTTGGGCTAATTATCAGCAGACACGTGTCAGCCTCAGATACTTGCTAGAATTGCGGCCTTTAAGGCCTAATTCCCAAGAACGCCGTAAAACGGCGCAGCCCACCAAATCTAGGTCAGAATGACCTAAGAGATGACACCTTTCCAATGACCCTATAAATAGGGAGATATCCCCCATTTTTGGGACAGATTCAATCATTTATTACACCTACCCTACATTCTCTCACATCAGAGAAAACACCTGATCTCGGAATCCGAGAAGATCTCCTTTACTTTCCGCACCTTTTTACCTTCTCCAAATATGTTCTAACTTGATCTTCGGAGGCGGAGCTCCAACCACCCGGAGTCTCCGTTGTTTTGCGGGTACAAGCGTAGTTGGACTAGTCTTCGAGCTGTAACTCTCCCGATGGACAAAAACACCCAAAACATTTGGCGTCGTCTTTGGGGAGAGTACCTCAAAGATGGTTTTAGAGTCTATACCATCGCCAGACCCCAATTGTCCTACGGTTGACGTGGAGGTCTTTACAGACCAGGAAGACGACCACGATGTGGATGTCGAAACATATGTGGCCTCTGACGTGTCACTCATTGCTAAACACATTCGTTCCAGGGATAAGCTGGAGCGAGTAAACAACGAAGCCGGTACCAGCAGGTCTGCTGGACCACCACCTGGTATCACCGGAGGTCAGGCTCCAGTAACCCGAGACGAGCTCATGAAATTCATGTCAAGTTTCAAGGGTGAGATCAAGGACCTGATCGTAAAGAAGATGGCTGGCTCAAGCAAGAGTTAGTCGGCCAAAAAATCTCCTCGAGCTGTGAGGAAGAAGTCAGTTAGAGACAGGCAGCCTACTCCACATCCCAAGGAGAAGACTACGCCTGCCCTTGACTGGACTAAAATCCTTCTGCCCTAAACGGGCACAAGGAAGGTCATCCGAGCTGTTCAGCCAGATGGCAGCAAGAAGTCCTTCACCGATGCTCGATATATTATCGAGTAGAATCGGAATCAACAACTGTCTGAGTCAGCTTCTACATTAAGCTTTCCAGACAGCTTCAAGAATACATCTGTAAGGAATACTCAATCCTTGCATGGGATCCATACAGGCGGAAAGTTCGTCCACTCTGGCCCTCAGATGATTGGGAATGCCCCGTATGTGCCTCAGATGGAATACGGGCTATACACCCCTCACTTTATGCAGTCGACCCTCTTTGGAGGACGGGCGGCATATAATGTCCAACCCTTGGACTGGCAGCTCCGTCTGCTTAAACTTGGTGAACAAACTTCTGTGTTCACCAAGGAGATAACCGAGGTGGCACAGCCGGCCAAGGTTAAGAATGTGTTGGTTGGTGCCTATGATGGTACCTCCAACCCTGAGGAGCACCTCATGGCCTACTCCAACCTTATGCACATGTAGGGGTTGGAGGATGCTATGTTGTGTAGATGCTTCATGGCTACCTTGAAGGGCATAGCCCAACAATGGTTCGGCAACCTGACAGCCGGGTGCATTGATAGCTTCAAGAAGCTTGCTTTCCTATTTGCCTCCAACTTCTCGATGAACATCCCTGCCAAGAAAACAAGTCTTGACTTGAGCACCATACGACAGGGAGAGAGAGAAGGTCTTCGCTCCTATGTTAGACGGTTCAATTTGGTGAGAATCTAGATTCAGGGGGTGTGTGACAAGGTAGCCTATACAGACTTCTTCAAGGGTCTGAAGGATGGGTCGACCTTTAAGTTCGACCTTGTCCGAAAGAGGATTTTCACCCTTCAAGAGGCGTTGATAGAGGCGAAGAGCTTTATTCAAGCTACCGAAATTTGCTCGTCTAGCCATCAGTCAGACTCTAAGAAGTCTGATAAGCCAAAAGAGAGTCGGTCTGCTCAGTCGGCTCTGAAAGCTGAAGAGAGAAAAAAGATAAAAGAAGTTTGGGTGGATGATGAGCCCGATCAGCCATCCAAAAAGAAAAAGAAAGAATTCAAGCCGTACGTCTCTCGGTACAAATTCAAAAAAGACTGCCACTCCATCTTCATGGAGATAAAGGACCGGCTGACTATTGAGAAGTCGAATCCGATGAAGAGTTTCGTCTAGTCGCGGAACAAGAATAAATACTATCACTTCCATGAGGAAGTCGGCCATGACACCAATGACTGCTACAGTCTCAAGCGGACGTTAGACTGTCTGATTGATAAGGGCTTACTGAAGTCCTATGTCTTGAAGTATAAAGCAACTGCCAAGACGAATCCGGGACATTCGTCTAAGACTGTCCAGCCTACTAGTAGCTCGGACACCGATAAGGATCCGGTCTACACTATAGCAGGCGGATTCGCATGTGGTGGCCCGACCATTTGGGGCACCAAGGATCATCTGAAGAAGATGATCCACTTAGTTGATGATGGGTAGGCGTCCACCAGACGTCCTCATCACTAAGAAGGATCGAGAAAAATTCCGCCGACCGCATGACGACCCAGTCGTCATTGAATATAAGGTCGCAATTCAGCTGGTTGGTCGGATCCTTATTGACACCGGCAGCTCCTCTGACCTCATTAACTACAAGTGTCTGTCCAATCTAAGCTATAAGCTGGACAACCTGCGCGACGTCTCCCATCCACTAGTTGGCTTTGGGGGAGGGGTCGTGCACCCAGTCGGACAAATTGATCTACCCATCCGGTTGGGGCAGAAGGGAAAAGGGCGACATATGATCGTCCGGTTCTTGGTGGTTAAAGAGCTGATCGCCTATAACATCATTCTTGGCCGACCCACTCTGAACGAGTGCAAGGCCGTCATCATCCCAGCTTTCATGTTGCTTAATTATGAAAAGGAAGACGGTAAGGGAGTGTTACCTCTTAGACGTCAAACCAACGGCTGCTGCAGCCGGTCAGCCGAAGGAGCCAATAGACCTTGACGATGTGAAGGACCCTGATTCACCCCCTCCAAGAGCCGCAAAGAAAAGAAAAATTGATCAGCTGGTGGAGGTAAAGAAAGAGAAGAAATAACAATCACTGACCGGGGAACGGTAAGATGATCTCTATCCCCAGCCAGCTGGTGAGCACATTGATATTCCTCTGGACGACAATCGTCTAGAGTGAACTGTTAAGGTGGGGATGGCTGCCTTCGAAAGGTTGGGTGCAGACTTGCACCTCCTGCTGAAAGAATTCAAAGACATCTTTGCCTTTGAAGTGGAAGAGATGCCAGGCATCAGCCCGGATCTTGCTGTCCATAAACTCGCCATGGATCCAAAAAAGAAGCCCATCCCGCAAAAGAAAAGAAATCACGGCGAGGAGAGAAGTCAGGCGGTAGCTGCCCAGGTCAAAAGCTGTTAGACACCGGGTTCATTCGGCCATGTAACTTCCTTGATTGGGTTGCGAACGTGGTGCTTGTAAAAAATCCGAATGATACTTGGCGCATGTGTGTAGACTACACTGACTTGAACAAGGAATGTCTAAAGGACAGTTACCCGCTTCCAAAGATCGACAGTTTTGTCGACTCTATAGCCGGGCATGCCTTGATGAGTTTTATGGATGCCTACTTCGGCTTCTACCAGATTCCCCTGTGGAGAAAAGATCAAGAGAAGACGGCCTTCGTCACTGATCAGGGGTTATTCTGTTATACAGTGATGCCTTTTGGCTTGAAGAATGCGCCGGCTACTTTCCAACGAATGATTAATACAGTCTCCATTAATCAGATTGGGAGGAATGTAGAGGCGTATATTGATGACATGATAGTCAAATCCAAGCTACCGACGGATCACCTTGCTGATCTCCGAGAAACATTCACCACACTCAAGCGGCATAAGGTCATGTTAAATCCCAAGAAGATACAGGCAGTGATTGATATGAAGTCACCCCGTACTGTCAAGGAAGCTCAGAGGCTTAGCGGTTGCCTGGCTGCGCTTAGGAGATTCCTCAGCCGGTCAGGTGACAAATGCCTTTACTTCTTCCAAGCAATTAGGAAGAAGACTAGATTTGAATGGGGAGATGATGCTGAGGCGGCCTTTCAGAAATTAAAAGAACATTTACACTCCTTGCCAAGGCTTGTTAGCCCTCTGCTAAAGGAGATGCTTTACATGTACTTAGCCGTCTCAGATCATGCCCTCAGTGTCGTTCTCCTTACTGAAAGAGACAGTATTCAGCTCCCGGTCTATTTGATTAGTCATGTGCTTAGAAATGCTGAACTGCGGTACCCCATGGTTGAAAATTTTAGCTTTGCTCTCTACATGGCTGTTAAGAAATTGAAACCTTACTTTTGGCACATCTGGTTGTGATCTATACTGATCAACCCCTCAAGCGGCCAATGACAACCTTGGAGTCATCCGGCAGAATGCTCAAATGGGCTATTGAAATGCAAAGTCTTGAAATCACCTACGAACCAAGAAAGGCAGTGACGGGTTAGGCGTTTGCCGACTTTATTGTTGAAATGACAACGCCGGTTGCTCCGGATAACCTTGATCAGGCTTGGAAAGTGTATGTAGACAGGAGCTCTACTATGAACGGGTGTGGTGCAAGCATAATCTGTCAGTCTCCGGAAGGAGATAAATATGAATATGCACTACGGTTCAAGTTCTAGGCCTCAAACAATGAGGCAGAATATGAAGCCCTACTAGCCGGTATCCGCATGTGCAAGGCGGCAGGGGCAACCAAAATTGACGCCTGCTCAGATTCTCAGCTGGTCGTTAGCCAATACCATGGTGATTATGAAGCCACCCATCCGGCAATGATCAAATACTTGCAGGCGGTCAAAGCGGAGGCCAGGTCAAGTGACCAGGTCTGAAAACAACCAGGCAGATGCTCTGTCAAAATTGGCATCCTCCGCCTTCTGTGATACGCCTCGGTCAGTCTTCTGGGAAGTTATGGAAAAACAGAGTATATTTGATGCAGAACCCATTGAAGTAATTGACCGAAGATCTACCTGGATGGATGGCATCCGGGCATATTTGACAGACGGCACGCTCCCTGATTCACCCTAGGAGGCGGCCGTATTAAAGAAGCGTGCTGCAAACTTCGAGATGAAAGACGGAGAGCTCTTTAAGGAGGGTTTTTTTAAAGCCGTTGTTGAAGTGTATTACCCTAGAAAAGGGGAAAGAAGTTCTCGAAGATCTGCACTCGGGATATTGCGCCTCCCATATAGGCGGCAGATCCCTGGCTGTCAAGACCAGGCGACAAGGTTACTTCTGGCCCACTCTTGAGGCAAGCACCATGGAGATGGTCAGAAAATGTGACAAGTGCCAAATACTTGACATGCTCGTCCATCAGCCGGCAACTGACCTGACAGCAATGCACAGCCCAGTCCCGTTTGCTAAATGGGGCATGAATATTCTAGGTCCTTATACGCCTGCACCAGGAGAAAAGCGCTATATTCTGGTGGCTGTGGATTATTTCACCAAGTGGGTAGAGGCAGAGGCGGTCAAAAACATCAAGACAAGGTTGTCATCTCTTTCATCTGGAAGAACATCATCACCCAGTATGGGGTACCTATGTCTATGGTGTTGGATAATGGCCCTCAGTTTAAGACGCCTCAGCTCAAGACTTGGTTGGGAGATCAAGGGATCTCACAGTTTTGCATCACTCGGCCGACCCCAAGCAAACGGCTAAGATGAAGCCTTCAACAAACTCATCTTAGACGGCATCAAAAAGAAAATTGAAAGAGCTGGTGGCTTATGGGCTGAAGAGTTAATTCATGTCCTATGGGCCATCCGAACAACTGAAAAAGGGGAAACCGATGAAATCCCATTCCTCATGGTTTATGGTGCCGAAGTCGTCTTGCCCATCGAACATTACGAGCCGACTTTACGAGTCATGCTATAAGATGAAGAAGCAAACTGGGAGGCCATGCGGCTAGCATTGGACTCACTCCCGGAGCGCAGGGGCAATGTCACCTTGCGCCATGAGATTTACCGTCTGAGAATGACCCATTCCTACAACAAAAGAGTGCACAAACGGCCCTTGATAGTTGGGGATTTTGTGTTACGAAAGATGGAGGCAACTGGTAGGGCCAATGAGCATGGAAAGCTAAATCCTAATTGGGAAGGCCCCTACTGGATATATGAAGAAGTAAGAGATGGAACCTACTGCCTGGAAACTCCAGATGGCAGGCGGCTGCCTAGAACTTGAAATGTAGACAACTTGAATAAGTACTACTTCTGAGATTTGTAATTTTTTGTAAAAGAAAAGCCTATTAATTAAAAAAGTTGCCTTTTATTTTCAATCCTGTTAATTAACTCGCATATATACATGCGTAATGATCAAATACCACCTGTGCAATGCACAGACGGTCAATTGAATGAATTAAACTAAGTAAAAAACTTAGTGGCTAAGTTAATGTTCAAACTATGAGGCCAATGGCCGGATGTTATTTTATTTTATAAATTCGTCTGCTCCAACATGAGTAAGGCGTCTAGCGACGCCCATCCCGGTGGAATTGTCGCAGAGAGTATCTCCCATCCAGGTAACCAAGTGCTCTACGTATTCATGCAGACGGCAAAGATTGAACGACCTAATTGGTCAACTCATAGCCGTCTGACCAAAATAGTTTAAAGAATGATTAAGCTGGAAAACCGGATGTCTAATGACATCAGCCGGTTGATGACTGAAGTTCTGATTTAGACTATTCAACGAAATTGTACAAGTCCATCTAATGGGGTAAACGGATAAAGTGCAATGGACTGCAGGTACCCCAGATGGCCTCTGCCTCATGTCTGGGGGCCATTTGTCAGGCGGACCATTTGTCTCCTACCTCATCGAGTGTCAGGCGGCAATTTGCCTCCTGCTTATCAAAAGATAGTTTAACTGGATTGCGAATATCCCAGACAGAGGAGAAGGGCTATAGTATAGCTAATTCTCCGGCTGGGTAAACGGCTACCTACTAGGTATGTGGATGACTGTGTACTTGGTTTAGGGCAATCAATACTGTGATTAATTAGCTTAGGAACATCTCATACTCTTTAAAGTATCAAAAGTTCCCAAGTCAATCAATCACAAAAGTACTGAAACCAATCACACAGCCGCTAGGGGCAAGAGTAGCCGGTATACTGACTGTCGCATGCTATAAAAAAGATAGGCAAAATGGCAAAATTTAAGTGCAAAAATTGAAACAAATTCAGCAAACTGACTCAGTTGGCATTTCATTCAAAGCCGGTTAAGGCCGGGTAATATTGTTAACCGAATATACATCCGAAAGAAAAAAGATTAAAATTGTTACCCGACTCCTTAGTCGTTAAAAACAAGCATATTCGGCTCACAGACCGGAGAAAATAAGTTGGCATATTACCGCAGAAAATACAAGGGTGGCTGAACTAGGGCTGTTGAGTCTGCTCCGGCTAGTCCTGGCCGGCTGAGAGGTTCGCCTCGTTCTGCACAGCTAGGACTGGATCAGTTTGGACTTAATCAGCCTGATCCGCAGCCGGCTCTTCCTCATCATCTGAAACCTCAAAGCCTTAATCTAAGGCCCATGCCTTAAATGGAGGCGGAGCCTGCTCATTCAAAACTTGAGCGTCATACACCGCAGTGGCGTAATCATATCTCAACTTGAACACCTCAAACTCAATGGTTGGGTGGAGCAGTCTCTAGGCAATCCTCAGACGGGCTTCAGTGTCCTGCCCATTCTCAGCAACCAGCCGGCTTTGCTCCTTGGCAATCTCTTCATGGTGCTGGTTGCTCAACTGAACGAGCTCAATCCCCAGCCGACTGACATCTTCCCTTAGCTTGGCATTTTCCTGATCAGCCCCTCCAATGCCTTGAGATCTGACTGTGCATTTTTCAGCTCCAGCTCAAGCTTGGACGCCTAGTTGTTTGCGGTGTCATTAGCAGACGTCAAGTTTTTAATCAACTCCTCCTGTTTCAACTATACTGCTTTAATTTCTACATCACACATTATTTTACTGTATTCAGTAGAGTTGAGAGCTTGAGTGGCCCTCTGTTTAGCATCATTTACCTCATCTTGCTTCCGCCTAAAAGGGACTCTTAGCCCGTCTATCCTCAGCATTGCCTGAAAGGAGGTCAGGCGGTTAGTTAAACACTTGAAAATATAAAAGGAGAAAGAATGAAGTACTAAGTGAATACTAAGTTACCTCAGCCAGACGGCCCTGGATTTTTTCAAACTCCACCGCCTGCACATCAGACACTGAATTCTTCTCTGATCTGGTCAGAGACCTCACCATCCTCTTGGCAAACTCTTGGACGTCAAGCGGCCCTAAGGGAGCGTCTGCACCAAAAGAAGTACTTGGTGAGAAAACAGCACAAGCGGTACCCAATTCATGATGCCTGCTCATCGAACCTCCAGAGGGGCTGACTCGAGTCTTGACTTGCATGAAGTCAAGCGGCCAGGGGAGTTCGATACGAGTCTTACCTTGGCTTCTAGGCTGGGAGGACTCTCCCCCTTCAGCCGTTGCAGCGCCGACTGCAACATTGAGTGGCTCGCCACTCTTCGATGCTGTAGAGGCATCCGACTGTCTCCCAGCAGCGCGCTCTAAGCTTTCGCTAAGAGCCTTCAGCACAGCCGAGCTTTTACCCCCGATTGTAGGATGATCTGAGTCGGCTGAAGGAATTGATTGTGAAGGATTCTTCTTCACCGTCTTAGCAAGGGTTTTTGTCAGTTCATCCCCCGGCCGCTTGAACAACTTGGTAATGGAGCAGGGAATGGATCTGTTCCCACTTTGCAAATGAAGAGAAAGGGTTACACCTGAAAAATTATCAAGTTAAAACAAAATCTAGGAAGCATGGCAAAGGGTCTTACCCCGCTCTTCTTAGAATCCTTGGCCTCCAAGGCGGCTTTCTTTTCCAGCAGCTGCTCCTTTCTCAGCTAAGCAGCTGATTTAGCAGGCGTCTTGCTTGGATCTACCATGTTCAGTGCTTCTTCTGCAAAAAGGCAAGGAAACAGTTGGTTAAATAAACCAATAAAATAGTTAGTGCATCAATAAAGACGGCAGTTTCCCGGATGTATAGTGAATCTACCCTGTGGGAACATGGTGCTAAGACCACAGGCGAAAAGAAAGGCCTCATCCTTCAAAAAATCCGGATGGGGTATCCAGTTTTTTGGAACAATTATATGGGTCCCATCCTCCAGGGGCTCAGTTGTAGTATCAAAGAACCCGGGCTCCATTATTTGTTTGTAAGCCCTAGACGGAATACGGGGAAGGGCGCATTTCTTCCCAAGTAAAGCCGGATCCTTATTGTACCGGCGTAGGAACCAGTTGTGTCCTAATTTGGGCGAGGAGATCAAGTAAAACTTCTCCTTCCTGCCGGTCCATTTGGACGGTTTGTCTAAGGACATCAGGTACTGCGGATGGGTGGTTAGTGTGTACCATGCCCCATACCCGCCTGGTGCCCGGCTCATGTAGTGCATATGAGCAAAGCAGCAAAACTTGGCTTTATATCTTAAAATTCGCAGGTGGCGATGTAACTAAGTATATTAATCCATGAATTTGGGGTAAGCTGCCAGACTCCTAAGTCATACCCTTCAAAATTTTCTTAATACCCCTATGGAGGGGAAAGCGAAGGCCAGCTCTAATCACGGCTTCATAACAGCCAAAGCAGTTGTCGGGGTTTTCAATGTTGTCCTCCCAGGCAATCGTTACCTCAGTAGGCAGAACTTCTATTCTCCAGCCTTCCCCAACCGGATGAGCATCCGCAAATTCTCGGAAGCTACCCCTCATGGTAGCAAGATCTCTAGGAAGCATCCTAGTCTCTAAGGGATTTGGCAGGACTGGCCCCCTAAGCGGCTGCTGGTAGTCAGCCGCAATATCTTCTTGATCAGAGCCCGATGCTTCTAAACTAGATCGTTCAGCGGCTTCCTCTCTGCCTGACTCCTCTTCATCAGAACCTTGGGAATAGGCAGCGTCCTCGCCGCCTGACTCCCCCAGGATTGAGTCACTAGGGGTTGAAGGGGTGCCACCCAGAGAAGATTCCTCCTGCTCCTCCGAACCCTCATATTCCTCATCCGGAATAATCTTATCAACGGGCACTTCTCGAGCGCGCCGCTTCCTAGGCTTGATAGCCATCTATTTGACTCTGGCCATGGTGTCCTACATAGACACATAGACGGTGGGATTTGGGGATGAGCAAAGCAGGTCCGAATGTCTAGAAAAGGAACCCCCGGTTCTAGATTCAACCGTACTAGGAGACCGGCTGAAAGACCTGATCTCGGAATCTGAGAAGATCCCCTTTACTTTCCGCACCTTTTTACCTTCTCCAAACACGTTCTAACTTAATTGTCGGAGGCGGAGCTCCAACCACCCGGAGTCTCCGTTGTTTTGCAGGTACAGGCGCAGATGGACTAGTCTTCGAGCCGTAACTCTCCCGAGGGACAAAAACACCCAAAACAGAATGTATATTCTCTCACATGTTTTATAAAATGGCAACTACTGGGACCCGATTAGGATGGAAAATACGGACTGCGTTGCGTCATGTATTTTTGCAAGTCTAAATACGGTCTGCGAACCATTGAGTATTTTTGTACCTTAATATTTAGATTAGTCCTAATCGTAGATACTAGTATTTGCATTATTTTAGTCATGTCTTGAAGACGGAGGTTCTTGGAAGACGAAGCCATGATGTTGCAAATGAGACCCTTGAAGACTCAAGGGGTCATGCTAGTTGCCAAATGCATCATTTATTTATGTTTTCAATATATATTTATGATTATATATATGAATAATATGTTAGATGCATGTTTAGGATTTCGATTGTTGCGATGATTAATTAAGTTCACTTAAATCAACCAACATAGAAATAGGTCCCTAAAATATTGAGTAAAATTTTCCATTCCAAAACAACACTTACCGACCTATTGAGAGTAGTGATGGGCTATGCCAAAGCAAGGCATCACTATTACTCCTAGGATACGTAAGGCATACCGGGTATGCCTGTTGGTTTTGGTTATACTCAAAGATATGAGTGACGGAGTCCTAACATGTCGTGGCAAAGTGGATAAATTGTTCAGAGAGCATTAGATGCGATGATTTATCTAACCAAGAGAGGCTTGGAGCCATTAGAAAAGAGTTGCTTACCTTAGAATATTGAGTATTAAGACAAGCCAAACCATGATTAACTACTCATTGATTCTTTGGATCTTGGAATCGACTTATTCTCACCAAATGGGGACAATTTAATGTGGGAATAAGACATTTCAATAAGTTTGATAAATATGCATGATTTCAATCTTATTTAAGTATATTATGAATGGTTTTTCATTTCAAATTCTTTCAATTGTAGAATCATGTCTTCAACTAACAACGACAACAATCTAATGTGCCGGGAACTTCCCGAAAAGTTACCATTTTCCTTGAACTTGGTGAACTTTAAGGAGTGGGAAGAACTCCAAAAGACCCTCCGAAACTGCTACCTAGAGCACATTCTCGACATACCCACCCCGAGTTTTTACTCAAAAGGGGTTATGAGCGATAAGGCTCACGAGGAATGGAGTTAGGATTGCAAAAGAGTCTCACGACTTATGGCAAATTCCATCCTGGAACAATGGAAGGGGAAGTTCTCCAACTATTTTCCGGACATGCTCCTCAAAGCTTTAGAGGATATAGTCAATTTGAGGGTCACCAAGAGCATCAAAGGCAACTATGATGGTCTCGTGGAGGAAGTGACTAGGTCACTCTCCAACATGAAGATCAAGCCGCCGTAAGAGGGGTGCCTTGCCAAGGAGAGGTAAGAGGTGTGGGCTCAAGTCTACAATGCTAGACTAAGACTCGCAATACCACTTCGAGCCCACGTGATCCGAATGACAAGGCTATTCACTCACTTGGCACTCACTGTCAAGCCGGTGGAGGATGAGCAAGCAGCTCACATGCTATTAAGTTCTCTCCACTCGGGCTATGTCGCATTGAAGATGCGGCTAACTGCCAATCAAAACAAACTCTCTTTGATGGAGGTTGTCCATGAGCTTCAATGGGCCGATCCTTGCGGAAGTGATAGACTCAAGCTTGCTCTAAAGGCAAATAAGAAGGAGTTCAAGAACAAGGCAAAGATGGGATGCTTAACTGTAGTTGGCAGGGCCACTACAAGAGAGAATGCAACATGTACCTGGAAGATGAGGCAAAGGGAAAAGAAATCTCTACCTCATGTATTTTCTTTATAAACTTACACTTGAATACAAGCAATTTATAAGGTATTAGATACCATTAATGACTCACTATATGCTCCTATTTCAAGAACCAAGTGAGACGGGCATACCAAGTGGATGTGGATATACAAGCGGAAGAAGAAGACAATCTTTCCGAAAGGCTTGTAATCACATAGTTTGTCTTGACATAGAACTTGTTTAAGTTTTTGTTATCAACCATACATTGATCTTCCGACATTGGACGTCATTTTGTTTTCATCACAAGACTATTGTTTCAAAAGTCTTGCTAATATGTTTATGGCTTGACACGTTTATCTAAAATGTGTGCTTTTGTTAGACAAACAAGTTTATAATGTTTATAATACCACCTAGAAAGCTAAGACCATTGAGTCAAATGAGACATACTTGTGGCATTGTCGTCTTGGCCACATTAACATCAAACGCATCAAGAAACTTGTACAGGAAGGTGTTCTTAACTCGTTCGATTTACAATTGTTTGAGAATTGCAAAGGATGTTTATTAGGCAAGATAATAAAGCAGCCATTCTCCAAGTTGGGAGAAAGAGCAGGTGACTTGTTGGGCCTAATACACACCAATATATGTGGACCAATGAGCATAACCACAAGAAACGACCATCGATATTTTATCACCTTCACAGACAACCATATTAGATATGGATATGTGTACATTATGTCGCACAAATCTGAATCGTTTGAAAAGTTCAAAGAATTTCAGAGTGAAGTTGAAAATCAGCTTGGCAAGAAAATCAAAGCCCTTCGATTGGATCGAGGTGGTGAATACTTGAGCCAAGAAATTGATGACCATCTGAAAGAAAAGGGTATACTTTCATAATTGACACCTCCAGGAACTCCATAATGGAACGAAGTATCCGAAAGGAGAAATCGAACCTTGCTTGACATGGTACGATCAGCAATGGGTCTTAGTGATCTTCCTATCTCTTTATGGGGTTACGCTCTTCTAACCGCGACATTAACACTGAACCATGCTCCATCAAAAGCTGTAGAAAAGACTCTATACGAGCTAGGGACGAAGAAACCTCCAAGGTTGTCTTTTCTCAAGATATGGGGATGCGAAGCATATGTCAAGAAATTAATTTCTGACAAACTTCACCCCAAATCTAACAAGGTTTTCTTTGTGGGCGACCCAAAAGAAACCAAAGGGTATTACTTCTACAACAAATCTGAGAACAAAGTGTTTGTTGCTCATGATGGTGTCGTTTTGGAGGAACACCTTTCCAAAATGACAAGTGGGAGGAAAATCGAACTCGATGAAGTTCGAGAGGACGAGCAACAATATCATATTGACAATCAAAGTGCTCAAATAGCATTTGTTGACGCTGGTCAAAATGTGCAATGTCAAACCGACAATGCAAATGCTCAGTCCGTTACCCTACGTAGGTCGCAAAGGCTGAGGTCTCAACTTGATAGGTATCTTAGTGTTGTATTAACCGAGAATCAGGACATCCTAGTAATGGATAGAGATGAGCCGGAAAACCTACAAGCAAGCGATGACGAGCACTGACTCTGCTAAATGGCAAGAGGCCATGAGATATGAAATGGATTCCATGTTTGAAAATCAAGTCTGGGACTTGGTTGACTTACTCGGAGGTTACACACCTATCCGATGTAAGTGGATTTTCAAATTTAAAACCGACAAAGATGGAAATGTATTCATTTACAGCTAGACTGGTAGCAAAAGGTTAAAGGCAAATTCATGGTATTGATTACGATGAAACTTTTTCTCCGGTCGCAATGCTAAAATCCGTTCGGATCCTCTTAGCGATTGCTGCATATTACAACTATGAAATATGGCAGATGGACGTCAAAATCGCCTTCCTCAATTGAATTTTGGAAGAAACTGTGTACATGACACAGCCTGAAGGTTTTGTCCACCAAAACAATGCTGGGAAGGTGTGTAACTTAAAAAGTCCATTTATGGGCTAAAGTAAGCTAGCAAAAGTTGGAATCTGCAATTCAATGAAGCCATCAATAAGTTTGGTTTTATCAAGAATCCAGATGAATCTTTTTTTTTTATAAGAAGGTCAGTGGGAGTGACATCGCCTTCCTAGTCTTATATGTCGATGACATATTGCTCATTGGAAATAGCATTCTAATGTTAGAGTCTGTAAAGGCCTGGCTTGGAAAATGTTTTTCAATGAAAGACTTGGGAGAGGCTCTGTACATATTGGACATCAAGATGTATAGGGATATATCTAAGAGGATGATTGGATTAAGCCAAAGTACTTACATCGATAAGGCACTGGCACGATTCAGTATGCAAGAGGCCAAAAGAGGTCACCTATCCATGTCACATGGCATAACCCTAAGCAAGAAGCAGTGTCCATAGACACCTGATGAGCGGGAAAGGATGAATCAGATTCCATATGCTTCGCTTATTGGATCGATCATGTATGCCATGATATGTATTAGGCCAGATGTATCGTGTGCCTTGATTACTATGAGCCGATACCAATCAGACCCAGGAGAGGAGCATTGGACTGCGGCCAAGAATATCCTAAATTACCTAAAAAGGAACAAGGATAAATTCCTAGTATATGGTGGCTCAGAAGAATAGTTATTGAAGGTTATATCGACGCAAGTTTTCAAATAGATAGAGACGATTTCAAATCACAGTCTGGATATGTGTTCTGTCTAAATGGAGGAGCGTTTAGTTGGAAGAGTGCCAAGCAAAGCAAACTACAGATTCTACAACTGAAGTCGAATACTTGGCAGCTGCTGAAGCGGCTAAGGAGGCAGTTTGGATTCGTAAGTTCGTTGGTGAACTTGATGTTGTACCCTCCATCAAGGGTCCAATAGCCCTCTATTGTGAAAATAATGGAGCTATTGCTCAGGCCAGAGAGCCAAGGGAACATCAGAAGGTCAAACATGTCAAGCGGCGATTTAACATGATAAGGGAATGGAAATCAGAGGGTGAAATCAGAATTTGTAAAGTTATAATGGACGACAATGTAGCTAATCCACTTACTAAACCTCTTCCTCAAGTGAAGCACAACAAGCACGTTGAGGCAATGGGAATCAGGCTCGTTGGAGATTGGCTTTGATTTCCCTGTTTAATGTTTTAATTAATTTTTAATATTTTAATGGAAGACACTAAGACGAACCATTCAGGTTTTGGAGTAATTTAATTTCATGCAATTTTATCACTTCGTTTCTATTTAATTGTGGTTTAGAATTAAATATTGAGACTATTCAATTCTGAGAATATTCAAAATAGGGTACCAAGACCAGTCTTAGATAAAGAAACACCTATTAAATGAACATTTAATATTATTTATAATAGAAAATTATCCATAATCGAGGTTATTTAAATGATGGACGATTAATGACCGCTTGAGATTAGTGTGTAGTTTGATTTATAGCATCGTTTCTTGTGCTACAAGGACATGATTGTCATAAATCATTTGCACAGGTATTGGTTTAGAACCATACAGGATCGACCTATGAGAATACTTTAAGAGATTTAAAAATCTTCATAAGTATACTTCTCATTATGGTTATCGGAACCTATTTCCTCGACCATGAGTATTGTGAGTTCTCTTGTTTGATTACTAGTCCGTTTTGATGTTAGTTAAACGTCTGTCGTAAAAGGGGATTATAACGAAAATACTTGGGCGACTAGGTCCTCTCGGTAAGAGAAGCTACATTACAAGACTGGGAATGTTCCCCTACTAACAATAGGGAACATGTCTTTGTTGTTTACAAGGCCTCTTAAAGAGCAAGACTGTGAAAATGCATGGCCGTGCTCGGATGGATTTTAGAAATCACCTGTTTATTGACAGTTAAACTCGAATATCGAGAAACACTCCTGGACGTAATAAGGATGACGAATAATCTTACCTTATAGTTCATGAAGAGACATTAAGTGACATAGGAAAAAGGCTATACACTAAAGGCACACTTGTCCGAAAGGACAAATGGGAGATTGAAAGGAATGGTGTCCTTCGAACAAGTGTATTATTCCTATAGAGGGTTCGGAGCTATTAAAAAGCTAATTATTCAGTAAATTCAAGTGATCGGAATGCCTAGGTGGAGGCCGCTTCCGATCAGTAATATTAATGAATAATTAATATTACAGCTTAATCTTGACTGAACACTTCAGGTCACACCCAAGAAACTAACGATCCGACACGACCAATTAATTCGGAAGGAATTAATGAGTCGCTCGAGTAATATGAATTAGACGTCGGAAATCGAGCTAGGAGCGTCGAGATGGAGCGTCGCAAGTCGAGTCGAATTAATAAAAGACGAGACGGTAAAATCAATAATTAATCAACAAGTTACCAAAATACTACTAGCATCGGAATTCCCCGATCAAATCGTGTGCTAGGGGCACTTGGGATAAAATGGTGGCTAGCATGCGCACCGCACCAATCCTAGGCTGGCTGGTGCATGGTGCGACATGCTAGTGCACCTTCGCTAGCAATGCTGCTAGCACAATTCTAGCTAGCATGCGCAAGCAAGCAGCAGCATTGAGCAGCTGCAGCATCGAGCTAGCAGCACGTTAACGTGCTAGCACCGCTAGCAATGCGCACTAGCTGGTGCGGGGAGGGCTGGCAGCAGCGCCTAGCAGCCCGCAGTAATGCGAGGCTTGTTGGATCTCGCTGCTGGGCTGTGCGACCAGCTGGCAAGCCCAGCCAAGGGGCCAGGCAGCCAGCTGGCGCGAGCTGGTTGGGGCGTATGGCAATGTGAGAGCCGGTTTTTGGGAGCCTTGGGGATCAAGTATTGGTCCCCCCTCCCTTGTGGTCCTTACCTAACCTCTCCTATTGGAATGCCACTTGTTGATTAATTAGTTATTGGCTATTTTTTTTATTTATTTTAAAATAAGAAGGGAAAATTGATTTTACCAACTCTCCCACATTGATGGGAGAGTGGATTTCTCAATTGAGTTTCCCTATAAATATCCCACTTGGGAATTAGGAAAACTCACTTGAGTAAGAGCTCAAAAAGGCATCTCCACTTGAGAGAAAACCTTTAATCTCATTAATTACTCGAGAAGTGTTTTGCTCCGATTTGGCTAACTTCCAAGTAAAAGACTGGTCGGGGTCACGTTGTGGGTGGATATCGTCGGAGGCCGTTACGCTTGCAAGGCTTAGCTTTCTCAAGTAAGAGCTCCGTTGGTCGATGATATGTCCATTTTATATAGTGGTTTACCCCCGTCCCTTGGTCATAATTAGTAGTGTTTTTGGCTCTTTCGAGTCACTTTTATTACTAATTGGTGTTTTCTAGTGTTTTCGTAGTTTTGGTTGAGTTTTGTAGGAAATTGCACTTTTAGAGCATTTTCCCGGAATTTCGAATAGCGACTACGAGCATTGGAGGAACACGGCCACTGATTGAAGCCAAAGGCCGGTTAGAAGAAGCAAATCGGTGATTAAGGGCTCGGTATTGGAAATCCCGAGGCGTTTGGATCGAGTTCAAAGACCCAAGGAGGAAATCCGATTGGGCTTAGGAGTAAAGGCCCAATCAAAGTCCATTATTGGTGCCCAAGAGCTCCGCCCGGGGCCATAGGGCCTCGCCAGAAGGCACGCCCGGCCGGGCGGGGCGAGCAAAGAAGAAGCGCCCGGAGAACGCGCCCGACCGGGCGCGAGAGGTGGTTCCAGCAACAAAAAGGCAGGCCCGGCCGGGCGATACGGCGCCCGACCGAGCGCGAGTTTTACGGGGTTTGTTTAAGCTCCGATTAGTTTCGTCTAGCGTAGAATTTTTTTCTTAGTATTTATGTAATTTAATTAAGTTGATGACCTTTTTTTTTGCATACTCTTACTACTTTTCTCTCTCTACTTAGATTTTCTCTCTCTAAACCTTTACTCTTTCTCTTGTTCTTAAACTCCGTTTGTAATTCCATCGATTCGGTACGATTTCTATTTTATTAATTTCAGTATTTTTATTCCTTCAATTCCTTATGACTTGTTTAATTGCTTTGTTTAGTTTATTTCTAATCATGTTAGAGTAGTTTACTTTCTAGGGTTTATGGGGATCTAATAAATAATATGAAGGGGTAAATTATGATTGCTGATTGTTAATGCTTAATTAATTTCCTGTTAATTGATTTAATGCTATGCAATTAGATTAGGCCTGGTTTTATTGTATGAGTTTGACAATATTAATTTGAGATTCGAGAGATGAGAATTAATGTTTAGGCTTAGTTTCAATAGGCAGACTAATTTATAAATGGTTAAGTTGAGATTCAAGAGATGAGATTTAATACCGGTAAATTAACTATGTGATTGTAATACGTAGCGAAAGCTCTTTATGATTTGATTGATTGATGCGTTAATGGTTGATTATTATGTTTTACCCTGCAATGTTGATTATTAGTGAACCTGTG
Source organism: Chenopodium album (assembly GCF_948465745.1). NCBI lineage: Eukaryota > Viridiplantae > Streptophyta > Magnoliopsida > Caryophyllales > Amaranthaceae > Chenopodium > Chenopodium album. Next base: position 24,863,064 of record NC_137850.1, on the reverse strand, counting down.
CCCTAGGTCTTTTAATATTTGATTTCTCCTATTTTATTCTCCCTGCTCATATTCTTCGTAGTATAGATCTTTAATAACAACACATTATTACTTAATAATTTAGATTACTTTTAATTAATTAGGAATAAATTGACTTGTTTCCCTGTGGTTCGACCATTCTTCCCTATCTACTTTAGTTAGAGGATTTAGGTAATATTTTTTATTAGGGGATACGACTTTACCCTGTCAAAATTTGGCACCGTTGCCGGGGAGACGGTTTTATTTTTATTTCTAATTGTTTTTGTAGAGTAGATTATTTTTTTCTTTTGCCTCAAAGGACATTAGTTCTTTGAGGAAGTTCTCATATTTGTCTTTTTAGTTCTCTGTTTATGCCCAGGTGTTCCAGATTGGGTTACATTCCATTCGATCCTGAGATCGAGCGCTCTTTCCATAGACAGAAGAATCTTTATAGACAAATCCTGGCGGGTTCTGGGAATAACGACATTCCTAGAGATTTGCCACCTGATTCTAGTGATTCGGAAATTCCTTCAGATTCAGAATCAGAGATGACTGCACCTAAGAAGCTCAGCGATTATTCGCAACCGTCCCTGACGGATTTTCCACACCTTTCCCCCAGACGAGATCTCGCGGGAGTCCAGTTCGAAATCAAGCCCCAGTTCATAACGATGATAGAAAGAAAGCAATTCAGTGGAGCTAAGGGTGAAGATCCTAATCTTCACATTGCAGATTTCTATCAATAGTGTAATAATATTCGGCAGAATGGGGTAACGCAGGACCAGATCAGGGAGATTCTCTTTCCCTTTTCTTTATGTGGAAAAGCTAAATTGTGGTTTAATGGTTTGAATAGAATTGCACTTGGTATTACTAACTGGGAGACTCTTGCTTTAAATTTTTATAACAAATATTAACCTGTAGAGAAAACAGCTTTACTAAGAAGTGCCATTCAGAACTTTGCCCAGGAGCCAGATGAAGCATTATATGAGGCTTGGGAGAGGTTCAAGGATCTGCAGAGGGAGTGTCCCCACCATAACTTGGCAAAGTGGCAGTTAATTCAAGCTTTTTACAACGGATTAGGGAATGCATCTAGAACAATTCTAGACTCTGCAGCTAGTGGTAGATTTATGAATCTTAATGTTGATGATGCAGGTCAGGTTATTGAAGATATGGCGATACATAATTCCCAATATGGGAATTCTAGAGGCTATGCAAATAAGGGCAAACACCACGTTGATTTTGTATCCCTTTTGCAGGCTCAGCTTACTTCTATTTGCCAGAAATTAGATAACCTTAGTACTAATATCCCTAACTCTGTTGCTAATGTTTTTGCTGTTGCTAATAACTTTAATGATGCTTTTTGTGAAAATTGTGGAAGTGTAGGACATTATGAGCAAGATTGCAGGAACTCGATGGAGCAAGTTAATGCTTTTCAAACCTATAAGCAGAATAACCCATACTCCAACACCTACAATCATGGCTACCGAAATCATCCATACTTATCATATCGGAGCACCAATGTTCAAAATCCTCCACCTCCACAACAACCACAACAAGCACCCCCTCCACAGCAGAAATATTACCACCCTCACTCTAACTAGAAAGCCCCAGCACAAACCCCTACTACATCTTCCGACCCTGCCTTGTTAGAAATTAGAGCGATGCTAACTAGCATGCAAAAACATATGGAGAGTAGAGACCAACAGATTGACTCAATTATAGCCCATAATAAAGTCATGGACACACAAATTGCCCAATTTTCCTCTACCCTACAAGCTCGCTAGCAGGGAGCTCTACCAGCGCAGGGAATTCAACCAACGGATCATGCAAATGCAATCACCCTAAGGAGTGGTTCACACTACGATGGGCCTCCTATGCCCAAGGAGGATGAACCTGATTTAATTAATATTTCTAATCCTGATTCCGTTACACCTAATGTTCCTGTAGGGCTCCAGGGTAATACTAACATTTCTGATAATTCATTGCAGGGTACAACCTCAGGGAAGGATGCACCCCAGGAGAAGAGTAGGGAAGCACAACAACCTACAATCAAACTACCATTCCCAAATCGCCAAATGAAGACTAAGTTGGATAAGCAGTTTGGTAAGTTTTTGGAGGTTGTGAAAAATTTGCAGGTAACGGTTCCTTTCACAGAACTTATTACACAGGTTCCTGCATATGCTAAATTTATGAAAGATATTTTGACTAGGAAAAGGGCCTTTAATGAAGTAGAAACTGTAGCTTTTACAGAGGAATGTAGTGCACTATTACAGAATAAATCCCCTCCTAAATTAAAGGATCCCGGTAGTTTTTCTATCCCTTGTCATATTGGTAATGTCTTCATAGATAAAGCATTGTGTGATTTGGGTGCTTCTGTTAGCGTTATGCCATCGTCTATCTGTTCTAAATTAAATATGGGTGATTTAAAAATTACTAATATTACTCTGCAAATGGCAGATCGTTCTGTTAAATATCCCCTAGGTATTTTAGAGGACGTCCCTGTTAGAGTTGGTAAATTTTTCATCCCTGTAGATTTTGTTGTTTTAGACATGGCTGAGGATACACAAATTCCCATTATATTAGGTAGACCTTTTCTCCATACTGCAGGAGCCATTATAGATGTTAAAAATGGTAAACTAACCATATCTGTTGGTGATGATAATATTACATTCAATTTAGGGAAAGTTTTTAAAGGTCCTATGCTAGAGGAAAATTGTTGTCTAATTGATGTCATTGATATAATGGATGATATTTGTGAAGACAGCTTAACACAGGTTCTTGCAAGGGATCCCTTGGAAGAAATACTTTGTGGAGATTTGTCTGCAGGTGATGCGAGTATCTGGAGTAAAGAGGTGGATGTCATTGAAAAAGCTCTTGCCATAGAAGAACTTGATCCTAACGAGAATAAGAAGGTAGTAAAATTGGTTCAGGAATCAAAACCTGCAGAGGTGAAGAAACCTGAATTAAAACCTCTCCTTTCTCACTTAAAATATGTTTTTCTTGATGAGCAGGAAATGTACCCTGTGATCATTAGTACTACACTTGATGACCCACAAACTTCCCAACTTCTAGAGGTTCTTAGAACCCACAAAAGGGCAATAGGGTACAGTATTGATGATCTCAAGAGTATAAGCCCTGATTTTTGTATGCACAGGATACACTTAGAGGACAATTACAAGCCATGTATTCAAACCCAGAGGAGGTTGAATCCAAATATGCAAGAAGTAGTCAAGAAAGAGGTTATGAAGTTACTTGATGCAGGTATTATATATCCTATTTCTGACTCTAAATGGGTAAGTCCTGTAAAGGTGGTTCCTAAGAAGGGTGGGATGACTGTTATAAAAAATGATAAAAATGAATTGATTCCCACTAGAACTGTTACAGGGTGGCGTATGTGCATTAAATATTGTAGATTAAATATCGCCACTAAAAAGGACCATTTCCCTCTTCCCTTTATTGATCAAATGCTTGAGATGTTAGCTAATCATAAGTTCTTTTGCTATCTGGATGGGTATTCGGGATTTTTCCAAATTCCGATCCACCCTGAAGATCAGGAAAAGACTACATTTACATGTCCATATGGCACTTTTGCATATCGTAGAATGCCTTTTGGTTTATGTAATGCACCTGCTACTTTTCAACGTTGCATGATGAGTATCTTTTCTGATTTCATAGAATCTATTATGGAAGTTTTTATGGATGATTTTAGCGTGTATGGTTGTTCATTTGATGCATGTTTAGTTAATCTCGCTAAAATTTTGAAAATATGTGAAGAATGCAATTTGGTTTTAAATTGGGAGAAATGTCACTTTATGGTGACAGAGGGAGTAGTTCTTGGCTACATTGTATCTGATAAGGGTATACAGGTAGATAAGGCTAAGATTTCAGTTACTGAGCAATTACCTCCCCCAGTTAATGTTAAGGGAGTTAGGAGTTTCTTGGGTCATGCGGGGTTTTATCACCGTTTTATCAAAGACTTTTCTAAAATTGCTAAACCACTAACTCAGCTTTTGCTCAAGGATGCCCCTTTTGTTTTTACTGACGAGTGTCTTGAGGCTTTCAACAGGATTAAGCAGGCTTTGATATCGGCACCCATCATATGTGCACCCGATTGGAATCTTCCTTTCGAAATCATGTGTGATGCAAGTGACTTTGCTTTAGGAGCCATGCTTGGACAAAGGAAGAACAAAGTTTTACATGCTATTTACTATGCGAGTAAAACTTTGGATGAGGCTCAAGTCAATTATGCCACCACGGAGAAGGAGTTTCTTGCTGTTATTTATGCTTTAGAAAAATTTAGATCATATCTAGTTGGTTCTAAAGTTATTGTTTTTACTGACCATGCAGCTTTGAATTACTTAATAGCCAAGGCGGAATCAAAGCCTAGGCTACTCCGATGGGTTCTCTTGCTCCAGGATTTCAACATTGAAATAAGGGACAAAACGGGTGCAGAGAACGTAGTAGCAGATCACTTGTCACGAATCAGGTATGATGAGGGTAAGGATTCTCTTCCTATAGATGATTCATTCCCCGATGACAACCTGTATGCAGTTGTAGAGCAACACCCCTGGTATGTTGAATTTGCTAATTATTTAGTGGGTGGTACTCTACCTCCTGACTTGTCCTACCAACAAAAAAAGAAATTCCTTTCTGATGTTAAACATTATTTTTGGGATGATCCTTTTTTGTTTCGTGAGTGTGCAGATGGATTATGTCGCAGGTGTGTTCCCGAATGGGAGATCCATGGTGTACTTACTAGCTGTCACACTTCACCCTATGGAGGACATCATGGTCCATCCAAAACGGTGGCCAAGATAAATGAGTCAGGATTTTACTGGCCCACCATGTTTAAGGATGCTAACATTTTTGTGCAGGCTTGTGACTCTTGCCAGAGGACTGGAAACATCTCGCGGCAGCATGAGATGCCTCCAACTGGGATTTTGGAAGTTGAAATTTTCGACGTTGGGGTGTTGATTACATGGGACCGTTCCCTTCTTCAAGGGGAAATCGTTATATACTTGTCGCCGTTGACTATGTATCCAAATGGGTTGAGGCCATTGCCACTCCTACCAATGATGCCATGGTGGTCCATAGGCTTTTCAAGAAGACCATTTTTCCGAGATTTGGAGTACCTAGAGCCATAATTAGTGATGGAGGATCCCACTTTCATGAGCGGAAGTTAGATACCCTTCTCAAAAAGTATGGTGTTTACCATAGGACAGGTTTAGCCTACCATCCCCAAACTAGTGGCCAAGTTGAAGTTTCTAATCGTGAGATCAAGGCCATCCTAGAGAAGGTGGTAGCAAAATCGAGGAAAGATTGGAGTGATAAGTTAGATGACACCCTTTGGGCATATAGAACCGCATTTAAGACCCCAATAGGCACTAACCCATATAGACTTGTGTACGGTAAAGCATGTCATCTTCCGATGGAATTAGAGTACAAGGCATATTGGGAAATTAAGGAGCTCAATTTGGATGCTAAGCTAGCGGGAGAAAAGAGGCTATTACAACTTAACCAACTTGATGAGTTTAGGTTGATGGCCTATGATAGTGCGCGTGTCTACAAGGAGAAGACTAAGAGATGGCACGACAAGATAATCCTTCCGAGAGAATTCAATGAGGGTGACAAGATGTTGTTGTTCAACTCTAGACTTAAACTTTTCCCAGGAAAGCTAAAGTCAAGGTGGTCGGGTCCTTTCACTGTAAAAAGGGCTAACAAGTTCAGTTCTGTAGAGTTGTTTGATGAGCATGGTAGTGAGTTTAAGGTTAATGATCAAAGGCTCAAGCTATAACATGAGGGGGCTACGATTGGTGCAGTTGAATTACTACACCTAATCAATTCCAGTTCGCCTTGAAACGCATTATGGCAAGAGGGTCGTGCGGGACCTAGATAAACCAGCGCTTTGCGGGAGGCAACCCGTATTTTTCTTGCTTTTTAGTTTTTATTGTTTACTTTTTCTTATGAGAGGAGAGGGGAGGGAATTTAATGAGTTTTATGAGTTTTTGGTATATATTGAGGAAAAGAGTTAGCCAAAATTTGAAGAAAAAGACGTCCAACTAGCTCTCGGGCCCGACCGGGCGCGAGAGCAAGGGTTTGAAATTAGCAAAATTCGCCTGACCGGGCGGAGGAGCGCCCCCGACCGGGCACGAAACTTGACGTGTACGGAGTTTATTTTCACCCGACCTGGCGCGAGAGTGAGGAAATTTTTTGAAGAAACATCGCCCGACCGGGCAGTGTGGAGCCCGATCGGGCGCGAGAAGAGGCAAGAATCGACACAGCAGACCGCCCGACCGGGCGCGACCCCACCTCAGCTTTTCCGCCCATCTTCTTTTTTCTTTCTTCCTCCTTTATTTCTCCTTCTTTCTTCTTTCATTCTTTTCCTCCATTATTTCTCTCTCTAAAACTCAAATTTCCTCTAACTTCTCTCTAAGATCTCTCCTCCATCTCTTACTCAAATTCAAAAAATTTTACATATTCTTTCTCCTCTCTTCATCCTCTACATTCTTATACAAAAATTTTCAAGTTTCACAAAAATCAATTTTGACCCACTTCCTAAAATGGCGGCAAAGAGGGCAAGGACTCTACTTGGGGGTAGCTCAAGCTCGTCTCAGCAATACGACCCAGCTCTACAACTTCCACAGTGGCCGAAAATCAAGATTGCGACCCCAGAGCAAAAGGAGAAGCTAGAGGTGCTCTACGGGCGAGAGATAATTCCTTCACGGTGGTTACACCGCCCTACTTTAGAAGCTCTAGGAATTTATGAATTTGTTAGACGTTTTATGAATGATATTGGTATGCGTAAATTTGTTGAAATGCATTATGCCACATATCGTGAATTAACTAGTGAATTTTTGTCATCTCTAATTGTTCAAAATCATAAAAGTGGACCAAAATTGATTTTTAGGCTAAATAATAGAAATATTACTTTATCTTTTGTGGAATTTTGTAAATTGTTTGAATTGGATCATGAACTGGATCGACAATGGCATGCTGAATTTAAAATGGAAAATGTGTATTTTGCTTTAACTGGAATGCCTAATGTAAATGCACAACATGCTAGTGCCAAACCGATCCACCACCCCGTCCCTAAAATGTGGCAAAGATTTGCCGGTGTGTTTTTCCTAGGTAGATACGAACCCCATAACTGTCAGACCAATGAACTTGCTGTAATTGGCCATTATGTGTTTGGGTTCGGGAAGCTGAACATAGCTAGGTATATCATTCACCACCTAGGTAGACATGCCACCGCTAGAAACACTATCACTTACCCCATCCGTCTTGGTGGCCTTATCACCAGGATAACCATCAAGAAAGCGGGCTTTGTAGAGAGCAGACCCCACCGTATGACTAACTGTGGACCTGACACCTACATGACCGCTAGGTACCTTGAGGAGTTGGGGTGGTTGAGCGTAGATGGTCACCAGGTCACCCATTGGTGTATCAAGGTAGGGAACGAGCATCCATTGCCCATCTTTCCCCTACCTAACCCAGACTTGACCGCATTTCCCCCCGGGCAGGATTCTTACACCTACGCCCTTCTAGTTTCCCATGCCCGAGGGGAGGCACCTCCAGTTGCACCACCACAGCCTCCACCTGTGATTAAGCCTCTCCAGATTTCACCATCACCACCCCGCCAGTCTCACTCAGTTCCCCATGCCGACTCTAACCCAGTTTGGGACCTTCAGAGTATAGGCCAGGCCCTAGGACGCATAGAGCACTCCCATACTGACATGAGGAGGATGATAGGGTCCATTGACCATAGGTTGGGTTACCTAGAGAGGAACCAGGGTAGAGGACTTTACCCCATTTATGATGACTATGCTCGTCGGGGCAACATTCCCGACGATGCTATTTACCCAGACTGGTTCCAGCCTCCACCCCAGGGATACGATAGGGATCCCACTGCCCATGGTATTTACACTGACTATTCCTCTTTCCATGGGTACGACCAGGACATACCTTTTGGGGGACCGGCGGGGGGGAGTTATCACGCTAACTATTTTGGTGGTAGCTCTTTTGGGGGCAGGTGGTGCAGGTAGTAGTGGAGGAGGGGGTCCACACGGATAGATCAGGACGAGGAGGATTAGCCATGCTGGGCTAGCTCTCGGGCCAATGAGGACATTGTCTGATTCTGGCTTGGGGGAGATTTTTGGATTTGGTATATATTTCTTCTTCTCTTTTTCTTTTATTTATTTATTTTTGGTGTGTTTTCTTAGTTTAGATTTATTGCTTTCTAGTTTAGTTTTTATTGCTTTCTTATATGAAAAACACAAAAAAATAAAAAATTAAAAAATTGAAAAAAAAAAATACGTTCCAATGAATTGTAAATCATGCTTCCCTGTGCCCCATACTTGAGAAAATTTGTTTTGATTCTTGGTTTTTGATGATGAATATTGTTGATTAGTTGATCATGATTTGAAGTTTGATTGCTTGGATGCCTAAAATTGCGTCAATTTTGTCCAACTACTTGTGAATATAGTGCTTGACTAGTTGATTTGGTTAGGAATATGTGTTTAGTTCCTGATATGTCAATGAATTTGAGTATTGGTTTGCAACTATGAGTAGTGTTTCATGACTCATTATTATGCACATGAGGAGGACGAAGGCGTTCATTCTTTTAGGTAGCCTTCAGAGAATTTAGATACATTTGTTCCCTTCTTGCTACCCATGTTGTTGCTTGTGCCCTTTTATTGTTTATTAGCCATATTACAAGCCATATTTGCCCCATTGGTTACTAGTCCCAAGCTTGTCTTGGGGGAGCTATTAGTGAGTGAGGTGAGGGAGTTTGTAGTGTGCACATTATTTGCGCAATTTGGGTGGGTTTTGAGAAGGAATTTGTTCTTGATCATATTTTTGTTTTGATGAGTTTAAAAGTTGAATATCCTTGGAAAAATAAAAGTGTGATGAAAAAAAATGAGAAAAAAAAGTGAACTTCAAAAGAAAAAAAAAGGAGCAAAAAGAGAAAAATTGTCATATGTTCAAATGATCTAAGTGAAGGTTGATCAAAAGAAAGAAAAAAAAAGGTTGAGTTTCAATGAGAAAATTCATGTTTAGTAGTTGGAGTTTGTTTTTTCACTCAAGTTCTACATTATTATAATTTTATGAGTGAATTTTGTAAGTGTTGGGAATGTTTGATTTGTTTGGAGTTGTATTTGGTGGATTTTTGTTGGAATTGAGTATGTTGGAGATATATGATCATTATTTATTCTGATCATGGATTTATTAGGAATTGGCTCCCTTGATGCATAGCTTTTCTCTCACATATTCCCAAATATTTCATACCTTTTACCCTAGCCTTACATTACAAGCTTTAAGGACCTTCCGACCTTGTGCATAGAGTTGTGTAAATGTGAAAGTGTTGCTTATCAATGCAAGTTATGACTTGGCATATTCCGAGTCGAATATTAGGTGGAGTGTATGTCTTTTTAAACACACGAGTGTTGTGAGTTTGGGAGGGCATTGTTCACATAAAGGGGTTGGGATGGAGAGCGATCGAGTACATCTTTTACTCGCCACATAAATGAGAGTTGAGTGTGTGAGCACTAGTCTTGAATTCTATATGCTCTTGTGGTTTGCTCTATATGGCAATTGTTGGGGAGGGAGGGTGATTAGATGAATGAGATTGATTAATGTTGAAGCATGTTCATTAGATTTGCCTTGAATCGTTTGTGCTTGTTTTGATTATTGGGGTGAGGCATGTTTTATATGTTCATTGATGAGCTCTTTGCTTAGGGACAAGCAAAGTTTTGGCTTGGGGGAGTTTGATATGTCCATTTTATATAGTGATTTACCCCCGTCCCTTGGTCATAATTAGTAGTGTTTTGGCTCTTTTGAGTCACCTTTATTACTAATTGGTGTTTTCTAGTGTTTTCGTAGTTTTGGTTGAGTTTTGTAGGAAATTGCACTTTTGGAGCATTTTCCCGGAATTTCGAGTAGCGACTACGAGCATTGGAGGAACACGGCCACTGATTGATGCCCAAGGCTGGTTAGAATAAGCAAATCGGTGATTAAGGGCTCGGTATTGGAAATCCCGAGGCGTTTGGACCGAGTTCAAAGACCCAAGGAGGAAATCCGATTGGGCTTAGAAGTAAAGGCCCAATCAAAGTCCATTATTGGTGCCCAAGAGCTCCGCCCGGGGCCATAAGGCCTCGCCCGAAGGCGCGCCCGGCCGGGCGGGGCGAGCAAAGAAGAAGCGCACGGAGAACGCGCCCGACCGGGCGCGAGTTTTACGGGGTTTGTTTAAGCTCCGATTAGTTTCGTCTAGCGTAGAATTTTTCGCTTAGTATTTATGTAATTTAATTAAGTTGAGGACCTTTTTTTTGCATACTCTTACTACTTTTTTCTCTCTACTTAGATTTTCTCTCTCTAAACCTTTACTCTTTCTCTTGTTCTTAAACTCCGTTTGTAATTCCATCGATACGGTACGATTTCTATTTTATTAATTTCAGTATTTTTATTCCTTCAATTCCTTATGACTTGTTTAATTGCTTTGTTTAGTTTATTTCTAATCATGTCTGAGTAGTTTACTTTCTAGGGTTTATGGGGATCTAATAAATAATATGAAGGGGTAAATTATGATTGCTGATTGTTAATGCTTAATTAATTTCCTATTAATTGATTTAATGCTATGCAATTAGATTAGGCCTGGTTTAATTGTATGAGTTTGGCAATATTGATTCGAGATTCGAGAGATGAGAATTAATGTTTAGGCTTAGTTTCAATAGGCAGACTAATTTATAAATGGTTAAGTTGAGATTCGAGAGATGAGATTTAATACCGGTAAATTAACTCTGTGATTGTAATACGTAGAGAAAGCCCTTTATGATCTGATTGATTGATGCGTTAATGGTTGATTATTATGTTTTACCCTGGAATGTTGTTTATTAGTGAACCTGTGCCCTAGGTCTTTTAATATTTGATTTCTCCTATTTTATTCTCCCTGCTCATATTCTTCGTAGTATAGATCTTTAATAACAACAAATTATTACTTAATAATTTAGATTACTTTTAATTAATTAGGAATAAATTGACTTGTTTCCCTGTGGTTCGACCCTTCTTCCCTATCTACTTTAGTTAGAGGATTTAGGTAATATTTTTTATTAGGGGATACGACTTTACCCTATCAGTCGAGCGAAGCACGCTACAAGGGTAATTTAGTTTTTTCTCTAATCTTGTTATTTATGCATTTTGGTTACATTAATTGTGAGTTTTTCCTTAGGCTCGGGTTTTATTTCCGCGGTGAGTTAGACTCATCGAAACCTAACACCCTATTAGCTAAATAAGCATAGCGCCTTTATAACTTACTAGTGTTTAGGGTATAAATACCCCATGTACGTGTACCAATCCCGTAGCGACACATGGTCCAATCAAAGGGCGACACGTGTCACTATGGATAGATGACGCGTGTCCAAGGCATAAAAAGCCCCTGAAATCAGTATTAAAAAGGCGTTATTACATCATGGCCCAAATCCCGAGAGATCTTCATGAAAGCCGCAAAACGGCGCCCCCCATACTACACGTGGCATCGCCTGATTGCGCAGCCAATCACGTCACGGAATTTTAGGGTACAAACCCTAAAGGGGCACAAACTCCCACCCCTTTAAATACTCCAATCATTTATGATGGGAGGGGTGGATTATGACATTACATAAAAAGAGCATAAAATAACTCCAACTTCTCTCTACTTTCTCTCTCTAGCCTTTCCGTTTTAGATCTCTAACTTGATCGTCGAAGACGAATATTCCGGTAAAGGAATATTCGTTCATTTTGCAGGTGTCCGAGTCTCGTTGCCTGAAGAACGTGACCAATATCCGAGGAAATCCAAAAAATTCCCGAAACATTTGGCACCGTCTATGGGGATACTCGTCCGTAATGGCAATAGATGGTCAGACACCTAATACCGGCCCTCGTTCAGGCGAGGACGGTCATGTAGAGGATATAGTCCCTACAATTCATTGCAGTGACCCTTTGACCGCCTCATTTCAAGAGGCCGATGATCCTCCAGTTACTGCTGCTTCCTTGCAGACCGCACTCAACAAACTTCGGAAGGAGTTTGAGAGCATCCGAGCTTCTACCTCTAGGCAGCTGCCCAGAAAAGAGGGAGAAAGAGCTCCAAAGAAAACTCAGAACAAAGTAACCAATGCAACAGATGATTGGAACACCCCATTTCGCAGGCCGAATGGAAGGTCTCCTAGGGTGCCAAGAACGAATTTGTCTATTTTGTTGGCGAAAACCCAGTCGGTTGGGGGGAGGGGCAGACAGCCTCGAAGAGAGGAGACAGAGCCGTCTCGACGCTGGAAGGACGCGAGAGACTACCTTCGGTATAAACAACGGGAATGTGCCGCTTACTCAAACACGGCCTCCAATCCCACAATGCCGGATGAATTCTCCAACCACTCTCTTTCCCATCATAGCAACTCGGCCATCTCCGGCAGGAGTCAAGCTGTGCGTACTCAAACCCCTATTCCAGTGCAATCGCTTCAGCCCCCCCCAGGGTTTCAACGGTATTTTGCAGCCGAGCCCCCAAGTCTTCGGACAATATGGGTCGTTCGGTCAGACTCCCTATTTGGCCGGACAGCCTGTGCAACCTCAGCTAATTGATTGGCAGATGCGCTTACTGACTCTTGCAGATAAGCCACCTCCGTTTTCGCAAGAAATTTTAATTGCTCCTCAGCCGCCGAAGGTAAAAAGTGTACTCGTGGGAGCCTATGATGGTACGGGCAACCTAGAGGAACATATCACTTCGTACAGAAACCTGATGTACTTACAAAGCGTAGATGACGCTACCTGGTGCAAATGCTTCCCGGCCACTTTGAAGGATTGGTTCAATAGCCTTCCGGCCGGGTGTATCAATTGGTTTACCACTCTCAGTTTGCTGTTTGTGGGAAATTTCTCTTACAACATACCACCTCGAAAAACAAGTCTTAATTTGGCAACAATTGCGTAGGGAAAAAATGAGGGCCTACGGTCGTACGTCTAGAGATTTAACCAAGAAAAAGCCCAAATCCATAATCTTCCGGATGAAATGGCTTACTCTGAATTTCTCCGGGGATTAAGGCATAATGGTTTTAAGTTTGACCTGGTAAGAAAAAAGATTCGGACATACGCAGGTGTTCTGCCGGGAAGTCGAAGCCTATGTTGAGGCAGCCGACTTTTGTTCTCTTACAAAAGCAGAGGCACCGGCCAAGGGAGCTGAGAAGAAACAATCTACTCAGCAAGACTTCGCTGGAAAAAAGAAAGATGAAAACAAAAGGAAAGAAGTCTGGGTGGCCGATGACCAGCAGCAGAAATTAAAGAAAGTCAAGACGTACGAGCCCTAGTATGAGTTCAACAAAGACTGTTACTCCATCCTGATGGAGATCAAAGATAAGTTTGAATTTCAAAAGCCCCAGCCGTTAAGAGGCTCGACTCAGTACAGGAACAAAAACAAGTATTTTCATTAACACAAGGACGTGGGGCATGCCACAAACGATTGCATCAATTTGAAGAGATTGTTGGACAAGCTAGCCGAGAAGGGCATGCTGAATTCTTATGTAACGAAGTCCAAGTTCACATATACACGGACAGACAACACGTTCGAGAAGAAGAAGAAAAATGATAAAGAAGATGATGAGAACAGTACCGATTCGGGCTTTGTGGCCGTGATCTCGGGAGGATTTGCCTCAGGCGACCCCACCATGAAGGGAATTAAGCAGAACGCCTAGAACTTGGGAAAGGTGATGCAGGCGGACGCTGTGAAGGCTGAACCTTTCCCCGAAGTAACCGTGTCTGAAGCTGACCGGGGGGAGGTCAAAGCCATGCACAATGATCCTATGGTGTTTATTATGAAAATAGCCAATTTGAAAGTGGGCCGAATATTGATAGATACGGGCATCTCATCCGATATCATCAGCCTGGCCGCCCTGAAGAATTTGAAGTTCCCAGAACATGCTTTGAAGGACATCACTCACCCCTTGGTAGGATTTGGGGGAAATATCATTCACCCAGTCGGACAGATAGATCTGCCTGTTCGATTCGGGCAAAAAGGAGAACGGAGGGATATGGTCGTTCGATTCTTAGTAGTGAAAGAATTGACTGGCTACAATGTCATACTCGGCCGTCCCACCCTAAATGCTGCAAAAGCTGTGATCGTCCCCCATTTAATGTTGATGAAGTTTGAACGTTCGGACGGAAAGATTGGTTCGATTCAGGGGAGCCGAAAAATGGCAAAAGAGTGCAACCAGTTAGCTGTTAAGCCAACGACTCGTGGACATGGAAAGTCGTCCGAGTTGAAGGGGGAAGAACCCCCACTCCAAGCATACCAGGTCGGCCAGAAGCGAAAGCAGGTCATGACCGACCAAGCATAGCTACTAATGATTGTCGGTCGGCCTGGAGAGCTGAGACCCCAGCCGGCCGGCAATCATCAAGCTGTAGTGCTTGACCCCAATCAACCAGGTCGGACAGTCAGTGTCAGCACTAAGGCTATGGGTCTGCTTGGAGACGAGTTAGTTCAGCTATTGAGAGAATTTAAGGATGTTTTTGCGTTTAAAGTCAGTGAAATGCCAGGCATAAGCCCTAACCTGGCCGTGCATAGGTTGGCTGTGAACCCAGCTGTTAAACCCGTCCGCCAGAAGAAAAGAAATCATGGGGAAGAGAGGAATCATGCGGCCGCAGCTGAGGTGAAAAAGCTGCTGGACGCTGGTTTCATTCGGCAATGCTATTACCCTGATTAGGCTAATGTAGTACTCGTAAAGAAGCCGAATGGAACTTGGAGAATGTGCGTGGACTTTACGGATTTAAATAAGGCATGTCCTATGGATAGCTTTCCCTTGCCTAAAATTGACCGTTTAGTTGATTCTACGGCCGGGCATGCCCCAATGAGCTTTATGGACGCATGCTCCGGTTTCCATAAAATTCCTCTATGGGAAGAAGACCAAGAAAAGACCGCATTTGTGAATGAGCAGGGGCTGTATTGTTACAAGGTTATGTCGTTCGGTCTCAAGAATGCCCCTGCAACATTTCAGCGACTAGTCAACACGGTCTTTAGGATCAGCTCGGCCGGAATATGGAGGCTTACATTGATGACATGATTGTCAAGTCAAAAGAGCCGGCCAACCATCTGAAGGATCTACGAGAAACATTTACCGAACTCAGGCGGCATAAGATGATGTTAAACCCGAAGAAATGTGTCTTTGGTGTTGAGTCCGGTAAATTTCTCAGATTTTTTATTGATCAACGTGGAATTGAGGCTAACCCTGAAAAAATTCAAGCGGTCTTGGACATGAAGTCTCCAAGAACAATTAAAGAAGTGCAAAGACTGACCGACTGTTTGGCAGCACTCAGTTAGTTTCTTTCAAGATCAGGGGACAAATGCCGATACTTTTTTCAGACCATCAAAAAGAAAGCTATGTTTGAGTGGACGAAGGAAGCAGAGGAAGCACTCGTACAGTTAAAAAGTCATCTACATACATTGCCTCGGCTCGTCAGTCCACTCAAGGATGAGAAGTTGTATATCAATCTCGCTATCTTAGAGCATTCCTTAAGTGTTGTTCTGCTTGTTGAACGGGACGGCCACCAGATCCCAGTCTACTTTATCAGCCATGTGCTACACAATGCCGAGCTTAGGTATCCCCCCGTTGAAAAGTTTGGTTTAGCGTTATACATGGCATCTAAAAAGCTGCTGTCGTACTTCCTGACACATTCAATAGTGGTGTATACTGATCAACCACTCAAGAAGCCGTTTGCAACTTTAGAAGCAAGTGGCCGCATGCTTAAATGGGCTTTAGAACTGAGAGGCTTTGACATCACGTTCGAGCCCAGAAAAGCCATAAAGGGGCAAGCCTTTGCTGATTTTTTGGCTGAGATGACATTGCCGGACTTACAGCCGGCCGGAGACCAGATCTGGAAGGTGTATGTAGATGGTAGTGCAACAACGACCGGATGTGGCGCTGGAATCATTTGTCAATCTCTTGAGGGAGATAAGTTTGAGTATGCGCTGAGATTTCAGTTTCAAGCCTCTAACAACGAGGCTGAGTACGAAGCCCTCCTGGCCGGCCTTAGAATGTTTAAGGCGGCAGGGGCAACAAAAGTGGATGTGAGCTCGGACTCCCTGCTGATAGTCGGCCAGGTGAATGGTGACTTTGAGGCGAGGGAGCCGACCATGATGAAATATTTGAAGATAGTCAAAGAGGAGGCCAAGGGCCTAGAGCACTTTTCTCTGCAACAAGTTCCTCGTTCGTCTAATAATCAGGTGGACGCTCTCTCCAAATTAGCATCCTCGGCATCATGTGATACTCCCAGATCGATGTTTAGGGAATTAAAAGAAAAGAGGAGTATTGATGCCGAGCTAGTAAGATCATTGATAGAAGCTCTATTTGGATGGACGGAATCGTCTCCTACCTAAGAGATGGATTGCTCCCGGCCAATCCCAAGGAGAGCTGGTTGATGAAAAAAAGGGCAGCCTGGTTTGAAATGAAGCGTGGGGAGTTGCTTAAGAAAGCTTTTGTGAAGCCGTACCTGAAGTGTATTACCCCTAAGAGGGGACATGATGTGTTAGACGACCTTCACCAGGGGCATTGCGGCTCCCACATTGGAGGATGAGCCCTGGCTGAAAAGGCCATCCATCTGGGGTACTACTGGCCGAGCTTGAAGTCGGACGCCATGAAAATGGTGAAGAAATGTGACAAGTGCCAGAGATTTGCAACCTTAATCCATCGCCCAGCTAATAGTTTGTCGGCCATATAAGTAGTCCGCTCCCTTTTTCCAAATGGGGGATGGACATCTTGGGTCCGTATACGCCAGCGTCTGGCCAAAGGCGATATGTGTTTGTAGCAGTAGACTACTTCACGAAATGAGTCGAGGCCGAGGTCATCCGGGGTATTAAGTGGACGGATGTGTTAGCTTTCTTATGGAAGAGCATAATTACCCGCTTTGGTGTACCTCAGTCAATGGTGTTCGACAATGGACCTCAGTTTGAAACACCACAGCTCAAGGAATGGTTGGGGGACCAGGGCATAGCTCATTGCTTTGCCTCAGTCGGTCGTCCACAAGCCAACGGCCAGGTAGAGGCCTATAACAAGTTGATCTCCAACGGTATCAAGCGCAATCTTGAAAGAGCAGGCGGCCTATGGGATGATGAGCTGGTTAATGTACTATGGTCCATACGAACAACAGCAAAGAGTTCCACAGGAGAAACCCCATTTTTCTTGGTCTATGGTGCTGAGGCAGTTCTCCCAATTGAGATGTACGAGCTTACCCTTAGAGTGATGCTATATGATGAAGTGACCAATTTGGCAGGCCATGAAGACCGCCCTAGACTTCCTTCCAGAAGCAAGGGGCAATGCGGCGCTTAGGCACGAAATTTATCGCTTGAGGATGACTAAGGCATATAATCGCCGAGTGTCAAAGCGTCCGCTAAAAATGGGAGATTTGGTACTGAGAAAAATGGAGGCTGTAGGCTGAGCAAATGAAGATGGCAAGTTGACCCCAAACTGGGAAGGGTCGTATCGAGTCAGTGAAGAGGTTCGAGATGATACATACCATCTCGAAACCTTAAATGGCCGTCCAATTTCGCGTACATGGAACACGGACAATCTCAAAAAATATTATGTTTAGAAGTCTTTGTACTTAGCCAAAAAGCTGTATATACAGCTAGGTCTTGCTGACCGAGCCTTGTAATTAAAGCCGTACGGCCCAACAATGTAATCTTGACCAAATTAATGAAAGTCAGGCATTGTTATCTTATTTAGTTATTTGTTTTTGCGTGCGTATGTCTCTGTTTTTTAATAAAAAGACGAGTAGAAGCCATAACCATGCTGCTTGCAACATAGCAACACGGCTTATCAAAGCCAAACGAAATTACTTAAGACATGGCAAAACGGTCACAAAGGACTGCAAAAAAAATATAATAATAATAATAATAATAAATAATATATACTTTCATAAGTACAGGCAAACGTTCGCCTCCTATTGGGGCGGACGGAGAAATGCACAAGGTACCCTAAATCCGTCAAGGACATTTACCTCCTTAAATGGGGGCAAGGGCATACCTAGGCAAAGTAGCCCAGCCAAACTTAGAAATTTTAAAGTTGAGATATTACTTGAAATTTCTTGAATATGTCCGAGCGATAGATTCAACGGACGGCTCACATGATGCCCGTAATACGGCCGCAATAGCTGTTGATTCGGCGTTGCACCTAGTCCAAGGGTAATCATTACTATGATTTGATTAACTTGCTAATAGTCATACCCTTTGAAGTATAAAAACTACCAAGTCAATCAAACCATTCATAGTATGGACTAGGCGAACGCCGAATAAAGAGGCATACCCCCCCCCCACATTGTACGAAAGCATAAAAGCCTAAAAACGTAAAAAGTGCTAAACGTAAAAATGCTTAAATTTTGCTAAGTACAAAATAGATAAAATGGAAAACCGCTCAGAAGGCGGCAAAATTTTCATTAATTAAAACCGCTCAAAAGGCGGCAAAATATCTTACAAAGCCGCTCAAAACAAGCAGCACTGAATAAAAAGAAAAATTGTTCAACAAAATAAGACTGAAAAGCTAAAATCAGGGGACGAGTGGAGGAGGACCTGGGCTCTATTTAGCCGGATAATTGTCTTAGGCAGGCTCCTCGGAGACAAGGGCGGACGCACCATCAGAAGGCTTTTCGTTGTTTTCCTCTTTGCCCTCGGCTTCGTCTGCCTCCTCTTCACCTTCCTCATCCTCCGAAGTGGTCGGTGTAACGACTAGTTCGGGAGAAGGCTAACCAGCCTTCTTAGCCTCTTCCCTGAGGTAGACGAAGTTTAAACGCTTGGTAAAGCGCTCCCGATAATAGGCGGCCTCTCCGTCATCCACCATGAGCTCAAATGCCTCGAAGAAGTGACTCTTCAACCTGTCCTTGGCATTTTGCTCGATGTGGACGACCTCGTCTGCGCTAGGTGGCCGAGGTGCCTTCAGCTGTTTAGTTAAGTCCCAATGGACTTCTTTAAAGTCTCCACCTTGGCCCGAAGAGTGTCCGCCTCATTGAAGGCCTCCTTGAGATTCTTTTGGGCTAGGGCCACATCGCTCTTCAGCTTTTCGGAGGCCTCGAACCCTTCCTTCCAGCGCTGGCCGTCCAGGACAGCCATATCTCTTTCCTGCCTAATGGTCTCCCTGACCAAGGTCTCTTTCTCGAGAGCCTTGCCCAGCTTGACCAGGTCCTCAGCTTGTCGCGCCGCCTTGTCGGACAGCGCGTTGATCTGAGTTACAAAATAGGTGCGCTGGACAGCGGCCGTCCCGGTAACAGCGTCTTGGGCTTTCTAGACCTTTTCCCAAGCTCTTCTCAGCTTCTCGTTCTCTTTATCCTTCCATTTAAGGAAGGCGGTTAGCCGTAGGAAGAGCTGCGTACAAGACAAAGTGAGTTAGCAAAATAAAAATGAAAGTATTCTAAGTATGAATAAGTTGCAGAATGCTACCTCAGCGCTGCAATTAATCATAGGGCCGAGGAAGCCCTCATGAATCCCCCGTAACTTGTCTCGCTGCTCAGCAGGGACGGCCCTGGCCATGGCTTCCCTCATGGCCTTTCTGTCCATCCCAGTATGAGACTGGCCGGGCAGCTTCATATTTAACTCCTCCGTAATATTTGCACACGGGCGTAAAGGAGTTTAGTTTGAGCAATAAGACTTAAAAAGACAAAATTGTGCAAGGTTGTCTAAACTAACTATTCGAGAAGCTCGGAGGAGAAAGAGGGTTGAAGGTAAATGGAGGAGGCGGTGCAGGTTCGTCACCCTCCTCACCTGTGCGGCCGGGTTGGTCACCGGCCGACTGAGAGGCCTTGAGCCAATCAGATTTTTGGACTCTCTGGACGAGCGGAGTCGAGATGGGTCCGGTCGATTTTGCCGGGGTCGACTCACCCCTATCGTCCGTTCTCACGAACTCATCATGGAGCGGCTTGGCGGCCGGATTCACGGACTTGGAGACCCCGCTATCACCCAGCCGGGTTGCTCTCCTTTAGACTGCTCAGAAGCAGTCCGCGACTAAGTTTTCGCCGCCGTGGTGAAAGGGGTCTTAGATGCGACCGTGTTCCTTTGATTGGACGCCTTTCCGACCTTGTCATCCTTAGCAGCCGAGGACGACTGCTTTCGTTTAGATCTGGGGGTAAGAGTGGCCAGCTGAAAAAAGCAAGCAAAAGTTAATATATATATATATATATATATATATATATATATATATATATATATATATATATATATATATATATATATTTATCTATATTTGGAACAGCGTTTGTGTAGATCTTTAGTTTTATACCTCCTTAGTTTGCTCGTACATCTTCTGACGAGCTTTGTACCGAGTAAGATCAATTTCGAACATGTCAGCTTCCCCCTTCTGCTCCTTGTCCAGCATGGCGTACGCTTGCTCTGCAAAAACAAAATTTAACCAACAGTTAGAATAATTTTCAACATGCAATGAGTTCGGACGCCAGAGAGAGCTAAAGTCCCACCTTGGGGAATGTTTGTGTACAGGCCACATGCGGACATAAAAATTGGGTCCCTGAGCCATCCGGCTAAGGGGATCCAGTTGTGGGGCATGGCCACCAACTTTCCATCTCGTTTAACCTTCTTGACTTTAAAATATTCAAGTTGGTGAGCCTGGTATGGGTGGACGGGTGGTTTGTATGGTCTATGATCCCCTCGGCCGAGTTGGATCGGCTTGGCATTAAATCGATTCATCCACAAATTAAACTCTGTATCCTTGGTTTTGATGCGGTAGAACCGATACTTCCAATCATGCCACTTCGACACACGGTCCATCACCACCATATAATCCTTTGTGTTGCTAAGTATGAACCATCCGTTTGTGTGCTTCTCGAGGCTGATCATTGCATGCATCTCGCAGAAAACCGGGAAATCCGACTTGAAGCCCTTACGGATGCACGTCACCAAGTACCCAAATATGTTCAACCAGCTGTTTGGCACCAGATGAAAGAGGGCAATATCGTACTCGTCCATTACTGTACGAATGCAGGGGTGAAGGGGGAAACGAAGTCCAAAATCTAAAGCAGCTCGGTAGAAGCTGAATGATCTGCGGCACGGCTGCTCATCCTCCCAGGCGGCCACCGAAAGAGACCTTTTCGGGGCCTTAAGTTCAAATCCTTCTCCCAGCTTGAGAAACGCCTTGTACTTGTCAAAGCCATCATTCAAGTAGGCTAAGGCCATGTTACCCACCGTACAGGCGTACGGATCCTTAAAGGTGTCTGCATTGGCAACGACCTCCTTGGCCGTTGCCTCACCCTCGGCCGCAATCCCGCCTTCGGCCGTATCCACTGCCTCCTCTTCTCCAGGGTGAGCAGCAGATCCAAACTCAGTGGACAGAACTCTATCCAGATCAGCAGCCTCGGTCGAGCTCCTTCTTTTGGAGCCGTGGCCGCCCCCTAGAGACAGCTGCCTCTTCAGGAACTAAGAGACCCTTGCCCTTGTCCCTTGCAGCGGCCGCCTGATTTGTCGAACAAGGGTTGCTGCGAGGTGGCAGGTCGGACGGCTCATTAATGATGACCCCAATCCTAGGCCTGTCCGTTCTGCTATGTTGGAGATGGGATGGTGCAGGAATTGAGACGGACGGACCAGTAGTGGCCGCCCGAGAAAGGGAAGGAGGCCTCTCACGAAATAGCAACTCGGCCGCTTGCATGGCCGAGTTGGCATGTTGTGAGGACCTAAGTTCCGGGGTTGGCCCGGACACTCTCGCAGAAGAAGAGACGCCCTGTGCACGTTGGCGCTCTTCAAAAAAAGAAGTTACTTCCACGGCCGAGCAATGAGTACCTGTGGAAGCGGTTGTATAGGTAGTAGACCCGGTTTCTACATCCGTTTTATTTGGATCATAAGGATTCCTAGGATTGACCAGACTACCGTCTAGATTTCTGGCCGCGTGAAGATCATATGTTTGCCTTGTCCTTGCCATGTCCGACTGCAGGTACAGAGAAGAATAGGTGGAGGTGAGTAGGTACGCACTAGAAATGGACCCACTCCCTGAAGGAGACAACTTGTCTCCGTCCACTCTAGACTCCTCAATCCCAGGCGAACGACCGGCATCATGAGGAGAAACGGACGAAGCCGATTGTTGAGCCAGATTTTAAAAAATAAATAACACAAAGGAAAAATAATAATACAAGTAAAGGTAAAGGGAAAGAAAACAGGCGGCCTACCTCTGTCCGTGTAAAAAACTCGAAGAGTTCTTGAAAAGTCTTGAGAGTTGACTGGAAAACTAAAAAATACGCCCGGAAAACTCAACAACACGGCGGAGCTCTTGAAGATTTAAAGAAAAAACACTTTCTCTCTCTAAAAGCTCTGACCTCTCTTTAAAAATCTCAAATTTCCAAAGTGTGAGAATGAGGTCAAAATCCCTGTATATATAGGCAAAATTTATGGGGGCATATCGGTAAATCATCTTTCCCGCCTAAGGAAGTTGAACGGTTATAATTTGAAAATTTGACCTAGAATTTAAGGGGGCAAAAGGACAATGCTGTTAGAATGAACGGAAAAAGAGACGGCCAAATAACGGCGCGTCCGAAATGACGGACAAAATAGACGGAACTAAAGCTTCCATCTCAATAGATAGACGTCCGCTTTCCCCCGAAAATTTAGGCGGCGTACCTTGTCCGCTTCCTTCTCAGAGCTAGGCGTCCTCTAGATCCTTAGGCGGACGCAAGCAGCATGCCAGCCTAAGACGACCAACTTCGAATGGGGCAGACAGATCTATGCACCTCAGCCGTCTGCCCAATCTCTGTATACCCGTATGCTTGAAAGCAAGTGAAAAATCAGAGGAGGCGATCGTTATCGTACGAGCCACCCCCTCTGAGGGGCAAATGTTTAGGGTAAAAATACCCCATGTACGTGGACCAATCCCGTAGCGACACGTGGCCCAATCAAAGGGCGGCACGTGTCATTATGGGAAGATGACACGTGTCCAAGGCATAAAAGCCCCTGAAATCAGCATTAAAAAGGCCTTATTACATCATGGCCCAAATCCCGAGAAATCTTCATGAAAGCCGCAAAACGGCGCCCCCCATACTACACGTGGCATCGCCTGATTGCGCAGCCAATCACGTTACAGAATTTTAGGGCACAAACCCTAAAGGGGCACAAACTCCCACCCCCTATAAATACTCCAATCATTTATGATGGGAGGGGTGGATTACGACATTACATAAAAAGAGCATAAAATAGCTCTAACTTCTCTCTACTCTCTCTCTAGCCTTTCCGTTTTAGATCTCTAACTTGATCGTCGGAGGCGAATATTCCGGCAAAGGAATACTCGTTCATTTTGCAGGTGTCCGAGTCTCGTTGCCTGAAGAGCGTAACTAGTATCCGAGGAAATCCAAAAAATACCCGAAACAACTAGCACTAGTAGAAAAATGTAGAATGGCACCGGTTCAAAACCCCCCTATGGCACCGATTCTGAACTGTTGAGCATTTGAGAGATGCAAAAAGTGGGATTTTTGCCACCAGTTCAGAACTGATGCAAAAAAAAAAAAGGGATTTTTGGCACTGGTTTTAGTTCAAAATCGGTGCCAAAAATAGCCCAAAAAAATAAAAAAATAAATTTTTTTTTGCATTTTTTTCACTTAAATTGATATATACACACTTATCATATATATAAAATTACATATTTTCATTTAAAAAAAGGCTGTATTATTACAATTTTGGTCCTAAAAAATAAAATAAAATACAAGTTACACACAAAGAGCAACATATGCAGCAGCATGCATATTAAACACGCACTAAACATTCTGTATATGGGTAACTTTCATCTAAATTACCCTTATAGACATCACCAAATCCACCTATACACAAAGAGAAACATATATAAGCAGCTACACAGTAGCAGAAGTGTAGAACAGTAGCACAGAAGGTGCAGCACAGATGCAGAACGCCAGCACAAGCAGAACGCCAGCACAGAAGCTGAAGCTGAAGCAGCAGCACAAAAGCAGAACAGTGAGGAGAGCTGATCCACTCTTGTGTGAACTGTGAAGGGCTTAAACAGCTTGATATCAAATGATTCAAATCACCGAGACCTGCGAACCTCAGACAAAATGTTACTCTAGACATGGTTGTTGCCGATATCAACTGATTCAAATCACCAAATGTAAAGTTCAAACAGCCCCAAATTAGAACTGAAAATAACTGCCAGATAAACTTCTTGCAATTAAATCAAAACCTCAGATTAGAACTCAAATCAAAATTGCCTAACTTGCTGAACTCATGCAGCAGAGTAAGCAAGCAAAAGAGCTAATGTATGTAAGCCTAACTGTAAACACACGTAGGTATGGGATATTAAGCTGTTTCATATCAGCAAAAGCAACAGAAAGGTATAATTTAAAAGCAAAAGAGACAATGTTTGGCAAATAGTTTGAGAGTAGCCAACATGATTAAGTAGCAATCAAGAAAACCTGATAGAGTAATAATTGCATCGTTAAACAACTACACCTAAATCAAATACAATTTATAACACTCGACTCAACCTATTATAAATATAGGGCAAGTAGAGGGGTCGAACCACAGGGAGAAATGCATAAACACCGCATTCATTACCTAGAGTCTAAGCTATCTCGGAACAAGAAGTGTGAATAACTAAGAGATTAAACTAAGAACGAAGTGGATTAAAATTAATATAACTAAGCACCAAGGGAAATGGGTAGATGTAGATGCCGCTTGATCATGCAATAAAAAAGTAGCAAATCAATGGTAAACTAAACATGCATGAATATCGAAGTAAGGCCCAATCTAACCGCCTTCCGGGGTTAATCGGTTTCTCCTAACATAGCCTCTATGTTTCCACACTAGAACCATATATTAGAAGGTGTAATCAAAGAACTATCGATAGTAATGAATCTCAACTAAGTCAACTTCCGTTACTTGTTAGCAAAGATTCACCTTTAATCAACTAACAATGTGCATTTGCAAGAAGATCAAAGAATATCAAGCATGCAAAGACTTTAATCACCATTAACATAACCCCAACATTATAAGCATGAACAATTAACAACTACACCATCCCCACACCCTTGGCTAGGTGACTACTCACAAATCATATTGAAGACAATATCAATCATCAAATTAATAAGCATCAACATGATTAATAAGCAAAGAAGAAAAATCAAAGCAAATAAGCAAAATAAAAAACCAAGGTAAAGAGAAAGAGTAAGAGAATGCCCATTAATTTAAGATGAAGGTCTACAAAGGATCGAACAAACTCCTTCTTCAAAATCCAAGTTCATCAATGAAGAAACCACACTTTCTCTCTCTACCGATGAAGACTAATAATGTTTTTCTCTCTAGATTAAGCTAAAATGTTGATAAGATAGATGATCCTCCAAACTTGAAATAGGAGGCTATATATACGCATCATAAACGACGGAAATAAGACGCCTAGGAGAGCCCTCTAGCTAGCAGCCGCGCCCTCTCCAGCCTGGGTACGGAGTTCCTTAACCCAGCAACTCGCGCCCGCGGCCAAAGAAAAGAGATGCTATCTGCTGCTGAAGAGAGGCCGCGGCCAGCAAATAGGGGAATGAAGCCTCGAAGAGCCGTGCCCGCGGGCTATAGAGGAGAGTCCCCTCCTGAGGCGCGGCTCAGCATCTACATAAAGTTTGAGGTGATTGCATTTACAACGACCCGCGCCCGCGGCTCTGCTCCTTGCTCTAGTGCCTTCCTTGAGCATCAAATTTCCTTCCCATGCCTCTCCATGCATCCAAGGGTTCATCCGAAAGGGCCAAAAACCTACAAAACAACGAAGTGGCGCTAGAAAAACCAACAAAAGGGAAAAAGAAAGGAAACACGAGAAAAGAAAGGAAAAAGCAAAACTAAGGTAAAAACGCTTAAAGAGGCTCAAACAAGTGCAAATGAGGGGAGAATCCTTAGAGAAAAGGGGTGGAAAAGTGGCATAAATGCCACTCATCAAAATCCCCCCACACTTGCCTCTTGCTTGTCCTCAAGAAAGGAGAACTAAAACAAAGAACAAACTCAACAAACATGACATGACAAGGATTTAAGAGAACCGATCAAACCTCAAGGTAGGAAATGCTCCAGTTGGATTCAAATGTAGGGTCATGCATCAAAGAATACTTACCTTTCTCAATTCAAGAGGGAAAACACGTTCCAAGATGCTCATGGTTGAAGGAGACAAACCTAACCTAAGCATAGAGAACTAATGATTTCATCCTCCGCCCTAGCCCCAACCAAGACGGTCCACGTTCTCTCCACTAGTTTCCATTCATCCCCTAGTTAGCTCCTCATGATTCCTCGAGGGAACCAGAAAAGATATTTCTATGTGGAACAATGAGACTATCTCGACATCTCAACTATGTACACTCTCTCCATAGGGTTGAAATCCATCTCCCTCCACCGTTCTTTGACCGCACTTCTCCAAGTCCAAGGGTGTTAACTCGTGTTGTAATGTCATGGCTAGGGGTTAAGGTTGGGGATCAATTTGAAAATTTTGGTGGCAAATCCTAAGTGAAGCAAAAGAGTGGCCATCTCTCAAGAACAACCTAAGAATTGAACCAAAATTCAAATTACAACCTTCAATACAAATTTCACAACATTACTTCATTTCTCTCATCATTCTCCTTTTTTTCTTTCTTTCTTTCACCCCCTTTTTTTTCTTCTTTTTTTTCTATTTTTTTTCTATTTTTTTTTGCTTGGTTTTCATACGTTGCATCCTTCTTCACAAACCTTTTGCATAAATTTTCTTTCATGAACAACTTTCAAAATCTCACTTGAACCTATATTCACAACTTTCTTGCCCCAAAACCAACACTCTCAAACTCAAACCTCACAAGCCAATACTTCAATAACTACAAGGGTTGGTAGAACATAGGTTTGTAATAAGGCTAGATCAAGAAAGGGGAATAAGGCCCAAATTGGTTAGCAAGTGGGTGGATGTAAAAATGAAAACCAAATTTGTAACAAAATACAAAGAAAACAAAGAAAAATGAGAAGAAATGCCCTCTTCCTCCTTTAAAGTTGTTTGGTCACGATCTCGGGAGCTAGAAACCAACACAAAGATCAAGACATGCATAACTAAGGATCCAAAGCGCCGCTCACAAGAATGATGAAGGCTAGAACAAATGACGCTCACTCGGGATAAGAAACAAGAAAATACCAACCAGGGGAATCCTATTCACCATAGAGAGAAACACCATCTTACCACTTTCCCGTGAACTAGGGGTTCAAACGTCCTCAAGAGTTCTAAACTGGGCTACCTTAGCTTATAACGTGTCTAATTCAACCCTAAGCACTCTCAAACCGTGCAAACTCTCATCAATTAGGAAGGTAAGCATTCGAAGACATGTCATAAAAAAGGCACACAAATCCTCAAATCCAAATGAATGAGCAAATCCACATAAAAAATATTTCAACTTGTCATAGTCATGTTTGTTACACAAAAAGGGAACAAGAAAAACACACAAGAAGGAGGAAGAAATTAAAAAGGTTCATAAACGAGGCATGTAAATCAAATAAGTCCCAATCGTCATACAAGTGATCGTTGATAACAACATCAACGATCCCAGGTTCCTTAGAACCAAAATCAATCAACCTCGAACCATTCAACTCTTTCTAAACTAAACCTAAACTAAACGCTCAAAGAGAAAGGAAAGAGGGGAAAGGAAAGATCTCACCCAAATGTCTCTTAAAGAAAGATAGAGCAACCAAACCATTTACCAAGGATCCAAAGCTTCAAAACTTTCTTCCATCGGTCTTCAAAGCTACAAAAGAGAGAGAAAAGAAAACACTAGACAAAGAAAAAGAGTTACTAGAACGAGGAAGAAAAACAAAAAGCTACAAACTTGGCCCATGGACGAAACTAACTACCAAAATCATCATCATCTCATCATCATCATCATCAAAAGCAATACCACACAAAAACAAACTAGACCCATAAAGAAGCTAGACAACCTGACGCTTAACAAAAAAATTACCCAACAAAAGCTTTCCAAACCTTCCCACGAGTCCTTGATGCCTTCCCCCACACTGACTCGAAACTACTTCCTTTTGATTCAAACACCCCCCCACACTAAATGAGAGCATCGTCCTCGATGCTGCACATGTAATTGAAAAGACAAGGGAGGGACCAAAAGGGGGGGAAACATGCATACCAAGGGGGAGCTAGCGGCCACTAGGGCCGCCACCATCATCCTTAGGGGGGGTGGGTGGTGGCCCATAAGGGTCCCATCCTCCGGTATAACCGGGGGGAAACCCATAGTGACCTCTGAAAAGGTCAAGCTGGGATGGGGTCAACTGATCATAGGGCTCGGGTTGCACACAAGGTGCGGGGTGATCGGGGTGAACATAGTGGTAGCTAGGGTCACCTCTATAATCACTCCCACCCGAGACTCTGTAATCATAATGACCGGACTCGTCGGGGAAGTTACGCCTAGGCACTTCGGGGTTCTCAACACCCTGCCAGTTGGGGTACGTGGGGAGGTTGTCACCATTCCATGAAGCCACGGGCCCTTGTTGGGCCGGTGTGCATGGATAGTTGACCACAGGGGTGACCTCCCCCCTACGCACACTCAAGTCATATAAGGCGTTTGTTTGAAAAGCATTGTTTTGGGAAGAAGCGTACATACCTTGCATGCAAAGTTGCATGCTCTCCATTTGAGCCCTCATGCTCGCCATGTCTTGTTGGAAGTCGGATTGTTGTTGATGTTGTTGCTGCTGTGGCCTTCTTCTTCTTCCTTGTTGTTGTTGTTGTTTTTGAAGTTATTGTTGTTGTTGTTGCTCCGCTACCTCATCCTCCTCTTCTCCTTCCATTCCTATGACATCATCCTCCTCGAACACCTCCTCCAAATTCACTTGCACATTGTTGGGGAGGACACCCGAGTCCTTCCTCACCCACCAAGGGTGTTGAACTCCTTCTCTAGTATAGGAGGTGTACTCCGGCCTCGGGAGGAAGCAATGGTGTTGGCGAGATACAAGGAGACTCCAAAGTCCCTCAACCCCTTTGACACCCCGGATGAATTGCATTGTCTTGAGTTGTTTCTCATCAAGCAAAATATCACTACTATCCCCTTTCCCTACTATGGTGCATGACCTCAACTTCTCCTCATGGCCACACTTTATGGCCAACCTAGTCACCATAGCTCCGCAATGGATCTTCCCACTCTTGCTACCCGAGACAATGGCTTCGATACATTGAGTGAAGATGAACCCCAAGTTAACTCTATTCCTCAAGTCCGGCCTTGATGCAAGCCAAAGGATCCTAATCTCCTGCAAAGTTATCTTCCCCAAGTCTTTCTTGTTGAAGACCATGTACCCAAGTATACGGTGTAGCAATCTCAAGGCGGGGTGCATGATTTCACTAGGCAAAGAATACTTTGCATCAAAGTTGTTGTTTCGGGAGATATGCTTCCACCATTGGCGGGGGTTGTAGTCCGGGAGTTGGGCATATTCGGGTAAGAGGATGTCGGCATTGGGGTTGAGGTTAAGGTATTCATTGAATTTGCGGAGGGACATTGTTTCCTTCTTGTTAAAGAGTTGGAAGGAAACGGAGATGTTGTTGTTCCCCAAGGTATGTTTCTCAAAAGAGGCGAGAAACTCTAGGGTGGGTTCACGGTAAGTGTTGTATGGCTTTGAGACGAATTCGGTTAACCCAAGGTTGTTGAAAAAGAACCAACAATTTTCGTCAATGCCAAGCTTGGTGGTTATGGTTTAATTGTAGTGTTTGGTGGGGAGGAGTTTTCGTGATTGGAGGGCATCGAATTTGGCTTTGTGGTTTCGATTAGAGAATTTTGTTGGAGGCAAAGGTGGTGGGGGTTCCACATTTTGAGGTGTTTGTGAAGATGAACCTCGTGGTTCCTTTCCACTCTTTCTCTTATTTGAGCTAGTACCAACCTCCATTTTTTTCTTCCTTTTTTTTTTAGAAAAAACAACACCAACTCCTTACTCCAAATCAATTAGTAGCTTCAAGTAGCACCAATCAACCACCACAAGAACAACCAAGCTACCACCACAAGAATAGCCAAGCAACCACCACTTAACCAAGAACACAACAATAATTCCAACAAACAACTCACAAAACAACTCAACCAAAGATTAGAACAAAAGTAACAACAAAATTCACCAAATCACATGAACAATTTACCAACAAAAATCACAAAAAAGTTGTCATGAAATTCATTTAAACTTGCAAAATAGTTTAATAAAAACTAGAAAGGAAGGGATTATACCAGCAATGAAGCAAGGAATCACCTCCAACTAGCCCCCAAGAACTTTGAACTCCAAGATGTTTGAAGGAGCAACAATGGTGGAAAATCAAATTTTTTTTTTGGATTTTTGATGATGGAAATTCAAAATTGTTGATGAATTTGATGTTTGAGAAGGAAATTTTGTGAGATTTGGGATGAATTTGATGGATTTTGTAGTAGTTAGGGTTGGGGTTTTAGGGTTTTTAGAGAGAGAGTGAGAAAGGGAGTGAGAAAGAGAGTGAAAAATGGCACGGCTTGATGCTTTCGAAAACAAAAAGGGGTCGAAACCCGACGAGCCGCGCCCGTAGGTCTGAAATGAGGCCGCGCCCGCGGCTCTAGGTGTTGCGCCCGCGGGTCTTGAGCCGCGCCTTCTCCAGGGGCGCGGCCAAGCATCTACCGAAAGTTGGAGTGGAACTCCAACTCCCTTAGCCACGCCCTCTCCTCCTTTAGCCGCGCCCGCGGGTTCTTGGAAAGGCCTCTCCTTGGGCGCGACTTCACTACTTTTTTTGCACATTGAATTCCTTTCCTTCTTTCTCTCTTAACCCAAACTTAGCTCAATAAACATCATCATATGGCCTCCAAAACCCAACCATACATGCTCCATTGGCAAGTACCTACAAATAGCAAGCAAAATCCATAAGATAAAAGGCGAAACAACCAAAACTACAAAAATAAGAAAAATAGAGAAGAAAGGAGTGTAGAATCCGGGTTGCCTCCCGGAAGCGCTTTTGTTTAACGTCGTTAGCTCGACGTTCCATGAGTTGATCAAGGAGGGTTAAATTGACGATGCACATCAAGTAGAGTCACAGAAATCGGTTCATCACTTGGGAATCCTTCATAATAGGGCTTGAGACGGTGGCCGTTGACTTTGAAAGGAGAGTGGCCGTCTTGGGAGATTTCGTAGGCGCCATATGGGAACACCTCCGTGATAATGTACGGCCCACTCCACCTTGACCTAAGCTTGCCCGAGAAGAGCTTCAAGTGGGAGTTGAATAGGAGGACTTTTTGGCCTTTGACAAATTCATTCTTGACAATTTGAGCATCGTGCCAAGCCTTAGTCCGCGCCTTATACATGCTTGCGCTATCGTAGGCATTCATCCTCAACTCCTCTAACTCATGTAGATCTAGAAGCCTTTGCTCACCCGCATTATGGAGATCAAAGTTGATTTGCTTGATTGCCCAATGCGTTCGATGCTCAATCTCTACGAGTAAGTGACAATTTTTCCCATAGACAAGCTTATAGGGAGTGGTCACTATCGGAGTCTTAAAGGCGGTCCTATAAGCCCATAGAGAATCAATGAGTTTGGTGGACCAATCCTTCCTCGTCCTAGTAACCGTCTTCTCCAAAATCACCTTAAGCTCTCTATTGGTGACCTCCGCTAGACCACTCGTTTGAGGGTGGTAAGCAAGCCCTCGCTTGTGAGACACCCCATACTTATCAAGTAGTCCAATGAAGGTGTGGTGTTTGAAATGCGATCCCCCGTCACTAATTATTGCTCTTGGAACACCAAATCTCGGGAAGATCACTTTCTTGAAAAGATTGACCACCACCTTAGAGTCATTCGTTGGAGAAGCTACGGCCTCCGCCCACTTAGATACGTAGTCGACGGCAACCAAAATATACTTATTCCCATGTGAAGAAATGAAAGGGCCCATGAAGTCTATAGCCCACACATCAAAAACTTCAAGCTCAAGGATGGGGTTTTGCGGCATTTCATCCCTTCTACAAATATTCCCCATCCTTTGACATCTATCACAAGTCTTAACAAAAATCCAAGCATCCTTAAATAGAGAAGACCAAAAGAGCATAGATTGTAGGACCTTTGAGGCGGTCTTTTGAGCACTCATATGCCCACCACAAGGAGAGGAGTGACACATATGGAGAACACTTTGAACCTCGTCGTTGGGGACGCATCTCCTCAACAAACCATCGACCCCTCTCTTCAATAAAATGGGATCATCCCAAATGTATCTCTTAGCCTCGTGCTTGAGTTTTCAACGTTGTTGTGAAGTGAAATCCGGTGGTACGGCACTACAAGCCAAGTAATTCACAATATCCGCATACCATGGCTCCGATTTCACTTCAAGGACGTATAGCACATCATCCCTTAGAGCGTCCTCTATTAGCAAGCCATCATCTTCAAACCTTGCACCGCCCAACCTTGAAAGGTGATCTGCCACCACATTCTCGGCTCCCTTCTTGTCTCTCATCTCATAATCGAAGTCTTGGAGGACTAAAACCCATCTCAACAACC
The DNA here is from genome assembly GCF_948465745.1 of Chenopodium album. Classification (NCBI taxonomy): domain Eukaryota; kingdom Viridiplantae; phylum Streptophyta; class Magnoliopsida; order Caryophyllales; family Amaranthaceae; genus Chenopodium; species Chenopodium album. The sequence continues at coordinate 24,830,614 of NC_137850.1, read as the reverse complement.
TTGGTTTAGCTTCCTTCTTCCCTATCAAATATTTGAGATCCGAGTGGTCGGTATAAACAATTGTCTTAGAACCAATGAGTTAGGTTCTAAACTTCTCAAATGAATGGATAACCGCTAGGAACTCCTTCTCGGTAGTTATGTAGTTTCGTTGGGCATCATTGAGAGTTTTAGACAAATAATGTATGACATGAAGTTTCCCATACTTTCGTTGTCCAAGAACCGATCCAATGGCCTCGTCGCTTGCATCGCACATGAGCTCAAATGGAAGAGACCAATCCGAACCTTGGACAATAGGAGCGGTGCAAAGGGCTTCTTTCAACCTATAAAAGGACTTATGACAAGCATCATCAAACACAAACTCCTTATCTTGTTGCAATAGGGATGTGAGAGGCTTAGCAATCATTGAAAAATCTTTTATAAAGCGCTGATAAAACCCGGCATGGCCAAGAAAATACCTCACTTCCCTCACGTTTGTGGGAGGAGGAAGTTTTTCAATGACCTCAACCTTGGCTCTATCAACCTCAATGCCGGCATGGGAAATTTTGTGCCCAAGAACAATCCCACTTTCCACCATAAAGTGGCACTTTTCCCAATTCAACACGAGGTTAGCCCTCTCACACCTTTCTAAGCAACGAGATAAATTAGATAAACAATCTTCATAGGTAGCTCCTCCAACGGAGAAGTCATCCATGAAGACTTCTATCTCATCCTCAATCATATCACTAAAAATGGACATCATGCAACATTGGAATGTTGCGGGGGCATTACAAAGCCCGAAAGGCATCCTACGATACGCATAAGTATCGTAGGGGCATGTGAAAGTCGTCTTCTCTTGATCCTTGGGGTCAATCGGGATTTGGAAAAATCCCGAGTAACCATCAAGGAAACAATAGAAGGAATGCTTTGTAAGCCTTTCCAACATTTGATCAATGAACGGTAGTGGAAAATGATCTTTGCATGTACTTGTGTTAAGTTGGCGATAGTCAATACACATGCGCCAACCGGTAACAAGTCTAGTGGGTACTAGTTGATCATGATCTTTTTTCACTACCGTCATGCCCCCTTTCTTAGGCACAACTTGCACGGGAGATACCCAATCACTATGAGCAATTGGGTAAATAATTCCTGCATCAAAAAGTTTAGCCACTTCCTTCCGCACAACCTCTTGCATGGAAGGGTTAAGCTTTCTTTGCCTTTGCCTAACGGGTTTGGCATCTCCCTCTAGATCAATTTTGTGCATACATAAAGATGGACTAATACCTTTGATATCATCAATGGTATAACCCGAAGCTTTCTTGTGTTTTCTCAAAACATTGATCAAGAGGGAGGTTTGCTCCTCCGTTAGGTTAGAATTTAAAATCACGGGGAAAGACTCATCGGGACCAAGAAATGCATACCTCAAGCCCAAAGGTAGAGGTTTCAAGTCTACCTTTGGTGTTCCCTTACCATTGGGGCTCTTTTCTCTTTCTTCAACTTGAAAAAGGTCATGAATGTAAGGAGCCTCTTCTTCCATGCTCGCATCCTTGCACTCCTTCTTGCTTTCCTCAAGCAAATCCTCATAGAATTGTATGTCTTCTTTGTGAGTACCTAACTTTGATTCATTCAACAACACACTTTCAAGAGGATCATTAGTAGCATGCAAGTGGGAGCGAGAAAATTCATTAAGAACGGTATCAAGAACATCTACCCTAAAGCATTCACCACTTGAGGAGGGTTGTTGCATGACACTATTCAAATCAAATTCAATTGAATCTTTATCAATTCTTAGGGTCATCTTACCCTCCTTTACATCGATGATTGCTCTAGAAGTAGCTAGAAATGGTCTTCCCAAAATTATAGGAATCCTCTCATCCTCATCCATCTCTAGCACATAGAAATCCACGGGGAATGTGAACTTTCCTACCCTAAGGGGAATGTCCTCAACTTTGCCCATGGGGAACTTAACGGAACGGTCCGCTAGTTGGAGAGTAATGTTAGCGGGGGAGAGGGTTCCTACGCTAAGCTTTTGGTAGACGGAATAGGGCATGAGACTCACACTTGCTCCTAAATCACACAAGGCTTTATCAAATTCAATGCCATTGATAGAACAATGGATGGAAAAGTTACCCGGATCTTTCAATTTGGTAGGAAGTTTGTTGGAAAGAATTGCACTACAATTGGCGGTCAAACTCACCGTCTCACACTCCCTTCTCCCACTCAAAAGGTCTTTCAAAAATTTGGAATAGTGGGGCATTTGCTTCATAGCATCAACAAAAGGGATGGAAATATGCAAATTCTTAATGATTTCCAAAAACTTCCCAAATTGGGCATCAAGTTTAGCTCTCACAAATCGTTGTGGAAAGGGTAGCTTCTCCTCTCTAGGTTGGCGATTTAGGGGCAAGGGGGTGACTTCTTTTTCCTTTGGCACCTCAACATTTTTTTCCTTTTCAACACTCAATGGCTCATTGGGTTTTTCACCCTCATTCTCTAACTCCACCTCTTCTTGGGGTTCATCCTCAACTAAAGGGTTACTCCCTACTACCTTCCCACTCCTAGTTGTCACGGCATACAAAGGTTTTGGGTTGACTCCTTGACTTGGGATGTGAGAAGAAGAAGAAGAAGAAGAAGAAGGGGATGAATTAGATGCAAGTTGAGCAATTTGGGTCTCAAGCATTTTCATGTGAGCATTGGTGCGTTTTTAGGCCTCTTCATGTTTCTTTTGATCCTCCTCACGCATTTTCAAAAGAGAATCTAATTTAGCCATCACGGGATCAATTGGAGGGGCTTCAAGTTGAAGAGGTTGTTGAGGTGGAGGAAGTTGGGGTTGATGGAAACCCGGAGGCCTATTAGTTTGGGCATAGTTAGAAACAAATTGGCCCCTATTGGCTCCGGTGCCTTGGTTAGGAACATTGCTTTGTTGATTATTTCCCATGTTACCTTGATCACCAAAATTTTGATTTGGATGGTCATGGTATCGGGGATTAGGTTGTTGGTTTTGATTATAATACCCCCTTTGGTTAGAGTAGCCTCTTCCATTGAAATTGGAAGGGCCTCCCCTACCATGGTATTGGTTATCATAACCACCACTACCTTGGTTCCAACCACGGTTTCCACCTTGATTCCAATTCCCCATTTGATTGGAGTTTGGCCTCAAGTTCCCTACATTTCCCATTCTAGGAGAAAAATTCATAGCATTGACATTTTCCATATTATCATCATGTTCATGGGAAGGGGGTTGAACTTCACAAGCATATACACAATGAGAGGTATCATGATCATAGGTTTCACAATTAGAACAAAACATGCATCCTTGGGGCATTGTATTAAAAGAAGAGGAGGAGGAAGTATCCATACCATTGCCTCCCTTGGTTGAAGGGGAGGTATTACCATGAGGGTTGGACCTTTGTTTCATCAATTCATCCATTTGCTTGGTCATTTTGGAGATTTGGGTAGAAAGGTTGTTGATTGCGTTGGCTTGCTCCAATGCATAAACACCCTTACTAGAAGTAGCATCCCTTTCTCCTTCATACCAATCATCATAGTGCTTTGCGGCCTCCTCTATAATACACTCCACTTCATGCTCTCCTTTGTTCATGATTGGACCGCCGGTCGCGGCGTCTAGGCTTGTTCTTCCTTGAGGTGTGAGACCTCCATAGAAAGTGTGAATGAGTTGATACTTGGGTATCCCATGGTGTGGTCATTGACATTGAAGCTCTTTGTATCGTTCCCATGCCGCACTTAGAGACTCACCAATCTTTTGGCGAAAACCTTGAATCGAAGACCGAGCCTCGACGGTCTTCCTATGGTTATAGAACCTCCTCAAGAAAGTCGTAGTCACTTGGTCCCATGTTGTGAGAGAATTAGGGGGCACCTCCTTCTCTAGCCATTCTAGACCTCTCCCAATTAGTGAAAATGGAAACATTTTGAGGCGAATATATTCTTGAGTCACTCCATTGACCTTTACCGTGTCACAATATTTCTCAAACTCTTTTAAGTGCTCATGAGGACTCTCAAACTTTCCACCCGAGAATTGTTTCCTCTCAATCAAAGCAATCAAATTAGGCTTGATCTCGAAATTGTTGGCTTGAGTAGTAGGAGTTAGGATCCCACTTTGCGCTCTAAAAGCTTTGGGGGCCCCAAAATGACTCAAAGGCGTATTCTATCCCATTTTAGAACCTTCTTCACTCTCGAACTTATAGGTTGAGAAAGGGTTGATTTCCGAACTCGATGATGAGTTAGGGCTATCTAATTCTTCACTTGAGGGTGAAGAGGGTGGAGTATCTTCTAATTCTCTTACTTCTCTCGTTGGAGTGTTAGAATTTCTACTCCTTGCTCTTGCTTCTCTTCGAAGTAGGGACAAAGACCTCTCTAGTTCTGGATCGATGGGAATCAAAGATCTTGAGCGGGTTCGTCCTCTGTTCATACAACAAAGCTAAGAAGAACGTAAGCACTGACAAGTAACAAAAGTAGCAAACACTAACAAACAAAAGATGAGATAGTCTCAAACAAGCAAGGAAATAGAAATGGAAGCCAACTCCCCGGCAACGGCGCCAATTTGATAGAGTAATAATTGCGTCGTTAAACAACTAGACCTAAATCAAATAAAATTTATAACACTCGACTAAACCTATTACAAATATAGGGTAAGTAGAGGGGTCAAACCACGGGGAGAAATGCATAAACAACGCATTCATTACCTAGAGTCTAAGCTATCTCGGAACAAGAGGTGTGAATAACTAAGAGATTAAACTAAGAACGAAGTGGATTAAAATTAATATAACTAAGCACCAAGGGAAATGGGTAGATGTAGATGCCGCTTGATCATGCAATAACAAAGTAGCAAATCAATGGTAAACTAAACATGCATGAATATCGAAGTAAGGCCCAATCTAACCGCCTTCCGGGGTTAATCGGTTTCTCCTAACATAGCCCCTATGTTTCCACACTAGAACCATATATTAGAAGGTGCAATCAAAGAACTATCGATAGTAATGAATCTCAACTAAGTCAACTTCCGTTACTTGTTAGCAAAGATTCACCTTTAATCAACTAACAATGTGCACTTGCAAGAAGATCAAAGAATATCAAGCATGCAAAGACTTTAATCACCATTAACATAACCCCAACATTATAAGCATGAACAATTAACAACTACACCATCCCCACACCCTTGGCTAGGTGACTACTCACAAATCATATTGAAGACAATATCAATCATCAAATCAATAAGCATCAGCATGATTAATAAGCAAAGAAGAAAAATCAAAGCAAATAAGCAAAATCAAAAACCAAGGTAAAGAGAAAGAGTAAGAGATTGCTCATTAATTGAAGATGAAGGTCTACAAAGGATTGAACAAACTCCTTCTTCAAAATCCAAGTTCATCAATGAAGAAACCACACTTTCTCTCTCTACTGATGAAGACTAATAATGTTTTTTCTCTCTAGATTAAGCTAAAATGTTTATAAGATAGATGATCCTCCAAACTTGAAATAGGAGGCTATATATATGCATCATAAAAGACGGAAATAAAACGCCTAGGAGAGCCCTCTAGCTAGCAGCCGCGCCCTCTCCAGTCTGGGTACGGAGTTGCTTAACCCAGCAACCTGCGCCTGCGGCCAAAGAAAAGAGATGCTATCTGCTGCTAAAGAGAGGCCGCGACCAGCAAACTGGGGAATGAAGCCTCGAAGAACCGCGCCCGCGGGCTATAGAGGAGAGCCCCCTCCTGAGGCGCGGCTCAGCATCTACAGAAAGTTTGAGGTGATTGCATTTACAACGACCCGCGCCCGCGGCCTACAGCTCCGCGCCCGCGGCTCTGCTTCTTGCTCTAGTGCCTTCCTTGAGCATCAAATTTCCTTCCCATGCCTCGCCTTGCATCCAAGGGTTCATCCGAAAGGGCCAAAAACCTACAAAACAACGAAGATGCTCTAGAAAAACCAACAAAAGGGAAAAAGAAAGGAAACACGAGAAAAGAAAGGAAAAAGCAAAACTAAGGTAAAACGCTTAAAGAGGCTCAAACAAGTGCAAATGAGGGGAGAATCCTTAGGGAAAAGGGGTGGAAAAGTGGCATAAATGCCACTCATCAAAACCTCAAATAAGAACACATCCAAAATGATAAGCAAGGATTATTGTGAATGATGTGTTCTTATTAGAAGCCATTGATTGGTAGAGCAGATGTTTAGGAGCGGGAAACTCACTGGAACACCCAACGCAGCACCCCTTCTTTATTTAATGTATGGGCTGGATGAATTATGATATGCATTAGTCTGGATTTTAGAGCCGTAGTAATGTGATCAAACTCGTTCCAATCATCTTGAGAAGAACAAAGGGTGGTGTTATTCTTAGAGTGGATAGTGGCATGTGAATTTTAACTTAATAAGCTTAAGTTGAGGATTGATTGGGTACCTGAATTTTCTTATTGAAAATTTTGAGTGTAGTCAGATTGAAGATTTTCTCACAAACTAGACTAAAAGCAGTCAACCGAAATGTTCCTATATCATCCGCAGCATCAAAAGTAAAGTTGACTCTACATTTGTAGTGTCAGCTGATGTTAAATAAGAATAAGCATTGGCTGCACAATATCTGTACCGTGACACGGTGCTTCTTGCATTGTCGCGGCAGCCCTGAAATCTTTCTAGTGGCTTTATTTATTTATTTTTTATCACAGTCAGCTTCCTTCGATTTTTCTGAAAAATCGTATGTCTTCTACATGCTTTTTAGCCCCGGGGAATTTAAGCTCTATGAACCCAAAAATACTCATGGCAATAAGGGTTCATCCGAGTTATAAAATTCACCCAAACCATGGAGTCGAGTTCGATTTAATCATGAACTTGCGGAGCCGCCCGTTGGCATACACCCTCAAGGGAGGCTTCCTTGCCAACGAGTCCAAACTCTTAACCATGGTACCCTTTGACACCGAAAAGCTTGACCCTAGTCGAACATAGATCTTGACCTTAGGTTGCGAACTTTTTCTTTGCATCATCGTGACTAAGTGCTACTTGGTTTATTTGATTACTAACCACACATGTGTTTGTTCATTTTGTTATTTGGACTAACCTGATCAAGGGTTTTTAATTTCACATAGTATTTAGTACGGACTTAAATTGAATAAAATATGAAAAAATCACAAACTGGACCTGGGACTGTGCATCGTGTCACAGCAGTAATGCCGCACCACGGTTTACAGTGCCATGCCACGGTGTATTTGCACCGTGACATGGCATCCAGGGAAAGCTCTTGTTAGTCATTTTTTGGTCTTCTGTGCTTTTTTTGTGGTCCGTATGTCCAGTTTAGTGTCGTGTCTAGCTGTGCGGTTATAACACGCGTCCATAACCCCACCTAATCACTCACAAGTCAAGTCCACACACTTTTCGAGTCATACACCATGTAATGTATAACTATACTTTAGGAAGGTCTTGTGTCATTTTTTTCGGTTTTTTTTAGGGCGTAAGTCGGATGGTATCCTCCCATACATACTTTTGCTTTTATAATCTGAAAAAAAACTTTTCGAAAAATTTCTTGCCTTTTCTTTTTCCGGATGGCTCAAGGTTGAGTCTAGTCATTAAAGGTGCGTTTCTTTTTAATATCGCAACACTTGGTCGAGAAGCAGAGGTAGATTGTTATAGCTCGAGTCACTGCCCCAACAACCTCTTATACCTAAGAGGCGTACTAGGAAACCATCACAATCATCTCCACAAAATCCATCTTCGTCTCCAGTTCATTTTGAATTCATTCCAAAGGCTACTAGGGAAGACATCGAGAACATCAACAAGTCCATTGAGGCACTCACGTTCATGATGTAACCCTTCACTACATAGGTCTCCACCATGGAGCAAAATAATGTTACTGTGGCCGCAATGGAAAAAATCAAAGAACAAGTAAGTAAGATTTCTGAGGACTTCACCTATATGAAGCAATCTGCCACTTCTCTGATCGTCAAGGACAAGCTCCCTGAAAAGTTTTCTACCGCGAACATTCTGAAGTTTAAACCCACTGATAACCCGATGTTTAACTTGAAGGCTTTTTCTATAACAATGGCTCTCAAGGGATTAGATGTTTTACTCTTTATTACTGTGTTCCCTCTTTCCTTAAAGCACGCCTATCAACAGTGGTTTTATTCTCTAGATTCCAAGCATACTGCGACTTGGGAGGATGTTAGTGAAAGCTTCATGAGTCATTATAAGTGTACTATCCAGGCTAAAACTTCTGAACACGAACACTCCATTCTCGACCAGAAATCAAATGAAGGCTTCACTTCCTATCTGAGTAGGTGGAGAGAAACAACTGCACTCTTGGTGGATCCTCCCAAAGAGAAGGAGATGGTTCGCCTCTTTATACAAAATCTAACTCATAAGTACAAGCAACATTTGAAGTTTTTACCTTTAAACACTTTTGAACCCGTGTACGATATTTGGATCAATATTGAGGATGAGTTGATAAAGACTGCAGATAGCAATAATAACAATAACACTTGAAAAAAAAAGAAGAACGAAAGTCCTTCTTCTTCGTCTTCTAAGCCCAACAATGTTGCCAATAACATCAACCTCAATGATGTGTTGGCTCTTAATGCTCCTACTCAGAAATTCCAAAGGAAAAGGAGGGTTTATACACCTTTGGGAATGAGCTATGATACTGCTTTCGATCGCCTGCACAGTCAAGGATTGATCATGCCTATTGGGCCGTTTCCAGAACATAGATCTGAGAATAGAACTGCTAGCTATGAACCCAATGCTCATTGGAAGTTTCACTAAGCCAAAGGTCATACTACTGAGCAATGCTTCAAGTTAAAGGATGCAATTCAAGATCTGATTGATGCTAATCAGCATCCTGTACCTCCAGGGGCCAAAAAGCCTAATGTTCAAACAAGTCCTCTTTCTGATGCTTTGGCTATCACAGGGGATGAAGTCTCCTTTGATCCGTCACTAATCATCCAATCTGTGGATGAACCTCTGCTAGAAGTTGTTTTCCTTTCAAGTTATGAAGAAGTAAATGGAATTTGGGATAGCGATGATGAAGACGTCTATCTCAAAGGCATACCCTGTCTACCTCTTGGCGTTGTCGAATATGAAGACAGTGAGGATGTTTAGGGGGGCCTTGAGGTCAAGGTTCCCACCAAGAATGGAAGGTTACAGCAACCTAGCCCACTGAAAGGAATGGTGTCCTTCGAATAAGTGTATTAATCCGATAGCGGGTTCAGAATTATTAGAAAGCTAATTATTCAGTGAGGTCAAGTGATCGGAATGCCTGGGTGGAGGCCTTTTTCGATCAGTAATATTAATGTATAATTAATATCACTACTAAAATTCGGCTAAATTGGGACCGTTTTTCTACGACCGTCTGAAAAACGGTCGGCAAATTCATATTTTGCGACCGTTTTTTATGCGGTCGCAATATTACGACTGCTTTGACAACGGTCGCAAATTTGCGACCGTTTTACGACCGTTTTTAGCCTTTTAGACGGTCGCAAGGCTGTTTGAACAATTAAAAATAATTCCAAATTAAAATAAATTGTTTGCGACCGTCAAAGACGGTCGTAAATGTCATAATCTGCGACCGTCAAAGAGACGGTCGTAAAAGTCAAAATCTGCGACCGTCTTTGACGGTCGTAAATGACATAATCTGCGACCGTCAAAGAGACGGTCGTAAATGTCAAAATCTGCGACCGTCTCTGACGGTCGTAAATGTCATAATCTGCGACCGTCAAAGAGACGGTCGTAAATAATAATAATCTGCGACCGGCAAAGACGGTCGTAAAAGACCTATTTTTTAATTTAAAAAAACGGTATAAAAGCATACCTTATTCACAAACCCTAATTACTTCACACTCATTCAGCAGCCGCTCATTCTCTCTTTTCTCTTTCTCTTTCAATTCCTCTCTCTCTTCTCATAGTTGTTTCTCTCTCCTCTTTCGTTCCTTCTTTCGTTCTCGCCATTCCTCTTCTCCTACTTCATTCCTCTTCTCCTCCTTCGCTCCTTCTTTCCTTCTCGCCATTCCTCTTCTCCTCCTTCATTATTAATTGACTTTTATTGCCGGAAATAGATCGAAAATCGTCCTAACATTCAACCGACGCCAACCGTAACCACCATGACCCCCATCGTCAAGCTTTAGCCCACCACCACTATCTCCACCATCACAATGTTATGGCTAAGTAAGTTGATGGTTTTTAAGGTCAAATTCGACCATGAAAAGTCTAGATCTAGACTTTTCATTGTCGAATTTGGCCTTATTAAACCAAATTTGAGGTGAAATTCAAAGTCAACTTGAGGTTTAAGGTATGTTATCGTACGTGTTTATACTTGTTTGTCTGAGTTTTTATTCGAATTTTTTTTTATTTTTTGTTCGAATTTCAGTATTCGAATGTTAATTTTTGTTCATTTTGGGATTCATTTTCGTTTTCATTTTTTGGTTAATGTTTGGGTTTGATTTTTGTTATTTTGTTAATTTTACTATGTATGCTTGATTTTCGTTTCAATTTTTGGGTTGATTTTTGTTAATTTTATTTCGAATTTGATTTTTTTGGTTGATTATGGTTAATTACTTTGAATTTTTTCTGTTTTTTTATTTAATTCGAAATTCCATGTTTTAATTCGAATTCCCATGTTTTATTCATTGGAATTTTGTCTTTTTTTTTCGTTTGAATTTTTGTTTGGATTTTTTGGCTTTTTGGGTTTGATTTTATCTTTGTTTTGGGTTGATTTTTGCTAGTTTTCGTGGTGGTTGGGGTTTTCATGGTGGCTGGGGTTTCCGTGGTGGCTGGCTGGGGTTTTCGTGGTGATTGGGTGGTGTTTTAAGGTGTGCAGTGTGGTGGTTTGGGTGGGATCTGGGTTAAGGGTGTGGGTGGGATCTAGGTTAAGGGTAGGATCTGGGTTAAGGGTGTGGGCGGGTGGGTTTTTTTTCTTTTTTTTTTTGTTTTTTTTAAAACTTTTAGCGACGGCTTATGACGGTCGCTAAATTCAATATTTGCAACCGTTTCAAAAGGCGGTCGCAATTTCTAATATTTGCGACCGTTATTGAAACGGTCGTTGAAAATAGGGAAAACGGCCGTAAAAAATCTGCGACCGTCAAACGGTCGTAATATTTTTTTTTGCGACCATGATAATAACGACCGCCATGTTGCGACCGTTGACGGTCGTAATTATGTTTTGCGACCGTTTTTACTATTTTTTGCGACCGTTTGCGCCGGTCGCAATTTGGCCAATTTTTAGTAGTGTATTACAGCTTAATCTTGACTGAACCCTTCGGGTCACACCTAAGCAACTAACGAACCGATGCGACGAATTAATTCGGAAGGAATTAATGAGTCGCCCAAGTAATAAATATTTAGACGTTGGAAAGTCGATTTTGGAGCGTCGAAACCGAGCGTCGAAAGTAATAAAAGACGAGACGAGAAAACTACAAATAATCAACAAAATTACCAAAATACCCCTAGCATCGGAATGCCTCGAGCAAACCGAGTGCTAGGGGCATATGGCCTAGCAAGGTGGCTAGCAAGCGTACCAAGTCGAGCCTAGGATGGCTTGTGCACTCTAGCGCACTATTGCTAGTAGCTGGCTAAGGCTGGTAGCCCGCACCATGTGCGAGGCATGCTAGCAAGCCAAGTCTAGCAGCCCGCACAAATGTGCGAGGCATGCTAGTAGGCCATGGCTAGCAGCCCGCACAAATGTGCGAGGCGTGCTAGCAAGCTGTAGCTAGCAGCCCGCACATTGATGCATGGCATGCTGGCAGCAGGCCTCGCCAAAGGGTAAAGCAGCGGTTGGTGCATGGCCTATTGGGCCGAAGGGTAAGACATGCTAGTAGGCCACGACTAGCAGCCCGCACATTGGTGCGTGGCCTGTTGGGCCGAAGGGTAAAGCAGCGGCTGGCAGCCTACCTTGGGTGCCTTGGTGCCCAAGTGGTGGGGTGCCACATGGGGCGAAGTAATTGGCTTGAGGGTGGTGTGTTGGCCGGCTATAGGAGAGGAGTGGGGAGCAAGTTTGGTCCCCCCCTTCTCGAAATGGTCCTCACTTAACCTCTATTGTGAGCATGCCACTTGTTGATTTATTAGTAGCTTGATTATTAATTTTATTTTTGATTTGAAAATAAAATGGAAAAATCAATTCTCCCACATTGATGGAAGAGCAAATCTCACTCTTGTTTTCCCTATAAATACCCAAGTTGGGGTATTGGCTAAATTACTTGAGTAAGTGTTGAAAAAGGCATCACCATTGTGAAAACCTTTGAACACAATTAATTACTTGAGTTTTAGGTCGGGCTTAGCTAACTCCTAAGCATTGGACCATTTTCAGTGCTCGGGTTGCGGGTGGACTTCGTTGGAGGTCCTCGTGTGAGCGGGGCTTAGAGCTTTCGAAGTAAGAGCTCTTTTAGTGAGCAAAGCACGCGCCAAAGGTATTAATATCTTTCTTAATCTTGCTGTTTAAGTTAATTATGCTTTAAGGTTATAATTATTGTGAGTGTGGTTTTGGCTTGGGTTTTCTTCCGCGATGAGTCGGACTCATCAAAACCCAACAGAGGTATCAGAGCCTTGTTCATTTATTTTTATAATCATATTTTTCAAGGTGTTTTTATGGCTTAATTTTTCTGGTTTTAAGTTGCTAATTAGATTAGTAGCTCGATTTTATTAATTTTAAGCTCGTATTAAAGCTGTCTTCAGCCTAGAAACCAGGTTTTCGCCCAAAAATAGTGAATTTTGGGTGGAAAAGGTGTTCTGGAAATGATTTGACCCTTTCAAGACTATGTTTTTAGCTAAAACACGACCAGAAATGCCTTTTTCGAGTGACTTTTCATTTTGACAAATTTTTTTAATTCTTTCTAACCTTGAATCTTGATGGCATAATTATGGTGGTTATGTATTTGGTTCTTTCCTTAATTTCTATGCAATTTTAAACCTCTTTAAGCATGGTTACTTGGTAGTAATTGGTGCTTGAAAGATTGGTTTTTATTTTCATATAATTGCAAATCCATTGCATTAAGTGTGAAAATTTTGTTCTTTGTTGCTTCTAAGTACTAAAGATTCAATCTTTAATTGTTTTAAGTGATTGAAGCTTTGAATTACTAAATTCCATGAATTTTTGGTTGAGCTTTTGATTCAATCATGTATTAAGTTGATTGGAATCATAAAGTTTGAATCTTGTGATAGAAATTTCATTTATCTTCATATTGGAAGATATAATTTTTCAAAGATTCACAAGTGTTCAGTTGGAATCTTTAAATTGAACATTGTGTTCATATTTCCAACTTCCTTTTATTTTCTCAAAATCTCATGATTAAATTAAATTAATTAAATTAATAGTGAGTGATTGCCCTTTATTTATTATTTATTGCACCAAGTTAAACCAATTTTTTTAAAGAATGGTTCTTGGAAATAATTTTGGTTATATGCACCTTAATGAATTTTTAATTTAAGTTGGATTTGTTTAATTTTTCATTTTTTGCTCATTAAATTAGTTCTAAAATTAATTATTTAGTCACGCAAAAACTCGGACTTTAAATCCCGAGAGTACGGCACGCAAATCAAGGCAACACCGCTTCAGCTAGCCGGGCAGCTGTGCAGCCCGCATGTGGCTGCCAAGGTTGGTGATGCCTGGTGCGCGCCACACACTAGCAGTGTGGCTAGTGCGCCCAGCCGCAGCAGCGACACAGAAGCACCAGCGCGCTGCGGCTGTGCTGTGTGCGTGGCTGCTGCTCGCTGCCAGCATCATGGTGCGCCAGCCGGCAACGAGCAACAGCATGATGCGGTAGCAGCATCGTGCTGTGCGCGCGCACCATGCGTGATGCTATGTGGCTGGCCGTGGCTAGCTGTGGCTGGTGCGTGCATTGAGCATGGTGTATGTACGTTGCTTGGTGCTTGGTGTGAAGGGGCAAGAAGCCTTAGTGTGTGTGCCTAGCACCAGGTAACTCGTAGCAAACGCTACTAGGCTCGGCCTAGCTAGTGCTACGTTGGGTGGTGGAGGCACATGCACCAAGTTTTATAGTCCGGGGTCGCTAGACGACCTTGGCTTGCATATCGCACGTACCTAGTGCGTGAGCCACTTGAATGCTGTTGGCTTCATGTTTACTTATTTTGCCGTTTTAATTATTTTTAATTAATTATTTTAGTTTTAATTAATTTTAATTAAATTATGAGGCTAGGCCTCGGTTTTTGAGCGGCATTTGCAAAATTTAATTTTGGAAAATATTTGGGTTTACCGGCTTAATTAATTGGATTAATTAAGATGTATGCGGAATTTAGTGGGAGCTTCAATTATTAATTGCGCTAATTTACATAATCAATTAATTAACTTTGAACTAGTTTTAATTAGGTATGTTAATTGGATTAACGACCTAAATTAGTTACTGGTTTGCGCGCGTTTTATGCATTGTTACTTGTTTTATAGTTGTAAAATGCATGGGTCATTCACAAATAGTGAATGGATGAATAGAATGTATATTCTCTCACAGGTTTTATAAAATGGCAACTAGTGGGGCCTGATTAGGATAGAAAATACGGACTGCGATCCGTGATGTATTTTTGTAAATCTAAATGCGGTCTGCGAATCGTTGAGTATTTTTGTACCTTAATTTTAGATTAGTCCTAATCGTAGATATTAGTATTTGCATAATTATGGTCATGTCTTAAAGACAGAGGATCTTGAAAGACGAAGCCATGAAGTTGCAAAAGCTGTCCCTTGAAGACTTGAATACTCAAGGGGTCATGCTAGTTGCTAAATGCATCTTTATTTATGTTTTCGATATATATATTTATGAATATTTATATATGAATTATATGTTAGATGCATGTTTAGGATTTCGAATGTTGTGATGATTAATTAAGTTCACTTAAATCAACCAACATAGAAACCCTAGGTCCCTAAAATATTGAGTGAAATTGCCATTCCAAAACAACACTTATCGACCTATTGAGTGTAGTGATGGGATACGCCAAAGCGAGGTATCACTATTACTCCCTAGGATACATAAGGCATACCGGGTATGCAAGTTGGTTTTGGTTATACTCAACGATATGAGTGATGGAGTCCTAACATGTCGTGGCGAAGTGGATAAGTTGTTGAGAGAGCATTAGATGCGACGATTTATCCAACCAAGAGTGGCTTGGAGCCATTAGCAAAGCGTTGCTTACCTTAGGAGATTGAGTGTTAAGACAAGCCCAAGCATGCCTAACTACTCTTTGTTTATTTGGATCTTGGAATCAACTTATTCTCACCAAAACGGGGACAATTTTAATGTGTGAATAAGATATTTAAATAAGTTTGATTAAAATGCATGATTTCAATCTTATTTAAGTATTATGAATGGTTTTTCATTTCAAATTCTTTCAATTGTAGAATCATGTCTTCAAATAACTCAAACAACCAATTCTCGTTGCGCTCAATTCTCGACAAGGAGAAGTTGAGTGGGCCAAATTTTCTTGATTGGCAAAGGAACTTGCGTATAGTTCTCATGTAAGAATAAAAGGAATATGTCCTTGATGAGGAAATGCCCGTGACTCCCAATGAGGAGGTGACTCAGGCTGCCCTAAATCGATGGCAAAGTGCCAATCGGGATGTCAAATGCATCATGTTGGCCACAATGTCTCTCGAGCTTCAAAAGACTTTCTTTGAAAAGGAGAGATCTTTTGAGATCATTTCTGAGCTGCAGAACATGTTCCAAGAGCAGGCTTGAATTGAAAGGTTTGAAACCCACAGGCAGATCCTTGAGAGCAACCTCAAGAAAGGACAACCAGTCAGCCCACATGTACACAAAATGATAGGATTGTTTGAGAACATGGAAAGGCTTGATGCGGGGTATTCAACCGAGATGGAAATTGACATCATTCTCCACTCGTTGCACAAAGGTTATGATCAGTTCAAGATGAACTATAACATGCACAACATGGAGAAAACCCTCACCGAGATTCATGGTATGTTGAAGCAAGCCGAGCAAACGCTCAAAGATGAGGGGAAGCATGACATGCTCATGATAAAAAAGGGCAAGCCATTCAAATTCTCAGGCAAGAAGAAGAAAGGATTTAAGGGGAAGGGTAAGAAAAAGACCTTTCCGCCTAACTCTAAAGCTACCAAGGATAACAAGGAGAAGAAGGTAGAGCCTTCTAAATCTGATTTTGAATGCTTCTATTGTAAGAAGAAGGGACATTGGAAGAGAGATTGCCTCAAATTCAAGGAAGATAAGAAGAACGGAACCGTTGCTTCTGAATCAGGTATATTCATTATAGACTTAAACTTCACTAGCTCAACATCATGGGTATTATATACCGGATGTGGCTCACACCTTTGTTCCAATTCTCAGGGACTAAGGAACATTAGGAAGCTAACGAAGGGAGAGGTTGAACTTTGGGTCGGCAATAGAGCCAGAATTGCAGCCGTATTCGTAGGAACTTTCAATTTGTCTTTGCCCTCTAGGCTTGTTTTTTAACTTGAAAACTGTTTTTATGTTCCCAACATTACCAAAAACATTATTTCAAATTCGGTGTTGGACGCCAAGGGTTTTGAATTTCGAGTAAAGGACAATGAATGTTTGTTAATCTCGATAATGTTTTATATGGTATTGCACATTCTGAAAATAGTCTTTATGTGCTTTCTTTAGACAAACAAGTTTATAATGTGAATAATACCGCCAAAAGGGCTAAGACCATGGAGTCAAATCAAACATACTTGTGGCATTGTCTGGCCACATTAACATCAAACGCATCAAGAAACTTCTACAAGAAGGTGTTCTTGACTCTTTCGATTTGCAATCGTTTGAGAATTGCGAAGGATGTTTATTAGGCAAGATGATTAAGCAGCCATTCTCCAAGCTGGGAGAAAGGTCAGGAGACTTATTGGGTCTAATACACACCGATGTATGTGGACTAATGAGCTCTGCCACAAGGAACGGACATCGATATTTTATCACCTTCACAAACGACTATAGTAGATATGGTTATATCTACCTCATGTCGCACAAATCTGAATCGTTTGAAAAGTTCAAAGAATTTCAGAGTGAAGTTGAAAATCAGCTTGGCAAGAAAATCAAAGCCCTTCGATCAGATCGAGGTGGTGAATACTTGAGCCAAGAATTCGATGACCATCTGAAAGAAAAGGGTATACTTTCAGAATTGACTCCTCTAGGAACTCCATAATGGAATGGAGTATCCGAAAGGAGAAATCGAACCTTGTTGGACATGGTACGATCAACAATGGGTCTTAGTGATCTTCCTATCTCTTTCTGGGGACACGCACTTCTAACTGCGGCACTAACACTGAACCGTGCTCCATCAAAAGCTGTACAAAAGACTCCATACGAGTTATAGACGAAGAAACCTCCTCGGTTGTCTTTTCTAAAGATATAGGGATGCGAAGCATATGTCAAGAAATTGATTTCTGACAAACTTCATCCCAAATCTGATTAGGTTTACTTTCTAGGTTACCCAAAAGAAACCAAAGGGTATTACTTCTACAATAAATCCGAGAACAAAGTGTTTGTTGCTCGTGAAGGTGTCTTTTTGGAGAAGGAACACCTTTCCAAAATGACAAGTGGGAGGAAAATCGAACTCGATGAAGTTCGAGAGGACGAGCAACAAAATCAGATTGACAGTCAAAGTGCTCAAACAGTATCTGTTGACGCTAGTCAAAATGGTCAAAATGTGCAATGTCAAACCAACAATGCAAATGCTTAGTCCGTTAACCTACGTAGGTGTCAGAGGCCGAGATCTCAACCTGATAGATATCTTGGTATAGTATTAACCGAGAATCAGGATATCCTGATTATGGATGGAGATGAACCGACAACCTACAAGCAAGCGATGGCAAGCACCGACTCTGCTAAATGGCAAGAGGCTATGAGATATGAAATGGATTCCATGTTTGAAAATAAAGTCTAGGACTTGGTTGACTTACCCGAAGGTTACACACCTATCGGATGTAACTGGATTTTCAAGTTGAAAACCGACAAAGATGGAAATGTATTCATTTACAAAGCTAGATTGGTAGCAAAAGGTTACATGCAAGTTCATGGTATTGATTACGATGAAACCTTTTCTCCAGTCGCAATGCTTAAATCCGTTCGGATCCTCCTAGCGATTGCTGCATAATACAATTATGAAATATGGCAGATGCACGTCAAAACCGCCTTCCTCGGTGGTATTTTGGAAGAAACTGTGTATATGACAAAGCCTGAAGGTTTTGTCGACCAAAACAATGTTGGGAAAGTTTGTAAGCTTAAAAAGTCCATTTATGGGTTGAAGCAACCTAGCAGGAGTTAGGATCTGGGATTTGATGAAGCCATCTGTAAGTTTGGTTTTATCAAGAATCCAAATGAATCTTGTGTTTACATGAAGGTCAGTGGGAGTGACTTCGCCTTCCTAGTCTTATATGTCGATGACATATTGCTCATTGGAAATAGCATTCCGTTGTTAGAGTCTGTAAAGGCCTGGCTCGGAAAGTGTTTTTCAATGAAAGACTTGGGAGAGACTCAGTACATATTAGGCATCAAGATCTATAGGGATAAATCGAAAAGTCTGATTAAATTGAGCCAAAGTACTTATATTGATAAGGTACTGGCTCGATTCGACATGAAGGAGGCCAAGAGAGGTCACTTACCCATGTCACATGGCATAACCCAAGCAAGAAGTAATGTCCACAGGCACCTGATGAGCGGGAAAGGATGAATCAGATTTTATATGCTTCGATTATTGGATCGATCATGTATACCATGATATGTACTAGGCCCAATGTATCGTATACCTTGAGTGCTACGAGCCGTTACCAATCAGACCCAGGAGAGGCCCATTGGACAGCGGCCAAGAATATCCTAAAGTACCTGAAAAGGAACAAGGATAAATTCCTGGTGTATGGTGGTTTAGAGGAATTAGTTGTTGAAGGTTATACCGATGCGAGCTTCCAGAGAGACAGAGACGATTTCAAATCGCAATCTGGATATGTGTTATGTCTAAATGGAGGAGCATTTAGTTAGAAGAGTGCCAAGCAGAGCACAACTGCGGATTCTACAACTGAAGCCGAATACTTGGCAGCTGCTGAAGTGGCAAGGGAGGCTGTTTGGATTTGTAAGTTCGTTGGTGAACTTATTGTTTTACCCTCCATCAAGGGTCCAATAGCCCTCTATTGTGACAATAATAGAGCTATTGCTCAGGTCGCTAGAGAGCCAAGGGAACATCAGAAGGTCAAACATGTCAAGCGGCGGTTTCACATGATTCGAGAATCGGAAATCAGAAGGTGAAATCAGAATTTGTAAAGTTGGAACGGATGACAATGTAGCCGATCCACTTACTAAACCTTTGCCTCAAGTGAAGCATAACAAGCACGTTAAGGCAATGGGAATCAGGCACGTTGGAGACTGGCTTTGATTTCCCTGTTTAGTGTTTTTGTTAAATTTGAACATTTTAATGTAAGACACTAAGAAAAACCATTCAAGTTTCGGAGTAATTTAAATTTCATGTAATATTTTATCGCTCCGTTTGCTATTTAATTGTGGTTTAGGATTAAATAATGAGTCTATTCGATTATGAGAATATTCAAAATAGGGTATTAAGACCAGTCTTGGTAAGGAAACACCTATTAAGTGAACATTGAATATTATAATCGAGAATTATCCCTAATCAAGGTCATTTACACGATGGACGATTAATGACCACTTGAGATTAGTGTGTAGTTTGATTTACAGCACCGTTTCTTGTGCTACAAGGACATGATTGTCATAAATCATTTGCACATGTATTGGTTTAGAAGCATACTGGATCGACCTATGAGAATACTTTAAGAGATTAAAAAAAAAATAAAGCGTCATAAGTATAATTCTCATTATGGCTATCGGAACCTATTTCCTCAACCATTAGTATTGTGAGTTCTCTTGTTTGAGTACTAGTCCGCTTTGATGTTGTCAAACGTCTGCCGTAAAAGGGGATTATAATGGCAACATCGGGCGGCTAGGTCCTCTCAGTAAGAGAAGCTACATTACAAGACTGAGAATGTCCCCCCTACTAAAATAGGGAAGATGTCTTTGTTGTTTACAAGGCCTCTCGAAGAGCGAGACTGTAAAATGCATGGCCGTGCTCGGATGGAATTTAAAAATCATCTAATTATTGACAATCGGACTCGGGATTGAGAAATACTTCTGGACATAATAAGGATGACGAATAAATCTTACCTTATAGTTCATGAAGAGACATTAAGTCACATAGGAAAAAGGCTATACACTAAGAGCGCACTTGTCCGGAAGGACAAGTGGGAGATTGAAAGGAATGGTGTCCTTCGAACAAGTGTATTATTCCGATAGAGGGTTCAAAATATTAGAAAGCTAATTATTTAGTGAGGTCAAGTGATCAGAATGCCTGGGTGGAGGCCGCTTCCGATCAGTAATATTAATGTGTAATTAATATTACAGCTTAATCTTGACTGAACCCTTCGGGTCACACCCAAGCAATTAACGAACCGATGCGAAGAGTTAATTCGGAAGAAATTAAGGAGTCGCCCGAGTAATTAATATTTAGACAGCGGAAATTCGACTTGGAGTGTCAAAACCGAGCATCGAAAGTCGAGTTGAAAATAGTAAAAGACGAGACGAGAAAACTACTAATAAATCAACAAAATTACCAAAATACCCCTAGCATCGGAATGCCTCGAGAAAACCGAGTGCTAGGGGCATATGGCCTAGCAAGGTGGCAAGCAAGCGTACCAAGCCAAGCCTAGGCTGGCTGGTGCATGCTAGCACACCATTGCTAGCAGCTTGCCAAGGATGGCAGCCCGCACCATGCGCGAGGCATGCTAGCAGGCAAAGGCTAGCAGCCCGCACAAATGTGCGAGGGATGCTAGTTGGCCACGGCTAGTAGCCCGCACAAATGTGCGAGGCATGCTAGCAGGCTGTAGCTAGCAGCCCGCACCTTGGTGAGTGCCATGCTGGTAGCAAGCCTCGCCAAAGCAGCTCGCACACTTGGTGCGTGGCCTACTGGGCCAAAGGGTAAAGCAGCGGCTGGAAGCCCACCTTGGGTGCCTTGGTGCCCAAGTGGTGGGGTGCCACGTGGCGCGAAGTAATTGGCTTAAGGGTGGTGTGTTTGCTGGCTATGGGAGAGGAGTAGGGAGCAAGTTTGGTCCCCCCTTCTCCAAATGGTCCTCACCTAACCTCTCTTGTGAGCATGCCACTTGTTGATTTATTAATAGCTTGATTATTAATTTTATTTTTGATTTAAAAATAAAATGGAAAAATCAATTTTCCCACATTGATGGAAGAGCAAATCTCACTCTTGTTTTCCTTAGAAATACCCAAGTTGAGGTATTGGGAAAATTGCTTGACTAAGTGTTGAAAAAGGCATCGCCATTGTGAAAACCTTTGAACACAATTAATTACTCGGGTTTTAGGTCAGGCTAAGCTAACTCCTAAGCATTGGACCATTTTCGGTGCTCGGGTTGCGGGTGGACTTCTTTGGAGGTCCTCGTGCGAGCGGGGCTTAGAGCTTTCAAAGTAAGAGTTCTTTTAGTAAGCGAAGCACGCGCCAAAGGTATTAATCTCTTTCTTAATCTTGTTGTTTAAGTTAATTATGCTTTATGGTTATAATTATTGTGAGTGTGGTCTTGGCTCGGGTTTTCTTCCGCGATAAGTCGGACTCATCAAAACCCAACACCCGCCTCCACCTCCTCCGCAAGCACAACCGATAGTTGATCCCATTGATCCTTTAAGAATTGATGTGATCAAACAACTGCAAAAGAGTAAGGTGGAAATGAATGTATGGAAGCTTTTGACTACCTCCTGCGAGCATCGAAAGGCTGTGATGAATTCTCTGCTGAAAATCAGAGTTTATTGTGGTATGACTTCTCAGGGGATAGTTAGCTTTCTCACTACAGAGTTACCGATTACCAGCAATTTGATTACGTTTTCGGACAAGGATTAGCCCCTAGAAGGGGATCAGCACAACAAAGCCTTACACCTACTGTGGTGTGTAGGCAGATGAATGTCCTTATGAGCCTACTCGATTATGGCTCAACAATCAATGTATGTCCGCTTCGTACTGCGAAGACACTTGGAATAAGAGATGAAGAATTGATTCCCTCCACGCAAGGGATTCATGCTTATGATAATACTCGCCATCAAGCCGTGGGTACTATCATGTTGAATATCACTACTAGAGCCATTGAACGTTGCGCCAAGTTTCAAGTGGTGGACATTAAGGCTTCTTTCAATCTGTTGTTAGGCTCCCTTGGCTTCATGAGCTAAAGGCGATCCCATTGTTGCTGAACCAGAAAGCCAAAGCTATAGTGGGAGGAGTTCCAATCACCATTGATGCCTCTCCTATGTGTATCTAGGTTATTGACACTCCCTTTGTCCATGTCGAGCATGATGAGGAAGATGAGGGTCTTTGGGGGTTTTCTCTAGAGAACGTTCTCATGATCGAAGAAGAGGAGAAGTGTCATCTCGACTTCGATCCTTATTCAAATGTTAATATCAATGCAATCATGAAAAAGCAAGAGCATTTCCCTAGAATGACCATTGGACTCAAAAAGAAAATGGCTGAGCTTTGGGGCTATCTTGGTGCACCCAAGAAGGACACTTTTGGCTTGGGATTCAAGCCAACAAAAGAAGATATGAAGCAAGATTTGCTTAAAATGAGGGCTTGCAATAATGCTCGGGCCATCAAAATAGAAATGACAATGGATTCCTCTCCCTTCACTTTCAATGGTCAGTTATCAAGAAAGGGGAGGACTATCCATGCTATGAATTTTTCGAGCCTTTCGTCCACAACGGGAGGCGCGAGTTAGGATTCAAAGTATTTTTGGATTGTGACTTCATTGATGAAGGTGATTTGTTCCTTACAACTAGAGAACCCACCAGTCTAAGCTTTGATGATATGAGCATTTCGTAATTTATAGCCAAAGGAGTCCAGAAAAGCAAAAAAGTTATCTAGTTGCACGCTCAAAAGCACCGCTGCTTTATTTGTGCACCGCGACACGGTTATGGACACCGTGTCACGTGACAAAGTACCGTGGCGGGACATCCTACACTGTGACACGGTATTTACCACATGTCGGGGGTGTTTACGCGTCACCAATTTTTATCCTCGACCTATTTTTTCCGGATTTTCTTTTGTTTCCTTAACCGTTTCTCCTTCAAACTCCTAATAAAATTCTCCCTTTATTTTTATTATTTTATTTTTTTATTTCTTTTTAGGGAAGTTGTAAAACTTGTCCCATTTTATTTTTTTATTTCTTTTTATTTTGGGAAAGTTGCAAAACTTGTCCCGTTTTATTATTTTTTTTCTTTTTATTTTGGTGAAGTTGCAAAACTTGTCCCATTTTACTTTTAATTTTTTTTTTCTTTTTATTTTGGGGAAGTTGTAAAACTTGTCCCATTTTACTTTTATTTTTTTTGTTTCTTTTTATTTTGGGGAAGTTGTAACACTTGTCCCATTTTACTTTTATTTTTTAATTTTTATTTCTTTTTATTTTGTGGAAGTTGTAAAACTTTTTCCTTTCTTTGTATTTTTTCTTTTTGGAAGAAGGTCGGCACCCTCCACTTACGAGAAACTATGGATTTTTTTTTGCGTCGTTAATAAAGCATTGTTAATAAATACACAATCACACACAAACAGTTATAAGAACACACTAACATACACACTAATCGAATAAATAAAGTTTCAAATACAGAAAATGTGAATAAAATGTACAAAGTAAGTCATGATACATAAATAATGTCAAGTGTCATCAACCAAGTACATAATAAAAACCCTCGGTCAAAATTCTCCAGATCCGGAAGAACTAGGATTAGTGTCTTGCTGAGGCTGCAAGTAAGGGAATGGCGCACCAAAAAGGCCCTCCATCATCCGAGTACAAGGAGAAGTGTCCTTACTAGTCCCTGCCACTCATGCAGAAGACAAAGTCATGGCAGGTCCTAACCAACTGGTAAACTGCGTAGGCTGACCCCAAGACGTAGGTATCGTCGGTGGAGGAATCATCCCGAACACTGGAACCTAATGTAGGCCCTGATCCACAGGAGTAATGATCGGCCTAAGCTAATGCTGTGAAGGCTGAAATGGATGGGAAGATAGAGGATGCTGCCACTGGGTTTGAAAATGCTGGAATGGCTGAGAAGATTGAGGCTGCTGCCACTGGGTCTGAGAATGCTGACGAATCTCAAGGGGTCGTCTGCGGTGACTAGTCTCCCCCTCGTCCGAGCCTCTATGCCCTCGAGCGCGAGCAAGAACTCTGTCGCCTCTGTCGCTCCTGAAAGATACAAAATGAGAAGTTATCAACGGTGTAAGATAAAACAAAAAGTAAATCTGGAAAAAATAGGCGAATATACCTTATAAACATCGTCTAAACCACTTCGACAACTCGCACCGCATTGCAGCTTTATAATGCAATATTTCAGAGCATCAATCAGCTTCATCATGCCCATCATATCCGAGTGTGTGACCTTAAAGCAAGAAATCAGTAACAAGCAATATTAAGAAAAGTGAAAGCTGTGTCAAAAGGCTTACCGGGTTGAACTCCTCAGGCAGGGACTCTTGCGCCTGTCTAAAACCCTCTAGTGCATCAGCAATATGATCCGCGACCATACCAATCGACCCCAGGTAACGGACGGACTGGGACGGGATCTCAATCCTCCCCCTACGGTGAGCAGTTACCTAAAACATGATCGAATAATCAAGTTATTCGATGGTTTAAACAGGGATTACCACAAAGAAAATTCTCAAAAATCAAACCTCAGAAAGACGGGGTAGAGGAGCTAAGTAAAGAAGCAGATCCTGTGAATAATTGTCGTCCATACGCACGAGCTCTCGCCAAGAAAACTGATAGCGTTCTCTTCCACTCACAAGCGCCTCCAACGAGCGTGAGTGCAACATCGACGCAGGCGAAGGCAATGGCACTACAAAGCGGTCAACGCTGCGCTAACGGACTACGCACTCTCAAAGATACCAGGCAAGATGTGGTGTATCAAAGAAGACGGTACGATATGTCGAGAGCTCCTAAGCTTGGGAAGGTCAGTCAACCCAGCCCAAGGTCGATATTGAATCTCGACCGAGACCTGAAAACGATAAAAGAATACAAAGAATGTCGAGAAATAATATCAAAATGAAAGAAATACACTATAAAGTCAATCCTTACGCCAACAGTGGTGGTACCCCGGCGCAGCAACCCTCGTAGACTCGGTACTGACTCCCCTCAAGACTTGCCTCGGTCACGCCAGCTGGCACCGATAAGAAAATCGTGGACCGCTCCCCAACGCCATCTAAGGGCTAATCCTGGAAAGTACTCATAGAACCATAGCTGCTACAAGAATAATCTTTAAGTACATGAGCCAAACCGGTAAAAGCAAAACACGAAGACAAAGGATCGTCACCTCTACAACTCTCCAAACACTATAGACGGCAACAGGAGACTGATCGTTCAGCTGCTTACATCTATGACGCACCGACGAGAGTAGATCAGGATACCCTAGACTAGCCCAACTAAAGGAGCCTATCTCAGTGATCTTGGTTAGAGACGGCAGGTAGCAGAGAAGTGCATGAGAACTCCAATCATGAGAAAGAGTCCCGGAAATAAGGATCAAGATGAAAATCCGTACTCGCTGCTCAGGTTTCGTCTCAGCAATATCCAAACCATGAGCAAGAACAAAATCCGACTCTGACTGCCCATTCCTAGGACCACCCGAGGCACAATCCGAGTCCTGATATGATGAACAACAGGACCTAGCAAGTCCGGTACCTCACTCGCCCCCCAAGTGAGGTCAGGTATCTGCTGAACGGGCCAAGCAGTGAAACGCAGGCCGCTGATCATGCTGAAATCGAGAGGAGTCACCGTTATCTCTCCCCAAGAGAAGTGGAAAGTGTTGGTAGTATTCCAAAAATACTCCAACAAGGCTCGGACGACTGTCGAACAACAGCCTCGGGGGGTGCAAAATCCTACAACCGCTGAGTAAAAATCGTTTAAACTAGTAGACTCCCACAATGCGTTGGTAACGGGATATCTTATGATGAGCCTGTATAGCCGGGGAATCAAGTCTCCAGCTCAAAACCCATGATGGAGAAGTACACCATCGACTAATCCAGCAAGTGGACGGTGAGAAACATGGTTCTCATGACAGAAAACTAGCTCGTCTAGTGTCCACGATGGTGGGGTCCACTTACACTTGCTCGTAGAGGGGCGAGGCTCGGGCTCCAAAGCCTCGTCCATATCCTCGCGAACCAAGGGAGTGTCCTCTCTCAAGGCCTAACGCCGGCCACGAGTAGAAATATCTCGGTCTTGTTGTCTAGGCATGCTATTATGTTAAAAAACGATAAAAATCTAAATACTTAGCATCATTTCCTAAGTTATTTAGTTATTTATTCAAAATAACATGACAACTACCTAAAGTCACATTTTCTGTAATACTCTAAATCTAAAAATTAGCAAAATAATGGAATCATTTCTAATATTTAGGTTCTCCATGATACACTAACACTACAGTTTTCCTAGCCGCATGATACTATGTTCTCCATGACAATGTAGTATATATGCAAAACAGAGCATGTTTCGAAATTTCACGTCTGCAAATCATAGCATGTTTTACAAGATCTACAACAATTATATCATCATTTTAAGTGACAACACACAACAAGAAAAACATGAACACCATTTACGCACAAAGTAGTACCAAAAATGGTTATTTGTTCATTTCTTCACCAAATCATGCAAACTTGGTCTCAAATTGCTCACAAAAACAACATACATACATAAAACAAGCAAAATCATTGCAAGAATTTCAGCATAAAAGCTCAAAATAAAAAACCCCCCAGTTTGATTTTTCAAGGGTTTACATACGAAAATCATTCGTTTGAAGCAAAATTCGAGACTAAAGGCAAGAAAAATTACATAGATCCCTGTAGAAATTCAAAAATGAGAAAATTTATAAGAAATTTGAGTGAATTTGATGAAGAATCAAGAGAGCAAGCTCGAAAAATTGCAGCAGCAGGGGCGAAAGAACTCGAGCAGCGAAGAAATGAAAATGAAATGAGGAAGAAGTCATGGTTTTCGAATTTAAAGACAAAACAAAAGCACCATGACACGGTATATTTTGTTGCGTGACGGTACCAGGTGTCGTGTCACGGTGCCGTTCGTCATGACGCGGCAAAACAACAGCGTAAAAGGGAGTAGAAACAGAAAAATTCAAGCGTGCGTGACTAATTAAGCAGAAAGAAAAATGTCGCGTCATGAAAAAGAACATCGTGTGACGGCAGAACATGCCACGTCACGGTGCGTAGCCATGTGACTCGGTAATTGCGCCTGTCCTGCAAACTGCAGGAATCTTCAGCGAATATTCCAAAGCATCATTTGACCAGTTTGAACGGCTTTCCGCAACATTTTGACAGTTATTTTTTCACCAAATACTCGTGGGAAATTCTAACTGATATTTAAATGGCAGGCGTCGTTTGAGGTGTGCCTACGTTAAACATGTGTGAATATGCTTGACACTCATAGGAAGTGGGAATTGACATTATATGATTAAGGAAAAGGAAAGTAGGGAGCCGCGAACAAGTTTTTAAGGAACTTGTAAACCGTTCACGAGGATCATAAAAGGCAACCACGAATAAAGGGACAACGATAGGCTACAACGATTGACCTGTGAAGGTTATACCCCATTCATAATCCATGAGATTACTAACTCCATATGGTTCGGAACCACGAAAGGAGGATCGGGGATGATGGTACGAAGTGAGTTATTGAGTCACATTCGTCCGTATTGGCCTCTACTCGATTCTTATAGCGAAAAGTGATTCCTGCGATCTCAAAGGCATACAAACAGAGATTTAATTTGCTCCAAACTATTATTATGCTAAATTGGTTGAAAATTAATGCTACATATAATTCAAAAATATTGTGATCACTTCAATTAACAACAAGATCAAAAAGGAACCTAAGCCTGTTGTCCAAATTATCTTATTAGCCATGATATTCAATTACATATTCCCTTTAAACATGCAATATGGTGATCAATAAATATAATAAAAATCAACATTAATATTGGAAGCAATTCAACAATAAATCCAATAATAAATTTATGACAAACAGAATAAAAATCATTAGAAAAATAGTAGAAATAAAACGAACATGATTCCTTACGTTGATTTTGTTTGCTTGCAGCTACAAAATAATAAACGCGTTAGTAACTTCAAGGAAATCAATAAAAATAATTGAAATTAAATTAAATTAAGATTGATTTGGGGCCAAAC
This sequence comes from Chenopodium album, assembly GCF_948465745.1. NCBI lineage: Eukaryota > Viridiplantae > Streptophyta > Magnoliopsida > Caryophyllales > Amaranthaceae > Chenopodium > Chenopodium album. The sequence goes on along the minus strand of NC_137850.1, from coordinate 24,802,447 downwards.
CCTCAAACTGTTCTACCTTTCACGCCTTGGTTTAATGACGGAACCTCGGGTAAAGTACGGACTCCTTGGTGTGCTTGGGGGGAAGTATTGTGAGAGAATAGGGTAGGCTAGTGTTTAGGCTAGAGCATAGAAGAGAGAATAATTTGATGCCCCGAACTACAGAAAGGAGGGGGGTATTTATAGAGGAAATCAGTAGGGGGATCACTGTGACAACCGTGGGCACCGTGACACGGTGTGTGTATCGTGACACGGTACTGGACACCGTGTCACGGCATTGTCCACCGTGGTGCGGCACAGGGCGCCGTGTCACGGTGCACAATTTTGCCCACAAAAGGTCTAAATTCATTCCTTACCTGATTCTTAATAGGAAAAATTGTTATTATTAATCCCAACTTTCGGCCGTTTACTTTAATTAATCCAACTACCGATTATTTTTGAATAATCCCAACTTTGGGGGGCGTTTTCTTTTATCAAGTCAAATGACCGGTGACCTGATTAAAAGGTAACTTTTTTATTTTATTTTTCTTAAATACCAAGTGCCGCAATTTCATTAGTCAAAAAAATTAATAAAAAAAAACCAAACCACCTAGTTCCACCGTAGCCCCACCTCCCCTCCCTCTCAGCCCCTACCGGAAACCACCATCTCCTTCCTAACCCGACCGAAAACCAGCGAGAAACCACCACCTTCTCCCCAGCCTGACCGAAAACCACTGAGCAACCACCATAACACTACCTCGTTCATTTAAAACCACCTACAACCCTCTTTTCCCCCGAAACCACCGTAACACCACTCCCTCTTCCTTTCCCTTAAAGCCACCATTTTCAACCTTAACTTCCTCTGAAACCACCACACCCCCACTTCCCCTTGGATGAAAACACCACAAGCCAGCCAAAAACACCACAGCCCAAAAAACAAATTGCAAATCCTAAAATCCAAATGTCCTCCCCTGCTTCCTCTTTCATTTTGGCATCACCATCAATATTCACCATTAATCTATCATCACCATAAAAATCGTGGTTGTTAGATTATGTAGAATTTATGCTTATTGCTGCAATTTGTAGGGCTGTCGATTTCGATTGGTGCTATGAGCGATTGTTGACGGTGGTTGAAGTGGTGGTGGGGCTGGGTTGGGGTCACTTTCTAGGGGGGGAGAAGGTGGTTTCGTGTGAGGGGTTGGGTTAGGGTAGCCGGTGGTGTTAGCGTGGGGGTTGGTTGGAGTGATTTAATTAACTTTTTTTTTTCATTTTTTGATTTTATTTTTAAAAATTTGATTTTTTGTGGACAAATAATGGGTTGGCACGTGTCCAATAGCCAGGTATAACAGGTCATTGGCTTATGTTGACTGATTTGGGTCTAATGAAAGAAAATACACCCTAAAGTTGGGATTATTCAGGAATAATCGATAGTTGGGATTAATTAAAGTAAATGGCCTAAAGTTGGGATTAATAATAATAATTTTTCCTTCTTAATAATTAAATTCAGTATTTTTAAGTGACGTTTCATAATTCTGGGCTTATTTAGGTAATTATTCATTAATCGGGCTCAATTAATAAATAATACGAAATGAATTAAAAGGGTTCGGGCCAAAATATAAATTGGACTATATATTGACTAAACATTAGGACTAATCCGTGAGCTGGGTTTGATTGAATATGGATTTTAAGCACTCCCAGGATTAAATACTCGACTCGACCAATAATGGCGGTGAAAGATTGTTCATAATCGGGTTTGGTTTCGGGGAGACTTTTAGATGTCTACAACATCAGGATGTGAAAGTTTACCTTTTAGTGGAAGTGCTTTTCTTATCAGGGCAATGTGGGCAAAAGAATGGTGCATTTGCAGCAATGCCACATCGCTTCCCACAATTATAACAACCAATGTAAGCAACAACATTGCTTAGTTTTGCATCTAGAATTGTGATTGTCAGCGTGTATACTTCCTCCTGGACAGTGTTGTCGACTTGAATGAAATATTATTAGTTTAGAAGAAGACTTAGGGGAGCAAAGGGATAAGGTATAGTTGTTTAATGAGATTACATTTTTGTCAATGATTTGATCAAGTGTTCTGGGAACTGGTTCAGTGCCTACAATCATGAACTCGAGTTGCCTTGCCATGTAGTCAGCAATGATGTCTGGATGTGCATGGGCCCTAATGATAAAACAAAGGCAGAAGTAGGTGATTAATTAAGGGAGCTCAAACCTAATTTTATGAAGTTGCATTATAATGTGAATGTGCAATGTTATAAATAATTATGAGTAATAAGGTTGTTCGATCACCAAGCTCTTAAGGCATCAACTTTTTCACCAATGGGTGTTGGGTCAATTGTTGTAGACATGCTTGATTGAAGTAAAAACCTGTGGAATCTAGCATTAGTATTTTTGGTTTTTGTAGCATATATAAAGTGGTAAAGGGTGAAAATATTTGTTACCTGTATGGGTAGCAGGCTTCAAAGAAGTTAAGCTAACAACCAAGAAAGTGGATGCCTAGTCCTTAAAGTTTTCACAGTCAGAAGTTGCAAGTTGTCCCCATGCAGAGATGATCATTGATCGAGTACCAGTGTTGCAAATGCAATAGACTGTAAGTATAACATTGTCTGTAATTATATTGCTGGAGTGTTGTAAAAGTTTTTAAAAGGATAGTTACCTCTCATCAACGACGCTGATATCACGCACATCAGATACTCTGCCTGATTTATATGTCACCTGCCGAATTGCTTTCATGTGGACTACAATCCTTAGCAAATCTAGCAAACAATTAGAAAATAGGTACATTACTTTCAAGAGATGAATGTGTTTCTGAATAGTAATATTTAGTTTAGTAAGGCTAAAAGTATACCAAATCAGTTTGATGGACCACTTTTTTTGGGTACATTAGCATAAGGGATGTAGTATGGAAAAACAGGTCCTTGAGTACGATCGATAGCCTGGATTTTAGTCATCCCTCCAAATGTTAACTCACATTCTCCTGGGAATAAGCTGAATTTTAGGTTACTTGTTCTGATTGGAGCATTAGCTATCTTATACTTTTTCTTGTGTTCAAAGACTTTTTTGAAGTGGTCACATTCATCTCCGAACAAAGTTGCTTTCATGATGTTACCCTGGACCATAGAACAGGAAAAGTCATGTAGAATAGCTGTAAGATACAAATATGCACAAAGCATTTTAAAGTGGTTAGTCTATACTTCCTCATCTTCAAAAACCAGTTTATGAAACCTCGTTTTTTTGGGAGGAGTTCGGACATCAAATTTTTCTTTCACAATGACTCGAACTTTGTATGTTTTGCTTACAGGTGAAAGCTTTGCTAAAGGTGTGTATTTAGGTTTCATCTATAGAATACAAATAAAAATAAGTTTTATCACATGAATTGAAATTAGGTAAGTGACATTTGGTACAGGCCTATGTATTGTTAGTGAGCGCTAAAAACCTACATAAGTAGAATACTATATGATGTACATGTATTGTATAATTTATTATAATTAAATAAGAAAAAAACAATAACAAGTAGTCTTAAATGATTTGGCTTGTATTACATAATTTTGGTGAGTGTTATCAATGTTGAGGCACATAATAGGGTTTTCTATGACCACATAATTATCTAAGGGCACTGCTTTTATTTGTTAGTTAATAAAGTGCCACTTAGGCATATATAAAAGGAAGGTAAGGTTCCAATTTTTTTACAAGGCTTGTTTGCATTTCTTACTCACATTTCTATTTCATTTTTCTCAGAACAAGGTGGAGAACAATGGCATTTAAGGGTAAAGATAAAGTTGATAATAGCGGGCAATGTGAGCTTCCTAAATAGCCTAACTTAGAAGCAATGGAGGACAGGCTTGCTGTTCTTGAGAAAAAGGTGAAGTACCTAGAGACAGTGGTGTCTGCACTTTGCTTTAAGCTGGAAGATAAGAAGCCCAGCCCAAAGAAAGAGGCACCAAAAGTAGGGACTAGCAATCCTCACCCTACTTATTGTTGTGATGAAATTCACCACCATTCAAGCCCTTCATATTCACTTGAAAGTAATGCTTCCTATGGTGGTTCTTTTTAAAGAAGCTCTTAATTTGCAGCTAGCCAGTTGTGGTCTAAGTATTAGTAGTTACTTATTTCTGTTTACTAAGTATTAAGAGCTTTATGTTGTTGTTATTTATGTATTAGCAGTTACTTACTTGTGTTTCTATCTATCAATAGTTTTATTATGTTATTTAGTTAAGTTGTAATGAGTGTTTGGTTCTATGTTATTGTAACTGGTGTTCTGTGGATGTAATGAAAGGTTTTATTTATTTATTATGATCATTTTGTGTATACATTTAATATTAATATTTGCTTAGCAGCAAGTGATTGTCCATTTAACCATATGTCCATTAAACTGCATGAACTTTTGGAGCTAATGTAAATTATAGTGCACATGGTGAGAACTAATGTTAAAAAGAGAACAATGCCAATTTAACTTTAAATTATCACAGGAAATGGTTGTTACTTGTGTGAATCATTAATAACCTAACAGTTGAGTCTTGTGTTATAAAAATATTGGAGGTTAAAAGAATTAGGACTTGCCATGTTAAACAATGTATGTAATCTAGCTACTATGCTATGATATAGTGCAAAGCAAGCAAGCAATAAGCCGTTATAAAGTCATATGAGGAAGGTAACAAAGAAAATGTAAATAAATACAAGCAAATAAATGAGAAGGAGTCAACTTAATGTAAAGCAACTACTTAGTTTCAAAAGAGCATCATTAATGGTGGTACCTTGTTTAAGTGGAACTGCAGGCAGTTATTGGTAACACACAACAATGTAAAAGTAAATTAGCAGAGAGAATAGAAGTGGAGTAAATGGTCTCTTTGAACTATAAGTAACTTAAATAGTAGATAGGTTTTTGAGACCTTAAACATGAATTGTCTTAAATAATAGTGGGTTTTAGAATGTTCTGATACATATTATTGTTCAATAGATAATAAGTTGTATAAAGTGAATTTATATCAAGGAAATCTGCTCTGCGGATAATATCAACAAAAGATACTGTTAAAATGATTGTTGTAATAGTAATTATTTAAGCCAAATATGAAGTGATAGAGGTTTTTTTTTTATTTCTAAAATTCAGATAATGTAGTTGGTAAAAGAGTTGTAATAATTTTAGATGTGAAAAAAGGTAGCATATTACTGAAATTTTGTTTTTTTAATCTGAAATATGGTATTGTCCAGCAGCTAATAAGGTGTATGTAGTGAAATTAAATAAAGCAAATTGTTTTGTGGTCAATAGAGTGAGCAGTTACTGTTGAATGGAGCTGTAAAAAGCAAATATGTTAGCCAAATAGAAATGATAGAAGTTGCTTTACAGAAAATCAGATTTTCTGCTACATTTAAAGTTTATAGTAATACTTTTAGATTTAGAAACCTAGGATTTAACAAATTTTGTTCTTTTTTCTTTGTAACAGCTATGAATGCCAAACCGACCTTTTTGTAAATTTTTTACCCCCTTGTAAGGAGAAATGAATTGCAAGTGTAATGATGTTATTGTAATGAAGTTCATTTTTCTCTTGTTTTGTTAGTGTGTATACGCAATTTGCTTAACCTATGAATTGAAATGTTAATGTATTATAAAAAACTTATGTCATGAAAGCCAAATATCAAGAGAAATGAATTTGAAAAGTGTATATGATCAAATTGAAATAAGAAAAACCTAGCATGCCTGTGTTAGCTGTCTGTTTCATATAGCTCTACATATGAGGAAGGTTCTCTAGTAGATTTAAGAATGACCTGAAACATGGTATTGTTCAGTAGTTAATAAAAAGTACGTAGTTAAATTTTACCTTGAAATTGATGGGATTGTCCAGCAGTTATTAAGATGTATGTAGTTAAATTAATTGAATGAAGGATTATTATTGTAATGAAGCTGTAAAGCCAATATTGTAGCCAAATAAGAAAATGATAGAAATTGCTTTTCACAAAATCAGACCTTGTGAGACATTAAAGGTGTATAGTAAAACTTTTAGATTGGAAAACCTGGGATATAGCTATTATTGTTTTTTTCTCTTTGTAATTGTAGTAAATGTCTAAACTACCTGAATATGTTACTAAAATATTCACATGTATAATATGTTGTTTTTTTTTATATGTTTTTTCTCCCCTTTTAGAAAAAAAAAATTAATAATTCCAAGTGCATTATTGTTATTTTAAGTACACTTTTGGTAGTGTACCAGGCCGTAATGCTATAGCTAAGAAGTGAAATGGTAATGTATTACAAAGTATAGATTTCATGTAAGGCAAAAATGTGCAAGGAGTGTTGCAATGACTTGAAAAGAAAGCATATAAACTGACAGGATAAAGTGTTAGAAAAACATTAGAGCCCATTGGAAATGGCACATATTATATTATACATTAATTTAAGACGGATGTTACATAAAAGCATATTTACCAAAATTATGCTACAAGGATTGAGAACATCCAAATGGCTATGTCCCAATTGCAAGTGAAAAAAAAATGGCATTGCACCAGCATATATAGAATAAGTAAAATGTAATTAGTTTAGACAGGAAGGAGCCTTCAATTAAATTAATAGTTATTGAAATAGTAAGCATAATACCCGTGACAAAGTGCATTATGTTATACCAGATATTTGACAAGGGATAAACCTAGGTCGTTGGCAACTAAGTTCCCCGATCAAAACAAAATTTGTACAACCAAACCCAACCCTAGGCATAGGGGTAAGTCTGAGTCGAACCCTAGGAAATGTGGTATTTACTACGGTCTCAAGCTAAGCTATTCCGAAGCTTAAATTAGGGTTGGTCTAACAAACATAACAATGTAATTAAACGATTACAAGAATGATATAAAGGATGCTAGGGAGTTGGGATCCACATGCACTCATGATAAACACGCTAATTGGGAAAGAAATCGATCAAGCATACAATGCGAGCGAAAGCAAAAAATGCAATCAAAATCGCTCAAAGAACTATTTCCTAGGGTCAAGCTAGATGTCTCTACAAATGACTTCAAAGGAAAATCACAAATTAAGATCAATCGATAATAATAGCTTCCAAATCAATTTTTTGTGTCATTGAAACCTATTATGCAATCTAGCATGATAGTTAAGGTTGATCACTCCTCAATATATCAAAAACATGCACAAATTTCACCAACAAATTTAATCACAATGATGATTAATCAAAATCCCCTAATTAATCATGAATTATCAGTCATACATGCGTCACCCTATCCCTAACAAGTAATCTACTCACTACTCATTGCAAATTTGAACAATAGAACTAATCTAATCACAAATTTCATCATCAACATAGTAATCACAATATGCTCAAACTTATCAAAAATCAAATCAAACAAACAACAAGTAATTCAATCAAAATTAAGAATCGAACATGAAATTGCATTAAATAGTAAAGGATTCTTACAAAACCTTGATTAAAATCAAAGAGGAAGAAGATTGAAAGTAGTATTCATCAACATCACCGAGTTTCTCTCTCTAAAATCTAAGAACAAAACCTTAAAAATCAAGAGCTTCTCTCTCTAAAATTCTAATCAAAATTTAATCAAAAACTAAATATAAAGCTCATTCTATCTCTAGAAATGAAAGAATTCTATATATAGTAAAACTAACTAAGGAGAAGTTAGTTAGACGTCCAAAAGAAACCTCAAAAGGTGCGACCTATCATCCCTTAGCGCGGTCGCAACAAAGTGGGTACGGAACAGGGGAGAGAGAGATGCACGGCCGCTCCTGGCCTCTCCACGGCCGCCCCAGCCACCTGCGCGGTCGCTCCTCCCTCGCGCGCAGCCGCGCCTGGGAGCAGGGGTGCTTTTCTTCGTGCGCTCGATGATGCCCCCGTGCGTTCCACATGATGCATGTTGGGGAGGCAGTCACTTGAGGCCTTTACGGTGGGTTTAACACCGTCTTCAATGTCCACGTGGCATGAGAGCGTGGCCTTAAAGACTTGACTCTTGCACTCCAACACCTTTAAGCTTCAAGAGGAAGAATTAGGATGCATCCCAAGCCTTGTATGCCTCGAGAGAACGCCAATGAGCTTCTCAAACATCACCATCTTCCTAAAAGCAAAGAAAAGCAAACAAGTAAAGGAGAAAATGCAAAATAGACTAAGAAAAGCAAGAAAATAAGGAAACAACTAAAGAAAATGCAAAATAGAGAAATTACAAGTAAAGCTACAGAAAAAGAGGTAAAAGAGATGCTAAAGTAATGTAAAATCATCCTAAAAGAAGCTAAATGTGTGCCATAAAATGGCACTCATCAAACTCCCCCAAGCTTAACTTTTGCTCGTCCTCGAGAAAAACAAAGCAAGAAGAAATAGGATGAAAGACTTATTCAAAAAAGGAAAAAGAAAGAAAGAGATAAGAATATACACTAAGACTCACTTTCGTAGGAATCACGGTTGTTTTTAGCTACAACAAGCCCTTTAAACCCCAAAGTCACCAATGAGGACGAGTGAGGTCTCGTAAGGGTATCCTAACAGTTTGATCCATAACTCTTGGTAAAATTGAGGCAAAATCATTGAAAGAAAGTAAAATAAAAAATTCAAACAAATAGCTTTTGACATGGACTTTTGCAAATGATCAAATGCAAGTGAATAAACAACTTTCTATACAATAGGGGTATGCATTTTCCAAGATATCCAAGGTTGACTGAAACATAAGATATGCTAAGCGTAGAGAACTATTGAGGCACAATTCACCTTCATTCCAACCAATCTTACCTTGTTCTCCCCACTAGCTTCAAATCTACCTTTAGTGAGCGTCTCAATGGTTCCTCGAAGGAACCGAAAAAGAAAGAAGTTTAAGGCTACTCAACATCTCAACTATTGCATATCGCTCTATAGGTTTGACCTACATCTCCCTCCATTGACTTGTGACTCAACCACAAAGGTCAAAAGGTCTTGAAAAGGGTTGTAATGTAAGGGTGAAAAGGGTGAAGGTAGGCTAAAATTTGAAATTTGGTGGTATTTCTAAATTGTGAAGCAATGATTGGCCAAATCTCAACACCAACACCCCCAAGCTTACTCAAAGCCAAAATCACAATCATATATACAAAAAGCGTAAGAACGCTTCTCCCCAAGCCAAAATAAAGCATTGTCCTCAATGCTTAGGGAGAAAACCACTCACATCAAAATATTTTCGAAGTTTTTCATTTTTCACATTTTTTCACTTTTGTCAAAGCTTTTTGAATTTGCTTTTCTTTTTCTCATTTTTTCAATTTTTCATTTTTGAACTTTATTGTCCTCGCCTCTTTTGACTATGGACGGCTTTTTCAACTTGCATTTTCTTTTTATTCACAAAATATTTACAACACAAACTTACTTACATTGAAAGAACCAAACAATCATTCATATCCACCAAAACTCCAACAATAGAGACCAAATGCTTCACAAAAACCAATGATGGGAACAAGAATGAAACAAAAGGCTCAAAAGCTAAAGATGTGGCTTGAAAAGAAGGGTATAAGGCTCAAATGGTTAGCAAGAAAGAAAATGTAAACCCAAAACAAAGAAAAGAAAACTATCCTAGAAAAGTAAAAATTACTACCCCGAAAAGATGCCTTTGTCCTTCCTTAGTGGCTCGGTCGTGATCTCGGGAGATGAAGGTCAAATTCTAGATAAAGTATACAATAGCCAAGGATCCATGCACCGCTCAATAAAGAAATTTTGAAAGCAAGAAGAAATAAAACCTTGCATGGTTGTAGTAAAATCTCACTATTAACGTCAAATCCACTAAAGAGAGCAACTCCTTCTTACCACAAACCAATGGAATAAGGCTTCAAGGCCCCAAAAGGTCTAAACCGCTACCTTAGCATACCCTTGACAAGAGGAAAATGTAGGTCGTTATCTACCTCTCCATAGAGCCACAACCTAATTTGTAAACACTCGACCAACCTAATACAAGTATATGGTAAGTCAAGGGTCGAACCCAAAGGAATGAGTAGGAACGATGCTATAGCCTGTTAAGCTAATTCGAAGAATATAAATGGTTGTTGTTGGTAACTAAGATGTCAAAAAGCTAGACAAATCGAAGAATTCAATATGCAAAACACTAGGGATATAGGTTCCACATGCAAGCTCAATGATTATGCTAATTTATAGATCACTCAATCGATTCAACATCACAAGGGACAAACAATAGTTGCAATCAAAGGAATCCAAAAGCTATCTCCTATAAGCCAAGCTAGGGTTCACTATGAATGGCTAATAAGGAAAATCACAATCAAATTCAATCAATTAAAGTAATTCTCAAATCAAGGGTTCATGTCATTGAAATTTGCAATGCAATCTAGATTAATCTTATAGGTTGATCACTCCTAATCTAATCAATCACATGCACAACTATGTCAACCAATTTAATTGCACCATTCAAATCAATTTAGCATCATCAACTAGAAAAAATCATCAATCAAGCATGCTTCCCCTTCTCCCTAGAAACTAATCTACTCACTAATCATGGTGAAATTAAGGAACAAAACAAATTCAATCAAATTCATATTTATTTAAAGCTTAATCAAAAGAAAATCAATCAATAAACAAATTCTAGAGCAAGGAATGTAATCTCAATCAAAATTCAAGGAACTAGAAAGAATTGCATTAAAAGTAAATCAAGGGAAAGAAATCTTACAAACTTTCATTGAATTGAAGAAGGAATTTAAAGATCCAATTGAAATCTAAGATCAAATTCAAGTACAAACAAGTAAATCTTAAGCTTCTCTCTCTACTTTCTCTCTCTACTATTTCTGGAAAATTATGTCTAAAGTACAAAAGTTCGGCCGTGATAAAAAAGAAAGTCAAAAGGTATAAATAGAAAAATCGAGCGAAGGAGGCTGCACGGGGCCGTGCGCACGCACCCACCAGCCGCGCGCGCGCACAGCTGGGTCTGCGCGCACGCACCCCTATGCCCCGCGCGCGCACCCCTGTGTGGTGCTTGAGGCCTTGATCAAAATCCGCGCTCCTAAGCATCCCCATCATCAGTGCACTCGAGATGATGCCCGCGAGCAAGGCAGTCCCAAAATGAGCAAATTGACATGATTATTCACCTACAAAACACAAATAAAACCAAGAGAGAAAGCATAACAAAATAAAACTAAAAATAAAACTATGAATTATCAACTAAAAATATGAAAAACTCGTAAAAACTAATCGAGAACGAAAGTGAATTATAAAAATGAAAAATCAAATAAAACTAAGAAAATTATATGAAAATGATGAAAGAAAACAAAGAAAATGAACCTAAATCTTATTCCTTTGAGCGCCATAAATGAAGCTCATCAAATTCCCCCAAGCTAAACTTTTTCTCGTCCTCGAGCAAAAGAAAATCAAACCCAAGGGAAAATGATGACATTATTCAAGGAAAGAAAGAAACAAGAAAACTAGAGAAGATGAGAATATACACTAACTCACTTTCGTAGGAATCACGGTCAATTTTAGCAACTAAAGAGAAGCCATTTAAACCCCTAGATCGCCCTAGAGGACGAGTGATGCTCTCGTAAAGGTTTCCAAAGAGGTTAACCTATAACTCTTTTTATTAAAAGGGAGGCAAAGCATAAGAAAAGAAAAGGGAAATTTTAAAACCTTGAAGAGAAAAGAAATGCTAATACAATGGACTTTTGCACATGATCAAAGCACAAAGGATATCAAACTTTCTAAAACAACAATAGTAAGCACGTTCTAAGATATCGAGGGTTGATTGAAACATAGGGCATGCTAAGCGTAGAGAACTAATGAGGCGCAATCCACTTTCATCCTAACCAATCTAAACGCGTTCTCCCTAATGGCTTCAAATCTTCCCTTAGTAAGTGTCTCTATGGTTCCTCGAAGGAACAGAAAAGAATAGAATTTGAGGGTTCTCGACATCTTGACCTTGCATCCCTTTTCCTTAGGCTTTAACTCATAATGCCCTCCCTCGGTATATAACTCAACCACTAGGTCAAAAGGACTTTCCCAAAGGTTGTAACGTAAGGGCAAAAGGTTAGGGGTAGGCTTAAAATTTAGAATTTGGTGGTACACCTAGGTTATGAAGCAAAGATTGGCCAAACCTTGACACCAAACCAAGAAGTCACCAAACAAAAACAAACTAATACCCCCAAGCTTATTCAAAGCTATATCCACAAGCATATATATAAAAAGCGTAAACGCTTCTCCCCCAAGCTAAAAGGAAGCATTGTCCTCAATGCTTGAAAAAGGAAAAGAATCACATCAAACTGTTTTTTTGAATTTTCTCATTTTCACTCTTTTTTTTTGTTTTGTAATTTTCGATTTTGCATTTATTATGTCCTCGCCTCTTTTAACTTTGGACGGCTTTTTCATATATGCATTTGCCATTATTCACAATATATACAAAAGATGAGCTTGCTTATAAATAAAACCAATATCCAACTTTATAGACCACAAACTCCAAATACATGACCATTTGCTTCACAAAAACCAAAAATGGAACAAAAAGAAACAAAAGGCTCAAAGTTCTAAAGATGTGGCTTGAAAAGAAGGGGAAAGGCTCAAATGGTTAGCAAGATGGCAAATGTAAACCCAATGAACTAAAAGGAAAGAAGAAAATCCTAGAAATGAAAAAAAATTACCACCCCGAAAAATTGCCTTTGTCCTTCCTAGTTAGTTCAAGGTTAAGGATCCACGCCGCACAATAAAAAATGATGAAGGCTTGAAAAAGAAAAATCCTCACACGGTTGTAGTAAAAACTTACTAAAGTTGGCAAATCCACCAAAGGAAGTAACTCTGTCTTACCACAAACCAAAAGAATCCAGCTTCAAGGCCCCAAAAGGTCTAAACCGCTACCTTATCATACCCTGTCCTAGAGTCAACCAAAGATACTCTCAAACTGTGAAAACCATTGTATTTAGGAAGAGAAATAGCGAATGTGCAAATTCAAGTGGTACTAAGTCTAAAGTAAAAGCAAAAAGATGAAGAAAGAAAAGCAATGCCTCAAAAACATTTTATTCGTAGTTACAAAAACAATTTTTTTTTTTCAGAACACGGGATAAAAAGAAAAGAAAAGAATAAGAAAAAGAGAAAAGGAAAACATGAAGGAAGAAGAAAATAAAAAGAAAGAGAAAAAGGAGAAAAGGGAAATGAAGTGAAAAATAGAAAAGTAAAAGAGAAGTAGAAAGCAATAAGGAAGTAATGCTAACACACATATATCCCAATCAACAAACAAGTGAACATTTGGCCACAACGCCAATGTTCCCTAACACACTAGGGTGTTAAAAAGCAAACAACCTTGAACCATTCAACTTCTCCTAAAACTAATCCTAGACTAAGCAACCAAGAAAAGAAAAAGAAGAGAAAAAGAAAGATACCACCGGGCACCAAAGCTATGGTACATTAAACAAGGCGAAAGAGCACCTTTATGAATCGTCAAAATCCAAAGCATAAGCAATAGAGCAAGGTGAGAAATAAAAAACTATATACAAAGAAAATTGTTAGTAACTTCAATACAAAAGAAAAGAAGAAAAGAGAAAATAAAATGCATGGAAATAAAGAAAAAGCAAGTAGTAATAGCAACAGGAATAGGATCAAATGAGTATAGGAAGTAGAATCAGCAGAGTGAAGCAGTATAAGGAAACAAGATATCCAACAATCATCATCAGGAATCATCATAACAGAGACACAGAGAAACACAGCGGACAGCGATCAGCAAAACAAACAACAAAAACCAATAACCGGGCAGAGAAATCAGCAGAAATACAGCAACATCATCATAAAACCAAAAGACACAGAGATCAATACCGGAAGCATATGAGACCAGGAAGGAACTACAAAAGCAAGGGGGGAAATGATGAAGCATAGAAACAAACGACATAAAGCACCCCCAAGCTTAAAATGAACTACACCCCTAACTCTAAATCTAAAGTCATATAGGCAACAGAGAAACATCATATAAATCACATAAGAAGGGGGGGGGGGTAGCCATGGTAGTATCACTCCGCACTATGGCAAGGGGTAGAATGAGAACTCCTCTCACCGGTCTCCATTATATGACTAGAGCTAGCCATCTCGCTCACGTCCATGGGAGCCTTACCCCTTAACCTACCTTCCCTCCTAGCTCTATCAACCTCAAAATAATGAGACCAATCATCTAAGACCGGCTCACCCGACCTTCCCCACCTACCAAATGTCTCGGGGTCTAGAAAGGGCGTAGGATTAGTCGGATCATATGTATAATCACAACCACCGGGCCGCCTATAGTCGTAAGTGGTCGGGGTGGTGTCTATGATAGAACTACGGTGAACATGAGGGCCCTCCTAATAAGGGTAGCAAGGCCGAGGACCAACGGTAGGATCAAAAGGCTCCCATTGAGGGATAGGTCCTTGTTGGACCGGGAGATATGGGTAATTCACATAGGGCTCGATCTCCCCCCTCCAAACATGCAAATCGTACAATTGATTTGTATGATAGTCATAACCAAGATAAGGATTTTACATCGAAGGCATAGAATATAACACATTAGCAATAGAATTAAGCCTAACATGAATGGTTGATAAATCAAAAGTATAAGGAGTAGGAGAGGGGGAAGGAATAGGCGTACCTTCCGGTTCAACCGGGGGAAGAGTTTGAACATTCGATGAGAAAGCATTGGTTGAGCGGCCTCTTGTATGGTTAGTCCTTCGTCGAATAGAAGGATAAATATCTTGCACCGGAGGCCTCTAAGACAAGGAATCTTTCTCTTTTGGTCGGGTAGTTGCCTCTTTGCATGGGATTAAGAACCATTCTTTAATCCGGGAAACTTTCCAAATGAGAACATCATCCTTTCTAGTACGATCGAGGAACTTTTGATTCACAAGGAACCGTATCAAAGTCGTTATGGTCGGCTATCCACAACCAACAAATCTCTTCTCGGGAGATAGCTCCCAAAGAGTCCTTCGAGCAAAGAGCGTAAGTGAGGATACGGTTGAAATACCGCATAGCCGGATGAATCATGGAAGCGGTCTTGGAATTTTGGGGCTCATACTTTCCCTCCTCCGAGATACTTCTCCACCAACGTTGCTCATTATATCCATGGTCACTTGCCGTTCTACTATGTGCCGGATAGATATAATGATCCGCGTCCTCGGCCCATGGAAACTTGAAGTATGAACATAGTTGAGAATCCATCAATGTGTGATCATTATTAAAAAGTTGGAAAGTCAAAATCCTTGAGGAATTTTTACCCGGTTCTCGGACTACTTCAAGAGAAGAAAGAAATTCATAGGTCACCCTAGCATAAGTGGGGGCGCTCAAATCCAAAAACTCTAAAAGATCAAGGCCCTTTGTAAGAAGCCGAACTTCCTCATCTATTTCGAGAAACTTGGTTGTTGCTTGATCGTAGAATCTTGTTGGTCTTAGCTTCCTCTTGGATAGACGCTTGAAACAATCCCAATGTGATTCTTTTGAAAATTCAATGCCGTATGTTTCTTCTACCTCGGGAGGAGGTGGAACAACATGCCTAGATTTTCTTAAACTTGATCTTGCCCGCTTCTTTTGACGGATTGGAGCCATCTACAAGAAGGAAAACAACTCATGAGCAAATTTTTACATTTGTCATATTTCAATAATAAGCATAAGTAATTGCTCAAGAATCAAGCACAAATGCAATTATCTCAAAATAGAAGCAAGAGATGGCTACATATGAACAATGCCATTAATATAGAATCATGAATTTGAAGCAAGTAGGCATGGATTAAAGGCAAAATTGAACACAAGAGACCAAATCATGAATCAAATTGAGCAAAATAATCTCAAACATTGAATTATCAAAGCAATAAAACCATCATAAAGAATACCCATGAGAGAGAAGATGACCAACAATGGTGAATCAAGGAATCAAGTAAGGTATACAAAATCATCATGAAAAAGCTTCAATTTAACACTCAATGACATCATTCAACACAAATTACAAGTTAAAAGAACCAACAATAGAGTTTTACCATGAAAGCAAAAACAAGGGTTTCAAGCTTGAACAATGAGGAAAAAGATGACTAGAAAATAAGAAATTATACCTCAATGAAGCCTTGAATTACTTGCGAATTGCCCAAAATGAAGATTTAAGAACAAATAGAACACCCAAAGACAAGTTCCAAACCTCAACACAAAGCTTCAAAATTTCGAATAAACCCCAAAATTTTTCAAAATTTGGGTTCGAAAATCTGGAATTTTTATGGTTAAAATTCGAAATTGTAATGTGCTTAATGTAATTTGATGTTAAAATGAAAATAAAAGAGGTGAAATTGATATGATTTTGCAAGAGAAAATGTAGGGTTTGATGAGTGAATGAATATGGGAAACTGAGGGGAAAAATCGGGGAGAGAGAAAGGAGGAATAAGGGGTGCGTGAATGCACCTGGCTGCTGCGGCTGGTGCGTGCGCGCAGGGCCTGGTGTGTGCACACCAGCTGGAGCATGCCAGGGGGAGTTTTGCGCACGAAACCCCTGACCCCTATGGTGCGTGCGCAGGGCTTGGTGCGTGCGCACCATATGCAGCTCGGGGAGGGCTGAATTTCTCGACCAAATGCTAAAAATTTGCTGACCCCTGTGATGCGCGCCTGCAGGTAGGGGGTGCGCGTGCACCATAGGATAATCGAACTTTGTTCAAATTCCGGCAAGATTTTAGCAAAAGACTAGGGAAGAGAAAGAAGACTACCCTTGAATATGCTTTCGTGTTTGCATTCTCACCGATGCTATTGAGTGTCATGATCAAGTACTAAAAAATTTCACAAAGAATAATCCAAAATTTACTCGAACGTGAATATAAAAATCAGTGGAAATGCAAACACGATAACATATTACCCCAACGAACTCCTTCACCTAAGCTTAACCAAACCTCATGAAATCTTGAAGTAACACCCAAATTGTTGGAAATTTTCTTCGATCCAATCTCATGGTACCTAAATTCAAGAGAACAAATAAAAGTTAAGAGAAATAAGAAAAGTTCTCAAGGATAAAAGAAATATAGAAAATCGTAAAATAAAAAAAAAAGGTTAGAAAACCGGGTTGCCTCCCGGGTAGCGCTTGTTTAACGTCATAGCTCGACATCCTCCACTAATTAAGGTGATTGTCGGAGAAGCAATGAGTGAATAAGGCCAACAAAAGCACCGTCAAAATACTTCTTGAGACGATTGCCATTGACCTTAAACGGAGAAGAAGAATCCATCATTGAGACCTCTACAACACCACTTGGAAAAACATTCTTGACCAAATAGGGACCGCTCCATCTTGACATGAGCTTTCCGGGAAACAACTTCATTTTTGAATTGTAGAGAAGAACCTTATCGCCAACATAAAAATCTTTCTTCTCAATAAGCTTGTCATGTGTTTCCTTGGAACGAGACTTGTACACACTAGCACAATCATAGGCATCAAGCCGAAGCTCCTCCAGCTCATGAAGATCAAACCACCTTTCTCCCCCGCACTTGCCAAGTCAAAATTTATCTTCTTGATTGCCCACAAAGCACGGTGTTCAATTTCAACCGGGAGATGGCATGACTTGCCATAGACTGGGCTGTTCGATAAGCCCAAAGAGCATCATCAAACTTTTCCGACCAATCCTTTCGATTCCTCGCAACCTTCTTTTCAAGGATGAGCTTGATTTGACGATTAGAGACTTCCACTTGGCCGCTCGATTGGGAGTGATATGAGAGGCCAAATCTTTGATGGACTCCATGCTTCCTCAACATCTTTTGAAAGGCATGGTGAATAAAATGAGAACCGTTGTCGCTTATCACCGCCTTTGGTACCCCAAATCTTGGAAAGATTATCTTCTTAAACAACTTTATAACCACCTTGTGGTCGTTAGTTGGGGAGGCAATGGCCTCGACCCACTTAGACACGTAATCTACCGCCACAAGGATATATTGGTTTCCGAAAGACAAGGGAAATGGACCCATAAAATCAATACCCCATACATCAAACACTTCCAACTCGAGTATAGGTTGTTGAGGCAATTCATTTCTCTTGGAGATGTTCCCAACTCTTTGACATCGGTCGCATGTCTTTACAAAGCCCCATGAGTCCTTATAGAGATGTGGCCACCATAGACCGCTTTGAAGGATCTTAGTGGCGGTCTTAGAGACACCCATATGGCCCCCGGTTGGATCCGAATGGCACATTCTCAAAACACTAGGCACCTCTTCGTTTGGCACACAACGTCTAAGTAAGCCATCGACCCCTCACTTGTATAAGATAGGATCATCCCACACATAATGCCTTGCCTCTCTCTTGAGCTTCTTTCTTTGGTTCTTAAAAAAGGAAGGAGGAAACTCCCCACATGCAAGAAAGTTCACTAAATCGGCAAACCATGGGAGCTCCTTTGCTTCAATAGCATAGAAGAAGTCATTAAGCATCCTATCCTCAATTGGAGAACCATCATCATGAGTTTGAGAATCTTCTAAACGAGAAAGATGGTCCGCCATAACATTTTCCGCTCCTCTTTTATCCCTAATCTCAATGTCAAAGGTTTGGAGCTTAAGAACCCACCGGATCAACCTTGGCTTGGACTCTTTCTTGGCAAAAAGATACTTAAGAGCCGCATGATCCGTGAAGACAATGGTCTTCGAACCTAATAGATAAAAACGGAACTTCTCAAAAGCATGAACTATAGCCAAGAATTCGTTCTCCGTTGTAGTGTAATTCCGTTGAGCTCCATTTAGAGTCTTGGACATATAATAGATCACATGAAGTTTCTTGTCCACTCTTTGACCCAAGACACCTCCTATTGCCGAATCACTTGCATCACACATCAACCCAAATGGTAAATCCCATTTTGGAGCTTGAACAATAGGAGTAGAGATTAGAGCTTTCTTCAACTTATTGAATGCCTCCAAACACTTATCATCAAACACAAACTCGGCATCTTTTTGAAGATAATTGAGGGGCTTTTCAATGAGCGAGAAATCCTTGATGAATCTTCTATAAAACCCGGCATTCCCTAAGAAAGATTTCACTCCCTTTACATTTACTGAAGGTGGAAGCATTTCAATGAATTCAATTTTAGCTTTATCCCCCTCTATCCCCTTGTGAGAGATCTTGTGGCCAAGGACTATGCCTTCCTCCACCATGAAGTGACTTTTCTCCCAATTCAAGACCAAGTTCACCTTTTCACACCTTGCAAGACATTTTTCAAGGTTTTCAAGGCATGCTTCAAATGAAACACCTCCTACGGAGAAGTCATCTATAAAAACCTCCATCTCCTCTTCCAACATATCTCCAAATATACTCATCATGCATCTTTAAAATGTCGCGGGAGCATTGCAAAGGCCAAACGACATTCTCTTATAAGAAAATGTACCATATGGACAACTGAAGGTTGTTTTCTCTTGGTCATCCGGGTGGATAGGGATTTGGAAAAATCCCGAATAACCATCAAGAAAACAATAGAACTTGTGCCTTGTTAGCCTCTCAAGCATTTTATCAATAAAGGGAAGGGGGAAATGATCTTTCTTTGTAGATGTGTTTAGACGTCTATAGTCTATACACATCCTCCATCCCGTGACCGTCCTCGTCGGAATGAGCTCACCTTTCTCATTCTCAACGACGGTCATACCTCCCTTCTTTGGGACAACGTCAACGGGAGAGACCCACCTAGAACTAGAAATTGGGAATATGATTCCCGCATCCAAAAGTTTGGTGATCTCCTTCTTCACCCTCCTTAAGAGTTATGTGATGTGTACATAAAACGGGGCTTATACCTTTGAGGTCATCAATGGTATAACCCAAAGCACTTCGGTGCTTTCTCAAAACACCACACAACTTTTGAGCTTGATGCTCACTCAAAGAAGAGCCTACAATCACAGGAAAAGTGGAGTCGGGTCCTAAAAATTCATACCTATACCTTCCTTTGATTTTGCCACTTGCAACGCGTCTTGGCTAGAAATGCTCAAACACATTTGCTCTTCAACATCCTCAAAGCTTCCATTGAGCACATCTTCATACAAAGCAATCTCCTTGCTAGGAGCACCTATCTTTTTCTTATTCAATAAAACATTCTCAAGAGCATCGTTAGAAGTGAGCAATTGCTCATGCATTGATGATGCAACATGATCAAGAGAATCAATCAACATGCAATTTTCTAAAGAAGAACTTGGATACTTCATGCTATCATTCAAGTCAAATTCTATCACCTCACATATATAAAAGCACCCGAAGTAGCAAGGAATGGTCTCCCAAGAATGATAGGAATATTAGCATTTTAGTCCATCTCAAGCACCACAAAATCCACCGAAATAACAAATTTCCCAACCCTCAAAGGAACATCCTCTACCTTACCCTTAGGAAACTTAATTGACCTATCGGCCAATTGCAAAGTGATGTTAGTAGGTACGAGTTCCCCTAGCCAAGTCTTTGGTACACTGAGTATGGCATAAGGCTAACACTAGCTCCTAGGTCACACAAGGCATTCTCAATTTACATTTTATAAATGGCACAAGGGATGGAAAAGTTTTCGGGATCTTTGAGCTTAGGTGGCATTTCGTTCATTATGATTGCACTACAATTCTCGGTCAAGTTCACCGTCTCTACTCCATAACAAGTCCTCCTACCACTCAAAATGTCTTTGAGGAATTTTGCGTAGTTGGGCATTTGGGTGACAACTTCGGTAAATGGTAGAGAAAGGTGAAGTTGCTTGAGCATGTCAGTAAATCATCCAAATTGTTCATCTAACTTGTGTCTCATGAATTTTTGTGGATAAGGAAGCTTGGGTTTCACAATTTCTTTCTTCACTCTCACCTCACTAGGCTTCTCAATCTCAACCTCACTCAAAGATGCACCATCTCTCTCATCTTCTACCAAGACTTCCTTTGTGCCCTCTTTGGTCTCACTCTTCCTAGGCAAAGTCTCCTCAAGAACCTTACCACTCCTTGCGACAATAGCGTTGACCGGTCTCTTGGGATCTAAGCCTTGGGAAGGTAAAGAGGAAGGACTAGCACAATATTTCAAAGCATTGGCAAGTTGAGAAATTTGGTTTTCAAGCATCTTATTATGAGTCATCATTTCTTTAAATTTCTTGTCACTTACGGCCATGTAAGTGTTCAACAACTTTGTTTGATTCTCAATGATTTCCTCTAAATTTGTTCTATGTGAAGAAAAAGAAGATTGAAAATAGGAATTATCATTTTGGACCTTTGGAGTAAATCCGGGTGGGGGTCCTCTTTGAGCATTGTTTTGAAAATTGCCTCTACCTTGATTGTTCCAATTACCCCTATTTTGATTTTGACCATAACCTTGATTATGGTTACCACTACCTTAATTATGATTCCCATAACCTTGGTTTTGATTACCATAATTTTGGTTTTGATTTTGGCTACTATAACCTTGATTGTTATAGTTACCTCTAGAACCTTGGTTCCTATAACCACCACCTTGGTTATAGTTGTCAAAATTGCCATGATTGTTGTAATTCCTATTCCATTAATCTCTTTGATTCTCAAACCTAGAATCATGATTATTTGACACATAGTGCACATGCTCATTCACATTTCCATCTTGATCATCACAAACATCCATACATGCATGAGGGAAACTAGAAACATCATGATCATACGACCCACAATCATCATAAAACAAGCATCCACTAGGCATGTTATTAGAAGAGGGAGGGGGTTGAGAATTAGAAGAAATACCTCTCCCCTTAGATTGAGAGGGAAGACTTGAAACTTGGTAGGTAGCACTTTCCAACTTTGCCATGATAGCGGACATCTCCTTCCCCAAGTTTGTCATTTGTGAGGATAGATTGTTAATTGCATTTAGATGATCAACCGAGTACACCGAAGAGCTGCTCTTGTAAGTTGAATCCCTTTCTCCATCTCGCCAATCTCTATAATACCTCACAATGTCTTTAATTATGTCCACCACTTCCTCTTCCGTTTTGTTCATGATAGGACCTTTGGCTCCTCCATCTAAACATGATTTTCCTTGAGGGCTAAGGCCTCCATAGAAGATTTAAATAATTTGATAAGTAGGAATTCCGTGGTGAGGAAACCCTCTTTGATACTCTTTGTATCTCTCCCATGCTTCATATAGACTCTCACTTGGCTTTTACTTGAAACCTTGAATCAAAGCTCTAGCCTCCGCCGTTTTCTTTTGTGGATAAAATCGGGATAGAAATTCCTTGGTAACCTCGTCCCATGTCCTTAGAAAATTCGGCTCAACCTCCTTGTCTAGCCATTCCAAAGCACGCCCTTTGAGAGAAAAGGGAAAGAACTTGAGGCGGATGAATTCTTGGGAAATTCCGTTCTCCTTGATAGTATTACAACTATGTCACACTAGGCGAAAAAACTAATTGGCCACCGGTTCAAAACCCCCCTTTGCCACCGGTTTTGAACCGGTGGTCAGTTGGGGGGGTGGCAATAATCAAATGCAAAAGCCACCGGTTCAAAACCGGTGGCAAAAACAAGTACTGCCAACGGTTAACCGGTGGCAATTACAATTGGCGGTTTTTTTTTTTTGGGTATTAAACATTATTGCCACCGGTTAACCGGTGGCAATAACAACTACATATATTTTTTTTTCCTTTTTCTTTTCTGCTGCAATTATAATACTCATACTATAATATAAAAACAATCAATGTAAGGCAAACAACATCACATTAGTGCAAAAGAATTGTTATTATTAATTGTTATTGTACAATACTAAAAAAAATTAAAAAATTACATTGAATTATAATCAAACAATGAAATTCAACTTTAAATTATTGTACAATAAAAAATAATAAATAAAAAAAATAAATCTAAAACAATTTTTCTAAATCAAAGTCTTGAATCTTGTTGCATCTCTTGAATCTTGATGCATCAATTAAGACCTGCATAAATTAAACCTAGAATTAATAAAACTTACCAAAAAAATGCGAAAAAAAGTACCAAAAAATGAACGAACTCTAAATAACAAAATAAAAAAAAAATCTCGAACCCAGAAATCAAACAAAAATAAAAAAATAAAGAAAAAATAAAGAAAAAAAAAAACCATAAACCCATAAATCAAACATAAATCCAGTAACAAAAACGGCAAATTCATATTAACTCAAAAAAAAGCGAAAAAAACCCACAAATTATTAAAATTCAAAAAAAAAAAAATCCCAGATATCATGCATGTACCCATAAACCTTCGAATATCAATCACACCCAGCAAAAAATTAAACCCAGAAATTTCAAACAATATTGAACCAATCAATTTCGAAATATAACCAAGAAATTTCAAAACTCAATTAAACGCAAACAACTAAACAAAATCAATTAACCCTAGAAAATTCCAAAATCAATTAAACCCATCAATTTCGAACAACATTACAACAATCAAACCCAAAAAAAAATCAAGGCATGTGACATAAATAATTAAACCCAGAAACCCTAACCCCGAATAATTAAACCCAACTACATGCACTAAACTCGAATTTTACCTAAAAATAACCTCGAATTTTACAAGTTGTGGTTGATTTCGGACTTGGTGGCGGCGGTGGCTAGTGGCGTTGGTGGTGGTGGGCAGAAGACAGAGGGAAATCGAAGAGATCGAGCAGTGGAAGTCGATAATAGAGGTGAGGGAAGAGGGACGACGGCGGTGGTGGTGAGATGAGAGAGCAGGAAAGAGAAGAAGAGGGACGACGACGGTGGTGGTGAGATGAGAGAGGAGGAAAAGAGGAGCACTACTAAAATTCGCGGATTTTACGACTGTTTCCTTGCGACGGGCCAAAAAACGGTCGCAATATATATTATTTACGACCGTTTATTAGCCTGTCGCAATTTTAATTAATTGCGACCGCTTTGTAATAAATTGCGGCCGTTTTAACGGTCGTTAAAATTATAAGAATTAAATTTTTTTTTGAAAATAATTACGACCGGCCTAAACGGTCGTAGAGACGGTCGTAACGTTTTAAATCTTTTTTTTTTTTGTTTCGCTGAATTCCAAAATAAAACAAATTTCGTGATTTGGGTTTTCAGAAGGGGGAGTTTGAAGCAGAGAAGAAGGGGGAAGAGGAGAACACCTCGCTGCTCCGCCGCCGTTCTCACCGTCGACCTGTCTCCGGCCAGCGACGCTACACACAGGTAAGTTGTTTAGTATTCTTTTTTTTTTTTATTTTATTAGTTTAGTTAATTTGTTCGAAAACCCTAACTTTGGGTCTCAATTCAACCCCCACGCAGACCACCGTCGCCGGATTCCCCTCCAGGTCGTCTCTCCTTAGCTTTCTAATGATTGTACCAAGGTAAGTCGATGGTATTATTATTTTGTCAAGAATTTTTGTTAATTTGTGCGAAAACCCTAAAATTGATTCACAAATCAATGTTTGCAGGCGAAAAGTCGCCGGTTTCCTCCTTCTGTCGTAGCCTCCTCCGTCTTCTGTCGATTGTAATCAGGTAAGTCATGCAATTTTGGGTTTTTTTTTTTAAAAAAAAATTTATTTTATTTTATTTTTTAAAAATTTATTTACTGTTTATGGCCTTCTCTGTCTTTCTTTTTTTTGTGGATTGATTAATGAAGCAGTTTATATATGGAATTGGGTTTGATTCATTTTTTGATTGAATAAGGGTTAATATGGTTGTTCTGAAGTCTTATTTGGTTTAATTTGAGTTAAATGGTAACCAATTTTAACTTTTCTGTGATTTATAATTGTTTATATTTTGATGATGAAATACTGAAGTCCATTGGTGTTGTTGTTGATAGACTATGGTGTAGTCTGATGATTAATGTGATTCTGTTAAAATTGAATTGATTTGCTTTGGTGTAATTTGAGTAGAAAGGAACTAATGTCGAAGTGGATTTCAAGTTTGGTTTTAATTAAACTGTTTGTGGTGGCAATTTGATTAGAAAAGGAACCACTATCACATTGAATTGTTTGGATGTAATGAAATTTTTGTCTTAAATCGATTAAATAAGCCATGTCACTTTGTTTGCTTTGAGATTTACTGTTGAATTTGTACATGATCTTATCTAATATGCAAGATTCATAATGACTAGTTAAGAATTAGACATGGTAAATTTGCATTCCAAATAAGCTAGTTTATCGTAAATGTGTATTAATACATGGGTTTATCTCAATGTAATTACTTTAATATCATGCTACATAGTTGAATAATTTCTTATACTATAAATAGTCTTTTCGCCTATTTTTTAGTCAAAAATGGTGAAATTTAACTTTTGGTTGATTTTTGTTTTTAATTTTATTTTAATTTCGTTATTTAATTTTAAAAAGCTAATTGTGAGTCGCAAATTAACCCCCTTTGCAGCTCCATCGTTGCGAGATTCCTCTTCTGCCCGTCTTTCCTCCTTTATCAGCCTTTTTCCATCGCCCCCACTAGGTAAGTCGGCTGTACTTATTTATTTTTTTCATTTTAAAATTTTTTATAAATACCCTGCCTAAAAGTGTTACACCACCATATACCAGGAACACCTTTGTCGCCGCCTCTGCTTTTCTGGTCAACTCCTCCGCTGTGTGTTTTTCTTCCCTTATTTATCTACTTCTTTTACTTGTGCTATATGATTCATATTTATGTTATTTGTTATGGAGTTGTGATTTCATGTGTTGGATAATTTTAGTTTGCTATTGATAGCTTGTTGTGTTGTTAGATTTTTTACGCTTTATTGTGCGTAGGCTAGAACTTGGATGTGTTTTGGTTGGAGTAGAAATTTGTTTTGCTTTATGTCCAATGTAGGACTATTGGATGGTGTGAACTCATGTGTTGGATAATTTTAGTTTTTGGTTTAAAAAAAATGAATCTTATTGAATTACAATGGCTTCATTAGATATATGTATGTTTAAGGGGTTATTATAATCTTGCGAACAATAATTTGTATTATGGTTCGATAAAGTATTTAGTAAATAATTGGTTTTTCATGAAGGGTTACATGTGTCATTTTTTTTTAAGTATTTTAATATTTTGATTTTTGTTATCAAACTCCCATCTTTGTTAAGTATACAAATCTTATTGCTTCTATTATTTTATTAATGTTACATCAATTTACTTTGAAATGGTATAAATATAATTTTTAAATGTAAGTTATAAATAATTTAATCAATATTGTAAATTATAAATAATAAGTATCTTAGAAAAAATGTTGTAAAAATTATATTTATTTATCAAATTAGAAGCATGTGACAAAACATTTGTTTAAATCTCTTAATAAAGAATGTGAAATCAACTTTCCCGTTCAAGTCATGATAAGGACCTTT
Source organism: Chenopodium album (assembly GCF_948465745.1). Taxonomy (NCBI): domain Eukaryota; kingdom Viridiplantae; phylum Streptophyta; class Magnoliopsida; order Caryophyllales; family Amaranthaceae; genus Chenopodium; species Chenopodium album. The sequence continues at coordinate 24,776,310 of NC_137850.1, read as the reverse complement.
GGACATCATTTCGATTCTAATTGTATCTTATGCCATTATTGTAATGAATACAAGTTCAGTGTGTATGATTAATGTGATTTATTTTTCATAGTGTTGTAGATTTTGTAACCATGAAAAGGAAAGAGCGTTGGTGGATGTATGATAGATACGATGGCCGTAATACCCGTAAACTTAGGCAAGAGTTTGTGGATGGTGTTGAACAATTCATACGGTTCTGTGAAGCTCATCCTGAGAGCCCGGGCGTAGATGAAGTAAGATGCCCTTGTCTATTATGTAAGAATAGACGTCTTCATGATGCAAACACAGTAAAACTCCATTTGTTCAAAAAGGGGTTTATACCTGATTACTATGACTGGGTTTCTCATGGTGAAGGGTTTCCTACATCAAGTGTAGAGCAACCAAATACGTACCGTGAGATGGTTCTCGATGCTCTTGGGAGTAGTCATGAACCATCGGGTGACGATAGTACTAGTGGTTCAGATGAAGAGCCAAATGCTCAAGCAAAAGCATTTCAAGAGCTTTTAATGGCTGCCGAGCAACCACTGTACGAAGGTAGCTCCATGTCTGTGCTAGAAATGGCATCTCGAATTGTATCTTTGAAATCGGAATACAATTTGCCCCATAGGTGTGTTGATGGGTTTGCATCATTACTAAATGAAGCGATTCCCGACAATAATAAGATGGGAAAAACATTCTACGATACAAAGAAGATTCTTAACGGACTTGAGCTTCCTCATGAGAAGATTCACGCATACCCAAAGGGTTGTATGTTATTTTGGAAAGCTGATGCTGAGTTGGATAAGTGTAGAGTGTGCTATAGGGACAGATACAAGAGGACTTCAAAGGGGTCATTGGTTCCCGTAAAAGAACTCATCTATTTTCCCATCACTCCAAGGCTACAACGGTTGTTTGCAACAAAGAACGTTGCGGAGGAAATGACTTGGCATTCCAAAAATCCTAGAGTCCAAGGCACAATGGCCCATCCTAGTGATAGTGAAGCTTGGAAGCACTTGGATAGATCTTTCCCCGATTTTGGATCTGAACCTAGAAATGTGAGACTTGGTATGTGTACTGATGGGTTTGCTCCTAATGGCAAGTTTGGGGGTCAGTACTCATGTTGGCCCGTCATTCTGACCCCTTATAACTTGCCTCCATCGATGTGCATGAAAAAACCATTTATGTTCCTTTCTTTGCTCGTTCCTGGTCCTAAAAATCCGAAGGGGAACTTGGATGTGTATATGCAACCGTTAATTGAAGAATTGAAACAACTGTGGGACGTTGGTGCAACAACGTATGACATTTCACAAAGGAGAAACTTCAATTTGCGTGCAGCAATCTTGTGGACTATAAGTGATTTCCCAGCCTATGGTATGCTTTCTGGATGGGCAACAGCCGGTAAAAAAGCTTGTCCATATTGCTTGGACAAATCAAAAGCTTTTTGGCTTGAACATGGTGGTAAAATGTCATGGTTTGATTGTCACCGCCAATTTCTTCCTCCCGAACATCCTTTTCGAAACAACAAAGTTGCTTTTTGTAAGAATAAGGTTGAAAAGGGGACACCGCCACACATAATGTCCGGCGACGAGCTATGGCAACAAGTTCAACACTTGGCTAAGGCAACAGATGGACCTGAAGCACTCGCAAGCTTGAAAATGAAGAAACTAGGGTGGTTTAAACAAAGTATTCTTTGGGAGCTACCGTACTGGAAGACACTTCTCCTCCGCCACAACCTCGATGTCATGCATATTGAAAAGAATTTCTTTGACCAGCTAATTCACACAGTGATGGATGTGAAAAAACATACTTCAGACACAGTTGCAGCTAGATATGACATTGCCAAATATTGCAAACGACCACAACTACATGTGATGGAGGATGCGAGAGTGAAAGACACTTTGCCTAAAGCCCCATTCTCACTAGACAAGGCTCAAAAGAAAGTGTTATGCGAGTGGGTAAAGAGCCTGAAATTTCCCGATGGTTATGCTTCTAATTTGAGTAGATGTGTAGATTTACAATCATGTAAGCTTCATGGTTTAAAGAGCCACGATTGTCATGTCTTCATGGAGAGGTTGTTGCCAGTTGCTTTTAAGGAATTGCTCCCGGTCCATGTTTGGAAAGCTATTACTGAGATTAGTCTTTTCTTCCGTGACCTTTGTTGTTCCACCATCAAATTGAGTGATATGGAAAGATTGGAACACAACATTGCAGAAATTCTTTGTAAGTTGGAGAAGATATTTCCACCGGCGTTCTTCAACTCTATGGAACACTTACCAGTTCACCTGCCTTATGAAGCTAGGTTATGTGGTCCTGTCCAATATCGTTGGATGTATCCATTTGAAAGGTTTTAACTCCTACAAACTCATAGTTTCCAATTTTTTTTTATACACCTATAGTAGTTTGCATAACATATAACTTAATCAATTTTATAAATTTTAGGTTCCTTAATCATTTGAAATGTAAAATTGGCAATAAGGCTCGTGTTGAAGGTTCAATCTGTAATGCATATCTAACGGAAGAGATAGGGTACTTTTGCTCTAACTACTTCCAACAAGGAGTGGATACTAAAACACGTGACTTAGGTCGTAATGTTCATGATGAAGTTGAAAGCACTTTGGATGATAGTGTTCCGGAACTGTTCAGGGTTGATCAAGGACATGCTTGTACAGGTGGAGTGCGCCGCTTTTTGGATGAGAAAGATTTACAACGTGCTCATTTGTATGTTTTGGGAAATAGCGGCATTCTGGAACCATATGAGAGGTATTACATTTGTATTTATCATACTCACTAAGATTTCATTGAATGTGCAACGTATCCAATGTCATTCACCATCATTAATACTCTTTCTCTGGTTATATGGAATGGAAGGGAGTTTGAGGACCACATTGTTCTAATGCAACCCACTATTCGCAAAGAAGATTTGTGGATTAAACATGAAGCTGAATTCCTCGAGTGGTTTAGGTTGAAAGTGAGTGTGTTACGCATTTGACATCAACACGTTTTTTTTTTCTTGCTATAACTTAAGGAATCATATCAATTTAACATAATAATGCCATATGACCAGGTGATTCAAGACAAGCCAAATGATGAAATATTGTTTGCTTTGGCAATGGGCCCATCTAAGCGAGTGCGTACTTGGAACCAATTCTATGTGAACGGATACAAATTCCAAACTTATGGCCATGGAAAACAGAAGTCAACAATGAATTATGGAGTGAGTGTATCCAATGACGATGGTGGAGATTATTTTGGTATTTTAGAGGATATCATCGAGTTGGAGTTCACTGGTGCCCTTCGTACTTATAAGACTATTCTCTTCAAGTGCAGTTGGATGGATTCTACTAGGGGTATGAACATTGACCAATACAAGCTTGTAGAAGTCAATCATACCAAAAAATACCCCAAGTACGACCCATTTGTGCTTTCTTACCAAGCTAACCAAGTCTACTACGCACCTTATCCAAGTTTGAAAAGAGATAAGGTTCAATGGTGGGCAGTGTTCAAGACAAAGGCGAGGTCAGTTGTTGATGCACCAGTTGCCGAAGACTTTCTACAAGAAACCACTGCTGACATTCCTAATCTTTGTGCTCCGGATGACATTCCAGACTACGAAGGTGATGAAGATGGATTAGGAGATTCGGATACTGATGATGTAGTCCTCCCCGATGCCCCTCCAGATGAGTCCAGTTTCGAATCTACTGATAGTGAGGACGAGGATGAGGATGATGGATTTTGGGATGACGATAATGATGATGATCTTAGTGCTGATGGGGAGGGTGATTCAACTGAGATTTAGGAGATTGATTGTAGCTTTGTTTTAACTTTTTAATTATTTAATCTTAATGGAGTTCAATTTATTTTAAAAGACCATCCAGGTTTTAATTTGATATACTTGTGTATTCTTGATATTGTGCAAAGTCAAGGTTATGTGTGATGTTACCTTAGATCGCAGTAACATGATTATATGATCTCTAATGATGTGCATAATGTTTGTCTTACTATAGGTTGTCATGGTTGGTGGCGGTCGTCGGATTTTGGGACATGTCACCCCGAGAGAATTGTTTCCATCGACAAGCCATGCACATACGGAAACTTCTCAAGAAGTTACCCCAGAGTCACGTGTAGATGGTACTGGGACATCTACTCAGGTTCCTGAGACGCAAGACGATGACTCTACCATGGGTGAGGTAGCTACCCCCGTTGCGAAACGGACTTTGCACCCTACAGGGTTATGGTAAGTTAATCATGGTTAGCTTAATTTGCATTCGAATTTGATCAATGTTGGTTAGATTTGTATTTTATGTATGTAATGACTTAATTTGTTTGCTTATTGGTACTAAGGTTCGATGATAACTCCGTGAGCACCTCCATTACAGAGATTTTTCAAGCACATTGGCGCAAACCATGGCTTAACTATGATGAGGCTGACGAGGGTACTAAGACCCATTGGTGGAACCAGTTTACGGTATTATATAACCCCCAAGTTTATATAACTTATCTAACTTTGGTGTGTGTTGGTTACTTATTACAATAAATTATTACTCATAATATTTTTGTTGTTTCTTAAAAAAATTTGCAGAAACTATACCTTTGGAATGTTGATCTTGACACCCTTGTGAAGAAGGAGTATGAAAAGAAGGCACATAAGAGGTTGAAAGAGATGGAATACAATTCTTCTGTCAGAAACAAGTCAGTTCCAAAATGGATGGGGCAGACTACGTTTCAGCAAATGATGGAGAAAAGAAACAAGAAAGATTTTCAGGAGAGGTCTGAAAAAGCTAAGAAGAACAGGAGGGGCGGCTCCCTATCTAATCCAATTGAGCCGTCACACTACCAAGGTTCTATCTCTGCATCAAAGCATGCAAAGAAAATGGTAATACTTAATGGTTTTTAATGATAAATTTAAGTAGTTGCATACATTAAGCATTAAAAGAGTTATTTAATTTATGCAGGCTCAGAAAGCCGGTGGAGTGCTTCCAAGTGCCCCTGAGGTCTTCCTAAAGACCCATTTCAAGGAAGTTCCTGGAAAAGGAAAAATTGCGGCAAACAAGAGGGCACAAGAAATCTCGGTAACACATCTAACTTTGGAAATTAATGAAATATTTTTTTTAAGGAAGAAAGCAAAACATAATCACCTTTACTTGTATATGCATGAAAATGTCTATGATTAAAAAATTTGAACCTATAAACATGTTTAATATGCTTTATATGAGATGTTTGATTGATAAAATCTTAGTTTATATCAAAAACAAAGAAAATGGGTAAGTTAGAAGGCCATTTAAGCCATTTTAGCCTAGTTATGACCTTAGGTGGCAATACCGGTTTGGCTCATCCCGCCCATTAATTAAGCCACCGGTTTTCAAAAACCGGTGGCCAATTAGCGGTGCATTTTTCAATTTTTCTACTAGTGTCAACCAATTTAATTGCAACAATCCAATCAATTTAGTATCATCAACTAGCAAAAATCGTCAATCAAGCATGCTTCCCCTTCTCCCTAGCAACTAATATACTCACTAATCATGGTGAGATTAAGGAACAAAACAAATTCAATCAAATTCATATTCATTTAAAGCTTAATCAAAATAAAATCAATCAATCAACAAATTCTAGAGTCGTGCACGATCACGCAGGAGCAGAACAAAATTAAAAAGTTTTGCGCGCCTACTTCGCGAACATTGCTCGGGCGTGCAGAATTTTGTGCGGGCGTGTATTTTAGGGCTTCATTTCTCCGTACCCACGAAGTTGCGGGCGCACAACAATTAGAGAGGGCGCGCAATATTTTGTTCAGGCGCGCACCGCTGGGTTCTAGCTTTTTACTTCGCCTTGTTGCTTTAATTTCTTCTTTTTCTAAGCACCCATATATATAGCCCGTACTCTCCTTTGGATGTAATTAGATTAGTTTAGCTTAATTTTCTGATTTTTAGCTTAATCTAGAGAGAGAAACCTTATTAGTTTTGGAATTTTAGAGAGAGAAAGTGTGAATTACTCCATTGTTGAGCTTGAATTTTGAAGAAGAAGCTTAATCAACCTCTTTGTAAAACATCAACTTCAATGAATAAGCATTTCCTTTCTCTTTTCTCTTTAATTTTGGAAATTTTTTAATTTTGGAATTTTTTTGGGTTTACCGGCTTAATTGATTGGATTTATTAAGATGGATGCGAAATTTAGTGGGAGCTTTAATTTTAATTGCGCTAAATTACATAATCGGTTAAACAACTTTGACTAGTTTTAATTAGGCGTGTTAATCGGATTAACGACCTAAATTAGTTACTAGTTTAGGCGTGTTTGTGCATTGTTACTTGTTTATCGTTGTAAAATGCATGGGCCATTCATATATAGTGAATGGATGAATGGAATGTATATTCTCGCGCAGGTTTTATAAAAATGGCAACTAGTGGGGCCTGATTAGGATACAAAATACGGACTGCGTTCTGTGATGTATTTTTGTAAATCTAAATACGATCTGCGAACCGTTGAGTACTTTTGTACCTTAATATTTAGAATAGTCCTAACCGTAGATTCTAGTTTTTGCATAATTATTGTTATGTCTTGAAGACGGAGGTTCTTGGAAGGCGAAGCCATGAAGTTGTAAAAGCCGTCCCTTGAAGACTTGAAGACTCAAGGGGTCATGCTAGTCGCCAAATGCATCATTTTTTATGTTTTCGATATATATTTATGATTATATATATATATGAGTTATATGTTAAATGCATGTTTAGGATTTCGAATGTTGCGATGATTAATTAAGTTCACTTAAATCAACCATCATAGAAACCCTAGGTCCCTAAAATATTGAGTTAAATTGCCATTACAAAACAACACTTATGGACCTTTTGAGAGTAGTGATGGGCTACGCCAAAGCGAGGCATCACTATTACTCCCTAGGATACGTAAGGCGTACCGGGTATGCAAGTTGGTTTTGGTTATACTCAACGATATGAGTGATGGAGTCCTAACATGTCGTGGCAAAGTGGATAAGTTGTTGAGAGAGCATTAGATGCGACGATTTATCCAACCAAGAGTGGCTTGGAGCCATTAGAAAAGAGTTGCTTACCTTAGAATATTGAGTGTTAAGACAAGCCAAAGCATGCTTAACTACTCATTGTTTCTTTGGATCTTGGAATCGACTTATTCTCACCAAATGGGGACAATTTAATGTGTGAATAAGACGTTTAAATAAGTTAGATTAAAATGCATGATTTCAATCTTATTTATTTAAGTATTATGAATGGTTTTTCATTTTAAATTCTTTCAATTTGTAGAATAATGTCTTGAACTAACAACGACAATAACCTAATGTGCCCGGAACTTCCCGAAAAGTTTCCATTTTGCTTGAATTTGGTGAACTTAAGGAGTGGGAAGAAGAACTCCGAAAGACCCTCCGAAATTGCTACCTAGAGCACATTCATGACATACCCATCCCGAGTATCTACTCAAAAGGGGTTATGGGAGAAAGTATTCACTCATGAGTTTCCCTATAAATACCTAACTTGGGGTATGGAAAAACTCACTTGAGTAAGAGTTAGAAAAGGCATCTCCACTTGAGATAAAACCTTTAAACTCATAATTACTCGAGTAGTTTAGTCGGACTTGGCTAGCCTCTAAGTAATAGACCTCTAGTCGGGGTCATGTTGCGGGTGGATAATGTAGGAGGTTTTCCCCCATCGCGAGACTTAATCTTTCTCAAGTAAGAGCTCGGGGATCGAGCGAAGCACGCTTGAAAGGTAATGTCGTCTTTACTTAATTCTTGTTAATTATATCTTTTGATTATATTAATTGTGAGTTTGATCTTGGCTCAAGTTTTATTTTCTGCGATGAGTCGGACTCATCAAAACCCAACAGGGTTTGGTTTTATAAATTTGGTTTTGATCGGGGACATTTAGTAATCAACGACCTAGGTTTCACCCGCTTAAAAAATGTCGCCGTTTCCGGGGAATGGCATTGTTATTTGCTATTGTTGATTGAGCCTATTCCACTTTCTTTGAGAAATACAAAAAGATTTTCTTTTTTTTAGGCTACATTTGTAGCCTTGCTATTGATATTTTCCTTTGAGATTTGTATGCGAAGGGCACGAGATCGAAATTTTGTTTCATTTGATCCGAAAATTGAGAGGACCATAACAAGGATAAGGGTTACTAATCATTCCTCAAGCTCAAGTCCCTCATGAGAGGAAATCCAACAAGAAGAAGAAGAAGAACAAGAAAGCATGGGTGCTAATCCGGTAGTAGCATTAAAGGAGTTGGGAACTCCGAGAGCTTATAGGTTTGAAAGCGGAATTGCCCCTCCCACGACACCGGCAAATGACTTTGAGATAAGACCGGCGATGATTACTTTGATAGAGAGGCGTCAATTTAGTGGAGCCAAGCATGAGAGTCCCCTCAACTATCTTAAGGAGTTTGAGAAGTATTGCAATACCATCAAGGTGAATGGGGTTACTCAATTGTTCATTCGACTTAAACTTTTCCCTTTCTCTCTTATTGGACGTGCTCTAGAGTGGTTGGACAAAGAATGAAGCCAAACTCTTTGAGAACATGGGATGAAGTGACTAAGGAGTTTCTATCTCGGTTCTATCCACAAAAGAAGACGGCCGAAGCAAGAGCTCTCATTCAAAGCTTCAAGCGAAAGCCAGATAAAAGTCTTTATGAGGAATGGGAGAGGTATAAGGAATACCAAAGAGAGTGCCAACACCATGGGATTCCCACCTATCAAATCATCCCAATATTCTATGGAGGTCAAAGCCCCCAAGGAAAGTCTTGCTTAGATGCCAGTGCCATTGGCCTTATCATGAACAAAACGGAGGATAAAGTGGTGGACTTAATTGAAGAAGTGGTAAGGTATCACATGGATTGGAAAGAAGGAAAGAGAGATTCGACAAGCAAAAGTGGTTCTACGGTATATTCAATTGATCATCTCAATGCCATCAACAATTTGTCCTGACAAATCTCAAACTTGGGAAAGGAGATGACCTTAATTAAAGGAAAGCTTAGGAGTGCTTCTTCAGAAGCACCAATTCTTCCCTCCCACTTTAAGGGAGAGGTACGTCCTCTAACTCTACTCCTCCTTCTACTTCAAATAATATGCCAAATGGATGTGTGTTTTGTGATGTATGTGGGTCATATGACCATGATGCTTCTAATTGTCCACATGAAATTTGATAATTGTGATGATGTTGATAATAACGATTGCGAACAAGTGAACTTTTGTTTCAAATAACAACAATGGACAAGGATTTGATGGATCAAGGAACTTTAGGAATAGAAATGCTCACCAACAAGGGAACTTTGATAATTATAACAATGGCGGTTATAGGAACCAAGAAAATAAAATTTTTTGAGGTAGCTATAATAATCAAGGCTATATTAATCAAATCATAGGTCAAGGTTATGGAAACCAAAGCCAAAACCAAGGCTATGGTAACCATTACGAAAACAATGGCCAAAATCAAAACCGGGGTAATTGGAGCAACCAAAACCGGGGAAATTTTCAAAACAACAATCAAAGGGGACCCCCACCCGGATTTTCTCCAAGAACTCAAGGTAATTGTGAGAATTCTTATGATGAAGCTTCATCTTCTAGAACTACCTTTGAAGAAATCATCGAGAACCAAACTAAAATTTTAAACACTTACATGTCGGTAACTGACAAAAAGTTCAATGAGATGATGCCACACAACAAGATGCTTAAAACAAAAATCACCCAATTAGCGAACACCTTGAAAGAGAGTGTGAATGCTAGCCCTTCTTCTTTACCCTCACAAGGAGTTGATCCTAAGAAACCCGTGTATTCTATCACCACAAGGAGTGGTAAAGTGCTTGAAGAGAGAGTTTCTAGGAAGAGTGAGGAAGGTGAGAAGGTGAGTGATTCAAGTGAGGAGAAAGAGCTTGATGTGTCAAATAAGGTGAGCAAAGAAGCCCAAGAGGAAGAGAAGAATGATGAAAAAGTGCATTAGGATGTGATCGAACCCAACTTCCATATCCCCAAAAGTTTTTGAGAAACAAAATTGATGAACAATTTAGGAGATTTCTTGATATGCTTAGGGAAGTTCATCTTTCAATCCCTTTCACCGAAGCCATGACCCAAATGCCAAGATATTCTAGGTTCCTTAAGGAAATCTTGAGTGGCAAGAGAGAGTGCAATGAGATTGACTCGGTAAAGGTTGGGGAGTGTTGTAGTGCTTTGATTCACAATGATTTACCTAAGAAAATGAAAGACCCAAGTAATTTTTCTATCCCTTGCAAAATCAATGGAAAATTATTTCAAAATGCTCTTTGTGATCTTAGTGCTAGTGTGAGCATCATGCCTTATTCGGTTTTTAGGAAGCTTAAGCTAGGTGACCTTCTTCCTACCAATATGACCTTATAATTGGCCGATCAATCTATTGAGTTTCCAAAGGGAAGAGTTGAGGATGTCCCCCTCAAGATAGATGAGTTTACAATTCCGGTTGACTTTATTTTGCTTGAGATAGCGGAAGATGACAACATACCTATCATTTTAGGGAGACCTTTCTTAGCTACTTCGGGAGCTTTGATTGATGTGAAGGGTGGCCTTATTATTTTGAGGGTTAGTAACAATAAGGCTAGTTTTAAGCTTATATCGATGCATGAATCTTTGTCTTTTGTGAAGGGAATTATGTGCATCAATTCACCTCACTCCAATGATAATGTATGTATGATTGTTTCTTCAACTAACAATGTTCTTGAAGCTTGTAATGATGTGCCTTCAAGTGTTGAATGCAAGAAGGTTAGTGATGACAACATGAAGCCTTCAAAGCTTGTGGATGAGGAGGTGATTGATATACCTTCATTTTTTGAGCTCTACCTAATAGAGGATGAGATTGATTCCAAGAGTGTTGATGGAGAGAAGCCGTCCACTACAAGGAGCAAGAATAAAAAGAAGAAAAAGAGAGCTTTTATGAAGAAGAAAATGAAGTTGAAGCAAAGTGAACTTGATTCGAAAGTTTCAACAAATGAGAATAAGGTGGTGTTGTTTGACCCTCCATGATTTGCAGGAATGGGTCGAGCTTAGGACATTAAGCAAGCACTTCCTGGGAGGCAACCGGTTTTCTAACTTTTTTATTTTGATTCTATCTTTCTTAGTTTTCTTTAAATTGTTTTTATCTCTTTCACTTGTTTTGTGTTTGGATTAATAGGTATGATTCATGGGAATTGGACCCCTCAAACGAGCATGAGCACAATAGGAAGGATGTTTCGTGGTAATTGGTGAGAGTAAGCTCGATATTATTGAATTTGGAGTTAAATGGGTAAGGTAATCAAGGAGGTAAGATTGGAAAAGTTGTGTTTAAATGAGAAGTAAATTTGTGCTTGGTGGGTTCATTATGGTGCTCTCATTAATTTGGGATGTTGAACCCACTGCCAAGGTGTTTAGAAAATGATGTGTTTAGTGGGTTCAATAATCCCGGGATGATAAAGATCATAGAGCCTATAGATGAACGCACCAAGACAAGATTCAAACAAAGACGGGGAGCAGTAGGGGCGCGAGCGCGCAAGGCTCGTGCGCAAGCGCGCACCCCTACTTCGCGGCCGTGCAGATGCCTTGGCCGCACATATTTTTTTTCTTTCTCCTTTCTTTCCCTCATTTCTTTCTCACCCTCACCCTCGTCCGCAATCTCCCTTCTCCCAAACCGAAACCCTAACCCCTCAAACAACAAATTCATTTCTCAAATCCTCTTAGCAACTCACAAAATCAACAAGTTCATACAAAAATTTCATCATTTTCTTCAAAAATCATACTATTTTCCTCCATTTCATATTCTCCATTCTCTTTCCTCCATTGAAGAGCAATTTGGGGATTTTCGTTTTTGTGGATTTTAGAGCTTAAAAGTTGATCAAATTTGCTTCTTGTATGGTATAATCATCTTCTCTACCTTTATTTTACATTATTACATCAATTTATAGCAAGAATTTGATTATACATATATGTGAATAGTAGTAGTATTGTTTTGATTGATTGAGTAATTTGGTTGCTTATATGTGTTGTTTGTTGATTAAATTTATCTTACATTGTGTTGTTGTTGATTGTTTAGATTGATTGTGAAATTTGGTGGCTATTTGTGAAAGATTGAAATTTAGTATTGTAGGTAGTAATTTGGCGATTGAAGTGTTGGTTGGTTAAACCAAGTGGTGTGGTAGTGTTGTGGTTATATTGCGATTGTGGCGGATTGTGGAGTTGTGATTGAATTTTGGTTGTGAAATTTTTTAAGCAAACATGTCAAAAATCATGAAAGCCCTGACTTCCAAAAAGAGAAAAACTCAAATAACAATTGAAGAACCTTCACCCTCAAATTCCCCTACATCTCAAACATAACACAATGATGACCCTCTACCATTGCCTAAAACACTATTTGCCAATCCAAGCCACAAACCCTTTTGGACCGAATTCAAGAAACGAACCATAAAGCCCTCACGGCACTATCATCGAGTTATTTTGATTAAGTTGGGAATCGATGAGGACTTGTGGGTTTTGTTCGACAACCTTCGATTAAGTATCTTTGTTAACAAATGCTACCGAACCTACCTTAAGCCTACTAGGGAGTTATTAGCTTCATCGACTTCCACTCCGGTTGGTGTCAAAGACTACCAAATTTCCTTCCAACTCTTCAATGTGGTGACAATCATGTCTTTGGCCGAATTCAATGCAGCCATTGATTTTAATCCGGGAGCGGATATCCTTTTTCCCGAGCATGAGTATTTTGATGGGTTTGCTCAAAATGCATGGTGGCGTGATATCTCGGGGTCTGATGAGTTCACCGATCGCCACTCTCTTGCTAGCGACATTTTTCAACCATGCCTTCGAGTGCTTCATCGGGTATTGGGTTACTCGGTATTCCCAAAGCAAGACTTGGGAAAGATGAGGCAGGCCGAGTTGCGTGTTCTTTAAAATGCAACTAGAGAAGAGTTGCGTGGAAGGGTGAACTTTGGGAACATCTTTTTGAGAAATTGCATGGACATGCGTGGCAAGAAGTCGGGGGACATTCCATGTGGTAGCATGGTGACTAGATTGTCTACCAATCTTGGTTTTGCTAGATACCTCCCTTCTTGTACTTCGGTGGGGGACACCGACATTCTCTTCCTCGACATTGCTCATCTTAAGCAACTCCAATTCATAGCAAAGAGCAATGACGGCGAGGTATTTGATTGGTTATTGAGGAATGCTCATCGATGTTACCTTCCTAACCCCTCCTTGACCTCCCTCCACCGGCATGTTCTGAATATTTGGTTTGTTCTCAATGAAGAGCAACTTCATCCCCGGTGAAGATGAAGACATGCAAGATGTTCTAAATGAAGAGCAAAAAATCCAACAAAATCAACGTCAACGTCAACAACAACAACAAGAACAAGAGCAAGAAATGCCTCAACCTCAACATCAACAACATCAATTGTCCAACCCCAACATGGAGGCTTTGAGTGCCCAAATGGCGAGCATGCAAGTTCGAATGGAGGGGATGTATGATGAAGACTTTGAGGCAATCTACAACCAAATGAGAAGCATCTCCAAAATGCAACAAGGTATGTTTCTCCAACAACAACAACTCTATGATGCGAGTGTTAATCGTGGGGAGATCACCTCCGCGGTTAACTACCTTTATTTCCCTCATCAACTGGGTCATGTACCATATTAGGGAGATGATGGGAAGGCTACCTACCTATATTGACAAGGATCTCAAGGGTACAACACCGAGACTTGCACATTTCCGAACGAGCACGGTAACTATGATTACCGTGTGCCCGGTGGGAGCGACTATAGGGGTGATCCTAACTACCCCTATGTCGATGCCACCCATCCGTTGCCACTAGAGTTGCTCAAGCAATTAGCTCCCTTGGCCCCTTGGCAACAAGATAACTTTAGGGGTCACTATGGTTGGCCACCCGGTTACACCAGGGGATGGGATCCTTATGGTCCCCCATCCGGCTTCTCATATGATAGGGAGGATAATGATGATGATGCCGGGCCTAGTGTTGACTGGTTCCCCCTCTTTGTCCTTTTACCTCCATCTCTTTTATTTGTGATCTTTTGTTTTGTATTGATGAGATGTATTTTTTTTTAGCTTGGTGGGACACTAATCTTATGGAAGGGTCTCAGTGGCCAATTTTGTTGTTGTTGGATGTCCTTAATTTTTTAAGCCTTGATGATTTGTGATTACTTGTCTTGATCTATGATGGATGTTGTTGAGTGTTGTTGCTTTCCATGATTATATCATGTTTTTCTTGTTGAGATTCTTTTGATGTTGATTTTGATGATGATTGCTCTTTAATGATGAGTTGATGATTTTTCTCCCTTGAATCCAAATCCCTAAATCCAAAACCCTTAAATCCAAATCCCATTTGATCCAAATGATTGTAGCTTTAGTGTATAGTTGATTTTGCTATTTTGAGTGTTTAGTTGATTTTGATATTTTGATTGATTTGTTTTAATTTTGATTTTGTAGATTAGTTTGATCTTGTTACATTGTGTTTTTATTTTTGATTTTGCTTTCTTATTATTTTGTTTTGAAATTACTAATCGTTTTATTTGTATATAGTTCCATTTTTCTCTTTTTCACTCTCACTTGGTTTTGACTATTCGTGCTAATGCTTGATTGGAGCTTCATGGAGGTAGTATATTCGTTACCCCGCTTTTCTTAGCTTAGCTTGGATAACCCGGTGAGATCTTTCTTGTTTCTCTCTTTTCTTTCTTTTCTTTCATTGTTTGCATAGAATAGGATTAGTTTAGGAAGAGTTGAACGGTTCGAGGATGTTTGCTTTGTAACACCATAGGTGTTTGGGGTCATTGGCGATGTTGTCGAATGACCACTTGTATGACGATTGGGATTTTTGTGACATGCATGCATCTTTGCACTTTTCTTTATCTTTTCCTTTCTTTTCCTTTTCTTCTCTTTTCTACTTTCCTTTTTCTTTTCATTCTTTTCAAAAATGCAAAAATCAAAAATTATGATTTTGAGGCTTTCTTTTCGTTTTCTTTTCATGTTATGCTTATGTTTCGAACATAATATCATTCGAACTTTTGCTTTTGAATGAATGGTTTCCTATGTGGTATCGGTGTGCACGGTTTGAGAGTATCTTTGGTTGATTCTAGGATAAAGCATGCTTAGGTAGTGTCTTTAGAACTTTTGGGACCTTGAATCCGGATTCTAATTGCTTGTGGAAAGTTAGAGTTGCTCCCTTTGGTGAATTTGAGATTAATAGTGAGTTGTTGCTACAACCATGTGAGGTTTCATTCTTTTCAAGCCTTCTACATATTTTGCATGAGCGGTACATGGATCCTTGACTATTGCATGCTTTATCTAGAACTTGACTCTTATTTCCCAAGATTGCGACCGAGCCACTTAGGAAGGACAAAGACATCTTTTTGGGGTGGTGATTTTTCCTTTTCTAGGATAGTTTTCTATTTCTTTATTTTGGGTTTTCATTCGCCTACTTGCTAACCATTTGAGTCATAAACCTTCTTTTCAAGCCATATCATTAGATTTTAAGCCTTTTATTTCATTATTGTGTTCCATTCTTGGTGTTTGTGAAGCAATTGATCATTATTGTTGGAGATTGTGGTGAATGAGTTTGAGTATTTGTTCTTTTAATGTAAGCAAGTTTTTTTTTTAAATATCTTGTGAATAAAAGGCAAATGCCAATTTGAAAAAGCCATCCATAGTTAAAAGAGGCGAGGACAATGAAATAAAGTGGAAAAAAATTGAAAAATGAAAAAAATAAGAAAAAGCAGAGCAAAGTCATATGCTTTGGCAAAAGTAAAAAAATTGTGAAAAATGAAAAAGTTTAAAAATATTTTGATGTAAGTATATTTCTCCCAATTTTAAGCATTGAGGACAATGCTTCATTTTAGCTTGGGGGGAAGCGTTCTAACGCTTTTTGTATATATGTTTGTGATTTTAGCTTGGAATAAGTTTGGGGGTGTTGGTGTTTTTGTTTGGTGATTGCTTGATTATGGTGTTGAGGATTGATCACCCTTTGCTTCACAATGTAGGCATACCACTAAATTTTAAATTTTAGCCTACCTTCACCCTTTTTGCCCTTACATTACAACCCTTCTCAAGACCTTTTGACCTTTGTGGTTGAGTCACAAGTCGATGGAGGGAGATGTTAGTCAAGCCTATGGAGCGGTGTGCACTAGTCAAGATGTGGAGTAGCCCTAAAGCACTTTCTTTTCCGGTTCCTTCGAGGAATCATTGAGATGCTCGCTAGAGGTGGATCTGAAGCTAGTTGGGAGAACGTGGTAAGAATGTTTGAGATGAAGGTGAATTGTGTCTCATTAGTTCTCTATGCTTAGCATGTCCTATGTTTCAATCAACCTTAGATATCTTGAAACGTGCATACCCTTATTGTATAGAAAGGTGTTTATTCACTTGCATTTGATCATTTGTAAAAGTCCATTTCAAAAACTATTTGTTTGAAATTTTGATTTTACTTTCTTTTAATGATTTGCCTCATTTTTACCTTCAAGAGTTATGGGTCAAACTCTTTTGATACCCTCACGAGACCTCACTCGTCCTCATTAGCGACTTTTGGGTTTAAAGGGCTTGTTGTAGCTAAAAACAACCGTGATTCCTACGAAAGTGAGTCTTTGTGTACATTCTTATCTTCTTTTTTCCTTTTCTTGGTTTGAATAAGTTTTTCATCCTATTTCTTTTTGCTTTTGTTTTACTTGTAATTTCTCTAGTTTGTGTTTTCCTTAGTTGTTTTCCCATTTTCTTGCATTTCTTAGTTTATATTGCCTTTTTCCTTTACTTGTTTGCTTCTCTTTGATTTCAGGAGATTAGTGATGCTCAAGAAACTCAATGGCGTTTTCTCGGGGTATATAAAGCTCAAGATGCAAGCCGGACTCTCCCTTTGAAGCTCAAAAGAGAAGGAGTGCAAAAGCGGAGTCTTCAAGGCCGCGCTCTTGTGCGGCATGGACATTAAAATTGGTGTTGAACCCACTGTGAAGACCTCTAGAGACTGCCTCCCCCAACATGTATTAAGTGAAGCGCACGGGAGCATCAACGACCGCAGGAGGACCTCTCCCCTACTCCCAGGCGCGGGCGCGTAGGCCCTGTGCGCGGCCGCACAGGTAGGAGGTGCGGCCATGCACCTCCTCTCCCCTTGTTCCATTCCCATTTCTTTGCGGCCTTGCATTGAGAGGAGAGGCCACACCCTTTGGGGTTCTTTTTGGATGTCTAACTAACTTTTCTTTAGTTATTTTTACTATATATAGAATTTCTTCATTTTTAGAGAGAGAGTAGACATTTTATTAGATTTTGATTAGAATATTAGAGAGAGAAGCTTAAGATTTTGGAAACTTTGTGCTTAGATTCTAGAGAAAGAAACTTGGTAATTGATGATTGCTACATTTTGATCTTCATTCACTTTGCTGATATTGATCAAAGTTTTGTAAGAATTTTTTCCTCTTTAATGCAATTTTATGTTTGATTCTTGATATATTGTTGAATTTATATAGTTTGTTTGATTTTATTGTTGATATTTGGATTACAATCTTGATGATGAAATTGATGACTTGTTTTGTTATGCTTTTCAATTTTACAATGTGTTGTGAGTAGTTCCTTTGCTAGGGATGTGGTGAAGCATATATGAGTGATAAGTTATAGCAAATTTGGGGTTTTTGATTGATTTGATGATGTGATTAAATTGGTTGATGAAATTTGTGCATGTGTTTGATTTGATGAGGAGTAACTAACCTTGATTATCAAGCTAGATTGCATATTAGTTTTCAATGATACGAAAAATTTATTTGGAAGCTATTATTATCGATTGATCTTGTTTTGCGATTTTCCTTTGAAGTCATTTGTAGAGAGATCTGGCTTGACCCTTAGAAATATCTCTTTAAATGATTTTGATTGCAAATATCATTTTCCCTCGCATTACTTGATTGATCAAATTCCCGACAAATAAGCAAGTTTATCGTGAGTGCATGTGAATCCTAAATTCCTAGTGCTTGATATTGAATTCTATTTGTTAGCTTTGTTTTAGTTTATTTGCTTTCTTAGACCAACCCTATTGTTTAAGATTTCGAAATAGCTTAACTAGAGACTTTAGCATATATCGCATTCCCTCGGGTTTTACCCGGACTTACCCCTATACTTAGGGTTGGGTTTGTTTTTATAAATTTGGTTTCGATAAGGGACATTTAGTAATCAACGACCTAGGTTTCACCCGCGTCAAAAATGGCGCCGTTGCCGGACAATGGCATGGTTATTTGCATTGTTGATTGAGTCTATTCCACTTTATTGAAAACTACAAAAATATTATCGTTCTTTTAAGCGACATTTGAAGCCGTGCTATTGATATTTTCCTTTGAGATTTGTATGCGTAGGGCACGAGATTGAAATTTAGTGCCATTTGATTCGGAAATTGAAAGGACCATAACAAGGATAAGGGTTGCTAATCGTTCCTTAAGCTCAAGTCACTCAAGAGAGGAAATCCATAAAGAAGAAGAAGAAGAAGAACGAGAAAGCATGGGTGCTAATCCAAGAGTAGCATCGAAGGAGTTGGGAACTTCGGGAGCTTATAGGTTTGAAAGCGGAATTGCCCCTCCAACGACACCGGAAAATGACTTTGAGATAAAAGACCGGTGATGATTACTTTGATAGAGAAGCGTCAATTTAGTGGAGCCAAGCATGAAAGTCCCCTCAACTATCTTAAGGAGTTTGAGAAGTATTGCAATACCATCTGACGTTGGGAAAATGTAGGTCGTTTTCTAGGCTTTCCTAGAGCCAAACAAAATTTATAAACACTCGACCAACCTAATACGAGTATATGGTAAGTCAAGGGTCGAACCCAAAGGAATGAGTAGGTGCAAGCTATAGCTTAGGTTAAGCTACTTCGAAGATTGTAAAAAGATATGGTTGGTAAATAAAGTATCGAGAAAGCTAGATAAATTGTGAAATTTAATATACTAAACACTAGGGATATAGGTTCCACATGCAAGCTCAATGATTATGCTAATTGACGGATCACTCAATCAATTCAAACATTACAAAGGAAAAATAATAGTTGCAATCAATGGAATTTAAGAGCTATCTCCTATAAGCCAAACTAGGGTTCACTATGAATGGCTAACTAGGAAAAATCACAATCAAATGCAATCAATTAAAGCAATTCTCAAATCAAGGGTTCATGTCATTGATATTTGCAATGCAATCTTGATTAATCTTATAGGTTGATCAAACCTATTCTAATTAATCACATGCACAACTATGTTAACCAATTTAATTGCAACAATTCAATCAATCAAGGATCATCAACTAGCAAAAATCATCAATCAAGCATGCCTCCCCTTCTCCCTAGCAACTAATCTACTCACTAATCATGGTAAAATTGAGAAACCAAACAAATTCAATCACAATCATATTCATTTCAAGTTTAATCAAGAAGAAATTCAATCACTCAATAAATTTCTAAAGCAAAGATTAAAGTTCAAATCAAACACTCAAGAGTTAAAGGAAATTGCAATAAGAGTAAATTCAAAGGAAAGAAATGTCACAAACTTTCATTGAATTGAAGAAGAAATCCAAAATCAAGTTGAAATCAAAGATCAAATTCAAGTACAATCAAGTAATCTTAAGCTTCTCTCTCTACTTTCTCTCTCTACTATTTTTGGAAAATAAGTGTCAAGTACAAAAAATAAGTTGCCCCCCCCCCCCCCCCGTAAAAGGAAAAGTCTAAAGCTATAAATAGAAAATCGAGCGAAGGGGAAATGGGCGCCCGGTGCGTGCGCACCACCAGGCCATGCGCACGCACAGGTGGGTCTGCGTGCACGCACCACCTATGCCGCGTGCGCGCACCCCTGCTTGGAGGTCGTGGCCTTGCCTCGTTCACTTACTCGATCGATCTCCGCGCTCC
Source organism: Chenopodium album (assembly GCF_948465745.1). Taxonomy (NCBI): domain Eukaryota; kingdom Viridiplantae; phylum Streptophyta; class Magnoliopsida; order Caryophyllales; family Amaranthaceae; genus Chenopodium; species Chenopodium album. The sequence goes on along the minus strand of NC_137850.1, from coordinate 24,756,448 downwards.
CGAGCATCCCTATCTTTGGTGCACTCGAGGCGATGCTCGTAAGAAGGGAAGCTCCTTTATCTTCCAAGCATTTGAACACTTTGAGCCAAAGCATTGCTTCCAAGGTTCTCGTGCTTGCAGGGCTAGCTTGTATTACATGCTTGGATTCCCGAACTTAGCTCCATCAACTTCCTTGAATGCGCTCGAGCTTCCTTCTTGATAATAAAACCTCGGGAAACTCAACACACCTATAAAACAAGTCAAAGAAACGAAGAAGTGAGAAAAGATAACCGAGAAATGAATAAAATAGAAAGAAAACCATCAAAAGCACACATTTCTCTAAACTTACGCACAAACATGAAAAACAAACATTATTATGCAAAACCACGACATAAAAGACTAAAAACGAGCATAAAACTACAAAGAAAACCTAGCCTGAGAGTGCCATAAATGACACTCATCAAATTCCCCCAAGCTAAACATTTGCTCGTCCTCGAGCAAAACAAAATCAAGCTTAAAGGAAAATGATGACATTATTTGGGCCAGCAAGAAATGAGAAAGACTAGAGAATAAAAGAATACACAGTAACTCTCTTTCGTAGGAATCAATGTCAATTTTAGCAACAATTGACAAGCCATTTAAACCTCTAGATCGCTTTAGAGGACGAGTGATGCTCTCGTAAGGGTTTCCCGAGTGATTAACCCATAACTCTTAAGTAAAAAGGGAGGCAAAGAAATAAAAGGGAAAAGAGAAAATTAAAACTTAAAAGGAAAAGAGGTGCTTATACAATGGACTTTTGCACATGGTCAAAACACGAGAGGATATCAAACTTTCTAAAATAACAAAGGTAAGCACGTTCTAAGATATCAAGGGTTGATTGAAACATACGACATGCTAAGTATAGAGAACTACCAAAACGCAATTCACTTTCATCTAAAACAGTTTTAGCACATTTTCCCAATTGGCTTCAAATCTTCTTTTAGCAAGCATTTCTATAGTTCCTCGATGGAACCGAAAAAACAATAGATTTGAGGTTTTCTCGACATCTTGACTTTGCATCCCCTCTCCTTAGGCTTTAACTCATAATGCCCTCCCTCGGCATATGACTCAACCACTAGGTCAAAAGGGCTTTCCCAAAGGTTTTAATGTAAGGGAAAAAGGTTGAGGGTATGCTTAAAATTTAGAATTTGGTGGTATACTTAAGTTGTGAAGCAAATATTGGCCAAATCTCAACACCAAAACCAAGTAGTCACCAAACAAAAACAAACTAACACCCCCAAGCTTATTCAAAGCTATAACCACAATCATATATACAAAAAGCATAAGACGCTTCCCCCCAAGCATGAACAAAGCATTGTCCTCAATGCGTAAGATAGGAAGAAGCATTTACATCAAAATGTTTTTGAACTTTTTCATTTTTCACTTTTTTATCAATTTTTTCCAAAGCTTTTTGAATTTGCTTTGCTTTTTCTCATTTTTTTTCAATTTTTCATTTTTCACTGTATTCATTGTCCTCGCTTGTTTTAACTATGGACGGCTTTTTCATTTATTCACTTGCCATTATTCACAAGATATACAAAACACAAGCTTGCTTACAAATAAGAACTAATATCCCAACTTATATACCACAATCTCCAAAAACATGATCATTTGCTTCACAAAAACCAAAGTTGGAACAAAAATAAACAAAAGGCTTAAAGTTCTAAAGATGTGGCTTGAAAAGAAGGGAAAAAGCTCAAATGGTTAGCAAGTAGGCAAACGTGAACCCAAAAAATAAAAATAAAGAAGATTAACCTAGAAAAGAAAAACTACCACCCCGAAAAGATACCTTTATCCTCCCTAGAAGGTTCGGTCGCGTGTTTGAGAATTATGAGTTAAGATTCAAGATTAGGTCCGCAATAGTCAAGGATCCATGCCACTCATGCAAGTGATTGTAGAAGGCTTGAAAACTACGAAACCTCACAAGGATATGGCAAAAACTCACTAAAAGCTTCAAGTTAACCAAAGGGGAACAATTGCGAGTTTTCAAAAACAAAAGAATCCGGCTTCAAGGTCCCAATAGTTCTAAATGACTACCTTAGCATGTTCTATCCTAGAGTCAAGCAAAGATACTCTCAAACCATGCAAACCATTGTTTTTAGGAAGAATGATAGCCAATTTGCAAGTCCAAGTGGTACTAAGCCTAAAGAAAAAGTAAAATTATTAAGAAAGAAAAGCAATGCCTTAAAAACATTTTTTTTTTATTTACAAAAACTTTTTTTTCTTTTTTTTGGAAAGGAAAAGAAAGTTAAAAATTAAAATGTATGAACGCAAAGTGTAAAAAGGAAAGTAGAAGAAAAGAGAAAAATGAAACAAAAAGAAAAAGGAAAACCATAATATAAGAAAATAGAAAATGAGGAAAAAGATATAAAATGAAAAATAGAAAAGCAAAGGAGAAGTAGAAATGAAACAAGGAAGTAATGCAAACGCATAAGTCCCAATTGACAAACAAGTGAACATTCGGCCACAACGCCAATGTTCCCAAACACAGTAAGGTGTTAAAAAGCAAACATCCTCGAACCGTTCAACATCTCCTAATCTAAACCTAAACTAAGCATCCAAGAAAAGAAGAATAAAGAGGAATAGAAGAATCTCACCGGGCGTCGAAGCTATGCTACATCAAACAAAGTGAAAGAGAACCTTAATGAAGCATCAATATCCAAAGCATAATTGACGAAGCAAGGTGAGAAAGAAAATAGACTATATACAAAGAAAATTGTTAGTAACTTCAGTACAAAAGAAAAGAAAAATATAAAAGAGAAAATGTATGCAAATAAGGAAAAAGTAATATATGATAGCATCAGGAATAGGGTCAAGGAGTGAAATCAGGAAACAGAATCATCAGATAGAAGCAGAGTTAGGAAATAAGATATCATACAATCATCATCAGGAAGCATAATCATAAGAAGTAGAGATACACAGCATACAGCGATCAACGAAACAAACAACAATACCAAGAACTGGACAGAGAAATCAGCAGAAGTACATCATTAGAGAAGCAAGAGATACACAGTGATCAATACCAGAAGCAAAAGAGACCAAGAGTGAACTACGAAAGCGAGGAGGGAAACGGTGAAGCACAGAAACAACATAAATCACCCCTAAGCTCGAAATGAACTACCCCCCAAACTTTAAATCTAATAACATATTGGCAAAAAGAGAACATCATATAAAGCACATAAGAAAAGGGGGGGGGGGGTAGTCATGATAGTCTCACTCCGCACTATGGTAAGGGGTAGAGTGAGAACTCCCCTCACTGGTGTCTAAGACATGAACTGAGCTAGCTATTTCACTTACATCTATAGGAACTTTTCCCCTTAACCTCCCCTCCCTCCTAGCACGGTCTATTGCGAAGAAATGAGACCAATCATCCAAAACCGGCTCGCCTGATAATCCCCACCTACTAAAAGTCTCGGGGTTCGGGAAAGGCATAGGGTTCGCGGGATCATAAGTATAATCGCATCCACCGGGCCGCTTTTAGTCGTAAGTGGCCGGGGTGGTGCCAATAATAGCACTAGGATGGATGTGAGGACCCTCCCAATAGGGGTAACAAGGTCTAGGTCCGATGGATGGGTCAAAGGGTTCCCATTGAGGGATAGGTCCTTGTTGGACCGGGAGGTATGAGTAATTCAAGTAAGGTTCAATCTTCCCCCTCCTCACATGGTAGTCATACAATTGATTAACATGGAAATCATAGCCAAGAGACGAATCCCGCCCCGAAGGCATAGAAAATAAGACATTAGTGATGGAATCTAACTTGGCATGAATAGTAGATAAATCAAATGTAGAAGAAGAAGTAGAAGGAGGGATAGGAGTACCTCCCCGTTCAACTGGAGGTAAAGCTTGGAAGTCCGTCGAGAGAGCATCATTGGAGACGATTCTTTTATGATAAGTCTTTTTCCGAAGAGAGGGGTCGATATTGCATTTAGAGGTCTCCAAGTCAAAGAATCTGTCTTCGTCTTACGGTTTGTACCCTCCTTGCTCGGAATCAAGAACCAATCCTTCACTCGGGACACCTTCCATATGAAAACGTAATGCTTCTTGGTACGATCAAGGAACTTTGGGTTTACAAGGGTGTAAATATTGAGGAAATGAGAAGGTTTCCTCTCCCGAGGGTCGACTATCGGAGGGAGCTTGCATAGCAAATCTTTATATGAGTTATTGAGGCAAAGTGCGAGGATAGAGATCATGCTTCCAATTTGGATGCTCCCCGAAAGCGAAACACCATCTCGGATGTCTAGAAATCGGTTTATCAAATGTTGAGAAAAATCTACAAGCTGGATGTCATGCGACTTTTGGTCGGCAATCCACAACAAACAAAGTTCCTCACAGGAAATAGCTCCCAAAGAGTCTTTAGAGAATAGGGCATAGGTGAGAATACGATTAAAATATATCATAGCCGGATGAAAAATCGATGCGGACTTGGAAGTTTGAGGTTCATATTTCCCTTCATCGGAGATACGCCGCCGCCACTTGAGTTCATCATACCCATGGTCGCTAGTCATTTTACCATTGGCCGTATAGACAAGATGGTCTTCATCGACGGCCTAAGGAAACCTGAAGTAGGAACAAAGTTGTGACTCCGACAACCGATGATCATTGTTGAAAAGTTAAAAGGTCAAAGTTCGTGAAGAGTCACCACTTATCTCTCGAACCACTTCTAGGGATGATAGAAACCCATACGTTACCCTAGCATAGGTAGGAGCACTCAAATCCAAGAACACTAAGAGACCGAGGTTCTTGGCGAGATAGCGAACGTCATCATCAATTCCATGTAGCTTGGTAGTTGCTTGATCATAGAATCTTGTCGACTTAAGCTTCCTCTTGGTAAGTTGCTTGAACCTATCCCAATGCATTTCTTTGGAGAATTCAATGCCATACGTTTCTACCACTTCGGGAGGAGGTGGAACAATGTGCCGAGCTTTGCTTGAACTTGATCTAACACGCTTCTTATGACGAATAGAAGCCATCTACAAGAAACAAAGAATTTCATGAGTAATTTATTTGGACACAAGAAACCAAATCATGAATCATTATGATCAAATTAATCCCAAAACATTGAATTATCAAAGAACTGAAACTATCATATAGAATACCCATGAGAGAGAAAATGACCAACAATGGTGATTCAAGGAGTCAAACAAGGTATACAAATTCATCATGAAAAAGCTTCAATTTAACATCCAATAACATCATTCAACACAAAATACAAGCTAAAAGAACCAACAATGGAGTTTTACCATGAAAGCAAAAACAAGTGTTTCAAGCTTTAAAAATGAGGAAGAAGATGACTAGAAAGTGAGAAATTATACCTCAATGAAGCTTTTAATCACTTGAAAATTGCACAAATGAAGAATATAGACCAAATAGAACACCTAAAGTCAAGTTCCAAGAACCAATACAAAACCCCCAAAATTCGAAATTTAGCCCAAATTTTCGAATTTGAATTCGAGAATTTCTGATTTTTTTTTTGTTGTTTTTGATAGGATTTGATTATATTTTAATGTTATTTGTGAATAAATGAAATTAAAAAGGTGTATTTGTGTGAATTTGAAAAGGTTTGGAACGGGTTTGAAAAGTGAAGAGTGAGTGGTGAATAAGGGGGAAATCGAAGAGAGAGAAAGGGGGTTCTTATGAGGGTGGGCAATGGTTAGGGTAGGGGTGTTGCCATGGCTGGTGCGTGCGCGTACACCACTTTGTGCTTGCACACCAACCAAGGCAGGGGGGGCTGCTTTGCTTGCTCGGAATTGCAACACAAGCCAAAATGCTGCCCTACTTGGTGCATGCGCGTAGCCTGGTGGTGCGTGCGCACCAGGTAGGGCCATGGGGGGGCTGCTTGCACCTTTAAACGCACCAAATCAAGGCCAAATTCTGACCCCCTTGGTGTGCGCGCGTAGGTAGGGTGGTGCGTGCGCACTAGGAGGGTAATAGGGGGGTTCAAAATCCGTCAAATTTCATCAAAACGAGCTTAAATTTCTGACCCCTTTGGTGCGCGCGCGCAACCTATGATGCGTGGGCACCAAACAAAGACTAGGGAGAGAAATTTTCGCTCTTGAACATACTCTCGTGCTTGCGCTCTCATTGGCGTTAACAAACGTCATGATTGAATGCTTAAAAAGCACACAAAAATAGTTCAAAAATTAGTCAAAAATAGTTTAAAAGTCACTTGAACAAGAGTAGAAATTCGTGAAAATGCAAACACGAGAGCATATAACCCCACAAACCCATTTACCTAAGTTTAACCAAACCTTATGAAACCTTGAATTAACACCGAAATTGTTGGAAATCATTATTGATTCAATCTTATGGTACCTAAAATTAAGAAAACAAAGAAAAATAAGAAAAGTTCTCAAAAATAAAAGAAATATAGAGAATTGAAAAATCAAAAGAAAAGGGTTAGAAAATCGGGTTGCCTCCCGGGAAGCGCTTGTTTAACGTCATAGCTCGACGATCTCCACCTATTAAGGTGGTTGTCGGAGAAGCAATATGTGAATAAGGCCAACGAAAGCACCATCGAAATACTTCTTGAGTCGTTGGCCATTGACCTTAAATGGAGATGAAGAATCCATCATTGAAACCTATACAACGCCACTAGGAAAGACATTTTGAACCAGGTAAGGACCGCTCCATCTTGACATGAGCTTTCTGGGAAACAACTTAATTTTTGAATTGTAGAGAAGAACTTTTTCACCAACACAAAACTCTTTCTTCTCAATAAGCTTGTCATGAGTTTCCTTGGAACGAGCTTTGTAAATAATAGCACAATCGTAAGCATCGAGTTGAAGCTCCTCCAGCTCATGAAGATCTAACCACCTTTTCTCCCCCGCACTTGCCAAATCAAAGTTTATCTTCTTGATTGCCCACAAAGCACAGTGTTCAAACTCTATCGGGAGATGGCATGATTTGCCATAGACTAGGCGGTATGGAGTGGTACCTATCGGTGTCTTGAAAGCCGTTTTATTGGCCCAAAGAGCATCATCCAACTTTTCCGACCAATCCTTCCGATTTCTTACAACCGTTTTTCAAGGATTAATTTGATTTGACGATTGGAAACCTTAACTTGGCCGCTTGTTTGAGGATGACATGGAAGGCCAAATCGTTGATGAACTCCATGCTTTCGCAACATCTTTTGAAAGGTATTGTGAACAAAATGAGAACCATTATCGCTTATTACTGCCTTTGGTACCCCAAACCTTGGAAAAATGACCTTCTTGAACAACTTCATTACCACCTTGTGGTCATTAGTTGGGGAAGCAATGGCCTCAACCCATTTAGACACGTAATCCACCGTCACAAGAATATATTGATTTCCAAAGGACGAGGGAAACGGTCCCATAAAATCAATTCCCCACACATCAAACATTTCCAACTCAAGTATGGGTTGTTGAGGCATCTCATTCCGCTTGGAGGTATTCCTGACTCGTTGACAATGGTCGCATGTCTTAACAAAACCCCATGAATCCTTGAAGAGATGTGGCCACCATAGACCGCTATGAAGAATCTTAATGACGGTTGTAGTAACACCCATGTGGCCACCACTCGAATCCGAGTGGCACATCTTCAAAACACTAAGCACCTCTTCATTTGGAACACAACGCCTAAGTAAGCCATCGACTCCTCGCTTATACAAGATGGGAGCAGCCCACACATAGTGTCTTGCCTCTCTCTAGAACTTCTTTCTTTGATTCTTAGAAAAGGAAGGCGGAAACTCCCCACATGCAAGAAAGTTCACTAAATCGGCGAACCATAGGAGCTCCTTTTCCTCAATAACATATAAGAAGTCATCAAGCACCCTATCCTCAATTGGAAAACCATCATCATGAATTTGAGAATCCTCTAGGCGAGATAGATGGTCCGCCACAACATTTTCTGCTCCTCTCTTATCCCTAATCTCAATGTCAAAGGTTTAAAGTTCAAGTACCCACCGGATCAACCAAGGCTTGGACTCTTTCTTGGCAAAAAAATACTTGAGAGCCGCATGATCCGTGAAGACAATGGTCTTGGAACCCAACAAATAACAACAGAACTTCTCAAAGGCATGAATAATAGCCAAAACTCCTTTTCCGTTGTGGTGTAGTTCCTTTGTGCACCATTTAGTGTCTTGGACATATAATAGATCACATGTAGCTTGTTTTCCACTCTTTGACCCAAGACACCTCCAATTGCCAAATCACTCGTGTCGCACATCAACTCAAAAGGTAAATCCCATCTTGGGGCTTGAACAATAGGAGTAGAGATTAGAGCCTTCTTCAACTTATTGAATGCTTCCAAAAACTTATCATCAAATACAAACTCAGCATCCTTTTGAAGAAGATCATTGAGGGGCTTTGCAATGAGCGAGAATTCCTTGATGAATCTTCTATAAAACCTGGCATGTCCTAAGAAATATCTCACTCCTTTCACATTGACCGGAGGTGGAAGCTTCTCAATAACTTCAATTTTCGCTTTGTCCACCTCTATCCCCTTGTAAGAAAACTTATGGCCAAGGACTATGCTTTCCTCCACCATGCAGTGACACTTCTCCCAATTCAAAACCAAGTTCACCTTCTCACACCTTGCTAAACATTGCTCAAGGTTTTTAAGACATGCCGCAAATGAAACACCTCCTACGGAGAAATCATCCATAAACACTTCCATCTCCTTCTCCAACATATCTCCAAATATACTCATAATGCATCTTTGAAATGTTGCGGGAGCATTACAAAGGCCAAAAGGAATTCTCCTATAAGCAATTGTTCCATAGGGACAAGTGAAGGTTGTTTTCTCTTGGTCATTCGGGTGGATAGGGATTTGGAAAAATCCCGAATAACCATCAAGAAAGCAATAGAACTTATGCCTCGTTTATCTCTCAAGCATTCGATTAATGAAAGGAAGGGGGAAGTGATCTTTCTTGGTGGACGTGTTTAGACGTCTATAGTTTATACACATCCTCCATCCCGTGATCATCCTCGTCAGAATGAGCTCACCTTTCTCATTCTCGGCGAAAGTCATGCCTCCCTTCTTTGGGACAACATGAACGGGGGAGACCGACCTAGAACTCAAGATGGGGAATATAATTCCCGCATCTAAAATTTTGGTGATCACCTTCTTCACTACCTCTCATATTTGGGGATGTAGCTTTCGTTGTCTCTCAATAGAAGGTAGAGCACCCTCCTCAAGGGTTATGTGAAGTGTACATAAAGCGAGGCTTATACCTTTGTGGTCATCAATGGTATAACCCAAAGCACCTTGGTGCTTTTTCAAAACATCACACAACTCTTGAGCTTGGCGCTCACTCAAAGAAGAGCTAATAATCACGAGATAGGTGGAGTTGGGTCCCGAGAATTCATACCTAAGGTGTGATGGAAGAGGTTTGAGCTCAACCATTGGCACACCTTTACCTTCCTTGATGTAGCCACTTGCAATGCTTCTTGGCTAGAAATACTCATACACATTTGCTCTTCAATGTCCTCAAGGCTTCCATTGAGCACATTTTCATACAAAACCATCTCCTTGCTAGGAGCACCTATCTTTTCCTTATTCAACAAAACATTCTCAAGATCATCGTTAGAGGTGAGCAATTGCTAATGCATGGAAGACATAATATGTTCAATAGAATTAATCAACATGTAGTTTTCTAAATAAGAACTTGGATACTTCATACTATTATTCAAGTCAAATTCTATCACCTCATCCCCTACTTTGAGTGAAATTTTAGCACTTTTCACATCTATCATAGCACCCAAAGTAGCAAGGAATGGTCTCCCTAGAATGATAGGAATACTAGCATCTTCGTCCATCTCAAGCACCACAAAATCCACCGGAATAATAAATTTCCCAGCCCTCAAAGGGACATCCTCTACCTTACCCTTAGAAAACTTAATTGACCTATTGGCCAATTACAAAGTGATGTTAGTAGGTAAGAGTTCCCCTAGCTCAAGTCTTTGGTACACCAAATATGGCATAAGGCTAACACTAGCTCCTAGGTCACACAAGGCATTCTCGATTTGTGTTTTGTAAATGGCACAAGGGATGGAAAAGTTTTCGGGGTCTTTTAGCTTAGGTGGCATCTTGTTCATTATGATTGTACTACAATTCTCGGTCAAGTTCACCGTCTCTACACCATCACAAGTCCTCCTACCGCTCAAAATGTCTTTAAGGAATTTTGCGTAGTTGGGCATTTGGGTGACAACTTCGGTAAATGGTAGAGAAAGGTGAAGTTGCTTGAGCATGTCAATAAATCTTCCAAATTGTTCATCTAACTTGTGTCTCATGAATTTTTGTGGATAAGGAAGCTTGGGTTTAACAATTTCTTTCTCCACTCTCACCTCACTAGGTTTCTCAATCTCAACCTCACTCCAAGATGCACCATCTCTCTCATCTTCTACAAAAACCTCTTTTGTGGCCTCCTTGGTCTCACTCTTCCTAGGAAAACACTCCTCAAGAACCTTACCACTCCTTGTAACGATATCATTAACCGATCTCTTGGGATCTAGGCCTTGGGAAGGTAAAGAAGAAGGACTAGCTTGGTCTTTCAAAGCATTAGCAAGTTGAGAAATTTAGTTTTCAGGCATCTTACTATGAGTCATCATTTCATTAAATTTCTTGACACTTACGGCCATGTAAGTGTTCAACAACTTTGTTTGGTTTTCAATGATTTCTTCCAAATTGGTTATGTGAGAGGAAGAAGAGGATTGAACATAGGAATTATCATTTTGGGTCTTTGGAGCAAAACCGGGTGGGGGACCCCTTAGAGAGTTATTTTGAAAATTTCCCCTATTTTAATTTGATTGTTCCACTTACCTCTACCTTGATTATGGTTACCATAACCTTGGTTATGATTACCATAATTTTGGTTATGATTTTGGCTACTATAACCCTTGTTATTATAGTTACCTCGGTGGTTCCCATGGTTCCAATTACCACCACCTTGGTTGTAGTTGTCAAAATTGCCATGGTTATTGTAATTCCTATTCCATTGACCTCTTTGAATCTCAAACCTAGAATCATTATTGTTTGACACATAGTTCACATGCTCATTCACATTTCCATCTTGATCATCACAAACATCAGGGCAATTAGAAACATCATGATCATACGATCCACAATCATCACAAAACAAGCATCCACTAGGCATGTTATGAGAAGAGGGAGCGGGTTGAGAATTAAAATACATACCTCTCCCCTTAGATTGGGAGGGAAGACTTGAAACTTGGTAGGTAGCACTTTCCAACTTCGCCTTGATAGCGGACATCTCCTTCCCCAAGTTTGTCATTTGTGAGGATAGATTGTTGATTGCATTTAGATGATCAACCGAGTACACCGAAGAGCTACTCTTGTTAGTTGACTCTCTTTCTCCATCTTGCCAATCTCTATAGTACCTTACTACATCTTCAATTATGTCTACCACTTCCTCTTCCATTTTGTTTATGATAGGACCTCCGGCTCCTCCATCTAAACATGATTTTCCTTGAGGACTAAGGCCTCCATAGAAAATTTAAATAATTTGGTAAGTAGGAATTCTGTGGCGAGGACATTCTCTTTGATACTCTTTGTATATTTCCCATGCTTCATAGAGACTCTCACTAGGCTTTTGCTTGAAACCTTGAATCAAAGCACTAGCCTCCGCCGTTTTCTTTTGTGGATAAAAACGGGATAGAAATTCCGTGGTCACTTCGTCCCATGTCCTTAGAGAATTCGGCTTGACCTCCTTGTCTAGCAATTCCAAGGCACGCCCTATGAGGGAAAAGGGAAAAAGCTTGAGGCGGATGAATTCTTAGGAAATTCCATTCACCTTGATAATATTGCAATATTTTTCGAACTCCTTAATATGATTTAGCGTGCTTTAGTGCTTGGCCCCACTAAATTGTCGCCTCTCTATCAATGTGAACATTGCCGGCCTTATTTCAAAGTCATTTGCCGGTGTTGTAGATGGAGCAATCCCTCTCTCAAATCTATGTGCATAGATAATCCCCAATTCTTTCAACGCCACCCTTGGATTTTATCCCATTCTTGCTTGTTTCTCTTGTTGTGGTTCTTCTTCACTTGAAGTGCTAGGGCTCAAACATCGTCTAGTAACCCTTAACCTTGCAATAGTTCTCTCAATTTTCGGATCAAATGGCACTAGTTGAACGACCACGTGCTCTATGCATACAATCTCAAAAGAAATGGTTAGTAGCACGACTACAAGTGTAGCCTAAAAGAAAATCTTTTTGTATTTTCAATTAAGGGTGAAATAGACTAAACAACTATAACAAAGCACCAATATCATTCCCCGGCAATGGCAATGGCCTATTTGTAGGTCGTTTTCTAGCCTTTCCTAGAGCCAAATAAAATTTATAAACACTCAACCAACCTAATACAAGTATATGGTAAGTCAAGGGTCGAACCCAAAGGAATGAGTAGGTGCAAGCTATAGCCTAGGTGAAGCTACTTCGAAGATTGTAAAAAGATATGGTTGGTAACTAAAGTATCGAGAAAGCTAGATAAATTGAGAAATTCAATATACTAAACACTAGGGATATAGGTTCCACATGCAAGCTCAAAGATTATGCTAATTGACGGATCACTCAATCAATTCAAACATTACAAAGGAAAAATAATAGTTGCAATCAATGGAATTCAAGAGCTATCTCCTATAAACAAATCTAGGGTTCACTATGAATGGCTAACTAGGAAAAATCACAATCAAATTCAATCAATTAAAGCAATTCTCAAATGAAGGGTTTATGTCATTGAAATTTGCAATGCAATCTAGATTAATCTTATAGGTTGATCACTCCTATTCTAATTAATCACATGCACAACTATGTCAAATAATTTAATTGCAACAATTCAATCAATCAAGGGTCATCAACTAACAAAAATCATCAACCAAGCATGCTTCCCCTTCTCCCTAGCAACTAATCTACTCACTAATCATGGTGAAATTGGAAAAACAAAACAAATTGAATCACAAACATATTCATTTCAAGCTTAATCAAGAAGAAATTCAATCACTCAACAAATTTCTAAAGCAAAGATTAAAGTTCAAATCAAACATTCAAGAGTTAAAGGAAATTGCAATAAGAGTAAATTCAAAGGAAAGAAATCTCACAAACTTTCATTGAATTGAAAAAGAAATCCAAGATCAAGTTGAAATCAAAGATCAAATTCAAGTACAATCAAGTAATCCTAAGCTTCGCTCTCTACTTTCTCTGTCTACTAATTTTGGAAAATAAAATGTCAAGTACCAAATAAGTCGTCCCCCCCACCCCGAAAAAGGAAAAGTCTGAAGCTATAAATAGAAAATCGAGTAAAGGGGAACGAGGAGCCTTGTGCGTGCGCACCACAAGGCTGCGCGCGCGCACCCCTGCTTGGTGCTCGTGGCCTTGCCTCGTTCGCTTGCTCGATCGATCTCCGTGCTCCCGAGCATCCCTATCATTGGTGCACTCGAGGCGATGCTCGTGAGAAAGGCAGCTCCTTTATCTTCTAAGCATTTGAACACTTTAAGCCAAAGCATTGCTTCTAAGGTTTTCGTGCTTGCGGAGCTAGCTTGAATTGCATGTTTGGATTCCTGAACTTAGCTCCATCAACCTTCTTGAATGCGCTTGAGATTCCTCCTTGATAATTAAACCTTGGGAAACTCAACACACCTACAAAACAAGTCAAAGAAACGAAGAAGCGAGAAAAGATAACCGAGAAAAGAATAAAATAGAAAGACACGTGTCACGATCTTGTTGGCCCACGCGGCATGGGTAAAATTACCAAAAACATTTTCCCCTCACAGATGTGACGTGGCGTGCCACATGGCATCTGTGACACATGTCACTCAGCCACCTAAAATAATATAATAATAATAACTAATTAATTTTAAAAAATTATTTATTTATTTATTTATTTTACTGTGAAAGTTTAAATTTTAACATTCCGGGGAAAATTACATGATTACCCCTGCCTTTTATACCCCTCTATAAATACACAATTTACCCCCCTTATTTTAGACGTTTCCAAAACATTTTAGAGAGAGAAAGCTAAAAGTTTAGAGAGAGTGTCTGACTTCCGTCTGTGTGTGAACACAAACTTTGCTTCTTTTCCGCTTGTGCCACCCGGTTTGACAACCGCCTGTACCCCACTCAAGCAAGGTTGTCTTCAACAGCATTTCTCAGCCGGTCATCACCGCTTACCCCTATTTCAGAGACAAAGGTATCGCCTCTACCCCCTTCAGCTTATTCTTTACATTTGTATCATTTCATTCAATAAATGGACTCATCACCAACACACACGGCACGACCTAGGTCAGTAGTCAGCCGGTCTCCTTGTACGGCTGAGTTTAGGACTGGGATTGTCGGCTCAGGGTTCATGGAGCAATTTTGCACTCCCCAACCGACCATCTATGTGTCTATGCAGGACACGATGGCTAGAACTAAACAAACACCCACCAGACGGCGTCGAAGAGACGGTACACTGGAAGTGCCGTCCAGTGAAAGTGGTCGCAGATGAGAAAACCCCCAAACGGTATTCTGCCCAAATGCGGAAGGACCTAGCAGAGACTAAAGCCGCCAAGCTAAAGGCTGAGGTATTATCAATTGTATGCTTAACACATCTTTACTTGCAGGGTGGAGAGGCTCCTAGGTCTTTCACCAAGAACCTCTTCAAACGGGATTGGGATGACACCGCCTCCACTCTAATTAAGCCTGCAAAGTCTGCCAAGGAAGCTTCAGGTAAGACGAACCCAGAAGGCTCTTCTGGGAAACACTGCCTGCGCATCGGGGGGAGGAATGTTACCGTTGGATGCTTCGAACTGTGCTTTGACATGGTCCCATCCGGCCTCTCTCCACTTATGGGTGGTGCAAACCCACAGGCTTCTAAAGGTATATACAATCCTTTCGAATCTCCACCTGAGCTGGGATGGCCCTTGCTAGTGAAATCTCACTCTAAAAAAACCTCTTCGTCAGACAGCCGGCATCAAGCTGGTGCCGCCTATATAGTTCACTCACCCCCTTCACATATGGTGAAGATCAATCCCCCGATGACCGGACGTGCAAGGGCATATCAAGGCCATGCTAGCAGCCATCCCTAAGAAGGAGAAGGACGACATGCCTGGCATTGAGACGTTCAATGTTGAACAGATCACTACACTCTTGTCAGAGGTTTGATTGATTCCTTTTCGATAAATATTAAGTATATAAATTTTTCCGGCATGGTTCACACCGTTTGCGTCTGCAAGCTATGCTCAGGGTTGATGGACTAAAGTGACCATACGCCCGGAAGAGAGAGGAGGTAAAGAGAGACACTAGATCAGCTGGGGATTCTCAAGATGTTGCTGAATATCAATTTACAATCAATGAACTTGAAACTAAAGCTGAATTGATGCAACATGCGGATCAGATCAGAGGTCTTACTACAGCCCTGAGTGAGGCTAAGCAGAAGGCCATTACGATTGAGACCAATCTCAAGAAGGCGCAAGACGACCTCAAGTCCTTATAAGGTGTTGCCCAGGAGAATACCCATCTCAAGGCGGAGGTGGAGCGCCTGAAAAAGGATGCGAAGCAGGTCCAAATGAACATCAAAGCAACAGTCAAGGCAGAGCAAGACTGCCTGATTGCTGAGAATGAAGAGGACTTCGACACCTAGATGAAGATTTCTTGGAATGCGCTCTACCCAAAAAAGGATTATGGCATTTGGGCTCTGGCTTTCCAATACGCTGAGGACATTGTGTATAGGAGTGAGAAAGGAGAGCTGAAGCCCGAGTCCTTTGAAGCCTGGGCAAACACTGAGCTTGAGGAGCCTACCAAGGAGCTTCCTAAAGAAGGAGATGCAATTGATCTCCAATCTGATAGGGAGGATCCCAAGGAGGACTAGGCGGCCCAGCCTCAGCCTTAACTTTCAGCGGTAGTATGCCAACTTTTAGTTTTTTCCGACCTGTGTGCCGAGTATTTGGATGTGAATCAACAATTTTTTTAAATTTTCCACCAGATGGTTTTCTGGTTAGACAATTCTTCCCGGCTCTTAGTGGTCGGGTTTATATATGAAAATACCGAATAGGTCAGTTTGCTTTACAGCATGGATTATTTTAAATTTTGTTCATTAAATTTGTCTATGTATGTCTGAGTTTGCCTATCTTATTAAAAGCATGCGGCAGTCAGTACACCGGCTACTCTTGCCCCTGGCGGCTGTGTGGTTGGTTTCAATACTTTGATTGATTGACTTGGCAAGGTTTGATACTTTAAGGAGTATGAAAAGTTCTTGAGTCAATCAATCACAGTAGTGATTGTCCAAAACCAAGTACACAGCCGTCCACATGACCAATATATAGTCGTCTCACCCAGCCGGGGAATCAGCTAGACTGTAGCCAGAATCCTCCGTCTAGGGGTATTCGCAATTTTACTAATTTGTCTTGCGATAATGCAGGCGGTATATTTCCGCCTAGCAGTTAATGAAGCAAGGGATAAAAAGTCCGCCTTACAGATGGTCCTTAGATGCTTAGAGGCCGTCTGAGGTACCCACAATCCATTGCACTTGTCCCACTGCCTCATTGGGGAGGCTTGTACAATTTCGTCGAATAGTCTAACTCAGAACTTCGGTTATCAATCGGTTGGTGTCTTTTGACATCCGGTTTTAAACTTAATAATTCTTTAGACTATTTTGGTAAGACAGCTATGAGTTGACCTATTAGTTCGTTCAATCTTTGCTGTCAGCATACGCTTGTAGAGTAAACGATAGAATGCCCTCTACAACGATAATACCCGGAGGGGCGTCGCCAGACCTTACTCATGTTAAAGTAGACGAATTTATAAATTTGCATCCGACCATTGGCCTCAATTTAAATATCGATTTAGCGACTAAGTTTATATCTTAGCTTAATTTATTCATTGGACTGTCTGTGTTTAGAACAAACGGTAAATTTATTGTTGCACATGTATATATACGAGATAATTACACGATTTGAAAACAAAAAGAAAATTTTTTCATTGATAGGCTTTTCATTTACAAAAATTTACAAGTCTCAGAAGTAGTACTTTTTCAAGTTGTCTACATTCCAAGTTCTAGGCAGCTCCCTGCCATCTAGGGTTTCCAGGTGGTAAGTGCCGTTTCTCACTTCCTTGTAGATCCGGTAGGGACCTTCCCAATTAGGAGTTAGCTTTCTTTGCTCATTGGCCCTATCAGTTGCCTCCATTATTCGTAACACAAAGTCCCCAACTTTCAAGGGCCGCTTAGGCACTCTCTTGTTGTAGGCACGAGTCATTCTCAGACGGTAAATCTCATGACGCAAGGCAGCATTGCCCCTGCGTTCTGGGAGTGAGTCCAATGCAAGCCGCAAGGCTTCCCAAGTTTGCCTCTTCATCGTATAGCATGACTCATAGAGTCGGCTCATAATGTTCTATAGGCAGGTGGACTTCAACACCATTATACCATGAGAAATGGGGTGTCACCAGTTGCCCCTTTTTTAGTTGTCCGGATGGCCCATAGGACAAGAATTAACTCTTCTGCCCATAAACCACCGACTCTTTCAATTTTCTTTTTGATACCATTTGAGATGAGTTTGTTGAAGGCTTCAACCTAGCCGTTTGCTTTGGGTCGGCCAACTGATGCAAAGCAATGTGAGATTCCTTGATCTCCTAACCAAGTTTTAAGTTGAGGCATCTCAAATTGAGGTTCATTATCAAACGTTATAGACATAGGTACCGCAAAGCGGGTGATACTGTTCTTCCATATGAAGGAGATGACATCCTTTGTCTTGATGACCTTGACCGCCTCCACTTCCACCCACTTGGTGAAATAATCCACAGCCACAAAAACATAGCGCTTTCTGGCTAGTGCAGGAGTATAAGGACCCAGAATGTCCATGCCCCATTTAGCAAACAGGACTAGGCTGTGGATTGCCGTCAGATCAGTAGCCAGCCGATGGATTAGCTTGCCAAACCTTTGAAACTTGTCACATTTTTTAACAAACTCCATGTAATCTGATTCAAGAGTGGCCCAGGAATAGTGCCGCCTGGTTCTAACGGCCAAAGATCTGCCGCCTGCATGAGAGGCGCAGTATCCCGCATGAAATTCTTCGAGAACTTCTTTCCCTTTTTTTGGGGTAACACACTTCAAAAGAGGCTTCAAAAACCCCGCTTTGAAGAGCTCTCCTTCTCTTATCTCGAAGTTCGCAGCACGCTTCTTTGGTACAGCCGCCTCCTGAGGTGAATCAGGTAGCGTGTCGTCTGTTAGATAAGCCCGGATGCCATCCATCCAGGTAGAGCTTCGGTCCAGTACTCCAATGGGCTCATCATCAGATATGCTTCGTTTTTCCATCACTTCTTAGAAGACTGATCGAGGCGTATCATAGGAGGCGGAGGATGCCAATTTGGACATAGCATCCGCGTGATTGTTTTCAGATCTGGGTACTTGACTTAGATGAAATTCCTCAAGTGTCCCAGCTTCAGGTTTGACCGCCTGCAAATATTTGATCATTGACGGATGGGTGGATTCATACTCACCATGGTATTAGTTAACAACCAAATGAGAGTTAGAGCAGGCGTCAATTTTTGTTGCCCCGGCTAGCACGGCTTCATATTCCGCCTCATTGTTTGAGGTCTAGAACTTGAACCGTAATGCATATTCATATTTGTCTCCTTTAGGAGACTGACAGATTATACCTGCACCACAGTCGTTCATAGTAGAGCTCTCGTCTACGTGTACCTTCCAAACCTGATAAAGGTTGTCCGGAGCAACCGACCTCGTCATTTCGACAATGAAGTCGGCAAACTCCTGACCCTTCACTGTCTTTCTTGGTTCATAGGTGATTTCAAAAGACTGCATTTCAACAGCCTATTTATGCATTCTACCGGAAGACTCTAGGGTTGTCATTGGCCGCTTGAGGGGTTAATCTTTATAGATTACCACCGGATGTGCTAAGAAGTATGGTTTCAACTTCTTGGCAGCCAGGTAAAGGGCAAGGCCGAACTTTTCAACCATGGGGTACCGGAGTTCAGCATTTCTTAGTACATGGCTAATGAAATAGACCAAGAGCTAAATACCGTCTCTCTCAGCAAGGAGAATGGCATTGAGGGCATGATTTGAGACGGTTAGGTACATGTAAATTGTCTCCTTTGGTAGAGGGCTAACAAGCCTTGGCAAGGAGTGTAAATTATCTTTCAACTTTTGAAAAGGCCGCCTCAGCATCATCTCCCCATTCAAATCTAGTCTTCTTCCTGATTACCTGGAAAAAGTTAAGGCACTTGTCACCTGACCGGTAGAGGAATCTCCCTAGCGCAGCAAGACAACCGGTAAGCCTCTGAGCTTCCTTGACAGTGCGTGGTGACTTCATGTCAATCACCGCGTGTATCTTCTTGGGGTTAGCCTCTATCCCCCTTTGATCAATCAGGAATCCGAGAAACTTCCTAGACTCAACACCTAAAACACATTTTTTGGGATTTAACATGACATTATGCCGCCTGAGTGTGGTGAAGGTTTCTCGGAGGTCAGCAAGGTGATCCGTTTGCAGCTTGGATTTTACTATCATGTCATCAATATAAGCCTCTACATTCCTCCCAATCTGATTAATGAAGACTGTATTAATCATCCGTTGGAATGTAGCCGGCGCATTCTTCAAGCCAAACGGCATCATCGTATAAGAGAATAACCCCTGATCAGTGACAAAGGCCGTCTTCTCTTGATCTTTTTGCCACAGGCGTATCTGGTGGAAGCCAGAGTAGGCATCCATAAAACTCATCAAGGCATGCCTGGCTGTAGAGTCGACCAGGATGTCGATCTTTGGAAGCGGGTAACTTTCCTTTGGACATGCCCTGTTCAAATCAGTGTATTCTACACACATACGCCAACTACCATTCGGCTTCTTTACAAGCACCACGTTCGCAACCCAATCAGGGATGTTACATGGCCGAATGAACCCGGCGTCTAACAACTTTTTGACTTCGACAGATGCCGCCTGACTTCTATCCTCGCCATGATTTCTCTTCTTTTACTAGATGAGCTTCTTTTTTGGTTCCATGGCGAGTTAGTGGACAGCAAGATCCGGGCTGATGCCTGGCATCTCTTCCATTTCAAAGGAAAAGATGTCTTTGAATCCTTTCATCAGGAGGTGCAAGTCTACAACCAACCTTTCGAAGGCAGCCGTCCCCACCTTAACAGTTCACTCTAGGCAGCTGTCGTCTAGAGGAATATCAATGTGCTCACCAGTCGGTTGGGGACGGAGATCATCTGACCGTTCCTTGGTCAGTGATTGCTATTTCTTCTCCTTCTTCACCTCCACCGGCTGATAAATTTTTCTTTTCTTTACGGCTGCTGGAGGGGGTGAATCAGGATCCTTGACATCATCAAGGTCTATTGGCTCCTTTGGATGTCCGACTGCAGCAGCCATTGGTTTGACGTCTGAGAGGTTACACTCCCTAGCCGTCTTCTGATCCCCGTTGAGGGAGCTAACAAAGCCTTCATCCTTTTCATACTTGAGAAGCATGAGAGCTAGGATGATGACGGCCTTGTACTCGTTCAAAGTGGGTTGGCCAAGAATGATGTTATAGGCAGTAAGCTCTTTAACCACCAGGAACCGGACGATCATATGTCACCCTTTTCCCTTCTGCCCCAACCAGATGGGTAGATCAATTGTCCGACCGGGTGCATGACCCCTCCCCCAAAATCAACTAGTGGATTGCAGACGTCGCACAGGTTGTCCAGCTTATAGCTAAGCTTGGAAAGACACTTGTAGTTGATGAGATCAGAGGAGCTACCCGTGTCGATAAGGATTCGGCCAACCACCTGGTTGGCGACCATACATTCAATGAAGACCGGGTTGTCATGCGGTCGGCGGGCTTAACCTCGATCCTTTTCGGCGATGAGCACATCTGGGAATGTTTCGCTAATAGACACCCGTCCATCATCAACCGAGTGAATCATCTTCTTCAAATGATCCTTAGTGCCCCGGATGGTCGGGCCATCGCATGCGAATCCGCCTGCTATAGCAGTCATTGGTGTCATGGCCTACTTCCTCATGGAAGTGACAAAATTTGTTCTTGTTCCGCGACTGAACGGAACTCTTCATAGGATTCGGCTTCTCAATGGCCAACCAGTGTTTATTTTTCTTTTAGGACGGCTGATCAGGCTCATAAACCCCCCAAACTTCTTTTCTCTTTTTTCTTTCTTCGGATTTTTGAGCTGGCTGAGCAGACCGACTATCTTTTTGCTTGTCGGACTTCTTGGAGTCCGACTGATGATTGGACGAACAGAGGTCAGTAGCTTGGATAAAGCTCTCCGCCTCTATCAACGCCTCTTGAAGGGTGAAAACCCTCTTTCGAACAAGGTCGAACTTAAAGGTCGACCCGTCCTTCAGACCCTTGAAAAAGTCTATATAAGCTCCCTCGTCAAACAACCCTTGGATCTGGATTCTCAACAGGTTGAA
Organism: Chenopodium album; assembly: GCF_948465745.1. Classification (NCBI taxonomy): domain Eukaryota; kingdom Viridiplantae; phylum Streptophyta; class Magnoliopsida; order Caryophyllales; family Amaranthaceae; genus Chenopodium; species Chenopodium album. Next base: position 24,735,066 of record NC_137850.1, on the reverse strand, counting down.
CTGGCGGACATAGGAGCGGAGTCCTTCTCTCTTTCCCTGTCGGATGGTGCTCAAGTCAAGACTTTTCTTCTTGGCAGGGATGTTCCTTGAGAAGTTGGAGGCAAACCGAAGGCAAGCTTCCTTAAGCTGTCAATACATCCGGCGGGCAGGTTGCAAAACCATTGTTGGGCAATGCCCTTCAATGTAGCCGGGAAGCACCGACACCACATAGCGTCTTCCAACCCCTGCATATACATGATGTTTGAGTAGGCCATGAGGTGGTCTTCTGGGTTGGTGGTACCGTCATAGGCACCTACCATCACATTTTTAACCTTGGCCGGCTGTGCCGCCTCGGTTATCTCCTTGGTGAACGCAGAAGTCTGTTCACCAAGTTTGAGCAGACGGAGCTGCCAATCCAGAGGTTGGACATTGTATGCCGCCTGACCCCCAAAGAGGGCCGGGTGCATGAAATGTGGAGAATACGAACAGTATACCATATGGGGTACGTACTGTGCATTCCCAATCATATGAGGGCCAAAATGGACAGTATTACCGCCTGTATGGCTCTCGTGCAAGGATGGAGTATTCCTTGCAGATCTATTTTTGAAGCTCTTTAGAGAGCTCGAAGTAGAGGCTGACTTAGACATCTGTTGACTTCTCCTGCGCTCGATGATTTCTCGAGCGTCAGAAGTAGATTTTTTGCTACCCCTCGGTTGATCCTGCCGGCGGGGTTTCCTCGGACCCTTCTGGGGCAGGAGGATCTTGGACTAGTCAAACGTTGCGACTGCCTTCTCCTTTGGATGTGGAGTTGGCTGCCTGTCCCTGACTGGCTTCCTCTTCTTTGCCTAAGGAGTCTTCTTTGCTGACTGACCCTTGCTTGGGCAAGCCTTGCTTTTACTGATCTGATCCTTGATTTCACCCTTGAACTAGTCATGAATTTCATGATGTCGTCCCTGGTTACTGGGGCTGATCCGTTTGCCATCTGAGTTTCCCCTTTCCGGCTGCACAGGGGGCCTGCTTGTACCCGCTTGGCTTTCACCTAGTTCCAGGTTATCTCTGGGACAGTAAGCGTTACAGACTCTTGAACCATCTTTGGGGTACTATCCCCACAGACGACGCCAAATTTTTGGGTGTTTTTTTTCCCTCGGGAGAGTTACAGCTCGAAGACTGGTGAATACGGCCTGTACCTGCAAAACAACGGAGACTCCGCGTGGTTGGAGCTCCGCCTCCGACGATCAAGTTAGTACTTGAATGAGAGTAGGATTCCGAGATCAAGGTGCGCAAATTTAGGTGAGATCTTCTCGGATTCCGAGATCAAGTGTTTCTCTGATGTTAGAGAATGTAGGGTATGCTGTAATAAATTGTAGGTGCCCCCAAAATGGAGGGAATCTCCCTATTTATAGGGTCATCAGGAAATGTGCCCCTAATTAGGTCACTCTGACCTAATCTTGCTGGGCTACGCCGAATTACGGCTTTCTCGGGATTTGGGCCCTTGAAGGCCGTCTTGTTCTCCCAGATTTTGGGAGTGACACGTGTCAAATGGAGATTTGTCCGATTTGGACCAATCAGGGTATGACACGTGTCATGATGTGGTTGGCCCACGCGGCATGGGTAAAATTACCTAAAACAGGTTTTATGAAATGGCAACTAGTGGGGCCCGATTAGGATAAAAAATACGCACTGTGATCCGTGATGTATTTTTTTAAATCTAAATGCGGTATGCAAACTTTTGAGTATTTTTGTAACCTAATATTTAGATTAGTCCTAATCGTAGATACTAGTATTTGTAAATTATGGTCATGTCTTGAAGACGGAGTTTCTTGGAAGACGAAGCCATGAAGTTGCAAAAGCCGTCCCTTGAAGACTCAAGGGGTCATGCTAGTTGTCAAATGTATCTTTATTTATGTTTTCAATATATGTATTTATGATTATATATATGTGTGATTTATATGATAGATGCATGTTTAGGATTTCGAATGTTAGGATGATTAATTAAATTCACTTAAATCAACCAACATAGAAACCCTAGGTCCTTAAAATATTGAGTAAAACTTGCCATTCCAAAACAACACTTATCGACCTATTGAGAGTAGTGATGGGTTGCGCCAAGGTGAGGCATCACTATTATTCCCTAGGATACGTAGGGTATGATGATGGGTTTGCCAAAGCAAGACATCGCATACATGTTGGTTTTGGTTATACTCAACGATAGGAGTGATGGAGTCCTAACATGTAGAGGCAAAGTGGATAAGTTGATAAGAGAGCATTAGATGTGACGATTTATCCAACCAAGAGTGGCTTGGAGCCATTAGCAAAGAGTTGCTTACCTTAGAAGATTAAGTGTTAAGACAAGCCAAAGCATGCTTAACCACTCATTGTTTCTTTGGATCTTGGAATCGCCTTATTTTCGCCAAATGGGGACAAATTTAATGCGTGGATAAGACGTTTAATAAGATTGAAAATTTGCATAAATGCTTTTAAATTTCAAACTTATTATGTTATTTTCTTGATAAATGGTTATACTTTGCACTTATATTTGTAGAATTCCAAATCAAACTATATTGTTTTCCGTGATTGGTAAAGGAAATCTTTGAGAATAGTTCTCAAAGAAAGGAATGGCATTTCTAAAATACAATTCTCATAAATGACTTTTATAAGTCCGAAAGGACGGTTGGACATCATGTATTCAAAATACTTGGTAGTTTTGATAAACATGAATTATTGAGTTGGAAACTCAAAAATTGTCAATGCTTGACAACCAACATATCTTTTCGCTTTATACGTTGGTTAGTACAACTCATTGATGTATTAATTCATGTACGAATTAAAGGAAAAAAATGGAACTTTGTTATACGGCGCGCAAAATACTTAGTCATGCCTAACAAAGTATAAAAGTCAAAGGCTCTTAAAGAAATGTTTCTTAAAGATTATGAGGAGAAGTATGATAAGAAATATAGGAAACAAGGAACAAAAAAAAAAGGAATTAGATTCTATTTCAACTAAACATTTCATTTTAACTTTACAAGTCATTATCTTCATAAGTATCAGATACTGCTTGAGTGTTACACTTTGAAAGTGACCTCAAACTATTGAAGATAAGCTAAGGTATTGACTTAAAATCTTAGAATAAAGCAAGAAGAGCTAAATCAGTTGTAAGGTCGTATGCTGTGTTTAAAGACCTTTTAAGCTTAGGCTGGAAAAAATAAATGGTTATTGTGATCCATAATCAGCAAACAATCCGTTAACACACGGAAAGACTCACATTCAAAGTAAATAGAAATAGTTGCAAATTTATTTGAATGGCATGGTTGTCTGAACCATGAGTCAAGAATGCTTGATTATAAAAAAACATTTCCCTAACATGAAAACTCACAAAGTTCAAATCACAGACATGATTTGTGTTCCGGACATCTTTAGCAATGTCACAATAATAAGAACGTACTCAAGGTTATATAAACTCTTGGCAGTTGATCGATTCCGAATCGTTCTAAGACAAGAAAGTCTTACTTGTTAAAAACTGACAAAGTAAAGAGCTATTGTTCTAGGTATAGACAATTGACTCCGAAAGCTAAAGAGGATTCAATTACTTCAACGTTTCACGAAGAATATGAAAGAATATGGCTATATTCATCAAATTTGAACAAACTTGACCTTGAATAGTTCAAGAGTTCAATGAAGTACATAATCGACTTGGCAAGATATCAAAATGTCTAGATTATATCGAGCAATGTTTGCTTGAGCCAAGCGTGACCATCACAAAGTTATGAAATTGAAATTTTCATAAATATCTCCACAAAGAATATAGTGTGTCCGTATGGAGACCTCGATGCCATTTAAAAATGAATCGAACAATGATGGATCACATCCCTTCCTATAAAGTTCTTAAAGATTTGCACAAATGACTAATGTTACATTAAACAAAATGTCGAAGCTAAGAAAGGACACCATATTCAGTTATGGATAGAATTAACTTCTAAAAGTCTTTTCAAGTATATTTCTAAAACTCTTAGCCATAGTGGGAGCTCACTGGCTCAGTGGGAGCTAAGTGACTCAATGGGAGCTCACCGGTTTAGGAAGAGCTAGGTGGTTCAGTAGGAGCTTGATGGTTCATTAAAGGCTAAGATAGCTCAAGAGGGAGCTAACTGTTTGTTTCACCATGAACTTTTACCTAAAGATAATATACATGTCTCTTTGTAAGCATTCAAGTGAGACTACGGGCATTACCTCCACAACCTAAATGAGAACATAATATTTGTTTCTCTAAGTGGTGTCTTTCTGGAAAGTAACACATTTTCAAAACAACAAGTGGGAGGAATATGATCTCGATGACTATCGAGCTTAACAACAAACTAGAACTAAGAATCTTGGAAGACTCAAAAGGGCTTCATGAGAATGATTGATAAAGAATACTCAAAAGGACTTTACAAGTGCCTTAAAAGAGAATTCATTACTCACAAAACTACAGATAAGTTGGAGTAAGATCAACATAATCAAAGGGCTTTGGAAGCGCCTTGAAACCCGTATAGATATAGAATTCACCAAAGTTTTGGATTGAATCCTAAAAATTTTCTATTAAGTTAGAAATAAACCTAAGACTTACAAGCATACTATTTACTATTAGATAGTAAGGGAATAATGCCTTGTGAGATAGCTACGACAAATCCAAATTCCAAATAATGGTTAGAGGCCATCAGATCCGAAATAGACTCCATGTTTGAAAATAATGTTTAAAACTTGATTAATTTGCATAAGGGGTGACCCATCGATCACAAATAAGTTTTCAAGGAGAAAACTAACAAATGTGGAAATGTATATGCATATATAGCTAGATTGGTTGAAAAGGATATAATTAAATTCACGGAGTTGATTTTAATTAAAAATTATTCACCAATCGGAATGCTCAAGTCTTTTCGTGATTATTCTCGCAAAATTGCACATATGGCAAAATAGATACCAAAAATCGCCTTCCGAAAACACACCAGTAATTAACCACCAACTGCAGCCACCTTTATCTCTCACCAGTTGCGCCACCAGCAACCTCACGCGACTCCCTCGAAGCAACTCCGAGCAGCATCGCCGCCGCAGCACCGCCTCCAATCGAACCTCCGGCAGAGCAGCCTCGAACCTCAGCAGGTGCGGGCGCACATTCAACGAGTGCGGCCGCACCCAGCTGGGTTTTACTTGAGCCGTTGATTGATATTGATGAGTGGTTGTGATGGTGTGTGATTTGATGATGATGAATGATGATGAGCTGCGTGCGTAAGAAGAGAAGCATGGGATAATTCCCTTTGATGAATTGGAGCAGCAAAAACCGATTTTCCTTTCCTTTTTATTTCTTTAATTTTACTTTCCTTTTAATTCCTTTAATTTTCCTTTCCATTTTCTTTTCTTATTTTATTTTCTTTTCTTTCCTTTTCTTTTCCTTTTTATTTTATTTTCTATTTTTATTTCTTTAATCCTTGTATCTATATATACCCATTTTTGGGTAGAGAGAAAAACAATTAGAGAATTAGAATTAGAATTAGAATTAGATCATTTTCTTAGCTTAGTTGAGAGCTTCTCTCTCTAGTTTTTAGGGTTAATTTTAGGAGTAGATTTTAGAGAGAGAAAGTGAAGAATTTCAATGGTGATTGAGAGATTGAGGATTCAATGGTGACAATTGTATTGCAGATCTACTCTATTATCAAAGAGCATTTCTAAACTCTATCTCATTTATTGCTTTATTTAATATTTATTGTTTTGATTGTTTGATTTTGATTGGAATTTGATGATTGAAGATTGATATTGGATATTCATGTTTGTTTGGTTTTATATTGATATTTGATCTTTGATTAGTGGATTTGTTCTTCTTTGATTGTTGATTGTTGATTTCTTTAGTTTTTGGTTGATTTGATGATGTTCTTTGAGTAGTGTTTGGTTAGGGATTTGGTGAAGCTTATGATGTAACGAATTGATGTAAATTGGGGATAATTGATGGAGTTGATGATGTGATTAAACTTGGATAATTGATGGAGTAGCTAACTTGATTATTGCACTAGATTGCATTGTAAGTTCACATTGATACGGACCATTGATTTGTGGCTTGCATTTACACGATTGAGGTGTCTTGTGATGTTTCCTAGCTAGAGTTTATCGTAGTTGACGCTAGTTAGACCTCTAGGAGAATAGCTTGATATGCTCTTTTGGTTGCATGTTTGATCTTCCCTCACATTGCTTGACTTAGTCGACTTTCCATTCCAATTTGCATTGTTCATTGCTTTTATAAGTGAGTCCTAATCCCTAGCTCTTATATTTGTTTGGTTTCTTCGTTTTAGTAGTTGTTAGAGTCATCTTTTATCTCTTGTCTTCGACCTAGCTTAGGCATATAATTGGAAGCACTTAGGCATTACCGTTCCTTTGGGTTCGACCCTTGACTTACCTCTATACTTGTATTTAGGTTTGTTGAGTGTTTATAAATTTTTTTTGGCTTAGGGAGAATTAGCCCAACGACCTAGTTTTCCCCACGTCAAAACGGCGCCGTTGCCGGGGAACGGTGTCTATGTTTGAGTGTTTTTGATTGCTTGAGTCTAGGTCTTTGTGTATACTTTTCTTTTATTTGATTTTTGCTTGTTTTGTATAAAAATGGAAAATACCTCGTTTCCTCAATTTGAGAATGAGCCATTTTGGGTGTACTTTAATAGATTAGAGGACTTCATTAGTTACCATGGTTATGATCTTTGGGAGGCTTGTGAGATTTGTTATCATAATTTGACTAAGAAAACTAGAGACATTGTTGAAATCATGTTTAATGGTAGATTTCGGACATTGTCAATTGATGATGCTTGGGATTTCTATGTATGGTTTGCGAGAGATAGCTATAATTGTGGTCATGGTTGTTCAAATGCTTCTATTGATGATTGTTACGGTCCATGTTCCATGAATAATGAATCTTGCATTCCTACTTGTTCCCCCATTCCCCATATTAATGATGCCACTCATATCTCTAGTGTTGATCCTCATCACATGCTTGCTCATAATTCTTTTCCTCATTATGCTCCTCAACTCTCTTCACCTTTGAAAACCTTGGAGCCTAACATTGAGTCTTCTCATAATCAAATTGGTGGTTCTTTGATAAAATTGGAGATGAATTCTAATTTGGAACCAAATGAGATGAGATATTTGGAGATTGTAAGAAGCCAAATGGAATTGTTGAAAAAGTTGGAAGAGAGAAATGAGGTTGTTTTTAGAAAGAATGAGGAGATGGAGAGTCAATTGTCATCAATATTGAATGTAAATGAAGTTTCTACTACTTTGGTAGATGTGGAAGAAGATGATGATGATTGTTTTGAGAGGCCTAAGGTGTGTGAGGAGGACATTAGAGAGCCTATGAGTGAGGAAAAGGGTGTAGAGATGGATGTTCCAAAAGAGAGTTTGCATTTTGAACCTCCTTCCCAATTTGAATTTTGTTCCATTGACCCTTTACATGGAGTTGAAGAGAAACTAAAATGGTTGACTTCTCTTAATTTTGAGGAAACATTAATTCAAGTTAAGAAGGATGGGACATTGCAATTTTTGAAGCGTGGAGAAGTTGTGAGGAGAGAGAGAGTGAGGATGAGAAGGATGAAGTAGTCTCCATGGGAGATTGGATGTTTGAGGGTGATGAGAACCAAGAGGTTTTGAGTGTTGAAAAACCAATTGAAGAGTCCATTTCCCCACCCACCTCCCTTGATTGCAATTTCATTCCCCCATTCCTCAATTTTGAAGACCAACCTTCTTCCACCCCATCTCCTTTGTATGATGACCATGGTTTCTTTGAGGGTGAGGCCTTGAGCTTAGATTATTTTGTTGAAGAAGAGGTTCCATGTGATAAGGTTGAGAAGGTAGAACCTACTTTAGATGATTATGAAGATGAGAGTGAAGTGTTTGGTGAGGTTGAATCTCCAACTCCTATCTCAAATTTTCAACCATTGCCCTCCTCTTTCACCTTTGATGACCCTTTATCTTCTACATTTTCCACCATTGAGATGGATGAGGCCTTTTTAGAGGGAGATTGTACTTCTCATGATTATTTTGAGCTACCTCCCAAGTTTGACCCTCAACCCTTTGATGAGCTTCCTTTGAACCTTGATCATGATTTAAAGCTTTTGAGAGCTCTCTTAGGGTGTGAAGTTGGTGAGGAGGATGTGATTGAGAATGAGCTTAATTTGAATGATGATGAGTTGGAGGAGAGCCCTTTGGATGTGAGTTCATTGGAGGAGAGAGCTTATGTTTCAATGGATAGTGGTGTAAGTGAGCAACCAATTCCTATTCCTTCACCTTACACCTCATTTTCAAGAAAGCTTGATCTTGTTCCCTCTTATCCCATGTCATTACTTTCTTTTCTCATATCCCCTCCTCTTGAAAAGCCTTTAGTCCCTCAAGTGCCTCATTTGATGACTTTTGAGGATGATGGTAGGATTTTCAACCAAAAATATTTTGTTGGGAAGAGTATGCCTTCTTCTTTTTCTCTAATTTCTCTTCCTTTTTCTTATATTCTAGTTTTTCCCTTCTCTCCTTCTTCTTCTTGGCATACTTCTTCTCAACTCCATAGGTGTGCACTATGCTTGTTGCATGCCTTATTTTTGTCATGTGCATACTTGCTCTCATATGAAATGTGTAGTAGTGCATTTGACAAGCTCTTGCGATCGTTGCAATATTATTTTACTAGAGCGGTCAAGCTTGGACCTTAAGCAAGCCTTTCTCGGGAAGTAACCCGTGTTTTAGATTAGATTTTCCTTTTCTTTTTAGAATATATTTTTCTCTCATAGAAATTTTTGTGTGCCTTTTGCTAGGTACATGACTTGATATACTTTGGTGCTTCGATTTGGATCAAGAATCAAGGAAGGTTGACTCCTATCTTTGCGAGCATATGGAGACAAGGTTCAATTCTTGAGAAATTAGCTTTGAAAGGTTAAAATTGGGTCATTTGCGGGTATTTACACCCACCTAATTTCCGGTAATATCTTTCCTTGCTCTTTCTCTAGTGGATGATGCCATGTTGGACATATGTTGGTTTGTTGGATTAATCTCCTTGTTTTCCCCTCCCATGGATTATATGATTTATGTTTGAGTGTATTGTCTCATTCAAGCTTGGGGGAGGGTATTCTATCATGTTTGGTGAAATGTTGATCCTTATATGTTATGCACCTTTGTATATACTTTTCCATGTTTCTTATATTTTGAATAACTCCAAAAAGATTTTTGTTTCTATCAAGGCAAATTTGCAATGTGTTTTGTTTTGTTCTTGTTTTGGACATAATAACATTTGGACTTGTATAATTGAATGCTTTTCTTCCTAAATGGTAACGGTGTGCACGGTTTGAGAGTACGCTTGGTTGATTCTAGGATAAAGCATGCTAAGGTAGTTGGTTAGAACTAGTGGGAACATGAAGCCGGATTCTACTTGTTTGTGGCATGTTTGGTAGTTGCTTCCTATAGTTGATTTGACACCAATAGTGAGTTTTTGCTACATCCGTGTGAGTTCTTTGTTTTTCAAGCCTTCTACCTTACTTGTATGAGCGGCATGGATCCTTGACTTCTTGCAAACCTAATCTTGAAACTTGACTCATAGATCTTGAATCCGAGACCGAACCGTTTAGGGAGGACAAAGGCACCTTTTTCGGGGTGGTATTTTTCATTTTTAGGATAGTTTGTTTCATCTTTATTTTTGGGTTTACATTTGCGTTCTTGCAACCATTTGAGCCTTATACCTTCTTTTCAAGCCACATCTTTAGATCTTTGGCCTTTTGTTTTATTTTCATTCTTTTCTTGGTTTTTGTGAAGCAATTGATCATTCTTGATGGAGTTTGTGGAGGAGAAGTTGGAATGTTTGGTTCTTATGATAGCAAGATTGTATTATTTCTTCTTTGTGAATAATGGCAAATGAGTATGAGTAAAAGCCGTCCTACATTATAAAAGGCATGGACAAATAAGTGCAAAAGTTGAAAGAGCCGTCCAAAGTTAAAAGAGGCGAGGACAAAGCACTAAAAAAAAGAAAAAAAAAGTGAAAAATGAAAAAAATTCAAAAATATTTTGATGAGTGTTTTCTCCCTTTTTGAGCATTGAGGACAATGCTCCATTTAAGCTTGGGGGGAAGCGTTCTCACGCTTTTGGTGTATATGTTTGTGATTTATAGCTTTGAATAAGCTTAGGGCTGTGAGTGTTTTTGTTTGGATTGGTGTTTACTTGATTGTGATTCTAAGAAAGGGCCCGTTCTTTGCTTCACTTTTAGGAAAACCACCAAATTTCAATTTGTTAGCCTACCTTCACCCTTATTGCCTTACGTTACAACCTTGGGGAAAGACCTTTTGACCTAAATGGTTGAGTCATTCATCGGTGGAGTGGAATGTGAGTTTTAGGAATAGGGAGAGGGGATGCAATAGTCAAGATGTCGAGTAGCCTAAAAATTCTCTTTTTCCGGTTCCTTCGTGGAATCAATGGGATGCTCATTAGAGGTCGATTTGAAGCTATTAGGAAGAACGCGGTAAGATCGTTTGGGATGAAAGTGGATTGTGAAAGCTAGTTCCTATGCTTAGCATATTTATGTTTCAATCAACCTTGGGTATCTTGGAACGTGCACTCCTTTACTTGTTTAGAAAGATTTGCATCCACTTGTGCTTGTACATTTGCAAAAAGTCCTTTCATGAACATTTGTTTGCTTTTCTTGTATTTTGTTTTCTTCTTCATGCTTTGCCTTGTTTGTATTATTATGAGAGTTATGGGTAAAACTCTTAGGATACCCTTACGAGACCTCACTCGTCCTCATAGGCGACTTTGGGGTTTAAAGGGCTTGTTGTAGCTAAAAGCAACCGTGATTCCTAGGACAGTGAGTTAGTGTATATTCTCATCTCGTCTCTTGTTTAGTTTGTTTTAATAAGCTCGTCATTTCTACTCCCTTGGTTTTGTTTTGCTCGAGGACGAGCAAAAGGTAAGCTTGGGGGTATTTGATGTGTGTCATAAATGGCACACATTTGATGAGTATTTAGGTCCTTTTTATCCTCTTTTTATAGCTTTCTTGCTCAATAAATGTTCGGTTTTATGCTTTCTCTCTCTATTCTATCTTTCTTCTCTTATTTTACGGCTTTTGAGCATTTCTATGGTTTTCTAGTATTTTCTTTTTTATTTCTTTTATTTTCGTTATTTTAGTTGTTTTCCCTTTATTTTAGATTTTATAGATTTAGTTTTATTTTTTTTTAGTTTATTTGATTTTATTTTCATTTCATTTTCTTTACTTTATTTTATTTTCATTTTATTATATTTTTCCTTCCTTTATTATTTTCATTTTCATTTTATTTCTTTTACTTTTATTTGTTAGTTTTAGTTTTACTTTACTTTATTTTATTTCTCGGTTTTATGTGTGTTTTGTTCCAAGTCCAAGTTGAGGTGCTCGCAAGAGTAGCTACTGCACACTTGGGTCTTCGTCACTATCATGGTGATGATGGTGATGGTTATGGCAGCAGGCAGGAACTCCTCCATTTCCCCTGTTCCCGCACTTCACGCAGCAGCAGACTTCCCCTGCTTTCCCCTGTTTCCCAGCCGCGCACACTCCACCAAAACTCACTCCCTCACCTCGCAGCCTCCAGCCAGCCATCAATTGCTGCAGCTGCGCCTACCTACCTCACGCAACACCACCACACACGCAGCCACTCAAGCAGCCCCTGCTGCCCACAAACACCACCAGCAGTACCGCAATTACACCTCCAAACACACCAGTAATTAACCACCAACTGCAGCCACCTTTATCTCTCACCAGTTGCGCCACCAGCCACCTCACGCGACTCCCTCGAAGCAACTCCGAGCAGCATCGCCGCCGCAGCACCGCCTCCAATCGAACCTCCAGCAGAGCAGCCTCAAACCTCAGCAGGTGCGGGCGCACATTCAACGAGTGCGGCCGCACCCAGCTGGGTTTTACTTGAGCCGTTGATTGATGTTGATGAGTGGTTGTGATGGTGTGTGATTTGATGATGATGAATGATGATGAGCTGCGTGCGTGAGAAGAGAAGCATGGGATAATTCCCTTTGATGAATTGGAGCAGCAAAAACCGATTTTCCTTTCCTTTTTATTTCTTTAATTTTACTTTCCTTTTAATTTCTTTAATTTTCCTTTCCATTTTCTTTTCTTATTTTATTTTCTTTTCTTTCCTTTTCTTTTCCTTTTTATTTTATTTTCTATTTTTATTTCTTTAATCCTTGTATCTATATATACCCATTTTTGGGTAGAGAGAGAAACAATTAGAGAATTAGAATTAGAATTAGAATTAGATCATTTTCTTAGCTTAGTTGAGAGCTTCTCTCTCTAGTTTTTAGGGTTAATTTTAGGAGTAGATTTTAGAGAGAGAAAGTGAAGAATTTCAATGGTGATTGAGAGATTGAAGATTCAATGGTGACAATTGTATTGGAGATCTACTCTATTATCAAAGAGCATTTCTAAACTCTATCTCATTTATTGCTTTGTTTAATATTAATTGTTTTGATTGTTTGATTTTAATTGGAATTTGATGATTGATGATTGATATTGGATATTCATGTTTGTTTGGTTTTATATTGATATTTGATCTTTAATTAGTGGATTTGTTCTTCTTTGATTATTGATTGTTGATCTCTTTAGTTTTTGGTTGATTTGATGATGTTCTTTGAGTAGTGTTTGGTTAGGGATTTGGTGAAGCTTATGATGTAACGAATTGATGTAAATTGGGGATAATTGATGGAGTTGATGATGTGATTAAACTTGGTTGATTGATCATGTGCATGTGTGTGATTAATTAGAGAGTAGCTATCTTGATTATTGCACAAGATTGCATTGTAAGTTCACATTGATACGGACCATTGATTTGTGGCTTGCATTTACACGATTGAGGTGTCTTGTGATGTTTCCTAGCTAGAGTTTATCGTAGTTGACGCTAGTTAGACCTCTAGGAGAATAGCTTGATATGCTCTTTTGGTTGCATGTTTGATCTTCCCTCACATTGCTTGACTTAGTCGACTTTCCATTCCAATTTGCATTGTTCATTGCTTTTATAAGTGAATCCTAACCCCTAGCTCTTATATTTGTTTGGTTTCTTCGTTTTAGTAGTTGTTAGAGTCATCTTTTATCTCCTGTCTTCGACCTAGCTTAGGCATATAATTGGAAGCACTTAGGCATTACCGTTCCTTTGGGTTCGACCCTTGACTTACCTATATACTTGTATTTAGGTTTGTTGAGTATTTATAAATTTTGTTTGGCTTAGGGAGAATTAGCCCAACGACCTAGTTTTCCCCACGTCAAGAAGAAAAAGAGAGTTTTTATGAAGAAGGAAATGAAGTTGAAGCAAAGTGAACTTGATTCGAAAGTTTCAACAAATAAGAATACATCCAACAATGATAAGAGGTTGCTAAGGAATGACAAGAAGTTTGTTTCCTCTACCACTTTGGTAAGGTGGTGTTCTTTGACCCTCTATAATTTGGAGGAAGGGTCGAGCTTAAGATCTTAACCAAGCGCTTCCAGGGGGGCAACCTAGTTTTCTAACTTTTTTCTTTTGATTCTATCTTTCTTAGTTTTCTTTTAAATTGTTTTTATTTCTTTCACTTGTTTTGTTTTTGGATTAATAGGTATGATTCATGGGAATTGGACCCCTCAAACGAGCATTAGCACAATGGGAGGGATGTTTCTTGGTAATTTGTGAGAGTATGCTCGATATTATTGAATTTCGAGTTAAATGGGTAAGGTAATCGAGGAGGTAAGATTGGAAAAGTTGTGTTTAAATGAGAAGTAAATTTGTGCTTAGTGGGTTCATTATGGTGCTCTCATTAATTTGGGATGTTGAACCCACTTCCAAGGCGTTTAGAAACTGATGCTTTTAGTGGGTTCAATAATCCCGGGATAATAAAGATCATAGAGCCTATAGATGAACGCACCAAGACAAGATTAAAGCAAAGAAGAGGAACAGGAGGGGGGCGGGCGCGCAAGGCCCGTGCGCGGATGCGCACCACTTCTACGCAGACGCGCAGGAGCCCAGGCTGCACCTATTTCTTCTTCTTTCTCCTTTCTTTCCCTCATTTCTTTCTCACCCTCACCCTCGTCCGCAATATGCCTTCTCCCAAACCGATACCCTAACCCCACAAACAACAAATTTCATCCCTCAAATCCACTTAACAACTCACAAACTCAAAAAATTCTTACTCAAATTTCATCATTTTAATCAAAAATCATACTAATTTCCTCCATTTCATCTTCTCCATTCTCTTTCCTCCATTAAAGAGGAATTTGGGGATTTTTGTTTTAGTGGATTTGTAGCTTAAAACATGATCAAATTTGCTTCTTGTATGGTATAATCATCTTCTCTACCTTCATTTTACATCATTACATCAATTTGTAGCAAGAATTTGATTATGCATACTTGTGAATAATAGTAGTATTGTTTTGGTTGAATATGATGATTGATTGAGTAATTAGGTTGCTTATATGTGTTGTTTGTTGATTAAAATTCCCTTACATTGTGTTGTTGTTGATTGTTTAGATTGATTGTGAAATTTGGTGGCTATTTGTGGAAGATTAAAATTTGGTGTTGTAGGTAGTAAGTTGGTGATTGAAGTGTTGGTTGGTTAAACCAAGTGGTGTGCTAGTGTTGTGGTTATATTGTGATTGTGGTGGATTATGGAGTTGTGATTGAATTTTGGTTGTGAAATTTGTGAAGCAAACATGTCAAAAATCATCAAAGCCATCACTTCTAAAATGAGAAAAACTCAAATAAGAATTGAAGAACCTTCACCCTCAAATTCCCCTTCATCTCAAACACAACAAAATGATGACTCACTACCATTGCCTAAAACACGATTTGCCAATCCAAACCACAATCCCCTTTGGACCGAATTCAAGAAACGAACCATAAAGCCCTCACGGCACTATCATTGAGAGAGTATGATTAAGTTGCGAATTGATGAGGACTTGTGGGTTTTGTTCGATAATTTTCGTTTAGGTAGCTTTGTCAACAAATGCTACCGAACCTACCTTGAGCCAACTAGGGAGTTCTTAGCATCATTGACTTCCACTCTGGTTGGTGACAAGGACTACCAAATTTCCTTCCAACTCTTCAATGTGGTGACAACCATGTCTTTGGCCGAATTCAATGCGGCCCTTGATTTTAATTCGGGAGCGGATGTCCTTTTTCCCGAGCATGAGTATTTTGATGGGTTCGCTCAAAATGCGTGGTGGCGTTATATCTCGGGGTTGGATGAATTCATCGCTCGTTACTCTCTTGCTAGTGACATTTTCCAACTGTGTCTTCGAGTGCTTCATCAGATATTGGGATACTTGGCATTGCCAAAGCAAGACTTGGAAAAGATGTCGCAGGCCGAGTTGCGTGTTCTTAGGATTGCAACTAGAGAAGTTTTGCGTGGAAGGGTGAACTATGGGAATTTCTTTTTGAGAAATTGCATGGACATGCGTGGCAAGAAGTTGGGGGACATTCCATGTGGTAGCATGGTGACTAGATTGGCTACCAAGCTTGATTTTGCTAGATACCTCCCTTCTTGTACTCCAGTTGGGGACCCCGACACTCTCTTCCTCGACATTCCTCAACTTAAGCAAGTCCAATTCTTAGCAAAGAGCAATCACGACGAGGTATTTGATTGGTTATGAGGAATGCTCATCGATGTTACCTTCCTAACCCCTTCTTGACCTCCCTCCACCGGCATGTCCCGAATGTTTGGTTTGTTCCCCTAAGTAATTGTATCCCCGGTGAAGATGAAGACAGGCAAGATGTCCTTAATGAAGGGCAACAAATCCAACAAAATCAACGTCAACAACAACAATAACAAGCACAAGAGCAAGAAGTGCCTTAACCTAAACATCAATAACATCAATTCTCCAACCCCGACATAGAGGCTTTGAGTGCTTGCAAGTTCGAATGGAGGGGATGTATGATCAAGACTTTGAGGCGATCTACAACCAAATGAGAGGCATCTCAAAAATGCAATAAGGTATGTTTCTCTAACAACAACAACTCTATGATGCGAGTGTTAACTGTGAGGAAATCACCCCCGCGGTTAACTACCTGTATTTCCCATCTCAACTCGGTCTGCTACCATCTTGGGGAGATGATGGGAAGGCTACCTACCCATATTGGCAAGGACCTCAAGCGTCCAACACCAAGACTCGCACATTTCTAGATGAGCACGGTAACTATGATTACCGTGTGCCTTGTAGGAGCTCGTAAACATCCTGTAAGGTAAGGGTAAGATCCATGCCGTGAGGAACTACAGTAGATCGGAACTCGATTCCGGTAATAATGGAGAAGTCGAGAGGGGTGACCATCATCTCAGCCCAGGGAAAGTGGAAAATGTTGGTGGTGTCCCAGAAGAACTCCACCGATGCTCGAACCAAATAACGACTCGACTGCAATGGCTGAAGCGCCAATGCAGCCTGGAAGTAGGGAGTCAAGCCGTATGACTCCCAAAGCATAGACAACTTCAGGTTATCCCGAAAGTAAAGCTCGTATAGCCGCCTAATGTTTGGGTTGCCTGAGCCGTGGCAACGAACCCAGTCAGCAGCAACGCCGCGTCGTACGTGCTCCGAGATGTGTTGGACGGGCGAGAAGTACAAAGTGTGTCCGTCCCACTCAGGAAGCTCCCCCAGGCTAGTGGAAGTACCCTCACCCATGTCGACGGGCTCGTCCTCTCAGTGAGCCCTACGAGAGCGTGAGCCAAAACCTTGATGTTGAGCCATATTAATTATGTTGAACACATAAGATCAATAAATTAAAGGTTCTGTAGTATCTAAAGTTCGCCTAGCCGCATGATACTATGTTCGTAAAAAAACAGAGTACGTAGTACTAACACAGAACATGATTTTAATTCAAGCCATAACAAGATTTTTGACAACCAAACAGTTTCTTACAATACTATGACAAATATTGTGACAAATTAAGCACAAGAAACAAGCAAAAACATGTAGAACGAGTCACATTATGTTCACGAACTCAAAGTGTTCAACAATGGCAAATCGCTCATTTCTTCACCAAAACAAGCAAAACAAGTCTCAAAACACTCACAAAGCAATATACAAGCATAAATAAGCAAATTCATGACAAGAAATTCAACAAAAAAAAGCAAAATAAGCAATTTCATTTTTGGATTTTTTGGAAATTCGCAAAGAACATGTACGAAATTCTTCCAAACTAGGAGGAGTCGGGGAGAAACTTACATAGTTCGGCAAACTAGAGATAAAGAGCTTCGATTTGCAAATTGTATGAGAAAATTCAATTCAGAAACGAGCAAGAACAAGCAAAACAAAAATTTGAGCGAAAACGAAAAAAAATAAAATGAACAACACAGCAAAATGATGAAGAAGGGGTTTAAATTCGGAAAACGCGACTCTCTCTTTCTCTCTTTAAGCTAAAGCCTCTCCTAATTTCTAAGCCTAGCCTTTTCAAAATACACCATATGTCTACCACCAGTCTTGAATACACCTAACCAAGCTCGAAGTTGCCTTAGACCTCGACGTGAAAGGTTGATAGTTTTAAGGGTTTGGTCCCAAATCTAATTTTTATTCTTATTGTTTGATTTAATATTTATTCCTAGTATCATGTTAGGATGCTTTTATTGCTTTCTAGTATCATGTTAGGATTAAAGCTTTGATTTTTAATGTCTAGTGACATGCTAGGATTTGTTATTAATCACCCCCGTGAACGGTTCACAAGTTCCTAAAACTTGTTCGAGACTATTTTGCTCTATCTTCCTTCCCTTTGGACGCCACCATGCTTAAGTGAATGATCACAGTGGGGCTCAAGTGTGGGATGCTTAAAATATTCCCTACAATTTTACTTTCATTTGATTTGAAAAACTTTGTTTGAATGTGTTTGACTTTAATTTGACTCATTTAGCTTTGTCGAACGCATTTGACCTTCATTTGATTAAAAACGCTTTGTTTGAATGGGTTTGACTTTCATTTGATTCAATCAGCTTTGTTGAATGCATTTGACTTTCATTTGATTCACAAAGCTTTGTTTAAATGTGTTTGACTTTCATTTTATTCAAAAGTCTTTGTTTTAATTTGTTTGACTTTCATTTGATTCAAAAAGCTTTGTTTGAATGATTTTGACTTTCATATGATTCCAAAAGCTTTGTTTGCATGTGTTTCACTTTCGTTTGATTTAAATAGCTTGGTTTAATGGGTATAACTTTCTTTTGATTCAATTAGCTATGTTGAAGGCATTTGACATTCATTTGATTCAAAAAGCTTTACTTGAATGTGTTTTACGTTCATTTGATTCAAAATGCTTTGTTTGAATGTGTTTGACTTTCATATTTGATTCAAAAAGCTTTGTTTGAATGAGTTTGACTTTCTTTTGATTCAATTTGCTTTGTTGAATGCATTTGACTTTCATAAGATTCAAAAAACTTTTTTTAAATGTGTTTAACATTGATTTGATTCAATTAGCTTTGTTGAATATATTTGACTTTCATTTGACTCATAAATCTTCGTTTGAATGTGTTAGACTTTCATTTGATTCAATTAGCTTTGATAAATGCATTTGGCTTTCATTAGATTCAATTAGCTTTGTTTAAATGTGTTTGACTATCATTTGATTCAATTAGCTTTTTTAATTGCATTTGACTTTTATTTAATTCCAAAAGTTTTGTTTGAATGTGTTTGGATTTTATTTGATTCAATTAGCTTTGTGTAATGCATTTAACTTACATTTTGGTCAAAAATCTTGAATTGAATGTGTTTGTCTTTCATTTGACTCAATTAGATTTGTTGAACGCAATCAATTTTTATTTGGTTCAAAAACCTTTGTTTGAATGTATTTAACATTGATTTGATTCAATTAGCTATGTTGAACGCATTTTACTTTCATTTAATTCAATTTTACTTTTGTTGAATGCATTTGACTTTCATTTGATTCAAAAAGCTTTGTTTAATTGTATTTGACTTTTATTTGATTAAATTAGCTGTGTTGAATGCATTTGACTTTCATTTTATTCAAAAGCTTTATTTGAATGTGTTTGACTTTAGTTTGACTCATTTAGCTTTGTCGAACGCATTTGAATTTCATGTGCTTGAAAAAGCTTTGTTTGAATGGGTCTGATTTTATCGATTAGCTTCGTTGAATGTATTTGACTTTCATTTGATTCAAAAAGCTTTGTTTGGATGTGTTTGACTTTAATTTGGTTCAAACAGCTTTGTTTGAATGATTTTTACTTTCATTTGATTCTAAAAGCTTTGTTTGAATGTGTTTCTCTTTCATTTGTTTCAATTAGTTTTGTTGAATGCATTTAACTTTCATTTGTTTCAAAAAGCTTTGTTTGAATGTGTTTGACTTAGATTTTATTCAATTAGCATTGTTGAACGTATTTGACTTTCATTTGATATAAAAATCTCTGTTTCAATGTATTTAACTTTCATTTTATTAAAAAAGCTTCATTTTAATGTGTTTGACTTTCATTTGACTCATTTAGCTTTGTTGAATGCATTTGATTTTTATTTGATTCAAAAACGTTTGTTTGAATGTGTTTGACTTTTATTTGATTCCATTTGTTTTGGGTATTTTTTAGTCCCTCAGGAGAGTTACGTCACCAAGCCTGGTCCTGCGCGGCCTTTACCAGGAAAACACGGAGACTCCGATTGGTTGGAGCTCCTCCTCCGACGATCAAGTTCGTATTGGTCGTAGGAAATGAAAGGATGCGAAAAAGGTAAAGGTGAGATCTTCTCGGATTCCGAGATTAGGTGTTTTCTTTGATGTGAGAGAAAGTAGGTATGTTGTAATAATCAAAGGTGTTCCCAAATGGGGTAAATCTCCCTATTTATAGGGTCGTTGGATGACCTAATGGGCTGCGTCATTTTGCGGTGTTCTTGGGAATTGGGAGCTGAAGGCCGCCATTCCATTTGTCATCTGACACTGACACATGTCGGCTAAGGAGTGGTCCATGCTAGACCCATCCTAGAGTGACACATGTCCCTCTCTTATTGTGCCACGTATCTAGGGTATTTTTACCTTAAACATTTGCCCTTCACAGGGGTGACGTGGCAGGCATGGGGCGCATGTGACACGCGTCACCTTGCATGTGGTGAACAGTAATAAATGGTTCACCTTCGGTTAAAATAACCAATTTGGATCCAAGGCTTCAAGCCTTAGTTTGGCGGAGGCTGGCTATGAGATTCAGCAGACGGCAAGAGGCCCGTCCACGTCTAAACCCATCAAGGCGCACATGTCCATCAGAGCCGATCTTCGCTTCCCTCTACATAGAGGGATCAAGAGAATTTTAAAGGGGTATGAGTTAGGCGTTTGGAAACTCACCCCCTACTCATGGATAAATATACTAATTTACATCGCAGCTTATGAGTTCAAAAACATAGAGCCTAGCTTTGAGGCTTTCGCTCATAAGCACTATATGAGCCGGGCTCTAGGCGGATGGGGGGCGTGGTATACTTTGACCACACACCCGCAATATATGATGAAACTAGATAAGCCGTCTAAGTGGACTGGCTGGAAGGAGGAGCTTTACTTGATGTGCTCACCCTCTCTAGGCCACAACCGGTTCTTACGCCGGTATAATAAGGATCCGGCCTTGCTCGGAGAGAAGTACGCCCTCCCTCGTATTCCATCCAAGGCTTGGGAACAAATAATGGAGCCGAGATTTTTTGAGACAACTACCTCTCCTTTTGAGATAATCGTACCTCATCCGGACTTTCCGAAAGATGAGGCGTTTCTCTCCGCCTATGGTCTAAGTACCATGTTTTAGAGATGTATGTTGCTTACTCTTGCCGTAATTATCTTAATTTTTTTAAACTAACTTTTATAATATATCTAACCAACCGGTTCTCTTTTGCAAAAGAAGCTCTAAGTGTGGTGGACCCCGATAAGACGCCTGCTAAATAGATGCACTACTTAGGAAAGAGCAGCTTGAAAAGAGAAAAGGAGTCTTGGACGCCAAAAATGACGGGGTAAGACCCGCCTGCAATGCTTTCTTGCCTTGACTCACATTGTTTTATTTGCCGGTTGTAACCACTTGGCTTGATTTGCAGAGTGGCAATAAGACCATTCCCCGCTCCATCTCCAAGATGCTCAAGCGGCTTAGGGATGAGTTAAAGAAAACCCCCGCTAAGGCGGGAAAACAAAATCCCTCCAAATTAACTTCTTTTGCCCAGCCGAATCCCACACACCCCATAACTGATGGCAAAAGCCTGGCTATGATGAGGCCTTAAGCGAAAGCTCAGGACCGGCTGCAAAATTGTTGGATGTCTCTACGGCGTCGAAGAGTGGCATGCTACTCGATGTTGTAACCGGTAACGCAGCGGTTGGGGAAGGAGGAACTTCCAAGCCTAGGGACCAAGGTAAGCATAATTGCTTTGAACCTCCTTGGCCGCTTGACTTTATGCCAGTCTAAACTCATGTCAGCCCGTCTAGAGATTCACTTAGCAACCGGCACAACATAGGTGCCGCCTATGCTGCCTTCTTACCACGTACTTCTTATGGTGTAGATGTCTCTAGCAGGTGGCCTGATGTCCAACAGTTCTCAAAGCGGATGCTTAGGACCCTCACCAGGTCAGAGAAGGACAAGGTGCCTTAGCTGCAAGTTTTCAACTTTGATCAATTATTGGCTTTGCTGGCTAAGGTAAATTAGAGTTTATCTCAAGTTTTTCTTTGTCTTTTTTTTTATTTGATTTGACTTGATTTGTATCGAGCAGGCGATGTTGAGGGTGGACGGGCTTAAGACTCCATTTAGGCCGAAGCAAGAGGAGGTAAATGACGCTAAACAGAGGGCCTAGGATGCTCTCAACTCTGCTCAATAACAAAATACAATGAGTGAAATTGAAACTAAAGCTCAAGAGTTGGCTGCAGTGGAGGAGGCTAAAACCAAAGCCACCAACTTAGAGTGGGCTCTTAAAAATTCACAATCTGATCTTAAGGCTTTGGAAGGGGGCGGACTAGGAGAACATCCAGCTTAGGGACAAGAACAGCCAGCTCAAGCTCGATATTATTCAAATGAGGAGCACACACCAAGAAGGAATCTCTTGAGAGCAAAACCGGCTGGTGGCAGAGAACGAGAGAGATACCGAGGCCCACTGGGAGTACTTTAACCTGCGATATCAGTATGCCACCGAGGTGTATGATGCCGAGCAGCGAAAGGAGACGGCGGCGCCACCTCCCTTCAAGGAATTGGCCCTTGCCCAAGGCATTGAGATTACCTCGGACGAGGAAGATGAGCCAAACAATGAAGCTCTCGTTGACCCTAGCCAGCCTTAACTCGAGAAAACTGTAGAAGACCTCCCGCCCAGGAAGACCCAGGTGGTGCGTCTTCCCCACCTGTTAGGTTTTCACTGGCAGTATGCCGCATGTTTTTCTCCGGCCTGTGTGCCGTGTACTTTTGTTCTTTCTACCGACTTAGGAGTCGGGTAACTCAACAATTTTCTTGTCTTTCGTCCGGATGGATATCTAGTTAACATTATCGCCCGACCATTTGGTCGGGTTAAGTTTATGAAATGTGCTAACTAAGTTGATTTTGTTCAATTTTTCATTTTTTCAATGTTTGCATTTTGAATCTTTGCATATATATACTTGAATCTTTGCCTAACTTATTGAAAGCATTCGACAACTAGTTAACCGGTTGTACTTTGCCCCTAGGCGGCTGTGTGGTTGGTTCCAAAGTTTGATTGATTGACCGGTCACTAGCTGTTGTCTTTATACATCCGGTTCTCGTGGGCTTGATTGTTCTTTTTAGATTACTCTGTTCAGACGACTATGAGTTGGCCATTTAGGCCGTTCAATTTCGGTCATCTGCAATCGTTTATAGAGCAATGTGTCACCCGAATGGGAGATGCTCTCTACGACGATTCCACCCGGATGGGCATCGCCGGACGCCTCATTCATATTGGAGCAAACGAATTTATAAATTCAAATATTATCTGGCCATTGGCCTCACGTCTTCGCAGGAAGTTCGTTTAGCCACTAAGTTTTTGAACTTATCTTATTATTTTTAGTACTTAAAGGTGCACCGTCTGTACATTGAAAAAGCGGCATTTCAAACATTTTGGATGTATCTAAAGCAATAAATAAAGGTATTGGAAACAAGAAGCAACATTTCATTTATAGGCTTTTCATTTACAAAAATTTACAACTCTTAGAAGTAGTACTTTTTTAAGTTATCTACATTCCAAGTTCTAGGCAGCCACCTACCGTTTGGGGTTTCTAGGCGGTAGGTGCCGCCTCTTACTTCTTCATAGATCCGGTAGGGACCTTCCCAATTAGGAGTTAACTTTCCCTGCTCATTAGCCCTACCGGTTGCCTCCATTTTTCGTAACACAAAGTCACCCTCATTTAGGGGTCGTTTGTGCACTCTTTTGTTGTAGGCACGGGTCATTCCCAGACGGTAAATTTCATGACGCAAGGCAGCATTGCCCCTGCGTTCCGGAAGTGAGCCCAATGCTAGGCACATGGACTCCCATTTTGCCTCTTCATCGTGTAGCATGACTAGAAAAGTTGGCTCATAACGTTCAATGGGCAAGACGACTTTAGCACCGTAAACCATGAGAAATGGGGTTTCACCGGTTGCCCCTTTTTCGGTTGTCCGGATGGCCCATAGGACATGAATTAATTCTTCTGCCCATAAACCACCGGCCCTTTCTATTTTCTTTTTTATGCCGTCTGAGATGAGTTTTTTGAAGGCTTTAACTTGACCGTTTGCTTGGGGTCGGGCGACTGATTTAAAACAATGTGAGATCCCTTGATCTCCCAACCAATTTTTGAGTAGAGGCATCTCAAATTGAGGGCCATTGTCAAAAACCATAGACATAGTTACCTCGAATCGGGTGATGATGTTCTTCTAAATGAAAGACATGACGACCTTAGTGTTGATATTTTTTACCGCCTCTGCCTCAACCCACTTGGTGAAATAATACATAGCCACCAGATTGTACCGCGTTCCACCTGGTGTAGGCGTATAAAGACCTAGGATGTCCATGCCCCATTTAGCAAATGGGAATGGGTTATGGATTGCTGTCAGGGTAGTGGCCAGTTGATGGATGAGCCTGCCAAATTTTTAGCACTTGTCATATTTTCTAACCATATCCATGGTGTCTGACTCCAGGGTTGGCCAGAAGTAACCCTGCCACCTAGCCCTAACAGCCAAGGATCTACCGCCTATATGAGAGGCGTAGTATCCTGCATGCAATTTTTCGAGAACTTCTTTCCCCTTTTCTGGTGTAACACGATTCAATAGAGGCTTTAGGAAGCCAGCTTTGAAGATTTCTCAGTTTCTCATCTCTAAGTTTGCAGCTCGTTTTTTCATAACAACTGCTTCCTGTGGTGAATCAGGTAGCGTGTCGTCTTGTAAGTATGCCCGGATGTCGTCCATCCAGGTGGAGCTTTGGTCAAGTACTCCAATGGGCGTATCATCGGAGACGAATGATGCCAGTTTTTACAATGCATCTGCTTTATTGTTTTCAGACCTAGGCACTTGACTCAAATGAAATTCTTCAAGTGTCCCAGCTTCAGTTTTGACCACCTGAAGGAATTTGATCATGGCCGGATAGGTGGCTTCATAGTCACCATGGTATTGGCTAACTATCAACTGTAAATCAGAGCAGGCATCAATGTTAGTTTCCCTGGCCGCCTTACACATGCGGATACCTGCTAGCAGGGCTTCATATTCTGCCTCGTTATTTGAGGCTTTGAACTTGAATCGTAGTGCATACTCATACTTGTCCCCTTTAGGAGACTAACAGATAATGCCTGCACCACAGCCATTCATAGTAGAGCTCGCATCTACATACACTTTCCAAACCTAATAAGTATTTTCTAATGCAACCGGCCGTGTCATTTCGACAATGAAGTCGGCGAACGCCTGACCCTTCATTCCCTTTCTTGGTTCGAAAGTTATTTCGAGGCTTTGCATTTCAATAGTCCATTTGAGATTTTTATATGATGAATCCAAATTTTTCATTGGCCGCTTGAGAGGTTGGTCTGTGTAGACCACAATCGGATGTGGCAGAATAAGGTTTCAACTTCTTGACAGCCACGTAAAGAGCAAGGCCAAAATTTTCAACCATGGGGTATCGTAGTTCCGCATTTCTGAGAACATGGCTAATGAAATAAGCCGTGAGCTGGATGCCGTCTCTATCAGCAAGGAGAAAAGCACTGAGGGCATGATCTGAGATAGCTAAGTAATGTAAAGCGTCTCTTTGGGAAGAGGACTAATAAACCTTGGCAAAGAGTGTAGATGTTCCTTCAATTTCTGAAAGGCCGCCTCAGCATCATCCCCCCTTTCAAACCTTGTCTTCTTTCTGATCACTTGGAAGAAATAGAGGCGCTTGTCACCTGACCGGCTGAGGAATCTCCCCAAAGCCAGACAACCGATAAGTTTATGAACATCCCTTATAGTACGGGGTGACTTCATGTTTACCATGCATGTATCTTCTCAGGTTTGGCCTCTATCGCCCTTTGATAAATTAAAAATCTGAGAAACTTCCCAAACTCAACACCGAAGATACACTTCTTCGGATTGAACACGGCCTTGTGCCGCATGAGTGTGGTGAAGGTTTCTCGAAGGTCAGCAAGATGATTCGTCTGTTGCTTGCATTTAACTATCATGTCATCAATGTATGCTTCTACATTCCTCCCAATCTGATTAATGAAGATAGTATAAATCATCCGTTGGAAAGTAGCAGGCGCATTCTTCAAGCTAAACGGCATCACAGTATAACAAAATAACCCCTGATCAGTGACGAAAGCCGTCTTCTCTTGATCTTTTTTCCACAGGGGTATTAGGTGGAAACCTGAGTAGGCATCCATAAAACTCATCAAGGCATGCCCGACTATTGAGTCGACCAAGCTGTCAATCTTTGGACATGCCTTGTTCAAGTTAGTGTAATCTACACACATGCGTCAGGTACCATTCGGCTTCTTTACAAGCACGACGTTTGCAACCCAATCAGGGAAGTTACATGGTCGAATGACCCCAGCGTTTAACAGCTTTTTAACCTGGACAGCAACCACCTGACTTCTTTCCTCGCTGTGATTTCTTTTCTTTTGCTAGATGGGCTTCTTTTTAGGATCCACGACGAGTTTGTGAATAGCGGGATCCAGGCTGATGCCTGGCATCTCTTCCACTTCAAAGGCAAAAATGTCTTTGAATTCCTTCAGCAGAAGGTGCAAGTCTGCACCCTACTTTTCAAAAGCAATTATCCCTACCTTAACAGTTCGCTCTAGATGGCTGTCATCCAGAGGATTATCAATGTGATCACCGTCCGGCTAGGGACGGAGTTCATCTAACCGTTCCCTGTTAGTGTTTCCGACGGAATTTCATTTCCGTCGAAACCAGTCCATCGGAAACTAGCCTATTTCTAGTAGTGACCAGCTGATCAGCTATTCTTTTCTTTTCGCCTGCTGGTGGGGTCCTTTCTATTAGTGACCAGCTGATCAAATCCTCAACGACCAAGAACTTGACGACCAGGTGGCGTCCATCCCTTTTCTCACCCAACCAGATAGGTAAGTCAATCCTGCCGACTAGGTACACCACTCCACCTCCGAATCCAACTAAAGGATGGGTGACAGGGTGCATGCTTCTAGGCTTGTACGTGAGTTTTTTAAAGAACTTGTAGCTGATGAGATCAGAGGAGCTACCCGTGTCTATAAGGATCCGACAAACCATTTGGTCGGTGACCTTACATTCAATGACGACCAGGTCGTCATGCAGCCAGCGGACTTTGCCCCGATCCTTCTAAGTGATGAGGACGTTTCGGAAGGTTCCTCTAGCATACGACTGCCCCTCATCAATGGCATGGATCATCTTATTCAGATGATCCTTGGCACCCTAGATGGTCGGGCCACCACTCACGAATCCACCTGCTATGGTGTAGACCGGCTCTTTGTCACTGTTCGAACTATTAGTAGGCTGGGCAGTCCAATATCCGCTTGAGGCTATAACAATCGTTGGTGTCATGGCCAACTTCTTCATGGAAGTGGCAGTATTTATTTTTGTTCCTAGACTGGACGACACTCTTCATTAGATTTGGCTTCTCAATGGTCAGCCGGTCCTTTATCTCCATGAGGATAGAGTAGCAGCCTTTTTTAAACTCGTACCTTGGGACGTACGGTTTAAATTCTTTCTTTTTCTTCAGGGTCGGTTAATTAGATTCATCAACCGCCCAAATTTATTTTCTCTTTTTTCTCTCTTTAGCTTTTTAAGCCGGTTGAGCAGACCGGCTCTCCTTTTGCTTATCAGACTTCTTAGAGTAAACTGATTGCTTGACGAGTAGAGGTTGGTGGCTAGAATAAAGCTCTCCGTCTCCATCAACACCTCTTGGAGGGTGATCACCCTCTTCCTAACGAGGTCAAACTTAAAGGTTGACCCATCCTTCAAACCCTTAAAGAAGTCTGTGTAAGCTACTTCGTTAGATAGTCCTTGAATCTGGATTCTCACCAGATTAAACCGCCTGACGTAGGAGTGAAGGCCTTCTTTCTCTCCCTGCCGTATGGTGCTCAATTCGAGACTTATTTTCTTGGTAGGGATGTTCATCGAGAAGTTTGAAGTAAACAAGCAGGCAAGCCTCTTGAAGCTATCAATACATCCAGCTGGCAAGTTGCCAAACTATTATTGGGCTATGCCCTTCAAGGTAGCCGGGAAGCATTTGCACCACACGGAATTATTCAACCCCTTCATGTGGATAAGGTTGGTGTCGGCCACGAAGTGATCCTTAGGATTAGTGGTACCATCATAGGCAACAACCAAGACATTCTTAACCTTGGCGATCTATGCCGCCTCGGTTATTTCCCTGGTGAGCATAGAGGTTTGTTCACCAAGTTTGAGCAGTTGGGGCTGCAAGTCTAAGGGCTGGGCAATATGTGCTACCTGACTTCTAAAGAGGGCCGACTGCATGAATGGTGGGACATATTGCTCGTATGACATCTGAGGCACATACGGGACTGACATAATCATCTGAGGGCCAACATGGACGGACTTGTCGTCTGTATGCCTCTCATGCAAGGATTGAGAATTCCTTGCAAAAGTGTTTTTGAAGCTGTCTAGGAAGCTCGATGTAGAGGCTGACTTAGACAGCTGCTGGCTCCTGTTATGCTCGATGATGTGTCGAGCATCGAAGAAGTTTTTCTTTCTTCCATCCAGCTAAACAACTCGGATTACTTTCCTCTTTCCCGTCTAAGGCAGAAAGATCTTGGACCAGTGAATGGCAGGAGTGGTTTTCTCCTTTGGATGTGGAGTAGGCTGCCTGTTTCAGACTTGCTTTCTCCTCTCAGCTTGAGAGTCTTCTTTGTCAACTAACCCTTGTTAGAGCCAGCCGTCCTCTTGTTGATTAGGTCCTTGATTTCACCTTTGAAACTAGTCATCTTGAGTGACTGGAGCATGACCCTTACCGTCTGGGTTTCCCTAGGCGGCGGTCCAGTAGATTTACTAAGATCGGCTTCAACGTTGCTCCGTTGCAGTTTATCCCTGGGACAGATGCGCTAAGAGATGAGTGACCCATCAAGGGCCACATAGGTTTCGACTTCACAATCGTTGTATGTATAGACCTCCTCATCGGCTCTAGGCCGGTTGGGTTCAAGCGTCGGTACAGACTTTTGAACCATCTTAGAGGTACTCTCCCCACAGACGGAGCTAAATATTTTGGGTATTTTTGGTCCCTTGGGAGAGTTATGTAACCAAGACTAGTCATGCGCGACCTGTACCTGCAAAAGACAAAGACTCCAGTTGGTAGGAGCTCCGCCTCCGACGATCAAGTTAGTATTGGTCGTATGAGCTGAAAGGATGCGGAAAAGGTAAAGGTGAGATCTTCTCGGATTCCGAGATCAGGTGTTTTCTTTGACGTGAGAGAATGTAGGTATGTTGTAATAATTAAAGGTGTTGCCAAGATGGAGGAAATCTCCCTATTTATAGGGTCGTTGGGAAATGTGCCCTTCATTAGGTCAGGATAACCTAATGGGCTGCATCGTTTTACGGTGTTCTTAGGAATTGGGCCTTGAAGGCCGCCATTCCATTTGTCATCTGAGGCTGACACATGTCGGCTGAGGAGTTGTCCATGTTAGACCCATCCTAGAGTGACACGTGTCCCTCTCTAATTCGGCCACGTGTCTAGGGTATTTTTACCCTAAACACCAGTAGCTTTGTGGAATGCATTTGACTTTCATTTTATTCAAAAAGCTTTGTTTGAATGTGTTTGACTTTTATTTCATATAAAAGGCTTTGTTTTAATTTGTTTGACTTTTATTTAATTCAAAAATCTTTGTTTAAATTTTTTTTTCTTTCATTTGGTTTAAAAAGCTTTGTTTCACTTTCATTTAATTCAATTAGCTGTGTTTGATTCTCATTTTATTGAAAAAGCTTTGTTTATTTAACTATCTTTATATTCATTTTGATATGTTGAATGCATTTGACTTTCATTTGATTCAAAAAGCCTTATTTGAATGTGTTTTACTTTCATTTGATTTTAAAAGCATTGTTTTAATGAGTTTCACTTTCATTTGATTCAATTAGATTTGTTGAATCCATTTGGATTTCATTTGTCTCAAAAATCTTTGTTTGAATGCCTTTGACTTTAATTTGATTCAAAAACTTTTGTTTGAATGTGTTTGACTTTGATTTGATTTAATTAGTGTTGAAGAATGCATTTGACTTTCATTTGATTCAAAATTCTTTGTTCAAATGTATTTGACTTTCATTTGATTCCAAAAGCTTCCTTTGAATGTGTTTAATTTTCATTTGACTCATTTAGCTTTGTTGCATGCATTTGACTTTCATTTGATTCAAAAAGCTTTGTTTGAACGTGTTTGACTTTCAATTGACTCAATTAGCTTTGTTGAATGCATTTGACTTTCATTTGATTCATAAAGCTTTGTTTGATTGTGTTAGACATTAATTTGATTAAAATATCTTTGTTTAAATGTTTTTTACCTTCAATTTATTCAACAAGCTTTGTTTTAATGTGTTTGACTTTCATTTCATTCAATTAGCTTTGTTGAATGCATTTGACTTTCATTTGTTTAAAAAAGTTTTGTTTGAATCATTTGACTTTCATTTGTTTCAAAAAGCTTTGTTGGAATGCTTTGACTTCCATTTGATTAAAAAAGTTTTGGTTTAAAGTATTTGACTTTGATTTGATTCAATTAGCGTTGTTGAATGCATTTGACTTTCATTTTATTCAAAAATCTTTGTTTGAATGTATTTGACTTTCATTTGATTTAAAAAACTTTGTTTGAATGTTTTTCACTTTCATTTGACTCATTAACTTTTGTTGAATGCATTTGATTTTCATTTGTTTCAAAAAGCTTTGTTTGAATGCATTTGACTTTCATATGATTCAAAAAGCTTTGTTTGAATGTGTTTAATATTCATTTGATTCAAATAGCTTTGTTGAATGCATTTCACTTTCCTTTGATTCATAAAGCTTTGTTTTAATGTGTTTGACTTTCATTTTATTCTTTTTATTTTTTTATTTTTATGTTTTTGGTAAGTAAGTAATTGTATTGTTATCAAAAAACTATACAAATGTACAAAATTTTTACAAAGAAACAAGCCTGACAGGTGAAGCTACCCCAAACTACACAAGCCCTAAAAGGTCAA
This sequence comes from Chenopodium album, assembly GCF_948465745.1. Lineage (NCBI taxonomy): Eukaryota > Viridiplantae > Streptophyta > Magnoliopsida > Caryophyllales > Amaranthaceae > Chenopodium > Chenopodium album. Next base: position 24,704,517 of record NC_137850.1, on the reverse strand, counting down.
ACTACCCCCCAAGTCCCTAACCCCTCAGATGCCACCTTCTAGGAAGGGTTCACCTTAGGGGGGAAGGACTAATCTGTCAGAGGTAAACTGCAAATTTCTAGGAAGACTACAGAGAACACCTGATAGACAAATAAAACTGCAGCAAAAACAAAGCAACCTATACAGTTTCTAACATTATACAACCATTTACAATTTCTGTATCCTGCTCACAATTTCTCTACCTATACCTATACATAAAAATCTAGGATGAATAACAGCAATGTGCTAGTAAGAGTGATTTCTAGCCATCCAGATTTGGTAAACTGTTGCTGTTTTGGGTGTTTTTGTCCCTTGGGAGAGTTACAACTCGAAGACTGGTCCTGCTGACTCTGTACCTGCAAAAACAACGGAGACACCGGTTGGGTGGTTCTCCGCCTCCAACGCTCAAGTTAGTAACTTGAAGGAGAATAAAAAGTGCGGAAATTTAGGTGGGGATCTGCTTGGGTTCCAAGCTCAGGTGTTCTCTGATGAGAGAGAGTAGGATGTAATAAATGATAGTAAATTTCTGAATTGTTGTTATTGTCCCCCATTTTGGGGGAATATCTCCCTATTTATAGGGTCCTTTGGAAAGGTGCCCCTTCCTAGGTTATTTTAACCTAGGACTGATGGGCTGCGCCGCCAAATAGCGGATTTTTGGGGAATTGGGCCCTTGAAGGCCGCAACTCTAAGATAATATCTGGAGAGGCCACGTGTCAGCTGGGGATTGGTCAAGGGTGACCTGCCAGCCTCTGACACGTGGCACCTCCTCATTGGTCCACTTGTCAAGGGTAAAAATACCCCAAACATTTGCCCCTCACAGGTGACACGTGGCAGGCCACGTGGCGCCTGTGACACGTGTCAGCCCATGAACGGTGAACAGTGAAAACGACTATTTTTTGACAGTGGTGACGGGGATTCGTGCCGTTTCACCCCCTATAAATAGGGATTTACCCCCCCTCCTTCTCCTCTTCACTTTTCACAATCTTGACTTTCTAGAGAGAGAAAAAGAGTTTTCTAGAGAGAGGTGCTTTGATTCCGGTTGCGTTTAAGCAAGTTCAAGATTCCCGTGTGCTCTTTCGAAGTCACCCGGTCACCGGTTGCTTTGCCGTTTTCAGATTTTTTCAAAACTCAAAGTAAGGTAACCATCCGTTTCCTTCTTTAAGTTTTCTTCTTTTTCCTTTTTCTTTAGCCTGTATACACTCATTTCCGGCTGTATACATTAACTTTTCAAAAAATAAAATGAACTCTCCATTTGCACACACGGCACTGCCTAGGACGCTCAGCCGGTCACCAGGGACGGCTAAGTCTAGAACCAGGGGTGCCTTGTCTGGAGTTTCTGGAGTGCTTTGCTCATCTCCGGCTTCTTCCCTCTCTGTGTCTGTGCAGGACACAATGGCTAGAACTAAGCAGACGGCTACAAAGCCCAGCAGGCGGCGCACTAGGGAAGTGCCCGCAAGTGAAGTTGTGAGGGAGGAAGGCTACGAGGCGGCTGAGCAAAGTAACTTAGCTGAGGACACCCCGTCTACCTCCAGCAACAACGACTCAAGGGGAGACGGTGAAGAAACCGCCTCCTCTTCAGACCGAAGTAACTCAGCTGAAGAAGCGGCTGAGGAGCAGGAAGGATCCGGGGCGGAGGGAGAGAACCTTGTTGAGGCTTATCGCCAAACAGCAAAGAAAGAAGCAAACCCGGATCCTACTAAAACCCAGATGAAGCCTGGGGACAGGGCCCTTCTTGAAAGTAGCTTTGAGGCTTTCAAACAACTACACCCCTTTGGGGAAGACTAGGACTACATGGTCCCTCCGGCTGATGCTGTTTTAGCCTGGGGGATGACATTGACAATGCAGACAATTACTTTGTCTGCTATGAGGCGGTAATAGAAGCCGGCCTCCACTTTCCCCTTCATAGAGGCATCCGGAAGATCCTGAAGGGATATGACTTGGGAGTGTGGCAATTAACGCCTAACTCTTGGGTCAATATCCTTAGCTATATCGCCGCCTGCGAGCTCTAGGACATTGAGCCCAGCTTCACCGCCTTCGCCCATATGCACTACCTCAAGAGTGCCCCAGGCGGATATGGAGCGTGGTACACTATTTCCACGCTCCCGGAATATTTGATGACCTTGGACAAAGTGTCCAAGTGGGGAGGTTGGAAAGATAAATGGTACTTGGTCTCCTCCCCTCAAGTGAGGATAAACAAGATTCTCCGGCGCTATAACAAAGAGCCGGCTTTGGTGGGCCAGAAGTGTGTACGCCCAGCTCTTACTACCATAGCCCGGGAGCAAATAATAGAGCCGGAGCTCTTCAAGACAACAACTGAGCCCTTGGGGGATGGGACTCACATAGTTGTTCCAAAAAACTGGATCCCCCAATCGGATTTCTTTGCGGATGAGAGATTCTTGTCCTCCTGCGGGTTGAGCCCTATGTTTCCAAAGGGTAGATACACTCACCCACCCGGCGGTCTTCCGTCTGCAATTTTAAATTTCATTGCTTTGAACTTTCTCTTGCTCTAACTCTTTTATGTTTTTCTGCAGAGGAAGCAAGGAAAATGGTCGATCCGGCTAAGACCCCTCAAAAATCTGCGGCTCTGCTCCGCAAAGAGAATATTTTGGCCAAGAAGGCCAACATTGAGGCCAAGGAGGCCAAAAAAGGAGGGGTAAGATAATTCCAACTTCCCTTGAAATTTTCCAAGTTCTTTTGATTCCGGATGACTTATGGTTTCCTTGCGTTTTTGCTGGCTTCAACAGGCATCCTCCCCCGTTCCATGACAAAGGTCTTAAAAAGACCTGGGGATGAAAACCTTCAAAAACCGGCTTCTAAAACCGGGAGGAAGGCAACCCCAACGGCCTCTGGTGTTAACGCCAAAGGTTTCCCTACAACCGGGGGAAAGGGCCCCGAAGCCATGGCAACTCTGAGTGAAAACTCAGAGAAATCAAAGAAAAAGCCGGATGCTCATGAAGCATAGAAGGATGGCGAGCCATCCAGGGCTGCAGGTGGTGCTGCAGCCGCAGAGGAGGAGCCGGCGAGGGTCGACTCCAAAGGTAAGATTGAAATTCCTTGGCCGCTTGACTTTATGCGCGTCAAGACTATGACTGACCCTTCCGGGGGATCTGTAAGTAGCCGGCAAAGAATGAATGCCAAATACGCTGCTAGCCTCTCACCAAGTCCTTCTTATGTTGCAGATGCTACTTCTGCCCCGGACCTGGCAGGGTTTGGCAAACGAATGGTGAGAACTCTCACCTAGTCGGAGAAGAACTCCATACCCAACCGCCACGAGGTCGACTTCGACCAGATTCTGGGGCAGCTGGCGGTGGTAAGTGAAACTTGCCCCTTATCTTTTTCATTTCCTTTCATTTCATTTTGTCTTTCAATTTTGCTGAGTGTTTAGATTCCCGGATGACCTTGCTCAGGTTATGGTCCGGGTGGATGGGCTCCGGTTGCCTTTCCGGAAGAAGCAAGAAGAGGTAACTGATGCCAAGAGAAGGGCTCAAGCCAATCTCAACTCTGCTGAATATGCCTATATAAATTTTGATGTTGAGATTAAAGCCCTCGAGTTGAAACAGGAGGAGCTTGTCAGGACTTTGACGGCTGCTAATGATGAAGCCAACAACAAGATCAGCGACTTGGAGCTAAAGCTGAAAACTACCGGCTCCAACATCAAGGCCTTGGAGGGGGCTGATCAGGAGAACACTGCCCTAAGGGCAGAAAAGTCTCGGCTGACTGCTGAGCTTGCCACTCTGAAGGGCAAGCAGGCCCGGCTCATCAAAGAGAATGAGCGGGACAACGAGATCCGCCTCCGATACGCTTGGGGGCTTCTCTATCCTGAAGTAGACTTTGAAGTCTACAAGCTGAGGTACAACTACGCCACTGAGGTGTACGATGCCAAGGTTCTCCAGGATCCTGCTCCGGCTCGCTTCAAGGAATGGGCCCTGGAAAACGGTGCTAAGGTTTCGGACACAGAAGAGCCGGACCTGGACGAGATTATAAATGAAGTGAACAAGGACAGCCAGCCTGAAGAGGCTGTGGTTCCGGATGATGTTCTTTCAACGACTCCAGCCCAGCCGGAACAGCCAGCAGCATAGCTCCCCTACTTCTCTGCGACAGTATGCCAACCTTTTGCTTTTCCGGCCTGCGTGCCGAGTAATTATGTAGCCTTTCCCTATATTCTCTATACACCGGATGTTGATCCGGCTAACAATGATTCCTGGCCTTGGGCCAATTTATTTGATGAAGTATACCGACTCAGTCGGTTTTTCTTATACTTGCAAAATTTCTTCGATTTTCAATTTTTTCACGTTTGCATATATACTCAATATATATACTTGTGAATTTGCCTATCTTATGAAAAGCATGTGGCAGGTACAAATCCGGCTGTCCTTGCCCCTGGGCGGCTGTGTGGTTGGTTTAATCTGAAAAAGGATTGATTGCCTTGGAAACTTCTCATACTTCAAAGAGTATGGGATGTTTGTAAGGCAATCAATCACAATAGTGATTGCCCCAAACAAAGTACACAGCCGGACAAATGACAGACATACAAACTCTACCCCAGTCGGTATCAAACCGCCTGGGTATTCTTTATAGCCATTACGCAAAAAAGGGTTTGCCCTAAAAGTGCGCAACTTGGAGAAAATTTAACTAAGTAAAAACTTATGATGGTACTCCGGCTGATACTGGTAGGCAGCCGGAGCATGTACAACCAAATATTCCTTAGTAGAAATAACACAGTCAGACAGCTATGAGTTGGTTGTTTTGACCACTCAATCTTTGCCGCCTGCATGGGTATGTAGAACAAGCAAGGTGGCTGTTCTCCGCGACGATTGCACCCGGAGGGGTGTCGTCGGACGCCTATATCCATATTGGGATAGACGAATTTGTGAAAATGGACAACCATCTGGCCCTTGGCCTCAGGTCTTGTTGTTGACCGGCTGATAGCCACTAAACGGTTTTATGCTTAGCTTAAGAATCCGGCTGTTAGCCTCTTGTCTTTATGGACTTTTGATTTCATATACTAAGTATCAAACTTAGTTATCTGGCCATTGGCCTCAGGTTATTCATTTGTTACTGAACCTTTCATCATTAGTATGGGTAAACCCAGACAGATAAAAAGACAATAAATGAAACAAAAAGCATCTCTCATTAATACTTGTTACAAAAAACTTTACATTACTCAGAAGTAGTACTTTTTTAAGTTGTCTACATTCCAAGTTCTAGGCAGGCGTCTACCGTCTGGGGTTTCATGGCGGTATGTGTCGTCCCTAACTTCTTCATAGATCCGGTAGGGGCCTTCCCAATTAGGAGTTAGCTTTCCAAGCTCATTGGCCCTACCGGTTGCCTCCATTTTCCGTAACACAAAATCGTCCACTTTCAAAGGACGTTTGTGAAATCTTTTGTTGTAGGCTCGCGTCATTCTCAGACGGTATATCTCATGTCGTAGGGCAGCATTGCCCCTGCGTTCCGGGAGGGAGTCCAATGCCAGCCGCATGGCCTCCCAATTTGCCTCTTCATCATATAGCATCACTCTGAGCGTAGGCTCATAGTGTTCAATGGGTAAAACGGCTTCAGCCCCGTATACCATGAGAAACGGGGTTTCTCCGGTTGATCCCTTGGTAGTTGTCCGGATGGCCCAAAGAACATGAATTAACTCTTCAGCCCAAAGACCACCGGCTTTTTCAATTTTCTTTTTTATGCCATCTGAGATGAGTTTGTTGAATGCCTCAACCTGACCATTTGCTTGAGGACGGCCGACTGAGGCAAAGTAACTTGAGATACCCTGATCTCCTAACCAAATCTTGAGCTGAGGCGTCTCAAACTGAGGGCCATTGTTAAATACCATAGACATAGGTACCCCAAACCGGGTGATAATATTCTTCCATATGAAAGAGATGACATCCTTTGTCTTGATATTCTTGACTGCCTCTGCCTCCACCCATTTGGTGAAGTAATCAACAGCCACCAAGATATAGCGCTTCCCGCCTGGCGCAGGCGTATAAGGACCCAATATGTCCATGCCCCACTTAGCAAACGGGACTGGGCTGTGGATTGCCGTCAGAGCAGTAGCCGGGCGATGTATTAGCTTGCCAAACCTCTGGCATTTATCACATTTCTTCGCAAATTCCTTGGCGTCTGCCTCAAGAGTAGGCCAAAAATAATGCCGCCTGGCTCTGACGGCTAGGGACTTGCCGCCTATGTGGGAGGCGCAAAATCCCGCATGCAGCTCTTCGAGTACCTCCTTCCCCTTTTCTGGGGTAATACATTTCAACAAGGGCTTGAGAAATCCAGCCTTGAAGAGTTCTCCGTTCCTCAACTCGAAGTTTGCTGCTCTCTTTTTCGTGACGGCTGCTTCCTGAGGTGAATCAGGGAGCGTGCCGTCTGCAAGATACGCCCAGATGCCATCCATCCAAGGTTATCTGACCGGGGCACTTGATTCAATCTGAATTCCTCAAGGGTCCCGGCCTCATCTTTGACAGCCTGAAGATATTTGATCATTGCCGGATGGGTCCCTTCATAAGTGCCCTCATACTGGCTAACAACCAACTGAGAATCAGAATGGGCGTCAATCTTTGTTGCCCCTGCTGCCTTACTCATACGGATTCCGGCTAGCAGGGCTTCATACTCCGCCTCGTTATTCGAGGCCTGAAACTTGAACCGTAGTGCATACTCATATCTATCTCCTTCTGGAGATTCACAAACAATGCCTGCACCACAGCCGTTCTTTGTAGAGCTCCCATCTACATACACCTTCCAAACCTGATCAACATTATCCGGGAAGACCGGACGGGTCATTTCAACAATGAAGTCGGCAAATGCCTGACCTTTCACTGCTTTCCTTGGTTCACAAGAGATTTCAAGACTTTGCATTTCAATAGCCCATTTCAACATTCTGCCGGATGACTCCAGAGTGGACATTGGCCGCTTGAGGGGCTGGCCGGTGTAGATTACCACCAGATGTGCCAGAAAGTATGGCTTCAATTTTTTGAAGGCCATGTATAGAGCAAGACCAAATTTTTCCACCATGGGGTACCGGAGTTCAGCATTTTTTAACACATGGCTTATGAAATATACCGGGAGCTGCGTGCCGTCTCATTCAGCAAGGAGAGCGGCACTGAGAACATGGTCTGAGACGGCTAGGTACATGTACAACTTCTCTCTTGGCAAAGGACTAACAAGCCTTGGCAAAGAGTGCAAGTGATCTTTCAATTTTTGGAATGCCGCCTCAGCATCATCCCCCCATTCAAATCTAGTCTTCTTCCTGATTGCTTGGAAGAAATAAAGGCATTTGTCACCTGACCGGCTGAGGAACCTCCCCAAGGCGGCCAGGCAACCGGTGAGTCTCTGAACTTCCTTGACAGTGCGGGGTGACTTCATGTCAATTACCGCCTGTATCTTCTTAGGGTTAGCCTCTATCCCCCTTTGATCAATCAGGAATCCGGGAAACTTCCCAAACTCAACACCAAAGACGCATTTCTTAGGATTTAACATAACCTTATGCCGCCTGAGTGTGGTGAAGGTTTCTCGGAGATCAGCAACGTGATCCGCCTGCTGCTTGGATTTGACTATCATGTCATCAATATACGCCTCTACATTCCTCCCAATTTGATTAATGAAGAATGTATTAATCATCCGTTGGAACGTAGCCGGCGCATTTTTCAAGCCAAACGGCATCACAGTATAACAGAATAACCCCTGATCAGTGACGAAGGCTGTCTTTTCTTGATCTTTTTTCCACAGAGGTATCTGATGGAAGCCGGAATAGGCATCCATAAAACTCATCAAAGCATGGCCGGCTGTTGAATCAACCAGGCTGTCGATTTTAGGAAGTGGATAACTATCCTTTGGGCATGCCTTGTTGAGATCTGTGTAATCTACACACATCCGCCAAGTACCATTCGGCTTCTTTACAAGCACAACATTTGCCACCCAGTCGGGGAAATTACAAGGCCGAATGAACCGGGCATCTAGCAGCTTCTTTACTTCGGCAGCTGCCGCCTGACTTCTTTCCTCACCGTGGTTTCTCTTCTTTTGCCGGATGGGCTTCATTTTTGGATCCACAGCGAGCTTGTGGACAGCGAGATCCGGGCTGATGCCTGGCATCTCTTCCACTTCAAAGGCAAACACATCTTTGAATTCTTTCAGCAGAAGGTGCATGTCTGCACCCAGAACCGCATTAGCAACCGTCCCAACCTTAACAGTTCGCTCTGGACGGCTGTCGTACAGAACAAGATCAATACTTTCACCAGCCGGTTGGGGACGGAGCTCCTCTGACCGTTCACCGGTCAGTGATTGCTATTTCTTTTCTTTCTTCACCACCACCAGCTCTGCAGCTTTTCTCTTTTTTCCGGCTGCTGGTGGAGGTGAAGGAGCATCCTTGACGTTGTCAAGGTCTATTGGTTCCTTCCCTTGGCCGTCTGCGGCCACAGTATCTTTGACGGCTGAGAGGTAACACTCCGTGGCCGTCTTCTGATCCCCGTTCAAGGAACCAACAGAACCATCATCCCTCTCATACTTGATAAGCATGAGAGCAGGGATGATTACAGCCTTGGCTTCGTTGAGGGTTGGCCTCCCAAGAATAATGTTGTAGGCAGTCAACTCCTCAACGACCAAGAATCTGACGACAATATGTCGTCCCTGGCCCATCTCACCCAGCCGGATGGGTAGGTCAATTCTTCCGGCTGGATAGACCATCCCACCCCCAAAACCAACTAAAGGGTGGGTGACCGGATGCATGCTGCTGGAGTTATATTTCAGCTTTTGCAAGCACCAGAGGCTGATGATATCTGATGAGCTGCCGGTGTCAATAAGGATGCGCCCCACTAGCTGGTTGGCGACCTTGCATTCAATAACAACCGGGTCGTCATGCGGGCGGCGGACGCTGCTCCTGTCCTTCTCAGTAATGAGGACATCCGGAAAAGTGGAGCTGGCAGACGCCTGCTCCTCATCATCCTTATCCATCTTTCGAAGATGGCTTGTATATAGCTTTCCGCCTCCCTCAGGGCCGCCTGTAGCGTAAATGCCCCTTTTCTGACAAGGCCGAACTTAAAAGTCGACCCGTCTCTCAGACCTTTGAAAAAGTCTGTGAATGCTACCTCATCAGACAGCCGCTGGATCTAAATTCTGACCAGGTTGAACCGTCTGACATATGAGCATAGCCCTTCTCTCTCTCCCTGCTTAATGGTGCTCAAGTCTAAACTTGTTTTCTTAGCAGGGATGTTCATTGAGAAGTTGGTGGCAAACAAGAAGGCTAGCTTCTTGAAGCAGTCAACAGATCCGGCTGGCAAGTTGCCAAACCATTGCTGGGCAATGCCCTTCAATGTAGCCGGAAAACAACGGCACCAGGTGGCATCGTCCCAACCTTGTAAACACATTAAGTTGGTGTATGCCATCAGGTGATCTTCAGGTTGGTGGTGCCGTCATAAGCACCAACCAAAATGTTTTTAACCTTAGCCGGCTGAGCCGCCTCGGTTATATTGGCTGCAAAGGCAGACGGCTGTTCGCCTAGCCTCATCAGCCGGAGCTGCCAGTCTAGTGGTTGGACATTAGTATATGCCGCCTGACCTCCGAATGGAGGTGGTTGCATGAATTGGAGGCCATATTGCCCATACTGCGCCTAGGGTGCGTATGGAATAGACCCTATCATCAGCTGAGGTTCGGTGTTGACGGATTTACCGCCTGTCCGACTCTCATGCAAGGACTCAGAGTTCCTTGCAGAAGCTTCCTTGAAGCTGTCTGGAAAGCTTGAGGTAGAAGTTGACTCAGACTGCTGCTGCCTCCTTCGATTGATGACTTCTCTAGCATCGAAGGTGGACGTTTTTCTAGCCTCCGGCTGGGGTCGCCGGGGCATCAGAATCTTAGACCAGTCAAGTGTTGCGGCTGCCTTCTCCTTAGGATGGGGAGTTGGCTGCCTGTCCTTGACCGGCTTATTCTTCTTCCCATCATTGGGAGTCTTTTTATCCGGCTGACTCTTGGAAGAGCCTGCCTTGTTGTTGATCATCTTCTTAATTTAACCCTTGAAGGAGTTCATGGATTTCATGAGCTCGTTCCGGGTGACTGGAGCTTCTCCTCTGGTCTTCCGGGTTTCCCCGTCTGACCTCCCAGTGGGCCGGCTGCTTGGGCCCGCCTGATCCAGATTTCGTTCCAGCTGGTCTCTGGAATGGATGGATTTAGAGATGAGAGAAGCATCTTTAGTCATATAGGTCTCCACATCATTGTCTTTTTCTTCTTCCTACTCCTCTGTGAATACCTCTGGCTGAGGCTGAGGTGGAGGCTGAGGGATTTCAAACCCTACCGGTTGCAGGTCTTCCGGGTTACCTGTCTGAGTACCCGGACGTAGAGAGGTAGAATTGAGAATTGGTACAGAATTTTGAACCATCTTGAGGTACTCTCCCCACAGACGGCGCCAACTGTTTTGGGTGTTTTTGTCCCTTGGGAGAGTTACAACTCGAAGACTGGTCCTGCTGACTCTGTACTTGCAAAAACAACGGAGACACCGGTTGGGTGGTGCTCCGCCTCCAACGCTCAAGTTAGTAACTTGAAGGAGAATAAAAAGTGCGGAAATTTAGGTGGGGATCTGCTTGGGTTCCAAGCTTAGGTGTTCTCTGATGAGAGAGAGTAGGATGTAATAAATGATAGTAAATTTCTGAATTGTTTTTATTGTCCCCCATTATGGGGGAATATCTCCCTATTTATAGGGTCCTTTGGAAAGGTGCCCCTTCCTAGGTTATTTTAACCTAGGACTGATGGGCTGCGCCGCCAAATAGCGGATTTTTGGGGAATTGGGCCTTGAAGGCCGCAACTCTAAGGGAATATCTGGAGAGGCCACGTGTCAGCTGGGGATTGGTCAAGGGTGACCTGCCAGCCTCTGACACGTGGCACCTCCTCATTGGTCCACTTGTCAAGGGTAAAAATACCCCAAACAGTTCCTATGAACAAGGCTGTAGCAGTCTGTCTTCTGATTGGATCTTTCATTTTCCTCTACCAATGCTTTCAAGTTCTCATGATATCAAAATTCCTCTCCTCTATATCAATCCAATTAGCCACTATTTGCAGACACTTCCTACTATAACTATAGTCAAAGAACAGTTAGGCTTGGCTCTCCTCTGTTTCACCACAGCAATCAAGAGCTATCATCACAGCACCCAAATCTCTTTAATTTTTCTTTGGTTCAGAGCCTATTTTGAGCAACCATCCAGGCAATGAAGCAATGGTTAGGAACATTAAACTTGTTCCAAACCCATTTTGCCCAATCAAATTTATCTTGAGGCCCTCTTAACCAATAATAGCACTCAGCAATTTTATACTTTTTGTGCATCCAGCCATTATCAGTAATCCCTATTTCAGATCATTCTTTAATCTATAGATTTTCTTCCCCCACCCATCATTTTATTGTGGGTTATAATCCCACCAATCCCTGCCTTTAATGTACATTGAATGCACCCATTTCACCCATAGAGGATCTGACTTTTCTGCTATCTTCCAGACATAAGCACCCAAAGCAGCCTTATTCCACTTATCACAATCCCTGACACCCAAGCCTCCAGCATTCTTCTGCCTACAAACCTAATCCCAAGATATAGGAGGACTTTTATCCATAGAAGTTGATCCTTCCCATAAAAAATACCTACAAAGCTGAGTAATTCTATTAATAACTCCTTTTGGCAGCAGAACACATTGAGCCCAATATGTTTGTAAGCTCACAAGGAAAGAGTTGACTAAGTTTACTCTAGCTGCATAAGAGAAGTTCCTGCTAGACCAACAAGTAATTCTGGCCAACATTTTATCAATGATCCCATCAAAATCAGCATTTCTCAAATATCTAGCATTAAGAGGGATGCATAAGTATCTAAAACAAGCTTTGCCAAGAGTAAAACTTGTCCTATCCAAGATCTTTTGCTTTTCGTCTTCTTGGACATTCCCAAAATAAATTGTTGTCTTGTCTTTATTTATTTCTAACCCAGAACAATTCTGGAAAGTCTTCATGGCTCTAAACATCAAATCACAAAATCACTATCCCCATGAGCAAACAGCATGAGATCATCAGTGAAGACCAGGTGATTCAACTCCAAATTTCTGCATCTGTAATGGAACCTAAAACTTCTTTTCTTTCCTATTTTCTTAAGCAGTCTGGTGAGGTATTCCATAACAATCACAAACGACAAGGGGGATAAAGGATCACCCTGTCTCAGCCTTTTTATCCTTAAAAAACCATTAACACCCTCATTAATAATAAGAGAAAAAGCAGGAGTACTCACACATTGCATAATCCACTTTATGAATTGATATGGGAAACCCCACCCTTGCATCATATCTTGGATAAAGCTCCAATGAACATAATCATATGTCTTCTTCAAGTCCACCTTAATAGTACACCTAGGGAAGAACCTTTTATTATTGTAATGGTTAAGCATGACTTGACAAACAAGGATGTTATCAAGAGTAGAGCTCCCTTTAATAAAAGCACCCTGGACTTCATTAATCAAGCTAGGCAAAACCTCTTTCAATCTCTCACACAACATTTTAGAGATTATCTTATAAACTACATTGCAGCAGGCAATTGGCCTAAATTGAGTAACCTGATTTGCCCCCTCAACCTTAGGGAACAGAATTATCATAGTAGCATTCAGCTGCTTCAGAAGGCATCCATTATTGAAAAAATCCAGAATAACATCAGTAATATTCTCACCTACCACACTCCAGGCTACCTTAAAGAATTTGCTACAAAAAACCTTCAAGGATTGAAGCTTTGTCATCATGAATTTGCCAAATAGCATTCTTCACAACTACTCTATTGAAAGATCTGCAAATATTCTCTTTAAATGAGACATCTAGAACGGGCCCTTCATCAATCACAGACTTACTAATCCGTCTTCCAGCATTAGTATGATTGCCCAGCAGACCCTGATAGTAGTAAATAAAGGCATTTGCCACACCATCAAGATCTCTAACAGTCTTACCATCACTTTGGACAATATTACAAATTCTGTTCATCATCCTTCTTCTTTTAATACTAGCATGAAAATAAGCTGAATTTATGTCTCGTTCTTTAAGCTAGTGCAGCTTTGCCTTTTGTTTTAAAAAGTTGTATCTAGCAGCATGAGCTTCCTTATAAGCATTCCTAGCTTCAATTTCCATGGTAATGAGCTCATCATTCATAGGATTCATATGCAGTGTTTGCTGAATGTCTTTTAGAGTTACAACAGCTAAAGCGTCCTTTGTCTCAATGCAAGACAAATTATCCATTTTCTCCTTCACCACCTTTTTCATGTTACTCAATTTTTTCACAATCTGAAACATAGGTGTACCTTGGACCTGAAAATCCCAAGCATCTTTCACAATATTAGTAAAATTTAGAGCCTTAGTCCAAGAATTAAAGAATTTGAAGGGTTTTTTAACCCCATCCCTTCCCCCATACATCTGCACTACACAAGAACAATGATCCATGAGACCTTCAGGAAGAAAAGTTGTTGTAGTATGTTGGAATTTATTCAAAAACTCATCATGTACCAGGACTCTATCAATCCTAGTACAGATTCTATCTCCTCCCTCCTACTTATTACTCCAAGTAAAGAAAGATCCATCCGTTTTGAGCTCATATAATCCTGACTCCCTTACACAATGTCTGAATTGGTCCAATTCTTCAAAAGTGACAGGTGAACCAACTCTCTCATCAAGATTCAGAACATTATTCAAATCTCCCCCTATAATCCAAGGCTCCTAAATGCTCCTACTATAACCAATCAAACAATCCCACAAATCCTTCCTTTGAGTATCCACATTCATTCCATATACCATGGAGAACCAAAAACAACTGCCAAAAGCTTTATGCTTAACATAGGCATAAATAATTTGAGACTCCATCACTATGTTGTCAACATAAAAAACACCAAGCATCCAAATAAACCGAATCCTACCGTTAGGATGCTTGCTATGATTAGTCACTATAGCCCGCTCACTACCAAAATTAGTGAAAACCATGGCAAAATTCTTGGTTTTCACCTTAGTTTCAAGGAGGCCAAACAAGTCAATACTGTTCTATCTTAAGAACCACAAGAAATCACATATTTTGCTAGCTTGATTTAACCCTCTTACTTTCCAGAAACCATAATTATCTATGGAGAGTGAAAGAACACTCCCCCCTCTTCTATCTACTAAAGACCACCCTATCCTCTACTACATTTGTCATGTTTCCATTTTCTGGAAGCATCTCACTCACCTTAGCATCATTCATTTGACCTGTATCCCCAAAATCACACATCTCAAATCTGTTTTCATCAATTCTAATCACTTGGATCAAGTTTGCATGCTTGGTGGAGCTGAGATTGCTGTGTAGCTTTCTCTTAACAGGTCTCCATTCTTGCCTTGGAGCATCCTTCTTCTGTCGTTGTTTATTCTATGTTTTCCTCTTATACAGCTGATTAACCTACCTCACTCTATGATTAGGGCAATCAGCATCCTTATGGCCCATACCTTTACACACCTGACAAGTGATAGGTTTCCACTCATAAACAATCTTCTGCACAACAATATTATCCTTATCATCATGGAACTCTATCTCATCAGGGAAAACATCATTCACTATCACCTTGACCATAACTCTTGCATATTCCAGCATTTCCTTAGCAGTGACCTTATCAGTCTTAATTAGGACTCTAATTAATCCTGCAGTTTTCATTAGAGATGACTGACTCCAAAACTTCAAGTCATGACCAGGTAGTCTTACCCAAATAGGGACCTCAAACACCCTTTTATCCTTCATATTCAGCCCTGGTTCCCATCTCTTCATTATTACAGGTTTCCTATCAAACAAAATTGGTCCTGCATTCATTGCCTTTTCTCATCCTTCAACAGTCTTGAATCTAACCAAGAACACTCCATTGTTCATTTATGAAACCTTATCAACCCCAAATTACCCCAGAGTCTAAGCACAAAACCATTAATGACATAGCTTGAAGATTTACCACACAACACATAACAAACAATTGCCGAATTCCTAAAATGAAATTTTAGTTTGTACATCTTCCACAGTCAATTTTACCTTCCTATTTCTTCCAGTGTTCAAAGAATCACCCCTCCCTGCCAAATTCAATCCCTCATCCAAATTGTTCGAAAACATAATAATATTTCTTGAGATATTAGGAATAGGCATCTCACCCATAGATAAATCTAATATCTCATCCCTAGTGTTCTTGAACAAATTATATTTCCAATTCAATCGAATAGAGTTATTAGCATGCAAAACAGGGGATTGCAAAGAATTCACATGATCTGGGCTTTCAAAATTTGGGAGAAATGAGTTACTTATGCAATTAGAGTGCTCAATCGTCAATAATGGGGTTGGATTATTAAAAATAAGCACATTATCACAACATGCAGCACTTCTAACCTCATCTTCAATGGCGAACGAAGAGGAATGAATTACCTTCAACCATTGATTGAACTCCACTTGGTGCTCTCCTCGGTCCTCTTCAGACACCTCCATCACCGGAGTAGCATCCACCATTGTTGATTCCAACCAGCTATAAACTGAAGTATCCTCTGAAACCATGCTCTGTTCTTTCCGTTTTGTGAAATTGCGGGTTCTATGTCTCAAATTTTGCTTCGACTTCTGCTTCTTTTTCGACTTAGACCCTGAATTCTTGCTCCCCTTGCCTTTCTTCTTCATCACCATGAAAATCAAGGTCGAATTCGAGGATCAAAATCACGGGTTTCAAGCTGTCTAGAGTTTCTTTCTCTAGAGTATCTTTCAAGCTCTCTCTAACTTTCTCTCTCTGACTTATATTTAATTCAATTATCTTTGTTGAACGCATTTAACTTTTATTAGATTCAAAAAGCTTTGTTTGAATGTATTTAACTTTTATTTTATTAAATTAGCTTTGTTGAATGCATTTGACTTTCATTTGATTCAAAAAGCTTTGTTTGAATGTGTTTCTCTTTTATTTAACACATTTAGCTTTATCGAATACATTTGACTTTCGTTTGATTCAAAAAGTTTTGTTTTGAATAGATTTAACTTTCACTTGATTCAATTAGCTTTATTGAATGCCTTTGACTTTTATTTGATTCAAAAAGCATTGTTTACACGTGTTTGACTTTCATTTTATTCAAAAATCTTTATTTGAATTTTTTTACTTTCATTTAATTTAAAAGGCATAGTTTGAATTTTTTGACTTTAGTTTGATTAAAAAAGCTTTGTTTGAATGTGTTTCACTTTCATTTGATTCAATTAGCTTTGTTTAATGCATTTAACTATCATTTGTTTCCAAAAGTTTTGTTTGAATGCGTTTAACTTTTCATTTGATTCAAAAAGTTTTTTTTTAATGTGTTTGACTTTGATTTGATTCAATTAGTGTTGTTGAATGCATTTGATTTAAAAATCTTTGTTTGAATGTATTTGACTTTCATTTGATTTTAAAAGCTTTGTTTAAATGTGTTTGACTTTCATTTAATTCATTTAGCTTTGTTGAACGCGTTTGACTTTCATTTTCATCGAAAAGATTTGTTTGAATGTGTTTGATTTTCATTTGAGACATTTAGCTTTGTTGAATGTATTTGATTTTCATTTAATTCAAAAAGCTTCATTTGAATGTGTTTGACTTTCATTTGACCTATTTAGCTTTTTTTTTTTTTTTGGTAAATGAAAAATTTTATTACCAAAAGAGCACAAAAATTACATACAAAAGCTAAGCTATAACGCTATACTACACCAGCCTGAAAACCAGACACACAACCACCTAAAGTTCCTGTTAAAGTGATGCCACCTTCTAGGAAGGGTTCACCAAAAAAACCAGGAACTCAGGCATCCCTAAACAACCCTACCCATCTTCTAGGAAGGGTGATAGAGGAAAGGGCAGGCCAAATCACAAAGAACCCATACCTCTCCCTAGACTCGGCTGCAGGACAGACCCAACAGCAGGACCAGACAGCAAAGGCATACAACAAAAATAGCAAAAAGCAAGCTTACATAAGAAGCAGATGCATGTCACTAACTTTACACTTGTAGGAAACAACAAACTATATGTCTCTAAAAACTATATCAATAAAACATATACCCAACAATCTGTATTTTGGTTTAGTTTTCCTGCAGATTCTGGAAATCTAAAAAATTTCAGCATCAAAAGTAGTCCATGTAGATTTGTGAACCCCAAAAAGGTTTAACAGTGTCTCCCAAATATCTCTAGCATAGGCACTTTCAAAGAAAAGATGTTGAACATTTTCCAGGTGCTGATTACAAAGAAAGCTAGGGTCACATTGAAGATTCCAAAAAAATAACCTATCCTTAGTGACCAATCTGTTTTTCACAGCAAGCCAAGTGATAGAAAAAACTTTTGGGAGAAGTAGCATTGTTGTAAATGATTCTTCTCCAAGTAAATTTAGGAGCTTGAACATTGATCAACTGGTAAAATTTTTTTATTTTGACTCAATCTCCATGCTGAACAACACCCCATCCACCAATATCATCAATTATAGCTCTGCATTTCAAAATTTTACCAAGTCCCCAAGAGCACCTTTTAGGGGAAGGACTAAACCACCATCGTCTATTTTTAAAATATTAGATATGAACCCACTTTATCCAAAGATTATCTGCTTTATGGGCAAGCTCCCAAAGCAGCCTACAAAAAGCAGCAGAATTCCACTTAAGGAGGGAAATGAGACTCCACTTACCACTTACCTTAGAAAGGCAGACCTGTGACCAGGACACTAAATATTTCTTTGAGGGATTAGCCTTCCCAGTCCATAGAAATTCTTTGAATCTATTTTCAATTTCTTTGAGGATCTTTTCAGGCATTGACTCATTTAGCTTTATTGAATGCATTTGACTTTCATTTGATTCATAAAGATTTGTTTGAATGTGTTTGAATTTCATTTTACTGAATTAGATTTGTTGAATGCATTTGACATTCATTTGATTCAAAAATCTTTAATTGTATGTGTTTGACTTTCATTTGACTAAAATTAGCTTTGTTGAATGCATTTGACTTTCATTTAGTTCAAAAAGCTTTGTTTAAATGTGTTTAACTTTGATTTTATTCAAATAGCTTTGTTTAATGCATTTAACTTTCATTTAATTCAAAAAGCTTTGTGTGAATGTGTTTGACTTTCATTTAATTCAAAAAGCTTCATTTGAATGTGTTTGACTTTTATTTGACTGAACTCTGACGATCAAGTTAGAAACTAGAAATCGGAAAAGCTAGAGAGAGAAAGTAGAAAGAAGTTGGAGCTGTTTTAAAGTTCTATTAAATAGTATTTCACAATCCACCCCTGATGAGCGTCATTTATGGCGCTCAAAAGAATAAGATTAAGGTTCATTTTCTTTATTTTCTTTCATCATTTTCATATAATTCTTTTAGTTTTATTTGATTTTCCATTTTCTTATAATTCACTTTAGTTCTCGATTGGTTTTTACGAGTTTTTCATATTTTTAGTTGATAATTCATAATTTTAGTGTTAGTTTTAACTTGCTACGCTTCTTCTCTTTGTTTTATTTGTGTTTTGTAGGTGAATAATCAAGTCAATTTGCTCATTTTGGGACTGCCATGTTTGCGGGCATCATCTCGAGTGCACTAATGATGGGGATGCTTAGGAGCGCGGAGTTTGATCAAGCAAGCGAAGGAGCCAAAGCCTATGCATCGCACAGGGGTACGCGCGCGGCACAAGGGTGCGTGCGCGCAGACCTAGCTGTACGCTCGCGCGGCTGGGCTGTGCGTGCGCACGGCCTGTGCGGCCCTCTTCGCTCGATTTTTCTTATTTATAGCTTTTGACTTTCTTTTTGAAGGACGACTTAACTTGGTATTAGAGAGAGAATTTTTCCAGAAATAGTAGAGAGAGAAGCTTAAGATTTACTTGTTTGTACTTGAATTTGATCTTAGATTTCCATTTAATTTTGAAATTCCTTCTTCAATTCAATGAATGTTTGTAAGATTTCTTTCCCTTGATTTACTTTTAATGCAATTCCTTCTAGTTTCTTGGATTTTGATTGAGATTACATTCCTTGTTCTAGAAATTGTTGCTTGATTGATTTTCTTTTGATTTAGCTTTAAATGAATATGAATTTGATTGAATTTGTTTTGTTTCTTAATTCCACCATGTTTAGTGAGTAGATTAGTTTCTAGGGAGAAGGGGAAGCATGCTTGATCGATGATTTTTTCTAGTTGATGATGCTAAATTGATTTGAATGGTGCAATTAAATTGGTTGACATAGTTGTGCATGTGATTGATTAGATTAGGAGTAATCAACCTATAAGATTAATCTAGATTGCATTGCAAATTTCAATGACATGAACCCTTGATTTGAGAATTGCTTTAATTGATTGAATTTGATTGTGATTTTCCTAGCTAGCCATTAATAGTGATCCCTAGCTTGGCTATAGGAGATAGCCCTTGAATTCCGTTGATTGCAACTATTGTTTGTCCCTTGCAATGTTTGAATTGATTGAGTAATCTTTCAATTAGCATAATCATTGAGCTTGCATGTGGAACCCATATCCCTAGTGTTTAGTATATTAAATTTCTCGATTCATCTAGATTTCTTGATACCTTAGTTACCAACCGCATCTTCCGCAAACTTCGAAGTAGCTTGACCTAGGCTATAGCTTACACCTATTCATTCCCTTGGGTTCGACCCTTGACTTACCATATACTCGTATTAGGTTGGTCGAGTGTTTATAAATTTTCTTTCTCTCTAGGAAAGGGTAGAGGACGACCTACATTTTCCTTGTGCCAAAAATGGCGCCGTTGCCGGGGAATGATATTGGTGTTTTGTTATAGTTGTTGAGTCTATTTCACCATTAATTGAAAATACAAAAAGATTTTCTTTAAGGCTACATTTTTAGCCGTGCTACTAACCATTTCTTTTGAGATTTTATGCATAGAGCACGTGATCATTCACTAGTGCCATTTAATCCGGAAATTGAGAGAACTATTGCAAGGTTGAGGAGTGCTAGACGATCTTTGAGCCCTAGAATTTCAAGTGAAGAAGAGCCACAACAAGAAGAACAAGCAAGAATGGGAGAAAATCCGAGAGTGGCAATGAAAGAATTGGGGATTCCCGGTGCATATAGATTTGAGAGTGGGATTGCTCCACCTACAACACCGGCAAATGATTTTGAAATAAGACCAGCAATGATCACTTTGATAGAGAGGCGACAATTTAGTGGGGCCTAGCATGAAAGTCCACTAAACCATCTCAAGGAGTTCGAGAAGTATTGCAATACTATCAAGGTGAACGGAATTTACCAAGAATTCATCCGCCTCAAGCTCTTTCCTTTTTCTCTCATAGGTCGTGCTTTGGAATGGCTAGACAAGGAGGTAAAGCCGAATTCTCTAAGGACATGGGACGAGGTCACCATGGAATTTCTATCCCGTTTCTATCCTCAAAAGAAAACGGAGGAAGCTAGAGCTTTGATTCAAGGTTTCAAGCAAAAGCCAAATGAGAGCCTCTATGAAGCATGGGAGAGATACAAGGAGTATCAAATAGAATGTCCTCATCACGGAATTCCAACCTATCAAATCATTCAAATTTTCTATGGGGGACTTAGCCCTCAAGGAAAATCATGTTTAGATGGAGGAGCCGGAGGTCCTATCATGAACAAAACGGAAGAGGAAGTGGTGGACATAATTGAGGACGTAGTGAGGTATTATAGAGATTAGAAAGATGGAGAAAGAGAGTCAACTAGCAAGAGTAGCTCTTTGGTGTACTCAGTTGATCATCTAAATGCAATCAACAATCTATCCTCTCAAATGACGAACTTGGGGAAGGAGATGTCCGCTATCAAGGCAAAGTTGGAAAGTGCTACCTACCAAGTTTCAAGTCTTCCCTCCCAAACTAAGGGGAGAGGTACGTCTTCTAATTATCAACCCCTTCCTTCTTTAGTAACATGCCTAGTGGATGCTTGTTTTGTGAAGATTGTGGGTCGTATGAGCATGATGTTTCTAGTTGCCCTCATACATGTATGGATATTTGTGATGATCAAGATGGAAATGTGAATGAGCATGTGAACTATGTGTCAAATAAACATCATTCTAGGTTTGAGAATCAAACAGGCCAATGGAATAGGAATTACAACAATCATGGCAATTTTGACAACTATAACCAACGTGGTGGTTATAGGAACCAAGGTTCTCGAGGTAACTATAACAATCAAGGTTATAGTAGCCAAAATCAAACCAAAATTATGGTAATCCAAACCAAGTTTATGGGAATCATAATCAAGGAAGTGGTAACCATAATCAAGGTTATGGTCAAAATCAAAGTAGGGGTAATTGGAACAATTAAGGTAGAGGCAATTTTCAAAACAATGTTCAAAGAGGCCCTCCACCCGGATTTGCTCCAAAGGCCCAAAATGATAATTCCTATGTTCAATCCTCTTCTTCTTCACATAGAACAAATTTGGAAGAAATCATTGAAAATCAAACAAAGTTGTTGAACACTTACATGACCGTAAGTGATAAGAAATTTAATGAAATGATTACTCATAATAAGATGCTAGAAAATCAGATTTCTCAACTTGCTAATGCTTTGAAAGACCATGCTAGTCCTTCTTCTTTACCTTCCCAAGGCCTAGATCCTAAGAGACCGGTTAATGCTATTGTCACAAGGAGTGGTAAGATCCTTGAGGAGAGTTTGCCTAGGATGAGTGAGACTAAAGAGGGCACTAAGGGGCATTGGTTGAAGATGAGAGAAATGGTGCATCTTTGAGTGAGGTTGAGATTGAGAAGCCTAGTGAGGTGAGAGTGGAGAAAGATATTGTGAAACCTAAGCTTCCTTATCCACAAAAATTCATGAGACACAAGTTAGATGAACAATTTGGAAGATTCATAGACATGCTTAAGCAACTTCACCTCTCTTTTCCATTTACCGAAGTTGTCACCCAAATGCCCAACTACGCAAAATTCCTCAAAGACATTTTGAGCGATAGGAGAACATGTGATGGTGCAGAGACGGTGAACTTGACCGAGAATTGTAGTGCTATCATAATGAACAAGATGCCACCTAAGCTAAAAGACCCCGGAAACTTTTCTATCCCTTGTGCCATTTATAAAATGCAAATTGAGAATGCCTTGTGTGACCTAGGAGCTAGTGTTAGCCTTATGCCATACTCGGTGTACCAAAGACTTGAGCTAGGAGAACTCTTACCTACTAACATCACTTTGCAATTGGCCGATAGGTCAATTAAGTTCCCTAAGGGTAAGGTAGAGGATGTACCAAACTTTTGGATGCGGGAATCATATTCCCCATTTCTAGTTCTAGGTGGGTTTCTCCCGTTCACATTGTCCCAAAGAAGCGAGGTATGACCGTCGTTGAGAATGAGAAAGGTGAGCTCATTCCGACGAGGACGGTCATGGGATGGAGGATGTGTATAGACTATAGACGTCTAAACATATCAACAAAGAAAGATCATTTCCTCCTTCCTTTTATTGATCAAATGCTTGAAAGACTAACAAGGCACAAGTTCTATTGTTTTCTTGATGGTTATTCGGGATTTTTCCAAATTCCTATCCACCCGGATGACCAAGAGAAAACAACCTTCACTTGTCCATATGGTACATTTGCTTATAGGAGAATGCCATTCGGCCTTTGCAATGCTCCCGCGACATTTCAAAGATGCATGGTGAGTATATTTGGAGATATGTTGGAAGAGGAGATGGAGGTTTTTATGGACGACTTCTCCGTAGGAGGTGTTTCATTTGAGGCATGCCTTCAAAACCTTGAAAAATGTCTTGCAAGGTGTGAAAAGGTGAACTTGGTCTTGAATTGGGAAAAATGTCACTTCATGGTGGAGGAAGGCATATTCCTTGGCCACAAGATCTCTCATAAGGGGATAGAGGTGGATAAAGCTAAAATTGATGTTATTGAAAAGCTTCCACCTCCGGTGAACGTAAAGGGAGTGAGATCTTTCTTAGGGAATGCCGGGTTTTATAGAAGATTCATCAAGGATTTCTCGCTCATTGCAAAGCCTCTTAATGATCTTCTTCAAAAAGATGTCGGCTTTGTGTTTGATGATAAGTGTTTGGAGGCATTCAATAAGTTGAAGAAAGCTCTAATCTCTACTCCTATTGTTCAAGCTCTAAGATGGGATTTACCATTTGAGTTGATGTGTGATTCAAGAGACTCGGCAATAGGAGGTGTTTTGGGTCAAAGAGTGGACAAGAAACTTCATGTGATCTATTATATGTCCAAGACTCTAAATGGAGCTCAACGGAATTACACTACAGCGGAGAAGGAATTTTTGTCTATAGTTCATGCTTTTGAGAAGTTTCGTTGTTATCTATTGGGTTCCAAAACCATTGTCTTCACGGATCATGCGGCACTCAAGTATCTTTTTGCCAAGAAAGAGTCCAAGCCAAGGTCGATTTGGTGGGTTCTTGAGCTCTAAACCTTTGACATCAAGATTAGGGATAAAAGAGGAGTAGAAAATGTTGTGGCGGATCATCTTTCTCGTTTGGAAGATTTTCAAATTCAAGATGATGGTTCTCCAATTGAGGATAGAATGCTTGATGATTTCTTGTATGCTATTGAATCAAGGGAACTCCCATGGTTTGCCGATTTAGTGAACTTCCTCGCATGTGGGGAGTTTCCTCCTTCTTTTTCAAAGAATCAAAGAAAGAAGCTCAAGAGAGAGGCAAGGAAATATGTGTGGGATGATCCCATCTTATACAAAAGTGGGGTCGATGGTTTACTTAGACGTTGTGTGCCAAACGAAGAAGTGCCTAGTGTCTTGAAAATGTGCCATTCGGATCCAAGCGGGGGCCATATGGGTGCCTCTATGACCGCCACTAAGGTCCTTCAATGCGGATTATGGTGGCCACATCTCTTTAAGGATTCATGGGGCTTTGTCAAGACATGTGACCGATTTCAAAGAGTTGGGAACATCTCCAAGAGAAATGAAATGCCTCAACAACCCATACTTGAGTTGGAAGTGTTGGATGTGTGGGGTATTGATTTTATGGGACCATTCCCATCATCTTTCGGAAATCCATATATTCTTATGGCGGTCGATTACGTGTCTAAGTGGGTTGAGACCATTGCTACCCCAACTAATGACCACAAGGTGGTTATGAAGTTGTTTAAGAAGATAATCTTTCCAAGATTTGGGGTTCCCAAGGCGGTGATAAGCGACAACGGTTCTCATTTTATTCACCATGCCTTTCAAAAGATGTTGAGAACGCATGAGGTCCATCAAAGATTCGGCCTCCCATATCATCCTCAATCAAGCGGTCAAGTGGAAGTCTCTAATCGTCAAATCAAACTTATTCTTGAAAAGACGGTTGCGAGAAATCGAAAGGATTGGTCGGATAAGTTGGATGATGCTCTTTGGGCCTATCGAACGGCTTTTAAGACCCCCATAGGTACCACTCCATACCGCCTAGTCTACGGCAAGTCATGCCATCTCCCGGTTGAAATCAAACACCGTGCTTTGTGGGCAATCAAGAAGATAAACTTTGACTTGGAAAATGCGGGAGAGAAAAGGTGGTTAGATCTTCATGAGTTAGAGGAGCTTCGGTTTGATGCTTATGATTATGCTAGTGTGTATAAAGCTCGTTCCAAGGAAACACATGACAAGTTTATTGAGAAGAAAGATTTTTGTGTTGGCGATAAGGTTCTTCTCTACAATTCAAAAATGAAGTTGTTTCCCGAAAAGCTCATGTCAAGATGGAGCGGTCCCTATTTGGTCAAGAATGTTTTTCCAAGTGGTGTTGTAGAGGTCTCAATGATTGATTCTTCTTCTCCATTTAAGGTCAATGGCCATCGTCTCAAGAAGTATTTCGACGGTGCTTTTGTTGGCCTTGTTCACTCATTGCTTTTCCGGCAACCACCTTAATTGGTGGAGGACGTCGAGCTATGACGTTAAACAAGCGCTACCCGGGAGGCAACCTGGTTTTCTAACCTTTTCCTTTTGATTTTACATTTTTCTATATTTCTTTTATCTTTGAGATTTTTCTTATTTCTCTTTATTTTTAATTGTTTTCTTGATTTTAGGTACCATGAGATTGATTCGAAGACAATTTCCAACAATTTTGGTGTTATTTCAAGCTTTCTCGAGGTTTAATTAAGTTTAAGTGGAATATTGTTGGGGTTTTATGCTCTCATGTTTGCATTTTTATTGATATTCTTCTGTTTTTCGAATGCGCTTTCAAATATCCCCTTATGCAAACACGAGAGTATACTAATGGCTGACATATTATTTCTTGGTGCACGCGCACCAAAAGCTGCGCGCGTGCACCAATGGGATCAGAATTTTTTCACTTATTTTGGCAAAAATAGCCGGTTTTTGAACATTCCTCGTACCCCCTTGGTGCGCACGAACCACATCCTTGCGCGCGCGCACCATAGGGGTCAGAGTTTGGCCTGAATTATTGAGCATAACTAGCCCTACCTGGTACGCACGCACCCCCTACCTGCGTGCACGCACCAGGTAGGCAGGGGTTTTTAGCTTCTGTCGCCGGCCAACGCAGACCAGCCCCTGCGCTGGTGCGCACGTACCAGCCGTAGCAGCCTGGCACGCGCCCTCCTTATAACCCCAAGTTTTCCACCTTATTTCCCCTTTCTCTCTCCCCGATTTTTCCCATCTTTCCCTACTCTATTCTCTCATCAAACCCTATTATTTTTTCTTGCAAAAGCATATCAATTTCATTCTTTGTTCTCATTCTAACCTCAAATTACATTTAACTCATCTAATTTTCGAAATTTTACAAGAAAAATTCCAGATTTTCGAACCAAAAATTCGAAAATTTTGGGCTAATTTTCGGAATTTTGAGGATTTGTGTTAAGGTTTGGAATTTATCTTTGGGTGTTCTATTTGTTCTTAAATCTTCATTTTGGAAATTTGCAAGTAATTCAAGGCTACATTCAGGTATAATTTCTTAGTTTCTAGTCATCTTCTTCCTCCTTGTACAAGCTTGAAACCTTGTTTTTGCTTTCATGGTAGAACTCCATTGTTGGTTCCCTTAACTTGTAATTTGTGTTGAATGATATCATTGAGTGTTAAATTTAAACTTTTTCATGATGAATTTGTATAATTTGCTTGATTCCTTGATTCACCATTGTTGGTCATTTTCTCTCTCATGGGTATTCTTTATAATGGTTTTATTGCGTTGATAATTCAATGCTTGAGGTTATTTTGCTCAATTTGACTCATGATTTGGTCTCTTATGTTCATTTTTTCCTTTAATCCATGCTTACTTGTTTCAACTTTATGATTCTATATTAATGGCATTTTGTTCATATGTAGCCATATCATGATTTGGTCTCTTACTTGTTTCTAATTTGAGATAATTGCTTTTATGCTTGATTCTTGAGCAATTACTTATGTTTCTTATTGAAATATAACATATGTAAAATTTGCTCATGAATTGTTCTTCTTCTTGTAGACGGCTCCAATCCGTCACAAGAAGCGGGCAAGATCAAGTTCTAACAAACCAAGGCATGTTGTTCCACCTCCACCCGAGGTAGAAGAGACATATGGCATTGAGTTTTCTAAGGAATCACATTGGGATCGTTTCAAGCGTCTATCCAAGAGAAAGCTTAGACCAACAAGATTTTACGATCAAGCAACAACCAAGTTTCTCGGCATAGATGAGGATGTTCGGCTTCTTGCAAAGGGCCTTCATCTTTTAGAGTTCTTGGATTTTACCGCCCCTACTTATGCTAGGGTGACCTATGAATTTCTTTCTTCTCTTGAGGTAGTTCAAGAATCGGGTGACGGTTCCTCAAGGACTTAAACATTCCAAATTTTCAATCATGATCACTCATTGACGGATTCTCAACTATGTTCTTACTTCAAGGTTCCTTGGGCCGCGGACGCGGAACAATGTATCTACCTGGCACATGATAGAATGGCAGAGGATCATGGATATAATGAGCAACGTTGGTGGAGAAGTATCTCAGAAGAAGGGAAATATGAGCCTCAAAATTCCAAGACCGCCTCCATGATTCATCCGGCTATGCGGTATTTCAACCGTCTCCTCACTTACGCTCTTTGCTCCAAAGACAATTTGGGAGAAATCTCTCGAGAGGAGCTTTGTTGGTTATGGATAGCCGACCAAAATGACTTTGAGATTGAGTTGGTGGATTTCACAAAGCACTTCATCAATCGACTATTGGATATTCGGGATAGAGTTAGCCTATCGGGCAGCATCCAATTGGGAGGGATGATTTCTATCCTAGCTCTATGCATCAATGAAGACTATAAGACTTTGTTAAATGAGCTTCCCCCAATTATTGATCCTCGAGAAAAATCTTCTTCTCATTTCCTCAACATCTCCGCCTTTGTGAACCAAAAGTTCCTCGATCGTACGAAGAAGGATGATGTCTTCATTTGGAAAGTTTCTCGGGTTAAAGAATGGTTTTTAATCCCATGCAAAGAGGAAACTACCCGACCACGAGTGAAAGACTCCTTATCTTGGAGGCCTCCAATGCGAGATATTGCTCCTTCTATTCGACGTAGGACGAATCAAACAAGAGGCCGCTCGACCAATGCTCTCTCATCGAATGTTCAAAATATTCCCAAAGTTGAACCGGAAGGTACACCTATTCCTTCCCCCTGTTCTACTCCTTCTACATTTGATTTGTCAACCATTCATGCTAGGCTTGATTCTATTGCTAATGTGTTATATTATATACCTTCTATGCAACCCTCTAATCTTGGTTATGACTATTACACAAATTAATTGTACGATATGCATGTTCGGAGAGGGGAAACCGAGCCCTATGTCAACTACCCTTATCTCCCGGTCCAACAAGGACATATTCCTCAGTGGGAACCTTTTGATCCTACCATTGGTCCTCGGCCTTGCTACCCTTATTGGGAGGGCCCTCATGTTCACTCTAGTTCTATCATAGGCACCACCCTGGCCACTTACGACTATCGGCGGCCCGGTGGTTGTGATTACACATATGATCCGGCTAATCCTTCGCCCTTTCCGGACCCTGAGACTTTTGGGCAATGGGGTAGGTCGGGTGAGCCGGTCTTAGATGATTGGTCTCAATATTTTGAGGATGATAGAGCTAGGAGGAATGGTAGGTTAAGGGGTAAGGCTCCCATGGACGTGAGTGAGATGCCTAGCTCTACTCATGTGATGGAGACCGGTGAGGGGAGTTCTCATTCTACCCCTTACCATAGTTCGGAGTGATACTACCATGGCCCCCCTCCCCCCCTTCTTCTGTGCTTTTTATGATGTTTCTCGATTGCCTATATGCCTTTAGGTTTAGAGTTAGGGGGGTGGTCCAGTCTAAGCTTGGGGGTGCTTTCTACATCTTTTTCTGTGCTTCACCATATTTTCCTCCCCTGCTTTTGTAGGTCATTCCTGGTCTCCTATGCTTCTTGTTTTGATCTTTCTGTTATTCGGTTTTATGATGATGCTGCTGTATTTCTGTTGATTCCTCTGCCCGGTTATTGGTTTGTTGTTTGTTTCGCTGATTGTTGTCCGCTGAGTTTCTCTGTGTCTTTATTATGATGATTCCTGATGATGCCTGTCTGATTGCTTATCTCTTGATACTATTTTAGTCTGTTGATTCTGACCCTTACTGCTGCTATTACTGGCTCTTTCTTTATTTTCCTACATTTTATTTTCTATTTTCTTTTTTTCTTTTGTATTGAAGTTACTAACAATTTTCTTTGTATATAGTTTTTTGTTATTCCTCACCTTGCTCTATTTCTTATGCTTTGGATTTCGACGATTCATAAAGGTGCTCTTTCACCTTTCTAATGTGCTAAAGCTTTGGCGCCCGGTGAGATCTTTCTATTTATTTTTCTTTTTCTTTCCTTGGTTGCTTAGTCTAGGATTAGTTCTAGGATAAGTTGAATTGTTCGGGGTTGTTTGCTTTTTAACACCCTAGTGTGTTTAGGAACATTAGCGTTGTGGCCGAATGTTCACTTGTTTGTTGATTGGGATTTATGTGTGTTAGCATTATTTCCTTTTTGCATTCTACTTCTCCTATGTCTTTCTATTTTTCATTTCATTTTCCTTTTCTTCTTTTTCTTTTTCTTTCTCTTTTGTTTTCATCTTCCTTCTTGTTTTCCTTTTTCTCTTTTTCTTAGTCTTTTCTTTTCTTTTTATCTCTTTTCTCTTGTAAAAAAAAAAAATTAATAATGAAAAAAATAAAAAAAAAACCTTGTTTTTGTGAATATGAATATATGTCTTTGCTTTTACTTTGGACTTAATACCACTTGAACTTGCACATTGGCTATTTTTCTTCCTAAATACACTGGTTTGCACGTTTTGAGAGTATCTTTGGTTGATTCTATGATAGAGTATGCTAAGGTTTAGACCTTTTGGGGCCTTGAAGCCAGATTCTTTTGGTTTGTGGTAAGACGGAGTTACTTCCTTTGGTGGATTTGTCACCTTTAGTATGTTTTTGCTACAACCGTGTGAGGTTTCTCTTTTTCAAGCTTTCATCACTCTTGATTGTGCGGCGTGGATCCTCCACCTTTGCATCCCTAATCTTGAATCTTGACTCATAATTCTCAAACACGAGACCGAACCAACTAGGAAGGACAAAGGCCATTTTTCGGGGTGGTAATTTTTCATTTCTAGGATTTTCTTCTTTCTTTTTAGTTCATTGGGTTTACATTTCCGATCTTGCTAACCATTTGGGCCATTTCCCTTCTTTTCAAGCCACATCTTTAGAACTTTGCACCTTTTGTTTCTTTTCGTTCCTTTATTGGTTTTTGTGAAGCAAATGGTCATGCTTTTGGAGTTTGTGACCTATAAAGTTGGAAATTAGTTTTATTTGTATGCGAACTCGTCTTTTGTACATATTGTGAATAATGGCAATTGAATATACTCGAAAAAGCCGTCCAAAATTATAAGAGGCAAGGACAATTGCTTTGATATAATGAAAATTACACAAAAAAAAGGAGAGAAATTGAAAAATTCGTAAAAAAAAAAAATAATAAAAAAAAAATAAAAAAAAAAGATGATTTGTTTCTTTTCCCTTTTCTCGCATTGAGGACAACGCTTCCTTTTAGCTTGGGGGAGAAGCGTTTACGCTTTTTGTATATATGCTTGTGGATATAGCTTTGAATAAGCTTGGGGGTATTAGTTTTTTTTTGTTTGGTGACTTCTTGGTTTTGGTGTTGAGGTGTGGCCAACCTTTGCTTCATAATCCAGGTGTACCACCAAATTCTAAATTTTAAGCCTACCCCTAACCTTTTGCCCTTACGTTACAACCTTTGGGAAGTCCTTTTGACCTAGTAGTTGAGTAATAGACCGAGGGAGGGCATTATGAGTTAAAGCCTAAAGAAAAAGGATGCGAGGTCGAGATGTCGAGAACCCTCAAATTCTATTCTTTTCCGGTTCCTTCGTGGAACCATTGAGACGCTTACTAAGGGAAGATTTGAGGCCATTATGGAGAATGCGGTTAGATTGGTTGGGATGAAAGTGGATTGCACCTCATTAGTTCTCTACGCTTAGCATACCCTATGCTTCAATCAAACCTCGATATCTAAGAACGTGCTTACCATTGTTGTTTTAGAAAGCTTGATATCCTTTGTGCCTTAATCATGTGCAAAAGGCCTTTGTATAAGCATTTCTTTTCTTTTTAAGGTTTTAAACTTTTTTTTTCTTTTCTTTTCTTTTTACTTTGCCTCCTTTTTAATAAAAAGAGTTATAGGTTAACCTCTTTGGAAACCTTTACGAGAGCATCACTCGTCCTCTAGAGTGATCTAGGGGTTTAAATGGCTTGTCTTTAATTGCTAAAATTAATTGTTACTCCTACGAAAGTTAGTTAGTGTATATTCTCATCTTCCCTAATTTTCTTGTTTCTTTCTTTGCTTGAGTAGTGTCATCATTTTCCCTTGGGTTTGATTTTTTTTTTGCTCGAGGACGAGCAAAAGTTTAGCTTGGGGGAATTTGATGAGCGTCGTTTTTGGCGCTCAAAAGAATAAGATTTAGGTTCATTTTCTTTTTTTTCTTTCATCATTTCATATAATTCTTTTAGTTTTATTTGATTTTCCATTTTTTATAATTCACTTTAATTGTCGATTGGTTTTTACGAGTTTTTCATATTTTTATTTGATAATTCATAATTTTAGTGTTAGTTTTACCTTGCTACGCTTCCTCTCTTTGTTTTATTTGTGTTTTGTAGGTGAAAAATCAAGTCAATTTGCTCAATTTGGGACTGCCATGTGCGCGGGCATCATCTCGAGTGCACTGATGATGGGGATGCTCGGGAGCGCGGAGTTTGATCAAGCAAGCGAAGGAGCCAAAGTCTATGCATCGCACAGGGGTGCGCGCGCGCGACACAGGGGTGCGTGCGTGAAGACCCAGCAATGCGCGCGCGCGGCTGTGCTGTGCGTGTGCACGGCCTGTGCGGCCCTCTTCGCTCGATTTTTCTTATTTATAGCTTTTGACTTTCTTTTTGAGGGACGACTTAACTTTGTACTAGAGAGAGAATTTTCCAGAAATAGTAGAGAGAGAAAGTAGAGAGAGAAGCTTAAGATTTACTGGTTTGTACTTGAATTTGATCTTAGATTTCAATTTAATTTTGAAATTCCTTCTTCAATTCAATGAATGTTTGTAAGATTTCTTTCCCTTGATTTACTTTTAATGCAATTCCTTCTAGTTTCTTGGATTTTGATTGAGATTACATTCCTTGTTTTAGAAATTGTTGATTGATTGATTTTCTTTTGATTTAGCTTTAAATGAATATGAATTTGATTGAATTTTTTTGTTTCTTAATTCCACCATGTTTAGTGAGTAGATTAGTTGCTAGGGAGAAGGGGAAGCATGCTTGATTGATGATTTTTGCTAGTTGACGATGCGAAATTGATTTGAATGGTGCAATTAAATTGGTTGACATAGTTGTGCATGTGATTGATTAAATTAAGAGTGATCAACCTATAAGATTAATCTAGATTGCATTGCAAATTTCATATCATGAACCCTTGATTTGAGAATTGCTTTAATTGATTGAATTTGATTGTGATTTTCCTAGCTAGCCATTCACAGTGATCCCTAGCTAGCCCTTGAATTCCTTTGATTGCAACTATTGTTTGTCCCTTGCAATGTTTGAATTGATTAAGTAATCTTTGAATTAGCATAATCATTGAGCTTACATGTGGAACCCGTATCCCTAGCGTTTAGTATATTGAATTTCTCGATTCATCTAGATTTCTTGATACCTTAGTTACCAATCGCATCTTCCGCAAACTTTGAAGTTGCTTGACCTAGGCTATAGCTTACACCTATTCATTCCCTTGGGTTCGACCCATGACTTACCATATACTCGTATTAGGTTGGTCGAGTGTTTATAAATTTTCTTTGACTCTAGGAAAGGGTAGAGGACGACCTACATTTTCCTCGTGCCACATCCCCTCTCCTTAGGCTTTAACTCATAATGCCCTCCCTGGTATATGCTGCGCGCGCGCACCCCTGCTTGGTGCTCGTGGCCTTGCCTCGGGTTCGCTTACTCGATCGATCTCCGCGCTCCCGAGCATCCCTATCATTGGTGCACTCGAAGCAATGCTCGTGAGAAGGGACGCTCCTTTATCTTCCAAGCGTTTGAACACTTTGAGCCAAAGCATTGCTTCTAAGGTCCTCGTGCTTGCGGAGCTAGCTTGAATTGCATGTTTGGTTTCTTGAACTTAGCTCCATCAACCTTCTTGAATGCGCTCGAGCTTCCTCCTTGATAATTAAACCTTGAGAAATGGAGAAGAGAGAAAAGATAATCGAGAAATGAATAAAATAAAAAGAAAACCATCAAAAAGACACATTTCTCTAAACTTACACATAAACACACAAAATAAGCATTATTATGAAAAACCACGACATAAAAGACTAAAAACGAGCATAAATTTACAAAGAAAACCTAGCCTAAGAGTACCACAAATGACACTCATTAAATTCCCCCAAGCCAAACCTTTTCTCGTCCTCGAGCACCCCAAAATCTAGCTTAAAGGAAATGATGACATTATTTACGTAAGCAAGAAATTAGAAAGACTAGAGAATAAAAGAATGTACACTAACTCACTTTCGTAGGAATCAGGGTCAATTTTAGCAACAATTAACAACCCATTTAAACCTCTAGATTGCTCTAGAGGACGAGTAATGCTCTCGTAAGGGTTTCCTAAGAGATTAACCCATAACTCTTAAGTAAAAGGGAGGCAACGAAATAAAAGGGAAAAGAGAAAATTAAAACTTAAAAGGAGGAGAGGTGCTTATACAATGGACTTTTGCACATGGTCAAAACACGAGAGGATATCAAACTTTCTAAAACAACAAAGGTAAGAACGTTCTAAGATATCGAGGGTTGATTGAAACATAAGATATGCTAAGTATAGAGAGCTACCAAAAAACAATTCACTTTCATCTAAAAACAATTTTTAGCACATTTTCCGAATTGGCTTCAAATCTTCTTTTAGCAAGCATCTCTGTAGTTCCTCGAAGGAATCGGAAAAATAATAGATTTGAGGTTTTCTCGACATCTTTACCTTGCATCCCCTCTCCTTACGCTTTAACTCATAATGCCCTCCCTAGTATATGACGCAACCGCTAGGTCAAAAGGGCTTTCCCAAAGGTTGTAACGTAACAACAAAAGGTTGAGGGTAGGCTTAAAATTTATTATTTGGTGGTACACCTAAGTAGTGAAGCAAACATTGGCCAAATCTTAACACCAAAACCAAGTAGTCACCAAACAAAAACAAACTAACACCCCCAAGCTTATTCAAAGCTATAATCACAATCATAAATACAAAAAGCGTAAAACGCTTCCCCCCAAGCTTGAACAATCCATTGTCCTCTATGCTTAAAACAGGGAGAAATATTTACAACAAAATGTTTTTGAATTTTTTCAACTTTTGCCAATGCTTTTTGAATTTGCTTTGCTTTTTCTCATTTTTTTCAATTTTTCATTTTTCACTTTATTCATTGTCCTCGCCTCTTTTAACTATGGACGGCTTTTCAACTTTGCATTTGAAGGTCCTTGCCTTTTTTTTTAACTTTGGACGGATTTTTCATTTATTCACTTGCCATTATTCACAAGAAATATAAAACACGAGCTTGCTTACAAATAAGAACCAATATCCAAACTCATATACCACTATGAACATGATCATTTGCTTCTCAAAAACAAAAAATGGAACAAAAAGAAACAAAACTCAAAGTTCTAAAGATGTGGCTTGAAAAGAAGGGAAAAAGGCTCAAATGGTTAGCAAGTAGGCAAATGTAAACCCAAGAACTAAAAATAAAGAAGGTTATCAAAGAAAATAAAAATTACCATCCCGAAAAGATGCCTTTGTCCTCCCTAGATGGTTCGGTCTCATGTTTGAGAGTTATGAGTCAAGATTCAAGATTAGGTCTACAATAGTCAAGGATCCATGCCGCACATGCAAGGGATTGTAGAAGGCTTGAAAACTATGAAACCTCACAAGGATGTGGCAAAAACTCACTAAAAGCTTCAAATTCAACAAAGGGGAATGATTGCGAGTTTTCAAAAACAAAAGAATCCGACTTCAAGGTCCTAATAGTTCTAAACGACTACCTTAGCATGTTCTATCCTAGAGTCAACCAAAGATACTCTCAACCCGTGCAAACCATTATTTTGAGGAAGAATGATAGGGAATGTGCAAGTCCAAGTCGTACAAAGTCTATGTGCATTGGCCGATCTTGGAGCAAGTGTTAGTCTAATCCCTCTATCCATTTCTCAAAAGCTCAATATTGAGGTGATCCCTACAAGGAAGACAATTCAATTAGCCGACCGGTCGGTAAAATTGCCTTGTGGAGAACTTGAGGATGTTCCAATTCAAGTGGGACTCATCTATATGCCTTGTGACTTTGTAGTGATGGACATGGAGGAGGATGTGGACATTCCCTTGATCTTGGGTCGTGAAGCTCTTAAAACTTTGGGGGCGGTCATAAATTGCAAGAACAACACCATCACATGTGAAGTGGCCGATAAGAAGATAGTCTTCGAATTTTCTAAGTTGCTCAACACCCCCATGGTTGAAAAGTGCTATAGGGTTGAAGTTGTGAATGAGGAGTTGGACCGCTTAGGGAGATTCATGATGAAGTCTCAAGATCCAATGGTGGAAGCTCTTACATGCAAAGAGAAGTTCCACTCTCAAGAGGCCAAAGAATTTGTCATGGCAATGGAGGAATCCTCGATAGAGGAAGTTGAACAACAAGGTGAGATTGAGCTTGATTCAAGGGAGGAGAAATTGGAGGAGAGTTCTAAGCCTCCTCCCAAGGTAGAACTCAAGCCCCTTCCCCCTTCTTTGAAATATGCTTATCTTGATAAAGAGAAAAAAATACCCCATTATTGTCAATGCTACCCTTGATGGACTTGATTTGGAAAAATTTCTTGATGTTTTGAGAAATTATAAAGATGTGATAGGGTATAGCATTGATGATATCAAGGGTACTAGCCCTTCTTTATGAATGCATCGTATTCATCTTGAAAATGATCATTCCACCTCCATTGAACCTCAAAGGAGGTTGAACCCCAACCTCCAAGAGGTTTTCAAGAAAGAAATTTTGAAACTACGTGAGGCGGGCATCATCTATGCTATCTCCGATAGCAAGTGGGTTAGCCCGATTCATGTAGTCCCAAAAAAGGGTGGAACGACCATAATCAAGGATGAAAGGGGAGAGGAAATCTCCACCCGGACAGTAACCGGGTGGAGAATGTGTATTGATTATAGGAGATTGAACAAAAATACAAAGAAAGATCATTTTCTTCTCCCTTTCATAGATCAAATGCTTGAAAGACTTTCTCACCATGCTTTCTTTTGTTTCTTGGATGGGTACTCCGGACTTTTCCGAATCCCTATCCATCCAAGTGATCAAGAGAAAACTACTTTCACATGTCCATATGGGACATTTGCATACCGAAGAATGCCGTTCGGATTATGCAATGCTCCCTCTACTTTTCAAAGATGCATGACCTCCATTTTCTCCGAAATGCTTGAAAAAGAAACTGAAATTTTCATAGAAAATTTTAGTGTTGGTGGCTCGTCTTTTGACACTTGTCTTTTTAACCTTGAAAAAGTTTAGAAAAGGTGTCAAGAGACGAGTTTGGTTTTAAATTGGGAAAAGTGCCATTTTATGGTCGAGAAGGACATTGTCCTCGGCCATAAGGTTTCAAAAAACGGCATTGAAGTTGATCCGGCCAAAGTTTCGGTGATTGAGAAGTTGCCCCCTCCTACTTCTATCATGGGAGTACGAGCTTTTCTTGGGCATGCCGGTTTCTACCGGAGGTTTATCAAAGATTTTTCATCAATTGCCAAACCTTTGACCGAATTACTCAAAAAGGATGTTGTTTTTAGCTTCAATGAGGCTTGCCTTGAGGCATTTCATAAGCTCAAGGAAGCTCTCATTTCTTCTCCCGTTGTGCAAGCTCCGGATTGGAGCTTGCCTTATGAGCTAATGTGCGATGCTACTGATTTTTCAGTAGGTGTCGTTCTTGGTCAAAAGGGAGAAGGAAAATCATGTGTCATCTACTATGCAAGTAGGACTCTCGATGAGGCTCAAAAGAATTATAACACAACGGAAAAAGAGATGTTAGCGGTGGTGTTTGCATTTGATATGTTTCGGTCCTATCTTATATGCTCTAAGGTTATTGTGTACACGGATCACATCGCGGTGCGATATCTCATGACCAAGAAAGAAGTAAAGCCTCGCTTGATCCGTTGGGTTCTCTCTCTCCAAGACTTTCACATGGAAATGAGGGACAAAAAGGGAGCGGAGAACTATGTTGCGGATCATTTGTCTAGGCTACCTTTTGAGAACAAGGAGGATGTACCAATTAATGATGAGATAGGATTCGAGACTCTCATGACTATGGTGTCAACTTCTAGCCCTTGGTATGTGGATATAGCCAACTATCTTGCTTGTGGAGTCGTTCCCCCAGAGTTTTCTTCTCAACAAAAGAAGAGGCTTTTTAAGGAAGTGAGGAGGTACTTTTGGAATGACCCATACTTATTCAAGCAATGTGGAGATGGCCTTTTTCGGAAGTGTGATCTAGATCATGAAATTGAAGGTGTTCTTGAGCATTGCCACTCACTACCATGTGGAGGACATGGTGGTGTTGGCAAAACATTGGAAAAAATCTCTAGCCCTTGGTATTGTGGTGGCCGACAATGCATAGAGACGACCACAAATACGTTGTGCAATGTGATAGATGTCAAAGAAGCGGCGGCATTACCAAGAGGGACGAAATGCCCCAACAAAGTGTTTTAGAAGTTGAACCCTTTGATGTTTGGGGGGTAGATTTTATGGGGCCTTTCGTTTCTTCATGTGGGAACCTATATATCTTGGTAGCGGTTGATTATGTGACAAAATGGATTGAAGCTATACCCTCTCCTACCAATGATCATAAGGTTGTGCTTAAGCTTCTTAAGAAGATCATTTTTCCTAGATTTGGGGTCCCAAGAGTTCTAATTAGTGATGGAGGTTCTCACTTCGCTAAGAAGCAATTGGAGGCTCTTCTAAAGAAATATGGGGTTCATCACAAGGTTGGTCTACCTTACCATCCTCAAACTCAAGGCCAAGTGGAGGTCTCGAATCGTGAAGTCAAGAATCTACTTGAGAGGATGGTGAACAAATCAAGGAAAGATTGGTCTCTCAAGCTCGATGACACACTTTGGGCTCTTAGGACGGCGTACAAGACTCCAATTGGCACAACCCCCTATAGGTTGGTCTATGGAAAGGCTTGTCACTTGTCAGTTGAGTTGGAGTGTAAAGCTTGGTGGGCTATCAAAGAACTCAATATGGATTTATCTTTGGTCGGTGAAAAGAGATTGTTGAAGCTCAATGAACTTGAAGAGCTTAGGGATGATGCTTATGAGAGCTCAAGAATGTATAAGGAGAAGACCAAGAAGTGGCATGACCAACATATTCGAAACAAGAGCTTTAAGGTTGGAGATAAGGTTTTGCTCTTCAACTCAAGGCTTCGCTTATTTCCGGGTAAACTCAAGTCCAAGTGGTCGGGGCCTTTTATGGTATTGAAGACTACTCCTTATGGTTCTTTTGAGTTAGATGCGGATGGGAACAAGTTCATGGTCAATGGTCATCGTTTGAAGCATTATTTTTGCAAAGAAGAAGTTGGTCTAATCGAATGTCTAAGGCTTGATCCTTTGGGTCCTAAGCCACCCCCCTTGAATGAATTTTTCTCATGGTCAAGCTAGTGACCTCATAAAGAAGCGCTTCTATGGAGGCAACCCGAGTTCCTAACTCTTTTCTTCTTTATTTTTCTTTCTTGTGGTCGGTTTGGTTATTTTGTCTTTTATCTTATGGTTTTTGATTTTTTATTTGTAGGTACTAGCCCCCACGGTGCATGTATGGTTGGGAATTGGAGGCCATATGATGGTGATTATTGAGCTAAGTTTGAATTAAGAGAGGAAGAATAAAAGCAATTCAATGTGCAATGAAGGTGTGAAGCCGCGCCCAAGGAGAGCCCTCTCCAGGAAGCCGCGAGCGTGGCTTATGAAGGAGAGGGAGCGGCTCAGGAAGATCAAGAAGCTAAAAAATTTCAGAAGATGCCTGGCCGCGCCCGTGGAGAAAGCACGGCTCAGAAGCCCGCGGGCTCGGCCCTGTTGCCGCGGGCGAGGCCTGCTGGGTTCTGCAGCACATTTTCGCGAGATAATTACAGCAGCCGATTCCCCTTTCTTTCATATTTTCGCACCTACATCACTCTCTCTCTAGAAAACCCCAAAAACCCCAACCCTAAATCCAAAAATTAATCATCAAATTAATCCTAAATCCCACAAAATTCCTTCTCAAAACATCAAATTCATTAACAATTTTCATTCTCCATCATCAAAAATCCAAAAAAAAATTGAATTTCCACCATTGTTACTCCTTGAAGCATAATTGGAGTTCATGTTCTTGGAGGCTAGTTGGAGGTGATTCTTAGCTTCATTGTTGGTATAATCTTCTCCTTTCTAGTTTTTATTGAACTATTATGCAATTTTGGATGAATTTCATGATTAATTTTTGTGATTTTTTTTGGGAGATTTTTCATGTTTGATTTGGTGAATTTTGTTGTTAGTAATGTTCTAACTCTTGGTTGATTTGTTTTTGTGAGTTGTTTGTTGGCAATATTTGTTGTGTTCTTGGTTAATTTGTGTTGCCTTGTGAAGTATATTGCTTGTGGTGGTTGCTTGATGATACTTGTGGTGGTTGCTTGGTGTTACTTGTGCTGGTTAGTTGATTTGGAGTAAGGTATTTGTGTTATTTCTTGAGAAGAAGAAAAAAAAATGGAGGTTGGAACTAGCTCTAAGAAGAGAAAGAGTGGAAAGGAGCCACGAGGTTCATCTTCACAAACCCCTTAAAATGTGGAACCCCCACCACCTTTGCCTCCAACCAAATTCTCCAATTGAAACCATAAAGCCAATTTCGATGCCCTCCAATCACGAAAACTCCTTCCCACCAAACACTACCATCAACCCATAACTACCCCACTTGGCATTGATGAAGATTGTTGGTTCTTTTTCAACAATCTTGGACTAAATGAATTTGTCTCAAGGGCCTACAACACTTACTCAGAGCCCACCCTAGATTTTCTCGCCTCTTTTGAGAAACACACCTCCGGAAACAACAACATCTCCGTTTCCTTCCAACTCTTTAACAAAAAAGAGACAATGTCCCTCCAAAAATTCAATGAATACCTCGGCCTCAACCCCAATGCCGACATCCTCTTACCCAAATGTGTCCAACTCCTAGAGTACAACCCCCGACGATGGTGGAAACAAATCTCCCGAAACAACGATTTTGATGCAAAGTATTCTTTGGCTAGTGAGATCATGCACCCCGCTTTGAGATTGCTTCACCGTATACTTGGGTACATGGTTTTCAACAAGAAAGACTTGGGGAAGATAACTTTGGAAGAAATTCGTATTCTTTGGCTTGCATCTAGGCCAGATTTTGGTTATAGAGTTAACTTGGGATTCATCTTCACCCAATGCATCGAGGCCATTGTCTCGGGAAGCAAGACAGGGGAGATTCATTGTGGAGCTATGGTGACTAGGTTGGCCATAAAGTGTGGCCATGAGGAGAAATTGCGATCATGCACCATAGCAGGGAAAGGGGATGGGAGTGACATATTTCTTGATGAGAAGCAACTCAAGACAATGCAGTTCATCAAGAGTATCAAAGGGGTCGAGGGAATTTGGAGTCTCCTTGTATCCCGCAAGCACCATTGTTTCCTCCCAAGGCCGGAGTGCACCTCCCACACAAGAGAGGGAGCTCAACACCCTTGGTGGGTGAGGAAGGACTCGGGTGTCCTCCCCAACAATGTAGCGGTGGATTTGGAGGAGGTGTTTGAGGAGGATGAGGAAATAGGAATTGAAGGAGAAGAAGAGGATGAAATAGAGCAACCACAACAACATGGGAGAAGAAGAAGGCAACAACAACAACAACAACAACAATAACCCGACTTCTAACAAGACATGGCGAGCATGAGAGCATAAATGGAGAACATGCAACTTTGCATGCAAGGTATGTACGCTTCCTACCAACATAACGCTTTTCAATCTAACGCCTTATATGATTTGAGTGTGCGTAGGGGGGAGTTTACCCCTCCGGTCAACTATCCTTATACACCGGCCAAACAAGGGCCCGTGCCTTAATGGAATGGTGACAACCTCCCCACGTACCCCTTCTGGCAGGGTGTTGAGAACCCCGATGTGCCTAGACGTAACTTTCCCGACGAGTCCGGTCACTATGATTACCGAGTCTCGGGTGGGAGTGACTATAGGGGTGACCTAGCTACCAATATGTTCACCCCGATCACCCCGCAGCAACCCAAGCCCTTTGACCAGTTGACCCCCTCCCAGCTTGACCTTTTCAGAGGTCACTATGGGTTTCCCCCCGGTCACACTAGAGGGTGGGAGCCTCATGGCTCCCCTTGTACCCCCCTGGGGATGATGGTGGCGGCCCTAGTGGCCACTAGTTCCCCCCTTGGTATGCATGTTCCCCCCCCCCCTTTTGGTCCCTCCCTTGTCTTTTTCTTTGCATGTGAAGCATTGAGGACGATGCTCCTATCTAGTGTGGGGGGTGTTTGAATCAAAAGGGAGTAGTTTTGAGTAAGTGTGGGGGAAGGCACCAAAGACTCGTGGGAATGTTTGAAAAGCTTATGTTGGGTAGTTTTGTTGTTAAGCGTCGGGTTGTCTAGCTTCTTTATTGTTTAGCTTGTTGTTATTTGGTAATGTCTTTGATGATGATGATGATGAGATGATGATTATGATGTCTTTAATGATGGTTTTGGTAGTTAGTTTTGTCCATGGGCCAAGTTTTGTAGCTTTTTGTTTTTCTTCCCCGTTTTGCTAACTCCTTTTCTTTATCTAGTGTTTGCTTTTGTTTTATTTTCTCTCTCTCTTTTCTAGCTTTGAAGATCGATGGAAGCAACATTTGGAGCTCTAGAGCTTTGGTAAATGGTTTGGTTGCTTTATCGTTCTTTAAGAGACATTTGGGTGAGACCTTTCCTTTTTCCTTCTTTTCTTTTTTTTCTTTGACTGCTTAGTTTAGGTTTAGTCTAGGAAGATTTGAATGGTTCGAGGTTGATTGATTTTGGTTCTAAGGAACCTGGGATCGTTGATGTTGTTATCAACGATCACTTGTATGACGATTGGGACTTACTTGGATTATATGCCTCAATTATGAATCTTTTTAATCTCTTCCTCTTTCTTGTGTGTTTTTCTTGTTCTCTTTTGTGTGACAAACATGACTATGACAAGTTGAAATATTTTTTGATGTGGATTTGCTAATTCATTTGGATTTGTGTGCCTACTTGATGACATGTCTTTGAATGCCTACCTTCCTAGTTGATGAGGGTTTACACAGTTTGAGAATGCTTAGGGTTGAATTAGACACATTGTAAGCTAAGGTAGCCCGGTTTAGAACTTTTGAGGACGTTTGAACCCCTAGTTCACGGGAAAGTGGTAAGATGGTGTTGCTCTCTATGGTGGATAGGATTCCCTTGGTTGGTACTTGCTTATTTCTTATCCCGTGTGAGCGTCATTTGTTCTAGCCTTCATCATTCTTGTGAGCGCCATTTAGGATCTTAACTATGCATATCTTAATCTTTGTGTTGGCGTCTAGCTCCCAAGAATCGTGACCATATAACTCTAGAGGAGGAAGAGGACATTTCTTCTCATTTTTCTTTGTTTTCTTTATGTTTTGTTACAAATTTGGTTTTCATTTTTACATTCACCTACTTGCTAACCAATTTGAGCCTTATTTCCCCTTTCTTTACTTAGCCATATTACAAACCTACGGCCTATGTTCTACCAACCCTTGTAGTTAGTGAAGCATTGGCTTGTGAGGTTCGAGTTTGATAATGTTGAAATTGAGCAAGAAAGTTGTGTAATTTGGTTCAAGTAAGGTTTTGAAAGATTATTCATGAAAAGAGTATGCAAAAAGGTTTAGCAAGAAACTTGAAAATCATGAAAACCAAGCAAAAAAAAAAAAAATATGTGTGAAGGAAATGAAAAGAAATGAAAAGGAATGAAGTAATGTTGTGTGGTTTGTTTTGAAAGGTGTAAGTTTAAGACTAGGTTCAATTCTTAGGATGTTCTTGAGTGATGGCCACTCTTATGCTTCACTTAGGAATTGCCACCAAAATTTTCAAATTGATTCCCAACCTTGACCCCTAGCCATGACATTACAACCCTAGTTAAGACCCTTGGACTTTAGAGGGGCGTGGTCAAAGAACGGTTGAAGGAGATAGATTTCAACCCTATGGAGAGAGTACGCATAGTTGAGATGTCAGGATGACCTTATGATTCCACATAAAAATTTCTTTTTCCGGTTCCCTCAAGGAATCATGAGGAGCTAACTAAGGGATGATTTGAAGCTAGTGGGGAGAACGTGGACTGTCTTGGTTAGGGCTAGGGCGGAGGATGAAATCATTAGTTCTCTATGCTAAGCTTAGGTTTGTCTTCTTCAACCATCAGCATCTTAGAACGTGTCCCCCCTCTTTGAATTGAGAAAGGTAAGTATTGTTTGATGCATGTCCATATGTTTGAGTCCAATTGGAGCATTTCCCACCGTGAAACTTGATTGATTTTCTTAATCCTTGTCATGTTATGTTTGTCGTGTGTGTTGTCTTTTTGTTTTAGTTTTCCTTGCTTGAGGACAAGCAAGAGGCAAGTGTGGGGATTTTGATGAGTTGCATTTATGCCACTTTTCCATCCTTTTTCTCTAAGGATTCTCCCCTCATTTGCACTTATTTGAGCCTTTTTAAGCATTTATACCTTAGTTTTGCCTTCTCCTTTCCTTTCTCGTGTTTCCTTTCCTTTTTCCCCTTTTTGTTGGTTTTTCTAGTGTTTCTTTGTTGTTTTGTAGGTTTTTGGCCCGTTTGGATGAACCTTTGGATGCATAACGAGCTATGGAAAGGAAATATGATGCTCAAGGATGGCACAATGGCAATAAAGAAGCCCCGGGCGCGGACTAAGAGGCCGCGGGCGCGGTTGTTCAAGCTTGAAGACGCCTCAACTTTCGGGAGATGCTGCGCGGCGCCCCAGAAGAGGGATCTCCTCACTGGCCCGCGGGCGCGGCACCTCGAGGCTGGCAGCTCCCCTGATTTCTTGCCGCGGCCTCTCATCCTGAGGAGAGGCCTCTCCTTTCTTCAGCCTCGGGCGCGAGCGTAGGGTCCACGAGCGCGGGTTGCTTAGTTAAGCAACTCCGTACCCACAGTGGAGAAGGCGCGACTGATGGCTAGAGAGCTCTCCTTGGTGTTTTATTTCCGTCTTTTATGATGCATATAAATAGTTCCCTCATTCAAGTTTTAAATCATCTTTTTTCTTAGGAACTATTAGCCCTAATCTTAGAGAGAGAAAGTGGATTATGACTCAAGTTTCCTTTATTGTATTCAACTTTGATCAAGTTTAATCTTCAATCTAGCAACCTTTCAAGCTTTCCTCTTTCATTAATCTCCTCTTTAGTAATCTCTTATCCTTTCTCTTTATTTTATTTATTTATTTGCCTCTTAGTTGCTTATTTCTATTAATCTATTATTTCATCTAGTTATTACTATTTTTATTGTTCTTAATCATTTTTTGTTTTGTGTTTCTTGAGTTTATTCCAAATCTTGCTATTATGTTTATTCTCCCTTCTCTAGGCTAATTTCCTATCTAGGGAAAGGGGGTGGAAAATATGTGTTGAATACTGGATGAATGATGATGGTTGGATTGAATACATGCCTTATATTGATGGAAGATATGATTTTTGATAGCTTGAGATTATTGTTGCACTTTATTTGATTGCTCTCTAGCTTAAATGTATGAAAATGATTTGAACTAGATTAAGATCACCTCTATTTTAATGATTGCATGAGAATGAGTTTTAAAGTGGAGCTTTATGGATTGTGCTTCTTTATTCCCTTGTTTTGCTTGTAACTAATAGGATGCATGAGAATGATCCAATTCAGTATAGACCTCTTCCATTGATTTGCCTTGATGATTGCATGAGAATGAATTGTTTAGGTAGAATCTTGTGTTCTTTGGCTTGTTCTTCATGATAACTATCATTGTTCCCCTATTTCTAATCATGTTTGACACCCCCGTTTCCCTAATGTTGTTTTCTCTTGAGTTTATTCATCTCTATCTTTGCTTATTTGTAGTCTTAGTGCTTAATCCAACAAAATCAACAAAAACATTTCCCTTCTTACTCTTTCATAGTGATTTTGATGTTGAACGAGTGTGCTTCCTTAGTGGCTCGACCCTTTACGTACCCCTATACTTGTATTAGGGTAGTCTAGGATTATAAATAATTAATTTGATTAGGGTAGTAGCTTAACGACCTATCTTATCCCTCCGATCAAAGATACGCCGCCACCACTTGAGTTCATCATACCCATGGTCACTAGCCATTTTACCATTGGCCGGATAAACAAGATGGTCTTCATCGACGGCCTAAGGGAACCGGAAGTAAGAACAAAGTTGTGACTCCGAAAACCGATGATCATTGTTGAAAAGTTGAA
Source organism: Chenopodium album (assembly GCF_948465745.1). Lineage (NCBI taxonomy): Eukaryota > Viridiplantae > Streptophyta > Magnoliopsida > Caryophyllales > Amaranthaceae > Chenopodium > Chenopodium album. The sequence goes on along the minus strand of NC_137850.1, from coordinate 24,659,594 downwards.
AGGTCAAAGTTCTCGAAGAGTGACCACTTGTCTCTCGAACCACTTCTACGGATGATAGAAACTCATATGTCACCCTAGCATAGGTACGAGCACTCAAATCCAAGAACTTTAAGAGACCGAGGTTCTTGGCGAGGTAGGGAACGTCATCATCAATTCCAAGTAGCTTGGTAGTTGCTTGATCATAGAATCTTGTCGGCTTAAGCTTCCTCTTGGTAAGTTGCTTGAACCTATCCCAATGCATTTCTTTAGAGAATTCAATGCCATACGTTTCTCCCACCTCGGGAGGAGGTGGAACAACGTGCTGAGCTTTGCTTGAACCCGATCTAGCACGCTTCTTATGACAAATAGGGGCCATCTACAAGATGCAAAGAAATTCATGAGCAATTCATTTACAATTATTGGTGTTCAAGAATATTCATAAGAATTTGCTCAAGAATAAAGCACAAATATAATTCAATCAAAAATGAAACATGTAATGGTCACACATGAACTATGCCATGAATATAGAAACATAAGCTTGAAACAACTAGTCATAAAGTAAAGGCAAAATTGGACACAAGAGACCAAATCATGAATTATTATGAGCAAATTAATCCCAAAACATTGAATTATCTAAGAAATGAAACTATCATATAAAATACCCATGAGAGAGAAAATGACTAACAATGGTGAATCAAGGATTCAAGTAAGGTATACAAATTCATCATGAAAAAGCTTCAATTTTACATCCAATAACATCATTCAACACAAAATACAAGCTAAAAGAACAAACAATGGAGTTCTACCATGAAAGCAAAAATAAGGGTTTTAAGCTTCAAAAATGAGGAAGAAGATGACTAGAGAATGAGAAATTATACCTTAATGAAGCTATTAATCACTTGAAAATTCCACAATTTGAAGAATATAGAATAATTAGAACACCCAAAGTCAAGTTCCAAGCACCAAAACAAAACCTTCAAAAGTCGAATTTGAGCCAAAAATTTCGAATTCCAATTCGAAAATTTAAGATTTTTTTGTTGTTTTTGAAAAGATTTGATTATTGTTTAATGTAATTTGTGAATAAATGAAATTAAAAGGTGTATTTGTGTGAATTTGCAAGGGTTAGGAAGGGTTTGAAAAGAGAAGAGTGAGTGGTGGATTAAGGGGGAGGTCGGGGAGAGAGAAAATGGAGTGAAAAAGGGGGGTTTGGGAGAAACGGGGGACGAAAAAGGGAGGCGGGGCTGCTGTGGCTGGTGCGTGCGCGCAACTGGGTTGGTGCGTGTGCACCAGCTATGGCAGGGGGGGAAATTTTTGCTCGAAACTCTGATCTACCTGGTGAGTGCGCGCAGCCTGGTGGTGCGCGCGCACCAGGTAGGGCCTTGGGGGGCTGAAATTTGCCTTGAAACGCACCAAAACAAGGCCAAGCTCTGACCCCCTTGGTGTACGCGCGCAACCTATGATGTGTGCGCACTAAAAAGGAAATTTTTCGCTCTTGAACATACTCTCGTGCTTGCGCTCTCATCAGCGCTAATGAGCGTCATGATCGAGTGCTTAAAAATCACACAAAAAAATAGTTCGAAAATCACTCGATCATAAATAAAAATTCATGAAAACTCAAACACGAGAGCATGTTTCCCCAACAAACTCCTTCACCTAAGTTTAACCAAACCTCTAGAAACCTTGAATTAATCACTGAAATAGTTGGAAATCATCATTGATCTAATCTCATGGTACCTAAATTAAGAAAACAAAGAAAAATAAGAAAAGTTCTCAAAAATAAAAGAAATATAGAGAATTGAAAAATCAAAATAAAAGGGTTAGAAAATCGGGTTGCCTCCCGGGAAGCGCTTGTTTAACGTCATAGCTCGACGTTCTCCACCTATTAAGGTGGTTGTCAGAGAAGCAATACATGAATAAGGCCAACAAAAGCACCATCGAAATAATTCTTGAGCCGATGGTCATTGACCTTAAATGGAGATGAAGAGTACATCATTGAAACCTCTACAACACCACTAGGAAAGACATTCTTAACCAAGTAAGGACCGCTCCATCTTGACATGAGCTTTCCAGGAAACAACTTCATTTTCGAATTGTAGAGAAGAACTTTATCACCAACACAAAACTCTTTCTTCTTGATAAGCTTATCATGAATTTCCTTGGAACGAGCTTAGTAAATACTAACACAATCATAAGCATCAAATCGAAGCTCCTCTAGCTCATGAAGATCTAACCACCTTTTCTCCCCCGCACTTGCCAAATCAAAGTTTATCTTCTTGATTGCCCACAAAGCACGGTGTTCGAGATCTATCGAGAGATGGCACGATTTGCCATAGACTAGGCGGTATGGAGTGGTACCAATAGGTGTATTGAAAGCCGTTCTATAGGCCCAAAGAGCATCATCCAACTTGTCCGACTAATTCTTCCTATTTCTCGCAACCGTCTTTTCAAGAATTAACTTGAGTTGACGATTGGAAACCTCGACTTGGCCACTTGTTTGAGGATGATATGGAAGGCCAAATCGTTGATGAACTCCATGCTTTCGCAACATCTTTTAAAAGGCATTGTGAATAAAATGAGAACCATTATCGCTTATCACTGCCTTTAGTACACCAAACCTTGGAAAAATGACCTTCTTGAATAACTTCATTACCACCTTATGGTCATTAGTTGGGGAAGCAATGGCCTCAACCCATTTAGACACGTAATCTACCGCCACAAGGATATATTGATTTCCAAAAGATGAGGGAAACGGTCCCATGAAATTAATTCCCCATACATCAAATACCTCCAACTCAAGGATAGGTTTTTGAGGCATCTCATTTCGCTTGGAGATATTCCCAACTCGTTGACAACGATCACATGTCTTAACAAAACCCCATGAATCCTTGAAGAGATGCGGCCACCATAAACCTCTTTGAAGAATCTTAGTGGCGGTTTTAGAAACACCCATATGGCCACCACTCAGATCCGATGGCACATCTTCAAAACACTAGGCACCTCTTCATTTGGAACACAATGCCTAAGTAAGCCATCGACTCCTCGCTTGTACAAGATGGGATCATCCCACACATAGTGTCTTGCCTCTCTCTTGAGCTTCTTTCGTTGATTCTTAGTAAAGGAAGGTGGAAACTCCTCATATGCGAGAAAGTTCACTAAGTCGGCGAACCATGGGAGCTCTTTTTCCTCAATAGCATATAAAAAGTCATCAAGCATTTTATCCTCAATTGGAGAACCATCATCATGAATTAGAGAATCCTCAAGGCGAGAGAGATGATCCGCCACAACATTTTCTGCTCCACTCTTATCCCTAATCTCAATATAAAAAGTTTGAAGTTCGAGCACCCACCGGATCAACCTAGGCTTGGATTCTTTCTTAGCAAAAAGATACTTGAGAGCTGCATGATCCGTGAAGACAATGGTCTTGGTACCCAACAAATAACAACAGAACTTATCAAAAGCATAAATAATAGCCAAAAACTCCTTTTCCGTTGTGGTGTTATTTCTTTGAGCACCATTTACAGTCTTGGACATATAATAGATCTCATGTAGCTTCTTTTCCACTCTTAGACCCAAGACACCTCCAATTGCCGAATCGCTCGCATCACACATCAACTCAAAAGGTATATCCCATCTTGGGGCTTGAACAATAAGAGTAGAGATTAGAGCCTTCTTCAACTTATTAAATGCTTCCAAACACTTATCATCAAATACAAACTCGGCATCCTGTTAAAGAAGATCATTGAGGGGCTTTGCAATGAGCGCGAAATCCTTGATGAATCTTCTATAAAACCCGGCATGTCCTATGAAAGATCGCACTCCTTTCACATTTACCCGAGGTGGAAGCTTCTCAATAACCTCAATTTTTGCCTTTTCCACCTCAATCCCCTTGTGAGAAATCTTATAGCCAAGGACTATTCCTTCCTCCACCATGAAATGCACTTCTCCCAATTTAAACCAAGTTCACCTTCTCACACCTTACCAAACATTTCTCAAGGTTTTCCAGACATGCCTCAAATGAAACACCTCCTACGGAGAAATCATCCATAAATACTTCCATCTCCTCCTCCAACAGATCTCCAAATATACTCATCATGCATCTTTTAAATGTTGCGGGAGCATTATAAAGGCCAAACGGCATTCTCCTATAGGCAAATGTACCATATGGACGGTTGTTTTCTCTTGGTCATCCGAGTGGATAGTGATTTGGAAAAATCCCGAATAACCATCAAGAAAACAATAGAAATTGTGCCTCGTTAGTCTCTCAAGCATTTGATCAATGAAAGGAAGGGGGAAATGATCTTTCTTGTTGGACGTGTTTAGACGTCTATAGCCTATACACATCCTCTATCCCGTGACCGTCCTCGTCGGAATGAGCTCACCTCTCTCATTCTCGACGACGGTCATGCCTCCCTTCTTTGGGACAACATGAATGGGGGAGACCCACCTAAAACTCGAGATGGGGAATATAATTCTCACATCCAAAAGTTTGGTGATCTCCTTCTTCACTACCTCTCCCATTTGGGGATGTAGCTTTAGTTGTCTCTCAATAGAAGGTAGAGCCCCCTCCTCAAGGGTTATGTGATGTGTACATAAAGCGGGGCTTATACCTTTGAGTTCATCAATGGTATAATCCAAAGCACTTTGGTGCTTTCTAAAAACATCACACAACTCTTGAGCTTAGCGCTCACTCAAAGAAGAGCTAACAATCACGGGATAGGTGGAGTTGGGTCCCAAGAATTCATACCTAAGGTGTGATGGAAGAGGTTTGAGCTCAACCATTGGAACACCTTTACCTTCCTTTGATGTAGCCACTTGCAACGCTTCTTGGCTAGAAATGCTCATACATATTTTCTCTTCAACATCCTCAAGGCTTCCATTGAGCACATCTTCATACAAAGCCATCTCCTTACTAGGAGCACCTATCTTTTCCTTATTCAACAAAACATTCTCAAGAGAATAGTTAGAGGTAAGCAATTGCTCATGCATGGAAGACACAACAAGATCAAGAGAATCAATCAACATCCAATTTTCTAAAGAAGAACTTGGATACTTCATACTATCATTCAAGTTAAATTCTATCACCTCATCCCCTACTTTGAGTGAAATTTTAGTTCTCTTCACATCTATCAAAGCACACGAAGTAGCAAGGAATGGTCTCCCTAAAATGATAGGAATGTTAGCATCTTCGTCCATCTCAAGCACCACAAAATCCACCGGAATAACAAATTTCCCAACCCAAGGGACATCCTCTACCTTACCCTTAGGAAATTTAATTGAACTGTTGGCTAATTGCAAAGTGATGTTAGTAGGTAAGAGTTCTCCTAGCTCAAGTCTTTGGTATACCGAATATGGAATAATTCTAACACTAGCTCCTAGGTCACACAAGGCATTCTCGATTTGCATTTTGTAAATGGCACAAGGGATGGAAACGTTTCTAGGATCTTTTAGCTTGGGTGGCATCTTGTTCATTATGATTGCACTACAATTCTCGGTCAAGTTCACCGTCTCTGCAACATCACAAGTCCTCCTACCGCTCAAAATATCTTTGAGAAATTTTGCATAGTTGGGCATTTGGGTGACAACTTTGGTAAATGGTAGAGAAAGGTGAAGTTGCTTGAGCATATCAATAAATCTTCGAAATTGTTCATCTAACTTGTGTCTCATAAATTTTTGTGGATAAGGAAGCTTGGATTTCACAATTTCTTTCTCCACTCTCACCTCACTAGCTTTCTTAATCTCAACCTCACTCAAAGATGCACCATCTCTCTCATCTTCTACCAAAACCTCTTTTGTGGCCTCCTTGGTCTCACTCTTCCTAGGCAAACTCTCCTCAAGAACCTTACCACTCCTTGTAACAATAGCATTGACCGGTCACTTTGGATCTAGGCCTTGGGAAGGTAAAGAAGAAGGACTAGCATGGTCTTTCAAAGTATTAGCAAGTTGAGAAATTTGGTTTTCAATTATCTTATTATGAGTCATTATTTCATTAAATTTCTTGTCACTTACGGCCATGTAAGTGTTCAACAACTTTGTTTGGTTTTCAATGATTTCTTCCAAATTGGTCCTATGAGAAGAAGAAGAGGATTGAACATAGGAATTATCATTTTGGGTCTTTGGAGCAAATTCGGGTGGGGGACCCCATTGAGAGTTATTTTGAAAATTTCCCCTATTTTGATTGTTCCAATTACCTCTACCTTGATTATGGTTACCATAACCTTGGTTATGATTACCATAATTTTGGTTTTGATTTTGGCTACTATAACCTTGGTTGTTATAGTTACCTCGGGAATTTTGGTTCCCATGGTTCCTATTACCATCACCTTGGTTGTAGTTTTCAAAATTGCCATGGTTGTTGTAATTCCTATTCCATTAACCTCTTTGATTCTCAAACCTAGAGTCATTATTGTTTGACACATAGTTCACATGCTCATTCTCATTTCCATTTTGATCATCACAAACATCCATACATGCATGAGGGGAATTAAAAACATCATGATCATACGATCCACAATCATCACAAAACAAGCATCCACTAGGCATGTTACTAGAAGAGGGAGGGGGTTGAGAATTAGAAGACATACCTCTCCCCTTAGATTGGGAGAGAAGACTTGAAACTTGGTAGGTAGCACTTTCCAACTTCGCCTTGATAGCGTACATCTCCTTCCCCAAGTTTGTCATTTGTGAGGATAGATTGTTGATTGCATTTAGATGATCAACCGAGTACACCGAAGAGCTACTCTTGCTAGTTGACTCTCTTTCTCCTTCTTGCCATTCTCTATAATACCTCAGTACGTCTTCAATTATGTCTGCCACTTCCTCTTCCGTTTTATTCATGATAGAACCTCCGGCTCCTCCATCTAAACATGATTTTCCCTGAGAAGGCCTCCATAGAATATTTGAATAATTTGTTAAGTAGGAATTCCGTGGTGATGACATTTTCTTTGATACTCCTTGTATCTCTCCCATGCTTCATAGAGGCTCTCACTAGGCTTTTGCTTGAAACCTTGATCGCGGGATTAAGTAGTGTCGTTAGGTCTACTAACCCTAATCAAATTAGAAATTTATAATCCTAAACTACCCTAATACGAGTATAGGGGTAAGTAAAGGGTCGAACCCAAAAGGACTAAGTGTATCAATCTATGCTAATTAGACTACTAGGAAAGCTTGTGAGATAGAAAGAGGTTAAACTAAACACAACAAAGAGCGAATAACTAAAACTAGGGAAAGTGGAATCCAATTACATCAATGCATTCAACAATATCAAACAATTAGATGAAAATTACCTTGATTAGGAACAATCAACACATTTAACTCACTCTCGCGCAATTAAGCATGTTAATTATCCTACTAAACTAATTCACTCTCGTGCAACTAGCCTAGCAAAGGTATGGAGGAATTTAGGGCTCTCAAACAACTCACTTTCGCACAATTGATTGAAAACACAATTAAAAACATAGAATCAATTAGCTAGAAAGATTCTAATCCATTTAAGCATCATCCATACACAATAATCAAGAAACAATTTCATACTAATCACAATCAATCATTAAATTAATTAACATAACCTTCATCCATTTCCCTAGAACAAAACCTAAACTAACATGATGAACAAAAACAAGGAAAACAAGGTAAAATAATAATAAAAGCAAGAATCAAATAACTAAACTAATTAATCTACTCAAAACAACAAATAAATAAGCAAAAACAATAATAAATGAAAGCAATAAAGGTGAGAGAAAGTTAGGAAGACTCATTGAATTTATGAGAGGAAAAATCCACAAATTTGCTTCTTCAAAATCCCAAAAACTCCATGAAAAATCCAAGCTTTCTCTCTCTAAACTAATCTAACCCTAAGAGAGAGAAAATAAAAGAGCTAAACTACTCCAATCTAATCTAGGGTGGAATTAAAAATGTTAAGTGAAAGTTGAAAGTTAAGAGAAAATAACCCCAAAGGGGGTATTTATATACAAGCTATGATAAAATAAAAGAAAAGAGAAAATAAAATAGAAAATAAAACTAAACTAAAACAATTTAAATAACTAAACTAAAAACCAAAAAAAACAAAACTAAAAATAAAATAAAATAAAAGGAAAATAAAAAGGAAAAATGCAAAACCCAAAATCCCCAAAATCCCCAAAATTCCCACGCATCAGCATCTCCCCTGATTCTTCCTTCCTCTTCCTGGTTTCATCATCAACATCAGCACCACGCATCATCAACGACTCAAATCAAAACACCATCATCACCGACATCTTCATCAACCAGCAATCAATCAAGGCCGTTCAATTTTCATTAAAACTCGCGTGAGAAGCTCGTGATTGAACCCACATTTGTGCGCCCGCGAAGACATCGCGCAGAGGTCGCGCAAATGCTACTGTATCATTCTGTTCTTTGGAGTCCAATTGTGTGCGCCTTCTGACAGGGTTGCGCGCCCGCGGAGGTCTGGGTAGTTGCAATTGTGAATTCGGGCTAATTGATTGCGGTGGCTGGAGGCGTTGAGTTGCGGTGGCTGGAGCAGGGGAGTTGTGTTTGGGTTGTTATTCTGATTGGCGCTGCTGGTAGTTGTTGGTGTTGTTGTGGAGTGAGTGAGAAGCATGGGGTTGTTTGGAGGTGAGGTGTGTGTGCGCTGAGGTGTTGTAGGTGGTGTTGCGGGGTGTTGCTGGTGATTTGTGAGTGGAAAGCAGGTAGCAGGGAGCAGGGCAGTGTGGTGGAGCTGTTGGTTGTTGTTGTTGTGGCTGGTGGTGTTGCGTGGTGGGAGCAGGGGAAGTGTTTTTGGGGGGTTTTTGTTGCTGTTGTTGTAGCTGTGTGTGGTTGGAGATGCGGGGCTGTGCAGGGAGCAGCAGGGGAGGTGCATTTTGTTGCTGTTGTGGTGTAGGGTAAGGTGAGGTGTGGTGTAGGTTAGAGCTGGCAGCAGCTTGTGCCTCGGACCTTGGACCCCGAACGCAAACTAGACTTTGAACATGAAAATCGAGCATCAACCCGAACACACCTACAAACTAAAACCAACACGAGGGAAAAACGGGACAAAGACTAAAATAAAATAAAGTAAGAAAAATAAAGTAAAATAAAAAAGATAAATAAAGTAAAATAAAATAAAATAAAATGCTAAAACTAAAGAAATAATAAAATAAAATAATATAAAATAAAATAAAATAAAACAAAATAAAATAAAACAAACTAGAAACTAAAATAAAATAAATAAAACGAGAGAAGCGGGAAGTTATTAACTAAAACTACAAAAATAAACTAAAAACTAATAAAAAGGGCAAAAATACACAAAATTAAGATAAAAGACGAGAATAAGAAAATAAAAGAAATAAAGGACAAATAGGGTTAAATTATTGGAAAATAAGCCGAGAAACGACTCGATAAATACCCTAAAAGTGACATAAAAGTCACTTATCAAACTCCCCCAAGCTTACCTTTTGCTCGTCCTCGAGCAAATTAACATGAAACACGGGAGAAGGAGAATGATTTATTCAAGCAAAGCTAGAACACTAAAGGAGACAAGAATGTACACTAACTCACTTTCATAGGAATCACGGTCACTTTTAGCAACTAATGACAAGCCCTTTAAACCCCTAGATCGCCCTATGCATGTTTGGATTCCGGAACTTAGCTCCATCAACCTTCTTGAATGCGCTCGAGCTTCTTCCTTAATAATTAAACCTCGGGAAACTCAAAACACCTACAAAACAAGTCAAAGAAATGGAGAAGCGAGAAAAGATAACCGAGAAATGAATAAAATAGAAAGAAAACCATCAAAAGGACACATTTCTCTAAACTTACACACAAACACGCAAAACAAGCATTATTATACAAAACCATGACACAAAAGACTAAAAACAAGCATAAAACTACAAAGAAAACCTAGCCTAAGAGTGCCATAAATGACACTCATTATTGTTAACATGCCTCTGCAGGCGGTCCGCCTTCTTGTCCGCTTCCTCGAGGGGTTCAAACTTGGCCTTGAGGTCCTTGACCTCATTTTGGAGCTTGGTTACCTGCCCCCTCGCTGCATCCAAGTCCTTCTTGACCTGTAGATTGGCCGATGCTTGGGAATACTTCATATCAAGTGTCAGTAGTTCATTTTGGGCAATCTTAAACTGAGTAGTGTTTAAGGAGGAGGCGGCCCAAGCTTTAGCAGCCGTTACCTCTTTGGACTTTTCAAGGATTTGCTTTTTAATCTCGTTCACGCGCAGCACAGCCTGCATTCGGCCAACATTGAGAATGGCCAGTATCAGGCGGTTATACTCATTGTTGAGGATAAAATCACAAGTATCCTACCTCACAAAGAAGCGCGAAGATGGCTTTGAGGTTGAGGGAGCCGACTCCTCTGACAGATGCCTTATCTTCAAGGCCAAGCGCCCTCAACATCTATTTGGCCAGCTTTAGGACAGTCGGCTTCTCTGGAACCTCTGTCAAATTAAATAATACAAGTTGAGCAAATTTTCGAAAAAAGTTTAGTTCCTTTTTTGGCAATTGTTATTCAATCAAGTAATTGGGAGTAGGGCCGAATGATGATACCTTCCTCCTCCCCCATGGCGGCTTTGCCTCCACCTGCTACTGAGCCGATAGCAGTGTTGAGTACCTTGCCACTCTTCGATACCCCCTTGGGGGAATCCGGCTTCTAGGATGGTTCGATTGGGGTGGAGCCGCCAGGAACCTTCCTGGGATTGTGGGCAATGAGATTGAAATAAATCTAATTAAAAATTAAATAAAAATCATATACATTCAAACATAGCTAATTAAATAAAAAGAAATTCAATCTCATTTAAACAAAGCTTTTTGAATTAAATGAAAGTCAAACACATTCAAATAAAGCATTTTGAACCAAATGAAAGTCGCACACATTCAAACAAAGTTTTTTGAATCAAATGATAGTAAAACACATTCAAATTAAGCTTTTTAAAGCAAATGAAAGTCAAATGCATTCAACAAAGCTAATTGAATCAAATGAAAATCGGACACATTCAAACAAAGCTTTATGAATCAAATGAAAGTCAAATGCATTGAAGTAAGCTAATTTAATCAAATGAAAGTAAAAACATTCAAATAAAGCATTTGGAATCAAATGAAAGTCAAACACATTGAAACAAATCTAATTAAAAATGAAATAAAAATCATATACATTCAAACATAGCTAATTAAATAAAAAGAAATTCAATCTCATTTAAACAAAGCTTTTTGAATTAAATGAAAGTCAAACACATTCAAATACAGCATTTTGAACCAAATGAAAGTCACACACATTCAAACAAAGGTTTTTGAATCAAATGAAAGTAAAAATCATTCAAACAAAGCTTTTGGAATCAAAGGAAAGTCAAACACACTTAAACAAATCTAATTAAATCAAATGAAAGTCAAACACATTCAAACAAAGCTTTTAGAATCAAATGAAAGCCAAACACATTCTAAAAAAGCATTTAGAATTAAATAAAAGTCAAAAGCATTCAACAACGCTAATTGAATCAAATGAAAGTCAAACAAATTAATAAAAAGCTTTTTGAATAAAATGAAAGTCAAATGCATTTAACAAAGCTAAAAGTGTCAAATGAAAGTCAAATATATTCAAACAAAGAATTTTGATTCAAATTAAAGTCAAATGCATTCAAACAAAGCATTTTGAATCAAATGAAAGTCAAACACATTGAAACAAAGCTAATTAAATGAAATGAAAGTCAAACACATTCAAACAAAGCTAATTAAATCAAATGAAAGTCAAACACATTCAAACAAAGCTTTTTTAATCAAATAAAAGCCAAACACATTCTAAAAAAGCATTTAGAAATAAATAAAAGTCAAAAGCATTCAACAAAGCTAATTGAATCAAATGAAAGACAAAAAAATTAAAACAAAGATTTTTCAGTCAAATAAAAATCAATTGCATTGAACAAAGCTAATGGAGTCAAAAGAAAGTCAACCACATTCAAACAAAGCATTTTAAATGAAATGAAAGTCAAATGCATTCAACAAAGCTTTTAAAATCAAACGAAACTAAAAAACATTCAAACAAAGCTTTTGAAATCAAATGAAAGTCAAAGACATTGAAACAAATCTAATTAAATTAAATGAAAATAAAACTGACGTGGGAAAATTAGGTAGTTGGACTAATCCTCCTAAGCCAAACAAAATTTATAAACACTCAACAAACCTAAATACAAGTATAGAGGTAAGTCAAGGGTCGAACCCAAAGGAACGGTAATGTCTAAGTGCTTCCAATTATGTGCCTAAGCTAGGTCGAAGACAAAGGGTAAAAGAGGACACTAACAACTACTAAGACAAAGAAACCAAACAAATAAAATGCTAGGGATTAGGATTCACTTATAATAGCAACGAACAATGCAAATTGGTTTAGGAAGTTGACTAAGTCAAGCAATGTGAGGGAAGATTAATTATGCAACCAAAAGAGCATATCAAGCTATTCTCCTAGAGGTCTAACTAGCGTCAACTACGATAAACTCTAGCTAGGAAACATCACAAGACACCTCAATCGTGTAAATGCAAGCCACAAATCAATGGTCCGTATCAATGTGAACTTACAATGCAATCTAGTGTGAATAACTAGGGTGATCAAGCCTAAATCAAACACACACATGCACATAATTAATTAACCAATTTAATCACATTATCAACTCCATCAAAATCCCCAATCTACATCAAGCCATTACATACTATAAGCTTCACCAAATCCCTAACCAAACAACTACTCTAGAAACATCATCAATTCAACAAACAACTAAGAAATCAACAATCTACAATAAAAGAATCAACAATCAAAGAAGAACAATAACTCTAATCAAACATCAATCATCAAATCATCAAAATCTACTCAAAATCAAACAATCTAAACATGAATACTAAACAAAACAATAAATGAGATAGAGTTTAGAAATGCTCATTGATAATAGAGTAGATCTCCAATACAATTGTCACCATTGGATCTTCAATCTCTCAATCACCATTGAAATTCTTCACTTTCTCTCTCTAAAATCTACTCCTAAAACTAACCCCTAAATCTAGAGAGAGAAGCTCTCAACTAAGCTAAAAATATGATCTAAATCTATTATAAAAACTTCCTACAAAAATTGGGTTCAAATAGGTATAAGAAGAGAGAGAAAATCGTCAAAATCCGATCGAAAAAGACCCACGTTGGTGCGGCCACACAACAGGGGATGTGCGCCCGCACAACCATGGTGTGCGGCCGCACATCCTTCGTGTGCTCCCGCACATTCTGCGCGTGCGGCCGCACGCAGCTGGGTTTCTTCGAATCTTCAACTCTTCAAGCTCAAGGGGTGCACACATGATTTATGATGGTGATGGAGGACAAGGTAGGCAGTAGCTAAGGCTTAATATTGAGGGCACACACTTCCTTTGAAAGGAGCACAAGAGAAGAGCCAAGACTTGGAACTTCCACTTCTTTGCATCTTGAGCTTCCCAAACTCCATGAACTTGATCCTAAAGCTTCTTCCACCATAATGGATCACCAAAATCACGACCCGAACCTCGTCCAATACCTACAACCACGAAAATAGAGCAAATAAAGAAGAAAAGACTAGAAAACCAACGAAAAGCACAAAAGCTACAAAATAATAGAAGAAAGGTAAAACTAAGCAACAAAGCATAAAACTAAGCACTTATTAAGCAAGAAAGCAATGAAAAGAGGACAAAAAGGACCTAAATGCTCATCAAATGTGTGCCATTTATGACACACATCAAATACCCCCAAGCTTACCTTTTGCTCGTCCTCGAGCAAAACAAAACCAAGGGAGTGAAAATGACGAGCTTATTAAAACAAACTAGAGAAGAGACGAGATGAGAATATACACTAACTCACTGTCGTAGGAATCACGGTTGTTTTTAGCTACAACAAGCCCTTTAAACCCCAAAGTCGCCTATGAGGACGAGTGAGGTCTCGTAAGGGTATCCTAAGAGTTTGACCCATAACTCTCATAGCAATACAAACAAGGCAAAGCATGAAAAAGAAAACAAAATACAAGAAAAGCAAACAAATATTCATGAAAGGACTTTTTGCAAATGTACATGCACAAGTGGATGCAAATATTTCTAAACAAGTAAGGGAGTGCACGTTCCAAGATACCCAAGGTTGATTGAAACATAAATATGCTAAGCATAGGAACTAGCTTTCACAATCCACTTTCATCCCAAACGATCTTACCGCATTCTTCCTAATAGCTTCAAATCGACCTCTAATGAGCATCCCAATGATTCCACGAAGGAACCGGAAAAAGAGAATTTTTAGGCTACTCGACATCTTGACTTTTGCATTCCCTCTCCCTATTCCTAAAACTCACATTCCTCTCCACCGAAGAGTGACTCAACCATTTAGGTCAAAAGGTCTTTCCCCAAGGTTGTAACGTTAAGGCAAAAGGGTTAAGGTAGGCTAAAATTTAAAATTTGGTGGTTTTCCTAATAGTGAAGCAAAGAACGGCCAATTCTTAGAATCACAATCAAGTAGTCACCAAACAAAAACAAACTAACACCCCCAAGCTTATTCAAAGCTATAAATCACAAACATATACACAAAAAGCGTGAGAACGCTTCCCCCCAAGCTTAAATGGAGCATTGTCCTCAATGCTCAAAAAGGGAGAAAGCTCACATCAAAATATTTTTGAATTTTTTCATTTTTCACTTTTTTTTTTTCTTCATTTTAATAGTGCTTTGTCCTCGCCTCTTTTAACTTTGGACGGCTTTTTCGATTTTTGCACTTATTTGTCCATGCCTTTTATAATATAGGACGACTTTTACTCATACTCATTTGCCATTATTCACAAGGAAGAAATCACACAATCTTGCTATCATAAGAACCAAACATTCCAACTTCTCCACCACAAACTCCATCAAGAATGATCAATCGCTTCACAAAATCCAAGAAAAGAAAGAAAATGAAACAAAAGGCCAAGATCTAAAGATGTGGCTTGAAAAGAAGGTATAAGGCTCAAATGGTTGCAAGATGGCAAATGTGAACCCAAAAATAAAGAATGAAACAAACTATCCTAAAAATAGAAATATAACCACCCCGAAAAAGGTGCCTTTGTCCTTCCTAAATGGTTCGGTCTCGGATTCAAGATCTATGAGTCAAGTTTCAAGATTAGGTTTGCAAGAAGTCAAGGATCCATGCCGCTCATACAAGTAAGGTAGAAGGCTTGAAAAACATAGAACTCACATGGTTGTAGCAAAAACTCACTATTGGTGTCAAATCGACTATAGGAAGCAACTACCAAACGGGCCACAAACAAGTAGAATCCGGCTTCATGTTCCCACTAGTTCTAACCAACTACCTTAGCATGCTTTATCCTAGAATCAACCAAGCGTACTCTCAAACCGTGCACACCATTACCATTTAGGAAGAAGAGCATTCAATTGTACAAGTCCAAAAGTTATTATGTCCAAAGCAAGAACAAAACAAAACACGTTGCAAATTTGCCTAGATAGAAACAAAAATCTCTTTGGAGTTTTTCAAGATATAAGAAACATGGAAAAGCATATACAAAGGTGCATAACACATGAGAATCAACATTCCACCAAACATGATAGAATACCCTCCCCCAAGCTTGAATGAGACAATACACTCAAACATAAATCATATAATCCATGGGAGGGGAAAACAAGGAGATCAATCCAACAAACCAACATATGTCCAACAAGTCATCATCCACTAGAGAAAGAGCAAAGAAAGATATTACCGGATTTGAGGTGGGTGTAAATACCCGCAAATGACCCAATTAAACCTTTCATAGCTAATTTCTCAAGAATTGAACCTTGTTTCCATGTGCTAGTAAAAATAGGAGTCAACCTTCCTTGATTCTTGATCCAAATCGAAGCACCAAAGTATATCAAGTCATGTACCTAGCAAAAGGCACACAAACATTTCCATGAGAGAAAATCTATTCTAAAAAGAAAAGGAAAATCTAATCTAAAACATGGGTTACTTCCCGAGAAAGGCTTGCTTAAGGTCCAAGCTTCACCGCTCTAGTAAAATAATAATTCAACGCACACAAGAGCTTGTCAAATGCACTACTACACATTTTATAAGAAAGTAAGTGTGCACATGACCAAAAATAAGGCATGCAACAAGCATAGTGCACACCTATGAGGTAAGAGATGCCAAGGGAAGGAAGAAGAATCAAAAGAAAACTCAACAAAATAAGAAGAAAAAGAAAAATAAGAATAAAAGGAAAAAGAAGGCAAACTCTCCTCAAAATATTTTTGGGTGGCAACATCACCCTTTTCCCAAATTGGAGACAAATGAGCCACATTCAAATCATCATAGACAAAAGGGTCCCCAATAGGCTTACCAACAAAGGAAGGGAGAAAAATAGGGCAATAGGGGATGTGATTAAACTTTTGAGAGAAAGGGGTATGAGAAATAGGCAAAGGGTTAGCTACTCCCTCAACATAAGATCTCACATCACCAATGAGGGCATGAAAATCAATCATAGAATCCTCAAAAGAAGAACGCTCATGATCACCATCTCCCTCAAACATCCAACTCCCAAGAGGAACCACATAATCTCCTCCATTACCTTCATGAACAATAGCTCCCTCAACTTCCTTAAAGCCTAGAGTCTCAAAACCATGCATGAATGGAGACAAATTAATTTCAAAATCATCTCTCTCCCATGAAGCATCATCAATGAACTTGCTTAAAAGGCTAAGGCTATTCCCTATGCACTCAACAAACACAATTGTCATACCCTCAAACGAGTCCAAATACTCATGGATAGAAGAGTCACATTCATACACTTGAAACTCATCACAATCAACAAAGGAAGAGATGTCTAGACTCAAAATTTCATCAAACTCATTATCACTCTCGACTCTCTCTCCTTCACTCCTATGCTCAACAATAGGATCCTCACACACTCTTGGTTGCTCGAAATTACCATCATCACCCTCAACACACACATTAGATTTGTAACTTTCACACATAAGCATCAAAGATGACAATTGGCTTCCTAGCTCTTCATTTCTCCTTCTTCCCTCCTCAAGACGCTCCTCACTCTTTTTCATCATCTCCAATTGACTTCTTAAACAATTAAGGGTCGACTCTTTTATAGGCCCAAGATCATCACAAAGCTCAACATGCCTTATTTGAGTTTCCAAGGTAGCAATAAGAGATTCAAAAGGGGTAGGAGATTGAGGCTTAACAAGAGAAGAAGAAGTACAACCAAAGGTAGGATCATCATCATTACAAACATGAGCATTTTCATCAAATAGGGGGTTGGGAGCATTTTCAAATGTATGAGATTTGTTAGCTTGAACATGCAACACATTAGCATGAACAAATGAGGAAATAGAATTGGAAGCATTTGTTCTAGGTTCAACTATGGGGTCATGTGACACATCATGGTAAATCATGCTAGCATTGAAAGAATTAACACATTGCACATCAAAAATGGAAGCACGTTTACCCTTGTTACAGACTTCCCAAGCAAACCAAACATAAAATTTCCAAGCATCTTCAATAGAAAATGCTCTAAAATCACCATTATGCATTCCTTCAACTATATCCCTAGTTTGCTCATTCAAACCATGATAACAAATCTCACAAGCTTCCCAAAGACTACAACAATTATAGTCAAGAAATTCCTTAAGTCTATTGAAATATTCACAAAAAGGCTCATCATCATGTTGAGAAAAATAAACATGCCATTTTTACAAGGAAGACAAAAACAAAATAAAAGAAAAGTATACACAAAGACCTAGACTCAAGCAATTAAAAACACTCAAACATAGACACCGTTCCCCGGCAACGGCGCCATTTTGACGTGGGAAAATTAGGTCGTTGGACTAATCCTCCTAAGCCAAACAAAATTTATAAACACTCAACAAACCTAAATACAAGTATAGAGGTAAGTCAAGGGTCGAACCCAAAGGAACGGTAATGTCTAAGTGCTTCCAATTATGTGCCTAAGCTAGGTCGAAGAAAAAGGGTAAAAGAGGACACTAACAACTACTAAGACAAAGAAACCAAACAAATAAAATGCTAGGGATTAGGATTCACTTATAATAGCAACGAACAATGCAAATTGGTTTAGGAAGTTGACTAAGTCAAGCAATGTGAGGGAAGATTAATTATGCAACCAAAAGAGCATATCAAGCTATTCTCCTAGAGGTCTAACTAGCGTCAACTACGATAAACTCTAGCTAGGAAACATCACAAGACACCTCAATCGTGTAAATGCAAGCCACAAATCAATGGTCCGTATCAATGTGAACTTACAATGCAATCTAGTGTGAATAACTAGGGTGATCAAGCCTAAATCAAACACACACATGCACATAATTAATTAACCAATTTAATCACATTATCAACTCCATCAAAATCCCCAATCTACATCAAGCCATTACATACTATAAGCTTCACCAAATCCCTAACCAAACAACTACTCTAGAAACATCATCAATTCAACAAACAACTAAGAAATCAACAATCTACAATAAAAGAATCAACAATCAAAGAAGAACAATAACTCTAATCAAACATCAATCATCAAATCATCAAAATCTACTCAAAATCAAACAATCTAAACATGAATACTAAACAAAACAATAAATGAGATAGAGTTTAGAAATGCTCATTGATAATAGAGTAGATCTCCAATACAATTGTCACCATTGGATCTTCAATCTCTCAATCACCATTGAAATTCTTCACTTTCTCTCTCTAAATCTACTCCTAAAACTAACCCCTAAATCTAGAGAGAGAAGCTCTCAACTAAGCTAAAAATATGATCTAAATCTATTATAAAAACTTCCTACAAAAATTGGGTTCAAATAGGTATAAGAAGAGAGAGAAAATCGTCAAAATCCGATCGAAAAAGACCCACGTTGGTGCGGCCACACAACAGGGGATGTGCGCCCGCACAACCATGGTGTGCGGCCGCACATCCTTCGTGTGCTCCCGCACATTCTGCGCGTGCGGCCGCACGCAGCTGGGTTTCTTCGAATCTTCAACTCTTCAAGCTCAAGGGGTGCACACATGATTTATGATGGTGATGGAGGACAAGGTAGGCAGTAGCTAAGGCTTAATATTGAGGGCACACACTTCCTTTGAAAGGAGCACAAGAGAAGAGCCAAGACTTGGAACTTCCACTTCTTTGCATCTTGAGCTTCCCAAACTCCATGAACTTGATCCTAAAGCTTCTTCCACCATAATGGATCACCAAAATCACGACCCGAACCTCGTCCAATACCTACAACCACGAAAATAGAGCAAATAAAGAAGAAAAGACTAGAAAACCAACGAAAAGTACAAAAGCTACAAAATAATAGAAGAAAGGTAAAACTAAGCAACAAAGCATAAAACTAAGCACTTATTAAGCAAGAAAGCAATGAAAAGAGGACAAAAAGGACCTAAATGCTCATCAAATGTGTGCCATTTATGACACACATCAAATACCCCCAAGCTTACCTATTGCTCGTCCTCGAGCAAAACAAAACCAAGGGAGTGAAAATGACGAGCTTATTAAAACAAACTAGAGAAGAGACGAGATGAGAATATACACTAACTCACTGTCGTAGGAATCACGGTTGTTTTTAGCTACAACAAGCCCTTTAAACCCCAAAGTCGCCTATGAGGACGAGTGAGGTCTCGTAAGGGTATCCTAAGATTTTGACCCATAACTCTCATAGCAATACAAACAAGGCAAAGCATGAAAAAGAAAACAAAATACAAGAAAAGCAAACAAATGTTCATGAAAGGACTTTTTGCAAATGTACATGCACAAGTGGATGCAAATCTTTCTAAACAAGTAAGGGAGTGCACGTTCCAAGATACCCAAGGTTGATTGAAACATAAATATGCTAAGCATAGGAACAAGCTTTCACAATCCACTTTCATCCCAAACGATCTTACCGCATTCTTCCTAATAGCTTCAAATCGACCTCTAATGAGCATCCCAATGATTCCACGAAGGAACCGGAAAAAGAGAATTTTTAGGCTACTCGACATCTTGACTTTTGCATTCCCTCTCCCTATTCCTAAAACTCACATTCCTCTCCACCGATGAGTGACTCAACCATTTAGGTCAAAAGGTCTTTCCCCAAGGTTGTAACGTTAAGGCAAAAGGGTTAAGGTAGGCTAAAATTTAAAATTTGGTGGTTTTCCTAATAGTGAAGCAAAGAACGGCCAATTCTTAGAATCACAATCAAGTAGTCACCAAACAAAAACAAACTAACACCCCCAAGCTTATTCAAAGCTATAAATCACAAACATATACACAAAAAGCGTGAGAACGCTTCCCCCCAAGATTAAATGGAGCATTGTCCTCAATGCTCAAAAAGGGAGAAAGCTCACATCAAAATATTTTTGAATTTTTTCATTTTTCACTTTTTTTTTTTTCTTCATTTTAATAGTGCTTTGTCCTCGCCTCTTTTAACTTTGGACGGCTTTTTCGATTTTTGCACTTATTTGTCCATGCCTTTTATAATAAAGGACGGCTTTTACTCATACTCATTTGCCATTATTCACAAGGAAGAAATCACACAATCTTGCTATCATAAGAACCAAACATTCCAACTTCTCCACCACAAACTCCATCAAGAATGATCAATCGCTTCACAAAATCCAAGAAAAGAAAGAAAATGAAACAAAAGGCCAAGATCTAAAGATGTGGCTTGAAAAGAAGGTATAAGGCTCAAATGGTTGCAAGATGGCAAATGTGAACCCAAAAATAAAGAATGAAACAAACTATCCTAAAAATAGAAATATAACCACCCCGAAAAAGGTGCCTTTGTCCTTCCTAAATGGTTCGGTCTCGGATTCAAGATCTATGAGTCAAGTTTCAAGATTAGATTTGCAAGAAGTCAAGGATCCATGCCGCTCATACAAGTAAGGTAGAAGGCTTGAAAAACATAGAACTCACATGGTTGTAGCAAAAACTCACTATTGGTGTCAAATCGACTATAAGAAGCAACTACCAAACGGGCCACAAACAAGTAGAATCCGGCTTCATGTTCCCACTAGTTCTAACCAACTACCTTAGCATGCTTTATCCTAGAATCAACCAAGCGTGCTCTCAAACCGTGCACACCATTACCATTTAGGAAGAAGAGCATTCAATTGTACAAGTCCAAAAGTTATTATGTCCAAAGCAAGAACAAAACAAAACACGTTGCAAATTTGCCTAGATAGAAACAAAAATCTCTTTGGAGTTTTTCAAGATATAAGAAACATGGAAAAGCATATACAAAGGTGCATAACACATGAGAATCAACATTCCACCAAACATGATAGAATACCCTCCCCCAAGCTTGAATGAGACAATACACTCAAACATAAATCATATAATCCATGGGAGGGGAAAACAAGGAGATCAATCCAACAAACCAACATATGTCCAACAAGTCATCATCCACTAGAGAAAGAGCAAAGAAAGATATTACCGGATTTGAGGTGGGTGTAAATACCCGCAAATGACCCAATTAAACCTTTCATAGCTAATTTCTCAAGAATTGAACCTTGTTTCCATGTGCTAGTAAAAATAGGAGTCAACCTTCCTTGATTCTTGATCCAAATCGAAGTACCAAAATATATCAAGTCATGTACCTTGCAAAAGGCACACAAACATTTCCATGAGAGAAAATCTATTCTAAAAAGAAAAGGAAAATCTAATCTAAAACATGGGTTACTTCCCGAGAAAGGCTTGCTTAAGGTCCAAGCTTGACCGCTCTAGTAAAATAATAATTCAACGCACGCAAGAGCTTGTCAAATGCACTACTACACATTTCATAAGAAAGTAAGTGTGCACATGACAAAAATAAGGCATGCAACAAGCATAGTGCACACCTATGAGGAGAGAGATGCCAAGGGAAGGAAGAAGAATCAAAAGAAAACTCAACAAAATAAGAAGAAAAAGAAAAATAAGAATAAAAGGAAAAAGAAGGCAAACTTTCCTCAAAATATTTTTGGGTGGCAACATCACCCTTTTCCCAAATTGGAGACAAATGAGCCACATTCAAATCATCATAGACAAAAGGGTCCCCAATAGGCTTACCAACAAAGGAAGGGAGAAAAATAGGGCAATAGGGGATGTGATTAAACTTTTGAGAGAAAGGGGTATGAGAAATAGGCAAAGGGTTAGCTACTCCCTCAACATAAGGTCTCACATCACCAATGAGGGCATGAAAATCAATCATAGAATCCTCAAAAGAAGAACGCTCATGATCACAATCTCCCTCAAACATCCAACTCCCAAGAGGAACCACATAATCTCCTCCATTACCTTCATGAACAATAGCTCCCTCAACTTCCTTAAAGCCTAGAGTCTCAAAACCATGCATGAATGGAGACAAATTAATTTCAAAATCATCTCTCTCCCATGAAGCATCATCAATGAACTTGCTTAAAAGGCTATGGCTATTCCCTATGCACTCAACAAACACAATTGTCATACCCTCAAACGAGTCCAAATACTCATGGATAGAAGAGTCACATTCATACACTTGAAACTCATCACAATCAACAAAGGAAGAGATGTCTAGACTCAAAATTTCATCAAACTCATTATCACTCTCGACTCTCTCTCCTTCACTCCTATGCTCAACAATAGGATCCTCACACACTCTTGGTTGCTCGAAATTACCATCATCACCCTCAACACACACATTAGATTTGTAACTTTCACACATAAGCATCAAAGATGACAATTGGCTTCCTAGCTCTTCATTTCTCCTTCTTCCCTCCTCAAGACGCTCCTCACTCTTTTTCATCATCTCCAATTGACTTCTTAAACAATTAAGGGTCGACTCTTTTATAGGCCCAAGATCATCACGAAGCTCAACATGCCTAATTTGAGTTTCCAAGGTAGCAATAAGAGATTCAAAAGGGGTAGGAGATTGAGGCTTAACAAGAGAAGAAGAAGTACAACCAAAGGTAGGATCATCATCATTACAAACATGAGCATTTTCATCAAATAGGGGGTTGGGAGCATTTTCAAATGTATGAGATTTGTTAGCTTGAACATGCAACACATTAGCATGAACAAATGAGGAAATAGAATTGGAAGCATTTGTTCTAGGTTCAACTATGGGGTCATGTGACACATCATGGTAAATCATGCTAGCATTGAAAGAATTAACACATTGCACATCAAAAATGGAAGCACGTTTACCCTTGTTACAGACTTCCCAAGCAAACCAAACATAAAATTTCCAAGCATCTTCAATAGAAAATGCTCTAAAATCACCATTATGCATTCCTTCAACTATATCCCTAGTTTGCTCATTCAAACCATGATAACAAATCTCACAAGCTTCCCAAAGACTACAACAATTATAGTCAAGAAATTCCTTAAGTCTATTGAAATATTCACAAAAAGGCTCATCATCATGTTGAGAAAAATAAACATGCCATTTTTACAAGGAAGACAAAAACAAAATAAAAGAAAAGTATACACAAAGACCTAGACTCAAGCAATTAAAAACACTCAAACATAGACACCGTTCCCCGGCAACGGCGCCATTTTGA
This sequence comes from Chenopodium album, assembly GCF_948465745.1. NCBI lineage: Eukaryota > Viridiplantae > Streptophyta > Magnoliopsida > Caryophyllales > Amaranthaceae > Chenopodium > Chenopodium album. Next base: position 24,636,121 of record NC_137850.1, on the reverse strand, counting down.
CGTGGGAAAATTAGGTCGTTGGACTAATCCTCCTAAGCCAAACAAAATTTATAAACACTCAACAAACCTAAATACAAGTATAGAGGTAAGTCAAGGGTCGAACCCAAAGGAACGGTAATGTCTAAGTGCTTCCAATTATGTGCCTAAGCTAGGTCGAAGAAAAAGGGTAAAAGAGGACACTAACAACTACTAAGACAAAGAAACCAAACAAATAAAATGCTAGGGATTAGGATTCACTTATAATAGCAACGAACAATGCAAATTGGTTTAGGAAGTTGACTAAGTCAAGCAATGTGAGGGAAGATTAATTATGCAACCAAAAGAGCATATCAAGCTATTCTCCTAGAGGTCTAACTAGCGTTAACTACGATAAACTCTAGCTAGGAAACATCACAAGACACCTCAATCGTGTAAATGCAAGCCACAAATCAATGGTCCGTATCAATGTGAACTTACAATGCAATCTAGTGTGAATAACTAGGGTGATCAAGCCTAAATCAAACACACACATGCACATAATTAATTAACCAATTTAATCACATTATCAACTCCATCAAAATCCCCAATCTACATCAAGCCATTACATACTATAAGCTTCACCAAATCCCTAACCAAACAACTACTCTAGAAACATCATCAATTCAACAAACAACTAAGAAATCAACAATCTACAATCAAAGAATCAACAATCAAGGAAGAACAATAACTCTAATCAAACATCAATCATCAAATCATCAAAATCTACTCAAAATCAAACAATCTAAACATGAATACTAAACAAAACAATAAATGAGATAGAGTTTAGAAATGCTCATTGATAATAGAGTAGATCTCCAATACAATTGTCACCATTGGATCTTCAATCTCTCAATCACCATTGAAATTCTTCACTTTCTCTCTCTAAAATCTACTCCTAAAACTAACCCCTAAATCTAGAGAGAGAAGCTCTCAACTAAGCTAAAAATATGATCTAAATCTATTATAAAAACTTCCTACAAAAATTGGGTTCAAATAGGTATAAGAAGAGAGAGAAAATCGTCAAAATCCGATCGGAAAAGACCCACGTTGGTGCGGCCACACAACAGGGGATGTGCGCCCGCACAACCATGGTGTGCGGCCGCACATCCTTCGTGTGCGCCCGCACATTCTGCGCGTGCGGCCGCACGCAGCTGGGTTTCTTCGAATCTTCAACTCTTCAAGCTCAAGGGGTGCACACATGATTTATGATGGTGATGGAGGACAAGGTAGGCAGTAGCTAAGGCTTAATATTGAGGGCACACACTTCCTTTGAAAGGAGCACAAGAGAAGAGCCAAGACTTGGAACTTCCACTTCTTTGCATCTTGAGCTTCCCAAACTCCATGAACTTGATCCTAAAGCTTCTTCCACCATAATGGATCACCAAAATCACGACCCGAACCTCGTCCAATACCTACAACCACGAAAATAGAGCAAATAAAGAAGAAAAGACTAGAAAACCAACGAAAAGCACAAAAGCTACAAAATAATAGAAGAAAGGTAAAACTAAGCAACAAAGCATAAAACTAAGCACTTATTAAGCAAGAAAGCAATGAAAAGAGGACAAAAAGGACCTAAATGCTCATCAAATGTGTGCCATTTATGACACACATCAAATACCCCCAAGCTTACCTTTTGCTCGTCCTCGAGCAAAACAAAACCAAGGGAGTGAAAATGACGAGCTTATTAAAACAAACTAGAGAAGAGACGAGATGAGAATATACACTAACTCACTGTCGTAGGAATCACGGTTGTTTTTAGCTACAACAAGCCCTTTAAACCCCAAAGTCGCCTATGAGGACGAGTGAGGTCTCGTAAGGGTATCCTAAGAGTTTGACCCATAACTCTCATAGCAATACAAACAAGGCAAAGCATGAAAAAGAAAACAAAATACAAGAAAAGCAAACAAAATCAAATGAAAGTCAAATGCATTGAAGTAAGCTAATTTCATCAAATGAAAGTAAAAAAAATTCAAATAAAGCATTTAGAATCAAATGAAAGTCAAACACATTCAAACAAATCTAATTAAAAATTAAATAGAAATCATATACATTCAAACATAGCTAATTGAATAAAAAGAAATTCAATCTCATTTAAACAAAGCTTTTTGAATTAAATGAAAGTCAAACACATTCAAATAAAGCATTTTGAACCAAATGAAAGTCACACACATTCAAACAAAGTTTTTGAATCAAATGATAGTAAAACACATTCAAATTAAGCTTTTTAAAGCAAATGAAAGTCAAATGCATTCAACAAAGCTAATTGAATCAAAAGAAAATCGGACACATTCAAACAAAGCTTTATGAATCAAATGAAAGTCAAATGCATTGAAGTAAGCTTATTAAATCAAATGAAAGTAAAAACATTCAAATAAAGCATTTGGAATCAAATGAAAGTCAAACACATTGAAACAAATCTAATTAAAAATCAAATAAAAATCATATACATTCAAACATAGCTAATTGAATAAAAAGAAATTCAATCTCATTTAAACGAAGCTTTTTGAATTAAATAAAAGTCAAACACATTCAAATAAAGCATTTTGAACCAAATGAAAGTCACACACATTCAAACAAAGGTTTTTGAATCAAATGAAAGTAAAAATCATTCAAACAATGGTTTTGGAATCAAATGAAAGTCAAACACATTGAAACAAAGCTAATTAAATCAAATGAAAGTCAACAATTTCAAACAAAGGTTTTTGAATCAAATGAAAGCCAAACACATTCTAAAAAACCATTTAGAATTAAATAAAAGTCAAAAGCATTCAACAACGCTAATAGAATCAAATGAAAATCAAACTAATTAAAACAAAGCTTTTCAATCAAATGAAAATTAATTGCATTGAACAATGCTAATGGAGTTAAAAGAAAGTCATCCATATTCAAAGAAAAGCATTTTGAATCAAATGAAAGTCAAATGCATTCAACAAAGCTTTTTGAATCAAATGAAAGTAAAAAACACTCAAACAAAGCTTTTAGAATGAAATGAAAGACAAACACATTGAAACAAATCTAATTAAATCAAATAAAAATCAAACACATTCAAACAAAGCTTTTTGAATCAAATGAAAGGAAAACTCATACAAATAAAGCTTTTTGAATAAAATGAAAGTCAAATGCATTCAACAATGCTAATTGAATCAAATGAAAATTGAACACATACAAACAATCAAATGACAGTCAAATGCATTCAACAAAGCTAATTGATTCAAATTAAAATTGAGCACATTTAAACAAAGTTTAAAAATCAAATGGAAGTCAAATGCATTCAACAAAGCTAATTGAATCAATTGAAAATTAAACACACCCAAACGAAGCTTTTTAAATTAAATAAAAGTAAAATGCATTCGATAAAACTAATTGAATCAAATCAAAGTTAAACACATTTAAACAAAGATTTGTTAATAAAATTAAAGTCAAACACATTAAAACAAAGTATTTTGAATCAAATTAAAGTTAATTGCATTGAACAAAGCATTTTGCATGAAATGAAAGTAAGATGCATTCAACAAAGCTTATTGAATCAAATGAAAATAATAAACATTCAAACAAAGCTTTTGGAATCAAATCCAAGTCAAACACATTAAAACAAATCTAATTAAATAAAATTGAAATCAAACACATTCAATTAAAGCTGTCTGACTCAAATGAAAGTGAAAGACATTCAAACAAAGCATTTTGAATCAAATGAGAGTAAAACACATTCAAATAAAGCTTTTTAAAGCAAATGAAAGTCAAATGCATTCGACAAATCTAATTAAATCAAATGAAAATCGAACACATTCAAACAAAGCTTTATGTATCAAATGAAATTCAAATGCATTGAACAAAGCTAATTATATCAAATAAAAGTAAAAAAGGATTCAAACAAAGCTTTTGGATACAAATGAAAGGAAAACACATTGAAGCAATTCTAATTAAATCAAATGAAAATCAAATACATTCAAACATACCTAATTGAATCAAAAGAAATTCGAACTCATTTAAACAAAGCTTTTTGAATTAAATGAAAGTCAAATACATTCAAATAAAGCATTTTAAACCAAATGAAAGTCAAACATATTCAAAAAAAGGTTTTTGAATAAAATGAAAGTAAAAATCATTCAAACAAAGCTTTTAGAATCAAATGAAAGTCAAACACATTGATTCAAAGCTAATTAAATCAAATGAAAGTCAAACACATTCAAACAAGGCTTTTTAAATCAAATGAAAGCCAAACACATTCTAAAAAAGCATTTAGAATTTAATAAAAGTCAAAAGCATTCAACAAAGCTAATTAAATCAAATGAAAGTCAAACAAATTAAAAAAAGCTTTTTGAAGCAATTGAAAATCAATTGCATTGAACAAACCTAATGGAGTCAAAAGAAAGTCAACCACATTCAAACAAAGCATTTTAAATCAAATGAAAGTCAAATGCATTCAACAAAGCTTTTTGAATCAAATGAAAGAAAAAGACATTCAAACAAGGCTTTTGGAATTAAATGAAAGTCAAACACATTGAAACAAATCTAATTAAATCAAATGAAAATCAAACACATTCAAACAAAGCTTTTTGAATCAAATGAAAGGAAAACTGATACAAATAAAGCTTTTTGAATAAAATAATAGTCAAATGCATTCAACAACGCTAATTGAATCAAATGAAAATTTAACACATACAAACAATCAAATGAAAGTCAAATGCATTCAACAAAGCTAATTAAATCAAATGAAATTTGAACACATTCAAACAAAGCTTTAAAAATCAAATGAAAGTCAAATGCATTCAACAAAGCTAATTGAATCAATTGAAAGTTAAACTCACACAAACAAAGCTTTTTCAATTAAATGAAAGTAAAATGCATTAAATAAAGCTAATTCACTCAAATCAAAGTTAAACACATTTAAACAAAGCTTTGTGAATTAAATTAAAGTCTAACATAATAAAAGAAAGGCTTTTTAATCAAATTAAAGTTAAACACATTCGAACAAAGCTTTTAGAATTAAATGAATGTCAAATGCATTCAACAAAGATAATTGAATCAAATGAAAATTGAACACATTCAAACAAAGCTTTACTTTTATAAATCAAATGAAAGTCAAATGCATTCAACAAAGCTAATTGAATCAATTGAAAGTTAAACTCACACAAACGAAGCTTTTTGGATTAAATGAAAGGAAAATGCATTCAATAAAGCTAATTGACTTAAATCAAAGGTAAACACATTTAAACAAAGCTTTATGAATCAAATTAAAGTCAAACATAATAAAAGAAAGTCTTTTTAATCAAATTAAAGTTAAACACATTCGAACAAAGCTTTTAGAATTAAATGAATATCAAATGCATTCAACAAAGATAATTGAATCAAATAAATGTCAAATTCATTCAAAAAAAGCTTTTTGAATCAAATGAAAGTCAAACACATTGAAAAAAATTCAATTAAATCAAATGAAAATCAAACACATTCAAACAAAGTTTTTTTAATCAAATGAAAGTAATATACATTCAAACAAAGGTTTTTAAATCAAATGAAAGTAAAAAACATTCAAACAAAACTTTCGGAATAAAATGAAAGTCGAACATATTCAAACAAAGCTTTTAGAATTTAATGAAAGTCAAATGCATTCAACAAAGCTAATTGAACCAAATGAAAGTCAAATTCATCCAAACAAAGCTTTTTGAATCAAGTGAAAGTCAAACGCATTGAAACAAATCTAATTAAATCAAATGAAAATCTAACACATTCAATCAAAGCTTTTTAAATCAAATGAAAGTCAAACACATTCGAATAATGCATTTTGAATCAATTGAAAGTCATATAAATTCAAACAAAGGTTTATAAACCAAATGAAAGTCAAACACATTCAAACGAAGCTAGTTAAATCAAATGAAAGACAAACACATTCAAACAAAGCTTTTTGAATCAAATGAAAACCAAACACATTCGAGCAAAGCATTTAGAATTAAATGAAAGTCAAAAGCATTCAACAAAGCTAATTAAATAAAATGAAAGTCAAACAAATTAAAAAAAATCTTTTTTAATAAAATGAAAGTCATATGGATTCAACAAAGCCAAATGAGTCAAATGAAAGTAAAATATATTCAAAAAAAGAATTTTAAATCAAATGAAAGTCAAATGTATTCAAACAAAGCATTTTGAATCAAATGAAAGTCAAACACATTGAAACAAAGCATTTTGAATCAAATGAAAGTAAAACACATTCAAATAAAGGTTTTTGATGCAAATGAAAGTCAAATCCATTCAACAAAGATAATTAAATAAAATGAAAGTCAAACACATTGAAACAAATCTAATTAAATCAAATAAAAATCAAACACATTCAAACAAATCTTTTTAAATCAAATGAAAGTCAAACGCATTCAAACAAAACTTTCTGAATAAAATGAAAGTGAAACACATTCAAACAAAGCATTTTGAAACAAATGATAGTAAAACACATTCAAATTAAGCTTTTTAAAGCAAATGAAAGTCAAATGCATTCAACAAAGCTAATTGAATCAAATGAAAATCGGACACATTCAAACAAAGCTTTATGAATCAAATGAAATTCAAATGCATTGAACAAAGCTAATGGAATCAAATGAATGTAAAAAACATTCAAATAAAGCTTTTGGAATCAAATCAAAGTCAAACACATTGATACAAATCTAATTAAAAATCAGATGAAAATCATATACATTCAAACATACCTAATTGAATCAAAAGAAATTCAATCCCATTTAAACAAAGCTTTTTGAATTAAATAAAAGTCAAACACATTCAAATAAAGCATTTTGAACCAAATGATAGTCACACACATTCAAACAAAGGTTTTTGAATCAAATGAAAGTAAAAATCATTCAAACAAAGCTTTTGGAATCAAATGAAAGTCGAACACATTGAAACAAAGATAATTAAATCAAATGATAGTCAAACACATTCAAACAAAGCTTTTTGAATCAAATGAAAGCCAAACACATTCTTAAAAAGCATTTAGAATTAAATAAAAGTCAAAAGCATTCAACAAAGCTAATTGAATTAAATGAAAGTCAAACAAATTAAAACAAAGCTTTTTCAATCAAATGAAAATCAATTGCATTGAACAAAGCTAATGGAGTCCAAAGAAAGTCAACCATATTCAAAGAAAAGCATTTTGAATCAAATGAAAGTCAAATGCATTCAACAAAGCTTTTGGAATCAAATGAAAATCAAACACATTGAAACAAAGCTAATTAAATCAAATGAAAGTCAACCACATTCAAACAAAGCTTTTTGAATCAAATGAAAGCCAAACACATTCGAACAAAGCATTTAGAATTAAATGAAAGTCAAAAGCATTCAACAAAGCTAATCGAATTAAATGAAAGACAAACAAATTAAAACAAAGCTCTTTGAATCAAATGAAAGTTAATTGCATTAAACAAAGCATTTTGCATGAAATGAAGGTAAAATGCATTCAACAAAGCTTATTGAATCAAATGAAAATAATAAACATTCAAACAAAGCTTTTGGAATCAAATCTAAGTCAAACACATTAAAACAAATCTAATTAAATCAAATTGAAATCTAACACATTCAAACAAAGCTTTCTGACTCAAATGAAAGTGAAAGACATTCAAACAAAGCATTTTGAATCAAATGAAAGTAAAACACATTCAAATAAAGCTTTTTAAAGCAAATAAAAGTCAAATGCATTCAACAAATCTAATTAAATCAAATGAAAATCGAACACATTCAAACAAAGCTTTATGAATCAAATGAAAGTCAAATGCATTTAACAAAGCTAATTGAATCAAATGAAAGTAAAAAGCATTCAAACAAAGCTTTTGGAATAAAATGAAAGTAAAACACATTGAAGCAAATCTAATTAAATCAAATGAAAATCAAATACATTCAAACATAGCTAATTGAATCAAAAGAAATTCGAAGTCATTTAAACAAAGATTTTTGAATTAAATGAAGGTCTAACACACACAAATAAAGCATTTTGAATAAAATGAATGTCATACACATTCAAACAAAGGTTTTTGAATCAATTGAAAGTAAAAATCATTCAAACAAAGCTTTTGGAATCAAATGAAATTCAAACACATTGAAACAAAGCTAATTAAATCAAATGAAAGTCAAACACATTCAAACAAAGCTTTTTGAATCAAATGAAAGCCAAACACATTCTAAAAAATCAATAAGAATTAAATAAAAGTCAAAAGCATTCAACAAAGCTGATTGAATCAAATGAAAGTCAAACAAATTAAAGCAAACCTTTTTGAATCAAATGAAAGTCAATTGCATTGAACAAAGCTAATGGAGTTAAAAGAAAGTAAACCACATTCAACAAACCTTTTTGAATCAAATGAAATTAATAAACATTCAAACAAAGCTTTTGGAATCAAATCCAAGTCAAACACATTGAAAAAAATCTAATTAAATCAAATGAAAATAAAACACATTCAAACAAAGCTTTCTGAAAAAAATGAAAGTGAAACACATTCAAACAATGCATTTTGAATCAAATGAAAGTAAAACACATTCAAATTAAGCTTTTTAAAGCAAATGAAAGTCAAATGCATTCAACAAAGCTAATTGAATCAAATGAAAATCGAACACATCCAAACAAAGCTTTATGAATAAAATGAAAGTCATATGAATAGAACAAAGCTAATTAAATCAAATGAAAGTAAAAAACAATCAAACAAAGCTTTTGGAATGAAATGAAAGTCAAACACATTGAAACAAATCTACTTAAAAATCAAATAAAAATCAAATACATTCAAACATAGCTAATTGAATCAAAAGAAATTCAAACTCATTTAAACAAAGATTTTTTAATTAAATGAAAGTCAAATACATTCAAATAAAGCATTTTAAACCAAATGAAAGTCATACACATTCAAAAAAGGTTTTTGAATCAAATGAAAGTAAAAATATTTCAAACAAAGCTTTTGGAATCAAATGAAAGTCAAACACATTGAAACAAAGCTAATTAAATCAAATGAAAGTCAAACACAATCAAACAAGGATTTTTGAATCAAATGAAACCCAAACACACTCTAAAAAAGCATTTAGAATTAAATAAAAGTCAAAAGCATTCAACAAAGCTAATTAAATCAAATGAAAGTCAAACAAATTAAAACAAACCTTCTTGAATCAATTGAAAATCAATTGCATTGAACAAACCTAATAGAGTCAAAAGAAAGTCAACCACATTCAAACAAAGCATTTTAAATCAAATGAAAGTCAAATGCATTCAACAAAGCTTTTTGAATCAAATGAAAGTAAAAAACATTCAAGCAAAGCTTTTGGAATCAAATGAAAGTCAAACACATTGAAACAAATCTAATTAAATCAAATGAAAATCAAACACATTCAAACAAAGCTTTTTGAATCAAATGAAAGGAAAACTCATACAAATAAAGCTTTTTGAATAAAATAAAAGTCAAATGCATTCAACAACGCTAATTGAATCAAATGAAAATTTAACACATACAAACAATCAAATGAAAGTCAAATGCATTCAACAAAGCTAATTAAATCAAATGAAATTTGAACACATTCAAACAAAGCTTTAAAAATCAAATGAAAGTCAAATGCATTCAACAAAGCTAATTGAATCAATTGAAAGTTAAACTCACACAAACAAAGCTTTTTCAATTAAATGAAAGTAAAATGCATTAAATAAAGCTAATTCACTCAAATCAAAGTTAAATACATTTAAACAAAGCTTTGTGAATTAAATTAAAGTCTAACATAATAAAAGAAAGGCTTTTTAATCAAATTAAAGTTAAACACATTCGAACAAAGCTTTTAGAATTAAATGAAAGTCAAATGCATTCAACAAAGATAATTGAATCAAATAAATACCAAATTCATTGAAACAAAGCTTTTTGAATCAAATGAAAGTCAAACTCATTGAAAAAAATCCAATTAAATCAAATGAAAATCAAACACATTCAAACAAAGTTTTTTGAATCAAATGAAAGTAATAAACATTCAAACAAAGGTTTTTAAATCAAATGAAAGTAAAAAACATTCAAACAAAACTTTCAGAATCAAATGAAAGTCAAACACATTCAAACAAAGTTTTTAGAATTTAATGAAAGTCAAATGCATTCAACAAAGCTAATTGAATCAAATGAAAGTCAAATTCATTCAAACAAAGCTTTTTGAATCAAGTGAAAGTCAAACACATTGAAACAAATCTAAATAAACCAATGAAAATCTAACATATTCAAACAAAGCTTTTTAAATCAAATGAAAGTCAAACAAATTCGAATGATGCATTTTAAATCAATTGAAAGTCATATACATTTAAACGAAGGTTTATAAATCAAATGAAAGTCAAACACATTCAAACGAAGCTAGTTAAATCAAATGAAAGGCAAACACATTCAAACAAAGATTTTTAAATCAAATGAAAACCAAACACATTCGAGCAAAGCATTTAGAATTAAATGAAAGTCAAAAGCATTCAACAAAGCTAATTAAATCAAATGAAAGTCAAACAAATTAAAAAAAAAAATCTTTTTTAATAAAATGAAAGTCATATGGATTCAACAAAGCCAAATGAGTCAAATGAAAGTAAAATATATTGAAAAAAAGAATTTTAAATCAAATGAAAGTCAAATGTATTCAAACAAAGCATTTTGAATCAAATGAAAGTCAAACACATTGAAACAAAGCATTTTGAATCAAATGAAAGTAAAACACATTCAAATAAAGGTTTTTGATGCAAATGAAAGTCAAATCCATTCAACAAAGATAATTAAATCAAATGAAAGTCAAACACATTCAAACAAAGCATTTTGAATCAAATGAAAGTCGAAAACATTTAAATAAAGCTTTTTGAATCAAATGAAAGTAAAATGCATTCAATAAAGATAATTGTATCAAATGAAAGTCAAACACATTAATGCAAAGCTTTTTGAATCAAATAAAAGTCAAATGCATTCAGCAAAGATAATTGAATCAAATGAAAGTCAAATACTTTTAACAAAGCTAATTGAATAAAATGATAAGGGAAACACATACAAATTCTTTGATTTAATTAGCTTTGTTTGAATGAATTTGACTTTCATTTAATTCAAAAAGCTTTGTTTGAATGTGTTTGACTTCCATTTGATTCAAAAAGCTTTATTTGAATGAGTTTGATTTTCATTCGATTCAAAATGCTTTATTTGAATGTGTTTGTCATTAATTTTATTCAATTAGCTTTGTTGAATACGTTTGACTTTCATTTGATTCAATTAGTTTTGTTGACTGCATTTGACTTTCATTTGATTCCAAAATTTTTGTTTGAATGAGTTTCGATTTCATTTTACTCAATTAGCTTTGTTGAATGCTTTGACTTTCCTTCGATTCAAAAAGTTTTGATTGAATGTGTTTGACTTTCATTTGATTCAAAAAGGTTTATTTGAATGTGTTTTACTTTCATTTGATTCAAAATGCTTTGTTTGAATGTGTTTTGACTTTCATTTGATTCGAAAAGCTTTGTTTGAATAAGTTTGATTTTCATTTATTCAAATTGCTTAATTTGAATGTGTTTGACTTTCGTTTGATTTAAAATGCTTTGTTTGAATGTGTTTAACTTTCATTTAATTAAAAAATTTTTGTTTGAATGAGTTTGACTTTCATTTGTCACAATTAGCTTTGTTGAATGCATTAGAATTTTATTTAATTCATAATACTTTGTTTCACTGTGTTTGATTTTCATTTTATTTAATTAGCTTTGTTGAATGCACTTGACTTTCATTTGAATCAAAACTCTTTGTATTAATGTGTTTGACTTTTATTTGATTCAATTATCTTAGTTTGAATGGGTTTGACTTTCATTTGCTTCAAAAAGATTTATTTGATTGTGTTTACTTTCATTTGATTTAAAATGCTTTGTTTGAACGTGTTTGAATTTCATTTTGATTTACAAAGCTTTGTTTGAATAAGTTTTATTTTCATTTGATTAAAAATCGTTTATTTGAATGTGTTTTGACTTTCATTTTATTCAAAAAGCTTTATTTAAATGTGTTTGATTTTCATTTGATTCAAAATGCTTTGTTTGAATGAGTTTGACATTCATTTGAATCAAAAAGCTTTGTTTGAATGACTATGACTTTCATTTCAATCAATTAGCTTTGTTGAATGTATTTTACTTTCATTTGATTAAAAAAGCTTTATTTGAATGGATTTGACTTTCATTCGATTCAAGAAGCTTTTTTTGAATGTGTTTGACTTTCATTTAATTCAATTTAGCTTTGTTGAATGCATTTGACTTTCATTTGATTCAAAAAGCTTTTTTTGAATGTGTTTGACTTTCATTTGATTCAAAAAGCTTCGTTTGAATGAGTTTGACTTTCATTTAATTCAATTAGCTTTGTTGAATGGATTTGATTCAAAAAGCTGTGTTTGTCTTTCATTTGATTCACAATGCTTTGTTTGAATGAGTTTGACATTTATTTGATTCAAAATGTTCTGTTTGAGTGAGTGTAACGTTCATTTGATTCAATTAGTATTTTTGAATGCATTTGATTTTCATTTGTTTTAAAAAGCTTTGTTTGAATGTGTTTGACTTTCATTTAATTCAAAAAGCTTTGTTTAAATGTGTTTGACTTTCATTTGATTCAATTATCTTTGTTGAATGCATTTTTCTTTCATTTGATTCAAAATGCATTACTTAAATGTGTTTGACTTTCATTTGATTTAAAATGCTTTTGTTTAAATGTGTCTGACTTTCATTTGTTTTAAAATGCATTATTTAAATGTCTTTGACTTTCGTATGTGGCTTCTACCCCATGCTTAGTCAAGTTTTTAGAAAACCCACAATCTTGAAGTAAAGATCCAACCTTGAAGGATTTCTTTAAGACTGAATACAAGCGAACCGATATTTCTCCTCACAAGATCACTACTGAAACTTATGATTCGAATCCCCAAATTAATTAACCCACTCCTGGATTCTTATTATTTTGAGATTAAACTCTTAGCTCACAACTAGACACTAAGTGTTTAATGTTCTAATCTTCAACCAACACCTTGAATTGAAAACTAGCAAAACTATTTAAGCAAAAAGCTAAACAATGAATTTTAATTCAACTGAATTTTTTGTGTATTTTTTGTGTTTTTCTACAAAGCCACGAAAATCCCCTATTTATTGACTAAAAACTAACTAATCTTAAGTCTAATAGGACTAGGACAAGCCCCTAGCCTTTAGCTCAAAGTAACCTACATAGAATAGGAAAACTAGTTCTACTTAGATTAGGAAACTAGTAGTAAGACTAGTTTAACTTAGCCTATAATTCCTAAAATAAATCCTAATCAACTAAGGAAACGTATTAAACTAAAATAACAAAAATTAAAAGGAATCCTAAGTGCTTAAACCAAGAAAAACCCTCTCAAGTGAAAGGTAAAAACCTGGAAGAAAAATTCTAGAAAAAAAACTAAGTAACAAATCTACCATGTCACATCGCCGCCAGAAAACCTCCTCATGCGCCAGCTCTGGTTGAAGTTGGGTTCAAGGTAGTTCCGGGAAGGTGGTGTGTGGCCGTTGGAGTGGCGTGTGGCCTTCGCAATCGCCGTCGAAAGTAAACCGCTCCAATTCTTCCTCCTTGATGATCAAGCTCCTTCTTTCCCAATTGATTTATTGGACCTTTCGTTGTTTATTTCTTTCTTTCGGCAGCCTTTAATGAAGCTATTTGGACCTTCTAAAAGTGTCTTGGGCCCTTCAAAAGTATTAGCCTCTTGCTTCACATCATTTTCATTTGATTAAAAAAGCTATGTTTGAATTACTTTGACTTTTATTTGATTCAAAAATCTTAGTTTGAATGAGTTTGACTTTCATTTGATTCAAAATGCTTTATTTGAATATGTCTGACTTTCATTTGATTCAATGAGCTTTGTTGAATGTGTTTGACTTTAATTTGATTCAAAAAGCATTATTTCAATGTGATTTACTTTCATTTGATTCAAAATGCTTTGTTTAAATGTGTTTGACTTTCATTTGATTCAAAAAGCTTCGTTTTAATGAGTTTGACTTTGATTTTTTTCAATTAGCTTTTTCGAATGCATTTTACTTTCATTTGATTTAAAAAGCTTTGTTAAAATGTGTTTGACTTTCATTTTATTCAAAATGCTTTTTTTGAATGTGTTTGACTTTCATTTGATTAAATTATCTTTTTTAAATGCATTTGACTTTCATTTGCTTCAAAAAGCTTTATTTGAATGTGTTTCACTATAATTTGATTCAAAATGCTTTGTTTAAAAGTGTTTCACTTTCATTTGTTTCAAAATGCTTTGTTTAAATGTCGTTGACTTTCATTTGATTCAAAAAGCTTTGTTTGAATTAGTTTCACTGTTATTTGATTTAAAAAGCTTTGTTTGAATGAGTTTGACTTTCATTTGATTCAAAATTCTTTATTTTAATGGGTTTTACTTTCATTTGATTCAATGAGCTTTGTTGAATGCGTTTGACTTTTATTTGATTCAAAAAGCTTTATTTAAATGTGTTTGACTTTCATTTGATTCAAAACACTTTGTTTAAATGTGTTTGACTTTCATTTGATTCTAAAAGCTGTGTTGGAATGAGTTTGACTTTCATTTAATTCAATTAGCTTTGTTGAATGCATTTGACTTTCCTTTGATTCAAAAAGCTTTGTTTGAATGTGTTTTGTTTTCATTTGATTTAAATAGATTTTTTTTAATGTGTTTAACTTTCATTTGATTCAAAACCCTACTTTGTTTGAATGTGTTTTGTTTTCATTTGATTCATTTATATTTGCTGAATGCATTTGACTTTCATTTGATTCAAAAAGCATGGTTAATGTGTTTGACTTTCATTCGTTACATTTAAGTTTGTGATGTGGATTCTAACCCTTTGTTTAGTCAAGTTTTTAGAAAACCAACAATCTTGAAGTAAAGATCTAACCTTGAAGGGTGGATTTCTTAAAGATTGAATTCTAGCGAACCGATATTTGTCCTCACAAGATCACTCCTGAAACTTATGATTCGAGTCCCCAAATTAATTAACCCACTCCTGGACACTAAATATTTTGAGATTTAACTCTTAGCCTACTCCTAGACACTAGTGTTTAATGTTCTAATCTTCAACCAACTCATTGAATTGAAAACTAGCAAAACCGTTTAAGCAAAAAGCTAAACAATGAATTTTAATTCAACTGATTTTTTTGTGTATTTGTTTTGTTTTTCTACAAAGCCACGAAAATCCCCTATTTATAGACTAAAAACTAACTAATCCTAAGTCTAATAGGACTAGGATAATCCCCTAGCCTTTAGCTCCAAGTAACCTAAATAGAATAAGAAAACTAGTTTTACTTAGATTAGGAAACTAGTAGTAAGACTAGTTTAACTTAGCCTATAATTCCTAAAATAAATCCTAATCAACTAAGGAAACTTGTTAAACTAAAATAACAAAAATTAAAAGGAATCCTAAGTGCTTAAACCAAGAAAAACCCTATCAAGTGTAAGGTAAAAACTTGTAAGCAAAACTCTAGAAAAAAAACTAAGTATGGAAAATCTTCCATTTCAAGTCAGAGTCGAAGCTCGTTGCACGCTCCACCAACGAGGGGCACGCGCCTGATCACCATCAAGGTCAGTCCAAGCCGGAGCTAGGGAGCCAGCGTGTGGTGTCTGGAACGGCGCATGGCGGCCGGAGTAGTCGCCGGAAGTTAAATGTGTCATTTCATCTTTCTTGCAAATCATGCTTTCTTCTTTCCCATTTAAACTATTGAACTTTTCCTTGTTTATTTCCTTATTTGGGCAGCCTATAATGGAGTTGTTTAGACCTCCTAACCCTTCAAAAGAATTAGCCTCTTGATTCACATCTATTTGTTAAATGCATTTAACTTTCATTTGAATAAAAAAGCCTTATTTGAATGTGTCTGAATTTCATTTGATTCAAAATGCTTTTGTTTAAATGTGTTTGACTTTCATTTGTTTCAAAACGTTTTGTTTAAACGTCTTTGACTTTCATTAGATTCAAAAAGCTTTGTTAGAATGTGTTTGAATTTCATTTGATTCAAAATGCTTTTGTTTAAATGTGTTTGACTTTCATTTCATTCAAAATGCTTTGTTTAAATGTTTTTAACTTTCAATTGATTCAAAAAGCTTTGCTTGAATTACTTTGAATTTTATTTTCTTCAAAAAGCTTTGTTTGAATGAGTTTGACTTTCATTTGATTCAAAATGCTTTATTGAACGTGTTTGACTTTCATTTGATTCAGTGAGCTTTGTTGAATGCGTTTGACTTTCATTTCATTCAAAAACCATTATTTCAATGTGTTTGACTTTAATTTTATTCAAAATGCTTTGTTTGAATGTGTTTGACTTTCATTTGGTTGAAAAAGCTTTGTTTGAATGAGTTTGACTTTCATTTAATTCAATTAGCTTTGTCGAATGCATTTGACTTTCATTTGATTCAAAAAGATTTCTTTGAATGTGTTTGACTTTCATTTGATTCAAAAAGCTTTTTTTTTGTTGTGTTTTACTTTCATTTTATTATATTATCTTTTTTGAATGCATTTGACTTTCATTTGCTTCAAAAAGCTTTATTTGAATGTGTCTTACTTTCATTTGATTCAAAATGCTTTGTTTGAATGTGTTTGACTTTCATTTGATTCAAAAATGCTTTGTTTGAATGGGTTTGACTTTCATTTGATTTGATTCACTTTTTTTAATGCATTTGACTTTCATTTGATTCAAAAAGCATTATTTGAATGTGTTTGATTTTCATTGGATTAAGTTAGCTTTGTTGAGTGCATTTGACTATCATTTGATTAAAAAAGCTTTATTTGAATGTGTTTTACTTTTATTTGATTCAAAATGCTTCGTTTGAATGTGTTTGACTTTCATTTGACTCAAAAAACTGTTATTGAATGAATTTGACTTTCATTTGATTCAATTAGCTTTGTTGAATGCATATGATTTTGATTTGATTCATAAAGCTTTGTTTAAGTGTGTTCGATTTTCATTTGATTCAATTAGCATTGTCAAATGCATTTTACATTCATTCGATTATAAAACTCTTTGTTTGAATGTGTTTGACTTTTATTTCATTCAAAAAGCTTTATTTGAATGTGTTTGATTTTCATTTGATTCAAAATGATTTGTTTAAATGTGTTTAACGTTCATTTGATTCAAAAAGCTTTGTTTTAATGTGTTTGACTTTCATTTGATTCAAAAAGCTTTGTTTGATAAAGTTGGACTTTGATTTGATTTGAAAATCTTTGTTTGAATGAGTTTAACTTTCATGTGATTCAAAATGCTATATTTAAATGTGTTTTGACTTTCATTTGATTCAATGAGCTTTAATGAATGCCTTTGACTTTTATTTGATTCAAAAAGCTTTATTTCAATGTTTTTGTCTTTCATTTGATTCAAAATGATTTCTTTGAATTTGTTTGACTATCATATGATTCTAAAATCTTTGTTTGAATGAGTTTGACTTTCATTTAATTCAATTAGCTTTGTCGAATGCATTTGACTTTCATGTGATTCAAAAACCTTTGTTTGAATATTTTTGACTTTCGTTGATTCAAAAAGCTTTGTTTGAATGAGATTTACTTGCATTTGATTCAATTAGCTTTTTTTAATGGATTTAACTTTTATTTGATTCAAATAGCTTTGTTTGAATGTGTTTGATTTTCATTTGATTTGATTAGCTTTATTGAATGCATTTGAGTTTCATTTGAGTAAAAAAGCTTTATTTCAATGTGTTTTACTTTCATTTGATTCAAAATACTTCGTCTGAATGTGTTTGACTTTCATTTAATTCAATTAGTTTTGTTAAATGCATTTGCTTTCATTTGATTCAAATATCTTTGTTTGAGTGTGTTTGATTTTCATTTGATTCAATTAGTTGAATGCATTTGACATTTATTTCATTAAAAATCTTTGTTTGAATGTGTTTGACTTTCATTTCATTTAAAAAGTTTTGTTTAATGTGCTTGACTTTCATTTGATTCAAAATGCTTTGTTTGAATGAGTTTGACATCATTTGATTCAAAAAGCTTTGTTTGAATGTGTTTGACTTTCATTTCATTCAATTATCTTTGTTGAATGTATTTGACTTTCATTTGATTCAAAAAGCTTTGATTAAATGTGTTTCACTTTCATTTGTTACAATATCTTTGTTAAATGCATTTGTCTTTCATTTGATTCAAAAAGCTTTATTTGAATGTGTTTGACTTTCATTTAATTTAAAATGCTTTGTTTAAATGTGTTTGACTTTCATTTGATTCAAAATGCTTTGTTTGAATAAGTTTGACTTTAATTTGATTCAAAAAGCTTTGTTTGAATGAGTTTGACTTTCATTTGATTCAAAAAGCTTTATTTGAATGTTTTTTACTTTCATTTGATTCAAAATGCTTTGTTTTAATGTGTTAGACTTTCTTTTGATTCAAAAAGCTTTGTTTGAATGAGTTTGACTTATATTTGATTCAATTAGCTTTTTTGAATGCATTTGACTTTTATTTGATTCAAAAATTTTTTATTGAATTTGTTTAATTTTCATTCAATTAGCTTTTTATAATGCATTTGACTTTAATTTGATTAAAAGTGCTTTATCTTAATGTGTTTTACTTTCATTTGATTCAAAATGCTTTGTTATGTGTCTCGGTCCGAAAACAATCAGGCGGATGCTTTGTCTAAGCTAGCATTATCCGCCTCATGCGACACACATCGGTCAGTATTCCAGGAAGTAATGGAAAAGCGAAGCATTGAAGAAAATCCTATTAGAGTACTTGACCGAACTTCCATTTGGATGGACAGCATGCGAGCATATTTGCTAGACGGCACGCTGCCGAATTCAACCCCGGAAGCAGCCGCACTGAAAAAACGTGCGGCCAATTTTAAAATTTTTAAATGAGAGCTCTTTAAGAAAGTCTTTCTACAGCCGCTATCAAAATGCATTACCCCCGAAAAGGGGCAAGAAATTCTGGAAGACCTACATGCGGGCTTTTATGCCTCACATATAGGCGGCAGGTCGCTATTTCTGGCCTACCCTGGAGAAAGATGCCATGACTTTGGTGAAAAAGTGTGATAAATGTCAAAATTTTGGCACGCTTATGCAGGGTCCAGCCACCGACCTTACGGTCATCCATAGCCTAGTTCCATTCGCCAAGTTAGGCATGGCCATCTTAGGGCCCTATACTTCTGCATCAGGCGGACGTCGGTATATTTTTGTTGCCGTAAATTATTTCACCAAATGGGTAGAGGCAGAGGCGGTCAAAAACATCAAGACAAAGGACATCATCTCCTTCATCTGGAGGAATATCATCACCCGGTTCGGGGTACCTGTGTCTATGGTTTTTTACAATGGTCCCCAGTTTGAGACTCCTCAACGCAAGACTTGGTTGGGAGATCAAGGGATCTCAAGCCATTTTGCATCAATCAGCCGACCCTAAGCAAATGGCCAGGTCGAAGCCTTCAACAAGTTAATCTCTGATGGCATAAAAAAGAAGATTTAAAGAGTTGGCGGCCTATGGGCGAATGAGTTACCACACTTCCTATGGGACATTAGAACTACAGCGAAAGGGACAACTGGAGAGACCCCATTTCTCATGTTGTACGGTGCAGAGGCCGTCTTGCCCATCGAACACTATGAGCCGACTCTTCGAATCATGTTGTATGATGAAGAGGCAAATTGGGAGGCCATGCGACTAGCATTTGACTCCCTTCTGGAGCGTAGGGGCAATGCCGCTTTGCGCCACAAGATCTACCGTCTGAGAATGACTCAGGCCTATAACAAAAGTACAGGAACGAACCCTAAAGGTTGGGGATTTTGTGTTGCGGAAAATGGAGGCAGTTGGTAGGGCGAATGAGCAGGGAAAGCTAACCCCAAATTGGGGAGGCGCTTACCGAATCTATAAAGAAGTAAGAGGCGGCACCTATCGTCTGGAGACACCAGATGGCATGCAGCTACCAAGAACTTCTGAAGTTTTGTAATTTTTTGACTTTTTAATGAAAATATGCCTTCATTTCCAAACTTGTCTATTAAAAATGTTATAGAGCGTCGCCTACACAATTTGTAGAGGGACCAGGCTCAAAATTTTCATAGAGCACCGCCTGCACAATGTGAAGACGGGCCAAGCTAAACATTTCATAGAGCACCGCCTGCACAAGGTGCAGAAGGACCAAGCTCAATATTTTATAAAGAGTCGCCTGCACGAGGTGCAGACGAAAAATTCTCGAAAATGATAGAACACCGCCTGCACAATACGTAGGCGGACCGCGTTCAAATTCTGCACAATATGCAGGTGGCCTTATTAGCCTAACCTTTTGTTTAAATGCCTTACAAAGGGATCGTCTTCCTCAACATCAGACCTCCCAAACCTTACTAAAAAGCGTCGACTGCACAAGAGCAGTCGTCCTTAATATTACTCACCGTTAGAAAGTTAAGTCCCAAAAACTTAGCGGCTATCTATTCTTCAAAAAAAAAAAACAAAATAGAGGCCATAGGCCGGATATAGTCTATTTAAACAGCCGTCTGCTCCAACATGAGTGCAACTGTCTGCTCTACCATGATTCAGACAAACGGCGACGTCCATTTGGGCAAAATCGTCGAAGAGAGCATCTCCCATTTGGGTGGCACAAGACTTTATGAACAAAAAACAAGTGGCCCTACCGTCTGCGTTAAGGCAACGCTCGTAGTCGTTTGATTTAATTTAACTTGAAATCTAAAAAGCATTGAGTTTTTCCGGACTGTTCTAGCACAGACGGAAAGCGGCTACTGTTTCATTTTAGAGGTTATACGAATTCTACCGCCTGTTGTTGCTTTGGGGCAATCCAGGCGGACAGATTATTCTTGTAAATTATAATATAAGTCCAAAAACTTAACGGCTTAAATAAATCCTCAAGAGGCCTTTGGCCGGAAGCACTCAAACTATTGACTGTCTGCTCTACATGGCCGTCTGTCACTTGGTTTGGGGCAATCACCATAGTGATTGATTGACTTAGAAACCATGCATACTCCTAAAAGTATCAATAATTTCTAAGTCAATCAATCCATTTTTTTTTGAAACCAACTGACATCCGGACAAGGGCAAGGATAATCGCATAGTATACAAAATTAAATACTTAGCTAAAATCTATGCATATAATGTCAAAAAATTGAAAGCTTTAAAAAAATTTAAAGCACAACACTAATATAAACAAAACGGTCAAATTGATTGAATGTTCCATCCACATGAATAACAGCCGTCACAATGGACGACTGGAAATTGTTGATTCACCTGACCCCTTGGTCATTAAGATTATACGGTTACTCGGCGCGCAGGCCGGAAAAAGAAAATATCTTGCCATTCGGCCGCAGAAATAACGTAAAGCTTAAAACATCAGGGGAGGCACTCAGCACTGGTAGTCGCGTCCTTGTTGTCCTCCGGCGCCTGCTCATCATTCTTCTCATCCTCCTCCTGATCCTCATCGTCCCCCAAGGACGACGCGTCCGAGGAGTCGGACTCCTCAGGGTCCCCGGCCGCCGCCTCCTCCGCCTGCTTCATGAGCCGGTCGTTAAACTCATGAAGTTCCCTTGGCTCTCTAGCCTGAGCAATAGCTCCATTGTTGTCACAATAGAGGGCTATTGGACCCTTGATGGAGGGTACAACATCAAGTTCACCAACAAACTTACGAATCCAAACAGCCTCCTTTGTCGCTTCAGCAGCTGCTAAGTATTCGGCTTCAGTTGTAGAATCTGCAGTTGTGCTCTGCTTGGCACTCTTTCAAACGCCCCTTCATTTAGATAGAACACATATCCAGATTACGATTTGAAATCGTCTCTGTTTGTCTGGAAGCTCGCGTCAGTGTAACCTTCAACAACTAATTCCTCTGAACCACCATAAACCAAGAATTTATCCTTGTTCCTTTTCGAGTACTTTAGGATATTCTAGGCCGCAGTCAAATGGGCCTCTTCTAAGTCTGATTGGTAACGACCCGTAGCACTCAAGGCATACGATACATAGGACCTAGTGCATATCATGGCATATACATGATCGATCCAATTAGCGAAGCATATGGAATCTAATTCATCCTTTCCCGCTCATCAGGTGTCTTTGAACACTGCTTCTTACTTAGGGTTATGCAATGTGACATGGGTAGGTGACCTCTCTTGGCCTCCTGCATGCCGAATCGAGCCAGTACCTTATCAATATAAGTACTTTGGCTCAATCCAATCATCCTTTTCGATCTATCCCTATAGATCTTGATGCCTAATATGTACTGAGCCTCTCCCAAGTCTTTCATTGAAAAACACTTTCCGAGCCAGGCCTTTATAGACTCTAACAACAGAATTGCAGATTCGAACTCCTGCTAGCTTTGCTTTAACCTATAAATGGACTTTTTAAGCTTACAAACTTTCCCAACATTGTTTTGGTCGATAAAACCTTTAGGTTGTGTTATATACACAGTTTCTTCCAAAACACCATTGAGGAAGGCGGTTTTGACGTCCATCTGCCATATTTCATAATTGCAATATGCAGCAATCGCTAGGAGGATCCGAACGGATTTAAGCATTGCGACAGGAAAAAAGGTTTCACCGTAATTAATACCATGAACTTGCCTGTAACCTTTTGCTACCAATCTAGCTTTGTAAATGAATACATTTCCATCTTTGTCGATTTTCAACTTAAAAATCCACTTAAATCCGATAGGTGTGTAACCTTTGGGAAATTCAACCAAGTCCGAGACTTGATTTTAAAACATGGAATCCATTTCAGATCTGATGGCCTCTTGCCATTTAGCAGAGTCGGTGCTTGCCATCGCTTGCTTGTTGGTTGCCGGTTCATCTCCATCCAAAATCAGGATGTCCTAATTCTCGGTTAATAATATACCAAGATATCTATCAGGTTGAGATCTCGGCCTCTGAGACCTACGAAGAGTAACGGACTAAGCATTTGCATTGTCGGTTTGACTTTGCAAATTTGGACCTTTGACCAGCGTCAACAGATGCTGTTTGAGCACTTTGGCTGTCAAACTGATTTTGTTGCTCGTCCTCTCGAACTTCATCAAGTTCGATTTTCCTCCCACTTGTCATTTTGGAAAGGTGCTCCTTCTCCAAAAAGACACCATCGCGAGCAACAAACACTTTGTTCTCCAATTTATTATAGAAGTAATACCCTTTGGTTTCTTTTGGGTAACCCATAAAGTAAACCTTATCAGATTTGGGATGAAGGTTGTTAGAAATCAACTTCTTGACATATGCTTCGCATCCCCATATCTTTATAAAAGACAACCTAAAATGTTTCTTCATCCATAATTCGTATGGAGTCTTTTCTACATCTTTTGATGGAGCATGGTTTAGTGCTAGTGCCGCAGTTAGAAGTGCATGTCCCCAGCAAGAGATAGGAAGATTACTAAGACCCATTGTAGATCATACCATGTCTAACAAGGTTCGATTGCTCTCTTCAGATACTCCATTCCATTGTGGAGTTCCTGCAGGTGTCAATTCTGAAAGTATACCCTTTTCTTTCAGATGGTCATCGAACTCTTGGCTCAAGTATTCACCACCTCGATCCGATCGAAGGGCTTTGATTTTCTTGCCAAATTGATTTTCAACTTCACTTTGAAATTCTTTGAACTTTTCAAACGATTCAGATTTGTGCGACATGAGGTAGACATAACCATATCTACTATAGTCGTTTGTGAAGGTGATAAAATATCGATGTCCGTTCCTTGTGGCGGAGCTCATTGGTCCACATACATCGATGTGTATTAGACCCAATAAGTCTCCTGCCTTTTCTCCCAGCTTGGAGAATGGATGCTTAATCATCTTGCCTAATAAACATCCTTTGTAATTCTCAAACGATTGCAAATCGAAAGAGTCAAGAACACCTTCTTGTAGTCGTTTCTTGATGTTTTTGATGTTAATATGGCTAAGACGACAATGCCACAAGTACGATTGACTCTTAGCTTTGGTATCATTATAAACATATTTGTCTAAACACACATAAACGTCTCATTCCATAAATATAAGCCAGACATAAAACATAAGTCTTGTGACCAAAGTATGGTTGATAAAACTAAACAAGTTTTAAATTTAGACAAAAACATGAGATTACAAGCTTTCTTTGGACAAATTATCTTCATCTTCCACTTGTGTACTCATATCCACTTGAAAAGCACCACTCACTTTGTTCCTGAAATAGGAGAACATCGTGAGTCAATTTTTCGGTATCTAATACCTTATAAATTGCATATATTCAAGTGTAAAGATGATACCAGAGATTGAGGCTATTTTTCCTCTTGCCTCATCTTCCAGATACATGCTACATTCTCTCTTGTAGTGTCCTTTCTTACTACAATAGAAGCAGCGCATCTTAGCTTTGTTCTTGAACTCCTTCTTCTTAGGCCTCAAAGCAAACTTAGCCCTCTTGCAAGAATAGGTTTTCTAAAGCTCTTGGATAACTTCCTCTAAGGACAGTCTATTCCGTTTGGCGGTAAGTCGCATCTTTAATGCCACATAGCCTGAGTGGAGTGAGTTCAGAAGCATGTGAGCTGCTTGCTCATCTTCCACCGGTTTTCCAATTAGCTCCAAGTGGGTGAATAACCTTGTCATCTTAAGCACATGAGCTTGAAGTGGCATCCCGGGACTAAGTCTTTCAGTATAGACCCTAGCCCATACTTCCTGCCTCTCTTTGGTGAGACACCCATCTTGTGGTGGTTTGATCCTCATGTTAGAGAGTGACCTAGTCACTTCCTCCACATGACCATCATAGTTGCCTCTAACGCTCTTCGTGACCCTCAAATTGACTACATCCTCTGGAGCTTTGAGGAGCATAATCAGAAAATAGTTGGAGAATATCCCCTTCCATTGTTCCGGAATGGAGTTTTCCATGAGTCGCGAGACTCTCTAGCAATCATAACTCTATTCCTCATGAGCCTCATCGCTCATAACCCCTTTTGAGTAGAAACTTGGGATGGGCATATCCAGAATATGCTCTAGGTAGCAATTTCGGAGGGTCTTTCGGAGTTCTTCTTCGCATTCCTTAAAGTTCACCAAATTCAAGCAAAATGGTAACTTTTCTGGAAGTTCAGGGCACATTAGATTGTTGTTGATAGTTGAAGACATGATTCTATAATTGAAAGAATTTGAAATGAAAAACCATTCATAATATTTAAATAAGATTGAAATCATGCATTTTATTCAAAATTATTTAAACGTCTTATTCACACTTTAAAATTGTCCCCGTTTTGGTTAGAATAAGTCAATTCCAAGATCCAAAGAAACAAAGAGTAGTTAAGCATGCTTTGGCTTGTCTTAACACTCAATCTCCTAAGGTAAGCAACGCTTTGCTAATGGCTCCTAGCCACTCTTGGTTGGATAAATTGTCACATCTAATGCTTTCTCAACAACTTATTCACTTTACCACGACATGTTAGGACTCCATTATTCATATCATTGAGTATAACCAAAACCAACTTGCATATATACCCGGTATGCCTTTCGTATCCTAGGGAGTAATAGTGATGCCTCGCTTTGGCGTAGCCGATCACTACTCTCGATAGGTCGATAAGAGTGGCTTTGGAATGGCAATTTCACTCAATATTTTAGGGACCTAGGGTTTCTATGTTGGTTGATTTAAGTGAACTTAATTAATCATCACACCATTCGAAATCCTAAACATGCATCTAACATACAATTCATATATAAATATTCATAAATAGATATATATCGAAAACATAAATAAAGATGCATTTGGCAGCTAGCATGACCCCTTGAGCCTTCCAGTCTTCACGGGACGACTTTTGCAACTTTATGGCTTCGTCTTCCAAGAACCTCCGTTTTCAAGATCGTATTTAGAATTATGCAAATACTAGTATCTACGATTATGACTAATCTAAATACTAAGGTACAAAAATACTCAACGGTTCGCATATCGTATTTAGAATTACAAAAATACTTCACGGATCGCAGTCTGTATTTCCTATCGGGCCCACTAAATGCCATTTTATAAAACCTGTGAGAGAATATACATTCCATTCATCCATTCACTTTTTGTGAATGGCCCATGCATTTTACAATGACAAAACAAGTAACAATTCATAAAACGCGCGCAACCTAGTAACTAATTTAGGTCATTAATTCAATTAACATACCGAACTAAAACTAGTAAAAGTTGTTTAATTGATTATGCAATTTACCGCAATTAATAATTGAAGCTCCCACTAAATTTTGTATCCATCTTAATTAATCCAATTAATTAAGTCGGTAATCCCAAAAAATTTGCAAAAATTAAATTTTGCAAATGCCGCTCAAAAACAGAGGCATAGCCTCATAATTTAATTAAAATTAATTAAAATAATTAAAACGGAAACCGGCTTCATGTTGCTCACGCACTATGTACGTGCCACATGCAAGCCCAGGTCGTCTAGCAATCCCGGACTATACGGCTTGGTGAATGTGCCTCTACCACCCCACGTAGCACTAGCTAGGCCGAGCCTAGTAGCGTTTTCTACGGGTTACCTAGTGCTAGGCACACGTACTAAGGCTTCTTGCCCCTTGGCATCATGCACCAAGCAACGCACATACACCTGCTTAATGCACGCACCAGCCACGGCCAGCACAGCAGCACACATGGTGCGCACGCACAGCACGATGCTGCTGCTGCACCATGCCGTTGCTCGTTGCTGGTTGGCGCGCCATGATGCTGGCAGCGAGCTGCAGCCACGCACACTGCACAGCCGCAACGCGCTGCTTCCTGGATGGTGTTGCTGCTAGTGTGTGGCGCGCACCAGGCATCACCAACCTTGGCAGCCACATGTGGGCTGCACAGCAGCCCGGCTAGCCGAAGGGGTGTTGCCTTGGTTTGCGTGCCATATTCCTGGGATTTAAAATCCGAGTTTTTGCGTGAGTAAATAATTAATTCTAAATTAATTTTAGGACTAATTTAATGAGCAAAAATGGAAAATTAATACAAGTCCAACTTAAATTAAACTTCATTAAGGTGCACTTAACAAAAATTATTTCTAAGAACAATTCTTTAATAAAATTGGTTTAACTTGGTGCAATAAAAATAAATAAAGGGCAACCATTCACTATTAATTTAATTAATTTAAATTAATCATGAGATTTTTACAAAATAAAATGGAGTTGGAAATATGAAGACAATGTTCAATTTAAAGATTCCAACTTTAACACTTGTGAATCCTTGAAAAATTATATCTTTCAATATAAAGATAAATGAAATTTCTATCATAAGATTCAAACTTTATGATTCCAATCAACTTAATACATGATAAAATCAAAAGTTCAACCAAAAATTCATGGAATTTAGTAACTCAAATTTTCAATCACTTAAAACAATTAAAGATTGAATCTTTCGTACTTAGAAGCAACAAAGAACAAATTTTTCACACTTTAATGTAATGGATTTGCAATTATGTGAAAATAAGAACTAATCTTTTAAGCACCAATTACTACTAAGTAACCATGCTTAAAGAGGTTTAAAATTGCATATAAATTAAGGAAAAAAACCAAATACATAACAGATTTGGGTGTTTATACCCTGCCAAGTGGAGCAATGAGAGTGTGGCTCATGATAGGTTATTCATCTTTATACCCCGCCTCCTGGGAAATGGCGGCCTTCAAGGCCCAAATCCCAAGGAGAGCCGCAAAGCGACACTGCCCTAATTCCTAGGTCATCAAACCTTAGGACAAGGCACGCTTTTCTAGGACCCTATAAATAGGGAGATTCCCCCAATAATTGGGGCACCTTGAAATTTTACGTCTTAATCATTAGGATATTTATTGCTCTCGAAAGCAGAGAACACCTGATCTCGAAATCCGAAAAGATACTTACTTTCGGCACGTTTTTCGCCGAATCCGTACTAACTTAATCTGTGGAGTCGGACCTCCGACCATTCGAAGCTCCGTTTTGTTTTGCAGGTGTAGGCACCCTTGTTGGATCCAGTATTCTAGTTGTAACTCTCCCAAGGGAGATAAAAACAACCGAAACATTTGCCGCCGCCTGTGGGGAGAGTACCTCAAAGATGGCTTCACAAGACCCACCTGTGCCGCCTCTAGAGACCAACCGGCCTCTAGAAAATGTAGAGGTCCATCCGGGTCATGACTCTGCTGACGATGGAGACATCGAAACCTTTGTGGCTCATGACAGGTCATTCATCTTTAGACGCATCAGTCACAAGGACAGACGGGAACGGAATGCTGACAAGGCGGGTACAAGCAAGCCCCCTTGGCAGCCGTCTGATCCAACTCAGGCGGCAGGATTAGCCCAATTACATAAGATAAGCTTATGAAATTTATGAGCAGTTTCAAGGGTGAAATCAAAGACATAATCACAAAGAGGACGGCTGCTCCTAGGAAGTAACAGTCGGCCAAAAAACCAACCCAGGCTTAAAAGCACAATTCGGTGAGGGACCGTTAGCCGACTCCTCATCCTGCTCCAAAGGAGAATGCTCAGCCCCAGATCGACCTCTTAAGACTCCGTTTTCTAGAAACGGCAATAAGAAAGGCCATCCAGTATGTACAGCCGGATGGTAGCAAAAAGACATTCTCTGATCCTCGACATTATATCGAGCAAAAGAAGAACTAGTAGCTGTCTTAGTAGGCATCCACGTCGGCTTATCATGATAGCTTCAAGAATACCTCAGCGAGGAAATCTCAATCTGTGCATGGGACTCTGTCAAGCGGCCCTCTCGTCCAGTCGGGACCCTATGTAATCAACTCGGCGTATTATATGGCCTAACCATTATATTAGCTGCCTGCTTTGCCTTACATTCAGCCTGCCTTCTTCGGGGGACATGCGGCATATAACTACAAACCTTAGACTAGCAGCTTCGGCTGCAAAACCTTGGAGAACAACCCTCTGGGTTCTCCCGGGAAATAGCTGAGGCCGAACAACTAGCCAAGGTTAAAAATGTGTTGGTTGGGACATTTGATGGTACCACCAACCCAGAAGACCACCTTCTGGCATACACCCATCTCATATACTTACAAGGGTTAGATGATGCCGCATGGTGTCGTTGTTTTCCAGCTACCTTGAAGGGCATAGCCCAACATTGGTTCAGCAACTTGCCGGCGGGTTGTATCAACATCTTCAAGACGCTTGCGTTCTTGTTTGCGTTCTTGTTTGCGTTCTGGGAAATAGCGGCCTTGAAGGCCCAAATCCCAAGGAGAGCCGCAAAGCGGCACTGCCCTAATTCCTAGGTCATCAAACCCTAGGATAGGGCACGTTTTTCAAGGATTCTATAAATAAGGAGATTCCCCCAATAATGGGGGCACCATGAAATTTTACGTCTTAATCATTAGGACATTTATTTCTCTCGAAAGCAGAGAACACCTGATCTCTGAATCCGAGAAGATACTTACTTTCCACACGTTTTTCTCCGAATCCGTACTAACTTAATCTTCGGAGGCGGACCTCTGACCATTCGGAGCTCCATTTGTTTTGCAGGTGCAGGCGCCCTTGTTGGATCTAGTCTTCGAGTTGTAACTCTCCCAAGGGACATAAAAACACCCGAAACAATAACCACCATAAATATGCCATTAAGATTCAAGGTTAGAAAGACTTAAAATTTTTCCTCAAAACATAAAATCCCTCAAAAAAGGCATTTCTAATCATTTTTGACTAAAACCACAGTTTTAAAAGGGTAAAATCATTTCCTGAACAGCTTTTCCACTAAAAATTCACTATTTTTGGGCGAAAATTTGGGTTATAGGCTGAAGACAGCTTTCATACGAGCTTAAAACTAATAAAACCGAGCTACTAATCTAATTAGAAACATAAAACCAGAAAAATTAAGCCATAAAAACACCTTGAAAAATATGACTTTAAAAATAAATGAGCAAGGCTTCGATACCGCTGTTGGGTTTCGATGAGTCCGCCTCACCGCGGAAGAAAACCCGAGCCAAGACCACACTCACAATAATTATAACCATAAAGCATAATTAACTTAAACAACAAGATTAAGAAAGAGATTAATACCTTTGGCGTGTACTTTTCTCACTAAAAGAGCTCTTACTTCGATAGCTCTAAGCCCTACTCACACGAGGACCTCCAACGAAATCAACCCGTAACCCGAGCACCGGAAATGGTCCAATGCTTAGGAGTTAGCTAAGTCCGACCTAAAACTCGAGTAATTGTGTTCAAAGATTTTCACAATGGTGATGCCTTTTTCAACACTTAATCAAGCAATTTTCCCAATCCCCAACTTGGGTATTTATAGGGAAAATAATAGTGAGAATTGCTCTTCCATCAATGTGGGGGAATTGATTTTTCCATTTTATTTTTAAATCAAAAATAAAATTAATAATCAAGCTACTAATAAATCAACAAGTGGCATGCTCACAAGAGAGGTTAGGTGAGGACCATTTGGAGAAGGGGGGGGGGACCAAACTTGCTCCCCACTCCTCTCCCTTAGCCGGCAAACACACCACCCTCAAGCCAATTACTTCGCACCACGTGGCACCCCCACCTCTTGGGCACCAAGGCACCTAAGGTGGGCTGCCAGCCGCTGCTTTACCCTTCGGCACAATAGGCCACGCACCAAGTGTGCGGGCTGCTTTAGCCGAGGCTTGCTGCTAGCATGCCACGCATGTTGTGCAGGCTGCTAGCAAGCCTCGCACTTGGTGTGGGCTGCTAGCCGCAGCTTGCTAGCATGCCATGCACCTTGTGCGAGCAGCCACCCTCGGCCAGCTGCTAGCCGCAGCTTGCTAGCATGCCATGCACCTTGTGCGAGCTGCCACCCTCGGCCAGCTGCTAGCATGCCTCGCACATGGTGCGGGCTGCTAGCTGGCCTTGCTAGCAAAGGTGCGTTAACATGCATTGCTAGCCACCTTGCTAGGCCATATGCCCCTAGTACTCGGTTTGCTCGGGGCATTCCGATGCTAAGGGTATTTTTGTAATTTTGTTAATTTATTAGTAATTTTCTCGTCTCATCTTTTATTATTTTCGACTCAACTTCAGAGCTCGGTTTCGACGTTCCAAACTCGAATTTTCGACGTCTAAATATTAATTACTCGGTCTACTCATTAATTCCTTCCGAATTAATTTGTCACATTGGTTTGTTAGTTGCTTGGGTGTCACCCGAAGGGTTCAGTCAAGATTAAACTGTAATATTAATTAGACATTAATATTACTGATCAGAAGAGACCTCCACCCAGGCATTCCGATCACTTGACCTCACTGAATAATTAGCTTTCTAATAATTCCGAACCCTTTATCGGAATAACACACTTGTTCGAAGGACACCATTCCTTTCATCCTTCTAGTTAATGGTTTCTCACCATCAACACTCTTGGAGTCAACCTCGTCCTCTTGAGGGTAGAGCTCAAACCATGGAGGAATATCAATCACCTCCTCATCCACAAGCTTCAAAGGCTACTTGTTTTCTTCACTAATCTCCTTACATTCAACACATAAAGGCACATTACCACAAACCTCAAGAACTTTGTTAGTAGAAGAAACAATCATGTATACATTATCATTGGAATGAGGTGAATTGATGCACATAATTCCATTCACAAGAGACAAAGATTCATCCATCAGTTTAAGCTCAAAACTAGCCTTATTGTTACCAACTCTCAAAGTAATAAGACCACCCTTCACATCTATTAAAGCTCCTGAAGTAGCTAAGAAAGGTCTCCCGAAAATGATAGGTATGTTATCATCTTCCGCTATCTCAAGCACAATAAAATCAAATGGAATTGTGAACTCTCCTATCTTGAGGGCAACATCCTCAACTCTTCCCTTTTGAAACTTAATAGATCGATTGGCCAATTGCAATGTCATGTTGGTTGGAAGAAGCTCATCTATCTTAAGCTTCCTAAAGACCGAATAAGGCATGATACTCACACTAGCACCAAGATCACGTAGAGCATTTTGAAAAAAATTTCCATTGATTTTGCAAAGGATAGAGAAATTACTCGGATCTTTTGTTTTCTTGGGTAAATCATTGTGAATCAAAGCGCTACAACACTCCCCAACCTCTATGGAATCAATTTCATTGCACTCTCTCTTGCCACTCAAGATTTTCTTAAGAAAATTAAAATATCTTGGCATTTGAGTCATCGTTTCGGTCAAAGGGATTGAAAAGACGAACTTCCCTAAGCATATCAAGAAATCTCCCAAATTGTTCATTAATTTTGTTTCTTAAAAACTTTTGGAGATATGGAAGTTTGGGCTTGATTACCTCCTCTTGCACTTTTTCATCACTCTTCTCTTCCTCTTGGGCCTCTTTACTCACTTTCTTTGATACATTGATCTCTTTTTCCTCACTTGAATCACTCTTCATAGAAAGTCTCTCTTCAAGAACTTTCCCACTCCTTGTGGTGATTGAATACACGGGTTTCTTAGGTTCAATTCCTTCTAAGGGTAAAGAAGAAGGGATAGCATTCACATTCTCTTGTAAGTTATTAGCCAATTGAGTGATTTGTGTTTCATGAATTTTGTTGTGTGTCATCATCTCATTGAAATTTTTATCACTTACCAACATGTAAGTGTTCAAAATTTTAGTTTGGTTCTCGATGATTTCTTCCAAGGTAGTTCTAGATAATGAAGGTTTAGCATAGGAATTCTCACCATTACCTTGAGTTTTTGGAGCAAATCCAGGTGGGTGTCCCCTTTGGTTATTGTTTTGAAAATTCCCCCGATTTTGGTTGCTCCAATTACCCCGGTTTTGATTTTGGGCATTGTTTTGGTAATGGTTACCATAGCCTTCACCTTGTCTTTGGTTTCCATACCCTTGGCCTTGGCTTTGATTATTATATTCTTGATTATTATAGTTCCCTTGGAAATTTCGATTTCCTTGGTTTCTATAACCACCATTGTTATAATTATAGAAATTCCCTTGTTGGTGATCATTTCCATTACCAAAGTTTCTTGGTCCATCAAATCATTGTTTATTGTTGTTATTTGAAACAAAATTCACTTGCTCACAATCAATATTATCAACATCATCACAATTCTCAAATCCATTTGGACAATTAGAAGAATCATGGTCACATGACCACCATACATCACAAAACACACATCCATTCGGCATATTATTCGAAGTTGAAGGAGGAGTAGAGTTAGAAGATGTCCTCTCCCCTTATTGTGGGAGGGAAGAATTAGTGCTTGTGAAGAAGAACTCTTAAGCTTTGCCTTAATTTAGGTCATCTCCTTTCCCAAGTTTGAGATTTGTGAGGACAAATTGTTGATAGCATTGAGATGGTCGATTGAATAAACTGCTGAACCGCTTTTTCTTTTCGACTCTCTCTCACCTTCTTACCAATCCATGTGATATATCACCACATCTCTAATTAAGTGCACCACTTCATCCTCCGTTTTGTTCATGATAAGGCCTCCGACACCGGCATCCAAGCAAGACTTGCCTCCGTTTTGGATGATTTGATAGCTAGGAATCCCATGGTGTAGGCACTCTCTTTGGTACTCCTTACACCTTTCCCATGCCTCATAAAGACTTTCATTAGGCTTTTGCTTGAAGCTTCGAATGAGAGCTCCTTCTTCGGCCATCTTCTTCTATGGATGAAACCGAGGTAGAAACTCCTTAGTCACTTCACCCCATGTTCTCAAAGAGTTTGGCTTCACCTCCTTGCCTAACCACTCCAAAGCACGTCCAATAAGAGAGAAAGGGAAAAGTTTAAGTCGAATAAACTCTTGAGAAACCCCATTCACCTTGATTGTGTTGCAAGACTTCTCAAATTCCTTAAGATGGTTTAGGGGACTCTCATGCTTTGCACCACTATATTAACACTTCTCTATCAAAGTGATCATCGCCAGTCTTATCTCAAAGTCATTTGCCAGTGTCGTTTGAGGAGCAATTCTGCTTTCAAACCTATAAGCTCTTGGAGTTCCCATCTCCTTCAATGCTACTGTCAGATTAGTACCCATGCTTTCTCGTATTTCTTCTTAATGGATTTCCTCTCTCAACGGACTTGAACTTGAGGAACGATTGGCAACCCTTATCCTTGTTATGGTCCTCTCAATTTCCGGATCAAGTGGCACTCAATTTCGATCTCGTGCCCTACGCATACAAAACACAAAGCAAAATATCAAAGCAAATTTAGCTTAAAAGAATAGAAAATATTTTTGTATTTTTCAAATAAAATTGAATAGACTCAATCAACAATAGCAATCACCATACCTTCCCCGACGACGGCGCCATTTTTGACGCAGATAAACCTAGGTCGTTGGTTTCTAGATTCCCTGATCAAAACAAAATTTATAAAACCAAACCCAACCCTAGTTATAAGGGTAAGTCCGGGTCGAACCAAAGGGAAGGCGACATTTGCTACTGTCTTAAGCTAAGCTATTCCGAAATCTTAAAACAACAAGTTGGTCTATGCTATCGAAATCAATTCAATCAAATAAATGGACATCAATTATCGAAACACTAAGGAATTTAGGATCCACATGTACTAATGATAAACTTGCTAATTTGACAGGATTTTGATCAATCAAGCAATGCGATGGAAAATAATATTTGCAATCAAAATCACTCAAAGAGCTATTTCCTAGGGTCAAGGTAGATGTCTTTACAAATGACTTTCAAAGGAAAATCGCAAATCAAGATCAATCGATAATAATAGCATCCAAATCAATTGTTCGTGTCATTGAAAACTATTATGCAATCTAGCATGATCATCAAGGTTAGCTACTACTCTTCAAATCAAACAAATGCACAAATTTCATCAACCAATTTAATCACATCAACAAATCAATCAAAAATCCTAAATTAGCTATAGATTGTCACTAATACATGCTTCACCACATCCCTAGCAAAGGAACTACTCACTACTCATGGTAAAATTTAAAAGCATAACAAAAGTAATCATCAATTTCATCATCAACATTGTAACCCAAGTATCAACAATCAAAATCAAGCTAAACAATAGAAATTCAACAATATATCAAAATCAAACATAAAATTGCATTGAAAAGGAAAGAATTCTTACATAACTTCGATCAATATCAAAGAGAAATGAAGATCAGAATATCATAATCATCAAACACCAAGTTTCTCTCTCTGAAATCTAAGAACAAATTCTCCAAAATCAAGAGCTTCTCTCCCTAAAATCCTAATCAAAGTTTAATTATATTCTAAAATAAGTCTTTTTTTTCCTCAAGAAATGAAGGAAATCTATATATAGTAAAATAAACTAAGGAGAAGTTAGTTAGACGTCCAAAAGAGACCTCAAAAGGCGCGGCCTCACATCCCTAAGTATGGCCACAACAAACTAGGCACAGAACAGGAGGAAGAAAGATGCGCGACTGCTCCTAGCACCTGTGCGGCAACGCCAGCCATCTGCGTGGCCGCGCCTACGAGAGGGGAGCTTGGCTTGGTGCGCTCGAAGATTCCCTCGTACGTCACACATGATGCTTGTTGGGAGGCAGTCACTTAAGGCCCTTACGGTGAGTTCAACACCATCTTTAATGTCCACACGGCATGACAGCGTGGCCTTAAAGACTTGGCTCTTGCACTCCCACACCTTTGAGCTTCAAGAGGGGGAACTGGGTTGCATCTTTGGCCTTGTATGCCCCGAGAGAACGCTAATGAGCTTCTTGAACATAACCACTCTCCTAGAATCAAAGAAAAGAAAACAAGTAAAGAAGAAAATGCAAAATAAACTAAGAAATGCAAGAAAGTAAGAAAGCAACCAAGGAAAATGCAAAATAGAGAAATTACAAGTAAAATTAGATAAAAGGAGATAAAAGAGATGTAAAAGAAATGAAAAATCATCCTAAAAAAAGCTAAATGAGTTCCATAAATGACACTCATCGACCGCGCGCATCTAATGACTTGCGCGCGCCAGGTGCGCATAACCCACTGAGTTGCGCTCGGTGTGGTTTGCCTTATACGAAAACATATTTTTAAAACTTCCATAACTTTTGATTACGTAGTCGGATTAAGGCCTGTGAGATATCATTTGAAAGATCTGAATGTATACTTTCCAATGAAGTTAGAAATAGGTTAAAATATGTTATGGATAAAAATATATGGCCGTTGGACTGCAAGGGTGTCGGTTTTAGGGTCCGGTTTAGTGTTTTAATCATAACTTCTTCGTTTTAAATCGGAATTAGGCTTATAATATACCGTTGGAAACATATTTGAAAGGGCTATCAATGTGTATTGGCATTGCATAGAAATTTCATGGTTGGTTTATCTGAGTTGCTCGTTTTTTTACAATGTAAGATCCATGGGATCCAATCATTGCATGTGACGTATTTGGGTCCGTTATTAATCAAGTTTAAACATGTATGAGAACGTTTAGGCCTAATTAGTAATCAGACAAGGCTCTAAGATAACTTGGTATCAAATGCGGGCTTTAACTTAGTTCATAATGCATTTCATAGTTCATAAACACTTTGACTTTTATCTAACATGAAGAACGGATTTTTGTAACATCATTGCACTTCCTGTCGGGACAAGAGGCTAAAGCAGGTGTTTACAATTTTTACCCACTTTAATCGAGTGTAGAATAGATGGATGATCAAAGTAGCCAAGGAAATAAATCCGAGACTCATTCTGCAAAGTTCCCTTAGAATAGAGAATCTTTCAATAATGTTAAGGATGTCGAAACGATCCTTGATTCGCTAAGTGTTTGAGACAAGTAGCTATTAAGGCTAAAAAAAGTATTTTCTATCCTTAACACGCTAAAGAATCTAGATTGATCCTTTTGCAAGTGTAGAACGCTTTTACAAGTAATGGTTGTCCTAAGTGATATCATATCATGAGAAGATATCGATTTGAGAAGAGCAAAGAGGATGATATCCTCTCAATTTATGGCATTGTTGATTTAAAGTCCCTCGATATCTCATT
This sequence comes from Chenopodium album, assembly GCF_948465745.1. Taxonomy (NCBI): domain Eukaryota; kingdom Viridiplantae; phylum Streptophyta; class Magnoliopsida; order Caryophyllales; family Amaranthaceae; genus Chenopodium; species Chenopodium album. The sequence goes on along the minus strand of NC_137850.1, from coordinate 24,599,345 downwards.
GAAAATTTAGTCAATGATTTTAACAAGTTAATGATGATAAAAGAAGAGGTGTTTCGAATTTCGTAGCCTAACACGTGAATAAAGGTTTTGACAAACGCTTTCCAAAATGCAATATTCGGGGTCCACAAGATAAAAATACATGTCTCAGGATTGGAGGCATATATCCAAATCCAATGAGAGAGAAGAAAATCGGCAACTTTCTCAGCAGTTTTGTCCACAAGATGAGAACACGTGTCTCAAGACTGGGGGCACGTGTCTAAATAGATGCGACTTCGCATGTCGCTCTTTATACAGGGGGTGGACAGACACCCTAACTGTCCGATAAGCCAGTAAGCACACTAACTACCATATTTGCTTCTAATCGAGAAGTGTCTGTTCTCGATTAGTTCGGCGCGCCAGTCGACTAGTTTAGCTAACGCCTACAGAAAGACAGAAAAATTCTACCGTTTTAGTTACAGGTGGTAGATCACGTTGCTGGGAAGAGGTGAAATTTTACGCAACACCTACGCCATACAATTTTACGTTGTACGATATGCCATCCTTTTTGCGGTGGACACCAAAAAGAAAGAAAAGAACGTGACATTTCTAAAGTCAGTACAGTAAAATGACAAACCTGTCTGTGGGAGCTGTAAGGAATATTTCAAGCATCCCACACTTGAGCCCCACTGTGATCATACACTTAAGTATGGTGGCGTCCAAAGGGAAGGAAGCTAGAGCAAAAGAGTCGCCAACAAGTTTTAAAAACTTGTAAACCGTTCACAGGGTGAAGGTTACACCCTTTCACGATCCATGTGATCGCTAACTCCGTAGTGGTCCTGAACCATGACTGGATATTCGGGGATGAAGGTACAAATCCAACCTAAAAGGGTTTGAACCTGCCCTAAAAATAGGCCTCTACTTTATTCTTCTCATATTCATGTGCGCTTTCTAACTAATATACAATTAATATATTAATCCTAAACTTGTTTAATCTATGTTGGTTGAATATTAATGCACAAACAAATGTAATATTGGAAATCACTTGAATTAAAATCACATTAGCCTAAAGAAAATTATTAATTAAGTGACGTGGGAAAATTAGGTCGTTGGACTAATCCTCCTAAGCCAAACAAAATTTATAAACACTCAACAAACCTAAATACAAGTATAGAGGTAAGTCAAGGGTCGAACCCAAAGGAACGGTAATGTCTAAGTGCTTCCAATTATGTGCCTAAGCTAGGTCGAAGACAAAGGGTAAAAGAGGACACTAACAACTACTAAGACAAAGAAACCAAACAAATAAAATGCTAGGGATTAGGATTCACTTATAATAGCAACGAACAATGCAAATTGGTTTAGGAAGTTGACTAAGTCAAGCAATGTGAGGGAAGATTAATTATGCAACCAAAAGAGCATATCAAGCTATTCTCCTAGAGGTCTAACTAGCGTCAACTACGATAAACTCTAGCTAGGAAACATCACAAGACACCTCAATCGTGTAAATGCAAGCCACAAATCAATGGTCCGTATCAATGTGAACTTACAATGCAATCTAGTGTGAATAACTAGGGTGATCAAGCCTAAATCAAACACACACATGCACATAATCAATTAACCAATTTAATCACATTATCAACTCCATCAAAATCCCCAATCTACATCAAGCCATTACATACTATAAGCTTCACCAAATCCCTAACCAAACAACTACTCTAGAAACATCATCAATTCAACAAACAACTAAGAAATCAACAATCTACAATCAAAGAATCAACAATCAAAGAAGAACAATAACTCTAATCAAACATCAATCATCAAATCATCAAAGTCTACTCAAAATCAAACAATCTAAACATGAATACTAAACAAAACAATAAATGAGATAGAGTTTAGAAATGCTAATTGATAATAGAGTAGATCTCCAATACAATTGTCACCATTGGATCTTCAATCTCTCAATCACCATTGAAATTCTTCACTTTCTCTCTCTAAAATCCACTCCTAAAACTAACCCCTGAATCTAGAGAGAGAAGCTCTCAACTAAGCTAAGAATATGATCTAAATCTATTATAAAAACTTCCTACAAAAATTGGGTTCAAATAGGTATAAGAAGAGAGAGAAAATCGTCAAAATCCGATCGGAAAAGACCCACGTTGGTGCGGCAACACAACAGGGGATGTGCGCCCGCACATCCTTCGTGTGCGCCCGCACATTCTGCGCGTGCGGCCGCACGCAGCTGGTGTCTTCGAATCTTCAACTCTTCAAGCTCAAGGGGTGCACACATGATTTATGATGGTGATGGAGGACAAGGTAGGCAGTAGCTAAGGCTTAATATTGAGGGCACACACTTCCTTTGAAAGGAGCACAAGAGAAGAGCCAAGACTTGGAACTTCCACTTCTTTGCATCTTGAGCTTCCCAAACTCCATGAACTTGATCCTAAAGCTTCTTCCACCATAATGGATCACCAAAATCACGACCCGAACCTCGTCCAATACCTACAACCACGAAAATAGAGCAAATAAAGAAGAAAAGACTAGAAAACCAACGAAAAGCACAAAAGCTACAAAATAAGAGAAGAAAGGTAAAACTAAGCAACAAAGCATAAAACTAAGCACTTATTAAGCAAGAAAGCAATGAAAAGAGGACAAAAAGGACCTAAATGCTCATCAAATGTTTGCCATTTATGACACACATCAAATACCCCCAAGCTTACCTTTTGCTCGTCCTCGAGCAAAACAAAACCAAGGGAGTGAAAATGACGAGCTTATTAAAACAAACTAGAGAAGAGACGAGATGAGAATATACACTAACTCACTGTCGTAGGAATCACGGTTGTTTTTAGCTACAACAAGCCCTTTAAACCCCAAAGTCGCCTATGAGGACGAGTGAGGTCTCGTAAGGGTATCCTAAGAGTTTGACCCATAACTCTCATAGCAATACAAACAAGGCAAAGCATGAAAAAGAAAACAAAATACAAGAAAAGCAAACAAATGTTCATGAAAGGACTTTTTGCAAATGTACATGCACAAGTGGATGCAAATCTTTCTAAACAAGTAAGGGAGTGCACGTTCAAAGATACCCAAGGTTGATTGAAACATAAATATGCTAAGCATAGGAACTAGCTTTCACAATCCGCTTTCATCCCAAACGATCTTACCGCGTTCTTCCTAATAGCTTCAAATCGACCTCTAATGAGCATCCCAATGATTCCACGAAGGAACCGGAAAAAGAGAATTTTTAGGCTACTCGACATCTTGACTTTTGCATTCCCTCTCCCTATTCCTAAAACTCACATTCCTCTCCACCGATGAGTGACTCAACCATTTAGGTCAAAAGGTCTTTCCCCAAGGTTGTAACGTTAAGGCAAAAGGGTGAAGGTAGGCTAAAATTTAAAATTTGGTGGTTTTCCTAATAGTGAAGCAAAGAACGGCCAATTCTTAGAATCACAATCAAGTAGTCACCAAACAAAAACAAACTAACACCCCCAAGCTTATTCAAAGCTATAAATCACAAACATATACACAAAAAGCGTGAGAACGCTTCCCCCCAAGCTTAAATGGAGCATTGTCCTCAATGCTCAAAAAGGGAGAAAGCTCACATCAAAATATTTTTGAATTTTTTCATTTTTCACTTTTTTTTTTCTTCATTTTAATAGTGCTTTGTCCTCGCCTCTTTTAACTTTGGACGGCTTTTTCGATTTTTGCACTTATTTGTCCATGCCTTTTATAATATAGGACGGCTTTTACTCATACTCATTTGCCATTATTCACAAGGAAGAAATCACACAATCTTCCTATCATAAGAACCAAACATTCCAATTTCTCCACCACAAACTCCATCAAGAATGATCAATCGCTTCACAAAATCCAAGAAAAGAAAGAAAATGAAACAAAAGGCCAAGATCTAAAGATGTGGCTTGAAAAGAAGGTATAAGGCTCAAATGGTTGCAAGATGGCAAATGTGAACCCAAAAATAAAGAATGAAACAAACTATCCTAAAAATAGAAATATACCACCCCGAAAAAGGTGCCTTTGTCCTTCCTAAATGGTTCGGTCTCGGATTCAAGATCTATGAGTCAAGTTTCAAGATTAGGTTTGCAAGAAGTCAAGGATCCATGTCGCTCATACAAGTAAGGTAGAAGGCTTGAAAAACATAGAACTCACATGGTTGTAGCAAAAACTCACTATTGGTGTCAAATCGACTATAGGAAGCAACTACCAAACGGGCCACAAACAAGTAGAATCCGGCTTCATGTTCCCACTAGTTCTAACCAACTACCTTAGCATGCTTTATCCTAGAATCAACCAAGCGTACTCTCAAACCGTGCACACCATTACCATTTAGGAAGAAGAGCATTCAATTGTACAAGTCCAAAAGTTATTATGTCCAAAGCAAGAACAAAACAAAACACGTTGCAAATTTGCCTAGATAGAAACAAAAATCTCTTTGGAGTTTTTCAAGATATAAGAAACATGGAAAAGCATATACAAAGGTGCATAACACATGAGAATCAACATTCCACCAAACATGATAGAATACCCTCCCCCAAGCTTGAATGAGACAATACACTCAAACATAAATCATATAATCCATGGGAGGGGAAAACAAGGAGATAAATCCAACAAACCAACATATGTCCAACAAGTCATCATCCACTAGAGAAAGAGCAAAGAAAGATATTACCGGATTTGAGATGGGTGTAAATACCCACAAATGACCCAATTAAACCTTTCATAGCTAATTTCTCAAGAATTGAACCTTGTTTTCATGTGCTAGTAAAAATAGGAGTCAACCTTCCTTGATTCTTGATCCAAATCGAAGCACCAAAGTATATCAAGTCATGTACCTAGCAAAAGGCACACAAACATTTCCATGAGAGAAAATCTATTCTAAAAAGAAAAGGAAAATCTAATCTAAAACATGGGTTACTTCCCGAGAAAGGCTTGCTTAAGGTCCAAGCTTGACCGCTCTAGTAAAATAATAATTCAAAGCACGCAAGAGCTTGTCAAATGCACTACTACACATTTCATAAGAAAGTAAGTGTGCACATGACAAAAATAAGGCATGCAACAAGCATAGTGCACACCTATGAGGAGAGAGATGCCAAGGGAAGGAAGAAAATCAAAAGAAAACTCAACAAAATAAGAAGAAAAAGAAAAATAAGAAGAAAAGGAAAAAGAAGGCAAACTCTCCTCAAAATATTTTTGGGTGGCAACATCACCCTTTTCCCAAATTGGAGACAAATGAGCCACATTCAAATCATCATAGACAAAAGGGTCCCCAATAGGCTTACCAACAAAGGAAGGGAGAAAAATAGGGCAATAGGGGATGTGATTAAACTTTTGAGAGAAAGGGGTATGAGAAATAGGCAAAGGGTTAGCTACTCCCTCAACATAAGGTCTCACATCACCAATGAGGGCATGAAAATCAATCATAGAATCCTCAAAAGAAGAACGCTCATGATCACCATCTCCCTCAAACATCTAACTCCCAAGAGGAACCACATAATCTCCTCCATTACCTTCATGAACAATAGCTCCCTCAACTTCCTTAAAGCCTAGAGTCTCAAAACTATGCATGAATGGAGGCAAATTAATTTCAAAATCATCTCTCTCCCATGAAGCATCATCAATGAACTTGCTTAAAAGGCTGTGGCTATTCCCTATGCACTCAACAAACACAATTGTCATACCCTCAAAGGCTGTGGCTTTTTCATCATCTCCAATTGACTTCTTAAACAATTAAGGGTCGACTCTTTTATAGGCCCAAGATCATCACGAAGCTCAACATGCCTAATTTGAGTTTCCAAGGTAGCAATAAAAGATTCAAAAGGGGTAGGAGATTGAGGCTTAACAAGAGAAGAAAAAGTACAACCAAAGGTAGGATCATCATCATTACAAACATGAGCATTTTCATCAAATAGGGGGTTGGGAGTATTTTCAAATGTATGAGATTTGTTAGCTTGAACATGCAACACATTATCATGAACAAATGAGGAAATAGAATTGGAAGCATTTGTTCTAGGTTCAACTATGGGGTCATGTGACACATCATGGTAAATCATGCTAGCATTGAAAGAATTAACACATTGCACATCAAAAATGGAAGCACGTTTACCCTTGTTATAGACTTCCCAAGCAAACCAAACATAAAATTTCCAAGCATCTTCAATAGAAAATGCTCTAAAATCACCATTATGCATTCCTTCAACTATATCCCTAGTTTGCTCATTCAAACCATGATAACAAATCTCACAAGCTTCCCAAAGACTACGACAATTATAGTCAAGAAATTCCTTAAGTCTATTGAAATATTCACAAAAAGGCTCATCATCATGTTGAGAAAAAGACAAACATGCCATTTTTACAAGGAAGACAAAAACAAAATAAAAGAAAAGTATACACAAAGACCTAGACTCAAGCAATTAAAAACACTCAAACATAGACACCGTTCCCCGGCAACGGCGCCATTTTGACGTGGGAAAATTAGGTCGTTGGACTAATCCTCCTAAGCCAAACAAAATTTATAAACACTCAACAAACCTAAATACAAGTATAGAGGTAAGTCAAGGGTCGAACCCAAAGGAACGGTAATGTCTAAGTGCTTCCAATTATGTGCCTAAGCTAGGTCGAAGACAAAGGGTAAAAGAGGACACTAACAACTACTAAGACAAAGAAACCAAACAAATAAAATGCTAGGGATTAGGATTCACTTATAATAGCAACGAACAATGCAAATTGGTTTAGGAAGTTGACTAAGTCAAGCAATGTGAGGGAAGATTAATTATGCAACCAAAAGAGCATATCAAGCTATTCTCCTAGAGGTCTAACTAGCATCAACTACGATAAACTCTAGCTAGGAAACATCACAAGACACCTCAATCGTGTAAATGCAAGCCACAAATCAATGGTCCGTATCAATGTGAACTTACAATGCAATCTAGTGTGAATAACTAGGGTGATCAAGCCTAAATCAAACATACACATGCACATAATTAATTAACCAATTTAATCACATTATCAACTCCATCAAAATCCCCAATCTACATCAAGCCATTACATACTATAAGCTTCACCAAATCCCTAACCAAACAACTACTCTAGAAACATCATCAATTCAACAAACAACTAAGAAATCAACAATCTACAATCAAAGAATCAACAATCAAAGAAGAACAATAACTCTAATCAAACATCAATCATCAAATCATCAAAGTCTACTCAAAATCAAACAATCTAAACATGAATACTAAACAAAACAATAAATGAGATAGAGTTTAGAAATGCTCATTGATAATAGAGTAGATCTCCAATACAATTGTCACCATTGGATCTTCAATCTCTCAATCACCATTGAAATTCTTCACTTTCTCTCTCTAAAATCTACTCCTAAAACTAACCCCTGAATCTAGAGAGAGAAGCTCTCAACTAAGCTAAGAATATGATCTAAATCTATTATAAAAACTTCCTACAAAAATTGGGTTCAAATAGGTATAAGAAGAGAGAGAAAATCGTCAAAATCCGATCGGAAAAGACCCACGTTGGTGCGGCCACACAACAGGGGATGTGCGCCCGCACAACCATGGTGTGCGGCCGCACATCCTTCGTGTGCGCCCGCACATTCTGCGCGTGCGGCCTCACGCAGCTGGGTTTCTTCGAATCTTCAAGCTCAAGGGGTGCACACATGATTTATGATGGTGATGGAGGACAAGGTAGGCAGTAGCTAAGGCTTAATATTGAGGGCACACACTTCCTTTGAAAGGAGCACAAGAGAAGAGCCAAGACTTGGAACTTCCACTTCTTTGCATCTTGAGCTTCCCAAACTCCATGAACTTGATCCTAAAGCTTCTTCCACCATAATGGATCACCAAAATCACGACCCGAACCTCGTCCAATACCTACAACCACGAAAATAGAGCAAATAAAGAAGAAAAGACTAGAAAACCAACGAAAAGCACAAAAGCTACAAAATAAGAGAAGAAAGGTAAAACTAAGCAACAAAGCATAAAACTAAGCACTTATTAAGCAATAAAGCAATGAAAAGAGGACAAAAAGGACCTAAATGCTCATCAAATGTGTGCCATTTATGACACACATCATTAAGGGTGATTACAAGTACAAATTCCCTTTAAACCTGCAAGAGAGGGTGTGATCTAGCAAAAAAAATAATATATCAAGCAACATAATAACAACAAAAAATCGTCATCATAATAATCTCAATCTCATCAAAGCATAATATTATTAGCAAGATTCTAGGCATGATACTAACATGATTAATAACAAATCCTAGAATGTCACTAAACATTAAAGATTAAAGCATTAGCCCGAACATGATACTAACATGATAGGAGAAAAAAAGGAAGCAACCTAAACATGATACTTGATGAGTGTCATTTATGGAACTCATTTAGCTTCTTTTAGGATGATTTTTCATGGCATTTACTTCTCTTTTACCCTTTTTTCTTTAGCTTTATTTGTATTCTCTATTTTGCATTTACCTTAGTTGCTTTCTTATTTTCTTGTTTTTTCTAGTTTATTTTGTATTTTCTTCTTTACTTGTTTGCTTTTCTTTGATTCTAGGAAGTTAGTGATGTTCGAGAGGCTCAATGGCATTTCTCTCGGGATTTTCAAGCCAAAAGATATGTCCCGGTCCTTCCTTTTGAAGCCGAAAAGAAAAGGTGTGTAAGAGTCAAGGCTTCAAGGATGCGCCCTCATACCACGTGGGCATGAAACGGCGGTGTTGAACCCACCAAGATTGCTCCTAGAAACTTCCACTATCATCATGCATCATCCGGAGCTCACGGGGTCATTTTCGAGCGCACAAAAGAATCTCCCCTGCTCCCATGGCGCGGCCGCGTGCGAGAAAGGAGTGGCCTCACCTCTCTCCTCTCCTTGTTTCCTTACCCATTTTGTTGCGGCCGTGCATAGGAGTGAGAGGCCGCACCTTCTAAGGTCTCTTTTGGACGTCTAACTAATTTTCTCTTCATTTTTAAAGAGAAAATTAGAAAAGGAATTAGAGAATAGAATTAGAATTCAGTTTTTTAGAGAGAGAAGCTCTTGATTTTGTATATTGTTCTTAGATTTTAGAGAGAGAAACTTGGTGTTAGATGATTGTGATATCGAGATCCTCATTCCTCTTTGATATTGATCAAAGTTTATTAAGAATCCTTTACTTTTCAATACAATTTTATGTTTGATTTTGATATATTGTTGAATTTTTAATGTTTAGCTTGATTTTGATTGTTGATATTTTGATTATAATGTTGATGATGAGATTGATTATTTCTTTTGTCATGCTTTTCAATTTCACTATGATTAGTGAGTAATTCCTTTGCAAGGGAATGTGGTGAAGCATGTATTGGTTATAATCTATAGCTAATTTGGGGTTTTTTACTGATTTGTTGATGTGATTAAATTGGTTGTTGAAATTTTTGCATGTGTTTGATTTGAGGAGGAGTAGCTAACCTTGATGATCATGCTAGATTGCATAATAGCTTTCAATGACACGAACAATTGACTTGGATGCTATTATTATCGATTGATCTTGATTAGCAATTTTCCTTTGAAGTCATTTGTAGAGACATCTAGCTTGACCCTAGGAAATAAGTTCTTGAGTGATCTTGATTACATATTTTGTTTTCCCTCACATTGCTTAGTTGATGGAATTCCCTTGAATTAGCAAGTTTATTATTGATGCATGTAGATCCTGAATTCCCTAGTGTTTTGATTATTGATTTCTATTTGATTTGTTTGATTGATTTAACTTCGATAACTTAGACCAACCCATTCTCTTTAAGTTTTCGGAATAGCTTAGCCTTGACTTTAGCAAAACTTCCTTCCCTTCGGTTCGACCTTGACTTGCCCTATACCTAGGGTTGGGTTTAGTTTTACAAATTTAGTTTTGACTGGGAAACCTAATTTCCAACGACCTAGGTTACCTCGCGTCAATACTAAAAAGCAATAAATAACATCCTAACATGACACTAGGAATTAATATAATCAAAACATGCTTTCTAAAGATATATAGCAAAACTACTTACTTTGCTGCCTCGTATCTCTTTCTATCAAAACAATACACACATTAGTAACTTCAAGAAAAATATAAAATCAAACAATTAATTTAAATAATTGAAATAGAGGTTTATGACGAAACCCTCAGAAATTATCAACCTTTCACGTCTACGGCAAAGGCAACTTCGAGCTTGGCTTGGTGTGTCTAAGACTCGTGAATGTGGAATATTGTGTTTATAAAAAGGCTAGGCTTAGAAAGAGGGAAAAAGAACAAGCTATTTCTCAAGAGAGATAAGAGAATTAGAAAGATGATTGTTGATTATTGTTGGTGATTTGAAAACGGGGAATTAAGACCTTATTTATAGAGAAAATAGTCCCAAAATGATCAGAAAAAAGATTGAATTCGATTCGGAGTAAAACTGCTCCCATCGCCGCGCGACAAGGTTCATCGCGACACGATGGGTCCTGTCGTTTCGCGATGGAGAACGCGTTATCTAAATCCATACAAAATCCTTATTCTAATTAAATTAGATTAATTAAAGTCTGTACTTATCTTTTAAAATCAGATTTAATTTATTTAAAACACTTGTTTTATTCTAAATATAATTCTTTATATTCTAAAAGATATAACTATTAATCCTAATCCCACTAGAACTCGGAATAACCTTCTAGATTATTCTAGAAGATTAAACTCAATGCTAATGATTTTAGGAATGATAATTAATGGGCCCTCCGCTTGATCATTGGCCGTATATAAAACTCGTTTTAGGCCCAATTTAGTATTTTGGACATAACTTCCTCATTATTCATCGGAATGGAGCTTATAATATATCGTTGGAAAGCTCTTTTCGAGCCCAATCCAACTACACTATTATTGGACCCTTATCATTGAACAAACTAAAATGGACTGGACATTTTTCATAAATAGAGTACGAAAAGAAATATTTTCGAAAACAGAAAGAAGTATTTTTATTAAAACGACCGCATCACAAGACCTTTCACATTTCACCATGTTCGTTAATCAATGACGTGAAAGATATTCATCACTGGGTTTGGTTTTTTTGGAGACACAATCAGGGGTCTACAGAAGCCCCCACTTTGACTAAGTTTGGAGATACGTAAGTTTCGAAAACAAAAGTCAAAGTAGCGATAGGGATGGAGAATGATTCAGAACGTTCTGCGATCCTAAATCAATCTTGTAACGCCAATACCTACAAACTAGCGTTAGTTTAAACAGATAAGAGAGTTAAGAAACGTGTATCTTGCACCATCGAGTACACGTCTCTGGGGTAACCGATTTTCCTGCATTTGTGACGATCTTCTTTAAGCTAGGGAATATCGTTGTAGACTACTTCTCTTGTAGCTGTCCTCAATTTTTTTGTTGTGACAGTCCTTCCACGTCTCGGGAATTCTATTGCGAACCACTATGCCTCGAGCTATCCACTGGACGACAATTTTCCACGCCTTGGAATTGCTATCGCGAACCACCACGTCTTGAGCGATTCACTGAATAACGGTCTACCACGCCTTGGGAATTCTTATTGTGAACCACTACATCTCAAGCGATCTATTGTATGATGGTTTTCCAGGCCTTGGGAATTCTTATCATTAGCTTCTACGCCTTGAGCAACTCACAAATGAATGATGACAAATTTTCTCGCCTTGAGCAACATGTCGTAGACTACTTCGTCCTGTGCAATCTTCTGAATGATGATTTTCCACGCCTTGGGAGGTCTAATAGTTTAACAGTTTCCACGCCTTGAGAGTCCTGTTGTGAGCTGCTGCGCCTTGAGTAGCTCGCAAGTGAAATTACACTAAGTACCCACGCCTTGGGATGCAATCGCTAACTTCTACGCCTTGGGAACTGTGCATCAATTGACAATTTCTCTTCGTCTTGGGAAAACTTGTCCAATAATTATGAGTCTCTTCGCCTTGAGAAACTTGTTGTATAAGTCGTCCATGCCTTAAGACACAATCAATTTTTATTAAATCAAAGTTGTTTTGTTCGACAACCTCCACATCTTAGGGAATGCCGTCAAAGATTGCTTCGCCTCGAGCTATCTTCTCAAATCAGGTGACAACTTTCTCATCCTAGGGAATATAGTCGAAGATCACCACGCCTTGAGCCGTCTTCTCACATTAAGGTGACATTTTCCATATCTTTAGGGGATATTGTCGAAGACCACTACGCCTTGAGTCGTCTTGTAAAATTCTCTCATTTTCACACCTTGGAAGTGATAGCTTGTCATGTCTTGAAATAACATGCGTATTTTGCCTTAAACCTTTGCAAAGATCACCTGTCCGTCTAGGACTTAGTGCATCTGCATCTATGTTTTGGACTATAGGATTTTGCTTATGTTTTTCTTAGGGTTGACCTAAGGTTTGTTGTGCTTGACATTATGATTGCTTTGACTTGAGGTTGACTCAAGGTTTAGTGTATTTGACTCTTATGTGACTTAATGTGTTTTGACACATGTGTGTAGACTCAACTCAAAGTGATATGACACGTGTGTGGATTGTTTTGTAATGTGCTTGACTCAAAATGCAAGAAAAACAAAATTTTTCACACTTTAATGCAATTGATTTGTAATTTTGTGAAAATAAAAACCAAACTTTCAAGCACCGATTACTACCAAGTAACCATGCTTAAAGAGGTTTAAAATTGCATATAAATTAAGGAAAGAACCAAATACATAAGCACCATAAATATGCCATTAAGATTCAAGGTTAGAAAGACTTAAAATTTTTCGTCAAAACGAAAAATCCCTCGAAAAAGGAATTTCTGGTCGTTTTTTGGCTAAAAACACAGCATAAGAAGGATAAAATCATTTCCAGAACACCTTTTCCACCAAAAATTCACTATTTTTGGGCAAAAATCTAGGTTCTGGACTGAAAACAACTTTAATACGAGCTTAAAATTAATAATACAATACCAAGATACCTATCAGGTTGATACCTCGCCCTCTGCGACCTACGCAGGGTAATGGACTGAGCATTTGCATTGTCGGTTTAATTTTGCACATTTTAACCAGCTTTAACAGATGCTGTTTGAGCATTTTGACTGTCAATTTGATTTTATTACTCGTCCTCTCGAACTTCATCGAGTTCGATTTTCCTCCCACTTGTGATTTTGGAAAGGTGCTCCTTCTCCAAAAAGACACCATCGCAAGCAACAAACACTTTGTTCTCGGATTTATTGTAGGAGTAATACCCTTGGGTTTCTTTTGGGTAGCCCACAAAGTAAACCTTATCATATTTGGGATGAAGTTTGTCAGAAATCAATTTCTTGACATATTCTTCGCATCCCTACAACTTTAGAAAAGACAACCTAGGAGGTTTCTTCATCCATAACTCGTATGAAGTCTTTTATATAGCTTTTAATGGAGCACGGTTTAGTGTTAGTGCCGCAGTTTGAAGTGTGTGTCTCTAAAAAGAGATAGGAAGATCACTAAGACCCATAATTGATCGTACCATGTCCAACAAGGTTCGATTTCTCCTTTCAGATACTTCGTTCCATTGAGGAGTTCTTGGAGGTGTCAATTCTAAAAGTATACCTTTTTCTTTCAGATGGTCATCGAATTCTTGGCTCATGTATTCACCACCTCGATTCGATCGAAGGGCTTTAATTTTCTTGCCAAGCTAATTTTCAACTTCACTCTGAAATTCTTTGAACTTTTCAAACAATTCATATTTATGCGACATAAGGTAGACATAGCCATATCTACTATAGTCGTTTGTGAAGGTGATAAAATATCGATGTCCATTTCTTGTGGTGGAGCTCATTAGTCCACATACATCGGTGTGTATTAGACCCAACAAGTCTCCTGCCCTTTTTCCCAACATGAAGAATGGCTGCTTGATCATCATGACTAATAAACATCCTTCGCAATTCTCAAGCGATTGGAAATCGATGTTAGTGTGGCCAAGATGACAATGCTACAAGTACGTTTGATTTGACTCCATGGTCTTAGCTTTCTTGGCGGTATTATTCACATTACAAACTTGTTTGTCTAAAGAAAGCACATAAACACCATTTTCAAAATGTGTAATACCATATAAAACATTATTGAGATAAAACGAACATTCATTGTGCTTTACTAGAAATTCAAAACCCTTGGCGTCCAACGCCGAAATTGAAATAATGTTTTTGGTAATGTTGGGAACATAAAAATAGTTTTCAAGTTCCAAAACAAGCCTAGAGGGCAAAGACAAACAGAGAGTTCCTACGGATACGGCTGCAATTTTGGCTCCATTTCCGACTTGGAGTTCAACCTCTCCCTTCGCTAGCTTCCTAATGTTCCTTAGTCCTTGAGAATTGGAACAAAGGTGTGAGCCACATCCGGTATCTAATACCCAATGTTGAGCTAGTGAAGTTTAAGTCTATAATGAATTTACTTGATCCAGAAGTAATGGTTCCGTTGTTCTTATCTTCCTTGAATTTGAGGCAATCTCTCTTCCAATGTCCCTTCTTCTTACAATTGAAGCGTTCGGAATCAAATTTAAAAGATGCTACCTTCTTCTCCTTGTTATCCTTGGTAGCCTTAGACTTAGGCGAAAAGGTCTTCTTCTTACCCTTCCCCTTAAAGCCTTTCTTCTTCTTGCCTAAGAATTTTAGCGGCTTGCCCTTTTTTATCATGAGCATGTCATGCTTCCCCTCATCCTTGAGCGTTTGCTCGACTTGCTTTAACATACCATGAAGCTCTGTGAGGGTTTTCTCCATGCTGTGCATGTTATAGTTCATCTTGAACTGATCATAGCCTTTGTGCAGCGAGTGGAGAACTATGTCAATTACCATCTCGATTGAATACCCCGCATTATGCCTGCCCATGTTTTCAAATAATCCTATCATTTTGAGTACATGTGGGCTGACTGCCTCCCCCTTCTTGAGCTTTCTCTTAAGGATCTGCCTGTGGGTTTCAAACCTTTCAATTCGGGCCTGCTCTTGGAACATGTTCTACAGCTCAGAAATGATCTCAAAAGCTGTCTCCTTCTCAAAGAATGTCTTTTGAAGCTCGGGAGACATTATGGCCAACATGATGCATTTTACATCCCGATTGGCAATTTGCCATCGGTTTAGGGCAACCTGAGTCACCTCCTCATTGGGAGTCTCGGGCATTTCCTCATCAAGGACATATTCCTTTTGCTCTTGCATGAGAACTATACGCAAGTTCTTTTTCGAATTAAGGAAATTTGGCCCACTCAACTTCTCCTTGTCGAATATTGAGCGCAACGAGAATTGGTTGTTTGAGTTATTTGTAGATATGAATCTACAATTGAAAGAATTTGAAATGAAAAACAATTCATAATACTTAAATAAGATTGGAATCATGAATTTTAATCAAACTTATTTAAATGTCTTATTCACACATTAAAATTGTCCCCATTTGGTGAGAATAAGTTGATTCCAAGATTTAAATAAACAATGAGTGATTAAGCATGCTTTAGCTTGTCTTAACACTCAATCTTCTAAGGTAAGCAACTCTTTGCTAATGGCTCCAAGCCACTCTTAGTTGGATAAATGGTCGCATCTAATGCTCTCTCAATAAATTATCCACTTTTCCACGACATGTTAGGATTCCATCACTCATATCGTTGAGTATAACCAAAACCAACTTGCAAACCCGGTATGCCTTACGTATCCTAAGGAGTAATAGTGATGCCTCGCTTTGGCGTATCCCATCACTATTCTCAATAGGTCGATAAGTGTTGTTTTGGAATGACAATTTTACTCAATATTTTAGGGACCTAGGGTCTCTATGTTGGTTGATCTAAGTGAACTTAATTAATCATCGCAACATTCGAAATCCTAAACATGCATCTAACATATAATTCATATATATAATCATAAATATATATCGAAAACATAAATAATGATGCATTTGGCAACTAGCATCTCCCTCTATGCATTCTTTTTCCATAACGTTGAAAACTATCTCCCTCCACCGAGTAAATGACCTAACATCTCTAAAGTCCATGGGTCTTTTATTATGGTTGTAATGACATGGTTGAGGGTAAAGGCGGGAAATATTTGAAAATTTAGTTTCAAATCCTAAGTGAAGCAAAATAGTGGCCAACTCTCAAAAACACACTCAAGAAGTCACCAAATGACAAACAAAAATACCGATTAATGCCAACTCCCCAAGCTTATTCAACACTACTACACAATATATACAAGAACAAAGTAATATTCCCCCCAAGCTTGAACAAAGCATTGTCCTCAATGCGCAGAATAAGGAAGGAAATGAAACCAACTAGAAACATTTTACGTTTGAGCAGACGGAGCTGCCATTACAAGGGTTGGACATTGTACGCAGCCTGACCCCCAAAGAGGGCTGCATGAAGTGAGGAGAATACGGACCGTAGACCATGGGGGGTACGTACGATGCATTCCCGATCATCTGAGGGCCAAAATGGAAGGTATTACCGCCTATATGGTTCTCGTGCAAGGATTGAATATTCCCTGAAGATGTGTTTTTGAATCTGTCTAGAAAGCTCGAAGTAGAGGCTAACTCATAAAGCTGCTGAGTTCTCCTGCACTCGATGATTTGTCGAGCGTCAGGGGTAAAATTTTTGTTACCCACCGGTTGTTGCTCCCGACTAGGCTTTCGTGGACCCTTCTGGGCCAAAAGGATCTTTGACCAGTCAAGGGTTGCGGCTACCTTGTCCTTTGGAGGGGGAGTTGGTTGCCTATCCATGACTGACTTCTTCCTCGCAGTTCGAGGAGACTTCTTGGCCGGCTGACCCTTGCTAGAGCCAGCCGTTTTCTTTTCAATCAGGTCCATAATCTCACCCTTGAAACTCGTCATGAATTTTATGAGCTCGTCTCGGGTGACTGGAGCCTGACCTCTTGCCGACTGGGTTTCCCCTTCCGGCTGACAAGGGGGCCTACTTGTACCCGCCTGGCTTTCACTTCGTTCCAGAGTGTCTTTGGGACGGATGCGCTTTGTGATGAGAGAGCTGTTTAGGGTAGTTTTACCCCGCCATGTGGACCAACAAGAGGGCGACACGTGTCAGCCCCCAGGATGGTCCAAAGTGGACCTATCCCTGCTTGACACGTGTCATCCCAGATATTTGGGAAAATGACGGCCTTCAGGCCCAAATCCCGAGAAAGCCGCAATGCGGCGCAGCCCACCACTAATTAGGGTTCTGTGACCTAATCAGGGGCACAATTCCCAAGGACCCTATAAATAGGGAGAATCCCCTCTTTTGGAGGGCACGTTTTTTCCATCTATTACAAACTGCCCCTTTGATAGAGACAACTGAGCTTGGAATCCGAGCAGATCCCCACCTAAATTTCCGCACCTTTTTCTCCTTTCAAGTTACTAACTTGACCGTCGGAGGCGGAGCACCTACCAACAGGTGTCTCCGTTTGTCTTGCAGGTACAGGCCGCACCGGACCAGTCTTCGAGCTGTAACTCTCCCGAAGGACAAAAACACCCAAAACATTTGGCGCCGTCTGTGGGGAGAGTACCTCAAAGATGGTTGGAGAGCCTGTACCCATCCCTGATCTTACCAACTTACAGCCGGTTATACAATCGGAAAATCAAGAAAACCCTCAACCGGCAACTCAACCGGGAGGTTCTGGAATCCCTTAGTCATTCCCTCGACCTCCACCTGAGGTTGTCACTGAGGATGAAGCTGATGATGAAGATGATGATGACGTGGAGACCTATACCACAAAGGATGGGTCCCTCGTGTCTAAGTTCAAGCGTTCAAAAGATAAATTGGAGCGCAATCTTGACTAGGCGGGCCCAAGCAGGCGCCCCTCTGAGAGGCCAGAAGGGGAAACCCAAAAGGCCAAAGGTCAAGCCCAGTCACCCGAGATGAGCTCATGAAATTCATGACCTCTTTCAAAGGTGAAATCAAGGCCATGATCAACAAAAACAAGACAGGCTCTTGCAAGAGTCCGCCGGCTAAGAAGTCTCCCCCTCCTGGGAAAAAAAAAACCCGTCAAGGACAGGCGTCCAACTCCCCATCCCAAAGACAAAGAAAGGGAGAAGGAGAGGATGGCCTCCAGACTTGACTGGTCAAAAATTCTACTGCCTACTGGTCCTCAGAGGCAGCCTCGGCAAGAACAGCCGGGGACCAGCAAGAAAACAGCCTCCGACGCTCGGCACATCATCGAGCGGAGGAGAAACCAGCAGCTGTCTGAGTCAGCCTCTACTTTGAGCTTTCCAGACAGCTTCAAAGAAACTTCTGTAAGGAACTCACAATCCTTACGTGAGAGTCGGACAGGCGGCAAAACCGTCAATACCGAACCTCAGCTGATGATTGGGTCTGTCCCACATGCGCCTCAAGCGTAGTATGGGCAATATGGCCTACAGTTCATGCAGCTTCCTCCTTTTGGAGGACAGGCGGCATACACCCCCGTTTAGCCTCTAGACTGGCAGCTCCGGCTGCTCAAACTTGGTGAACAACCCTCTGCGTTTGCCAAGAATATAACCGAGGCGGCTTAACCGTCCAAGGTTAAGAATGTGTTGGTGGGCACCTATGATGGTACCACCAACCTAGAAAACCACCTGATGGCATATACCAACCTCATGTGCTTACAGGGTTGGGACGATGCCACCTGGTGTCGATGTTTCCCGGCTACACTGAAGGGCATTGCCCAACAGTGGTTTGGCAACTTGTCAGCCGGTTCAATTGATTGCTTCTAGAAGCTAGCCTTCTTGTTTGCCACCAACTTCTCAATGAACATCCCTGCTAAGAAAACGAGCCTTGATTTGAGCACCGTTAAGCAGGGTGAGAAGGAAGGGCTACGCTCATATGTCAGACGGTTCAACCTGGTCAGAATCCAGATCCAGGGACTGTCTGACGAGGTAGCTTTTACAGACTTTTTCAAGGGTTTGAGAGACGGGTCGGCTTTTAAGTTCGACCTTGTCGGAAAAGGGGCATTTACGCTACAGGCGGCCCTGAGGGAGGCGGAGAGCTACATTCAAGATACAGACCTCTGCACGCCTAGTAGTTAGTCAGAGTCCAAGAAGTCTGACAAACAAAAAGAAAGCCGGTCTACTCAGCCGGGTAACAAGAAAGAAGAGAGCAAAAAGAGAAAAGAAGTCTGGGCGGTCAGTGATTCTGACCAGCCGTCCCAGAAGAAAAAGAGAGAGTTTAAACCGTACGTCCCCAAGTACGAGTTTAACAAAGACTGCAACTCCATCCTCATGGAGGTAAAGGACCGGCTGTCCATTGAGAAGCCGAATCCAATGAAGAGTTCCGTCCAGTCACGGAACAAAATAAATTTTGCCAGTTCCATGAGGAGGTTGGCCATGACACCAACGACTGATTCAGTCTACAGCGGACGTTGGACCGTCTGGCTGATTCAGTCTAAAGTCCTACATTTCTAAGTCCCCAGCTGGAGAAAAGAAGAAAAACAAGGGTCAGTCCCCCAAGACTACCCATCAGCCTACTAGTAGCTCGGATACCGATAAGGATCCAGTCTACACTATAGCAGGCAGATTTTCTTGTGGTGGCCCTACCATCCGGGGCACCAAGAGCAATCTTCAAAAGATGGACAAGGATGATGATGATGAGCAAGCGTCTGCCGGTTCCACCTTCCCAGACGTCCTCATAACTGAGAAGGACAGGGGCAGCGTCTGCCGTCCGCATGACGACCCGATCGTCATTGAATGTAAGGTTGCCAACCAGCTGGTTGGACGGATCCTTATTGACACCGGAAGCTCGTCGGACATTATCTGCCTCTGGTGCCTGCAGAAGCTGAAATACAATCTCAGCTGCATGCATCCGGTTACCTACCCCTTGGTTGGTTTTAGGGGTGGGATGGTCTACCCAGCCGGAAGAATTGACTTGCCCATCCGGCTGGGAGAAAAAGGCCAGGGACGACATATTGTCGTCAGATTCTTGGTCGTTGTGGAGTTGACCGCCTACAATATCATCCTTGGTAGGTCAACCCTCAACGAAGCCAAGGCGGTAATCATCCCATCTCTCATACTCATCAAGTATGAGTGGGATGATGGCTCTGTTGGTTCCCTGAACGGGGATCAGAAGATGGCTCGGGAGTGCTACCTCTCAGCCGTTAAAGACACTGTGGTCTCAGGCGGCCAAGAGAAGGAACCAATAGACCTGGACGATGTCAAGGATGCCACGTCACATCTTTGAGGGGCAAATGTTTAGGGTAATTTTACCCCGCCATGTGGACCAACCAGAGGGCGACACGTGTCAGCCCCAGAATGGTCCAAAGTGACATATCCCTGCTTGACACGTGTCATCCCATATATTTGGGAAAATGACAGCCTTCAGGCCCAAATCTCGAGAAAGCCGCAATGCGGCGCAGCCCACCACTGATTAGGGTTCTGTGACCTAATCAGGGGCATAATTCTCAAGGACCCTATAAATAGGGAGATTCCCCTCTTTTGGAGGGCACATTTTTTCCATTTATTATAAACTGTCCCTTTGATAGAGACAACTGAGCTTGGAATCCGAGCAGATCCCCACCTAAATTTTCGCACCTTTTTCTCCTTTCAAGTTACTAACTTGACCGTCGGAGGCGGAGCACCTACCAACAGGTGTCTCCGTTTGTCTTGTAGGTACAGGCCGTATCGGACTAGTCTTCGAGCTGTAACTCTCCCGAGGGACAAAAACACCCAAAAAAAGAGCCATCCTTGGCAATGTATGTTTCGACCTGAGGATCATCATCCTCATGGTCTGTAAAGACCTCCGGCTAATTAGCCTTAGGGTCAGAGGCGATACAGACTCTTGAACCATCTTTGAGGTACTCTCCCCATAGATGGCGCCAAATGTTTTGGGTGTTTTTGTCCCTAGGGAGAGTTACATCTCAAGGACTGATCCGACTGTGACTGTACCTGCAAAACAACGGAGACTCCAGGGATTTAGAGCTCCGCCTCCGACGATCAAGTTAGAACGTGCTGGAGAAAGTAAATAGTGCGGAAAAGGTAAAAGTGGGTTTTTCTCGGATTCCGAGATCAGGAGATTTCTCTGATGTAAGAGAATGTCCTGAATATTATAATAAAAATCAATCTGTCCCACAAATGGGGGAAATCTTCATTTTTATGGGGTCATTGGGAGAATTGTGCCCTTACATAGGTCATTTGACCTAGAGTTGATGGGCTGCCCGCGTTTTTGTGGCTTTTTGGGGAATTGGGCCTTTGAAGGCCGCCATTCCTTCTCTTGACAGTAGATTCCACGTGTCATGCTGCTATTGGCCTCTTTTGAACCAATTCTAGAAGGACACATGTCCTGTTTTAAGTGGCCCACGTGGCGGGGTAATTTTCCCCAAAACAAGGGTCATAGGGTTCCCATTGAGGGATAGTTCCTTGTTAGACCGGGAGGTATGGTGTTTTGGGGTTTTTTGTTCATACCAGAATGGAGGGCGTGTACGTCCCGTGGGAGACAGATCTGCAATGTAACACTCGAACGGCCTGGTCACCTGCAAAACAACGAACCTCCGGTGTGCCTGAGGTCCGCCTCTGACAATCAAGTTAGTGATTAGAAGAATGTTTTTTGGAGTGTGAAAGTAGAGAAAAGGGAGAGTAATTGTGGGGGTCGTTGGCATTTGGAGGATATTGATTGTATTCAAACTGATGTAAATGATCATTATTTATAGTTCATTGGCACATGTGCCTTTTAGGTTATTTACTAAGTAAATTGGCTTCCCACCGTTTTACGATTTCTAGGGTGATGGGCTTAGAGCCTATTTTTACCCTTCTATCATTGATTGACAAGTGTCATGCTCTAATTGGCTCATTGAGCTCTATGCGGACACGTGTCGCCGCGGCATTGGTCCTCATATCAAGGGTATTTTTACCCTAAACATTAGCCCCTCGGAAGGGGTAATTTCTCTTTCCAGAGGAATTGCTCCTTTGAAAATTAAGGCTTTACTTTTCGCTGCTCAAAATCTCTTTGGTCGGCATTTGTCTAGTTCAATAAAAGAGAAATTTGATTAACTTGGAAAATTTGATACCTTAAATTGTATGACATTTTCTAAGTTAATCAATCATAATAATGATTGCCGCTAAATTAGGCAGATGTCGACCCTCATTTCTTTTAGCCCCACTATAGTGGTCTTATGACCTTTGGGTGACTTAGAATATTTTTGAGACGTTTGATATTCCATAAGACAGGAGGCAAATGGCACCAGATAAGGTAGGAGGCAAACGGCCGCCTGATGAGGCAGGAGGCAAATGGTCGCCTGACATTTTATAGGGCAGGAGGCAAATGGCCGCCTGATAGGGCAGGAGGTAAATGATCGCCTGACAAGACAGGAGGCAAATGGTCTCTTGACATTTCATAGGGTAAGAGGCAAATGGCCGCCTGATAGGGCAGGAGGCAAATGGCCACCTGACTAGACAAGAGGCAAATGCCCACTGACATTTCGTAGGGCTGGAGGCAAATGGCCGCCTGATAGGAAAGGAGGCAAATGGTCGCCTGACATTTCATAGGGCAGGAGATAAAGGGTCGCCTGATAGGACAGGAGTCAAATGGCCACCTGATAGGGCAGGAGGCAAATGACTGCCTGGAGTGGTTGTAATCCAATTATATACTCAATGTCCTTTTACGCCATTGGGAGGACTTGTATAATTTCAGAAAGTAATCTAGGTTAGAACTTCAGCTTTGGCAGCCGTTTGATTTTCAGTTGCTCTTCTCCCATTTTCGGCTGCTTGGGTAAGCTTATAACGGGGTGAGCCTCTTTTCTACTTCAGAGGTCGAGCGGCTCTATGGTTACCGAGTAAGTGAGCTCAACCAATGAGATATGGAAGTTCGCTGCTATAACAATCTTGGTAGCTGGCTCTTGCTGATGAGTTATATCACCTTGTTTGAGCTTGCTCCCAAAACCTTATTAATATGGAGCTGCTCTTGGGAAGACATATTGGAGCTTTGTCACTTATATGTTTATATATATATGTATAAATAAATATTTATTTAACAAGCTCATAGCTGCCGTTTGACACGTGGCCGGCTTACTTAAAAGATGTATAATAATGGAGTAACTATTCTCCTATTATATGTATTTATTTATATTCTAATATGCATATATAAATATACTAGCTGCATGCCCCCCCCTTATTTTTTTACCAAAATTGTATATACAAACAAAATGGTTGAGCAGTTAGGCGGCTTTTTTTTCACTAATTTTATATTATAAAATTAGTATATATACAATTATAATAATGATGCCTTGAATTGAACGACCTATTCAACATTCTTGCTATGATGAGAGTTGAACACTAAATATCGTCCAACTTATTCAGAAATGTTGCTTAAGCATGACATTTTACTTGAGTTGTTCACACAATGCTCGCAACTTCCCTCAAATGAAACTTTGCCGCCTATGTTAATAGGGAGAAGCTTATCAAAGTAATAGTGAAGTAGCTCAATAGCGCCGGCCATCCAGACTGTTAATGGCTTTGCTTGTTTACACACACCGACTTTCTTGATATGTTGGTACACCAAAACACCACTGTCGATGCTAATACTCGTCAATCGCTTTCGAACAAGAAATTGAGGGAGTATGCTTTAACAAGCTTTATAGATCATTCGGTTCCACATATCCATAAGCGGAGACCTTGGTTTTGCTGTCTAAACACGAGCTCTCGGCATAATACTCAGCACCTTGGTCGAATGCCTTGCTCAACATCTCGACCTCTCGGCTTTTAAGCTAAGATTCGATCATGTGTAATGCCGCATGACTAAGCTTGCATATATAAAGCCACAGCCGCTTATATACTCGAGTAATATGTAATGTCAGCCGGTTTTTTCTCTTTCTTTTTCTTTTTTTTTATAATCATAATAATGATGAACAAAGCAAACCCTGCAGTCGCGCTTGATTGATGAACAAAGCAGCGCCTGCAGCCGGGCTTGATTGATGAACAAAGCAGCCAAAGCAGCCGGGCTTGATTGAACTTTAAAGCCGTTTGTGTGCGAGCGATCAGCACGGTGCCTGGCTGTGCCACAAGGGTTGCAAGACCTTTATAATTGCCGAGTCTGACTTATTAACGTAAGAATAAGTAGTGCCGCCTGACTACTATTATATAAGTCGGCATCTTTGCCGCTTGTATTGGAGTTGGCTTGGGCCGCTTGTGCTCATTGTTAAATGATGAGTCTTCAAGATGTCAGCCGGCACAAGATCCGTCTTCATTGTTTCTTTCAATACTATCATTTCCCGGCTATAAGGAGCTCGGAATTCAGCCTTTTGGGCGAATATATGCCAGCATTCTCGAGTCTTTATATGGAAATATAGGCGGTCATGGGAGGTCGGGTGACTGTGCTTTAAGAATGAGTTTGTTCTCATCCTTCATGGCCATCCGGCCATCAGGTGCCGGCTGCCACTTATGGTTAATGAATTTTGATGCCGGCTGACTTTGTTGCAAGAAATTTAGCCATGCCGCTGGTAGATGCGGAGTTGAAAACTCGTTGGTTGCGCAGCATACATGGCCGGTTGTATATACTTGTGTAAAGTACCAGCTTGTTAATTACATAGACCGGCTGTAGTATAGCTAGGTAGCCAAAGGTAGTTCTTTGCTATATAAACTACACTTTCATGAATAATGTACACAGTGCTTTGTTAATAAAGCAATTTACTCAAGTAATACATGCAGCTGCCTGTACTCACCTGAGAATGCCGCTTGGCAGCTACTTGAGTGTAAAATAATTACCACTTGTATTTATACAAGTTGAGGCTTCCTCATCATTCATGGATAATGAAGGATGGATGTTCAAGTTTGGCCACATGTGATAGTGCCTAACTGCACTTTATTGGTTTAATTAAAAACCATTACATTTTTATTTCTCTTTTTTACAAAAGATGGATAAGCTCGTTCCATTAGTTGTCAAAACTAGTGGAATATATAGATAAAGTAGAATGCCGGTTGTATGCACCAGGTTGTGTAGCATGCCGGTTGTGATGAGGTGGCCTAAGCATGCGGCAACTCATTCAATGAGCAATGCTAAAATAATGGAGTTGGCCAATTCAAGCCGTCTCACTCCTAATTTATCATCCCCCAAGTTAGATCAAACGACATTGTCCTTTAACCCTCCATTGAGAAAATAATAAAAATGCATGACTTAGTCTGACAGGTCTTCTTGACCGTCTGACTCTCGACATTCGGCCTCATGACACCTGTAGTACTCAACATTTGGCCTCATGACACCTGCCATACTTGACAGTTGGCCTCATGACGCCTGTAGTACCTACGCGGCTAACTCCTTGGCAGCACTAAGCTGATGAATTAATGCCAAATGTGTCTCCTAGAGGAGGCTCTCCCTCTTGGGTCGGTGACCACAACCGTTGTGCCATTACAGATGTGTCTCCTCCACACAGGACGCTAAATGTTTTGGGTTTTTTGTACATACCCGAGTGGAAGGTGTGTACGTCCCGCGGGAGACAGATCTGCAATACAACACTCGAACGGCCTGGTCACCTGCAAAACAACGAACCTCCTGTGTGCCGGAGGTCCACCTCCGAGGATCAAGTTAGTGACTGGAAGAATGTTTTTTAGAGAGAGAAAGTAGAGAGAACGGAGAGTAATTATGGGGGTCATTGTCGTTGGGAGGATATTGATTGTATTCAAACTGGTGTAAATGATTAGTATTTATAGTGCATTGCGACTTATGCCTTTTAGGTTATTTAACCTAAGTAAATTGGCTTTCCACGATTTTACGGTTTCTAGGGTTATGGGCTTAGAGCCCATTTTTACCCTTCTATCATTGATTGACACGTGTCATGCTCTAATTGGCTCATTAAGCGCTGAGCTTGCGAACATGTGTCGCTGTGGCATTGGTCCACATATTAAG
This sequence comes from Chenopodium album, assembly GCF_948465745.1. Taxonomy (NCBI): domain Eukaryota; kingdom Viridiplantae; phylum Streptophyta; class Magnoliopsida; order Caryophyllales; family Amaranthaceae; genus Chenopodium; species Chenopodium album. Next base: position 24,573,587 of record NC_137850.1, on the reverse strand, counting down.
GGTATTTTTACCCTAAACATATGGGTAGTTCAAGCAGGGTTCGATCTCCCACCTCCTAACATGTGAACACTACAAGAAAATAACCTTTTCGTAGCGATTATTTTTACCTTTAAAATCGATTGTAATTGCAACAAAAATCTTTCCCAACGAATGGTCATTCGATACAATATCCCCCGTTGCCTTAGCCTTTAGTAGTGGTTTTCAATATCGCTGGGGTTGGCCTCAATAATCGATACGAAAAACTACATCCAATCGTGGTGATTATTGTAGCGATTACAATCGCTATAAATGTTGTACTCATTTTCTATCAAAAAAAAGCATGCATATGATCTTTATAAGATTCGAACATGCAACCTCAAACTCTTATAGCAAATGTTTCACTAATAAGCTATGACGTATTTTATGTATTCTTTGTCAAACAATATTTATATATCTAATGTTGAAAAGGCTTTTCGTATCGATTTTTGGGATTTAGTGGCGATTGTAAATGATACGATTTCTAAAAATCATATAAATGTGTAAAAATAGTGTGGATATGTATTATTATGTTTTTCGTATCGATTTTGTATGGGAAAACCATGGCGAATGTAAAATGATACGACTTCCTTAATTATTTTACAAACATACTTGCATATTGTAGCGAATGTACAATCGCTACGAAGTAATCGCTACGAAAAGACATTTTTCTTGTAGTGGAATCATACACTTGACAAGCATGAAAATCATAACCAAGAACAAAATCTTGCCCCAAAGGCACAGAAGACAAAACATTAGCATTAGAATCAATCTTGGAATGGAAAGTAGACAACTCAAGTGAAGAATATGAAGTAGAAGAAGGGATAGGTGTACCTCCCCGCTCAACCGGGGGCAAAGCTTGAAAATCCGCTAAAGGTGCATCATCAGAATTGGCTCACGAATGATTTATCTTTCGCCGAAGAGAAGGATCAATCTTGCATTCCGGGGGTCTCCAAGTAAGAGTGTTCTTCTTTGTCCTTCGATCGGTGGCCTCCTTGCTTGCAATCATGAACCAATCCTTAACACGAGAGACTTTCTAAATAAAAAGATCCAGCCTCTTTGTGCGCTCAAGAAACGTTTGATTGACAAGTGCATAGATATTAAGGTAGTGCGAAGGAGTCTTCTCACGAGGATCAACAATTGACAGAAGTTCACAAAGCAAGGTCTTGAAGGAGTCATCTAAGCAAAGAGCAAGAATAGAGACCATGTCCCCGAGTTAAATGCTCCCTGAAAGAGAAACACCGTCTCTAATGTTAAGAAAGCGATTTATCAAGTGTTGAGTGAAGTCGACTATCTCAAGTTCTCCTTGATCATGGTAAGCCATCCATAGCCAACACAAATCCTCTCGAGATATAACACCCAAAGAATCTTTCGAACAAAGAGCATAAGTGAGGATGCGATTGAAATATCGCATGGCCGGATGAATAATGGATGCGACTTTCGAAGTTTGAGGCTCATACTTTCCTTCATTGGAGATGCGTCGCCACCATCTTAGCTCATCATATTCATGATCATCACTCATCTTTCCATTAGCCGGGTACACAAGGTTATCTTCATCCACGGCGGTAGGAAATAAAAAATAAGCACCTAGTTGAGACTCCGAGATTCGATGATCATTGTTGAATAGTTGGAACGTCAATTTCCTCGAAAAATCACCACTATTTTCTCTTATCAGCTCGAGAGACGAAAGAAATTTGAATGTGAACCGAGCATAGGTGGGCACATTTAGATCAAAACACTCCAAAAGCCCCAAATTCTTAGTAAGAAGTCCAACATCTTTATCAATCCCTATCATTTTCGTTGTTGTTTGATCATAAAAACAAGTGGACTTTAGCTTCCTCTTTGTCAATTGAATAAGTCTATCCCAATGGATTTCCTTTGAAAATTCAATGCCATATTTTGAACAACCTCGGGAGGAGGAGGGACAACATGCCGGGATTTGGTTGTGCTTGTGCAAGCCCTTTTCTTGCGACGAATAGGAGCCATCTACAAAAAGAAAGGTCAAGCATAAACAATTCATCATGAATTTGGTTCAAACACACAAGTGCACAAGAAGTAATATCATCACCAAATTATCATAGAGAATTGCTCAAGATATTGAAGCACAAAGATAACCCCAAAATGAATCAATCAAGGATTTGTCACAAAGAACTAATGCCATGACTATAGTAGCAACATAGAAAGATTCAATGAGAATTAAAAAGAAACTAACATCAATTCAATGGAAAAAGTTTATCATGAAAGCACAAATTCATGAATCATCATAAGCAAAATTAACAAAAACATTGAATAAGCAAAGAAATAAAGCTACCATGAACAATACCCATGAGAGAGAAAGATGACCAACAAAGATGATGGCAAGGATTCTAGTAAGGTAAACAATTTCATCATGAAAAAGCTTCAAAGTATCACCAAATAACATCATATAACACAAAATTCAAGCAAAAAGAACTAAAAATGGAATTCAACCATTAAAGCTTAATTAAGGGTTTCAAGCTTCAAAGTGAGGAAGAAGATAAATAGAAATGGAGAAATCATACCTCAATGATGCTGTTTAGGGGATTTTTACCCTAGACACTTGGGCCAATGAGGGGCTGCCACGTGTCAAAGGCTGGCAGGTCACCTCTAACCTATCCCCAGCTGACACGTGGCCTCTCCAGATATGTCTCGGAATTGCGGCATTCAGAGGCCAAATTCCCCAAAAGCGCATTGATTACGGCGCAGCCCACCTGCCCTAGGTCAGATGACCTAAGGGAGGGCACTTTTTCCCATGACCCTATAAATAGGGAGATACTCCCCCCATTTTGGGGGCAATTCACAATCATTTTATTACACCCTACTTTCTCTCTCATCATAGAACTCCCTACTTTCTCTCTCATCAGAGAACTCCTGAGCTTAGAATCTAAGCCGATCCCCACCTTAAATTCCGCACTTTTTTCTCTGTTTCAAGTTACGAACTTGAGCGTTGGAGGCGGAGCACCACCTAACCGGTGTCTTCGTTGATTTTGCAGGTACAGAGCCAGCAGAACAAGTCTTCGAGCTGTAACTCTCCCAAGGGACAAAAACACCCTAAAGATGGTTCAAGATTCTGTACCAATTCTTAACTCTACTTCTCTGCGTCTGGTTACTCAAGCGGGTAACCAAGAGGACCTACAGCCGGTTATTCAACCGGAAGGCTTTGAGATCCCTCAACCTCAGCCTCAGCCAGAGGTATTCACTAAGGAGGAGGAAGAAGAAGACAATGATGTGGAGACCTACAAAACCAAAGATGGCCTCCTCATCTCTAAATCCATTCGTTCCAAGGACCAGCTGGAGCGAAATCAAGACCAGGCGGGTCTAAACAGGCGGCCCCCTAGGAGGTCAGACGGGGAAACCCGGAAGACCAGAGGAGAAGCTCTAGTCACCCGGAATGAGCTCATGAAATCATGAACTCCTTCAAGGGTGAAATCAAGGAGATGATCAATAACAAGGCTGGCTCTAGCAAGAGTCCGCCGGCTAAAAAGACTCCCAATGATGGGAAGAAGAAGAAGTCGGTCAAGGACAGACAGCCAACTCCTCATCCAAAGGAGAAGGCAGCCGCAAAACTTGACTGGACCAAGATTTTGATGCCCAGAGGCAGCCCCGGCAACCCCAGCCGGAGGCCAAAAAGGCGTCTGCCTTCGATGCTAAACATGTCATTAATCGAAGGAGGCAGCAACAGTCTGAGTCAGCTTCTACCTCAAGCTTTCCAGACAGCTTCAAGGAAGCTTCTGCAAGGAACTCCATGTCCTTGCATGAGAGTCGGACAGGCGGTAAATCTGTCAACACCGAACCGCAACTCATGATAGGGTCTATGCCATACGCACCCCAGGCGCAGTATGGGCAATATGGCCTCCAGTTTATGCAGCCACCCCCATTCGAAGGTCAGGCGGCATATACCAATGTCCAGCTACTGGACTGGCAACTGCGGCTGATGAGGCTAGGCGAACAGCCGTCTACCTTTGCAGCCAATATAACCGAGGCGGCCTAGCCGGCCAAGGTGAAAAATGTTTTGGTTGGTGCTTATGATGGCACCACCAACCCGGAAGACCACCTGATGGCTTATACCAACCTAATGTGCTTACAAGGTTGGGACGATGCCACCTGGTGTCGCTGTTTCCCGGCTACATTGAAGGGCATTGCCCAACAATGGTTTGGCAACTTGCCAGCCGGGTCTATTGATTGCTTCAAGAAGCTAGCCTTATTGTTTGCCACCAACTTCTCAATGAACATCCCTGCTAAGAAAACAAGTTTAGACTTGAGCACCATTAAGCAGGGAGAGAGAGAAGGGCTACGCTAATATGTCAGGCGGTTCAACCTGGTAAGGATTCAGATCTAGGGGCTGTCTGACGAGGTAGCATTTACAGACTTCTTCAAGGGTCGGAGAGACGGGTGGACTTTTAAGTTCGACCTTGTCAGAAAAGGGGCATTTACGCTACAGGCGGCCCTGAGGGAGGCCAAAAGCTATATTCAAGCAACCGAACTCTGCACGCCTGGTAGTCAGTCGAACTCCAAAAAGTCTGACAAGTAAAAAGAGAGCCGGTCTGCTCAGCCGGCAAAGAAAAAAGAAGAGAGCAAGAAAAGAAAAGAAGTCTGGGCGGTCAGTGATTCTGAACAGCCGTCCCAGAAGAAGAAAAAAGAGTTTAAACCATACGTCCCCCGGTATGATTTTAACAAAGACTGTAACTCCATCCTCATGGAGGTAAAGGACCGGCTGTCCCTTGAGAAGCCGAATCCAATGAAGAGTTCCGTCCAGTCATGGAACAAAAATAAATTTTGCCAATTCCATGAGGAGGTTGGCCATGACACCAACGACTACTTCAGTCTACAGCTGACATTGGACCGTCTGGCTAACAAAGGGCTTCTAAAGTCCTACATTTCTAAGTCCCCAGCCGGGGCAAAAAAGAAAGCTAAGGGTCAGCCCTCCAAGGCTACCCCCTAGCCTACTAGTAGTGTGGATATTGACAGGGATCTGATCTACACCATAGCAGGCGGATTCTCTTATGGTGGCCCTACCATCCCGGGCACCAAAAGCCATCTTCGAAAGATGGATAAGGATGATGATGAGCAGGCGTCTGCCAGCTCCACCTTTCCGGATGTCCTCATTACTGAGAAGGACAGGGGCAGCGTCCGCCGCCCGCATGACGACCCGGTTGTCATTGAATGCAAGGTCGCCAACCAGTTAGTTGGGCGCATCCTTATTGACACCGGCAGCTCGTCAGACATCATCAGCCTCCGGTGCTTGCAGAAGCTGAAATACAACTCCAGCAGCATGCATCCGGTAAAGGTGCATCCCTTGGTTGGTTTCGGGGGTGGGATGGTCTACCCAGTCGGAAGAATTGACTTACCCATCCGGCTGGGAGAAAAGGGTCAGGGACGGCATATTGTCGTCAGATTCTTGGTCGTTGAGGAGTTGACTGCCTATAACATTATCCTTGGGAGGCCAACCTTCAACGAAGCCAAGGCGGTGATTATCTCGTCTCTTATTCTCATCAAGTATGAGAGGGATGATGGTTCTGTTGGTTCCCTGAACGGGGATCAGAAGATGGCCCAGGAGTGTTATCTCTCAGAAGATACTGTGGCCGCAGACGGCCAGGGGAAGGAACCAATAGACCTTGACAATGTCAAGGATGCCAATTCACCCCCACCAGCAGCCGGAAAAAAGAGAAAAGCTGCGGAGCTGGTGGAGGTGAAAAAAGAAAAGAAATAGCAATCACTGACCGGTAAACGGTCAGAGGAGCTCCGTCCCCAACCGGCTGGTGAAAGTATTGATCTTGTTCTGGACGACAGCCGTCCAGAGCGAACTCTTAAGGTTGGGACGGTTGCTAATGTTGTTCTGGGTGCAGACTTGCACCTTTTGTTGAAAGAATTCAAAGATGTGTTTGCCTTTGAAGTGGAAGAGATGCCAAGCATCAGCCCGGATCTCGCTGTCCACAAACTCGCCGTGGATCCAAAAATGAAGCCTATCTGGAAAAAGAAAAGGAACCACAGTGAGGAAAGAAGTCAGGCGGGAGCTGCCGAAGTAAAAAAGCTGCTGGATGCCAGGTTCATTCGGCCTTGTTATTTCCCCGATTGGGTGGCAAACGTTGTGCTTGTAAAGAAGCCGAATGGTACTTGGCGGATGTGTGTAGACTACACAGACCTCAACAAGGCATGCCCAAAGGATAGTTATCCACTTCCAAAAATTGACAGCTTGGTTGATTCAACAGCCGGTCATGCCTTGATGAGTTTCATGGATGCCTATTCCGGCTTCCATCAGATACCCCTGTGGAAAAAAGATCAAGAAAAGACGGCCTTCGTCACTGATCAGGGGCTATTCTGTTATTCTGTGATGCCGTTTGGCTTGAAGAATGCGCCGGCTACGTTCCAACGGATGATTAATACAGTCTTCATTAGTCAAATTGGGAGGAACGTAGAGGCATATATTGATGACATGATAGTCAAATCCAAGCAGCAGGCTGATCACCTTGCTTATCTCCGAGAAACCTTCACCACACTCAGGCGGCATAAGGTTATGTTAAATCCCATGAAATGCGTCTTTGGTGTTGAGTCTGGGAAGTTTCTCGGATTCCTAATTGATCAAAGGGGGATAGAGGCTAACCCTAAAAAGATACAGGCGGTAATTGACATGAAGTCACCCCGCACTGTTAAGGAAGTACAGAGACTCACCGGTTGCCTGGCCTCCTTGGAAAGATTCCTCAGCCGGTCAGGTGACAAATACCTTTACTTCTTCCAAGCAATCAGGAAGAAGACTAGGTTTGAATAGGGGGATGATGCTGAGGCGGCCTTCTAGAAATTGAAAGAGCACTTGCACTCTTTGCCAAGGCTTGTCAGTCCTTTGCCTAGAGAGAAGTTGTACATGTACTTAGCCGTCTTAGACCATGCCCTCAGTGCCGTTCTCCTTGTTGAACGAGATGATACTCAGCTCCCGGTATATTTCATCAGCCATGTGTTAAAAAATACTGAACTCCGGTACCCCAAGGTGGAAAAATTTGGTCTTGCTTTATATATGGCCTTCAAAAAGCTGAAGCCATACTTTTTGGCACATCCGGTTGTAATTTATACCGACCAGCCCCTCAAGCGGCCAATGTCTACTTTGGAGTCATCCGGAAGAATGTTAAAGTGGGCTATTGACATGCAAAGTCTTGAAATCACCTACGAGCCAAGGAAAGTAGTGAAAGGTCAGGCGTTTGCCGACTTCATTGTTGAAATGACTCGTCCGATTCTTCCGAATAATATTGATCACGTTTGGAAGGTGTATGTAGACGGGAGCTCTACAAAGAACGGCTGTGGTGCAGACATTGTTTGTGAATCTCCAGAAGGAGATAAATATGAGTATGCACTACGGTTCAAGTTTCAAGCCAAATAATGAGGCAGAGTATGAAGCCCTGCTAGCCGGAATCCGCATGTGCAAGGCGGCAGGGGCAACAAAGATTGATGCCCATTCTGATTCTCAGTTGGTTGTTAGCCAGTATGAGGGCACTTATGAAGCAACTCATCCGGCTATGATCAAATATCTCCAGGCTGTCAAAGATGAGGCCGGGACACTTGAGGAATTCAGATTGAATTAGTGCCCCGGTCAGTTAACCACCTGGCGGATGCGTTGTCAAAATTGGCATCTTCCGCCTGCCATAATACGCCTCGGTCAGTCTTTTGGGATGTTCTTGAAAAAAGATGTATTTATGAAGAGCCCATTGGATTTCTGGATCGAAGTTCTACTTGGATGGATGGCGTCCGGGCGTATCTTGCAGACGGTACGCTCCCTGATTCGCCTCAGGAGGCAGCCGTCATGAAAAAGAGAGCAGCTAACTTTGAGTTGAGAAACGGAGAACTCTTCAAGGTTGGATTTCTCAAGCCCTTGTTGAAGTATGTTACCCCAGTGAAGGGGAAAGAGGTTCTCGAAGAGCTGCATGCGGGATTCTTTGCCTCCCATATAGGCGGCAGGTCCTTAGCCGTCAGAGCCAGGCGGCACTATTTTTGGCTACTCCTGAGGCAGATGCCAAAGAGTTTGTGAAAAAATGTGATAAATGCCAAAGGTTTGGCAAGCTAATACATCGCCCGGCTACTGATTTGACGGAAATCCACAGCCCAGTCCCGTTTGCTAAATGGGGCATGGACATTTTGGGTCCTTATACGCCTGCACCAGGCGGAAAACGCTATATCTTGGTGGCTGTGGACTATTTCACCAAATGGGTAGAGGCGGAGGCAGTTAAGAATATCAAGACAAAGGATGGCATCTCTTTCATCTGGAAGAACATCATCACCCGGTTTGGGGTACCTATGTCTATGGTATTTGACAACGGCCCTCAGTTTGAAATGCCTCTACTCAATACTTGGTTGGGAGATCAAGGTATCTCAAGTTACTTTGCCTCAATCGGGCGTCCTCAAGAAAATGTTCAGGTTGAGGCATTCAACAAACTCATCTCAGACGGCATCAAAAAGAAAATTGAAAGAGCCGGTGGTTTGTGGGCTGAAGAGTTAATTCATGCCCTATGGGCCATCCGGACAACCGCCAAGGGGTCAACCGGAGAAACCCCATTTCTCATGGTATACGGCGCTGAACCCGTTTTTCCCATTGAACACTATGAGCCTACGCTCAGAGTGATGCTTTATGTTGAAGAGGCAAATTGGGAGGCCATGCGGTTGGCATTGGATTCCTTCCCGGAACGCAGGGGCAATGCTTCCCTGCAACATGAGATATACCGTCTGAGAATGACAAGAGCTTACAACAAAAGGGTACACAAACGTCCTTTGAAAGTTGACGATTTTGTGTTACGAAAAATGGAGGCAACCGGTAGGGCCAATGAATTTGGAAAGCTAACTCCTAATTGGGAAGGCCCCTACCGGATTTATGAAGAATTTTGGGATGGCACATACCGCCTGGAAACCACAGACGGTAGAGGCCTGCCTAGAACTTGGAATGTAGACAACTTAAAAAACTACTACTTCTGAGTATTGTGAAGTTTTTTGTAACAAGAAGTGTTAATGAGAAATGCTTTTGTTTCATTTATCGTCTCTTTATTTCCGTTTGGGTTTCACCCATACAAATAATGCAAAGTTTAGTAGCAATTTAATACGTGAATAACTTGAGGCCAATGGCCAGATAAAAAACTAAGTTTAATACTTAGTATTTAAAATCAAAAGTCCATAGTGACACGAGGTCAATGGCCAGATCCTTAAGCTAGGCACAAAACCGCCTAGTAGCTATGCAGCCGGTCTCCAACTAGACCAGAGGCCAATGGCCAGATGGTTGTCTTTTTCACAAATTCGTCTATCCCGTTATGAATATAGGCGTCCGGCGACACCCCTCCGGGTGCAATCGTCGCAGAGAACAGTCTCCTTGCTTGTTCTATGTACCCATGCAGGCGGCAAAGAATGAACGGCTAAATTAGCCACCTCGTAGCCGTTTGACCCTAACTTTTCCTAAGAATGTTTTGAGACTGTGAAACTCCGGATGCCCTCAGACATCAGCCGGAGAACTATCACAACTTTTACTTAGGATTATTTCATCTTTAAGTTGCGCACTCCCCCTATTGGGACAAAACCTTTCTGCGTAATGGCTATAATAGAATACCCAGGCGGTTTGATAGCGACTTTGGTAGAGGTTGTTTGCCTGTTATTTGACCAGCTGTGTACTTGGTTTGGGGCAATCACCATTGTGATTTATTGCCTTACAAACATCTCATACTCTTTTAAGTATGAGAAGTTTCCAAGGCAATCAGTCCTTTTTATAAGATTAAACCAACCACACAGACGTCCAGGGGCAAGGACAGCCGGATTTGTACCTGCCGCATGCTTCTTATAAGATAGGCAAAATCACAAGTATATATATCAAGTATATGTGCAAAAGTGAAAAAATTGAAAAATTGAAAAATTGTGCAAGTATAAGAAAAACCGACTGAGTCGGTATACTTCATAAATTGAAATTGGCTCAGAGGCCAAAATAATCGTTAGCCGAAATCACAACCGGCACAGAAATAATTGTTACCCGACCCCACGGTCGGTAATAGATACATCAGTTACTCGGCACGCAGGCCGGAAAAGTAAAAGAAAATTAAAAAGAAAAGTTAGTTGGTTGGCATACTGCCGCTGAATCCAAGAGCTTGATCACTCTTGGGGAGGTTGTTGTTCTGGCTGCTGCTGCTCCGGCTGGTCCTGCACCGGAGGGAGGTCCTCTTTAGTATTCACAGCCTCTTTAGGCTGGTTCTCTTGACCTTCTTCCTGCTCCCCCGCCTGCTCAGCCTCATCATCAGAGACCTCATATCCCTGCTCTTCAGCCCAGACCTTAAAGCGAGGCGGTGCTTCCTCTCCCAGAACTTGAGCATCATACACCGCTGTGACGTAATCATACCTCAGCTTGTAGTATTCAAAATCTACTTCTAGGTATAGGAGGTTCCAGGCTATCCTCAGGCGGGCCTTAGTATCTTTTTCATTCTCCTCGACCAGCCGGCTCTGCTCCTTGGCGATTTCCTCCTGATGCTAAGTCTTCAGGTTGGCAAGCTCCACCCCCAACCGGGAAACATCAGCCCGGAGTTGGGCATTTTCTGTATCAGCACCTTCCAACGTCTTGAGATCAGATTCAGCATTCTTCAGTTTTAGCTCCAGGTCGTTGGCCCGGTTGTTCGCCGCCTCATTAGCAGTCGTCAGAGTCTGAACCAGCTCCTCCTGTTTCAACTCCACTACTTTAATTGCAAGATCAGACATATAATATGCATGCTCAGAAGAGTTGAGATTTTCAATTGCCCTTCTTTTGACGTCATTTACCTCTTCTTGCTTCCGCCTGAAGGGCACCCGGAGCCCGTCCACTCTCAGCATTACCTGGATGAGTCAGCCGGGAAAGTCAATACTCAATACAACAAAATAAAAACACAAGTCTAGAAGTTAAGACAGCTCACCTCCGCCAGTTGGCCCATTCTCCGTCCGGATTTTTTTTTAATCTCTTAAAGTATTCTCATAGGTCGATCTAGTATGTTCTAAACCAATACTTGTGCAAATGATTTATGATAATCATGTCCTTGTAGCACAAGAAACGGTTCTATAAATCAAACTACACACTAATCTCAAGTGGTCATAAATCGTCCATCGTTTTAATGACCTTGATTAGGGATAATTCTCGATTATAATATTTAATGTTCACTTAATAGGTGTTTCCTTACCAAGAATGGTCTTGATACCCTATTTTGAATATTCTCATAATCGAACGGACTTATTATTTAATCCTAAACCACAATTAAATAGCAAACAGAGTGATAATATATTGCATGAAATTATGTTTTGGGTATTTTATACCCTGCCAAGTGGCCCAACCAGAGTCTGACATGTGTCAATGGAAAGGGTGCCATCTTGGACCTTCTAGTTGGTGACACGTGTCAGGCAGATATAGCTCCTGATTTGGGGTATTTAATAATCCAAGTGGACCAATGAGAGAGCAACACGTGTCTCCCTGGGAGGCGGCCCAAAACGCCTCTCCAGATGCGTGACACGTGTCACTCAGATATCCCTTCTGAAAAGACGGCCTTCAATGCCCAATCTTTGAGGTGCCGCAAAACGGCGTGCCCAAATCCCTAGGTCATCAAACCCTAGGGAGGGCACACTTCCCAACGACCCTATAAGTAGGGACACTTCTCTCATTTATGGGAGGAGTTTACATTGGCATTAATTACAGAGCTGTCGTTTTCAAGAAACAAACAGCACCTGAGCTTGGAATCTGAGTAGATAACTTAATTTTCGCACGTTTTACTCCGAATACCGTACTAACTTAATCTTTGGAGGCGGACCACCGACCATTCGGTGCTCCGTTTGCTCTGCAGGTACAGGCGTCCTTGCGGAATCAGGTCTAGAGCTGTAACTCTCCCGAGGGACATAAAAAACCCCGAAACAATTTAAATTACTCCAAAACTTGAATGGTTTTTCTTAGTGTCTTACATTAAAATGTTCAAATTTAACTAAAACACTAAACAGGGAAATCAAAGCCAGTCTCCAACGTGCCTGATTCCCATTGCCTCAACGTGCTTGTTGTGCTTCACTTGAGGCAAAGGTTCAGTAAGTGGATCGGCTACATTGTCATCCCTTCCAACTTTACATATTCTGATTTCACCTTCTGATTTCCATTCTCGAATCATGTGAAACCGCTGCTTGACATGTTTGACGTTCTGATGTTCCCTTGGCTCTCTGACCTGAGCAATAGATCCATTGTTGTTACAATAGAGGGCTATTGGACCCTTGATGGAGGGTACAACATCAAGTTCACCAACGAACTTACGAATCCAAATAGCCTCCTTAGCCGCTTCAGCAGCTGCCAAGTATTAGGCTTCAGTTGTAGAATCTGCAGTTGTGCTCTGCTTGGCACTCTTCCAACTAAATGCTCCTTCATTCAGACAACACACATATCCAGATTGCGATTGAAATCGTCTCTGTCTTTGATTATTAGAAAGATAATTTTTCAGTAAGGTCAAGTGATCGAAATGCCAACGCCATAGTCGCGTGCGCCCATGCCTGGGAACAGGGCAGACTCCTTCCCCTACATATTGATGCTCCTTGTGCTCTCCACTTGGTGTGTTTGATGAACACGGAGCATGGAAGACCCTAAAAGACCCTTATGGTGGGTTCAACACGAGAATTCGTGCCCCCACGGCTTGAAAGCACGGCCTATGATCACTAGGAACTTGCACATCTCCATACTTGAGCTTCAAATGGAGGACACTAGGCATCCTAACCAATGCAAGACTCGGGAAGAAGTCTCAGGAATCCTTGGAAAATGATCTCAACCTGAAAATGAAAGAAAATAAGCAAATAAAAGGGAAAAAGACAAAATAAACCAAGAAATGCATGAAAATGGAAAGTCAACTAAGGAAAGTGCAAACTAAAGAAATAAAGAGCAAAATTAAGGGAAAAGGAAAGAAAAGAGCTATAAAAGCAAACTAAAATCACCCTAAAAGAGAACAAATGACTGCCATAAATTACACTCATCAAATTCCCCCAAGCTAAACTTTTGCTCGTCCTCGAGCAAAACCAAGCAAGCAACAAAAAAGGATGAAAGACTTATTAAACAATGAAAAATAAAGACATGAAATGAGAATATACACTAAGACTTACTTTCGTAGGAATCACGGTCAATTTTAGCAACTAAAGACAAGCCATTTTAACCTCTAAATCGCTCTAGAGGACGAGTGATGCTCTCGTAAGGGTTTCCTAAGAGATTAACCCATATCTCTCAACAAACAAACATGAGGCAAATCACAGAAGTGAAAGAGATCAAAAGTGAAGTGAAATCAAAACCTTTACGACTTGGACTTTGCAAAATGACTACACTTCAAATGAATAAACAACTTTCTTAAGCAAATAGGGGTATGCATGTTCCAAGATATCCGAGGTTGATTGAAACATAGAATATGCTAAGCGTAGAGAACTAGTTACCACAATCCACCTTCATCCCATTCGATCTTACTGCGTTCTCCCTATAGTCTCAAATCTCCCTCTAGTGAGCATCTCAATAGCTCCTCGAAGGAGCCGGAAAAGAACATATTTTAGGCTACTCGAAGCCTTGACTTTGCATCCTCTCTCTTTAGGCTTTAGCTCATAATTCCCTCCCTCGATATGCGACTCAACCTCTAGGTCAAAAGGACTTTCCAAAAGATTGTAACGTAAGGGCAAAAGGGTGAGGGTAGGCTTAAAATTTAGAATTTGGTGGTATTCCAAATTAGTGAAGCAAAAGGGTGATCAAACCTTCTCCTCATAACCATGTAATCACCAAACAAAAAAAAACTAACACCCTCAAGCTTATTCAAAGCTATAATCACAATCATATATACAAAAAGCGTAAACGCTTTCCCCCAACCTTAAAGGAAGCATTATCCTCAATGCTTAAAATAGGTACAAAATATTCACATCAAAATATTTTTGCATTTTCCAAATTTTTACTCTTTTATTTTCAAATTTTTGCAAAAGCGATTGAAAGAGCTTAGTCTTTTCTCATTTTTACATGCTTTCACTTTATATATTGTCCTCGCCTCTTTTAACTATTGACGGCTTTTTCATTTATTCACTTTTATTCACAAAATATACAAAACATAAGCTTGCTTACAAACAAGAACCAATATCCAAACTCATATACCACAATCTCCAATAACATGATCATTTGCTTCACAAAAACCAAAAAAGGAACAAAAATTGAAATAAAAGGCTCAAAGTTCTAAAGATGTGGCGTAAAAAAAGGGAAAAAGCTCAAATGGTTAGCAAGAAGGCAAACGTAAACCCAAAGTCTAGAAATAATGAAGACTATCCTAGAAAAGAAAAATCACCAACCCGAAAAGATGCCTTTGTCCTTCCTAGATGGTTCCTTCTCGTGTTTGAGAATTATGAGTCATGATTCAAGATTAGGTCCGCAATAATCAAGGATCCATGCCGCTCATGCAAGGAAGTGTAGAAGGCTTGAAAAATAGTGAACCTCACATGGATGTAGCAAACACTCAGTATAGGTATCAAATCGACCATAGGAAGCAACTACCAAGCATGCCACAAACAAGTAGAATCGGGTTTCTTTATCCCCTATTTCTTAGACATGCTACCTTAGCATACGCCAACCTAAAATAAACCAAGCATATTCTCAAACCGTGCACACCACTACAAATTAGGAAGATGTTTATTCAAAAGCAAAAGTCCGTTGGTATATAGTCCAAATCACAAGAAAGACAACAAAAAGAAAAGGAAAGCCTCAAAAACTTTATCCAAACCAAAATCAAAAAGAAAAGAAAAGAAACGTAAAGAAAAGAAAGGAAAAGAAAAGTAAAGTAAATAGGAAAACAAATTAAAGGAATAGTAGGAAAATAAAGAAAAGAACAATGATGCAAGTATAACACGTAATTTCCAATCGACAAACAACTGGTCATTCGACTACAACGTCAATGACCCCAAACACTCTAAGGTGTTACAATCATACATCCTCGAACCATTCAACTTACCCTAAATCTAATCCTAATCTATACTTCCAAGAAAAGTAAAGAAATAAAAGAAAGAAAATAAGAAGGATCTCACCGGGCTTCCAAGCAATGCTAATAAAAATAAGGTGAAAGATCAACCACCTTCATTGAGCTTCAAAAATCAATAGCATCATCATCGAAGCTAAGTGAGAAGAAAAATAGAAAAAAGAACTATAAACAAAGAAATCGGTTAAACTACCAAAAACAAAATAAAAGAAAGGAAAACTAAACAAAAAGAAACAATAAAGCAAAAATCAAGTTAAACTACCAAAAAGAAAAATGAGAATAAGCAAAGAAAACTTAAGGAACTATACACTAAACTTAGCAAATAATCACCTAAACTACAATATTTAGATTGAAGGGATTTGGATTCAAGGGGATTTTGGATATTAGTGCTTTGGATTCACGGGAGCAAGCAACATGCATCATCATCATAGAAATTAATACAACAATAACAACATCAAGAGAGAGAGAATAAACTTGAAAAGCTCATACAACAATCAAACACCATCAAGAAGAGACCAAGGCATGCAATTATCAGTCATCGAGGCAAAAGGTAAACAAGGCAATTCCCAACAACAATATTGGTCACCGAGACAAACCCCTGAGAAAATAAAGTTCCCCCAAGCTAAACATGAATACATCTCAACATCTCATCAATACAAAGTAAACAACACATAAAATAAGGGATGGAGGAAAAATTCACTATATATGGGAACTAACTACCACTCGGCATGGCATTATCATTGTCATCCCCGTCATAGGATCCCATCCCGCGGTGTAACCGGGTGGCCAACCATAGTGCCCCTTGAAATTGTCTTGTTGCTAAAGGGCAAGGGGAGTATATTACTTGGGCAAAGCGAGCGGTAACGGGTGATCGGGGTGGATTGAGAGGTAGTTAGGATCACCCCTATAATCGCTCCCACCGAGAACACGGTAATCATAGTTACCGTGCTCATCGGGGAATGAGTGAGTCTCGATGTTGGACCCCGGGGGTCCTTGCTAATAAGGATACCCACTTGATGGAATGGGACAAAGTTGGAGTGGAAAATATGGGTAGTTAATCGCGGGGGAGATCTCCCCACGGTTAACACTTGCATCATACAATTGTTGTTGTTGGAGAAACATACCTTGTTGCATCTCCAAAATGCCTCTCATTTGATTATATATTGCTTCAAAATCTTGGTCGTACATGCCTTCCAAATGAATTTGCATCCCCTTCATTTGCGCACTTAGAGCATCCATATCGGGGTTAGCAAATGCGTATTGTTGTTGCTCTTGATGTTGTTGCCGTTGTTGTTTACGATGTTATTGTTGTTGATGCGGAGCCACTTCTTCCTCCTCTTCATTTTCTTCTTCTCTTATTTCCTCATCATCATCATGGGGGAGGCGGTTACTTAGGGGCACATTCCATATATTAGGCACATCCTCACGGTGGATAGAAGTCAAGGAGGGGTTAGGGAGATAACACCAATGCTTGCTTTCCCTAAGCTAATCGAGCACCTCATCATCATCATTCTTAGCCAGAAATTGCACTTGCTTCAATTGTGCAATGTCAAGGTAGAGGGTGCTCAGACTACCCACCGGAGTACAAGAGGGCAAGTAGTGGCCAAGGTGAAGGTTGGTCACGAGCCTCGTAACCATGCTACCCTAAGGGATATCTCCGGACTCCCTAGATTTCAACCCCTTGCAATATCTCAAAAACATGAACCCTAAGTTTAAGCGACCTCGGTACACCTACCTAGTAACCAACTATAGAATCCGGAGCTCTAATTGACTTAGTTTACCAATTCTTGCTTTGGGATTATCGAATATCCCAAAAGCCTATGAAGAACTCAAAGACACGGCTTGAAAACTTTGCTTATCGCAGCATACCGAGTAACAAAGTCGCCATCCCCCGAAATATCATCCCACCAAGAATTTTGGTCATATTCATCGAAGAGGAACTCGGGGTCCAAAACATTTGCCCCGGATTAAGATCAAGCGCCGCATTGAACTCGGCGAGAGAAAGTTCATAATGAATATTGAAGAGCTGAAAATGGACCCGGTAGTTGCCACCTACTACCACCTCACACTTTACCGTAGCTAAAAACTCCAAAGTAGACTCTAAGTAAGTATGGTAACATGTGTTCACGAAGGTGCTCATGCGAAGATTGCTGCAACTCCCTTAAATCCTCATCAATTCCTAATTTGATCATATCCGGTTGAAAGTAGTAGCGAGAGGGCTTAAGGGAACGATTCTTTTTTGAGGTTGGCATAACGATCTTTATGTATTGGGTCTTGGATTTTTATTTTGGGTAGAGGAGTAGGGTTTTGTGGTTGAGAAATGGGATAGAAAAGGGTTCATCAATGGTGATGGTGGTCTTACGCTTTTTAGAGGAAAGGGCTTGAATAAGCTTTGACATTATGTTTCCTCCAAATTAATCAATTCAAAATCCAATTAATCAACTCCACAATCACCACAATTTCACCACAAAACACTTCCAAATACCAAAATCACAGCTCTTTAATCAATGACACTAATCACACAAGGAACACCTTACTACCAAAAATCCAAGTTTCCAACTTTATCACAATCACCACCAAATGAACCAAAATTGCAGCACAAACATACAAAAACACAATATGAGCAAAATAAATCATCAACAACACAAATAACCAACTCAAATTTTACATTCAAACACTAAGTTCATCCAAATCATAAGCAATCAAAATCTTGCAACAATATGATATAACAATGTAAATAAAAGTTTAAGAACATGATTATACCATACAAGAAGCAAGTTTGAACATGAACTAGCCACCAATTCCCACCAAGTATAAAAACCCCAAAATTAGTTGTCAATGGAGGAGAGAGATTGGAGATTGATATTTGAAGAAAGTAGTATGAATTTTGTTGTTAAGGATGAACTTGTATAAAGAATTTGATGATTTGTGATGGATTTTTGATGATTTGAAGATGAAAAATTTGATGAACAAAGGGTTAGAATTTCGGTTTTTCTTGAGTGAGAAAGTGGGTGGTGCGTGCTTGGTTGAGGGTGAAGGGGAAATGAGGGAAAGAAAGGAGAATTAAAGAAAATAAGGGGCTCGGCTGACCAGGTGCGCGGCCACGCGACCTAGCTACACGCCCGCACCTGCTTGGTCTTCTTCTTGAAATTTTTGGTCGGTGCGTTCTACTGTGGGCTCATTGTCCAATATCATCCCGATATTATTAAACCCACCAAGTATGGCAGAATCAAAACATGATTACAATGGGTTCAACATCAGAAAATGATGTGAGCACCACAATGAACCCACCAAGTTCAAGTTTACCTAAAAGTTTAGCACAACTTTCCCTAACTTACCTCACTACATTCCCTTACCCTTTTTACCTTAAAATTCGATAAAATTGAAGATATTCTCACCGAAAACACGATCCCTTTCAATTGCTCATGCTCGCTCGAAATAATCCAAATCAAATGAATTTAACCCATCAATCCAAATAGAAAACAAGTGAAAGAAAAAGAAAGAAAATTAAGAAAAATAGAAATCAAAAGAAAAGAGTTAGAAAACCGGGTTACCTCCCAGAAAGCTCTTGCTTAAGGTCCTAAACTCGACCCTTTCTCCGAATCATGGAGGGTCAAAGAACGTCACCTTATAAAAAGTGGTGGAGAGGGTAAAATCATTGCAGAGCTTGTGAAAATCACATCATGAACCATGTCATCTTGAATCATAAAAACCGGATCAACCTTTTTAGACTTTAACTTCCTCTTATATCTCTTGGAAACTCTCTCCTTCATCCTTGATTTCTTCTTCCTTGGATCTTTGAGATCCTCATGTTCACCAATTGAAAAACTATTCTCATCATCCTTCAAAGAAAGCTCAAACCAAGAAGGCATTTCAAACTCATCTTCAAACTTCGAGGAATCTTTGTCTTCTTCACTAACAACCTTTCTTTTAATACTTTTAGAAACATCATCACAAGCTACAAGTATATCGTTAGTGGAAGACACAAACATGGAATCATTAGCATTCGAATGTAATGAGTTTATGCACATAATTCCTTGCACATAGGATAGAGACTCATGCATCGACTTCAGCTTAAAACTTGCCTTATTATTACCAACTCACAAAGTAATCATGCCACCTTTCAAATCTATCAAAGCACCCAAAGTTACTAAAAATGGCCTCCCTAAAATGATAGGAATGTTGTCATCCTTCGTAATATCTACCACGATGAAATCAACAGGAATAGTGAGCTCTTCTATCTTAAGGGTTACATCCTCAATACTACCCATTGGGAAATTAATAGAACGATCGGCCAATTGAAGGGTCATGTTGGTTGGAAAGAGCTCTCCTAACTTAAGTTTCTTGAAAACGGAGTAAGGCATGCTGCTAACACTAGCACCAAGATCACAAAAGACATTTTGAAACAATTTCCCATTAATATTGCAAGGAATGGAGAAATTTCTGAGATCTTTCATCTTTTGGGGTAACTCATTATGGATAAAGGCACTACAACACACCCCCAAACTCACCGGTCAACCATATTGCAATCTCTCTTACCGCTCATGATTTCCTCAAGAAATTTAGAATAATTAGGCATTTCCCCCAAAACATCGGTGAACGGAATATAAAGATGAATCTTCCTAAGCATCCCGATAAATCTCCCAAATTGTTCATCCAACTTGCACCTATTGAACTTTTGGGGGTATGGAAGTTTTAGTTTGAAATCCTCATCTTGTTTCCTCTCTTTATCTTTTGTCTCCTCATTAGAACTCTCACTCATTTTCCTAGATTCAACACTATTTCTTTTCTCTTCAACTTCCTCTTTGCTCAAACTCCTTGACACCTTGATCTCATTTTCCTCGCTTGAGTCACTCCTCTTCTTATCCTCCTCACTCATCCTAGAAACTTTCTCTTCAAGCACTCTCCCACTCCCTATGGTAATAAAATAAATGGGTTTCTTAGTATCAACTCCTTGAGAAGGCAATGAGGAAGGGCTAGCAAAATCTTTCAAGCTATTGGCTAGTTGAGTGATTTGGCTCTCAAGCATCTTGTTATGTGTCATCATTTCATTAAACTTCTTGTCACTTACCGCCGTGTAAGTGTTTAATATTTTTGTTTGATTTTCAATGATCTCCTCCAAGGTAGTCTTGGAAGATGGGGGTTGAGCATAAGAATTATCACCATTACCTTAAGGTCTCGGAACAAATCCGGGTGGGGGTCCCCTTTGATTGTTGTTTTGAAAATTGCCCATATTTTGATTGTTCCAATTACCTCGGCCTTGATTATTGCCATAATTTTGGTGTTCAAGGTTGATGATTGATGATTAATGATTCTGGGCACATTTTCCTTTGATTTCATCAAAGTTTGTAAGGATTTCCTTTACAATAATGCAATCTTTAGCTCTTGATTTCAATTGTTTGTTGATTGTTCAAGTTTGTTGATTAGTTGATTGAATTTGTTTGATTGAAATAATGATGATGAATTTGTTGATTAGCTTAGTGTTGATTTTGATTTCTTTCATGGATTGTAATTAGTTTACTAGCTAGGGATGTGGTGAAGCATGTTTGAGTGATGGATCGTAGCTAATTGGGAGTTTTGATTGATTTAGCATTGTGACTAAATTGGTTGATTGATTTTGTGCATCTGTGTGATTAGTTAAAGTGTAGCTAACTTTAATTGTCATACCAGATTGCATTGTGTGCCTACATTGATACGGACCATTGATTTGTAGCTCACATTTATCGATCAAGCTTGGTTTGTGACGTTCCTAGTAGAGTCTTTCGTATTTGGCGCTAGTTAGACCTCTAGGAGATAGCTTGTTGAGCTCTTTTGATTGCATTGTCTATCTTCCCTCGCAATACTTGAATTAATCAATCTCTAACCCGATTAGCGTGTGTCCATTGCAAGAATATGTGGATCCTAAATCCCAAGTGTCTTGATATATTGACTTACTTTGTTATTTACTTTGTTGTTAGTTGAACTTAGATAACCTACACTACCTTTTACTCTTCGAAATAGCTTGACTTTGGTAATGGCTAACTTCCCCCCATTCCTAGTGGTTCGACCCGAACTTGCCCTGTTACTAGGTGTAGGTTTGGTTATAAATTTAGTTTGATTGGAGGAATTTTAGTTTCAACGACCTAGAATCCAACCTTCCATCAAAATGGCGCCGTTATCGGGGAATGGCGTAATTGTTTGCTCTTGTTGTTGAGTCTATTTCATTTCATTTCAAAAATACAAAAAGATTTTTTTCTCTTTTAGACTACTCTTGTAGCCGTGCTACTAATATTTTCCTTTGAGATTGTGTGCAAGAGTACATGGGAGAAGTACCTAGGGTAACTTTGAAGGAATTGGGCACTCCGGGTGCATATATGTATGAGAGCGGGATTGCTCCATCTACAACTCCGGAGAGTGACTTTGAAATTAAGCCGGCGATGATAACCTTGATAGAATGGTGACAATATAGTAGTGCAACGAATGAGAGTCCCCTCTATCATCTTAAGGAATTCGAGAAATATTGTAACACAATTAAGGTGAACGGGGTCACACAAGAATTCATAAGGCTTAAGTTATTTCCTTTCTTTCCAATCGGAAGAGCTCAAGAGTGGCTAGACAAGGAAGTGAAGCCTTATTCTTTGAGAACATGGGACGAAGTCACTAAATAATTTCTTTCCCGTTTCTTTCCTCAAAAGAAAACGGCGGAGGCTAGAGCTTTAATTCAATGTTCCAAGCAAAGGACTAGTGAAAGCCTCTATGAAGCATGGGAGAGGTACAAAGAGTATCCAAGAGAATGTCCTCACCATGGAATTCCGACTTATTAAATCATTCAAATATTTTACGGCGGTTTGAGTCCTCGAGGAAAGTCTAGCCTTGATGCCGGAGCCGGAGGCCCAATTATGAACAAGACGAAGGAAGAAGTTGTGGACGTGATAGAAGATGTAGTGAGGCACTACATGAATTGTCAAGAGGGTGAGAAAGAGTCAACAAGCAAGAGTGGCTCGGTTGATCAACTTAGTGCCATCAACAAATTATCCTCAAAAATTTCGCACCTAGGGAAAGAGGTGATTTCTATCAAGACTAAACTTGAGAATGCTTCTTCACAAGAACCAATTCTTCCCTCCCAAATTAAGGGGAGAGGTACACCTCCTTACCCTAACTCTCTTACCTCTTCTTGTTACAAGATTAGTGAATGTTGGGTTTGTGATTTATGTGGATCGAAAGATCATGATGCTTCTATTTTCCCTAATGCTTCTTGTGATGGATGTGATGACTATGATGGGAATAGGAACTACCATCACCAAGGAAATTTTGACAACTATAATTAAGGGAGTGGTTATAGGAACCAAGGAAACCAAGGTTTCCGGGGTAACTGTAACAACAAAGGTTATAGTGGTCAAAGTCACGGCCAAGGATATGGAGATCATAACCAAGGTTGTGGTAACCATAACAAAAATTATGGCGAAAATCAAGGTAGAGGTAATTGGAGTAACCAAAGTAAAGGAAATTTTCAAAACAATGCTCAAAGAGGATTTACTCCAAAGACAAAAGGCCAAGGTGATAAGTCCTACGTTCATTTATCTTATTCTATGAGTAGTTTTGAGAATGTCATGGAAAATCAAATTAAGGTGTTGAACGCTCACATAACGTCTAGTGACAAAAAGTTTAATGACATGATGACTCATAGTAAGATATTAGAGAACAAAATTTCTCGATTGGCCAATGTTTCGATAGAGCATGCTAGCCCTTCTTCTTCACCCTCACAAGGGATTGGTCCTACGGAACCGGTCTATTTTATTACCACTAGGAGTGGTAAGGTCCCTGAAGAAAGTGTTTCTAGGAAGAGTAAGGAGGGTGAAAACGAGAGTGATTTGAGCGAGAGGAATAAGCATGATGAGTCTAGCAAGATGAGTGAGAGTTCTAATGAGGAGACAAAGGAGAAAGAGAGGAAGCAAGATGAGGTTTTCAAATCGAAACTTCCCTACCCCTATCTTGGGTGTTTTTGTCCCTTTAGAGAGTTACGACTGGAAGACTAGTGTGGTAGAGCCTGTACCTACAAAATAACGGAGACTCCGGGTGGTTGGAGCTCCGCCTCCGACGATCAAGTTAGAACGTGTAGGAGAGAGTAGAAAGTGTGGAAAAAGGTAAAAGTTAGATCTTCTCGGATTCCGAGATCAGGTGATTTCTCTGACGTAAGAGAATGTCCGGAATATTGTAATAAATGTATCTTCCCCAAAAATGGTGGAAATCTCCCTATTTATAGGATCATTGGGTAAAGTTCCCTTATTAGGTCATTCTGACCTAATTTGGTAGGCTACGCCATCATACGGCTTTTTCGGGATTTTGGCCAAAATGGCAATCTTTATCCCATTTATCAAGCTGACAGGTGTCAAAAAAGGAGAGGTCCATTTGGGCCTCCCGGAGGCTGACACGTGTCGGCTTCTAATAGGGCCATGTGTCCTAGGTATTTTTAGCCAAAACATTTGCCCCTCACAGATGTGATGTGGCTTGCCACGGGGCATCTGTGACATTTGTCACACATGCATTGGGTAATTATTTTTACTGTTCACCCACCTGTGTAATTTACAAGGTTGCCCATAGATTCACCGTCTATAAATAAACATTTGCCCCTCCCATTTTCAATTATTTACAAAAAATACTTGAGAGAATCTTTGACTTTTTCTTAAGAGAACGTTTTCGCTTGCTGCTTGCTTTTTGCCGCTTGACTCAGACGGTTCGAACGACTTTCAGCAGTACCTTTCCAAGGTAACCACCTGCTCTTTTCTCGCTCTTTTCATTTATATTTTTTCCGTCTGTGTTTGTTTCCTTATAAATGGTATCACAAACACACACGGTAGGACCTAGGATAACTGTCAGTCGGTCACCTCGGATGACTGAATCTAGAACTAGGGTGCCACTTGTCCTGAACTGCACTCGCCAATGAATCTGTCTGTGTCTGTGCAGGACACTATGGCCTAGACAAAAAGGACAACTTGGCCACCTAGTGATGAAGAGGACGAGAGTCCTATCAGGGTGCCTAAGAGTGAAGTCTCCTACTATCCATTAGGCGTCCCAACGACACCGGATGACTCTATCTTGGGTGAATCAGAGAGTGACTCGAGCGAGGAGACATTCGGCTCCAAAAAGGGCTTATCTCTGTCGAATGCTAATACATGCAGTCCTAGAAGCGAAGACGGCCGCTTGAGAATGCTGAAGAGGCATCTTAAGAGGAAGCCGCCTCTGTGGAGCAACGCCAGGAAGAAACTTCCTCTTTTCTCCAAGTTTGAGAATGTTTGAGTGATGGATCATAGCTAATTGGAAGTTTTTGATCGATTTAGCATTATGATTAAATTGGTTGATTGATTTAGTGCATGTGTATGATTAGTTAAAGAGTAGCTAACTCTAATTGTCATACCAGATTGCATTGTGTGCCTACATTGGTACGAACCATTTATTTGTAGCTTACATTTATCGATCGAGCTTGGTTTGTGACGTTCCTAGTAGAGTCTTTCGTAGTTGGCGCTAGTTTGACCTCTAGGAGATAGCTTGTTAAGCTCTTTTGATTGCATTGTCTATCTTCCCTCTCAATACTTGAATTAATCAATCTCTAACCCGATTAGTGTGTGTCTATTGCAAGAATATGTGCATCCTAAATCCCTAGTGTTTTGATATATTGATTTACTTTGTGATTTAATTTGTTGGTAGTTGAACTTAGATAACCTACACTACCTTTCACACTTCGAAATAGCTTGACTTTGGCAATAGCTAACTTTCCCCCATTCCTAGTGGTTCAACCCGAACTTGCCCTATTACTAGGTGTAGGTTGGTTATAAATTTAGTTTGATTGGAGGAATTTTAGTTTCAACGACCTAGAATCCACCTCTGGGTCAAAATTCCATTCCCTTTGATAGTGTTGCAATATTTTTCCAACTGTTTGAGATGATTTAGCGGGCTTTCATGTTTGGCCCCACTAAATTGTCGCCTCTCTATCAAAGTGATCATTGTCGGCCTTATTTCGAAGTCATTCGCCGGTGTTGTAGGTGGAGCAATCCCACTATCAAACCTATATGCCCCTGGAATTCCCAATTCCTTTAACGTCACTCTCGGATTTTCTCCCATGCTTGCTTCTTCTTCTTGTTGTGGTTCTTCTTCACTTGGAGGTCTAGAACTCTATGAAAGTTTAACAACTCTTATTCTTGTAATTGTCCTCTTAATTTCAGGATCAAGTGGTAGTAGAGAAAGACCACGTGCTCTACACATACAATCTCAAAAGAAACAATTAGTAGCACAGCTACAAATGTAGCCAAAAAGAGAAAAATCTTTTTTTATTTTTCAATTAAAATGAAGTAGACTCAACGACTATAGCAAAGCACCAATGTCATTCCCCGGCAACGGCGCCATTTGGATGTGTGGTAATCTAGGTCGTTGAAATCTAAAGCACCACCAATCAAACAATTAAGAAAATCAAACTTATTCCTAGTATAGGACAAGTCTGAGTCGAACCACGAGGAATTAGGGGGATAATACTATAGCCTATGGTCAAGCTACTTCGAAGAATGAGAGGTAAATTGAGGTGTAACTAAGGTTTCAATCAACTAAACAAATCAAGAATATTAATATGATAAACACTAGGGATTAAGGTTCTACATGCAAGCTCAATGATCATGCCAGTCGATGAAGAACTCAATTGATTCAAACGTTGCAAAGGATAAGCAATAGTTGCAATTGATAGAATTCAAGAGCTATATCCTATAAGTCAAGCTAGGGTTCACTATGAATGACTAACAAGGAAAATCACAATAAAATTCAACCAATTAAAGCAATTCTCAAATTAAGGGTTTATGTCATTAAAATTTGCTATGCATTCTAGATTAATTATCAAGGTTGATCACTCCTAATCAAATTAATCACATGCACAACTATGTAATAGTCATCAACTAGCAAAGATCATCAATCAAGCATGCTTCCCCTTCTCCCTAGCTACTAATCTACTCACAAAACATAATGAAATTGAAAAACAAAGCAAATTTAATCACCAATATCGTCATTTCAATCTTAGTAAAAAAGAAGATCAAATAAAACAAATTCTCAAACCATAGATCAACAATCAAATCAAACATTTAATAATTAAAGGAATAATCAAGCAAAAAGTAAATTCAAGGGAAGAAATTCTCACTAATTTTCATTGATTATAGAAGAAAACAAAGCTTAATGAAGTAATTTAAAGTACAAATCGAGTAATCAAGTGTTTCTCTCTTTCCTTTCTCTCTCAACTAAATCTAGAAAAATGTCTCAAGTACTAGTAAAAAAACGTCGTCCCCCAAAAAAGGAAAAGTGAAGGGGTATAAATTGTAAAACGAACATAAGGGGACGAAAGGCGGCGGTGCGCGTGCACGTAGGGGTCTACGCGCATGCATAGGGGGGCCTGCGCGCGCGCACCCCTGCTGCACTCTTGCGGCGCGCATGGCTCCTTTTGCTAGCTCGTGGCCCGTTGCGTGAAGTCTCGCTCCTAGCATTCTCGTGCATCCCTATCGAAGACGCTCTCGTGATGATGCTCGCGAGGAGGGCAGCCCTTGATCTTCACATAATTGCGTGTTCATCACATAAAATCAATGAGACCGCAACCGTAAAAGCGCGGCAACTTAAACTTTGAAACTTCACCTACAAATTAGAAGTAAAAATAAGGGAGAAAACAAAATGAAATAAAACTAAACTAAAATCACAAATTAAGAACAAAAATCATGAAAAACTCATAAAAGTAGTTGAAAAACCAAAATGAGTTAGTAAGACGGAAAATCAAATAAAACATAGAAAATTAATAGAAAATAAAGCAAGAAAATATAGAAAAAGGAACGAAAAACTATTCTATTGAGCGCCATAAATGACGCTCATCACCTCTACCCTGATGGTACTTGCAATGAGCATTAGAATCCCAGTTGGGTGACCTGTTCTTGAGTGCTCGATCTTGAAGAGATCCAATAGCAGTGATGAGTCCTTTGGCATGGAGTCGATCGAAAGCGGTATTATAGTTCATCCCAATAGGGGTGAACTCTTTCCTTAGTTGCTTCTTAGGTCTTTGGTTATCCACGGCTAAGAATTCGTTAAAGTCAAAGGTACTAACATTGTTACTAGAGTAGGTGTTTTCGAAAGAAGAAGGATTATCGTTCTTCTTTCCTTTCAAGCCACTGTTGTTACTATGGTTAGTAGCTTTCTGTTTTGCAAGATCATCTTCAATATCGATACCTATGTCATAGATAGCTTTGAAATTGTTTAAATTGCAATGATATTTCAGGTTCCTTTGGTACTTATCCTGGTGACAAGGGAATAAACGCGTCGTCAATATTCTATCCCTAGATCAAATACAATTTATACAACCTAAACAAACCTAATACGAGTATAAGGCAAGCATAGGGGTCGAACCACAGAGAACGGTTAAACACCACTAAATGTTATCAACAATTAAGCTAGTCCGGAATAGGAGATAAATAAACTAAAGTCTAAATATGCTAAAACAAGAAATAAAACATTAAGGGAAATGGTTTAGGTATAGCATTCACTTGAACATAAACAAAAGCATAGAAGTTGAATTAATTATGAACTAAACATGCTCAAATATCGAAATAAAAGAGTCCAACCTAGCCGCCTTCCGGGGTCAATTGGCTTCTCCTAACATAGCCTCTATGCTTCCACATTAGAACCATATACTAGGAGGTACTATCAAATAACAATCGATAATAATGAACCTTAACTAAGTCAACTTCCGTTCCTTGTTAGCAAAGATTCACCTTTAATCAACCAACAATGTGCACTTGCAAGAAGACTAAAGAATATCAAGCATATAAAGACTTTAATCACAAATAAATCAACTCTAAACCTAGAACATGCTCAAAATCCAACTACACCACAACCATCCCCTTAATGGGGAAATTACTCACTAATCATGATAATAACAAGATTAATTAACAAATAACCAAGAATCAACATGATTAACAAGTAATACCAACAACTAAAACAATAATAAAAATAAAGCAATAAAAATAGAGGAGAGAGAGTTAGAGATTCTCATTGATTGAAGATGTAAATCAATAGAAAAGATGATCAATTTCTTCTTCAAAATCCAAGTTCAACAATGGTGAAACCTTCACTTTCTCTCTCTAAACTACCCTAATCCTAAGTAAACCTAGAGAGAGAAGCTCTCCTAAAACTAATTAGAGAGTAGAAAATAGCTAAAATTGTTCTCCTTCTAATTACCCCAAAAATGGGTATTTATACTAACTTCATAAAACTAGGAAAAATAGAAAGATAAAAGAAGAAAATAAATAAAGAAAGAAAAGGAAGTAAAAAGAAAATAAAAGAGAAAAGAAATAAAAGAGAAAAGAAAAATAAGAAAATGAAAATAGAAAGAGGGAATAAAAGTGAAATAAAATTAAAAGAAAATAAAAATCCACAAATCCCCCAAAACCATCAGACGATTTTCTTTCTCTCTCTTCGACTTGGCTGCTCAATTCTCCATTGAAGTGCATCACTAGCCATCACCGTTCGATCATAGCCATTCATCATCGAATCACAACCATTCAACATCATTGCATATCATTGAGCATCAATCAAGGTTGTTGATCTTCATTAATAATCACGTGCAAAGCTCGTGATGTGGTTCAAATTGAACCCCGATTTACGCGCCCGCGAAGACACCTCGCAGAGGTCGCGCAAACTTACTGCCTCAACTCTGAATTTCGACTCCAGTTGTGCGCCTTCTGACAGGGCTGCGCGGCCGCGAAGCTCCAATAAAATTGGGGCTAAATTGAGGTGTTGAGCAGAGGGCTGCGTGGTGTTGGTTGACGCTCGTTGCTGCTGTTGTTGTTATTGGTGGTTGTGGGGTGGAGTTGCGTGGTGGTTTTGTGGCGGTGGTTGGTGCTGGTGTGTGTGGTGTTGCTGCTGATTGTGGCTGGTGTAGGTGGCAGATTTAGGCTGGTGCGAAGGTGGTAATTGGTGGTGGCAGGTGCTGGTGGTTTCGGTGATGATTGGAGGTGGAAGCTGCGGCTGGGAGCAGGGGAAATAAAAGGTGTGGTGGTTGGTTAGTGCTGGCGGGATTGGTGTTGTTTTTGTTGATGTTGGTGATGGTGTGACTTGTGAGTGAGAAGCTGGAAGTATGGGAAGAAGGAGAGTTGGTGTGTGTGTGGTGTAGGATAAGGTGATGGTGTGGTGAAGGTTTAGCTGGCAGCAGGGGTATTGGTTAGGGGCAGCTGCTTGCTTGTGAGCTTGTGCCTCGAACCTTGGACTCGGACCTTGAACCCGAACCTCCAACCTCCGAGCACGATCCTACACAACCAAATAAACATAAGGGAGAATCGGGACAAAGAATAAAATAAATAAAATAGAAATAAATAAAATGAAAATAGAAAATGGACCAAATAAAATAAAACCAAGACAAATAAAATAAAATAAATAAAATAAAATAAAATAAAATAGGAAAATAGACTAAAACTAATAAAATAAAGAAAATAAACTAAAACACACCAAAATTACCAAAATAAACTAGAGACTTTATTAAAGAGAAAACAAGAGAATAGAAGGAAAAATAAGGGAAAATAAACACAAAAATAACTCTAATACTACTCCCTAGGAGTGACATAAATGTCACTTATCAAATTCCCCCAAGCTAAACCTTTGCTCGTCCTCGAGCAAAGCTAAGGCAAAAGAGAACAAGATGGAATTATTGAAAGCAAAAGAAACAAAATAGAAACAAGGAGAAAGAATGTACACTAACTCACTGTCGTAGGAATCACGGTTGTTTTTAGCTACAACAAGCCCTTAAAACCCCAAAGTCGCCTATGAGGACAAGTGAGGTCTCGTGAGGGTTTCCCAAGAGCTTAACCCACAACTCTTGACAAAAACCAAGGCAAGGCAACAAAAACCAAAGGTAAAGAAAAAGAAACACGAAAAGAAAAAGCAAAACACAAGCTCATATACGGACAAGAGATAAGGACAAGTACTAATGAATGCAAACCTTTCTAAATGGACAAATGTATGCACGTTCCAAGATGTCAATGGTTGATTGAAACATAACACATGCTAAGCATAGAGAACTACTTAGGGCTCAATCCACCCTAGCCCCAACCAATCGGGCCACGTTCTCTCAACTAGCTTCAAATCAACCCTTAAGCTAGCTTCTCAAGATTCCGCGAAGGAACCGGAAAAATATAAAGAAATGAGAAAGTTGAGAAGGTAATCCCGACGTCTCAACTATGCATACTATTTCCATAGGTTTGAAGTCTATCTCCCTCCACCGTTCTTTTGACATAACCCACTAGAGTCTAAGGGTCTTTTTATTGGTTGTAACGTAAGGCTAAGGGTTAAGGCGGGGTAAAAATTTTAAATTTGGTGATATTTTCTAAGTGAAGCAAAAACTGCAGCCGACACTCAAAAATAACTCAAGAATCCACTAAATATCAAACAAAAATACCAATAATGCCATTCCCCAAAGCTTATTCAACACAAACACACAATATTCCCCCCAAGCTTGAACAAAGCATTGTCCTCAATGCTTAAACTAAGGAAGAAAATGAAACCAACTAAAATATTTTTGTTGTTTTTGTTTTTGTTTTTTTTTTCTCTTTTTTTTTCAAATATTTTTTTACTTTATTCATTGTCCTTGCCTTTTTCAAATTATGGACGGCTTTTTCTTGAAACTTCATTTGATTTCCATAAATTTGCATATTTCTTTACAAGCTCAACTCTAACCAAATCTCAAAGTGCTTCTAGTTTATGATCAACAACTCTAAACTTCAAACCTCACATGCCAATGCTTCACTAACTAAAGGGTTGGTAAACATAGGCCATTAGGTTTGTAATGTGGTTTAAACAAGAGCGGGAAACATAAGGCTCAAATTGGTTAGCAAGTAGGTTTATGAAAAATAGAAAATCAAATTTGTAACAAAACAAAAAGAAGATAAAGAAAAATGAGAAAGGAGTGCCCTTTTCCTCCCCTAGAGTGCTTCGGTCACGATCTTGGGAGCTATAAGTCAAAACAAGGATCAAGACATGCATAGCTAAGGATCCAAATGTGCCACACAACAAAGTGATGAAGGCTAGAACAATGTTACCTCACACGGGATTATAACTAAGCAAATACCAACCAAGGGTGCCAAATCCACTATAGAGAGCAACACCATCTTACCACATACCCGTGAACTAGGACTTCATGGATTCCTAAAAGTTCTTAACCCGGCTACCTTAGCATGTAATATCCTAGAGTCAACCAATGACACTCTCAAATCGTGCACACATTAACCACTTAGGAAGAAAGGCATTCAAGAGTAAACAAATCCAAAAGATATAATGTCCAAAATAAGTACAAACAAAACACATTTTGCTAAATTTGCCTTGAAGTAAACAAAAATCTTTTTGGATTTTCAAAAAGCATGAAAAACTTGGAAATGCGTATACTCAATGCATGACATATATGAATCAACATCCCACCAAACATGATAGAATACCCTCCCCCAAGCTTGAATGAGGCAACATACTCAAACATAGACCAAATAATCCATGGGAGGGGAAAAGGAAGAGATAAAACCACAAACCGACACATGTCCAACAAGGCATCAACCATTAGAGAAAGAGCAAGGAAAGATGTTACCGGATATTAGGTGGGTGTAAATACCCGCAAATGACCCAAATAAACCTTTCAAGACTAAATCCCTCTAGTATCGAATCTCGCCCTCCATGTGCTAGCAATTGCGGTGCCAATCTTCTTTGATTCTTGATCCAAATCAATGCACCAAAGTATACCAAGTCATGTACCTAGCAAAAGGCACACAAACATTTCCATGAGAGAAAATCTATTCTAAAAAGAAAAGAAAATGAAAGCAATAAAACACGGGTTACTTCCCGAGAAAGGCTTGCTTAACGTCCAAGCACGACCAAACTAGTAAATAACCCGACAAAGAACGCAAAAGCTTGTCATATGCACCGGAAAACATATCAAGAAATAGAGCATACGCGATGCTCATATGACAAGCAAACATAAAGTACAAGGAGACTTTATGTTTGAGAAAAGGGGGAAAAGAAATAGTAAAAGAATCAAAAGAAAAATCAATAAAATAAGAAGAAAAAGAAAGATAGGGAGGCAAACTATCCTCACAAAAATATTTTTGGTTGGCATTATAACTCTTTTCCTCATCAACAATAAAAGAGTTGGGGGCTTCGGAAGCATGAATAGGAAAAGGATTCCTAAGCGGTTCTTTGAGAAAAGAAGGGAGGAACATAGGATAGTAGGGGATATGGTTAAACCTTTGGGAGAAAGGTGTATGAGAAAGGGGAAAAGGGGTAGCTATTCCCTCACCACAAGGTCTCACATCACTAATGAGGGCATGGAAATCAATCATGGAATCCTCAAATGAAGAACCCTCACGATCTACATCTCCCTCAAGCTCAAAAACTCCAAGGGAATCAACCTTATCCTCCTTTTCACCACAATAGACAACTTTTCCTTCAACTATCTCAAAACCCAAGGTCCCAAAATCATGCATGAATGGAGGTAGATTCATCTCAAACTCATCTAAGTCCCAAGAAGCGTTCTCGATGAAATCATCCAATAATCTATAAGTCCTCATATGACTCTCGAAAAATATGTGGGACATTACCTCAAAAGAGTCTATATACTCGTAGATTGAAGGGTCACAAACATACACTTGAGACTCATCAAGATGGGAAAGAGGATTAGGATTTTCAAAATCAACACTCTCTTCATTCTCTACTCCTTCACCATCACTCGAATGCTCTCTAATGGGATTCTCACTCATATGGGGAAGAGAAGAAGAAGGAAGGGCATTTTCTTGAGAGTTGGCTAATTGGAGAATTTGGCTCTCAAGCATCTTCATTCTAGCTTCCACCTCCCTATTCTCAACTTCCCTCTCCCTATTCTCAACTTCCCTCATCTCGTTATACCTCTCCATCATCTCCATTATCTTCATTATCTTCTCTTCCTTCAAATTTTCCATAGAATTACCCTCATAAAAGGATTCATTAGGAGCATAAGGGAAATCATTTGGAGCCATGTAAAAACAAGAAGATGAGGAGGGAGGATCATTCACATTATATACATGAGCATCATCATATTGGGGAAAGGGGGCATAATCAAGCAAATGAGATTCATCATCAACAATAGGAGAAAAAGAGTTGAAATCACTTGTACTAGGTTCACATATAGGATCACAAGACAAATCATGGGGATTCATGCCACCAATAAAACTATTATCACATTGAGAATCAAAATTAGCAACATTACATGCCCTATTGCGTACATCCTTAGCGAACCGTACAAAAAAGCTCCAAGCACTATGAACCGTTAATGCTTGAAATTCACCATTAAACCTACTTTCAACTTCATATTTCGTTTGTTCATTCATGCCATAATAACAAATCTCACAAGCTTCACAAGGATTACAACCACTATAGTTCAAAAACTCTACAAGTCTTTGGAAATAGACATAAAAAGGCTCACCATCATATTGAGGAAAAGAAAAACGTGCCATTTTTCAACAACAAAAACAAAACAAAGAGAATAAAAATAAATCAAAGGAAAAATATATACAATGGACTAGTCTCAATAAGATAACACAACGGTAATGGAAGCCGTTCCCTGGCAACGGCGCCAATTTGACAAGGGAATAAACGCGTCGTCAATTGTCTATCCCTAGATCAAATACAATTTATACAACCTAAACAAACCTAATACGAGTATAAGGCAAGCATAGGGGTCGAACCACAGAGAACGGTTAAACACCACCAAATGTTATCAACAATTAAGCTAGTCCGGAATAGGAGATAAATAAACTAAAGTCTAAATATGCTAAAACAAGAAATAAAACATTAAGGGAAATGGTTTAGGTATAACATTCACTTGAACATAAACAAAAGCATAGAAGTTGAATTAATTATGAACTAAACATGCTCAAATATCGATATAAAAGAGTCCAATCTAGCCGCCTTCCGGGGTCAATTGGCTTCTCCTAACATAGCCTCTATGCTTCCACATTAGAACCATATACTAGGAGGTACTATCAAATAACAATCGATAATAATGAACCTTAACTAAGTCAACTTCCGTTCCTTGTTAGCAAAGATTCACCTTTAATCAACCAACAATGTGCACTTGCAAGAAGACTAAAGAATATCAAGCATATAAAGACTTTAATCACAAATAAATCAACTCTAAACCTAGAACATGCTCAAAATCCAACTACACCACAACCATCCCCTTAATGGGGAAATTACTCACTAATCATGATAATAACAAGATTAATTAACAAATAACCAAGAATCAACATGATTAACAAGTAATACCAACAACTAAAACAATAATAAAAATAAAGCAATAAAAATAGAGGAGAGAGAGTTAGAGATTCTCATTGATTGAAGATGTAAATCAATAGAAAAGATGATCAATTTCTTCTTCAAAATCCAAGTTCAACAATGGTGAAACCCTCACTTTCTCTCTCTAAACTACCCTAATCCTAAGTAAACCTAGAGAGAGAAGCTCTCCTAAAACTAATTAGAGAGAAGAAAATAGCTAAAATTGTTCTCCTTCTAATTACCCCAAAAATGGGTATTTATACTAACTTCATAAAACTAGGAAAAATAGAAAGATAAAAGAAGAAAATAAATAAAGAAAGAAAAGGAAGTAAAAAGAAAATAAAAGAGAAAAGAAATAAAAGAGAAAAGAAAAAAAAGAAAAGGAAAATAGAAAAAGGGAATAAAAATGAAATAAAATTAAAAGAAAATAAAAATCCACAAATCCCCCAAAACCATCAGACGATTTTCTTTCTCTCTCTTCGACTTAGCTGCTCAATTCTCCATTGAAGTGCATCACTATCCATCACCGTTCGATCATAGCAATTCATCATCGAATCACAACCATTCAACATCATTGCATATCATTGAGCATCAATCAAGGTTGTTGATCTTCATTAATAATCACGTGCAAAGCTCGTGATGTGGTTCAAATTGAACCCCGATTTACGCGCCCGCGAAGACACCGCGCAGAGGTCGCGCAAACTTACTGCCTCAACTCTTAATTTCGACTCCAGTTGTGCGCCTTCTGACAGGGCTGCGCGGCCGCGAAGCTCCAATAAAATTGGGGCTAAATTGAGGTGTTGAGCAGAGGGCTGCGTGGTGTTGGTTGACGCTCGTTGCTGTTGTTGTTGTTATTGGTGGTTGTGGGGTGGAGTTGCGTGGTGGTTTTGTGGCGGTGGTTGGTGCTGGTGTGTGTGGTGTTGCTGCTGATTGTGGCTGGTGTAGGTGGCAGATTTAGGCTGGTGCGAAGGTGGTAATTGGTGGTGGCAGGTGCTGGTGGTTTCGGTGATGATTGGAGGTGGAAGCTGCGGCTGGGAGCAGGGGAAATAAAAGGTGTGGTGGTTGGTTAGTGCTGGCGGGATTGGTGTTGTTTTTGTTGATGTTGGTGATGGTGTGACTTGTGAGTGAGAAGCTGGAAGCAGGGGAAGAAGGAGAGTTGGTGTGTGTGTGGTGTAGGATAAGGTGATGGTGTGGTGAAGGTTTAGCTGGCAGCTGGGGTATTGGTTAGGGGCAGCTGCTTGCTTGTGAGCTTGTGCCTCGAACCTTGGACTCGGACCTTGAACCCGAACCTCCGACCTCCGAGCACGATCCTACACAACCAAATAAACATAAGGGAGAATCGGGACAAAGAATAAAATAAATAAAATAGAAATAAATAAAATGAAAATAGAAAATGGACGAAATAAAATAAAACCAAGACAAATAAAATAAAATAAATAAAATAAAATAAAATAAAATAGGAAAATAGACTAAAACTAATAAAATAAAGAAAATAAACTAAAACACACCAAAATTACCAAAATAAACTAGAGACTTTATTAAAGAGAAAACAAGAGAATAAAAGGAAAAATAAGGGAAAATAAACACGAAAATAACTCTAATACTACTCCCTAGGAGTGACATAAATGTCACTTATCACCTGGAGGTTCTTTTTGAACATCCTCACAGATTTCTTTTCAGTAGGAACTTCTACCATCCTAGCAGAAGTTTCTCTCCACTTGTTGAAGAAGGAAGTGAATCCTTTGTTCTCTTTTTAGAGGAGTCTGATACTGAACGACAAGTTCCCGGCCGAATGAGGAAATGGAGGAGGACACTGCCGGCATTAGCCAGCAGGCCCCTAACTTGGACAATAGCTCTAATGATGACTCTGATTCATCATCTTCTGACAACGCCTCCATTAACTCGGAGGAGGCGCGCTCAAAATTAGACGTTGCTAGAGAGTCCCAGTCAGCGGACAGGGGAGAAGGATGGGCATAGCCGTCTGCTTCGCGCCGGCTGAAACGTGCTCCTTATTATTTGCATTTTCGCAAAGGCAGGCGGAAGAAAATGATGGAGGACTTTGCGAAGTTCATTTCCAGCCATGTCATGGGACATGTATTTCTTCTTTCTATGTCTTACGCTAAGGATAAATTCGTCTAGCCAGAGAAGGCCAGCTACGACGACCAATGTTTTGGCTGCTATGAGGTGGCCATTCTAGCTAGTCTTCGCTTCCCTCTCCATCCGACTGTGGAGAGAATTCTAGAGGGATATTAACTAGGTATCTGGCAACTAGCCCCCAACTCTTGGGTCAACATCCTAGGCTACATTGCTGCCTGTGAAATGTTGGAGGTGGATCCCTTCTTTGAGGCATTCGCTCATATGCATTGTTTGAGCAAAACCCCCCAATCCAACGGAGCCGGATGGTACACCCTTATTATCCATAAGGGTTTTATAATGACGGTGGGGAAGGAGAACAAATGGAAGGACTGGAGGACAAAATTCTACATAGTCTCCTCCTCCGACCGCCTGCACTATAAGAGATACAACCGGTGGAACCGAAACCGTCCTCTCCTCGCTAGGAAGAAAGCCTTGCCGCCTGTCCCAAGGAAGGTGCAGGAGGAGATACTGGATCGAGGCCTACTCACCCCGGAAAGCTACATTCCCCATCATGAGTGGCTATTTGACGGGACGTTTTTGGCCACTTGCGGTCTTAGTACTGAGAGGCCGAGAGGTAGTAGGCCGCTTGGCTTTGTTTTACTTTGCTGATCTTGATTCTTTATTTAGTTTTTAACTCTTAATTTTTGTGTAGACAAAGCAATGGAGAAGCTCTTGTCCACCAAGAAGCTGGCTTCACATTCTGCAGTGTATTACCGTTCGTCCATCTTGGGCAAACGGACTAACGAGGAGCAGCCGTCAGGCGGAGCCCTTAAGGTGAGGAACTTTCCCACTATACTTGGATTGAGTTTTATTGAGATCACCGGTATACTAACTTGTGCATTCCATGTAGGGTGGTTCGTGAAAACCTTCTCCCTCCAAACAGCCAGACCCAAAGCTTCAAAAGTAGTCGGGTGGTGATGTTGGCACTTCTGGGAAGCTCAAGAATCACATAGCCCATAAGCATGGGAAAACTCATGACGGCTCCACCCCCAACAGGACGACCTTGAAGCCGGATGCCCCTAGGGTATCAAAGAGTGGCAAGCCACTCAATGCTATTGTCGGCTTAGTAGCAGGCGGAAGCAAAGCCACACAGGAGGAGGAGGCGGAAGGTATCATCACTTTAACCATTTTTTAGTATGGTAGGAATAATAGTCACTAAAAGGTTTTTTAATTCATGTTTGTTTGATCTGGAAGAGGTTCCGCAGAGGCCGACTGTCCTACAGATGGCCAAACAGATGCTCAGGGCGCTTGATCCTGAAGACAAGGCGTCTGTCCGAGGAGTCGGCTCCCTCAACCTCGACGCCATCTTGGCGCTTCATTGTGTGGTAGGATACTTGTGATTTTTATCCTGAATAATGAGTATAGCCGCTTCATACTGACCATTCTCACTGTTGGCCGAATGCAAGCTATGCTGTGCATGAACGGGCTTAAAAGGCAAATCCTCGACAAGTCCAAATAGGTAACGACTGCTAAAGCTCGGGCCGTTATGAGTGTCATTTATGGAACTCATTTGTTCTCTTTTAGGGTTATTTTAGATTGCTTTTATAGCTCTTTTCATTCCTTTTTCCTTAGTTTTGCTCTTTATTTCTTTAGTTGATTTTCCATTTTCGTACATTTCTTTGTTTATTTTGTCTTTTTCCTTTTTATTTGATTGTTTTATTTCATTTTCATGCTAAGATCGTTCTCCAAGGATTCCTGAGTTTTCTTCCCGGGTTTTGCATTGATTGGGATGCTTAATGTCTTCCATTTGAAGCCCAAGTATGGAGATGTGCAAGTTCCAAGTTTCTTTAGGTCGTGCATTCAAGCCGCGGGGGCACCAATTTTGGTGTTGAACCCACCATTAAGGTGTTTAGAATCTGCCATGGTCGTGTTCCTCAAGCACACCAAGTGGAGCTCACGAGGAGCGTCAAGTTGAAGGGGAAGAGAGCTGCCCTGCTCTCAAGTGCGGGGCACGCGCGACAATGGCGCGGCCGCGTAGTGTGGTGGCGCGGTCGCGCCATGCCGCGCCTGTTGCTTCCCCTATTCCATACCCT
Organism: Chenopodium album; assembly: GCF_948465745.1. NCBI lineage: Eukaryota > Viridiplantae > Streptophyta > Magnoliopsida > Caryophyllales > Amaranthaceae > Chenopodium > Chenopodium album. The sequence continues at coordinate 24,535,066 of NC_137850.1, read as the reverse complement.
CTTTTGCGCGGTTGCGCATCTTCTGTAAGATGGATGCGCCTGTACGGGTCTATTTTGGACGATGTATCCAACTTCTCTTTGTTAGATTTACTATATATAGATATTTCTTCTATTTTTAGAGAGAGAATGGATTAGGGAATTAACTATAGAATTTGGAGATTAGACATTTTCATTAGAGAAGAATTTTAGAGAAAGAAACTCATGGTTGATGATTGATGACTGATTCTAAGCACATTTCCTTTGATTTGATCAAAGTTTGTAAGGATTTCTTTTACTTTAATGCAATCTTTAGATTTTGATTTCAATTGTTTTGTTGTTTGTTCAAGTTTATTGATTAGTTGATTGAATTTGTTTGATTGAAATGATGATGATGAATTTTTTGATTTGCTTATTTTTTATTTCGATTTATTCCATTGATAGTGAGTAGTTTACTTCCTTGGGATGCGGTAAAGCATGTTTGCGTGATGGATCATATCTAATTGGGGGATTTTGATTAATTTAGCATTGTGATTAAATTGGTTGGTTGATTTGTGCATGTGCGTGATTAGTTAAAGTGTAGCTAACTTTAATTATCATACTAGATTGCATTGTGTGCCTACATTGATACGGACCATTGATTTGTAGCTTGCATTTGTCGATTGAGCTTGGTTAGTGACGTTCCTAGTTAGAATCTTTCGTAGTTGGCGCTAGCTAGACCTCTAGGAGATAGCTTGTTGAGCTCTTTTGATTGCATTGTCCATTTTCACTCGCAATACTCGATTTAATCAATCTCCAATCCGATTAGTGTGTGTGCATTGCAAATACATGTAGATCCTAAATCCCTAGTGTCTTGATATATTTATTTACTTTGTTTGATTAGTTGAATTAGATAACCTACACTACCATTTTACCTTTTGAAGTAGCTTGACATTGGCTGTAGCAAGCTTCCCCCCCATTCCTAGTGGTTCGACCCGAGCTTGCCCTATTACTAGGTGTAGGTTTGGTTATAAATTTAATTTGATTGGAGGAATTTTAGTTTCCAACGACCTAGAATCCACCCTCCATCAAAACGGCGCCGTTGCCGGGGTGTGGCATAGTTGTTTGTTATTGTTGTTGAGTCTATTTCATTTCATTTCAAAAATATTAAAATATTTTTCTCTTTTAGGCTACACTTGTAGCCGTGCTACTAATTGTTTCTTTGAGATTGTATGCATAGGATAAGAGGAAGGACTTAAGTACCTTATGATCCGGAAATTGAGAGGACAATTGCAAGGATAAGAGTTGCTAGACGTTCTTTGAGTTCTAGCCCTTAAAGTGAAGAAGAACCACAACAAAAAGAACAAGCAAGCATGGGAGAAAATCTAAGGGTTTCTTTGAAGGAGTTAGGAACTCCCGGTGCATATAGATTTGAGAGTGGTATTGCTCCACCTACAACACCGGGAAAATGACTTTGAAATAAGGCCGGAAACGATCACCTTGATAGAAAGGCGAAAATTTAGTGGGGCCAAGCATGAAAGTCCACTCAATAATCTCAAGGAGTTCAAAAAGTATTACAACACTATCAAAGTGAATGGAATTTCCCAAGAATTCATCCGCCTCAAGCTTTTTCCCTTTTCCCTCATAGAGCTTACCTTAGAATGGCTAGACAAGGAGGTCAAGCTGAATTCTCTAAGGACATGGGACGAAGTAACCAAGGAATTTTTATCCCATTTCTATCCACAAAAGAAAACGACGGAGGCTAGAGCTTTAATTCAAGGTTTCATGCAAAAGCCTAGTGAAATTCTCTATGAAGCATGGGAGAGGTACAAGGAGTATCAAAGAGAATGTCCTCACCACGGAAATCCTACATACCAAATTATTCAAATCTTCTATGGTGGCTGTAGTCCTCAAGGAAAGTCATGTCTAGATGGAGGAGCCGGAGGTCCCATTATGAATAAAATGGAGGAGGAAGTGGTAGACATAATTGAAGACGTAGTGAGGTACTATAGAGCTTGGAAAGATGGAGAAAGGGAGTCAACTAGCAAGAGTAGCTCTTCGGTGTACTCGATTGATCATCTAAATGCAATCAACAATCTATCCTCACAAATGACAAACTTGGGGAAGGACATGTCCGCTATTAAGGCAAAAATGGAAAGTGCTATCTCCCAAGTTTCGAATCTTTCCTCCCAATCTAAGGGGAGAGGTATGTCTTCTAATTCTCAACCCTCTCCCTCTTCTAGTAACATGCCTAGTGGATGCTTGTTTTGTGATGTTTGTGGATCGTATGATCATGATACTTCTAATTACCCTCATGCATGTATGGATGTTTGTGATGATCAAGATGGAAATATGAATGATGATGTGAATTATGTGTCAAACAATAATGATTGTAGGTTTGAGAATCAAAGAGATCAATGGAATAGGAATTACAACAACCATGGGAATTTTGACAACTATAACCAAGTGGTGGTAATAGGAACCAAGGGAACCAAAATTCTTGAGGTAACTATAATAACCAAGGTTATAGTAGCCAAAATCAAAACCAAAATTATGGTAATCATAACCAAGGTTATGATAACCATAATCAAGGTTATGGTCAAAATCAAAATAGGGGTAATTGGAACAACCAAGGTAGGGGAAATTTTCAAAACAATGCTTAAAGGGGTCCCCCACCCGGTTAGTTCCAAAGACCCAAGGTGATAATTCCTATGCTCAACCCTCATCTTCTAGAACTAACTTGGAGGGGATTATTGAAAACCAAACAAAAATTTTGGACACTTACATGACAGTGAGTGACAAGAAATTTAATGAGATGATGACACATAACAAAATGCTTGGGACCCAAATCACTCAACTAGCGAATACCTTGAAAGATTATGCTAGCCCTTCTTCATTACCTTCTCAAGGAGTTGATCTTAAGAAACCCATCTATTCTATTACCACAAGGAGTGGAAAAGTGCTTAAAAAGAGAGTTTCTAGGATGAGTGAGGAGGATGAGAAGAGGAGTGACTCAAGTGAGAAAGAAGAGAACGATGTGTCAAAGAATGTGAGCAAAGAGGAAGCTCAAGAGAAAAAGAAGAGTATTGAGAAAGTGAAGGAGGAAGTGAGAAAACCCAACCTTCCATACCCCCAAAAGTTTTTGAGGAACAAAATTGATGAGCAATTTGGAAGGTTCCTTGATATGTTGAAGGAAGTTATTCTTTCAATCCCTATCACCGAATGCATGACCCAAATTCCTATATACTCCGAATTTCTTAAGGATATCTTGAGTGGCAAGAGAGAGTGCAGTGAGATAGATTTGGTAAAGGTTGGGGAGTGTTGTAGTGCTTTGATTCACAATGACTTACCCAAAAAGATGAAAGACCCGGCAATTTCTCCATTCCTTGCAAAATTAAAGTAAATTTATTTGAAAATGCATTATGTGATCTTGATGCTAGCCTTAGTATCATGCCTTATTCCGTCTTCAAGAAGCTTAAGCTAGGAGAGCTTCTTCCTACCGACACAACTTTGTAATTGGCCGATAAATCCATTAAGTTTCCCAAGGGAAGGGTTGAGGATGTTCCCCTTAAGATAGGTTGTTTTTACTATTCCCTAGATTTTATTGTGCTTGAAATTAAAGAAGATGAACACATACCTATCATTCTAGGGAGACCTTTCTTAGCTACTTCGGGAGCTTTAATTGATGGCCTAATCACTTTAAGAGTTAGTAGCAATAAGGCAAGTTTTGAGCTAAAACTCATGCATGAGTCCTTGTCCTTTGTTAATGGAACCATGTGTGTTAATTCCCCTCGCTCCATTGATAATGTATACATGATTGACTCTTCAACTAACGATGTTCTTGAGATTTTTGATGATGTGCTTTTGAGTTTTGATTGCAAGAAGGTTAGTGAAGAGAAAAAGGAGTTTTCCAAGCCCATGGACGAGGAGGAGATTGACATTCCTCATTGGTTTGCGCTTTACCCTCAAGAGGAGGAGGATGATTCCAAGAGTGTGAATGGTGAGAAACCATCTACTAGAAGAACAAGGCAAAGAAGAAGGCGAGAGCTTCTAGGAAGAAAAGGATGAAGTTGAAGCAAGAGAGGCTTGCTTTTGAGGTTTCATCAAGTGAAGTTTCATCTAGCAACAATGTGCGGTTGCTAAAAATTGAAGAGGAGTTTGTTCCATCCGGTACTTTGAACAAGGTGGTGTTCTTTGACCCTCCATGATTTGGAGGAAGGGTCGAGCTAAGAACCTTAAGCAAGCGCTTCTCGGGAGGCAACCTGGTTTTCTAACCCTTTTCTTTTAATTTCTACTTTTCTTAATTTTCTTTCTTTTGTTTTCCTTTCTTTCACTTGTTTTCTATTTGGATTGATAGGTTAAATTCATGGGAATTGGATTATTTCAAGCGAGCATAAGCAATGGAAAGGTGTTTCGTATTATTGATGAGAATATGTTCGATTTTATCGAATTTTGAGGTAAAAGGGTAAGGTACATCGGGATTGAGTTGATTAAGATTTCCAACAATTTTGGTGAACTTTAAGGTTTCAAGATGTTTGAGTTGAATTAAGGTGAAGGAGAAATTGATGTGCAAGTGTGCTCTCGTGCTTGCGTTCTAGTAAATTTTAATCATGAACAAGTGATTTTTGAAAAAATTCCTATGTGATTTTTTTTCTTCCCCCTCGTGGGTATCACTTGATCATGACGCTCGTGAGCGTCGATGAGAAAACAAGCACGAGAGTAAGCACAAGAGGGAGCAAGCCCCCCCTGGCCTTGGCTGGTGCGCACGCATAGTGTATGTGCACGTACGCACCAGCAGGGGCAGAGTTGCCCTCTTCTTTTTGAAGAACCGAGCAACAATTTCAAGAAAGGTAGCCGCAGTTGCGCGACCACGCGAGAAACGGGCACGGGCTCGCACCTGGGCAGCGCCGAGCCTCTATTTCTTTTCTTTCTTCTTTCTTTCCCTCATTTCCCTCAACCTCATTCTTGCACGCACAACCCTCATTCTCACTCTAAAGAATTGAGACCCTACCTCCATTTCTCACATATTTCATCCTCAATTCATTGAAAATCCATCAAAAATCAACATTTTCCTTCTACAAATTCATCCTCTACAACAATAATCATACTACTTTCTTCCATTTTCAATCTCCAATCTCTTTCCTCCATTAAAGACCAAATTTGGGGCTTTTCGATTTGGTGGGAATTGGTGGCTAATTCTTGTTCAATCTTACTTCTAATATGGTATAATCATCTTCTTAAACTCTTATTTACATTTTTATATCATATTGTTGCAAGAATTTGATTGTTTATGGTTGTGAATAGTAGTAGTATGTGTCTTGATGAATTTGTTGATTGAATGTGATATTTGGTTGATTATTTGTGTTGATTGTGATTGATTTTTACTCACATTGTGTTGTTGTATGTTTGTGAAGAAAATTTGGTTTAATTGGTGGTGATTGTGAGAAGTTGAAAATTTTGACTATTGGTAGTAAGGTGTTGTTTGTGTGATTGGTGTTATTGGTTAAGGAGTTGCGATATTGGTGATTGGAAGTGTTTTGTGGTATTTTGTGGTGTTTGTGGTGTTGATTGATTGGATTTTGAGTTGATAAATTTAGGGGAAACACAATGTCAAAGCTTGTTCGAGTCTTTTCCTCTATGAAATGATGAACCAACATCACAATTGAAGAACCTTCTTCAAACCCCTATACTTCCCAAACACGAAAACCTACTACTTTGCCTAAGATAAAAATCAATGACCCAATCCAAAAAGCTCGATATGCCAAGCTAAAAAAGAAGCGATCCCTTAAACCCTCTCGACTCTACTTTCAACAAGACATGATCAAATTGGGTATTGATGAGGATATGAGGGAATTGTTTAGCAATCTTCGCATGAGCACCTATGTGAGCACGTGCTACCATACCTACCTTAAGCCAACTTTGAAATTTTTGGCTACGGTTTCATGTGAAGTGGTAGAGGATGATAACTACCGGGTCAATTTTTAACTTTTCAACATTCATCATGATCTTTCTCTTGTCGAGTTCAATGCGGCACTCGATCTTAATCCGGGGGTAGATGTCTTGCACCCCGAGTTCTTCTTCAAGAATGAGTATGACCAAAGATCCTGGTAGGATAATATATCGGAAGAAGGCGATTTCATTACTCGGTATGCCGCAATAAGCAAGGTATTCCAACCGTGTCTAAGGGTTCTTCATAGGCTTTTGGGATATTCAATAATCCCTAAGCAAGAATTAGGAAAGATGAGTCAATTGGAGCTCTGGATACTTTGGTTCGCTACTAGAGTACCGGGGTCATTTGAACTTAGGGTACATGTTCTTGAGATATTGCAAGGGGTTGCAAGAAAGGGAGTCTGGGGAGATCCCTTGTGGTAGTATGGTTACGAGGCTCGTGACCAACTTTCATGTCATCGATGTACGCCTCTACATTTCTCCCAATTTGATTAATGAAGACCGTATTAATCATTCGTTGGAAAGTAGCAGGCGCATTCTTCAAGCCAAATGACATCATGGTATAATAGAATAACCCCTGATCAGTGATGAATGCCGTCTTTTCTTGATCCTTTTTCCACAAGGGAATCTAGTTGAAGCCTGAGTAGGCGTCCATAAAGCTCATCAGGGCATGTCCGGCTGTAGAGTCGACCAGACTGTCGATCTTTGGAAGTGGGTAACTATCCTTCGGACATGCTCTGTTCAAGTTAGTGTAGTCAACGCACATGCGCTAGGTACCATTCAGCTTCTTCACGAGCACAAAATTCGAAACCCAGTCAGGGTAGTTACATGGCGGAATAAAAATAGCGTCTAACAGCTTTTTTACTTCGGCGGCTACCGCCTGACTTCTCTCCTCGCCATGATTTATTTTCTTTTACCGGATGGGCTTCTGTTTTTTATTCACGGTGAGTTTGTGGACAGTAAGATCCGAGCTGATGCCTTGCGTCTCTTTCACTTCAAAGGCAAAAATGTCTTCGAATTCTTTTAGTAGATGGTGCAAGTCTGCACCCATCCTTACAAAGGCAACCGTCCCCACCTTAATTGTCCCCAACTACGAAAAATTCCTTAAAGACATTTTGAGTGGTAGGAGGACTTGTGATGGTGTAGAGACGGTGAACTTGACCGAGAATTGTAGTATAATCATAATGAACAAGATGCCACCAAACCTAAAAGACCCCGGAAACTTTTCCATCCCTTGTTCCATTTATAAAATGCAAATTAAGAATGCCTTGTGTGACCTAGGAGCTAGTGTTAGCCTTATGCCATATTCGGTGTACCAAGGACTTGAGCTAGGGGAACTCTTACCTACTAACACCACTTTACAATTGGTCGATAGGTCAATTAAGTTTCCTAAGGGTAAGGTAGAGGATGTCCCTTTGAGGGTTGGAAAATTTATTATTCCGGTGGATTTTGTGGTGCTTGAGATGGACGAAGATGCCAACATTCCTATCATTCTAGGGAGACCATTCCTTGCTACTTCGGGTGCTTTGATAGATGTGAAAAGTGCTAAAATTTCACTCAAAGTAGGGGATGAGGTGATAAAATTTGATTTGAATGATAGTATGAAGTATCCAAGTTCTTCTTTAGAAAATTGCATGTTGATTGATTCTCTTGATAATGTTGTGTCTTCTATGCACGAGCAATTGCTCACTTCTAACGATGCTCTTGAGAATGTTTTGTTGAATAAGGACAAGACAGGTGCTCCTAGCAAGGAGATGGCTTTGTATGAAGATGTGCTCAACGGAAGCCTTGAGGATTTTTAAGAGCGAATGTGTATGAGCATTTCTAGCCAAGAAGCGTTACAAGTGGCTACATCAAAGGAAGGTAAAGGTGTTCCAATGGTTGAGCTCAAACCTCTTCCATCACACCTTAGGAATGAATTCTTAGGACCCAACTCCACCTATCCCGTAATTATTAGCTCTTACTTGAGTGAGCGCCAAGCTCAAGAGTTGTGTGATGTTTTGATAAAGTACCAAGGTGCTTTGGGTTATACCATTGATGACCTCAAAGGTATAAGCCCCGCTTTATGTACACATCACATAACCCTTGAGGAAGGTGCTCTACCTTCTATTGAGAGACAACGAAAGCTACACCCCCAAATGGGAGAGGTAGTGAAGAAAGAGATCACTAAAGTTTTGGATGCGGGAATTATATTCCCCAGCTTAAGTTCTAGGTGGGTCTCTCCCGTTCATGTTGTCCCAAAGAAGGGAGGCATGACCATCGTCGAGAATGAGAAAGGTGATCTCATTCCGACAAGGACGGTCACGGGATGGAGGATGTGTATAGACTATAGACGTCTAAACACGTCCACCAAGAAAGATCACTTCCCCCTTCCTTTTATTGATCAAATGCTTGAGAGACTAACGAGGGACAAGTTCTATAGTTTTCTTGATGGTTATTCGGGATTTTTCCAAATCTCTATCCACCCGGATGACCAAGAGAAAACAACCTTCACTTGTCCATATGGTACATTTGCTTATAAGAGAATGTCGTTTGGCCTTTGTAATGCTCCCGCAACATTTCAAAGATGCATGATGAGTATATTTGGAGATATGTTGGAGGAGGAAATGGAAGTGTTTATGGATGACTTCTCCGTGGGCGGTGTTTCATTTGAGGCATGTCTTGAAAACCTTGAGAAATGTTTGGCAAGATGTGAAAAGGTGAACTTGGTTTTGAATTGGGAGAAGTGTCACTTTATGGTGGAGGAAGGCATAGTCATTGGCCATAAGATTTCTCACAAGGGGATAGAGGTGGACAAAGCAAAAATTGAGGTTATGATAGGGATGCTCGGGAGCATGAAGATCGATCGAGCAAGCAAGGGAGCTAAGCCTCGTGCATCACAGCAAGGGTGCGTATGCGCAGTCCCTTTTGTGTGTGCGCGCACACCCAGCTGTGCGTGGGCACGGGGTGGTTGGTGCGTGTGCACGGAATGCTCTGCCCCCTCCTGTGCGTGCGCACGGGGAGGTGGTGCGTGAGCACGGCCTGCTCTGCTTTCCTTCGCTCGTTTTATTATAAAATAGCCTTGGCCTTTCTATTTTAGAGGACGATTTTTAAGTTTAGCTTAGACTTTCTATCTCATATCTTAGCTTAGGTTTAGAGCTTCTCTCTATAGTTTTAGGGTTAGTTTAGGAGTAGATTTAGTGAAAGAAAGTGAGGAATTTCAATGATGATTAAGAGATTTAAGATTCAATGGTGACAATTGTATTGAAGATCTTCTCTATTATCAATGAGAATTTCTAACTCCATCTCATTTTATTGTTTTGTTTGATTTCATGTTTGTTTGGCTTGGTTTTGATATTGGATTCTTGATTAGTGTAATGATGATTCATGAGTATTTGTATGGCTAGGAATTGGGTGAAACTTGTATGATTGATTGATTGTGAATAATTTGGGAATTATGTTGATTAATTGTAGAGAATAAAGTGATTAATGAAGGTCTGCATGTGTGTAATTCGATTAGGCCTTGAGAATTATGCTAGATTGCATTGTAATTGCTAATGACACGACCAATTGATTTAGGAATTGTAATTATTGATTGGTTTGGATTGTGATTCTCTTAGTTTGTTATTCATAGTGAACCCTAGCTTAACAATTAGGAGATAGCTCTTTGATTCCAATTGATAGCTCTTGTCATTAGTCTACACAACCTTTGATTGGCATGCTCTTCTCAAGGTGTTGCAATTGTCATGATTACTTGTTGATCCCCATTCCTAGTGTTTCATTAGTTTGCTTGCTTGTTTTGTTAGTTGTTAGTGTTACCTCTTACCTTCGATTTCGACCTAGCTTAAGCGCATAATTGAGAGCGCTTGAACATTACCGTTCCTTAGGGTTCGACCCTTGACTTACCTCTATACTCGTATTTGGGTTTGTTAAGTGTTTATAAATTTGTTTTCCTCCAGGGGAGATTAGATAATGACCTACATTTTCCCTACGTCAAGAAGCTGCCGTGGTGCGGCGACTTCCACCATGGCGCGACACCTAGCGCTGTGTCACGGTGCACTCCTTTTCCCGAAATGCGTCCAAATTCATAAACATGTGAGGAAAATGCGGAAAGTACACGAGAAAAGCACCGTGACACGTTGTAGATTACCGTGTCACACTAATATGCACCGTGCCACGTCATCTTTTGCCGCGACGCGGCATTTTAGCTACTGTGCGGTAATTCTAGTTTTTTACGCATTTTTAAAACTACGATAACTTTTGATCCGTAACTCGGAATAAGGCATATAATATATCATTGGAAAGCGTATCAAGTGTACTTTCTAACCCAATTAAATCTGGTAAAAATAATTTTTAGATTTTAAGATATGGTGATTTTAGTGAAAGGGTTTCGGTTTTGGGCCGAATTTAGTACTTCGCTCATATCTTCTTCGTTTTAAGTCGGAATTGGCTTATGATATGTTGTTGGAAATCTTATTTCAAGGCCTATCCAACCAATTAATAATTGGATTAAAATTATAAGGCCACAAAATGAGTTTCTCTCGGTTTTGTGATGTGGACACGAAAAGTGGAAAGTAAGTTATGGTTTAGGGAAATGAGCTAGGAATTGGATTGGTTTATGAAATGTATTGAATAGAAATATGGATTAAAAAATCTAAAGATTGTACTCAATCGACCAATAATGGCAGTGAATGGTTGTTCATCATCGAGTTTGGAGACATTTTTAGGTGTCTACAGAAGCCCCCACTTTGACTGAGTTTGTAGAAACGTCAGTTTCGAAAATGATAGCCAAAGTAGTTGATAAGGATGGAGAATTATTAAGACGTTCTGCGATCCTAAATCACTCTTTATACGTCGATACCTGCAGAAAAATGTTAGTTCTACAGATAAAAGAGTAAAGGGATAGAATGCTTATCTGACACCGGTGTATCGATGGAAAATATGTTCGATAGTATCTGACACCAGTGTATTAGTGACAAATGAGTTCGGTAGCTTTCTATGCTTGAAGAAATCCACCGGATGATGTTTGTTGAGATACTTTCCATGCTTGAGGAAAGTCGACACATGATATAATCGCTGACTTACAAACGACAATTTTCCATGCTTGAGGAAAAATTTGTTTGATGATGAGATTGCAAGTCTCTATGTATCGAGAACCTTGCATCGTGAATCGTCTTCTCATGGGAGATGATCACTAAAAATGATGATGGTTCAATTGTCCCGAACGTGGTAGTTGGTTCGATTGTCCCCGAACATGGGCTGTAAATGGTTCGCTTTGGGTTGTAGATGGTTCGCTTGTCCTAGAACGTGGGTTGTAGATGGTTCACTTGTCCTCGAATGTGGGATGTAAATGGTTCTCTTGTCCCCGAACGTGGGCTATAAATGATTCGCTTGTCCCCGAACGTGGACTGTAAATGGTTCGCTTGTCCCCGAACGTGGGCAGTAATTGATTCGATTTTCCCTGAACGTGGGATGTAGATGAATCTATTGTCCCCGAACGTGGGTTGTAGATGAATCTATTGTCCCCGAACGTGGGTTGTAGATGTTTCGCTTGTCCCCAAACGTGGGCAGTAGATGGGACCTGCAAAAATAAATTTTCCAAGGGACTCGTATATATTGTGACTGACTGGCTTGACCAAGCTTGACTTGACTTGCCAGGGCATGACATGTGTATGACTTGTGAGTGTGTGTGTATGTGTATGATTTGAGTGTGTGTGCAGACACAAGCAAACGAAGATGCAAAAGCAAAAAATTTCCGTCATTTTTGTCATGAGTGGAGGGTACCGACTTTCTCCCGAAAAAGAAAGACGTGAAAAAAAGTTTTGTTTTTGATTTTCCCTCGATGAAAAAATTTTGAAAAAGTTTTTGAACATCCTCAAAAGAAAAGACGTGAAAAAGGGAAGAAGTTTTTAACTTCCTCGATGAGCAAGACGAAATGAATCGTATGGATTGAATTTCTTATCTTGAAAATAATGTATGCATGATGCATGTTCTTAGGCTAGGAGGCTAAGGACAATTACACCATGTGACACGAGAAATGAATGAACTTAGGTCATGGGGCTAAGCATCATATGTGGTGTAAAGAAACGATCTTGAATGTCACTTAGGTCTGGAAGCTAAACACGTAAATAGATGAAGTGATTATTGCATAATGAATGTTGCTTAGGTCAAGGAGCTAAGCACGATATGCTTTTTATGATTACAAATCATTGATATATAAATGTTGCTCAGCACATTATGTAATGCGTGAAACAATGAACGTTGCTCAAGTCAAGAAGCTAAGCAAGTATATATAATGTTTCTTCTAATGAATGTTATCTTGAAAGATGCTGACGCATGCGCGGTAAGGAAACAAGATTTCATGATAAAGGGTTCCTAAGGGAAAGATGATACGGCTATGTATTTGTGAAAGAAGTAAATGAAAGTGATACTAAAGTGAGGCTGCAAAGGCTATGGTGAGGGAAATAGATGTGAGAAGAGTCGAGATGGTGACTCTTTAGGCTAGGTAGGCTAAATGATGTGGGTTCACGCCCCCAAGTCTAGCTCTAGATGGATAGGGTCACAGGGATAAACATTGGATATTCTTCGACTCGATCATGCATATTAATATAGCCGTACCTCAATGTGAGGTTTAGGAATCATGCCAAACGTAGCTCTAACCAAACTTTGCACAAGTGTGTGTACACCTCAAAGAGGTCTTTCAAGGGTTGTAATGGTTAAGCTGATGGTTTAAGGAAGAAAGAGGTAAAAGGCTCAAGACCCGAGAGAAGCCCTCAAGATATGCAATTATGTATTGGACTTTGCAAGTTTTTTTTTCATATATTTTTTTTATTTTGAATTTCTTTTCTTTTTTTTCATTCTTTTGAATCAACGTAGGCAATCTCAGATCATGCGGTCCATCACTCACTTAACATTCATGTTTCTCAGGCATGGTACAAAGCACTCAATGGGAAACGCAATTTGAGACGTTTTCATATCGAAGACATTGGAACACTTGCCTTTAGACGTTTTTTTTTTTTTTTGAACTTGCTTTCTAACTGTTACACAAATTGCACACCTTCCCATCCCAGGGTACCAAGCACTTGATGGGAGACGCAATTTGAGATGTGTTCATATTGAAGACATTAAAACACTTGCCTTTAGACGTTTTTTTTTAATTATTATTATTATTATTATTATTATTATTATTATTTGAACTTACTTTCTGACAGTTACACAAATTGCACACCTTCCCATCCCAGGGTTCAGTAAATGTAGGTTGAATAAATAAGGCAATCGTTAAACGAGGGTCAAAGTGGTTGACGAAGAAATGGATATGTGATTGAATGGTTAATAGGGAATGATAGGGTTGCAAAGGTGCCTCAAGTCATTGGTGTACCTTGTGTTTAGTTCGGTAATTGATTTTTTTGTTTTTTTTTTTTTTTTTGTGAAAATGGATCGAGATGTAAAGAATACTCAATTTATTGATGAAAATGGTGAATAAGCTAACAAAATTATCAAATTATAGAAAGGGAAATCTATGCTAGACTTGAATTGGGGAAAGGGAAACTAATAAAAAGAAGAAATCATGAAATCTCGCGCGAAGGGCTCGCGCGTGCGCCTTGTCTTCATTACTGCTTGTCACTCTTACCACCTGTAGGGACGAGAAGTTTGTTGGCATCTACTAAGTCTTGAATGGCGTCCTTTAAATTCCAGAATTGTTCGGTAGAGTGACCCCTTCCTTTGTGGTACTTGCAATGGGCATTGGGATTCCATTTGGCGCTCCTTTCTTCAAGTTTTGGCTTTGGAAATGGCCCAATAGGTGTAATCAAGCCTTGAACGTAGAGGCGATAAAAGGCCGCATCATAAGTCATTTCTAAAGGAGTGTAAGTTCTCCTTTTCTTGGGCAATGGAGCATCAAGAGCTAAGACTTCATTGAGATCGACTTGGCTTATATTATTGGCTTATTGTTACTACCAGTAGTCTTTATTAGCTCATCCTCGATATTGATGCCGATTTCGTATACAGCTTCGAAAGTGTTCAATGGAAGAAATTTGAGATGTTCCTTATACTTGTGAGTTAGATTTTGGATGAAGAAGTGAACCATCTCTCTTTCTTTAGGAGGATCTACCAAGAGTGAAGCCGTTTCCCTCCACCTGTTCAGATAGGAGGTGAAGCCTTCATTCTCTTTCTGTTTGAGAATGGAGAGTTCACGTTCAGAAGTTTTTGTTTGAATGTTACACTTGTAACGATTCATGAAACTATCGGTGACATCTTGCCAAGTCGTAGTACGCTTAGCATCTAGGGAATAAAACCATTGTTGGCAAGCATGCTCTAAGGAGAGAGGGAACACCGTAGGGAAGAGTGTTACGTCCAATCCCTTGAGAGCCATGGTTGCAGAGAACGCTTTCAAATGGAATATTGGATTGTCAGTAAGCTTGAACTTTGGAATATCAGCAGGCTTGAACTTTGGAATATCAGCAGCGGAGAACATTTTAGGGAGCCTGTCCTTCATATCCAAAGGAGTGGGAGGCTGTTCCACATAAGTGAAATCCTCAGAAATCTTACTCATTTGTTCCTTCAATTTATCAAGGGTAGAAACAGTGACCTTGTTTTGTTCCACGGTAGTGACCCTAGTGGTAAGGGTTTTCATCATGGAAGACAGTACCTCGATGGATTTGTTGATATTCTCAATATCTTCCTTTGTGACCATTGGAACGAACTGAAAGTAGTTTGAAGGTGATAAGTAATGTGAGGATGGCAAAGTTTTCTTTGAACACCTCTTAGACCTAAGAGATTGTTGCAATATGACTCGAACTTTATTAATTTACCCCTGCTCCTTGACCAAGTATTGTGAAATAAAATAATTCACTTAATTGTTTAACTCATTGCTCAAGATAGGAAAGGAAGGGGAAAAAATAGACATTTGAAAATAGGTGAGAAAAACTCCACTCATTTTTCTATTATGACGAAAAAAAGGGTGCATGAACCTAGTATACGATCATAAACGACATGGTGCATGACTCGAGTCGGAAAATAAAGAAAGTGTGTGGATTATACTTGACTCGTGAGTGTTTAAGTGATATTATAAGACTCGTGGTATGATCGTATGGCTAGACATGTGAATAGTAACCAAAGTGACTGAAGCGAGGACTAAATTAGCACGGAAGACTAAAAAAAACCTGACTGGACTTATTCCCCGGGCACCGAGACATGGCGAACTGTACCATGTCGCGGTGCAAGCTGCTGTGACACGGCATTGATTGTCGTGGCGCGGTGATCAGTTCTAAGTGTTTTTGTGTTTTTGTTTTCCAGATTTTTTTTATTTTAGTGTTTGCGCTAATTACTAAGTGAGTATGGTCCATTGGCATTAGTTAGTCATAAAATAAACCACCATAGATAAAGAAAACTCGTTAAGGTTAAGATTAAAACGATCACACATAGGGCACGTAGGCACAATGATGCAAAGAAGAGTTCGCAATCTAATGTCAAGTTCTATGTTCCACTATGGTCAAGTTTATTTGGTGTCAAAAGGGTACCATGGTTAAGAGTTTGGACGCGTTAACAAGGAAGCCTCCCTTGAGGGTGTATGCCAACGGGCGACTCCGCAAGTTCGTGATTAAATTGAACTCGATTCCATTGTTTGGGTGAATTTAATAACTCGGATGAACTCTTATTGCCATGAGCGTTTTTGGGTTGATAGAGCTTAAATTCCTCGGGGCTAAGACGCATGTAGAACACACACGTTTTTTCAGAAAAATCAAAGGAAGCTGATTGTGATAAAAAAATTATAGCCACTATAAGGATTTCAGGAATGCCGCGACACGGAAAAAAGCACCGTGTCACAGTACAGAACGCCGCGTCACAGCATTCTGCATCGTGACACGGCAGTCACGCTGTGATGCAGCAGTCAAGAAATCTGACTGGTGCCTCTGTTTTCTTCGTTCCCAATCAGGTTATTCAACTTTTTCTACGGGCGAACCTAAAAACGACGTTAAAACGTCTATGAAAATGTAAAAATGCCAATTTAATCACAGGAATACGATTCAAGAATCTTTGAAGTCTCATCCACTCATCTTAAATAAATACCGATCACTCAAATCGATAAATAACACAAAATCCTCCCCATTGGAGTCGCCAAATTGTAGATGTCGTTTGAAGTGCGCCTACGTTAAGCATGTGTGAATATTCTTGGCACTCTAAAGAAGTGGGAATTGAAGTATACGATTAGGGCCAAGGAAAGTAAGGAGCCGCGAACAAGTTTTTAAAGAACTTGTAAACTATTCACGGATTGTAAAAGGCAACCACGATAAAGGGACAACGATTGACCCGTGAAGGTTACACCCCATTCATAATCCATGAGATTGTTAACTACATATGGTTCGGAACCACGAAAGAAGGATCGGGGATGATGGTACGAAGTGAGTCATGGAGTCACATTCGCCCGTATTGGCCTCTATTCGATTCTTATTGTGAAAAGTGATTCCTGCGATCTCAAAGGCATGTAAACAAAGATTCAATTTGCTCCAAACTAACAATTGGCTAAATTAGTTGAATATTATTAATGCAACACAGAAGTCTAAAATATTAGTGATCACTTTAATAAATAACAAGATTAAAAAGGAACCTAAACCGGTTGTCCAAATTATCTTATTAGTCATGATTTTCAATTACATATTCCCTTTAAACATGCAATATGGTGATCAATAAATATATAATAGAATAAACATTAATATTGGAAGCAATTTAACAATAAATTGTTAGTCAATATAAATTAACCTAATCATGATACTAGAAATATAAAAATAAAACAAGTAATTAATTAATTACGCACATTTCGCGCGCTCCTTTAAATTGCTAACCATGAATAAATTGTTAGTAACTTTAATAAAATATAAATCAAATTGAAATTAAATTAAATTAACAATAGAATTGATTTGATCCAAACCCTCAGTTAATTATACCTTTCACGCCTTGGTTTAAGCACGAAACCTCGGGTTAAGTATGGACTCCTTGGAGTGCTTAAGGAAGGAATGATGTAGATAGGAATATAAGTTTAAGGCTTTGAGTATGAGAAAGAAAGAAGAGAATGATTTTTTAGTGTAGAAGAAAGGAAGAGAAAATGATTTAGTGCCCCGAAACTGCAGAAATCAGGTCTATATTTATAGAGGAAATGAAGCAGAGGGAGCACACGGAACCCTAAAAATATAAAAACCTAGTTTGGGGCACCGTGACACGGCATTTTTCTGCCACGACACGGTAAAAAGTGTCGTGACACAGTATAGATTACCGCGTCATGGTGCAATAGCTGCCCTAAAATGATAAAACGCGTGCAGGTTTTACGCAGATAAAACACAGAAAATTCTCGTGACGCGGCATGGGTACTGTGACATGGAAGAAACTGCCGTGGCACGGCAACTTCCACCGTGGCACGGCACATGGCGTTGTGTCACGGTGCACTGCTTTTTACGAAATGCGTCCAAATTCATAATTTTGTGAGAAAAACGCGGAAAATACACGAAAACAGCACCGTGACATGGTATAGAGTATCGTGTAACGGAAATATGCACCATGCCACATCATCTTTTGCCATGACGCGGCATTTTAGCTGTTGCGCGGTAATTCAAGTTTTTTACACGTTTTTAAAACTATGATCACTTTTGATCAGTAACTTGGAATAAGGCATATAATATATCATGGGAAATTTTATCGATTCTAATTTCCTACCCAATTAGAATCAGGTAAAAATAATTTTTAGATTTTAAGATATGACCGTTTTAGTGAAAGGGTGTCGGTTTTGGGCGGAGTTTAGTACTTTGCTCATATCTTCTTCGTTTTAAATCGAAATTGGGCTTATGATATATTGTTGGAAAGCTTGTTTCAAAGCTTACCCAATAAAATAATAATTGGATCAAAATTATAGGGCCACAAAATGACTTTCTCTCGGTTTTGTGATGTGGACACGAAAAGTGGAAAGTAAGTTATGGTTTAGGGAAATGAGCTAGGAATTGGATTGGTTTATGAAATGTATTGAATAGAAATATGGATTAAACACTCCAAAGATTAGTTACTCAACCCGACCAATAATGGCGGTGAAATGTTGTTCATCATTGGGTTTGGTTTCTGGGAGACATTTTTAAGTGTCTACAAGTTGAAGGCACAATCATAAAAACATTATCATTCGAATGAGGGGAATTCACACACGTAATTCCTTTCACATATGACAAAGATTCATGCATAAACTTAAGCTTAAAGCTCAACTTATCATTTCCAACACGCAATGTTATAAGACCACCCCTCACATCAATCAAAGCTCCCGAAGTAGCTAAGAAAGGTCTCCCTAGAATGATAGGGATATTGTCATCTTCCGCTATTTCTAGGACAATGAAATCAACTAGGATAGTGAAATCTCTTATCTTAAGGGGTACATCTTCAATTCTCCCCTTGGGAAACTTGATGGAGCAATCCGCTAGTTGAAGAGTCATTTTGATTGAAATAATCTCTCCTAGCTTAAGTTTCTTGAAAATGGAGTAAGGCATAATGCTAACACTAGCCCCAAAGTCATAAAGAGAATTTTGAAAAAGATTGCCATTGATTTTGCAAGGGAAGAGAAATTTTCGGGATCTTTCTACATATGGGGTAAATCCTTATGAATCAAGGCACTACAACACTCCCCAACATCCACCGATTCCACTTCATTACACACTTTTTTGCCACTCAACATCTCCTTAATAAACTTCGAATAATTGGGCATTTGAGTCTAAGCATCGTTAAAAGGGATGGATAGTTTAATCTCCTTAAGCATAGCTACAAATTTCCTAAATTGATCATCAATCTTGTTCCTTAAAAACTTTTGAGGGTATGAAAGCTTGGGTTTGATCACATCCTCTAGCAACTTTTCTTCAATTTTCACTTTTTCTTTGGCATCTTGACTCTCTTTCCTTGACACATCATGCTCTTTCTCCCTACACGAATCACTTACCTTCTCACCTTCCTCACTCTTCCTAGAAACACTCTCTTCAAGAACTTTACCACTCCTAGTTGTGATTGAATACATCGGTTTCTTAGGATCAACTCCTTGAGGGGGTAAAGAGGTAGGGCTAACACTCTCCTTCAAGGTGTTTGCCAATTGAGCGATTTGTGTCTCTATCATTTTGTTGTGTGTCATCATCTCATTGTACTTTTTGTCACTCACCGACATGTAGGTGTTCAAGATTTTTATTTTGATTCTCAATGATCTCTTCTAAGTTAGTTCTAGAAGATGAAGGTTGGGAATAGGAATTGTCACCATTGCCTTGAGTTCTTGGAGCAAATCCGGGTGGGGGTTCCCTTTGATTGCTATTTTGAAAATTGCCTCGATTTTGGTTGCTCCAATTACCCCGGCCTTGATTTTGGCCGTAGTTTTGGTGATGATTACCATAACCTTGATTTTGGTTTTGGTTTCCATACTCTTGACCTTGACTTTGACCATTATAGCCTTGATTGTTATAGTTGCCTCGGAAATTTTGATTTCCTTGGTTCCTATAACCTCCATTTTGGTTATAATTTTTAAAGTTCCCTTGTTTGTGAAAGTTCCTATTCCCATTGTTCCTTTGGCCATCAAATCTTTGCCCATTACTGTTGTTGGAAACAAAATTCACTTGTTCACACCCATTATTATCAACATCATCACAATTATCAACAAAAGCATGTGGACAATTGGAAGCATTATGATCATACGATCCACAAATATCACAAAACAAACAACCATTTGGCATAATGTTTGAAGTAAAAAGAGGAATAGAGTTGAAAGATGTACATCTCCCCTTATTGTGGGAGGGAAGTATTGGTGCTTGTGATGAAGCACTCTCAAGCTTTGCTTTGATCGAGGTCATCTCCTTTCGCAAATTTGAAATATGTGAGGATAAATTGTTGATGGCATTGAGATGGTCGATCGAATATACCGCAAAACTGCTTTTCTTGTCGACTATCTCTCACCTTTTTGCCAATCCATGTAGTGTCTCACTACATCCTCAATTATATCCACAACCTTTTCTTCCGTCTTGTTCATGATAGGACCTCCAGCTCCGGCATCTAGAAAAGATTTTCCTTGAGGGCTTAGACCTCCATAGAAAATTTGGATGATTTGATAGGTGGGAATCCCATGATGTGGGCACTCTCTTTGATACTCCATATACCTTTCCCATGCCTCATATAAGCTCTCATTCCCCTTTTACTTGAAGCTTTGAATGAGTGTCCTTGCTTTGGCCGTCTTCTTTTGTGGATAGAAACGAGATAGAAACTCTTTTGTCACTTCATCCCACGTCCTCAAAGAGTTTGGTTTCACCTCTTTGTCCAACCACTCTAAAGCAGACCCAATGAGAGAGAAAGGGAAAAGCTGAAGTCGGATGAACTCTTGAGTAACCCCATTCACCTTAATAGTATTCCAATACTTCTCAAATTCCTTTAGATGGTGGAGAGGACCCTCATGCTTTGCACCAATAAATTGACGCCTTTCTATCAATGTAATCATCACCAATCTAATCTCAAATTCGTTTGTTGGTGTTGTAGGAGGAGCTATTCCACTTTCAAACCTATAAGCTCTTAGAGTTCCCAACTCCTTCAATGCTACCCTTGGATTAGCACCCATGCTTTCTCATTCTTCTTCTTCTTGACGTCCTTCCTCTCTTGAAGGACTAAAACTTAAGGAATGATTAGCAACCCTTATCTTCGTGATGGTCCTCTCGATTTCCGGATCAAGTGGCACTAAGGTCCGATCTCGTGCCTTACGCATGCAAATTTCAAGAGAAAAATTTAGTAGCACGACTACCAATGTAGCCTAAAAGAAGAAAAATATTTTTGTGTTTTTCAAATACGATGGAATAGACTCAACAACTATAACAAATAACCATGCTATTCTTCGGCAACGCGCCATTTTGACGACGGGAAAGACTAGGTTGTTGGTATAACTAATCTTCCTATAGCCAAACAAAATTTGTAATCACTTAACAAACCTAAATACAAGTAAAGAGGTAAGTCAAGGGTCAAACAAAAAGGAATGGAAGCAAATGCTATAGTCGCGTGTTAAGCTATCCCGAAGATAAAGTAATTTGTTTAGTTAAGTAAGAACTAATCAACACAACAATTCAAATATAGAAATCAATATAAAAAACACTAGGAAATTAGGATCCACATGCACTCACGATAAACATGTTAATTGGATAGGAGATTAATCAATCAAATAATGAGAGGGAAAATAGTAATTGCAATAAAAAGGAACTTGAAAAGCTATTTCCTAGGCGTCAAACTAGGGGTCTCTACGAATGACTATCATAGGAACATCACAACTTAAGTTCAATCGAAAAATGTAGTTTCCAAATCAATGAGTCGTATCAATGGAAAACTACAATGCAATCTAACTTGAGATTCAAGGTTAGCTACTCCTCAAGAAATCAAACACATGCACAATTTCTATCAACCAATTAAATCACAATATCAAAACAATCAAAATCCCTCAATTAGCTATGAGCTATCATTCATACATGCTTCACCACATCCCTAACAAAGAATCTACTCACTACACATTGTAAAAATGAAGAACAAAACTAAACAAGTCATCAAAATCATCATCAACATTACCATCAAATTATCAACAATCAAATAAATCAATCAACTAGAAATTCAACAAAATATTAAAATCAAGCTCTAAGATTGGATTAAAGATAACGAAATTATTACCAAACTTTGATCAATATCAAAGAAAATGAAGATCAAGTGTAGCAATCATCAAATCATCAAGTTTCTCTCTCTAGAATCTAAGAACATGAATTCCAAGAATAAACTTTCTCTCTCTAAAATTACAATCTAATTCAATCCTCAAATTGTTTCTCTATTCCTTCTCTCTCTAAAAATAGGAAGAAAATTTGTACATAGCAAAACTAACTAAGGAGAAGTTAGCTAGACGTCCTAAAAGACCTGTACAAGCACGCCCTCACCCCAAAATGCGCTGCCATGAAGAAGAGGGTACGAAAGAGGAGACTTGGGTCGTGCGCCCGCGTACAGGTGGTGCATGCCTGCGCCCCTGTCGTGCGCGCCCGTGCCTGGGAGCAGCAGAGCCTTCCTCGTGCGACCATTGATGCAACCCGTGCTCTCCACTAGATGAACATTGGGGGTGGCAGTCTCTTAACGTCCCCACAGTGGGTTCAACACCACTTCTTGATGCCAGCGCATCATGAGAGCGCGGCCTTGAAGACTAGGAGCTTGCACACCTTGAATTTTGAGCTACAAAGGGAGTGATAAGCTTGCATCTTGAGCTTCATAAGACCCGAGGAAGAGCCATGGAAAGCCTTGGACATCATCGTTCTTCTATAAACGAAGAAAAGCAAACAAATAAAAGAGAAAAGGCGAAATAAACTATGAAAACACAAGAAAATAAGAAAACAACTAAGAATGAGCAAACAAGAGCAATAAAGGTAAAAACTAGAGAAAAAGATATAAAATGAGCTATAAATACAAATAAAAATCATCCCAAAAGAAACTAAATGAGTGCCATACATGACACTCATCAAACACCCTAATAATTCTCTCTTTAAACCTGTAAATATCTTAAATAAAATGCAAGAGAATTACTAACGTGCCTTTGTAACACCCCAATAATTCTCTATTTAAACCTATAAATATCTTAAATAAAATGCAAGAGAATTGCTGATGTGCTACCGCCACGTGTTCAAACAATAAGGCTATTTCAGATTTTAGCAGCGGAAAACTAACTCTATTCAAAATAAATTTCAAAACCAACGAACAAACAAATTAAGTCTTACAAATTGGAACCGTTAAGGCCCTTATTCAAACCCAATAAAAAAATAAATCAAACATATGAAATGAAATAAACTATGAATGAAAACCAATACTCCCTTCAAAATCCCATCACTTGATGCAAGTCCCTCTATGCAAATACCTGTGATTTATCTGCTCCCCAATGTTACAAGTGTAAAAATTGAATCATCACAGGGTCGTTGAAAGGCGAAGGCCATGACCAAGAAAAGAAACACAAAAGCACGCAATCAGCAACGCTGAGTACATAAAAGCTACGAAATATAATAAGAATTCCTAGCATTCTTCTAATAATCAGTTATCACAGATAATTTAATTATAGACTCAAACACATGACTCAACTGTTAACATTACTAAGACTTCACTAATTAATTATAATAATAAATTCATTTCATTATATTCATTGGATTCAGCAATAGACAAGGTTGTCCTCCCATGCTCTATTTTGGAACATCAATAAAAGAAAAATCCCATGGCTTCGTTCGGAAACATCAATAAACATCCAATGGCAACGGGCGCGACTCTGTGGCCATAGCTAGTATGAGATCTCATCTAACTCCTTATAGTTTTTAAAAAATATTTGTAAACAAGAGACTCGTAGATCAGACAACCTCTATAAAGTACACGACTAATAACCCGTGAACCCTAACCCCTGATTGTCATTACTCTAGATGTGCACAAATCCAGAGTATTATAGCTCATCCATCTTGCACTTTATGTGATTTACAAGTTTAAACTTACTGATGAATCATATGCAAAGCAACACAATTAATCAAATATCAATCATTCAAGCAATTTAAGTTTCCAATTCAATTATTGATTTGTTAATGACAAGCAATTTATAATATTGAATCCTTTAACTACCTCGGTGTATAAACACCTTAAGTGCATAAGGCACCTCAAATCCTCAACTTCGTCTCATAAGACTTTAATTCTCCCTTTACTTATTCCATTTCAATAATCATGAACAAGTAATAAAATACTTTATTCCATATATTCACGTATCTTTTCCTCTAAGCTCATCTTGCAAGTTAATGCATAAGGATGTTTCTACTATGGTAATTTTAGAATTGACCATCATTATTCTAAATTTTGATTGGCTAATTTTATAATTATTTTTAAACCTTGGTCAAAGGTTATTTTTAGAAATTTCCTTTTTAATCATTTTCTAATTTCCAATAATTGATAGGAATGGTGTCCTTTGAACAAGTGTATTATTCCGATAGAGGGTTCGGAATTATTAGAAACCTAATTATTCAGTAAGGTCAAGTGATCGGAATGCCTAGTTGGAGGCCGTTTTCGATAAGTAATATTAATCCATAATTAATATTACAGCTTAATCTTGATTGAACCTTTCGGGTCACACCCAAGCAACGAACGATCCGATACGACGAGTTAATTTGGAAAGAATTAATGAATTACTCGAGTATTATGTATTCAGACGTTGGGTATCGAGCTAGGAGCGTCGAGACCGAGCGTCGCAAGTCAAGTCGAATTAATAAAAGACGAGACGGTAAAATCAAATTAATTAATCAACAATTACTAAAATACCTCTAGCATCGGAATGCCCTAAGCAAACCAAGTGCTAGGGGCAAATTGGGCTGGCATGCCCACCGCACCAAGGCAATGGTGCTGGGTGCGGATGGCTAGCATGCTGCTGGCACATCGCTAGCAGTGCTAGCAGCACCAGCCGCGCACAAGCAACAACAGCAACCCGCATTGTGTGTGTAGCTTGTTGCGCACATGTGTGGGTGGTGCGAGGCCAGCACTACTGGTGCGCCAAGCATGCAACACCCTGCAGCAGCCCGCTAGCAAGCGTGGCATGCTTGCTGGGCTACGTGTGCTAGCATGGGCAGCAGCAGGCCTAGGCCAGCAGCCTGCGTATGGACGTGGCTTGTTTGGCCGAGGCAGCAAGCTTCCCTACACCAAAGCAAGCACGGGCAGGCCCAACCAATTCTTGTTGCATGTAGAACCACGTCTGCAAATAACTTAAACAATAAATACTCGTTGCGCTCGATTCTCGACAAGGAGAAATTGAGTGGGCCAAATTTTCTAGATTAGAAAAATAAACTTGCGTATAGTTCTCATGCAAGAGCAAAAGGAATACGTCCTTGATGAGGAAATTCCCAAGACTCCTAATCAGGAAGTGACTCAGGCTACGCTAAACCGATGGCAAACTGCGAATCGGGATGTCAAATGCATCATGTTGGCCACTATGTCTCCCAACCTTCAGAAGACTTTCTTTCAGAAGGAGACAGCTTTTGAGATCATTTCTGAGCTTCAGAACATGTTCCAAGAGTAGGCCCGAACGGAAAGGTTTGAAACCCACATGCAGATCCTTGAGAGTAAGCTCAAGAAAGGAGAGCCGGTCAACCCACATGTACTCAAAATGATAGAATTATTTGAGAACATGGAAAGGCTTGACGCGGGGTATTCAACCGAGATGGCCATTGACATCATTCTCTATTCGCTTCACAATGGCTATGATCAGTCCAAGATGAATTATAATATGCACAGCATAAAGATAACCCTCACCGAGCTTCACGATATGTTGAAGCAAGCCGAGCAAACGCTCAAGGATGAGGGGAAGCATGACATGCTCATGATAAAAAAGGACAAGTCGTTCAAGCGCACGGGAAAGAAGAAGAAAGGCTCCAAGGGGAAGGGTAAGAAGACCTTTCCGCCTAAGCCAAAAGCTACAAAAGATAACAAGGAAAAGAAGGTAGCATCTTCTAAATCTGATTTTGAATGCTTCTATTACAAGAAGAAGAGACATTGGACGAGAGATTGCCTCAAATTCAAGGAAGATAAGATGAACGGAACCGTTGGTTCTGGATCAGGTATTTTCGTTATAGACTTAAACTTCACTAGGTCAACATCATGGGTATTAGGTATTGGATATGGCTCACACCTTTGTTCCAATTCTCAAGGACTAAGGAACACTGGAAGGCTAGCGAAGGGAGAGGTTGAACTCTGGGTCGAAAATGGAGCCAGAATTGCGCCCGTATATGTAGGAACTCTCAGTTTGTATTTGCCCTCCGGGCTAGTTTTGGAACTTAAAATCTGTTATTATGTTCCTAATATTACCAAAAACATCATTTCAATTTCGGCGTTGGACCCCAAAGGTTTTGCATTTGGAGTAAAGGACAATGAATGTTCGTTTTATCTCGATGATATTTTATATGGTATTGCACATTGTGAAAATGGTCTTTATGTGCTTTAATTAGACAAACAAGTTTATAATGTTAATAACACTGCTAAGAAAGCTAAGACCATTGAGTCAAATCAGACATACTTGTGGCATTGTCGTCTTGGCCACATTAATATCAAACGCATCAAGAAACTTCTATAGGAAGATGTTCTTGACTCATTCGATTTACAATAGTTTGAAAATTGCAAAGGATATTTATTAGGAAAGATGATAAAGCAGCCATTCTCTAATTTGGGAGAAAGGGCAAGTGACTTGTTGGGCCTAATACACACCGATGTATGTGGAACGATCAGCACAACCATAAGAAACGGCCATCGATATTTTATCACCTTCATAGACAACTATAGTAGATACGGATATTTCTACCTTATGTCGCACAAATTTGAATCGTTTGTTAAATTAAAAGAATTTCAGAGTGAAGTTGAAAATCAGCTTGGCAAGAAAATCAAATCCCTTCGATCGGATTGAGATAGTGAAAGCAAAGGGTATACTTTTAGAAATGACACCTCTAGGAACTCCACAATGGAACAGAGTATCCGAAAGGAGAAATCGAACCTTGCTAGACATGGTACGATCAACAATGGGTCTTAGTGATCTTCCTATCTCTTTCCGATGACACGCACTTCTAACCGCGGCACTAACACTGAATCGTGCTCCATCAAAAGCTGTGGAAAATACTCCATATAAATTATAGATGAAGAAACCTCTAAGGTTGTTTTTCTCAAGATATGGGGTTGCGAAGCATATGTCAAGAAATTAATTTCTGACAAACTTCACCCTAAATCTGACAAGGTTTTCTTTGTGGGCTACCCAAAAGAAACCAAAGGGTATTACTTTTACTACAAATCCATGAACAAAGTGTTTGTTGCTCCTGATGGTGTCTTTTTGGAGAAGGAACACATTTGAAAAATGACAAGTGGGAGGAAATCAAACTCGATGAAGTTCGAGAGGACGAGCAAAAAAATCAAATTGACAATCAAAGTGCTCAAGCAGCATCTGTTAACGTTGGTCAAAATGTGCAAAGTCAAACCGACAATGCAAATGCTCATTCCGTTACCCTACGTAGGTCGAAGAGGCCAAGGTCTCAACCTGATAGGTATCTTGGTGTCGTATTAACCGAGAATCAAGACATCCTGGGGTATGGAGACGAACCGGCAACTTAAGAGCAAGTGATGGCGAGCACCGACTCTACTAAATGGCAAGACGCCATGAGATCTGAAATGGATTCCATGTTTGAAAATCAAGTATGGGACTTGGTTGACTTACCCGAAGATTACACACCTATCGGATGTAAGTGGATTTTCAAATTGAAAATCGACAAAGATGGAAATGTATTCATTTACAAAGCTAGAATGGTAGCAAAAGGTTACAGGCAAATTCATGGTATTTATTATTATGAAACCTTTTCTCCGGTCGCAATGCTTAAATCCGTTCGGATCATCCTAACGATTACTGCATATTACAATTATGAAATATGGCAGATGGACGTCAAAACCACCTTCCTCAATGGTATTTTGGAATAAACTGTGTATATGACACAGCCTGAAGGTTTTATAGACCAAAACAATGCTGGGAAGGTGTGCAAGCTTAAAAAGTCCATTTATGGCTAAAGCAAGCTAGCAGAAGTTGGAATCTGAGATTCGATGAAGCCATTAGCAATTTTGGCTTTATCAAGAATCCAGATGAGTCCTGTGTTTACAAGAAGGTTAGTGGGAGTGACATCGCCTTCCTAGTCTTATATGTCGATGACATATTGCTCATTTGAAACAGTATTTCGATGCTAGAGTCTGTAAAGGCGTGGCTTGGAAAATGTTTTTCAATGAAAGACTTGGGAGATGCTCATTACATATTGGGGATCAAGATCTATAAGATGGATCTAAGAGGATGATTGGATTGAGCCAGAGTACTTACATTGATAAGGTATTGGCTCGATTCAATATGCAGCAGGCCAAGAGAGGTCACCTAGCCATGTCACATGGCATAACCCTAAGCAAGAAGTAGTGTCCAAAGACACCTGATGAGCGAAAAAGGATGAATCAGATTCCATATGCTTCGCTTATTGGATTGATCATGTATGTCATGATATGTACTAGGCCAAATGTATCGTATGCCTTGAGTGCTACGAGCTGATGCTAATCATACCCAGGAAAGGCACATTAGACTGTGGCCAAGAATATTCTAAAGTAACTGAAAAGGAACAAGGATAAATTCCTAGTATATGGTGGCTCGGATGAATTAGTTGTTGAATTTATATTGACGCAAGCTTCTAAATAGACAGAGACAATTTCAAATAACAGTCTGGATACGTAATATATCTAAATGGAGGAGCGTTTTGTTGGAAGAGTGCCAAGCAGAGCTCAACTGCAGATTCTACAACTGAAGCCGAATACTTGGCAGCTGCTGAAGCGGCTAAGGAGGCAAATTGGATTCGTAAGTTCGTTGGTGAACTTGATGTAGTACCCTCCATCAAGGGTCCAATAGCCCTCTATTGTGACAACAATGGAGCTATTACTCAGGCCAGAGAGCCAAGGGAACATCAAAAGGTCAAACATGTCATGCGGCGATTTAACATGATAAGGGAATGGAAGTCAAAGGGTGATATCAGAATTGTAAAGTTGGAACGGACGACAATGTATCCGATAAACTTACTAAACCTCTACCTCAAGTGAAGCACAACAAGAACGTTGAGGCAAAGGGAATTAGGAACGTTGGAGATTGGCTTTGATTTCCCTATTTAGTGTTTTAATTAATTTTGAACATTTTGATATAAGACACTACGTTGAACCATTCAAGGTTTGGAGTAATTTAATTTCATGCAGTTTTATCACTTCGTTTCTATTTAATTGTGGTTTAGGATTAAATATTGAGTCCCTTCGATTATGAGAATATTCAAAATAGGGTATCAAGACCAATCTTGGATAAAGAAACACCTGTTAAGTGAACATTGAATATTATAATCGAAAATTATCCCTAATCAAGGTCATTTAAATGATGGACAATTAATGACCACTTGAGATTAATGTGTAGTTTTATTTATAGCACCGTTTCTTGTGCTACAAGGACATAATTGTCATAAACCATTTGCATAGGTATTGGTTTATAACCATACTGGATCGACCTATGAGAATACTTTAAGAGATTAAAAATTCGTCAAAAGTATACTTCTCATTATGGCTATCGGAACCTCTTTCCTCGACCATGAGTATTGTCAGTTATCTTGTTTGAGTACTAGTCCATTTTGATGTTAGTCAAACGCCTACCATACATGGAGATTACAAGACAGGGAATGTCCCCCTACTAACAATAGGGAGCATGTCTTTGTTGTTTACAAGCCCTCTCAAAGAGAGAGGCGCCTTAGTGCCCAAGGCTGGCGCCACGTAGCGCGCGGGGATTTGCCCGTGTGGCAAGAGAAGGGCAGCTAAAGGGAAGCTTGGGGAGGAAGGAATGGTCCCCTCCCCTTGTGGTACTCACCTACCCTCTCCTTCTATGAATGCCACTTGTTGATTAATTACTTGTATAGGATTTCTTTTTATTTTTTATTTAAAAATAAAGTGAGAAAATTGATTTTACCAACTCTCCCACATTGATGGAGAGTGGAATTCTCATATGACATTCTCTATAAATACCCTCCTTGGGAATTGGAGAAAATCACTTGAGTAGGAACTCAAAAAGGCATCTCCACTTGAGGAAAACCTTTAAGTTCATATAATACTTGAGTAGTTTTTTGGTCCGACTCAGCTAAACTCCGAGTAAGAGACCGATCGGGTCAAGTTGCTGGTGGATAGTGTAGGAGGTCTTTGCACTTGCAAGACTCTGCTTTTCAAGTAAAAGCTCCGGGGTGTGAGGGAAGCACACGACAAGGGTAAGATCGTCTTTTCTCTCATTCTTGTTATTTATGTCATTTAGTTATATTAATTGTGAGAGGGTCTTGGGGTCAGGTTCTATTCCGCGGGAAGTCGAACTTCCGAAACCCAACAATAATTAATTATTGTATTTTTTGAAATTTTTTTTTAATTTTCGTAATTAATTTATTAAAATCTATTTTTAATAAAATCCAAAATAAAGATTAAACAAAAAAATAAAAATCAAAAAAAATTTCTTCGAAGTTCATCAATGTTCATCATTGTTCTTCACCGTTCTTTAAATTTGCTCATCAACTAATGAAATTAACCACAAATTTATGTTCCAAGTACCTTACATTCAATCGTGCATCAATGGAGACCGAAAAAATTTATCAGATTTATAAAACCCTTGCGCAATTTTATGGTAGTTAATTGGGTTCTTTCATCTTGTGGGTGGGTTCTTAATTCTTGAAAAAATAGGTTTTAATTGTACAATGACAAGGATCGAATGCAAAAATAGTGAATTTATGTTAAAGAAATAAAAAAAATTGAAGTTTTACGGTAATCTATGTTCGTCGAAAAATCCGAGAAGAAACCATAACATGTTTTTTTCAAAACCCTGTTTGATCCAAAAAAACGAAGATCGAATTATAAAACTTGTTTGTATATAAGGAATTAACCCATATATAAATAGGATATCACCTTATTGCAACATTTTAATTATGAAATACTTAAGACCATAGGTTATATTGGACATTTCCAATTATTAGAATAGAATGTACTTCGATTGCAATTTATATTACGATGAACCTGGACAAAGATTTGAATTAAACTAACGTAATTATTTGAAAAACACAAATTATGGAATCAATATTTGTTTAAATTTAGAAATTTCATTTAAATATTGGAAATCACTTATTCTAATTAGGATCTTTTCCTAATTGATTATCTGTTAAATTTTAAAAAGATTAAATATTTGAAATCCGTTATTCTTTTTAGGATCTTTTCCTAATTTATTATCTTTTAAAACTTAAATGATTGTTATCTTGTAAATTATAAAAATCTTTACAAACATCAGCGATAGGGTTCTGCGCTGCATATCCTTATCATTGTCGAACACTCTTTTCAACCGAATTTGTTTCATAGTATGCACAATTACTTTTGGAATTCAAATTATGGTGAAAAAGGCTAAAGCAGATGTAAGTATACTCGAAATTGATTTTCATTTTTGTTCTTTATTTTTACAATTACTTGAATATAGTTCAATTTTATTTTCTATGTATGGATCAACCATGAACAACTTTTTATGTTTTGAAGGAAGTATTTATGAACATTAAGTTCGTCCATATAGGGTTTATATTGTAAACGAATTTAAATTCATTGAGAATGGTTTAATTCCATATTCAAATCCCTCATGATCTCTAATATTGCTTTATCCTTGTAGAAAAGTAATTTATTGGAAAAAGAAATAATAGACAAATTGTCAAACATAGAGCCGACATTGGCTAAACTCGCTGCCTATGTTGCTGCTAGTATATTAAACAGTACATCAAAGGTTCCAGAATCAACTGATTGTAGGAGTGACAAAGAAGGCGACACCGTTGGTAAAACTTCGCATCAAAATTGTTCATATTCTCCTTTCCTAAGCCCTTATGGCGAGTTGATATTTAGCTCACATGTCTCAACAACTAAGCGAAAGCTAGAAGTTAATGATACTGGCAACGAAGGCGAAGAAGAAGAAAAACATTTTACAGGCTTCGATGTTGACTCATTCGACATTAGAAATATCCATTTCACTGAGCCTCAATTTCCCCCGGGTTTGGAAACACTCAAGGACCTTAATGAGGATGAAGACAAAGTTAAGGACAAAAAACCAAAAGATAATGTTAAAAGCCCTGACATCAAAGTGAATACTCTAAAGTCAAAAGCAATAACAACGACTGATAAAGGTGAACCAGAATCAAACTCGGAGAAGAGGTCGCTTAGGAGGCCTAGGCAGAGACAATTAAGTCAGATTGGCGAAAACACTGTGAATTTGAAAAAGGTTAATATGTAATCCCTCATTCAAATATTAGTC
Source organism: Chenopodium album (assembly GCF_948465745.1). Classification (NCBI taxonomy): domain Eukaryota; kingdom Viridiplantae; phylum Streptophyta; class Magnoliopsida; order Caryophyllales; family Amaranthaceae; genus Chenopodium; species Chenopodium album. The sequence continues at coordinate 24,503,262 of NC_137850.1, read as the reverse complement.
ATTACAATAAATACTTTTAATGACTGACCTATCAACTACTCCTCCCCATTTACCGATACAGGTATCATCATCATCAAAGCCAAAAAAGGGGAAGAAAAGCAATGAAAAAACACAAACTGCACAGGTAATTTGATTTGAATTGATATTGACACTCTTTTCCAACTTAAAAAACAAACTTAACCCTTCTGTTTTTATTGGCAATGATCTGTTGTTATTTTGGTGTTGATTTGTTTGCCTTTGAAAGTAATTGCAGTGATCTAGTTCTGTTGGCAATGACCTTTTGCTATTTTAGTTTATATCTGTTTGCCTAAGACAGTAAATGCTTTGTTATTTTTTCTTTAGGTTATGACCATTTGTTATTTTTGTCTGTATTTGTTTGCCTTTGAAAAAAAAATGCCTTGTTCTGTTTTCTAACTTAATGAACCTTTATGTAGGGAATATTTCAAGCATCCCACACTTGAGCCCCACTGTGATCATACACTTAAGCATGGTGGCGTCCAAAGGGAAGGAAGCTAGAGCAAAAGAGTCGCCAACAAGTTTTAGGAACTTGTAAACCATTCACAGGGTGAAGGTTACACCCCTTCACGATCCATGAGATTGCTAACTCCATAGTGGTGTGAAACCATGACTGGATATTCAGGGATTAAGGTACAAATCAAACCTAAAAGAGATTGAACTTGCCCTAAATAGGCCTCTACTTTATTCTTCTCATATTCATATGCGCTTTCTGACTAACATACAATCAATATATTAACCCTAAACATGTTTAATCTATGTTGGTTGAATTAAAACCACATTAACCTAAATAAAATTATTGGCGATCTATTATTGGCGATCACTTGAATTAAAACCACATTAACCTAAATAAAATTATTAATTATCTTATTAAGCGTCATTTCAAGTACAAATTCCCTTTAAACATGCAAGATAGGGCGTGATCAAGCAATAACAATAATAATATCAAGCAACAAAATAAATTACTAACACAACAAATCATCATCACCATAAAAAATCTAAATAAAGCATAATAATATTATTAGCAAGATCCTGGACATGATACTAACATGATGAATAACAAATCCTAGCATGTCACTAAACAATAAAGATCAAAGATTTAACCTTAACATGATACTAACATGATATAAGAAATAGGAAGCAACCTAAACATGATACTAGAAAGCAATAAATAACATCCTAACATGATACTAGGAATTAAAATAATAATCTAAGCATGCTTTCTAAAGAAATAGAGCAATAAAACAACTTACTTTGTTGCCTCATATCTCTTTGTATCAAAACAACACACATTAGTAAATTCAATAAAAATATTAAACAGTAAATCTAATCAAAGAATTGAAATAAGATTTGGGACCAAACCCTCAAAAATTATCAACCTTTTCATGTCTAGGGCGAAGGCAACTTCGAACTCGGCTAGGTGTGTCTAGAACTCGTGAATGCGGTATTGTGTTTGTAAAAAGGCTAGGCTAGAAAGTATAAGGGAGAAAGAATAAGCTTCTAGCTTCTAGAGAAAGAAGAGATGATGATTTTTGATGATTTGAAAATGGGGGATACCAACCCTATTTATAGAGAAAATAGTCCCGAAAACAATCAGAAAAGATCGAATTCAATTCGGAGTAACATTACTTCCATCGCGGCGCGATAGTGTCCATCATGACGCGCTGCGATGAAGCTGTCGTTTGGCGATTGTGCTGAAAAGATAAAAACGTTGTATGGAGTCCTTTTCCTAATATAATTAAGTAATTAAACTCTGTATTTATCATAATTAAAACCAGATTTAATCTTTTAAAACACTTGTTTTATTCCAAATAAAATTCTTCATTTTCTAAAAAATATAATTATTAATCCTAATTCCACTAGAATTTAAATGAACCTTCTAGATTATTCTAGTAGATTAAAGTTAATCCTAATGATTTAAGGAATAATAACTAATGGACCCTCCTCTTGATCATTGGGCCGTATATAAAACTCATTTCGGACCCAATTTAATATTTTGGCCATAACTTCTTCATTATTTATTGGAATTGGGCTTATAATATAACGTTGGAAAGTTATTTTCAAGCCCCATCCAACTACACTATTATTAGACCCTTATCATGGACCAAACTAAACTAGACGGAACATTTTCCATAAATAGAGTACGAAAAGAAGTATTTTCGAAAACAGAAAGAAGTATTTTTATTAAAACGACCGCATCACAAGACTTTTCACCTTTCACCTTGTTCGATAATCAATGACGTGAAAGATATTCATCACCGGGTTTGGTTTTTTGGGGAGACACAATCAGCTGTCTACACTTTATTATTTTAGTTTATACTTGTTTTCCTTTGGAAGTAATGATGACGTAGGGAAAAGTAAGTCGTTTTCTACCCTTTCCTATAGCCAAACAAAATTTGTAAACACTCGACCAACCTAATACGAGTATATGGTAAGTCAAGGGTCGAACCCAAAGGAATGAGTAGGTGCAAGCTATAGCCTACATCAAGCTACTTCGAAGATTGTAGAAAGATTGGGTTGGTAACTAAGGTACCGAGAAAGCTAGATAAATCGAGAAATTCAATATACTAAACACTAGGGATATAGGTTCCACATGCAGGTTCAATGATTATGCTAATTGAAGGATCACTCAATCAATTCAAACATTACAAAGGACAAACAATAGTTGCAACCAAAGGAATTCAAGAGCTATCTCTTATAAGTCAAGCTAGGGTTCACTATGAATGGCTAACTAGAAAAATCACAATCAAATTCAATCAATAAAGGCAATTCTCAAATCAAGGGTTCATGTCATTGAAATTTGCAATGCAATCTAGATTAATCTTATAGGTTGATCACTCCTAGTTTAATTAATCACATGCACAACTATGTCAACCAATTTAATTGCAACAATTCAATCAATCAAGGATCATCAACTAGAAAAAATCATCAATCAAGCATGCTTCCCCTTCTCCCTAGCAACTAATCTACTCACTAATCATGGTGAAATTGAAAAACAAAACAAATTCAATCACAATCATATTCATTTCAAGTTTAATCAAGAAGGAATTCAATCACTCAACAAATTCTAAAGCAAGGAATGAAATTCAAATCAAACATTCAAGAATTAAAGGAAATTGCAATAAAAGTAAATTCAAAGGAAAGAAATCTCACAAACTTTCATTGATGAGAAGAAGAAATCCAAGATCAAATTGAAATCAAAGATCAAATTCAAGTACAATCAAGTAATCTTAAGCTTCTCTCTCTACTTTCTCTCTCTAATAAATCTGGAAAAATAAGTGTCGAGTACAAAATAAGTCGTCCCCCCTAAAAAGGAAAAGTCTAAGGATATAAATAGAAGAATCGAGCGAAGGGGGTCGGGACAGGCAGTGCATGCGCACCACCCAAGCCGCGCGCGCGCACAGCTGGGTCTGCGCGCACGCACCCCCTATGTCGCGCGCGCGCACCCCTGCTTGGTGCTCGTGGCCTTGCCTCCTTCGCTTGCTCGATCAATCTCCGCGCTCCCGAGCATCCGTATCATTAATGCACTCGAGGCGATGCTCGTGAGAAGGGCAGCTCCTTTATCTTCCAAGCACTTGAACTCCTCAAGCCAAAGCATTGCTTCCAAGGCCCTCGAGCTTGCAGAGCTAGCTTGAATTGTATATTTGGAGTCCCGAACTTAGCTCCATCAACTTTCTTGAATGCGCTCGAGCTTTCTCCTTGGTGATCAAACCTCGGGAAACTCAACACACCTACAAAACAATTCAAGGAAACAAAGAAGCGAGAGAAATAGTCGAGAAATGAACAAAATGACAAGAAAACCATTAAAAGCATGCATTTCTCTAAACTTACACACAAACACGCAAAGCAAGCATTATTATATAAAAAACACGGCAAAAAGGACTAAAAATGAGAGTAAAACTATAAAGAAAACCTAGCCTAAGAGTGCCATAAATGACACTCATCAAATTCCCCCAAGCTAGACTTGTGCTCGTCCTCAAGCAAAACAAAAATCAAACTTAAAGGAAAATGATGACATTATTTAGGTAAGCAAGAAACAAGAAATACTAGAGAATAGAAGAATGTACACTAACTCACTTTCGTAGGAATCACGGTCAATTTTAGCAACTAAAGACATGTCATTTAAACCCTAGATCGCCCTAGAGGACGAGTGATGCTCTCGTAAAGGTTTCTTAAGAGATTAACCCATAACTCTTTATTAAAAGGAGTCAAAGCATAATAGGAGAAAAGAGAAAATTAAAACCTTAAAAAGAAAAGAGGTGCTTATACAATGGACATTTGCACATGATCAAAACACGAGAGGATATCAAACTTTCTAAAACAACAATGGTAAGCACGTTCTAAGATATCGAGGGTTGATTGAAACATAGGACATGCTAAGTATAGAGAACTACAAAAACGCAATTCACCTTCATCTAAAAACAATTTTAACACATTTTCCCAATTGGCTTCAAATCTTCTTTTAGCAAGCATCTCTATAGTTCCTCGAAGGAACCGAAAAAACAATAGATTTAAGGTTTTCTCGACATCTTGACTTTGCATCCCTTCTCCTTACGTTTTAACTCATAATGCCCTCCCTCGGTATGTATCTCAACCACTAGATCAAAAGGGCTTTCCCAAAGGTTGTAACGTAAAGGCAAAAGGTTGGGGGTAGGCTTAAAATTTAGAATTTGGTGGTACACCTAAGTTGTGAAGCAAAGATTGACCAAATCTTAACACCAAAACCAAGTAGTCATCAAACAAAAACAAACTAACACCCCCAAGCTTATTCAAAGCTATAACCACAATCATATATACAAAAAGCGTAAAACGCTTCCCCCCAAGCTTGAACAAAGCATTATCCTCAATGCGAAAGATAGGAAGAAGTATTTACATCAAAATGTTTTTGAACTTTTTCATGTTTCACTTTTTTTTTTATCAATTTTTGCCAAAGCATTTTGAATTTGCTTTGCTTTTTCTCATTTGTTTTTTAATTTTCCGTTTTTCACTTTATTCATAGTCCTCGCCTCTTGTAACAATGGACGGATTTTTCATTTATTCACTTGCCAGTATTCACAAGAAATACAAAACACAAGCTTTCTTACAAATAAGAATCAATATGCAAATTCATATACCACAATCTCCAAGAACATGATCATTTGCTTCACAAAAACCAAAAATGGAACAAAAAGAAACAAAAGGCTCAAAGTTGTAAGGATGTGGCTTGAAAAGAAGGGAAAAGGCTCAAATGGTTAGCAAGTAGGCAAATGTAAACCCAAGTACTAAAAATAAAGAAGATTAACCTAGAAAAGAAAAATTACCACCCCGAAAAAATGCATTTGTCCTCCCTAGATGGTTCGATCTCGTGTTTGAGAATTATGAGTCAAGATTCAAGATTAGGTCCGCAATAGTCAAGGATCCATGCCGCTCATGCAAGTGATTGTAAAAGGCTTGAAAAACAATGAAACCTCACATGGTTGTAGCAAAAACTTACTAAAAGCTTCAAATTCACCAAAGGGGAACAATTGCGAGTTTTCAAAAACAAAAGAATCCGGTTTCAAGGTCCCAATAGTTCTAAACGACTACCTTAGCATACTCTATCCTAGAATCAACCAAAGATACTCTCAAACCATGCAAACCATTGTTTTTAGGAAGAATGATAGCCAATGTGCAAGTCCAAGTGGTACTAAGTCTAAAGCAAAAGAAAAATCATTAAGAAAGAAAAGCAATGCCTCAAAAACATTTTATTTTTTATTTAAAAAACTTTTTTTTTTCAAAGGTAAGATGTAAAAGTAAAACATAAGAAAGCAAAATGCAAAAAGAAATGTAAGAGAAAGGAGATAAAGAAGCATAAAGAAAAAAGGAAAACAAAAAGGAAATATCTACTAGAAGAAGAAAAAGAAAAGAAATAAAGAAGAAAGATTGAAAAGCAAAAGAGAAATAGAAAGTATCAAGGAAGTAAGCGAACACATATATCCCAATCAACAAACAAGTGAACATTCGGCTACAACGCCAATGTTCCCAAACACACTAAGGTGTTAAAAAGCAAACATCCTCGAACCGTTCAACTTCTCCTAATCTAAACCTAAACTAAGCATCCAAGAAAAGAAAATAAAAAGAAGAAGATTAGAAAGATCTCACCAGGCATCGAAGCTATGCTACATCAAATAAAGTGAAAGAGCACCTTAATGAAGCATTAATATCCAAAGCATAAGCGATGAAGCAAGGTGAGAAAGAAAATAAATTATATACAAAGAAAATTGTTAGTAACTTCAATACAAAAGAAAAGAAAAATATAAAAGAGAAACTGTGTGCAAAGAATGAAAAGGCAATATATGATAGCATCAGGAATAGTTTCAAGTAACAAAATCAAGAAACAGAATCATTAGATAGAATCAGAGTCAGGAAACAAGATAACAAACAATCATTATCAGGAAGCATAATCATAAAGAAGCAGAGATACACAGCAGACAGCGATCAGCGAAACAAACAACAATACCAAGAACTGGACAGAGAAATCAACAGAAGTACATCATCATCATCGCCAGAGAACCATGAGATACACAGGGATCAATACCAGAAGCAAAATAGACCAAGAGTGAACTACAAAAGCGAGGAGGGAAACAGTGAAGCACACAAACAACATAAATCACCCCCAAGCTCAGAATGAAGTACCCCCTAAACTCTAAACCTAATAACATATAGGCAAAAGAGAACAGCATATAAAGCACAAAAGAAAAGGGGGTAGCCACAATAGTCTCATTTCGCACTATGGTAAAGGGTAGAATGAGAACTCCCCTCACCGGTCTCTAAAACATGAACCGAGCTAGCCATCTCACTCACCTCTATAGGAGCTTTCCCCTTTAACCTCCCCTCCCTCCTAGCACAGTCTATCGCAAAGAAATGAGACCAATCATCCAAAACCGGCTCTCCTGATAATCCCCACCTACCAAAAGTCTCGGGGTTCGGTAAAGGCATAGGGTTCGCGGGATCATATGTATAATCGCATCCACCGGGCCGCTTATAGTCGTAAGTGGCCGGGGTGATTCCCATGATAGCTCTAGGAGGGATATGAGGACCCTCCCAATAGGGGTAACAAGGTCTAAGACCCACGGTATGGTCAAAGGGTTCCCATTGAGGGATAGGTCCTTATTAGACCGGGAGGTATGGGTAGTTCAAGTAAGGTTCAATCTCCCCCCTCCTCACATGGTAGTCATACAATTGATTAGCATAAAAATCATAGCCAAGAGAAGAATCACGCCCCAAAGGCATGGAAAACATGACATTAGTGATGGAATCTAACTTGGCATGAATAGTAGATAAATCAAATGTAAAAGAAGAAGTAGAAGGAGGGATAGGAGTACCTCCCCGTTCAACCGGGGGTAAAGCTTGGAAGTCCGTCGAGAGGGCATCATTTGAGGCGGTTCTTGTATGATTAGTCTTCTTCCGAAGAGAAGGGTCGATGTTGCATCTTTGAGGTCTCCAAGTCAAAGAATCTGTCTTTGTCTTACGGTTTGTAGCCTCCTTACTCGGAATCAAGAACCAATCCTTCACTCGGGACACCTTCCATATGAAAATATTATGCTTCTTGGTACGATCAAGGAACTTTTTGGTTTACAAGGGCATAAACATTGAGGAAATGAGAAGGTGTCCACTCCCGAGGGTCGACTATCGGAGGGATCTCGCATAGCAAATCTTTATATGAGTCATTGAGGCAAAGTGCGAGGATAGAGATCATGCCTCCGATTTGGATGCTCCCCGAAAGCGAAACACCATCTCGGATGTCTAGAAATCGGTTGATCAAATGTTGAGTGAAATCTACAAGCTCGATCTCATGCGACTCTTGGTCGGCAATCCATAGCCAACAAAGTTCCTCACATGAAATAGCTCCCAAAGAGTCCTTAGAACATAGGGCATAGGTGAGAATACGATTAAAGTATCTCATAGCCGGATAAACAATCGATGCGGACTTGGAAGTTTGAGGCTCATATTTCCTTTCATCGGATATACGCCGCCACCACTTGAGTTCATCATATCCGCTAGTCATTTTACCATTGGCCGGATAGACAAGATGGTCTTCATCGACGGCCTAAGGAAACCGAAAGTAGGAACAAAGTTGTGACTCCGACAACCGATGATCATTATTGAAAAGTTGAAAGGTCAAAGTTCTTGAAGAGTCACCACTTGACCCTCGGACCACTTCAAGGGATGATAGAAACTCATACGTCACCCTAGCATAGGTAAGGGCGCTGAAATCCAAGAACTCTAAGAGACTGAGGTTCTTGGCTAGGTAGCGAACGTCATCGTCAATTCCAAGTAGCTTGGTTGTTGTTTGATTATAGAACCTTGTTGACTTGAGCTTCCGCTTGGATAGTTTCTTGAACCGATCCCAATGTAATTCCTTAGATAATTCAATGCCGTATGTTTCTACCACCTCGGGAGGAGGTGGAACAACATGCCTAGCATTGCTTGAACTTGTTCTAGCACGCTTCTTATGACGGATAGGGGCCATCTACAAGAAGCAAAGCAATCCATGAGCAATTCATTTACAATTATCATTGCTCAAGAAGCTTTAAAAGAAATTGCTTTAAAGTCAAGCACAAACATTAGGTATTCAAAAATGAAACAAGAAATGGTCACACATGAACAATGCCATGAATATTGAGACATCAGCTTGAAGCAACTAGTCATGAAGTAAAGGCAAAATTGGACACAAAAGACCAAATCATGAATCATTATGAGCAAATTAATCCCAAAACATTGAATTATCAAAGAAATGAAACTATCATATAAAATACCCATGAGAGAGAAAATGACCAACAATGGTGAATCAAGGATTCAAGCAAGGTATACAAATTCATCATGAAAAAGCTTCAATATAACATCCAATAACATCATTCAACACAAATTACAAGCTAAAAGAACCAACAATGGAGTTCTACCATGAAAGCAAAAACAAGGGTTTCAAGCTTCAAAAATGAGGAAGAAGACTAGAAAGTGAGAAATTATACCTCAATGAAGCTTTGAATTACTTGCAAATTGCACAATTGAAGAATATACAACAATTAGAACACCCAAAGACAAGTTCCAAGCACCAACACAAACCCTCAAAAATTAGAATATAGCCCTAAATTTCCAAATTTCAGATTTTTTTTTTTTTTTAATTTTTAAAAGATTTGATTGTGGTTAATGTAATTTTATGATGAATTGAAAATAAAAGGATGAATTTGCTTGAATTTTCAAAGGAATTGAAAGGGTTTGATGGGAGATAAAAGAGTAGAGGAATGAAGGGGAAGTCGGGGAGAGAGAAAGGAGTGAATAGGGGGGTTTGGGAATGAAAGGGGCACAAAAAAGGGTGTGGATAGCTGCTGCGGCTGGTGCGTTTGCGCAGCTGAGGGGTGCATGAGCACCAGCTGCAGCAGGGGGGGCTATGCTCGGGCTTGCAACGTACCAAAAACACTCAAAATACTTGACCCCTGTGGTGCGCGCGCGCAGGTAGGGGGTGCGTGCGCGCGCGCAGGTAGGAGGGGGAAATGGGCGGGTTCAAAAATCAACAAATTTCATCAAAATTGGGTCAAAATCTCTGACCCCTGTGGTGCGTGCGCACAACCCCTGATGCGTGAGCACCACATAAAGGCTTAGGGGGGAGAAAAATTTGCCCTTGAATATGCTCTCATGTTGCGCTCTCATTGGCGCTAACGAATGTCATGATCGAGTGCTTAAAAATTATACAAAAATAGTTGAAAATTCACTCGAAAAAGAGTAGAAAATCAATGAAAATGCAAACACGGGAGCATATAACCCCAACAAACTTCTTCACCTAAGCTTAACCAAACCTCATGAAACCTTGAATTAACACCGAAATTGTTGGAAATTTTCTTCGATCCAATCTCATGGTACCTAAAATGAAGAAAACAAAGAAAAGTTCTCAAAAATAAAAGAAATATAGAGAATGGAAAAATCAAAAGAAAAGGGTTAGAAAACCGGGTTGCCTCCCGGGAAGCGCTTGTTTAACATCATAGCTCGACGTTCTCCACCTATTAAGGTGGTTGTCGGAGAAGCAATATGTGAATAAGGCCAACAAAAGCACCATAAAAATACTTCTTGAGTCGATGGCCATTGAACCTTAAACGGAGACGAAGAATCCATCATTGAAACCTCTACAACACCACTAGGAAAGACATTCTTAACCAAGTAAGGACCGCTCCATCTTGACATGAGCTTTTTGGGAAACAACTTCATTTTTGAATTGTAGAGAAGAACTTTATCACCAACACAAAACTCTTTCTTCTCAATAATCTTATCATGAGTTTCCTTGGAACGAGCTTTGTAAATACTAGCACAATCATAAGCATCAAATCGAAACTCCTCTAGCTCATGAAGATCTAACCACCTTTTCTCCCCCGCACTTGCCAAATCAAAGTTTATCTTCTTGATTGCCCACAAAGCACGGTGTTTGAGTTCTACCGGGAGATGGCATGATTTGCCATAGACTAGGCGGTATGGAGTGGTACCTATAGGTGTCTTGAAAGCCGTTCTATAAGCCCTAAGAGCATCATCCAACTTGTCCGACTAATCCTTCCTATTCCTTGCAACCGTCTTTTCAAGGATTAACTTGATTTGACGATTTGAAACCTCAACTTAGCCGCTTGTTTGAGGATGATATGGAAGGCCAAATCGTTGATAAACTCCATGCTTTCGCAACATCTTTTGAAAGGCATTGTGAATAAAATGAGAACCATTATCGCTTATCACTGCCTTTGGTACACCAAACCTTGGAAAAATGACCTTCTTGAACAACTTCATTACCACCTTGTGGTCATTAGTTAGGGAAGCAATAGCCTCAACCCATTTAGACACGTAATCCTCCGCCACAAGAATATATTGATTTCCAAAAGATGAGGGAAACAGTCCTATAAAATCAATTCCCCAAACATCAAATACCTCCAATTCAAGAATAGGTTGTTGAGGCATCTCATTTCTCTTGGAGATATTCCCAACTCGTTGACAACGGTCGCATGTCTTAACAAAACCCCATGAATCCTTGAAGAGATGTGGCCACCATAAACCGCTTTGAAGAATCTTGGTGGCGGTTTTAGAAACACCCATATGGCCACCACTCGGATCCGAGTGGAACATCTTCAAAACACTAGGCACCTCTTCATTTGGAACACAACACCTAAGTAAGCCATCAACTCCTCGCTTGTACAAGATGAGATCATCCCACACATAGTGTCTTGCCTCTCTCTTGAGCTTCTTTCGTTGATTCTTAGAAAAGGAAGGTGGAAACTCCCCACATGCAAGAAAGTTCACTAGGTCGGCGAACCATGGGAGCTCCTTTGCCTCAATAGCATATAAGAAGTCATCTAGCATCCTATCCTCAATTGGAGAACCATCATCATGAATTTGAGAATCTTCAAGACGAGAGAGATGATCCGCCACAACATTTTCTACTCCACTCTTATCCCTAATCTCAATATCAAAAGTTTGAAGTTTGAGCACCCACCGAATCAACCTAGGCTTGGATTCTTTCTTGGTAAAAAGGTACTTGAGGGCCGCATGATCCATGAAGACAATGGTTTTAGAACCCAACAAATAACAATGGAATTTCTCAAAGGCATGAACAATAGCCAAAAACTCCTTTTCCGTTGTGGTGTAGTTCCTTTGAGCACCATTTACAGTCTTGGACATATAATAGATCACATGTAGCTTCTTTTCCACTCTTTGACCCAAGATACCTCCAATTGCCGAATCACTCGCATCACACATCAACTCAAAAGTTAAATCCCATCTTGGGGCTTGAACAATAGGAGTAGAGATTAGAGCCTTCTTCAATTTATTGAATACAAACTCGGCATCCTTTTGAAGAAGATCATTGAAGGGATTTGAAATGAGCGAGAAATCCTTGATGAATCTTCTATAAAACCCGGCATGTCCTTAGAAAGATCTCACTCCTTTCACATTGACCGGAGGTGGAAGCTTCTCAATAACCTCAATTTTTGCTTTGTCCACCTCTATCCCCTTGTGGAAATCTTATGGCCAAGGACTATGCCTTCCTCCACCATGAAGTGACACTTCTCCCAATTCAAAACCAAGTTCACCTTCTCACACCTTGCCAAACATTTCTCAAGGTTTTCAAGACATGTCTCAAATGAAACACCGCCTACGGAGAAGTCATCCATAAACACTTCCATTTCCTCCTCCAACATATCTCCAAATATACTCATCATGCATCTTTGAAATGTTGCGAGAGCATTACAAAGGCCAAACGGCTTTCTCCTATAGGCAAACGTACAATATGGACAAGTGAAGGTTGTTTTCTCTTGGTCATCCGGGTGGATAGGGATTTGGAAAAATCCCGAATAACCATCAAGAAAATAATAGAACTTGTGCCTCGTTAGTCTCTCAAGCATTTGATCAATGAAAGGAAGGGGGAAGTGATCTTTCTTGGTGGATGTGTTTAGACGTCTATAGTCTATACACATCCTCCATCCCGTGACCGTCCTCGTCGGAATGAGCTCACCTTTCTCATTCTCGATGACGGTCATGCCTCCCTTCTTTGGGACAACATGAACGGGAGAGACCAACCTAGAACTCGAGATAGGGAATATAATTCCCGCATCCAAAAGTTTGGTGATCTCCTTCTTCACTACCTCTCCCATTTGGGGGTGTAGCTTTCGTTGTCTCTCAATAGAAGGTAGAGCACACTCCTCAAGGGTTATGTGATGTGTACATAAAGCGGGGCTTATACCTTTGAGGTCATCAATGGTATAACCCAAAGCACCTTGGTGCTTTCTCAAAACATCACACAACTCTTGAGCTTGGTGCTCACTCAAGGAAGAGCTAACAATCACGGGATAGGTGGAGTTGGGTCCCAAGAATTCATACCTAAGGTGTGATGGAAGAGATTTGAGCTCAACCATTGGCACACCTTTACCTTCCTTTGACGTAGCCACTTGCAACGCTTCTTGGCTAGAAATGCTCATACACATTTGCTCTTCAACATCCTCAAGGCTTCCATTAAGCATATCTTCATACAAAGCCATCTCCTTGCTAGGAGCACCTATCTTTTCCTTATTCAACAAAACATTCTCAATAGCATCATTAGAAGTGAGAAATTTCTCATGCATAGAAGACACAACATGATCAAGAGAATCAATCAACATGCAATTTTCTAAAGAAGAACTTGGATACCTCATACTATCATTCAAGTCAAATTCTATTACCTCATCCCTACTTTGAGTGAAATTTTATCACTTTTCACATCTATCATAGCACCTAAAGTAGCAAGGAATGGTCTCCCTAGAATGATAGGAATTCTAGCATCTTCGTCCATCTCAAGCACCACAAAATCCACCGGAATAACAAATTTCCCAACCCTCAAAGGGACATCCTCTACCTTACCCTTAGGAAACTTGATTGACCTATCGGCCTATTGCAAAGTAATGTTAGTAGGTAAGAGTTCCCCTAGCTCAAGTCTTTGGTACACCGAATATGGCATAAGGCTAACGCTAGCTCCTAGGTCACACAAGGCAATCTCGATTTGCATTTTGTAAATGGCACAAAGGATGGAAAAGTTTTCGAGATCTTTTAGCTTAGGTGGCATCTTTTTCATTATGATTGCACTACAATTCTCGGTCAAGTTCACTGTCTCTACACCATCACAAGTCCTCCTACCGCTCAAAATTTCTTTAAGAAATTTTGCGTAGTTGGGCATTTGGGTGACAACTTCGGTAAATGGTAGAGAAAGGTGAAGTTGCTTGAGCATGTCAATAAATCTTCCAAATTATTCATCTAACTTGTGTCTCATGAATTTTTGTGGATACGGAAGCTTGGGTTTAACAATTTTTTCTCCACTCTCACCTCATTAGGTTTCTCAATCTAAACCTCACTCAAAGATGCACCATCTCTCTCATCTTCTACCAAAACCTCTTTTGTGGCCTCCTTGGTCTCACTCTTCCTAGGCAAACTCTCCTCAAGAACCTTACCACTCCTTGTGACAATAGCATTGATCGGCCTCTTGGGATCTAGGCCTTGGGAAGGTAAAGAAGAAGGGCTAGCATGGTCTTTCAAAGCATTAGCAAGTTGAGAAATTTGGTTTTCAAGCATCTTATTACTTACGGTCATGTAAGTGTTCAACAACTTTGTTTGGTTTTCAATGATTTCTTCCAAATTGGTTTTATGAGAAGAAGAAGAGGATTGAACATAGGAATTATCATTTTGGGTATTTGAAGCAAAACCGGGTGGGGGACCCTTTTGAGAGTTATTTTGAAAATTTCCCCTTTTTAATTGTTCCAATTACCTCTACCTTGATTATGGTTACCATAACCTTGGTTATGATTACCATAATTTTGGTTATGATTTTGGCTATTATAACCTTGGTTGTTATAGTTACCTCAGGAATTTTGGTTCCCATGGTTCCTATTACCACCACCTTGGTTGTAGTTGTCAAAATTGCCATGGTTGTTGTAATTCCTATTCCATTGACCTCTTTGATTCACAAACCTAGAATCATGATTGTTTGACACATAGTTCACATGCTCATTCACATTTCCATCTTGATCATCACAAACATCCATACATGCATGAGGGCAATTAGAAATATCATGATCATACGATCCACAATCATCACAAAATAAGCATCCACTAGGCATGTTACTAGAAGAGGGAGGGGGTTGAGAATTAGAAGACATACCTCTCCCCTTAGATTGGGAGGGAAGACTTGAAACTTGGTAGGTAGCACTTTTCAACTTCGCCTTGATAGCGGATACCTCCTTCCTCAAGTTTGTCATTTGTGAGGATAGATTGTTGATTGCATTTAGATGATCAACCGAGTACACTGAAGAGCTACTATTGCTAGTTGACTCTCTTTTTCCATCTTGCAAATCCCTATAATACCTCACTACGTCTTCAATTATGTCTACCACTTCCTTTTCCGTTTTGTTCATGATAGGACCTCCGGCTCCTCCATCTAAACATGATTTTCCTCGAAGACTAAGGCCTCCATAGAAATTTTGAATAATTTGGTAAGTAGGAATTCCGTGGTGAGGACATTCTCTTTGATACTCTTTGTATCTCTCTCATGCTTCATAGAGACTCTCACTAGGCTTTTGCTTGAAACCTTGAATCAAAGCTCTAGCCTCCGCCGTTTTCTTTTGTGGATAGAAACGGGATAGAAACTCCTTGGTCACTTCATCCCATGTCCTTAGATAATTCGGCTTGACATCCTTGTCTAGCCATTCCAAGGCACGCCGTATGAGGGAAAAGGGAAAAAGCTTAAGGAGGATGAATTCTTGGGAAATTCCATTCACCTTGATAGTATTGCAATATTTTTCAAACTCCTTGAGATGATTTAGCGGGCTTTCATGCTTGGCCCCGCTAAATTGTCGCCTCTCTATCAAAGTGATCATTGCCGGTCTTATTTCAAAGTCATTTGTCAGTGTTGTAGGTGGAGCAATCCCACTCTCAAATCTATATGCACCGGGAATCCCCAATTCTTTCAACGCCACCCTTGGATTTTCTCCCATTCTTGCTTGTCCCTCTTGTTGCAGTTCTTCACTTGAAGTACTAGGGCTCAAAGATCGTCTAGAACCACTTAACCTTGCAATGGATCTCTCAATTTCCGGATCAAATGGTACTAGTGAACGACCACGTGCTCTATGCATAAAATCTCAAAAGAAATGGTTAGTAGCACGTCTACAAGTGTAGCCTAAAAGAAAATCTTTATGTATTTTCAATTAAAGATGAAATAGACTCAACAACTATAATAAAGCAACAATATCACTCCCTGGCAACGGCGCCATTTTTGACGTAGGGAAAGTAGGTCGTTTTCTACCCTTTCCTAGAGCCAAACAAAATTTGTAATCACTCGACCAACCTAATACGAGTATATGGTAAGTCAAGGGTCGAACCTAAAGGAATGAGTAGGTGCAAGCTATATCCTAGGTCAAGCTACATCGAAGATTATAGAAAGATAGGGTTGGTAATCGAGAAATTCAATATACTAAACACTAGGGATATATGTTCCACATGCAAGTTCAATGATTATGCTAATTGAAGGATCACTCAATCAATTCAAACATTACAATGGACAAACAATAGTTGCAACCAAAGGAATTCAAGATCTATCTCCTATAAGCCAAGCTAGGGTTCACTATGAATGGCTAACTAGGAAAATCACAATCAAATTCAATCAATTAAGGCAATTCTCAAATCAAGGGTCATGTCATTGAAATTTGAAATGCAATCTAGATTAATCTTATAGGTTTATCACTCCTAGTCTAATTAATCACATGCACAACTATGTCAGCAAATTTAATTGCAACAATTCAATCAATCAAGGATCATCAACTAGCAAAAATCATCAATCAAGCATGCTTCCCCTTTTCCCTAGCAACTAATCTACTCACTAATCATGGTGAAATTGAAAAACAAAACAAATTCAATCACAATCATATTCATTTCAATTTTAATCAAGAAGGAATTCAATCACTCAACTAATTCTAAAGCAAAGAATGAAATTCAAATCAAACATTCAAGAATTAAAGGAAATTGCAATAAAAGTAAATTCAAAGGAAAGAAATCTCACAAACTTTCATTGATGAGAAGAAGAAATCCAAGATCAAATTGAAATCAAAGATCAAATTCAAGTACAGTCAAGTAATCTTAAGCTTCTCTCTCTACTTTCTATCTCTAATAAATCTGGAAAAGTAAGTGTCGAGTACAAAATAAGTCGTCCCCCCTATAAAGGAAAATGCTAAGGATATAAATAAAAGAATCGAGCGAAGGGGGTCGGGACAGGCAGTGCATGCGCACCACCCAAGCCGCGCGCGCGCACAGCTGGGTCTGCGCGCACGCACCCCCTATGTCGCGCGCGCGCACCCCTGCTTGGTGCTCGTGGCCTTGCCTCCTTCGCTTTCTCGATCAATCTCCGCGCTCCCGAGCATCCCTATCATTAGTGCACTCGAGGCGATGCTCGTGAGAAGGGTAGCTACTTTATCTTCCAAGCACTTGAACGCCTCAAGCCAAAGCATTGCTTCCAAGGCCCTCGAGCTTGCGGAGCTAGCTTGAATTGCATATTTGGAGTCCCGAACTTAGCTCCATCAACTTTCTTGAATGCGCTCGAGCTTTCTCCTTGGTGATCAAACCTCGGGAAACTCAACACACCTACAAAACAATTCAAGGAAACAAAGAAGTGAGAGAAATAGTCGAGAAATGAACAAAATGACAAGAAAACCATTAAAAGCATGCATTTCTCTAAACTTACACACAAACACGCAAAGCAAGCATTATTATATAAAAACACGGCAAAAAAGACTAAAAATGAGAGTAAAACTATAAAGAAAACCTAGCCTAAGAGTGCCATAAATGACACTCATTAAATGCCTTGTTCAGTTTTCTTAGGTAGATGCATTGTTAACATTTGGTAATGATCCTATATTTCATTTAAAAGTAGATGCATTGTTCTGTTTTCTTAAGTAATGACCATTTAATATTTTGGTCATTAACGTTTTTCCTGTGTAAGTATATGCCTTGTTCTGGTTTTCATATGTAATGATCGTTTGTGGTTTTAGTGTATACATGTTTTCCTTTAACAGTAATTTCCTTGTCATTTTAACATTTGGTAATGATCCTATATTTCAGTGGTGCAAACCTATGTGAATTTGAAAGTGAATGAAATATTCAACTTTTCTTTGGTTATGCCTTTTCTATTTGGTTGGACCATTTACCTTTCAAATCTACCTCAGTTTCTCTTACTAAACTTTATGCTTATTTTTTTAAAAAAAATGGTTAAAGTAAAGCAACAAGCAAGGCGACCACCCAAGAGAATGAGAAAAGGGGCACCCATCGTTGGGCTTGAAGAAGCTCCGCCTCCCAAAAAAAGAGCAACAAGGAAAACTATAGGCCCTTCAACACCACCTTCTCCTGCTACAGCAGTGGTAGCACTGACCAAGCACTAGAAGTTGATGAACGGTTCCGGTCCAACCTGTACCGTGAGTTGTTCTACAAGAAATTCAGTAATCGATCAATTTGTAAAGGGCGGCATGTAGACTTCGGTTCCCTTGAAGATGCCCATGCTGGTTTTATAAAGCAATGGTTTAAGAACCAAGGATGGGAGTTGCTAACATAAAAGCATCCTTTATACCCCGACCTTGTACGCCAATTCTACACTCACTTTGACCATGCTAAAAAAAAGAAGGGAGTGATATACACTTGGGTAAAGGGAAAAGAGATAAAGTTGGATGAATCTGTCTTGAGAAAAATCTTGAAAATCCCGCAATCAGGGATGCATGTTGTTCTCCCGGGTAAGAGATGGAGTACTCTTGAGGAATTTGATCATAAGAAATGTTCGATCTTGTGCTAATGGAAGAGGACTGTGGTAGAGATAAGAAGCCAAAATTAGTGATATGCCACTGCCTACTCGTCTTCTGCATTTGATTCTCTTCAAAACGTTCAATTGCCGTAATGGTAGACTGTCTTCCTTAACATACCTTGACATGTTGGTCATGTCCTTTATACTTGCCGGTGTGAAGATGAATATGCCAAGGATGATGATTGACTACATGATTGCAACACAAAAGAGAACAAAGAAAAGTTAATTCCTTCCTTATAGGATGTGGTTGACCAAGGTATTTGAGAGATTTGGTTTGGATTTTTCTGATGAAGTAGTGCAACCTGGACTAAAAACACCATTCAACAAAAAGACAGTTCATAATGCTTTCGGTTACAAATATGACGGCAAAACAGTGGGTAGATAAAGAGATTAAGCGTGCTCCTATACGAAAGCGAATGGATGAAGATATTGAGGATGATATCGATATCGATATGGAAGATAGGCATGGTAACCTTAAAGTTGTCATGCTTGAGAGCATAGTTGTGCAAGAAATGCTAAAGCGCATGAGGCCGGACATCTTCACTGACGATGTTATGATTGAGGTCCGACATACAGCAAAGTCTAGGATGGACGTTCAAGATGATACTTCAGGTAATTTTAAGTTCTTTCTTGACCTTAAACTCATAATTGATTCGATTCGTAATGACCTAACATGTTGTTGTACATTGCCATTTCTGTTTGGAATCCTGTAATTTTTTTTTTTTGTGTAATTGGTAATTACTAATCAATAATTTGGATATTAATATTTGATATTTTTGGGTAATGGCTAAATTATATAATGGTTAATACCTATTTAAAAATTTTAAATTACTTCAAGACAACTAATCATGTTATATTTGTTAATTGTGGAGGAGATGTTGATGTTTTAGGTATTTTAAATTACATTATTGTATTGATGACCTAAATGTTCATCCAAATCAAATGACCTAATATGTTAATTCATACCTCCATTTCTGTTTGTGATCCTTCCATTATCTTTTTTATAATTGGTATGCGACTATAATCTTTTTGGATATCACCTATTTTAGTTTTTTATTACTTCTGTAAAACTAGCAGGTGTTATATTTGTTAATTGTTGTGAATATGAAGATGACGATGTGGAGACAAACTCTGCGAGAAAAGACAATGTTGGTAGTGAAGATGGTAGTGATGATTATGACTCTGGAAAAGAGTTCTTTGATGATAATTAGGTATCTTGATTTTGGTGGAAAAAGACTTTGATTGTTGTACACTTTAACGACAGTGTTATTTTTTTTTTGTGAAGACGACAGTGATGTTAAGACAATTTTAGTAGTATTCTATAATCTTGGTTAAATATTTGGCCTTTTGTGACAAAACATTTATGGTGGCAAGTCACCTATTAAGTCTTTCAATTTATGCTATGTAGAACATTAACTGTCTAGTTAAATTAAATTATGTTAAGTTACTTTAAAATCATAACTTGGATTAGTCAAGACCATTTTATGGTGTTTACTCTTGCTTATAAATATATATATATATATGTGTGTGTGTGTGTGTGTGTGTGTGTGTGTGTGTGTGTGTGTATAAACTAATTGGTAATTGGAACCCTAATGAAATATTATTCAGTTAGCTTATTTTTATAAAAATTAGAGCAATCAAAAAGTGAGTAACACCATATTTTACTTTTGATATTAGAAATATAAGAAATCTCCGTTCCCTATACTATTTTGGTTACAAATTAAGCGCAAGGATTTAGAAAATTTACCGGAAATTTACCACAACCACGAAATTTCCTACCCCTGTCTTGGTTACCTTTCTTAACAGTTCGTATCTTAGAGGGAACACCACATCCACATTTCACCATGAATCCCCTAAAACTAGAAGATGAACCTCCGGAATTTAGTGAATCCCCCATTTTATTTTTAAGATAGAGAAGGGTGAGAGTTGATCAAAGTATTTTGTTTTGGGTAAAATTACCCTGCCATGTGGCGGCCTGAGAGCACGACACGTGTCTGCCCAGTATTAGGACACTTGTCCTCGGCATATCGGTCTATGCAAAGGCCAATAGAGAAGTGACACGTGGACACCACTGTCACACCAAGGAATGACGGCTTTCAAGCCCAATTCCCCATGACTTGTCATAGCCCACCAAATCTAGGTCACATGACCTAAAATAAGGGCACATTTTCCTATGACCCCATAAATAGGGAGAAATTCCCCATTTTGGGGACAAGTTGATTCAATCATTTATTACATCAGCTACATTTTCTCAATCATCAGAGAAAGCACCTGATCTCAGGATCTGTAAAGATCTCACCTTTATTTCCGCACCTTTTACTCTCCTACACGTTCTAACTTGACCGTCGGAGGCGAAACTCCAACCAACATGAGTTTCCGTTGTTTTGCAGGTACAGGCCGCACCGGACCAATCTTCGAGCTGTAACTCTCCCGAGGGACTAAAAACACCCAAAACATTTGGCGCCGTCTGGGGAGAGTACCTCAAGATGGTTCAAGAGTCTGTACCACCTCCTGATCCTAGCAATCTACCACCGGTTATCCAACCGGTAACCCAAGAAAATCCTCTACCGGGAAGATCTGGTATTCCTCAGTCAGTCAGCCGGCCTCAGCCAGAGGTCGTCACTGAGGATGAAACTGATGATGATGATGATGTGGAGACGTATGTATCCAAGGACGGCTCCTTCATCTCCAAGTACAGACGTTCTAGAGACCAGCTGAAACGGAATATCGACCAGGCGGGTCCAAGCAAACGGCCCCCTGGAAGGTCAGAAGGGAAAGCCCCCGAGAGCAGGGGGGGACACCCCAGTCACTCGGGAGGAACTCCTGAAGTTCATGAACTCCTTCAAGGGTGAAATCAAAGACATGATCAGCAAAAGTAAGGTTGGTTCTAGCAAGAGCCAACCGGCCAAGAAAACTCCCTCTTCTGCAAAGAGGAAGCCAGTCAAGGATAGGCAGCCGACTCCCCATCCAAAGGAGAAGGCAGCCGCACGACTTGACTGGACTAAGATCCTCCTGCCCACGGGGCCTTTGAGGAACATCCGGCATGATCAGCCGGAAACCAGCAAAAAGTTATCTCATGACGCTCGACACATCATCTAGCGAAGAAGACATCAACAGCTGTCTGAGTCAGCCTCAACCTCGAGCTTTCCAGACAGCTTCAAGGAAACCTCTGTAAGGAACTCATTGTCCTTACATGAGAGTGGAACTGGTGGCAAGTCCGCTCAGCTTGGTCCCCAACTGATTGGACGCGCCCCACCTGCGCCTCAGGCGCCATATGGTCAGTATGACCTTCAATTCATGCAGCCGGCCCCTTTTGGAGGTTAGGCGGCATATGTCCAGCCTCTGGACTGGCAGCTCCGTCTGCTTAGACTTGGTGAACAACCTTCTGCGTTCACCAGGGAGATAACCGAGGCGGTTCAACCTGCCAAGGTTAAGAATGTGTTGGTTGGTACCTATGACGGTACCGCCAACCCAGAAGACCACCTCATGGCGTACACTAACCTCATGTATTTACAAGGGTTGGATGATGCCACTTGGTGCCATTGCTTCCCGGCCACATTGAAGGGCATTGCCCAGCAATGGTTTGGCAATTTGCCAGCCGGATCCATTGATAGCTTCAAGAAGCTAGCCTTCTTGTTCGCTTTCAACTTCTCAATGAACATCCCTGCAAAGAAAACAAGTCTTGACTTGAGCACCATTAATCAGGGTGAGAAGGAGGGCCTTCGCTCATACGTCAGGCGGTTCAACCTGACCCGGATTCAAATCCAGGGGTTGTCTGACGATGTAGCTTTCACAGACTTCTTTAAGGGTCTGAAAGACGGGTCGACATTTAAGTTCGACCTGGTCAGGAAAGGGGCATTCACCCTACAGGCGGCATTGAGGGAGGCCGAAAGCTTTATACAAGCGACCGACCTCTGCTCGTCTGGAAATCAGTCGGACCCTAAGAAGTCTGACAAACCAAAAGACAGCCGACCTAGCCAGCCGGCCAAAAAGAAAGAAAAGAATAAGAAGAGAAAGGAAGTCTGGGCGGTGGATGACTCAGACCAACCGTCCCGGAAGAAAAAGAAAGAGTTAAAACCGTACGTCCCAAAGTACGAGTTTAACAAGGACTGCAACTCCATTTTCATGGAAATCAAGGATAGGCTATCCCTTGAGAAGCCGAATCCTATGAAGAGTTCCCTCCAGAAGCGAAACAAGAATAAATTTTGCCAATTCCATGAGGAAGTTGGCCACGATACCAACGACTGCTTTTGTCTTCAAAGGGCGTTGGATCGTCTGGCGGACTAGGGGATGTTGAAATCTTACATCTCCAAGTCCAAGGGGAAGAGTCCAGGACAGGCGTCAAAGGCCGTCCAGCATACTAGTAGTACGGACACTGATAAAGATCCGGTCTACACCATAGCAGGTAGATTCTCCTGTGGAGGCCCTACTATTCGGGGCACCAAGAGCCATCTGCGGCAGATGGACTCGGTTGTTGATGAGGAGCAGGCATCTGCTAGCAGCACCTTCCCTGATGTCCTGATTACTGAGAAGGACAGGGGCAGGGTTCGTCGCCCGCATGACGATCCGGTTGTCATTGAATGCAAAGTCGCCAACTAGCTGGTTGGACGAATACTTATAGACACCGGTAGCTCCTCAGACATCATCAGTTACAAGTGCTTGCAAAAGCTTAAGTATAAGCCCAGCAGCATGCACCTGGTGTCCCATCCCCTGGTTGGTTTTGGGGGTGGAATGGTGTACCCAGCCGGCCGAATTGACTTACCCATCCGGCTGGGAGAAAAAGGAGAAGGACGACACCTGGTCGTCGAGTTCTTGGTCGTTAAGGAATTAACCGCCTATAACATTATTTTAGGACGGCCCACCCTCAACGAAGCCAAGGCTGTAATCATCCCTTCTCTCATGCTGATCAAGTATGAAAAGGATGATGGCTCTGTTGGTTCCTTGAACGGGGATCAGAAGACGGCCCGAGAGTGCTATCTCTCAACTGTCAAAGATACAGTGGCCCCAGATGGTCAGGGGCAGGAACCAATAGACCTTGACGAAGTCAAGGATGCCAGCCAAGCCCCACCAGCAGCCGGAAAGAAAAGAAAAATGACCCAGCTGGTGGAGGTGAAGAAAGAAAAGAAATAGCAATCACTGACCGGAGAATGGTCAGATGAGCTCCGTCCGCAGCCGGCCGGTGAGCATATTGATCTCGCTCTGGACGACTCTCGTCCGGATCGAACTGTAAAGGTTGGGACGGCTGCTTATGCTAAGTTGGGTGTAGACTTACACCTTCTGCTGAAAGAATTCAAAGACATCTTTGCCTTTGAAATGGAAGAAATGCCAGGCATCAGCCCGGATCTCGCTGTCCACAAACTCGCCGTGGATCCAAAGAGAAAGCCTATCCGGCAAAAGAAGAGAAACCACGGCGAGGAGAGAAGTCAGGCGGCAGGCGCCGAAGTGAAAAAATTGTTGAATGCTGGGTTCATTCGGCCATGTAACTTCCCTGATTGGGTTGCGAATGTTGTGCTTGTGAAGAAGTCGAATGGTACCTGGCGCATGTGTGTTGACTATACGGACCTCAATAAGGCATGTCCAAGGACAGCTATCCCCTTCCAAAGATCGACAGCCTTGTCGACTCTACAACCGGTCATGCCTTGATGAGTTTCATGGACGCCTACTCAGGTTTCCATCAGATCCCCCTGTGGAAGAAAGATCAAGAGAAGACGGCCTTCGTCACTGATCAGGGGTTGTTCTGTTATACGGTGATGCCGTTTGGTTTGAAGAATGCGCCTGCTACTTTCCAACGAATGATTAACACGGTTTTCATAAATCAAATTGGAAGGAATGTAGAGGCGTACGTTGATGATATGATAGTCAAATCAAAGCTCCAGGCGGATCACCTTGCTGATCTCCGAGAAACCTTCACCACACTCAGGCGGCATAGGGTTATGTTAAATCCCAAGAAATGTGTTTTTGGTGTTGAGTCTGGGAAGTTTCTCGGATTTTTAATTGATCAAAGGGGAATAGAGGCTAACCCCGAGAAGATACAGGCGGTAATTGACATGAAGTCACCCCGTACTATTAAAGAAGTTCAGAAGTTAACCGGTTGCCTAGCGGCCTTGGGAAGATTTCTCAGCTGGTCAGGTGACAAATGCCTCTACTTCTTCCAAGCTATCAAGAAGAAGACTAGGTTTGAATGGGGGGATGATGCTGAGGCGGCCTTCCAGAAATTGAAAGAACACTTGCACTCTTTGCCAAGGCTAGTCAGCCCTCTGCCCAAAGAGACGTTATTCATGTATCTGGCGGTCTCTGATCATGCCCTCAGTGTTGTTCTCCTTGCTAAGAGAGACGGCATCCAGCTCCCTGTCTATTTCGTTAGCCATGTTCTTAGGAATGCTGAGCTCCGGTACCCCATGGTTGAAAAATTTGGCCTCGCTCTTTATATGGCATCCAAGAAGTTGAAACCTTACTTCTTGGCACATCCGGTCGTTATATACACGGACCAACCTCTCAAGCGGCCAATGTCAACCTTGGAGTCATCCGGTAGAATGTTAAAATGGGCTATTGAAATGCAAAGTCTTGAAATCACTTACGAACCAAGGAAGGCAGTGAAGGGTCAGGCGTTCGCCGACTTCATTGTTGAAATGACACGTCCGGTTCCTCCGGATAACCCCAATCAGGTTTGGAAAGTGTATGTGGACGGGAGCTCTACAAAAAATGGTTGTGGTGCAGGCGTTATCTATGAGTCTCCTGAAGGAGATAAATTTGAGTATGCACTACGATTCAAGTTTCAAGCCTCAAACAATGAGGCGGAGTATGAGGCCCTACTAGCCGGCATCCGTATGTGTAAGGCGGCTGGGGCAACAAAAATTGACGCCTACTCTGATTCGCAATTGGTTGTTAGCCAGTATGAGGGTGTTTTTGAAGCAACCCATCCAGCTATGATCAAATATCTTCAGGCGGTCAAAGAGGAAGCCGGGACACTTGAAGAATTCCACTTGAGTCAAGTTCCTCGGTCAGACAACAATCAGGCGGATGCACTGTCTAAGTTAGCATCCTCCGCCTGCTGTGACACACCTCGGTCAGTCTTTTGGGAAGTTCTGGAAAAAACGAGTATACAAGAAGAGCCCATTAGAGTCCTTGACCGAAGTTCCACCTGGATAGATGGCATCCAGGCTTACCTTACTGATGGAACGCTTCCGGATTCACCTCAGGAGGCGGCCATCCTGAAAAAGCGAGGTGCAAACTTCGAGATGAGAAACGGAGAACTCTTCAAGGCTGGCTTCCTTAAGCCTCTCTTGAAGTGTGTTACCCCAGAGAAGGGGAAGGAGATTCTCGAAGACCTACATGCGGGGTTCTGTGCCTCTCATATAGGCGGCATGCGGGGTTCTGTGCCTCTCATATAGGCGGCAGGTCTTTGGCTGTCAGAGCCAGACGGCACTACTTTTGGCCAACTCTTGAATCAGATGCCATGGAAATGGTTAAAAAATGTGACAAGTGTCAAAGGTTTGGCAAAATGATCCACCGTCCGGCTACTGATCTGAAGGCAATCCACAACCCGGTCCCGTTTGCTAAATGGGGCATGGACATCCTTGGTCCTTATACGCCTGCTCCAGGCGGAAAACGCTACATTTTGGTGGCTGTGGATTACTTCACCAAGTGGGTGGATGCAGAAGCGGTCAAGAACATCAAGACAAAGGATGTCATCTCTTTCATTTGGAAGAACATCATCACCTGGTTTGGGGTACCTATGTCTATGGTGTTTGATAATGGCCCTTAGTTTGAAACACCTCAACTCACAACTTGGTTGGGAGATCAAGGCATCTCCAGCTACTTTGCTTCAGTTGGTCGACCTCAGGCAAACGGCCAAGTTGAAGCCTTCAACAAACTCATCTCAGACGGCATAAAGAAGAAAATTGAATGAGCCGGTGGTTTATGGGCACAAGAATTAATCCATGTCCTGTGGGCCATCCGGACAACTGCAAAAGGGGCAACTGGTGAAACCCCATTTCTCATGGTCTATGGTGCTGAGGCTGTCTTGCCCATTGAACACTATGAGCCTACTCTAAGAATCATGTTGTATGATGAAGAGGTAAATTGGGAAGCCATGCGGCTTGCATTGGACTCCCTCCCAGAACACAGAGGCAATGCTGCCCTGCGACATGAGAAATACCGTCTGAGAATGACCAGAGCCTACAACAAGAAAGTACACAAGCGTCCTTTGAAAGTGAATGACCTTGTGTTACGAAAAATGGAGGCAGTCGGTAGGGCGAATGAACTTGGAAAGTTAACTCCCAATTGGGAAGGACCCTACCGAATCTATGAGGAAGTAAGAGACGGCACCTGCCGCCTGAAAACTCCAGACGGTAGGCGGCTGCCCAGAACTTGGAATGTAGACAATCTCAAAAAATACTACTTCTAAGTTGTAAATTTTTGTAAATAGTAAGCCTATGAATGAAAAAGTAGCTTTCTGTTTTCAAATTATGCTTTTGTTTTATCATGTTTTTTATTTAACATACATGCGCCCTTTTTATGTAATCTATCTGCTTAAAACACAGACATACCCGTTTGATCGATCTAGATCTGAGCAGGAGGCCAATGGCCAGAGATCAAACTAAGCACAAAAAGGCTTAGTGGCTATACAACCGCCCCCAAATGGGGCATGAGGCTCTAAGCCGGATGGTTGGACATTTTATAAATTCGCCTGCTCCAATGTGAAACATGGCGTCCGGCGACGCCCCTCCGGGTGTTATCGTCGCAGAGAGCATTCTATTGTTTGCTCTACCATCGCATACAGACGTCAAAGATTGAACGGTCTGATTGATCAACTCATAGCCGCCTGACCATAGTAACTTGAAAAACGAATCAGTCTTAAGAAACCGGATGATCATTGTATCACCCAGCAATTGACTAAAGTTTTAACTCAGGTTACCCTTAGAAATTATACAGTCTCCCAAATAGGGCAAACAGGCTAAGTATAATTAGAAAAAATAATGTGGTTATCAACCTACACAGACGGACCAATTCTAAAAATGGCCCTAGTAGGATAACTGAAACCCGTTGAAGGCACCTGAGGCTGCCTAGAAAATACAAGCCGTCTGCTATCGTAATAAAATAATAGCAGACAGAGCAATCAAATTTTATACGCAAATTCATGCACTTGTAATAACTATAGCATGACTAGTCATTCAACAATGACATCAAGGTCGAAAGACCACCTGCATTCAGCACCGTCTGATCGTATGGCCGACTGCGTGCTTGGCTTGGGGCAATCACCTTAGTGATTGATTGACTTAGAAATTAATCATACCTCTCCTTGTGGTATCACCAATTTCCAGTCAATCAACCAATGTAAACCCAAGCACACAGCCGTCCAGGGGCAAAGCATCCGGTACGTCAAAAACATCCGGAATGCCATACCTATCAAGCCCAAATTCAAATGCAAAAATGACACATTTAAGCGCAAAGTATAAACGACATCCGACCTAATGGCCGGATGATTCATCGTAAAATAAAAAGACTGACCCCATGGTCAGCCAAAAGTATTGTTAAAACGGCTCAACAGCCGATGAGACAAAATAAAAAAAAATTTGTTAAGTGACCCGACCCCACAGTCGGTAAAGAGACAAGGTTACTCGGCACAAAGGCCGGAAATGCATTAACATGGCCATACGGCCGCAGAAAAAATCCAGGAACAGCTCAATTAGCACCAAGGACCGACTGCTCAACATTATCATCCGCCCCTTCCTGCTCATTGGCGGGATGATTGACCGTTTGATCTTCGTCCAGCTCCTCGTGCTCCCCCTCTGTGGCTCCCTCCTCCGCCTGCTCCTCCCCCGCCAAGGGCTCCTCCGGCTCCGCATGCTCCTGGTCCAAGGCGTCGGTTGCCTGCTCATAACGATACTCCCAAATGGAGTAATCGTCCTTAGGAAAGAGAGCCTTCCATGCCATCTTCATGCGAGTGACACAGTCGGCCTCATTCTCCTCAATGAGCCGGCGCTTTTCATCCTCAGCGCGCTCCTCAAACTTGGACCTGAGCTGCTCCTCCTGGTTGGCAAGTTTTTTCCTTAAGTTCTCGACCTGGCGACGGAGACTGGATGTGTCTCTGTCGATGTCTTGTAACTTGCCAAGCTCCACCTTGGTCGCCTTCAGCTCCCCCTTTAGCTCCACAACCCTCTGCTGAGCCGCCTCCAAATCCTTCTTAACCTGCAAGTTGGCAGCCGCCTGAGAATATAGTATATCTCGTGTTAGCAAGTCATTCTTGTGTAACATCAAATTGCGCTCTGTTAAGATTGGAGGCGGCCCGAAGGTTGGCAGCTCTTACCTCCTTGGTCTTCTCGTTTAATGGCTTTTTAAGGCCATTCACTCGCAGCATAGCCTGCATCCAGGCAAAAGAAAAGGGCCGTTAGCGAAACAGACGGTCCGAATGGAATTTAAAGTTGAAATGTTTTAAAATCTTTACCTCTGCGAGAAGAGCAAGGATGGCATCAAAGTTCATGCTGCCAACTCCCCGGATGGAGTCACGTTACTCAGCAGTAACTCCTTTTCGGAGCATTTCCTTAGCAATTTCTCTAAGGTCTGGAGCTTGGGAGGGGGCTTCTATATATCAAGAATTAAGTTGGGTGTTATTTAACATACATCCGGCTAAAAGTTCGAACAAGTCTGGGTGTTACTTAACATACATCCGGCATAAAAATAAATGAACACAACTGGTTGTTATCAAACATACATCCGGTCAAGGATCCAAATAACTTTGGTCATTGTTGAACATACATGCGGCTGAAAGTTTGAATTATTTGGGGTGTTACTTAACACACATCCGGCAAGTTATAAGGCCGCATGATAAAGGCCGCATGACATGCTATACTTGAGATTCGGACACCTCCTTGAGAGCGGAGAGAGCAGCCGGCGATTTGCCGCCTGTGGAGGGATGCGATCCGGAGTTGCTGGCGGAGGGTTTATGAGCTACCGTCTTCCGGGAGCGTTTTGCAGGCGTCGGAGACGCCTCCTCGGCAGTCCGCTTGGGGGGTTTGAGAATAACCCCAGGGACTACAGGAGGCTTCACTGAGCCCTCCTGTACAAGAGAAATTCACAAGTTAGTGAAAAATATACTAAGTAAA
Organism: Chenopodium album; assembly: GCF_948465745.1. NCBI lineage: Eukaryota > Viridiplantae > Streptophyta > Magnoliopsida > Caryophyllales > Amaranthaceae > Chenopodium > Chenopodium album. Next base: position 24,473,790 of record NC_137850.1, on the reverse strand, counting down.
GTTATAATTGAGGCCGGATGAATAAAGGCCGGATGAAGGGAAGACTTACATGTTCAAGCTGCTCCCGCTTGAAGATCTGGTTTTTCTTGTTCACCATCTGGCGGTAGACGGAGGCGGAGCCGCTTGGTTTCTTGCTAAGAGGGAGCTGAGACATTGCTTCTTCTGCAAAAGGCCGAATGGGTGGTTAGAAAACAACATCAAATTTTTTTTACAAAAATAAAGCATGCATGATATGACCCCTATCCGTCTACCCACCTCTTCCTTTCTCTAAGCTCAGGCCACAGGCGGCCAAATAGGTCGGGTCCTTGAGCCATTCGTACTGGGGGATGTAGCTGCTGAATTTAATTTCCTTTTCAGAACCCCCCTCTACCGCCTGTACTTCCACCTTAAACAAACCTGGATCAAGAATCTGATCCCATCCTTCTTCAGAGACAGGCGGCAGTAAGGCCTTTTGGCCAAGGAGATAAGGGTTCTGGTTCCAAGAGTTAAACTTGGCATTCCGGCTGGTATCAGGGGAGGTAATGATGTAGAATTTGTTCCTCCAATCCTTCCACTTGGATTCCTTCCCAAGCGTCATCATGTACCCCTTATTACTTGTAAGGGTGTACCAGCCGGGGCCGGCTGACTGAGGGGCTTTGCTCAAATAATGCATGGAAGCAAACGCCTCAAAGCCAGGTTCAACATTTTGCATCCTGCAGGCGGCCACATACCCCAGGATGTTCACCCATGAGTTAGGGGTGAGCTGCCATATCCCCAGACGATATCCATCAAGGATACCCTCAATGGCCAGATCTAGGGGAAACCTAAGACCCGCCTGGATCACTGCGGCATAACAGCCGAATGCAGTGTCCAGATAACTCTGGTTGAGGGGCCAGACTACAGCATCGGTCAAGGCAGGCACTTTGACTTCATAGCCGACCCCCATTACATACGTATCCCTAAACTCATCCAACCCCTTTAGCATGGTCTTTTGGGTGGAAAGGGAGATGTGTGTGAAGTAGGGGGTGTAATCATTTTGAAGAGAAGAGGATGCCTCACCTTGACCCCTCTCAGGGGAAGCGGCCTCCGCGTCAGGTTTTTCAGACGGCCCCTGTTCAGATTCAGAGCCGTCTGAGGAAGAATTTAAAGTTGAGAGGGAGAAAGATTGGGAAGAGTCCTGGTCAGATTCAGCCTCATGCTGACCAGGCGGTAAGTCCAAAATAGAATCATCCGGAGTACTCGGGGTTCCTGGCCTGTCATAATAAACCTCGTTTCGAGGTACCCTGATAGAGCCATCCCCCTCATCCCTCCTCGCAGTTCTTTTCGTTCTGGCCATAGTGTCCTGCACAGACACAGAGTCGGTCGGATTCGGGGACGAAGGAAGGGTGGGGAAAATGGCACCCCTAGTCCTAGATTCAGCCGTCCCTGGTGACCGGCTGATAACTACTCTAGGCTGTGCGGAATGTGTTTGAGAAACCATTTTATTGAAAGAAAAGACAAACGCAGGCGGAAAAATTTTAAAAGAACAAACAAAAGAAAGTCAGACGGTTACCTTGAGAAAGGTACGGTTGACTTGGAAACAAGCCGGTTGGTGCAGTCGGACAGTAACAAGCGGCAGAGTACACACTTTTTTGTGAAAAAATCTTTAGAAAATCCTCTCAAATTTCAATGCAAGATGCGTGAAAAATGAGGGTGGACTTTCCTTTTATAGAGGGGTAATTTTTGGGGCTTGCCTCGATATTACCCCAGAGGGTGAACAGTAACTTCGCTTCGCCAAATGAGACGCTGACATGTGTCACAGACGCCCCGTGGCGTGCCACGTCACCTCTGTGACAGGGGCAAATGTTTTGGGTAAAATTACCCTGCCACGTGGCGGCCTGAGAGCACGACACGTGTCTGCCCAGTATTAGGACACTTGTCCTCGCCATATCGGTCTATGCAAAAGGCCAATAGAGAAGTGACACGTGGACACCACTGTCACACCAAGGAATGACGACTTTCAAGCCCAATTCCCCATGACTTGTCATAGCCCACCAAATCTAGGTCACATGACCTAGAATAAGGGCACATTTTCCCATGACCCTATAAATAGGGAGAGATTCCCCATTTTGGGGACAAGTTGATTCAATCATTTATTACATCACCTGCATTTTCTCAATCATCAGAGAAAGCACCTGATCTCGGGATCTGTAAAGATCTCACCTTTATTTCCGCACCTTTTACTCTCCTACACGTTCTAACTTGACCGTCGGAGGGGGAACTCCAACCAACAGGAGTTTCCGTTGTTTTGCAGGTACAGGCCGCACTGGACCAATCTTCGAGCTGTAACTCTCCCGAGGGACTAAAAACACCCAAAACATATTTAATTGAAAATTTTTAACTGACAAGCGAAAAATAAGGGCGGTCATTTAAAAATTTTGAATTTAATTTGAAAAATCCAATGCAGGATTTAAATGAAACATATACTGACTAATTGACAAAGTAAGGTTTCCCAAATACTTAAAACAGGTTTTACCCTGTTAACGTTTATGTCATTACCTATTTATATTAAAACTCTTTTACTTCTTTTAAATTTTGAAAGTAAAAACTAATAACTAAGACATTTTACAAAATAAAACTTAATAAATAAAGTTTATTTCAATAACAATCTTTTACCTAACTATTTGGGGCCATAAACTAGATACAATTCTAATTAGGTACAAATCATGTGTGGCAAAGTGTGTAACATGTTACACATAATATTATACCCCCTTAAATAATTGTTAATAAGGTCTAATAGATTAGTTATCAGTGTGAATAGTTGAATGATTTAGATATTTATACTAATATAAATTTATATGAATATAGATATTTATACCATTGTTATCAAACCTGGTTAATATGAAGTGTGGTTTGTCTAGTGAAGACCACAATCATATTCATATCTATTAAGAAGATAACAAGATGTTAAGGATTTAAGATGTTAATGATTATACTATGTTTGGTAATGTCCAAAATAATGTATGGTCGTACGTATATATTAAAAAAGTTGTTTCGGAAAGGTAATTTCATATATTTTATTTCGGTAAATACCTTATACACAAACAATATTTTACATTCCAACTTGGTTTTTTTGGATCAAAAAGGTTTACGAAAAAATATGAAAAGGTTTCTTGTCAGATTTGAGTGACGAACCCATAGTAGCGAAAACCTCATAATTTTTGAATTCGATTAAATAAAAATGTCGTTTTTGCATCCCTGTAATGATTGTACAATTAAAATCTATTTTTTCAAGAATTAAGAACCCGCCCACAGGATGAAAGAACCCGATTATGTATACCATAAAAATGCGCAAGAGTTGTACAAATCTGATAAAATTTTTCGGTCTCCATTGATGCGTGATTAAATGTAAGGTACATGGAACATAAATTTGTGGTTAATTTCATTATTTGATGAACAAATTTGAAGAACTGTGAAGAATAATGACGAACTTCGAAGAACAATTTTTTTATTAATATTTTTTTGTTTAATCTTAATTTTGGATTTTATTAAAAATAGATTTTTATAAATTAATTTCGAAAATAAAAAAAAAACATTTTCAAAAAATACAATAATTAATTATTGGAAATAAGAAAATGAATTAAAAAAGAAAATTTCCAAAAATAACCTTTGACCAAAGTTTTAAAATAATTATAAAATTAGCCAATCAAAATTTAGAATAGTGATGGTCATTTTGAGAGAGACCATACTAGAATTTTTATAATGCATAAATAATACTCACATAATAAATCAATACGCATTTCTCATACATAAAGCAAAACCAATCATCACAATAATTACCAACTAAACTTACTACCATACAATTCCAACCAATCCACAAGTTTCCTAACATGATTCTAATTTTCAAGTTCTTAAACATGCTCCTAAAGTCAAGGGTTTCGTATCCTTGCACGTACCTTGAGTAAACGAATTGGTTGACCATTTTACCAACTAGAAATTACCTTCTATAAAGTCCTCTCCTAAACCAATGAGTAAAATCTCAATCAATACCCAAGCAATCAAATTTACAGCAATACTAAATTACTTTAAAACCTTCAAAATCTAATTAAACAACACTTTAAAACCTTTCCTTTAGTTAAAATTAAAGGCTTATATATAGTTCTTTAAATTTTCTTCATAAAACCTTAAAATACACTCTTATACATGAAATTACAACAAGTTTAAAGTTAAATAACAATCTAAAAATTTATTTTTATACATGAAACCTCAAAATTATTGTAATCTTTGAAACTACCTACATTATATGTTAAGTTAGTAGGGTTTAAACACAAAATCGCCAATTCAATGCATTTAGAGGCTTCAAAAACAATAACCTAAAATTTGAAAATTTGATTTAGTAATAGAATGTATAAAATACAGCAATTTTAACTTAAATATATAATTGGAATTCAATTAGTTTCATAAAAGCTTAATCAAACCTTCAAACTTCACAATTTAAACCCTAAAATATACACAATTAAAATTTAAAAATTAATTTATAATCAAGATAACTGAGTTTAAACATAATTTATACATAATATAATTAGATAACTTAATTAACACGTTATGAACCCTAAAATCATGAAAAATCAAGGTTTAATCCCTAATTTTCGTACTTATGAAAATCTGAAATTTTTATCATTAAATTAAACATAGCAAAATTTAGAAATTTATAATCTTTTATAATTTATATGCATAATCAAATCACAATAACAACAATTTAAGAGCAAAAATTTGATAAAGATAGAAACTTGAATTAAATTAACAAAAGAAAAAAAAAAAAAAAAAAAAGAAAGAAGAAGGAGAGAAAAGGGGCGAATTGGTGGTCGTGGGTGAGCCGCGGTGGTCATCGGAGCAGCAAACAGGCGCCGGTGGTGGCTTGTCGTCGACGGCAGCAAGCAACGATTTTTTTTTTTGGTTTGTGAGCAGCAGAAGGAGAAGGGGAAAAGGAGGAGAGGGGAATACTTGAGATTAGTGGGGGAAAAATAAGGGTTTGTAGGTTTTTAATGGTAAATAAAGTGGGCTTAGGTTTCCTAAATCTAATAAAATTAGGATTGTTACTTGGGTTTTAGAAAAAAGAATAGGCTTAGTAATTAATGGATTAAACTTGCATAATAATTCATGATTAAAATATGGGTAGTGAAATAATTTTATAAAGATCAAATTTATTTGCTTAAAAATTATGTAAATAAATAATCAAAATTAAACATTCACATAAATATGTTAAAATATAATTTTAAATTTCACAAAATTACTGGAGATCAAATGTTAAGTATAATTCAGCTTCAATCACTTTAGTTCAGTAAATCAGAATAGGCCCATAATTATGTATACAAACTCAAATCAAAATTGGTACTGCATATTACATTTATACAAACTGCACCGAGGCCACCGACACATCCAAGTTGTTCACAAATCCTTTCTTCGTGACAAATCAACTTTGCGTAAATAAATCTAAAAGCCTTCTTAAACAAAGATGTTGTAGGGTAAAGTTGTAAGCAAATAATTAAAAAAAAAAATGAAAATTGTGGGGTAATCAAATAAAAGAGAATCAAAACATTTCAAAAACTACTAGGCAAAACGAGTTTCTGCTCATTGACAATATACATGGTGATATCATGCCTCCAAACTGCCCTCGTCCGAATTTCTGACCTTCAAACTTGCAAGGATGTCATAGATGATTCTTGTTCACGATGGCCACCAACATCATCTGCGAGAATATAGCCATTTTGAGCATTGGCAGTTTGACAAGTAGTGTGAATCCGTCTGCAGTCTATTATCTTTTTCGTCTATATGAATTCGAGAATATAGACAGAACAATTCTCTACCGATAAAAAGATTATCTGCATAGCTCAATGCAACATAAAAAATGAACATACTTCCTGAGACTAAAATCGGTAAAGCTAGCAGTAAGAAAATTACGATTTCTCTTGCAGTTGTATACAATCACGATCGCCGACACAGATCTCTCAAACTTCCTTGCAAGTTCGAACGTTGATGCAATAAAGCCAACCTGCACGACTGCCCAGCTATAAGGTCATAAGTGGATCGCTTTTTCCATGGGATTAACCCGAAATCATCATGAAAATCGTCCATTCCATCTACGAAGAGCTGCCAAATAAGGGAACCAGCACCAGACCCATTCTTTTTTGCAGACTTGTATATGATATCAAAAACAAGTTTGAACAACCTATCTCGGTGTGAAGGATCAAAGTCCTTGTTTTGACTTGACAGCCCAAATTCAGTCAACATTACAGGCTTCTTAAGTTGTTTATCACCATCATCAATGTGAGATGACACCCACTTCCTGACAAACTCCAATTTTTCTTCAAGATTATCCACTAACAGCCTAAGAAAGAAAAAAGGATTAGTTTATTTCATTATAGATGTACCATTCAAAATGGATTGAATGTTGACAATAGGGATAGATTAAATATAGAGATGTATAAAATATAATGCAAGATGCAACAGCAGAATGATACATTGATACTAGAGTCTAGACTTTCTGCTTTAACTTGGATACTCGAGGAATATTGAAGATTCTTAAAGCAACTGCTGCTTGCTTATAACTTCCATGTAAAGTTAAAAGTTTGTTAGCAAGAGAAACTGCTCACCATTGATCAGGATACATGTGAACAGAAGCAAAATCAATTGTTGGTAAATCATTGTTGCGTATGAAATCAGTTCCAATAGTGGCTTCCCATTCTGAGGGGTTTAGAGATGACTTAGCACTCTTTGGACCATAAAATCCCTCAAGGCCTACGGTAACCAGATGCTTCTCATCAATTGCCTTTATAAATTCGGACATTTCCTTGATCCAATCCTGCCATGATCAAATTAATTTATTACGCCAAAAAAAAAAATGTTCAAAATAGTAACTTTGCTTAGATACAGCAAGAGTCTAAAGCAACCAAATGTCCTCACGGCACGTTTGATAAGCGGTCATAATAGTGGGAATGGTAATGGATTTGTATGTGCTTTTGCAAAGAAAACATGCATTCATTACTGTGTAAATGGAACTCTACCTCCAGCTCATCCATAAATTTTCATCACCACAGTATACCACTTTAAATGTTAATAAATGGCAATGAAAATTTGTGACGAAAAAAGAGGTATTTGTGGAGGGATTAACATTAACATAGGTATTGGCATGAAATTATCTTCTCAAATTTGCTGATTAAAGAATTGTCTTTACTACTAATTATTACTAACTACAAAACAGATCATAAAAGAACAATTCTAATCAGGAAAAACACTGATGTAAGGAGACTCCAGAACTCACTTGAAGAGTGTCACCTGTCGGATCAGACATGCAACGTGGTTCATTGATTAATTCCCAAGCAAAAATCACAGGATCATCGCGGTATTCAATCCCGTTAATGGTATTCTTTCTTGTAAGCACTGTCTGGAAAAGTTAAAAACAAAAAATGATTGCACAAAATGTCATATTAATCATCAATTGCCCATAAATGAATTAAGATTGATGAAAGGAAACTACACAGAAAGTAAATCAGTAAGGTAGAATGCAGTGTCTTTTTTTTTTTTTATATAAATTGAATCAATCAATACCGAACTGCATCAAAGTTCCGGTTTTTTGTCAATACAAAGCTCTCTAAATAATTAACAAGAAAGATTTGGAGAAAGTTATATTGGAAACTTTCTACCCTTCACACAAACCTAAGAAGAAAAATAAAAATAAAAGCAATTACTAAAGTTATCCACAATGTGGTACTCCCTCCGTTTTTATATACTTGCTCCACTTTGCTTTTTCGGCTGTTTTTTTGTTCCATTTCTTTAATTGGAAAGCTTTTACAACATTTAATTCATTTCTCTCACCTAGTGGACCCAATATAAATCACATTTTATAAATTTCATATTCTCACTCTTCCAATTCCCTCCACTACTTTTGCTTTTTACAATTTTTTTTTTCTTCTACCCACCCCACTACCTCCGTATTTATTACTTTCTCCAAATTATCCTAAAACTCCGTGCATAGAGAAATGGAGCAAGTATTTAAAAACGGAGGGAGTATTAACCTTCATAAAAAGAGCAACGTACAGGTCAACGGACCAGGGATACTGTACTAATTCTAAATCTAAGATATCATTAAGAGTCTCCTCCAACCTAGACAAGCTAATTTACTTGACACAATTATAATGCATTCACATGATTACAACTTTTGCAAGACTTACAACAATCCTTAATTGCATGAGATTAGTTTATCTTTGTTAATCTATTGGCAGAAACAAGTTTATCAATAAGTAGCTAGCTTTATTGCATGAGATTATCATGGTTCACATTTGAAAAACTATCTCTTATGTCAAATTATCACTATCAAACAATGCCTAGGATATTTAAGGATGTAAGTTTTTCAATAAGACATTTAGAATATCCAAAAGTTACAATGGCAACTAAAGTTTAACCATTAAATTCTGATATTGTCTCATGTGGTTTTGAGCAACATCAAAAAACTTTTAAGGCATCAAAAACTGAGAATACATTTTTAAATAACAATCAACATCTCTAGTGCCATTTGCTTTCAAGGAACATCTTTTAATCCTATTTATACTAAGTTCATAGATGATTGATGGACGTCATTTATTTATATTAATTTCTTTTTACCTCTTTTTATCTCTTTTTATCTCCTCTTAACCCCCTTTATAAACTTTCCCAAATTTTATTGTTATTTCCTCTTTTGGGGTTTCTATTTACACTGCCCCTGTGTTTTTTTTCGCTCATTATATTTTTTCTCGTTTTTTGTCCACTTTCAACGTTTCACTTTTCTTTTCAGAATTTCTTTTTTTACATTATTTTTGTGGACGACCCCTCGTGATGATTCATATTAGCCGCCTCAAATCATTTTTGGATCAAGGCGTCGTTGTTGATGTTTAGTCAACAGTAACTAAGGAGGGTAAGATAGAGAAGAAAGCAATGGAAGCCAACAGTGACCAAGGAGGGCAAGATAGAGAGGAAAACAATAGAGTGTGTACGAAAATGAAGGAAAGAGAGTGAAACAAGTGGTGTTTATGAAAATGAAGGAAAGTGTACTCAACCAAAAAACAAAATATGGAAAATGAAGGTGCAATAAAAAAAAATTAAAAAAAAAATCCTTAAGTATCTGTTAAAGGAAAATTGTATTTCCTTCTAAAATGATGCAAAAACTTTCCACTCAGATTTTACTTCTTTCTCCCTAGACCTTGCAATTATTTACCGAACAAAGAAGAACGATCCATTCTAAATTTCCAAGTCATGAAATCCCAATTACTATGAAGACTAGTTTGTCTAGAAATGAATTCAAGTAGAAAATGTCCACAATAAGGACATGCTTGAAATGGGGGTAGTAGATTAAGGGGGTAATAAAAGTCAAACTAAGCAAAATGACTGTGAAAATAGGGAAGAAAGAGATAGTGATGGTGTGATTGTAAGAAAATTATGTAGTGATGGTATGGTGTGAGGTGAAGAGAGAGGAATCGATACCCTCATTTTAGGGGTAGTAGTTACACTAGGGGGAGGGTGGGTAACTATTACCCTCATTATGAGAGTAATAATTCCTCCATCTCTCTCTTCTCCACATGGCACAATTACCTTATTTCATTTGTAAACACCATGTCTTCTACAACAGCACCTCTAATTACTTTTGTTTTTTCAATTTTGACTTTTATTACCCCCTTAATGTATTACCCCCAATCCAAGCATGCCCTAAATCAAACCCAGCTCTAGGTTATAATGTATTTGGATTTTCCTGATTTTACAATTTGCTTCTCCTGCTCAAAGAAGGTGCAGACAAATCAATACACTCATGATTATTCAATTTGTTGAAAAAAATATATTTATCATAAAGCTTACCAGACTACAATACCATGTTGCTTAGCCCATTAAAATCAGCAAGCCATTAATGTAGTTTATATGTGAATATGTGATTACATAAAAGAAAGTACTTTCTTCTTATTATTCTAATTGATATCACCTAAGGTGTACTTTCTTCTTATTATTCTAATTGATATCACCTGAGGTGCCCACATCATTCCTTGTTAGTCAACATGGACACGACACTTCATGTTGGACCATAACTATTATAATTTTTATAATATATAGCCTTCCTCAAAGTTTAATACCCTCCCATACATCAATAAAGGGAATCAGAGATTCACGCATCAAGAATAGTTCCAAATAAAAGGTACAAGCAGATGGGAGCAGGGATTTATCCCCCAAGAATGCAGAATGCTGGGCCCAATTCATAGTTGTTCCCTGCTAGCAAATAGTTAAGGGGAACCATGGTTATTTTACTGATTCTACCCATATGAGTAAATTGTAAACTAAGTTGTTAGTAAATGAAATAGAATCATTAATATAGGTTATAATATTATACATGCCTAAATCACTCTCAATCCCAATTTGGACAAGTGGTGATAAAAAATTTTGACCTGAAGATCTTGACTCAAAATTTGCATGTTGATGATACAATGTACCTCATGCAATGTGATTTGAGCCGTTACGTATGCCTCCACTTCTAATAGGTAAAAAAATTTATTCTATTGATGACAGGTAAAAAAATAAAAGTCAAGTTCGGCAAAAGCTCAATCTTGACATGTATATTAAAATTCTTGTCAACTTGAGTCAACCTTATTTTATGTTTAGTAAGAGTTGACATTGCTATTAAAAAAGATTACCATTTCAAAAACTTGGCTAATTGACAACCCACTTGCTAGCTTATATGAGGATATATGCATAGTCAAGCAAATCAAAAGCAACCCGTGTCAATATAGCACTAGTCAGCCTTATAACTTACTGCCATACTCTCTTGTTTCTCTTTCTCACCTGATCCTTCATAGAAACCTATCAACGAGTTCTCTAGTGCTTCTTATCTAGAGATTATTTCACCTTAAATTTCTATACAGCTTGTTCAACCAAACCATTGCAGAAGATCGCACATATTATAAGACCTTTTGATTTAATTTTATTCTTCACAACCCTGGTAGACTGATACCAAAAACTCTAACCGATTTCATTTGTCATTGAAAACAACAATGGAAAACATACAACAGATCCACAGGCTACTCAAGAAAAAAAAAAAAAAAAAAAAAAAAAAAAAAAAAAAAAAAAAACAGAGAGATAATACCTTGATATAATTTTTGAAATACGTCTGAATAGATGGATCGTAAAAGAAAGAATCGTTGGAAGAGCTAATCCCAATGCCCTCTTGCCAAGCCCACTTCACATACTGTGTTTTTCCACCATATGCTTTCAAATTGTTAACTAAACTTAAAATCAGTCTTACTCCACTTTTTCGTGCTTCCGCAATCACATAATCCAAAGCCTACAACAGAAATTAATTATCAAAAATCCAATCAAGATTCACTAAACAGCAATTTTTTTTAATATACAACGGTCTAGTGATGCTTCAAAGTAATAGAAATATGGACACAATGATTTCCTTTTTTTATCTATTGTTTACCATTGCTTTTCAACCCTCATAATTATAAAACGTCATAAAGATTACAAATCACATGATTAAGATTGATTCCCATTTGGTTCAATAGTAATGATTAACAAGCACATCTATGAATTAATGTTACAAACATCCTTAATTATGACAAACTTTACAATTTGAGATCATATATCCAAACTCTAGCACAATAAGAAAACATCAGAACAAGCTCATTCACAATAACAAGAAGCCTTAATCCCAAAATGACTGTGTCGGGTCACGAAATCAAAACTCATAAAATCGAGTTATATACCTGAAAAACTTGCTCATCAAACACACCAGGAGAAAGCTGGAGAGCATGATAGGTACCATCATTAAAAGCCCAAGTTCGACACACAGTTAGACCCATTTTAGATCCAGCTTGAAGCATTTCTTTCACTCTTGGCCTACTGAAGCCATCAACAGCATGGTCCATTAACCAATAAGAGTTCCAACCATTAACATAAAAGGGTTTTCCATCCAACATAAACTGATTCCCAACCCTTTCAACAAAACTATAATTTGGTTCCTTAATCACACTAATTCTAATGTTAAATTCACCACCAAATGACAAGTAAATGAAAGCAACTAATGTCGCCACACCAACTATTGGATAAAACCATCCATTAGTTGCAAACATCTTTCTTGTAGAACAATATGATTTTGACTTGCTGGACATGCAAAATCTGATAAGAAACCCCAATTAAAATAAAGAAATCAAAGAAATTGATGAGAGTAGTAATGATTTGGGTGATTGGATCTTTGTGAAAATCCAATTTCTGAAAAACCCAGATCCCAAATTGCCTTTTAAAGCTCAAATTACAAATAAAATTGATCCAGAAAAATTGAGGGATTTGGGGAAGCTTTCTATTAAAAAATTGCAAACAAATTTGCCGAAATTAGGTGAATTAATTATTGAAAAACGAGAAAGTAGTCAAAAGCAATTGAATTTGAGGTGAGAGCAAGTAATCAAAATGGGGGTTGGAATTTGATCTAACACTTGACCAAATAAGGAAGACAATGTAATGTGTACCAAACGCCAGCTCGCTCTCACTCAAACGGCAGGACAAAAGCAAATCGAGATATGAAGGGAGACGTATGTGTGTCAGTGAAGGTGGGGGATGTTGGGAGTTGGGACGTCGGTTTTCAACCTGGGTCCGCAGCTTTCATATATTTTAATTACGGAGTATAATACGAAACTAGTGTGCGGTCCAAGCATTGCACCGGATTACCACTTTGATTAAATGAATTGCTAAATACCGCGATCAAATTTTATCAAATCGCCATCATTTCAAGCAAAAAGTTGATATATGACTTTTTTTTTTTGTCCCTTACTAAACCCTAATTAATTTTTTTTTTCTTTTATTTTGTCCTCTCCCATCAAACACCACAACCACCACTGTCTTTGCACACCACCACCACAATCACGCAGCAAGGGGCGGCACTCCGCGGTAGGTGACGGCAGCAAGCGGCAGGAGGCAGTAGGCGGCGGCGATTTGATCAGGCGGCGGTAGTCTGAAGGTTTCATGGCCGGAAAATCGACAATAGAGGTCAGTTTGGCCTTTTTTTCTGGTTTTGCGTTTTTTTTAAAAAACATTTGATGGCTAGTTACCGGCGTGGAAATCCGGTTGGCCAACACCGGTAACCGCCGATCGAAATTGGTTTACGGTGGCGGCCAACCGGTTTACCACGCCGGTTATTTACCATCCTACGAGTACTCTGTTTTTTTTTTAAATTCGATTGTTGTTGTAACCGATCTGCAAAACCGAGTGATCGTCGTCGTTAACCGGCGTGGAATACCGGTCAGCGGCGGCGGCCAACTGGTTCTCTACACCGGTAACGGCCAGCCAAAACATAATGCAGGGAGGCTGAATTTGGAAATTCTTCCTTGTTTACCATAGGCTTTTGTCATTCTTAATGTAGGATTGTGATACTTTAGGCTAAGTAAAATAGCTCTAAAATCTGAAGAGTGACGATTTGTATCATTAGTATTTGAATTGAAGATGATGATGTTGAGTCTGTATATTAACTATAGTACGAACTTCATCTGTACTCTGTTTTACCAGCTTGCGAGTATTCTGTTTTTTTATTTTTTGACAATTTTAATAATTAAATTGAAAAAAAAAAGTTAGGTCCATCTTAGTTGGGACTAGCGAAAAAAGCAATCTCTACTATCAATGTGGATATTTTTACTATCGTTTAATCGTAGTTGGGACTAACTATCATTTTGTTGCAATCCGAGATAGTGAAGCTGCTAAGTACTTATATGTTCTACCCGATAAAAAAATTAGAAGAAAAAAAAAAAAGAGCACAAGTAATTATTTATAGGCTGTGAATGTGGACAAGTGAAAAGATTATTTCAGTCTAGGAAAGCAAACGTGGACAAGTAAAAATTGTCCTCCCCTGTACCATTTTTTGGACCATCTAGCATCATTGCTGCTGTGTCCTCACATGCTCTCAACAATGCCGTGTTTGGTAAACCTGTCATTTGGCTCTACCCTGTAGCACAAAGTATTGCCTTCTGCCTGTTGATTTGATTTTGTTCCATGGTGTATTTGTTAAGAAGGTTGTTGTATCTTCTTTAACTTGAGGAGACATGTCAAGTCTAACAAGTTTGAGGCCAGGGACTGTAAAAGGCTTGTGCTAGAAGTAACTCCCCGATAATAATTGAGGACCTTATTCAATTGTGTAATTGACAACTTGAGGCCTTGGGTTGATCTTTAAAACATAGATCTTTTTTATTGGTCAGTTCTATTTAATCTCAAAAAATAGCACGGTGTAGATTTAGCTGCATATCTCTTGTGAGTACACATGGTACTTTTTTTTGTTTTTTTGAGGCTGTTACTATTGAGTACCATTAATTATTATTAATATTATAATTGTTATTATTTTATTTTTTAACAGTTATGAATAATTATAGTTATTATTATTATTATTATTATTATTATTATTATTATTATTGATTGTAATTTCGTAAATTTGGTTATGACGACAGTTGGGTAGGCTCAAAATGACGTTTGATTGTATTGATGGCTCGGGTGAGAGACATACCAGGACTCGTGCAGTGACTGCTTCGACTAGGAGACTGAGGACATCAGTTCCTATATCCGATGGAGCATGTGTTGATGATGAGGTTCAGGGGCGTGAAGGGGAGGACGAAGAGGAGGATAAAGAGTGGCATGAGGATCAAATTAACAACTTGATGGACGATGATGGGAGTTTGAGATCCGTTCGACGTCGGGGAGGTAAGGGAAAGCAAGGCCAGACGTCATCTAGAGTCACTTTGAGGAGAGGTGCTGATGGTAGATTTCAGAGTATTGGAGATGGTACTTCCCGAACTCGCAAAATTCGTGTTGTCCGAGCGTCAAATGATAATACATGGCGTGTTCAGGGTCAAATGTCAGGTGGTCCCAAGGATGGTAGTGTCATTCCAAATTACGCAGGTCACATCGCTACGCAAATTTGGATGGGGGAGAAAAAAGATCGAGACGTGTTGAAGTGTCAATCTAGGACACAATGGTGTTTGAATTTGCATGAGATGCACAAAGCTATGGCCGATGATGTGCGTAGACAAGTTGATAGTACTGGTTTGAGTGGGCTAGTTAACATCATCCATCATCACATTGACTGGGCCCTGATTTCGGCGTTTGTAGAGCGCTGGCAGCCAGACACAAACACTTTTCACTTCCCGTTCGGCGAGATGACTATTATGCTCCATGATGTCTAGTACATACTTGGGTTACCTGTAGAGGGTGATGTTGTTGTAGAGCAAAGTGATGTTGCGTCTTTGAAGGTTGAATTTCAGAAGTTTTTAGGGATAGGAGCAGATAAACTTGTTGCCAAGCCGACACCCATTTGGGATAATGGGGGGGTGTCAAGTCAGGCCATATATGAGAGATGCCTGGCAGAGAGAGGAGACGCTGATATCCAGGTGCAGGGTTTCTTGTTGTTAGTTCTAGGCAACACTATTTTTGTCGATAAGAGTGGTAGTCGTATTCCTCCTTCTTGCATCTTAGAGGTGAAGAAGAAGGATGTTTAGCTTTCTCATTATTCATGGGGTTTAGCTACCCTTGCTTATTTGTATCGGCAGTTAGGCGTTGCCTCACGGATAGGTTGTAAACAGATTGTTGGGTGTTTGATGTTGTTACAGTCTTGGATTGATGAGTATTTTCCTGCATTTCGACCTGTTCAGGGTTGTTTAGCCATAACATCGACTGATGCTCGACCCGCCAGGTGGGACACACAGATTCAGGAAAGGGACTACCATCGTGTAGTTTCTTTTCGTAGACGCCTTGAGCAGATGACAGATCGTGAGGTATATTTTTTTGCTACATATTTATTAAAATTTTTAAGTTTTGGACTTACTAGTTAATAATAACATTTTTTTAAAATTGCTTGTAGGTTATTTGGAGGCCCTATACTTTAAGTCCTGCTCATTTGGTCCCGAGAACTACTTATCTGGGTTGGATACAGTATCGAGACATTGTTGAGCCATACCACCCTGACAGAGTTGTACGACAACTTGGGTTCGTTCAGGGGATTCCTCCTCCCTGTTTTCCACCCGATTATGCGAGTCGGCCGGCATATGAGACGCGGAGTTATGCAGTTAGCTCCGCAAGTGCACCACAGTTCTGGGACAGATTTAATGTCGGGACTTACTATATACCCCTCTCAGACTGCCATTGTTGGACAAGGAGCCTACTTGTTCTGGTGATTACGAGAACTGGTTCTACACGTACTCACATCCGCTTCTTATGAGTCCTGATGCAGTGCTTGGCCCACCACCTCGACCCGATAGGACAAACGTAGATTTTGTAAGTTTATTTTAGCAATGAATTTCATTTATTTAAGTTGATTAAATTAATTTTTTTTATTTAATTTCATTATCTTTATTCATTTAATAATTATTTAATTTGACTTACACAATTTAATTTCATTTGTGCAGTGGGTGCAATTATTCATGTCTCCGTTATGCAAGTTCATAGCTGAGCAAGGAGGCAACATCACCCCCATGGTGATCGAGGCGCAGGAACTAATCAAGTTGTGGAATGACATGTTAGAAGATTGATATGTTTTTTTAATTATTAGATTTGGTTAATTTGGCTTTTTTTTAAAAAAAATTATTAGATTTGGAGTTAATAATTATTGGGATATCATTAGATTTGGATTTGTTTTTGGTTTATTAGATTTGGAGTTAATAATTATTGGGATATCATTAGATTTCCCCCCCCCCCCCTTTTTTTAATTATTAGATTTGGTTGATAAATGAAAAAATAATTAGATAATGTCTTTTAAATTATTAAATTAAGAGTTCAGTATTAACAATGCAATAAAATCTCCTATCAATCACATCATTGACTATTAGCTAGAGTGTTCCAAGTAGCGCACCTATGTTGATATCGATCCTCCCAACCTGTAACGGTATCGTCACGTATATCGAACCAAGTAGTAGCAATAGGAGGTATTGGGAAATTATGTTCAAACTCCAATCGCACAAAATGCCACCCTAAAGACAGTATGCAAAACTCCCTATACGGACCAGTTGTTGTTGACGGAGCAGTCCAAGGTAGCACAGTGATGCACGGGAACACACCACGACCATCTATACCAACACCAAAACACATAACAGCGGCATTATAAAAGTTAGCAATCGGAAACAAGTCATCAAAAGCAACCATCCAATGATCTGTGTCGCATCTCCCTCCAGTCCATGTGATACGGTTGATTGCAACATCTAATTGTTCAACTCTGTACACTCGAGAATAAATGTCTCGATGAGCACCAACCTCATTTGCAATCGATCGTCGAGCTAATATCCATTCATGCTGGTCACCTATGAAGAAATCCGCAACACATCGAAATCCACAGTTACCATAACTATGCAGATCACTCCACCCTCGTAAAAATGAAAGCATGAAGGCTGGAACTTTATCTAAATATGCAACTTCCTCCAAGTTCAAATCATTCCCTACAATTGTGCAAAAATTAGCCATAAATAATAATAATAATAATAATAATAATTTGTTTCAAAAAAAAATAATAACAATAATAATAAAGAACCTGAAGCTGTATAAATCGGTGTCGTATGACCACCCCGACGACCACCCCTACGACCACCTCGACGGCCACGAGAACCCAAAATATGCTCAAATCTGCTACGATTACGCCTAGTAGACACAGACCATTGACTTGTCGGTGGTCGACCCCTTGTTTTCTCGTTGACCTCTGGATCAGAAAAATCAGTCTGATCTCGGTGTAGCTCCTCAAATAGGACCCGGTTGATAACCCGCACAAAGCTTGGATCATGATCTAAGACCTCATCCACCAAAGACCTAAACAAGGTTGCATCTTGCTCTGACTCCTCAACAAAAATAGGAATGTTAACGCCCTCACCGATCACTAATGTCTTCCAAAATGGATGGACCTGATCCAAATACAACCCCGTCCCTACAAGAATTGTTGTCCACATGGTGCATGCACATGGGAGACCGTGCATCGTGAGAAACGCACACCCACACCTATCTAACACATCATCACATAACTCTCTCATCCTCTTCAACTCCTCCTGTAAAATATCAAGACCTCGAAATGACATAAAGCCGTTA
This sequence comes from Chenopodium album, assembly GCF_948465745.1. Classification (NCBI taxonomy): domain Eukaryota; kingdom Viridiplantae; phylum Streptophyta; class Magnoliopsida; order Caryophyllales; family Amaranthaceae; genus Chenopodium; species Chenopodium album. The sequence continues at coordinate 24,455,721 of NC_137850.1, read as the reverse complement.
ATATGAAGCAAAGGCATGATGTTGTGTTGTGACCCCATTCGCCGTCTCGAGTCCTCTAAATGGTGATGAATCTCAATTAGCATACCCTCAATGTTGTTGTGCACACGACGGAAGATAGTGTCTAATGCTCTTGTAGAACTGTCGAACCATTGTTTAAGTACGGAATGTTGGCTCTCTGCTCTACATGTGTTGACATTGCTGAAGTGCATCCCCAAATTCGTCCAAACTCGTACAAATTTCTCCTTGTGGACCAACCATTTCTCCTCGACATATTTCACCAGTGGTGGGTTCGATGCTCCCCACGTCGCTTTCATAGTTTGCAACTCTAACTCATACTTGGCAACAGTGGTCCAACACATTACTCTTCTCCATCTACCATTTCGAAATCTCTCAGCCATCAACATATCCTTCCCACACAAATAGTGCGCCCTTGCCAACACATCCTTGTTAATGTGCCACCCGCATGATAAATGCGCACAATTTGGAAAGACCTCTTTCAAAGCCTTCGTCAACCCCAACTCACAATCAGTAACAAAAACATTTGGAGCCACCTCAAATCCAATGTACAACTACAATTTCTCCAAAACCCACATGTAGCTTTCATAAGTTTCGCTATTCAATATAGCATATCCGATCAAAAAGTTTTGATTTGTAGGTGTGACACCAACGAGCTCGAAGAATGGCATGTTATATCTGTTGGTCTTGTACGTAGAATCCTTCCCAATGACATGTGGATACGTACGTAACATATTAGCCATCTCTAGGTGGGCCAAAAAAGCATGGGTGATGGCACGGGTATCTGGATCAACATTTATCCAAGTGACATACTTGTATTCATTTTCCAAGTGAACAAACTGGTGCGCAACATCTCGACCTTCACAAGCATCTAGACGAGCACGACTTCTCACATTGTAGCTATGTCTCTTGTTAGGGTTCTCATTCGGAAACTTCTCTTTCAAGGCTGCCATAATGTGACGCGGCTTGGCTGCAGCAGAAGTCATGTCAATAACAAACGTTTTTGCAGCTGGACTAAGACCACTAACCTGTCGGTGACCCTCTCGATATACCATGAGTGGATGGTTATGCATGCCTTTCAAACCCTTTTTAGATTTAATTATCCATCCTTCCATGTCCCGCAAACATCGAGCCGAGATTTGAAACCTACATTTACAACCCTTGCTCTTCGTGTTCTTGCGTGTGGCATTTCACGGTCCCGATTTTCCCCTCTGTTTCTCTCTCCCCCCCCCCCCCCCCCCCGATCACATTTCATGTAATTAATTAGAAGCCCATTTCTTTGTTCTTATACGATGAATTTGTCAAAAAGAACCCTAATGGAGTGGTAATCTCTCTAGCCCAATCAACAGCTTCTTGATAGGTCGGGAAAACTTCTCTAGTCTGAAAATGCGGGCTATAATCAACACCATCACCGCCGTAATCTGATAATGAACCCTGATATAAATAAATAATTCTTTTAATTAATAATAACGAACAATATAACATTAATAATTATAATTATAATAATAATCTTAAATAGAATAATATTTATTATTATTATTCATAATAGTATAAAAAGTTAATATAATAATATTAATTTTTTTAAAAAAAAAGCAACGTGACCACAATCAACCGAAGCTGGAAACTAGTTGACCGTCAAGGTTGACCGGATTTTACCACCGGTTGACCGTGACGGATAACCGGATTTCAGCTCCGGTTGCCCACGGTAACCGGCGTGGAAAACCGGTAGACCGCCACGGTCAACCGGTGTTCAAAACCGGTCAACTTCTCCAGTCAACCGGTGCACAAAACCGAGTACCGGGAAGGTTGACCGGTTTTGTGCACCGATTGACCGATTTCAAATCAAGTTTTCCGTCAAATTTAAATTGTGAAATTGTACTTGTTCAAAAGCCGACGGTTAAGATTGCGGTTGGTTTTTCGACGAATCACCGTGATTATCATCCATTTCCGATAACTTTTCCGTTCGTGGTGGTGGTCCAATCTATTAATGGTGGTGGTCCAATCTAGGTAGTGACGCGGTAATTGTAGTCAATTAATTAAAGTTAGAAAAATTTTATAAAAAATTGGGTAAATATTTATTGAGGGCAAGAAAGTCCTTTTACTTGAAATGATGGCGGTTTTGATCACTATGGATGGCGGTATTTAATACCCCCCTTGATTAAATGGCTTATTTATGAAATATATTATCATATTTTTTTATAAAATAAACTATATTATCATCGATTATGTATGTTATACATAAATGTTAAAAATTATATTACTAATTGATAAAGAGTATAGAAAGATATTTTTTAACACTCTATTGTTTGTGAAATGTTGATTTTATTCCTCTTATTTTCTGCTTATATCGTATTTCCTTTTTAATTGATGCATGTCATTTATAATTATATTTATATGTATAGATGACATAAATTGTTATTGGCTAAGATGCTAAGGAAGTAGATCTTGTTTCTTTAAGTTCTAGTGTTCGAAACCCATCAAAAGCTTTTTTAATAATAGTTGGAATGATTTGTTAATTGGTAATGACGATGTGGCACAATGCTATGAGAGGGGAATGACATGGCACATAAACGATTTTAGAAACGCTTTTTAATATATAAGTATAGATATAGGTATGATGGCCTACGAACAAATATAATTAATAATTTTATTTTTTCCTACTCGATTCACCGTTTAAGCTAATTTGGATTTAGGACTTGATTCTAAGTGGTTAGATTCGAGAATTTCTTAGCATGTAGGAACTTTTGTCCTAGAGGACTCTACTAAACAGTGGGGCCCACTTTATAAATGAGTTGGCTTTACAATAAAAAGTTTTTTTTTTTTTAAAAAAAAAAGAAAGGCAATAATATGGGACCTTCTATGCCATACATTGTCCCTTGTTATTTCCGCCAAAAAGAAATTTGTAGCGCCAAAGAGAAATTACTCAGTCTTCCCCCTAAAAATTCACAATTTTTTTTTATTCTAAAATTTTTTCTTTATTTGTTGCAAACAATAATTCGATTTGGTTTGAATTTTGTTGAGCATTTATTTCACCTTATTTGTTTTCCCATTGGATTCTTTATATTTATCAATCTTTGCCCCAAACAAAAATCAATTTGCCCTCTTTGGATTGTATTATCTCAAATCTGATGAAATTGGTGAAATACCTGGGTGGTTGAACGAAGATGCTCAGTGTTGGTGGTTCTAGTGGTGATGGTTGTAGTAATAAAGAGGTTAGTGCACTTTGTATTTTCAATTTCTTCTAGCTTTCTAATTATTTGTTGAATTATTGTGATTTAGTAGTAGAAGTATGTGTGGAAGCTTAAGCATGAATTAGTATTGTTGTTGAATACCAATGTTGTTGTCGAAAGTATTGATGATAGGAATGGTGTCCTTCGAACAAGTGTATTATTCCAGTAGAGGGTTCGGAATTATTAGAAAGCTAATTATTCAGTGAGGTCAAGTGATCGAAATGCCTAGGTGGAAGCCGCTTCTGATCAGTAATATTAATGAGTAATTAATATTACAACTTAATCTTGACTGAACCCTTCGGGTCACACCTAAGCAACAAACGATCCGACACGACGAATTAATTCGGAAGGAATTAATGAGTGTCTCGAGTAATTAAAATTTAGACGTCGGAAATCAAGCTTGGAGCGTCGAAACCGAGCATCGTAAGTCGAGTCGAATTAATTAAAGACGAGACGGTTAAATCACTAATTAATCAACAATTTACCTAAAATACCCCTAGCATCGGTAAAATCACGAGTGCTAGGGGCAAAATGTGCTTAGAGCACACACCTAGCACGCACCAAGCCACGCACATAGCAGCAGCATCCCGTATGTGCGTGCGTGGCCTGCTGCGCTTGTGTGCGGGGCAATGTGCTAGGAGCATGCTGCTGGCGCGCCATGCACATCGCAGCCAGCTAGCAGCGTAGCTTGCTGGGCTGCGTGTGCTGGCAGGGGCATAGCAGCAGGCCTCAGCCAGCAGCACGCACTTGTGTGCGTGGCTTGCTGGGCCGAGGCAGCAGCTGCACACCGTGCTGCCACGCCAAGGCCAAGGCCAACAGCAAGTTGGGCTGAGGCAACAGCCCACACCCGAGCTGCCTTGGTACCCAAGTGTGGGTGCCACGTGGCAGCGGGTGATTGGGTGGTGTGGGTGTAGGTGGCCGGTTATGGGGAGTGCTTGGGGATCGAGTTTGGTCCCTCCCCCTCCTTGTGGTCCTTACCTAACCCCTCCTCTAAATGTGTCACTTGTTGATTAATTAGTTGTTGGATATTTAATTTTATTTTTGATTTAAAAATAAAGGAAGAATATTGATTTTACCAACTCTCCCACATTAATGGGAGAGAAGATTTCACTCATGAATTTCCCTATAAATACCCAAGTTGGGGTATGGGGAAACTCACTTGAGTAAGAGTTAGAAAAGGCATCTCCATTAAGAAAACCTTTAAACTCATAATTACTCGAGTAGTTTGATCGGACTTGGCTAACCTCCAAGTAATAGACCTTGTCGGGGGTCGTGTTGCGGGTGGATACCGTAGGAGGTTTTCACCCGTTGCGAGAATTAAGCTTTCTCAAGTAAGAGCTCGGGGTATGAGCGAAGCACGCGTCAAAGGTAATTATGCCTTTCCTTAATTCTTGTTAATTATGTCTTTTGATTATATTAATTGTGAGTAAGATCTTGGCTCGGGTTTTATTCCGCGATGAGTCGGACTCATCAAAATCCAACAGCGGTATCGGAGCCTTGCTCATTTATTTTTATAATCATAATTTTCAATGTGTTTTTTATGGCTTTATTTTTCTGGTTTTATGTTGCTAATTAGATTAGTAGCTCGGTTTTATTAATTTTAATCTCGTTTAAAAGCTGATTATGGCCCCAAACCCAGATTTTTGCCCAAAAATAGTGAATTTTAGGTGGAAAAGGCATTCTGGAAATGTTTTCACCCTAATAGGACTGTGTTTTAGGCCAAAATTTGACCAGAAATGCCTTTTTCGAGGGATTTTTCGTTTTGATAAAAAAATTTAAGTCTTTCTAACCTTGAATCTTATGGCATATTTATGGTGATTATGTATTTGGTTCTTTCCTTAATGTTCTTGCATTTTTGGACCTCTTTAAGCATGGTTACTTGGTAGTAATTAGTGCTTGAAAGATTGATTAAAATTTTCACATAATTGCAAATCCATTGCATTAAGTGTGAAAAATTTATTCTTTGAGGCTTATAAGTACTAAAGATCCAATATTTAATTGTTTTAAGTGGTTGGAACTTTGAGTTACTAAATTCCATGATTTTTGGTTGAACTTTTGATTTAATCATGTAGTAAGTTGATTGGAATCATAAAGTTTGAATCTTATTTATCTTCATATTGGAAGATATAATTATTCAAGGATTCACAAGTTAAAGTTGGAATCTTTATTTGAATATTTGTGTTTATAATTCCAACTCCCCTTTATTTCTTCAAAATCTCATGATTAATTTAAATTAATTAAATTTATAGTGAGTTTGCCCTTGTTTATTTTATTGCACCAAGTTGAACCAATTTTATTTAAGAATGGTTCTTGGAAATAATTTTGGTTATGTGCACCTTGATGATTTTTTATTTAAGTTGGACTTGTAATAATTTTTCATTTTTGCTCATTTTATTAATTCTAAAATTAATTTGGAATTAATTATTTAGTCACGCAAAATTTGGGTTAAACTCTTGAGGCTATGGCACGAAAATCGAGGCAAAAGCCTCCCTTGGCTAGTCAAGCTGCATATTAGCCCACATGTGGCTGCCAAGGGGCTGCCTCGAGTGTGCGTGCTGCCATTGCGTGGCTGCTGCTCGCTGCCAGTAGCATGGTGCGCCAACCAGCAAGCAAGCAGCAGCATTGTGCTGTGTGCACATGGCTGGCTATGGCTTGGCTGGTGCGAGCTTGAGCCTTGTGGTGCCGGGGGTATGCTATGAGTATATGCATCTTGGTGCATGAAAGGGGTTTGGTGCACGTAGACATTGCTTGTGGAGCAATGTAGTGCAATGAGCTCGCGCGACATGGCCATCATGGGCCACGACTTGGTGTGTGAAAGTTCGCTGATGTGGTCGATGTAACGCGTAAGCGACATCGTAAACCACTCCCACATTCATTGAGCATCAATCGGTTGTGCGAGTAGTGAGCACTCTAAGTCTTGGTGCTAGGCACTTAGACATTTTGGACTACACAATTTTGTGTTCTTTTGCCATTTTAATTATTTTAATTAATTATTTTGGTTTTAATTATTTTAATTAAATTTTGAGGCTAGGCCTCGATTTTGAGCGGCATTGGCAAAATTTTTGGGTTTACCGACTTAATTAATTGGATTAACTAAGTTGGATGCGAAATTTAGTGGGAGCTTCAATTTTAATTGCGCTAAATTACATAATAGGTTAAACAACTTTGACTAGTTTTAATTAGGCGTGTTAATTGGATTAACGACCTAAATTGGTTACTAGTTTACACGTGATTATGCATTGTTACTTGTTTATCGTTGTAAAATGCATGGGCCACTCACAAATAGTGAATGGATGAATGGAATGTATATTCTCCCGCAGGTTTTATAAACATGGCAACTAGTGGGGCCCGATTAGGATAGAAAATACGGACTGCGTTCCGTGATGTATTTTTGTAAATCTAAATATGGTCTGCGAATCATTGAGTATTTTTTTACCTTAATATTTAGAATAGTCCTAATCGTAGATACTAGTATTTGCATAATTTTGGTCATGTCTTGAAGACAGTGGTTCTTGGAAGATGAAGCCATGAAGTTGCAAAAGATGACCCTTGAAGACCTTGAAGACTCAAGGGGTCATGCTAGTTGCCAAATGCATCATTATTTATGTTTTCGATATATATTTATGATTATATATGTGAATTATATGTTAGATGCATGTTTAGGATTTCGAATGTTGCGATTAATTAAGTTCACTTAAATCAACCAACATAGAAACCCTAGGTCCCTAAAATATTGAGTAAAAATGCCATTCCAAAACAACACTTATCGACCTATTGAGAGTAGTGATGGGCTACGCCAAAGCAAGGCATCACTATTACTCCCTAGGATACGTAAGGCATATCGGGTATGCAAGTTGGTTTTGGTTATACTCAATGATATGAGTGATGGAGTCCTAACATGTCGTGGAAAAGTGGATAAGTTGTTGAGATAGCATTAGATGCGACGATTTATCCAACCAAGAGTGGCTTGGAGCCATTAGCAAAGAGTTGCTTACCTTAGAAGATTGAGTGTTAAGACAAGCCAAAGCATGCTTAAGCACTCATTGTTTCTTTGGATCTTAGAATCGACTTATTCTCACCAAATGGGGACAATTTTAATGTGTGAATAAGACGTTTAAATAAGTTTGATTAATTGCATGATTTCAATATTATTTAAGTATTATGAATGGTTTTTCATTTCAAATTCTTTCAATTGTAAAAACATGTTTTCAACTAACGACAACAACCTAATGTGCCTGGAACTTCCTAAAAAGTTACCATTTTGCTTGAATTTGGTGAACTTTAAGGAATGAGAAGAAGAACTTCGAAAGACCCTCTGAAATTGCTACCTAGAGCACATTCTTGACATACCCATCCCGAGTTTCTACTCAGAAGGGGTTATGAGCGATGAGACTCATAAGGAGTGGAGTTGTTGTTTCGAGGGTTTTTATGTCCCTCGGGAGAGTTACAACTCTAGACTGGATTCCGCAAGGACGCCTGTACCTGCAAAGCAAACGGAGCACCGAATGGTCGATGGTCTGCCTCCAAAGATTAAGTTAGTACGGTATTCGGAGTAAAACGTGCGGAAATTAAGTTATCTACTCGGATTCCAAGCTCAGGTGCTGTTTGTTTCTTGAAAACGACAGCTTTGTAATTAATGCCAATGTAACGTCCTCCCATAAATGAGGGAACTGTCCCTATTTATAGGGTCATTGGAAAGTGTGTCCTCCCTAGGGTTTGATGACCTAGGGATTTGGGCACGCCGTTTTGCGGTGCCTCAAAGTTTCGGCCTTGAAGGCCGTCTTTTAAGAAGGGATATCTGAGTGACATGTGTCACGCATCTGGAGAGGCGCTTTGGGGCGCCTCCCAGGGCGACACGTGTCGCTCTCTCATTAGTCCACTTGGATTATTAAATACCCCAAATCAGGAGCTATATTTGCCTGACACGTGTCACCATCTGGAAGGTCCAAGCTGGCGCCCCTTCCAGTGACACATGTTAAACTCTGGTTGGGCCACTTGGCAGGGTATAAAATACCCAAAACATTTGCCCCTCACAGGGGTCACGTGCTTGGCACATGATGCCTGTGACAGGTGTCAGGCTATGAATGGCCAAAAATTAACTTTTATTGTTCACTTAGTTCTAGGGTTTTACCCTGGAACAATTTACCCCTTCTATAAAAAGAGGGGTTGACCTCCCTTGGATTCACATTTGCGGAACCTTTGGGAGAATCTTTAAATTTTGACTCGCAAAGACTTTTGACTTCTTCAGCATCCGACAGTCGGCCAGCATAGTTCGCCTGCTCAAACAGACGCCCTAGACCGACGCCTCTTGTTACCTTCTTCTAAGGTAACCGCCTGATCCTTTCTTTACTTATTTCTTTGCATTTTTTCTTTTATCAAAAATGGTTTCCCAAACGCACCTGGCATGGCCTAGATTAGCGATCAGCCGGTCACCGGGGACGACTGAATCTAGAACTAGGAGTGCCGAATGCTCGTTCGAGAACTTTCCTTTGAGTACATCTCCAAATCCGACAGTGTCTGTGCCCCTGCAGGACACGATGGCTAGAAAAAAGCAGACGACGAGGAGATATAGGATGGATGGATCTTGGTACCATTCGAAAAGTGAGACTGTTTTTTCAGACAGCTCCATTAGGGCGCCTGTCTCCGAAATTAGTAAGGAACCTCCTAGCAACGTCAGCACTCCCAGTGACTCATTTTTGGAGGAGTGTGATGAAGAATATGAGAACCCCGGGCCGAGTGGATCGGTGTCGGATGCTGAGTTGGGGGAGGACACTGTTGGCACCAGCCGGAAGGACCCCAGCTCTGAAGAGAACGCTGATGATGACTCTGCGTCATCATCCTCCAATTACGTCTCCGTTGACTCGGAGGAGGCGTAGTAAAATCTTAAGGCTGCCTAGGAGTCCTTCTCCGTTGAGAAAGGAGAGGGCTAGGAGGAGCCGTCTGCTTCCAGGCGGTATGAGCGTGCTCCTTATTATCTGCACGTTGCCGAAGGCAGGCGGAAGATCATGAAAGATGATCTTGGAAAGTTTCTTTCTACCCATGTCATGGGACATGGGTTCATTTTGTCCGTGCCGGATGCTATAGACACGGTCACCTGGCCTGAGATGGCCTGCTATGGTGACCAGTGCTTCGGTTGCTACGAGGCGGCCATCCAGGCAGGACTACGCTTCCCTCTCCATTCGGCCGTGGAGAGGATCTTGGACGGATACCAGCTGGGTATCTGGCAACTAGCCCCTGATTCTTGGGTCAACATTTTGGGCTACGTTGCCTCCTGTGAGATGCTGGAGGTGGAGCCCAGATTCGAGGCTTTTGCTCACATACACTATTTGAGCAGAACTCCAAATTCAAGCGGGATCAGCTGGTTTACTCTGACCAGCCATACCCGTTATATGATGACCCTGGGGAAGGAGAACAAATGGAAGGACTGGAGAACAAAGTTTTACATAGTCTCTTCCCCAGATTTCCAAAAGAACAAGCGGTACAATCGCTGGACTCAGTATCCGCCCCTCCTAGTTGGGAAAAAAACCCTTCCGCCTATTCCCAAGCGGGCCTTGGAGGAAATTTTTGATCGGGGCCTTTTTACTATGGCCGTTCGAACGAATAATGAGATGGGGGTCAAGGAAGTTACCCCCAAAGTTACATTCCCCGATTCTAGTGGCTCTCGGACGAGACGTACTTGGCCGCCTGTGGCCTTAGTATAGAGATGCCGAGAGGTAGATGGCCGCTTGAATTTATAAGCTTTTTTACTCGCACTGTTTTTTATTCATTTCATTGCTAACTCTTTTTGTCGTTTATTGCAGACATAACAATGGCCAAGCTTCCCTCTCAAAAAAGCCGGCTGCCTCTGCAGCCTTCTACTGCTCGAACCTCAAACGAGCGGATGAGTAGCCGCCAAGCGGAACTCCTCAGGTAACAAGTTGCTCAACCTTGAGATTTCTTTAATGTTACTTGGTGTAATTTTTCTCAGTCTCACATTAGAGTTCTTTGCAGGGTGGCTCATCAAAGCCTGCTCCCTCTTCTCAGTTGGATCCCAAACTACGCAAGCAGTCGGCTGGCAACATTTCCCAGAGTCGCAGGAAACACATTGCCTCTAAGCCAAAGAAGGGAACGGGCGCCTCCTCCCCCACTCACACTCCCACAAAGTCGGACGCTCAGCATCGAGCGTCGAAGAGTGGCAAGCAGCCACTCACCACTGCTGGCGGCACAGCAGGCAGCAGCGAAGCCGCAGGGGGAGAAGAAGGTAAGTAATCCGACCATCTGACCACACGTTTCAAAAAAATGCAACTGTCTTCAAAAATCTCAACTTATTGTATTTGTATTGACAGATGCTCCAGTGAGGCCAACCGTCCTTCAGATGGCCAGGCGGATGCTCAGGACGCTTGATCCTGAGGATAAAGCTGCCGTCAAAGGAGTTGGCACCCTTGACCTCGACGCCATACTGACGCTTCTTTGCGAGGTAAGACTTTATCTTATGACTTGGTTGATATTTTTTGCCGAATGGTTTCTGATGAATTCTCTTGCTTTGGACGACTGCAGGCTATGTCGCGAGTGAGTGGTATTAAAGGGCCACTCAACGAAAATACCAAGGAGGTAAAGGCAGCAAATGCTCGGGCCGCCTCTACCCTGGAGAAAGCTCAGTTTGAGATCGCCCAAAATGAGATTCTAACACTTGATATGTTGTATTCCCAGGCGTCAGCAAATCTGCAAGTCCAGCAGAACTTGGACGCGGTAAAGCAGCGGGTGCTGGAGCTCTAAGGCGAGGTCAAGGGCCTTAAGGAGAAGCTAGAGACCCTCAAGGAGGCGGAAACCAAGGCGACTAACCTTGGGGAGACGGTCAAGAGACTCCGAGGGCGGCTGTAAAACCAAGAGAACCAACTCCGGACCAAGTATAAGTCCTTGATGGAGGAGGAGAAACAAGCCTTGGTAAAACAAATGATGGATGACAACGAGGCCAACATGCGTGCGGCCTGGGCAGCTGTGCAGCTGTCAGCCGATTATCAGACTTGGAAGGTCCAGTTTGATAAGGCAAATGACGAGTTCAATGACCGACTCCTTAGGGAAGCTCAAGAGGCGGTCGAGAAGGAGGCGGCTGCCAAGGATGCCCCCGAGGAGTCCAGCTCGTTAGGCGACTCGTCTTCTGGGGACGAGGAGGATGATCAGGAGGAGAATGAGGAGTCCAAGGAGCATGCGCCAGAGAATAGGGCGGATGCAGATGCTGAGAAGCTCCCCTGATCTTTAAGCTTTAAGTTTTTTCTTTCTGCGGCCGAATGGCCAATTATTCTGCTTTTCCGGCCTGCGTGCCGAGTAATCATGTATTTTACCGACCAAGGGATCGGGTAATTCAACAATCTTCCGGCAATGCCGGCTAACTCTAGCAGTCGCCCGTTTTGGGTGGCTGACTTTTTATTGAAGCATCCGGTTTGTTTAACCGGTTTTATTCAGTTTGATGTTTATGCTTTAAGAATTTTCAAAGCTTTCAATTTTTATGCACACAATTTTGGCTAAGTATTTTAACCTGTATAGTATGCGAATGTTCTTGCCCCTGGCCGGATGTCGTTTGGTTTCAGTTGCATGGATTGATTAACTTAGAAATTTTTATACTTTAAAGAGTATGAATGGTTTCTGAGTCAATCAATCACTATGGTGATTGCCCCAAACCAAGTGACAGACGGCCATAAAGAGCAGATAGTTTCTTAATTGCATCCGGCCAAAGGCCTTGAGTAGTATAGAAAAATTGCTAAGTCTTTTAACTTAACATATTGATTGAAAACGAATTGGTCCGGCTGCCTTGCCCCATAACAAGGACAGGCGGAAAAGTAGCCTCTAATCCTGAAACGGTAACCATCATCCGTCTTTACTAGAACAGCCAGAAGACTTAGTGCTTTTTAGATTTCAAGTTAGATTAAATCAAACGACTACGAGCGCTGCCTTAGCGCATTCGGTAAGGCCGCTTGTTGTATTGGTAGAGCAATGTGCCACCCAAATGGGAGATGCTTCTCCTCGGCGAATACGCCCGAATGGACGTCGCTGGTTGTCTGACTCATGTTGGAGCAGACAATCGTACTCATGTTGGAGCAGACGGTAGTTTAAATAATGTTCATCCAGCCATTGGCCTCACTTAACGAATAAATAGCCGCTAAGTCATTAACTTAGCTTAAATAAAGAATAATTAGCTGCTAAGTTATGAACTTGGCTCAAGGATAGGTTTTAGGACGACTGTTTTGGTGCAGTCGGGTCCTTTCTTGGGCGTCTGCTGTTGGGGCAGACGGTCCCTAGATTATATTAAGTTTAAGAGTGTGCTTAGCCGTCTGCATATTGTGCAAGCGGTAGCTCGTAAAATCTCGACGTTGGCTGTCTGCACATTGTGCAGGCGATACTCTAACGTCGTCAGTAGTAAAAAATTTAGTCCGTCTGCACGTTGTACAGGCGGTACCATAGAGGGTAAGTAGGATCTGCCAGCACATAGTGCAAGCATCATCCTTCATTGCTATGAGCATGGTCCTTCTACACTTCGTGCAGTCGGTCTTCAAAATAAAGACAAGTAGGAAATGAAGGCAAAATTTCATTAACAAGTCAAAAAACTTTACAAAACTTCAGAAGTAATACTTCTTCAGGTTATCTACATTCCAAGTTCTTGGTAGCCTCCTGTCGTCTGGTGTTTCCAGGCGGTAGGTGCTGCCTCTTACTTCTTCATAGATTCGGTAGGGGCCTTCCCAATTTGGGGTTAACTTCCCTTGCTCATTCGCCCTACCGACTGCCTCCATTTTCCGTAACACAAAGTCCCCAACTTTTAAAGGGCGCTTGTGTACTCTTTTGTTGTAAGCTCGAGTCATTCTCAGGCAGTAGATCTCATGGCGCAAGGCAGCATTGCCCCTGCGCTTTGGGAGTGAGTCCAATACCAGGCGCATGACCTCCCAGTTTGCATCTTCATCATATAGCATAATCCGAAGAGTCGGTTCATAGTGTTCAATGGGCAAGACAGCTTCTGCCCCATACACCATGAGGAATGGGGTTTCTCCAGTTGCCCCTTTTGTTGTTGTTCTGATGGCCCACAAGACGTGTGGTAATTCATCCGCCCATAGACCGCCAGCTCTCTCAATTTTCTTTTTTATGCCGTCTGAGATTAACTTGTTGAAGGCTTCAACTTGGCCGTTTGCTTGGGGTCGGCCGACTGATGCGAAGTAATTGGAGATCCCTTGATCTCCCAACCAAGTCTTCAGGTGAGGGGTCTCAAACTGAGGACCATTGTCAAAAACCATAGACATAGGCACCCCAAAGCGAGTGATGATATTCTTCCAGATGAAGGAAATGACGTCCTTTGTCTTGATGTTTTTGACCGCCTCCGCCTTTACCCATTTGGTAAAGTAATCCACAACCACTAAAATGTAACACCTACCGCCTGGAGTAGTCGTATATGGGCCCAAAATGTCCATGCCCCATTTAGCAAACGGCACAGGGCTGTGGATGGCCGTCAGGTCTGTGGCCGGACGATGGATTAGCTTGCCAAATTTTTGACACTTATCACATTTTTAACCATCTCCATAGCATCCTACTCCAGGGTACGCCAAAAGTAATGCCGCCTGGCTCTGACAGCTAAGGATCTGCCGCCTACATGAGAGGCACATTATCCGGCATGCAATTCTTTAAGGATTTCTTGCCCCTTTTCTGGGGTCACACACTTCAAAAGAGGCTTCAAAAAACCTGCTTTGAAGAGCTCTCCTTGCCTTATCTCAAAGCTTGCAGCCCGTTTCTTCAGCACGGTTGCCTCCTGAGGTGAATTTGGGAGGATGCCATCTGTTAGGTATGCCCGAATGCCATTCATCCAGGTAGAGCTTCGGTCAAGTATTCCAATGGGGTCTTCATCAGATATACTTCTTTTTTCCGTGACTTCCCAGAAGACTGGCCGAGGCGTTTCACAAGAGGCGGATGAGGCCAGTTTGGACAAAGCATCCGTCTGATTGTTTGCTGATCTGGGCCTTGACTTAAATTAAAGTCTTCAAGTGTCCCAACTTTAGCTTTGACCGCCTGCAAGTATTTGATCATAACTGGATGGGTGGCTTCATAGACACCATTGTACTGGCTTATGACCAATTATGAGTTAGAGCAGGCGTCAATTCTCATTGCCCCTGCCGCCTTGCACATTCGGATGCCGGCTAGCAGGAATTTATACTCGGCCTCATTGTTTGAGGCCTAGAACTTGAACCGTAGTGCATACTCAAATTTGTCCCCCTCAGGAGACTGACAAATTACGCCTGCACCACAGCCGTTCATCGTGGAGCTTCCGTCCACATACACTTTCCAAACCTGATTGATATAGTCCGGCTCGGCTGGCCTTGTCATTTCAATAATAAAGTCAGCGAATGCTTGCCCCTTTATTGCCTTCCTTGGTTCAAAAGTGATTTCCAGTCCCTGTAACTCAATAGCCCATTTGAGCATTCGACCAGAAGACTCCAGGGTTGTCACTGGCCGCTTGATCGGTTGGTCAGTGTAGACCGTGACCGGATGTGCCAAGAAGTAAGGTTTCAACCTCTTGACAGCCATATAAAGGGCGAGACCAAATTTTTCAACCATGGGGTACCGAAGCTCTGCATTTCTAAGAACGTGGCTAATGAAGTAAACCGGGAGCTGGATGCCGTCTCTTTCACCCAAGAGGACATCGCTGAGGGCATGATCTGAAACGGCGAGATACATATAGAGCACCTCTTTGGGCAAGGGACTGACCAACCTTGGCAACGAGTGCAGATGTGTTTTCAGCTTTTGGAAGGCGGCCTCAGCATCATCCCCCCATTCGAATCTAGTCTTCTTCCTGATCTCATGGAAGAAGTAGAGGCACTTGCCGCCTGACCGACTAAGAAATCTTTCCAGAGCTGCCAGACAACTAGTTAATTTTTGGACTTCCTTCACAGTACGGGGCGACTGCATGTCGATTACCGCCTGTATTTTTTCAGGATTGGCCTCTATCCCCCTTTGGTCGATCAAGAATCCGAGAAACTTCCCAGACTCAACACCAAAGACACACTTTTTTGGATTAAGTATGACCTTGTGCCGCCTGAGTGTGGCGAACGTTTCTCGGAGATCAGCAAGGTGATCCGCCTGTTGTTTGGATTTGACTATCATATCGTCAATGTTCGCCTCTACATTCCTCCCAATTTGATTAATGAAGACTGTATTAATCATGCGTTGGAAAGTAGCAGGCGCATCTTCAAACCAAACGGCATCATATTATAACAAAATAACCCTTGATTAGTGACGAATGCCGTCTTCTCTTGATCTTTTTTCCACAGGGGAATCTGATGAAAGCCTGAATAGGCGTCCATAAAGCTCATCAAGGCATGTCCGGCTGTTGAGTCGACCAGGCTGTCGATCTTTGGAAGTGGATAACTATCCTTCGGACATGCTCTGTTTAAGTCAGTGTAATCTACACACATGCGCCAGGTACCATTCGGCTTCTTTATAAGAACAACATTTGCAACCCATTCAGGGAAGTTACATGGCCGAATGAACCCAGCGTCTAACAGCTTTTTAACTTTGGCGGCTGCCGCCTGACTTCTTTCCTCGCCATGGTTTCTTTTCTTTTGTCGAATGAGCTTCCTTTTAGGATCCACGGCGAGTTTGTGGAAAGCAAGATCCGGGCTGATGCCTGGCATCTCTTCCACTTCAAAGGCAAAAATGTCTTTGAATTCTTTCAGCAGTTGGTGCAAGCTTGCGCCCAACTTAGCAAAAGAAGCCGTCCCCACCATAACAGTTCGCTCTGGGCGACTGTCATCCAGAGGAATATCAATGTGCTCACCAGCCGGCTGGGGACGGAGGTCGCCTGACCGCTCTCCGGTCAGTAATTGCTATTGCTTTTCTTTTTTTACCACCACCAGTGGATTAGGCTTTCTTTTCTTAACGACTGGTGGGGTCGGATGGTCATCCTTGATTTTATCAAGGTCTAATGGCTCTTTACCCTGACCGGCTGCAGCAGCCGCAGGCTTGACGTCCGAGAGATAGCATTCTCGAGTCGTCTTCTGATCCCCGTTCAGGGAGCCAACTGTGTCATCATCCTTCTCATACTTGACAAGTATGAGAGTTGGAATGATGACTGCCTTGCACTCGTTAAGAGTGGGTCGGCCAAGGATGAGATTGTAGGCGGTCAGCTCCTCGACCACCAGGAATCGGATGGTCATGTGCCGACCGCTACCTTTTTCTCCCAGTCGGATGGGAAAATCAATGCGTCCGACTGGATGCACAACTCCTCCCTCAAAACCCACAAGGGGGTGGGAGACCTCCATCATACTATCTGGCCTGTATTTTAAGGTTGGATAGACATTTGTAGTTAATGATGTCTGAGGAGCTTCCTGTGTCAATTAAGATGCGACCAACCAATTGGTTGGCCACTTTCCATTCTATGACCACAGGGTCATCATGCGGCCGACGGACTTTGCCTCTATCCTTTTCGGTGATGATGACTTTAGGGAAGGCAGATGTGCTGGCCGCCTGTCCCTCATCAACAGAATGGACCATCTTTCTCAGATGGTCCTTGTTGCCCCGGATGGTTGGACCACCATCGGCGAATCCGCCTGTTATCGTATAAACCGGTTCCTCATTCGTTTCAGAGCTGATACCAAGCTGGGGAGTCTTTTTGCTCGACTTCCCATGATTTGATTTTGAAGCCACTTTGGACTTCACATAGGATTTCAGCGCTCCTTTATCGGCCAGACGGTCAAACGCCCGCTTGAGGCTGAAGTAGTCGTTTGTGTCATGGCCGACATCCTCATGGTAGTGACAGTGCTTATTTTTGTTCCGATTTTCTGTGGAACCTTTCATAGGAGTCGGCTTCTCAAGAGTCAACGGATCCTTAATCTCCATGAGGATGGAGTAGCTGTCCTTGTGGAACTCGTACCTTGGAACGTACGGCTTCCACTCTTTCTTTTTCTTTTGGGCCGGCTGATCAGAGTTATCAACCGCCTAGATCTGTTTTTTCTTTTTGCTCTCTTCTGGTTTTAGAGACGCCTGAGCAGGCCGACTTTCCTTCTGTCGGTCAAACTTCTTAGAGCCCGACTGCTTATTAGAGGAGCACAGCTCGGTCGCCTGTTTATAAGCGTCCGCCTACATCAGGGCTCCTTGGAGGGTGATGATTTTCTTACGGACGAGTTCGAACTTGAAAGTCGACTCGTCCTTCAGACCTTTGAAAAAATCTGTAAAAGCCACTTCGTTAGACAGTCCTTCTCTGCTGCACATGGCCTAGATCAAGGCTCGTTTTCTTTGCAGGAATGTTTATAGAGAAGTTAGAAGCAAACAAGAACGCAAACGTCTTAAAGCTATTTATGCAACCAGCCGGCAGATTGCTGAACCACTGCTGGGCTACCCTTCAGGGTGGCTGGGAAGCAACGACACCAGGCGACATCATCCAACCCCTGTAAGTACATGAGGTGGGTGTATGCTAAGAGGTGGTCTTCAAGGTTGGAGGTACCATCATAGGTTCCAACCATGACATTTTTTACCTTGGCTGGCTGTTCGGCCTCGGCTATTTCCCTGGAGTAGGCAGAGGGTTGCTCCCCAAGGTTTTGTAGCCGAAGCTGCCAGTCCAAAGGCTGATAGTTATATGCCGCTTGCCCTCCGAAGAAGGCGGGCTGGATGTAAGGAAAAGCAGGCGGTTTGTATAGTGGTTGTGCCACATACTGCACCGAATTGATCACATGAGGCCCCGACTGTATGAGAGGGCCGCTTGCGGGAGTCCCCGGTACTGACGGAGAATTCCTCACCGAGGTATTCTGAAAGCCGTTGTGATAAGTCGACGTAGAAGCCGACTCCGACAGCTGCTGATTCCTTAGCTGGTCGATGTACTGACGAGCATCAAGAAATGATTTTTTGCTACTATCCGGCTGTACATGCCGGATGGCCTTTCTTGTCACTGTTTCAAGGAGACGGAGTCTTGACAGATCAAACTGAGGCCGAGCCTTCTCCTATGGAGCAGGGTGAGGAGTCGGCTGTTGGTCCCGAATCGAATTCTGCTGTCCATATTTGGCAGTCGTTGTGGCCGACTGCTCCCTTCTAGGGGTAGCCGTCTGGTTGTTGATTAGTCCCTTAATTTCACCCTTGAGGCTACTCATGAACTTCATGAGCTCGTCACGGGTGACTGAGGCTGATCTTGCCTCCTGGGAGGCGTCAGTCGACTGCCCTGTGGGTTGGCTTGAGGGTTCAGGGGGCCTACTAGTACCCACCTGGTTAGCATTGCGCTCCCGCCTGTCTTTCTGACGTAGGCGCTTAGAGATGAGTGACCCATTTGGGGCCACAAAGGTTTCGACATCTGTGTTGTCACCTGAGTCATGGTCCGTCTGGACCTCTATTTCTTCCAGAGGTCGATTGGTCTCTAAAGGCGGCACGGGTTGTTCATGGGAGGCCATCTTCGAGGTACTCTCCCCACAGACGGCGCCAAATGTTTCGGGGTTTTTTTTATGTCCCTCGGGAGAGTTACAGCTCTAGACTTGATTCTGCAAGGATGCCTGTACCTGCAAAGCAAACAGAGCACCGAATGGTCGGCGGTCCGCCTCCAAAGATTAAGTTAGTACGGTATTCGGAGTAAAATGTGCAAAAATTAAGTTATCTGCTCGGATTCCAAGCTCAGGTGCTGTCTGTTTCTTGAAAACGACAGCTCTGTAATTAATGCCAATGTAACGTCCTCCCATAAATTAGGGAAGTGTGCCTATTTATAGGGTCGTTGGGAAGTGTGCCCTCCCTAGGGTTTGATGACCTAAGGATTTGGGCACGCTGTTTTGCGGCGCCTCAAAGTTTGGGCCTTGAAGGCCGCCTTTTCAGAAGGGATATCTAAGTGACACGTGTCACGCATCTGGAGAGGCGCTTTGGGGCGCCTCCCAGGGCGACACGTGTCGCTCTCTAATTGGTCCACTTGGATTATTAAATACCTCAAATCAGGAGCTATATCTGCCTGACACGTGTCACCATCTGGAAGGTCCAAGCTGGTGCCCCTTCCAGTGACACATGTCAGACTCTGGTTGGGCCACTAGCAGGGTATAAAATACCCAAAACAATTGTGATTGCAAAAGAGTCTCACGACTTATGGCAAACTCCATCCCGGAACAATGGAAGGGGAAGTTCTCCAACTATTTTTCGGACATGCTCCTCAAAACTCTAGAGGATATAGTCAATTTGAGGGTCACCAAGAGCATCAATGGCAACTATGATGGTCACGTGGAGGAAGTGACTAGGTCACTCTCTAACATGAAGATCAAGCCACCGTAAGAGGGGTGCCTAGCCAAGGAGAGGCAAGAGGTATGGGGACAAGTCTACAATGCAAGACTAAGACCCGGAATGTCACTTCGAGCCCACGTGCTACGAATGACAAGGCTATTCACTCACTTGGCGCTCATTGGAAAGCCAGTGGAGGATGAGCAAGCTGCTCTCATGTTACTGAGTTTTCTCCCCTTAGGCTATACCGCATTGAAGATGCGGCTAACTGCCAATCGTGACAAACTCAATTTGATGGAGGTTGTTAATGAGCTTCAAATGGGCGACCCTTGTGGAAATGATAGACTAAAGCTTGCTCTAAAGGCAAATAGGAAGGAATTCAAGAACAAGGCAAAAATGCGATGCTTCTACTGTAGTAGGCGGGGCCACTACAAGAGAGAATGCAACATGTACCTGGAAGATGACGCTAAGGGAAGAGAAATCTCCACCTTAGGTATCTTCTTTATAAACTACACTTGAATACAAGCAAGGTATTAGATACCATTAATAATTCACTATATGCTCCTATTTCAGGAACCAAGTGAGAAGAGCTTGCCAAGTGGATAAGGATATACAAGCGGAAGAAGAAGTTAATCTTTCCGGAAGGCTTGTAATCACATAGTTTGTCTTGACATAGAACTTGTTTAAGTTATCAACCATACATTGATCATTTGACGCTGGACGTCATGGTTTTGTTTTGATCTCTAGACTATTGTTTCAAAAGTCTTGATGTTTATGGTATGACATGTTTTATCTAAAATATGTGCTTTCTTTAGATAAACAATTTTTTAATGTGAATAATACCGCAAAGAAAGCTAAGACCATGGAGTTAAATCAAACGTACTTGTGGCATTGTCGTCTTGGCCACATTAACATCAAACGCTTCAAGAAACTTGTACAGGAAGGTGTTCTTGACTCATTCGATTTGCAATCGTTTGAGAATTACGAAGGATGTTTATTAGGTAAGATGATCAAGCAGCCATTCTCCAAGTTGGGAGAAAGGGTAGGAGACTTGTCGGGTCTAATACACACCAATGTATGTGGACCAATGAGCTCCACCACAAGAAACGGACATCGATATTTTATCACCTTCACAGAAGACTATAGTAGATATGGCTATGTCTACCTTATGTTGCATAAATCTGAATCGTTTAAAAAACTCAAAGAATTTCAAAGTGAAGTTAAAAATCAGCTTGGCAAGAAAATCAAAGCCCTTCGATCGGATCGAGGTGGTGAATACTTGAGCCAAGAATTCGATGACCATCTAAAAGAAAAAGGTATATTTTTAGAATTGACACCTCCAGGAACTCCACAATGGAACGGAGTATCCGAAAGGAGAAATCGGCCTTGTTGGACATGGTACGATCAACAATGGTCTTAGTGATCTTCCTATCTCTTTCTGGGGACACGCACTTCTAATTGCGGCACTAACACTGAATCGTGCTCCATCAAAAGCTGTAGAAAAGACTCCATACGAGCTATGGACGAAGAAACCTCCAAGGTTGTCTTTTCTAAAGATATGGGGATGCGAAGCATATGTCAAGAAATTTATTTCTGACAAACTTCATCCCAAATCCGACAAGGTTTAATTTGTGGGCTACCCAAAAGAAACTAAAGGGTATTACTTCTACAATAAATCCGAGAACAAAGTGTTTGTTGCTCGCGATTGTGTCTTTTTGGAGAAGGAGCACCTTTCCAAAATGACAAGTGGGAGGAAAATCGAACTCGATGAAGTTCGAGAGGACAAACAACAAAATCAAATTGAAAGTCAAAGTGCTCAAACAGCATCTGTTGACGCTGGTCAAAATGTGCAAAGTTAAATCGACAATGCAAATGCTCAGTCCGTTACCCTACGTAGGTCGCAGAGGCCGAGGTCTCAACCTGATAGGTATCTTGGTATTGTATTAACCGAGAATGAGGACATCCCGGTGATGGATGGAGACGAACCGGCAACTTACAAGCAAGCGATGGCAAGCACCGACTCTGCTAAATGGCAAGAGGCCATGAGATTTAAAATGGATTCCATGTTTGAAAATCAAGTTTGGGACTTGGTTGACTTACCCGAGGGTTACACACCCATCGAATGTAAGTGGATTTTCAAATTGAAAACCGACAAAGATGGAAATGTATTCATTTACAAAGCTAGACTGGTAGCAAAAGGTTACAGGCAAATTCATGGTATTGATTATGGTGAAACCTTTTCTCCAGTCGCAATGCTCAAATCCGTTTGGATCCTCCTAGCGACTGCTACATATTACAACTATGAAATATGGTAGATGGACGTCAAAACCACCTTCCTCAATGGGATTTTGGAAAAAACTGTGTACATGACATAGCCTAAAGGTTTTGTCGACCAAAACAATGCTGGGAAGGTTTGTAAGCTTAAAAAGTCCATCTACAGGATAAGGCAAGTTAGCAGAAATTAGAATCTGCGATTCGATGAAGCCATCAGTAAATTTGGTTTTATCAAGAATCCAGATGAATCTTGTGTTTACAAGAAGGTCAGTAGGAGTGACATCGCCTTCCTAGTCTTATATGTCGATGACATATTGCTCATTGGAAACAACATTCTAATGTTAGAGTTTGTAAAGGCCTGGCTTGGCAAGTGTTTTTCAATAAAAGACTTGGGAGAGGCTTAATACATATTGGATATCAAGATCTATAGGGATAGATCGAAAAAGATGATTGGATTGAGCCAGAGTACTTATATTGATAAGGTACTAGCACGATTCAACATGCAGGAGGCCAAGAGAGGTCACTTACTCATGTCACATGGCATAACCCTAAGCAAGAAGCAGTGTCCAAAGACATCTGATGAGCGAGAAAGGATGAATCAGATTCCATATTCTTCGCTTATTAGATCGATCATGTATGCCATGATATGTACTAGGCCAGATGTATCGTATGCCTTGAGTGCTACGAGCCGATACTAATCAGACCTAGGAGAGGCGCATTGTACTGCGGCTAAGAATATCCTAAAATACCTGAAAAGGAACAAGGACAAATTCCTAGTA
Organism: Chenopodium album; assembly: GCF_948465745.1. Lineage (NCBI taxonomy): Eukaryota > Viridiplantae > Streptophyta > Magnoliopsida > Caryophyllales > Amaranthaceae > Chenopodium > Chenopodium album. The sequence continues at coordinate 24,433,232 of NC_137850.1, read as the reverse complement.
TATGGTGGCTCAGAAGAATTAGTTGTTGAAGGTTATACCGACGCAAGCTTCCAGACAGATAGAGACAATTTCAAATCGCAATCTGGATATGTGTTTTGTCTAAATGGAAGAGCGTTTAGTTGGAAAAGTGCCAAGCAGAGCACAAATGCAGATTCTAGAACTGAAGCCGAATACTTGGCAGCTATTGAAGCGACTAAGGAGGCTGTTTGGATTCGTAGGTTCGTTGGTGAACTTGATGTTGTACCCTCTATCAAGGGTCCAATAGCCCTCTATTGTGACAATAATGGAGCTATTGCTCAGGATAGAGAGCCAAGGGAATATCAGAAGGTCAAACATGTCAAGCGGCAATTTCACATGATAAGAGAATGGAAATCAGAGGGTGAAATCAGAATTTGTAAAGTTGGAACGGATGACAATTTAGCCGTTCCACTTACTAAACCTTTGCCTCAAGTGAAGCACAACAAGCACGTTGAGGCAATGGAAATCAGGCACGTTGGTGATTGGCTTTGATTTCCTTGTTTAGTGTTTTAATTAATTTTGAAAATTTTAATGTAAGACACTAAGAAGAACCATTTAGGTTTTGGAGTAATTTAAATTTCATGCAATTTTATCACTCCGTTTGCTATTTAATTATGGTTTAGGATTAAATAATGAGTCCATTCGATTCTAAGAATATTCAAAATAGGGTATCAAGACCAGTCTTGATAAGGAAACACCTATTAAGTGAACATTGAATATTATAATTGAAAATTATCCCTAATCGAGGTCATTTAAACGATGGACAATTAATGACCACTTGAGATTAGTGTGTAGTTTGATTTATAGCACCGTTTCTTGTGCTACAAGGACATGATTGTCATGAATCATTTGCGCAGGTATTGGTTTAGAACCATACTGGATCAACCTATGAGAATACTTTAAGAGATTTAAAAATTGTCATAAGTATACTTCTCATTATGGCAATGGGATCCTATTTCAATTCCCCGACCATGAGTATTGTGAGTTCTCTTGTTTGAGTACTAGTCCGTTTTGATGTTAGTAAAACGTCTGCCGTAAAAGGAGATTATAACGGCAACACTCAGGCGGCTAGGTCCTCTCAGTAAGAGAAGCTACATTACAAGACTGGGAATGTCCCCCTACTAAAAATAGGGAAGATCTCTTTGTTGTTTACAAGGCCTCTTGAAGAGCGAGACTGTGAAAATGCATAGCCGTACTCGGATGGATTTTAGAAATCATCTGTTTGTTGACAGTCAAACTCAGATATCGAGAAACACTTCTGGACGTAATAAAGATGACGAATAAATCTTACCTTATAGTTCATGAAGAGACATTAAGTGACATAGGAAAAAGGCTATACACTAAAAAGCGCACTTGTCATAGGAATGGTGTCCTTCGAACAAGTGTATTATTCCGGTAGAGGGTTCGGAATTATTAGAAAGCTAATAATTCAATAAGTTCAAGTGACCGAAATGCCTAGGTGGAGGCCGATTCCGATCAGTAATATTAATGAGTAATTTACAGCTTAACCTTGACTGAACCCTTCGGGTTCACACCCAAGCAACAAACGATCTGATTCGAAAGGAATTAATGAGTCTCTCGAGTAATTAATATTTGGACGTCGAAAATCAAGCTTGGATGTCGAAACCGAGTGTCGTAAGTCGAGTCGAATTAATTAAAGACGAGACGGTAAAATCACTAATTAATCAACCATTTACCTAAAATACCCCTAGCATCGGAATGCCCCGAGAAAATCGAGTGATGGGGCAAAATGTGCTTAGAGCACACACCTAGCATGCACCAAGCCACGCACATAGCAGCAGCAGCTCGCATGTGCGTGCGCGGCCTGCTGCGCTTGTGTGCGGGGCAGTGTGCTAGGGGCATGCTGCTGGTGCGCCATGCACATCGCAGCCAGCTAGTAGTGTAACTTACTGGGCTGCGTGTGCTGGCAGGGGCACAGCAGCTGGCCTCGGCCAGCAGCCCGCACTTGTGTGCGTGGCTTATTGGGCCGAGGCAATAGTTGCGCACCATGCTGCCACGCCAATACCAATAGCTAGCTGGACCAAGGCAGCAGCCCACACCCGAGCTGCCTTAGTGCCCAAGTATGGGTGCCACGTAGCAGCGGGTGATTGGGTAGTGTGGGTGTAGGTGGCCGGTTATGGGGAGTGCTTGGGGATCAAGTTTGGTCCCCCCTTCTTGTGGTCCTTACCTAACCCCTCCTCTGAATGTGCCACTTGTTGATTAATTAGTTGTTGGATATTTAATTTTATTTTTGATTTAAAAATAAAGGAAGAGTATTGATTTTACCAACTCTCCCACAATGATGGGAGAGAGGATTTCACTCATGAGTTTCCCTATAAATACCCAAGTTGGGGTATGGGAAAACTCACTTGAGAAAGAGTTAGAAAAGGCATCTCCATTGAGAAAACCTTTAAACTCATAATTACTCGAGTAGTTTGGTCGGACTTGGCTAACCTCCAAGTAATAGACCTTGTCGGGGTCGTGTTGCGGGTGGATACCGTAGGAAGTTTTCGCTCATTGTGAGACTGAAGCTTTCTCAAGTAAGATCTCGGGGTACGAGCGAAGCACGCGTCAAAGGTAATTATGTCTTTCCTTAATTATTGTTAATTATATCTTTTGATTATATTAATTATGAGTGTGATCTTGGCTCGGGTTTTATTCCGTGATGAGTTAGACTCATCAAAACCCAACAATTGATTTAAGTAGTGGGGCTTGTTTCTGGTATTTTTACCCTATCACGTGAACCCTTTAGAGCGTGACATGTGTCACCCTGGGAAGGTCACCAAATGGACTAACAAGGGTATGACACGTGGCTGGCAGATACCACATTAGGGAAATGGCAATGTTCAAGGCCCAATTCCCGAGGTAGTCGCAAAACGGCATGGCCCACATTTCTAGGTCACCAAAACATAGGACAAAGGAACGCAATTCTAGGACCTTATAAATAGGGAGATTCCCCCATTATTAGGAGACATTCAATCCTTACATCATTTATTACTCTCGAAAATAGAGAGACACCTGACTCGGAATCCGAGAAGATATTTACGTTTCCGCAATTTTTTACTCCGAACCTCGACTAACTTGATTGCCGGAGGCGGAACTCCGACCAACCGGAGCATCCGTTGTTTGCAGGTACAAATGGCCCAGAATCCAATCTTGGTGTTGCAACTCTCCAGAAGGACACAGAAAACCCCGAAACATTTGGCGCCGTATGTGAGGAGAGTACTTCTAAGATGGTTTCAGAGTCTGTACCGCCTACTAATGAGAAACATCCTCGGGATGAGGCATAGGTCCATTTGGACCATTATACAGAAGAAGACGTTGAAGAAGAAACGTATGTGGGGCCTTTGATGGGTCATTAGGATAGCCAATTGGGGAAACCCAAGTGGCAAGAGGAAAGGCTTTTGTCACTAGAGATGAACTCATGAAATTCATGACTAGTTTCAAAGGGGAGATCAAGGACCTAATCAACAAGAGGATGGCTGGCTCTAACAAGGGTTAGTCAGCTAGAAAATCTCCTCATGCTGAGAGGAAAAAGCCAGTCAGGGACCGGAAGTCGACTCCACACCCCGCTACTAAGGAGAAGTCTTGGACCTTGATTGACTGGTCCAAGGTTCATCTGCCCCAGACGGACTCGAGGAAGGTCTTCCGGCAAATCCAGCTGGATGGCAGCAAAAAATCATTCTCCGATGCCCGACATATCATCGAGCAAGAGAAACTAGCAGCTGTCTAACTCGGCCTCCACGTCAAGATTCCTAGACAACTTCAAGAATACCTCGGCAAGGTATTCGTAGTCACTACATGAGAGCCTCACAAGCAGCCAGTCAGTCCACACATGCCCTCAAATGATTGGTTCGGTCTTGTATGTGCCTCAGATGCCATACGGGCCGTATGCCCAACCTTACATGCAGCCGACCCTCTTCGTAGGATGGCATTTAATGTCCAACCTCTGGACTGGCAGCTTGGTCTGTTGAAAATTGGTGAACAACCTTTTGCATTCACCAAGGATATAACCGACGCGGCACAACTAGCCAAGGTTAAAAATGTCTTGGTTGGTACCTATGATGGTATCATCAACCTAGAAGACCACCTCATGGCTTACACAAATCTCATGTATTTACAAGGGTTGGATGATGCCAGCTGGTGTAGGTGCTTCCCGGCTACATTTAAGGGCATGACAACTAGTCAACCGGATGTATTGAAAGCTTCAAGAGGCTTTCTGTTTGCTTCCAATTTCTCAATGACTATTCTTGCCAAGAAAACAAGTCTCGACTTGAGTACCATATGGCAGGGAGAGAGAGAGAAAGGCTTCGCTCCAATGTCAGGCGGTTCAATTTGGAGAGAATCTAGATTCAAGGAGTGTTTGACGATGTTGCATACACAGACTTCTTCAAGGGTCTGAAGGACGAATCAACTTTTAAGTTCGACCTTGTTAGAAAGAGAGTCTTTACTCTCCAAGAGTCACTGATGGAGGCGGAACCCTATATACAGGCGACCGACCTTTATTTTCCCAGCAATCAGTCAGACTCTAAACAAAAAGAGAGTCATCCTGCTAAGCCGGCTCACAAAGCTGAAGAGAGCAAAAAGAGAAAAGAAATCTAGGCAGTTGACGATTCTAATCAGCCGTCCTAGAAGAAAAAGAAAGAGTTTAAACCGTACATCCCCAAGTACGAATTTAACAAAGACTGCTACTCCATCCTCATGGAAATAAAAGACCAGGTGACCATAGAGAAGCAGGCTGTAATGAAAGGTTCTGCCAAAAATCGTAACAAAAGTAAGTACTGCCATTTCTTTGAGGATATTGGCTGTGACACCAACAACTGCTACAGTCTCAAGCGGCTGTTGGACTGTCTGGCTGATGAGGGGGTATTAAAGTCTTACATCCTCAAGTCTAAGGTTACCTTGAAAACCAACCCAAGGCAGTCGTCCAAAAAGAATGCCCAGCCTACTAATAATTCGGACACTAACAAAGAGCCGATCTACATAATTGCAAGCCCTTTTGCTGGAGGGGCCCCTACTATCCGCGGCACCAAGGACTATCTGAGGAAAATGGTCGTCAACTCTGTTAACGAGTGTCAGGCGTCTACCAGCACATTTTCGGAGGTCATTATCACTTAAAAGGACCGGGGCATAGTTCGCCTACCGCATGATGACCTAGTCGTCATCGAATGCAAGGTTGCCAACAAGTTGGTTTGCCGGATCTTGACTGATACTGGTAGCTCGTCTGACATCATCGGTTACAAGTGCCTTTTTAAGCTGAAATACAAGCCTGACAGCATGCATAAGGTCACTCACCCTCTGGTTGGCTTTGGGGGGGGAGTTGTGCACCCAGTCAGTCGGATTGATCTACTCATCCGGCTGGGAGAAAAGGGAAAGGGACACCACATAGTCGTCCAGTTCTTGGTCGTTGAAGAGCTGATAGCCTACAACCTCATTTTAGGCCGTCCAACTCTGAACGAGTCAATGGCCGTCATTATTCCATCCCTCATGCTGCTGAAGTTCGAAAAGGATAATGGTTCTATTGGTTCCCTGAACGGGGATCAAAAGACGGCCATGGAATGTTATCTCTCTAACGTCAAGCTCAAAGTGGCCGTAGCCGGCCTGGGTGAGGAGCCTATAAACCTTGATGATGTCAAGGATCCCGAACTAACCCCACCAGCAGCCGAAAAGAAAAGAAAAGCTGATCAGCTGGTGGCGATGAAAAAAGAGAAGCAATAGTAAACACTAACCCGGTAACGGTTAGATGAACTTCGTCCCCAAACGGCTGGTGATAATATTTGTATTGCCCAGGATGAAAGTCATCTAGAGCGTATTGCTAAGGTGGGGACGACTGCTTTTACAAAGCTAGGTGGAGACTTGCACAACCTGCTGAAAGAATTCAAAGACATTTTTGCCTTTGAAGTGGAAGAGATGCCAGGCATCAGCCCGGATCTTAATGTCCAAAAACTCGTCGTGGATCCAAAAAAGAAGCCTATCAGGTAGAAGAAGAGAAATTACGGCGAGGAGAGAAGTCAGGCAGCAGGTGCCAAGGTAAAAAAGCTGTTAGATGATGTAGACACCTAATTGTGTCTCCCCAAAAACCAAACCCAGTGATGAGTACTTTTCACGTCATTAATATCAAGCAAGGTAAAATGTTGAAGAGTCTCACGAAGTTTCTCTTTTTCTAAAAATGTTTTAAATAAAATAATTCATTTCTTATTCGAAAGTCATTCATTCCGCATCCTATTTTTGAAAAACGTCTAACCCTACTTAGTTTGGTCCATAATATGGTTCCAATACTTATGTAGTTAGATAGGGCTTGAAAAGAGCTTTTCAACGATATACTATAAGCCCAATTCCGAGTCATAACGAGGAAGTTATGTCCAAAATACTAAACTGGGCCTAAAACGGGTTTTATGTACGGCCCAATGATCATTTGGAGGGTCTATTAATTATAATTGTATTCCTAAAGTCATTAGGATTTATCATAATATTCTAGAAATATTTAGATGGTTATTTTAAGTTCTAAAGGGATTAGGATTAATCATTATAATTATTATTGTTTTTTAAAAGATAAAGAGTTCTACATCGGATAAAACAAGTGTTTTTAAAAGGATTAAATCTGATTTAATAAAAGATAACTGGGCCTAAATATTTAGATGTCTAACCCAACTTTATTGGAAGACGGACTCCGTACGAATTTTTATCGAACAACTTCTATCGCGCTGCGATATAGCCATCGTGTCGCAATGACCCTTTTGCGTCGTGATGGAGCCAGTTTTACTCCGAGTCAAATTCTGACTCTTTCTGATTGTTTCGGACGATTTTTCTCTGTAATAGGGACAATTTTCCCCCGTTTTGAATCATCAACAAGCTTGATCACCCACAATCATCAATATTCTCTTTCTCTCTCTAAGCTAAAGCTTATTCATTCTCTCTCTCTTTTGATTTTCTAGACCTTTTCTACACCCTTTTCATAAACAAACACCATATGTCCTTCACAAGACTTAGACACACCTAACCAAGCTCGAAGTTGCCTTAGACCTCGACGTGAAAGGTTGATAGTTCTGAAGATTTGGTCCCAAATCTCAATTTCAATTCTTTGATTAGATTTATTGTTTAATATTTTCCTTGAATTTACTAGCGTGTGTCTTGTTTTGATAGAAAGAGGTACGAGACATCAAAGTAAGTAATTTGATTACTTGATTAATCTTTTGATATAGAAATCATGCTTAGATTATTATTTTAATTCCTAGTATCATGGTAGGATGTCTTTATTTTTTCTAGTATCACGTTAGGATTAAAGATTTGATTTTTAATGTTTAGTGACATGCTAGTATTTGTTATTAATCATGTTAGTATCATGCCTAGGATCTTGCTAATAATATTATGCTTTAATGAGATTATTATGATGATGATTTGTGGAGTTAATATTATCAATATTATTATGTTGCTTGATATTATTGTTATCACTTGGTAGAGGAATAATCGGTCGTTGGACAATCACACTAAAACAACAAGCAATATTTCTACCTAAACCAACCTAAGACAAGTCTAGGGTAAGTAGAGGATCGTATCCACAGGGAATGGGTAAAAAACACCAGGAGTATGAACGGTTGTAAGCTAATTCGGTCACAAATTTGGGGTTTTGATTAAATAACTACTATATAGGGGAACGCTAGGGGAAACGGGATTCAACACCAACCAAACCAAAGAATCAATAACAAGGTTAAATCATGAGCATACATGGAAGATAGAATCGGAACTTAACATTGTCTTCTTTCAAAGTCACAATATAAGTATTCTCTAGATTAAGCACTAACATAACAAGGATTAAGTCTCAAGAATAGGAAGAGAGTTTCTAGCTTGAGTTTGTCTTTTGATCATTCCGAGCTAGCATGAAGCACAAATAATTAGGATTTCTCACCTAATTACCACATTAAAGCATCCTATTCAATGAAACCAAACATCCATAATTATGAAAATGGCATGATCTAATTGCACAAGAAAGGACTCACTCTAAAACCCCATCTTTCGATGTAAGTAGAGGGGTGAACACATGAGCATAAAGTGGCCATCAAAATACACATGCAACAATCAATTCAAGAAAAAACAACTATCAATCCAAAGTAGAACATGAATAAATCCAAGTCTATTAACCATGGATTTGTTGGGTTTTCACCCAACCCCTAACTAAGAAACTACTCACTAAACATGGTGGGAATTACTCTAACAATTAAATCTAGGGTTTTCATGAATTCAAGTAAGCTAGGAGAGAGATAAAGCAAGGATGGATTGAACATGCAACAATAATTAAGCAAGATTAAGAAAGAAATTAACAATTCAAAGTGAATGAAAACAAAATTTTAATAGCAAGAGATAGAGGAAAGAGATTACTTAAAATGCTTCAAAGTTGAGGAAATGTTGAATTGAAGTGAATAATCTTCAATTAACTATTACAATGATTGAGTTTGAGAAGATCTAAGCTAATTAATGAGAGTTCTAAGAAACTAAGGGCCTAAGAAGACTAAAGGGAAGAAGGTCTATACAAATGAGCTCCAGGGAGGTATTTATAAGACCCCCAAATAAAAAGACGGAGAAAACAAGAATCGAGTTCGATTGCAGGCCTGCACGGACATGCCAGGCAAGACACGGACGTGCAGCCTATCTTGCACGAACGTGCAAAGCTGTGCACGGCCGTGCAGAATAAGGAAAACAGAAGTAGTAAGTACTGCTTTGGTGTTGCAAACTTGGATGTGCCAGAAGTTGCACGGACGTGCCAATTTCCGCACGTCCATGTTGGCTGGAGGGATGAATCAGGAACTTCCCGATTCCTTCTAATCATTCCCGCACGGACATGCTAGATGTTGCACGACAGTGCAGGTCTTCTTGGTCATGTTTTTCCCTACTTTCTTCGATCTTGGTTCTTTCTTCTTCATTTTTGCTTCACTTCATTTCCTCTTTGTTTAAAGTTCCTTGCATACTTTCCCGGGGTGCTTCGTAGCCCACTCTTTGGGTCTAAAATGTCATAGAAAACAATAACAACCCGTGAAGCACGTAATATACAAAAATATGCATAAAAATAGAGTAAATAATGAAGTAAGGCATCGATTCCTCACATATTCAACATTAAAAACCACTCTAAAATCATACAAAATAGCAAGCTATAAAATCCCCCCAAGCTAAGCTTTTGTTCATCCCGAGCAAAATAGCCATAAAAAAAACATAGTGAGGAAAGAGCTTACAAGTTAAGCCAAGGCAAAGAAACAAGAGAGGGAGGAAAACCAAGAAAAACCGCTTAAGCCAAACACGAATCACTTTTAGCTCAAGTGAGAAGCCATTTAAACCTACAAGTCCCCTTACGGGATGAGTTTTGATCTCGTGAGGGTTTCCATCGAGTTTAACCCACAACTCACATAAAAACCAAAACAAACCATCAATGGTTACACACATTCCAATCTTTTTATCGCCCAAGTCAACTCATCGGGATATGAATCAGAAGCAAGACAAGTGAGCAATTTTTGAGAATTACCAATCATATAGATGTACACATGAGTTGGGGGTAAAGAGAAAACTAAGCAAGGTTGCACTAGGCTACTTCTTTAGACCTTTTACTAGTTCATTAGAGCACATCTAGATATTCCAAAGTTGTAACAAGCCCTTTTTCGGTTATAAAATCTCGAAATGCAAGTCCACCTCCCAAAATGTACACCCAAGGCCCTTCAACTACACTCTAACTTGGGAATTTCACAAGATATAACAATGTAAAAACAGTGTGGGAGGCATCCACAAGTTGACCTCTAAAGAAGAGAAAATAACAATTTGAGAAATTTTGGGGGAGTTTTTGTTCTCCCTTTTTCTATGCTCTTCTTTTCTTTTCATTTTTTTTTCAATTTTCATTGCCCTTGCCTCTTTTAACTGTGAGTGGCTCTTCTTTATTCAAAAAATGTGGCTTATTATGCCACTTATTATACATGAAACAAGTAGAACCAATTCCCTAATAGAGTTTCATTTCAGGGAGGAAAGGATGCACATCAAGGGCACAATGGACCGCAATTCAAATCAAACATATCCTACTTTTGGCAGATTTATACAATATCCTATGCTAGATGCGCAATTGATTATTCACCGGCTTTCATTTCATAGACACTAATGCAACCAAGATTAATAAACCTCTAAATGACCCAAACTCTTGTATACACCCTTCTAAGAGAACTTTTACTCATCACTCAAGAGTCAAGCAAGCAAAACACATAAATATAGTCATTTGAGTCTCATCCTTGGGCATTTTTTTTCTTTTTTTTATATTTTTTAGAGGAAAGAGAGAAAATTCTACAAAGCACTAATTTTTACAATAAAAACCTAAGTTGATCATGAAAATAAAACACAACTATGCACTAACTAAGGACAGAGGAGAAGTATTCACATGAAAAGAGATTTAGATTTCAAGGGGAGCAAATTTGGATTAAAGGGATTTTGATGTTAGGGAAAGGGAACAAACAACATGCAAATTCAATGCCAACACAAGAACACACATGAACCAATGACTCGTGAGAAAGACCCCCCCCCCCAAGCTATCATAGACATTGTCCCCAATGTTAAAACAATATACGCACAAAGAGAAGGGGAGGAAGAATACTAGCTCATTTGCTCGGGCCTCCTTCGGAGCTTGAGCCCCCAGGGTACCAATACCGGTACATGTTATGGAATTCACCTAACTCCGATCTTAGATCTTCGAAGCTTGTCCTCATATTGTCATAAGATGACTTCATGTTTTCGTGAGACTTTCTCATAGTCTCAAATTCGGTGGTCATGCGGGCGAAACCTGCATTCATAAGCTGAATTTGCTCCTCAAATGATAGGTGTGGGTTGCCTTTACCCACACCATGACCTTGGTACCCTTATTGGTGCTCATGTTGTTGTTGTTGATGGAATTGCTGTTGTTGGAATTGTTGATGTTGTTGTTCTAGCTGCTCTTGTTGTTGTTGTTGCTCTTGCTCTTCTCTTTCTTCTCCCTCTGCGCCGGGAGCCCAAGGAAAGTCTTTGGCAAAGACCCAATTGCTCTCGTCATAGATGACGGTGCTCTCGGGGTCAGGGAGATAGGCGTAGGGTCGTCTACTCACCAACCAAAGGAAGGGGTGGGCCCCTTATGCGTCCCTTAGCCATTTCATCGTTTGAAAGGACTGCATGTCCAACTAGGTTGGTCCTGGACAAACCTCGGCATCTGCAAAATCAAGATCAAGAAAAAAAGCAATAATGGTGATCATGCCACCTATGGTGATGTTGCCAGAACCTATGGCAACATCCTCTTGGTGGTCCACAAACTAAGACCCAACATCTAGGGTCGTATTCCCCTTGCTCAAGTGCTACAAGAAGTAAAGCTCCCTAGTGGACATTACCCCTGAACTATCACCTCTAGCAAGCGTTGTGTTTGCTATGGTGTGCTGTGAAAGGCTAAAGGCGGGGTGAATGATGGCCGTGGCCTTGTCGGACCTAGGGTTATACGAGAATAGGCCCCTAAGTCGTCTCTAAAAGTCCTTCGCATCATAGTTACGAGGGTACTTATCCTTAGGCCCTATGGTTCCGGTAGTAGGCCACCTAAAGGCTTGGTTAACCCTCCTAACAGTCATCTTATGGTTGGCGTTCATGAGTTAGAAGGTAATGTATCGAGTGGTTCGGGTCGTGTCTCGGTGCACGTAGAGGGTAGAGAGGAACTCAAGAGTCAACCTCTTGTAGGTAAGGGCGTGCAAATCTAGCCAAGATCCTAGTCCGAAACCCTCAAAGAGCATCCTTACATCTCCCCCTACCTCTAAGGTGTCAGCCACATCGTCATTGTAACACCCTAGAAATTCCTTTCTTTAAAAATAACTGTTTTGCTCTGTTTAAAACTCAAAATAGGAAAATCTAAGACATTACCGTCACCATGAAAACGACTAAGGCAACTATCAAAAACGCACAACGGAAGACTCTCCTTTAAAGTATTTAAAACGACTCAACTGAAAAAGTCAACAAACGAAAGTAAAGTCAAACCAAAGTAAAACAAAGTCAACCTACAACTTGGAACCATTGTAGGCCCCTAACAAAATCGAACCAAATTCAAAACCTTCACGTTAGTCTCACAAACAATAATATCATAAAATTATTAAAGCGATAAACATATCATAAACTTATGGAAACTAGCATGATTCGCTCTTCACTCATGCCCATCATGAATATGCTTCATCACCTTAAAAGCTTCTCTCTACTTGTTTCCACTACTCTCCATTAAAAATGGGTCATCATAGGGCCAAGGTAAAGACAAGGCCAACAAACACACAATAAGAAAAGCTTAGTACATAAGCGTATTTAAACACACTAACATGATTCCACCTATCAACACACAACTTACCTCATTGCACCTGTTTACAAGCACACAACATACATCAAAACCTCTCAACCAAGTAACTAAATAATTTATTTAGTATTGATTACGCATCAAACAGGTTTCCCCCCTAACCTGTCCCGATAAAGGGGTATTAACAAGGGAGCTAACCGTGCCAGTATAAAAGAACCACTCGTAAGTGGCGGAATTCCTGTGCATAATCATAAAAGGAAAATACAGTGTTCGGTACTCCCAGTAGAAGTTATGGTTAAATATAAAACCCCATAACTCCCCCCATATGTTCATACTCAAGGTATATATGTTCTAAGAGTTTTGGTGTGTAATCTCTTTCACTTTACGTTATTTACATATTATTAAACTCGGTGATGACTCTCAAACCATAATCATTCAATCATAATAATTATTCAAACAATTAAACATTCCAAATTAATTCTTAAATAATTAGTGATCACATAATATTTAATGTTGAAACCTTTTTAAATCTACCTTGGTGTCAAAGACACCTTAAACGCGTAATGCGCCAAAATTCCTATCCCTCGGTGTTAGAAACACCTTAAGTGCACTAAGGCACCAAAATATAATTTAATCCTCGTGTACAAAGACACTTAAATAGCTCCTTTCTCATGCTTAAAGCATCAATAAAAATTATATGAACCATAATAAAATTCCCTTTTAATATTCCAAACCAAATTAAACATTTAGTTTAATTAAACATGCTTTCTATCATGCCATAAATAAAAGTGTGGTTCATATTCAACATGCCAAACGATTATTTTCAAATCAATAATCCATCACAAATAAATCATGCTTCATAATTCAATCACCAACATCAACCAAATCACAATTTTCAATCATAATCTAGAATGATACTAGTTGGGATTAATTAATCAAGCCTAGCATGTTACTACATCATCAAAAAAATATGCTAAGTACGCGAACGTACCTCGTATACTATCTTAAAATCGCCACAACTAATAGAAATCGCTTACTTCAAAGTCTCCTACAAACCAAAATCATAATATGGAATTAAAATCTACTCCACACAAATTTCTAGCAATATATACTCTTATTAAACCACTCATAATTTAATTAAAACAAGCTGAAAATTTATTTAAAACCTCATACTTTATCCCAATTAAATAAAACTTTCCTTTTATAAAATATTTCCAAACTTATTTAAAATAAATAATTAAAATGTCATAAATAATTCATTTCAAATTATTTAAATACCCCACAAAATACTTATTTAAAATAAAATACGTATAAAAATACAGGGTATTACAGTCTACCCCCCTTAAAAGAAGTTTCGTCCTGAAACTTTGGTAAACAAAATTCAAACTTTTTCCTCACTTTGTATAATATTGTTGTACTTTTTATCATACCTTTACCTTTTTGTGTCTCTTTGAGAACACAATTACTCAAAATACTCGATAAAATTGTGCAAAAAGCACAAAATAAATAAAAATATAAGGAAAAAGCGCAAAATTCTAACGCATTCTACCCCCCTTAAAGAAAACGAGTTACGTCCCCGTAACTCAACATACCCGAAACAACTCTGGGTATTTCGTTTTCATTTCATCCTCGGTTTCCCAAGTGGCTTCCTCATATTCTTGGTTAGACCATAGTACTTTCACAGTCTTAACATTCTTATTGCGTGTACTACGCACTTTACTGTCAAGAATCTTGACAGGTCTTTCCTCATAGGTTAAGTTTTGGTCCAACTCAATGGTTTCGGGTTGTAACACGTGTGACTTATCAGGGATATATCTTCTCAATTGAGACACATGAAATACATCATTCACTTTGCTTAGCTCCATAGGTAAGGCCAACCTATAGGGTACTTTGCCTATCCTTTGCAGTATCTCATATGGACCAATATACTTTGGACTAAGCTTTCCCTTCTTTCCAAACCTCATCACTCCCTTCATTGGTGACACCTTTAACAACACCTTATCACCAACTTCTTCTCTACGCTTCAAATCTGCGTAGCTCTTTTGGCAATCTTGAGTTGCATGAATTTTAGCTTGAATTTCCTTTACTTGCTTCACTGTGTCCTTGATCATTTGAGGCCCTAGAATCATTGTTTCACTTATATCATTCCAACAAATGGGACTACGACACTTTCTCCCATACAAAGCCTCAAATGGAGCCATTCCTATGCTCACATGATAACTATTATTATAGGAAAATTCGATCAAATCAAAGCTATTTTCCCATCTTCCTTGGAAATATATAACACAAGCTCTTAACATGTTCTTCGAGGTTTGAATGGTTCTCTCAGTTTGTCCATATGTGGTAGGGTGAAACGCAGTACTCATCTTAAGGTTGTACCAAAGTTTTCCTGTACACTTTTCCAGAATTTTGAAAGAAACCTGGAATCTCTATTAGACACAATATCTTTTGGGACTCCATGTAACCTCACAACATTTTTGATGTAAGCTTTTGCAAGTTGCTCCATCTTCCAAGTCTCCTTCATTGGTATAAACACTATAGATTTTGTAAGTCTGTCCACCACTACCCAAATGGTGTCATTTCCACTCTTTGACTTTGGAAGGCAAGTCACAAAATCCATTGAAATACAATCCCACTTCCATCTAGGAATTTCCAATGATTGCACAGTCCCTTAGGGTCTCTTGTGCTCTATCTTCACCTTTTGACAAGTCAAACACTTTGCTACAAATTCCGCAACTTCATTCTTTATTATAGGCCACCAATACACCTTTTTCAAATCCTTGTATATGTCCCCTCCTGGGTGCACTGAGTAGGGTGTATTGTGACCTTCTTCCATTAACTTCCTTTTAACTTCCTCACATTTCTGTGGTACGCACCATCGACTTTTGTACCTTAAAGTCCCATCTTAATGAATGTTGAAATCTGTAGCTTTGGCTTGTTTTATTTTCTGGCTAATCATATCTAACTTCACTTCTCATGCCTGATTTTCTCTTATTTCATCGAATATCGTTGGTTGGATGGTCAGGTTTGCAAGTATGCCTGCTGGTACTCCCCATTCTACAACTTCTAAATTCATTTTCCTTATCTCTCTACATAACTCATTAGCCACTACTAAAGTATTCAATCCATGACTGGTCTTACGACTTAAAGCATCTGCAACTACATTTGCTTTCCCTTCATGATACTGTATGTACAAGTCATAATCCGTCGTATACTCTAATCATCTCCTTTGGCGAGAGTTTAAAACTTTTTGAGTGAAAATGTATTTCAAACTTTTATGGTTTGTATAAATCCTACATTTCACTCCATACAAGTAATGCCGCCAAATCTTTAGTGCAAATAAAATTGCAGCTAATTCTAAATCATGGGTTAGGTAATTTACTTCATGAGTCTTTAGCTGCCTTGATGCATATGCAATCACCTTTCCATTTTGCATAAGCACACATCCCAAGCCATTATTCGATGCATCACTATACACATCATAAATTCCACCATTGTCTAGTAGTGTAAGCACTGGTGCTGTAATCAGCTTTTGTTTTAAGAGTTGGAATGCTTCTTCACACTTATCATCCCACTCGAACTTTTTTTCCTTCTTAATTAGAATAGTCATAGATTTAGCTATATTTGATAAATCCTTCACAAAATGCCTATAATACCCTGCTAAACCTAAGAAACTCCGAACATCATACACTGTTTTGGGCGTAGCCCAACCCTTCACTGCTTTGATCTTTGCTGGATCTACTTCCACTCCATCCTTAGACACAAAATGACCTAGGAATGCTACCTTCTCCAACTAGAATTCACACTTAGAGAACTTTGCATAAAGGTTGTTTTCTCTTAGTGTTTGTAGAATTGCCCTTAAGTGTTCTACATGCTCCTCTTTGCTCTTTGAATACACTAATATGTCATCTATGAACACTACGACGAACATATCCATAAATTGATGAAACACCCTATTCATCAAATCCATAAAGATTGCCGGTGCATTTGTCAATCCAAATGGAATCACTGTAAACTCATAGTGTCCATATATTGTCCTAAATGCAGTTTTAGGAATGTCCTCATCTGCAATCCTCAATTGGTGATACCCGGACCTTAAATCAATCTTAGAAAATACCGTTGCACCTTTTAACTAATCATACAAATCATCAATCCTTGGTAGTGGATACTTGTTCTTTATCGTTACCTTATTCAGTTCTCTGTAGTCAATACACAGTCTCATACTCCCATCTTTCTTCTTAACAAATAAGACTGGCGCTCCCCAAGGAGATGCGCTCGGTCTGATGTATCCTTTGTCCAATAAATCCTGTAGTTTCTCCTTTAGCTCACTCATTTCAGCCGGTGCCATGCGATATGGTGCCTTAGATATTGGTGATGTCCCTAGGACTAAATCTATTGTGAAATCAATCTCCCTCCTGGGTGGCATTCCAGGGATCTCCTCTGGAAATACATCCAAGAACTCATTTACCACTTCTACATCCTCTAGTTTAGTTGCCTCCTCGTGATCCATGTTTCTCACACTGCTGAAGTACACTAAATGCCCCTTTTTAATGTACTTTGCCAACTTTAACACGGATATTAACCTAGGGCATTTGGTTTCACCATGCATCCAATAAGTCACTGACTCATTCTCACTTGTGTTCATTTTCACTTTCTGCGATCGACAACTGATTTCTACATTGTACTTGCTCAACCAATCCATTCCTAGAATGAGATCAAAATCACTTAACCTAAACTCAATGAGATCAAACAGAATCACTTTCCCTTCGATTTCTAAAGGCACGTCTCTAAAGGTTTTGGTACATTTCACTACCCCACCCGTAAGAATGGTTATAGGTAGGTCTATTACTTTTACTATTTTCAAACAGTCTCTAAGTTTCGAAACAATACCTTTTGAAATGAAGATAAAGTTATACCAGAATCAAACAAAACTTTAACAAGAATAAAGTTAATATAAAAAAAATACCAGTGATGATATCTTTCGTGGAATCAGCCTCATGCATACTCAACACATTTAGTTTCCCTGTAGCACCACCTTTCTGTTGATTATTCCCACTGCTATTGTTATTGTTTTTGTTGTTGTTGTTGTTATTCTTTGCTCCATTCTGCTGCACCCCCTTATTCCCAGAAAATTTATTGTTGTTCCCCTGAAAGTTACTTTGGGTCCCTCCTTAATTATTATTCCGCTTGTTCCCATTAGGATATTTGGAGAAACACTCGTACTCCCTATGCCCCAACTTATTACAAGCACGACAGGTAACCAGATTGCCTTCATAATCCTTCCCAAGGTGGTTATTCTTTCACCTCTTGCAAAAATATTGCCTTTCATTCTTGTTATTCCCTTAGTTATAGTTTCTAGCTCCTCCATTGAAGTTCCGTCCTCCTTGACGATTATTACCTTGGGAATTATTGTTGTTGTGGAAGTTACTGTTGTTATGGTGGTACTTCTGCTTCTTAAAGTTGTTCTGGTTACCCTGTTGGTTCCCAGAACTTTTCCCACCTCTTTCCTCTTCTTCTTCCCTTCCATCTCAGCTAGTTTGTTCTTCTTCTTCACCTCTAGTGCATAAAGGTGTGCGGCTCTCCCATACACTTCATCCAAGGTTTCAAACACTTGCCCACACAACTTCAACTGCAAATCAGTCGTCAAACCACTCTCAAATTTTCTAGCCTTTGCCTTCTCTGTAGCAACAGAATCTTCAGCAAAACGAGACAGCTAAATAAACTTTGTGTAGTATTCAATGATGGACATTTCCTCCATCTTGAGGTTTGAGAACTCCTTAGCCTTCTGCTTCTGTAAGAAGCTAGGGTGAAACTTATCTCTTACTTTCTCTTGAAACTTAGTCCAATTGAATCCAGGTAATTCCCTTATGGTATCTTCATTTTGTTGCCACCAAAGGTCAGCTTCACCCCTCAGATAATAAGTAGCACAACCCACCTTAGAATTTTCTCGGCATCCAACTCCCTTAACCAATTTTCCAGTATGGTTGGATCAGGCTCTCCCTGATAGGTTGGTGGTTTTCTTTGGGCCACCTTCTTGAAAAGCTCTCCTTGAACATCCCCATTATTAGTTGAATTCCTTGCCAACTGTTCGGCAACAACTGCCAATTATCTCACAACTTCACTCATATCACCCCCATCATTATTGTTACCACTTCCCCTTGCTATCTTTCTTCTCCTAAATTAAGAGCAAAGGTCTATATTAGATATGGTCTTGACTAGCTCTCAAGGCATACACTCATCTAATAATTAACACCCTCTAAACATTCGCAGTGAATTTAAAGCTAACAAATTGGGATAGCAAAAGCTAAAATTCCCTAAATTTGTAGCTTTGTCAATCAATTATTGATTTCTAACCAACCATACATTTAATAAAGCATCACATAGATAAATAAAAATAATTCCCATAACTTATAAATAATTTATTGGAATGCTTTTGATTGAAGTTTGGCTCATTGGAATAGTGATATGAAATGAATAATTTTTGGGAAGTGAAATGAATTATTTGTCAATAATATAAATTAATTGATAAGGAAATAAATATAATTTTTATTAATTATAAGGAAATAAAATAAAATTACTGAAATAAAATAAAATGAGTTCTAAAAACTTATGCATTACATAAGCTCACTAACTTACCGTGATCATGCCACTTATTACTTTTAAACTGAAAGGAATGATAAACTGAAAACAAAACTAAGAATCCTTAATGAAAAGAAACCATAAAAGTCTAATCCTTTCGAACGTTGTCTCTCTTATTAGCGGACTGTTTGTAGCTTCTAGGATCGAACTCAGGATCATTTGTCTCCTCCATGGGTTCAGGTGACTCTAGTTCAGGCTCTACTTGCACGAACTCTCCCTCTTCCTCCTCATCAGATGAAATATCTATTATAATTGGAGTTAGAGGTGGATTTGGGTTAGAAATTTCCATGAGGGAACTATCTCCCTCTCCTTGCTCTCCCTTTTCTGCTTGGTCACCCTGAGAAGAAGAAGAAGAAGAAGAAGAAGAAGAAGAAGAAGAAGAAGAAGAAGAAGAAGAAGAAGAAGAAGAAGAAGAAGAAGAAGAAGAAGAACTTCCTGACTGGTGACTAGAAGAAGGGGGATTATTCCAAACTGGATTGTCATAATAGTAGTCAGAGTATGGAATGTGCAAACGTTGACAATGGGCTTTTTCGACCCTAATGAGATAAGTAATGAAAAATCTGTAGTATGGGTACCATTGTCCAAAATAATCCTTATGCTTGTGGTAATTTGGGATGTCCCCTGAAAGATTAAAATCAAAAAATTTTGCTATGACGGCGAGATAAGGAGGCTCATTCGAAGGCAATGAACAATCATAGTTGAAATACGGTCGGGATTATCATAAACCTTGTCCCTTAGGACATTGCTCTTGTAGGAACAGATATAGCGAATCTTTTCTACGTAATCGTAGGGATGTTCAATTGTTTTTCTTAATGAGAGTGCCAATTTGGGTGAATTTGTTAGAAAGAATCGGCATCCTGTAAGGGAAAAGACTTAGAAAAGAATTCCCTTTCCAAAAGAAAACAAAATAATACAGTTCTTGCATGAATTAGGTTCAATGTTCAATTAAACAATTTTTCTTATTTCTAATCCCATAATTACATGCCCACAAACAATCTATTCACATGATTAAACATTCACAACCTAAATATTAATGCATACAAGAACATGATTATTTCTAACTTATTTGCCCAATTTCTTTCCTACCCAATCTCACCAACATACTTTTAAAAGCTTTTAACACATAATAGTTACCTCAATCCTTGCTTTCCTGCAAAATGAACAAACTAAAAAGAAATATTTTTGACTCCTCTTAAATAAAATTTTCGAAAATAAAAATCAAAAGACCAAAAATTTTCAGCCCCCTAAAAAAAAAATTTCAGACACCTTAAATAAAAAAAAAGTTAAATAAAATTTCGGACCTCCCTTTAAAAAAATTCGGAGCTCTGGTATAAAAGAAAAATCGTCGGGATTTTAATTTAATCAAATAAAATATTTAATCTTCTCAAAATAAAATTAAATAAAATAACTCTCTTTAGAAATCCACAAATAAATAAGTACTTGGCCAAGTTTCAAATTAAAATACTTTAAAACACGTTTTTGGCTTTAGTGGTAATAAAATCTAAACCTAAGCTCCCGGATACCACTTTGTAACACCCTAGAAATTTCTTTCTTTAAAAATACCTGTTTTGCGCTATTTAAAACTCAAAATAGGAAAATCTAAGACATTACCGCCACCATGAAAACGGCTAAGGCAACTATCAAAGACACACAGCGGAAGACTCTCCTTTAAAGTATTTAAAATGACTCAACTAAAAAAGTCAACCAACGAAGTAAAGTCAAACCAAAGTAAAGCAAAGTCAACCTACAACTTGGAACCATTGTAGGTCCTTAACAAAACCGAACCAAATTCAAAACCTTCGCGTTAGTCTCAAAAACAATAATATCATAAAATAATTAAAGTGATAAACATATCATAAACTTATGGAAACTAGCATGATTCGCTCTTAACTCATGCCCATCATAGACAAAGGAATAAACGCGTCGTCAAAGTCTATCCTTAGATCAAATGCAATTTATACAACCTAAACAAACCTAATACGAGTATAAGGCAAGCATAGGGGTCGAACCACAGGGAACGAATAAACACCACCAAATGTTATCAACAATTAAGCTAGTCCGGAATAGGAGATAAATAAACTAAAGTCTAAAGATGCTAAAACAAGAAATAAAACACTAAGGGAAACAATTTAGGTATAGCATTCAATTGAACATAAACAAAGGCATAGAAGTTGAATTAATCATGAACTAAACATGCATGAATATCGATATAAAGAGTCTAATCTAGCCACCTTCCGGGGTCAATTGGCTTCTCCTAACATAGCCTCTATGTTTCCACATTAGAACCATATACTAGGAGGTATAATCAAATAGCAATCGATAAAAATGAACTTAGCTAAGTCAACTTCCGTTTCATGTAGCAAAGATTCTCCTTCAATCAACTGCTGTGCACTTTGCAAGAAGATCGAATAATATCAATCACATAAAGACTTTAATCACAAACAAATTAACTCCAAACCCTAAAACATGCTCAATATTCAACTAAATCACAACCATCCCCGTAATGGGGAAATTACTCACTAATCATGTTAACAACAAGATTAATTAATAAATAACCAAGCATAAACATAATTAACAAGCAATACTAACAACTAAAACAATAATCAAAGGAAAACAAATAAAATAGAGAAGAAGAAGTTAGAAATTCTCATTGATTTAATAAGGAGATCTCCAAAACAATTGTCACAAGTTGAATCTTCAAACTCCAAATATCACTATTGAAGATCTCTCACTTTCTCTCTCTAAAACCCTAAGTATGGAGGTTAATCCTCCCTAAACCCTAAAACTAATTAAGAGAATAGAATAATAGTTGATTCGCCCCTAATTATCCCAAAAATGGGTATTTATACAAAGCTAGGAAAATAGACTAATAAAGGAAAGGGAAATAAAATAAGTAAACTAAGAAAAGGAAAATAAAATAAATAAAATAAAACTAAAGAAAGAAAAAGAAATTAAAATAATAAAACCCAAAAATCCCACCCAAAACAAATCAGACCCAACTTTCTCCTTTCGAAATTTGGCTGCTCTGAACTCCATTGAAGCGCATCACCATCACACCGTCTGATTTCCTTCATCAACCATCATCAACAATAATAATCTTCAATCACCACCTTTCATCATCATTAAATATCACGTGTGAAGCTCATGATTCGATTCAAATTGAATCTCGATTTGCGCGCTCGCAAAGACATCGTGCAGAGATCGCGCAAATCTTACTGTCTCGATTCTGATTTTGGAATCCATTTGTGCGCCTTCTGACAGTGATGTGCGCCTGTGAACAACCCTAATCAAATTGGGGCTTTATTGAGGTTCGATTGTTTGCAAATGGTGAAGAGTGGTGGCGCAATTGCTGCTGTGCGTGGGCGGCAATGGTGGCTGGAGTTTGTGGCGGCCTGAGGGATGAGTGGCGTGAGATAGTGATGTGGGCTGTGCGAGGTGAGGGTAGTGGTAAGGTGGTCATTGCGGTGGTGATGGGTGATTGCTGCGGCTAAACAGGGGAACAGGTGATGAGTGGCTGTTGCGGTTGGAGGTTGACTGTGGTGCAGGTGGTTTGTTTGGGTGGCTGGAGTTGCGTGAGGCTGCTCTGTTTTGGTGGGCTGATTTGGTTGGGAGTGGTGGCTGCTGTGTGCATGAGGGAGCAGGGGAGACTGTTCTGATGTGGTGGAGGATAAGGATTGGTGGGGTGATGGATAGGAAGTGGGCAGCAGCCTAGTAAATGAGTGCTTGAATTAAACCTCAAACTTTGGAATTCCGAACACAGCCTCAAATTAGAACACGAACCTTGACCCAAGCACATACGTACATACATCATGAAAACCGAGAAGAGAGGTAAAATAAAAATAAAATGAAAATAAATAAAGCAAAATGGAAAAAGGATAAATAAAACTAAAACTAAAAATTAAATAAAACAACAAAATAAACTAAAAACTAATATAAACTAAGAATTAAACTAAAGCACACTTAAAATACCAAATAAACTAAAAACATTATTTAAAAGAAAACAAGATAATAAAGGGAAAATAAGATAAAATAAACACAAAAAAGGACCTAAACACTATCACTAGAGTGACATAAATGTCACTCATCAATCATGAATATGCTTCATCACCTGAACAACTTCTCTCTACTTGTTTCCACTACTCTCCATTAAAAATGGGTCATCATAGGGCCAAGGTAAAGACAACGCCAACAAACACACAAACACACAATCAGCAAAGCTGAGGACATAAGCGTATTTAAACACACTAACATGCTTCCACATATCAACACACAACTTACCTCATTGCACCTGTTTACAAGCACACAACATACATCAAAACCTCTCAACCATGTAACTAAATAATTTATTTAGTATTAATTACGCATCGAACGGGTTTCCTCCCTAACCTGCCCCAATAAAGGGGTACTAACACGGGAGCTAATCGTGCCAGTATAAAAGAACCAGTCGTAAGTGGCGGAATTCTTGTGCATAATAATAAAAGGAAAATACAACGTCCGGTATTCCCGGTAGAAGTTATGGTTAAATATATAACCCCATAACTCCTCCCATATGTTCATACTCAAGGTATATACGTTCTAAGAGTTTTGGTGCGTAATCTCTTTCACTTTACGTTATTTACATATTATTAAACTTGGTGATGACTCTCAAACCATAATCATTCAATCATAATAATTATTCAAACAATTAAACATTCCAAATTAATTCTTGAATAATTAGTGACCACATAATATTTAATATTGAACCCTTTTTAAATCTACCTCGGTGTCAAAGACACCTTAAACGCGTAATGCGCCAAAATTCCTATCCCTCGGTGTTAGAACCACCTTAAGTGCACTAAGGCACCAAAATATAATTTAATCCTCGTGTACAAAGACACTTAAATAGCTCATTTCTCATGCTTAAAGCATCAATAAAAATTATATGAACCATAATAAAATTCCCTTTTAATATTCCAAACCAAATTAAACATTTAGTTTAATTAAACATGTTTTCTATCATGCCATAAATAAAAGTGTGGTTCATATTCAACATGCCAAATGATTATTTTCAAATCAATAATCCATCACAAATAAATCATGCTTCATAATTCAATCACCAATATCAACCAAATCACAATTTCCAATCTTAATCTAGCATGATACTAGTTGGGATTAGTTAATCAAGTCTAGCATGTTACTACATCATCAAAAAAAAAATTGCTAATTACGCGAACGTACCTCGTATACGATCTTAAAATTGCCACAACTAATAGAAATCATTTACTTCAAAGTCTTCTACAAACTAAAATCATAATATGGCATTAAAATCTACTCCACACAAATTTCCAGCAATATATACTCTTTTAAACTACTCATAATTTAATTAAACTAAGCTAAAAATTTATTTAAAACCTAATACTTTAATCCCAATTAATGGGTAGTTAAAATTCCTTCAAGAAACTTAATTTTTAGCATACTAACAAAAATTCCAGCAATATTAATTAATAAAAACTTTCTGTAATTATGCTTTA
This sequence comes from Chenopodium album, assembly GCF_948465745.1. Taxonomy (NCBI): domain Eukaryota; kingdom Viridiplantae; phylum Streptophyta; class Magnoliopsida; order Caryophyllales; family Amaranthaceae; genus Chenopodium; species Chenopodium album. The sequence goes on along the minus strand of NC_137850.1, from coordinate 24,408,752 downwards.
AAACCCTTAAATTAAAGGTTTAAACCACCCTAAATCATATTCTTTCAATAATCAATTATTTATGAATCTAGGTTTCAAAATTAGGGCTTTTTAATTAGAATTAAAATCTAAAAATTAATTTGCACCATACTTAATATCAATCATCATAAAATTAACAGAAAACTCATAATTTATAATTAGATCTAGGATTTAAACAAAATAAAAATAAAAAGAATAAAATTTTTTTTTCGAAAAGAGGAGGCCGGCTGCTGCCAGGTTGCTAGTGGTGCCGCCGCTGCTGGTGGTGGTGGTGGTGGTGGCCAGTGGTGGTGAGTGTCGAAAAGGGGAAGGGGAAAAAGAAAGATAAAGAAAGATAAAATAAAGGAGAAGGGAGAGAAAGTTTACCTTGGGTATCCTCCACTCTGGGTAAAGTTTAATTTGCCTAAGTGTTGAATATTTATACCCCTTTCTCTAGAAACCCTTCTTACCTAAAATTTTCCTTTTTTACTCTTTCCTAATCCCTTTCCTAATTAAACTTTACTAAATAAAACATTCCTAAATTAAATCCCAACTTAATAAAATAATTATTAAATAAAACATTCCTTTTATAAAATGTTTTCAAACTTATTTAAAATAAATAATTAAAATGTCATAAATAATTCATTTCAAATTATTTAAATACTCCACAAATTACTTATTTAAAATAAAATACGTATAAAAATACGGGGTATTACAGTCATTATGGAATTTGGTGGGCCTAATTCACCTCCTACTTATTCTAAGGTAATTGGCCAAGAAGGTCGGGTCATTGAATACAATCCCCATTGTATCCTCTTGCAGTGGAGCAACGGGGGGAAGAGGTGATGGGTTACGGTACCTAACATCGGTGTTTTTAGGTCGGTTCCTTCGAGACATGGTTGGTCTTTGCAAAACAATTACACAAACCACAAAATGAAATCACAATAACAAATACACCAAAGGTACTAGGTCCACCAAGTTAACAATCTCAAGGCTCAAACAGCAACGACAAACACCACACCAATCAAGTCATGATCTAAGTCGACCACCTAAAACCAAGACCAAGCAAATCACCAAATAACCAAGAATACCTCAACAATTCTATCCACAACAATTCAATATTAATCTAATTCTACACAACAATGCACTATCATTAAATAAATCAATTACAACAATCCACCAAAACAAGCATGCTCTTTATTCACACAAAAATCAATTCCCTAATTTCACACTTCCTTACAAATTTCCAATTTTCAGAACATTCACCAAACACCTTCAAATTCAACATTGCTTAATTTTTATCAACTAACATTCACTCACAACCAATTTAAACAACCTTTTCAGGCAAAATCAAACATAACATTCAAGACCACAAGCAAGAAATTAGTGAGAGGGATAGAAAAATTATACCGAGCTTAATGTGGGTGTAAAACCCTCAAATAAACTTTCCTAGCCCTCCTTTTGCTTGCTTGAACCTACTCTTTCAACCAATTGCTTCAAAATTCAACCCAAATTAATTTTTTTAGGGTTAGGGTTTGGTGATTTGGGTGATTTTGGGTTTGAATGTGGGAATAGGAGTAGTAGTTTGTGAATTAGAGTGAAAAGGAGTGAGTGATTTGTGAAAATTTGTTGAATTTGGGTGTAAATTTGAGTGTTTGAGGGAGATTTAAGTGAGTATGAAGGAGGAGGAAGGAGAAGTTAGAGTGAGAAAAGGGGGGGGGGGGGTTTCGTTAGATGAGAGGGTGAGAATGAAGATATTTTTTTTTAGTTTAATTTCCGTGCCACTACTGCTTTAAACCGGGGTTGCACGGACGTGCAGACTTTCCTGCACGGACGTGCTTGATTTGGCACATCCGTGCCGATTCTTGAGTTTTCATTCTCAAGTGTCTGGTTGCCACTGACTGCCTTTGCACGGACGTGCGATGTTCTGCACGCTCGTGCAGACCTGATGCTGCACGATTTCTCTTTTTTTTTTTAGAATAATTATAACAATAAAGAATAATAATAATAAAATTATTATTATTATTATTATTATTATTATTATTATTATTATTATTATTATTAATGACCCCTCTCTCACCATTTTTTTTATAACCCTTTCAAGCATACCTACAAGTATATAAAGAAAGGAGTTAGCAAAAATAAAAATTGAGAGAAGCAAAAATAGGAAAGAAATAAAGGAGAAGGGTGAGAAACTCAGGTTGGCTCCCGTAAGCGCTCTTTTAACGTCACTAGCTTGACGACCCTACGATCACATTAATCGGAGTCATTTAATTCTTTCACCTTGATGGAGTGAACCATACCTCTCTGGTCACCCTCATAATAAACCTTGAGGCGTTGACCATTCACCTTGAACGTTCCGGTGCTCTCACTCCAAACTTCAATTGATCCATATGGAAATACCTTAACCACTTGAAAAGGGCCACTCCACCTTGACTTGAGCTTTCCGGGAAAAAGCTTTAGTCTCGAGTTGTAGAGAAGGACCTTATCACCTTCCTTGAAGTCTCTTTTGATGATGTATTTGTCATGAAATTCCTTTGACCTTGCCTTGTAGGAGCTTGCATTATTGTATGCATTCATTCTCAATTCTTCTAATTCATGCAAGTCTAACATTCTTTTTTCTCCGGCACTCTTGAGATCAAAATTCAAGGCTTTTATTGCCCTTTGAGCGTTATGTTCCAACTCTACGGGCAAATGACAAGACTTTCCATAGACCATCATGTAGGGAGTGGTTTTAATGGGAGTCTTAAATGCCGTACAATATGCCCACAAGGCATCATCTAGCTTTGCCGCCCAATCCTTCTTGCTTCAAGTCACGGTCTTCTCAAGAATGAGCTTGATTTCTCTATTAGATACCTCCGTTTAGCCGCTTGTTTGAGGATGGTAGGACAAACCAACCTTATGGTGAACTCCGTACTTAGCCAATAAAGTCTTGAATGTTCTATTAGCAAAATGAGACCCTCCATCACTTATCACAGCCCGTGGAATGCCAAATCTTGGGAATATGATATTTTTAAACATCTTCATCACCACCCTTAAGTCGTTCTTTAGTGATGCAAGAGCTTTCACCCATTTGGACACATAATCAACCGCTACAAGGATGTAGAGATTACCATAGGATGAAGGAAAAGGACCCATGAAATCGATCCCCCAAACATCAAACACCTCTAATTCCAAGATCGGATTTTGAGGCATCTCATATCTTTTCGAAATGTTCCCGGTTCTTTGGCATTTTTCATAAGTTTTCACAAAGACTCATGCATCTTTGAAGAGAGTAGGCCAAAATAATAAACATTGCAACACTTTTGCCGCTGTTTTGTTTGCTACCATATGACCACCACATTGTGATGAGTGGCACATACGAAGCACATCTTGAACTTCATCGTCGGGAACACATCTTCTCAAAAGATCATCCACCCCTATCTTGTACAAAATGGGATCATCCCATATTTACCTTTTCGATTCATGCTTCAACTTTGTTCATTGTTGAGGGGTAAACTTCGGCGGAATTTCTTCACAAGAGAAGTAGTTCACTATGTTGGCATACCAAGGCAATGACTTTTCTTGGATGGCATACAAAACATCATCTTTTAGCTCATCATTACTTGGAAGTTAATCAACATCTTCATTTCGGATCTCCAATCTTGACAAATGATTCGCTACCGAATTTTCCGTCCCCTTCTTGTCTTTCACCTCTATGTCAGAATCTTGCAAAGCAAGCACCCATCTCATCAACCTATGCTTTGAATGCTTCTTGGACATGAGGTACTTGATTGCCGAATGGTTGGTGTAGACAATGGTCTTTGAACCCAAGAGGTAAGAACAAAACTTGTCAAATGCATAGATCACCGCAAGAAGCTCCTTTTCGGTTATGGTGTAGTTCTTTTGTGCATCATTTAATGTTTTGCTTGCATAATGGATCACGTGCACCCTCTTCTCTTTCTTTTGCCCCAACAAGGCACCAACCGCCGTATCACTTGCATCACACATAAGCTCAAAGGGGAGGCTCCAATCCAGAGCTAGCACTATTGGTGCCGAGACCAATACATTCTTCAACCTACAAAATGCATCTAAACAAGCATCATCAAATACAAAATCACACTCCTTTTGAAGAAGTGTAGTAAGAGGTTTGGCTATCTTAGAGAAGTCCTTAATGAAACGCCAATAGAAACCGGCTTGACCTAAGAAAGATCTCACCCCTTTCACATTTGTAGGAGGTGGGAGATTCTCTATTACATCCACTTTAGCCCTATCAACCTCAATCTGACACGAGGAAAATGTAGGTCGTTCTCTACCCTTTCCTAGAGCCAAAGAAAATTTATAAACACTCGACCAACCTAATACGAGTATATGGTAAGTCAAGGGTCGAACCCAAGGGAATGAGTAGGTGCAAGCTATAGCCTAGTTCAAGCTAATTCGAAGATTGCGGGAAGATGTGGTTGGTAACTAAGGTATCGAGAAAACTAGATAAATCGAGAAATTCAATATACCTAACACTAGGGATATAGGTTCCACATGCAAGCTCAATGATTATGCTAATTGAAGGATCACTCAATTAATTCAAACATTGCAAAGGACAAACAATTATTGCAATCAAAGAAATTCAAGGGCTATCTCCTATAAGCCAAGCTAGGGTTCACTATGAATGGCTAACTACGAAAATCACAATCAAATTCAATCAATTAAAGCAATTCTCAAATCAAGGGTTCATGTCATTGAAATTTGCAATGCAATCTAGATTAATCTTATAGGTTGATCACTCCTAGTCTAATTAATCACATGCACAACTATGTCAACCAATTTAATTGCACCATTCAAATCAATTTAGCATCATCAACTAGCAAAAATCATCAATCAAGCATGCTTCCCCTTCTCCCTAGCAACTAATCTACTCACTACACATGGTGAAATTAAGAAACAAAACAAATTCAATCAAATTCATATTCATTTAAAGCTTAATCAAAAGAAAATCAATCAATCAACAAATTCTAAAGCAAGTAATGTAATCTCAATCAAAATCCAAGAAACTAAAAGGAATTGCATTAAAAGTAAATCAAGGGAAACAAATCTTACAATCATTCATTGAATTGAAGAAGGAATTTCAAGATCAAATTGAAATCTAAGATCAAATTCAAGTACAAACAAGTAAATCTTAAGCTTCTCTTTCTACTATTTCTGGAAAAATTCTCTCTCTAGTACAAAGTTAAGTCATCCCCAAAAAGAAAGTCAAAAGCTATAAATAAGAAAAATCGAGCGAATGGGGCCGCAAAGGCCGTGCGCACGCACAGACTAGGCGCGCGCGCGCACACACCCCTGTGCGGTGCATTAGGCCTTGGCTCCTTCGCTTACTTGATCAAATTCCACGCTCCCGAACATCCCCATCATCAGTGCACTCGAGATGATCCCCGCGAACAAGGCAGTCTGAAAATGAGCAAATTGACTTGATTTTTCACCTACAAAACACAAATAAAACAAAGAGAGAAAGCGTAACAAGGTAAAACTAAAACTAAAATTATGAATTATCAACTAAAAATATGAAAAACTCGTAAAAACCAATCGAGAACTAAAGTGAATTATAAAAATGGAAAATCAAATAAAACTAAGAGAATTATACGAAAAGGATGAAAGAAAATAAAGAAAATGAACCTAAATCTTATTCTTTTGAGCGCCATAAACGACGCTCATCAAATTCCCCTAAGCTAAACTTTTGCTCGTCCTCGAGCAAAACAAAATCAAACCCAAGGGAAAATGATGACACTACTCAAGCAAAGAAAGAAACAAGAAAATTAGAGAAGATGAGAATATACACTAACTCACTTTCGTAGGAATCACGGTCAATTTTAGAAACTAAAGACAAGCCATTTAAACCCCTAGATCGCTCTAGAGGACGAGTGATGCTCTCCTAAAGGTTTCCAAAGAGGTTAACCTATAATTCTTTTTATTAAAAAGGAGGCAAAGTAAATAGAAAAGAAAAGAAAAAGTTTAAAACCTTGAAAAGAAAATAAATGCTTATACAAAGGCCTTTTGCACATGATCAAGGCACGAAGTATATCAAGCTTTCTAAAACAACAATGGTAAGCACGTTCTAAGATATCGAGGGTTGATTGAAACATAGGGTATGGTAAGCGTAGAGAACTAATGAGGTGCAATCCACTTTCATCCCAACCAATCTAATCGCGTTCTCCCTAATGGCTTCAAATCTTCCCTTAGTAAGCATCTCTATGGTTCCACGAAGGAACCGGAAAAAAAAATAGAATTTGAGGGTTCTCGACATCTCGACCTTGCATCCTTTTTCTTTAGGCTTTAACTCATAATGCCCTCCCTCGGTGTATGATTCAACCACTAGGTCGAAAGGACTTTCCCAAAGGTTGTAACGTAAGGGCAAAAGGTTAGGGGTAGGCTTAAAATATAGAATTTGGTGGTACACCTAGATTACGAAGCAAAGGTTGGCCACATCTCGACACCAAAACCATGAAGTCACCAAACAAAAACAAACTAATACCCCCAAGCTTATTCAAAGCTATATCCACAAGCATATATACAAAAAGCGTAAACGCTTCTCCCCCAAGCTAAAAGGAAGCATTGTCCTCAATGCGAGAAAAGGGAAAAGAATCACAACAAACTATTTTTGAATTTTTCATTTTCTCTTTTTTATGTAATTTTCATTATATCAAAGCAATTGTCCTCGCCTCTTTTAACTTTAGACGGCTTTTTCAATATTGCATTTATTATGTCCTTGCCTTTTTTAACTTTGGACGGCTTTTTCGATTATATTCATTTGCCGTTATTCACAATATATACAAAAGACGAGTTTGCTTACAAATAAAACCAATTTCCAACTTTATAGATCACAAACTCCAAAAGCATGACCATTTGCTTCACAAAAACCAATAATGGAACAAAAAGAAACAAAAGGGTCAAAGTTCTAAAGATGTGGCTTGAAAAGAAGGGGAATGGCTCAAATGGTTAGCAAGATGGCAAATGTAAACCCAATGAACTAAAAAAAAAGAAGAAAATCCTAGAAATGAAAAATTACCACCCCGAAAAATGGCCTTTGCCCTTCCTAGTTGGTTTGGTCTCGTGTTTGAGAATTATGAGTCAAGATTCAAGAAGGGATGCAAAGGTGGAGGATCCACGCCGCACAAACAAAAGTGATGAAGGCTTGAAAAAGAGAAATCCTCACACGGTTGTAGCAAAAACTTACTAAAGGTGTCAAATCCACCAAAGGAAGCAACTCCGTCTTACAACAAACCAAAAGAATCCGGCTTCAAGGCCCCAAAAGGTCTAAACCGCTACCTTAGCATACCCTATCCTAGAATCAACCAAAGATACTCTCAAACCGTGCAAACCATTGTATTTAGAAAGAAAAGTAGCCAATGTGAAAGTTCAAGTGGTATTAAGTCCAAAGTAAAAGCAAAAAGATGAAGAAAGAAAAGCAATGCCTCAAAAACATTTTATTCATATTCACAAAAAAAGTGATGTTTTTTTTTTTGAAGGGATAAAAAGAAAAGAAAAGAATAAGAAAAAGAGAAAAGGAAAACATGAAGGAAGATGAAAACAAAAGAAAAAGAAAAAGAAAAAGAAGAAAAGGAAAAAGAAAAGTATAGGAGAAGTAGAAAGCAATAAGGAAGTAATGCTCGCTAACACACATAAATCCCAATCAACAAACAAGTGAACATTCGGCCACAACGCCAATGTTCCCAAACACACTAGGGTGTTAAAAAGAAAACAACCTCAAACCATTCAACTTCTCCTAGAACTAATCCTAGACTAAGCAACCAAGAAAAGAAAAAGAAAAGAAATAGAAATATCTCACTGGGCGCCAAAGCTATTGCACATTAAATAAGGCGAAAGAGCACCTTTATGAATCGTCGAAATCCAAAGCATAAGCAATAGAGCAAGGTGAGAAATAATAAAAAAAAAAACTATATACAAAGAAAATTGTTAGTAACTTCAATACAAAAGAAAAGAAGAAAATAGAAAACTAAATGTAGGAAAATAAAGAAAAAGCAAGTAATAGCAGCAGCAAGGGTTAGAATCATCAGACTAAAATAGTATCAGGAGAGAAGAAATCTGACAGTCATCATCAGGAATCATCATAATAAAGACACAAGGAAACTCAGCGGACAGCGATCAGCGAAACAAGCAACAAACCAATAATCGGGCAGAGAAATCAGCAGAAATACAGCAGCATCATCATAAAACCAAACAACACAGAGATCAATAACAGAAACATAGGAGACCAGAAATGAACTACAAAAGCAGGGGGAAAATATGTTGAAGCATAGAAACAAATGTAGAAAGCACCCCCAAGCTTAGACTGGACTACCCCCCTAACTCTAAACCTAAAGACATATAGGCAACCGAGAAACATCATATAAAGCACATAAGAAGGGGGGTAGCCATGGTAGTATCACTCCGCACTATGGTAAGGGGTAGAATGAGAACTCCCCTCACAGGTCTCCATCACATGACTAGAGCTAGCCATCTCGCTCACGTCCATAGGAGCCTTATCCCTTAACCTACTATCCCTCCTAGCTCTATCATCCTCAAAATAATGAGACCAATCATCTAATATCGGCTCACCCGACTTACCCCACCGCCCAAAAGTCTCAGGGTCCGGAAAGGGCGAAGGATTAGCCGGATCATATGCATAATCACAACCACCGGGCCGCCGATAGTCGTAAGTGGCCGGGGTGGTGCCTATGATAGAACTAGGGTGAACATGAGGGCCCTCCCAATAAGGGTAGCAAGGCCGAGGACCAATGGTAGGATCAAAAGGGTCCCATTGAGGAATAGGTCCTTGTTGGACCGGGAGATACGGGTAATTCACTTAGGGCTCGATTTCCCCCCTCCGAACATGCAAATCGTACAATTGATTTGTATGATAATCATAACCAAGATTAGGGGTTTGCATAGAAGGCATAGAATATAACACATTAGCAATAGAATCAAGCCTAGCATGAATGGTTGACAAATCAAAAGTAGAAGGAGTAGGAGAGGGGGAAGGAATAGGTGTACCTTCCGGTTCAACTGTGGGAATAGTTTGAACATTCGATGAGAGAGCATTGGTCGAGCGGCCTCTTGTATGATTCGTCCTATGTCGAATAGAAGGGTCAATATCTCGCATCGGAGGCCTCCAAGATAAGGAGTCTTTCTCTCTTGGTCGGGTAGTTTCCTCTTTGCATGGGATTAAGAACAATTCTTTAACCCGAGAAACTTTCCAAATGAAGACATCATCCTTTCTAGTATGATCGAGGAACTTTTGGTTCACAAGGGCGGAGATGTTGAGGAAATGAGAAGAAGATTTTTCTCGAGGATCAATAATTAGGGGAAGCTCATTTAACAAAGTCTTATAGTCGTCATTGATGCAAAGAGCTAGGATAGAAATCATCCCTCCCAATTGGATGCTCCCCGATAGGCTAACTCCATCACGGATATCCAAGAGTCGATTGATGACGTGCTCTGTGAAATCCACTAACTCAATCTCAAAGTCATTTTGGTCAGCTATCCACAACCAACAAAGCTCTTCACGAGAGATAGCTCCCAAAGAGTCCTTGGAGCAAAGAGCGTAAGTGAGGAGACGGCTGAAATACCGCATAACCGGATGAATCATGGAGGCGGTCTTGGAATTTTGAGGCTCATACTTCCCTTCCTCCGAGATACTTCTCCACCAACGTTGCTCATTATATCCATGATCATCTGCCATTCTACCATGCGCCGGATAGATTGTTAAGTCAAGGGTCAAACCCAAGGGAATGAGTAGGTGCAAGCTATAGCCTAGGTCAAGCTACTTCAAAGATTGCGGGAAGATGTGGTTGGTAACTAAGGTATCGAGAAAACTAGATAAATCGAGAAATTCAATATACCTAACACTAGGGATATAGGTTCCACATGCAAGCTCAATGATTATGCTAATTGAAGGATCACTCAATTAATTCAAACATTGCAAAGGACAAACAATTGTTGCAATCAAAGGAATTCAAGGGCTATCTCCTATAAGCCAAGCTAGAGTTCACTATGAATGGCTAACAAGGAAAATCACAATCAAATTCAATCAATTAAAGCAATTCTCAAATCAAGGGTTCATGTCACTGAAATTTGCAATGCAATCTAGATTAATCTTATAGGTTGATCACTCCTAGTCTAATTAATCACATGCACAACTATGTCAACCAATTTAATTGCACCATTTAAATCAATTTAGCATCATCAACTAGCAAAAATCATCAATCAAGCATGTTTCCCCTTCTCCCTAGCAACTAATCTACTCACTAAACATGGTGAAATTAAGAAACAAAACAAATTCAACCAAATTCATATTCATTTAAAGCTTAATCAAAAGAAAATCAATCAATCAACAAATTCTAAAGCAAGAAATGTAATCTCAATCAAAATCCAAGAAACTAGAAGGAATTGCATTAAAAGTAAATCAAGGGAAAGAAATCTTACAAACATTCATTGAATTGAAGAAGGAATTTCAAGATCAAATTGAAATCTAAGATCAAATTCAAGTACAAACAAGTAAATCTTAAGCTTCTCTCTCTACTTTATCTCTCTAATATTTCTAGAAAAATTCTCTCTCTAGTACAAAGTTAAGTCGTCCCCAAAAAGAAAGTCAAAAGCTATAAATAAGAAAAATCGATCGAAGGGGGCCGCAAAGGTCGTGCGCACCCACAGACCAGCCGCGCGCGCACACAGCTGGGTCTGTGCGCATGCACCCCTGTGCCGCGCGCGCACACCCCTGTGCGGTGCATTAGGCCTTGGCTCCTTTGCTTGCTTGATCAAATTCCGCGCTCCCGAGCATCCCCATCATCAGGGCACTCGAGATGATGCCCGCGAACAAGGCAGTCCCAAAATGAGCAAATTGACTTGATTATTCACCTATAAAACACAAATAAAACAAAGAGAGAAAGCGTAACAAGGTAAAACTAAAACTAAAATTATGAATTTTCAACTAAAAATATGAAAAACTCGTTAAAACCAATCGAGAACTAAAGTGAATTATAAAAATGGAAAATCAAATAAAACTAAGAGAATTATACGAAAATGATGAAAGAAAATAAAGAAAATGAACCTAAATCTTATTCTTTTGAGCGTCATAAACGACGCTCATCACAATCCCCCCATGAGATATTTTATGGCCAAGAACAATGCCTTCTTGAACCATAAAATGACACTTCTCCCAATTAAGGACAAGGTTGACCTTTTCACACTTTTTCAAACATCGTGTGAGATTAATTAAACAATCATCAAAGAACTTCCCCCCACCGAGACTTCATCAATGAATACTTCCATTTATTTTTCAATCATATCCGCAAAAATTGACATCATACACCGTTGGAAAGTAGCGAGGGCATTGCATAAACCAAATGGCATCCTACGGTAAGCATAGGTGCCATATGGACAAGTGAATGTTGTTTTCTCTTGATCATCTGGGTGAATTGGGATTTGAAAGAACCCAGAATAACCATCAAGATAACAAAAGTACTTGTGAGCTGCTAGCCTTTCCAACATTTGATCAATAAAAGGCAATGGGAAGTGGTCCTTCTTGGTGGATGTGTTTGGCCTACGGTAGTGTATACACATCCTCCAACCGGTAATGGTTCTAATAGGGATGAACTCACTTTTTTCATTTTTAATCACCATCATCCCCCCTTTATTGGGGACTACTTGCATCAGTGCACCCACCTACTATTAGAAATAGGATAAATGATATCGGCGGCAAGAAGTTTAAGAACCTCCTTCTTGACCACTTCAAGCATTGGAGGATTTAGCTTTCTTTATCTTTCTATTAATGACTTAGTATCATCCTCCAATGAAATTCAATGCATGCAAAGCGTTGGGCTTATATCTTTCAAACCATCAATTCTATATCCTAAAGCTTTTTGATGCATCCTCAAGACTTCCAACAATTTTGAGGTTTGAACCTCATCCAATGATGCATTGACAATGATCGGAAAAGTAGAAGATGGACCAAGAAACTCATACCTCAAGTTAGATGGTAGAGGTTTTAGCTCTACACTTGGACGTTCCTTTCCATTGTCATTCATGAGCTCCTTTTTGACTTCCTCTTCTCCAATCACAAGGTTTGCTTCTTCCTTGTCCATAGTGGCGGAGTCAAGATTTTCCTCGATTGCCTCCATCTCCATGTCTTCATTGCAAAACCTATCTTTGCTTTCAAGTTCAATCTCAAGAGAATCATTAGTATTTTGGAAATGCCATTGTATGGATTCATGAATAGCATTTTCAAAAATATCAATTCTCATACAATCATCCATGTTGGAAGGGCATTTCATAACTTAGTTCAATTTAGATTCCACTTTCTCTTTTCCAGCAAGCAAAGATAATTTACCATGTTTCACATCAATAATAGCCCCTGCCGTGGCTAAGAAAGGCTTACCTAGAATTATGGGGACATTCAAGTCCTCATCCATGCCAAGCACAATGAAATCCACCGAAATGTAAAGTTTTCCCACCCTAAGGGGGACATCCTCTAATTTTCCCAAAGGCATTTTAACCAAACAATCGGCTAATTGAAGGGAAATGTTAGTGGGTTTTAACTCTCCTATGCCAAGTCTTTTGCACATAGAGAGGGGAATCAAGCTTATGTTGGGTTTCGATGAGTCCGACTCACCGAGGAAGAAACCGGAGCCAAGACCACACTCACAATAATTATAATCATAAAGCATAAATAACTTAAACAACAAGATTAAGAAAGAGATTAATACCTTTGGCGCGTGCTTCGCTCACTAAAAGAGCTCTTACTTCAAAAGCTCTAAGTATCGCTCGCACGAGAACCTCCAACGAAATTCCACCCGCAACTCGACCCCGAAAATGGTCCAACGCTTAGGAGTTAGCAAAGCCCGACCTAAACCCGAGTAATTATATGTGTTCAAAGGTTTCCTCAATGGAGATGCCTTTTTCAACTCCTTACTCAAGTGAACAATCCCAAGGTATGCCTTAGCTATTTATAAAGAGTGCTTCCCTGTAAATTCCATTCATCTTTCAATGTAGGACTTTTCCACAAAAAGATCCCACATAGAAAGAATGTTGAATTCAATCCCCAGTTAAATAAACCAAGGAACAACAAAGTAACAAGTGTCACATGGTTAGGTGAGGACCACTTCCTCACTTGCTCCCCAAGGAAACTCACATGCATTGTGATCTAACCCTGTGGCACCCAACCTTGAGTCCCAAGTTGGCTTCGGTTGGGCCGCCACCTTTTGGCCCGCGTCCATGACCCGCCACCCGGGTTCGCGGCCCTTTGCCACATGGCATTGCCAACGTGGCACACTGCCACGTGGTGCATTGCCACTTGGTGGCTGCCAACGTGGCACGTCGCCACCTTTGCACGCCGCCACCATGGTGGATGCCATGTGCTGCGCTGCCACTTGGTGACTGCCACGTCACGCGCTGCCACTTGGTGGTTGCCACGTGTGCTGTCATATGGCGCTGCCACCTGTGCTGTCACATGGCGCTGCCACGTGGCATACTTCTATTTGGTGCGCTTCCCTAGCCTTTCGTGCGGCTAGGGTTTTTACTTGTTACTTGAAGCATTTTCCCGTCTCGCCAATTCCTAAATTTTGGCTCGACTTTTAAGATTCGGTTCCGACTCTCTAAGCTCGGAATCCGATGTATTTGTTCACAATACTCGGGCAACTCATTAATTCCTTCCGAATTATTTATCGCATCGGTTCGTTAGTTGCTTGGGTGTGACCCGAAGGGTTCAATCAAGATTAAGCTGTAATATTAATTATACATTATTATTACTAATCGGAAGCAGCCTCCACCTAGGAATTCCGATCACTTAACCTCACTGAATAATTAGCTTTCTAATAATTCTGAACCCTCTATCGGAATAATACACTTGTTCGAAAGAAACCATTCCTTTTAATCTCCCACTTGTCCTTCCGGACAAGTGCGCTTTTAGTGTATAGCCTTTTTCCTATGTCACTTCATGTCTCTTCATGAACTATAAGGTAAGATTTGTTCGTCATCCTTATTATGTCCAGAAGTGTTTCTCGATCCCAAGTTCAACTGTCAAGAAACAGATGATTTCTAAAATCCATCTGAGTACGGCCATGCATTTTACAGTCTCGCTCTTCGAGAGGCCTTGTAAACAACAAAGACATTTTCCCTATTTTAGTAGGTGAACATTCCCAGTCTTGTAATGTAGCTTCTCTTACTGAGAGGAGCTAGCCACCCGAGTGTTGTCGTTATAATCCCCTTTTATGGCAGATGTTTGACAACATCAAAGCGGACTAGTACTCAAACAAGAGAACTCACAATACTCATGGTCGAGGAAATAGGTCCCGATAGCCATAATGAGAAGTATACTTATGACGATTTTTAAATCTCTTAAATTATTCTCATAGGTCGATCTAGTATGGTTCTAAATCAATACATGTGCAAATGATTTATGACAATCATGTCCTTGTAGCACAAGAAACGGTGCTATAAATCAAACTACACACTAATCTCAAGTGGTCATTAATCGTCCATCGTTTAAATGACTTCGATTAGGGATAATTCTCGATTATAATATTCAATGTTCACTTTATAGGTGTTTCCTTATCAAGACTGGTCTTGATCCCCTATTTTGAATATTCTCATAATCGAATGGACTCATTATTTAATCCTAAACCATAATTAAATAGTAAACAGAGTGATAAAGTTGCATGAAATTTTAAATTACTCCAAAACCTAAATGGTTCATCTTATGATAAATGGTTTTTCTAAATGTTTTAAGAGCAACACTCTTTATAAAACATTTATAGAAATCACACCCATATCTAATATGCTTGGTTTCTTTCGTGCAATTGTGAATGTTGTCGTTCACTTATTGCATAGGTTTAGTTATAATTACTTTGCTAATCTTAGCATCTTCATTACTGATCATTTTCATAATAAGATGATAAAATTTGAGAGTGTCATGGATTATATGTGATTTAGGATTTATTTTCCATGTGATGGCTCCCACTCATTTCCATGATTGAGATCTTCAACTTGACAACCTACAATCATTAACGTTCAACAACAAACTTTCCATTGAACATCTTCTTTATTATTGCCTTTAAGGTAGCAATATTCTCCACATATATTTTAGTAGACTTCCTGATGATGCTTTGCTTGGGTTTCACTCCAAACGGCTCACAATGATTTGGGATACCCTAATCACTTGTGATCCTTAAATTCCCGCACATTACACATGGATGCACGTCCGTGTTACCATTCTCAAGCCACGACTTATTGTTAGCTCGTGCTTATAAACGGCTTCCTTGTTAAGGATCTAATCCTTGTTAAGGTTTGTGCTTGCAACATCAATTCTCAAAGTGTATTTGTTTCCACAAGTTAAGAACTCATCCTGTTACTTATCCAAGTACTTTGGATGTTCTTGGCCATAATTTAACAATCTATTACATAGATTTAGGTTGATTGGTACTATATACATACTTCACATGCTCTAAGCAAGTAAGTCGTGTGACGATTCCATATTGTAGCATACATGATGGATTTAATTATAGAATGTTTCTCAGTCTTTTTCCACCCACGTTACATTTTAGCTCATCCAGTTTCACTGAGTCTTGCTAAACTGTTTGCTATGTGATATGGTTAAAAGTCTCTACTAGAGTCTTTCTTGTTTGACTTAGTATTTAGCCTAGCTCATACTTAGTTCAAACATTTACTTAGTTTTATACATACGGGTCGAAAGTCTTTCAAAGTCCTTTAATTCATGTTTAACACGGTAAATTCCTTTACACGTTCAAACATTTTATTAAGTCTATACAATAGATCTTAATACCCAATATGTACTAAGTATCGTCTTTTGCTTGGTCCATTGTCGAAAATACTTTCAAATCTAAGCATTTAGTATTTGATAGTTAATTTACAACAGAGTTCGTAAACTTCTTGTTGGACCTTACAAGATTGACTCTTGCTCCCACTAAACTTCTTATTCATAAGAATTTCTATGTTTCTTCATAAGCCAATCCTTTTATTAACTTTATGAGAAAACACGTTCCAATTCCTTTATGCAATGCTTCCTTCAATCCCATTATGGATTTCTTGAGCTTGCTTTCAAATCTAGCATTATTTAGATTTTCAAAACCCTTAGACTATTTTCATAGTCACTTCCAAAATCCTATTTTCGGAAGGCGGTTTTTGGTATCTATTTTGCCATATGTGCAATTTTGTTAGAATAATCACGAAAAGACTTAAGCATTCCGATTGGTGAATAGGTTTTTATTAAAATCAACTCCGTGAATTTAATTATATCCTTTTCAAACAATCTAGCTATGTATGTATATACATTTCCACATTTGTTAGTTTTCTCCTTGAAAACTTATTTGCAATCGATGGGTCTTTCACCCTTCATGCAAACATCAAGTTTTAAACATGATTTTCAAACATGGAGTCTATTTCGGATCTTATGGCCTCTAACTATTATTTGGAATATGGATTTGTCGTAGCTATCTCACAAGGCATTATTCCCTTACTATCTGATAGTAAATAGTATGCTTGTAAGTCTTAAGTTTATTTCTAACTTAATAGAACATTTATAGGATTCAATCCAAAACTTTGGTGAATTCTATACCTATACGGGGTTATTGCATCAAACACTGAGTTACAAGGCGCTTCCACAGCCCTTTGATTATGTTGATCTTACTCCAACTTATCAGTAGTTTTGCGAGTAATGAATTCTCTTTTAAGGCACTTGTAAAGTCCTTTTGAGTATTCTTGATCAATCATTCTCATGAATCCCTTTTGAGTCTTCCGAGATTCTCAGTTCTAATTTGTTGCTAAGCTCGATAGTCATCGATTTCATTTTCCTCCCACTTATCATTTTGGAAATGTGTTAATTTCCAGAAAGACACCACTTAGAGCAACAAATATTATGTTCTCATTTAGGTTGTGGAGGTAATGCCCGTAGTCTCACTTGAATGCTTACAAAGAGACATGTATATTGTCTTTGGGTAAAAGTGCGTTGTGAAACAAACAGTTAGCTCCCACTTGAGCTATCTTCGCCTTTAATGAGCCATCAAGCTCCAACTTAACCACCTAGCTCTTGCTAAGCCGGTGAGCTCCCACTGAGTCACTTAGCTCCCACTAAGCCAGTGAACTCCCACTGTGGCTAAGAGTTTTAGACATATACTTGAAAAGACGTTTAGAAGTTAATTCTATCCATAACTGAATATGGTGTCCTTTCTTAGCTTCGACATTTTGTTTAATGTAACATTAGTCATTTGTGCAAATCTTTAAGAACTTTATAGGAAGGGATGTGATCCATCATTGTTCGAGTCATTTTTAAATGGCATCGAGGTCTCCATGAAGACACACTATGTTCTTTGTGGAGTTATTTATGAAAATTTCAATTTCATAACTTTGTGATGGTCACGCTTGGCTCATCGCTTGATCTAATCTAGATGTTTTGATATCTTGCCAAGTCGATTCTTTACTTCATTGAACTCTTGAACTATTCAAGGTCAAGTTTGTTCACATTTGATGAATATAGCCATATTATTTCAAAATTCTTCGTGAAACATTGAAGTAATTGAATCCTCTTTATCTTTCGGAGTCAATTATCTATACCAAGAACAATAGCTCTTTACTTTGTCGGTTTTTAACAATTAAGACTTGCTTGTCTTAAAACGATTCTAAATCGATCAACTTTCAAGAGCCTATATAACCTTGAGTACGTTCTTATTAATATGACATTGCTAAAGATGTCCGGAACACAAATCATACTTGTGATTTGAACTTTGTGAGTTTTCATGTTAAGGAAATTTTTGTTTATAATCAAGCAATCTTGACTCATGGTTTAGACAACCATGTCATTCAAATAAATTCGCAACTATTACTCTTTACTCTGAATGTGAGTCTTTTCGTGTGTTAACGAATTGTTTGCTGATTATGGAACACAATAATCATTTATTTGTTCCAGCCTTAGCTTAAAAGGTCTTTAAACAAAGCATACTACCTTACAACTGATGTAGCACCACTTGCTTCATTCTAAGAGTATAAGTCAATAACTTAGCTTATCTTCAATAGTTTGAGGTCACTTTCAAAGTGTAACACTCAAGCAGTATCTGATACTTGTAAAGATAATGACTTGCTAAGTTAACATGAACTCTTTAGTTGAAATGGAATCTAATTCCTTTTCTTTGTTCCTTGTTTCCTATATTTCTTATCATACTTCATCTCATAATCTTTAAGAACCATTTCTTTAAGAGTCTTTAACTTTTATACTTTGTTAGGCATGACTAAGCATCTTGCGCGCCGTATAACAAAGTTCCATCTTTTCCTTTAATTTGTATTTAAATTAATACATCAATGAGTTGTACTCACCAGCGTATAAAGCGAAAAGATATGTTAGTTGTCAAGCATTGACAATTTTTTGAGTTTCCAACTCAATACTTCATGTTTATTAAAACTACCTAGTATTTTGAATACATGATGTCCAACCGTCCTTTTGGACTTATAAAAGTCATTTATGAGAATTGTATTTTAGAAATGCCTTTCCTTTCTTTGAGAACTATTCTCAAAAATTTCCTTTACCAATCACGGAAAACAATATAATTTGATTTGGAATTTTACAAATATAAGTGCAAAGTATAACCATTTATCAAGAAAATAACATAATCAGTTTGAAATTTGAAAGCATTCATGCAAATTTTCAATCTTGTTAAACGTCTTATCCACACATTAAATTTGTCCCCATTTGGCAAGAATAAGGCGATTCCAAGATCCAAAGAAACAATGAGTGGTTAAGCATGCTTTGGCTTGTCTTAACACTCAATCTTCTAAGGTAAGCAACTCTTTGCTAATGGCTCCAAGCCACTCTTGGTTGGATAAATCGTCGCATCTAATGCTCTCTCAACAACTTATCCACTTTGCCACGACATGTTAGGACTCCATCTCTCATATCGTTGAGTATAACCAAAACCAACATGTATGCGATGTCTTGCTTTGGCAAACCCATCATCATACCTTACGTATCCTAGGGAATAATAGTGATGCCTCGCTTTGGCGTAGCCCATCACTACACTCAATAGGTCGATAAGTGTTGTTTTGGAATGGCAAGTTTTACTCAATATTTTAGGGACCTAGGGTTTCAATGTTGGTTGATTTAAGTGAACTTAATTAATCATCCCAACATTCGAAATCCTAAACATGCATCTAACATATAAATCACACATATATATAATCATAAATATATATATCGAAAACATAAATAAAGATGCATTTGGCAACTAGCATTTCCCCTTGAGTCTTCAAGGGACGGCTTTTACAACTTTATGGCTTCGTCTTCCAAGAAACTCCGTCTTCAAGACATGACCATAATTATGAAAATACTAGTATCTACGATTAGGACTAATCTAAATATTAAGGTACAAAAATACTCAATGATTCGCAGACCGTATTTAGATTTACAAAAATACATCATGGATCACAGTCCGTATTTTCTATCCTAATCGAGCCCCACTAGTTTCCATTTCATAAAACCTGTGAGAGAATATACATTCTATTCATCCATTCACTATTTGTGAATAGCCCATGTATTTTACAACGATAAACAAGTAACAATGCATAAAACACGCATAAACTAGTAACTAATTTAGGTCGTTAATCCAATTAACATGCCTAATTAAAACTAGTCAAAGTTGTTTAACCGATTATGTAATTTAGCACAATTAAAATTGAAGCTCCCACTAAATTCTGCATCCATCTTAATTAATCAAATTAATTAAGTCAGTAAAGCCAAAATTTTGTCAAAATTAAATTTGTAAATGCTGCTCAAAACCGAGCCCTAGCCTCAAAATTAAAATAATTAAAACCAAAATAATTAATTAAAATAATTAAAACGGCAAAAGAACACAAAAAATGTGTAGTCCAGAATGTCTAAGTGCCTAGCACCAAGACTTGAAGTGCTCATTGCACCACATTACTTCGCAATCAATGTCCACGCACACTAACCCCTATCAAGCACCAACATGCATACATACATATATAGCATGCCCAGCACCACAATAGTCGAGCCACGCACAGGGCCGCACCTCCTCGAGGCAGCCCCTTGGCAGCCACATGTGGGCTGCTATGCAACCCGGCTCACCAAGGGATGCTTTGCCCTCGATTTCCGTGTAATATCCCCGGGTTTTTAACCCAAATTTTGCGTGACTAAATAATTAATTCCAAATTAATTTTGAAATTAATAAAATGAGCCAAAAATGAAAAATTATTACAAGTACAACTTAAATAAAAATTCATCAAGGTGCACATAACCAAAATTATTTCCAAGAACCATTCTTTAATAAATTGGTTTAACTTGGTGCAACAAAATGAACAAGGGTAATAACTCACTATTAATTTAATTAATTTAAATTAATCATGAGATTTTGACAAAATAAAAGGGAGTTGGAAATATGAACACAAAAGTTCAAATAAAGATTCCAACTTTTACACTTGTGAATCCTAGAAAAAAATTATATCTTCCAACATGAAGATAAATCAAATTTCTATCACAAGATTCAAACTTTAGGATTCCAATCAACTTAATACATGATTAAATCAAAATTTCAACAAAAAATTTATGGAATTTAGTAACTCAAAGTTTCAATCACTTAAAACAATTAAAGATTGAATCTTTAGTACTTAAAAGCATCAAAGAACATATTTTTCACACTTTAATGCAATAGATTTGCAATTATGTGAAAATAAAAACCAAACTTTCAAGCTCCAATTACTACCAAGTAACCATGCTTAAAGAGGTTTAAAATTACATATAAATCAAGGAAAGAACCAAATACATAACTGATGAGTGTCATTTATGGCACTCATTTGATGAGTATTTAGCTTGTTTTTACCTTATTTTCATAGCTTTATTTCTAAATAAACGCTTATTTTATGCATTTTCTCTTTATTTCGCTTTTCTATCTTGTTTTGTGTTTTTATGGTTTTTCTAATATTTTCTCTTTTATTTGTTATAGATTTTATAGATTTAGTTTTTATTTTATTTTATTTTATTTTCATAATTCATTTCATTTTTCTTTCCTTTATTTTATTTTATTTTGATTCTTTTCATTTTCATTTTATTTCTATTAATTTTGTTTGTTGGTTTTAGTTTCCTTTTACTTCATCTTCCCCTTAGTTTTATTTGTGTTTTGTAGGTGAATAATCAAGTCAAGTTGCACATTTAGAAGGCTGCCCTCCTCACGGGCATCACCTCGAGTGCACCGATGATAAGGATGCTGGGGAGCGCAGACGAGCAGCAACAAAAACTCCAAGCAACTGCCACCAATGCAACCTTATATCAGCCGCACTTCACCAAGCAATCACCTCCCCTGCTCCCGCAACATTCACCACTCTACAACCCAAACTAGCTCCTAACAGGCCACAAATCAATGCCACCTTCGCACCTCATTGCAGCCACGCAACCAGCCACCAACGCCACCTATTCCGCCTCTTTCCCCTGTTCCAGACACGACCACCAAATACCTCCACTACCAACCGCACTTCACCTCCAAACGCAACCCCTGCATAACCGAGCTGTTGCCCCTTATAACCACCACCTTCGCACCACCTTCTACCTCCGTATTCCGCAGCTAGCAGCCATGAAAATGGAGTGCACGCGAAGACACTTTCATGCGTGCGCACCACAATATCCCGAAGCTAGAGCTAGAACCCTAAAGTATGGTGCGTATGAGAAGTCCCAACAGTGCGCAGGCATCTGTAGACACCTAAAAATGTTTCCCCAAAACCAAACCCGATGATGAACACCTTTCACCGCCATTATTGGTAGGGTTGAGTATTTAATCTTTGGAGTGCTTAAATCCATGTTCTATCCAATACATTTTATAAACCAATCCATTTCCTAGCTCATTTCCCTAAACCATAACTTGTTTTCCACTTTTCGTGTCCACATCGCAAAACCGAGAGAAACTGATTTTTTGGTCCTATAATTTTGATCCAATTATTATTTGGTTGGATAGCCCGTGAAATAAGATTTCCAACCATATATCATAAGCCCAATTCCGATTTAAAACGAAGAAGATATGAGCCAAACACTAAACTCGACCCAAAACCGACACCCTTCTAATAAAACGGTCATATATTAAAATCTACAAATTATTTTAACCTGATTCAAATTGGGTTGGAAAGTAGACTTGATAATATTTCCAATGATATATTATATGCCTTATTCCAAGTTACGGATCAAACGTTATGATGATTTTAAAAACGTGTAAAAAACTAGAATTACCGCGCACATTGTAAAAGCACCGTGTCACGGCGCCTGATGACGTGGCATGATGCCTGGTGCCATGACACGGTAATTCCCAACGTTTCACGGTGATTTTTTCAGTTTTTTTTCGTGAAAATCCACCGTGTCACGGGAATAGTTGCCACGCCACGGGATTTTGCACCGTGTCACGGTACAATTTCCCGTGTCACGGTGCCCATTCCGTGACACGGGGCTATTCTGTGTCCTTTCCGTGTAAACCCTTCACGCGTTTTATCTCCTGTAACCTAATTATTCCCCCATGTCACGGGATTTTCCCCCGTCTGACAGTACCCGGCACCGTGTCGTGGCGTTATTTTTTAGGGTTTTTATCTTATTAGGGTTTCGTGTGTTCCCTCTACTCATTTTCCCTATAAATACCCCCTCATTTCTGATGTACGGGGCAGGAAGGAACTCTCTTTTTCTTTCTTCTATGCTTTAGCCTAAACACTAGCCTACCCTTCTTCTTCAAAATTCCTTCCTTAAGCACTCCAAGGAGTCCATACTTTACTCGAGGTTTTGTCCTTAAGCCAAGGCGTGAAAAGCAGAAATGTTTGAGGGTTTGGCCCCAAATGAACTCTATCTAATTTAATTTAGTTATTGTTTTATTATTTTTCCTTGAAGTTACTAACACGTTTATTATTTTATAGTTGCAAGCAAACAGAATCAAAGTAAGAATTATGTTCCTTTTATTTCTATTATTTTCTAACGATTTTATATTGTTGGATTTATTGTTAAATTGCTTCCAATATTAATGCTTATTTTATTTATTTTTGATCACCATATTGCATGTTAAAGAGAATATGTAATTGAAAATTACGCCTAATGGACGACCGGTTTAGGTTCCTTTTTAATCTTTTTATTAATTCAAGTGATTACAAATATTATAGAATTATGTGTTGCATTAATATTAAACCAATTTAGCTTAATAATAGTTTGGAGCAAATTGAATCTTTGTTTGTATGCCTTTGAGATCGTAGGAATCACTTTTCACTATAAGAATCGAGTAGAGGCCAATACAGGCGAATGTGGCTCCATGACTCACTTTCGTACCATCATCCCAGATCCTCCTTTCGTGGGTCCGAACCATATGGAGTTAGTAATCTCATGGATTATGAATGGTGTGTAACCTTCACGGGTCAATCGTTGTTCCCTATCGTTGTCCCTTTCTCTTGGTTGCCTTTTATGATCCTTGAACGGTTTACAAGTTCCTTAAAAACTTGTTGGCGGGTCCCTACTTTCCTTGTCCCTAATCGTATGTGTCAATTCCCACTTCCTATGAGTGCCAAGCATATTCATCCATGCTTTAACGTAGGCCACTTCGAACGACGCCTACAATTTGGCGACTCCACTGGGGAGGATTCTTGGTTATTTATCGATTTGGCTGATCGGTATTTAATTAAGACGAGTGAATGAGACTTGAAAGATTCTTGAAAAGTATTCTAGTGATTAATTTGGCATTTTTGCATATGCATAGACATTTTAATGTCGTATCTCAGGTCTGTCCCGTAGGAAAAATTGGATAACCTGGTCGTGAACGAAGAAAATAAAAGCACCGGTCCTGTTTGCCGCACCACGGCAGAGCTTGCCGTGTCACGGCGCTGGGCACCGTCACGCGGTATTTGGCACCCTGACACGGTAGATTTTGCCATGTCGCTGCAGTCTTGAAATCCTTCCAGTGGCTTTATTTCTCTTCTCACAGTCAGCTTCCTTCGATTTTTCTGAAAAAAAATGTGTGTGTTCTACATACGTCTTAGCCCCGGGGGATTTAAGCTCTATCAACCCAAAAACGCTCATGGCAATAAGGGTTCATCCGAGTTTTTAAATCCACCCAAACCATGGAGTCGAGTTCGATTTCATCACGAACTCGCGGAGCCGCCCGTTGGCATACACCCTCAAGGGAGGCTGCCTTGCTAACGCGTCCAAACTCTTAACCATGGTACGCTTTTGACACCAAATAAAACCTGACCATAATGGAACATAGAACTGGACCTTAGGTTGCGAACTATTCTTTGCATCATTGTGCCTATGTGTGTATATTTTGTCTTTTTGATCCTAACGTTAACGATCTTTCTTTGTCTATGATGGATTATTTTATGACTAACAATTGCCAATGGACCGTACTCACTTAGTAATTAGCAAAAACTAAAAAAATAAATAAATAAAAAAAACTAGAACTGATTACCGTGATGCGGCGTTTTGCCGCATCACGGAAATCAGTACCGTGTCACGGCGGCCTGTACCGCGCCACGATGCAGGTTTTCCATGACACGACAGTTGCGCCGCAACACGGTGCCCAAGTTTAAGTCCAGTCAGCCCCTATTTTGGTCTTCCGTGTTAATTTGGTCCACGTGTCAGTCAATTTGGTTACTGTTGACATGTCTAGGCATACGATCATACCACGAGTCTTATAACATCACTTAATCACTCACAAGTCAAGTATAGTCCACACATTTCCTTTATGTTCTGACTCGATTCGTGCACCATGTCGTTTATGATCGTATACTAGGTTCATGCACCTTTTTTTCGTCATAATAAAAAAAAATGAGTGGAGTTTATCCTCACCTGTTTTCAAATGTCTATTTTTTCCCTTCCTTTCCTATCTTGAGCAATGAGTCAAACAATTAAGTGAATTGTTTTATTTCACAGTACTTGGTCAAGAAGCAGGGGTAGATTAATACGGTTTAAGTCATTACCGCAATAATCTCTTAAATCCAAGAGGCGTTCAAAGAGAACTTCGCCATCTCCACATTACTTATCACCTTTCAATGGCCACTAAGGAAGATATTGAGAACATCAACAAATCCATCGAGACACTGTCTGCCATGATGGAAACCCTTACCACTAGGGTCACTACCGTGGAACAAAACAAGGTCACTGTTTCTACCCTTGACAAATTGAAGGAACAAATGAGTAAGATTTATGAGGATTTCACTTATGTGGAACAGCCTCCCACTCCTTTGGATGTGAAAAACAGGATCCCTGAAAAGTTCTCCACTGATGATATTCCAAAGTTCAAGCCTATTGACAATCCAATATTCCATTTGAAGGCATTCTTTGCAACCATAGCTCTTGAGGGATTGGACGTAACACTCTTCCCTACCGTGTTCCCTCTTTCCTTAGAACATGCTTGCCAACAATGGTTTTATTCCCTAGATGCCAAGCGTACTGCGACTTGGCAAGATGTCACTGACAGTTTCATGAATCGTTACAAGTGTAACATTCAAACTAAAACTTCTGAACGTGAACTCTCTATTCTCAAACAGAAAGAGAATGAAGGCTTCACCGCTTATCTGAATAGGTGGAGGGAAACGGCTTCACTCTTGGTAGATCCTCCCAAAGAAAGAGAGATGGTTCGCCTCTTTATTCAAAATTTAAATTACAAGTATAGGGAACATCTCAAATTTCTTCCACTGAACACTTTCGAAGCTGTATACGACATCGGCATCAATATCGAGGATGAGCTAATAAAGACTGCTGGTAGTAACAATAATAACACTTAGAAAAACAAGAAGAACGACCATCCTTCTTCTTCGTCTTCTAAGCACAAAAATACTGCCAACAATATAAGCCAAGTTGATCTCAATGAAGTGTTAACTCTTGATGCTCCATTGCCCAAGAATAAAAGAACTTACACTCCTTTAGGAATGACTTATGATGTGGCCTTTGATCTCCTTTATGGTCAAGGCTTGATCACACCTATTGGGCCATTTCCAGAGCCAAAACCTAAAGAAAGGAGCGCCAAATGGAATCCCAATGCCCATTGTAAATACCATCAAGGAAGGGGCCACACTACCGAGCAATGTTGGAATTTGAAAGACGTGATTCAAGACTTGGTGGATGCGAACAAACTTCCTGTCCCTCCAGGCGGCAAGAAGTAATAAAGACCAATCGCACATCGAGTTCATCATGCAAGATTTCATGATATTTTTTTTCTCTTAATCATTTCCCTTTCCCCCATTCATGTCTAGCATAGGTTTTTCTTTGTAGACTCTATTGTGTTTGTTCATTCACCATTCCCATCAATAAAATGAGCATTATTACTTTATATCTCGATCATGACTTTATTGTGCAAAAAAAAAAAAAAAAATCAATTGCCGAACTAAAAACAAGGTACACCAATGATTTGAGGCACCTTTACAACCCTGTCATTCCCCTTAAACCATTTTCAATCACATATCTATTTCTTCATCAACCATTTTGAACCTCGTCTAACGGTTGGCCTCATTTATTCAACCCACATTCACTTAACCCTGGGGCGGCAAGGTGTGCAAATTGTGTAACATTCAGAAAGCAATTTCAACTAAAAAAAATGTCTAAAGGTATGTGTTCCAATGTCTCCGATATGAACATGTCTCAAATTGCATCTCTCATTGAGTGCTTGGTACCGTGCCTGAGAAACATGAATGCTAAGTGAGTGATGGACCGCATGATCTAAGATTGCCTACATTGATTCACAAGAATGAAAAAAAAAAGAAATTCAAAACAAAAAAAATATATATATATATATATGAAAAATAAAACTTGCAAAGTCTAATACATAATTGCATATCTTGGGGGCTTCTCACGGGTCTTGAGCCTTTTACCCCTTTCTTCCTTAAACCATCAACTTAACCACATTACAACCCTTGAAAGACCTCTTTGAGGTGTACATACACTTGTGCAAAGTTCGATTAGAGCTGCGTTCTGCCTGATTCCTAACGGATACGTAGGCAACCTCACATTGAGGTGCGGCCACATTCATATGCATGATCGAATTGAAGAATATCCAATGCTTACCCCTATGACCCTATCCATCTAGAGCTAGAATTGGGGGCTTGAACCCACATCATTTAGCCTACCTAGGCTAAAGGGTCACCATTTCGACTCTTCTCACATATATTTCCCTTACCATAGCCTTTGTAGCCTCACCTTAGCATCACTTTCACACACTTCTTTGCACACATACATAGCCATATCATCTTTCCCTTAGGAACCCTTTATCATGAAATCTTGTTTCCCTACCGCGCATGCTTCATCATCTTTCAAGACAACATTCATTAGAAGAAACGTTGTATACTTGCTTAGCTTCCTGACCTGAACAATATTCGTTGTTTCATGCATCGCATAATGTGCTGAGTAACATTTATATATCAATGATTTGTAATCATACAAAGCATATCGTGCTTAGCTCCTTGACCTAAGCAACGTTCATTATGCAATAATCACTTCATCTATATACGTGCTTAGCTTCCAGACCTAAGTGACGTTCAAGATTGTTTCTTTACACCATATATGATGCTTAGCTCCATGACTGAAGTCCATTCATCTATCGTGTCACATGATGTAATTGTCCTTAGCCTCTTGGCCTAAGAACATGCATCATGCATACATTATTTTCAAGACAAGCAATTTAATCCATGCGATTCATTTTATCTTGCTCAACGAGGAAGTTCAAATTAAAACTTCTTTCCTTTCTTTTGGAGAAGTTCAAAAACTTTTTCAAAATTTTCTCATCGAGGGAAGTTTGAAAATAAAAGTTTAGTTTTCACGTATTTCATTTTTCGGGAGAAATTCGGTACCCTCCACTCGTCTCATGACAAAAATGACGGAGAATTTTTGCTTTTGCATTTTCGGTTGCTTGTGTCTACACACACACACCATATATACACACAACCATAAGTTATATACATGTCATGTCGTGTCAAGTCAAACTTGGTCAAGTCAGTTGGGCAAGTCAATCATAGTCTATACGAGTCCCTTGGCAAATTTTATTTTGCAAGTCTCAATTATAGCCCACATCCGGGGACAAGCGGACCATCTATAGCCCACGTCCGGGGACAAGCGGATTAACTACAGCCCACGTCCGGGGACAAGCGGACCATCTACAGCCCACGTTCGGGGACAAGCGAACCATCTACAGCCCACGTTCGGGGACAAGCGAACCATCATCATTTTAGTGATCATCTCCCAAGCAAAGACAATTCATAGCGCAAGGTTCTCGATACATAGAGACTTGCAATCTCATCATCAGACAAGTCTTTCCTCAAGCATGGAAAGTGTCATCCGGTGGATTTCTTCAAGCATAAACCTGCCAAAATCATCTGTCAACTTTCCTCAAGCATGGAAAGTCTTATCCGGTGGAGTTCTTCAAGCATAGAAACCTGCCAAAATCATCTGTCGACTTTCCTCAAGCGTGGAAAGTATTATCCGGTGGATTTCTTCAAGCATAGAAAACCGCCAAATTCATCTTTCGGCTTTCCTCAAGCATGGAAAGTATTATCGGTGGGTTTCTTCAAGCATAGAAAAACGCCAAATTCATATGTTGACTTTCCTCAAGTATGGAAAGTATCATCCAGTAGCTTTCTTCAGGCTTAGAAAGCTAGTAAACTCATCAGTCGACTTTCCTTAGGCATGGAAAGTGTTTCAACGAAACGTCATCCGATGGATTCCTTCAAGCATAGGAAGCTACCAAACTCATTTGTCACCGATACACTGGTGTCAGATAAGCATTCTATCCCTTTACTCTTTTATCTGTAAGACTAACATTTTTCTGCAGGTATCGGCGTATACAGAGTGATTTAGGATCGCAGAAAGTCTTGAATCATTCTCCGTCCCTATCGACTACTTTGACTATAGTTTTCAAAACTGACGTTTCTACAAACTCAGTCAAAGTGGGGGCTTCTGTAGACTCCTAAAAATGTCTCCCCAAAACCAAACCCGATGATGAACACCTTTCACCACCATTATTGGTAGGGTTGAGTATTTAATCTTTGTAGTTCTTAAATCCATGTACTATCCAATACATTTTATAAACCAATCCATATCCTAGCTCATTTCCCTAAACCATAACTTGTTTTCCACTTTTCGTGTCCACATCGCAAAATCGAGAAAAACTGATTTTTTGGTTCTATAATTTTGATCCACTTATTATTCGGTTGGATAGCCCGTGAAATAAGCTTTCCAACCATATATCATAAGCCTAATTCCGATTTAAAACGAAGAAGATATGAGCCAAACACTAAACACGACCCAAAACCGACACCCTTCTAATAAAACGGTCATATATTAAAATATACAAATTATTTTAACCTGATTCAAATTGGGTTGGAAAGTAGACTTGATAATATTTCCAATGATATATTATGTGCCTTATTCCAAGTTACGGATCAAATGTTATGATGATTTTAAAAACGTGTAAAAAACTAGAATTACCGCGCACAGTGTAAAAGCACCGTGTCACGGCGCCTGATGACGTGGCACGGTGCCTGGTGCCGTGACACGGTAATTCTCAACGTGTCACGGTAATTTTTTCAGTTTTTTTTGCGTGAAAATCCATCGTGTCACGGGAATAGTTTCCACGCCACGGGATTTTGCACCGTGTCACGGTACAATTTCCCGTGTCATGGTGCCCATTCTGTGACACGGGGCTATTCCGTGTCCTTTCCGCGTAAACCCTTCACGCGTTTTATCTCCTGTAACCTAATTGTTCCCCCATGTCACGGGATTTTCCCCCGTCTGATGTTACCTGGCATCGTGTCGCGACGTGCTCTGTCGTGTTGTGACGCTATTTTTTAGGGTTTTTATCTTTTTAAGGTTCCGTGTGTTCCCTCTACTCATTTTCCCTATAAATACCCCCTCATTTCTGATGTACGGGGCAGGAAGGAACTCTCTTTTTCTCTCTTCTATGCTTTAGCTTAAACACTAGCCTACCCTTTTTCTTCAAAATTCCTTCTTTAAGCACTCCAAGGAGTCCATACTTTACTCGAGGTTCTGTCCTTAAGCCAAGGCGTGAAAGGTAGAACTGTTTGAGGGTTTGGCACCAAATCAACTCTATTTAATTTAATTTAATTTAGTTATTGTTTTATTATTTTTCCTTGAAGTAACTAACTCGTTTATTATTTTATAGTTGCAAGCAAACAGAATTAAAGTAAGAATTATGTTCCTTTTATTTCTATTATTTTCTAACGATTTTATATTGTTGAATTTATTGTCAAATTGCTTCCAATATTAATGCTTATTTTATTTATTGTTTATAACCGTAGTGCATGTTAAAGGGAATATGTAATTGAAAATCATGCCTAATAAGATAATTTGGATGACCGGTTTAGGTTCCTTTTTAATCTTGTTATTAAATTAAGTGATCACAAATAATATAGAATTATGATTTGCATTAATATTAAACCAATTTATCTTAATAATAGTTTGGAGCAAATTGAATCTTTGTTTGTATGCCTTTGAGATCGCAGGAATCACTTTTCACTATAAGAATCGAGTATAGGCCAATACGGGCGAATGTGGCTCCATGACTCACTTTCGTACCATCATCCCCGATCCTCCTTTCGTGGTTCCGAACCATATGGAGTTAGTAATCTCATAGATTATGAATGGGGTGTAACCTTCACGGGTTAATCGTTGTTCCCTATCGTTGTCCCTTTCTCTTGGTTGCCTTTTATGATCCGTGAACGGTTTACAAGTTCCTTAAAAACTTATTGGCGGCTCCCTTCTTTCGTTGTCCCTAATCGTATGTGTCAATTCCCACTTTCTATGAGTGCCAAGCATATTCATCCATGCTTTAACTTAGGCGCACTTCGAACGACGCCTACAGCATTAATGGGCTTATTTTGAGCCATTGATTTTGATGGAGCTTCATGATCAAAGGGCTGTGATGGTGTTTGATTAGTGGGTGATTAGGTGTGCGAAGCATGGGATTATATCCCATATTAAGAGTAGCCAAGTCCAGTGACTTCGGCTTTGCGTGGGTTTCTTTTCCTTTAAATTTTATTTCTTTTTCTTTTTCCATTTTATTTTTCTTTTACTTTTGTTTTCTTATTTTATTTTTATTTCATTTTTCATTTCTTTTCCTTTTCTCTTTTGTTTTCTTTTATCCTTGTAAATATAAATACCCATTTTTGGGTTAGAGAATTAACAAGTAGAATTAGAATTAGAATTCATATCTTAGCTTAGGTTGAAAGCTTCTCTCTCTAGTTTTGGGGATAGTTTAGGAGTAGTTTAGAGAGAGAAAGTGAGGGATTTAAATGGTGGTTTGAGAGATTGAAGGTTCAATGGTGACAATTGTATTGAAGATCTTCTTAATCAATCAATGAGGATTTCTCACTCTATCTCATCTTATTGCTTAGTTTAATTTCATGTTTGTTTGGTTTAATTTTGATGTTTGATTCTTGATAGTGGAATTGTTCTTGATATTTTGTTAATTCTTGATTTCTTTAGTTGTTTGTTGATAGATGATGATTCTTGTGTAGTTGTTTGGCTAGGAATTGGGTGAAACTTGCATGATTGATTGATTGTGATTAATTTGGGAATTGTGTTGATTGATTGTTGAGATTAAAGTGACTAATGAAGGTTTGCATGTGTGTAATTCGATTAGGCCTTGAGAATTATGCTAGATTACATTGTAATTGCTAATGACACGACCAATTGATATAGGAATTGCAATTATTGATTGGTTTGGATTGTGATTCTCTTAGTTTGTTATTCATAGTGAACCTTAGCTTAACATTTAGGAGATAGCTCTAGATTCCAATTGATAACTCTTATCATTAGTCTTCACAACCTAACCATAAATATGCCATTAAGATTCAAGGTTATAAAGACTTAAAATTTTTCGTCAAAACGAAAAATCCCTCGAAAAAGGCATTTCTGGTCATTTTTTGGATAAAACACGACTTTAAAGGATAAAACCATTTCCAGAACACCTTTTCCACCCAAAATTCACTATTTTTGGGCAAAAATCTGGGTTTTGGGCTGAAGACAGCTTAATACGAGCTTAAAATAAATAAAACCGAGCTACTAATCTAATTAGCAATTTAAAACCCGAAAAATTAAGCCTTAAAAACACCTTGAAAAATATGATTATAAAAGTAAATGAGCAAGACTTCGATACCGCTGTTGGGTTTCGATGAGTTCGACTCACCGCGGAAGAAAACTCGAGCCAAGACCACACTCACAATAAATATAATCATAAAGCATAAATAACTTTAACAACAAGATTAAGAAAGAGATTAATACCTTTGGCGCGTGCTTCGCTTACTAAAAGAGCTCATAGAATATTCACAGACCATAGAAGCTTGAAATACCTTTTCACACAATCAACCTTGAACATGAGACAACGTAGGTGGTTAGAATTCTTCAATGATTATAAACTAGATATCCAATACCACGAGGGTAAAGCAAATGTAGTTGTAGATGCTTCTAAGTCGCAAAGCAACTCATGGACTGAGTGAGTTGGTTGTGGCAGACAAACTGTGTAGAGAAATGATTAAGTTATACCTTAAGGTAGTGCCACATGGAACGTTGGAAGGGATGCTTAATAATTTGAGTATCAAACCAACGATATTTGATGAGATTAAGGATAATCAAGTAGGGGATGTGAAATTAGGTCGCATAAGGGAGAAGATTAAGCACGGGAAAGCGACTGATTTCAAAATCCATGATGATGGAAGTATTAGATTTAAAGGGTGGTGGTGTGTACCATAAAAATGTAGAAGTTAAAGAAAAAGTTGATGGAAAAGGGACATAATACACCATATTCAATGTAGAAGTTAAAGAAAAAGTTGATGGAAAAGGTATTTGGCTATTTATAAGGAGTGCTTCCTTGTGAATTCCACTCATCTTTCAATGTGGGACTTTTTCACAAAAATATTCCACATGGAAAGAATATTGAATTCAATCCTTAGTTAAATAAACCAAGGAATAACAAAGTAACAAGTGTCACATGGTTAGATGAGGACCACTTCCTCACTTGCTCCCCAAGGCAACTCACATGCATTGTGATCTAACCATGTGGGACCCAACCTTGAGCCCCAAGTTGGGTTCGGTTGGGCCGCAACCTTTTGGCCCGCGTCCATGACCCGCAACCCGGGTCCGCGGCCCGTTACCACATGGCATTGCCAACGTGACATGTCGCCACCATGGTGGCTGCCACATGGAGCGCTGCCACTTTGTGGCTGCCACTTGTGATGTCACATGGCGCTACCACGTGGCGCACTTCCATTTGGCGCGCTTCCCTAGCCTTTCACGCGGCTAGGGTTTTTACTTGTTACTTGAAGCATTTTCCCGTCTCGCCAATTCCTAAATTTTGGCTCGACTTTTAAGAATTCGGTTCCGACGCTCTAAGCTCGGAATTTTATGTCTTTGTTCACAATTCTCGGGCGACTCATTAATTCCTTCCGAATTAGTTCATCGCATCGGTTCGTTAGTTGCTTGGGTGTGACCCAAAGGGTTCAGTCAAGATTAAGTTGTAATATTAATTTTACATTAATATTACTGATCGGAAGCGGCCTCCACCCAGGCATTCCGATCACTTGACCTCACTGAATAATTAGCTTTCTAATAATTCTGAACCCTCTATCGGAATAATACACTTGTTTGAAGGATACCATTCCTTTCAGCCTATGCTAGCACCTAAATCACATAAACCACGATCAATCACCATTTCACCAATAGCACATGGAATAGAAAAACTACCGGGATCTTTAATCTTAGTGGGCAACTTATTTTGAATAATTGCATTATAATTTTCCGGCATATTAATCGTTTTCCACAAAGTCAACTTCTTTTTTGTTAATTAAGATGTCCTTAAGAAATTTAGCATAAGTTGGCATTTGTTTTATAGCATCGGTGAATGGAATGTTAACATAAAGCTTTCTCAAGACTTCTAAAAATTTAGCAAATTGTTCATCAAGTCTAGACCCGGCATACCTTCCCGGAAAAGGAAGCTTTGCCACATGAAGCGGGATTTCCCTCTCCTTTTTTTTCTTTTTCAACTTCTTTCTCTTTGTTTTTCTCTTCTTCTTTTTCTTTTTCCACTCTCAACTCTCCGTGGGAATCACCCATCTCAATCTCTCTTTGTTTTGACTTCTCACCTTGTAAGTCACGTTGCATTCCCTTCCCTTAGAATTCCCGCAAGCTTTTCCCACTTCTAGTTAAAATGGCATTGACTTGATCTCTAGGATCTAGACCTTGACTAGACAATGAGGTACTAGACTTGCCTTTAAGGGCACTAGTTATTTGGGCCATTTGATTTTCCAACATTTTATTGTGGGTTTGCATTTGTTTTAAGCTTTCCTCTAAGTCATTTGTCTTTTTAGTTTGGGTGTTGATGAATTGCTCCATCATGCTTTCTAAATTAGACTTAGGAGGAGGGGGAGCTTGAATTTGAAGTGGTGGTTTAGGAATAGGAGCTAGAGTTGGTCTTACACCTCTATTAAAACCGGTTGGGTTGTGAGTGGAAGAGTATTTGCCTTTTTGTTGGTACCTATTGTCATTTCTATAATTCCATTGATTATTAGACACATAGTTACCATTACCACTAGCTTGACCTTGACCTTGACCACAACTTTGCCCTTAGGTTTGGCCACTTCTCCAACAAAAATTGGGGTGATGTTTCCACCCCTCATTATAAGTGTTGGAGTAGGGGTCATACTTAGGGTTGGCATGCACATTATTTACTTGTTCCATAGAAGGGGAAGGGGAACTTTGCTCATTCAACAAGGAACATTTCGAAGACATATGGTCTTCACCACCACACACTTCACAAGACATGAATTGCATAGACATATTATTATTTGAAGAATTAGATACATGTGAGTTATGGAGAGGGGAGATAGGAAGAGGAGAAAATTGCATTTGGTCAAATTTAGAGGACGAGGCATCTAAATTTAAGCTAAGCATATTGATAGAACTAACCTCATACCTTCCTCCTTTCTTAGTAGTGCTCCTCTCATCGTGATTTTGAGTGCTTCCAATGGTGGCTTGTTCTTGAGTGGCCCACTGTAGACACCCAAATGTGTCTCCCCAAAACCATACTTAGTGATGAATACCTTTTGCGTCGAATGATTATCGAATGAGGTGAAAATGTGAAAGTTCTAGTGTTGCGGTTGGTTTTTATTAAATTCTTTCGTTCTGTTTTCGAAATAAAATCTATTTTATGAAAACAGCCAATCCAGTTTAGTTTGGTCCACAACAAGGGTCCAATAATAGTGTAGGTGGATGGGGCTTGCAAAGAGCTTTCCTACGATATATTATAAGCCCAATTCCGATGAATAATGAGGAAGTTATGGCCAAAATACTAAACTGGGCCCGGTTTGATCTTTACATACGGCCCAATGATCTAGGGGAGGGACCAATGTTAATTATTATTCCTAGAGTTATT
This sequence comes from Chenopodium album, assembly GCF_948465745.1. Taxonomy (NCBI): domain Eukaryota; kingdom Viridiplantae; phylum Streptophyta; class Magnoliopsida; order Caryophyllales; family Amaranthaceae; genus Chenopodium; species Chenopodium album. The sequence continues at coordinate 24,373,326 of NC_137850.1, read as the reverse complement.
GGAATTAATTGTAGAATTCTCTAGAAGGTTCTCTTTAATCCTAATAAGATTAGAATTAATAATTATATTTTTTGATAAGTTTTATTTGGAATAAAATATTATTTTATGAAAAATACGATTTCAGTTTTCATTCGCACTTTACAAATCGATTTTGATTCATATGTGGACTCCGTGTTTGAAAGCGCGTAGAAATCCAGGTTGTCGCCAGACGACAGGCCTGTCGCCACGCGACAGACCCTGTCGCCTGGAGACAAGGTCGGTTTTGCAGCGACAGAGTGGAGTTTTATTCCTTATCAAATTCTACCTATTTCCAGACTGTTTTCTTATAAATAGGGTCCTAAACCTCCGTTTTTATTCATCAATTCTCATCTACAATCAACTCTCATCAAGAAATTCTTGATATTCTCTCTCTCTTTCTAGCCTAGCCTTTTACAAACAAAATTCCTCATACATTAGCACTAGACACACCTAGCCAAGTTCGAAGTTGCCTTCGCCCTAGACATGAAAGGTTATAATTTCTAAGGGTTTGGTCCCAAATCTCGATTTCTATTATTTAATTTGATTGTTTGATTTTATATTTTCCTTGAAGTTACTAACGCATGTATTTTGTTATTAGAAAGAGGCACGAGGCATCAAAGTATGTAATCTTATTGCTCTATTCTTGTAGAAAGCATGTTTAAATTTGTTTAATTCCTAGTATCATGTTAGGATGTCTTTATTGCTTTCTAGTAGCATGTTTAGGGTGCCTTTTACTCTTTTCTAATATCATGTTAGTACCATGTTAGGTCTAAAGCTTTGATTTTTATTGCTTAGTGACATGCTAGGGTTTGTTATTAATCTTGTTAATATCATGCCTAGGATCTTGCTATTATATTTAAGCTTTATTATTAACATGATTATAATGATGATTATGATGATTATCGTGATTATTATGTTGCTTGATGATTATTGTTATTGCTTGATCACGCCCTCTCTTGCAGGTTTAATGGAAATTTGTACTTGTAATCACGCTTAATAAGATAATTAATAATCTTATTTAGGGCTAATATGATTATAATTCAAGTGATCATCAATAATAGTTTATTTGTGCATTAAATTCAACCAACATAGATTAAACAGGTTTAGGGTTAATCTGTTGTTTGCATGCTAGTCAGAAAGCGCACATGAATACGAGAAGAATGAAGTAGAGGCCTATTATTAGGGCAGGTTCAATCTCTTTTAGGTTGGATTTGTACCTTCATCCCCAAACCCTATTTGATTCAAGACCTTTTGGAGTTGACAATCTCCTAGATCGTTAAGGGGTGTAATCTTCACCTTGTGAACGGTTTACAAGTTCCTAAAACTTGTTAGAGACTCTTTTGCTCTCTTTTCCTTCCCTTTGGACGCCACCATGCTTAAGTGTATGATCACAGTGGGGTTCAAGCTTGGGGTTAATGGCTTGAAATATTCCCTACAGTTTTTGGCGACTCCAGTGAGGAGGATTTCTATTTTAATTCCCGAAATTTATTTCGGCAATGATTTAGAATGAGTGGATGAGACTCGAAAAGTTCTAAGTATTTCATGTGCGTAATTTTGATTAGCATTATTGTCATATGCATAAAAAAAAGGTCCTCATTGGATATACCATCCGAAATGAGTCAAAAACATAGGATTTTTACACGTAGGAAACTTGAGAAATATCTTTCACAACTAGAATTGAAATAACGCTGCGAAATCTGGAAAATTCTAAGAACGTAGATACCTGCTGAGGCATGTAGGAACTAGCGCCTAGAAAACAGGGCTTGTCTCCTGTAAATTGCTTCTGTCGCCTGGCGACAGTCCCAGTAGTCTGGTGCCAAGTTCTTCCAATACCGAGCCAGAACTCTGCCTTCTTGTTTTGACCATTTCTAGCACTGTTGGCTCGATTCTACTTCCTGATTAAGTTTTTCTCACTTTTCTGAAACCCATATGTGTTCTACATATGGACATAACCCTCAGGGGGTTCACGCTCCATCTACCCAATTGAACGCTCCTGGCAACGACGGGTACATCCGAGTTTGTGAATCCACCAAACCGTGGAAGCAAGTTTTTAACTTGCGGGGTCCCATCCACTCGCGCCAACTCTTCCAAAGGTAAGGCTTCCGCGCGGTGCATCCGGACTCATAACCATGGACCCTCTTTGACTAACCCATATCCTGAACTTTAGAGAACTAGAGCCATGGTTAGGTTGCAAACTCATTGCATCATATCGTGACTATTTGAACTACTTGTGCATTCTTTGCTTGTGCATACCTTATATGTGCTAACCGTTTGTTTGACTTGTGCTTAAGTCTAAATAAACCAATTAATGACTAAAAAGGACTTTGTCTAATTAATGAATTAATTAATTAATTTGACTAATTAAAGACTAATGAAATAATTAATCTGACTTAGTACGACTTTAGGCATGTCCCCTTAAAGTAAGCTTACTGGAAACAGTCCCAGATTAATGTTCCAGCAATGGCGCAGGAGTTTGGGCTGTGGCGCCACAGTTTACTTCATGTCGCCTGGCGACAGATTTGTCGTCTGGCGACAAGCTTTATACTTTGGCGACAGTTCTGTTGTTCCGGCGACAGTCCAGATTCTTACTCGAGTCATCACGACGAGTCTGATTAATAGTTTGCTAATTAGTTTAATCAATTTGTTAAGTCCTTAATTAAGTCTAGGCACCTAGCCGCATGGTCTTACACAAGAGCCTTAACATGTCACATACACTCACTAGTGTTAGCACACACTTTATATAGTCACCATGACCATGTCTTAGGTTCATGCATGAGTCGGTTTTTTCTGTCATTTGAGTTGGGGGTACATTCTATTCCTAATTTTTTCATATCTCTCCATCTACATCATCTTTCCATTCTCTACATGCTTTCCCCATATCACAATATTCATTCTTCCTACCTTCTTCCATCCATTGCATATTGAATAGAGTTGAGTCAAATAATTAACAATAAATATCCCTTAATTTCCCTTTCCACAGTACTTGGTCAAGGAGAGAAGGACGATTAATCAAAGACAACACCTTTATTCAAGTTCAACTTTTTGATAAGCCAATCGGTCGAAAAAGGAAAGCTAAGAAGATAATGGCAAGTCAGGAAGAAATCAACGAACTCAAGGGACAAGTGGCTAACATTGCTGAAATGTTGAAGAATTTGACTCTCTAAATCAATGACCCTGTGAGACAACAGCAAATGGAGCTCATCCAGGAAAATTTGAGCAAATTGTCCAATGACTATAGATTGCAGGGCATTAGCTCACAAGGGGTCTCGGTGGATAAGGATCTTCTTCCGCAGAAGTTCAATGCCAACGACATCCCGAAATTCAAGGCAATGGATAACCCTTATTTTCATTTAAGAGCCTTTGAAACTGTAATGAATATTAAGGGAATAGATAAGAAAGCTTTTCATTCTGTGTTTTCTCTATCCTTAGAAACCGTTTGTCAACAATGGTACTTTTCTCTTGATAAGGAGAAAACCTCTACTTGGGATGCTATTGTAAATGCTTTCATTGATAGACATAAATGTAATATTCAAGTCGAAACTGATTATAGACAACTTGAGATGCTAAGACAAAAAGAGAATGAAGGCTTTACTTCTTTCTTTAATAAGTGGAGGGAAACTTCCGCTAACATGATCGAAGCCCCTACTGAAAAAGAGTCCGTGAGGATGTTCATCAAAAATTTACAAGAAAAGTATTCAAAGCACTTAAAATATCAACACAACTTGAATACTTTCAAGGCCGTCTATGACATAGGCATCGAGATCGAAGATGACCTCGCAAAACAAAAAGCTGCTAACAATAGTAACCATAGTGGCTGGAAAGGAAATAAGAACGACAATCTTTCTTCTTCCGAAAACGCCCACTCTAGTAACAATGTTATTACCTTTGATCTCAGTGAAGTCTTAGCCATGGATAACCAAGGATCTAAGAAACAACTAAGGAAAGACTTCACCCCCATTAGGATGAGCTATGATGCTGCTTTCGACCGACTCCATGCTAAGGGACTCATTACTCCCATTGGACCTATTCAAGATCCTGCACCTAAGAAGAGATTGCCTAGTTGGAACCCAGATTCACATTGCAGGTACCATCTAGGTAGGGGTCATACTACTGAGAGCTGTTGGAAGCTAAAAGAGGCTATCCAACATTTGATCGATAATAACAAGCTTCCCATACCTCCAGCTAGCAAGAAGAGCGAGTGATGATAAAGCAAACGACACAAGATAAGAGGCGAGCTTCAACGACAAGATTTCATGACCTCTTTTTCTTTTTTCATTTTTTCCTTTCCCCAATAAGTCTAGCATAGGCACTTTTCTTTTCTTTTCTTTAGATTTACTTTGTAGATTTTTGCTATCTCCCTTTCAATAAAATGAGCATTTTATTTCTTACATATGATCATTGCATTGCATTCAAAAAAAAAAAATCCATGTCAAACTAAGCACAAGATGTACCAATGATTTGAGGCACCCCTTGTAGCCACATCATATCACCTTTCACCCTTCAAATATGCAATCTTTTTTTGATAAACCACTTTGAGCCTCTTCTAATGATAGACCTTTCATTTTTCAACCTATATCTACCTAACCTTGGGATGGGATGGTGTGCAACTTATGCAATTTTCAAAGAACGAAAGCTTGAGTGATTTTACATAAAACTTAAAAATTCAAAAAGCAAAAATGATAAAAGTGTACAAAAGGGCAAGTGTTCCAATGTCTTTGATATGAAAATGTCTTTGATATGAACACGTCTCAGATTGCGTCTCTTATCGAGTGCTCGGTACCGTGCCCGAGAAACATGAATGCCAAGTGAGTGATAGACCGCATGATCGGGATTTCCCACGCTTATAAAAAAGGAGATTTGAATTTGAAAAAATGATAAAGTGAAAAGAGAGAGCAAAATATAAAGAGTTAAAACACTCAAGCATAAAAGCAAGGTTGCACACCTTGGGGGCTTATCAGGGGTCTTGAGCCTTTATCCCTTTCTTCTATAACCTTTAGCCTAACCACGTTACAACCCTTAAAAGACCTTTTTGAGGTATACACAATTGTGCGAGGTTCGGCTAAAGCTACGTTCGGCCTGATTCCTAACGGATACGTAGGCAACCTCACATCGAGGTGCGGCCGTAATAAACATGCATTCATATTCACATTCACACATTCACACCATGATCATATCAAAGGATCTCCAATGCTCATCCCTATTCATTTAGAGCTAGACTTGGGGGCTTGATCCTCACATTATTAGCCTACCCAGCCTAAGAGTCACCACCATTTGACTCCTTTCAATATATTTTTCCACACACTTAGCTCTTGCGGCCTAACTTTAGTGTCACTTTCACACACTACACAGATACATAACCAAATATACTTCCCTTAGGAACCCTTTGTCATGAAATCTTAACACAACGCTGAAGCATGCCTTGTCATGTCAAAATCAAGATCAATCATCATTGCATCACAAAGTATGAAGTACTTAGCCTCCTCGCCTAAGCTACCTAAATACTTTCATCTTTAAGTCAACTAGGATAGTCTAAGATGTTACAATCCTTGTACTGTGAGAGACAACATTAACGGATTAAGCTCATTCAACATGCACCTTCAAAAACTTCACTTTGATTCTTTTTCGCGTCTTTCTTTTTCGGGAGAAAGTCGGTACCCTCCACAAAAATGACGGAAAATTTTTGTTTTTCACATTATAATGCACACACGAGTCATGTACGTTGAGTCATGTCACCTCGAATTGAGTCTAACGCATGTGTCAAAACACATTAAGTCACATAAGAGTCACACACGTGTCAAAACACATTAAGTCACATAAGAGTCACACACGCGTCAAAACACATTGAGTCAACCTCAAGTCAGTCAATCACCTTAGGTCAACCCTAAGAAAAACACCAGCAAAGTCTTTTGGCAATCTTTTGATTTTTACAGGATACAACCATTCAGCAAAGCTCCTGTTCGCAGCCAACCGAACGATCTCAACAAACATTCAAGTATTAAAGCTCTTTGTTTAGAGACGCGTGGACATAAAAAGCTCTTTTACTCAGAGACGCGTGGGCATATCATCAAAGCTCTTTGTTCAGAGACACGTGGACATTTCTTTTCAAGATCTTTTGCTCAGGGACGAGTAAACATTCCTCAAAAAGAAGCTCTTTGGTTCAAAAAAACGAGTGAACATCAACGGCGACAAAGCCTATCGCCTGGCGACAAGCAGAAATAGCGGCGACAAAGCCTATCGCTTGGCGACAAGTAGAAATAGCGACTACAAGCAGAGTCATCTTCGATAAAATAGGAGACAGCTACAAGCAGAGCGGTCTTCAACAATGCAAACTGGTTACTTCAAAGACGTGTGCTCGACGGTGCAAGATACGCGTTTCTTAACTCTTTTATCTGTTTAACTAACGCTAGTTTGCAGGTATCGGCGTTACAAGAATGATTTAGGATCGCAGAACGTTCTGAATCATTCTCCGTCCCTATCGCTACTTTGACTTTTGTTTTTGAAACTTGCGTTTCTCCAAACTCAATCAAAGTGGGGGCTTCTGTAGACACCCAAATGTGTCTCCCCAAAACCAAACCCAGTGATGAATACCTTTTGCGTCAAATGATTATCGAATGAGGTGAAAATGTGAAAGTTCAAGTGTTGCGGTTGGTTTTTATTAAATTCTTTCTTTCTGTTTTCGAAAACAACTCTATTTTATGAAAACAGCCAATCCAGTTTAGTTTGGACCACGACAAGAGTCCAATAATAGTGTAGGTGGATGGGGCTTGCAAAGAGCTTTCCTACGATATATTATAAGCCCAATTCCGATGAATAATGAGGAAGTTATGGCCAAAATACTAAACTGGGCTCGGTTTGATCTTTACATACGGCCCAATGATCTAGGGGAGGGACCAATGTTAATTATTATTCCTAGAGTTATTGGAATTAATTGTAGAATTCTCTAGAAGGTTCTCTTTAATCCTAATAAGATTAGAATTAATAATTATATTTTTTGATAAGTTTTATTTGGAATAAAATATTATTTTATGAAAAATACGATTTCAGTTTTCATACGGACTTTACAAATCGATTTTGATTCATATGTGGACTCCGTGTTTGAAAGCGCGTAGAAATCCAGGTTGTCGCCAGACGACAGGCCTGTCGCCACGCGACAGACCCTGTCGCCTGGCGACAAGGTCGGTTTTGCAGCGACAGAGTGGAGTTTTATTCCTTATCAAATTCTACCTATTTCCAGACTGTTTTCTTATAAATAGGGTCCTAAACCTCCGTTTTTATTCATCAATTCTCATCTACAATCAACTTTCATCAAGAAATTCTTGATATTCTCTCTCTCTTTCTAGCCTAGCCTTTTACAAACAAAATTCCTCATACATTAGCACTAGACACACCTAGCCAAGTTCGAAGTTGCCTTCGCCCTAGACGTGAAAGGTTATAATTTCTAAGGGTTTGGTCCCAAATCTCGATTTCTATTATTTAATTTGATTGTTTGATTTTATATTTTCCTTGAAGTTACTAACGCGTGTATTTTGTTATTAGAAAGAGGCACGAGGCATCAAAGTATGTAATCTTATTGCTCTATTCTTGTAGAAAGCATGTTTAAATTTGTTTAATTCCTAGTATCATGTTAGGATGTCTTTATTGCTTTCTAGTAGCATGTTTAGGGTGCCTTTTACTCTTTTCTAATATCATGTTAGTACCATGTTAGGTCTAAAGCTTTGATTTTTATTGCTTAGTGACATGCTAGGGTTTGTTATTAATCTTGTTAATATCATGCCTAGGATCTTGCTATTATATTTAAGCTTTATTATTAACATGATTATAATGATGATTATGATGATTATCGTGATTATTATGTTGCTTGATGATTATTGTTATTGCTTGATCACGCCCTCTCTTGCAGGTTTAATGGAAATTTGTACTTGTAATCACGCTTAATAAGATAATTAATAATCTTGTTTAGGGCTAATATGATTATAATTCAAGTGATCATCAATAATAGTTTATTTGTGCATTAAATTCAACCAACATAGATTAAACAGGTTTAGGGTTAATCTGTTGTTTGCATGCTAGTCAGAAAGCGCACATGAATATGAGAAGAATGAAGTAGAGGCCTATTATTAGGGCAGGTTCAATCTCTTTTAGGTTGGATTTGTACCTTCATCCCCGAACCCTATTTGATTCAAGACCTTTTGGAGTTGACAATCTCCTAGATCGTTAAGGGGTGTAATCTTCACCTTGTGAACGGTTTACAAGTTCCTAAAACTTGTTGGCGACTCTTTTGCTCTCTTTTCCTTCCCTTTGGACGCCACCATGCTTAAGTGTATGATCACAGTGGGGTTCAAGCTTGGGGTTAATGGCTTGAAATATTCCCTACACCCACCCGATGCTCCATCCAATAATATGCGATCCGCCTCAAGAGACCCCTATAGAACCCATGTAACAAGAGCCAATCTTCCATGCCATGATGTGGGCATTGTTTTTTGTAGCTCTTGAATCTTTCCCAAGCATCATATAGAGACTCATCGGGTTCTTGTTGGAAGTTTGAAATTTTGGACCTCAACTCCGCTTTTCTTCCAAGACGTATGAACCTTCGAAGGAATACCGAATTTACCTCATTCCAAGTTGTCAATGAGTTAGGAGTCAACCTATCAAGCCAATCACTTGCACTCCCCGAAAGAGAAAATTTGAACATGCTTAGAAGAATGTACTCCGGTGTCACCCCATTTGCTTTCACGGTGTTACAATACCGTGTGAATTTCTTATTATGTGCAATGGGATCCTCATGCTTTGCCCCGGAGAAGTGATGACCCTCGATCAAGGTGATAAGGTTGGGCCTTATCTCAAAGTTGTTTGCCTCGGTGGTCGGAGTAACAATCCCACTCGCTTCTTGATATGATTGAGGGACACCAAATTCTCTCAAAGTTTTGTTCGAAGCGGCCATTTCGAATTTGTGAGGAGGTGGAGAAGTTGGAGAATTTGTCCTTAGTGACTCTAATGGAATGGTGTCTCCACTAGACTCACTAGAACAAGAATGGTCGGACTCAACTACCACTTACGGCTCCTTGATTTAGCACCACTAGCTGTCGCCCTATTTTCTCTTCGATTTTCCCTTACCACTTTTTGAAGCTCGAGGTTTAACGGCACAAGAGGAAGTGTCCTATTGCTGCGTTTGGGCATAAAACAAAGAGGACTAGATGGGAGATTAGTAGGTTAGTAAAAAAAACAAAGAAAAATAAAGCAATAAAATGAACTAGTCTCACATATTTCACAAGTAACTCAATGCTTAATGCCACTCCCCGGCAACGGCGCCATTTTGGTAGAGGAATAATCGATCGTTGGACAATCACCCTAAAACCAAACAATATTTCTACCTAAACCAACCTATGATATGTCTAGGGTAAGTAGAGGATCTTATCCACAGGGAATGGGTAAAGAACACCAAGGGTATGAAACGGTTGTAAGCTAATTCGGTTACAAATTGGGGCTTTTGATTAAATAACTACTATATAGGGGAACGCTGGGGGAAACGGGATTCAACACCAACCAAACCAAAGAATCAATAACAAGGTTAAATAATGAGCATACATGGAAGATAGAATAGGAACTTAACATTGTCTTCTTTCAAAGTCACAACATAAGTATTCCCTAGATTAAGCACTAACATAACAAGGATTAAGTCTCAAGAATAGGAAGGGGGTTTCTAGCTCGAGTTTTGACACGAGGAAAATGTAGGTCGTTCTCTACCCTTTCCTAGAGCCAAAGAAAATTTATAAACACTCGACCAACCTAATACGAGTATATGGTAAGTCAAGGGTCGAACCCAAGGGAATGAGTAGGTTCAAGCTATAGCCTAGGTCAAGCTACTTCGAAGATTGCGGGAAGATGCGAGGTAACTAAGGTATCGAGACACTAGGGATATAGGTTCCACATGCAAGCTCAATGACTATGCTAATTGAAGGATCACTCAATCAATTCAAACATTGCAAAGGACAAACAATAGTTACAATCAAAGGAATTCAAGGACTATCTCCTATAAGCCAAGCTAGGGTTCACTATGAATGGCTAACTAGGAAAATCACAATCAAATTCAATCAATTAAAGCAATTCTCAAATCAAGGGTTCATGTCATTGAAATTTGCAATGCAATCTAGATTAATCTTATAGGTTGATCACTCCTAGTCTAATTAATCACATGCATAACCATGTCAACCAATTTAATTGCACCATTCAAATCAATTTAGCATCATCAACTAGCAAAAATCATCAATCAAGCATGCTTCCCCTTCTCCCTAGAAACTAATCTACTCATTAAACATGGTGAAATTAAGAAACAAAACCAATTCAATCAAATTCATATTCATTTAAAGCTTAATCAAATGAAAATCAATCAATCAACAAATTCTAAAGCAAGGAATGTAATCTCAATCAAAATCCAAGAAACTAGAAGGAATTGCATTAAAAGTAAATCAAGGGAAAGAAATCTTACAAACATTCATTGAATTGAAGAAGGAATTTCAAGATCAAATTGAAATCTAAGATCAAATTCAAGTACAAACAAGTAAATCTTAAGCTTCTCTCTCTACTTTCTCTCTCTACTATTTCTGGAAAAATTCTCTCTCTAGTACAAATTTAAGTCGTCCTCAAAAAGAAAGTCAAAAGCTATAAATAAGAAAAATCGAGCGAAGGAGGCCGCACCCCTGTGCCGTGCGCGCGCACCCCTGTGCGATGCACTAGGCTTTGGCTCCTTCGCTTGCTTGATCAAACTCCGCGCTCCCGAGCATCCCCGTCATCAGTGCACTCGAGATGATGCCCGCAAACATGGCAGTCCCAAAATGAGCAAATTGACTTGATTATTCACCTACTAAACATAAATAAACAAAGAGAAAAGCGTAGCAAGGTAAAACTAAAACTAAAATTATGAATTATCAACTAAAAATATGAAAAACTCGTAAAAACCAATTGAGAACTAAAGTGAATTATAAAAATGGATAATCAAATAAAACTAAGAGAATTATATGAAAATGATGAAAGAAAATAAAGAAAATGAACCTAAATCTTATTCTTTTGAGCGCCATAAACGACGCTCATCAAGTTTGTCTCTCGATCATTCCAAGCTAGCATGAAGCACAAATAATTGGGATTTCTCACCTAATTACCACATTAAAGCATCCTATTAATGAAACCAAACATCTAAAATTATGAAAATGGCATAATCTAATTGCATAAGAAAGGACTCACTCCAAAACCCCATCTTTCGATGTAAGCAGAGGGGTGAACACATAAGCATAAAGTGCCATCAAAATACACATGAAACAATCAATTAAAGCACAAAAAAATATCAATCCAAAGTAGAACATGAAAAAATCCAAGTCAATCAACAATGGCTTTGTTGGGTTTTCACCCAACCCCTAATTAAGAAATAACTCACTAAACATGGTGGGAATTACTCTTACAATTAAATCTAGGGCTTTCATGAATTCAAGTAACCTAGGAGAGAGATAAAGCAAGGATGGATTGAACATGCAACAATTCAAAGTGAATAAAAACAAAAATTTAATAACAAGAGATAGAGGAAAGAGATTACTTAAAATGCTTCAAAGTTTAGGAAATGTTGAATTCAAGAAAATAATCTTCAATTAACTATTACAATGATTGAGTTTGAGAAGATCTAAGCTAATTAATGAGAGTTCTAAGAAACTAAGGGCCTAAGAAGAATAAAGGGAAGAAGGTCCGTACAAATGAGCTCCAGGGAGGTATTTATAAGAACCCCAAATAAGAAGACGGGGAAACAAGAATCGGGTTCTATTATAGGCCTGCACGGACGTCCCAGGCTTGGCACGGACGTGCAGCCTATCTTGCACGAACGTGCCAAGCTGTGCACCGCCGTGTAGAACAGGGAAAACAGAAGCAGTAAGTACTGCTTTGGTGTTGCAGACTTGCACGGACGTGCCAGAAGTTGCACGGACATGCCTGAATCAGGAACTTCCTGATTCCTTCTGGTCACTCCTGCACGGACGTGGTAGATGTAGCACGGCTGTGCAGGTCTTCTTGGTCATGTTTTTCCCTCCTTTCTTCGATCTTGGTTCTTTCTTCTTCACTTTTTCTTCACTTCTTTTCCTCTTTGTTTAAAGTTCCTTGCATACTTTCCCAGGGTGCTTCGTAGTCCGCTTTTTAGGCCTAAAACGTCATCAAAAACAATAACAACTCGTGAAGCACGTAACATAAAAAAATATGCATAAAAATAGAGTAAATAATGAAGTAAGGCATCGATTCCTCCCATATTCAACATTAAAAACCACTCTAAAATCATACAAAATAGCAAGCTATCATCACTTGATCACGCCCTCTCTTGCAGATTTAAAACGAATTTGTATTGAAATCACGCTTAATAAGATAACTAATAATTTGATTTTAGGCTAATATGATTTTAATTCAAGTGATCACTATTAATAGATTTGTTTGTGCATTAATAATCAACCGACATAGATTAAACAGGTTTAGGATTAAAATAATGATTGTATGTTAACTGGAAAGCACACATGAATATGAGGTGAACAAAGTAGAGGACTATTTAGGGCTGTTTCAATCTCTTTTAGGTTGGATTTGTACCTTCATTCCCAGATATCCAGTCATGGTTCAGGATTACTATGGAGTTAGTGATCTCTGTGGACGATTTACAAGTTCCTAAAACTTGTTGGCGACTCTTTTGCTCTAGCTTCCTTCCCTTTGGATGCCACCATGCTTAAGTGCATGATCACAGTGGGGCTCAAAGTTGAGATGCTTGAAATATTCCCCACAGTTTTTGGCGACTCCGTTAGGGAGGATTTTTATTTTAGTTCCTAAAATTTTTTTTGGTAATTAATTTAGAATGAGTGGATAAGACTGGAAACGTTCTAAATATTCATGTGTGTAATTTTGATTAACATTGGGGCATAAGCGTAAAAAGGTCTACATTGGAAAGACCATACGTAATTCGTCAAAAACATAGGATTTTTACATGTAGGAAATTTGAGAAATATCTTTCACAACTAGAATCGAAAAAACACTACGAAAATCGAAAAATCCCGAGGACACAGAGAGCTGCCAAGGCATGTAGGAACAGTCGCGAGACAACATCGTCCATCGCTGTGAGATGGCTTTATCGTGATGCGATGGTCTCATCGCGGCACGATAAAGTCATCGTTGTACGATGGACTCTGTTTTCTCGCGCCGAGTTCTTCCAATACCGAGCTAGAAATCTGCCTTCTTGTTTTGACCAATTCGAGTACTGTTTGGCCGATTTTACTTCCTGATTGTGTTGTTTTACTTCTTTTCCGAAACCCATATATATGCTTGGGAATTCACGCTCCATCTACCCAATCGAATGTTCCGTGGAACGAAGGGTACATCCGAGTTTGTGAATTCACCAAACGATGGAAGCAAGTTTAACTTGCGGAGTTCCATCCATACGCGCCAAACCCTTCAAAGGTAAGGCTTCCGCGCGATGCATCTGGACTCATAACCATGGACCCTCTTTCGACTACCATAATCCTTGAACTTTAGAGACCTAGAGCCATGGTTAGGTTGCAAACTCATTGCATCATATTGTGACTACTTGTTCATTTTTGCTTGTGCATAAACTATGTGCGATTAAGCTAACTATTTTTTTGACATGTGATTAATAATAAGTCTAAATAAATTATTAACGACTAAAGGACTTTGCTTAATTAATTAATTAATTTGAATAATCAAAGTCTAATGATATTCGACTTAACATGACTTAGCACGACTATAGGCTCACCCTTTTTGAGTAGAAAACTGGAAACAAGTTCTAACTGAAGTTTCAATATTGACGCGGAAGTTTGGCTTGTGACGCAAAGCGTCAGTGTCCATCGCGATGCGATAGTGACATTGGTCACGCGATGGTCCAGTTTTCTGATCAGGTCTGCGCGTCAAGTCTAATTTATTAATTAATTAATAACCGAAGTTATAATTTGGTCATTAATAGAGTCTAGTCACATAATCCCATGGTCTTACACAAGTGTCAAGCATATCACTTTCACTCACTTGTCAAAAGCACACACTTTGTATATGTGTCACCATGACCATGTCTTAGGTTCATGTATGAGTCGTCCTTTCTGTCATTCGAGTTGGGGTCCATCTTATTCCATAAATTTCTATAGCTTTCCACATTCTTTCACATCACTTTCCGTACATTACATACTACACACCTTTCTTATATAACACTTTCCACTTTCTTCTTGCATGCTTTCTTCACACATATCATTCCCCTCATACTCTATGATCTTTCCCCATCTATGCATGTTGAATCAAATTTGGGTCAAATGATTAACATTAAGTATCCATGACTTCCCTTTCCACAGCACTTCGTCAAGAAGAGAAGGGAGTTTAATCAAGGACAACACCTTTGTTCAAGTACTACTCTTTGATAAACCGATCCGTCAAAGAAGGGAAGCCAAGATAATGGCCAGTTAAGAAGAAGTTGATGAAATCAAGCAAAACCTCAATGGACTTACTGAAATGATCAAGAATCACACTCTCCAAGTCAATGACCCTAGCAGGAAACTACAGATTGATACCATCAAGTGCATGGAGGAGAGACTAAACCAAGTGTCCATTGACTACAAGTTTCATGGGATTAGCTCACAAGGGGTCTCAGTGGACAAGGAACTTCTTCCGCAAAAGTTCAATGCCAATGACATCCCTAAGTTCAAACCAACTGATAACCCTTATTTCCATTTAAGAGCTTTTGAGACCATAATGAACATTAAGGGAAATGATAGGAGAGTCTTCCCTACACTCTTCTTACTTTCGCTTGAAACAGTATGTCAACAATGGTTTTTCTCTTTAGATAAAGAAAAGATCGCTACTTGGAACGCTATTACACATGCTTTCATTAATAGATACAAATGTAATATTAAAGTAGAAACTGATCATAGGGAACTTGAAATGCTCAAAAAAAAAAAGAAAACAAAGGATTTACTGCCTTCTTCAATAAGTGGAAGGAAACTTCTGCAAGGATGGTTTAAGTTCCAAATGAGAAAGAGTCTGTAAGGATGTTCATCAAAAACCTCCAAGAAAAGTATTCAAAGCACTTAAAATACCAAAACAACTTGAATACTTTCAAGGCCGTCTATAACATAGGTATTGACATTGAAGATGAACTTGCAAAACAGAAAGCTACTAACCAACAGTGGGTGGAAAGGAAAGAAGAACGACAATCCTTCTTCTTCTGAAAACACCTACTCTAGTAACAATGTTAGTACATTTGACCTTAATGATGTCTTAGCCATGGATAATCAATGACCTAAAACGCAACTAAGGAAAGAGTTCACCCCTATTGGGATGAACTACGATACTGCTTTCAATCGACTCCATGCCAAGGGACTCATCACTCCCATTGGACCTCTTCAAGATTTAGCACCGGAAAATAGATCACCTAAATGGGATTCTAACGCCCATTGCAAGTGCCATCAAGGTAGGGTCATACTACCGAGAGTTGTTGGAAGCTAAAAGAGGCCATTAAATATTTGATCGATAATAACAAGTTTCCATTCCTCTAACTAGCAAGAAGACCGATTGATGATAAGCACAAAGCACGAGGTGGGCTTCAACGACAAGATTTCATGATTTCTTTTCTTATTATTTTTATTTCCCCTTCCCCAATTAGTCTAGCATAGGCACCCTCTATCTTTTACTTAGATTTAATTCTTAGAGTTTGGAATTTTACCCCTTTCCTTTTT
Source organism: Chenopodium album (assembly GCF_948465745.1). Taxonomy (NCBI): domain Eukaryota; kingdom Viridiplantae; phylum Streptophyta; class Magnoliopsida; order Caryophyllales; family Amaranthaceae; genus Chenopodium; species Chenopodium album. Next base: position 24,357,565 of record NC_137850.1, on the reverse strand, counting down.
TAATAAAAGGGAAATTCTCATTGGTAGCCTCGTACTTTTGCTTATTTCCATTGGTAGCCACTTTTTATATGAATTATCTTTGGTAGCCTCATACTTTTAAAATTTTACTTCTGTAGCCATATTTAGCTAAAAATGTTAACTGAGTGTTAAGTTTAAATGAAATTAGTTTTATAATAATTAAAAAATAATTAACTACGGCTAGGTATATCATAATTGAATTAATCTTTAGAAAATAAAAATAAAAAACAACTTTCCCCAACCAGCCAGCCACCCCCTCCCGTCTCCACCTCCACTACCGATGACGGCGCCGGTGCCCAAGCTTCCCCTCCCACCGGCGCCCAATTCCCGACAACCCAGCCCCAATTCCCAACACCCCAACCCCAATTCCCGATACCCCAGCCCTTATTCTCGAAAACCCCAGTCTCAATTCCCGAACACCTCCTCCCTCGCACATGAAACCGGCAAACCCCTCAACACTAGCCAGCCAGCAAACGACCAAGGTTTTTGATTTTTTTTTTATGATAATGTTGACTGAGTGAATGATGGAGATGGTTGGTGAGGACGGCGAATGGTGATGGTTGAATGGGGGAAGATCGTTGTAACACCCTAGAAATTCCTTTCTTTTAAAATACATGTTTTGCCCTGTTTAAAACTTTGAATATGAATATCTAAGACATTACCGCCACCGTGAGAACGGCTAAGGCAACTATCAAAGACACACAGCGGAAGACTTATTTCAAAACCTTTCAAAACAAGTCAACTTGAAAAGACAATCAACGAAAGTAAAGTCAAACGAAGTAAAATAAAATCAACCTACAACTTGGAACCATTATAGGCCCTTATTAAAACCAAACCAAATTGGAAACCTTTTCGTTAGTCACGCACAATAATATTATCATAAATAATTAAAGCGATAAACACATCATATACTTATGGAAACTAGCATGATTCACTCTTCACTCATGCCCATTCATGAAAATGCTTCATCACCTAAAAGGCTTATCTCTACCTATTTCCACTACTCTCCATTAAAAATGGGTCATCATAGGGCCAAGATAAAGACAAGTCCAACAAACACACAAAACACACAATCAGCAAAGCTAAGTACTTAAGCGCAATTAACACACTAGCATACAATTCTCTATCAACACACTACTTACCTTGTTACACCTGTTTTTTTTCAAGCATACCACATTCAATAAAATTTCTCACTAGACACTAAATAATTTATTTAGCGTTGATTACGCATCGAACGGGTTTCCCACTAACCTTCCCCAATAAATTGAGGTTACTGACACGGGAGCCAACCGTGCCAGCATCAAAAACCACACATAAGTGGCGGAATTCCAGCGCATAATAATAATAAAAGGAATATACAGCGTCCTGTACTCCATTAGAAGTTATGATCAAATATAAAGTCACATAACTCCCTCCATATGTTCATACTCAAGGTATATACGTTCCAAGAGTTTTGGTGTGCAATCTCTTTCACTTTACATTATTTATCGATTATTAAACTTGGTGATGACTCTCAAACCATAATAATTCAATCAACAATAATTATTCAGACAATCAAATATATCAATTTAATTCTTGAATAATTAGTGACCACATAATGTTGAACCCTTTTTAATTCTACCTCGGTGTCAATGACACCTTAAACGCATAAAGCGCCACAAATTCTATCCCTCGGTGTTAAAAACACCTTAAGTGTACTAAGGCACTAACATACAATTTATTCCTCGTGTACATAGACACTTATATAGCTCCTTTCCTCATGCTTATAGAATCAATAAAAATTATATGAACCATAATAAAATTCCTTTTCAATATTCCAAACCAAATTAAACATTTAGTTTAATTAAACATGCTCTCTATCATGCCATAAATAAATATGTGGTTCATAAATAATATTCCAAGCTATTATTTTCCATTCAATAATCCATCACAAATAAATCATGCTTCATAATCCAATCACCAACAACATCCAAATCATAATTTCCAATCCAAACCTAGCATGATACTACTTGTCATCAATCAAACACATTTAGCATGCTATTACATCAACATAATTATGCTAAGTACACGAACGTACCTTGAATACGATCTTAATATCGCCACAATTAATAGAAATCACTCACTTCAAAGTCTCCTACAATTTAAAATCATAGAAGAATATTAAAATCCACTCTACACAAATTTCCAGCAATATATACTCTTATAAAACCCCTCATAATTTATTTAAAATAAGCTGAAATTATATTTAAAACATCATAATTCAATCCCAATTAATGGGTAATTAAAATTCCTTAAAGAAACTTGATTTTTAATGCTTTACCAAATATTCCAGCACTATATTTTAATTAAATCTTGCTGTAATTTAGTCTTAAAACACTTTAATCAAAGGTTTACACCATTATATATCATAGTCCTTCAATAATTTATAAATCAAGAACCTAAGGTTTCAAAAATTGGGGCTTTTTAATTAAAAACATAATCTGAAAATTAATTAATATAATACTTATAATCAAACATCAAAAATCAAATCACAAAACCCATAATTAATATTTAGATCTAGGATTAAATTGGTTTTTAAAACAAAGATTAAATTTTTTTTATTCGAAAAAGAGGGAGGAAGGAGGCAGCGGCAGCCACCACGCCGGCTGCCAGCGCCAGTGGCCGCCTGCTGCCGGCGGCGGCAGCCACCTGCTGCCGGTGGTCGGCAGTGGTGGTGGTGGTGGGCAGCCGAAAAAAAAAAGGGTAAGGGGAAAAAAAGGAGAAAGAAAAAAAAGAAAGAAAATAAGAAAAAAGGAGAGAGAAGTTTACCTTGGGTTTTCTCCACTCCATGCAAAGTTTGATTTGCCTCATATGTGGGATATTTATACCCCTTCTCTAAGACCTTTCTCCCTAAACTTTCCCTTTTTAATTTTCCTAATCCCATCCCTAATAAAACTTTACTAAAATAAACTTTCCTAAATTAAACCCCAACTTAATTAAAATAATTAATTAAATAAACTTTCCTTTTATAAAATATTTCGAAACTTATTAAAATAAATAACAAAAATACTTTAAATAAGACATTTCAATTCAATTAAATACTTCTCAAAATACTTATTTTAAATAAAATACGTATAAAATACGAGGTATTACAATAGTGAGCATCCAAAGAAAGGAAAGAGTAACATGGTTGGTTGGTTTTGAGGGTTTTTATAGTAAGTGGGAAAGAGAAAAGATGTGATTTTGTGGTGTATTGGTAGTTGTGGTGGATTAAGGGGGACGGGAGGGACGATTGAGGGTGGGGAGGGTAGCGGCGACGCCGCTAGAGGAGGAGATGGGACCAGGTGAGGGAGGTGGATGGGGGCCTAGTGCGTGACTGCGTGGGGGGGGGGGGAGGGGGAAGGGGTGCTTAAAATAAAAATTTTAAAAAAAAAATTAAATTAAAATTACTTTAGTTAAATTTTAACACCCACTTAACGGTTTATAGTAAATATGGCTACGGAAGTAAAATTTTAAAAGTTTGAGGCTACCAAAGATAATTCATATAAAAAGTGGTTACCAATGAAAATAAGCAAAAGTACGAGGCTTCCAATGAGAATTTCCCTTAATAAAATGTGCATTTATTTCTTTACATATGATCATTGCATTACATCTCATTAAAAAAAATGTCGGACTAAGCACAAGGTATACCAATGATTTGAGACACTCCTTGTAGCCACATCATATCACCTTCACCTTTTCAAATATAAAATTCATTTCTTGATAAACTACTTTAAGCCTCGTCTAACGGTTGACCTTTCTTTTTTCAACCCACATCCACTCAACCTTGGGATATGATGGTGTGCAACTTATGCAATTTGCAAATACAAAAGCTTGAGTGTTTTTACCAAGAATGTTAAAAGCTCAAAAAGCAAATAGCAATAAAAGTGTGTAAAAGGGAAAAGTGTTCCAATGTCTTTGATATGAATATGTCTTTGATATGAACACGTCTCAGATTGCGTCTCTTCTCGAGTGCTCGATACCGTACCTGGGAAACATGAATGTCAAGTGAGTGATAGACCGCATGATCGGGATTGCCCACACTTATAAAAAGATTTTAAAAAGCAAAAGAAAAAAAGAGAGCAAAAATAAAGTAAAAGAGAATTAAAAAGTGAAACAACCTCAAGCATACAAATACAAAGATTCAAATGAAAGGTTGCACACCTTGGGGGCTTATATTGGTTCTTGATCTTTTATCTTTTCTTCTTCAACCTTTAGCCTTATCCCGTTACAACCCTTAAAAACTTCTTTGAGGTGTACACACACTTATGCGAGGCTCGGCTGGAGCTATGTTTGGCCTAATTCCTAACGTATATGTAGGCAACCTCACATTGGGGTGCGACTGTAATAAAAACACATTCATATTCACATTCATGCATGATCATATTAAGGGATCTCCAATGCTCATCCCTATCCTTTTAGAGCTAAACTTGGGGGCTTGATCCCTACATCATTAGCCTACCCATCCTAAGAGTCACCATCATTTGACTCTTCTCAAAATATTTTCCACAACTTTAGCCATTACAGCCTAACCTTAGAGTCACTCTCACGCACATCACAAATACATAGCTAAAATAATCCTTCCTTTAGGACCCCTTTGTCATGAAATCTTGATACACCTTTGAAGCATGCCTTGTCATCTTAGAATCATTCATTCTTCATAATTGTCATTGTATCACAAAGTATGAAGTACTTAGCCTCCGTGCCTAAGTTACCCAAATACTTTCATCATCGAGTCATCAACTAAGATAGTCTAGGATGCTACAATCCTTGCACCATGAGATACAACATTAATCCATACACTTGATTAAGCTCATTCAATGTGCACCATAAAACACTTCACTTCATCTTTTTTTTTCACATCTTCTTTTTCGGGAGATAGTCAGTACCCCCCACAAAAATGACGGAAAACTTTTTCTTTTTCTACATTTTCGAGTTGCACAATCACAATACAATGCACACACAAATCATGTACATTGAGTCATGTCATATCATCAAATTGAGTTGAGTTAGCACTCTGCACACACGAGTCATACACATCGAGTCATCATCGAGTTAAGTCTGCACATACGTGTCACGTCACATCACATTGAGTAGATTTGAGTGCATTGAGTCATTAAGTCGAGTTGAATACATTGAGTAACACCAAAACTTGAGTCAACCTCAAGTCAAACCAATCACAATGAGTTAAGTAAACCAAGCCTTGGGTTAAACCCAAGATAATTACAAACATGAGCAAAGTCCTATAGTCCAAAATATAGATGCAGGTACACTAAGTCCTTGGCGCACGAGTAACCTTTACAAAAGATTTGAGGCAATTTGATGAGCGGAACGACGCAAGTTTTCCAAGACGTGAGAAGTTATTACTTCTAAGGCGTGAAGACGAGAAGATTTGAGAAGACAGCTCAAAGCGTAGTGGTCTGCGATAACATTCCCTAAGATGTTGAAGATTTTGCCTTGATTCGAGAAGATGGCACATGGCGTAGTGGTCTTTGATAGCATTCCCAAGGATGTGAAGGTTGTCACCCGATTTGAGAAGATAGCTCAAGGCGTACCGATCTTGGACGGTGTTTCCTAAGATGTGGAGGTTGCCAAACAAAACAACTTTGATTCAACAAAATTGATTGTGTCCCTAGGCGTGAACGATTCACACAGCAAGTTTCTCGAGGCGTAGAGACCTAAAATTATAAGACAAGGTTTCCCAAGACGTAGAAAATTGTCGATCAATGCACACTTCCTAAGGCATAGAAGTTGGCGACTATGTCCCAAGGCGTGGGTACTTAGTGGAATTTTCATTTCCGAGCTACTCGAGGCGTAAAAGCTCACGATAGGAATCTCAAGGCGTGGAAACTATTAAACTATTAGACTTCCCAAGGCATGGAAAATCATCATTCAAAAGACTGTTCAAGGCGTAGGAGTCTACGACATGTTACCCGAGGCGTGGAAATTTGTCATCTTTCACCAGTGGGTTGCTCAACGCGTAGAAGCTCACAATAGAATTCCCAAGGCGTGGAAGATCGTCATCCAGTGGATCGCTCGAGGCGTAGTTGTTCGCGATAGAATTCCTGAGACGTGGAAAATTATCAACCGATGGATTTCTCGAGGCGTAGAAAACTACCAAATGGGTTTGTTGCCATGCACTGGTGCAAGATACACATTTCTTTCCCCTTAACTCCCTTATTAGTTTAACTAACGCTAGTTTGCAGGTATTAACGTTACAAGAATGGTTTAGGATCGCAGAACGTCCTGAATCATTCTCCATCCCTATCGATTACTTTGAAAGGATTAAATCAGATTTAATAAAAGATAATTACAGAATCCGCTAACCTAATTTGATTGGAAGACGGAATCCGTACAAATTTTATCGTACAACTTCTATCGCGCCGCGATGACCCTATCACGTTACGATGGAGCCAGTTTTACTTCGAGTCAAATTCTGACTCTTTTCTTATCGTTTCGGACGATTTTTCTCTATAAATAGGGACAATTTTCTTCCATTTTGAATCATCAACAACCTTAATCTTCCATAATCATCAATCTTCTCTTTCTCTCTCTATGCTAAAGCTTATTATTTCTCTCTCTCTCTCTATTCGCCCAACAATAAGACAGACTCTAAGAAATCTGAAAAACAAAAAGAGAGTTAATCTGATCAGCCGGCTCACAAAGCTGAAGAGAGCAAAAAGAGAAAAGAAATCTAGGCGGTTGAGGATTCTGATCAACCGTCCTAGAAGATAAAGAAAGAGTTTAAATCGTACAACCCCAAGTACGAGTTTAACAAAGACTGCTACTCCATCCTTATGGAAATAAAAGACCAGGTGACCATAGAGAAGCCTGCTGTAATGAAAGGTTTCGCCAAAAATCGGAACAAAAATAAGTAGTGCCATTTCCATGAGGATATTGGCCGTGACACAAACGACTGCTACAGCCTCAAGCAGCTGTTGGACCGTCTGGCTGATCAGGGGGTATTAAAGTCTTACATCCTCAAGTCTAAGGTTACCCTGAAGACAAACCTAGGGAAGTCATCCAAAAAGACTGCCCAACCTACTAGTAGTTCGGACACTAATAAAGAGCTGATTCACACAATTCTAGGAGATTTTTCTAGAGGGAGCCCTACCATCCGGGGCACCAAGGACCATCTGAGGAAAATGTACGTCAACTCTATTAACGAGGGTCAGGCGTCTACCAACACATTTCCAGAGGTCATCATCACTGAAAAGGAACGGGGCATAATTCACCGGCCGCATGATGACCTAGTTGTCATCCAATGCAAGGTTGCCAACCAGTTGGTTGGCCGAATCTTGATTGATACTGTAGCTCGTCTGACATCATCAGCTACAAGTGCTTGTTCAAGCTAAAATACAAGACCGACAACATGCACAAGGTCACTCACCCTCTAGTTGGCGCTTTTGGGGGGGAGAAGTTGTGCACCCAGTCGGTCAGATTGATCTACCCATCCGGCTGGGAGAGAAGGGAAAGGGACTCCACATGGTCGTCCAGTTCTTGGTCGTTGAAGACCTAACTGCCTAAAACCTCATTTGGGTCGTCAACACTGAATGAGTCTAAGGCCGTCATTATTCTATCCTTCATGCAGCTGAAGTTCGAAAGGGATAATGGTTCTATTGGCTCCCTGAACGGGGATCAAAAGACGGCCATAGAATGTTATCTCTCTAACGTCAAACCCACAGTGGCCGCAGCCGGCCAGGATGAGGAGCTAATAGACCTTGATGATGTCAAGGATCCCGAACCAGCCCCACCAGCAGCCGAAAAGAAAAAAAAAGTTGATCAGCTGGTGGCGATGAAAAAAAAGAAGCAATAGTAATCACTGACCCGGTAATGATCATATGTACTTCGTCCCCAGTCGGCTGGTGATAATATTGATATTACCAAGGACGGCAGCTGTTCAGAGCGTATTGTTAAGGTGGGGACGACTGCTTTTGCAAAGCTGGGTGCAGACTTGCACAACCTGCTGAAAGAATCCAAAGACATTTTTGCCTTTCTAGTGGTAGAGATGCTAGGCATAAGCTCGGATCTTGCTTTCCACAAACACGTCGTGGATCTAAAAAAGAAGCCTATTAGGCAGAAGAAGAGAAATTACGGCAAGGAGAGAAGTCAGGCAGCAACTGCCGAAGTAAAAAGGTTATTAGATGCTATAGGCACCTGATTGTGTCTCCCCAAAAACCAAATCCAGTGATGGGTACTTTTCATGTCATTAATATCAAGCAAGGTGAAACTTTGAAGAGTCTCGTGATGTTTCTCTTTTTCAAAAAATGTTTTAAATAAAATAATTCATTTCTTATTCCGAAAATCATTCATTTTGTATCCTATTTATGAAAAACGTCCAAACAAGATTAGTTTAGTCCAAAATATGGTTCCAAAAATTATGTAGTTGGATAGGCGTTGAAAAGAGCTTTCCAACGATATATTATAAGCCCAATTCCGAGTTATAACGTGGAAGTTATGACTAAAATACTAAAGTGGTCTAAAACGGGTTTTATGTACGGGCCAATGATCATGTGGAGGGTCTATTAATTATAATTGTATTCCTAAAGTCATTGGGATTTATCTGAATCTTCTAGAATTATCTAGAAGGTTATTTTAAATTCTAAAGGGATTGGGATTAATAATTATAATTATTATTGATTTTGAAAAGACAAAGAATTCTACGTCGGATAAAACAAGTGTTTTTAGAAGGATTAAATCTGTTTCAATAAAAGATATGTACGGACTCCGGCTAACCCAATTTGATTGGAAGACGGACTCCGTACAAATTTTTATCGTACAGCTTGTATCGCTGTGTGATAGAGCCATCGCGTCACAATGACCCTGTCTTGTCGCGATGGAGTCAGTTTTACTTCGAGTCAAATTCTAACTCTTTTTTGATCGTTTTGGACGATTTTTCTCTATAAATAGGGATGATTTTCATCTGTTTTGAATCATCAACAAGCTTGATCACCCACAATCATCAATCTTCTCTTTCTCTCTCTAAGCTAAAGCTTCTTTGTTCTCTCTCTCTCTTGATTTTCATAAAATACACCATACGTCCTTCACTAGACTTAGACACACCTAACCAAGCTTGAAGTTGCCTTAGATCTCGACGTGAAAAGTTGATAGTTCTGAGGATTTTGTCCTAAATCTCAATTTCAATTCTTTGATCAGATTTATTGTTTATTATTTTCCTTGAAGTTACTAACGTGTGTTATGTTTTGATAGAAAAAGGTACAAGGCATAAAAGTAAGAAATTTGATTACTTGATTACTCTTTTGATATAGAAATCATGCTTAGATTATTATTTTAATTCCTAGTATCATGGTCTGATGTCTTTATTGTTTCTAGTATCATGTTAGGATTAAAGCTTTGATTTTTAATGTTTAGTGACATGCTAGGATTTGTCATTAATCATGTTAGTATCATGCCTAGGTTTTTTTTTTGTCAAATAAAGATTTTATTGCCAAAAGAGAACAATTACAACTTACAAAGCTAAGTTGCAACCCTAAAACTACACAAGCTTGGAAACCAATCAACCAAACACCTCACACAGTTCCTGTTACTGTGATGCCACCTTCTAGGAAGGGTTCATCACCCATAACCACCTTCTAGGAAGGGTGTCAAAGGTAAGGAACAGGACAGACAACCAAGCAAACACACACCTCCCCTAGACTTAGCTATAGAACAAGCTAAACGGTAGCACTAGACAAAAGAGGTAAAAAAAACAGAAGACAACAACACAAGCTTACAAAATAAGCAAATTCCTATCACTGGCATCACACCTACAGGCAATAGCAAGTAGAATGTCCCTAAAAACATTATCTGCAGGTTTGCAACTCCTAGTGAACATCAAAGCATTCCTCTGCAACCAAATATGGTAGACAGCTTCGACAAAACACATACTCATCAATCTGTATTTGGGTCTAGTCTTCCTGCAGAATCTTGAAATCCAAAGAACTTTAGCATCAAAAGCCCAAGCAATTCTGTTAAACCCAAAAAGACCAAGCAGCTTCATCCAAATGCCCTTAGCATAATTGTTTTTTGGGTGTTTTTTGGTTCCTCGGGAGAGTTACGTCACCAAGACTGATTCCACGCTGCCTGTACCTTCAAAGCACGAAGACTTTGGTTTGTAGGAGCTCCGCCTCTGACGATCAAGTTACTATTGGTCGCAGAAGATAAAAAGGTACGGAAAAGGTAAAAGTGAGATCTTCTCAGATTCCGAGATCAGGTGTTTTCTCTGATGTGAGAGAATATAGGTATGTTGTAATAAATGAAGGTTTCCCCAAAATGGGTGAAATCTCCCTATTTATAGGGTCATTGGAATGCGTGCTCATTAGGTCATTCTGTCCTAATGGGTTGCACAGCTTTTCTCGAGAATTGGGCCTTGAAGGTTTCCATTCCATTTGTCATATGAGGCTGACACATGTCAGCTAGAGAGTGGTCCATGTTGGACCTATCCAAGAATGACACGTTTCCCTCTCTGATTGGGCCACGTGTCTAGGGTTTTTTATCCAAAACATTTGCCCCTCACAAGAGTTACGTGGCATGCCACGGAGCGCCTTTGACACGCGTCGCCCTGTAAGTGGTGAACAGTAACAAAAGGTTCACCTTCGGTTAAAGTGACGGGGATGCCCCCGTTTTCACCCTTCTATAAATAGGGTTTTACCCCCCCCCCCCCCTCCTCCCTCATCTTTGACCATTTCACAAGTTTAGAGAGAGAATTTTCTAGAGAGAGACACTCTGTTACCGCCTGTAGCTATTTTCTAGAAATTTTTCCGTCTTCAGCGTTTGTGGACACAGCCGGTCACCATTTGAGGCAATTTTTCAGAATTTAATTAGAGGTAACCGTCTCTTCTCGTCTCTTCTCTTTCATATTTTTCCGTTTGTATATATAATTTTTCAAATAAAATGGATTCTTCATCGACACACACGGCACAGCCTAGGTCATTCAGTCGGTCTTCTGGTACGGTTGAGTCTAGAACTGGGGGTGCCGTCCCTGAACATTTGGACCTGCTTTGCTCATCCCCAAATCCCTCCGTCTTTGTCTTTATGTAGGACACGATGGCTAAAGTAAAACAGACGACCACCAAGCGAAAAAAAAAGGCGCACTTAGGAAGTACTCGTCGATGAGGTTACTCTGGATGAGGAGTATGAGGGATCGGAAGAGCAAGCAGGCTCTTCGCCGGGTGGCACCCCTTCTAACCCAAGCGATAGAATTTTAGAAGAGGCAGATGGTGAAGGACCCGTCTCTGCCTCTGATCAGAATGACTCGGATTCGAAAGACAGCCCAGAAGCCTCTAACCGGTCTAGATCCGAAGCTTCAAGATCTGGTCAGGCTAAGGCTGGCTATGAGTTTCAGCAGACGACAAAAGGCCCGTCCATGTCCAAACCCACTAAGGCGCACATGTCTGCCTTGGACATTCAGACTTTGAAGTCTACCTTCAGGGCTTTTAAAGACAAATACCCCATTGGGTTTGATTGGGTGATTAGCGTCCCGCCCGCGGATGCGACTGTGGCATGGGATGATGATATTGATAACGCCAATAATTATTTCGGCTTCTATGAGGCTGCTATTAGAGTCGGTCTCCGCTTCCCTCTGCACAGGGGAATCAAGAGAATTTTGAAGGGGTATGAGTTAGGCGTTATGCAACTCACCCCCAACTCATGGATAAACGTATTAAGTTATATTGTCGCCTGTGAGTTCTAAATCATAGAGCCAAGTTTTGAGGCTTTTGCTCATATGCACTACATGAGCCGGGCTCCAGGCGGATGGCGGGCGTGGTATACTTTGACTACACACCCGCAATATATGATGACACTAGACAAGCCGTCTAAGTGGACCGGCTGGGAAGAGAAGTTTTACTCGATCTCCTCAACCTCTTTAGGCCACAACCGGTTCTTACGCCGGTATAATAAGGATCCGGCTTTGCTCGGAAAGAAGAGCGCCCTTCCTCGCATTACGTCTAATGCTTGGGAAAAAATAATTGAGCCGGGATTTTTTGAGACAACCACCACCCGTTTTTGATGATGGGAGTTAGATAATCGTACCCAAGAATTGGGTACCTCACCCGAATTTTCTAAAAGATGAGGCGTTTCTCTCCGCCTGTGGTCTGAGTACCATGTTTGTGGTCTGAGACAACCACCACCCGTTTGGATGATGGGAGGCGTTTTGCAACTCACCCCCGGCTGTCATTGTCTTGATTGTTTTACACTAACTTTTTATAACAAATCTAACCAACCGGTTTCCTTTTGCAGAAGAAGCGCTAAGTATGGTGGACACCAACAAGACGCCTGCCAAATCGGCTGCTCTACTAAGGAAGGAGCAGCTTGAAAAGAGGAAGGCGGCCTTAGACGCTAAAAATGACGGGGTAAGACCCAACTGCAATGCTTTCGTGCCTTGACAAGCATTATTTTTATTTGCCGGTTGTAACCCCTTTGATTGATTTGCAGAGTGGCAATAGCACCTGTTTAGGGTAAAAATACCCTAGACATGTGGCCCAATCAGAGAGGGACACATGTCAAGCCTGGATAGGTCCCACATGGGCCACTCACCAGCTGACACGTGTCAGCCTCGGATATCAGCTAGAATTGCGGCCTTCAAGGCCCAATTCCCGAGAAAGCTGCAAAGCGGCGTAGCCTATTAGGTCAGGATGACCTAATGAGCACGTATCCCCATAACCCTATAAATAGGGAGATTTCCCCCATTTTGGGGAAAACTACATTCATTTCATTACACTACCCTACATTCTCTCTCATCAGAGAAAACACCTGATCTCGGAATTTGAGAAGATCCCACTTTACCTTTCCGCACTTTTTACTTGATTCCAACGCGTTCTAACTTGATTGTCGAAGGTGGAGCTCCAACCACCCAGAGTCTCTGTTGTTTTGCAGGTACAGGCGCCACTAGACCAGTCTTTGAGCCGTAACTCTCTCGAGGGACAAAAACACCCAAAACATTTGGCGTCGTCTGTAGGGAGAGTACCTCTAAGATGGTTCAAGAGTCTGTATCGCCGCCTGAACCCAACCGGCCTAGATGGTTCAAGACCTTGATACAGACAACGACTGTGAAGTCAAAACCCGAGTGGGCCTTGATGGGTCACTCCTCTCTAAACCCATCCGTTCCAAAGACAAGCTGGAAAGAGTCAACAATGAAGCTGGTACCAGCAAGACTGCTGGACCACCGCCTGGTAACACCCAGGCTGCAGAAGGTCAGGCTCTAGTAACCCGAGATGAACTTATGAAATTCATGACAAGTTTCAAGGGAGAAATCAAGGACCTGATCAACAAGAGAACGGCTGGCTCTAACAAGGGTCAGTCGGCCAAGAAGACTCCCTAAGCTGAGAGGAGGAAGTCAGTCAGAGACAGGCAACCTACTCTATATCCAAAGGAGAAGATTACTCCTGCCATTGACTAGACTAAGATCCTTCTGCCCCAGACGGGCAAAAGGAAGGTCATCCGAGTCGTTCAGCCGGATGGCAGTAAGAAAACCTTCACCGATGCTCGACACATCATCGAGCACAACCGGAGTCAGCAGCCGTCTAAGCCAGCCTCTACATCGAGTTTTCCAGACAGCTTCAAAAATACATCCCCAAGCAATTCCCAGTCCTTGCATGAGAGCCACACAGGCGGCCAGTCCTCTGGCCCTCAGATGATTGGGAATGCCCCGTATGTGCCTCAGATGCCATACGGGCAGTACACCCCTCATTTCATGCAGCCGACCCTCTTTGGAGGACAAGCGGCATATAATGTCCAATCCTTTGACTGGCAACTCCGTCTGCTTAAACTTGGTGAACAGACCTCTGCGTTCACCAAGGAGATAACCGAGGCGGCACGCCGGCCAAGGTTAAGAATGTTTTTGTTGGTGCCTACGATGGTATCTCCAACCCTGAGGACCACCTCATGGCCTACTCCAACCTTATGCACATGCAGGGGTTGGAGGATGCTATTTGGTGCCGATGTTTCTCGGCTACCTTGAAGGGCATAGCCCAGCAATGGTTCGAACCTGCCAGCCGGGTGCATTGATAGCTTCAGGAGGCTTGCCTTCCTTTTTGCCTCCAACTTCTTGATGAACATCCCTGCCAAGAAAACAAGTCTTGACTTGAGCACCATAAGGCAGGGAGAGATAAAAGAACTTCGCTCCTATGTCAGATGGTTCAATCTGGTGAGAATCCAGGTTCAAGGGTTGTCTGACGAGGTAGTTTATACAAACTTTTTCAAGGGTCTGAAGGATAGGTCAACCTTTAAGTTTGACCTCGTCCGAAAGAGGGTCTTCACCCTTCAAGAGGCGTTGATAAAGGCGGAGCGCTTTATTCAAGCTACCGACCTCTACTCGTCCAGCCATCAAACAGACTCTAAGAAGTCTGACAAACAAAAAGAGAGTCGGTCTGCTCAACCGACTCAAAAAGCTAATGAGAGAAAAAAAGGAAAGAAGTTTAAGTGGGTGACAAGCCTGATCAACCGTCGAAAAATAAAAAGAAAGAATTCAAACCGTACGTCGTGAGGTACGATTTTAATAAAGACTACCACTCCATCCTCATGGAGATAAAGGACCGGCTGACCATTGAGAAGCCGAATCCAATGAAGAGTTCCGTCCAGTCACGGAACAAAAATAAATATTGTAACTTCCATGAGGAAGTCGTCCACGACACCAACGACTGCTATAGTCTCAAGAGGACGGTTGACCGTCTGGCTGACAAGGGGGTGTTGAAGTCCTATGTCTTGAAGTCCAAAGCGACTGTCAAGACGAATCTGGGGCAGTCGTCTAAGATTGTCCAGCCTACTAGTAGTTCGGACACCGACAAGGATCCGGTCTACACCATAGCAGGCGGATTTGCCAGTGGTGGCCCGACCATCCGCGGCACCAAGGATTATCTGAAGAAGATGATCCACTCAGTTGGTGATGGACAGGTGTCCACCAGTGGCACTTTCCTAGACTTCCTCATCACTGAGAAGGATCGGGGCAAAGTTTGCCGACCGCATGACGACCCGGTCGTCATTGAATGTAAGGTCGCCAACCAGCTGGTTGGTCGGATCCTTATTGACCCTAGTAGCTCATCTTATCTCATCAGCTACAAGTGTCTATCCAAGCTGAATTATAAGCTGGACAATCTGCGCGACGTCTCCCATCCCTTTGTTGGCTTTGGGGGAGGGGTTGTGCACCCAGTCGGGCAAATTGACTTACCCATCCGGCTGGGACAGAAGGGAAAAGGGCGACATATGATCGTCCAGTTCTTGGTGGTTGAAGAGCTGACCGCCTATAACATCATTCTAGGCCGACCCACTTTGAACGAGTGCAAAGCCGTCATCATCCCAGCTCTCATGTTGTTAAAATATGAAAATGATGATGGCTTTGTTGGCTCCCTGAACGGGGATCAGAAGACGGCAAGGGAGTGTTACCTCTCAGATGTCAAACCAACGGCTGCTACAGTCGGCCAGCCGAAGGAGCCAATAGACCTTGACGATGTCAAGGACTCTGACCTAGCCCCACCAGCAGCCGGAAAGAAAAGAAAAGCTGATCAGCTGGTGGAGGTGAAGATAGAGAAGAAATAGCAATCACTGACCGGGGAACGGTCAGATGAACTCCGTCCCCAGCCGGCTGGTGATCATGTTGATATTCCTCTAGATGACAGCCGTCCAGAGCGAACTGTTAAGGTGGGGACGGTCGCTTTTTAAAGCTTGGGTGCAGACTTGCACCTTCTGCTGAAAGAATTCAAAGACATTTTTGCCTTTGAAGTAGAAGAGATGCCAGGCATCAGCCCGGATCTCGCTGTCCACAAACTCGCCGTGGATCCATAAAAGAAGCCCATCCGGCAAAAGAAAAGAAATCATAGCGAAGAGAGAAGTCAGGCAGCAGCTGCCGAGGTCAAAAAGTTGTTAGACGTTGGGTTCATTCAGCCATGTAACTTCCCTAACTAGGTTGCAAATGTGGTGCTTGTAAAAAAGTCGAATGGTACCTGGCGCATGTGTGTAGATTACACTGACTAAAATAAGGCAAGTCCAAAGGACAGTTACCCGCTTCCAAAGATCGACAGCCTAGTCGACTCCATAGCCGGGCATGCCTTGATGAATTTTATGGATGCCTACTAAGGTTTCCACCAGATACCCCTGTGGATAAAAGATCAAGAGAAGACAACCTTCGTCATTTATCAGGGGTTATTTTGTTATACGGTGATGCCATTTGGATTGAAGAATGCGCCGGCTACTTTCCAACGGATGATTAATACAGTCTTCATTAATCAGATTGGGAGGAATGTAGAGGCGTACATTAATGACATGATAGTCAAATCCAAGCTACAGACGGATCACCTTGCTGATCTCCGAGAAACCTTCAACACACTTAGGCGGCATAAGGTCATGTTAAATCCTAAAATATGTGTTTTTGGTGTTGAGTTTGGGAAGTTTCTTGGATTCCTGATTGATCAAAGGGGGATAGAGGCTAACCCCAAAAAGATACAGATGGTAATTGACATGAAGTCACCCCGCACTGTCAAGGAAGTTCAGAAGCTCACCGGTTGCCTGGCTGTGTTGGGGAGATTCCTCAGCCGGTCAGGTGACAAATGCCTTTACTTCTTCCAAGAAATCAGGAAGAAGACTAGATTTGAATGGGGAGATGATGCTGATACGACCTTTTAAAAATTGAAAGAACATTTACACTCTTTGCCAAGGCTTGTTAGCCCTCTGCCAAAGGAGACGCTTTACATGTACTTAACCATCTCAAATCATGCCCTCAGTACTGTTCTCCTTGCTGAGAGAGACGGCATTCAGCTCCCGGTACCCTATGGTTGAAAAATTTGGCCTCGCCCTTTACATGGCTGTTAAGAAGTTGAAACCCTACTTCTTAGCACATCTGATAACGGTCTACACAGACTAACCTCTCAAGCGGCCAATGATAACCTTGGAATCATCCGGTAGAATGCTCAAGTGGGCTATTGAAATGCAAAGTCTTGAAATCACTTACGAACCAAGAAAGGCAGTGAAGGGTCAGGTGTTTGCCAACTTTATTGTCGATATGACAAGGCCGGTTGCTCCGGACAATCCTGATCACGTTTGGAAAGTTTATGTAGACGAGAGTTCTACTATGAACGGCTGTGGTGTAAGTATAATCTGTCAGTCTCCGAAAGGGGGTAAATATGAATATGCACTACGGTTCAAGTTCCAAGCCTAAAACAATGAGGCAGAATATGTAGCCCTGCTAGCCGGCATCCGCATGTGCAAGGCGGCAGGGGCAATAAAAATTGACGCCTGATCTAACTCTCAGTTGGTCGTTAGCCAATACCATGGTGATTATGAAGCCACCCATTCGACAATTATCAAATACCTTCAGGTGGTTAAAGCTGAAGCTGGGACACTTGAAAAATTTAATCTAAGTCAAGTGCCAAGATCTAAAAACAACCAGGTAGATGCATTGTCAAAATTGGCATCCTCCACCTTCTGTGATACGCCTCGGTCGGTCTTCTGGGAAGTTATGGAAAAACGAAGTATTACTGAAGAAGAGCCCATTGGAGTACTTGACCGAAGCTCTACCTAGATGGATGGCATCCGGGCATATTTGACAGACGGCACGCTTCCCGATTCACCCCAGGAGGCAGCCGTATTGAAGAAACGTGCTACAAACTTTGAGATGAGAAACGGAGAACTCTTCAAAGTAGCTTTCCTAAGACCCCTGCTGAAGGTATTACCCTAGAAAAGGGGTAAGAAGTTCTTGAAAAATTGCATGCCAGGTACTGCGCCTCCCATATAGGCGGTAGATTTTTGGACGTCAGAGCCAGGCGGCAGGGTTACTTTTGGGCCACCCTTGGGGCAGATGCCATGAGGATGGTAAAAAAATGTGATAAGTGTTAAAAATTTGGCAAGCTAATCCATCGTCCAGCAATTGATCTGACGGCAATCCACAGCCCCGTCACGTTTGCTAAATGGGGCATGGACATTTTAGGTCCCTATATGCCTTCACCAGGAAAAAAGCACTATATTCTAGTGGTTGTGGATTATTTCACCAAGTGGGTGGAGGCAGAGGCGGTCAAGAGCATCAAGACAAAGGATGTCATCTCTTTCATTTGGAAGAACAACATCACCCGGTATAGGGTACCTAAGTCTATGGTGTTTGATAATGGCCCTCAGTTCGAAACGCCTCAACTCAAGACTTGGTTGGGAGATAAAGGGATCTCACATTATTTTGTATCAATTGGGCTGAAGAATTAATTCATGTCTTATAGGCCATCCGGACAACAGAAAAAGGGGCAACCGGTGAAACCCCATTTCTCATGGTTTACGATGCTGAAGTCGTCTTGCCCATCGAGCATTATGAGCCGACTCTATGAGTCATGCTATACGATGAAGAATCAAACTTGGAGGCCATGCGGCTAGCATTAGACTCGCTCCCGGAATGCAGGGGCAATGCCGCCTTGCGTCATGAGATTTACCGTCTGAGAATGACGTGTGCCTACAACAAACGAGTACACAAAAGGCCCTTGAAAGTTGGGGACTTTGTGTTACGGAAAATGGAGGCAACCGGTAGGGCCAATGAGCATGGAAAGCTAACTCCTAATTGGGAAGGCCCCTACCGGATCTATGAAGAAGTAAGAGATGGCACCTACCGCCTGGAAGCTCCAGACGGCAGGCAGCTGCCTAGAACTTGAAATATAGACAACTTGAAAAAGTACTACTTCTGAGACTTGTAAATTTTTGTAAATGAAAAGCTTATCAATGAAAAAATTGCTTTTTGTTTTCAATTCTGTTATTTCATACATGCGCAATGATTAAGATGTCGACTGTGCAATGCACAGACGGTCAGCTGTCACAATTCTAAAATTAAACTAGGTTAAAAACTTGGTGGCTAAACTAATGTCCAAAAAACATGAGGCCAATGGCCGGATGATACTTATTTTATAAATTCGTCTGCTCCAACATGAGTATGGCATCCGGCGACGCCCATCCGGGTGGAATCGTCGAAGAGAGTATCTCCTATTCCGGGTAACAAAGTGCTCTACCAACGCATACAGACGGAAAAGATTGAACGACCTAATTGGTCAACTCATAGCCGTCTGACCAAAATAATCTAAAGAACGACTAAGCTCACAAAGCCGAATGTCTAACGACATCAGTCGGTTTTCGATTGAAGTTCTAACTTAGATTATTTCCTGAAATTATACAAGTTTACCCAATGGGGCAAAAAGACGTTGAGTATAATTGGATTGCAGATACTCCAGGAGGAGGAGAAGAAGTGTAGTATAACTACTTCTCCGCCTAGGCTGACGGCTACCTGCTTGAATGTTTGGACGGCTGTGTACTTGGTTTGGGGCAATCACTACTGTGATTGATTAACTTAGGAACATCTCATACTCTTTAAAGTATCAAAAGTTCCCAAGCCAATCAATCAGTGAAGTATTGAAACCAATCACGCAGTCAGCGGGGCAAGTACAGCCAGTTTATCAAATGCCGCATGCTACTAAAGAGTTGGGCAAAAATTGCAAAAATTCAAGTATATACGTATGCAAAAATTAAGTGTAAAAATTGAAACAAATTGAACAATCCGACTCAGTCGACAAACTTCATTAATTCAAAACCGGCCAAAAGGTCGGGTGATATTGTTAACCGGATACACATCCAGAGAAAAGCAAGAAAAGAGAAATTGTTAAGTTACCCGACTCCTCAGTCGGTAAAATACAAACATACACGGCTCACAGGTCGGTGAAAACATGGTTAGCATACTGCCGTAGAAAAACTTAGGGCTACTAAGTCTGCTCCTGCTGGTCTTGGCCGGTAGTGAGGTCTGCTTCATTTTGCTCAGGAAGGACTTTAGTTTGGATCTGGTCAACTTGGTCCTCTCCTTTCTCCTCTTCTCCATCAGAAACCTTAATGCCTTGCTTTAAGGCTCACTCCTTGAAAGGAGGTGGAGCCTGCTCCTCTAAGACCTCAGCATCATACACAGCTGTGGCACACTCATACCTCAGCCAGAGATACTCAAAGTCAGATCCTAGGTGAGCAAGATCCCAAGCCATCGTCAGGCGGGCCTCAGTGTCCTTCTCGTTCTCAGCGAACAGCCGATTCTGCTCCTTAGACAGCTCTTCTGAATGCTGGTTCCGCTTCTCAACCATGTCAACCTTGAGCCGGCTTTTCTCACTTTTTAGCTGGAGGTTCTCCTGGTCAGCCGCCTCCAAAGCCTTTAGTTTAGACTTGGCGTTCTTGAGTTCCAACTTTAAGTTGGTGACTTTGGCGTTGGCCTCCTCAACAGCAGCCGTCATGGACTTGACCAGCTCCTCCAGTTTTAAGCTTTAATTTCTATGTCATTCAGTGTATTTTGATATTGAGCAGAGTTTAGAGCAGCTTCGGCCCTTTGTTTAGCATCATTTACCTCTTCTTGCTTCCGCCTGAACGGGGCCTTGAGCCCATCCACCCTCAGCATCGCCTGTGTAATACAGACGGCGAGTTAGAATTCGGACAAGAAGATTAAAATACCTAAAATAAAGTTTAAGGTACCTCAGCAAGCAAGGCAAGGATCTGGTTGAAGTTGACCGCCTACAGCCCTGGCACTTTGTCTTTCTCCGACCTAGTAAGAGTACCGAGCATCCACTTGGCGTATTGCTGGACGTCAGGCCGGCGGCTAGAGACATCTACACCACAAGAAGTACTCTCATAAAGTCAAGCGGCCATAGGGGGTTCAAAGCATTTACTCTTACCTTGGTCCTTAGGCTGGGGAGACCCTCCTTCCCCAACCGCTGCATTACCGGGTGTAGAATTAAGTGGATCACCACTCTTCAACGCCATAGAGGCATCTGGCAATTTTGCAGACAGCCTTGACCTTTCGCTCAAGGCCTTGAGTTCAGTCGGGCCCTTTCCACCGGTTGTGGGCCGTGTAGGGTTCGGCTTAGCAGAAGAAGATGGTTGGGGTGGGTTTTACTTCCCCACCTTAGCCAGGGTCTTCTTTAACTCATCCCCAAGCCGCTTGAAC
This sequence comes from Chenopodium album, assembly GCF_948465745.1. Lineage (NCBI taxonomy): Eukaryota > Viridiplantae > Streptophyta > Magnoliopsida > Caryophyllales > Amaranthaceae > Chenopodium > Chenopodium album. Next base: position 24,336,597 of record NC_137850.1, on the reverse strand, counting down.
ATCTTGTTGATGGTGAGTGACGTGGGGAAAACTATGTCATTGAACTAATCCTCCCTACGGTCAAACAATTTTATAATCACTCAACTACCTAAATAAAAGTATAGAGGTAAGTCAAGGGTCGAACCACTAGGAACGGTTATGTTCAAGTATTTCTAATTAACGCCTAAGCTAGGTCGAAGTCTAAGGTGAAAGGTAGCGCTATTCTACTTCCTAAATCAAGAATCAAACAAATGAAACACTAGGGAATGGGGATCAACATGCATTCATGATAACCAAGCTAATTAGGGAGTCAAGCAATCCAAGCAATGCAAAGACAAATAGTAGGAGCAATTAGGGGCATTCAACTAATCATCCTCACACTCTCTAACATAGATTTCTCTAGTGCTAAACAATATGAAGAAACATAATCAAATACTCAACTAATTATGATCAAATCGATATCAAGTGGTCATGTCAATCAATTCAATCATGCAATCAATGCTAGCAATCATGGTTAGCTACTCCAATCAAACTTATGCAACATGCAAACCTCTATGAATCAATTTAATCACAACACAAGAACTACTCAAATTCCCAAATCAATCTCAATCCATCAATCACACATGTTTACCCAAACCCTAGCAAGTAAACTACTCAAGAAACATCATTAAATCTACTATCAACTATAGAGAACAAGAATCAACAAAACATCAAGAACAAATACTCTAATCAAACATCAAATATCAAAATCAAACCAAACAAACATCAAATTAAACAAAGCAATTGAATGAGATAGAGTTTAGAAATGCTCATTGATAATTAAGATGATCTCCAACACAATTGTCACACTTGCATCTTCAATCTCTCAATCACCATTGAAATTCTTCACTTTCTCTCTCTAAAACTACTCCTAAGCTAGCCTAAACTAGAGAGAGAAGCTCTCAACCTAAGAGAGAGAAAACTATTCTAAAACTAAAGAATTACATGAATGAAGAAAAAAGGAAACCAAAAACTATATAAACAAAAGGAGAAAAGAAGCTTAAAAATCGTAAAAGACCCGGAAACCCGCGCCCGCGGAGAACTAGGCCGCGCCCGCGGAGGAAGACGGAAACCCCGATAGCCGCGCCCGCGGCCCAAGCCCGCGCCCGCGGGGCCAAGGCCCGCGCCCTCGGGACAACCGCGGGTGCTTACTGCCCAAAAACGGCAGTTTTGGAGCTGCAGCAACCCCGCGCCCGCGGGTACTGTAGCCCGCGCCCGCGGAAGAATTTCAGGGCTAACTTCGGAAGGCTGTAACTCTAAATCTATGAATTGTATGAGGGCGTGCGACCTATCATTGGAAAGATCTTTAAGTCTAGTTTCCAACCCAACTTAAATCACATAATTCCGAGTTGTAGAACTTGAGATATGGCCGAAACAATGAACAAAGGTCCTATTTGAAACTTTGCAATCCTTCGTTTTCTTTGTTTCAAACTCGAATTCAATTCCGAAAAGTGCATATTGATGCTAGTGGGTGCTATTTTCAAATTCCATGCATATAGCCCGCGACGTACCTACAAAACAAGACAAAGAAACGGAGAAGCGAGAGAAATAGCCGAGAAATGAATAAAATGATAAGAAAACCATTAAAAGCATGCATTTCTCTACACTAACACAAAATAACACAAATAGAACATTATTCTCTATAAACACGACACAAACGACTAAAAACGAGCATAGAAATATAAAGAAAACATAGCCTAAAGGTGCCATAAATGGCACGGATCAAATTCCCCCAAGCTAAACTTTTGCTCGTCCTCGAGCAAATCAAAATCCAACCCAAGGGAAAAAAGATGACATTATTCAAGCAAAGAAAGAAACAAGAAAACTAGAGAAGATGGGAATATACACTAACTCACTTTCGTAGGAATCACGGTCAATTTTAGCAACTAAAGACAAGCCATTTAAACCCCTAGATCGCCCTAGAGGACGAGTGATGCTCTCGTAAGGGTATCCTAAGAGTTTACCCATAACTCTCATAATAACACAAACAAGGCAAAGCATGAAAAAGAAAACTAAATACAAGAAAAGCAAACAAATGTTCATGAAAGGACTTTTGCAAATGTACAAGCACAAGTGGATGCAAATCTTTCTAAACAAGTAAGGGAGTGCACGTTCCAAGATACCCAAGGTTGATTGAAACATAAATATGCTAAGCATAGGAACTAGCTTTCACAATCCACTTTCATCCCAAACGATCTTACCGCGTTCTTCCTAATAGCTTCAAATCGACCTCAAATGAGCATCCCAATGATTCCACGAAGGAACCGGAAAAAAAAAAGAATTTTTAGGCTACTCGACATCTTGACTTTTGCATCCCCTCTCCCTATTCCTAAAACTCACATTCCTCTCCACCGAAGAATGACTCAACCATTTAGGTCAAAAGGTCTTTCCCCAAGGTTGTAACGTAAGACAATAAGGGTGAAGGTAGGCTAAAAATTTGAAATTTGGTGGTTTTCCTAAAAGTGAAGCAAAGAACGGGCCCTTTCTTAGTATCACAATCAAGTAAACACCAATCCAAACAAAAACACTCACACCCCCAAGCTTATTCAAAGCTATAAATCACAAACATATACACAAAAAGTGTGAGAACGCTTCCCCCCAAGCTTAAATGGAGCATTGTCCTCAATGCTCAAAAAGGGAGAAAACTCACATCAAAATATATTTGAATTTTTTTCATTTTTCACTCTTTTTTTTTTCTTTTTTTTTTATTTAAATAGTGCTTTGTCCTTGCCTCTTTTAGCTTTGGACGGCTTTTTCAACTTTTGCACTTATTTGTCCATGCCTTTTATAATATAGGACGGCTTTTACTCATACTCATTTGCCATTATTCACAAAGAAGAAATAACACAATCTTGCTATCATAAGAACCAAACATTCCAACTTCTCCTCCACAAACTCCATCAAGAATGATCAATTGCTTCACAAAAACCAAGAAAAGAATGAAAATGAAACAAAAGGCCAAAGATCTAAAGATGTGGCTTGAAAAGAAGGTATAAGGCTCAAATGGTTGCAAGAAGGCAAATGTAAACCCAAAAATAAAGATGAAACAAACTATCCTAAAAATGAAAAATACCACCCCGAAAAAGGTGCCTTTGTCCTCCCTAAACGGTTTGGTCTCGGATTCAAGATCTATGAGTCAAGTTTCAAGATTAGGTTTGCAAGAAGTCAAGGATCCATGCCGCTCATACAAGTAAGGTAGAAGGCTTGAAAAACAAAGAACTCACACGGATGTAGCAAAAACTCACTATTGGTGTCAAATCAACTATAGGAAGCAACTACCAAACATGCCACAAACAAGTAGAATCCGGCTTCATGTTCCCACTAGTTCTAACCAACTACCTTAGAATGCTTTATCCTAGAATCAACCAAGCGTACTCTCAAACCGTGCACACCGTTACCATTTAGGAAGAAAAGCATTCAATTATACAAGTCCAAATGTTATTATGTCCAAAACAAGAACAAAACAAAACACATTGCAAATTTTCCTTGATAGAAACAAAAATATTTTTGGAATTTTTCAAAATATAAGAAACATGGAAAAGCATATAGAAAGGTGCATAACATATAAGGATCAACATTTCACCAAACATGATAGAATACCCTCCCCTAAGCTTGAATAAGACAATACACTCAAACATAAATCATATAATCCATGGGAGGGGAAAACAAGGAGATTAATCCAACAAACCAACATATATATGTCCAACATGGCATCATCCACTAGAGAAAGAGCAAGGAAAGATATTACCGGATATTAGGTGGGTGTAAATACCCGCAAATGACCCAATTTTAACCTTTCAAAGCTAATTTCTCAAGAATTGAACCTTGTCTCCATATGCTCGCAAAGATAGGAGTCAACCTTCCTTGATTCTTGAACCAAATCGAAGCACCAAAGTATATCAAGTCATGTACCTAGCAAAAGGCACACAAATATTTCCATGAGAGAAAAATCTATTCTAAAAAGAAAAGGAAAATCTAATCTAAAACACGGGTTACTTCCCGAGAAAGGCTTGCTTAAGGTCCAAGCTTGACCGCTCTAGTAAAATAATATTGCAACGATCGCAAGAGCTTGTCAAATGCACTACTACACATTTCATATGAGAGCAAGTAAGCACATGACAAAAATAAGGCATGCAACAAGCATAGTGCACACCTATGGAGTTGAGAAGAAGTATGCCAAGAAGAAGAAGGAGAGAAGGGAAAAACAAGAATATAAGAAAAAGGAAGAGAAATTAAAGAAAAAGAAGAAGGCATACTCTTCCCAACAAAATATTTTTGGTTGAAAATCCCACCATCATCCTCAAAAGTCATCAAATGAGGCACTTGAGGGACTAAAGGCTTTTCAAGAGGAGGGGATATGAGAAAAGAAGGTAATGACATGGGATAAGAGGGGACAAGATCAAGCTTTCTTGAAAATGAGGTGTAAGGTGAAGGAATAGGAATTGGTTGGTCACTTACACCACTATCCATTGAAACACAAGCTCTCTCATCCAATGAACTCACATCCAAAGGGCTCTCCTCCAACTCATCATCATTCAAATCAAGCTAATTCTCAATCACATCCTCCTCACAAACTTCACACCCTAAGAGAGCTCTCAAAAGCTTCAAATCACGATCAAGGTTCAAAGGAAGCTCATCAAAGGGTTGAGGGTCAAACTTCGGAGGTAGCTCAAAATAATCATGAGAAGTACAATCTCCCTCTAAAAAGGCCTCATCCATCTCAATGGTGGAAAATGTAGAAGAGAAAGGGTCATCAAAGGTGAAAGAGGAGGGCAATGGTTGAAAATTTGAGATAGGAGTTGGAGACTCAACCTCACCAAACACTTCACTCTCATCTTCATAATCATCAAAAGTAGGTTCTACCTCCTCAACCTTATCACATGGAACCTCTTCTTCATCAAAATCGTCTAAGCTCAAGGCCTCACCCTCAAAGAAACCATGGTCATCATACAAAGGAGATGGGGTGGAAAAAGGTTGGTCTTCAAAATTGAGGAATGGGGGAATGAAATTGCAATCAAGGGAGGTGGGTGGGGAAATTGACTCGTCAATTGGTTTTTCAACACTCAAAACCTCTTGGTTCTCATCACCCTCAAACATCCAATCTCCCATGGAAACTACTTCATCCTCCTCATCCTCACTCTCTCTCCTCACAACTTCTCCACGCTTCAAAAATTGCAATGTCCCATCCTTCTTAACTTGAATTAACGTTTCCTCAAAATTAAGAGAAACCAACCATTTTAGTTTCTCTTCAACTCCATTTAAAGGGTCAATGGAACGAAATTCAAATTGGGAAGGAGGTTTAAAGTGCAAACTCTCTTTAGGAACATCCATCTCTACACCCTTTTCCTCACTCATAGGCTCTCTAACATCCTCCTTGCATACTTTGGAGCTCTCAAAACAATCATCGTCATCATCTTCCATATCTACCAATGTGGTAGAAACTTCATTCACATTCAATATTAATGACAATTGACTCTCCATCTCATCATTCTTCCTAAAAACAACCTCATTACTCTCTTCCAACTTTTTCAACATTTCCATTTGGCTTCTTACAATCTCCAAATATCTCATCTCATTTGGTTCCAAATTAGAATTCATCTCCAATTTTCTCAAAGAACCGCCAATTTGATTATAAGAAGACTCAAAGGTAGGGTCTAAAGATTGGAAAGATGAAGAGCATTGAGGAGCATCATGGGGGAAAGAATTATGTTCAAGCATGCAAAGATCAACATTAGAAATATGAGTGGCATCATCAAATCGGGGAATGGGGGCACAAGTAGGCATGCAAGATTCATCATTCATGGAACATGGACCATGACAATCATCAATGGAAACATTTGAATAACCATGACCACGATCATAACTATCTCTAGCAAACCATACATAAAAGTCCCAAGCATCATTGATTGACAATGCCCGAAATCTAACATTAAACATGCTCTCAACAATGTCTCTAGTTTTCTCATTCAAATTATGATAACAAATCTCGCAAGCCTCCCAAATATCCCAACCATGGTAACTAATGAAGTTCTCTAATCTATTAAAGTACACCCAAAGTGGCTCATCCTCTAATTGAGGAAACGAGAAATTTTCCATTTTATACAAAACAAGCAAAAATCAAATAAAAGAAAAGTATACACAAAGACCTAGACTCAAGCAATTAAACACACTCAAACATAGACACCGTTCCCCGGCAACGGCGCCATTTTGACGTTGGGAAAACTATGTCATTGAACTAATCCTCCCTACGGTCAAACAAATTTATAATCACTCAACTACCTAAATACAAGTATAGAGGTAAGTCAAGGGTCGAACCACTAGGAACGGTTATGTTCAAGTATTTCTAATTAACGCCTAAGCTAGGTCGAAGTCTAAGGTGAAAGGTAGCGCTATTCTACTTCCTAAATCAAGAATCAAACAAATGAAACACTAGGGAATGGGGATCAACATGCATTCATGATAACCAAGCTAATTAGGGAGTCAAGCAATCCAAGCAATGCAAAGACAAATAGTAGGAGCAATTAGGGGCATTCAACTAATCATCCTCACACTCTCTAACATAGATTTCTCTAGTGCTAAACAATATGAAGAAACATAATCAAATACTCAACTAATTATGATCAAATCGATATCAAGTGGTCATGTCAATCAATTCAATCATGCAATCAATGCTAGCAATCATGGTTAGCTACTCCAATCAAACTTATGCAACATGCAAACCTCTATGAATCAATTTAATCACAACACAAGAACTACTCAAATTCCCAAATCAATCTCAATCCATCAATCACACATGTTTACCCAAACCCTAGCAAGTAAACTACTCAAGAAACATCATTAAATCTACTATCAACTATAGAGAACAAGAATCAACAAAACATCAAGAACAAATACTCTAATCAAACATCAAATATCAAAATCAAACCAAACAAACATCAAATTAAACAAAGCAATTGAATGAGATAGAGTTTAGAAATGCTCATTAATAATTAAGATGATCTCCAACACAATTGTCACACTTGCATCTTCAATCTCTCAATCACCATTGAAATTCTTCACTTTCTCTCTCTAAAACTACTCCTAAGCTAGCCTAAACTAGAGAGAGAAGCTCTCAACCTAAGAGAGAGAAAACTATTCTAAAACTAAAGAATTACATGAATGAAGAAAAAAGGAAACCAAAAACTATATAAACAAAAGGAGAAAAGAAGCTTAAAAATCGTAAAAGACCCGGAAACCCGCGCCCGCGGAGAACTAGGCCGCGCCCGCGGAGGAAGACGGAAACCCCGATAGCCGCGCCCGCGGCCCAAGCCCGCGCCCGCGGGGCCAAGGCCCGCGCCCTCGGGACAACCGCGGGTGCTTACTGCCCAAAAACGGCAGTTTTGGAGCTGCAGCAACCCCGCGCCCGCGGGTACTGTAGCCCGCGCCCGCGGCAGAATTTCAGGGCTAACTTCGGAAGGCTTTAACTCTCAATATATGAATCGTATGAGGGCGTGCAACCTATCATTAGAAAGCTCTTTAAGTCTAGTTTCCAACCCAACTTGAATCACATCAATCTGAGTTGTAGAACTTGAGATATGGCCGAAACAATGAACAAAGGTCCTATTTGAAACTTTGCAATCCTTCGTTTTCTTTGTTTCAAACTCGAATTCAATTCCGAAAAGTGCATATTGATGCTAGTGGGTGCTATTTTCAAATTCCATGCATATAGCCCGCGACGTACCTACAAAACAAGACAAAGAAACGGAGAAGCGAGAGAAATAGCCGAGAAATGAATAAAATGATAAGAAAACCATTAAAAGCATGCATTTCTCTACACTAACACAAAATAACACAAATAGAGCATTATTCTCTATAAACACGACACAAACGACTAAAAACGAGCATAGAAATATAAAGAAAACATAGCCTAAAGGTGCCATAAATGGCACGGATCAGTGAGGGGGATGGATTTGCTGTCACCCTGCAAAACCAGGCAAAGGGGTTACAAACGGAACAACGAAAAATTACAAGATAACATGGCAGGCGGCGCTTACCCCTTCATTTTTGGCATCTAAGGTCGTCTTCCTTTGCTGAGCCAGCTCCTTCCTCAACTGGGCAGCCGGCTAGGCAGGCGTTTTGCTGGCGTCCACCATCTTTAGCGCTTCTTCTGCAAATAACAGAGGAAAAAAGTTAAGTATAATAACAAAATGGTTAGTGTATCAATAGAGGCGGTACATAGCCGGATGTATAGCAGGTCTTTTAGGAAGTCCGGATGGGGTATCCAATTCTTGGGCACGATTATGTGAGTCCCATCATCCATAGGTTCGGTGGTGGTCTCAAAAAATTTCGGCTCCATTATCTCCTCCCAGGACTTAGACGGAATGCGAGGAAGAGCGCATTTCTTTCCAAGCAAAGCCGGATTTTTATTGTACCGGCGAAGAAACCAGTTGTATCCCAAGGTGGGCGAGGAGATTAAGTAAAACTTCTCCTTCCAGCCAGTCCACTTTGAAGGCTTGTCCAACGACATCATATACTGCGGATGTGTTGTCAAAGTGTACCGTGCCCCAAATCCGCCTGGGGCCCGGCTCATATAGTGCATGTGAGCAAAAGCCTCGAAGGTAGGCTCAAGGTTTTGGAACTCACAGGCGACAATATAACTTAATATATTTATCCATGAGTTGGGGGTGAGTTGCCAGACGCCTAACTCATACCCCTTTAAAATTTTCTTTATTCCCCTATGTAGGGGGAAGCGGAGCCCAGCTCTAATAACGGCCTCATAGCAGCCGAAGTAATTATCATCATTTTCAATGTTACTCTCCCAGGCAACCGTTGCCTCGACAGACGGCACCTTTATGCGCCAGCCGTCCCCTATAGGATGCTTATCCTTAGAAGCTTGAAAGCTACTCTGCAAGGTAGCAATGTCTCGAAGGGACATGCCCGCCTGTGTAGGGTCGATCACAGATGGTTCCCTAGCCGGTTGCTGATAATCAGTCGCAACATCCTCATGATCAAAGCTAGAAGCCTCTGACCCAGATCTTTCGGCGCCCTCTTCCCCACCTGCCTCCTCTTCGGACTCACTACCAGAGGTGGTTTCCTTGCCGCCTGACTCTCTTAGAATCCCATCACTGGGAGTGGAAGGGGCGCCGCCCTGAGAAGAACTTGCTCGCTCTTTCGACCCCTCATACTCCTCATCCGGAGTAATTTCATTGTCGGGCACTTCTAGAGCACGCCATCTCCTTGGCTTAGTAGCCGTCTGTTTTACTCTGGCCATCGTGTCCTATATAGACACAGAGACGGAGGGATTCGAGAATGAGCAAAGCAGGTCCAAAAGTCTAGAACAGGCTGTTAGGGTTTGGTGAGTTCGACTCACCGCGGAAACAAACCCAAAACCAAGACCGCACTCGCAATAAATAAAACCATAAACATAATTAACTTAAAGACAAGATTATGATAATAATTATACCTTTGACGCGTGCTTCGCCTGACCTCGAGGGGCTCTTACTTCGAAAGCTAGCCTTGAAAATACGACGACCTCCAACAGAAGTCCACCCACAACTCGAACACCGACTAAGTCCAATGCCTTGGAGTTAGCAAGGCCCGACCGAAACCCGAGTAATTGAGTTCAAAGGTTTTCACAATGGTGATGCCTTTTTCAACTCTTGAGTTCAAAGGATTTCACTACTAGTGATGCCTTTTCCAACTCTTACTCAAGTGATTTTCCCAATACCCCAACTTGGGTATTTATAGGGAAATGCAAGAGTGTGAAAAGCTCTCCCATCAATGTGGGAGAATTTGATTTTCCCATTTTATTTTAAAGCTAAAATAAAATTAATAATCAAACTAGTAATAAATCAACAAGTGGCAAGCATACAAGGAGGAGTAGGTGAGGACCATTTGGAGGAGGGGGGGACCAAACTTGCCCCCCACTCATGCCCCCATAATCGGTCACCTTCCTTAACTCTCCTCCATTTGAGTTGCGCCACATGGCAACTCACTTGGGCACCCTTGGTTGCCTTGTGGGCTGCCATGGGGTGGTTGTGAGGCTTCGGCCCACCTCACTTGCGCCCAAAAGCGTGGGCTGCTAGCTGCTACGGCCTAGCAAGCCACGCACCAAGTGTGCGGGCTGCTAGCTGCCGCATGCTAGCATTGCCACGCACACTTGGTGCTGGTTGCTAGCTTTTGCCGCGCCCCTAGCACTCGGTTTTACCGATGCTAGGGGTATTTCAGTCATTATTGATTTATTATTATTTTTCACGTCTCGTCTTTTTACTATTTTCGACTCGACTTCCGACACTCGGTTTCGACACTCCAAGCTCGAATTTCCAACGTCTAAATATTAATTACTCGGTCGACTTATTAATTTATTCCTAATTAATTCGTCGCTTTGGCTCGTTAGTTGCTTGGGTGTGACCCGAAGGGTTCAGCCAAGATTAAGCTGTAATATTAATTATGCATTAATATTACTGATCGGAAGCGGCCTCCACCCAGGCATTCCGATCACTTGACCTCACTGAAAAATTAGCTTTCTTATAATTCCGAACCCCCTATCAGAATAATACACTTGTTCAAAGGCTATTCTTTTCAATCTCCCACTTGTCCTTCCGAACAAGTGTGCTTTTAGTGTATAGCTCTTTTCCTATGTCGCTTAATGCCTCTTCATGAACTATAAGGTAAGATTAATTTGTCATCCTTATTACGTCCAGAAGTGTTTCTCGATTCCGAGTCTGACTGTCAATAAACAGATGATTTCTAAAATCCATTCAAGCACAGCCATGCATTTTACAGTCTCGCTCTACGAGAGGCCTTGTAAACAACAAAGACATCTTCCCTACTTTAGTAGGGGGACATTTCCAGTCTTGTAATGTAGCTTCTCTTACTGAGAGGACCTAGCCACCTGAGTGATGATGTTATAATCCCCTATAACGGCAGACGTTTGACAATCATCAAAGCGGACTAGTACTCAAACAAGAAAGCTCACAATACTCATGGTCAAGGAAAAAGGTTCCAATAGCAATAATGAGAAGTATACTTATGACGATTTTTAATCTCTTAAAGTATTCTCATAGGTCGATCCAGTATGGTTCTACACCAATACCTGTGCAAATGATTCATGACAATCATGTCCTTGTAGCACAAGAAACGGTGCTATAAATCAAACTACACACTAATCTCAAATGGTCATTAATCGTCCATCGTTTAAATGACCTCGATTAGGGATAATTTTCGATTATAACATTCAATGTTCACTTAATAGGTGTTTCCTTACCAAGACTGGTCTTGATACCCTACTTTGAATATTCCAAGAATCGAATGGACTCATTATTTAATTCTAAACCACAATTAAATAGTCAACGGAGTGATTTAAATCGCATGAAAAATTTAATTACTCCAAAATTGAATGGCTCATCATAGTGCTTTACATTAAAATTGTCCAAAATTAATTAAAACACTAAAATTAGGAAATCAAAGCCAATCTTTAATGTGCTTGATTCCCATTGCCTCAACGTGCTTGTTGTGCTTCACTTGAGGCAAAGGTTTAGTCAGTGGATCGGCTACATTGTCATCCGTTCTAACTTTACAAATTCTGATTTCACCTTCTGATTTCCATTCTCGAATCATGTGAAACCGCCGCTTGACATGTTTGACCTTCTGATGTTCTCTTGGCTCTCTGGCCTGAGTAATAGCTCCATTGTTGTCACAATAGAGGTCTATTGGACCCTTGATGAAGGGTACAACACCAAGTTCACCAATGAACTTGCGAATCCAAACTGCCTCCTTAGCTGCCTCAGATGCTGCTAAGTATTCGGCTTCAGTTGTAGAATCTGCAGTTGTGCTTTGCTTAGCACTCTTCCAACTAAACGCTCCTCCATTGAGACAGAATATGTACCCAAACTGTGTATTGAAGTCGTCTTTGTCTGTCTGGAAGCTTGCGTCGGTATAACCCTTAACAACTAATTCATCTCTGCCTCCATAGACCAGGAATTTATCCTTGTTCCTTTTCAGGTACTTAAGGATATTCTTGGCTGCAGTCCAATACGCCTCTCCTGGGTCTGATTGGTATCGGCTCGTAGCGCTCAAGGCATACGATACATCTGGCCTAGTACATATCATGGTATACATGATCGATCCAATTACCGAAGCATATGGAATATGATTCATCCTTTCTCGCTCATCAGGTGTCTTAGGACACTGCTTCTTGCTTAGGGTTATGCCATGTAACATGGTTAGGTGACCTCTCTTGGTCCCTTCCATTTGGAAACGAGCTAGTACCTTATCAATATAAGTACTTTGACTCAATCCTATCATCCTTTTCGATCTATCCCTATAGATCTTGATGCCTAGTATGTACTGAGCCTCTCCCAAGTCTTTCATTGAAAAACATTTTCCGAGCCAAGCCTTTACAGACTCTAATAAAGGAATGTTGTTTCCAATGAGTAATATGTCATCGACATATAAGACTAGGAAGGCGATGTCACTCCAACTGACCTTCTTGTAAACACAAGATTCATGTGGATTCTTGATAAAAACCAAACTTACTGATGGCTTCATCGAATCGCAGATTCCTTGCTTTAATCCATAAATGGACTTCTTAAGCTTACATACCTTTCCAGCGTTGTTTTGGTCGACAAAACCTTCAGGTTGTGTCATATACACAGTTTCTTCCAAAATACCATTTAGGAAGGCGGTTTTGACGTCCATCTGCCATATTTCATAGTTGTAATATGCAGCAATCGCTAGGAGGATCCGAACGGATTTAAGCGTTGTGACTGGAGAAAAGGTTTCATCGTAATCAATACCATGAACTTGTCTACAACATTTTGCTACCAATCTAGCTTTGTAAATGAATACATTTCCATCTTTGTCGGTTTTCAACTTGAAAATCCGCTTACATCCGATAGGTGTGTAACCTTCGGGTAAGTCAACCAAGTCCCAGACTTGATTTTCAAACATGGAATCCATTTCAGATCTCATGGCCTCTTGCCATTTAGCAGAGTCGGTGCTTGCCATCGCTTGCTTGTACGTTGCCGGTTCATCTCCATCCATGATCAAGATGTCCTGATTCTCGGTTAATACTAAACCAAGATATCTATCAGGTTGAGATCTCGGCCTTAGACCTACATAGGGTAATGGACTGAGCATTTGCATTGTCGGTTCGACTTTTCATATTTTGATCACTTTGACTTTTGTCAACAGATGCTATTTGAGCAATTTGACTGTCATTCTGACTTTGTTGCTCATCCTCACGAACTTCGTCGAGTTCGATTTTCCTCCCACTTGTCATTTTGGAAAGGTGCTCCTTCTCCAAAAAGACATCATCGCGAGCAACAAACACTTTGTTCTCCGATTGGTTGTAGAAGTAATACCCTTTGGTTTCTTTTGGGTAGCCCACAAAGTAAACCTTATCAGAATTGGGATGAATTTTGTCAGAAATCAATTTCTTGACATATACTTCGCATCCCCATATCTTTAGTAAAGACAACCTAGGAGGTTTCTTCGTCCATAACTCGTATGGAGGCTTTTCTACAGCTTTCGATGGAGCACGGTTCAGTGTTAGTGCCGCAGTTAAAAGTGCGTATCCCCAGAAAGAGATAGGAAGATCACTAAGACCCATGGTTGATCGTACCATGTCTAACAAGGTTCAATTTCTCCATTCGGATACTCCGTTCCATTGTGGAGTTCCTAGAGGTGTTAGTTCTGAAAGTATGCCATGATCTTTCAAATGGTCATCGAATTCTTGGCTCAAGTATTCACCACCTCGATCCGATCAAAGGGCTTTGATTTTCTTGCCAAACTGATTTTCAACTTCACTCTGAAATTCTTTGAACTTGTCAAACGATTCAGATTTATGCGACATGAGGTAGACATAGCCATATCTTCTGTAATCGTCTGTGAAGGTGATGAAATATCGATGTCCATTTCTTGTGGCGGAGCTCATTGGTCCACATACATCGGTATGTATTAGACCCAATAAGTCACCGGCCCTTTCTCCCAACTTGGAGAATGGTTGCTTAATCATCTTACCTAATAAACATCCTTCGCAATTCTCAAAAGATTCTAAATTGAAAGAGTCAAGAACGCCTTCTTGTAGAAGCCTCTTGATGCGTTTGATGTTAATGTGCCCAAGACGACAATGCCACAAGTAAGTTTGATTTGACTCCATGGTCTTAGCTCTTTTGGTATCATAATAAACTATCTTGTCTAAACACATAAAAGTGTCCTTTCCATAAATATGAACAAGAGATGAAACAAAGTCTTGTGATCAAGGTTAAAATGACGTCCAACATCATGAGATCAAAGTATGGTAGATAAAACTCAACAAGTTTTAGAATTTAGACAAAACACATGAGATTACAAGCTTTCTTTGGATAGATTATCTTCATCTTCCACTTGTGTACTCATGTCCACTTGAAAAAGCACCGCTCACTTTGTTCCTGAAACAGGAGCATAAAGTGAGTCAATTTTCCGGAATCTAATACCTTATAAATTGCTTGTATTCAAGTGTTAAGATGATACTTGAGATTGAGGCTGCTTTTCCTCTTGCCTCATCTTCCAGATACTCGCTACATTCTCTTTTGTAGTGACCTTGCTTACTACAATAGAAGCAGCGCATCTTAGCCTTGTTCTTGAACTTCTTCTTCTTGGGCCTTAGAGCAACCTTAGCAGCCTTGCAAGAATAGGTTTTCTGGAGCTCTTGGACAACTTCCTTGTAGGATAGTTTATCCCAATTGTTGGTAAGTTGCATCTTAATTGAAATGTACCCCGAGTGGAGTGAGCTTAAAAGCATATGAGCCGCTTGCTCATCCTCCACCGGCCTACCAATCAGTTCCAGATGGTTAAAATAACCTTGTCATCTTTTGCACATGGGCTTGAAGCGGCATCCCGGGTCTAAGTCTTGCACTATAGACCCTAGCCCATACTTCTTGCCTCTCTTTGCTGAGACAACAATCTTGCGGTGGCTTGATCCTCATGTTAGATAGTGACCTAGTCACTTCCTCCACAAATCCATCATAGTTGCCCCTGTCGCTCTTTGTGACCCTCAGATTGACCACATCTTCTAGAGCCTTGAGGAGTACATCCGGAAGGTAGTTGGAGAATTTCTTCTTCCACTGTTCCGGAATGGAGTTTGTCATGAGTCGCGAGACTCTCTTGCCATTATAACTCCACTCCTCATGAGCCTCATCGCTCATAACCCCTTTTGAGTAGAAACTCGGGATGGGTGTATCCAAGATATGCTCTAGGTAGCAATTGCAGAGGGTCATACGGAGTTCTTCTTCTCATTCCTTGAAGTTCACCAAATTTAAGCTAAGTAGTAACTTCTCGGGAAGATCTGGGAATATTAGATTGTTGTTGATAGTTGAAGACATGATTCTACAATTGAAAGAATTTTAATGAAAAATCATTCATGATGCTTAAATAAGATTGAATTTAATTCATGCATATTTCAAACTTATTTAACGTTTTATTTACACATAAAATTGTCCCTATTTTGTGAAAATAAGTCGATTCCAAGATCCAAGGAAACAAAGAGTGGCTAAGCATGCTTTGGCTTGTCTTAGCACTCAATCTCCCAAGGTAAGCAACGCTTTGCTAATGGCTCCAAACCACTCTTGGTTGAATAAATCGTCGCATCCAATGCTCTCTCAACAATTTATTCACTTTGCCACGATATGTTAGGACTCCATCACTCATATCGTTGAGTACAACCAAAACCAACTTGCATACCCGGTATGCCTTATGAGTCTAGGGAGTAATAGTGATGCCTCGCTTTGGCATAGCCCATCACTACTCTCAATAGGTCGATAACTATACTACAAAAAGCGTGCTTTTTAGACGCTTTTCAGCCTTTTTTTCGACACATAAAAGCGTCGCAAAAATCTTTCTCGACACTTCTTAAAAGCGTCGAAAAAACGTGAGTCAAAAATTTTACTAGACACAAAAAAGCGTCGCGAATTTCGACGCTTTATTGTGTCCAAATTTTTATACGAAGCGTCCCAATTTGCCACAATTGCCGCACTTTCTTAACTTCGGCGATGCTTTTTCACGTCAAGAATCTTAAAATTGGTGACGCTTTTCCATGTCCAAATCTTCATACATTTGCTATTTAACATTTTGGCAACACTTTTTCCTGTCCATATTTTCTAATTTTGGGACGCTTTATCTTGTCCATTTTTTAAAAAAAAATGTCTAGAATACGAAAATAAAATATTTCATCACTAATAATTATTTCTAATATACTAATATTACAAAAAAAAAAAAAAAAAAAAAATACATGTATAAAAAATTTATGCCAAATTTATTTTATTACATATAAATATATTATAGCATATGTGTACAATATCTCATAGTAATGGGTTTTCTATTACAACAAGTACAATTCCAACTTATGCTTTATTCATGACTACTTGTAGTGAAACAAATTCGGAATCACTAATTGAAATCTTTAAATAGCACAATTCTCTCATGTCCCAGCTGCTTTGCCATCTGCACACCCATTCTAGAAGCTGCCACCTCAGCTTGTTCAACACCCCACCAAGCCTTCAACCTTCTAACAGCCGCAACCACAATGCACCCTGCATCATCCCTTAACACCACGACCCAACCCAATCTGGTTTCCCGCAGCCATATTAGCATCAGAATTTATTCTGATCGCACCAGAAGATGGCAGCCTCCAATCACAAAAAACAAATTAAATACCAAAAACAAATTATTAGAGGTGGACCAACTTTGATAGCATCTACTTTAAGTGGAAAGAATTAAATAAGAGGCAAACCTTCCAACATGCTGAGAATATATATGGTGCATTAACGATGTAATAAGTATCACTCTTCTCTGGATAGTTCAAGTCGTTGATAGTTGTTATTACAGTCAGCAGCTGCAAATGAACAGAAGCAATAAAATGAGTGTCGGTCGCCACATTTAAGGTAAGAAACAATCAATTCAACATTTTGTATAAAGCAAAGAAGAAGGTAACAAAATGAATAGAGAACCGTAAAGAACAGATTTGAAGAAAGAGAAAACAGGAAAAGATGGAATGGAACAAAAAGGGCAGGTGTGGGGGACTTGGGAGGGTATATTATTCTTTATACTGAAGATGAGATTCCAAGGATATGTTCCCATCGCCAATTAATGGCATAGAATCTATGTAGCTGTTCCCACCAATTTGGACTAAAGTTGGTAAAGGTATAGTGAAGTGTTGAAATGATGAGATTTCGAGTGAAGTGAAACAACTTCCAACCAAAACAAAGGGCAAAGTCTAGACAATTTTTTTACGTCAAATGTGTAGTCCGATATCAAATCAAAGGAACCAATCAAGTGGAAAGACAATTGATATTTTATCCACACTCCCTAACTTGGGTCTTAGTTTAAGCCAAAGCTAATTTACATAATTAAGTAAATTAAAGCTTTGATCCATAGTAATATGAAAAAATAGTCAAATAATGATAAGGAGCAACAAATGCAGGAATGTTTGGAAAGTGTTTAAAACCCCTATAGACAAATTATTAGTCTTCTCCAGCTCCGATCATTTCACAATTTTCTCCTCTACATAACTTACAGGATATTAATGGGACAATGAAAGAATTGAATAGAGAAACATTAATGGTTTAAAAAGATACCTTTATTTGATTAAGGGCTGATAATTTTAAGCCAGTCATATCAAGCACCTTGATGCAGCTACTAATCAATTGTCCACACTTCTGTGATGCCATTGGCTGCAGAACAAAAATCAAAAAGTCCTTCAGATATAGAAAAACGCATATATGCTCCACATGAATACACCCATACAAGCATCTATTCATACTCAAATACTCACCATTACAACACGGTCTTTGTATTCATTCATTTGGATGTGTGACTGCACGTAGTAGTGGACCTACAGAAAGAAATGTGATGCAAATAAGAAATATTAATAGTATTATATACAAGAGTAACAAAGTATAGAAGTTAAAAGCAGAGAGATCCTTTTAAGCCAAGCAATATGTTTTGAACAATCACAACATTACACCTTTTTTAGCCAAACAGACAAGATTTTTCCCTACCATTCCAAGCAGCATGCCATGGCAAGAAACAGAGAACCTATCCAGGAATACCTAATCTTACAATCAATCATCAGTAATTTAGAACAGTCTAGTGAAGCTGAAAAGAAGAAAACTGCCAGACTGCCCGTGGAACATCTTGTGTTTCTGATCTCAGTGACTAATAACTCAGTTCAACTATATCAATGACTATACCAGGGCAAACAGAGTTTATCCAGAACATTAAAATAGCCAAAGTCCCAAAACATGAAGCATTAATCATCCACAAAACTAAATCAGTCTAATGAAGCTGGCTGCACAAAATACAATAGCCCATGGGACATCTTGATCGCAGTTCAATTATTTAATTAAGTGTCGAAATTCGATTCTTTTTTTTATTTTTTTTCTTTGCATTTATCGTAATGCAGTAGTTGACACTGCAAGAGAAAAGATACATATAAAGCAACTCAGTCCCCTAATTATCATTCAACACACTTTCTAAATGGTAAAAAGGGCCAAAAAGTGATTAACTTACGGATGCTTTGTCATATGTACTATGCCCCACACCGACAGCAATAACAGGCATACCCTGATAAACACAGAAACCACCTTCAGTTGAAATAATACAATTGCAATTCTGTATTGAGCAGTACCAGAAGCCAAATGCACCCAGAGGATATAGATGAAGGTAGTTTACCTCTTTTGAGTAGCCTGAAAGTCATACAAGCTGAGAGTCACACACTTTTCGGTACAGCTCCGCAGGAACTATTGGTTTCTGGGCAAATGAAATTACTGGATTAGAATGTTAGATCATACATACAGGCTCCTCATGATAATCCACCCCACATATAAAGACTCAAACTTCCTAAAAGACATTAGTGAATAGTGACTCAAAAGAGAAATTTTAAGAAATCACAAAAAAAAAAAAAGGCAAACTTGAAAGAAGAGAGAAGGAAGTCAAGAGACATGCAAATCCAATAGTAAATTCAGAGCAAGAGATCGATTTTGAACCTCATTAATTAATATTTAAATTTAGATAGCCATTTTCAAATACCAGATTTGATTAATTGGACTTTGATTCAAACAAAAAAACGAGTTTAGGGTTAATAACAAACCTAATTTCATGTAAAGAAAGCGAAAACTGAAAGAGATAAAGCAAATCAAGAATCAAAAACTACCAATGTGCACCAACTCAGACGATTAAACACTATCTAAACCCAAAATCACACAGATGTAAACAAGAATAAACAAAAACATCTCTAATTTAAAAAAAAAATATATATAAATTGAAGAATAAAATCACCTAACCTTCTCCAATACCCCAGACTTCTGCAAAATCAGCAATAGAAGGTCTCGCCATGGATCTCGACTTCGTAACTCCAAGGTTTTTCACTAATCCTTCTGCACAAAATAATCGAGCAATTTGGGGATCTAAGAGTATATTCAAATGAAAATTTTAAAAAAAAATTGGGTAGAAGAAAATCACCACCATCAGCCTTAACGCGTGAAGATATGCAACCAATCCTACCAAGGCCATGGCAGAAGATCCGAGTGAAGAAGACGATTGAAGAGGGAGAATTGTCATTGAGGGCTAGGGTTTTAGACTTTCAGTTATTGGGGAGAAGATATACGGGAAGGAGTGGGCATTTTACCCCAACTCTTTTTAATCTATATCTATATCTATATCTATATTATTAAAACTCCAAGACAAGGAGTGTCATTTTGCTATTTGTTCCTTCTTTTTTGTTATTTCGCCACATCACTTTAAATTTTTGCCACATCACTTTTGCTATTGTAGTTAAATATGCTTGATTTAATTTACACTTTAGAATAATGATCAATTGAAATATTGATTCAACTTTAAAGAAAGAGAAGATTTTACTTGCAAACCAATAGACTAGCCATTATTAGTAATTAGTTTTGTCATAATTAAATAATTAAAATGTTTTTAAATTGCTTTGACCCATTTAATTTGTAAAATATGTAACCAATATGTATTCAATATATTTATCCCTATAAATTAACTATCCAAGGAAATGATACACTAAACATTCTAAACCTCTTAGAGAAACATTTTATTACTGGGTCAGTATTGTGTTAGGTGAGTATTTGTTTACTCTACCTTACATGGCATGCAATGGATATATTTTGCATACTTAACTCATATTTTTTTACACATTTAATAAATCACCCTAAATTAATTATGGCCTGATGATGGTGCAATATGTAGGATTTGCTATAAGTAGCATTTTGGTTTGATGATTGTGCAGGATTTGCTATATATTAATACGAGATTCCATTGGTTGATTTTCTTTATATATAATTCACTCAAAAGTTAGTGCGTGTAATTTTTTTTATTATTTACTATTTATGCCCAAGGGTTGAATATTGATTTGATGATTCATTTGTGCATCCAATTTGAAAATGATATTACATCTTTTTTTTAAAAAAAAAAAACAATATAATCATATAATGCATGCAATTATTTGTCATGTAATTGAATATGAAGAAGAGAAACAAGCCCGGGGCATTGCCCGGGTCACTAACTAGTTTGTAGACTAATTATCATGTGCTTTGCACATGACTAGTATTCTAGACGCTTTTTTACGTAGCCAATAAGAGGGGACGTAAAAAAGCGTCCAAAAAACACGGGAATTTAACTTTTTACTCAACGCCCTTCCCAAGGCGTCGAGCCTTAAGCGTCTATAATTGATGGGTTTTGTAGTATTATAAAGCCCTGTTCTTTTGAGCTTTTGGGCAGAGCAGAGCAGAGCAGATTTCAGGATAGCAGAGCAGAGTCGAGCCGAGCAGAGCAGATTTCAACATTATTATTAATACTATTATTAATGTTATTATTATTATTATTATTATTATTATTAATGTTATTATTAATGTTGTTATTATTATTATTATTACTATTATTATTAATACTATTATTAATGTTATTATTATTAATGTTGTTGTTATTACTATCACTATTACTAAGTGCATATACCATTGATTTAGGTGAGTGAAAACATAAATATATGTATACCATGTTTAACATATGTTAATAGTAAAAAGATAAAAGACAACGATTTACTTATATTTATTTCACAAAAATTTTAAAATAAAATGATTTAATGAGTAATAATGATTTTACTTATAAATTTGTCTTAATCATATATTTAATACCCTAAATATAATAATGATATACAAAGTACTACTTGAAAACAACCTCTTTTTTTTAATTCTTGAATTGTATGGAAAGATTTGAAAAATAATTCAACTCAATGAACTAACAATCAATACCCACATACATATAATGTTTCTACACATTGTGATTCTAATATCAAATGTTTATAAAAGAAATTGTTAATATTATTATTTATTTTTTTTTGAAAGAATTGTTATAATTATTAGAAATTATTAATTAATAATATTATTAAATATTAATTCTTAATAGTTTGAATTATTAAATATTGATAATGATAACTATTATTATTAATTATTATTATGATTAATAAATATTAATTATCATTAATATTAATAATTATTAAAATTATTGTATTAATAATTATTATAATTATTCAAAATAATAAATTATTATCATCAATAAAATATTAATTATTATTATTATTGAATATTAATTATTATTATTGTTATTATTAATTATTATTTGAAAATAGAGTAGAGTAGAGCAGAGCAGATTTCTTTTGAGCAGCGCAGATTTGATTTGAGCAGAGCAGCTCTAAAGAACGGGGCCTAAGTGTTGTTTTGGAATGGCAATTTTACTCAATATTTTAGGGACCTAGGGTTTCTATGTTGGTTGATTTAAATGAACTTAATTAATCATCACAACATTTGAAATCCTAAACATGCATCTAACAAATAATTCATATATAAATGATCATAAATATGTAAAGCATAAGCATTTTGATGCATATTTGGCAACTAGCATGACCCCTTGAATTCTTCAAGTCTTCAAAAGGTCTTCTTTTGCAACTTCGTGGCTTTGTCTTTCAAGAACCTCTGTCTTCAAAACTTGACCAAAATTATGCAATTACTAGTATCTATGATTAAGACTAATCTAAATATTAAGGTACAAAAATACTCAACGGTACGCAGACCGTATTTAGATTTACAAAAATACATCACGGATTGCAGTCCGTATTTTCTATCCTAATCGGGCCCCACTAGTTGCCATTTTATTAAACCTGTGAGATAATATACATTCCATTCATCCATTCACTATTTGTGAATGCCCCATGCATTTTACAACGATAAAACAAGTAACAATGCATAAACACGCAATAATTAGTAACTAATCTAGGTGGTTAATCCAATTAACACGCCTAATTAAACTAGTCAAAGTTATTTTAACCGATTATGTAAATAAGCGCAATTAATATTTGAAGCTCCCACTAAATTCCGCATCTAACTTAATTAATCCAATTAATTAAGCCGGTAAAACCCAATTATTTGCCAAAATAAAATTTTTTGCAAATGCCGCTCAAAAACCGAAGCCTAGCCTCCAAAATTTATTAAAATAATTAAAACCAAATTAAATTAATAAAATAATTAAAACGACAAATCAAGCAAAAAATTACATAGCCCAAAATATCCAAGTGCCTAGCACTAAGACTTGGAGTGCTCACAACTCGCACAACCGAATGATGCTCAATGAACGTGGGAGTGGGACACGATGTCCCTAGGCGTTACATCGCCCACATCAGCGAACTTTCACACACCAATTCGTGGCCCATTATGGCCATGTTGCACGAGCTCATTGCACCACATTGCTTCGCAAGCAATGTCTACGCATATTACCCTTAATTATGTACCAAGTTACGCACTAAAAACACGCTCAAAGCAAGCTCAAATGCAAGCACCCTAAGCGGCTTACCCACGGTAAGCCACAAGGCTGCCATGGTGCGCCAAGGGCTACACGCACAGCATCCATACACGGCACACACAGCAGCACCCAAAATTGAGGCACCCGTGCAGCCTCGGCAACCCATGGCTGCGTGAGCAGTCCGGCTGGCCGAGAGCTAGCTCGGGCTTCTTCGGCCTCGATTTGAGGTGCTCATACCTTGGGAAAAATCCCGATTTTGTGTGACACATTTAATCAATTCTAAATTAATTTTAGAATCAATTAATTTTGAGGAATAATGAAAATATAACAAGTCCAACTTAAATAAATTCATCCAAGTGCATAAAACCAAAAATTATTCCAAGAACTATTCTTTAATAAAATTGGTTTAATTTGGTGCAACAAAAATAAGAGGGAAATTACTCACTATTAATTTAATTAATTAATCTTGATATTTTGACAAAATAAAAGGGAGTTGGAAAAATGAACATAAATTCAATAAAGATTCCAACTTTAATAGAGCATGAATTAATTCTAGCTAAGACGATAATACAAGTGGTTTCCATTTAATGAGGTTTGGGGACTTGGGGTTCAAAGCTCTTTGTATGCATTTTTAATTAAGATCATTGGATGAGAATGTGACATGATGTTAAAGGTTGTTGTATGATGACGTGACAGTATACCGGCGTAAGAAGGAATACACGTGACACATATAAATGCCTTTTAATATATAGTATGGATTCGTGTATCGAACGAGACAAAAAGCTAGTTAACATTAACATATTTCTACTCTATCTTAAAATTTTGTTGTTTTGTTTATATTATCATAAAATGTTGTTATTTTGTTTATGTTATCATGTGAGTAATGTCACCTAAACCACGACTATTTAGTTCGAATTAAGTGAACTTATGCGTGTGTAAATTAATTAATCATTAATCATCATTCTTAACACAATAACCGGCCAACCCCCTTATCTTTCTCTCTCCTAATCACATTAAAATAAAAACACCTCGTGTCATTTTATTAAAAAATAACGTTTTATAAAGCATCTTCTCGAGCTCTCAAACAGAAGCAATCTTCTTCCCCACCTTCCTTTTTCCGCCTTATCACCCCCCCACCCCCAAAAAAAAAAAAAATTCGAAACCCTAGCTTCTTCGTCAACGATTTTTTCGTTTGATTTCATCTATTCTTCATCCTTAATTTTCCTTAACTAGCTGTTCTTCTGTGTTTTAATGGCGTCTGGATCTTCTGGTTCAAAAGGTTTTGATTTCGCTTCGGATGATATATTATGCTCCTACGAAGATTATGTTAATCAGGAATCGTCTAATGGAAGTCACTCCGATCCATCTATTGGAGCTAACGCTAACAAGGTATTTGTTGGATTTTTGAGTTTTGGTTTTGTTTTGTGTTGATTTTTTAGGGTTGATGATGCTGATTTGTTGAGGAATTTGATCGGATCCTAATTAGGAAGTTGTTGATGCTATTAATTGTTTTGTTAGGGTTAATTGCTATGTTCTTTAGGAACAAATTTTTGTTGCTAAGTTAAATGTGTTTCCGTTTGCAAAGTTATTTTTGGCGATTTAGAGATGATTTTATGATTTTGATTATCAGAAACGTTGTTCAACGGTTTTCTTCATATATCAATTCATTTGGTTGTTGAATCAGAATTTGATAGTTGGTGTAGGTGCAAAATGTATTAATCTGGTGACAAAGCCATAAGCTTGGAGATTGACAATCTAATATTATCTGTTACGACCAGCTATAGATTGCAATGCCTTTGAAATTGCGGAAGATTAGAGCTAATCGTGGAACTAGAGCTCGTGCTCGAGGGTTTTGTGTCATTTATTCTCGGGATTTATTCTGATACCTGGTTCATTATTTGGCTTTACTAAGATAAGAGCTTAGTCTGTTTTGTAGTTGTGTGACATTTAGTCTACTGCGCCTTTGTGCTTAGTAAATGGATAGTGATTACAGGAGAGTGATTAATGGAGGTTCTCATGAGGGAATGATGGTGCTTTTGCTGTCACCTTTTTCCTTCATCTGTTTTAGAGGTAGGGTGTCATATATTTGTGGAATTTTATGTATTTATTAATTTTTTTTTAAACAAGTCAGATAACATACGAATAATTTGACGTTGTGTGGTTTGTAAATGATCTAGATGGAATCGTCCAAAACTATTAAATTCACCAAGTTAACAAATGATCACAGCTGTTGGTTGTCTTGGTTGAGGTTTTATTTTTTTGTTGATGATTTGGGGTTTTAGAGCCAGCAATGCCTTTTGGTTCTGGATTTTATCATTGTTGGAATGCAAGTATGCTGTGGATGAAATAATGCTGTGGAACATCGAACATGACATTATCTCAGTCTTCATGTATTAGGGAGGGTTAAAGCCTCTCACTTCTAGACCTTTTAGTCCAAACCATTGGTGGTAATAGCTGCTTTTTTGGGTTTCCTTTGATTGTCGAGTAACTGACCCAATTTTTCTTGGGGCTCTCTAGATTTGATGCTATGGATGTGATCTTTGTATTACATACAATGTGTAAAACGAAACACCTTTATATGTGCCCCTTCCCCCCCCCCCCCCCCCCCCCCCCCCCTCCTAAAATTTCCTCTGCCAGAACAAAGTAATAGCTGCTCTAGTTGGGTATATAGGAGATCTATATAAGAGGGAGAAAATACAAGTGGATCAGGCTGATCAACTTGTATTGTTTATCAAGGGGTGTGGTGGTCTTTTCCTTGATTTAGTTGGGGGTATCCAAGTAAATTCCAATCCTTATGTTGTTGATGTCTAACGGGATACGTTTGACAGATAGCAGAAATATTTAACAGCAGTTAGATAACTTTTTGGATCCCATAGCACCGTCAATTACCGTCACTGCGGTGTTGCTTTCGAGGCTTTGTCTTCTACATTCGCTTACTAGAATTGTTGTTTACCTTCCAATAATGGGTTTGTTATTGGTAATCAAGTAGTGTTGTTGGAGTCCAGTTTGTGGTAGATTAGTCCAGTGACATTCAACTAATTTTTCTTCCCTTTAAACTCTACTAAAAAATTTCCCAATAATGGTGATTTCCATTGAAGATAATCAGGTAAATTTGGCACAATTTTAGCTTTTTTTTTAAAAAAAAAATTTCTTACCAATAATCCGATGTAACTCCTATTTTCTCCGGTCCATTAATTTGGATTCCTTTGAACCAGCGCATGAAGTATTAAATTGATTACTTAGACTCTTAGAGTGAATTCTAATTTGAAAGTAAATAATATGGAAATATATATATATTTATCCAATTATACCTTAAATCCATTAAATTCAGTAGTGGTTAAAAGTTTCTCTCTCCTCGCAGCTACTTCGCTGCTCTGAGTTTTACTAATTTGTGAAAAGAACAAAGTTACTGTAAAGTAACTATGTCCAAACGAGCATTAACAGCCGTCTCTTAACGTGAACAAACAACCCATTCCACTTTTGTTGAGTATAATTGTATAACGGTGCAAAGGAATATTAAACTAATAAAGCACAAAAACCAAGACAAGTACACCACCTGATTAACAAAACATGTTAATCAGGCTGATCAACAAAACATGTTAATCAGGCTGATCAACAAAACATGTTAATCAGGCTGATCAACAAAACATGTTAATCAGGCTGATCAACCGGGGCCTCCTCATATAAGAGGCACTGTAATATTTTATTT
Source organism: Chenopodium album (assembly GCF_948465745.1). NCBI lineage: Eukaryota > Viridiplantae > Streptophyta > Magnoliopsida > Caryophyllales > Amaranthaceae > Chenopodium > Chenopodium album. The sequence goes on along the minus strand of NC_137850.1, from coordinate 24,310,043 downwards.
GCTGCAATGAAGTTTAATGTAACTGTGGTTTAGGAATGGAACTTTAGCTGATTGTTCACTTAATGTTGACATCACTGTTCTGCCTTTAACGTTAATAAAGAAAAATATTTGGTGTTGTTTTTGTAAATAATTATTCTGATTTTCTTAGCAGGACTTTCAGAAAAGCAGGATTTCAAGGTCGTCAGTGTTTCCTACAACTAATGCTTACAATCAGCCTGAGGAATCTTTGAGTCAAGAAATGATTTCAGTAGTTGAAAGGACCATGAAAAAGTATGCTGACAATCTCATGCGTTTCCTGGAGGGAATCAGTTCCCGTCTCTCACAGTTGGAATTGTATTGCTACAACCTTGATAAGTCAATTGGAGAAATGCGCTCTGATTTAGGCCGTGATCACGGGGAAGCAGATTCTAAGCTGAAATTTCTGGAAAAACATCTTCAAGAAGTAAGTTACTTTTGCTTGACCTTCTGGGCATCTCGCTGAATATGTGAACCACATGGCTTAAGTCATCTTAACAGGCCCTGTTTTGGCATTTATTAACAGAGGTTACTGCTAGTGGAGAGTCAATGTCTTGTGTGTCATGCATATCAAGGTAGCCTGTAGTTTTTGAGCTTGGAATTTATACACTTCTAGAATTAAACAGGTATTAGTCGCAGCTAGAAGAAACCCCCAAAAAATATTAATCTTCCGAATGTTTTATAGGCATCAGAGCTTGCTGCTATCTACTGTGTTGCACTTGTGCAATCCTGTAGTTCCAAATGTTTTATAGGCAATGCACTTGTTAGCATTGGCTCTACTTCAATTTACTCTCATTGGGCAAATGGATCTTATTGAATTATGTGTTTTGGTTGCTGAGCTTATGTTGCTTCAGGAGCATCAAATCAAAAGACAAAAATCTTTATTCTGATTTAAACATTCTCTAGTCAGGAGATGGTTGTTTACAATTTTGTGCACTGCTTAATTGATATTTCATCATTCTGCTGTGAGGTTTAATTTGTATCCAGCTTGTATTGCAAGATGATGCCACTGTAGGCTGTGGGTGTGGATGTGGTGTCTATCTGCAGGATGTTCAATCATCTTTTTTTTTTTTTTTTTTTAAATGTGTGCCTGTCGAATCTCATTCTTTTAAACTAACTGTAGGTCCACAGATCAGTCCAGATACTTAGGGACAAGCAAGAATTAGCCGAAACTCAAAAAGAACTTGCTAAGCTTCAGCTTGCACAGAAGGAATCGTCGGCAGGAGCACAAGATGAGAGGGCTACTGTATCTGCCTCCGAGACAAAGAATGATGATGTATCAGATACTCCTAACACCCAACTGGCTCTGGCCCTGCCTAATCAAATTGCCCAACAACCTTCCCACCCTGCTGCTCAGCAGCAGTCTATTGCACCTTCACAACCGTCATCACAAAGTCATAGCCAGATGCAGTCTTATTATTTACCTTCTAATCAGTTACCAAATCCTCAAGCTCAGTCACATCCATCATATCTTGCAGCTGATGCCCAGTATCGAGCTCCTCAGATAGCACCACAAGCTCCCCAACAATCACAAACTCAAGCAAGCCAAACTCCACAGACCCAACAATATCCTCAGTATCAGCAGTGGCCCCAGCAAGTTTCCCAGCCTATGCAAATGCCACACCAACCACCAGTACAACCACCCCAGCAATCACCAATGCCCCCATCCCAGCAACCACCAATGCAACCACCAAATCAGATCAGAGCTCCAGCTCCCCAGTCAAATATCTATCCTCCATACATGCCTAGTCAACCTGCAAATCCGCCTCCTTCAGAGGCAATATCAAGCAGCATGCCAATGCAGATGTCGTTTCAAGGAATGCCACAGGCAGGGGTGAATCGTCCAGAAGGAATGCCCTATGGGTATGGTGGCCCTAGTAGACCTATTCAACCCCAGCCTTCCCCTCCACATATGAAGGCTGGCTTTTCATCTCAGCCAGGTGATGGATATGCAACTAGTGGATCTCACCAACCTATATCTTCCTCAGGGACATACATGTTATATGACAGTGAAGGAGGTCGGTCTCATCACACTCCTCAACCAAGTCACTACTCTCAAGGCAGCTATCCTCCCACAAATCCTTCACTTCCAAACATGCCACCCCCAAACAGTACCAATCTTATGATTCGCAGCCCTGCCCCTCAGCAATACGTTCGCAACCATCCTTATAATGATCTCGTTGATAAGCTGGTGAGCATGGGGTACAGGGGTGATCATGTTATGAGTGTGATTCAAAGGCTGGAGGAAAGTGGGCAACCTGTAGATTTTAATGCTGTGCTTGACAGGTTGAATGGTCATTCTTCAGGGGGTTCTCAACGAAGCTGGTAATGTTTAAAATAAATCCCGGTGTAGCGCAACTGCATCTATTATCATTGGAGTTGCACTGTCTATCAATGTTTATAATAAAAGACTAATATGATATGCACGGTATTTGGTTGCATTTGGATTTAGAGGTCCAAGATCATTGTATATTTGGATATGCTCCAAGTTGTCTTTCAGTACCCAGACTTCTTGAAGGATTGTGACAGTCTGACTATTTTATTATGTGAGATTGTCTCTTTATTTACCTGCTGTAGCTCAGTATATCTTCACTTTGGTGTTTGTCATTGTGTTGCTTGATTCCTATTGATATAATGATATGCATCAAGTTCTGTTGAAAATCTTTGTCTGGTTTGGAGAATTATTCAAGGCGCACCTTTGTGTTGATGTTCAGATAGTGACCGAATAAACCCATTAATCTATATACACCTATACTAAAGCAGCCTTTTTGGAGGGAATTTTTCCGCTTAAAACTTTTTTTTTTTTTATTACTGTATTTTTTTTTTTAGAATTATTAACTTCCTTAAGTAGTGGTGGTGGTGGTGGTCGCCAGTCTGTGACTGCTGCCCCTTGGTGGCGGATGATTGTTCCCATTCTCTCTCTCTCTTTTTCAAAACTTAAAAATAAGGAAATTTAAAAAAAAAAAAATGCACACCACTTTTGTAAAAATCTACTCTTTTTACAAAATTATAAAAAAAACCACCTACATAACCCAAAATAAGTAGGAATCACCACCCTATTCTATTGCGGCCTGTTTTTTTGTCTATACCGGCCTATTTTTCGATTAAAGGTCTATGTGTCACCACCCTATTGGTCAAAATAAAAAATAAAATAAAATAAAAAACAAACATCCCACGACAGGCACCCCCTCCCCCTTTCTCCTGCCACTGCACCGTACACCCCCACCCAAACCAACCAGTTGCCGGACAACCCCCACCCCAACATAGCCACCTCCAACCAATATACTTGTCGGTGAACCCCACCAAGCTCACCACAAGTTTTTATAGTACCTTCTTTTTCTTCTTCTTTTTTACTTTTTACTCCATTGAAGCGCACTCTGAGTTCTTCGTTAAAGTGGCTATTGAGCTTTTCTCTCACTCCATTGAAAAGGTACCTGAGGTAGGATGAATCGCCGGCAGTGGTTAATTATGGCTGTTGCAAATTATAGGACACCCAAAAATTTAGGGTTAGGGTTTCGAGGAGAGAAAGGGGAAACATTGGGGACGAAATTGGAGGGGACTTGGTGGCCAGGTGAACAGGTATGGGGCTTGGTGGCCAGGTGAACAGGTATGGGGCTTGGTGGGGTCTGTCGGAAGGGATAGTGGTTGGAGGTGGTTGGTTAGGGTGTGAGGTGGTCCGGCAGGTGGTTGCTATGGGTGGAGAGTGGCAAGAGAAGGGGGACGGGGTGATTGTCGGAGTCGACACGTGGATCTTCTAGTCGGAAAACAAGCCAATATATAGGAAGTGTGGTGATTCCTACTGATTTTGAAGCTTTGTGGGTGGTTTTTTTTTTTTTTTTTTTTTTTTTTTTTTAAATTTCGTAAAACATTTCTCAAAAATAATACAAACTTTGAACATTAACAATGATTGATGAGGCAAGCTACAACCTACAAGGTGTTGTAGCTAACCATTGTAGCACTTTATAGCTTGACACCGTTGTAGTTTAAAAATCCGAAGTGGCAAAACAAGCTACAATATGTTGCACCTTGTTTTTGAAGATGTTCTAAGCTTTTTTTTTCTTTTTTTTTTTTTTTTTTTTTTTCCTACTGGTGTGTCTTTTAGTATATGATACTCCGTAGTTATTGATAACGGAAAGAATATATACAATCTAATTACAAATTAATCATTATAGTATAGAATATACTACACATACTTTGCTATAATAAAATAAGAAAACCCAATACTAAATGAGTGGTGCAAGGTGCGCCATACAGGCATACACATAGATTGATGATTGATGTCATTTTTTCTATTGATCGACAATTCATTCATTGATTTAATTTAAAGTCTACATCACAAATGTCAATTACACTTATTTATTGGAATACTCCATGGGTTCCTATTTTTTGCCTTATTGGTATTGACAATATATGAGTTAAATTGTAAAAATTTTGACCATAAACTTTCCTTAATATATAGTTCATCTTATTGTATACTTTATTAATATTTTTTTATTTATAATTTCACTGATATATAATCAATCAATCAATACTATATATTAAAATAATCACCAGCCTAATCCCTAAAATACACGTGTCGCGTATATTAAAAAATCTCCCTTTAAAAACTTTATTTCTTTTTTTTTTGGTTAAAAAAATTAAGATAATGTATCTTTTAAAAAAAATCTACCGCCTAAGCAATAACCCAAACAATAGAACAATTACAACTATTTTAAATAAATATATTTTTTTTTTACATTATATATAATAAAGAAAAGTGAGATAGCTGATTAAAAAAGATTATAAACAACTAACAACATAGAGTCATAGTGATTTATAAAAAAAAATTAGTGAACATCCGAGCGTTGCTCGGGCGAAAAACTAGTAAATAGATATACATAAAATTTGAGCCCCACCTACAACCTATGAGAGGTACTAGGTCAATAGGGTGTATTTGGGAGATAATTCTTATTTTCGACTTTTGAATTTTTTTATAAATTGACAGTAAAGTCTAGAATTGACCCAATGCACAATAACTTATTGTGCACCCAATCATCTAGTATATTATATGAAACGTGATTATATCATACGAAATGTGATTATATTATTTGAAAAGTATTATATCATCGAGAAACTAATTATGTAAATGTATCATTCAAAAGGTGAATTTATCATTACAAAATAGTATCAAACAATAATTATATCATCCAAAAGATAATTATATCATCTGACTAAATTATTTAAAATACGTCTATATCATTCAAAATATGACACACAACAAGAAAATTATATCATCTAAAAAAAGTGATTATACATCCAAAATGTGACTATAAACCGGGTCCATAATCTTGCGTGGACCTGGTCCACAATAATAGTAACCATTATTAAACATAGTAACCTTATTTTTAACATAGTTATGTTGAATGATAGTGTGGACCTGAGGTTTATATACACAATTGACGTTATATTAAACATACGGACCATAATTTTAACATAGTAACCTTATTTTTAACACAGTAACCATTATTAAAACTTCTATGACCTTTAATGTTATTGTGATCCTAAAGTACAATGTTATGTTAAACATAGTGACCCTAATTTTAGCATAAAGACCTTTATTATTTATATTGAACCGTATATTAAAAAAAAATTATTAAAAAAAACCTCTTATAGCTTTTTTTTAACAAAATAAATTCATTAATAAAAAGTCATCCGCTATCCACAAATGAAATCTAAATTAACAAATACACATAATAGAGTCAAATAAAGGTTTCCTTCATCAAAGCTACGATTGTTGAACAGATCTTGGCTATGGTACATCCCTCGCTTACATCGCTGAAAAAATGCAGCCTTTTCGGAGAGACGCTCTAACGATTTGTTGTAGTCGTAAAGATGATTATTATATATTCACTAAAACGCATTTAAGAGCTCGACAACCGTTGCAATCTCAAACAAATGTTTACTAACGTACGATAATAGGGAAAATGATGATAGCTTTTGTGATAAGCCCTGACACACAAATAAATCCCAACGAAAACCAAACAACTAAACTAACAAAAATTAACGACTCACTATAAAGAGACATTCCACCATAGGGAGACAGACGAATATCTACACTACTCATATAGATTTATTGAAACCTAAAAAGCAATGCCATAGAAATACAAGATTAAAGGGTCAGAAATAGTCTAATATTCGAAGAAATTAGACTATTTCCGACCTAAACGACCAAAATAATATAAACCCTGGAAGAGAAGAGGAGAGAGGAGAGTCTTATAATGTCATAATGACTTTTATTTCAACATAATAACCTTTATTTTTATATAGTGACCTTTTTTATATTATTATTAATAAAACAATCGTAGTGTCTCTAATGTTAATAATCCACAATAAATTAGTGTGAACTATGTCCATTTAAGAATTGGTACAACATTACTCAAAGTGATAGGTCAAAGTTCATATGGTCAAATTTATATGGCAAAATGCGTTTTTTATATTAATAAAAATTAGAGTGAAAATAAATATATGAGTAATGTACAAGTCAAAATATTGCGATAATTATAAAATGGAGGAAGTAATTGAGAATATATATATTTTTTTGAACAACAAAAATATTTCATTAATTAAAAGTCATACGACATCTACAATAGAGATTCGACGGTAACAAATACATAAGATATTGAATCAAATAAAATTTTCCTTCATAAAAACTACAATCGTCGAGTATATCTTGCATTGTTGAACATCTCCCGCTTATATCGTCGGAAAATACAACCTTGTTGGAGAGACAATCTAACGATTCATTGTAGCTGTGAGGATGTTTTTCTTCTAATTCATCTGTCTGCATTCGAAAACTTGATAACTTTTTCACCAACAAAATAATTTCACGACAATCCATTAGATCTAATATTATGGATTCTAAACTAAGAAATTTCTCCACCGAAAAGAGGAGATAAACTTTGTCTTTCGAAGGAGGTTGAAAAACCCTTGTCTTTCGAACGAGATTGGAAACCCTTTCTTTCGAGGGAGAAAAGATCCTACCAAAGGGAGAAAGTATTATTATAAAACCTAAATAAACTTTAAAGAAACAAGGATTGAGGCTTTCTACCGATTAAAATCAGTGGAAGATCCTTTAAAAGTCAACAATGAAGGCTAGGGTTTTGGAGAGAGGAAGAAGGAGAGAGGAGAGGTTTTTTTTACTAAATTGAGAATACATAAAAAGTGTAAAAGTCAACATAAAACATTTATTTTGATGATAGGGGAGTAAATAGTATTCCCTTCGTGTTTTAATAAGTGTTACACTTTGACTTTTTTCACTATTCACACAATGGTTTTGACTTGATTAATTTACCAATATATAAAAAACAAATGCTATTGTATAATATATTGTTGGATTCGTTATAATGAATACTTTTATATTATAAAATTTCCAATGATTTTACTCCGTCCGTCTTTATATTAGAGTCTACTATTCTTTTTTTTGGCAAATCAAAATTAAAGCCCCATTGTTAGAATCTTTTCCTTTTTAGCAAGTTTTTTTTTTTTTTTTTTTATTATTTTTTTTAACCTCATTCTCCTAATTTAATCCCCAAATTATCCTCAATTTTTACTTATTTTTTGTGCCAAATATTTTTAGCATTTATTAATCCACCAACATATGTTCTCTATCCTCATTCTCACTTTTTCTTCTTTTTGGCATTTATTAATCTCTTTTTTCTTTTTCTCTCACTTGTTATTTAATCCACTTAATTTACTTTGATACTTCCAATCACATGGTTTAAGGAAACTATAAAAACCTTAATTCCTGTGAAAAATGAAAAATGAGATTCTAATAAAAGGAAGGAGGGAGTAGTAATATATTATTAGATAAATTAATGGTCAAAATAGTGTTTCGATATACGTGTTTGGTCAAAGTGTAACACTTGTTAAACACGGAGGGAGTAATCTATAACTAATACTAAAGTAGCAACCGCTGATGTCATCTTTTTTCAAATTTGTACACATGGCGCTATTTCATGAAAAGATTTCCCGCTCAAATGCATTTTTTTTTTAAAACGAAATGCTAATTAATTTTAAACAGATACTGGCCATTATTTAAGTAATTAATTTAAAATAAGTACCTAAGACTTTGGTGATTTATGTTGATATTAGGTTGTTGGAATCTTTATAAGAGTTGCTAGCATAGTTAAAGTCAATTAAATTGAACTTATGAACATTTTAAACTCAAATTTTTTTTTACAAAAATCCAAAGATAAATTACTGATAAACCCGTGCATTGTATGGGTGCTAAGACTGCTAACCTAGTCCATAATTAATTCCCTCGCCAAAAAACGTCTACTGCAGGTCCACGTTATCGCAAGATTTTCGCATCTCAATCTAAAATCTCCATACTCCTCACCACCAAATCATTGGAAATATTAAAGACTGATCCATTCTTATTATAAAAGCAAAAAAAACATAATTTTAATTTTTAATTCAGGTGAAGTTTGGATCTAAGTCGAATAATCTAGGTATCCCTAACAATTCATACTGGTCAACTACATTATAAAAAGGACAAAAAAAAAATGATAATATAAGAAAATATACTTTCCCTTCTTTTTTATACTTTTTCCGTATAAAAAAAATGATAATGTATTTCGATTTTTTTTTTTTTTTTTTTTTTTTGTTTTTGTTTTTGTTTTTGTTTTTGATAAAAAGGAGACGCTCAAGATTGTTCTAACTATCGAGGAATTAAGCTTATGAGCCATACTATGAAGTTGTGGGAAAGGGTGATTGAACAAAGGTTGAGGGCATGCACAAGCATTTCAGATAACCAATTTGGTTTTATGCCTGGGAGATCTACTATGGAGGCAATCCATTTGATAAGACAAATGATGGAGTTTTATAGGGTAAAGAAGAAAGATCTTCATATGGTCTTTATTGATTTAGAGAAGGCATATGACAAGGTGCCAAGAGAGATACTTTGGTGGGCAATGTTGAAGAAAGGTATCCCACGAAGGTATGTAGACCTAGTTAAGGATATGTATCGGGATGTGTCAACAAATGTGAGGACATGCGGAGGGTTGACAAAAGATTTCCCTATTACAATCGGATTGCATCAAGGGTCTGCATTAAGCCCTTTTCTTTTTGCAACGGTTCTAGATGAATTAACTAGACCAATTCAAGATGAGGTTCCATGGTGTATGCTGTTCGCAGATGATATCGTTTTGGTGGATGAGACTAAGGATGGGGTTAATGTCAAGTTGGAGCAATGGAGGCAAAGGTTGGAATCTAGAGGGTTTAAGCTAAGTCGGAGTAAGACTGAATATTTGGTATGTCGTTTTGGCACTCAGAGGGGGACACGCAATGAAGTGGTGAGTTTGGATGGAAAGGATTTGACCATGAGTGAATGTTTTAAGTACCTAGGGTCGATCATCCAGAAGAATGGTGACATTGATCAAGACGTGACCCACAGGATTAAGTCAGGGTGGCTTAAATGGAGAGCGGCCACGGGAGTGTTATGCGACCGCAGCATTCCCTTAAAGTTGAAGGGAAAATTCTACAGGACTGCCATACGACCAGTGTTGCTCTATGGTACAGAATGTTGGGCTTCTAAGAAAGAGCATATTAAAAAGATGGAGGTTACGGAAATGCGCATGTTAAGGTGGATGTGTGGAAACACTTTAAGAGATAGAATCAGAAATGAGGTTATTCGCAAGAAAGTAGGTGTGGCGGGCATTGTAGATAAACTAAGGGAAAATCGTCTGCGTTGGTTTGGACATGTAAGACGGAGACCCGAGGGTGCACCGGTGCGAAGAGTGGAAGAGTGGGACCATGGAGGGATTAAACGAGGAAGAGGGAGACCAAAGATGACTTGGTTGGAAGGAGTGAGGAAGGATATGAAGTGCATGGATTTACGTGAGGATGAAGTTTTGGATCGTAAGGGATGGAGGAGAAAGATTTATGTTGATGACTACACGGAATAATCAAACTTGGTTCATGTTAGCCGACCCCACTTTTGGGATTAAGGCTTTGATTGATTGATTGATTGATTGATTGTTTAGAGAGCCACAAGGACGGGAGTGAGAATCGATCCTAAGATTACCTGAAATCGGGAGGAAGCTGTAACTACTTGAGCTATCCCTCACTCTCTTTTATTACAAATATTTTTAATTTCATGATAGCAAAATTTACAAAAACTAGATGGATATTAATAATGTACTAATCGAAACGAATAAAACTAGACCTCATATAACTATTTTTTTTTTTTTATATATATAGAGAGAGAAATTTCCTCTAATTTTTAATAGTGCAAAGAATCTAAATGGAACTACCAAATAGAAACAGAGAAAAATATAATTTAATACACTTAAAATGAAGTGAAATATTGTTAATAGTACGAAGTATAATTTAGTGGGTCATGAGATTAAAATAAGGATACTCATATTGGTTTAGCTTTGAAAAAAAAAACCTATATATATAATATTATTAAAACTCAAAGGGATAACATGCTAATGGCATGTGTCACTGTTCCTTCCATATGACTTGGCATCAGAGCATTATGTGTCATTTTATGTGCCATCATTTATTACCCTAAAACTCTTTATATGTGTAACCTTTGTACTTAATTTTCCCATAGAATAGTGTAACTTCTAAATAATTGCACAATAAACTACAATTAAATTTGTAAGACATTAATCATACACTAATGTTTGTTGATTTGTTGGATACTAATTTTCTAAATTCAATACCAATCAAGCAATTACACAAAGTACTCCGTAATACTTACGTAAGTCATTATTTTATTCTTTTTTTTTGACAAAAAGGTATAAATTTTTGGAAATTTTGACTTTTTGTATCTCGAAATTGGCCTTATCTCGCTTTTGATACCCATCTAAAATTTTATTTTATTTTGGTACGCATCAAATTCTAAAAGAGCATTTGGTACCTCTGTCGAACTTCTGTTACGGTTTCCGTTAGTGGGGCCCATCCATCATCTTGCCACCTTCCATCCACCCCTTCCTCCTCAGTTAGCTTCACTACTAGCCCCCCTTCCCCGTCGGCGACAAGCCAACCCCTTTCGGTTCCCAATTTTTAGGAACATGTTCTGGTTTCGGTTCCTATTTTTAGGAACATGTTGCAACAGTTTTCGGTTCTGGGACCTGAGATTTTTACAGGGTACTCTGCTACGTTCACCCCTACACGTTACTATCCGAAGTTACATGTGTTAGTGTCACGTAAGCTTGCCACTTCATTTAACAAATTAAATTATGCTTTGAGTTAGATTCAAACTCATAACCTCCATCACATAAAGGTGATACATTTACCGTCTTAACAAACTTTTATTAATGTTATCAATTTCACATAACAATATATATTTCTTTTATTTATTAATAATATTTTTTTTTGACAAATATTCATTTGTGATAAAAAAAAAATAAAAATAAAAAACAATCGAGACAACGCTCGACTAAACACTAACTATACAAAATGTTGAATATAATTATCAAATTAAAGAAGTACAAACTAGCAACACTGGGCATCGTACGAACCATACTCTAGTGGAGTATTATACTTCCTCCGTTTGCAAAAATGGATTTTTTGCATTATTCATCACTATTGTTTGACCATATAATATGATTTATACGTTAACAAAATATAGTCATGTGAGATCTTGTTGAATTCGTTTCATAAAATATTTTACTAATATCAACTTTTTATAATTTTTACTCTTACACAATTAGAGATATTTAGCATATATAAAATGTGTTTTACAATGTATAATTTCATCGGGAAGAAGTATAAGGGAGGAAATATTTCCGTATCCAAGTGTTAAATTCTGAATTGTAAGCCTGTCACATCAAATGACATTTTCATACCAAGAAAATTCAACAAAATAATTAAATAGTACAGCATAAAATAATAGTATATTCATATTCAATAAAACAAATCTCGTACGGAATAAAATAACCAACCCTTTGTTTATAGTGTTCCCACTTTTCCCATATATTTTTTTTTCAAATCTCCTTTATCAACTGTAATTCTACAATTTCCATCAATCAGCTTCTTCCTGCTGATCTGAATAGGACAAACAATGAATACGCCATTTCTGAAAGGAGAAAGTAGCAGTCGCACGACCGTGTTGAATCGGAGGTCTGCAATTACTCGTGGCTCTGTTTATGAAAGGGCTGCTGCTCTTGTTGATCTGGTACTTTTTTTTCCCTTATTTATTCATTTTTGATTGTTCTTGATTTAAATTAATTACTTGGATTTTAGATTTGAGTAGTTCAACGAGCAGTATTGTTTCCAATTGTAGGGATGATTTGCACAGTAACAATGTAGGTCTGTTGTTTCATTGTTTGATGGGGTGATTAACTTCTCTCCGGGGTTTATTCGGATGATGATTTCTCTGAGATTGAATTGAATTGAATTATATTTTTGATTTATAAAGTTCGACAAAGCCTCAAAGGTAGTTATGTAGCTGAGTAGTCGCGGTAAAACTTTACCAACTAAGCTAGTTAGCAATTAGCATCACTTTTTCCAATATCGAATCGAAGTATATTTTTGATCTATGAAGTGACACAAAGGTAGTTATGTTGCTGAGTAGTCGCGGAAAAACTTTACCAACTAAGCTAGTTAGCAATTAGCATCACTTTTTCCGAGATTGCATTGAAGTATATTTATGATCTATAGTGACACAAAGGTAGTTATGTAGCTGATTAGTCACGGTAAAACTTTAACAACTAAACTAGTTAGCATCACTTTCTCCGTGTTTATAAGAAGGCCAAGTGTTAGATTATGCTTTTTGACTATCTAAGGCCCAATTTTATTTATGTGGTATGGTCTTTTAAGTTGAGATAAGATCTGGCTAACAAATCGAGATGGATTAAGATGATGTATAGTTTTAGGTGTGATAAAATAACTTGAATTCAGTTGGAAAAAAAGCCTAGTATGGGACTGAATTACATCACAATTAAAGTGGCTTCACTTAAGTTTAGATCAAAATTAATAAGTTCATACTTGTTTCGTTTTTTTATACTTGCAACAATTTGACTTTTACACTATTCAATTGCTTCTCTTTGACTAGCATTGATGATTTATAGCTAAGACAAAATATATTCATATGAGATCTTGTTAGATTCGTCTCGATTAATACTACTATTTTAATATCAAATGTTTATAATTTTTACATACTGGTAAAACGATTAAACTAATACATCGGCAAGCGTGAAAATATAAGTGTTGCAAGTAAAAAGAAGAAGCATAAGTTATGATTTTTAAGCCAAGAGAATGGGCCTAAAGGGTAGATTATGCTAAGATGTTGTGTATGTGTGGGTAAGTATTTAATATAGTGAAGTTAGTTTGTGAATTTATTTTAGTCTAATTCAACCTAACAGGAAGGGAATGGAATCACGCTCTGTAGGAGCTTTAGACTCGAAACTGAAGGCCGAGGAAAGTGGAAATCGGACAAGTTGGTTTCGATCTAAGAATTCGTAACTACTTTCAAAATTAAAATAATAAGCCATTGTGCCAATGCCTAATTCCCCCTCGATCCTAAATTCTTCCCATTTTGACCGTACACTTTTGTTAATACATTAGTTTGACTACATAATTGTAAAAAAGTAATAGTTGGATATTAATTAACTACTCATTAAGACGAATCAAATAAAATCCTACATGATTATGTTATGTTTTATATATTAACAGTAGTAGTTAGATATTATAAATATTGCTAAGATTTCAAATATGAAGAACAAAATTGATAGGAGGGATTAGTTGACTTTCATATTTTTTGTTTAATAAGGAAAAATTGTTGTGAAATGTAGTTGCATATTGTTTTTTTAAAAAATTGTTTGGGAATCAAATCAATAGCTCAAAATAATGTAATTTCTACAAAGAATTTGGGGTATTAATACAAGATGTCTATAATGCTAACTTGTTTAATATAAATGTTGGAAGGTTAGCTATTTGTGTAAATTATTCATAGAAATACATGTATAAACTTTATTATGGAGTTAATTTTATTTTGAAACGCTAAGCATAGATATTATATTGGATTGTGACTAGGTTATCACTTTTCATTTCAAAGATCACTAGGCCAACAATGTTCATATACTTGTAGAATTATAGTGTATTAAGACACAATATGTTAAGATTCAACTTTAAATTTTTTTTTTGATGGTGTCTTTTCATTAAGTTCCGTGTGTTATTGTAAAACTTATTGTCCAATTTTGCTAGAAAAGTTAATTGCATCTTATTATTTTCAAATAAAGCTGTATTTTCTATTACAACACTTAATTTTATTTATTTATTTATTTATTTTTTTTATTTTTTTTTTGTGAATGGTTTATTGAATTATTTACTTCCTTTTATTTTAGTTTTTATTTTTTTATACTTAACACAATTATTTCATGCTTGCTGAGACATACTTGTATTTCTTATCAGCAATGTGTAAAAATTTGAAATATGAAACTATATATTAAGACAAATCTCCGTTTTAAAAATATTTGTATAACTGTATCACTTTCATCGACTCATTTTCCGATACATAACTTTGACCATTAATATTTTTAATTTGTCTATTAGTAAAATTTGTAAGAAAAAAATTAAATTATGAAGATAGACATTTTAACTAATCTAATGATATATTACATAATAACATTTTTTCATTCTATGATAGTAAAAGAATTAAAAGGACAATGTGTGTATTGTAATAGTCAAAGGCATGCAAATATTTAAAAATGGAGTGAGTAAATTATCAAAGATAGTTAAAGTAGCATATGTGAATAGTACTAAAGTCAAAGTGTTATAAGTATAACAAAAAATGAAGAAGTATGAAGTTACAAATTCGAAAAGTCTGGCTTGATCAAATGAAGAGCGGTGATTGGGTTATTTTGTAATTATAGTGTCCTTGTAAGTTTGAGGGAAATTTTTATAGGATGGCAATAAGATCACTGTTGTGATATAGGCTTAGAATATTAGGCATTTGAGAAGGGGCATATTAAGAAGATGGGCTAAATAGGGATGCATCATGCATCGAGATGGACGTGTGGCAACATTATAATGGATAAAATTAGGAAAATAATATTTGGAGGAATTTTTAGAATAAGAGTTATGAAGGATGAGATAGGGGAGAAGCCATTATGTTAATTTGGGTGATTAGAGGACGCACTGTTAAGGAAGGTAAAGGGAATGGATGGTGAGAATTTTATAAGAAGTCAAGGGACATCTAAGAGGCTAAAATGACTTAGATGGAGGGAATTTTAAACAACTTAACCTTGCTAGAGTCTCAGTGTAAGTCACAAAAGAAAGGAGGAAATACATCTTTCTAGATAACCAGAATATATACATTCTTAGTTCATGCAACTTATCCCAACCTTATCCCAACCATATTGGAGTAAGACATTGTTGTAGTTGTACTTTGGCACCAAAATACTTCTTCATTAGTACCTACAAATTCAGTTCACTCTAGCATCCCAAAATGATGGAATTGTAACGATCTATTGTTTATAAAAAAAAAAAGGTCGATTTGCTTCTTGGAGAACCAAAAAAAGTCGGATAACATGAGTAATTGATACTTAATAATGGTAGTGCAGAGTGATGGGTTTTTTTAGCTTTAATACTTCTCATAGATCTATTTGTGAGATAATTTTTTTTTGTTCATTCTTGTTCTCCCATCTTAGGTAGAAGGATTTATCATCCTCAGTAGATATATGTGTACCGTTTCTGTTTTCCATGGGATTTTCCTATCTTAAAATTGGGCTTTGGATATGGTTTCCATTTCACATATCAATTAAATATTCTGTCCATTAACAAATTGTGACAAATTCTGCAGTTTCAATTCTCATCTGATAATGCTAAATTTGCAGGCAGAAGATGGTGTTGGTCTACCAGAAGAGATTCTAGATGATTCAAACTTTGAAAATTTAGCAAAGTTGTATTTTGTTTATACTCGTTTCGATTTTCTTTGGACGCTCAATTATTTCGCATTGATAGTCTTAAATTTTATTGAGGTGACTAGTTATTTACTTTAATCTCATCTATATTGTTTTCAGTGTTTTTAATATAGGATCGCTAGGGAATAATTTAATAAATAAAAATGCTGTGACTGGTGAGGATTTTCAGTTCTGAAATCTGGCTTTTCCTGTGCTCAAAACCTTTACAGAGACCTTTATGGTGCGGGAGATATAGTGAACAATCTTGTAATGATAGGGATTATTTTTTCCTTGGTCAACTGCCTTACTTAACCGGCATTGAATCTCTTGTAATTGAGGTATGAATCTCATTTTGACCCATGTTGCTTAAATTGAGGACTTTAACATCTCAATGTTTTTGCAAATTTTTGGAACTTCTATCATTTTGCAGGTTATAACTTTAGTATTACTACTAGTCCACATATTATTTCCAATTGCATATGAAGGTCCACTTATCTATTGGAAGAAGTCTCTAAATAAATTACAGGTACTTGTGCTTCACTTTCATATGCAATCTCTTCTTGTTGATTTTGCTTCTCAACTCTTTCAGTTTTTCTCAAGTAAGATTGAGTCCTACTTATGACTAGTCAATATTGTCATTTAGAGATTTTAGGTTCCCTTTTTTTTTTCCCCAATTAATACTTACGTTTATTTATTGTTTAAACAAATGGAGCTCCTATTACAGCATAAATTACATCAACACACAATGGTTAACAACGTACGATAAACAAACTTACCAAAATCCTTATTTATCAAAACGTCATCAAGAAATACCCACCTCATCCTGTCTTTTATATATTACCAACGCAGTTGTAAGGAGATAGATTCGGCAGTAGTCCCTTACTTTGACAGATCCATTTTAGGTACAAGGACAATAAAATTTGAACTCATATTTGACCAATAACTGAAAATCATGAAACTCCACCAGAAAAGCCAGCAATTTAATGGCTGAAATCCATTTGTAGCTGAACACGATTATTCAGCTGCTTAAGTAGTATCTATGTTGCAAGTCTCCTATCAGCGGAATCACCTTTCTTATTTATTAGCTTAATACTTTGGGATTGATACACTATGGGTTTTAGTATCTATGTTATGTGCACCTCAAAATCCATATTTTTTTCTATGGAGTTCAAAAACATGTTTGTGGCCTTCTCCAAGCTTATATGGTATCCTCCACAGATAAAGGATTTCATCAACAACTACCCTAATTTGGCTTTGGCGTAGTTTAAAAGAACGTTTTACGACTTTCATGAACTGAGACTGCATTCTTTTATTTGATTTTTTAAATCTTTTATAATTCTTTTCAGGTCATATTCCTTATTGTATTGACGGCTGATGTGCTGATATTTGGGCTCTATCTATCACCTTTGGCTTTCAACTCTCTTCCTTTCAGGGTTGCTCCTTATATACGAGTCTTTTTTTTCATTCTTTATATCAGGTATTACTTGTGTTGCTTATTCTAATTACCTTAAATTATCATTACAACATAATTCTGTAACACTGCTGTGCTCACAAATGTAATGCACTTGAAACTGGTTCTTGTAGCTTCTTCTTTATGGTGTGTACGAATTTCATTGGTTACTTTTGTTTGAAATTGCTATACTGTGAGATAATTGTAACATCTTGCTGGCCAAAATTTGATACTACCTCCATTAACATTTACTTGCAACTTTTACTATTTTTGGTTGCTTCCTATTAGTTGCAACCTTTCCAAATATTTCCACTTATAGTAAGTATTTTAAGTTAAAATGTCAATATTACCCTCACTTACAAAATTAAACATTCACTTAGGGAATTAGTTAAATCACATTAGAATCCTAATCTGATTCCACTAATTTAACAACTCCCACCAAAAATTAAATCATTCTCCCACCTACCAAATTAAATGCCTTTGATTAAATCAACAAATCATCAGATCTTTTTGCAAATTTATTTACTTTCAAACAGGCATAGTAAGGGATAAACGAGTACTTTCCTTTTACACTTGCCGTAGGATGTTTGGTCGTTTTCTCAATCCCAAGTCCTACATATATTTTGTGTTCACACCGAGTTTGGGTCGCGTTGACACAAGTAAGGCTAGATTAAGTGACAAGTCAGAGGCGATCTCTATCTTTGCGATAACGTTTCTTGCCGATTCACGGCTGCTGTGTCGAATTTTTCTTCCCCTGCTCATGGCGGAAGAGATCGCTACTAAATATGCTCAATTACGCATTCAAGAGGAGGAAGAGAAATCTATTGACCTTGGAGCTATAAACCTAGCGATGAGGACAACAAATTCTCTTTGATGCTTGTCGGAAGATTACTTTTAGATTTTCTCATGGTCTAGTAATTAGGGTTCTCAACCCTAATTTGTATGCGTTCCAATTCTTCCATTGGTGTGATGTGGACAAGATGCTGAAAGGCCGACCGTGGTGCTTCGACAATCAATTGGTAATTTTGAAAGAGGTGGATGAAGATGAACAACCGGATGAAGTGACCCTTACTCACCTTTTTGTATTCGAATTAAGAACCTCCCTTTTAATTGCCGTTTAGATGCCCTTGTTTGGGCTTTGACGGAAGGTTTTGGAGATGTTTTGGAGATTGAGGAGGATTCCTTAGGGATTGAAAGGTATCAAAGGGTCAAAATCATGCTTGATGTTTCTATGCCTCTCCGCAGATTTTCAGATGATACGTGATAAAAAGGGGAGGGATTTGCGAGTGGATTTTGCTTATGGACGTCTTCCTTTCTTATGTTTTTCATGAGGAATTATGGGTCATTCTGAAAAAGATTGTCGCACTTTAACACAGGAAGATAAGGAGGAGAAGTTAGGTTGGTGATTGGCTCTCAAAGCTACTCCCAAGAAAGGAAGGGCAAAGGAATTTGAGGAGGTGGAGAACTTGAAGGCCAAGAAGAGTTGTAATTGTTACGAAGCCTGCAAGGAGGAGGATCTTGTGGGTAGAAAGCAGAGTGCCCAGAAGTGGCTTGTGTGGAACAATCTGACTTAGTTTTATCTCCCCTAGCGAATAAGGAAAAAGCTACCACTAGAGTTGAACCCCCCTCTTTATGCTGAGAATAAAGAACACTCTGTTCCCAAAGTACTCCCCCTCACCACTTTTATCTTTGGGGCCTAGAATGCTCATGAGGATTTTGTTCCTTAGGCTTTGAAAAATCGAAAATACAAGAAAATTGAAAGAAGCAGTTCCCAAAAGAAAGAGGTGAGTTTGACCACTCGTCATCAGAAACGTGGCATAGGTATGGTTGATGTGTGGGTTCAGAAGACGCGGGAAAATGCACCAAACTCATTGTGTCTGACATAATGGACACCGACATTCCGGGCCAACCCCTCCAATATCTATGAGTATCTTATGTTGGAATTGCTGAGGGATGGACAACCCTTGGGAAGTTGATCAGCTCCCGTAGATGGAGCAATTCTTTTGCTTCGCGACATTGTCTTCTTGTCAAAACTATGATAAAAAAGAAGAGAGCGGAGGATTTGAAGGAGAGGCTAGGCTTTGCTCATGCAAGTACAGGGAAGGCGGGAGGTTTATGTTTATATTGGAGAGAAAATGTTAACTTTACTTTGATTTCTTTTTCCCAAAATCATATTTGTGGTGATGTTGTGAAAGGTGAGCCCTGTTATCTCTCATGATATCAATTCTGTGCTTAGGCCTTTTACAAAGGACGAGATTCTCTGCGCTCAAGCAAATGCATCCCATGTAAGAGGCCCGGGGCACATGGACTTCATGCAATTTTCTACCAACGCATTTGGCATATCATCAATGATGAGGTAACATAATTTGCTACTTCCTCCCGATGTGTTAACAATACAAATATTGTTTTGATCCCGAAAGTTCATACCCCCACTATTACCTCTGAATTTAGACCCATTGCCCTTTGTAATGTGCTTTATAAGCTAGTTTCAAAAATGGTTGTCATGAGATTGAAAATTGTGCTTCCTCATATTATCACTGAAAATCAGAGTGCGTTTGTTACTCATCACTGATAATGCTCTTGTTGCCCTTAGAGTTATTTAATACGATGAAAGAACGAAGTAAGGGGAGGCAGGGTATTATTGCTATGAAGCTTGACATGAGTAAGGTATATGAATGGGGTTTCTTGCGTAAAATGCTCCTTGATATGGGCTTTGATGGACGCTGGGTGAACTTGATCATGGACTGTGTTTTCACCGTCTTATACTCTTTTGTTACTAATGGAGGAGTTTGTGGGTTGGTGACTCCTTCCCGAGGTCTCCGACTAGGGATCCTATTTCCCCGTATCTTTTTATTTTAGAAGCTGATGTTTTCACAAGAATGTTGCACAATAAAGTCCGGTATCGACAGATTCATGGGGCCAAAGCTAGCCACAATGGGCTGAAAATTTCTCATCTCTTATTTGCAGATGACAGTCTTCTCTTTATAAGGACAAATTGATAGAAATGCTCAATTATCGTTGATATTCTCAACTAGTATGAAGCAGCATCCGATAGAAAATTAATTATGAAAAATTGGAGGTGCCTTTTAGTGGAGTGGTTAATTCTGAGCAAAAAAGAGGAGTTTTTGAATCTTCTAGGGTATGCAGCGGCCGGTTGACAAACATGAGAAATATCTTGGTATTTCGACAATTGTGGGTAGGTCGAAAAAACTGGTCTTAGAAGCCTTAGTTGACAGAATCTGGAAAATGCTTCGTGGGTGGAAGGAAAATCTTTTAACTCAGGTAGGAAAGGAGTACTCCTTAAATCGGTTATTCAAGCAATTCCGACGTATTTGATGGGTGTCTATAAATTGCAAGGGTCAGTTATTCAAAGAATACATGCGGCTATGGAAAGATTTTGGTGGGGTTTGTGAGATTTGGAACACAACATTCACTTGAAAAGGTGGGAGGTAATGTGTTCCCCGAAGTGTTATAGGGGATGGGGTTTCGCGACCTCACTGTTTTCAATGATGCGTTGCTTGTATGACAATGTTGGCGTTTGATTAAGGCCTCCAAGTCTTCGTTTGGAAGGATGATGAAGGCGAAGTATTTTCCGAATTGTAATGTACTTGACGCTTCTCTAGGCTACTCTTGTAGTGTCTCTTGGAAAAGCATATGGAGCTCAAAAGCTTTAATTACAGAAGGGATGCTTTGAGAGTTGGGATTTGGTGACAAAATCAACTTTTGGCATGATCCTTGGGTGGTTGAAGGTGGAAGCTGGTTTGTTAGCAGCGACAGAGTGGAAGGGCTTGATTGGGTTCTGGACTTAATTGATGTGGAGAGAATGGAGTGGAATTGTGATTTAATTGAAGAGAATTTTAATGATAGCAATGTTCATGCCATTCTTGCCATTCCCCTTAGCTCTAATGGACAATCAGATGAACTCACATGAGCATTTGTAAATGATGGATGCTATACTGTCAAAACAGCTTATTGTGACAATTTTCATCAAGCATGGGTCAATATTTGGAAGACTGATGTGAGCCCTAAGGTTCGTCATTTTTCCTGGCGCCTTTGTACGGGGACGTTACTGGTGCGAGAGTTGCTCAAACGAAGGCATATGCTGGACAATTCATTGTGTCCGTGGTGTGGGGTGGAGGAAGAATTTGCAGGCCATGCTATTTTTAGTTACAGAAGAGTGCAGAAGCCGTGGGAGAGCTGTGGCTGCTTGGATGTGGTGAATTGGAGGGACTCTGATGCGATGTGTGATCTCATAGTTAGCTGGAACTCTATTGAGCCTAAAGTAAAGCAAATAGGCATGGTTCTGGCTTGGTGCATCTGGAGGGAACGAAATTTAAAGGTGTTCGAAGATAATACTACCCCAAATGCTGTGATTATTGAACGTATATTCGACTAGTGGAAGTGCACGGGAAATATGCAACAAGCATCTACAAGAGTACTTTCCCCTGCCAGCCCTCAAGTCAGAAGAATTGGTGCACTCCCCCTGTAGGTACTATTAAAATTAATGTGGATGCGTCGCTGCAGGTGGAAGGATGGGTGGGTCTTGGGATCGTAGCTAGAAACCATGAGGGGAGTGTTCTGGTCACAGCCATGAGGAGGAACAGGGCCTTCTGGTCCTCTGAAATTGCCGAGGCTAAAGCTGTCTCCATGGCTTTGCGTCTTGGTAAAAGGTTTGGTTTGGGGAATGTGATTATCGAGTCGGACTGCCAACTGCTAATTAATTGTTTCTCAAAGGGCAATGTATTCCTTTCGACCTTGAGGAGATATCCTAGCTTTGAGTTATTGCTTTAATTATGTTTGTTGGTCTCATGTTAAAAGGGAGGACATTTTTGTAGCCCACCATGTCGCTAAGCTAGGTCTGTTTGGAGTCGAACAAATTTGGGAGAATCATTGTCCCAAACCAATCGCTCCTTATGTTCTTATGGATTCCCTATCTATATAATGCTAGCTCCGGCTTTTCTAATAATAAAAAAAAAGTGATAAGTCCCAGCATCACATAAGAAAATGATAAAGGACACGTAGGAGACCTCTATATCTTTTGTCCAAGCGTTATCACTTTCTTGGAGTCACTTGGTCCTTGAAAAAGGAGTAGTAAATATGAAGAGTAAACTTTACATTGGGACATATTGTACACAACTGCCTATTTATTTATTTTTGAATAAAAAACCTTTAAGGAAGATTAGGGAATAGTGGTAGAGTTAGAGATTACCAACTTCTTAAATCTTATTTTTGGTTGTGAATTTTCAAAACCATTTTTAATATAGATTCACGTTACTTTCTTACTAGAGCTTGATATGTTCTAGATTTAAATCAAAAATCTTGAAACATGGATTACCTAAGTTTTTCTTTATTATTTATTTTTAATAGTGCTTGAACACAAACCTTGTTTTTGGTTTAGATGATGAAGCAAAATTTTATAATTTGTGTAAAACACTTAAATCATTTTTACATTTTGATAACAATTATATACTACTTCTTTTTCATAATGTTCTTAACATATCTACTTTATTCTATATTTGGCAACTCCCTTTTACCATTTTACCCCTTACCCCAAAATATTTATACCTTTCTACTCACTTTCTCCAACTTTTTTTTTTCTTACACCCACCCACTTTATTACTCCTTTACTTCAATTTTCCTTTTTCTTGCACTCAACCACCTTTTTACTCTCTCCCTCCCAAGTCTTAATTCTTGTGCAAACTGTAAATGTTAAGAACATTACGAAACATAAGTGGTACTAAACTACTAATTATAAAAAAGTTTCTTGTTACATAATTACTCTGTTTCATATTATTTGACATGTTTGCCAATGCATAACTTCAAACATTAATATCTTCAATTATTTATATTCAAAATTTTTTAAAAGATTGATATTAGAATAATAGACGTCGAGACGTATCTAACAAGATCTTACATGAGTATGTTTTTCAAGGATAAATCATAGAAAGAAGTCAACGTAACTTATGTGAATAATGTTGAAAGTCAAAATGTGCCGACAAAAGTGAAGTGGAGGAAGTAATTTAATTAATAGTTTGTTTAGTAGTGGTGTCCTTGCAAGTAAACCAAAGGATAAATAATGTGCTTCGTTGTAACTGCAATGTTACAGTGACGTTTTGTTATAATGAGAGTCAAAATTCTATTCTCTAAATTCTGATTTTTTGTTTGTAGGGAATTAAGAAGAAGTGTTGTCGTTCTAGTTGGGATGCTTCCTACATATCTCAATGTCTGGGTTAGTAATCCAACATCTGGCATTTCTGCTTGTTTTATTAACCAATTGTTTTTATATGATCCTAAATCATGTATGCCTAAAAGTACTATTGCAGGTATCTTCTAGGTTACCCATCTGCTAATTCTTTTGAATGCCTTGTATTAACTCCTCATCACCTCTATATTTGAAATCTTTCATTTAATGTAATTTCAATTAATGCAGGCACTCACACTTGTGTTTCTCTTGTTCTCAAGCTGGATAGCTTATGTTATGTTTGAAGATACTCAACAGGGAGCCGAAGTTTTTACGTCATATGGTACTACATTGTATCAAATGTTCATTCTATTCACAACTTCCAACAGTCCTGATGTTTGGATTCCTGCATACAAGTAATATTGACTTCTTAGAATGGTTTACTTCTTTATAATCTGATATCTTGTAATAACTAGTAACTCTCTAGATGCTGCTCTTTTGCTGGTGTAATGTGTATAAGTTCATTAAGCACTCATCGTGTAGTATACAACCTAACTTGTTAAAACAAAGTATTAATTTGTAAACTTTAGATCTTGTTTTTTGGGTTTCCGACCAGCAAGTAGTAACGATTTGTGAAATGCTAGGGCTTTTAATCCTATTTTAATGGTGATGTTCTTTGTATGCAAATGTCTAAAGATGAGAAAAAACAATTTAAAGTATTGAAATAAATGGGTGCCTCGTATCTAGTAGGTGCGTGGTTTGAATTTTGTGCCTAAGCCGCTGTAGGGATCTTTTGTGTCTTGGTGCATCTCGCACCTTTTGAACCTAAGGCTCCAATAGCAATAAGAAAAAAGAAGAGGGAGTTTAGAAAGATCATGATGGTTTGAGGGGCTTTTAACTTCTTCATTCTGTTTTTGTTAGAACTTTATCTTTAATATAGAATACTTTCAGTATCTCTTTAAACAACATTGCATTTAAATGAGATTCTAATTTTTTAATTCTGGAGCGAGCCCTTAAAATGTGTAGTTAATCCATGAATTATAAGTAATTTGATAAGGGAAAAGAAGAACAAGGAATTGTCATGAAAAAAATAAATGTTCCTCCAAGGCTCAGATATCTTTTTCAGCTTTAGAATTAGCTTAGTGTTTTTAGAAATATATGAATTTATCTCTGCTTCACTCATCCATGGTTCCCAATGAGTCCTCCTGCTTAATGTTATTAGTTTTTCGAGAAAAACATACCTTTGTGCAAAGGATTATATTGATGATGTCAACAGGTAATTTAAAATTTTAACTATAAATTAATTGAATTGGTAAAGAAAAATGACAAAGGGAAAAGCGTATGAGCATTAGTGTAGTTTCTTATATTATTGAGTTTTAAAAGCTGGTTATGTTATATTTTCATGTTGGTTTGTGGTGATTGGTTCGTTTTCTTCCTGTTTCTAGCCTTGCAGTAAGGTCATCAAGAATTTTGATTACATTTTATTCTCTTTTTGTATTTTTATTTCAATTTTTTTTGTATTTACTGTCTATGATCACATCTCTTTTGTTGCATTTTATTGTGTTTTCTACCTCAGGGCTTCACGTTGGTATTCCCTGTTTTTTGTTCTGTACATCTTACTGGGTGTCTACTTCGTCACAAACTTGATTCTTGCCGTTGTGTACGACAGCTTTAAAAGTGAGGTGTGTTAACCTGCTTTAAAAGTGATTATCTTATTTATTTATTTATTTATTTATTTATTTGATTATCATACCATGCTTCACAATGTCGTGAAATTATTGGTTTTGCAGCTTGCCAAACAAGTTTCTGAGATGGACAGTATGAGGAAAAATATACTGCTTAAAGCCTTTCGTTTGATGGATAGATATGTAAGTGTAATGCCTGTATTTTTCTCCATTATAATGTGCTAGAAGACTTGAGAATTATAATTTTCAGTTTTGGATGGGAGTGGGGGATTCGTTTCATGGATAGATCCGTTTTTCTACCCTGGATCCAGATTTGACCCAGATATGGAAAATGGAGATCCAGTTTCAGATCTCACGGGGTCCACCTGATCCGGGTCTGAAATGGGTCTTGCACATTTTGCCTAATTTTTTAACGACTAATATAATGTTCAAGTCAACAAAATGCATTTCAAGCTTTCGTCAGGGATAATTATGTTCAATACTTAAATTAAAGTTATACAACTAATCCAAAAGTATTAAACAACCAACTTATACACTTGTTCTACGAAATAACATAACATAAAAAACAATGGAACAAGTACATATGAGCAAACAAAAAAAATGTTGATGGTTATAGTTAGACCCATTACAAACAATAATGTTCGAGTCAAACTTATTTTTTTCGGGAAATTGAAAAACGGGTTAACAAATCTGGGTCCAGATATTATTGTTAAACCTGACCCGGATCTGTTTTTTTCAACGGACCCGGATTCAACCCGGATCTGTCTGGTTCAATTTTTGAAGACCCATATATCTGTAAAAAAGGGATCTACAGATCCGGGTCGGGTCCAGATTCACTTTCATCCCTCTCCTCTCCATTACATGTATAAAGGCTGGTAAGTAGGCTAATCAGCCGACCTAATCTATTAGATCATGTCTTTGTTCAGTGTTCATGCATCCTTCTCATTTTGTAGTATGTCATAAACTCATGATATCATTTCCATGTTAGGTGCTCATGTTACTTATCAGCAGAGCAGTGAGAGATCATTAATTATTTAAAATAAAGAACAAATATTAGGATGTGCTTCATGAAACTCTGGCTAATCCCGTTTATAAAATATATGATGCTTGCCTTCTTTAATGTTATTGATCCATTTTTGGATGTTTCCATCATGGGCGAAGCTAGCCTTGGCTGTTAAGGGCCTAAGGGGGCCAAATGATTATAGCAAAGGTCAGACCAATAGAAAACTTTAAAAGAAGAAAAAAAAAATGATTACTTCTCTGCCTTTCAAGTGGGTGGAGAGGGGTGGGGGGGGGGGGGGGTGGTATGCTTTTGCTCCAACTATGTCTCGCCTCTGGCAGTCTGGCTTTCCATCTTTCTTTATGGTCCAGACATCACTTTACCTCTTTGAAAAAATCCCAACCAGTCTCATGGTCTTGCTCTTTTAATTATATAACAATATACTATATGTCAAATAAAGCAAGCATAGATAGATGTAACTTCCTGATTTACAAAGGCGTTACCTGTTAGGTGCTGCTTTTTCAGTGAGAAATTGCCTGAAAAATAAATTAGAGTACAATGGTAGATTCAGCATGAGTAATGTTACTGCATTATTCCTTTCAAATATACAAAGGGTTGGATTGCATGATAAAGTGTTGGGGCTGATCTACCACTTTTAAATTACTCTGCAATTGCTAGAAGCCTAGAAGTTATGTGTATCTCTCTCATAACCTTTCGTCAGCGATTTTACATCTTTCATGTTACTATTTTTCCCCTAAATCATTAGCTTATTATTGACGTGTAATTCCAAAGCATCTTCTCTAATCTTTGCAGAATCTTGGATTTCTTAATCAAGAGCAATGTCTTTGTCTATTTGAAGAATTGAACAAATATAGGTATATCTTTTAACCCTTTAGAATGATTTTTTTCTTCTTTCCTTTGTGATTTGTACCTTGGTTGGTGGACTGGTGGTTATGCTTTAGTCTTGCTTGGGAATATCACTAGCTGATTCCAATTTGCGTAATTCTATTTTCTAAATGTATTTTGTAGGACAATTTGACAAAAGAGACCTTTTTAAGTAGACCTTTTGTGAGAACGTTCCTTTCATATATAAAAAAAAGTGGCAAATTAGGGCTTTAAATGGTTATTTTTTTGTTTAAATTTGTGAAAGGGGACCTTTAGCCAGATTTTGAGCATTAACATGGTTTTTCTGGTGTTGACCCTCACTTGTGCAGCACATAACTTGAATTTTGCCTGAATTCTTTCCGTTTTTCCTCCCTAACTATCATGCCAAGCAATCCACCATCATCTTACCACCATTCCATCAACATCACACCACTTTCCCTCCACCATCACCATATGTATCCTCTTTCAACGTTATCTCTTCCAATTTCTTCCATCGCACCATTGAACCTCAATCAATCAATCAATCAAAGCCTTAATCCCAAAAGTGGGGTCGGCTAACATGAACCAAATTTGATTATTCCGTGTAGTCATCAACATAAATCTTTCTCCTCCATCCCTTACGATCCAAAACTTCATCCTCACGTAAATCCATGCACTTCATATCCTTCCTCACTCCTTCCAACCAAGTCATCTTTGGTCTCCCTCTTCCTCGTTTAATCCCTCCATGGTCCCACTCTTCCACTCTTCGCACCGGTGCACCCTCGGGTCTCCGTCTTACATGTCCAAACCAACGCAGACGATTTTCCCTTAATTTATCTACAATGCCCGCCACACCTACTTTCTTGCGAATAACCTCATTTCTGATTCTATCTCTTAAAGTGTTTCCACACATCCACCTTAACATGCGCATTTCCGTAACCTCCATCTTTTTAATATGCTCTTTCTTAGAAGCCCAACATTCTGTACCATAGAGCAACACTGGTCTTATGGCAGTCCTGTAGAATTTTCCCTTCAACTTTAAGGGAATGCTGCGGTCGCATAGCACTCCCGTGGCCGCTCTCCATTTAAGCCACCCTGACTTAATCCTGTGGGTCACGTCTTGATCAATGTCACCATTCTTCTGGATGATCGACCCTAGGTACTTAAAACATTCACTCATGGTCAAATCCTTTCCATCCAAACTCACCACTTCATTGCTTGTCCCCCTCTGAGTGCCAAAACGACATACCAAATATTCAGTCTTACTCCGACTTAGCTTAAACCCTCTAGATTCCAACCTTTGCCTCCATTGCTCCAACTTGACATTAACCCCATCCTTAGTCTCATCCACCAAAACGATATCATCTGCGAACAGCATACACCATGGACCCTCATCTTGAATTGGTCTAGTTAATTCGTCTAGAACCGTTGCAAAAAGAAAAGGGCTTAATGCAGACCCTTGATGCAATCCGATTGTAATAGGGAAATCTTTTGTCAACCCTCCGCATGTCCTCACATTTGTTGACACATCCCGATACATATCCTTAACTAGGTCTACATACCTTCGTGGGATACCTTTCTTCAACATTGCCCACCAAAGTATCTCTCTTGGCACCTTGTCATATGCCTTCTCTAAATCAATAAAGACCATATGAAGATCTTTCTTCTTTACCCTATAAAACTCCATCATTTGTCTTATCAAATGGATTGCCTCCATAGTAGATCTCCCAGGCATAAAACCAAATTGGTTATCTGAAATGCTTGTGCATGCCCTCAACCTTTGTTCAATCACCCTTTCCCACAACTTCATAGTATGGCTCATAAGCTTAATTCCTCGATAGTTAGAACAATCTTGAGCGTCTCCTTTGTTTTTATAAACCGGGACCAAGGTGCTCTTCCTCCAATCTTGTGGGATCCTTGTAGCCGTCCATATCTTGTTGAAAAGGTTTGTTAACCAATCAATACCAATCTTACCCAAACACCTCCACACCTCTATCGGTACCCCATCAGGGCCAACCGCCTTCTTAGGTTTCATCTTCCTCAGTGCAATCTCCACCTCTACTCTCCTAATCCTTCGCACATACTCCATGTTGATTTCTTCATCACTCATAGAGGTATCTCCTATCACAACTCCATTACTTCCATTAAATAATTCATCGAAGTACCCCTTCCACCTGTCCTTGATGCCCTCCTCTTGCACTAGGACCATTTGGTTCTTATCTTTGACACACTTCACCATGCCAATATCCTTCCTTGCCTCTTGTCTTCTCTTTGCCATCTTATAAATGATCCTTTCTCCCTCCTTGGAATCAAGCTTTTCATAAACCTCCTGATATGCCTTTTCTTTTGCTTGGCGAACAGCTGCCTTTGCCTTACTCTTAGCCTCCTTATACGCTGCAAAGGTTTCATCACTCCTACATTTTCCTAAGGCTTGATAGCATTCCCTTTTTTGCTTAATTACTGCTTTCACCTCTTCAGTCCACCACGAAGTATCTCTCTGTACCGAAGTTCTTCCCCTTACTTCCCCTAAGACCTCTTTGGCCACTCTTAGGAAACAGTTCTTCATTCGTAACCAGGTCATGTCCGGATCCACCTCTCCATCCCAATCCGCTTCTTCAATTACCTTTTCTGTAAAAACCTTAGCTTTTGCATCCCTTAGGGTCCACCATCTTATCCTTGGTTCTTCTTGTCTAACTTTTTTCTTCGCCTTCTCTTTCAGACGAATAGTCATTACCAATAGCCGGTGTTGGGTGACCACACTCTCCCCTGGGATAACCTTACAGTTTATGCAACTTTGGCTATCTATGCTCCTTGTGAGCAGGAAGTCTATTTGAGTTGCATTTGCTCCATTCCGAAAAGTTATCAAGTGTGAATCCCTCTTCTTAAACCAAGTATTAGCCAAAATTAAATCATATGATTGGGCAAAATCCATAATAGCTTCACCACCGGCGTCCCTCTGCCCATACCCAAAGCCTCCATGGACACTCTCATAGCCATCTCGGCTCGCCCCAACGTGCCCATTTAGATCCCCTCCAATATATAACTTCTCTGAGTGGTGGACACCCTGCACCACCTCGTCTAGGTCCTCCCAAAATTGTCGTTTCTCTTCTGCATCTAAACCCACTTGGGGAGCATAAGCACTGATAACATTCACAATCTCCTTGCCACATAGCAACTTCAGCCTTATCAACCTATCGTTCTTCCGATAGACCTCGATCACCTCTTTTGCCAACCTCTCATCGAGAACCACACCAACTCCGTTCCTAGCTCCACCATTCCTTGTTCTGTGGCTCGTTTCTTGCCCAACATACCATACCTTATACCCCAAAACCAAGCCTCGAGCTCCTTCTCCTGTCCATCTTGTCTCTTGGAGGCACATGATGTTCACGCGTCGTCTTTTCATTACTTCTACCAATTCTGCTGATTTTCCCGTAAGAGACCCCACATTCCAAGAACCAATCCGCAAACTAAATTCTTTTCTCCCACGCTCCCTCCTGATCCCAACTCCAAGTCCTTGATTATTTGACACCACAATTGGGCAATATGGCGCGTCGCTTCTGGGCGACGACCTAGCAACCCTTACATACTTATCACTGCACCCGGGTCTGGGAAGTGCAGCGCGTCGCTCAGTAGGGAACGCCCCAATGGCACGCCCTTGCTCATTTGACACCACACTCGGGCAATGTGGCGCGTCGCTTCTGGGCGACGACCTAGCAACCCTTGCATACTTATCACTACACCCGGGTCTAGGAAGTGCAGCGCGTCGCTGAGTAGGGAACGCCCCCACGAAAATATCTGTTTGGCTCATGTCATGGGATGTGACGAAGTTTTATACTGGCTGTCACTGGCCTACCGTAAAATCTATTGAATAAATTAAACCCTTCTTTTCTATCATGAGCTACATGAATAATTGTAATGGATTCAATAGTCGACAGAAAGTTGATAAAGAATTCCGAAGTAAGATAGCAGGAAGCTTAATTCATTTTAATTGAAAATGGCAATGGTTACAAAAGTAATAGCTTGAGGCTATTGATCTCCAAATAGCCGCTTTAGGAAGCTACTCTCTCAAGTTTTCTCCTCACAAAATTCACATACCCTCCTCCCACCATTCCCTTTCATTATATATTACAAACACTACTCAAAAAGCATCCTAGTCTTAATTGCTATATGTCTTCTACTGAAATCAGAGAATCAGTCTGCTCTTGTGTGTAGCCACTCCACCAAGTGATTTATTAAACTTCATTGTCTCCTTCCTCTAACGACCTTTCACCCTGCTGCTGACTGTTCTGCTGTTTGTCTCCTTTTCCATAGTGTTTCCTCCTTGTATACACTTGAGTAGGTGGCTGTTGACTTGGCGGATCAAGTAGGTTCATCACAAATATGTGAATAAGATTAAAACCACAATCAGTTGGGGATAAAGGGGTGAGTGAATGAGAGAGTTGTGTGGGTGGAAGCTGGGCAGGAGCGGGTCGCTAGTAGATAGCACAATGTGGCTACAATTGTGGGTTTGAAGAGAGGATAGAGGTAGAGTTGAAAGAGAGAGAAAAAAATACGTGAGAAAAGAGAGGAGTCTATGGGCAGTATCTAGCGGGGATGGTGATGGCTTGTAGTAGGTGGGATGGGGCGATTAGCAGTTGTTTCCGGTGATAAAGGAAAGAATGAGATTTGGGGTGTGAGAGTTAAGGCGAGGAAGAGGAAGTAGGGGATTTGGTGTGGCGGGGGAGGATAGCTAGCGGTGGGCTAGTTGGCGTGATGGTTGAGGAGGAGAAAGGGCAGAAAACAAAGTAAAAATATGTAAAACAAGTCAACACTAGAGATATTGTCATATCCCCCTTTACAATAATTTTTTTTTATTTAAGGTCCTAATTTTCACCCTTTTTTATGGAAGGACATTTTTCACTAGAGAGCTACTTAAAAGATTAGTTCTAACAAAATTTTCTATTTATAAACACTATCACTCCCTATGTTACTCAGACTCAGACACAACACGGGTACGTGTCCAAGTGTTCGACTCGGCTATTTTGTGAGAAAATTATGTGATTTTGATCTAAACTAAATTTCATACTCATGTCTAAATGTTGAGGATCTGACACAGGTACTTGAGATAAAATGAAGAGTTAAAGTAACATAGCTCTCTCCTATCAGTGTTGAATTTTACAAAAAATGGGTGTCAAAGGGAGTGTGGGTAAAAATTCCCAAAGTGAAAAGATTTGCCAAAAAAGAAAAAATAATAATTCTTGGGAAAACCCTAATAAGGAAGTAAGAATAAAAATATACAAGTAAAACAAAGATTAATATAGGGCCATTCAAACTTTTAGGCGCCATGTGCTAGATTAAATAAAAAGTTGTTGTTCAAATGCTAAATGATCAAAGAGGAACAGAAATTAAGGATGGATTAAGTGCTTGAGTTTATATATAAAACCCAATAATAGTTTTGGCCATCTATAGGGAAGAATAACGACCTAAGTGATTGGAAGCTTTTGTGGAGCGGATGCATTGTCCCTGGAATGAAAATAGTCAGTTAGAGATAATTGAGATTAATTATCATCAAATGACTTGGAATTTTATTCTATGACTAAATTACTCCTCAGAATATAGAAAATGTTGGTCTTTTTCCTTTTCTTTCTTTTTGTTTTGCATCTAATGCTATAGATTTTTCAAAGATATTTACATATTGATGATTGAAAAAGGATGTAATTCTGTACTTAAGCACCGTGTTGGAGATTCTGCATCGCGTCTAGTTGTAATCAATCTCAACTTTGCTTATTTCTCTTTCTTCTTGATTTCGTCAGTTTAAGAATTTGGTCCTACTTTTCAGCACTTTTTTTGATCATGCTGTGTTCTTATTGATCTGGAGTCAACATACTGTATCTTAGGAATCAATACACATTACTTTGGCATAAATCTTAAGAGTCTTAACCCGTTTTCTTGATTCTGCTGTGTGATAAATCCTGTGTAAATTTGTGCTGTTTTCAGGTCGCTGCCAAAAATATCAAAAGAAGACTTTGAACTGATATTTGACGAGTTGGATGATAGTCATGATTTTAAGGTTGTTTTTTATGGTACTAAATTATCATTTTAAGTTGCTCTACATGCTATGATAGATTTCATTAATAACAGTTGTGATGGAAATTTGTTCTTTACAGTAACTTGTTTACTTTATTCCTATTCTTGAGCAGATTAATGAAGAAGAATTTGACGATCTATGTCATGCCATTGCAACAAAGTTTGCAAAGGAAGATTGTGTAAGTTTGTTCGACCTTTGGCCAAATTATAATATTGTATTCTTATATGAGCAACTCACTATTTTTCTGGTCATATGCTATATTACCTTTTCATGCAGCCATCGTGTTTTGAGGCAATGCCGTCAATTTACTACTCTCCTTTCTCTGAAAAGTTGAAGACCTTTATTCGGAGTGATACTTTTGCAAACATTGTTGTTATCATCCTTGTGATAAATTTGATAGCAGTTATCATTGAAACCACGGTAAAAATAATTCCTGAAGCTGAAGCACTTTCATGCCTTTATGATTTCTTTTTAACTTTGATTTTTATTGGTGATGCTTTGAGTTTATAATGCATTTATGATGGTAACTGTGCAGCTTGACATAGCTGATAGTTCAGCTCAGCAACTCTGGCAAGTGGTAGAATTTGTGTTTGGTATGGACTTAGAACATCCTAAACGAATTACGTTTAATTTGGATCCTATGTGAAATTGTTGTGCCAAATGTTCAAGTAAATTTTTGCAGTGTAGCTTCTGTTGAACATGTCATTTTATATTATGAATTACAGGCTTATTGCATTGGAAATCAGTGAAGTTAGAGAAGTTAGAGATTGATAAGTAGACATAGGAGTATCATTCCTTACTAAACCTTTACTAAAACCTAAAATCTGTCTATAGGATTACAAATATGTTAAGACTTTTTGCACCAATATGCTTTCAAGCTGTCACCAGGCAGTATGGATGGAGGTACAAATGTATGCAATGTTATTTCAGTAGAGAGACTGCTTCAACACACAAGATAGTCTTCTAAATAAATTGAAAGAATAAGTCCTCCAAAAGATTCTTGATACTTCTATTATGAGTTGAAGACACTAATGTAGACTATATATATATATATATATATATATATATTTTTTTTTTTCTTACTATTTCTCTTTTACCACATTTAGGCTCTGCTCTCCTCACCTTATTTTCACTAAGTTAGCCCACCCACTTTAAGGAAAACGGTAGCTACATAGATTTGTTTTAAGCCTAATAAATCCAGGTAAGATAAGATAAGGGCTATTAAGTTCATATAAGTTTAGATTAGATAAATAAGGTCTGATAATTACAAGTAAGATAAGGGTAGATATATTCACAAAAGATAAGAGCTAAAATAAATACCAATAAGATCTAATAAGAAGGTCCAAAAAGATAAAGTAAGGGTTAATAAGTTCATTTTAAACAAGATTAGACAAGTTCAATGCCAATTTGATAAGTGAGATTCAAGTGAAAAGAACACTAACTAGTCTCATCCTCTCTTTAACCCAGTATTTTATCATACATCTTGCTCTTGTTTTCTGTGCTCATAAGTTTTGTTATTCTACTCTTAAAAGGCTGTAATTAAGGGATAAATGACAACTGTAAACTATGCACATATTATATAGCTCACTTATACATATACAGATATACTATTACTTAATTGATCATCTATCATAACCGTTTCTATTCATCCATATATGTTTATCTAAACTGCAAACTGTCTACCTTTATGATGGTTTCCTAAATAATTGGTAAAACCCCCTTTTTTTGGTAACAGGCTGGATATATGTGCTTGAAATGGGTTTGAAGATATATGCACATGGTTTTGTGAATTATTGGAGGGATGGACAAAACCGCTTTGATTTTTTCATAACTTGTGTAATAGGTAATCTTATGATGATCAAACTTGTTTTGCTTCACATTTAATTTATTTCTTTATCTATCATGATTTATCTGTCATTGCATTTGGGTACCTTCCACCCTGACCCTACCCCTAACCCTTAGTAGGAGAATCTGCCAAAGTTTTAATTGCATATCTCAAGGTCACTTCTGCACTAGTGGTATGGTTATCAAATAAGCTGTAGAACTTCAGTGACTTGATGGCTGTTGATGCCTAACATGTATTCTGACAGATAGATTCGGAAAATTGGCATGCTGAACAAACATGTTTTACATTCCTGACTCGTACAACTGAACACAGCTGAAGCATCTATATTGTATTTTGGGCAGTCTAAAGAGGAAATATTGTGCTGTGACATTTTTCTTCTGAATGAAAGTTACTTAAAGATATGATCTTTTAATTGATCAACTTATTCAAGCACTCTGCTTCCCTTCACCTGAATCTTTTTAAAACGTTTGCAGTTGTTGGCGAAACAGTGACCCTTGCTACACCAGAAGGCCAAAGCTTTCTATCCAATGGAGAATGGTAACATTAAAAGTTTCCAGATTGTGAATACATTATTCTGCATAATATTAGCCCTAGTACATTGGAGTTTGGAACATGGTAGTTTCACTATGCTTATCTTTCATTAAAATATTTTTTACAAATCTATGTGTTATACTTCTCATATTATCTAATCAGGCTGGATGCTCTATGTATCTTGTTTTAAGGTCATTGGTTCAACGTGTTGGGATTTTTATAATAAATATACGATTTTGCGGGGAAATAACATCGAAGGATCTATACGTATTGATCGTGGATTTATAAAAATTGATTATACCTTTGTAGTGTATTCTTCCTTGCTGATCCAATCAATTGCAGTGTGAGGACGTCAAATGTTGTCCTTCTATTGATATTTACATGACACATATTGAATCGTTGTTGAGTTTGCTAGCTTAGAATGACGAAGAACAATATACAATCTACTTGTGGAGTTTAGCTTTAGGGTTCTTGCCTTGATAGGAAATTGAATGCAAATGTATGTTTTCACCAGGAAGCCTCAGGTTAGATTCAAAACCCTAGATAACCACCTTAGGGAAATCATGCACACAGCCACACAAATTCCAAGATCATTAGTGGCAGTTCTAGAAATTGTTCGTTATGGGTTTGGAGTCACTAAACACATCTACAGTAGTAAAATCTACTACAAGGGCATAATCCAAACTACAACCTCTAAATAATAATTTGGGTGTGCACATGTAAAAAAAAAAATACAACTTACGAAAGAAATACAATTGAACCTGATGTGACATGGACTAGAAGTTATAATTTTTAAGAATAAATTAGAGAAAGGGGGAATTAGGAATGGAATCTGTTTGAATGTGGTTGATCTTCAAAGGATTAACATTTTTGGGGTAAATAGGTGATTGGGTATACTGGTAAGCAAAAGAAAAAAAGAAAATAGACACGTTAAAAAAAAAAAAAACCAAAAAACAGAGCTTGGCATATTCGAACCCACGACCTATGAGTTAGGTAAGTCAAGCTCCTACTGCTGCGCTGCTTCAATAGCTAACATATTTTACTTAAATAGTTTCAGTGTTTTAATAATTAAAGAAACTGATCAGTTTTTTTTCCAGATCCGATATGGGTTTAGCTGAACCAACTGAATCCATTCTAGATCCGCCACTGAAGACCATGCACATTTCCCTAGTTCTCTTTATTTTGGTGTGTGACTATTGGGCTTTTAATCCACCTGTACACTTGATTCGTTCTTTGCTATTGTGTGTGACCCAATAGATTCAGCTAGGAGTGTGTCGTAAAGTACTTGCGGAATGGTTTGTAACTAAATATTTCAATCACTTGACATAAATTAACTGTCTGTGATTGAACCTTCAAACTATTTATCACCTTGATTGAAGGACATTATTCTAACACAATAATCTATGTAATCTTCGTATGCTATGCTCTACCAGGAGACACTTGGGTTTCTTTTATTTTAGAATTTAATTTACTAGTACCACTTTCTTTTTATTTTCAAATTCATCACTGTTTATTTTACACAGTAAGTGCTTAAGATGTGGGGCTGATCTTTTGACCTTTAGATGACTAGATGAGTGGGGTTTAACTATAATTATGAGTATCTGATGGGGCAGTATATATGTTACATACCAGTATGTATGGTTTTATTCAATTTGATGATCATTTTAGATATAATAGATGTATGTGTGGTGAACTGGGTAGTCCATTTCTAGCTGAAAGAAGTGTAGGATCCCTTTTTATTGTTCCTGATCTTTTTGTTCCCTTTCCTATGTGAAGTTATTGTTATCTTCCTTGCTATAAAGTTTTTTCACAATATTGATTTTTGATGGATCATTGTTTTCTTCCTAATATATAAACAGGATTCGTTATCTTATCCTTGCTAGAGTTTTACGTTTAGTAAGACTGTCGATGCGAGTCAAACGTTATCGGGCCTTTGTAGCAACATTTTTGACTTTGATTCCAAGCTTGATGCCATATCTGGGGACTGTTTTTTGCGTCATGTGCATCTATAGCTCTCTTGGTGTTCAGGTGTGTAATTCTGTCTACTTCAATTTCATGTCTTCTGAAATTTCATGTCTTCTGATCCATCTAATGTTTGTAATTTCCATCTCTCTACAATATCAGTTTTGAAGTATTAATAATTTAATTTATATTTAAATTGGCTATTAGGTTCTGAAATGTAAAAGATACGTTAGAGAGTGTGAGTTATTATTGCATAAAGTATTATTCTATTATCCACGAATGGTATTTTAGAATCTTTGCCAATACAGGTATTCCTCGTTCTTTATAAGGAATATTGTTATAGCTTCATAAATAACCTTTTCCTTACAAGTACTATATAAAAGCTACCTTTTTTTTTTCTGTACTGGAAATCAGCAAATTCTGCATGTCCTGTAGAATATTGTTTTGTCCTTTTTTCCTGCTGTTTTCTTCCAATGGTTTTCCTCTCTTTTTTTTTTTTTTTTTTTTTTTTTTTTTGTGCTAAATTTGCCTCAGTATATCCCAGTGCAGCATCTTCTGTTGGTTCCCTTACATAATCTCATACTCTTTCTTGTTTGACAGGTTTTTGGCGGGATTGTTAACGCAGGGAATGCTTTACTAGAAGGATCTGATCTTGCTGAAAACGAGTATCCTTTTCCCATAATTTGTGCAAAACTTTGGTCACCTGTTTGAAAGTTGTGTGATTCTCAATGTTAATGGGACAGGAACTAGTCATCTTCTATTTTCCTTGCCTAAATCTTTATTCAGACTTTTTATGCATTGATTTTCTTAACTACAACAGTTATTTGCTCTTCAACTTTAATGACTATCCAAATGCTATGGTGACAACGTTCAATTTAGTAGTAATGGGGAACTGGCAAGCCTGGATGCAGGTATCACTTCTTTTGTCTTCCATGTTTTGTTAAAGAATTAAGGCTTACCTGAGTTCCTTAATTCTCAATTTTCAATAGTGTAGCGTAACTGTCCATTTGTGGTGCATTTATATGTCTTCTGGATGATCCTTGACTGTCATGGTGATAAACTTAAACTGAGATGGCACTCTAGATCTATTTCAATAAAGAATCTGATATTTATCTGCAACTTTTGGAAGTATGCCAAATGCTTTTCTTCTCCACCCCCACCCCCTTTCCCGAATTTAGAATTCTTGTCACTTGCAGAAGACTTGCCATGATATTAATTTGTTGCCAAGAGGGTAAGTTGTGAATCAAATTACCAGTGTTTGCAAGGACCCCACCAAATCTGGTGTCATATTCTAGTAGCCTAAAGTTCATATAATGTTATTGCACTAGTTGAAGCAAGAAATAGACAAGGTGATTATTCTTTGCTCTTGTTGGAAAGTGATAAATTTAATTAATATCTAGCCAGATTGCACCTAAGCTCCAATATTCACCGAATATATTGCCATTAACTTTCCAAAAAAGCTGATTTCAGAGTTCAGACAAACAACTCCAAACTTATAGCTTCAATCTTGCCTTAATGCCTCTCTCCTTACAAAAATCCTCTGATACGAATTAATTGAATGATATTATATTCTAATTTGGATCGTGAATGATATGCTGTACCTATAAACTGAAAACCCACTCAAGTGAATGGTAAAAATGTGTTAAGTCGAATCTAGTCTTAATTTATAATCTAAGAGAAACCATGGTTGCTCACTCATTATACCATTCACTTGATTGAATTTTTCTTGTTTCAAGCACATGTATGACTTTGTTTTAGGATAAATTTTATTTATTGTAGGAAACTTAATTGTTTTCTTATGTAATAATTTGTTTGAATGATAATAAAAAAAATTGTTGCAACTCGTGATCATCTTTTAGTTGCGACTAGTAAGAGACCCTTTATTCTTGCGGTAATTAGAGTTTTATTCTTTAAACTTTAGTCACAAAGCTCATTGAATTCATCAATATAATTCATAGAGTTGCTTGCTAATTCGGATTAAAATCCGCATCATAAACTCCATATTTAAGGCCATTGAGCCAATCAATGCAACAATGAAAAAGTAAATGCCTATTGATTTTCTATGAAGAAAAAGCCCTTAGGGAATCAGGGCACCTTAAACTTTCACATATTCTAGTTTGAATGAACAAACACTTATCAAGGGCATTGTAAAGATAATATTTCATATGACAACTGCCCATGGCCTCGTGGACAAACAGCAAGTGAGTTTTCTCCCACATGGATCGCCCAACTGAAATTGGGATTAAATGGGTGTGCTGCAATATTTCTTACAGTTTAGTACAATAAGAAATACTATCAAAACACTATAATCGTGCACTTATGTAAAGTTGCATTGTTGATGCAATAAATGAGGTTATGTACTCAGCATGTATTGTTGTAAGTTGTCACCCACACTAGGCTACTTAAATATGTTGTTGCTGCTGCTGTAGCTTAATTATGTTCCCCTTAGCTCTATCATAAGAATGGCGGGATTTTTTAATGAGCTATGTTTGTAATGTAATTTTTTTTTGTCTTCTACAGATAATACTGAAATACTGATTAGATGTTGATTAGCCCTATGACACTTTTTTACTTTGTCTTTCAAAGTGTTGGAAGGTTATATGGTAGATTACGATAAATCTAGGATACTCATTCATTGATGTACCATGCATATTAACATTGCATGAGCAACAAAAACTGCAACATACTTATTAGTAAAGGGAATTGTGTTTTTTTTTTCCTCAGACATACTGGGACTTGACAAGAACTTCATGGAGCCTGATGTACTTTGTTAGTTTTTACCTCATCACGGTGATGCTTATCTTGAACTTGGTAAGTCGTTTTTATTTTTGTTCTTTTGGTTAGTTTTTACCTCTCTCTGCAGTGTTGCTTATTTTACATTTAGTAAGCACTAGCCTCAGCTCTTTTTTGAAGTATACTTAGCATCTCCTTTGATTTAAGAACATTGATCAACATGTGCAATTTGGTACAAACTTATTTATTACACCTGAAAGATTTTGTGGATAACTATACGGAAAATCACTTTTGGTTCATGTAGCCAACCCCACTTATGGGATTAAGGCTTTGGTTGATTGATTGTTTATTACACCTCTGGTTTTATCTCAGCGTCTCAAGAATAACTCATATGGAGTATTTACTACACCTCTGGTTTTATCTCAGCCTTTCAAGAATAACTCATATGGAGTTTTTGTAGCCATTTTTTCGCGATTCATAACATCTTGCAGCTAATTTGTTCTGATGCCTTACGTCACTCTGCCCCATTACTTTTCACTCTCTACAGTTGTGTTATTTACGTTTTTTTTAATTGTTTACAATTAACTGAAGTCGTCAATCCCTGTCTTTCCCGTGCAACACATGCTTCTCTCCAACAAAGACTAAGTTCAGTTTCCTCTTACTCTTGATTTTAACATTGATGTTCTACATCAGCTTTCACAAACTAGTGAACAAGGAAAAATTAGTCGATTTATTAGTGAACATGGAAATTTTTTATCTAGGCGGGTGAATAGATTGACCTTGAAACAACAACGATTAATTACTAGTGCTATAAAACAAGCTCGTATTTTATCTTTGTTACCTTTTCTTAATAATGAAAAACAGTTTGAAAGAACCGAGTCGACTATTAGAACTGCAAGTTTTAGAACCAAAAATAAATAAAAAATAGACTTATTCCTTATTTAATTGATAATGGAATTGAATCAAAATTTGAATCTGAACTCAAGCACATATTGGGGTTTTATTCTAAAAATATCGAAATTTGATTGTCACGTCGTAAGATAATATAAAAATTGGGAACTTTTATTGAATGGATTTGTTGATTTTTATTTATTCATTGTACTTTATCAGACTAATTCCTACTTTAATACTCTTGGAGAATAAACTCCGGGGAACTTCATTTAAATCATTTCGAGGTATTTTTTGCAATTTTCTTTTTTTAATGATCTCATTGTATTGGAAATAGTTTTACTTGAGAGGCAGAGAATTTATGAGAAATTGACTTTAAAAGAATTGAAGGATGTTGGATTTTTATTTGGCTCTAAGAAAGAAGATAACAAGTGTAGGAAACTAGGAAGGGCATTTATTTCGAGAGAAAATTATCAATAACAATATAAAATGAAGGCCTGTGTTCTAAATTACTTGAGCATTCCAAGCTTTTTGTCCATGTTCTAAAAACACAGGTTGGTTGTTGTCAAAAGACCTCCGTTCCTTGATGTTTTTTATATTTTCCATATTTGCCTGTTCTTTTTTGTTCTCTACGCTGTTACTTTATTCCATTGGTTACGAATTTGTGACATTGTTGCCCAATTACCCCTTACCTTGAACAGAAGGTTCAAATTTTGGCCAACTTACTTTGCCCACATGTCCTCCCCCCCCGCCCCCCCCCCCCCCCACCCCCCACAAATAACAGTCTCTCTATCTTTGGATTGTGTGCAAATTATAACCTTATAGAGCCTTTAAGAGCAGAAATAGTATTGCATATGCAGTAGACCTTGATTTTAATTTTCTTAGAATATAAAGAAGTTAAGTCCAATGTTTATTTTATGAACTAAATATTGCTCAGTGTCCTAGAATTTTATTCTTTCCTATCATTGGTAACATTTCTCGGTATTTTATATTGTGACTAAACTAATGAAAAATGTTATCTGATTATGGTTTCAGATCATTGCTTTTGTGTTGGAAGCATTCTTCTCAGAATTGGAGCTTGAGGAGTCAGAAGAAGAACCTGAAGCAAGAAAGGTCAGTGTCATTCACGAACTAACTTATCCTTTGAACTTCTTTCTTATTGTGACACATTCTACTTTTTGTGTCTATATAACATGGATAAGAAGCTAATAATTGATTAGAATTTATATTTGTTGAAGTACATCACTGTATGAGCTGGTTAAATATACTCGTTTTTGTTATAATAGTTACACATCATGTTGTGAATAATTAGGCGAAATGATTAGAATGTATGAGAAAAGTATAGGCTTTGGTGAAAATTGAATGTTGTACGAAAAGAAGTGTAAAAATAGATTTAGTGGAATGTTGAAGAAAAAGAACAATTAAAAAATTTAAAATAGGTTTAGTGGAATGTTGCAAGTAATTTGAGAATTATTAGAATATAAATGCATTTGAAAAGGTCGGTCATCCACCCAAAAGTAGAATGAAATAAAGAATTAGGTAACCATTACTTTTAAACACCCATATAGAAAGTGTTACCATGATCATGAAACAGAGGCAGTACTTGTTAAAGGATACCTCAAAGTTCCTTATTGTTGTTGCCCTTGTCTGAGTCTAAATTCTGCTGTCAAAGGTAGTGCTTTAGCCACATTAGTGGTGTCTTATTTTTGATGTAGCAACAACTTTAAGAGCTAAGGCTGCACATTGTTTTTACGACTTGCGTTCAAATGAAATATTCAATTTAAGTATCGGTTTTCTATCTATTTTCATTTTGTTGGTGAAAAACTGAATTTTGAATTTGAACTTTTGAAGTGCTCTAGGGTTTTGGCATGTCATATTTTGTTTCTAGGATGGTTGTAATGTTGAAAATTACATAGAGCATAAATCTTTATTTTCGAACTGAACTATTCTTCTGGACTATAAACAAGAAATATTTTTAGTTATAATGATTAGGATTATGTACTAACTTAGAGCATGGGATCCAAGTTTAGGAAAATCAAAGCAGAAAAGATAGGGATATACTACGTATTGTAGAATCAACTTGATCAAGCAACTATAATCTTCCATATTGAAAAGGTTACTTACTCTCAACAATAGTTCTCAATTTTGGACTCTTGACGAAGGCTTAACTCAATACCTTATTACACCATACATGCAAACTTCATTATTGGGATCTTACCAAAGTCCTTTGTAACTAGCTTTTAAGTATTGTTCCAGACTTGCCTTTATATCGCCATGCCTTGCATGTGTAATCAAAAGTTGGCGATTATGTTGATCTCTTGCTGATCTTTGTCCTTGAGTTGATTGCATAGTGACCACTAGTTTGCGACTACATCGGATGAAAGTGTTACCTTGCTCTTTTAGCTGGTAACTGTTGATAACATCTGTAAAATTACTGAATTTGTGGTACATTATACATATTCTTAACTTTGGTTGGTGATTACGGGTGGAAAATTTGAAGGCAATTCCCATTTCCTAGCTGTTCTTATTGCCTAAATGATTACTTATATGCTGTCCAGAACCATGGTACTATTAACTTATTAAGCTGCTGCTTGATTTAACCTTGAGTTTGCACCTTGCTCTAGAATGTTATTTATTAGTTGACGCTAACTATCATTGTTTTATTATTGTTTCAGGACAATAGAAAAAAATATCATCGT
Organism: Chenopodium album; assembly: GCF_948465745.1. NCBI lineage: Eukaryota > Viridiplantae > Streptophyta > Magnoliopsida > Caryophyllales > Amaranthaceae > Chenopodium > Chenopodium album. The sequence goes on along the minus strand of NC_137850.1, from coordinate 24,266,229 downwards.
CGATATACTGGGTATGTATCTACGAATAGCCTATTGAAAACTCTTCTATTTCAGAAGCAGACAGAATGCGTAATTATAAAATAATTTTATTTGTTTGATTTGGTACAGTCATAAATCACGAAGCCAAAGAGTTGATATACTACTCCACCGTATTCTGAGTTCAGAGCTGGACAAATCAGAGGCATGTGAGGCTTCGGGGGCTTCTGAGGCATAGGTCTTTCTTTTACTCCCTTAAGCTTCCTCTTGATTTTCTTATTTCTTATGAAAGGATCAGGGAAATGGATGTGGGATTTTTCAGTTTATCTCAGATCTCATTGCCTACAATTGTGATTTGTGATATATCCCTGTAAAATTGACATTTGTCCTAAATTTTAATGCAGAAGAGCCTGCAGACTGTCTCTGCTGTTAATTGAACAACCAACCTTTAATGCCAGGGCAACATCTTACCATTGCATAGTGAATAATCTGGAAACATGTGATGTATGTAGTTCTGACGATGATTCTAGATTCGTCTATCTATTTATCAGCGTAATTTCTGCTGGACATGATGAAATGCTATGATTCTCCCTGCTTTTCCCTCTTGTGCCCTGAACTATACAGGCAGTGTTCTATTTCTTTTATACTAATAATCTTGATGCCACTTAAATGGACTTTGTCTTGACAATGGAAATGAGCACCATCTCGCCAAAGTAATATATGAGCAATCTTTAAATGGTTCACCTTTAATTGGCTCAATAAATTCATATAGCAAAGAAGAAATCATCCCATTTAATTCAATTAAAAAAAAAAAAAAACAAACACCCCATTTTATAAACTCAATAATGTCTTTTGACTAAGATAATTCAATGATAATATGTGAAAGATTAACCACGTTTAGTTGATTTTCAAAGTCAATCATCAAGGATTCATAATTTTTGTACCAATTATTCACGACAAATGAAGCGAAACAATGTTTTTTTTTTTTTTTTTTTCTCTGTATGATTGCATGTCAATAAGGAAGTGAGAGTGAGGGATAACTTAAGTGGTAAGAGTTTCCCTCTCGGTTCCAATTGATCTTGGGATTGATTCTCATCATCCGCCTTTGTGGCTCTCTAAACACACAAAAAAAAAAAAAATGTCAATAAGGAAGCGATAATATTAGGAGTAAAACATAAAACATAAAAGTGTATTGATAAATCTAGACCTAATATAGCAGATTAATAAGTATTAAATACTTTTTTTTTTTATTTAAAAAAAAAAAAAAATCTGAATAGCAATTACTTAAACGTCAACTATCAACAAGTACATTTCACAGATTGGGTAATCGAGAAATTTTTTTTACCTCTATATATAATTCTGATTTTTTTTATGGTATCTTTCAGCAAAACAACAAATAATTCATAGTTCAAAGATTATGTACTTAAAAAATCTGAATTATTTGTTTTTCTTGTTGAGTTGATTTAATCCTCTTTATTAGTGTAATCATGTAAATTCCCAGAATTTGTATAATATTTCACAAGAAATTATATCGAAGATAGGGGTTAATATTCATATGGAGTACTAAATAACATGTATCATTAAACCAAGAAAAATAAAATTCCAAAAACAAAAAAAAGCAAGGGGGGATAAACATGCAAATCTAGGAACACAAAAATGTAGGAGGGGAAATTAAGGGAGACAGTACATTTACACTCAGTGTGTAAAAGGATTTTGCACACTCCTTTGTGATTGGGTGAAGTGACACCTTTTTTTTGTGGGACCAAATTTTTTCAATTCAAAATCAAATGAAGTTTTCTGAAAATTTTGAAAGGGATTTAATTCAAATTTCAAACTGAACTTGAACTTCCAACCAACTAATTAAATGTTATTTTTTCCTAAAACCAATCCCCACCCTATTATATGTCGAAAAGTCTTTTAATATTCGCCGGGATACTTTTAGCCGTAGTCAGTTGTTCTCCGTTATCGTGTTTGCATGTTGTTTAAATATCCGGTTGCCGGTGATGTGGATATTAAACGTGGATTCAGTATTGGATTATTGATGTTGAATTTATTAAAACCATGAATTCAGATTTGGTTTGAAAAATTTCGTGTTCTTAATTTTAGTAAATTAGCCACCGCCGTGAAAGCAGCTATTGGTTGATGCCTTTATAATTTCTAATGTTCTGATCTGAAAATTAGTTGTGCTAAGTTCGGTTGACGATTTGCATACATCACAAATGACCCTATGCTGGATCTCGTTGTGCAAGACAATGAAATTTTTTGTATGATATTAAAAATAACTTAGTGTTGTGGATTAGTATAGAACATCATTTTTGTGATTATAGTATTGGAAAAGTCGACCCACGCTTTATTGATAGGAATGGTGTCCTTCGAACAAGTGTATTATTCCGACAGAGGGTTCGAAAATATTAGAAAGCTAATTATTCAGTGATGTCAAGTGATCGGAATGCCTAGTTAGAGGCCGCTTCCGATCAATAATATTAATCTATAATTAATATTACAGCTTAATCTTGATTGAACCCTTTGGGTCACACCCAAGCAACTAACGATCCGACACGATGAATTAATTCAGAAGGAATTAATGAGTCGCTCGTGTTTTATGAACATTGACGTCAGAAATCGAGCTAGGAGCGTCGAAACCGAGCGTCGCAAGTCGAGTCGAATGAATAAAAGACGAGACGGTAAAAATCAATTAATTAATCAACAATTACCAAAATACCCCTAGCATCTGAATGCCCCCAGCGAACCGAGTGCTAGGGACAAATGGTGCTAGCACACCAATGCTAGCAATGTTAGCAAGCATGCTAGCATGCGCAGCAGCTAGCAGCACTAGCGCGCACATCAGCTAGCAGCTAGCACGGCTAGCAGTAGGCCATGGCCAGCAGCCCGCAAAGTGTGTGTGGCTTGCTGGGCTGAGGCTTCGACCAACCCGCATGCACAACGCGCATGCAGCAGGCCCAGCCACGCACCAGGCCGCCAGCTGGGCGCGCCTTGGTGCACAAGGCTGGGCGCCACGTGGCGCGGCGTGGTTGGCTTCGGGTGGGCTTGAGTGTGGCGATTTGGGGAAGCTTGGGGAGGAAGGAAATGGCCTCCTCCCCTTGTGGTCCTCACCTACCCTCTCCCTCCTTGTTGCCACTTGTTGATTAATTATTTCTTTGATATTTTCTTTTATTTTTGATTTAAAAATAAAATGGGAAATTGATTTTTACCAACTCTCCCACATTGATGGGAGAGTGGAGTCCTCATATGAAGTTCTCTATAAATACCCACCTTGTGAATTGGAGAACTTCACTTGAGTTGGAACTCAAAAGGGCATCTCCATAATAAACCTTTAAGTTCACATAAAACTCGAGTAGTTGTTTTTGGTCCGAACTCGGCTAAACTCCGAGTTAGAGACCGTTTTGGCTCGTGGTTGCGAGTGGACTATCGTTGGAGGTCTATGCGCTTGGAAGACTCGGCTTTCGAAGTAAGAGCTCGTCGAACGAGCGAAGCACGCGTCAAGGGTAAGATGGTCTTTTCACTCTATCTTGTTATTTATGTCTTTTAGTTATATTAATTGTGAGTGGGTCTTGGGGCCGAGTTTTGTTCCACGGAAAGTCGGACTTTCCAAAACCCAACAGCGGTATCGGAGCCTTGCTCATTTATTTTTGTAACTAAAATTTTCAAGGTGTTTAAAATGGATTTAATTTTTGGTTATTGTTGCTAATTAGATTAGTAGCTCGATTTTATTAATTTTAATCTCGTTTTATTTAGAATTTTGGCTCAAGAACCCAGATTTTCGCCCAAGACTAATGAATTTTGGGTGAAATCGATATTCTGAAACATTCTTAATCTTTCAGGGTTACGAAAAAGCCAAATTCTGCCCAGAAATGCCTGTTTTGAGGGATTTTTCATTTTGACAAAATATTTTAAATCTTTTAAAACCTTGAATCTTAATGGGCATATTAATTGTGATTATGCATTTGGTTCTTTCCTTTATGCTTCTGCAATATTAGACCACTTTTGAGCAAGATTACTTGGTAGTAATTGGTGCTTAATGGTTGGCTCAAATTTTCATATAATTGCAAATAAATTGCTTTAAGTATTAAAAGTTTGTGTTTTGAGGCTCTTAAGTACTAAAGATCCAATCTTTAATTATCTTAAGTGATTGGAACTTTGTGTAAATAAATTCCATATATGTTTATTGAACTTTCTTGATTTAATCATTTATTAAGTTGATTGGAATCATAAAGTTTCAAACTTGTGATTGAAATTTCATTAATCTTCATATTGGAAGATGTAATTTTTCAAGGATTCACAAATTAAACTTGGAATTTTTCTGTGAATGTTTATGTTCATTATTCCAACTCCCTTTTATTTTTTCAAATCTCATGATTAATTTATTTGGTTAAATTTATAGTGAGAATAGCCCTTCATTTTTGTTGCATCAAGTTGAACCAAATTTTTTAAAGAATAGTTCTTGGAATTAATTTGGTTAGTGCACTTGAATGAATTGATTAAGTTGGACTTGTTTTATTTTCATTTATTTTGCTCAAAATATTAATTCTAAAAGTAATTTAGAATTAATGATAAATGTGACACGAAAAATCGGGAAATAATCCCAAGGCACTTGCACACAAACTGAGGCACAAGAGTACGAGCATCTCTTGGCTAGCCGGGCTGCACAGCAGCCCGCATGTGGCTTCCAAGGATGCGTGCTATGCGCATTGGTGCGTGCAAGTGCCACGATGGTGTGTTCATGGAAGCACCAAGTGCGTGCGATCATGTGCGAGCATGCTGCTATGGTGCAGCCGTAGCTTGGTGTGAAGGGCAGGCAGCCAAGTGCGTGCTGCCTCGCACCTTGCAACCCGCAGCAAACGTTGTTAGGCTTGGTGCCTAGCAATGCTGCGTTCGTGTGGTGCGGGCGCAGGCACCAAGCCACATTGTCCGGGCTGCTAGGCAGCCATGGCTAGCAATGGCGTGCGCCTAGCTAGTCTAGGTGAGCGAGCCACTTGCGTGCGGTTGGCTACGTGTTTTGCGATTTTGCCGATTTTAATTATTTTACTTAATTTTATTTATTTTAATTAATTTTTGGAGGCTAGGCCTCGGGTTTTGAGCGGCACTTCCAAAATTTTAATTTGGCAAAATTTTGGGTTTACTGGCTTAATTAATCGGATTAATTAAGTTGGATGCGGAGTTTAGTGGGAGCTTCATTATTTTAATTGCGCTTAATCACATAATCGGTTAACAACTTTGATTAGTTTTAATTAGGCGCATTAATCGGATTAACCACCCAAGTTAGTTACTAGTTTACACGTGTTGATGCATTGTTACTTGTTTTTCGTTGTAAAATGCATGGGCCATTCACATATAGTGAATGGATGAATGGAATGTATATTCTCTCACAGGTTTTATAAAATGGCACTAGTGGGGTCCGATTAGGATAGAAAATACGGACTGCGTTCCGTCATGTATTTTTTGTAAATCTAAATACGGTCTGCAAACCGTTGAATATTTTTGTACCTTAATATTTAGATTATTCCTAATCGTAGATACTAGTAGTTGCATTATTTTGGTTATGTCTTGAAGACGGAGTTTCTTGGAAGACGAAGCCTTGAAGTTGCAAAATCAAGACTCTTGAAGACTTGAAGACTCAAGGGGTCATGCTACTTGCCAAATGCATCATTTACTTATGTTTTCAATATATATTTATGCTTATATATTTGAATGATATGTTGGATGCATGTTTAGGATTTCGAATGTTGTGATAATTAATTAAGTTCACTTAAATCAACCAACATAGAAACCCTAGGTCCTTAAAATATTGAGTAAAACTTGCCATTCCAAAACAACACTTACCGAACTAATGCGCATAGTGATGGGCTATGCCAAAGCTAGGCATCACTATCTCCCTAGGAACGTAAGGTATGTTGATGGGTCTGCCAAAGCAAGACATTACATACATGTTGGTTTTGGTTAGAATCAACGATATGAGTGATGGAGTCCTAACATGTCGTGGAAAAGGTGATAAATTGTTGAGAGAGCATTATATGCGACGATTTATCTAACCAAGAGTGGTTTGGAGCCATTAGCAAAGAGTTGCTTACCATAGAGTAATAAGTGTTAAGACAAGACAAAGCATGCTTAACTACTCATTGATTCTTTGGATCTTGGAATCGACTTATTCTCACCAAATAGGGACAAATGTAATGTGTGAATAAGACGTTTAAATAAGTTTGATATTTATATGCATGGATTCAATCTTATTTAAGTATTATGAATGGTTTTTCATTCCAAATTCTTTCAATTTTAGAACCATGTCTTCAAATAATACCGATAACAACTACATGTGCCCAAAACTCCCGGAGAAATTGGCATTTTGTCTCAATTTGACCAATTTTAAGGAGTAGGAAGAAGAACTTCGGAGAACTCTTCGGAATTGTTCCATGGAGTGCATTCTTGACACTCCCATTCCAAGCTTCTTTTCCAAGGGGATAATGAGTGATGAGACACTTGAGACTTGGTCCTTGGATTGTGACAAGGTCACACTTTTTGATGAGGGATTCCCTTCCAGAGGATTGGAAGCGGAGATTCACCTCATACCTTCTAGACATGCTTCTTAACAGTCTTAAGGAGCTTGTCACTATGTCTTCCGAGACAAGGGAGTTGAATTTTCATAACTTAACCAAGTCGTTTATAAACATGAAGATCAAGATCCCGGAGGAAGGTTACCTTGCTAAGGAAAGGCTCGAAGTGTGGAACAAGGTCTACAATGCTAGGCTTAGACCTAGAATGCCTCTTCAACCTCATGTGCTTCGAATGAAAAGGATTTTCAAGCACTTGGATGAACAAGCGGTTCACATGCTACTAAGCTCACTCCACTCAGGCTATGTTGCATTGAAAATGCATTTGACGACCAATCGAAATAAACTCACATTGATGGAGGTTGTTCAAGAGCTTCGTGGAGCCGATTCTTGTAAGGGTACCAGGTTCTTTCTAAGGCTAAAGAAAGAGTTCAAAGACAAGGAAAAGATGCAATGCTTCTATTGTAGTAGGCGAGGCCACTACAAAAGGGAATGTAATGAGTACTTAGAAGATGAGGCGAAAAGAAAAGTAGCTCCCACCTCAGGTATCTTCTTTATAAACCATCACTTGAGTATGAGCAATTCATAAAGGTATTAGATGCCGTAAATGACTCACTATATGCTCCTATTTCAGGAACTAAGTGAGAAGAAGCTTCACAAGTGGATGTGCATTTACAAGAGGAAGAAGAAGACAATCTATCCATTAAACTTGTAATTGCATAATTTGTCTTAAAATAGAACTTATTTCAGTTTTATTATTGAACATATTTTGATCTTTTGACGTCGGACGTCGGGTTGTAAGATCATGAGACTATGTGATTGTTTAAAGTCTTGTTTATATGACATGACACGTTTCTCCAAATGTGCTTTATTTAGACAAACAAGTTTATAATGTTAATGATATCACCAAAGAAGACTAAGACCATTGAGTCAAATGACACGTACTTGTGGCATTGTCGTCTTGGCCACATTAACATCAAACGCATCAAGAAACTTCTACAAGAAGGTGTTCTTGACTCATTTGATTTACAATCGTTTGAAAATTGCAAAGGATGTTTATTAGGCAAGATGATAAAGCAGCCATTCTCCAAGTTGGGAGAAAGGGCAAGTGACTTATTGGGCCTAATACACACCATGTATGTGGACCAATGAGCACAACCACAAGAAATGGCCATCGATATTTTATCACCTTTACAGACGACTTTAGTTGATATGGATATGTCTGCCTTGTGTCGTACAAATCTCAATCTTTTGAGAAATTCAAAGAATTTCAGAGTGAAGTTGAAAATCAGCTTAGCAAGAAAATCAAAGCCCTTCGATCAAATTGAGGTGGTGAATACTTGAGCCAAGAATTCGATGATCATCTGAAAGAACATGGTATACTTTTAGAATTGACGTCTCCAGGAAATCCACAATGGAACAGAGTATCCGAAAGGAGAAATCGAACCCTACTAGACATGGTACGATCAACAATGGGTCTTAGTGATCTTCCTATCTCTTTCTAGGGACACGCACTTGTAACCGCGACACTAACACTGAACCGTGCTCCATCAAAAGCTGTAGAAAAGACTCCATACGAATTATGGACTAAGAAACCTCCCAGGTTGTCTTTTCTCAAGATCTGGGGTTGTGAAGCATATATCATGAAAGTAATCTTTGACAAAATTCACCCCAAATCTGACAAGGTTTTCTTTGTGGGTTACCCAAAATAAACCAAAGGGTATTACTTCTACAACAAATTCGAGAACAAAGTGTTTGTTGCTCGCGATGGTGTCTTTTTGGAGAAGGAACACCTTTCCAAAATGATAAGTGGGAGGAAAATCGAACTCGATGAAGTTTGAGAGGACGAGCAACAGAATCAAATTGACAGTCAAAGTGCTCAAACAACATCTGTCGACGTTAGTCAAAGTGCTCAAACAACATCTGTTGACGTTAGTCAAAATGTGTGAAGTCAAACCGACAATGCAAATGCTCAATCCATTACCCTACATAGGTCGCAGAGGCCATGGTCTCAACCTGATAGGTATCTTGGTGTCATATTAACCGAGAATCAAGACATCCTAGTAGTGGATAGAGAAGAACTGACAACCTACAAGCAAGCGATGGCGAGCTCCGACTCTGCTAAATGGAAAGAGGCCATGAGATCTGAAATGGATTCCATGTTTGAAAATCAAGTATGGGACTTGGTTGACTTACCAGAAAGGTTACACACCTATCGGATGTAAGTGGATTTTCAAATTGAAAACTGACAAAGATGGAAATGTATTCATTTACAAAGCTAGACTAGTAGAAAAAGGTTACCGGCAAATTCATGGTATTGATTATGATGAAACCTTTTCTCCTGTTGCAATGCTTAAATCCGTTCGGATCATCCTAGCGATTGCTGCAGATTACAATTATGAAATATGGCAAATGGACGTCAAAACCGCCTTCCTCAATGAAATTTTGGAAGAAACTATGTATATAACACAACCTGAAGGTTTTGTTGACCAAAACAATGTTGGGAAGGAATGCAAGCTTAAAAATTCCATTTATGGGCTAAAGCAAGCTAGCAGAAGTTGGAATCTGCGATTCGATGAAGCCATCCGTAAGTTTGGTTTTATCAAGAATCCAGATGAGTCTTGTGTTTACAAGAAGGTCAGTGGGAGTGACATCGCCTTCCTAGTCTTATACGTCGATGACATGCTGCTCATTGGAAATAGCATTCCGATGCTAGAGTCTGTAAAGGCCTGGCTTGGAAAATGTTTTTTAATGAAAGAATTAGGAGAGGCTTAGTACATATTGGGTATCAAGATTTACAGGGATAGATCTAAGAGGATGATTAGATTGAGCCAAAGTACTTACATTGATAAGGTACTGGCACGATTCAACATGGAAGAGGTCAAGAGAGGTCACTTACCCATGTCACATGACATAACCTTAAGCAAGAAGTAGTGTCCAAAGACACCTGATGAGCGGGAAAGGATGAATCAGATTCCATATGTTTCACTCATTGAATGCAAAGTGGCCAACCAATTGGTTGGCCGCATTTTAATTGATACTAGTAGCTCATCTGACATCATCAGCTACAAGTGCCAGTCCAAGGTCAAGTATAAGGCGGACATTATGCACCATAATGTCTCCCACCCTCTTGTTGGTTTTGGGGGAGGAGTTGTGCACCTAGTCGAACGGATAGATCTTCCCATCGACTGAGAGAGAAGGGCAAAGGGCGACATATGACCGTTCGATTTCTGGTGGTTGAAGAGCTGACTACCTATAACCTCATTCAAGGCCGACCCACTCTGAACGAGTGCAAGGTCGTCATCATCCCATCTCTCATGCTGCTCAAGTATGAAAGGGATGATGGCTTTGTTGGCTCCCTGAACGGAGATCAGAAGACGGCTAGAGAATGTTATCTCTTAAACGTCAAACCCACGGCCCGAGCAGCCGGACAGGGGTCAGAGCCAATAGACCTTGACAATGTCAAGGACCCTGATTAAGCCCCACCAACTGCCAAGAAAAGAAAACCTACTCAGTTGGTGGAGGTGAAGAAAGAGAAGAAATAGTAATAACTGACCGGGGAATGGTCAGATGAACTCCGTCCCCAGCCGTCTGGCGAACACATTGATATTCCTCTAGATGACAGCCGTCTAGAGTGAACTGTTAAGGTGGAGACCATTGCTTTTGAAAAGTTGGGTGCAGACTTGCACCTTCTGCTTAAGGAATTCTAAGACATTTTTGCCTTTGAAGTGGAAGAGATGCCAGGCATCATCCCGGATCTCGCTGTCCACAAACTCGCCATTGATCTTAAAAAGAAGCCCATCCGGCAAAAGAAAAGAAATCACGGTGAGAAAAGAAGTCAGGCAGCAGCTGCCGAGGTCAAAAAGCTGTTAGACGCTGGGTTCATTTGACCATGTAACATTCCTTATTGGGTTGCAAACGTTGTGCTTGTGAAGAAGCCGAATGGTACCTGGCGCATATGTGTAGACTATACTGACTTGAACAAGGCATGTCCAAAGGACAGTTACCCTCTTCCAAAGATCGATAGTCTAGTCGACTCTACAGCCGGGCATGCTTTGATGAGTTTTATGGATGCCTACTCAGGCTTCCATCAGATACCCCTGTGGAAGAAAGATAAAGAGAAGACGACCTTCGTCAATGATCAAGGGTTATTCTGCTATACTGTGATGTCGTTTTTCTTGAAGAATGCGCCTGCTACTTTCCAATGAATGATTAATACTGTCTTCATTAATCAAATAGGGAAGAATTTAGAGGCGTACAGTGATGACATGATAGTCAAATCCAAGCTACAGACGGATCACCTTGCTGATGTTCGAGAAACCTTTACCAAACTCAGGCGGCATAAGGTCATGTTAAATCCCAAGAAATGTGTTTTTGGTGTTGAGTTTGGGAAGTTTCCCGGATTCTTGATTGATCAAAGGGGGATAGAGGCTAACCCCGAGAAGATACAGGCGGTAATTGACATGAAGTCACCCCGCACTGTCAAGGAAGTTCAAAAACTCACTGGTTGCCTGGCGGCATTAGAAGGATTCCTCAGCCGGTCAGGTGACAAATGCCTTTATTTCTTCCAAGCAATCAGGAAGAAGACTAGATTTGAATGGGGGGATGAGGCTGAGGCGGCCTTTCAGAAATTAAGAACACTTACACTCTTTTCCATGTTAGCCCTCTACCCAAAGAGACGCTTTACATGTACTTAGCCGTCTCAGATCATGCCCTCAGTGCCGTTCTCCTTGCTGAGAGAGACGACATTCAGCTCCCGGTCTATTTCATTAGCCATGTGCTCAGAAATCCTGAACTAAGATACCCCATGGTTGAAAAATTTGGCCTTGCTCTTTACATGGCTGTCAAGAAGTTGAAACCTTACTTCTTGCCACATTCGGTTGTGGTCTACACAGACCAACCTTTCAAACGGCCAATGACAACCTTGGAGTCATCCGGTAGGTTCCTCAAATGGGCTATTGAAATGCAAAGTCTTGAAATCACTTTCGAACCAAGAAAGACAGTTAAGGGTCAGGCGTTTGGCGACTTCATTATCGAAATGACAAGGCCGGTTGCACCGGACAATGCTGATCAGGTTTGGAAGGTGTATGTAGATGGGAGCTCTACTATTAACGGCTGTGGTGCAGGCGTAATTTGTCAGTCTCCTAAGTGGAAAAATATGAGTATGCACTACAGTTCAAGTTTCAAGCTTCAAATAATGAGGCAGAGTATGAAGCCCTGCTAGCCGGCATCCGCATGTGTAAGGCGGCAGGGGCAATAAAAATTCACGCCTGCTCTGACTCGCAGTTGGTCGTTAGCCAATACCATGGTGACTATGAAGCCACCCATCCAGCTATGATCAAATACCTTCAGGTGGTCAAAACTGAAGGTAGGACACTTGAAGAATTCCATCTGAGTCAAGTGCCTAGGTCTGAAAACAACCAGGTGGATGCCCTGTCAAAGTTAGCATCCTCCCCCTCTTGTGATACGCCTCGGTCAGTCTTCTAGGAAATTATGGAAAAACGAAGTATTGTTGAAGAAGACCCCATTGGAATACTTGACCGAAGCGCTACCTGGATGGATGGCATCCGGGCATACCTGCAGGACGACACGCTACCTGATTCACCACAGGAAGCGGCCGTCATGAAAAAGCGAGTTGCTAACTTCGAGATGAGAAACGGAGAACTCTTCAAAGCAAGTTTCTTAAAGCCTTTACTGAAGTGTGTTACCCTAGAAAAGGGGCAAGAAGTTCTCGAATAATTACATGCGGGATACTGCGCCTCTCACATAGGCGATAGATCCTTGGCTGTCAGAGCTAGGTGGCAGGGTTATTTTTGGCCTACTCTTGAGTCAAACGCTATGGAGATGGTTAAAAAACGTGACTAGTGCCAAAGATTTGGCAGGCTCATCCATCAACCGGCTACTGACCTGAAAGTAATTCATAGCCTAGTCCCGTTTGCTAAATAGGGCATGGAAATTTTAGGTCCATACACGCCTGCACCAGGCGGAAAGCGGTAAATTTTGGTGGCTGTGGATTATTTCACCAAGTGGGTTGAGGCAGAGGTGGTCAAAAATATCAAGACTAAGGATGTCATCTCTTTCATTTGGAAGAACATCATCACCCAGTTTGGGGTACCTATGTCTATGGGTTTTTGACAATGACCCTCAGTTTGAGACTCCTCAGCTCAATAATTGGTTGGGAGATCAAGGGATCTCACATTGTTTTGCATCAGTCGGCCGACCCCAAGCAAATGGCCAAGTTGAAGACTTCAACAAACGCATCTCAAACGGTATTAAAAGGAAAATAGAAAGGGCTGGTTGTTTGTGGGCTGAAGAATTAATTCATGTCCTATGGATCATCCGGACAACTGAAAAAAGGGAAACCGGTGAAAACCCATTTCTCATGGTTTACGGTGCTGAAGCCGTCTTGCCCATCGAGCATTATGGACGACTGTTCGAGTCATGCTATACGATGAAAAGGCAAACTGGGAGGCCATGCAGCTAGCATTGGACTCACTCCCGAAGTGCAGGGGCAATGCCGCCTTGCGTCATGAGATTTACCGTTTAAGAATGACCCGTTCCTATAACAAGAGAGTACACAAAAGACCTTTGAAAGAGGAGGACTTTGTGTTACGAAAAATGGAGGCAACCGGTAGGGCCAATGAACAAGGAAAATTGACGTCCAATTGGGAAGGCCCCTACTGGATCTATGAGGAAGTAAGAGGCAGCATCTACCGCCTGGAAACTCCAGACGGTAGGCGGCTGCCTAGAACTTGGAATGTAGACAACCTTAAAAAGTACTACTTTTGAGACTTGTAAATTTTTGTAAATATTAAGCTATCTATGAGAAATTTGCTTTTTGTTTTCAAAATTGTGTATTTATTTGCTGTAGACACACACGTCCCTTAATGAGTATACCACCTGTGAACACTACATGTGTCCAACTTTAAAATGAAAACAAGCTAAGAATCTTAGCGGCTAAACAATAAAGAGGCCAATGGCCGAATGACTTTATATTTATAAATTCGTCTGCTCCCATATGAGTATGGCGTCTGGCGACGCCCCTCCGGGTGAATTCATCGCAGAGAGAATCTCCCATTTGGGTGGCACATTGCTCTATAAACGCATACAGACGGTAAAGATTGAACGACCAAATTGGTCAACTCATAACTATCTGACGTAAGTAATCTAAAGAGAACACAATCAGACTTAGAATGAAGCTGTGTCTATTGATACATCCGGAACCCGCATAAAGCTCTTACTTAGATTACGGCTTGAAATTATTGGCCTATACAAAGTCTTCCCAATAGGATCGACGGATGGGTATATAATTGGATTGCAAATACCCCGCCTGGGGGTAAGCAGATCACCTGTTTATGATACATCCGGGTGGCTTCGACGCAATAAGTTTCATCTCGATTAACATGACTCATTGCTCCAAATATATATAGACGGCCAAGACTGATTGGCCAAATTGGCTCACTCATAGCCGTCTGGATTAAAATTTTAGGTGGGACAAGTTCGCTCTAAGAACTTGTTTGAAACAGGGCAGGCGGCGTCAATAAAACCGCTTGGAATATCTCAGCGCTGTAAGGCTGTTTGTTCTTGTGACAAAGCAAGGCAGGCGGGCGAAAGCTGATTGATCATTCTTGCTTGCCTGCTCCTTTTGGGCAAAGTAGCTAGAATACAAGAGCTAAGGCTTGAGCATAATAGCCATCCGACTACGTTGAAGAGGTCAAAGACCGCTTGTCTACATTACCGGATGCCAAGTGGCCGGCTACACGCTTGGTTTGGGGAAATCACCATAGTGATTGATTGATTTAGAAATTAGTCATACTCCTTTAAGTATAAAAAATTTCCAAGTCAATCAACCCACTCTTGAACCCAAGCATACAAGCGTCCAGTGGTAAAAACACCTAGTATACCCCTTATATCAAATAAGATGCAATCATTCAAAAAACATAACTTTTAAAAACCGACCTAATGACTGGATGATTCATCATTAAAAAAGCTGACCCCTTGGCCAGCCAAAATAAAAATTGTTAGCCGATATACAACCGGTGGAAACAGTGACATTGTTGGATGAACCCAACTCCTCAGTCAGTAAAAAACAAGGATACTTAGCACATAGGCCGGAAATGTATTTGAAATGGCCATTCGACCACAGAAAAACTTAAAATTAATCAGCTTTGGGGGAGGACTCTGCTTCATTCTCATCCGCCACATTCTCTTCATTGACCGGATGGTGCTTGTTTTGCTCATCGTCCTTGTTCCCTTCATCCTCATCTAGGACCTCCATTCCATCGCCCTCAGCCTTCAGCTCCGCCTGCTGCCGCTCCCCATCTAGGGCATCTGTGGCTTGCTCAAAGCGACACTCCCAGATGGAGTAATTGTCCTTGGGGAAGAGAGCCTTCCACGCCATCTTCATTCGGGTGGTGCAGTCGGCCTCATTCTCCTCTATGAGCAGCCGCTTCTCCTCTTCAGCACGGGCAGGCCACCGGGACTTGAGCTGCTCTTCCTAGTTGGCAAGCTTTTTCTTCAAGTTCTTGTTCTGGCGTTTGAGACTGTCTGTGTCCCTGCCAATGTCTTGTAGCTTGCCAAGCTCAGTCCTGTCCTTCTTTAGCTCCTCATTCAGCTCAGTTACCCTCTTCTGGGCCGCCTCCAAATCTTTTTTGACTTGCGAATTATCAATCGCCTGTAAATACAGGATATCCTGAGTTAGTTCCTCAATTCTATTTACATCAAACATTGCTTGGTTAAGATTGGAAGCGGCCCTTTGGTTAGCAGCCCTTACCTTTTTCTGCTTTTCGTTGAATGGTTTCTTAAGATCATTCACTCTCAGCATGGCCTGCATCCGGCCAAAAGAAAAGACTGTTAATATTCAGTCGGCTAAATCAAGACTTGAAAAGTATTTTAACTTAAAAGCAAGTTACCCCGGCCAGAAGCGCCAGTATGATATCGAAGTTGAGGGTGCCGACTCCCTTAATGGAGTCACGTTGCTCCGCAGAGACAACCTTGAGCATGTCATTGGCCATTTTTCGTACATCCGGCGTTTGAGGAGCATCTGCACATGCAACATTTGGTGAGAGGTTGGCATAGATCTGACCAATAGAGCGACTGGCTTAAAAATTGGTAGGCGACTGGCTATAAGTCTTAACCCTGTAAGAGTAAGGCAAAGGGTCAAAGGCGTTGGTACCTTGAATCACAACTAGGTCCTGGACGTTCTTTTCTTTCCGCCCACCGGAAAGACAGCCTGGAGAGTCGGTAGCGCTGACAGGAGGCCTATCTTTTGAGGACTTGGATTCCTCCGCCTGCTTTAATGCAGCCATAGCAATCGGCGACTTTCTACCGGTTGAGGGGTGGGAATCGGATTTTCTCGCAGACGGTTTTTGAGCAATTGTCTTCCTTTGCTTCCAAGGCGTCTTCCCCTTGATGAGTGGCATTTAAGCCACTCTTTTATCCTTTTTCTCTAAGGATTCTCCCCTCATTTGCGCTTGTTTGAGCCTTTTCAAGTGTTTTATCTTCATTTTTGTGATGTTTTATCTTTTCTTGTGTTTTTTCTCTTTTTCTCCTTTTTCTTTCGTTTTCTTAGTTTACTTTGATGTTTTGTAGGTTCTTGGCCCTTTTGGTGAAGCTTATGGTTGCATATAAGCTAAGGAAGGGAAAGAGATGTTTAAGGAGAGGGCACGCAGCCAAGCAGGAGCCGCGGGCGCGAAGCTAAAAGCCGTGGGCTTGGGGTGCTGCTATGCAGTTCCTTAAGATTTTTCGGAAGATGCCTAGCCGCCCCCAGGAGCGGCCTCTCCTCAAGAATCGCGGGCGCGAGACCCAGTAGACGTAGGTGCGACTTTTCGTGTCCCATTTTCCCATGTTCCCGGGTTGCGGCCTCTCCTCAGCTGGAGAGGCCTCTTTACCTTCCACCCACGGGCGCGGCACTATAAGCTACGCGCGCGGCTTGATGGGTTAAGCATTTCCATACCTGGCCATGAGAGGGCGCGACATATGAGGAGAGGGCTCTCCTTGAGTCTTTATTTCCGATTTTGTGAAGCACTATAAATAGACTTCATCTTGAATTTTGTAATTATCTTTTAATTTCCATTTAATCATAGAACTTAGTAGAGAGAGAAACACCATTAGTTTTGGCATTTTAGAGAGAGAAAGTGTGGATTACTCTATTGTTGAGCTTGGATTTTGAAGAAAAAGCTTAATCAACCTCTTTATAGAACTTCAACTTCAATGAATGAGCATTTCCTTACTCTTTTCTCCTTACTTTGCTATTTGATTTTGTTTTAGATTGCTTTTGCTTTGTTAATTACTCATTAATCATGCTTTTGCTTGTTAATATCATGATTGACTTGATGATTGCCATGG
Source organism: Chenopodium album (assembly GCF_948465745.1). Classification (NCBI taxonomy): domain Eukaryota; kingdom Viridiplantae; phylum Streptophyta; class Magnoliopsida; order Caryophyllales; family Amaranthaceae; genus Chenopodium; species Chenopodium album. Next base: position 24,249,340 of record NC_137850.1, on the reverse strand, counting down.
ATAGTGAGTAGTTATCTAGCCAAGGGTGTGGGGATGATGTAGTTAGAATTTGTTCATGTTTATAGTGTTGGGATTCAAGTTGATCGTGATTAAAGTCTTTACATGCTTGATTGTTCTTTGATCTTCTTGCAAAGTGCACATTGTTAGTTGATTGAAGGTGAATCTTTGCTAAATGAAACGGTAGTTGACTTAGCTAAGTTCATTTGTATCGATTGTTACTTGATTGCACCTCCCAATATATGGTTCTAATGTGGAAGCATAGAGGCTATGTTAGGAGAAGCCAATTGACCCCGAAAGGTGGCTAGATTGGACCCTCTATATCGATATTTATGCATGTTTAGTTCATTATCGATTTGTTCCTATATTATTGCATGTTCAAGTGAAAGCTACATCTACCCAATCCCCTTGGTGTTTTCTTTATATTGTCTTTAATTCACTTCACTCTTAGTTTAATCTCTTAGATAATTCCATTCTTTGTCCCGAGATAGCTTCATTGAGTAGTATTGATCACAGTGTTTAGCTTCTCCCTACGGTTCGACCCTTTTCTTACCTTATACTTGTATTTGGTTCGTTTAGGTTATATAAATCTTATTTGATTTAGGATTAGGCACTTAACGACGTGTTTTTATCCCTCGTCAAATTGGCGCCGTTGCCGGGGATACGGCTTCCATTGTTATTTCATTGCTTTATTGAGACTATCTCACCTTTTATTTGCTACTTTTGGTTACTTTTGTTGCTCATCAGTGCTCACTTTCTTCTTAGTTTTGTTGTATAAACAGAGGTTGAACCCGCTCAAGGTCTTTGGTCCACATCGATCCCGAGCTCGAGAGGTCTTTGTCATTGCTGAGAAGAGAAGCGAGAGCAAGGAGTGGAGATTCCCATACTCCTATAAGAGAAGGTGTGAGAGAAGAAGAGGATACTCCATCTTCCTCACCCTCAAGTGAAGACGTAAGTAGTCCTAATTCTTCATCAAGTTCGGAAATCAATCCATTTTCAACCTTTGACTTTGAGAGTGTGCAACCCCCAAAATGGGAGAGAATATGCCTTTGAGTCGTCTTGGGGTTCTCGAAGCCTTTAGGGCGCAAAGCGGAATCCTAGCTCCTACTACTCAAGCCAATAATTTCGAAATCAAGCCCAATTTGATTGCCTTGATAGAGCGGAAACAATTCTCGGATGGAAAGTATGAGAGCCCTCATGAACATCTAAAAGAGTTCGAGAAGTATTGTGATACAATAAAAGCCAATGGGGTAACTCAAGAATACATTCGACTCTAGATGTTCCCGTTCTCTTTAATTGGGAAAGGTTTAGAGTGGCTAGAGAAGGAGGTTCCCCCAAACTCTCTCACAACTTGGGACCAAGTCACCATGTCATTCTTGAGGAGGTTCTATAATCATAGAAAAACCGTCGAAGCTTGATCTTTGATTCAAGGCTTCCGCCAAAAGAATGGTGAGTCCCTAAGTGCGGCTTGGAAATGACACAAAGAACTCCAACGCTAATGTCCACATCCTGGAATACCCAAGTATCAACTCATTCACACTTTCTATGGTGGTCTCACACCTCAAGGAAGAACAAGCTTAGATGCCGGAGCCGGTGGCCCAATCATGAACAAAGGAGAAGATGAAGTGGAACACATCATAAAAGAGGCCGCAAAGCACTATGAAGATTGGTATGAAGGAGATAGAGATGCTACATCTAGCAAAGGTGTTTATGCTTTAGAGCAAGCTAACGCAATCAACAACCTCTCCACCCAAATCTCCAAAATGACCAAGCAAATGGATGAGCTAATGAAGGAGAGATCCAATCCTCAAAGGAACACCTCCCCTTCAACAAAGGGAGGCAATGGTATGAACACTCCCTGATGCGTGCCATTTATGGCACTCTTAGGCTAGGTTTTCTTCTTATTTTTATACTTGTTTTTAGTCTTTTATGTCGTGTTTTTAGGGAATAATGCTTGATTTACGTGTTTGTGTGTTAGTTTAGAGAAATGCGTGCTTTTAATGGTTTTCTTATTATTTTATTCATTTCTCAGCTATTTCTCTCACTTCTCCGTTTCTTTGACTTGTTTTGTAGGTGTGTCGAGTTTCCTGGGATTTAATTATCAAGGAGGAAGCTCGAGCGCACTTCAAGGAGGTTGATGAAGCTAAGTTCGGGAATCCAAACATGCAATTCAAGCTAGCTCCGCAAGCACAAGGACCTTGGAAGCAATGCTTTTGCTTGGAATGTTCAAGTGCTTGGAAGATAAAGGAGCTTCCCTTCTCATGAGCATCGCCTCAAGTGAACCAATGATAGGGATGATTGGGAGCGCGGAGATTGATCGAGTAAGTGAAGGAAGCAAGGCCACGAGCACCAAGCAGGGGTGCGCGCGCGGGGCATAGAAGTTCATGCGGGTGACCTGGGTAGTGCGTGCGCACAGATCTTCTGTAGCCTGCTGTGCGTGTGCACAGAAAGGTGGTGCGTGCACACGGTTTGCCCTATTTCCCCTCGCTCGTTTTATTATAAATTAGCCTTGTCATTTCTATTTTAGAAGAAGATTTCTAGATTAGTTGGGTGACTTTCTCTCTCATATCTTAGGTTAGGTTGAGAGCTTTTGTCTCTAGTTTTTAGGGATAGTTTAGGAGTAGTTTTAGAGAGAGAAAGTGAGGGATTTAAATGGTGGTTTAAGAGATTGAAGATCCAATGGTGACAATTGTATTGAAGATCTTCTTAATCAATCAATGAGCTTTTCTCACTCTATCTCATCCTTATTGCTTTGTTCAATTTCATGTTTGTTTGGTTTAATCTTGATGTTTGATTCTTGATAGTGTAATTGTTCTTGATATTTTGTTGATTCTTGATTTCCTTAGTTGTTTGTTGATAGATAATGATTCTTGAGTAGTAGTTTGGCTAGGAATTGGGTGAAACTTGTATGATTGATTGATTGTGATAAATTAAGGAATTGTGTTTATTGATTGTTGAGATTAAAGTGATTAATGAAGGTTTGCATGTGTGTAATTCGATTAGGCCTTGAGAATTATGCTAGATTGCATTGTAATTGCTAATGACACGATCAATTGATTTAGGAATTGCAATTATCGATTGGTTTGGATTGTGATTCTCTTAGTTTGTTATTCATAGTGAACCCTAGCTTAACGATTAGGAGATAGCTCTTTGATTCCAATTGATAGCTCTTATCATTAGTCTTCACAACCTTTGATTGGCATGATCTTCCCAAGTTGTTGCAATTATCATGATTACTTGTTGATCCCCATTCCTAGTGTTTTATTTGTTTGATTGTTAGTTTGTTAGTTGCTACTATTCCTTCTTCACCTTCGACTTCGACCTAGCTTAGGCGCATAATTGAGAGTGCTTGAACATTACTGTTCTTTTGGGTTCGACCCTTGACTTACCTCTATACTCGTATTTAGGTTTGTTAAGTGTTTATAAATTTAAGTTGACTTAGGGAGGATTAGTAAACGACCTAGTTTTCTCCTAGTCATTCCCTCATCCTCTTCTTCTCACAATACAATGCCTCAAGGATGTTTGTTTTGTGCTAATTGTGGAACCTATGATTATGACACCTCTCAATGTGTATATTCTTGTGAAGTTCAACCCCCTCCCCAAGAACATGATGAAAATGTGGAAGATGTTAATGCTATATATTCTTGTGAAGTTCAACCCGCTGGGTTTCAGTTTTTTTTTTATTTTTTTTTATTTCGAATTCTTGTATCTTTTTAGTGGACCTATATATATAGGCCGTAGGGTGAATTAGTGGATCATCTAGCATTATCTTAGAAACAATTAAACCCTAATCTTAGAGGGAGAAAGTGTAGTATTACTCAAGTTATTTCCATGTATGCAACTTTGGCTCAAGTTTCATTTCAATCCATCAAGCAACTTTGCAAGTTTTAATCTTTCTATTATTGCCTACTTAGTAATCTCTAATCCTTTCTCTTAGTCTTGTTTATTTGCACTCTAGTTGTTTATTTCTATCTATTTTGTGAATTAATATATTTTGGTATTTTCATTGTTTTTGATCATGTTTGCTTTCATGTTTATTGTGTTTTCATCTAGTTTTGTTATCATGTCTAGTCCCGCTTTTCTAGGCTAATCTCTTAGCTAGGGGAAGGGGGTGTAAAATATGTATTGAATGATGGATGAATGATGATAGTGGATTGATTACATGCCTTAAATTGATGAAAGATATGATTTTTATTGGCTTGAGATTATTGTAGTACTTTATTTGATTGCCTTCTAGTTTAAATGCATGAAAATGATTTGAACTAGATTTAGATCACCTCTATTTTAATGATTGCATGAGAATGAGTTGTTAAAATAGAGTTCCATGTATTGTGCCTCTTTATTCTTGGGTTAGCTTGTGCCTAATGGGATGCATGAGAATGATCCTAATTAGCTTAGACCACTTTCATTGGTTTGCCTAAACTATTGCATGAAAATGAGTTGTTTAGGTAGAATTTTATATTCTTTGGCATGTTAATCATGATGCTTATCATTGTTTTCCTTCATTCTAATCATGTTTGAAACCCCCTAATACCTAGCGTTGTTATTCCTTGATTTAATCACCCTTTTACTTGTTTATTTATAGTTCTAGTGCCTACATTCCAAATTCCAACAAAATATACCCCTTTCTTACTCTTGCATGGTGATTTTGATATTAAATGAGAAAGCTTCCTCAGTGGATCGACCCTTGCTTTCCACTAACTAGTTTAGTGTGAAGTCTAGGTTTTATAAATAGTTAATTTGATTAGGGTTAATAGTTTAACGACCTATCCTAGCCCAATCAAATTTTGGCGCCGTTGCCGGGGAATCGGCTTGTTTAGTGTCTAATTTTGCTTTTGTTAGGGTAATTTTAATTGCTTTCTTTTTTGTTTTGATTTGTTTTATCATACTTTTCATTGCTAATTGTTTGCTTAGCTTTGGTGAATTCTTAGAAGATATCAAGGACCACCTACACATCATATCGACCAAGAAATCAACCGAACATTAAGACAAATCCGTAGACTTTTTCAAGAAGAAGGAAGAGGACTTGGTGCTATAATTGATAGTGGTAGTGATTCTTACTCTTCTAGTTCGCAAAGTGAATCAATGGCGGGACAAGAGGATGATATTTTATTTCGTGAGTTCGGAAATCCGGAGGATTATGAGCTCACGGGAGGGATTTTGTTACCCGTCACGGAAACTAACTTCACAATTCATCCCCAATATACAAGAATGGTTCAATCGGAGCAATTTTCGGGTTCTACAAGTGAAGACCCTATAGAGCACCTTGATAGATTCCTTGAGCTATGTGCCATGATTAACCAACCAAGTTTCTCAAGAATACATCCGGATGCACCTATTTCGACAATCTCTTTCGGGTAGAGCAAAGAAGTGGTTGAAGCAAGTGAAGCCTAACTCACTCACATCTTGGAGGGAGGTAGTTAAGGCATTCTTGAAGAGGTTCATTTCCGAGGAAAAGACCGCTGAGATGAGAAGGAAGATTACATCATTTGAACAAGAAGCGGATGAGAGCCTTAATGAAGCTTGGGAGAGGTTCAAAGAGTTGGTACAAGCGTGGCCTCACCATGAATACAATCAAAGTTTGCTCATGAGGTTTTTCTACGATGGATTGGAGCCCATGTCTAGAGCTAACTTGGATGCGGGGGCGGGTGGACAATTGATCAAGATTCCCCAAAATCAAGTGGAGGCAACGATCGAGGAGGTAGCAAAGAACTACTCTTGGGGAGGTAGGAGAAGGAGTGCACCGAAGAAAGGTGGGATGTATAAATTGGAGAAGGTCGATCAATTGCAACATCAAATTGAGAAACTCACAAAAGGGCTCTCAAAGTTGAACACAAGTGTAAATGCAAGCTCAAGCGGTGGAGCAAGCTCTTCTCAAGTCAACTCTTTCTCTTGTCAAAATTGTGGAGGAACGAACCATGATACATCTTATTGTGGAGGTTTGAGCCCCGAGCATGTAGCGGCATACAACACAAGGCAAGATTGTTTTAGAGGAGGCGGTGGTGGAGTAGCTTGGAGACAACCACCACCCGGGTTTGCATATCAACCTCAACAATGGGGCCAACAAGCTCAACCCTCTTACAATTCGAACCCTCAATACCAAAATCCACCTCCATCTCAAAACCAAAACCCAAGAGGAACCTACCCAAGGAACAACCAATACAACAACCAAAACCAATACAATAACCAACACCAATACAACAATCAAACCCAAGCACCCCAAAGAAATCAAGAACAAGCACCTCAAGCGGAGCCAACACCCACACAACTCCTTCAAGCTATGCATTCACAAATGCAAACTTTTGGGCAACAAATGCAAGAAATAAGGGCTCACAACAAGATGGTTGATTTACAACTAGCTCAATTGGTCGAGAGGACTCCTTTCAATTCACCATCAACTCTACCCGGACAACCACAACCTAACCCTTCTCATAACCAAAAACCCGATACATGCAAGGCAATCACTTTGAGGTCGGGAACTTCCTATGATGGTCCAAATGAGGGGGATAGTGAGGGAAAGAAGGGAGGAGAAGAGAGTGTGAATGAAGATAAGAGAGGTGAGGAGGAAAAAGTTGATGAGGTAGAAGGAAGTTCGGAGAAGAAGAAGGTCAACAACGAGAAGACAACCTCAATTCCTAGTGAGACTAGGAACCTTGATGGACCGGTTCCTTTTCCAAGTAGGCTTGCGGAGAGGAAGTTGAATGACAAGTTTGCAAAGTTTCTAAGTGTGATGAAGAAGTTGCACATCAATCTCCCTTTTCTTGAAGTAGTGACACAAATGCCATCTTACTCCAAATTTCTCAAGGACATCCTCACCAACAAAAGGAAGCTCAATGATGAGCTTATCACCCTTCCACACCAAGTGAGTGCTCTTGTTCAACATAAAATGCCCAAGAAGGAAAAAGACCCGGGGAGTTTCACTTTGCCGGTGAAAATTGGAAATATGGAAGCTAGGGGTGCATTGGCCGATCTTGGAGCAAGTGTTAGTCTAATCCCCTTATCCATTGCTCAAAAACTCAATATTGAGATGATCCCTACAAGGAAGACAATTCAACTAGCCGACCGCTCAGTGAAGTTACCTTGTGGAGAACTTGAGGATGTTCCAATTCAAGTGGGACACATCTATGTGCCTTTTGACTTTGTAGTGATGGACATGGAAGAAGATGTGGACACACCCTTGATTTTAGGTCGGGAAGCTCTTAAGACTTTGGGGGCGGTCATCAATTGCAAAAACAACACCATCACAAGTGAAGTGGCCGATGAGAAGATAGTCTTTGAGTTTTCAAAGTTGCTAAAGACCCCTATGGTTGAAAAGTGTTATCGAGTTGATGTAGTGAATGAGGAGTTAGACCGTTTAGGAAGGGTCATGATGAAGCCTCAAGATCCAATTGTGGAAGCTCTCACATGCAAAGAGGAGTTCCACTCTCAAGAAGCCAAAGAATTTGTCATGGCAATGGAGGAATCCTCAAAGGAGGAAGTTGATCAACAAAGCAAGATTGAGCTTGAATTAATAAAGGAAAAATCGGAGGAGAGTTCCAAGCCTCCTCCCAAGGTAGAACTCAAGCCCCTCCCCCCTTCTTTGAAATATGCTTATCTTGATGAGGAGGAAAAATACCCTATTATTGTCAATGCTACCCTTGATGAACTTAATTTGAAAAAATTGCTTGATGTTTTGAGAAAATACAAAGATGTGATAGGGTATAGCATTGATGATATCAAGGGCATTAGTCCTTCTCTATGCATGCATCGTATTCATCTTGAGGATGATCATTCCACCTCCATTGAACCTCAAAGGAGGTTGAACCCCAACCTTCAAGAGGTTGTCAAGAAAGAAATTTTGAAACTACGTGAGGCGGGCATCATCTATGCTATCTCCGATAGCAAGTGGGTGAGCCCGATTCATGTAGTTCCCAAAAAGGGTGGAATGACCATTGTCAAGGATGAAAAGGGAGAGGAAATCTCCACCCGGACGGTGACCGGGTGGAGAATGTGTATTGATTATAGGAGATTGAACAAGAACACAAAAAAGATCATTTTCCTCTCCCTTTCAAGGACCAAATGCTTGAAAGGCTTTCTCACCATGCTTTCTTTTGTTTCTTGGATGGGTACTCCGGATTTTTCCAAATCCCTATCCATCCAAGCGATCAAGAGAAAACTATTTTCACATGTCCATATGGAACATTTGCATACCGAAGAATGCCATTCGGATTATGCAATGCCCCCTCTACTTTTCAAAGATGCATGACTTCCATTTTCTCCGAAATGCTTGAAAAAGAAATTGAGGTTTTCATGGATGATTTTAGTGTTGGTGGCTCGTCTTTTGACACTTGTCTTTTTAACCTTGAAAGAGTTTTGCAAAGGTGTCAAAAGACGAGTTTGGTTTTGAATTGGGAAAAATGCCATTTTATGGTCGAGGAGGGCATTGTCCTCGGTCATAAAGTTTCAAAAAATGGCATTGAGGTTGATCCGGCCAAAGTTTCGGTGATTGAGAGGTTGCCCCCTCCTACTTCCGTCACGGGAGTACGAGCTTTTCTTGGGCATGCCGGTTTCTACCGGAGGTTTATAAAAGATTTCTCCTCAATTGCCAAACCTTTGACCGAATTACTTAAGAAAGATGTTGTTTTTAGCTTTGATGAGGCTTGCCTTGAGGCATTTCGTAAGCTCAAGGAAGCTTTCATCTCTTCTCCTGTTGTGCAAGCTCCGGATTGGAGCTTGCCTTTTGAGCTAATGTGCGATGCGAGTGATTTTGCAGTAGGTGCCGTCCTTGGTCAAAAGAAAGAAGGGAAATCATGTGTCATCTACTATGCAAGTAGGACTCTCGATGAAGCTCAAAAGAACTATACAACAACGGAGAAGGAGATGCTAGAGGTGGTGTTTGCATTTGATAAGTTCCGGGCCTATCTCATATGTTCAAAAGTCATTGTGTACACGGATCACATCGCGGTGCGATACCTCATGACCAAGAAAGAAGCGAAGCCTCGCTTGATCCGTTGGGTTCTCTCTCTTCAAGAATTTCACATGGAAATGAGGGATAAAAAGGGAGCGGAGAATTATGTGGCGGATCACTTGTCTAGGCTTCCATTTGAGAACAAGGAGGATGTTCCAATTAATGATGAGATAGGGATCGAGGCCCTCATGGCTATGGTGGCGACTTCTACACCTTGGTATGCGGATATTTCCAACTATCTTGCTTGTGGGGTAGTTCCTCCGGAATTCTCCTCTCAACAAAAGAAAAAGTTCTTCAAAGAAGTGAGAAGGTATTTTTGGAATGATTCGTACCTATTCAAGCAATGTGGTGATGGTCTCTTCAGGAAGTGTGTCCCCGATCATGAGATTGAGGGTGTCCTTGAGCATTGTCACTCACTACCATGTGGGGGACATGGTGGTGGTGACAAGACGGTAGCAAAAATCTCTCAATCTTTGCTTTGGTGGCCTTCAATGCACAAGGATACTCACAAATTCGTTATGCAATGTGATCGATGCCAAAGGAGTGGTGGCATTACCAAAAGGGACGAGATGCCCCAACAAAGTATTCTAGAGGTGGAGCCCTTCGATGTTTGGGGGGTGGATTTCATGGGACCGTTCGTTTCTTCATGTGGGAACCTATACATCTTGGTGGCGGTTGACTATGTGACGAAATGGATCGAAGCTATACCCTCTCCTACCAATAATCACAAGGTGGTGCTCAAGCTTCTCAAGAAAATCATTTTTCCTAGATTTGGGGTGCCAAGAGTTCTAATTAGTGATGGAGGGTCTCATTTTGCCAAGAAGCAATTGGAAGCTCTTCTCAAGAAATATGGCGTTCATCACAAGGTTGGTCTACCTTACCATCCTCAAACTCAAGGTTAAGTGGAGGTCTCGAATCGTGAGATCAAGAATATACTTGAGAGGATGGTGAACAAATCAAGGAAATATTGGTCTCTCAAGCTTGATGATACACTTTGGGCTCTTCGAACGGCGTACAAGACTCCCATAGGTACAACCCCCTATAGGTTGGTCTATGGGAAGGCTTGTCACTTGCCGGTCGAGCTAGAATACAAAGCTTGGTGGGCCATCAAAGAGCTAAACATGGATTTGTCGTTAGCGGGTGAAAAGAGGTTGTTGAATCTCAACGAGCTCGAGGAGCTTAGAGATGATGCCTATGAAAACTCAAGAGTCTATAAGGAGAAGACAAAAAAGTGGCACGACCAACATATCCGGAACAAAAGTTTCAAGGTTGGGGACAAAGTCTTGCTCTTCAACTCAAGGCTTCGCTTGTTTCCGGGCAAGCTCAAATCTAAGTGGTCGGGGCCTTTCGTTGTATCAAAGACCACTCCCTATGGTTCTTTTGAGTTAGATGCTGACGGAAACAAATTCATGGTGAACGGCTCTCGTTTGAAGCACTATTTCTGCAAGGAAGAAGTTGGTGTTATTGAGTATCAGAGGCTTGACCCTTTGGGTCCTAAGCCACCCTTTTGAATGGATTTTCATCATGGTCAAGCTAATGACCTTATAAAGAAGCGCTCTCGGGAGGCAACCCGACTTTTAAACCCTTTTCTTCTCTATTTTCCATATTTTTGGTAGGTTGTTTGTTTGATTTTTGTCTTATGGCTTTCGTTTTTCCTCTTGCTTTGTAGGCACTAGTCTCTTTGGTGCGTGTTTGGAGGGAATTTGGAGGCCGTTTGGTGTTATATATGGAGCTAAGTTGGGGTTTGGAGACTTGGAAGTGAGTGAGGGGGATTTAAAGCAAAAATATTGATGAAGACCCTGTGCGCGGGCGCGCAGGCCTGGCAGAACCCGCGCACAGGGAAGCTCAGCAAGGCAGAATCTGGCAGAAGGTTATGCGCGCCCTGTGCGCGACATCTGCGCGGGCGTGCAAGAGAAGGCTGTGCGGGCGCGCAGGCTTGGGAGAACCCGCACAGAATTAAGGCCAAATTTCAGATTCTGGCAGAAAGTTTTGTGCGATGTGTGTGCGACATCTGCGCGGGTGCGCAATACACTTGCGCGGGCGCGCAGGATACCTACGCGGGCGCGCATATATGGGTTTATCGGGGGATAGATTCTCTTTTTCCCCGATTTCATCATCATTTTCATGCCTCTCATACCAATTCTCCCCTCTAATATTACCTATTACCTTGAAATTTCATCAAATCCCCTACATTCCCTCACTTTTCTCACAAATTCATCACTTTCCCCTCTCAAAATCACCCATTTTCACCAAATTCGGGATTGCTCCTTGGTGGTCGAAGTGGTGGTCTTCATGCTCTTCAATTGTGGTATAATCCTAAACCTCGACTACTTTGTGGCTTTAATTCATTAGATGATACCATGTTTTAGGATTGTTAAGCAAGATTGAGCTTGTAAGAATTTTGTGTGATTTAGGGTAGTTTTGCTTGTAATTGTGGAATTTGATATGAATTTCTTGGTGATTTGTTGAGTATTGTTGTTGAAAATTGTTGTTTTTATGCAATTTGCCTAGCAATTACTTGATTGTGGGTATTGAGAATTGTTGAAAGTAATTACTAGCTTGATATTGAGTATTGAGAATTGTTGATGCATGTGAAATTGAAAATTTGTGATGTTGAGAGTTTTTGATACTTGATATTGAAATTTGCTTAGTAATTGTCTCTTTCGTGATTGAGTATTGCAAATTTTGGCATTGAATATTGTTGGCGATTCTTGTGTTCTTCTTGTGCTATTTGTATCTTGGAAAGTTGTTGCTCCTAACCTCTTTTCAGATAACAAAGTCAAAGCTTCAATTGTTGTTGTTGTTGTGGGAAGAATTGGGTATTCTTGAGTGTTGGATCACTTTTTTGGTGTTCTCGGTATTTTTGGGATTGTTGAGTTAAACTTGGTGAAGATGCGTAGTAGGAGAAGGAGCAGGAAGGAGCCCAGGATAACAATTGATGAACCCCAACCCTCCTCTCAAAATCTAAACCAAGAACAAACAACTCTACCCACCTTGAAATTTGTAAACCGACACCACGCTCCCATCCATCAAACCCTCATCAAACGCAAACTAAACCCCACTCGACACTACTACCAATGCTCAATGCGTGATCTGGGTATAGATGAGGACCTTCAGTCCCTTCTTGATAACCTTGGGATGAGTGAGTTCATCCAGCACCAATACCCAACTTTCAAGGAGCCCACCTACGAGTTCCTAGCCTCCTTTGAGAAGGAACCCGTTGGAAACAACGAGTTCCAAATCTCCTTCCAACTCTTCAATGCCCGCCATGTGATCTCCTTAAGGCGTCTAAATGAACTTTTGGATTTTAACCCTGACGCCGATCTCCTTGCCCCATCCACCGAGCTCTTCCCCGAGTACGATGCCTTCCGTTGGTGGTGGACAATTACCGACATGGAAGATTTTAGTACTCGGTACTCGGTGGCAAGCCAAATTATCCACCCAGTACTCCGCATCCTACACCGCATCTTGGGGTTTGCGGTGTTTAGCAAACAAGATTTGAGCAAGCTCTCTCATGAAGAGCTTTTCACATTTTGGGTCACCACAAAGGAGGAATTGAGTGGGCGGCTCAACATGGGGTACTGGTTTGTGTTGTGTTGTGAGGCAATCAAGAATGGGAACTAGACGGGAGAGATTGCCCTTGGTGGGATGATTACAAGGATTGCTTCGAAGCTAGGGGGTGAGTGTCTCTTCCCTTTTTGCACGAGGGTTGGAAAGGACAAGGATATGTTCGTAGACATTTCTTATATGAGGAAGTCGGTCTTCATCCAACTGACCAACGATGTGAACAACTTCCACGATTGGTGCGTTGAGCGGGTGCACCATTGCATCTTACCGTTCCCTAGCCGCACATCCTTGGAGCGGAACTCTAGGAATGTGTGGAAGATCCCTATGGACAATGGTGTCCTGCCTAACGCTCTTGGAGGTGAGCGTAATATGATTGTCCGCGAGCGTCACCACCAACAACAACAACAAGAACAACAACAAGAAGAACAACAACACCAATTTCAACAATAGCAACAATTTCATCAACAACAATTTCATCAACAACAACAAGGGTTTCAACAACAAGGATTCCAATATGGGGAGGAATCCCAACAAGGTTTGCACGTCCCCTCCTTTAGCGAGGAAGGTATGGCCTCTTCCTCTTCTTCTTTCAATCTTGAGCGTGCATTCCAAAACTTGTCTATGCAAGTAAACCGGTTGACGGAGGCCGCCGATGGGTACTCGGTTTACAATGCCAACATTTATGATTGGCATGTAAACCAAGGGCATTTTGACCCACCGGTTAACTATCCGTATTTTCCGCCCCAACAGGGGCCGGTTCCTTTTCACGAGGAACCGCATGCTGATGGCACACCCCGTCAACCGGTTTGGCCCTATTGGCCCGGGCCTTCATCTCAAGGGGCCCCCCGTGTGAACTACCCCACCTCTGAGGGGTACGATTACAAGGCACCGGGGGGATGTGATTACCGAGGGGATCCCAACTACCCCATGTATACATCCGAGCCTCTTGAGATGCCCTCTCCCTTTGACCCTCTTCCGGACTATCAACAAGAGTTGTACCGGAACCGTGGTTTTCCACCGGGTTACACTGGTGGTTGGGACCCCCATGGCCCTCCTATCGACATCGACTACGAGTGGCGTCCATATGGAGAGGGCTCTAGTTCTCACATGGAGGACTAGGGCCCTCGGGCCGAGTTTAGCCCTTCCTCCCACCCCATTTTCCACTTTGTTCAAACCAAGGACGGTTTTCCATTCAAGTGTGGGGGGGGGGTGCTTATTCATTGTTTCATTCAAGGGCTTTGTTCTTATGGGGCGCATTTTTGGGCCAATAGGTGTCTTTTTGGAAGCTTCCTTCCCCTCTTCTCAAAATGATGATGATGATGTTTTTAATGAAACCTTGTGTTGTTTTGGCTCCCGTTTTCGAAAATCCGAATTCCCTTTTAATCCAAACCTTTTCCTCTTTTCTTTGTTCTTTTTCTTAGTAGTTTCTTTTCTCTATTTTGCTTTCTTTTTATTTCATTGTATATATTTCTCTTGCTACTAACCGAATATTTGTCGAGTTGTTTTGGATTTTGACATTTTGTAGGGCTTATTAGCGCATTCCCCAAATTTTTCCGTGCAATGGAGCTTCATTGATAGTGGACTTGCGTTTTCTAAGCGTATTTGGGTGACAAATTCTCCTTCTCAACTCTTTAAATATTTGATTGGTTGCATGGTTTAGGTTAGATTAGGAAGGAGTTGAATGGTTCGAGGTTGTTTGATTTGGTTCTAAGGAACCTGGGATCGTTGATATTGTATTCAACGATCATTGTATGTCGATTGGGATTTATGTGATTCACATGCCTCTTTTATGAACCTTTTCGATTTCTTCCTTTTTCTTTGAGGGTTTCTTTTCTTCTTTCTTTTGTGTGACATTCATGACCATGATAAGTGAAAAATTTTGAAAGTTGAGAATTTGCTCGTTCATTTGGACATGTGGACTTATATGCTTTCGTGATGACATATTTTTGAATGCTTACCTTCCTAGTTGAAGAGGGTCTTCACGGTTTGAGAGTTCTTAGGGTTGAACTAGACACATTTTAAGCTAAGGTAGCCCGGTTTAGAACTCTTGAGGACGTTTGAACCCCTAGTTCACGGGAAAGTGGTAAGATGGTGTTGCTCTCCGTAGTGAATAGGATTCCCTTGGTTGGTATTTGCTTATTTTCATGTCCCATGTGAGCGTCAATTATTCAAGCCTCCATCACTTTTGTTGAGCGGCATATTGGATCCTTAACTATGCGTGTCTTAATCCTTGTGTTGGTATCTAGCTCCCAAGATCGTGATCATATAACTCTAGAGGAGGAAGAGGGCATTTCTTCTCATTTTTCTTTGTTTTCCTTGTGTTTTTTTTACAAATTTGGTTTTTATTTTACATTCACCTTCTTGCTAGCCATGTTGAGCCTTATTTCCCCTTTCTTGGTTAAACCATATTACAAACCTAGCGGCCTATGTTCTACCAACCCTTATAGTTAGTGAAGCATCGGCTTGTGAGGTTCGAGTTTGAGAGTTTTGATTTTAAGCAAGGAAGTTGTGCAATTTGGTTCAAATAAGATCTTGAAAGTTTATTCATGAAAAAAAATGAGGAAAGAAAGAAAGGAAAAAGAGAAGGAAAAATTGAGATCAATGAAAAACATGCAAAGAGGAGTAGTATTGTCATGTATTTTGTATTGAAGGTTGTAATTTGAGCAAAGGTTAGATTCCTATGTTGTTATTGAGAGATGGCCACTCTTATGCTTCACTTAGGAGTTTCCACCAAATTTTTCAAATTGACTCCCAACCTTAACCTTTAGCCATGACATTACAACCCTAACTAAGACCCTTGGACTTTAGAGGGGCGTGGTCAAAGAACGGTGGAGGGAGATAGATTTCAACCCTATGGAGAGAGTATGCATAGTTGAGATGTCGGGATAACCTCATTGTTCCACATAGAAGTAATTTTTTCCGATTCCCTCGAGGAATCATGAGGAGCCAACTAGGGGATGAATTGAAGCTAGCGGAGAGAACGTGGACCGTCTTGGATGGGGCTAGGGCGGAGGATGAAATCATTAGTTCTCTATGCTTAGCTTAGGTTTGTCTCTTTCAACCTTGAGCATCTTAAAGTGTGTCTTCCCTCTTGAATTGAGAAAGGTAAGTAATCTTTGATTAATGTCTCTATGTTTGAGTCCAAATGGAGCATTTCTCACCATGGTACTTGATTGATTTTCTTAAACCTTGTCATGTTGTGTTTGTTATGATGTGTTGCCTTTTGCCTTGGTTTCCTTTGCCTGAGGACAAGCAAGAAGCAAGTGTGGGGGAATTTGATGAGTGGCATTTATGCCACGATTTAGTGCTCATTTTACGGGTTTTTCCTCCCACTTGTAGCTTGTTTGCCCCCTTTTTTTTTTCTTTTTTTTTTCTCACCTTTTTGTTCTTCTTTTCTTTGTTTGCCTTTCTCCTTGTTTTCTTTGTTTTCGTTTTGTAGGAATCAAGGCATTGGAAGAAGAGCAATTCATCATCATATCCCCTGTGTGCGGGCGCGCAGCACTGTGAGAACCCGCGTAGGATTGCCTCAAGAGCAGAACAGAAAAAAAAGGTTTTGTGCGCCTTGTGCGCGGCTTATGTGCGGGCGCGCGCCTTTGAATTGTGCGGGCGCGCAGCCCTGTGAGAACCCACACGAGATAGCAGCAGAAGTAGAGCCAAAACAGAGAGTTGTGCGCGCCACATGTGCGACATGTGTGCGGGCGCGCACTCATCATGCGCGAGCGCGCAGTAGCTGGGAGAAGGCGCGCATCCATGGGTCTAATTCCTCCGTACCCACAGATCTGCGGGCGCACAAGATCGGAGAGGGTGCACGCATGGCAGCTTTGCGGGCGCGCAGTGTATATGCGCGGGCGCGCACCGCTGGGTTTCAGTTTTTTTTTATTTCGAATTCTTGTATCTTTTTAGTGGACCTTTATATATAGGCCGTAAGGGTGAATTAGTGGATCATCTAGCATTATCTTAGAAACAATTAAACCCTAATCTTAGAGGGAGAAAGTGTAGTATTACTCAAGTTATTTCCATGTATGCAACTTTGGCTCAAGTTTCATTTCAATCCATCAAGCAACTTTGCAAGTTTTAATCTTTCTATTATTGCCTACTTAGTAATCTCTAATCCTTTCTCTTAGTCTTGTTTATTTTCACTCTAGTTATTTATTTCTATCTATTTTGTGGATTAATATATTTTGGTATTTTCATTGTTTTTGATCATGTTTGCTTTCATGTTTATTGTGTTTTCATCTAGTTTTGTTATCATGTCTAGTCCCCCTTTTCTAGGCTAATCTCTTAGCTAGGGGAAGGGGGTGTAAAATATGTATTGAATGATGGATGAATGATGATAATGGATTGATTACATGCCTTAAATTGATGAAAGATATGATTTTTATTGGCTTGAGATTATTGTAGTATTTTATTTGATTGCCTTCTAGTTTAAATGCATGAAAATGATTTGAACTAGATTTAGATCACCTCTATTTTAATGATTGCATGAGAATGAGTTGTTAAAATAGAGTTCCATGTATTGTGCCTCTTTATTCTTGGGTTAGCTTGTGCCTAATGGGATGCATGAGAATGATCCTAATTAGCTTAGACCACTTTCATTGGTTTGCCTAAACTATTGCATGAAAATGAGTAGTTTAGGTAGAATTTTATATTCTTTGGCATGTTAATCATAATGCTTATCATTGTTTTCCTTCATTCTAATCATGTTTGAAACCCCCTAATCCCTAGCGTTGTTATTCCTTGATTTAATCACCCTTTTACTTTTTTTATTTATAGTTCTAGTGCCTACATTCCAAATTCCAACAAAATATACCCCTTTCTTACTCTGGCATGGTGATTTTGATATTAAATGAGAAAGCTTCCTCAGTGGATCGACCCTTGCTTGCCACTAACTAGTTTAGTGTGAAGTCTAGGTTTTATAAATAGTTAATTTGATTAGGGTTAAGAGTTTAACAACCTATCCTAGCCCGATCACTCCCCAAAACCAAACCCAGTGATGAATAGCTTTTGCGTCGAATGATTATCGAATAAGGTGAAAGGTCAGGTGTTGCGGTTGGTTTTTATTAAAAATTCTTTGTTTCTGTTTTCGAAAAACAACTCTATTTTATGAAAATAGCCAATCCAGTTTAGTTTGGTCCACGACAAGGGTCCAATAGTAGTGTAGTTGGATGGGGCTTGCAAAGAGCTTTCCAACGATATATTATAAGCCCAATTCCGATGAATAATTAGGAAGTTATGGCCAAAATACTAAATTGGGCCCGGTTTGATCTTTACATGCGGCTCGATGATCTAGGGGAGGGCCCAATGTTAATTATTATTCCTAAAGTTATTAGAATTAATTATAGTCTTCTATTTCTAGAGGGTTCTCTTAAGTCCTAATAAAATTAGAATTAATAATTATATTTTGATAAGTTTTACTTGGAATAAAATATTATTTTATGAAAAATACAATTTCAGTTTTCATACGGACTTTACAAGTCAATTTTGATTGATAAGTGGACTCCGTGTTTGAAAGCGCGTAGGAATCCAGGCTGTCGCCAAGCGACAGAGCTTGTCGCTAAGCGACAAGGTTGAATTTGCGGCGACAACGTGGAGTTTTATTCCTTATCAAATTCTACCTATTTCCGCACTGTTTTATTATAAATAGGGTCCTGAACCTCCGAATCCACAATCAATCAACAATCATCAATCAATCTATTTTCTAAATTCTCTCTATGCTCTCATCTCTTTAGCTTTTCACAAACAAAATTCCGCATACACGAGATCTAGAAACACCTAGCCAAGTTCGAAGTTGCCTTCGCCCTAGACGTGAAAGGTTATAATTTCTGAGGGTTTGGTCCCTAATCTCTATTTCAATTATTTGATTTGATTGTTTGATTTTATATTTTCCTTGAAGTTACTAACGCGTGTATTTTGTTATTAGAAAGAGATACGAGGCATCAAAGTATGTAATCTTGTTGCTCTATTCTTGTAGAAAGCATGTTTGGATGTTTCCTTTGCTTTCTAGTATCATGTTTAGGGTGCCTTTTACTCTTTTCTAATATCATGTTAGTACCATGTTAGGTTTAAAGCTTTGATCTTTATTGCTTAGTGAAATGCTAGGGTTTGTTATTAATCTTGTTAGTATCATGCCTAGGATCTTGCTATTAATATTATGCTTTAACATGATTATGATAATTATGATGATTGTTATAATGATTATTATTATGATGGTTGTTATTTTTGTTATTATGTTGCTTGATGATTATTATTGTTATTGCTTGATCACGCCTTTTATGCATGCCTAAAGGGAATTTGTACTTGTAATCACGCTTAATAAGATAATTAATAATCTTGTTTAGGCTAATATGATTGTAATTCAAGTGATCGCCAATAATAGTTTTGCATGTGCATTAAATTTAACCAACATAGATAAACAGGTTTAGGGTTAACCTATTGATTGCATGTTAGTCAGAAAGCGCACATGAATACGAGAAGAATGAAGTAGAGGCCTATTTAGGGCAGGTTCAATCTCTTTTAGGTTGGATTTGTACCTTCATCCCCGAACCCTACTCTTTTGCTCTAGCTTCCTTCCCTTTGGACGCCACCATGCTTACGTGTATGATCACAGTGGGGTTCAAGCTTGGGGTTAATGGCTTGAAATATTCCCTACAAGGCCCTTCCGACTTTAATGGAAGAGGCTACTCTAACCAAAGAGGGTATGATAATCAAAACCAACAACCTAATTCCCGAGGCAATAGGGGTCACACGAAAATGCATGAAGAGGATAAGAAGCGAACTAATGATCACATGAAAATTCTTGAAACTCACATTGCTCAACTTGTATCTAATTCCTCTAATTCATCCCCTTCATCTTCTTTCACCATCCCGAGTCAAGGAGTCAACCCAAAACCTTTTTATGCCGTGACAACTAGGAGTGGAAAGGTAGTGTGAAGTGACCCTTTAGTTGAGGAGGAGCCTCAAGAAGAAGTAAAACTAGAGGATGAGAGTGAGAAAGCCAACGAGTCATTGGGTGGTGATAAAAGAGAGGGATGTTGAAGTACCAAAGGAGAAGGAAGTTATCCCCTTGCCCCTTAATCGCCAACCTAAAGAGGAAAAGCTACCCTTTCAACAACGATTTGTGAGAGCTAAGCTTGATGCCCAATTTGGGAAGTTTTTGGATGTGATAAAGAATTTTCATGTTTCTCTTCCTTTTGTTTATAATATGAAACAAATGCCCCAATATTCTAAGTTCTTGAAAGACCTTTTGAGTGGGAGAAGGGAGTGTGAAACGGTGAACTTAACTACTAATTGTAGTGTCATCCTTTCCAATAAGCTTCCTACCAAGTTGAAAGATCCGGGTAGCCTCTCCATTCCTTGTTCCATTAATGGTGTCTAGTTTGACAAAGCATTGTGTGATTAAGGAGCAAGTGTGAGTCTTATACCCTATTCCGTCTACCAAAAGCTTAGTGTAGGAACCCTCTCACCCACAAATGATACTCTCCAACTAGCGGACGTTCTACCAAGTTTCTCATGGGTAAAGTTGAGGACATTCCCCTTAAAGTTGGAAAGTTCACATTTCCCATGGACTTTTATGTACTAGAGATGGATGAGGATGAGAAGATCCCTATAATTTTGGGTAGACCATTTCTAGCTACTTCTAGAGCAATCATCGATGTGAAGGAGGGTAAGATGACCCTAAAAATTGACAAAGACTTAATTGAATTTGATTTGAATAGTGTCATGCAACAACCTTCCTCAAGTGGTGAATGTTTTAGAGATGATGTTCTTGATAATGTGTTTAATGAATTCTCTCGCTCCCAATTGCATGCTACTAATGATCCTCTTGAAAGTGTGTTATTGAATGATTCTAAGATAGGTGCTCACAAGGAAAACATACAATTCTATGTGGCTTTGCTTGTGGAAAGCAAAAAGGAGTGTGATTTGGGTATTTTTACCCCTCCAAATGGACCAATGAGAAGGTGACACGTGTTGCTCTCCTAGGTGTCTAAATGGACTCCCCTCATGACGACACGTGTCGCCCAGATATGCCTTCTGGGAATGGCGGCCTTCAAGGCCCAAATCCCGAGGTGAGCCACAAAACGGCGTTGCCCTAATTCTTAGGTCATCAAACCCTAGGATTAGGGCACATTTTTCTAGGACCCTATAAATAGGGAGATTCCCCCAATAATTAGCACATCTGAAATTTTACGTCTTAATCATTAAGACATTTATTGCTCTCGAAAACAGAGAACACCTGATCTCGGAATCCAAGAAGATACTTACTTTCTGCACGTTTTTCTCCGAATCCGTACTAACTTAATCTTCGGAGGCGGACCTCCGACCATTCGAAGCTCCGTTTGTTTTGCAAGTACATGCGCCCTTGTTGGATCCAGTCTTCGAGTTGTAACTCTCCCAAGGGACATAAAAACACCCGAAACATTTGGCGCATCTATGGGGAGAGTACCTCAAAGATGGCTTCACAAGATCTACCTGTACTGCCTCCAAAGACCAACCCGCCTCTGGAAAATGTAGTGGTCTAGTCGGACCATGACTCTAGTGACGATGGAGACATCGAAACCTATGTGGCCCATGATGGGTCCTTCTTCTCAAAGCTCATCCGTCATAAAGACAGGTGGGAGTGCAATGCTGACCAGGCGGGTACAAGCAGGCCCCTTGGACAGACAAGCAAGCCCTCAGGACAGCTGGCTGATCCATCCCAGGCGACAGGATCAGCCCCAATCACCCGAGATGAGCTCATGAAATTCGTAAGCAGCTTCAAGGGTGAAATCAAAGACTTGATCACCAAGCAGGCGGCTGCTCCTAGAAGGGAACAGTCGGCCAAGAAACCAGCTCAGGCTGGAAAGCAGAAGTCGATTAGGGACCGTCAGCCGACTCCTCGTCCTGCTCCAAAGGAGAAGGATCGACCCCAGATCGACCTCTTAAGACTCTGTTTCCTAGAAACAGAAACAAGAAAAGCCATCCGACATGTACAATCGGATGGTAGCAAAAAGACATTCTCTGATGCTTAGAAATACATCGAGTAAAAGAAGAACCAGTAGCTGTCAGAGTCGGCATCCACGTCGACTTATCATGATAGCATCCAGAATACCTCTGTGAGGAATTCTCAATCTGTGCATGGGACCCCGTCAAGCGGCCCTCTCGTCCAGTCGGGACCCTATGTAATCAACTCGGCGCAGTATATGGCCTAGCCATTATACAGGCCGCGTGCTTTTCCCTACATTCAGCCTGCCTTCTTCTGAGGACAGGCGACATGTAACTACCAGCCTATGGACTGGCAGCATCGGCTACAAAACCTTGGGGAACAACCCTCTACGTTCTCTAGGGAGATAGCTGAGGTCGAACAGCCGGCCAAAGTTAAAAATGTGTTGGTTGGGAACTATGATGGTACCTCCAACCTAGAAGACCTTCTTTTGGCATACACCCACCTCATGTACTTACAGGGGATGGATGATGTCGCATGGTGTCGCTGGTTGTATCAATAGCTTCAAGACGCTTGCGTTCTTGTTTGCTTCTAACTTCTCTATGAACATCCCTGCAAAGAAAACGAGCCTTGATCTAGGCAATGTGCAGTAGGGGGATAGAGAAGGGTTGCGCTCCTATGTCAGGCGGTTCAATCTGCTGAGAATCCAGATTCAAGGACTGTCTGACGAGGTGGCTTATACGGACTTTTTTAAAGGCCTGAAGGACGGGTCGACTTGCAAGTTCGAACTCGTCCGCAAGAAAATCTTCACCCTCCAAGGATCCCTGATGGAGGCGGAAGCCTACATACAGGCGACCGAACTCTGCTCCTCAAATAAGCAGTCAGACTCCAAGAAGTCTGACAGACAGAAGGAGAGTCGGCATGCTCAGCCGTCTCTAAAACCTGAAGAGAGCAAAAAGAAAAAAGAGATCTGGGCGGTTGATAACTCTGATCAGCCGGCCTAGAAGAAGAAAAAAGAGTGGAAACCTTACGTTCCAAGGTATGAGTTCCACAAGGACAGCTACTCCATCCTCATGGAGATAAAGGATTGGCTATCTCTGGAGAAGCCGACTCCAATGAAAGGTTCCGCTGAAAATCGGAACAAAAACAAGCACTGCCATTACCATGAGGATGTCGGCCATGACACCAACGATTACTTCAGCCTCAAGTGGACGCTTGACCGTCTGGCCGACAAGGGAGTGCTGAAGTCCTATGTGAAGTCCAAAGTAGCTTCCAATGCGAATCCGGGGCAGTCTAGCAAAAAGACTCCCCAGCCTACTGGTAGTTCTGAAACCGATGAGGAGCCGGTCTACACAATATCAGGCGGATTCGCCGGTGGTGGCTCGACCATGCGAGGCACCAAGGACCATCTTAGAAAGATGGTCCACTCTGTTGATGAAGGACAGGCGGCTAGCACATCCGCCTTCCCCGAAGTCATCAACACCAAAAAGGACAGAGGCAAAGTCTGTCGGCCGTATGATGACCTTATGGTCATAGAATGCAAAGTGGCGAACCAAAAGGTTGGCCGCATATTGATTGACACAGGAAGCTCCTCAGACATCATCAGTCACAAATGTCTATCCAACAAGAAATACAGGCCGGATAGCATGATGAATGTCTCCCATCCCCTTGTTGGGTTTGGGGGAGGAGTTGTGCACCCAGTCGGACGGATAGATTTTCCTGTCTGCCTGGAAGAGAAAGGAAGCGGTCGATACATGACCATCTGATTTTTGGTGGTTGAAGAGCTGACCGCCTACAATTTCATTCTTGGCCGACCCACTCTTAATGAGTGCAAGGCCGTCATCATCCCTTCTCTCATGCTGGTCAAGTATGAGAAGGATGATGGAACTGTTGGCTCCCTGAACGGGGATTAGAAGACGGCTCGAGAGTGCTATTTCTCGGACGTCAAGCCCGCGGTAGCTGCAGCCGGTCAGGGCAAAGAGTTAATAGACCTTGATGAAATCAAGGATGACCATCCAACCCAACCAGCCGCCAAGAAAAGAAAAACTGATCAGGTGGTGGCGGTCAAGAAAGAAAAGCAATAGCAATCACTGACTGGGGAACAGTAAGATGACCTCCGTCCCTAGCCGGTTGGAGAGCACATTGATATTCCTCTGGACGACAGTCGGCTAGAGCAAACTGTTAACGTGGGGATGGCTACTTTTGCTAAGTTGGGTGCAAGCTTGCACGATCTGCTGAAAGAATTCAAAGACATCTTTTCCTTTGAAGTGGAGGAGATGCCAGGCATCAGCCCGGATCTTGCTGTCCACAAACTCGCCATGGATCCTAAAAAGAAGCCTATTCGACAAAAGAAAAGAAACCATGGCAAGCAGAGAAGTCAGGCGACAGCTGCCAAAGTAAAAAAGCTGTTAGACGCTGGGTTCATTCGGCCTTGCAACTTCCCAAATTGGGTTGCGAATGTTGTGTTGGTAAAGAAGCCGAATGGTACCTGGCGCATTTGCGTTAATTACACTGACTTGAACAGAGCATGTCCGAAGGATATTTATCCACTCCCAAAGATCGACACCCTAGTCGACTCTACAGCTTGACATGCCCCGATGAGTTTCATGGATGCCTACTCAGTCTTCCACCAGATTCCCCTGTGGATAATAGATCAAGAAAAGATGGCATTCGTCACTAATCAGGGTTATTATGTTATACTGTTATGCCATTTGGCTTGAAGAATGCGCCTGCTACTTTCCAATGAATGATTAATACAGTCTTCATTAATCAGATTGGGAGGAATGTAGAGGCGTATATTAATGACATGATAGTCAAATCCAAGCAGCAGGCGGATCACCTTGCTGATCTCCGAGAAACATTCACCACCCCTATACGGCACAAGGTCATGCTTAACCCTAAGAAGTGTGTCTTTGGTGTTGAGTCTAGGAAGCTTTTTGGATTCTTGATTGACCAAAGGGGGATAGAGGCCAACCTTGAGAAAATACAGGCGGTCATCGACATGCAGTCGCCCCGTAAAGGAAGTACAAAAGCTAATAGGTTGCCTGGCGACCCTGGGGAGATTCCTTAGCCGATTAGGCGACAAGTGCCTCTACTTCTTCCAGGAGATCAGGAAGAAGACTAGATTTGAATGGGGGGATGATGCTAGGGCGGCCTTTTAAAAATTAAAAGCACATCTGCCCTCTTTGCCAAGGCTGGTTAGCCCTTTGCCCAAAGAGACGCTCTACATGTATCTGGCTATCTCAGATCATGCCTTCAGTGCCGTTCTCTTAGTTGAAAGAGACGACATCCAGCTCCCGGTCTACTTCATTAGCCACGTTCTCAGGAACGCAAAGCTTCGGTACCCCATAGTCAAAAAATTTGGTCTTGCTCTTTACATGGCTGTCAAGAAGTTGAAGCCCTACTTCTTGGCACATCCGATTGTGGTCTACACTGACCAACCGATCAAGCGGCCAATGATGACCCTAGAATCCTCGGGCCAAATGCTCAAATGGGATATTAAGTTGCAGGGACTGGAAATCACTTTTAAATTAAGGAAGGTAATAAAGGGGCAGGCATTCGCCAACTTTATTGTCGAATTGACAAGGCCGACTGAGCTGGATAATATTGATCAGGTTTGGAAAGTGTATGTGGGCGGGAGCTCCACAATGAAAGTGTATGAGTATGCACTACGGTTCAAGTTCCAGGCTTCAAATAATGAGGCCGAATATGAAGCCCTGCTAGCCGGCATCCGCATGTGCAAGGCGGTAGGGGCAACAAAGATTGACGCTTGCTCTGACTCCCAGTTGGTCTTAAGCCAATACCATGGTGATTATGAGGCCACCCATCCAACCATGATCAAATATTTGCAGGCAGTTAAAGCTGAAGTTGGGACACTTGAAGAATTTCATCTAAGTCAAGTGCCCAGGTCTGAAAACAACCAGGCGGATGCTTTGTCAAAATTGGCATCCTTCGCCTCCTATGATACGCCTCGGTCAGTCTTCTGGGAAGTCATTGAAAAAAGGAGTATATCTGATGAAGAGCCCATTGGAGTACTTTACCGAAGCTCTATCTGGATGGATGGAATCCGGGCATATCTGACAAACGGCACGCTCCCTGATTCACCCTAGGAGGCTGCCGTGCTAAAGAAGCGAGTTGCAAACTTCGAGTTGAGGTAAGGAGAGCTCTTCAAAGCAGGTTTCTTGAAGCCTCTATTGAAGTGTGTTACCCCAGAAAACGGGAAAGAAGTTCTCGAAGAATTGCATGCGGGATACTGCGCCTCTCACATAGGCGGCAAATCCTTGGCCGTTAGAGCCCGACGGCACTACTTCTGGCCCACCCTTGAGTCAGACGCCATGGAGATGGTTAAAAAATGCGATAAGTGTCAAAAATTTGGCAAGCTAATCCATCGCCCGACCACTGACCTGACGGCAATCCACAGCCCAATACCGTTTGCTAAATGGGGCATGGACATTCTGGGGCCTTATACGGCTACTCCAGGCGGCAAGCGCTACATCTTAGTGGCCGTGGATTACTTTACCAAATGAGTAGAGGCAGAGGCGGTAAAAAACATCAAGACAAAGGACGTCATCTCCTTCATTTGGAAGAATATCATCACTCGGTTCGGGGTGCCTATGTCTATGGTTTTTGATAATGGTCCTCAATTTGAGACGCCTCAACTCAAGGCTTGGTTGGGAGATTAAGGGATCTCAAGTTACTTTGCATCAGTCGGCCGACCCCAAGCAAACGACCAGGTCGAAGCCTTCAACAAGTTAATCTCAGACGGCATAAAAAAGAAGATTGAAAGAGCTGGCTGCCTATGGGCGGATGAGTTACCACACGTCCTATGGGCCATCAGAACAACAGTGAAATGGGCGACTGGAGGTACCCCATTTCTCATGGTGTACGGTGCAGAGGCCGTCTTGCCCATCAAACACTATGAGCCGACTCTTCGAATCATGTTGTATGATGAAGAGGCAAATTAGGAGGCCATGCGGCTGGCATTGGATTCACTCCCAGAGCGCAGGGGCAATGCCACCTTACGCCATGAGATTTACCGCCTGAGAATTACTCAGGCCTATAACAAGAGAGTACACAAGCGCCCCTTGAAGGTTGGGAACTTTGTGCTACAGAAAATGGAGGCAGTCGGTAGGGCGAATGAGCAAGGAAAGCTAACCCCAAATTGGGAAGGTCCCTACCGAATCTATGAAGAAGTAAGAGGCGGAACCTACCGTCTAGAGACACCAGACGATAGGCAGCTACCCAGAACATGGAATGTAGATAACTTAAAAAAGTACTGCTACTGAAATTTTGTAATTTTTGACTTGTTAACGAAAATCTGCCTTCAATTCCAAACTTATATTTTAACATGTTATTAGGGCGCCGCCTACACAATGTGCAGACGGACCAAGCTCAAAGATTTTATTAGAGCGCTGCCTGCACAATATACAGACGGACCAAGCTTAAAGGTGTTATTAGAGCGCCGCCTGCACAATTTGCAGACTGACCAAGCTCAAAGCTTTAATTAGAGCGCCGCCTGCACAATGTGTAGACGGACCAGGCTCAAAGATTTTATTACAGCGCCGCCTGCACAATGTGCAGACGGACCAAGCTCAAGCTTCTTGACATAGTTGAACATCGCCTACACAATGTGCAGACGGACAATGTTCAAACTCTATAAGGTACAACATGCACAATGTACAGGTGGCCTTATTTGCTTAACAATGTTTAATTATCTTATAAAGGGATTGTCTGCCCCAACAGCAGACGCCCTAAAACCTTGCTAAAAAGTGACGACTACACAAAAGTAGTCGCCCCTATTATTACTCACGTTTAACAAGTCAAGTCCCAAAGACTTAGCGGCTATCTACTCTTTAAAAAAGAGGCCAATGGCCGAATACATTCTATTCAAACAACCGTCTGCTCCAAAATGAGTACGACTATCTGCTCCAACATGAGTCAGACAACCGGCGATGTCCATTCGGGCGAATTCGTTGAAGAGAGCATCTCCCATATGGGTGGCACATTGCTTTATGAACAAAAAACAAGAGGCCCTACCGTCTACGTTAAGGAAACACTCGCAGTCATTTGATTTAATCTAACTTGAAATCTAAAAGCATTGAGTTTTTTCGAACTGTTCTAGCACAGGCGGAAAGCGGCTACTATTTCATTTTAGAGGCTATACCAATTCTACCGCCTGTTGTTGCTCTGGGCAATCCAGGCGGACATAATATTCTTGTGAATTATAAGCTAAGTCCAAAAACTTAGCGGCTTAACTAGATCTCAAGAGGCCTTTGGCCGGATGCACTCAAGCTATTAAACCGTCTGCTCTACATGGCCGTCTGTCGCTTGGTTTGGGGCAATCACCATAGTGATTGATTGACTTAGAAACCAATCTATACTTCTAAAAGTATCAATAAGTCAATCAATCCATATTTTGAAACCAACCGACATCCGGCCAGGGGCAAGGATAATCGCATAGTATACAAAGTTAAATACTTACCTAAAATCTATGCATATGATGTTAAAAATTGAAAGCTTTAAAAATTTTTAAAGCATAACACCAATATAAACAAAACTGGTGAAAACTATAGATGAAAATAAATAAACAACCGTCAAATTTGATGACTGTGAATGTCAGCTGGCAGAGCCAGAAATTGTCACATTACCCGACCTCTTGGTCGGTAAAAATACATGGTTACTCGGCACGCAGGCCAGAAAAGAAAATATTTGGCCATTCCGCCGCAGAAATAACATAAAGCTTAAAAAATCAGGGGAGGCCCTCAGTATTGGCAGCCGCATCCTTGTTGTCCTCTAGCGCCTGCTCATTATTCTTTTTATCGTCCTCCTGATCCTCATCGTCCCCCGAGGACGACTTGTCTAAGGAGTCGGACCCCTTATCATCCCTGGCCGCCGCCTCCTTCGTCTTCTTCATAATCCGGTCATTCGCATAATGGATTCATAGTCCTCCATCATTTGTTTGACTAGGTCCTTTTTCTCTTCCTCGGCCAGCGACTTGTATTTAGTCCTAAGCTGGATCTCTTGATTTTACAACCGGCCCTTGAGTTTGTCAACATGCCTCTGCAGGCGGTCCACCTTCTTGTCCGCTTCCTCAAGGGGTTCCAACTTGGCCTTGAGGTCCTTGACCTCATTTTGGAGCTCGGTTACTCGCCCCCTCGCTGCATCCAAGTCCTTTTTGACCTGCAGATTGGCCGACGCCTGGGAATACATCATATCAAGTGTCAGTAGTTCATTTTGGGCAATCTCAAACTGAGAAGTGTCTAAGGAGGAGGCGGCCCGAGCTTTAGCAGCTGTTAACTCTTTGGACTTTTCAAGGATTGGCTTTTTAAGCTCGTTCACGCGCAACATAGCCTGCATTCAACCAATAGTGAGAATGGTCACTATCAAGAAGCTATACTCATTGTTGAGGATAAAATCATAAGTATCTTACCTCACAAAGAAGCGCCAAGATGGAATCGAGGTTGAGGGAGCCGACTCCTCTGACAGATGCCTTATCTTCAGGGCCAAGCGCCCTCAACATCTGTTTGGCCAATTGTAAGACAGTCGACCTCTCCGGAACCTCTGTCAAATCAAACAATACAAGTTGAGCAAATTTCTGAAAAAAGTCCAGTTCTTTTTTGGCAATTGTTATTCAATCAAGTAATTGGGAGTTGGGCCGAATGATGATACCTTCCTCCTCCCCCATGGAGGCTTTGCCTCCGCCTGCTGCTGAGCCGATAGTAGTGTTGAGTGGCTTGCCACTCTTCGATACCCCCTTGGGGGCATCAGACTTCTAGGATGGTTCGATGGGGGTGGAGCCGCCAGGAACCTTCCTGGGCTTGTGGGCAATGTGCTTCCGGGCCACGCCGAAAGTGCCAACATCGCTACCCGACTGCTTTTGCAGTTTCGGGTCCGGCTGCTTAGAGGGAGAGGGCTTGGACGAGCCACCCTGCAAGGAATTCAAATGTTAGTATACTTATGATTTCAAGGAATCTCAATTCAAATAATAGAAAGTATTTCACCTTAGGAGTTCCGCGTGACGGCTGCTCCTTATTCGACCGTTTTCCCAGAATGGACGAACGGTAGAACGCTGCAGAATGTGCAGCCGGCTTCTTGATGGCCGAGAGTTTCTCCATTGCTTCGCCTGCACATAAACTCAGACAAAAATAAAGATCATCAAGAGCAGCTAAGCAAAGTAAAACCAAACGGCCTACTACCTCTCGGCCTCTCAAAACTAAGGCTGCAAGCGGCCAAATACATCCTGTCCGATAGCCACTCGTAAGGGGAATGTAGCTCTGGGGGGTCACCTCCTTCAACCCCGTTTCCTCATTGGTTCGAACGACCACAGAGAAAAGGCCCTGATCCAATATTTCCTCCCGCGCCTGCCTTGGGACAGGCGGCAGGGCTTTCTTTCCAGCAAGGAGGGGAGGTTCCTTGTTCCAGCGGTTGTATCGCCTGTTTCGCTGAAAATCTGGGGAAGATACTATGTAGAACTTTGTTCTCCAATCCTTCCATTTGTTCTCTTTTCCCAGCGTCATCATAAACCCCTTGTGGCTAGTAAGGGTAAGCCAGCCGGCCCCACTTGACTGGGGAGTCTTGCCCAAATAATGCATATGAGAGAATGCCTCGAAACTGGGGTCCACCTCCAGCATCTCACGGGCGGCAACATAGCCCAAGATGTTTACCCAAGAATTGGGGGCTAGTTGCCAGATACCTAGTTGGTATCCTTCAAGGATCCTCTCCACTGCCGGATGGAGAGGGAAGCGCAGGCCTGCCTGTATGGCCGCCTCGTAGAAGCCGAAGCACTGATTGCCGTAGCTGGCCTCCTCAGCATTCGGCACGGATAGAAGAAATTCATGTCCCATAACATGATTGAAGATGAACTTTCCAAAGTCTGCCGTCATCTTATCCCGCCTGCCTTTGGGAACGTGCAAATAATAAGGAGCACGTCCCAGCCGGTGCGAAGCAGACGACTCTGCCCATCCTTCTCCCCTGTCTGCTTACAGGGACTCTCTAGCAGCATCTAATTTTGAGCGCGCCTCCTCCGAGTCAATGGAGGCGCTGTCAGAGGATGATGACCCAGAGTCATCATCAGAATCTTCCTCGGAACTAGGGGCTTGCTGACTGGTGCTAGTAGTGTCCTCCCCCATTTCTATATCCAACACCGAATCACTCGGCCCGGGGATTTGATGTTCATCATCCGACTCCTCCATAATTGAGGAGCTCGGGGTGCTAACGTTGCTAGGAGAGTCCCGGCGAACCTCAGAGACAGGCACCCTAATGGAACCTTCCGAATAGATTGTAGAACTCTCCGAATGGTACCAGGAACCATCCGTCCTATACGTCCAACTGTTTAACGCGGATTCTAATTACTTAATTATATTAGGAAAAAGGATTCCGTACAAAGCGCGTTTTATCTTTTAGTTATCGCCAAACGACAGAGTTTGTCACTTGGCGACATATGCCAGTTTTATTCCTTATAGAATTTGAAGTATTTTCTATTGTTTTCAGACTATTTTCTTTATAAATAGGGGTCGTATCTCCCCGTTTTTAATCATCAACAATTCACAATCATCATCTCTCTCTATTCTCTCTCTAAGCTAGAAGCTTTCTCTCTATTATTTTTCTAAACTTCCCCTTTTTCAAAATTCCACATACACAAGTTCTAGACACACCTAGCCAAGTTCGAAGTTACCTTCGCCCTAGACGTGAAAGGTTATAATTTCTGAGGGTTTGATCCCAAATCCCTATTTCAATTATTTAATTTAATTGTTTGTTTATTATTTTCCTTGAAGTTACTAACACGTGTATTTTGTTATTAGAAAGAGATACGAGGCATCCAAGTAAGTGATTTAATTGTTATTATTTTGATATAGAAATCATACTTAGATTATTTTGTTAATTCCTAGTATCATGTTTAGGGTTAACTAATATTTTTGATATTATGTATGTTTATGATGCTTCCTATTTCTTTCTTTATATCATGTTAGTATCATGCGAGGAATAAAGCTTTGATCTTTATTGTTTAGTGACATGCTAGGGTTTGTTATTAATCTTGTTAGTATCATGCCTAGGATCTTGCTATTATTATTAAGCTTTATTGTGAATATTAGTATGATGATGATTGTTATTATTATGTTTCTTGATATTATATTATTATTTGTTATTGCTTGATCATGCCTTTTATGCATGTTTAAAGGGAATTTGTACTTGTAATCACGCTTAATAAGATAATTAATAATCTTGTTTAGGCTAATATGATTATAATTCAAGTGATCGCCAATAATAGTTTTGTTTGTGCATTAATATTCAACCAATATAGATGTTTAGGGTTAATTTATTGGTTGCATGTTAGTCAGAAAGCACACATGAATATGAGAAGAATGAAGTAGAGGCCTATTATTAGGGCAGGTTCAATCTCTTTTAGGTTGGATTTGTACCTTCATCCCCAAATATCCAATCATGGTTCTAGACGTATGGAATTAGCAATCTCATGGATCGTGAAGGGGTGTAACCTTCACCCTGTGAACGGTTTACAAGTTCCTAAAACTTGTTGGCGACTCTTGTACTCTAACTTCCTTCCCTTTGGACACCACCATGCTTAAGTGTATGATCACAGTGGGGCTCAAGTGTAGGATGCTTGAAATATTCCCTACAGTTTTTTTGGCGACTCCACTGGGAGGATTTCTATTTTAATTCCTAAAATTTATTTTGTCAATGATTTAGAATGAGTGGATGAGACTCAAAAAGTTCTAAGTATTTCATGTGCGTAATTTTGATTAACATTGTGGCATATGCATAAAAAGGTCCGCATTTGAAAGACCATCTGTAATGCGTCAAAAACATAGGATTTTTACACGTAGGAAATTAGGGAAATATCTTTCACAACTAAAATCGAAATAACGCTACGAAAAACTGGAAAATTCAAGAACAGAAAGCTGCTGAGGCATGTAGGAATTAGCGCTAAGAAAACAGCGCCATCGCCAAGCGATGGCTCTGTCGCCTGGCGACAGTAATTGTCGTCTGGCGACAGTACCATCGTGTGGCGACAGGCACTGTTGTCTCGCGCTGAATTCTTCCAATACTGAGCCAGAAATCTACCTTCTTGTTTCGAATAGTTTTTAGCACTGTTTACTCGATTTCACTTCTTGATTGAGTTTTTTCCCTTTTTTCTGAAACCCATATGTGTTCTACATATGGCCATAACCCTCCGGGAATTCACGCTCCATCTACCCAATCAAACGCTCCTGGCAACGAAGGGTACATCCGAGTTTGT
This sequence comes from Chenopodium album, assembly GCF_948465745.1. Taxonomy (NCBI): domain Eukaryota; kingdom Viridiplantae; phylum Streptophyta; class Magnoliopsida; order Caryophyllales; family Amaranthaceae; genus Chenopodium; species Chenopodium album. The sequence continues at coordinate 24,216,655 of NC_137850.1, read as the reverse complement.
TGAATTTACCAAACCGTGGAAGCGAGTTTAACTCGCGGGGTCCCATCCACTCGCGCCCACCCTTCCAAAGGTAAGGCTTCCGCGCGGTGCATCCGGACTCATAACCATGGACCCTCTTCGAATAACCTATATCCTGAACTTTAGAGAACTAGAGCCATGGTTAGGTTGCAAACTCATTGTATCATATTGTGACTATTTCACTACTTGTGCATTATTTAATTGTGTATAACTTATATGTGTTTCCACTAACCGTTTGTTTGACTTGTGAATGAGTTTAAATAAACTAATTAATGACTAAAGGACTTTGCTAAATTAATTAGTTAATTAATAAATGATTAAAGTCTAAATAAATTGATCGAACTTGACTTAGTACGACTTTAGGCTTGTCCCTTTAGACTAAAATATTAGAAACAGTCCCAGACCAATGTTCCAGCATTGGCGTAAAAGTTTGGGCTATAGTGCCACGCGCTAGTGATTAGCGCCAGGCGACAATGTTGCCGTCTGGCGCTGGTCTTTAGCGTTTGGCGACAGTCCTGTTGCTCCGGCGACAGTCCATGTTTTTGCTCGAGTCTTCACGACGAGTCTAATTAATCAATTTTCTTAATCGGTTTGATCAGTTTAGTCCTTAATTAAGTCTAGTCACATAGTCTAGTCCCATGGTCATGACACGAGTCAAACATGTCACCTACACTCACTAGTCTTAGCACACACTTTGTGTATATGTCATCATGAGCATGTCTTAGGTTCATGCATGAGTCGATTTTTCCATCATTTGAGTTGGGGGTACATTCAATTACTAATTCTTTCATATCTCTCCATCTACATTCTTCCTACCTCCTTCCATCTACTGCATGTTGAATAGAGATTGAGTCAAATAATTAACAAAAAGTATCCATAACTTCCCTTTTCACAGCACTTGGTCAAGGAGAGAAGGGAGATTAATCAAGGACAACACCTTTTTTCAAGTACTAGAAAAGCTAAGAAGATAATGGCAACTCAAGAGGAAGTCAACGAACTTAGGAAAGACGTGGCTAACATAACTGAATTGATAAAGGCTATGGCCCTTCAAATCAATGACCCTGTGAAGCAACAACAAATGGAGCTCATGCAAGAAAGCTTGAGCAAACTCTCCAATGATTATAGGTTCCAGGGCATTAGCTCATAAGGGGTCACTGTGGACAGGGAGCTTCTTCCGCAGAAGTTCAATGCCAATGACATCCCTAAGTTTAAGCCAACTAACAATCCTTACTTTCACTTAAGGGCTTTTAAAACTATAATGAACATTAAGGGGATTGATAGGAATATTTTTCACTCTTTGTTCTCACTATCTCTAGAAACTATTTGTCAACATTGGTTCTTTTCTCTTGATAAAGAGAAGGCCTCTACTTGGGATGGAATAATAAACACTTTCATTGATAGATATAAGTGCAACATTCAAGTTGAAACAGACCATAGACAACTTGAGATGCTAAAGCAAAAAGAAAACGAAGGGTTTACCTTATTCTTTAACAAGTGGAGAGAAACTTCCACTAATATGGTCGAGGTCCCTTCTAAAAAGGAGTCTATAAGGATGTTCATCAAGAACCTTCAAGACAAGTATTCGAAGCATTTGAAATATCAACATAATTTGAATACTTTCAAGGCCGTTTATAACATTGGAATTAATATTGAAGATGACCTTGCAAAGAAAAAAGCTACTAACAATAGCAAAAACAGTGGCTGGAAAGGAAAGAAGAGCGACAATCCTTCTTCTTCGGAAAATACCCACTCTAGCAACAACGTTAGTACCTTTGATCTCAATGAAGTCTTAGCCATGGATAACCAAGGATCTAAAAAGCAATTAAGGAAAGAGTTCACTCCTATTGGGATGAGCTATGATACTGCCTTCGATTGGACCTATTCAAGATCCTGCACCTGAGAAGAGATTGCCTAGTTGGAACCCAGATGCACATTGCAAGTACCATCAAGGTAGAGGTCATACTACTGAGAGCTGTTGGAAGCTAAAAGAAGCCATCCAATATTTGATCGATAATAACAAGCTTTCCATACCTCCAGCCGGCAAGAAGACCGAGTGATGGTAAAGCACAAGACACGAGGCGAGCTTCAACGGACAAGATTTCGTGACTCTTTTTTTTTTTTCTATTTCTTCGATTCTTCCTTTGCCCCAATAACTCTAGCATAGGCACCTTTTATTTTCCTTAGATTTATTTTGTAGGATTTTTCTTTTTTCCTTTTAATAAATGAGCATTTCTCTTCTTGCATATGATCATTGCATCGCATTCTAAAAAAAATAATAAAAAAATTAAAAAAAAATCAATGTCGAACTAAGCACAAGGTATACTTATGATTAGAGGCACCCCTTGTAGCCATATCATATTACCTTTCACCCTTCAAATATACAATCCTTTCTTGATAAATCACTTTGAGCCTCGTCCAACGATAGACCTTTATTTTCTCAACCCACATCTACCTAATCTTGGGTAGGGATGGTGTGCAACTTATGCAAATACAAAAGCTTGAGTGATTTTACCTAGATCTCAAAAAAAAAAAAAAATTCAAAATAAGCAAAAAATATAAAAGTGTGCAAAAGGGCAAGTGTTCCAATGTCTTTGATATGAACACGTCTTAGATTGCGTCTCTTATCGAGTGTTAGGTACCGTGCCTGAGAAACATGAATGCCAAGTGAGTGATAGACCGCATGATCGGGATTGCCCACACTTATCAAAATAAAAATGATAAAGCAAAAAAAAAAAAGACAGAGCAAAAATAAAAAAGAAAGAGCTTGATTTGAGAATTGCTTTAATTGATTGAATTTGATTGTGACTTTCCTAGTTAGCCATTCATAGTGAACCCTAGTTTGCTTTGTAGGAGATAGCTTTTGGATTCCTTTAGTTGCAACTATTGTTTGTCCTTTTTAATGTTCAAATTAATTGAGTGACCCATCAATAGCATAATCATTGAGCTTGCATGTGGAACCTATATCCCTAGTGTTTAGTATATTGAATTTCTCGATTTATCTAGCTTTCTCGATACCTTAGTTACCAACCCTATCTTTTGACAATCTTCGAAGTAGCTTGACCTAGGCTATAGCTTGAACCTACTCATTACTTTGGGTTCGACCCTTGACTTACCATATACTCGTATTAGGTTGGTCGAATGTTTTTAAATTTTGTTTGGCTCTAGGAAAGGGTAGAAAACAACCTACTTTTCCCTACGTAAAAATTGGCGCCATTTCCGGGGAATGATATTGGTGCTTTGTTATAGTTGTTGAGTCTATTTCATCTTTAATTGAAAATACAAAATGATTTTCTTTTAGGCTACACTTGTAGCCGTGCTACTAAACATTTATTTTGAGATTTTATGCATAGAGCACGTGGTCGTTCACTGGTGCCATTTGATCCGGAAATTGAGAGAACTATTGCAAGGTTAAGGGGTGCTAGACGATCTTTGAGCCCTACCACTTTAAGTGAAGAAGAACCACAAAAAGAGGAACAAGCAAGAATGGGAGAAAATCCAAGGGTGGCATTGAAAGAATTGGGGATTCCCGGTGCATATAGATTTGATAGTGGGATTGCTCCACCTACAACACCGGCAAATGACTTTGAAATAAGACCGGAAATGATCACTTTGATAGAGAGGCGACAATTTAGCAGGGCCAAGCATGAAAGCCCGCTAAATCATCTCAAGGAGTTCGAAAAATATTGCAATACTATCAAGGTGAATGGAATTTCCCAAGAATTCATCCGCCTCAAGCTTTTTCCTTTCTCCTCATAGGGCGTGCCATGGAATGGCTAGACAAGGAGGTCAAGCTGAATTCTCTAAGGACATGGGATGAAGTGACCAAGGAGTTTCTATCCCGTTTCTATCCACAAAAGAAAACGACGGAGGCTAGAGCTTTGATTCAAGGTTTCAAGCAAAAGCCTAGTGAGAGTCTCTATGAAGCATGGGAGAGATGCAAAGAGTGTCAAAGAGAATTTCCTCACCACGGAATTTCTACTTACCAAATTATTCAAATTTTCTATGGAGGCCTTAGTCCTCAAGGAAAATTATGTTTAGACGGAGGAGCTAGAGGTCCTATCATGAATAAAACGGAAGAGGAAGTGGTAGACATAATTGAAGACGTAGTGAGGTATTATAGAGATTGGCAAGATGGAGAAAGAGAGTCAACTAGCAAGAGTAGCTCATCGGTGTACTCGGTTGATCATCTAAATGCAATCAACAATCTATCCTCACAAATGACAAAGTTGGGAAAGGAGATGTCCGCTATCAAGGCGAAGTTGGAAAGTGCTACCTACCAAGTTTCAAGTCTTCCCTCTCAATCTAAGGGGAGAGGTATGTCTTCTAATTCTCAACCCCCTCCCTCTTCTAGTAACATGCCTAGTGGATGCTTGTTTTGTGATGATTGTGGATCGTATGATCATGATGTTTCTAATTGCCCTCATGCATGTATGGATGTTTGTGATGATCAAGATGGAAATGTGAATGAGCATGTGAAATATGTGTCAAATAATAATGATTCTAGGTTTGAGAATCAAAGAGGTCAATGGAATAGGAATTACAACAACCATGGTAATTTTGACAACTACAAACAAGGTGGTGGTAATAGGAACCATGGGAACCAAAATTCCCGAGGTAACTATAACAACTAAGGTTATAGTAGCCAAAATCATAACCAAAGTTATGGTAATCATAACCAAGGTTATGGTAACCATAATCAAGGTAGAGGTAATTGGAACAATCAAAATAGGGGAAATTTTCAAAATAACTCTCAAAGGGGTCCCCCACCCAGTTTTGCTCCAAAGACTCAAAATGATAATTCCTATGTTCAATCCTCTTCTTCTTCTCAAAGAACCAATTTGGAAGAAATCATTGAAAACCAAACAAAATTGTTGAACACTTACATGACCGTAAGTGATAAGAAATTTAATGAAATGATGACTCATAATAAGATGCTTGAAAACCAAATTTCTCAAGTTGCTAATGCTTTGAAAGACTATGCTAGCCCTTCTTCTTTACCTTCCTAAGGCCTAGATCCCAAGAGAACGGTCAATGCTATTGTCACAGGGAGTGGTGAGGTTCTTGAGGAGAGTTTTCCTAGTAAGAGTGAGACCAAAGAGGCCACAAAAGAGGTTTTGGTAGAAGATGAGAGAGATGGTGCATCTTTGAGTGAGGTTGAGATTGAGAAGCCTAGTGAGGTGAGAGTGGAAAAAGAAATTGTGAAGCCCAAGCTTCCTTACCCACAAAAATTCATGAGAAACAAGTTAAATGAACAATTTGGAAGATTTATTGACATGCTCAAGAAACTTCACCTTTCTCTACCATTTACTGAAGTTGTCACCCAAATGCCCAACTACGCAAAATTCCACAAAGACATTTTGAGCGGTAGGAGGAATTGTGATGGTGTAGAGACGGTGAACTTGACCGAGAATTGTAGTGTAATCATAATGAACAAGATGCCACCTAAGCTAAAAGACCCTGGAAACTTTTCCATCCCTTGTGCCATTTACAAAATGCAAATCGAGAATGCCTAGTGTGACCTAGGAGCTAGTGTTAGCCTTATACCATATTCGGTGTACCAAAGACTTGAGCTAGGGGAACTTTTACCTACTAACATCACTTTACAATTGGCCAATAGGTCAATTAAGTTTCCTAAGGGTAAGGTAGAGGATGTCCCTTTGAGGGTTGGGAAATTTGTTATTCCGGTGGACTTTGTGGTGCTTGAGATGGACGAAGATGCTAATATTCCTATCATTCTAGGGAGACCATTCCTTGCTACTTCGGGTGCTTTGATAGATGTGAAGAGTGCTAAAATTTCACTCAAAGTAGGGGATGAGGTGATAGAATTTGACTTGAATGATAGTATGAAGTATCCAAGTTCTTCTTTAGAAAATTGCATGTTGATTGATTCTCTTGATCTTGTTGTGTCTTCCATGCATGAGCAATTTCTCACCTCTAACGATGCTCTTGAGAATGTTTTGTTGAATAAGGAAAAGATAGGTTCTCCTGGTAAGGAGATGGCTTTGTATGAAGATGTGCTCAATGGAAGCCTTGAGGATGTTGAAGAGCAACTGTGTATGAGCATTTCTAGCCAAGAAGCGTTGCAAGTGGCTACATCAAAGGAAGGTCAAGGTGTTCCAATGTTTGGGCTCAAACCTCTCCCATCACACCTTAGGTATGAATTCTTGGGACCCAACTCCACATATCCCGTGATTGTTAGCTCTCAAGAGTTGTGTGATGTTTTGAGAAAGCACCAAGGTGCTTTGGGTTATACCATTGATGACCTCAAAGGTATAAGCCCCGCCTTATGTACACATCACATAACCCTTGAGGAGGGTGCTCTACCTTCTATTGAGAGGCAACGAAAGGTGCACCCCCATATGGGAGAGGTAGTGAAGAAGGAGATCACCGAACTTTTGGATGCCATAATTATATTCCTCATCTCGAGTTCTAGGTGGGTCTCTCCCGTTCATGTTGTCCCAAAGAAGGGAGGCATGACTGTCGTCGAGAATGAGAAAGGTGAGCTCATTCCGACGAGCACGGTCACGGGATGGAGGATGTGTATAGACTATAGATGTCTAAACACGTCCACCAAGAAAGATCATTTCCCCCTTCCTTTCATGATCAAATTCTTGAGAGACTAACGAGGAACAAGTTCTATTGTTTTCTTGATGGTTATTTGGGATTTTTCCAAATCCCTATCCACCCGAATGACCAAGAGAAAATGACCTTCACTTGTCCCTATGGAACATTTGCTTATAGGAGAATGCTGTTTAGCCTTTGTAATGCTCCCGCAACATTTCAAAGATGCATGATGAGTATATTTGGAGATATGTTGGAAGAGGAGATGAAAGTGTTTATGGATTATTTCTCTGTAGGAGGTGTTTCATTTGAGGCATGTCTTGAAAACCTTGAGAAATGTTTGGCAAGGTGTGAGAAGGCGAACTTGGTTTTGAATTGGGAGAAGTGTCATTTCATGGTGGAGGAAGGCATAGTTCTTGGCCTTAAGATTTCTCACAAGGGGATAGAGGTGGACAAAGCAAAAATTGAGGTTATTGAGAAGCTTCCACCTCCGGTCAATGTGAAAGGAGTGAGTTCTTTCTTAGGACATGACGGGTTTTATAGAAGATTCATCAAGGATTTCTCGCTCATTGTAAAGCCCCTCAATGATCTTCTTCAAAAGGATGTCGAGTTTGTATTTGATGATAAGTGTTTGGAGGCATTCAATAAATTGAAGAAGGCTCTAATCTCTACTCCTATTGTTCAAGCCCTGAGATGGGATTTACCTTTTGAGTTGATATGCGATGCGAGTGATTCAGCAATTGGAGGTGTCTTGGGTCAAAGAGTGGAAAAGAAGCTACATGTGATCTATTATATGTCCAAGACTCTAAATGGTGCTCAAAGAAACTACACCACAACGGAAAAGGAGTTTTTGGCTATTGTTCATACTTTTGAAAAGTTCCGTTGTCATTTGTTGGGTTCTAAGACCATTGTCTTCACGGATCATGCAGCTCTCAAGTACCTTTTTGCCAAGAAAGAATCCAAGCCTAGGTTGATTCGGTGGGTGCTCGAACTTTAAACTTTTGATATTGAGATTAGGGATAAGAGAGGAGTGGAAAATGTTGTGGCGGACCATCTTTCTCATCTTGAAGATTCTCAAATTCATGATGATGGTTCTCCAATTGAGGATAGGATGCTTGATGACTTCTTATATGTTATTGAGGAAAAGGAGCTCCCATGGTTCGCCGACTTAGTGAACTTTCTTGCATGTGGGGAGTTTCCACCTTCCTTTTCTAAGAATCAACGAAAAAAGCTCAAGAGAGAGGCAAGACACTATGTGCGGGATGATCCCATCTTGTACAAGCGAGGAGTCGATGGCTTACTTAGGCGTTGTGTTCCAAATGAAGAGGTGCCTAGTGTTTTGAAGATGTGCCACTCGGATCCGAGTGGTGGCCATATGGGTGTTTCTATAACCGCCACTAAGATTCTTCAAAGCGGTTTATGGTGGCCGCATCTCTTCAAGGATTCATGGGGTTTTGTTAAGACATGTGATCGTTGTCAACGAGTTGGGAATATCTCCAAGCGAAATGAGATGCCTCAACAACCTATCCTTGAGTTGGAGGTATTTGATGTATTGGGAATTGATTTCATGGGAACGTTTCCCTTATCTTTTGGAAATCAATATATCCTTGTGACGGTGGATTACGTGTCTAAAAGGGTTGAGGCCATTGCATCCCCAACTAATGACCACAAGGTGGTAACGAAGTTATTCAAGAAGGTCATTTTTCCAAGGTTTGGTGTACCAAAGGCGGTGATAAGCGATAATGGTACGGGTTCTCATTTTATTCACAATGCCTTTCAAAAGATGTTGCTAAAGCATGGTGTTCATCAACGATTTGGCCTTCCATATCATCCTCAAACAAGTGGCCTAGTCGAGGTTTCTAATCGTCAAATCAAGTTAATTCTTGAAAAGACGATCGCAAGAAATAGGAAGGATTGGTCGGACAAGTTGGATGATGCTCTCTTGGCTTATAGAACGGCTTTCAAGACACCTATAGGTACCACTCCATTTCGCCTAGTCTATGGCAAATCATGCCATCTCCCGGTAGAGCTCGAACACCGTGATTTGTGGGCAATCAAGAAGATAAACTTTGATTTGGCAAGTGCGGGGGGAGAAAAGGTGGTTAGATCTTCATGAGCTAGAGGAGCTTCGATTTGACGCTTATGATTGTGCTAGTATTTACAAAGCTCGTTCCAAGGAAACTCATGATAAGCTTATCAAGAAGAAAGAGTTTTGTGTTGGTGATAAAGTTCTTCTCTACAATTCAAAAATGAATTTGTTTCCCGGAAAGCTCATGTCAAGATGGAGCGGTCCTTACTTGGTTAAGAATGTCTTTCCTAGTGGTGTTGTAGAGGTTTCAATGATGGATTCTTCGTCTCCGTTTAAGGTCAATGGAAATCGACTCAAGAAGTATTTCGATGGTGCTTTTGTTGGCCTTATTCACATATTGCTTCTCCGACAACCACCTTAATAGGTGGAGAACGTCGAGCTATGACGTTAAACAAGCGCTTCCCGGGACGCAACCCGGTTTTCTAACCCTTTGCTTTCGATTTTTCATTTCTATATATTTCTTTTATCTTTGAGAAATTTTCTTATTCTTCTTTGTTTTCTTAATTTTAGGTACCATGATATTGGATCGATGAAAATTTCCGACAATTTCGGTGTTAATTCAAGGTTTCATGAGGTTTGGTTAAACTTAGGTGAAGAAGTTTGTTGGGGTAATATGCTCTCGTGTTTGCATTATTCATTGATTTTCTATTCATTTTTGAATGATTTTTGAACTATTTTTCTGTAATTTTTAAGCAATCGATCATGACGCTCGTTAGCGCCGATGAGAGTGCAAGCACGAGAGCATGTTCAAGGGAAAAAATTTCTCCCCCTAGCCTTTATTTGGTGCGCATGCACCACCCTACCTGCGCGCGCGCACCACAGGGGTAAGAGCTTGGCTTTGTTTTGGTGCGTTTCAAGGCTAATTTCAGCCCCCCCCCCAACACCCTACTTGGTGCACACACACCACCAGGCTATGCGCACGTACCAGGTAGGTAAGAGTTCCGAGCAAGCGAAGCAGCCCCGGGCCTCGTTGTCGCCTTTGGCTTCAACTTCCGCGATCGAACTACCAAAAGGGGATAAAAAGGGGATAAAAATAGGAGTCTTAAAAACGCACTTTGTATTGTTTGTATTGAAAGGCTAGAACAGCATTTCCCTGCTGGATGTCTGGCCTCTAGATAGGCCGTAGGTGGTGTGCACGCACCAATCCAGCTGTGCGCACGCACCGGCCACAGCAGCCCACCCCCCTTTTCGTGCCCTTCTTCTCCCAAAACCCACCCCTTTTCACTCCATTTCTTTCTCCCCGGATTCCCCCTTATTCACCCCTTTCTAAACCTTTGCAAATTCACACAAATACACCATTCTTAATATCATTTCTTCACAAATTACATTAAACCATAATCAAATCTTTACAAAAACAAAACAAAAAAAATAAAAATAAAAATAAAAATAAAAAATCAGAAATTTTCGAATTCAAATTCGAAATTTTGAGCTAAGTTTCGAATTTTGGGGTTTTGTTTTGGTGTTGGAACTTGATTTTGGGTGTTCTATTTGGTCATATTCTTCAATTGTGCAATTTTCAAGTGATTTAAAGCTTTATTGAGGTATAATTTCTCACTTTCTAGTCATCTTTTTCGTCATTTTTGAAGCTTGAAACCCTTGTTTTTGCATTCATGGTAGAACTTCATTGTTGGTTCTTTTAGCTTGTATTTTTGTGTTGAATGATGTTATTGGATGTTAAATTGAAGCTTTTTCATGATGAATTTGTATACCTTGCTTGAATCCTTGAATTACCATTGTTGGTCATTTTTTCTCTCATGGTATTCTATATGATAGTTTCGTTTCTTTGATAATTCAATGTTTTGGGATTAATTTGCTCATAATGATTCATGATTTGGTCTCTTGTGTCCAATTTTGCCTTTACTTCATGACTAGTTGCTTCAAACTTATGTTTCTTTATTCATGGCATAGTTCATGCGTGACCATTTCTTGTTTCATTTTTGAATAAATAATGTTTGTGCTTGACTTTAGAGCAATTTCTTTTAAATCTTTTTGAACAATGATAATTGTAAATGAATTGCTCATGAATTGCTTTGCTTCTTGTAGATGGCCCCTATCCGTCATAAGAAGCGTGCTAGATCAAGTTCAAGCAAAGCTCGGCACGTTGTTCCACCTCCTCCCGAGGTGGTAGAAACGTATGGCATTGAATTCTCCAAAGAGATGTATTAGGATAGGTTCAAGCAACTTACCAAGAGGAAGCTTAAGTCGACAAGATTCTATGATCAAGCAACTACAAAGCTACTTGGAATTGATGATGACGTTCGCTATCTTGCCAAGAACCTCGGTCTTCTAGAGTTCTTGGATTTGAGCGCCCCTACCTATGCTAGGGTGACGTATGAGTTTCTATCATCCCTTGAAGTGGTCCGAGAGTCAAGTGGTGACTCTTCAAGAACTTTGACCTTTCAACTTTTCAACAATGATCATCGGTTGTCGGAGTCACAACTTTGTTCCTACTTCTGGTTTCCTTGGGCCGTCGATGAAGACCATCTTGTTTATCCGGCCAATGGTAAAATGACTAGCAACCTGGATATGATGAACTCAAGTGGTGGCGGCGTATCTCCGATGAAAGGAAATATGAGCCTCAACCTTCCAAGTCCGCATCGATCATTCATCCGGCTATGAGATACTTTAATCGTATTCTCACCTATGCCCTATGCTCTAAAGACTCTTTGGGAGCTATTTCCCGTGAGGAACTTTGTTAGATATGGATTGCTGACCAAGAGTCACATGAGACCGAGCTTCTAGATTTCACTCAACATTTGATCAACTGATTTCTAGACATCCGAGATGGTGTTTCGCTTTCGGGGAGCTTCCAAATTGGAGGCATGATCGCTATTCTCGCACTTTGCCTCAGTGACTCTTATAAAGATTTGTTATGCGAGCTCTCTCCGATAGTCGACCCTCGGGAGAGGAAACCTTCTCATTTCCTTAATGTTTATGCCCTTGTAAACCAAAAATTCCTTGATCGTACCAAGAAGCATAATATTTTCATATGGAAAGTGTCCCGAGTGAAGGATTGGTTCTTGATTCCAAGAAAAGAGGCTACAAACCGTAGGACGGAGATAGATTCTTTGACTTGGAGACCTCCAAGATGCAACATCAACCCCTCTCTTCGGAAGAAGACTAATCATACAAGAACTACCTCCAATGATGCTCTCTCGACGGACTTCCAAGCTTTACCCCCTGTTGAACAGTGAGGTACTCCTATCCCTCCTTCTTCTTCTTCTTTTACATTTGATTTATCTAATATTCATGCCAAGTTAGATTCCATCACTAATGTCTTGTTTTCCATGCCTTTGGGGCGGGATTCGTCTCTTGGCTATGATTTCCATGTTAATCAATTGTATGATTACCATGTGAGGAGGGGGGAGATTGAACCTTACTTGAATTACCCATACCTCCCGGTCCAACAAGGACCTATCCCTCAATGGGAACCCTTTGACCCTACCGTGGGTCCTAGACCTTGTTACCCATATTGGGAGGGTCCTCATATCCCTTCTAGTGCTATCATGGGCACCACCCCGACCACTTACGACTATAAGCGGCCCAGTGGATGCGATTATACATAAGATCCCGCGAACCCTATGCCTTTCTCGAACCTCGAAACTTTTGGTAGGTAGGGATTATCAGGAGAGCCGGTTTTGGATGATTGGTCTCATATCATCGCAATAGTCCGTGCTAGGAGGGAGGGGAGGTTAAAGGGGAAATCTCCTATAGAGGTGAGTGAGATGGCTAGCTCGGTTCATGTCTTAGAGACCGTTGAGGGGAGTTCTCACTCTACCCCTTACTATAGTGTCGAGTGAGACTATTATGGCTACCCCCCCATTTTTTCTTATGTGCTTTATATGATATTCCCTTTTGCCTATATGTTATTAGGTTAGAGTTTGGGGGGTAGTTCATTCTGACCTTGGGGGTGATTTATGTTGTTTGTGTGCTTCACTGTTTCCCTCCTCGCTTTTATAGTTCACTCTTGGTCTCTTTTGCTTCTGGTATTGATCTCTGTGTATCTCTTGCTTCTCTGGTGATGATGATGATGTACTTCTGCTGATTTCTCTGTCCAGTTCTTGGTATTGTTGTTTGCTTCGCTGATCGCTGTCTGCTGCGTATCTCTGCTTCTTTATGATTATGCTTCCTGATGATGATTGTTTAACATCTTGTTTCCTAACTCTGCTTTTATCTGATGATTTTGTGTCCTGATTTCACTTCTTAACCCTTTTCCTAATGCTATCATATATTGCTTTTTCATTCTTTGCATACATTTTCTCTTTTATATTTTTCTTTTCTTTTGTATCAAAGTTACTAACAATTTTCTTTGTATATAGTCCATTCCTTTCTCACTTTTCTTCGTCGCTTATGCTTTGGATATTGATGCTTCATTAAGGTGCTCTTTCACTTTGTTTGAGGTAGCATAGCTTCGGCGCCTGGTGAGATCCTTCTAATCTTCTTCTCTTTATTCTTCTTTTCTTGGTTGCTTAGTTTAGGTTTAGATTAGGAGAAGTTGAACGGTTCGAGGATGTTTGCTTTTTAACACCTTAGTGTGTTTGGGAACATTGGCGTTGTGGCCAAATGTTCACTTGTTTGTCGATTGGGACTTATGCGTTTGCATTACTTCCTTGTTTCATTTCTACTTCTCCTTTGCTTTTGTATTTTTCATTTTATATCTTTTTCCTCATTTTCTATTTTCTTATGGTTTTCCTTTTTCTTTTTGTTTCTTTTTTCTCTTTTCTTCTACTTTCCTTTTTGTATTTTGCTTTCATATGTTTTGATTTTAAACTTTTCTTTCCTTTAAAAAAAAAAAGAAAAAAAGAGGTTTTGTAAATAAAAGTAAAATGTTTTTGAGGCATTGCTTTTCTTTCTTAATGATTTTGCTTTTTCCTTGGACTTAGTACCACTTGGACTTGCACATTGGCTATCATTCTTCCTAAGAACAATGGTTTGCACGATTTGAGTGTATCTTTGGTTGACCCTCTGGGATAGAACATGCTAAGGTAGTCGTTTAAGAACTATTGGGACCTTGAAGCCGGATTCTTTTGTTTTTGAAAAATCGCAATCGTTCCCCTTTGGTGAATTTGAAGATTTTAGTGAGTTTTTGCCACATCCTTGCGAGGTTGCATAGTTTTAAAGCCTTCTACAATCACTTGCATGAGCAGCATGGATCCTTGAATATTGCGGACCTAATCTTGAATCTTGACTCATAATTCTAAAACACGAGACTGAACCATCTAGGGAGGACAAAGGCATCTTTTCGGGGTGGTAGTTTTTCCTTTTTTTAGGATAATCTTCATAATTTTTAGTTCTTGGGATTACATTTGCCTACTTGCTAACCATTTGAGCCTTTTCCTTTTCTTTTCAAGCCGCATCTTTAGAACTTTGAGCCTTTTGTTTCTTTTTGTTCCATTTTTGGTTTTTGTGAAGCAAATAATCATGTTCCTGGAGATTGTGGTATATGAGTTTGGATATTGGTTCTTATTTGTAAGCAAGCTTGTGTTTTGTATATCTTGTCAATAATGGCAAGTGAATAAATGAAAAAGCCGTCCAAAGTTAAAAGAGGAGAGGACAATGAATAAAGTGAAAAATGAAAAATTGAAAAAAAAAATGAAAAAAAGCAAAGCAAATTCAAAAAGCTTTGGCAAAAATTGATAAAAAAGGGTAAAAATGAAAAAAATAAAAAATATCTTGATGTAAATGCTTCTTCCTATCTTACGCATTGAGAACAATGCTTTGTTCAAGCTTGGAGGGAAGCATTTTACGCCTTTTGTATATATGATTGTGGTTATAGCTTTGAATAAGCTTGGGGGTGCTAGTTTGTTTTTGTTTGGTGATTACTTGGTTTTGGTGTTGAGATTTGGCCAATCTTTGTTTCACAACATAGGTGTACCACCAAATTCTAAATTTTAAGCCTACCCTCAACCTTTTACCTTTATGTTACAACCTTTGGGAAAGCCCTTTTGATCTAGTGGTTGAGTCATATACCGAGGGAGGGAATTATGAGTTAAAGCCTAAGGAGAGGGGATGCAAAGTCAAGATGTCGAGAAAACCTCAAATCTATTGTTTTTCCGATTCCTTCGAGGAACTATAGAGATGCTTGCTAAAAGAAGATTTGAAGCCAATTGGGAGAATGTGCTAAAATTGTTTTTAGATAAAGGTGAATTGCATTTTGGTAGTTCTCTATACTTAGCATGTCCTAAGTTTCAATCAACCCTCGATATCTTAGAACGTGCTTACCTTTGTTGTTTTAGAAGGTTTGATATCCTCTCGTGTTTTGACCAAGTGCAAAAGTCCAATGTATAAGCACCTCTTTTCCTTTTAAGTTTTAACTTTTTCTTTTCTCTTTTTATGCTTTGCCTCCTTTTACTTAAGAGTTTTGGGTTAATCTATATGAATATGAGTTAGCGTATATTCTTCTATTCTCTAGTCTTTCTCGTTTCGTGCTTGCCTAAATAAGGTCATCATTTTCCTTTAAGCTTGATTTTGTTTTGCTTGAGGACGAGAAAAGGTTTAGCTTGGGGGAATTTGATGAGTGTCATTTATGGCACTCTTAGACTAGGTTTTCTTTGCAGTTTTATGCTCATTTTTAGTCTTCTATGTCGTGGTTTTGCATAATAATGATTGTTTTGCATGTTTGTGCGTAAGTTTAGAGAAATGTGTGTTTTTTATGGTTTTCTTTCTATTTTATTCATTTATCAGTTATCTTTTCTCGCTTATTTGACTTGTTTTGTAGGTGTGTTGAGTTTCTCGTGGTTTAATTATCAAGAAGGAAGCTCGAGCGCATTCAAGGAAGTTGATGGAGCTAAGTTCGGGATCCAACCATGCAATTGAAGCTAGCTCCGCGAGCACGAGAACCTTGGAAGCAATGATTTGGCTCGAAGTGTTCAAATGCTTAGAAGATAAAGGAGTTGCCCTTCTTACGAGCATCGCCTCGAGTGCACCAATGATAGGGATGCTCGAGAGCGCGTAGATCGATCGAGCAAGCGATTGAGGCAAGGCCACGAGCACCAAGCAGGGGTGCGCACGCGCAGCATAGGTGGTGCGTGCGCGCAGACCTCTTCTTTGCTAGATTTTCTATTTATACCCTTAGACTTTTCCTTTTTGGGAGAACGACTTATTTTGTACTTGAAACTTATTTTCCAGAAATAGTAGAGAGAGAAGCTTAAGATTACTTGATTGTACTTGAATTAGATCTTTGATTTCAACTTGATCTTGGATTTCTTCTTCACATCAATGAAAGTTTGTGAGATTTCTTTCCTTTGAATTTACTTTATTTGCAATTTCCTTTAAATTCTTGAATGTTTGATTTGAATTCCATTCTTTTCTTTAGAATTTGTTGAGTGATTGATTTTCTTCTTGATTGAACTTGAAATGAATATGATTGTGATTGAATTTGTTTTGTTTTTCAATATCACCATGATTAGTGAGTAGATTAGTTGCTAGGGAGAAGGGGAAGCATCCTTGATTGATGATTTTTGCTAGTTGATGATCCTTGATTGATTGAATTTTTGCAATTAAATTGGTTGACATAGTTGTGCATGTGATTAATTAGACTAGGAGTGATCAACCTATAAGATTAATCTAGATTGCATTGCAAATTTCAATGACATGAACCCTTGATTTGAGAATTGCTTTAATTGATTGAATTTGATTGTAATTTTCCTAGTTAGCCATTCATAGTGAACCCTAGTTTGGTTTATAGGAGATAGCTTTTGGATTCCTTTAGTTGCAACTATTGTTTGTCCTTTGTAATGTTCAAATTGATTGACTGACCCATCAATAGCATAATCATTGAGCGCTTGCATGTGGAACCTATATCCCTAGTGTTTAGTATATTGAATTTCTCGATTTATCTAGCTTTCTCGATACCTTAGTTACCAACCCTACCTTTCTACATCTTCGAAGTAGCTTGACCTAGGCTATAGCTTGAACCTACTTATTCCTTTGGGTCCAACCCTTGATTTACCATATACTCATATTAGGTTGGTCGAGTGTTTATAAATTTTGTTTGGCTCTAGGAAAGGGTATAAAACGACCTACTTTTCCCTACGTCAAAAGTGAAAGCAATAAAACACGGGTTACTTCCCGAGAAAGGCTTGCTTAAGGTCCAAGCTTGACCGCTTCTAGAAAATAATATTGCAACGAACGCAAGAGCTTGTCAAATGCACTACTACACATTTCGTAAGATAGAAGGTAGGAAAATGACGAGAAGAGGATGTGCAACAATCTTAGTACACACCCATGAGGACAGAGATGCCAAGAAAAGGAAGAGAAATCAAAACCAAATTCAACAAAATAAGAAGAAGAAGAAGAAGAAAAGGAAAAAGAAGAATAAGGCAAACTGTCCTCAAAATGTTTTTGGGTGGAAAAATCACCCTTTTCCTTAGTAGAAAACGAATGAGGGACATGTAAATCATCATAGACAAGGGGGTCCTCAATAGGCTTATTGACAAATGAAGGGAGGGATATAGGAGTGTAAGGGATATGGTTAAATTTCCTTGAAAAACGGATATGAGAAGAGGGAATAGGGGCAATGGTCTCACAAATGAACTCTTCCTCATCACATGCCTCAAATCACTAATAAGAGCATGAAAATCAATCATAGAATCCTCAAAAGAAGAACACTCATGATCTCCATCCCCCTTAAACATCCAACTTCCAAGAAGAACTACATAATCCCCTCCATCACAACAGTGAACAACAATTCCCTCAACATCCTTAAAGCCCAAAGTCTCAAAACCATGCATGAATAGATGCAAATTCATTTCAAACTCATCTCTCTCCCATGAAGAATCCTCAATGAACTCATTCAAAAGGCTATGGATTTTCATTTGACTCTCAAAGAACTTATTGGACATAACCTCAAACGAGTCCAAATACTCATGGATAGAAGAATCACAATCATGCACTTGAGACTCATCAAGATGGGAAATAGGGTTGAGGTTATCAAAATCAACACTCTCTTCATTCTCAACTCCTTCACCATCACTTAAATGCTCACCAAAGGGATCCTCACACTCTCTTGGTTTCTCAAAATCATCATCATCATCATCCTTAACACACACGTTAGATTGGTGTTTTCCACATACAAGCATCAAGGATGACAATTGGCTTTCTAACTCATCACCTCTCCTTCTTTCCTCCTCAATATGCTCCTCATTCTTTTTCATTATCTCTAATTGACCTCTCATAGATGTAAGAATCATGTCCTTACTAGGCCCAAGATCATTATCAAGCTCAATGTGCCTCATTTGAGACTCAAATATATCAACAAGAGATTCAAAAGGTGTAGAAGGTTGAGGTTCAACAAAAGAAGAAGATGTACAACCAAGATTGGAAGAATCAACATGAAAATCATGAGCATATACATCACATTGGGGAGTGGGGGCACAATCAAGCATATGAGATTCATTATCAAGGGAACAAAGAACATCACAAGATGGCATGGTAAATAATGAAGAATATTGAAACACACCATTAGCATCAACTTGAGTATGTACCTCATCATCATGAGCAAAAGAGGGAAAAGAGTTGAAATCATTTGTTATGGGTTCACTAATGGGATCATGTGACAAATCATGGGAATTCATGCTAGTATTAGAAGAATCAACACATTGCACATCAACATTAGAATCATGATTACCCCTATTATAGACATCCCTAGCAAACCAAACATAGAAATCCCAAGCATCATTTATTGACAATGCTCTAAATTCACCATTATGCATGCTTTCAACTTCATTCCTAGTTTGCTCATTCAAACCAAAATAAAAAATCTCACAAGCCTCCTAAAGACTATAACAATTATAGTTCAAAAACCCTATAAGTCTATGGAAGTAGACATGAAAAGACTCATCATCATATTGAGGAAAAGAATACCATGCCATTTTTTTTTTCAAAACAAGCAAAAATCAAATAAAAGAAGAGTATATACAAAGACCTAGACTCAAGCAATCAAAAACACTCAAACATAGACACCGTTCCCCGGCAACGACGCCATTTTGACGTAGGGAAAATGTACGTCTTTATCTAATCCTCCCTAGGGCCAAACAAATTTATAAACACTTAACAAACCTAAATACGAGTATAGAGGTAAGTCAAGGGTAGAACCCAAAGGAACGGTAATGTTCAAGTACTCTCAATTATGCGCCTAGGCTAGGTTGAAGTTGAAGC
The DNA here is from genome assembly GCF_948465745.1 of Chenopodium album. Classification (NCBI taxonomy): domain Eukaryota; kingdom Viridiplantae; phylum Streptophyta; class Magnoliopsida; order Caryophyllales; family Amaranthaceae; genus Chenopodium; species Chenopodium album. Next base: position 24,197,829 of record NC_137850.1, on the reverse strand, counting down.
TGAAGAAGGAACACTAACAACTAACAAACAAACAATCAAACAAATAAAACACTAGGAATGGGGATCAACAAGTAATCATGACAATTGCAACAACTTGGGAAGAACATGCCAATCAAAGGTTGTGAAGACTAATGATAAGAGCTATCAATTGGAATCAAAGAGCTATCTCCTAATTGTTAAGCTAGGGTTCACTATGAATAACAAACTAAGAGAATCACAATCCAAACCAATAGATAATTGCAATTCCTAAATCAATTGGTCGTGTCATTAGCAATTACAATGCAATCTAGCATAATTCTCAAGGCCTAATCGAATTACACACATGTAAACCTTCATTAATCACTTTAATCTCAACAATCAATCAACACAATTCCCAAATTAATCATAATCAATCAATCATACAAGTTTCACCCAATTCTAAGCCAAACAACTACTCAAGAATCATCATCTATCAACAAACAACTAAAGAAACCAAGAAATCAAGAATCAACAAAATATCAAGAATAATTACACTAATCAAGAATCAAACATCAAAATTAAACCAAACAAACATGAATTTAAACAAAGCAATAAAATGAGATAGAGTTAGAAATCCTCATTGATTGATTATGGAGATCTTCAATACAATTGTCACCTTGAATCTTCAATCTCTCAAATCCCCAATGAAATTCCTCACTTTCTCTCTCTAAAACTACTCCTAAACTAACCCTAGATGTAGAGAGAGAAACACTCAACCTAAGCTAAAAATATGAGAGAGAAATTCTAAGCTAGTCTAAAGTTGTTCAAAAAATAGAAAGGCCTCAAGTATATATTGCAAAGAAAAACAAAAGGGACGGAGAGCCACGGTGCGCACGCTCAAAAGGGTGCGTGCGCGCGCACCAACCTATGGTGCGCACACACAGGAGGGTGTGCGAGCGCGTACCATATGGTGTGCCAGTGATGCACACTACTGCGCTCATGCACCATAGTGATGGTCGTGCACTCGGCCTCTTGCTTTAGTTCTAGCGCTCACAAGCATGCTCCTCATTGACGCTATCGAGGTGATGCCCGCGAGGAGGACAACCTTTTAATCTTCAAAGTTTTGCGCACTCCGGACCTAAAATCAATGAGAAAACATCCGTAAGAGAGCGGGAAACAAGATTTCAAAACTGTACTTGCAAGAAATCAAGTAAAAGTAAGAGAGAAAGCAAAAAGAATAGAAATTAAACTAAAATAGCTAATTAAGAACAAAAATCATGGAAAACTCATAAAAGTGAACGGAAAACCACAATGAGCTATAAAGACGGAAAATAAGAGAAAACCAGAAAGATTATAAGAAAATAAAACGAGAAATTATAGAAAAAGGAATCGAAAACTACTCTATTGAGTGCCATAAATGACACTCATCAAACATCAGTTTCAAAAACGATAGTCAAAGTAGTCGATAGGGACGGAGAATTATTTAAGACATTTTGTGATCCTAAATCACTCTTTATACGCCGATACTTGCAGAAAAATGTTAGTTCCACAGATAAAAGAGTAAAGGGATAGAATGTGTATCTCACACCAGTGTATCGGTGGCAAATATTTTCGATAGTATCTGACACCAGTGTATCAGTGGCAAATGAGTTTGGTAGCTATCAATGCTTGAAGAAATCCACTGGATGAAGATTGTTGTGATATAATTGCTGACTTCTTCGCCTTGAGAGGTGGCAACGACCGACAATTTTCCATGCTTGAGGAAAAACTTGTCCAATGATGACATTGCAAGTCTCTATGTATCGAGAACCTTGCGCCGTGAATCGTCTTCACTTTGGGAGATAATCACTAAAAAAATGATGATGGTTCGATTGTCCCTAAACATGGGCCGTAGATAGTTTGATTATCCCCGAACGTGGGATGTAAATGGTTTGCTTGTCCCCGAACGTGGGTTGTAGATGGTTCGCTTGTCCCCGAACGTGGGCTATAGATGGTTCGCTTGTCCCCAAACGTGGGCTGTAGATGGTTCTCTTATCCCCAAACGTGGGTTGTACATGGTTCGCTTGTACCCGAACGTGGGCTGTAGATGGTTCGCTTGTCCCCGAACATGGGCTGTAAATGGTTCGCTTGTCCCCGAATGTGAGTTGTAGTTGGTTTGATTGTCGCTGAACGTGGGCTGTAATTGGTTCAATTTTCCCCGAACGTAGGCTGTAAATGGTTCGCTTGTCCCCGAACGTGGGTTGTAGTTGGTTCGATTGTCCCCTAACGTGGGTTGTAGATGGTTTGCTTGTCCTCGAACGTGGGCTGTAGATGGTTGGCTTTTCCTCGAACGTGGGCTGTAGATGGTTTGCCAAAGGACTCGTATAGACTGCGATTGACTTGACCAACTAACTTGACCAAGCTTGACTTGACATGACATGTGTATGACTTGTGATTGTGTGTGTATGTGTATGATTTGAGTGTGTGTGTAGACACAAGCAACTGACAATGCAAAAAGCAAAAAATTTCCATCATTTTTGTCATGAGTGGATGGTACCGACTTTCTCCCAAAAAAGAAATACGTGAAAAATGAAGTTTTGTTTTTGAACATCCCTCGATGAAAAAAATTTGAAAAAGTTTTAAAACTTCCTCAAAAGAAAAGACATGAATATGGGAAGACGTTTTGAACTTCCTCATTGAGCAAGACGAAATGAATCGTATGGATTGAATTGGTTGTCTTGAAAATAATGGATGCATGATGCATGTTCTTAGGCTAGGAGGCTAAGGACAATTACATCATGTGACACGATAGATGAATGAACTTAGGTCATGGAGCTAAGAACGGTAGAATCGTCGATGGATGTTGCTTAGGTCTTGGATCTATGCATCATATAGATGAGGTGATTGCGGAGTACTGATTGTTGCTTAGGTCAAGGAGCTAAACACGATATGCGATACGTGAAACAATGAATATTTCTCAGGTCAGGAAGCTAAGCAAGTATACAATGTTTCTTTTAAATAATGTTGTCTTGAAAGATGATGAAGCATGCGCGGTAGGGGGAACGAGATTTCATGATAAAGGGTTCCTAAGGGAAGGATGATATGGCTATGTATGTGTGAAAGAAGTGGGCGAAAGTGATACTAAGGTGAGGCTGCAAAGGCTATGGTGATGGAAAGAGATATGAGAAGAGCCGGGATGGTAACTCTTTAGGCTAGGTAGGCTAAATGATGTGGGTTCAAGCCCCCAAGTCTAGCTCTAGATGGATAGGGTCATAGGGATAAGCATTGGATATTCTTTGACTCGATCATGCATATGAATGTGGCCGCACCTCAATGTGATGTTGCCTACGTATCAGTTAGGAATAAGGCCGAACGTAGCTCTAACTGAACTTTGCACAATTGTATGTACACCTCAAATAGGTCTTTCAAGGGTTGTAATGTGGTTAAGCTGATGGTTTAAGGAAGAAAAGGGTAAAAGGCTCAAGAACCGAGAGAAGTCCTCAAGATATGCAATTGTGTATTGGAAAATTTGGGCTTTGCAAGTTTTACTTTTTCGCTTTTTATTGCTTTGAATTTCTTTTCTTTTTTATTCTTTTAAATCAATGTAGGCAATCTCGGATCATGCGGTCCATCACTCACTTAGCATTCATGTTTCTCAGGCACGGTACCAAGCACTCGATGAGAGACGCAATTCGAGACGTGTTCATATCAAAGACATTGGAACAGTTGCCCTTAGACATTGTTTTATAGTTGCTTTGCTACTTTTTTTTTACTTTTTTTTGAAGGTTATACAAATTATACACCTTCCCATCCCATGGTTAGGTGAATGTGGGTTGAATAAATGAGGCCAAATGTTAGACAAGGCTCAAAGTGGTTAATGAAGAAATGGAATGAGTGTTTGAAAATGGTTTTAGGGGGAATGACAGGGTTGCAAAGGTGCCTCAAGTCAGGTGTACCTTGTGTTTAGTTCGGCAATTGAATTTGTTTTTAATTTTTTTTTATAAGAAAAACGTGATCGAGATATAAAGGAATAATGCTCATTTTATTAATAGGAATGGTGAATAAACAAACACATAAACACAATAGACTCTACGAAGAAAAAACCTATGCCAGACATAAGAGGGGAATGGAAATAAATAAAAAGAATCATGAAATCTTGCACGATGGATCTGTTGTGCGCCTTGTCTTTATTACTTCTTGCCGGCTGGAGGGACATGAAGTTTGTTTGCATCAACAAGATCTTGAATAACGTCCTTCAAATTCAAACATTGCTCGGTAGAGTGACCTCTTCATTGATGGAACTTGCAGTGGGAATTAGGATTCCACTTGGCGCTCCTTTCTTCAGGTTTTGGCTCTGGAAATGGCCCAATAGGTTTGATTAAGCCTTGACCGTAAAGGCGATGGATTGTTAGTAGGCTTGAATTGTGGAATATCAGTAGTGTAGAATTTTTCAGGGAGTCTGTCCTTCATATTCAAAGGAGTGGGAGGCTGTTCCACATAGGTGAAATCCTCAAAAATCTTGTTCATCTGTTCTTTCGATTTGTCAAGGGTAGCAACAGTGACCTTTTTTCAGTGACCCTAGTGGTAAAGGTTTGCATCATGGCAGACAGTTCCTCGACGGATTTGTTGATGTTCTCAATATCTTCCTTAGTGGAAATTATAACGAACTGAAAATAGTTTGAAGGTGATAAGTAATGTGGAGATGGCGAAGTTTTCTTTGAACTCCTCTTAGATCTAGGAGATTGTTGTGGTAATGACTCGAACCGTATTAATCTAACCCTGCTCCTTTACCAAGTACAATGAAATGAAATAAATTCACTTAATGGTTTGATGCACTAATCGAAATCTAGAAAGGAAGAGGGAAAGATAGACATTTGAAAACAGGTAAGACAAACTCCGATCCACTCATTTTTATGACGGAAAAAAGAGGTGCATGAACCTAGTATACGATCATAAATGACATGGTGCACGACTCGAGTCGGCAAATAAAGAAAGTGTGTGGACTATACTTGACTCGTGAGTGATTAAGTGATGTTATAAGACTCGTGGTATGATCATATGGCTAGACATGTGAATAGTAACCAAAATGACTGACGCGAGGACCAAACTAGCACGAAAGACTAAAAAAAAGCTGACTGGACCTATTCCTTGGGCACTGTGACACGACGAACTATACCAAGTCGCGGTAAAAGCAGTCGTGACACGACACTAATTTCCATGACGCGGTACTGATTGCCGTGGCGCGATTATCAGTTCCGGGTGTTTTTGTGTGTTTTTCTAGTTTTTTTTATTTATTTTTTATTTTAGTGTTTGTGCTAATTACTAAGTGAGTGCGGTCCATTGGAATCAGTTAGTCATAAAATAAACCACCATAGACAAAGAAAACTCGTTAAGGTTAAGATCAAAACGATCACAAATAGGGCACGTAAGAATAATGATGCAAAGAAGAGTTCGCAACCTAAGGTTAAGTTTATTTGGTGTCAAAAGGGTACCATGGTTAAGAGTTTGGACTCGTTAGCAAGGTAGCCTCCCTTGAGGGTGTATGCCAATGGGCGGCTCCCCAAGTTCGTGATTAAATCGAACTCGACTCCATGGTTTGGGTGAAATTAATAACCCTTCTTGCCATGAGCGTTTTTGGGTCGATAGAGCTTAAATTACCCGGGGCTAAGACGTATGTAGAACACACACGTTTTTCCAGTAAAATCGAAGGAAGCTAATAACGAGAAAAAGAACAGAACCAGTGGAATAATTTTACAGGCACCGTGTCACGGTAGAAATTGTCGCTACATGGTGGATGATACCGCAACACGGTACAGTACACCGCGTCATGGTGTTTTGTATCGTGTCACGCGCCTCTGCCGTTACACGGTGCTTGTAGAATTCAAGCAGTGCCTCGTTTTCTTCGATCGTGATCAGGTTATCCAAATTTTTTCTACAGGCGAACCTAAAATATGACATTAAAACGTCTATGAAAATGCAAAAATGCCAATTTAATCACAGGAATACGATTTAAGAATCTTTCAAGTCTCATCCACTCATCTTAATCAAATACCGATCATTCAAATCGATAAATAACCAAGAATCCTCCCCAGTGGAGTCGCTAAATTGTAGGCGTCGTTCGAAGTGCGCCTATGTTAAGCATGTGTTAATATGCTTGGCACTCATAGGAAGTGGGAATTGAAATATACTATTAGGGACAAGGAAAGTAGGGAGCCGCCAACAAGTTTTTTAAGAAACATGTAAATCGTTCACGAATCATTTCAGGCAACCACGATTAAGGGACAACGATAGGCAACAACGATTGACCCGTGAAGGTTACACCCCATTCATAATCCCTGAGATTACTGACTCCATATGGTTTGGAACCACGAAAGGAGGATTTGGATGATGGTTCGATGTGAGTCACGGAGTCACATTCGCTTGTATTGGCCTCTACTCGATTCTTATTGCGAAAAGTATTCCTGCGATCTCAAAGGCATGCAAACAAAGATTCAATTCGCTCTAAACTATTATTATGCTAAATTGGTTGAATATTAATGCAGCATATAATTCTAAAATATTGTGATCACTTCGATTAAGATTAGAAAGGAACCTAAGCCGGTTGTCCAAATTATCTTATTAGTCGTGATTTTCAATTACATATTCCCATTAAACATGCAATATGGTGATCATAAAAATATTAGAATCAACATTAATATTGGAAGCAATTTAACCATAATATTGTTAGTCACATCAAATAATAGTAAACCAAATCATGATACTAGCAATATTAAAATAAAATAATTAAATTAATTAATTGCTCACATTTCACGCGCTCCTTTAAATTGCTACATCATGAATAAACTGTTAATAATTTCAATAAACATATAAACCAAATGGAAATTAAATTAAATTAAATGTAGAGTTGATTTGGTCTAAACCCTCAGTTAATTATACCTTTCACGCCTTGGTTTAAGGACGGAACCTCGGGTCAAGTATGGACTCCTTGGAGTGCTTAGGGGAAGTATTATGAAAGAATAATGAGGCTAGTGTTTAGTTTAAAGAGGGAGAAGAGAATGATTTTTAGTGTAAGGAGAGGGAATGATTTTTGGTGCCCCGAAAGAAATCAAGTTTGTATTTATAGAGGAAATGAAAAGGGAAATGCACGGAACCCTAGAAGTGAAGCGCCGCAAAGAAAAAACCCTAGAAAAGCACCGTGACACGGCGTTGGGCACCGTGACATGGTGCTATCCACCGTGACACGGTTCAGTACACCGTGTCGCGGTGTACAGTATGTCCAAAAATGCGTCCAAATTCATAGTTGCGTGAGAAAAAACGCGGAAAAAACACGGGAAAGCACCGTCACACGGTGAAGAATATCATGTCACGGTACCAGGCACCATGCCACGTCAGCATACCCCGCGACACGGCAATTTAGCTGTTGCGCGGTAATTCTAGTTTTTTACGCGTTTTTAAAATTATGATAACTTTTGATCCGTAATACGGAATAAAGCATATAATCATCGTTCGAAAGCTTATTGAGTGTACTTCCAAAATAATTAGAATTATGTCAAATTATTATATAGATTTTAAGATATCGTTGTTTTAGTGAAAGGGTGTTGGCTTTGGGTCGAGTTTAGTATTTTGCTCAAATCTTCTTCGGTTTAAATCGGAATTTGGCTTATGATATATCATTGGAAAGCTTATTGAAAGTGTCCAACCAAATAATAATTAGATCAAAGTTATAAGGCCCAAAAATCAGTTTAGTTCGATTTTGTGATGTGGACACGAAAAGTGGAAAATGAGTTATGGTTTAGGAAATAGGCTGGGAATTGGGGTGGTTTATGAAATGTATTTGGATTGAATATGGATTTAAGAACTCCAAGATTTAATACTCAACCCGACCAATATTGGCAGTGAAAGGTCTTTCATCATCGAGTTTGGTTTTGAGGAGACATTTTTAGGTGTCTACACCTACACACTACAGTAAGGTGTAAGGCCTTGTTCTGCTGATCCCCTTCCGAGGGCAAATCCTTATCAGAAAAGGAAACCAAATTGTTGGTACTTGGTAGTTCAGTAGTGAGAAAACTGACTAGCCCTTGAGGAGTCATATCACTATCAACTCCTATTTTCACCATAACATTCATCACAGCCTTTTGATGCTCATGGGAGGTAGCTAAAAGCTTCTATACATTCATTTCCACCTTAGTCTTTTGTAGTTGTTTGATCACATCATTGCCTAAAGGATCAATGGGATCAACTATTGGTTGTGCTTTCGGTGGAGGTGGAGGTGGGGACCTTTACCTCAAGGTCTCCCCCAATCATCCTCACTGTCTTCATAGTCGACAGCGCCAAGAGGTGGACAAGCTATGTCTTTGTGATAGACGTCTTCATCATCACTATCCCAAATTCCATTCAATTCTTCATAACTTTACACGAAAACAATTTATAGTAGAGGCTCATCCATAGATTGGATAAGTAGTGACGGATTAAAGGAGACTTCATCTCCTGTGATAGCCAAAGCATCAAAAAGAGGACTTGTTTAAATATTAGGCTTCTTGGCCCCTAGAGGGATAGGAAGCTGATTAGCATCAATCAGATCTTGAATTTCATCCTTTAAATTCAAGCATTGCTCAGTAGCATGATCTTTGCCGTGATGAAACTTGTAGTGAGCATTAGGATCATAGTCAGCAATTCTATTCTCAAGCCTGGGCTCCGGAAACGGCCCAATAGGCATGATCAATCCTTGACTATGGAGGCGATCAGTATCATAGCTCATTCCCAAAGGTGTATAAACCCTCCTTTTCCTTTAGAATTTCTAAGCAGGAGTATTTAGAGTCAACACATCATTGAGGTTGATGTTGTTGGTAGCATTGTTGGGCTTTAAAGACGAAGAAGAAAGACAGTCGTTCTTCTTGTTTTTCCAAGTGTTATTGTTATTATTTCTACCTGCAGTCTTTATCAATTCGTCCTCAATATTGATCCCAATATCGTACATGGCTTTGAAAGTTTTCAAAGGCAGAAACTTCAAATGTTGCTTGTAATTATGAGTCAGATTCTGAATAAAGAGACAAACCATTTCTTTCTCCTTTAGAGGATCCACCAAGAGTGCAGCTGTTTTTCTCCACCTACTCAGACAGGCAGTGAAGCCTTCATTCTCTTTCTGTTTGAGAATAGAGAGTTCACGTACAGATGTCTTAGCCTTAATGTTACACTTGTAACGACTTATGAAGCTTCCAGTAACATCCTCCCTAGCCACAGTATGTTTGGAATCTAGAGAATAAAACCACTATTGACAGGCGTGCTCTAAGGAAAGAGGGAACACGATGGGGAAAAGTTCTACATTTAATCCTTTGAGAGCCATGGTTGCAGAAAAGGCCTTCAAGTGAAACATAAGGTATCAGTAGGCTTGAACTTTGGGATGTCAGCAGTGGAAAACTTCTCAGGAAGCTTGTCCTTGATAGTCAGAGAAGTGGCAGATTGCTCCACATATATGATGTCCTCAGAAATCTTACTCACTTATTCTTTGAGCTTGTCCGTTATGGCCACAATGACATCAGTCTGGTCCATGGTGGAGACCTTAGTAATGAGCGTTTGCACCATGGCAGTGAGCGCCTCAATGGACTTGTTGATGTTCTTGACATCTTCCTAGTAGCCATTGAAATGAACTCAAAATGAAATGGAGACGAAGGTGGATTCTGTGGAGATGATTGTGGAGGTTTCCTTGTACGCCTCTTAGGTTTAAGAGGTTGTTGAGGTAGTGACTCGAACCGTAACAATCTACCTCTACTTCTTGACCAAGCGCTGCGATATTAAAAACAAACGCACCTTTAATGACTAGACTCAACCTTGACTCATCCAGAAAAAGAAAAAGGCAAGAAATTATTCGAATTTTTTTTTTAGAAAATAAAAGTATGTATGGGAGGATACTATCCGACTTACACCCTAAAAAAACGGAAAAAAACAACACAAGACCTTCCTAAAGTGTGGTTATAAATTACATGGTGCATCACTTGAAAAGTGTGTGGACTTGACTTGTGAGTGATTAGGTGAGGTTATGGACGCGTGTTATAACCGTACAGCTAGACATGACACTTTACGGGACATACGGACCACATAAATACGCACAGTAGACCAAAAAAAAGCTGACAAGAACTTTTCTTGGGCACCGTGTCATGGTGCAACTGTCGTGACACGGTGTTTTATTCCGTCAGGAGGCAAAAGTTACCGTATCACGGCGCTATACACCGTGATGCAGCATTTCTGCCGTGACACGGTGCACAGTTCTAGGTCCAGTTTGTGTTTTTTTAGATTTTATTCAATTTAAGTCCGTACTAAATATTATGTAAAATTGAAAACCCTCGGTCAGGTTATTCCAAATAACAAAATGAACAAACACGCTTGGGGTTAGTAACAAATAAATCAAGTAGCCCTTAGTCATGATGATGCAAAGAAAAAGTTCACAACTTAAGGTCAAGATCTATGTTCAACTAGGGTCAAGCTTTTCGGTGTTAAAGGGTACCATGGTTAAGAGTTTGGACGCGTTAGCAAGGAAGCCTCCTTTGAGGGTGTATACAAACGGGCGGCTTCGCGAGTTCGTGATGAAATCGAACTTGACTCCATGGTTTGGGTGAATTTAATGACTCGGATGAACCCTTATTTCCATGATCGTTTTTGGGTTGATAGAGCTTAAATTCCCAGGGGCTAAAACGCATGTAGAATACATACGGTTTTTAAGACCTCTCGAGCTCGGGATCGATAGGGATCAAAGACCTTAAGCGGGTTCGTCCTCTGTTCATACAGAAAAGCTAAGAAGAAAATGAGCACTGACAAGTAACAAGAGTAACACAAACTAACAAATAAAAGATGAGATAGTCTCAATAAAGTAATGAAATAGCAATGGAAGTTGTTGCCCCGACAACGGTGCTAATTTGACAAGAGATATTTTAGGTCGTTGAAACTAAAACACTCCTAATCAAACATTAAAATTATAAACCTAAACCTAAGCACCAAACACAAATATAGCAGTAAGTCAAGGGTCGATCCTAAGGAGGCTAGTATTCACTCAAACCCAACAAAGCATGAAATCAATTTGAAAGTGAACGAAGTACCTTATACCAATGGTTTTAATACACAATTCGACCGCTTATCAGGGTTTATTGCTTTCTCAATTCATCAATAGTCTACACTATCTTCGTAAACTATGCAAATCAAGGTAAGAATGAAGCAAAACCACTCAATGAAAATTCCTATGCTACGCTATCGCCACAACTTAGTTCAATCCACCTAATTGCAACTAATGGTTGGCCACCCAAAATAAACAACTAGCAAGACATTAAATGCTCATTTATTGAAGTTGAAGGTCTACAAAGAGGTTGATTAAGCTTGTTCTTCAAAATCCAAGCTCAACAATGGAGAAATCCACACTTTCTCTCTCTAAAAAGTAAAACTAAGGAGGTTTCTCTCTCTAGATTAAGCTAATAGAACAAGAAAATTAAGCTATGCTAATCTATTTACATCAAAAAGGGGAGTACGGACTATATAAATGAGTTTTGGAAAGGAAGAGGTCGAGAACTGTGCGCCCTCGTAAGCCTTTCATGCGTCCATAACAAAGCGAAGGAAAACCTGTAACCTAGCAATGCACGCCCGCGCACGCGTTCTGCGTGCCCGCACAGACATCCTGCACGCTCTCTCCATTTCTTGCGCGCCTGCAACTTTGTGCGTACGGAGGAATGAAACTCAGGAAGATACGTCCGCACAGAACACTGCGCGCTGGAGCAGATATAATGTGTGCCCTCTCTAGAGTCACGCAGAAGGCGCGGAAAACATTCTGACTTGCCCTGCTCCTCTTCCTCCATCTGCGAGGTTTCTCACAAAGCTGCATGCCCCGCGCAGCATGGGTGCGCGCCCTCTCCAGGGTCGCGCAAAATCATTTGCCTTGAACCCCTTGGACTCTCTATTTGCACGCCTTCTCACAATAGTGCGCGCCGGTGCACTACTCATGTGCGCTCTCTCACAGAGGTCGCGCACTGCATCCCTTAGCTAAAACCTTCTCCTTTTCAAGACCACGGTTCCCACAAAACACAAACAAAGAAACCAAGGTAGAAAATAGACACAAGAGGTAAAAACTAGGAAAGAAGACGAACAAAAGAAAGGAGAACTTGTAGACATCTACTTTTGGCCTCCTGTCCCGACAGGAAGTGCTATGACGATAAATATAACCATCTTTGTGTTGGATCAACGGTAGGAATGCTTATGGACAACTGATTAAGTCACAAGAATGCAAAAATGACTAGCCTAACCCAAAACAAAATGAATTAAGGTCCAATCTAACTAAGCCCAATCATAATTAGGCTTAAGCCCGAGGTTAAAACCTAATCATAACGGATTTACAGGCGCCTAGGTTAAAAACCAATGCTGCCGCAGAAAAATCCGCGCGCATCTCAATGAGTCGCGCTGGTCTGGCGCGCGTAACTCACATGGTTGCGCTTGCCACCCAGTGCAATGTCTAGTGATGCGCTTGCAAAAGATTCAGAATTTCATAAAAATATAAAATCGAATCTTACCATAATACCGTGCGCAAGACATCGATTTGCGCTGCCCTGAGCAGCGCATCTAAATCACTTGTGTTGGGCTGTCACGCACAACCCATTCTGATGCGTGCGACACCTGCTGCGGCATAATACTCGAAACCCTAAATGCATCCAAATCCTATAAATAGAGGCTTAATACGAGGCTGAAACAGACAGAAATTAACCTAAAACTCTGGCAGAAACTTTGTGAACTTGTGTACTCTTAACCCTAAACACTCACCCCCCTCAATACTTGTTACTATAGTGGAGGTTCCCGAACAACAAGGAGTCCATAAGTATTCTACACGAAGATATAACAAGGAGAAGTGGTAAATTCCCGAGCACTTAGATCAATCGCCTTTGTTTTCTTGCTTAAATAACCTTTAATTAATTAATTAATGTTGTTTGTTAACTTTAAACGAACTTTTAATTAATTAATTCCACATAGTATCTTGTGTTTAATATAGAATAAAATTAAATAATTAATTGTTGATTGATCACCTAAGTCAAGGTGAATCTTTTTATTTATCGTTCTTTTCACGAATATTGATTAATAAGAATAACAACCTTTGCAATGTAATTCCTACATGGTTGATGCTTGTAAATAAAATCAACTAACTTAGTTTTTAGGTATCACGTTGCATATATTGTTTGGTGATGAAATTGTGAAAAAGGAAGAGCTAGTAGAGGCTACACTAGGGCTAGAATAGCGATTCCTTCCAAAAAGGAACGTTATTTTAGTACCCTCACTCCCGAACACATTTTTTGTATAAGTTGACCAATTTGGGCATGGGGTAAACTTATAATTCATGCTAAATATCCCATGAACCCTACTTGGGAGAAAAAAATGAACGAGGTTTATGAGTTTTCCTAAAACTCATTGGCGACTCCTACTTGTTTCATACAAAAAGCGCAATGATAGAATCAATTCTAATTCAAGGTCCCCTAAACAGTCAGGAATTCAAATCCTAATACACCCTAACAAGTGTAAATTCCTAGACTTTTAAAGGTTCATGGACATTTAAGGAGAAGGATCCCCTACGATGGGCACACCCTCCTTACAGTGGCGACTCCATTAAGGACTTAGAGGTTACAAGATTAATTTTTAGTTATGGTCCAAGGTTTCCAACACTAGGTTGCCTATGGGTTGTAACGGGAATTAACTTGGATAATCTCTAGTTAGAGAGTGAGACTTGAACACATAATATTTTCCATTTTCACAAAAGTAAAAACCAAACAAGCAACATTGTATCATGCATAAATCATAGCACAATATAACCTTTGGAGATTGGCTCATTGACTAGGGGTTGCCAACACTAGGCTTCTATCCTTGAATCAATAACAATCATCCCACCCATATCACCAACAAAATGTTGGGAGGGCTATGTCATGAGTCAACATGTTGAGTGATTGATTTGTGCATCATTCCTTAATATATGGTACCTTTGGACACCCAAGCTTTTGACCTTAGAAAGGCATTATGTGAATTTTGGCTTATGGTATGCTTATGTCATTATATGACTATATGCAACGTGTTTGGAATAGCTTTTTTAGTTTGGTTAGGTTCCCAATTGCGAAGTTGTCCCTTCGTAATTTTGAGTCACATTCGAAGGGTATCATAAAAAATATCGTTAAAAAAAAAAGAAAAAGAAGACACTGCTCGTAAAAAAAAATAAAAAAAATAAAAAATTTGCACGAGCAGGTGGCGCGCGCAACTCATGAAGTTGCACGATCACGACCAGCGCAAGAGCCAGGGATGCGAGCGCCTATTGTTACGAGGTCCTTTTGATTTCTCAAAGAACAATTGACTCGTACAAACAATATCATTATTAATGAATTGTTTAAAGGCGATGTTATCCATTCGAATGCATCTTGCGTCTTTTTCTTTTTTCTTTCTTTCTTTTTCTTCTTTTTATCTTATAAACAAGTGTATCGATTTCCTTCCTTTTGTACTTTCTTTAGGGCCGGTTTCCAAGCTTGGGAACGAAGACTCCCGGGAACTCGCATTCTACGTTTACCATCAAACCATTCACCCCTTTTAAACCATCTTTTCTCAACAACTCACTCTAGTCCAACAACAATGTCAACCATAGAGCAACTCCAAGAAGAGATTGTTCTTTCGAGAGAAGAAAAGGCTCAAGAGGCCGAGGAGAGAAGAATTAAGAAAATAGAAAAATCTGAAAAGAAAAATGTCAAAGCTTTGGCTTTGCAACAAAAGATGGATGAACTATCCATAAAAGAGAAGTCATTAGAGAAGCTTGTTCTTCGTTCCACAATGGGGAACAAGTACTTTGATGCAGAAAAGTTTGCTCCTCCTACATGTCTCACTTCACCAGAAAAGTTCGTAGCTACGGACTTGCCAATATTCAAGGTCACCAATAATCCAAAAAACCATTTAATGAGTTTTACTGGCACCATGGCTTTAAAGGGAGTTGATCCTAAGCTTTATTCTTTGACTTTCCCTTTATCTCTAGACCCAACCGCGAGAGAGTGGTACTATGGGATAGATTCTAAGTTTAAGACATCATGAGAAGATGTAGTTTCGGATTTCATCACCCAATATGAGAGTAACGTAGAGTTCAAGTCGACTTTACGTGAACTTGAAATGCTTAAGCAAGGCGACGATGAAAGTTTCCTTTCTTTCTATGGTAGATGGCGAGAAAAAGCGGCCCACCTTGCCTAAAGGCCACCTGAATTTGAGTTAGTACAAAAGTTCATTGACAATTGTTATGAAAAGTATAACAAACATCTACGCTTCCTTGGTTTAGACACTTTTCAAAAAGTCTATTATGTGGCTACTAGGATTGAAGATGATCTTGCTAAAGAAAAGGCAAATAAGTCTCATCATCATCAACCTAAGAACAATTACAAAAAGGGGAATGATAACACTTCATCCTCTATTGATGTATTTGCGACTTCTACGCCGTTTAATAGCACAATGCAATATCATAATAATGACCCTCGGAAAAGATGGACAAGAGAATGAAGATTTACACAAAATTCAAGATCTAGTAGACGATGGCAGAATTCCCACGCCTAAACCCAACAACAATGTATCTCCATTGGGGACATTTCACATTGATGAGGATCATGTGGGAAGTGATACGTTTAATCCTTTGAATTATATCACTCCCATAGGGAAGCCTCTAACCACAACACTCATAGGGGCAACTAATGAAGTGTGTGGGTTATGGGACGACAACTTCCAAGATTTATATGTCTTTAAGTATGCCGCCGTCCCACCTCCACCTTGTTTACAAAAAGAAACAAATGGAGCGCTTGATTGGGAACATTTCTTGGGATAATCACAAGATTTATAAAATCTCTCCTTGGATGAACAATGACATCAAGCACAACTCATGGTGCATCTTGAAATGGAGGCGCACTCAAAGCCTCTAGAAGAAAGTTGGTTCACGAGTCCTATAACTAACCCAAACAAGATAGATCATCTAACTCGTTTTGGGCGAGTTTATCAAACACAACCAAATAGATCTTCGACCACTCAAAATCAAGTTTAAAATCCAGTACTACCTCCACCTGAGGTGGAAAATCCATTGGTCAAATAAATTCGCCAATTTAAGGCGAATGTTAGCATTTGGGAACTCCTAAGTACTTCTAAAGAACATAGGAATTCTCTTATGAATGCTCTAACGGCTTTGTCTGTAAGTACAGACATAACTCCATAGGATCTCGCTAACTTGCTTACTAGCGAAAAATCCGACAAATTAATCACCTTTACTAGTGATAATTTGCCCTCAAAAGACATTACCCACAACAATGCATTATACCTAATTGCGGGGTGCAAGAGATACAACATCCCTCTTATTTTAGTTAACAATGGGTCTGTCGTAAATGTATGCCCATTACGAACTGGGAAATATTTAGGCCTTAATCCAAAAAAAGACTATCAATCAACAACACAAAGCATTAGGGCCTATGACAATTCAAGTAGATCGGTGTTTGGGACTGTTAAGCTACCAATTACCACAGGCCCAATACAAAAGATGATTGAATTTCATGTCATGGACATTAAACCTACATTTAATCTTCTTCTTGGACATCCTTGGATACATGAGCTTGGAGCAATACCATCCTCGCTCCATCAAATGATTAGGTTGAACTATCAAGGTCTTCCTATGACTATACATGCTTCTCCTCTTAAAATGATCAATCACTTCTGGAAATAAACCAGGATAATGATGAAGACGACATGTGGGGATTCGTCGTAAAGGTAATTTGCGAACTAGAAATGGTGGAAAGCCTTGAAGAACCGTTCAACCTTGATCCATATTCCACCCCAATAGTAAACAACATCTTATTCAAGAGTAGTTACTTTCCTCGGATGCCCTTGGGAATAGGAATAAAGAAATCTCTTTTACTTCTTATCCCAAATAAAAGCTTCTCTTTTGGATTGGGATATAAACCAACCTAAGAAGAACTCGAGTCTCACGATGCTAAGATCAAAGCACGTAGAGACAACAATAAGAAAGGGATAATCACTTTACTCTCATCCTACAATCAAACCCTTAATGGTCAATTCATTAGGGACGGAGAGGATTACCCATTCTATGACTTTCAAGAACCATTAATTCTAGAAGGTATCAAGAAGCCTTGATTTGAAATATTCCACGATTGCTACTTCTTGAATGACAATTTCGAAATCGTTCAATCAAAACACCCAACTCCAGGGTGATATGATAGGCAAGCATTCAACTTGCTATTTGGACTATAGCAAAACCATGTTGCTACAATGACAAATCAGAACTCCATTCAAGATGAAGCTTTTGACCCAACCTCATTGATCACCCCTTTTAATGAAACTTTCGAGCATGGCTGGAGGAAGACTTTCAAGTGGGTTAACCATAAAAGTGATAAGCTGGAGATCACCACAAGTGAAGGGGAGATGTTTGAAGAATCTAATGATGAGTCTAGTCTAGATTTTAAGGAAGCTTAAAATTTAGGCCTTGTGGCCATTACTGAGTCTTTATTTTCTAGTTCTAAGGATGAGGATCCCAAAAAGGATTCTCCTCTTGATGTACTTTCCTTTGATTTCAATAATATGAGCTCTATTTCCGAGTATATGCCTTCTCTTGAATCTTTTGAATACTATAATAATCAATCTAATGAAGATGATAACATTAACAAACTGGTTGAATTAATGAATGAATGAATGAGAACAAAAAGAATCCAGTAATTGAAGAAACTGAAACAATTAATATAGGAACAAATGAAAACAAAAAGGAAGTCAAAAGTGGCTTAACCTTAAATCCGAAAGAGCGATTGATCCTCATATTGACGCTCAAAGAATTCGAAGACGTGTTTGCTTGGTCATACAAGGACATGCCTGGAATAGATAGGGAAATTGCGAAACATACCATTCCCTTGAACCCTACCTCTAAACTAGTAAAACAAAAAATTCGACGAATGAAACCAGACGTCGTATTGAAAATAAAAGAAGAAGTACAAAAGCAATTAGACGCATGCTTCATTCGCGTATGTAATTACCCGGAATGGGTTGCAAACATCGTTCCAGTCCCTAAAAAGGATGGACGAGTTTGCATGTGTGTCGATTTTAGGAACCTCAACAAGGCTAGCCCTAAAGACGGTTTTCCTCTACCTCATATCGACATATTGGTAGATGACACGGCTGAACATGCAATGTTATCCTTTATGGATGGATACACAGGTTACAACCAAATTCTAATTGCGAAAGAAGACGAAGAAAAGACATGCTTTATTACTCCTTGGGGTACATATTGCTATACTGTCAAGCCATTTAGTCTAAAAAATGCAGGAGCTACGTATCAAAGAACGGCTACGACTCTCTTGCCTGATGTGATGCATAAAGAAATAGAAGTATATGTGGATGACATGATTGTGAAGTCCAAAGCTAGAATAGGACACATAAAAGCTTTACGCAAATTCTTTACTCGCATTAAAGAGTATAAAATGCGATTGAATCCACAAAAATGCGCCTTCGGAGTAACTTCTGGCAAGTTACTCGGATACGTAGTTAGCACACATGGTATTAAGATTGATCCCTCTAAAATAAAGGCAATAGTTGATACACCTCCCCCTCAAACAGAAAAGGAAATTAGGGGATTCCTTGGCAAGCTATAGAATATCAGTTGATTTATCAATAAGTTGATAATGACTTGTGAGCCAATATTTAAAAAATTGAAAAAAGAAGAAAAACTTCAATGGGATGATCAATGCCAAGAGGCCTTTGAGAAAATCAAAGATTATCTCAAAAGTCCACCAGTTTTAGCACCACCAGTACCCAAACTACCTCTTCAGCTATACATCATCGCTACAGAAACGGCCACCGGAGCCATGTTAGCACAAGAGGTAGAAAACGTAGAGCGTGCAATATATTATATAAGTAAAAAATTCATCCAATATGAAACAAAATATAGGACTTTGGAAAAAACAAGTTTAACATTAATGTAGGAAACAAAAAAATTACGACATTATATGCTACCACACACCACTCATGTGATTTCACAACAAAATCCGATAAAGTATTTGTTTGAACAACCACCCATACAAGGAAGAATATCCAAATTTTTGGTAATGTTAGCCGAATTCGAACTAAAATATATTCCTGAAAAATCAACAAAAGGAAAAGTAATATCCGATTTTCTTGCTCAACATCCTATTCAAACAAGTCATGCAGAAACTACTCATCTTCCGAATGAAGAGGTTCTCATGACACAAGATGACAAGTGGTTAATGTACTTCGACAGTGCATCCAATCAAAAAGGATGTGGTGTGGGAGTGTTACTCATAAGTCCAGAGGGAGCACATACTCCAATCTCTGTCAAACTTGACTTTGAGGTTACTAATAATGCCGCGGAATGTGAAGCGTGCGTTATTGGACTAGAAGCAGCAGCTAGCTAGCATAGGTGTGCAAAAATTAGAGGTATATGGAGATTCTAACTTGATAATAAATCATATACTTAAAAAATGGAAAATTAAGAACTCCACAATGATATTATACTAAGCACACCTAGAGAAACTCATCAAGCATTTTGATTATATTGATTTCAAATACCTCCCAAGGGATGAGAATTAATTTGCTGATGCGCTAGCAAAATTAGCCTCAATGATCAACATTCCAAATCACTTAAATATGATGCCATTGTGCGTTGATAGAAGAGACGAGCCAGCTTAAGGCAACGCAGTAGAGGAAATAAATGACATCGAGGGAGAAAATCCTTGGTATGATAATATCCTACAATACATTAGTCATGGCACATATCCCACAAGTACTTCATCGAAAGACCAACGAGCTTTGAGAACACCCGCAGCCCAATATGGTTTATTAAATGGTTAATTATGCAAAAAAGGACCCAATGGTCAAAGCTTATTGTGTATAGACCACCCGCAATCCACACGCCTTATGGAGAATACTCACAAAGGTGTTTGTGGACCACACATGAATGGAAAAATGCTTGCTAAAATAATCTCTCGACAAGGGTACATTTGGTCCATAATGGAATATGATTGCATACAATACGTCAAGAAATGTCTAGAGTGCCAAATGTTCGCTAATTTACAACACCTTCCACCATCCGAACTATATAACCTCACTTCCCTTGGCCTTTCTCGACTTAGGGAATTGACATAATTGGAAAAGTTTCTCCAATAGGAGCAGGAGGACACGAGTACGTACTAGTAGCCATCAATTACTTTACTAAGTTGATCGAGGTCGCTTCTTACGTTAATATCACTTCTAAACATGTCGCAAAGTTTCTCGAACGAAACATATTTTGTAGATATGGAGTTCCACATGAACTAATTAATGACTAGAGATCTCAATTAAAAGAAGAAGTAGAGACCCTCTTGGCTCGTTATAAAGTAAAACATAACAATCATCATTAAGAAAATGGTAGAAAACTATAAGGACTGGCCGAACAAACTACACTTCGCTCTATGGGGTTATAGAACATCCATACGAACATCAATAGGAGTAATTCAATACTCCTTAGTTTTCGGCATGGACATAGTTCAACCAATTGAACTAGAAACACCATCCCTACGTATCGTACTCGAAAGTAAGCTACCGGAAGCTGAATGGGTACGAGCAAGGTATGAAGAGCTTTTATTCCTTGATGAGCGACGATTAAAAGCTTTGCATCATGTACAAGTCTACCAACGATGCATCGCGTGACACTTTAACAAAAGGGTACGACCCCGTAATATTAACGAAGGTGACTTTGTACTAAAAGAGGTTAGGGGTCCTCCAACCGATCCAAGAGGGAAATTCAAACCTAATTGGATAGGACCATACCGCGTAATTGATATTCTATCAGGTGGAGCCGTTCGATTAATGGATATTAGTGGCGATGAAATCCATCAATTAATAAACATTGATCAACTTAAAAAGTATTACATATAAAAATCCGGATAAACTCGTTCATTCATAATTAACAATCATGTCTATTAGCATTCAAATAAAGATTCTAAGTGTTATGCACCTTACCGAATTACACAGTAAAGCTCATAACACTTGGGGGGAAATTAAAAATATATATACCGTTCAAAGTGTTCAGATTTTTTCGAACATCACGAAAAACTCTTCACACTTGGGGGGGTAATAATGATTAAAAAAAAATTTAAATGCTCGTAGCACAGGAGTCGCACGCAACAAAATCAGTTGCGCGCGACAGGCACGCGCAACCTTGGGCGTTGCGCACGCCCCCTAATGACGAACTACGAACCCAAAATTTTACACTTGAATAGAATTTTGATTCTTATTAGCGATAAAATAAGGGCATTTTTCAAACATTATGTATACTTGGAAAACAACAAAATTAAACTTTGATTTAAGTTATTAAAGAAAGTTTGATTAATTTTTCATTTAATTTCTACAAGAAGGATATTAAAAAAAATTAAAAAAAAAATGTACATAACTCTTCTTTGCAAAAGAACTACGCAAAGACCTGATTTCGTAATACGAATACGTAGGCAATCTTTATGATTCGGTCATATAAAGAAAAAAGCTCTTTATTATTCCAAACAAAATTAAAAAAAAATAAAAAAAAAAACAACAAAAACATCATAGAAATGGATAATAAATAATTAAAAAAAATAGTAGTGATTACACTTTATTCAAAAAAAAAATTTATTATTAAACTACTAATATTGTGTAACACTCTAAGGTTTTACTATGTCTTCAATCGTCATAGTTGACGGAAGAGTAGTTTCCATTGCAATACTTTCGGCAACCTTAGAGCTTTCCCCTTCACCCTTCTTTTTGACCCAAACATTATTCTTCAACTTAGGAATAGGGGCCTTTTCAATACACTTTCCCTTGTCCTTTGTATTTGTTGGAGCCTTCTTGCGAGGATTTGGTGAAGGTTCCTTAATCTTCACGCCTTGTTGCTCGGGTTTAGGAGGAGCCTTCCTTTTGGGTTCCCTTGAACGAGCCTTAGGTGATGAGGAGAAGTCTAACTTTCTTCTCACTCCTTTGTTTTGGCCATTAGAAGGAATAGTAGTGGCCGAATGCATCGAAGGTTTGGGTGGATTGTGAGCCGAAGCGGCTTGATTTTGTTAACGAGCCTTATTTAACTCTCCCTTGTCCGTCACATTCATACAAGCTTTGTAAAAGGAAGATAGTACTATGCTCGTCGTGGGGATTTGCACCACCCACTTAGGAAGGCTAG
Organism: Chenopodium album; assembly: GCF_948465745.1. Lineage (NCBI taxonomy): Eukaryota > Viridiplantae > Streptophyta > Magnoliopsida > Caryophyllales > Amaranthaceae > Chenopodium > Chenopodium album. The sequence goes on along the minus strand of NC_137850.1, from coordinate 24,175,673 downwards.
ACCAATATTCCATCCAACGAGGAATCCGTTCAGGTTTAAAATTCACATCTTTAGGGGCATCACAATCATGTGGGGGGGGATAATTTGTTTCATCCCATACTGTCTCATCACCCTACAAGGAAAGATGTAAGTAGTACTAGAGAGGCCTAAAAGCCTAATGTAGGGATAATTAAAACTATTCCCAATCATACTACTTATGTTCCAGCAAGGAATCACAAAGCGTATGTTAGGAACCCCACGATAGAAAAAATATATAATTCTTCCTCATTCTTATGTTTGTAAAGAATGCGACGACCAGAAAACGTTCTCACTCCGTTAGCTTTAAGGGTTTGTGGCTTATCAACAATTTGCAAACGCTCCATGAGCCAAATCTGAAAAAAAAAAGAGAAGGAAAATTAATTTGCGACATTACACCAGCAGGTGGCGCGCGCATGACAATAAGTCGCGCGCGCCACCCGCGCACATCTTAGAAGACTGCGCTGGACAGACCAGCGCAACTTTCAAGATTGTGCTGATGTACGACGTTAAAAAAAACATACGTGTAATAGGAGTGGACTTCCCGTGAAACCATTCTCGTTCGGGTCTCCTCTAAGGCGATTCAAGCAAAAAATAGTTTCTGCCAAAACTAAGGGAGTGGGTGAATGACACCCCTCTATTTGCTCCACTATAGACACCATAGAATAATTTCCGTATTCTTTACCTTTCCTAAGAAAACAATTTTAAAATGTTGTTTTGTCAAGTTGTCATAAGGGGTGACGAAATGTTCAATAAATTGAATTAAATTCACGCATTCTTCCCAATTTTGGCCATATCATTGTCATTCAAGCCAAAAAATCATTGAAAAACAAGTTTAGAATCTGACAAGGTAAGGGCATATGTCACAGGGAGAGTATTTGCAGGGAAGCCTACTAGAGCCTCAAACTCGCCAGGTAATAGGATAATTTCATCTCCTTTAAAGAGGAAAAGATGGTGGTTTGAGTCCCAATGATTAACTGCAGCATGGAGAAAATCAAAATTTATATTAAGTTACATATAGCTTAATAGGGGGTTAAGGTGGTATATTTTAAAAGCTAATTTATCCTTGGTTGAAAGGGAAGTGGCCCATTGTTTCAAACGTTGCTCAAAGGTTTTTACCATTCTTCAAAAAGAAAGAGAGAATGATTAGAAAGAGAGTAATAATTTTCTTGATAATATTACTAACAAATAAATGTTAGATGATCAAAAACCTACACGAAACCACGTTTAAATAGACCCAAACGGCATAATTTTTCGGCAACTTTCGCCAAACGTGCGCAACCGATTTATATGCGCGCAATAGCCACGCGTAACCCATCCAGTTGCGCGCGCCCTGTTCTGTCGCGATATGTTGGTTGGTTTATTTTCATATTTCGGACTACCAAACAACGGAATATCAACGAAATCTTATGACTAATCCATACGCTTGCCTTTCTTAGTTTGTTTCCTTTCTTCATTCTTTTTATTTTTTTTATTTTTTTTTTCTAACTTCCTTTTATTTTCTTTTTATTTTCTCTTAAGTTCTTTTTTTTTTTCCTTTTACCTTTTTTTCCTTTTCTTTTTTGGTTATTTTTTTCGGGGGGGTAATTCGGGAACCTTTTCCCTCCTTTGGAAATTTTTTCCGTTTCGCTTTTTAACACTTATGGAAAAAATATGATATATACAAAAAATGTGTGTCATATGTACAACAGTAAAAATAAAAAAAATATGTATATGTACATTTTCCATAAGCAATATATATATATATATATATATATATATATATATATAATTATATATATATATATATATATATATATATATATATATATATATATATTTAGGATGCTCAGCGATCCTGGAAGGCTGCTGTACATCCTGCAACATCCAAAACAAAGATTAATACACAAAATGTGTAATAACTTTGATTAAAAAAAATAAAACAAAACAAAACAAAACAAACAAACTTACCGCGATCATCCGATGATCACGGCATGACAAAGCCACGAGGGCTCTCCGATAAGCATCTCGGAAAGCACGCATAGTCCTCACCATGCCGTTCACGATCTCCCGCTGAACCTGTTCCAAAAAATAAATATAAAGGACAGTTATAAAACAAATGTATATGATATATAAAAAAAACATACATGTACAGAATAAACATACTGACTCAACCATCTCCGGTACAAACGGTATGTCCTCATCCTCAACCGCTGGAAGAATCTTACGAATTACCGACCCAAAAGCATTTGTATATGTGATTTCCGCCGTGGGAGGCACCCAACCACCCAGCTCGACTCGTTGAAAATATAAAGGAGTCAAGGTTCCGAAAATAAACGAAAAAAAAAGAAAAGAAAAATACTAACCGGAACGAAAGCTGGAAAAGGAGTCAGCCTAGACGTGACAAACGTCGGGTAAGATGCACCTGGCAGCACTAGCTGCTCCGCTGGATAACCAAGGATCGCCTGAGCTAGATCCTCGGTAGATAGCAGGTTCGGACGCAAAGCATCCTAATCAGGAGGGTCCGCAGGAACCAAAGGCTCCTCGGACGAAGACTGCCAGAGAACACGCTCTCCTAAGAACCAAGCGTCCGTCCTCTGGAGCACAGAGAGTCCCTGATAAAGGGCCCGAAAACGGCAGCGAACCATGCTTGCCCGGACAGCCTCAGGGACCCTTACGATCAAACTCCAAGGACGAAGATCGATCTACAAAACACGACCACATGAGAAAATCATTTCAAAAAAAAAAACTATATATATATGAACATGTGTTGTCAAATCATACTCACCGACACACGAGTCACCGAAAGAATCCTCTGGCAGAAGTCGCCGGCTGAAGTTGCTCGTCTTTTCCTAATCGTGACCAGACGATGGCCGATAGGAAAACGAGCCTCCCCAAGTATCCTGGGGGCTAGAAAAGGCAGGTACGAGTACCCCCAAGACTAAAGAAAAAGAATACAATTAATCAAAAGCCGAAATGGTGATGAAAAATATATACAAGATTAAGATACGCACCTCGAGCATACACCATGCCACGAGATGCAGATACGAGGCACCTCAGTAGCTGCCGCGGAATCCATCACCCGGGTCGCCTTGCCCATAGCTGCAAGCATATGGGCATACGACACCTCCGCCCAACTCAAGTTACCCGTTTGCCCCAAATCACTAAGGCAAATGAGTAACCCGATAGCGAAATGTTCTCCCCAATCACTTAAAATAGTGACGGAAAGAACATGGGCAATGTATATCCGAGCCAACTGCTAAGGTGTACACTGTTAATCAACCTTGTTAGCCGACAGCTCGTCAACAAGAACCGAGTACGGACAAGACTGCGTACACATGAAGGGCCGCTGCAAGACGGTCCCCCACAAGGTCACGCAGCCTCTCTTCTAACCACTTCACAGCCTCCTTAACCACAAGCTCACCTCCGATAGGGAAACCAGTAATCATAGAAAAGTCAAAGGGGTAACCGTCATCTCTCCCAATGGGAAATGGATAGTGTTGGTGGAATCCCACCAAAACTCCAGCAACCCACGAAGGAAAGCTAATGATGCAGGCTGACTCGATAAATCCCGAAGAGTCGTTATCTGGGGGTTAATCCCCGAAAGCTCCACCACCTCCTTTACCACATCGGGTAAACTCTCGAAGCGGCCTCTCAGGTCACCCGAACCGTACAAACGCATGCTAGGCTCGCTCTAAAAGGAAATGTACGGAAAAAAATACTGTTATGGCTTTTCAAAAAGAAAGAAACGATGATATAAAACAAAACGGAGACGCAAAAGAACTCACTATGCTGCGCCAACTCCGAATCAAAACGTGATGGTCTGGGTCCCACTTAAGGACCTGAGGGTCCTAGTTGGGAGGAGCCTCCCAGACCATATCCTCATTGCGACGTCGATCAACTCCGATGCATTGTTCTCGAACCTCCTCACGAGGACGTGTCACGCTCTTTCGAGGGCGAACTGCCTCATCAGGCACGGGTCCTCCTAAGTCCTCCTTAACGTCAACGAATGGAGGGGAATCCATGCTATAACGGATAAAATTCCTTATTAGTTTGTTTTTTCCTAAAAAGACTAGTATACATGTTGTAGACTTATTTCGGCAGCATAACGGCTGCCAAAAGGGCAAAACACGAAAATCGAATGCCACCCACGCTTGGGGGCTAAGATACCTGCAGTGAAACTTAGTAAATGGGGGCTTTAATACCCACAAAAGCCATCCTATACCAGTTTCAACTAAAGTATTCTAGTGACTGTATTCCTAAATCTCAAAGAATCAACTACTCTTAGACGAATAATGATAACATAAACATAATTATCGTCTACCAAACAATCTTGAGGTTCGAACATGGCAAAAACAGGCTAAAGTATAGACTTCGTACCATTTTTCGAATTTAAAATTTTCAAAACATGATTCATGAAAGTAATTGTAGTTCTAATACTATAATTCACTTCATAATCAACAAGTACAACCAAAATGAGCAAGCAAAACAACAAATTCGAGCCAAAATTTGAAGAAATATGCCAAGAATGAACTTAAACAAAGAAATGCTCATACAAGGTTCAATACTAAACCATTTTTCGTGAAATTTGTTGCAGAACACTCCTTAAGAATAGTATGACAACATGGAACAAGCAATTTTAAGAATAATGAAACGAATCAAAAACTTCCAAATTCAAAAATTGGGGTTTTGCGGTTCAAAAACTCCCCAAATTCAGCCAAAAAAAAAGAAGGAAAAAAAGCAAAAAACTTACATTGGATTATGGAAAATATGAATAGGGGACGAGATCTACTTCCTTTAGCTTCAAAAAACAAAGAATTTTGAGCTTTTTAGAGAGAGAAAGAAGTGAAAATAGCGCAGGAAGGAGAGAGAGAGCGAAATGAAAAATCGCGCTCAGCGATTTTCATTTTGCCAATTTAAATGTCGCGCGCAACTCAATCAGTTGAGTGTGACAGCCCAGCGTAGCTCAGAATGATGCGCGCGCCTGGCCAACGCGACCCACTGAGTTGCGCACGAATATTTCTTGTTGTTAGATGTAATGGCGCACAAATTATCGAAATCTTTTAATTTGCTTTGCATCTTGTAGTTTATTTTCTTCTTTGATAGTTTTTTGTATCATCCTGCATGCACACCATGCTTTGTGCCTACCCTAAGCATACGTTTTGGATGTTTTCGTGAGCGTGTCTTAAGACATTCCATAGTGTTGTTTTACGTAAAAGCTCCCATAGACAGGTTTATCATTTTACGATACTGAATTTAGAAATGTCACGTTCTTTTCATTCTTTTTGGCGTCCACAGCAAAAATGATGGCGTTATCACACAGCGTAAAATTGTATGGCGTAGGTGTTACGTAAAATTTTACATGTTCCCAACAACGTGACCTACCTCTCGTAACTAAAACAGTAGAATTTCTATCTTTCTATAGGCTTTAGCTAAACGAGTCTACTAGCGCGCCGAACCAATCGAGAACAGACACTTTTCGATTGGAAGAAAATATGGTAGTGAGTGAGCTTACTGGTTTACCGGACAGTTAGGGTGTCTGTCCACCCCCTGTATAAAGAGCGACGTGCGATGTCGCATCTATTTAGGCACGTGCCCCCAATCCTAAGACACGTGTTTTCATCTTGTTGACATAACTGCTGAGAGACTTCCCTGATTGGGTTGCGAATGTTGTGCTTGTAAATAAGCGGAATGGTACCTGACGTATGTGTGTTGACTATAGTGATTTGAACGAGGCATGTCCCAAGGACAGTTACCCTCTTTCAAAGATCGATAGTCTGGTCGACTCTACAGCCGGGCATGCCTTGATGAGTTTTATGGACGCCTACTCAGGCTTTCACCAAATACCCCTGTGCAAAAAAGATTAAGAGAAGACGACATTCGTCACTGATCAGGGGTTATTCTATTATATTGTGATATCGTTTGGCTGGAAGAATGCGCCCACTACTTTCTAAAGAATGATTAATACTTTCTTCATTAATCAGATTGGGAGGAACTTAGAGGTGTACATTGATGACATGATAGTCAAATCCAAGCAACAGGCGGATCACCTTGCTGACTTCCGAGAAACATTCACCACACTCAGACGGCATAAGGTCATGCTCAATCTCAAGAAGTGTGTCTTTTGTGTTGAGTCTGCCCAAGGAGATGTTTTACATATACTTAGCCATTTCAGATCATGCCCTCAATGCTGTTCTCATTGTTGAGAGAGACGGCATCCAGCTCCCGGTTTATTTCATTAGCCATGTACTTAGAAATACTGAGCTGCGGTACCGCATGGTTGAAAATTTTGGCCTTGCGCTTTACATGGCTGTCAAGAAGTTGAAACCTTACTTCTTGGCACATTCGGTCATGGTATATACAGACCAACCTCTCAAGCAGCCAATGACAACCTTGGAGTCATCCAGCAGAATGCTCAAATGAGCTATTGAAATGTAAAGTCTTAAAATCACTTTCGAACCAAGGAAGGCAGTGAAGGGCCAGGTGTTTGCCGACTTCGTTGTCGAAATGAAAAGGTCGGCTGCTCCGGATAATCTTGACCACGTTTGGAAAGTGTATGTGGACGGGAGCTAAACTATGAACGGCTGTGGTGCAGGCGTTATCTGTCAGTCTCCTGAAGGGGACAAGTATGAGTATGCACTATGGTTCAAGTTCCAGGCCTTAAATAATGGGGTAGAGTACGAAGCCCTACTTGCCGGCATTCGCATGTATAAGGCAGCAGAGGCAAAAAAAATTGACGATAGCTATGATTCACAACTGGTCGTTAGCCAATACCATGGTGACTATGAGGCCACCCATCCAGCTATGATCAAATACCTTCAAGCGATCAAAGCTGAAGTTGGGACATTTGAAGAATTCCATCTAAGTCAAGTGTTTAGGTCTGAGAACAATCAGCCGGATGCTCTATAAAAACTGGCATCGTCCGCCTCCTGTGATATGCCTCGACCAGTCTTCTAGGAAGTAATAGAAAAGCGAAGTATTATTGAGGAAGATCCTATTGGAGTACTTTACCGAAGCTCAACCTTGATGGATGGCATCCGGGCCTATCTGCTAGACGGTAGCTTGCCAAACTCAGCTCTAGAAGCAGCCGTACTCAAAAAGCGTTCGGCAAATTTTGAGATAAAAAATGGAGAGCTCTTCAAAAAGTGTTTTCTGAATCCTACTTTGAAGTGCATCACCACTGTAATGGGGCATGAGGTTCTAGAGGAACTGCATTAGCGCTACTGTGCCTCCCATATAGGCGATAGGTCCCTAGCAGCTAGGGCCAGGCAGCAGGGCTACTTTTGGCCCACTCTTGAGGCAGTCACCATGGGAATGGTGAAGAAGTGTGACAAGTGTCAACAATTTGGCAAGCTAATCCACCGTCCGGTCACTGATTTGATGGCCATTCATGGTCCAATTGCATTCGCCAAATGGGGCATGGATATCCTAGGACCATATACTCTTGCTCCAGGCGGACAATGGTATATCTTGGTTCCTATAAACTACTTCACCAAACAGGTAGAGGCAGAGACGGTAAAAAACATCAAGATAAAGAATATCATCTCCTTCATCTGGAATAATATCATTACCCAGTTTGGGGTACCTATTTCTATGGTTTTTTATAATGGTCCTTCATTTGAGACGCCTCAGCTCAAAAATTGGTTGAGAGATCAAAGGGATCTTACATTGTTTTGCATCAGTCGGCCGACCCTAAGCAAACGGCTAAGTTAAAGCCTTCAACAAACTAATCTCAGACAACATCAAGAAGAAAATTGAAAGAGATGGCGGCCTATGGGCAGAGGAGTTAACTCATCTCCTATGGGCCATCAGAACAATTGAAAAAAGGGTAACTTGTGAACTAGGAGGCCATGCGACTAGCACTAGACTCACTCCCAAAACGCAGGGGCAACGCCGCCTTGCGTCATGAGATCTACCGTCTGAGAATGACAAGAGCCTACAATAGAAGAGTACACAAACGACTCTTAAAAGTAGGGGACTTTGTGCTACGAAAGATGGAGGCAACCGGTAGGGCCAATGAGCAAGGCAAGCTAACACCCAATTAGGAAGGCCCCTACCGGATCCGAGATGAAGTAAGAGGCGGTACCTATCGACTGGAAACACCAGACGGCAGGCACCTATCCAGAATTTGGAATGTAGACAACTTAAAAAAGTACTACTTCTGAGACTTGTAAATTTTTGTAAAATGAAAAGCCTATCAATGAAAACGTTACTTTTTATATTCTCTTATGTTGTCTATTTCGTTTATTGCAAACGTCTCTCATTGAGAACACTCCGTGTAAAACGCACAGGCGGCTACACTACATGCAGATACTTAAGCTAAAATTCAAAAATCGTAGCAATCGCAATATGAGGCCAATGACCGAATAAAATGTCGTCTATAGAACGTGCAGACAGACCGACTTCACATATTAGATATAAGTTAAGTCTAAAAACTTAACAGCTGCCCATTCGTGAAGGGATGCCTAACGAGGCCTAAAGGCCGGATGATATTAATAAATAAACGTCTGCTCCAACATGAGTTTGACATTCGACGACGCCCATCCGGGTGAATTCGTCACAAAGAGCATCTCCCATTTGGGTTGCACATTGCTCTTGATACTAGGGAAAATAGGTCATTTACTACCTCCTCCTAGTCAAATTATATTTATATTCTTCACTACCCTAACGCAAGTATAGGGGCAAGCAAAGGATCGATCCACGAGTAAAAGGGGTTTTCCTCAATTAAGGTGAATTATGAATCTATTGCAAAGGGGTATTTTGAATGTTTTTTGTGTTTTTCAATAGTTAGATTAGTACTACGAAGGAATGAAAACAAGAAAAGTAAGAAATCAAAAGCTAGAAGAACTAGAATAAGGGAATCAACGCTGGGGGGTACGGGGGTGTCAAACACGATTAACAAATATAGACAATGATGATTATCATGAAGAACATGCCATAGAATACAAAATCCTACCTACACAATTCACTTTCATGCACTGTCTAAGCAAATCAATGAATGAGGGCTTGGCCTAATCGAGATCTCTATCGCGCATCCAATTAGACTCTAATAAAATCGAGAGATTAAGAGTGCACAATACATAAAGCTCTACTTAAACAATTCATTTTCATGCAATCATTAAAATAAAGGTGATCTAATCCTAATTTAAATCACTCCCGTACATCTAAATTAGGGAACATCAAACAATGTGCTACTAATAATCTCAAATCATCAAAAATCACACATTCAACAATTCATAGTATGACCTCAATCAATCATCAATCATCAATACTAATCCATGCCTTTAACCCCCTTCCGCTAGCTAAAAACTTAGCCTACGGAAGAGAAACTAACCATCATAACTAAACTAAACAAGGATTCAATCAACATAAAACTAACAAGCAATATCAAAGCAAATAAATCAAACTAATGGAAAGGGTAAGAGAATACGAATGAGAAACTTGATTGAAGATGGAAACTTGAATTCTAGCAATGGATTGAAATAACCTTGACCAAGCCTTGATTACAATGATGAAACTTGAAGAATAAGCAACTTTCTCTCTCTAAAATACTAGGTTCTAATGTTGATTAGAAAATAGGATGCTTAAAAAATTCAATAAGAAGACTATTTATATGCATCACCAATCTAGAAATAAAAACCCAAGGAGAGCCTTCTCTTCGCATGCCGCGACCTCTCTTAGCTGGGTGCGGAACTGCCTAGCCCAGCAAGCCACGCCCGCGGCCTATGGTGCCGCGCCCGCGGGTGGAAGATGGAGAGGCCTCTCCTGCTAAGGAGAAGTCGCGGCCTGGGAATAAGGAAGAAATGGAGCTTGAATCGCCACGCCAGCTGCCCTAGGTGCCGCGCCCGTGGCCTGTAGATGAGAGGCAGCTCCTAGGGCGCGGCAAGGCATCTACCGCAACATTGACAAAACTTCAAAGCAGCGATCCGTGCCGGCGGCTCCTTGCTTAGCCGTGCGCCCTCTCCTTGAGCATCTCCTTCCCTTCCTTAGCTCCATATGCATGTATAGGCTTCACCAAAAGGGCCTAGAACCTACAAAATATCAAAGAAAACTAAGATAACACAATAAAAGGGAAAAAAAGAGGAAAAACACGAGAAATGACAAAACAACATAAAAACGAAGATAAAACGCTTTGAAAAAGCTTAAACAAGTGCAAATGAGGGGAAAATCCTTAGAGAAAAAGGATAAAAGAGTGGCATAAATGCCACTCATCAAAATCCCCCTCACTTAACTCTTGCTTGTCCTCAAGCAAAGAAAACTAGAAGAGCTAAAGCTAATAAAGAAAAGCCGAATTTTCTTTTAGCATAAGAAACAAGTCATTTGAACCTCAAGGACGCCAATGAGGACGAGTTGTGATCTCGTGAGGGTTTTCAAAGAGTTTACCCCACAACTCTCACAAAATTACGTTCAAGACAAACGAAGAACGAGAAAACAAGAAGATGAATCAACGAGCACATGCAAATAATAATCAAATCAAGCTGTTAAAGGCAACAAGCATAAGTGGATGGAAAGCTTTCTAAGTAGTAAAAGTGAGCATGTAAGGGGATTCCAATGGTTGATTGAAGGATAAATCATGCAAAGCATAGGGAACTCTAACATGCGCCACTCCCCCCGTATTCCATACATTCTTACCATGTTCCCTCATCTAGATTCAAATCCACCCTTGGAGGTAGCATCTCATGACTCCTCGAAGGAGCCGGAACAAAGATAAAACAATATGAAATAGGGGAACCCGACATCTTACCAATTTAAGCTTTTCTCCATACTTAAAATCTAGCTCTCTCCACTGACTAGAGACTCAACCAACTTTGGTCAAAAGAACATTGAAAGGGTTGTAACGTTGGCTAGGGTTAAAGGTGTGGAAAATTTTGAAAATTAGTGCTTAGACTAATCGTGAAGCAAAGGGTGATCAAGCCTCTTTTCCAAAATCAAACATCTACCAATTTTCAAACTACATTGCCACAAACTTGAATTACATTGCCAAAGATTATGAACTTTCATCTTCCTCTTTCATCATCATTCAACAACTCTTTATTCTCTTTTTCATTTTGCAAATTTTCTATTATTTTTTTTCCTTTATTCCAATGTCCTTGCCTCTTATAACCATAGACGACTTTTTCTAGGATTTGCACTTGCTTTTATTGAACAAATATTCACAACATCACAATCTCACTTTCCATAAAGAACCATTACCATCCACATTTCAAATCAAAACATCAATAAGCTTTCGTGGCTTGAGCTTCACGATCCTAAGGGTGAAAGTAAAACAAAAGGCCATGGGCTTATAATGTGCTATAATCAAGCAGGGGAAGGCTCATCATGGGAAGAAAAAGGGACAAATGCAACAAAAAATACAGGACTCCATCCTCGACAAACATTAAATTCCAACAAAGGAAGGAGAATAAAAGTAATAAGAGATAAGTAAAGATTTAATTCCCAATCGACAAACAAAGATCGTTCGGCGTCATATCTGATGAGCGTCGTTTATGGCGCTCAAAAGAATAAGATTTAGTTCATTTTCTTTATATTCTTTCATCATTTTCATATAATTCTTTTAGTCTTATTTAATTTTCCATTTTTTATAATTCACTTTAGTTCTCGATTGGTTTTTACGGTTTTTCATATTTTTAGTTGATAATTCATAATTTTAGTGTTAGTTTTACCTTGCTACGCTTCCTCTCTTTGTTTTATTTGTGTTTTGTAGGTGAATAATCAAGTCAATTTGCTCATTTTGGGACTGCCATGTTCGCGGGCATCATCTCGAGTGCACTAATGATGGGGATGCTCGGGAGCGCGGAGTTTGATCAAGCAAGCAAAGGAGCCAAAGCCTATGCATCGCACAGGGGTGCGTGCGTGCAGACCAAGCTGTGCGCGCGCGCGGCTGGGCATTGCGTGCGCACGGCCTGTGCGGCCCTCTTCGCTCGATTTTTCTTATTTATAGCTTTTGACTTTCTTTTTGAAGGACGACTTAACTTGGTACTAGAGAGAGAATTTTTCCAGAAAGAGAAAGTAGAGAGAGAAAGTAGAGAGAGAAGCTTAAGATTTACTTGTTTGTACTGAATTTGATCTTAGATTTCAATCTAATTTTGAAATTCCATCTTCAATTCAATGAATGTTTGTAAGATTTCTTTCCCTTGATTTATTTCTAATGCAATTCCTTCTAGTTTCTTGGATTTTGATTGAGATTACATTCCTTGTTTTAGAAATTGTTGATTGATTGATTTTCTTTTGATTTAGCTTTAAATGAATATGAATTTAATTGAATCTGTTTTGTTTCTTAATTTCACCATGTTTAGTGAGTAGATTAGTTGCTAGGGAGAAGGGGAATCATGCTTGATTGATGATTTTTGCTAGTTGATGATGCTAAATTGATTTGAATGGTGCAATTAAATTGGTTGACATAGTTGTGCATGTGATTAATTAGATTATGAGTGATCAACCTATAAGATTAATCTAGATTGCATTGCAAATTTCAATGACATGAACCCTTGATTTGAGAATTGCTTTAATTGATTGAATTTGATTGTGATTTTCCTAGCTAGACATTCATAGTGATCCCTAGCTTGGCTTATAGGTGATAGCCCTTGAATTCCTTTGATTGCAACTATTTTTTGTCCTTTACAATGTTTTAATTGATTGAGTGATCCTTCAATTAGCATAATCATTGAGCTTGCATGTGGAACCTATATCCCTAGTGTTTAATATATTAAATTTCTCGATTCATCTAGATTTCTTAATACCTTAGTAACCAACCGCATCTTCCCACAAACTTCGAAGTAGCTTGACCTAGGCTATAGCTTACACCTATTCATTCCCTTGGGTTCGACCCTTGACTTACTATATACTCGTATTAGGTTGGTCGAGTGTTTATAAATTTTCTTTGGCTCTAGGAAAGGGTAGAGAACGACCTACATTTTCCTCATGTCAAAAATGGCGCCGTTGTCGGGGAATGATATTGGTGCTTTGTTATAGTTGTTGAGTCTATTTCACCATTAATTGAAAATGCAAAAAGATTTTCTTTAAGGCTACATTTGTAGCCGTGCTACTAACCATTTCTTTTGAGATTTTATGCATAGAGCACGTGATCATTCACCAGTGCCATTTGACCTGGAAATTGAGAGAACTATTGCAAGGTTGAGGAGTGCTAGACGATCTTTGAGCCCTAGCATTTCAAGTGAAGAAGAGCCACAACAAGAAGAACAAGCAAGAATGGGAGAAAATCCGAGAGTGGCATTGAAAGAATTGGGGATTCTCGGTGCATATAGATTTGAGAGTGGGATTGCTCCACCTACAACACCGGCAAATGATTTTGAAATAAGACCGGCAATGATCACTTTGATAGAGAGGCGAAAATTTAGTGGGGCTAAGCATGAAAGCCCACTAAACCATCTCAAGGAGCTCGAGAAGTATTGCAATACTATCAAGGTGAACGGAATTTCCCAAGAATTCATCCACCTCAAGCTCTTTCCCTTTTCTCTCATAGGTCGTGCTTTGGAATGGCTAGACAAGGAGGTAAAGCCGAATTCTCTAAGGACATGGGACGAGGTCACTAAGGAATTTCTATCCCGTTTCTATCCTCGAAAGAAAACAGCGGAAGCTAGAGCTTTGATTCAAGGTTTCAAGCAAAAGCCAAATGAGAGCCTCTATGAAGCATGGGAGAGATACAAGGAGTATCAAAGAGAATGTCCTCATCACGGAATTCCAACCTTTCAAATCATTCAAATCTTTTATGGAGGTCTTAGCCCTCAAGGAAAATCATGTTTAGATGGAGGAGCCGGAGGTCCTATCATGAACAAAACGGAAGAGGAAGGGGTGGAAATAATTGAGGATGTAGTGAGGTATTATAGAGATTGGCAAGATGGAGAAAGAGAATCAACTAGAAAGAGTAGCTCTTCGGTGTACTCGGTTGATCATCTAAATGCAATCAACAATCTATCCTCTCAAATGACAAACTTGGGGAAGGAGATGTCCACTATCAAGGCAAAGTTGGAAAGTGCTACCTACCAAGTTTCAAGTCTTCCCTCCCAAACTAAGGGGAGAGGTACGTCTTCTAATTCTCAACCCCTTCCTTCTTCTAGTAACATGCCTAGTGGATGCTTGTTTTGTGATGATTGTGGGTCGTATGAGCATGATATTTCTAGTTGCCCTCATGCATGTATGGATGTTTGTGATGATCAAGATGGAAATGTGAATGAGCATGTGAACTATGTGTCAAATAATCATGATTCTAAGTTTGAGAATCAAAGAGGTCAATGGAATAGGAATTACAACAATCATGGCAATTTTGACAACTATAACCAAGGTGGTGGTTATAGGAACCAAGGGAACCAAGGTTCTCGAGGTAACTATAACAATCAAGGTTATAGTAGCCAAAATCAAAACCAAAATTATGGTAATCCAAACCAAGGTTATGGGAATCATAATCAAGGTAGTGGTAATCATAATCAAGGTTATGGTCAAAATCAAAGTAGGGGTAATTGGAACAATCAAGGTAGAGGCAATTTTCAAAACAATGCTCAAAGAGGCCCTCCACCCGGATTTGCTCCAAAGGCCCAAAATGATAATTCCTATGTTCAATCCTCTTCTTCTTCACATAAAACAAATTTGAAAGAAATCATTAAAAATCAAACAAAGTTGTTAAACACTTACATGACCGTAAGTTTTAAGAAATTTAATGAAATGATGACTCATAATAAGATGCTTGAAAATCAAATTTCTCAACATGCTAATGCTTTGAAAGACCATGCTAGTCCTTCTTCTTTACCTTCCCAAGGCCTAGATCCTAAGAGACCGGTTAATGCTATTGTCACAAGGAGTGGTAAGATCCTTGAGGAGAGTTTGCCTAGGATGAGTGAGACTAAAGAGGGCACAAAAGGGGCTTTGGTTGAATATGAGAGAAATGGTGCATCTTTGAGTGAGGTTGAGATTGAGAAGCCTAGTGAGGTGAGAGTGGAGAAAGATATTGTGAAACCTAAGCTTCCTTATCTACAAAAATTCATGAGACACAAGTTAGATGAACAATTTAGAAGATTCATAGACATGCTTAAGCAACTTCACCTCTCTTTACCATTTACCGAAGTTGTCACCCAAATGCCCAACTACGCAAAATTCCTCAAAGACATTTTGAGTGTTAGGAGGACATGTGATGGTGTAGAGACGGTGAACTTGACCGAGAATTGTAGTGCTATCATAATGAACAAGATGTCACCTAAGCTAAAAGACCCCGAAAATTTTTCTATCCCTTGTGCCATTAATAAAATGCAAATTGAGAACGCCTTGTGTGACCTAGAAGCTAGTGTTAGCCTTATGCCATACTCGGTGTACTAAAGACTTGAGCTAGGAGAACTCTTACCTACTAACATCACTTTGCAATTGGCCGATAGGTCAATTAAGTTCCCTAAGGGTAAGGTAGAGGATGTTCCTTTAAGGGTCAGGAAATTTGTTATTCCGGTGGATTTTGTTGTGCTTGAGATGGATGAAGATGCTAATATCCCCATCATTCTAGGGAGACCATTCCTTGCTTTCGGGTGCTTTGATAGATGTAAAAAGTGCTAAAATTTCGCTCAAAGTAGGGGATGAAGTGATAGAATTTGATTTGAATGATAGCATGAAGTATCCAAGTTCTTCTCTAGAAAATTGTATGTTATGTTAATTGATTCTCTCGATCATGTTGTGTTTTCCATGCATGAGCAATTGCTCACTTCTAACGATGCTCTTGAGAATGTTTTGTTAAATAAGGAGAAGATAGGTACCCCAAACAAAGAGATGGGTTTGTATGAAGATTTGCTCAATGGAAGCTTTGAGGATGTTGAAGGGAAAATGTGTTTAAGCATTTCTAGCCAAGAAGCGTTGTAAGTGGCAACATCGAAGGAAGGTAAAGGTGCTCCAATGGTTGATCTCAAACCTCTTCCATCACACCTTAGGTATGAATTTTTTGGGACCCAACTCCACTTTTCCCGTGATTATTAGCTCTTCTTTGAGTGAGCATCAAGCTCAAAAGTTGTGTGGTGTTTTGAAAAAGTACCGAAGTGCTTTGGGTTATACCATTGATGACCTCAAAGGTATAAGCCCCGCTTTATGTACACATCACATAACTCTTGAGGAGGGTGCTTTACCTTCTATTGAGAGGCAACGAAAGCTACACCCCCAAATGGGAGAGGTAGTGAAAAAGGAGATCACCAAACTTTTGGATGCGGGAATCATATTCCCCACTTCTACTTCTAGGTGGGTTTCTCCCGTTCACGTTGTCCCAAAGAAGGGAGGTATGACCGTCGTTGAGAATGAGAAAGGTGAGCTCATTCCGACGAGGACGGTCATGGGATGGAGGATGTGTATAGACTATAGACGTCTAAACACATCAACAAAGAAAGATCATTTTTCCCTTCCTTTTATTGATCAAATGCTTGAAAGACTAAAAAGGCACAAGTTCTATTGTTTTCTTGATGGTTATTCGGGATTTTTCAAAATCCCTATCCACCCGGATGACCAAGAGAAAACAACCTTCACTTGTCCATATGGTACATTTTCTTATAGGAGAATGCCATTCGGCCTTTGCAATGCTACCGCAACATTTCAAAGATGCATGATGAGTATATTTGGAGATATGTTGGAAGAGGAGATGGAGGTTTTTATGGACGACTTCTCCGTAGGAGTTGTTTCATTTGAGGCATGCCTTGAAAACCTTGAAAAATGTCTTACAAGGTGTGAGAAGGTGAACTTGGTCTTGAATTGGGAAAAATGTCACTTCATGGTGGAGGAAGGCATAGTCCTTGGCCACAAGATCTCTCATAAGGGGATAGAGGTGGATAAAGCTAAAATTGAAGTCATTAAAAAGCTTCCACCTTTGGTGAACGTAAAGGGAGTGAGATCTTTCTTAGGGCATGCCGGGTTTTATAGAAGATTCATCAAGGATTTCTCGCTCATTGCAAAGCCTCTTAATGATCTTCTTCAAAAAGATGCCGGCTTTGTGTTTGATGATAAGTGTTTGGAGGCATTCAATAAGTTGAAGAAAGCTCTAATCTCTACTCCAATTGGTCAAGCTCCAAGATGGGATTTACCATTTGAGTTGATGTGTGATGCAATCGATTCGACAATAGGAGGTGTTTTGGGTCAAAGAGTGGACAAGAAACTTCATGTGATCTATTATATGTCCAAGACTCTAAATGGAGCACAACGGAATTACACTACAACGGAGAAGGAATTTTTGGCTATAGTTCATGCTTTTGAGAAGTTATGTTGTTATCTATTGGGTTCCAAAACCATTGTCTTCACGGATCATGCGGCCCTCAAGTATCTTTTTGCCAAGAAAAAGTCCAAGCCAAGGTTGATTCGGTGGGTTCTTGAGCTCCAAACCTTTGACATTGAGATTAGGGATAAAAGAGGAGCGGAAAATGTTGTGGCGGATCATCTTTCTCGTTTGGAAGATTTTCAAATTCAAGATGATGGTTCTCCAATTGAGGATAGAATGCTTGATGATTTCTTGTATGCTATTGAAGCAAGGGAACTCCCATGGTTTGCCGATTTAGTGAACTTTCTCGCATGTGGGGAGTTTCCTCCTTCTTTTTCTAAGAATCAAAGAAAGAAGCTCAAGAGAGAGGCAAGGCATTATGTGTGGGATGATCCCATCTTATACAAGCATGGAGTCGATGGTTTACTTAGACGTTGTGTGCCAAACGAAGAAGTGCCTAGTGTCTTGAAAATGTGCCATTCGAATCCAAGCGGGGGCTATATGGGTGTCTCTAAGACCGCCACTAAGGTCCTTCAATGCGGATTATGGTGGCCCCATCTCTTTAAGGATTCATGGGGCTTTTTCAAGACATGTGACCGATGTCAAAGAGTTGGGAACATCTCCAAGAGAAATGAAATGCCTCAACAACCCATACTTGAGTTGGAAGTGTTTGATGTGTGGGGTATTGATTTTATGGGACCATTCCCCTCATCTTTCGGAAATCAATATATTCTTGTGGCGGTCGATTACGTGTCTAAGTGGGTTGAGGCCATTGCATCCCCAACTAATGACCACAAGGTGGTTATGAAGTTGTTTAAGAAGATAATCTTTCCAAGATTTGGGGTTCCCAAGGCGGTGATAAGCGACAACGGTTCTCATTTTATTCACCATACCTTTCAAAAGATGTTGAGAAAGCATGGGGTCCATATCATCCTCAATCAAGAGGTCAAGTGGAAGTCTCTAATCGTCAAATCAAACTTATTCTTGAAAAGATGGTTGCGAGAAATTGAAGGGATTGGTCGGATAAGTTGGATGATGCTCTTTGGGCCTATCGAACGGCTTTTAAGACCCCCATAGGTACCACTCCATACCGCCTAGTCTACGGCAAGTCATGCCATCTGCCGGTTGAAATTGAACACCGTGCTTTGTGGGCAATCAAGAAGATAAACTTTGACTTGGCAAGTGCGGGGGAGAAAAGGTGGTTAGATCTTCATGAGTTAGAGGAGCTTCGGTTTGATGCTTATGATTGTGCTAGTGTGTATAAAGCTCATTCCAAGGAAACACATGACAAGCTTATTGAGAAGAAAGATTTTTGTGTTGGCGATAAGGTTCTTCTCTACAATTCAAAAATGAAGTTGTTTCCCGGAAAGCTCATGTCAAGATGGAGCGGTCCCTATTTGGTCAAGAATGTTTTTCCAAGTGGTGTTGTAGAGGTCTCAATGATGGATTCTTCTTCTCCATTTAAGGTCAATGGCCATCGTCTCAAGAAGTATTTCGATGGTGCTTTTGTTGGCCTTGTTCACTCATTGCTTTTCCGGCAACCACCTTAATTGGTGGAGGACGTCGAGCTATGACGTTAAACAAGCGCTACCCGGGAGGCAACCCGGTTTTCTAACCTTTTTCTTTTGATTTTACATTTTTCTATATTTCTTTTATCTTTGAGATTTTTCTTATTTCTCTTTCTTTTTATTTGTTTTCTTGATTTTAGGTACCATGAGATTGATTCGGAGACAATTTCCAACAATTTTGGTGTTATTTCAAGCTTTCTCGAGGTTTGGTTAAGTTTAGGTGGAATATTGTTGGGGTTTTATGCTCTCATGTTTGCTTTTTTATTGATATTCTTCTCTTTTTCGAATGCGCTTTCAAATATCCCCTTATGCAAACACGAGAGTATATTCATGGCTGACATATTCTTGCTTGGTGCACGCGCACCAAAGGGGTCAGAAATTTTTCACTTACTTTGGCAAAAATTGCCGGTTTTTGAACCATCCTCGTACCCCCTTGGTGCGCACGCACCCCATCACTGCGCGCGCGCACCACAGGGGTCAGAGTTTGGCCTGAATTTTTTAGCATAACTAGCCCTACCTAGTGCGCACGCACCCCCTGCCTGCGAGCACGCACCAGGTAGGCAGGGGTTTTTAGCATTTGTCGCCGGCCAACGCAAGACCTGCCTCTGCGCTAGTGTGCACGTACTAGGCTCCTGCGTGCACGCACCAGCCGCAGCAGCCTGGCGCGCCCCAGCCCCCCTTATGACCCCAAGCTATTCACCTTATTTCCCCTTTCTCTCTCTCCCCGATTTTTCCCAGCTTTCCCTACTCTATTCTCTCTTCAAACCCTATTATTTTTTTCTTGCAAAAGCATATCAATTTCACTTTTTTTTATTCTCATTCTAACCTCAAATTACATTTAACTCATCTAATTTTCGAAATTTTACAAGAAAAATTCCAGATTTTCGAACCAAAAATTCGAAAATTTTGGGTTAATTTTCGGAATTTTGAGGATTTGTGTTGAGGTTTGGAACTTATCTTTGGGTGTTCTATTTGTTCTTAAATCTTCATTTTGGGCAATTTGCAAGTAATTCAAGGCTACATTGAGGTATAATTTCTTATTTTCTAGTCATCTTCTTCCTCATTGTTCAAGCTTGAAACCTTGTTTTTGCTTTCATGGTAGAACTCCATTGTTGGTTCCTTTAACTTGTAATTTGTGTTGAATGATATCATTGAGTGTTAAATTGAAGCTTTTTCATGATGAATTTGTATAATTTGCTTGATTCCTTGATTCACCATTGTTGGTCATTTTCTCTCTCATGGGTATTCTTTATAATGTTTTTTTTTTTTTTTTTGCTTTGATAATTCAATGCTTGAGATTATTTTGCTAAATTTGACTCATGATTTGGTCTCTTATGTTCATTTTTGCCTTTAATCCATGCTTACTTGTTTCAAATTTATGATTCTATATTAATGGCATTTTGTTCATATGTAGCCATATCATGATTTGGTCTCTTACTTGTTTCTACTTTGAGATAATTGCTTTTGTGCTTGATTCTTGAGCAATTACTTATGTTTCTTATTGAAATATGACATATGTAAGATTTGCTCATGAGTTGTTCTTTTTCTTGTAGATGGCTCCAATCCGTCACAAGAAGCGGGCAAGATCAAGTTCTAGCAAACCAAGGCATGTTGTTCCACCTCCACCCGAGGTAGAAGAGACATATGGCATTGAGTTTTCTAAAGAATCACATTGGGATCGTTTCAAGCGTCTATCCAAGAGAAAGCGTAGACCAACAAGATTTTACGATCAAGCAACAACCAAGTTTCTCGGCATAGATGAGGATGTTCGGCTTCTTGCAAAGGGCCTTCATCTTTTAGAGTTCTTGGATTTGAGCGCCCCTACTTATGCTAGGGTGACCTATGAATTTCTTTCTTCTCTTGAGGTAGTCCGAGAATCGAGTGACTGTTCCTTAAGGATTTTGACATTCCAACTTTTCAATCATGATCACTCATTGACGGATTCTCAACTATGTTCTTACTTCAAGTTTCCTTGGGCCGCAGACGCGGAATAATGTATCTACCTAGCACATGAAAGAATGGCAGAGGATCATGGATATAATGAGCAACGTTGGTGGAGAAGTATCTCGGAGGAAGGGAAGTATGAGCCTCAAAATTCCAAGACCGCCTCCATGATTCATCCGGCTATGCGGTATTTCAACCGTCTCCTCACTTACGCTGTTTGCTCCAAAGACTCTTTGGGAGCTATCTCTCTAGAGGAGCTTTGTTGGTTATGGATAGCCGACCAAAATGACTTTGAGATTGAGTTGGTGGATTTCACAGAGCACTTCATCAATGGACTATTGGATATTCGGGATGGAGTTAGCCTATCGGGGAGCATCCAATTGGGAGGGATCTATCCTAGCTCTATGCATCAATGAAGACTATAAGACTTTGTTAAATGAGCTTCCCCCAATTATTGATCTTCGAGAAAAATCTTTTTCTCATTTCCTCAACATCTCCACCCTTGTGAACCAAAAGTTCCTCGATCGTACGAAGAAGGATGATGTCTTCATTTGGAAAGTTTCTCGGGTTAAAGAATGGTTTTTAATCCCATGCAAAGAGGCAACCTCCCAACCAAGAGTGAAAGACTCCTTATCTTGGAGGCCTCCAATGAGAGATATTCCTCCTTCTATTCGACGTAGGACGAATCATACAAGAGGCCGCTCGACCAATGCTCTCTCATCGAATTTTCAAAGTATTCCCACAGTTGAACCGGAAGGTACACCTATTACTTCCCCCCTCTTCTACTCCTTCTACTTTTGATTTGTCAACCATTCATGCTAGGCTTGATTCTATTGCTAATGTGTTATATTCTATGCCTTCTATGCAACCCTCTAATCTTGGTTATGATTATCATACAAATTAATTGTACGATATGCATGTTCGGAGAGGGGAAATCGAGCCCTATGTGAACTACCCTTATCTCCCAGTCCAACAAGGACCTACTCCTTAATGGGAACCTTTTGATCCTACCATTGGTCCTCGGCCTTGCTACCCTTATTGGGAGGGCCCTCATGTTCACCCTAGTTCTATCATAGGCACCACCCCGGCCACTTACGACTATCGGCGGCCCGGTGGTTGTGATTACACATATGATCCGGCTAATCCTTCGCCGTTTTCGGACCCTGAGACTTTTGGGAGGTGGGGTAGGTCGGGTGAGCCGGTCTTAGATGATTGGTCTCATTATTTTGAGGATGATAGAGCTAGAAGGAATGGTAGGTTAAGGGGTAAGGCTCCCATGGACGTGAGTGAGTAGCTAGCTCTAGTCATGTGATGGAGACCGGTGAGGGGAGTTCTCATTCTACCCCTTAACATAGTGCGGAGTGATACTACCATGGCCCCCCCTTCTTCTGTGCTTTATATGATGTTTCTCGATTGCCTATATGCCTTTAGGTTTAGAGTTAGGGGGGTGGTCCGGTCTAAGCTTGGGGGTGCTTTCTGCATCTTTTTCTGTGCTTCACCATATTTCCCCCCTGCTTTTTTAGTTCATTCCTGGTCTCCTATGCTTCTGGTATTGATCTTTCTGGTGTTCGGTTTTATGATGATGCTGCTGTATTTCTGCTGATTCCTCTGCCCGGTTATTGGTTTGTTGTTTGTTTCGCTGTTTGTTGTCCGCTGAGTTTCTCTGTGTCTTTATTATGATGATTCCTGCCGATGACTGTCTGATTTCTTATCTCCTGATACTATTTTAGTCTTATGATTCTGCCCCTTGTTGCTGCTATTACTGGATTTTTCTTTATTTTCCTACATTTTCTTTTCTATTTTCTTCTTTTCTTTTGTATTGAAGTTACTAACAATTTTCTTTGTATATAGTTTTTTTTTGTTATTTCTGACCTTGCTCTTTTGCTTACACTTTGGATTTCGACGATTCATAAAGGTGTTCTTTCTCCTTATTTAATGTGCAATAGCTTTGGTGCCCGGTGAGATCTTTCTACTTCTTTTCCTTTTCTTTCCTTGGTTGCTTAGTCTAGGATTAGTTCTAGGAGAAGTTGAATGGTTCGAGTTTGTTTGCTTTTTAACACCCTAGTGTGTTTGGGAACATTGACGTTGTGGCCGAATGTTCACTTGTTTGTTGATTGGGATTTATGTGTGTTAGCATTATTTCCTTTTTGCATTCTGCTTCTCCTATATCTTTTTTTTTATTTCATTTTCCTTTTCTTCTTTTTCTTTTTATTTTTCTTTTGTTTTCATCTTCCTTCATGTTTTCCTTTTTCTCTTTTTCTTATTCTTTTCTTTTCTTTTTCTTTCTTTTCTCTTGTTAAAAAAAAAACTTAAAAAAATATAATAAAAAAAACCTTGTTTTTGTGAATATGAATAAATGTTTTTGCTTTTACTTTGGATTTAATACCACTTGAACTTGCACATTGGCTATTTTTCTTCCTAAATACAATGGTTTGCACGGTTTGAGAGTATCTTTGGTTGATTCTAGGATAGAGTATGCTAAGGTAGCGCGCGGTTTAGACCTTTTGGGGCCTTAAAGCCGGATTCTTTTGGTTTGTGGTAAGACGGAGTTGCTTCCTTTGGTGGATTTGACACCTTTAGTAAGTTTTTGCTACAACCGTGTGAGGTTTCTCTTTTTCAAGCTTTCATCACTCTTGATTGTGCGGCGTGGATCCTCCACCTTTGCATCCCTAATCTTGAATCTTGACTCATAATTCTCAAACACGAGACCGAACCAACTAGGAAGGACAAAGACCATATTTCGGGGTGGTAATTTTTCATTTCTAGGATTTTCTTCTTTTTTTTTAGTTCATTGGGTTTACATTTGCCATCTTGCTAACCATTTGAGCCATTCCCCTTCTTTTCAAGCCACATCTTTAGAACTTTGCACCTTTGTTTCTTTTCGTTCCTTTATTGGTTTTTGTGAAGCAAATGGTCATGCTTTTGGAGTTTGTGATCTAAAAAGTTGGAAATTGGTTTTATTTGTATGCGAACTCGTCTTTTGTACATATTGTGAATAATGGCAATTGAATATACTCGAAAAAGCCATCCAAAATTAAAAGAGGCGAGGACAATTGCTTTGATATAATGAAAATTACACAAAAAAAAGGAGAGAAAATGAAAATTTCAAAAAATAGTTGATGTGTTTTTTTTCCCTTTTCTCGCGTTGAGGACAATGCTTCCTTTTAGCTTGGGGGAGAAGCGTTTACGCTTTTTGTATATATGCTTGTGGATATAGCTTTGAATAAGCTTGGGGGTATTAGTTTGTTTTTGTTTGGTGACTTCTTGGTTTTGGTGTTGAGGTGTGGCCAATCTTTGCTTCATAATCTAAGTGTACCACCAAATTCTAAATTTTAATCCTACCCCTAACCTTTTGCCCTTACGTTACAACCTTTGGGAAAGTCCTTTCGACCTAATGGTAGAGTCATGCACCGAGGGAGGGCATTATGAGTTAAAGCCTAAAGAAAAAGGATGCAAGGTCGAGATGTCGAGAACCCTCAAATTCTATTATTTTCCGGTTCCTTCGTGGAACCATAGAGACGCTTACTAAGGGAAGATTTGAGGCCATTAGGGAGAACGCGGTTAGATTGGTTGGGATGAAAGTGGATTGCGCCTCATTAGTTCTCTACGCTTAGCATACCCTATGTTTCAATCAACCCTCGATATCTTAGAACGTGCTTACCATTGTTGTTTTAGAAAGCTTGATATCCTTTGTGCCTTGATCATGTGCAAAAGGCCTTTGTATAAGCATTTCTTTTCTTTTTAAGGTATTAAACTTTTTCTTTTCTTTTCTTTTTACTTTGCCTCCTTTTTAATAAAAAGATTTATAGGTTAACCTCTTTGGAAACCTTTACGAGAGCATCACTCATCCTCTAGAGCGATCTAGGGGTTTAAATGGCTTGTCTTTAGTTGCTAAAATTGACCGTGATTCCTACGAAAGTGAGTTAGTGTATATTCTCATCTTCCCTAATTTTCTTGTTTCTTTCTTTGCTTGAGTAGTGTCATCATTTTCCCTTGGGTTTGATTTTGTTTTGCTCGAGGACGGGCAAAAGTTTAGCTTGGGGGAATTTGATGAGCGTCGTTTATGGCGCTCAAAAGAATAAGATTTAGGTTCATTTTCTTTATTTTCTTTCATCATTTTCCAAAAATTCTTTTAGTTTTATTTGATTTTCCATTTTTTATAATTCACTTTAGTTCTCGATTGGTTTTTAAGAGTTTTTCATATTTTTAGGTGATAATTCATAATTTTAGTGTTAGTTTTACCTTGCTACGCTTCCTCTCTTTGTTTTATTTGTGTTTTGTAGGTGAATAATCAAGTCAATTTGCTCATTTTGGGACTGCCATGTTCGCGGGCATCATCTCGAGTGCACTGATGATGGGGATGCTCGGGAGCACGGAGTTTGATCAAGCAAGCGAAGGAGCCAAAGCCTATGCATCGCACAGGGGTGCGCGCGCGCGGCACAGGGGTGCGTGCACGCAGACCCAGCTGTGCGCGCGCGGCTGGGCTGTGTGTGCGCACGACCTGTGCGGCCCTCTTCGCTCGATTTTTCTTATTTATAGCTTTTGACTTTCTTTTTGAAGGACGACTTAACTTGGTACTAGAGAGAGAATTTTTCCAGAGAGAGAAAGTAGAGAGAGAGAAAGTAGAGAGAGAAGCTTAAGATTTACTTGTTTGTACTTGAATTTGATCTTAGATTTCAATCTAATTTTGAAATTCCTTCTTCAATTCAATGAATGTTTGTAAGATTTCTTTCCCTTGATTTATTTCTAATGCAATTCCTTCTAGTTTCTTGGATTTTGATTGAGATTACATTCCTTATTTTAGAAATTGTTGATTGATTGATTTTCTTTTGATTTAGCTTTAAATGAATATGAATTTGATTGAATCTGTTTTGTTTCTTAATTTCACCATGTTTAGTGAGTAGATTAGTTGCTAGGGAGAAGGGGAAGCATGCTTGATTGATGATTTTTGCTAGTTGATGATGCTAAATTGATTTGAATGGTTCAATTAAATTAGTTGACATAGTTGTGCATGTGATTAATTAGAATAGGAGTGATCAACCTATAAGATTAATCTAGATTGCATTGCAAATTTCAATGACATGAACCCTTGATTTGAGAATTGCTTTAATTGATTGAATTTGATTGTGATTTTCCTAGCTAGCCATTCATAGTGATCCCTAGCTTGGCTTATAGGAGATAGCCCTTGAATTCCTTTGATTGCAACTATTGTTTATCCTTTGCAATGTTTGAATTGATTGAGTGGTCCTTCAATTAGCATAATCATTGAGCTTGCATGTGGAACCTATATCCCTAGTGTTTAGTATATTGAATTTCTTGATTAATCTAGATTTCTTGATACCTTAGTTACCAACTGCATCTTCCCACAAACTTCGAAGTAGCTTGACCTAGGCTATAGCTTACACCTATTCATTCCCTTGGGTTCGACCCTTGACTTACTATATACTCGTATTAGGTTGGTCGAGTGTTTATAAATTTTCTTTGGCTCTAGGAAAGGGTAGAGAACGACCTACATTTTCCTCGTGTCAATATCAACAATCACCAGATTCCGTAGAATCAAATGCATACAACCTCGAACAATCAACTCCATCCTAATCTAACTAACTATGCACACAAGGGAAAATAAAAGAGAGTAAAGGAAAGGTCTCACCCCAAATGTTTCTTAAAGAAAAATAAAGCAACCAAACCATTTACCATAGCTCCATATGTTGCTTCCAACTTTCTTCAAAGCCACAAAAGAGAGAGATAAAAGAAAAAACAAAAACTATGCAAAGAAAAAGGTTAGAGAAAAATCTACAAACTTGAACCTTGGGCACAACCAACTACCCAAATCATTATCCAATCATCATCATCATCATCAAAGACATCATTAATCAAAAACAATCTAAAACAAACCAACCAAAAGCTATAAAACCCAACACCCTACAACAATACCTTGCATGCTAAGTTGCATGCTCTCCATATGAGCTCTCATCGCCGCCATCTCATGTTGAAAATCGGATTGTTGTTTTTGTTGTTGTTGTTGTTGTTGTCGTCGTCTTCTTCCTCTTCCTT
This sequence comes from Chenopodium album, assembly GCF_948465745.1. Classification (NCBI taxonomy): domain Eukaryota; kingdom Viridiplantae; phylum Streptophyta; class Magnoliopsida; order Caryophyllales; family Amaranthaceae; genus Chenopodium; species Chenopodium album. Next base: position 24,148,886 of record NC_137850.1, on the reverse strand, counting down.
CTTCTTCTTGTTGTTGTTGTTGAATCAGAGGCACCTCTTCCACCTCATCCTCTTCTTCTCCATCAATACCAATCTCCTTATCCAATTCATTCACTTCATCCATATCCACCTCCATCCCATCATGGGGAAGGACACCCGAGTCTTTTCTAACCCACCAAGGGTGATTAACTCCCTCTCTAGTATGGGAAGTGAATCCCGGCTTAGGGAGGAATCAATGATGCTTGTGAGCGACTAGAAAACTCCAAATCCCGTCTACCTTAGTCTCTTTGATAAATTCCATCGTCTTGAGTTGTTTTGTGTCGAACCAAATGTCACTCCCATCGACTTTCCCTACTATGGTGCAAGAGCGCAACTTATCCCCATGACCCAACTTCTCTGCCAACCGAGTTACCATAGCTCCACAATGAATCTCCCCCGTTTTTGTTCCCGATACAATAGCCTCAATACACTTAGTGAAGATATAACCCAAGTTCACTCTATGTTCGAAATCCGGCCTAGAGGCAAGCCACAAGATTCGGATCTCTTCTAGTGTTATCTTCCTCAAATCTTGCTTGTTGAAAACCATATACCCAATAATACGATGAAGAAGTCTAAGAGCCGGGTGCATGATCTCACTAGCCAATGAAACCTTAGCATTGAAGCTATTCTTCTGGGATATACACTTCCACCAATGAATGGGGTTATAATCGGGTAATTGCTCATATTCGGGGAGGAAAAAGTTGGCATCGGGATAGAGGTCAAGGTATTCGTTGAATTGACGGGGGTCATTGTTTCCTTTTTGTTAAAGAGTTGGAATGAGATGGAAAGGTTGTTGTTTCTGGTGGCATGCGTTTCAAAGGAGGCTAAAAACTCCAAGGTAGGCTCACGGAAGGTTTGGTAAGCTTTTGTTACAAAGGAGTTTAGCTTTAGATTGTTGAAGAAGAACCAACAATCTTCATCAATGCCCAATTGTGTTGTTGTGGGTTGATAATAGTGTTTGGTGGGGTGGATTTTTCGTGATTGTAGGGTGTCATATTTGGTTTTATGATGTTTGTTGGTAAATTTAGTTGGTAGCAAAGGTGGTGGTGGTTGCTTATCATTTAGAGGGGGTTGAGAGGATGAAGCTTGAGGCTCTTTACCACCCTTTCTCTTCTTTGAACCCATACCAAGCGCCATTTTTACTTCTTCAAACAATCAAAGCACACTACTTTAAATTCACCCAACACTCCCACTATAACACAAACTTCCACAATCTAAATACTTCTCAAACACCAATCAACACAAATTAACCACAAATATCCACAAGAAATTCTAAATATCAACTTACAAACAACAAACAACCATGAATTATCAAGAAAAACCAACAAAAATCACCAATTCATGCATTAAACTTCACCAAGGAGAGACACAAGACCAACCATATAAACATCAAATTATGCCCAAAAATTCAATATAAAGAGGAGATGATACCAACTATATGAGCCAAAAATCAACTCCAACTAGCCCAAAGATCCAAATTTTCGAGCAAGCTTCAAGCACCAACAATGGAGTTTCTCGTAAAATCGAACCAAAATGTGTTAAAAATGGTGAAGATGATGAATTTGAAGGTAAAAGGTGAAAATTTGAAGGAATTTGAGTTAGAAATTGGTGGGATTTGAGGGTTTATGGAGTTAGGGTTTGAGGTTTGGGGGTTTTTTTAGAGAGAGAATGAGTGAGGAAGGTGATAAAAATGAAGGAGAGGAGGCGAAATTCGGATAAAATGACTGTGAGAATCCGGGTAGACCCCGACAGCCGCGCCCGTGGGACCTGGGACGCGCCCGCGGGTCTTGAACAGCCGCGCCCTCGGCCACTGATGCTACACCTTCTCCTGCGACGCGGCTGGGCATCTACCGCTTCTTGGTTAATGGAGTGTCAGTTGAAGGCCATGCCCTCTCCTCTACATGCCACGCCCGCGGCCCCCCGGAGAGGGCTCTTCTTGTGCGAGGGCTTCTCCTTAAAGCTTTGAGACTCCAATTTCAAATCTTCCTCGTTTATAAATCAATCATGGATTGTCAAATTATGACCCTAAGGCCTCAAATCCTAACCTCACACGTAGTGACCAAGATTTCAAGTACCTATAAGAAAAGCCAAAGAACATAAGATAAGAACAAAAAACAAAACCGACTAAAAATAAGAAAAATAAGAAAGAAAAGAGTTAAGAACTCGGGTTGCCTCCCGAGAAGCGCTTCTTATGAGGTCACTAGCTTGACCATGAGAAAATTGCATCAAGGAAGGGGCTTAGGATCCAAAGGACCAAGCATTAAGCACCTAATGAGACCAATTTCATCTTTGCAGAAATAGTGTTTCATACGATGACCATTAACCATAAACTTTTGATCGCCCGCTTCCAACTCAAATGATCCATAAGGAGTAGTCTTTGAAATCACAAAAGGCCCCAACCACTTGGACTTATGTTTTCCAGGAAACAAACGAAGTCTTGAATTGAATAACAAGACCTTGTCTCCAACCTTAAAACTCTTGTTTCGAATGTGTTAGTCGTGCCACTTCTTTGTCTTCTCCTTATATAACCTCGAGCTCTCATAAGCATCATCTCTAAGTTCTTCAAGTTCATTGAGCTTCAACAATTTCTTCTCATCGGCCAATGATAAATCCATGTTGAGCTCCTTGATGGCCCACCAAGCCTTGTATTCCAATTCCACCGGCAAGTGACAAGCCTTCCCATAGACCAACCTATAGGGGGTTGTGCCAATTGGAGTCTTGTATGCCATCCTTAGAGCCCATAGCGTGTCATCAAGCTTGAGAGACCAATCATTCCTAGACTTGTTCACCATTCTCTGAAGAAGATTCTTGATTTCTCTATTTGACACCTCCACTTGTCCTTGAGTTTGAGGGTGGTAAGGTAAGCCGACCTTGTGGTAAACTCTATATTTCTTAAGAAGGGCTTCCAATTACTTGTTGGCAAAGTGAGAGCCTCCATCACTAATGAGCACCCTAGGGACCCCAAATCTAGGAAAGATGATCTTCTTGAGAAGCTTAAGCAAACCTTATGTTCATTGGTAGGGGAAGGTATGGCCTCAATCCACTTAGTCACATAATCAACCGCTACCAAGATATACAAGTTCCCACAAGAAGAAACAAAGGGCCCCATGACCCCCCATACATCAAAAGGTTCGACCTCCAAAATATTTTGTTGAGGCATTTCATCTGTCTTGGTTATGCCACCACTTCTTTGACACCTATCACATCATGAAATGAACTTGTGGGCATCCTTATGCATCGTCGGCCACCACAATAGATATTGAGAAATCTTTGCCACCGTCTTGTCAACTCCCCCATGTCCTCTATGTGGTAATGAATGGCAATGCTCAAGAATTCCTTTGATTTCATGATCCAGAACACATTTCTGGTAAAGGCCATCTGCACATTGTTTGAACAGGAACCCTGAATAGACTGCCGGTGATAAGCTGAAGGAAGGTGAGGATGACGTCAAGTCATCATGCCCCCTATGCACTGGGCGACATATGTGCTACAATGGCTGGGACAAAGGGCCGCAATCCCGCGAGGGTGAGCTAACCCCAAAAACCCGTCCTCAGTTCGGATTGCAGGCTGCAACTCATTTGCATGAAGCCAGAATCGCTAGTAATCGCCGATCAGCCATACGGCGGTGAATTTGTTCCTGAGCCTTGTACACACCGCCCGTCACACTATGGGAGCTGGCCATGCCCGAAGTCGTTACCTTAACCTCAAGGAGGGGGATGCCGAAGGCGAGGCTAGTGCTTGGAGTGAAGTTTTAACTAGGTAGCCGTACTAGAAGGTACGGCTGGATCACCTCCTTTTCAAGGAGAGCTAATTCTTGTTGGGTATTTTGCTTTAACACTGCTTCACACCCATAAAGTGGCAAGCGGCGTCTGAGTTAAACTTGGGGGTGGAAGTCTTCTTTCGTTTCTCAGCAGTGAAGTAAGACCAAGCTCATGGGCTTATTATCCTAGGTCACAACAAGTTGATAGGATCCCCTTTTTTTCCTCCATGTCGCCACACGGGGGGACTTGGGGACGTAAAAAGGAAAGAGAGGGATGGGGTTTCCCTCGCTTTTGGTATAGTGGGCAGTATGGGTCATTCCAAAAGTACCTTCTTAGTTCCTTGAAAAACCTTTTCTTTTGTTGAGAAGAGAACTCTGGGGGAATGACTCCATAAGCAAGATAATTGGCGATATTCGTATACCAAGGGCTAGATGTTGAAGCCATAGCCATAAGAGTTTCAAATCCCATCTCCTCATTGATTGGTACATCATCTTTATTCTCAAAAGGAAGCCTAGACAAATGATTCGCAACATAGTTCTCCGCTCCTTTCTTGTCTCTCATTTCCATGTGGAAATCTTGAAGGGAGAGAACCCAACGGATAAGGCGAGGCTTTTCTTCTTTCTTAGTCATGAGATATCGAACCGCTATGTGATCCGTGTATACAATGACCTTAGAGCAAATAAGATAGGACCTAAACTTGTCAAAGGCAAACACAACCGCTAGCATTTCCTTCTCCGTCGTTGTATAATTTTTTTGAGCTTTATCTAGAGTTCTACTTGCATAGTAGATGACATATGATTTTCCTTCCTTCTTTTGCCCAAGCACGGAACCTACTACAAAGTTACTAGCATCGCACATTAGCTCATAAGGCAAGCTCTAATCCGGAGCTTGCACAACGGGAGAGGAAATGAGAGCTTCCTTGAGCTTACGAAATGCCTCAAGGCAAGCCTCATTAAAGCTAAAAACAACATCATTTTTGAGTAATTCGGTCAAAGGTTTGGCGATTGATGAAAAATCTTTAATAAATCTCCGGTAAAAACCGGCATGCCCAAGAAAAGCTCTTACTCTCGTGATAGAAGTAGGAGGGGGCAACTTTGCAATCACTGAAACTTTGGCCGGATCAACTTCAATGCCATTCTTTGAAACTTTATGGCCAAGGACAATACCCTCCTCAACCATAAAGTGGCATTTTTCCCAATTTAAGACCAAACTCTTCTCTTGACACCTTTTCAAAACTTTTTCAAGATTATAAAGACAAGTGTCAAAAGACGAGCCACCCAACACTAAAATCATCCATGAATACTTCAATCTCTTTTTCAAGCATCTCGGAGAAAATAGAAGTCATGCACCATTGGAATGTTGAAGGAGAATTTCGTAACCCGAATGGCATTCTCCGATATGCGAATGTTCCATATGGCCATGTGAAAGTAGTTTTCTCTTGATCACTTGGATGGATAGGGATTTGGAAAAATCCGGAGTACCCATCCAAGGAACAAAACAAAGCATGGTGAGAAAGTCTTTCCAACATTTGGTCCATGAATGGGAGAGGAAAATGGTCTTTCTTTGTATTTTTGATCAACCTCCTATAGTCAATACACATTCTCCACCCGGTCGCTCTCCTCCTTCACCTTTGATGATGGTCATTCCAGCCTTTTTTGGAACTACATGAACCTGGCTAACCCACTTGCTATCGGAAATAGCATAGATGATGCCCGCTTCACGTAGTTTCAAAATCTCCTTCTTGACAACCTCTTGGAGATCGGGGTTTAACCTCCTTTGAGGTTCAATGGAGGTAGATTGATCATCTTCAAGATGAATACGATGCATGCACAAAGAAGGGCTAATACCCTTGATATCATCAATGTTATACCCTATCACTCTTTATATTTTCTCAAAACATCAAGCAATTTTTCCAAATCAAGTCTATCAAGGGTCATTGACAATAATAGGGTATTTTCCCTCATTATCAAGATAAGCATATTTCAAAGAAGGGGGAAGAGGCTTGAGTTCTACATTGGGAGGAGGCTTGGAACTCTTCTCCAATTTCTCCTCTTTATGCTCGAGCTCGATCTCTTTTTGTTGTTCAACCTCTTCCTCCTTTGGGGCTTCTTCCATAGCCATGACAAACTCTCTTGCCTCTTGAGAATGGAACTCTTCCTTGCATGTAAGAGCTTCAATCATTGGACATTGAGGCTTCATCATTACCCTTCCCAAGTGATCTAACTCCTCATTTATAACATCAACTCTATAGCATTTCTCAACCATGGGGATCTTGAGTAATTTGGAAAACTCAAAAACAATCTTCTCATAAGCCACTTCACATGTAATAGTATTGTTCTTACAATTGATGACCGCCCCCAAGGTTTTAAGAGCTTCTCGACCCAAGATCAACGGAGTATCAACATTTTCCTCCATATCCATCAACAAAATCACATGGCACATAGATATGCCCAACTTGAATAGGAACATCCTCAAGTTCACCACAAGGAAGTTTGACCGAGCGGTCGACTAATTAAATTGTTTTTCTTGTGGGTATCATTTCAATATTGAGTTTTTTTGCAATGGAGAGGGGTATTAAGCTAACACTCGCTCCTAAATCCGCTAAGGCACCCCTAGGTTCCATGTTGTCGATCTTAACCGGTAAAGTAAAGCTTCCCGGGTCCTTCTCTTTCTTTGGCATATTGTGTTGAACGAGTGCACTAACTTGATAAGGGAGGGTAATGAGCTCATCATTAAGCTTCCTCTTGTTGGTTAGGATGTCTTTGAGAAATTTGGAGTACAAAGGCATTTGGGTAACAACTTAGATGAAGGGGAGACTTATGTGTAAGTTCTTCATTACACTAAGGAATTTTGCGAATTTACCACTCAACTTTCTCTCTGCAAGCCTCCCGGGAAAAGGAACCGGCTCATCTACATTCCTAGTCTCAATAGGACTTGAAGTTGTTTTCTCATCATTAGGCTTCTTCTTCTCCACATTTTCTTCTTTCCTAACAACCTTGTCTTCTTCAACTCTCTTCTCCCCCTTCACACCTTCTTCTCCTACCTTTTTTCCCTCACTATCTCCCTCTTTTGGCCTTTCATAGGATGTGCCTGATCTCAATTTGATTGCCTTGCAAGAGTCGGGTTTTATGTTATGAGAAGGGTTTGCTTGTGGTTGTCCGGGTAAAGTAGAAGGTGAGTTGAAAGGTACTCTCTTGGCCAATTGGGGAAATTGCGAATCAACCATCTTGTTATGAACTTTGACCTCTTGAATTTGTTGATTCATGGCTTGGAGTTGTTGTAGAATTTGGGTTTGTGTGGAATCGGATTGAGATGCTTGATCTTGACTCCTTTGAGTCACTTGATTTTGGTTGTTGTATTGGTTATTCCTTGGGTAGTTTCCTTTCGAATTTCGGTTTTGAGGTGGAGGTGGGTTTTGGTATTGAGGGTTGTAATTGTATGATGGTTGAGCTTGTTTCCCCCATTGTTGAGGTTGAGGTGCAAATTCAGGTGGTGGTTGTCTCCAAGCTACTCCTCCGTCACTTCCCCTATATCCATCTTGCCTTGTGTTATAAGACGCCACATGCTCGGGGTTCAAACCCCCACGATAAGATGTATTGTAGTTTGTGCCACCACAATTTTGACATGAGAAAGAATTGACTTGAGAAGAGCTTGCCCCACTATTAACACTTGTGTTCAACTTTGCAAGCCCCTTGGTCAAAATTTCAATTTGATGTTGCAATTGATCAACCTTCTCCAATTCGTACATCCCACCTTTCTTCGGTGCATTCCTCCTTCTACCACACCAAGAGTAGTTCTTCGCTACCTCTATGATTGTTGCTTCAACTTGGTTTTGGGGGATCTTAATCAATTTTCCACCCGCCCTCGCACCCAATTTAGCTCTAGACATAGGTTCCAATCCATCATAGAAGAATCGCATGAGCAAGCTTTGATTATATTCATGATGAGGACATGCTTGTACCAACTCCTTGAACCTTTCCCAAGCTTCACTAAGACTCTCATCCGCTTCTTGTTCAAATGATGCAATCTTCCTTCTCATTTCGTCAGTCTTCTCTTCGGAAATGAACCTCTTCAAGAATGCCTTGACTATCTCCCTCCATGTTGTGAGAGAATTTGGCTTGACTTGCTTGAGCCACTTCTTTTTTTTTACTCTACCCGAAAGAGATTTGCATTCGGATGTACTCTTAAGAAACTTGATTGGTTTGAATCATGGCACATAGCTCAAGGAATCTATCAAGGTGCTCAATGGGATCTTCACTTGGAGAACCCGAAAATTATTCCGCTTGTACCATTCTTGTGTATTGGGGGTGAATGGTAAAGTTGGTTTCCGTGACAGGAAGCAAAATCTCTCCCGTGAGCTCATAATCCTTCGGATTTCTAAACTCACGAAACAAAACTTCATCCTCTTGTCCCTCCATTGCCTCACTTTGCGAACTTGAAGAACAAGAATCACTCCCACTCTCAACAATAACACCAGGACCTCTTCCCTCATCTTGATAAGCCTACGGACTTGTCTCAAAGTTCGGTCGATCTCGAGGTCAATGTTATGTGTGGGTGGTCCTTAAGACCTCCTAAGAATCCACCAAAGCTAAACAAACAATTAGAAACGACTAGCAAGAGAATAAATGAACAAAAGAAAAAGCAACGAATCCAATAATAACATAATAAAAGTGCAAAACTAGCCATTTCCAAAAATTTGATACTAGGGGAAATAGGTCGTTTACTACCTCCTCCTAGTCAAATTATATTTATACTCTTCACTATCCTACCACAAGTATAGGGGCAAGCAAAGGATCAGTCCACGAGGAAAAAGGGTTTTGCTCAATTAAGGTGAATTATGAATCTATTGCAAAGGGGTATTTTAAATGTTTTTTGTGTTTTTCAATATTCAGATTACTACTACGATGGAATGAAAACAAGCAAAGTAAGAAATCAAAAGCTAGAAGAACTAAAATAAGGGAAACAACGCTAGGGGGGTACGGGGGTGTCAAACACGATTAACAAAGATAGACAATGATGATTATCATGGAGAACACGCCATAGGATACAAAATTCTACCTAAACAATTCACTCTCATGCAATAGTCTAAGAAAATCAATGAATGAGGGCTTGGCCTAATCGAGATCACTATCTCGCATCCAATTAGACTCTAATCAAATCGAGAGATTAAGAGTTCACAATACATAAAGCTCTACTTAAATAATTCATTTTCATGCAATCATTAAAGTAAAGGTGATCTAATCCTAATTTAAATCACTCTCGTACATCTAAATTAGGAACATCAAACAATGTGCTACTAAAAATCTCAAATCATCAAAAATCATACATTCAACAATTCATATCATGAGCTCAATCAATCATCATCAATCATCAATACTAATCCATACCTTTAACCCCCTTCCCCTAGCTAAAAACTTAGCCTAGGGAAGAGAAACTAACCATCATAACTAAACTAAACAAGGATTCAATCAACATAAAACTAAACATGATTAAAACAAAGGGAAAAACAAATCCAACATGCTCAACTAAAGAAATAGATGAAAACAAGAAATATCAAAGCAAATAAATCAAACTAAAGGAAAGGGTAAGAGAATACTAATGAGAAACTTGATTGAAGATGGAAACTTGAAATTCTAGCATTGGATTGAAATAACCTTGGTCATGCCTTGATTACAATGATTTAACTTGAAGAATAAGCAACTTTCTCTCTCTAAAATACTAGGTTCTAATGTTGATTGGAAATAGGATGCTTACAAAATTCAATAAGAAGACTACTTATATGCATCACCAATCCAGAAATAAAAACCCAAGGAGAGCCTTCTCTTCGCATGCTGCGACCTCTCTTAGCTGGGTGCGGAACTGCCTAGCCCAGCAAGCCACACCCGCGGCCTATGGTGCCGCGCCCGCGGGTGGAAGATGAAGAGGCCTCTCCAGTTGAGGAGAGGCCGCGGCCTGGGAACAAGGGAGAAATGGATCTCGAAACGCCGCGCCCGCGACCTGTAGAGGAGAGTCATCTCCCAGGGCGCGGCAAGGCATCTACCACAACATTGACAAAACTTCAAAGCAGCAATCCGCGCCCACGGCTCCTTGCTTGGCTGCACGCCCTCTCCTTAAGCGTCCCTTTCCCTTTCTTAGCTCCATAAGAATCTATAGGCTTCATCAAAAGGGCCGAGAACCTATAAAATATCAAAGAAAACTAAGAACACATAAGAAAAGGGAGAATAAAGAGGAAAATCATGAGAAAAGACAAAACAACACAAAAACGAAGACTAAGCACTTTGAAAAATTTCAAACAAGTGCAAATGAGGGGAAAATTCTTAGAGAAAAAGGATAAAAGAATGGCATAAATGCCACTCATCAGCTCTATAAACCCAAAACAAACGGCCCTACCGGCTGTTTGGATTAAGATAAGCTCCCAACTGTTTGACTTAATCTAAATTGAAACCTAAAAAGCTTAAATTACCAGTTGTTATATAACAAGCTGTAAATGGTTACTTGCTCAATTAGAGGCTTTGATACAAGTATCGAGAAACCGTCTGTTGTAGCTGTAGGGCAATGTAGACGGCTAAATGCTACTTAATAATTTTAAGCTAAGTCATAAAACATAGCGACTTGGAGTTTGTTTTTAAACAACTTAGTGAAGCTAATGGCCGGATAATACTGGAACTTACCTGTCTGCTCGATGGCCGAATGTCTGCTTGGTTTGGGGCAATCACCAAAGTGATTGATTGACTTAGAAACAAATCATACCTTTTAAGTATCAATAATTTCTAAGTCAATCAATTCAACTTTGAAACCAAGCACACATCCGGCCAGGGGAAAATACATCCGGTATAGTCATAATCGCATAGTATACGAGTTAAACACTTAGCTTAAAATCTATGCATACCATCAAAAAACTCGAAAGCTTTAAAAAAATTTAAGGCAAAAAAGACCAATGTGATAAAAAGCCGGCCACACAGCCGGATGATTCATTAATTAACTAGCCATCCCTGTGGACGACTGTAAAAGTTAATCGGTACAAACTGCAGAAACTGTTAAATTACCCGACCTCGTGGTCGGTAAAAAGACAAAGTTACTCAGCACACAGGCCGGAAGTGATAACATATGGCCATTCAGGGAGGTTTTCAACATTGGCAGCCGCATCATCTTTGTTAACCCCAGGCGGCTTCTCATCATTTTCCTTATCCTCCTCCTCCTCCTAATCTTCCATAGAGGATGACTCCTCAGTAGAGTCGAACGACTCAACTCTGGCCTTAGCTACCACCTCTTCCTCATCCTGCTTCAAAAGTTGGCATTGAATTCATCATTGGCAACATCAAACTTGTCCTTTCAACCTTTGTAGTCGAAACTCGGATGAATGGATTCCCATGTCATCCGCATGATGACGTTGTAGTCCTCCATCATTTGCTTGACCAGGTCTTCCTTCTCTTGCTCAGCCAAAGACTTGTATTTTTTCCCAAGTTGAGCCTCCTGGTTCAACAGCCGGTTCTTCAGCTTGCGGACAGTTTCCTTAAGCCCATCAACCTTCCTGTCTGTCTCTTGGAGAGGCTCGAGTTTGGCCTTGAGGTCCTTGACCTCAATTTGGAGCTCTGTTATCCGCCTCCTCGCTGCGTCCAAGTCGGTCTTAACCTGTAGGTTGGCCAACGCCTGGGAATACATCATATAAAGTGCCAAAAGCTCGTTTTGAGCAATCTCAAAATTTGCTGTATCTAGAGAGGAGGCGGCCCGAGCTTTCGTAGCCTTTACCTCTTTGGTCTTGTCAAGAATCGACGTCCTAAGGTCGTTTACTCACAGCATAACCTGCACTCGACCAAATGAAGAAAAAGTTAGAATCAAACGGATGCGTACATTATACTGATGACGGAATAAACACGTCGTCCAATGTATATCCCTAGATTAAATACAATTTATACAACCTAAAAAAACCTAATACGAGTATAAGGCAAGCGTAGGGGTCGAACCACATGGAACGATTAAACACCACCAAATGTTATCCACAACTAAGCTAGTCTAGAATAGGGGAAAAGTAAACTAAAGTCTAAAGATGCTAAAACAAGAAATAAAACACTAAGGGAAACGGTTTAGGTATAGCATTCACTCAAGCATAAACAAAGGCATGGAAGTTGAATTAATCATGAACTAAACATGCTTGAATATCGAAGAAAGATCCAATCTAGCCACCTGTCGGGGTCGATTGGCTTCTCCTAACATGGCCTCTATGTTGTGATATTAGAACCATATAATAGGAGGTGCAATCAAATAACAATCGATACAAATGAATCTTGCTAGGTTCGCTATCGCATCATCAAGCAGTAATTCACCCTCAATCAACTAACAACATGCATTTGCAAGTAGATTGAAGAAGATCAATCATTTAAAGACTTTAATCACAAACAAATCAACTCTGAACCCTAAAACATGCTCAATATCCAACTACACCACAACCATCCCCTTAATGGGAAAATTACTCACTAATCATGCTAACAACAAGATTAATTAACAAATAACCAAGCATCAACATGATTAATAAGAAATACTAACAACTAAAACAATAATCAAATAGCAAGATAAAGAGAAAAGAGTAAGGAGATGCTCATTAATTGAAGTTGAAGGTCTACAAAGAGATTGATTAAGCTTCTTCTTCAAGATCCAAGATCAGTAATGGAAAATCCCTCACTTTCTCTCTCTAAATTACTCTAATCCTAATCTAAACCTAGAGAGAGAATCTCTCCTAAAACTAATTATGAGAGTAGAATAATAGTTGATTTCTAATTACCCAAAAAAATGGGTATTTATACAAAGCTAAGAAAATGAGAAAAATAAAAGAAAGGAAATTAAACTAAAAAAAAGGAAAATAAAATAAAGAAAATAAAACTAAGAGCATCCCCAATGGTAAGTTACAAAGGCTTGTAGCTTGCTTTTCCACGTCAACTTTAAAAGCTACAACCTTTTTAAGCTACAAAGTACTCCAATGGTAAGCTACAAGAAGTTGTAGCTTGATTTGTCACATCAATATTTCAAGTTACAAAGTACTCCAATGGTTGGCTATAAAATTTTGTAGCTTGCATGTAATACTCTATTTACTACACTGTAAAGTAATAAAAAAAATTTAAATTTAAAAATTGTAAAAAAAAAAAAAAGAAAGAAAAAGAAAAAGGAACATTAGAGCAAGTTTCCCCACGCTCTGCGGGCACGGCCAAACCTACGGCTAGGCAGGAACATCGGTCCTCCACAGCAGCACAGGCTGCAGGCGCATGCCAAGCGCAGCAACAGGCCACCCCCACCAATACTACACCTGCTGGTTTTCCAGCGGCAGCTAAGTCCAGCGAGTAGCACAGCGACATCTTGGCCACTGCCAAGAAGTCTTGTGGCACTTCCAATCAGCCCCAACTGGAGTTGTTGGGTAAGGGTTATGGTGAGAAGTTTCCTTCCGTCAAGCTTCGTGACTATGTTACTCATTCCGTTTTTGCTAATAATTCGTCTCTGTCATCCAATGCTCCTTCAGGTACGCCTTACCCTTTAGCACACTATATAAATTGTGACATGTTTTCTGTAAATTATCGCAAGTTTTTGGTAGTTGTTGTTCAGGAGAAAGATCCAAAGTCATTTAAAGAAGCCATGAATTCTAAAGGTTGGAGGCATTCTATGAAAAAAGAGATACGGGCTTTAGAAGACAACGAGACTTGGACCTTAGAGCATCTTCCTCCTGGGAAAAAGCTTTGGGCAGTCAATGGGTGAACAAGACAAAGTTTTTGTCTAATGGTGAAGTTGAACGTTTGAAGTCTCGATTAGTGGTTTTTGGCAATCATCAACAAGAAGATATAGATTATGGTGAGACCTTTGCTCCGGTCGCAAAAATGACAACAGATCGAGCTGTCCTTGCAACTACCACTTCTAAAAATTCGGAGCTTCATCAGATGGATGTTCATAATGCCTTTTTACATGGTGATCTAGATGAGAAGGTATACATGAAATTACCTACGGGTTTTGAGAGCTCGGATCCGAGTTTGGTGTGTCGCTTGAGAAAGTCTTTGTATGGGTTGAAGCAAGCTCCGAGGTGTTGGTTCGCAAAGCTTACTTCGGCTCTGAAAGGGTATGGTTTCCTGCAGTCTTACTCTAATTATTCTCTATTCACATACACTAATGGCACAGTTCAGATTAATGTCTTAGTCTATGTTTGATCTTATTATTTCTAGTAATAATTATGCTACAATGACTATTTTCAAGGCTTATTTATGTGATTGTTTCAAGATGAAGGATCTAGGTCCTTTGAAATGTTTTTTGGGCATCGAGGTTGCTCGTAGTGCATCTGGTTTGTTTCTGTGTCAACAGAAATATACATTGGATATTATCACGGAGACAGGGTTATTAGGGGCAAAGCCGAGTTGTTTTCCTATTGAGCAAAATCACAAGCTTAGCCTCGCGAGTGGTGAGTTGCTTGCAGTTCCTGAGACATATCGCAGGCTAGTAGGGAGATTGATTTATCTCTCAGTTACGAGACCGGATTTGGCATACTCTGTCCATGTTCTTTCTTAGTTTATGCAAGAGCCTCGAATTGAGCACTGGGAGGCTGCTTTGCGAGTGGTTTAATATTTGAAGGGTACCCCGGGTCAGGGGATCTTGTTGAGTGCAAATAGTGATTTAACCTTGGAGGGTTAGTGTGATTCGGGTTGGGCGGCGTGTCCCCTTACTCTTCGTTCGTTGATAGGTTGGCTTGTATTTCTCGGACACACTCCTATTTCTTGGAAGACCAAGAAACAACCTAGTGTGTCCACATCTTCGGCTGAGGCCGAATATCGTTCCATGGCTTCGATTACTAATGAGTTGAAGTGGTTAAAGGCTTTGTTATTGAGTCTAGGGGTACAACACCCTAAGGCAATCAAGTTATTTTGTGATAGTCAATCTGCCCTACACATTGCCAAAAATCCAGTCTTTCATGAGCGAACAAAACATATTGAGATTGACTGTCACATTGTTCGTGACGCTATTACAGAAGGCTTAATTGCTTCATCATATATTTCCACTTCATCGCAATTAGCGGATATATTTACAAAGGCACTTGGGAAGACTCAGTTTAATCATCTTCTTTCCAAGTTGGGCGTTTTTTATCCACATGCTCCAACTTGAGGAGGGGTATTGCGGATATATTTTGAGTATCATAGGATATATTCTATTAACATATTTTGTGGCTAGTAAATCTTTAGATAATCTTTTGATTGTTTCCTAATCCTATCATAATAGGGTTAGCTCTTGTATTATATATTGGTTACAAAGTCATTAATGAAGGCTAAGCCAAACTATTCTATTCTCTCTTTCTGTAAATTTAGCAAAACTATAGTCATTAAAAATAAAAAAAAATAAAAAAAATAAAAAAAAAAAGTCTACCTAGCTATATCCTAGGATTAAGATTAGTCAACATCACCTACCTATATGTTAGTTGGTAATGATGAAAATAATATTTTAATATTTATTTCTTTAGAAAAAGATTTAAAAAAATTAAAATTTTAATTTAATTTATAAATATTTAAAATTTTCAAGCAGTGTAGCTTACTCAGCAGTACTGCTCAAGAGAGCAGGTATTTCAATAGTGCCCCAATGGTTAAGCAACACTTTTATTATTTTTCATATTTGCAAGCAAGTCCTTAAAAAACATCATTCGAGATGTTTTAAAGAAAGAAAATTAAAAGGAAAAGGAAAATAAAAGAAAATTAAAAACAATCCCCCCTAAACCATCAGACCACCCATATCTTTCTTTTCGAATTTTGGCTGCTTCAATGGGGAAATAATCCCATGCTTTGCATCCCATCAAACACCATCATCAATCATCATCATTAAATCGCCACTGTTTATCCACAACAGCATTCATCAAGCATCAATTCAAGCCGTTGATCTTCATTAGTAATCACGTGTGAAGCTCGTGAAGTGGCTCAAGTTGAACCCAGAATTGCACGTCCGCGAAGACGTCGCGTAGAGGTTGCGCAATGCTTACTGCCTACAATTTGTTTTGGACTCTGATGTGTGCGTCTTCTCACAGGGCTGCGCGGCGGCCGCGAAAAGCTCCAATCAAATTGGGGGTTTTAAGGGCTGAATTGCGGTTGCAATTGGTGCGGTGCTGAGCGGCAATGGTGGTGCTGTGGTTGCGCGGAGAGGTGTATTGCGGTGGAGAACAGGACGGAGTGGGGATTATCGCTGCTAATTGCGTGGGGCGGCAGCTGCGGTGGCGCCTCAATTGCGGCTGTGAGGAAGTATGAGAACAGTGCTTGAGGCTAATGTCATTGCTGGGCAGTTGAGGCTGGTGGTTTTGGTGTTATTTGGTGGTAATTAAGGTGACAGGTGGTTGAAGTTGTTTGTGGCGAGCAGGCGAATTGGAGCAGGGGAATTGGCTGGGCGAAGCAAGGGCTGCTCAGTGGTTTTGGTGGTGAGTGGAGGCAGCTGCGGTGTGGTGGAGGTTGAGATGGGGCTGTGATGCGGATTGTGGGAACAGGTGAGTGAAAAGCTGTGGTGGAGGCTAACAAAGGTGGGGTGACGGATAGGAGGTGGGAAGCAGCCAGCAACCAGCAAAGGAATGTGCACACACTTTGACTCGTCCCCGAGCTCCGAACTCACTTGACATGAAACCCGGGACTCTACACACAAAACCGAGGAAAAATTGAAACAAATAAAATAAAATAAATAAAATGGAAATAAAAAAAAATAAAATAGAAAATAAGAAAAATGAAACTAAAACTATCAAAGTTAAATAAAACACAAACAAATAAAAGTATGAAATAGACTCAAAACTAATTAACATAAATAAAAGCAAATTAGAATACTTTCAAAGAAAATAAAGAACGAGATAAAACGAATCCAAAACAAATAAAAAAACGAAAATAAACTAAAACTAATTGAATAAAGAAATTAAACTAAAATACTCCAAAATTAACAAAATAAAATAGAAACGTTATTCAAGAGGAAACAATAGAATAAAAGGGAAAATAAGATAAAACGAGCCTGAAAATGACTCTAAAACTACTCCCTAAGAGTGACATTAATGTCACTCATCATATACAAATTAGAAATATTTAACAAATGTTATACCTCACAAAGAAGCGCCAAATGGCGTCACGGTTGAGGGAGCCGACTCCTTTGACGGATGCTTTGTCCTCAGGGTCAATTGCCCTCAGTGTCGTCTTAGCCAGTTGCTGGACATCCGACCTCTGGGGGACATCTGCACATTTAACGTTTTGTAAATAAGTGTTGTAAATCCGGCCGAAGGACCGATTGTCTTCTGAGTTGCTGGACGTCTGCTGATTGAACTTTACCCTACAAGGATAGGGTAAAGGGTTTAAAGCAGTAATACCTTCTGCCTCCTCGCCAGGAGGTTTGCTCCCACCCACTGTTGAGCCGCCAGTAGTGTTGACTGGCTTGAAGCCACTTTTTGATGCCTCATGGGCATCTGGCTTGGTTGGTGTTCTACCGGTTGGGGAGTAGGAGCCGTCAGCTGTCTTTTTCCCAGGCTTGGGGGCAACGTGCTTTCTAGACTTGCTAGAAATACCCACGTCACCATCCATCCTCTTCTGGTGTTTCGGGTCTTTCTGAGAGGAGAGGGAAGGTTTGGAAGACCCGCCCTGCACAAACTTGAAGATTAAGAAAAGCAGGCGGAAAAGTTTGAATCTACTTGTGCAGCATAAGTATCTGAGTGTAAGCTCACCTTGGGCGTTCGCTCAGCAGCCGGATCATCGTTCTTCCGTTTCCAATGGACGAACGATAATAAGCGGCAGAGTGAGCGGCCGGTTTCTTTGAGGCCAACAGTTTCTCCATAGCTTTGTCTGTACAACAAGTCAAATGATTAGAAATTAAATAAAGTCAAGTTAGCAGAAAACTTGAGTAAACGTACGACTCGACTACCTCTCGGCCTCTCAGAAATCAGACCGCAAGCGGGCAAATAAACCCCATCAGTAAGCCACTCGTGGCGGAGAATGTAGCTTTTGGGGGTGACTTCCTTGTCCCCCGTCCTTTCGTTGGTCCGAACGGTCACAAAAAGAGACCCCGGTAAAAAATTTGCTCTTTCGCCTTCCTAGGGACACGCTACAGGAATGCACCTCCAGAAAGAAAAGGAGGGTTCAGGTTCCACCGGTTGTATTTTTCGTTTTATAGACGGTCGGGGGAGGAGACGATGTAAAACTTTCTCCTCCAGTCCTTCCACTTAGACTCTTTCCCAACTGCCATCATATAACCCTCATGGCTAGTAAGGGTGAACTATCCGGTCCCACTTGATTTTGGGGTCCGGCTGAGGTAGTGCATGTGGGCAAAGGCCTCGAAACTTGGCTTTACCTCAAGCATCTCACAGGCGGCAACAAAGCCCATGATGTTGACCCAAGAGTTTGGGGCAAGTTGCCAGATGCCTAGTTGGTATCCATCTAAAATCCTCTCCATAGCCGGATGGAGAGGAAAACGAAGAACTGCTTGGATAGCCGCCTCATAGTAGCCAAAACATTCATCCTGGTAGCTGGACCCTTCTGGCCAGACAACCATATCTTCAGCATCCGGGACACTGAGGAGGAAGCCATGTCCCATGACATGCTTCAAGACAAACTCCCAAAATTTATCTACCATGGCCTTCTGCCTGCCCTCAGGCACGTGTTGGTAGTAGGCGGCGAATTCCATCCGGCGCAAGGAAGACGGCTCGACCCAGCCTCGCCCCTGTCAACTGACAGGGAATCCCTCGCTTTTTCCAGTCAGGAGTGCGCCTCCTACGAATCGAGGGAGGCCACAGAAGTTGACGGCTCAGAATCGCCGTCAGAGCTCTCGGACCCCGAGTCCGAAGGGGGGGCCAGCAGCATCCTCCCTCAATTCTTCATCCGAGGGCAGATCAATCGGCCCGGAAACCCTTTGTTCTAATTCATCCCCAGACTCCTCCAAAATTGAAGAGCTAGGGATACTTTGAGTACCAGGCGGATGCTCCAAAACTTCGCTTACAGGCTCCCTAAAGGAGCCGTTAAAATTTTGAAGTCTGGTCATTCTCTTCGTCCTGGCCATTGTGTCCTGCACAGACATAGAGTCGGTCAAACTTAGGGAAGTTCTCGAAGGGAATTCCAATAAGGAGCAATCGACACTCCTAGTTCTAAATTCAGCCGTCCCCGGTGACCGGTTGATCGCTAACCTAGGTCGTGCCGTGCGCGTTTGGGAAACCATTTTCGAAAAAGAAAAAGAGAGAAGAAAGCAGGTAGTTACCTTGTAGCCGGTTGTAGACGCTTGGAAAGTCCTCAGTCATCTGTGAAAACTAGCGCTCAGGTAATAAGCTGACAAGGGAATAAACACGTCGTCAAATGCCTACCCCTAGATCAAATACAATTTATACAACCTAAATAAACCTAATACGAGTATAAGGCAAGCATAGGGGTCGAACCACAGGGAACGAATAAACATCACCAATTATTATCAACAAGTAAGCTAGTTCGGAATATGAGATAAGTAAATTAAAGTCTAAAGATGCTAAAACAAGAAATAAAACACTAAGGGAAACGGTTTAGGTATAGCATTCACTCAATCATAAACAAAGGCATAGAAGTTGAATTAATAATGAACTAAACATGCTTGAATATCCATATAAGGGGTCCAATCTAGCCACCTGTCGAGGTTAATTGGCTTCTCCTAACATAGCCTTTATGTTGTCACATTAGAACCATATACTAGGAGGTGCAATCAAATAACAATCGATACAAATGAATCTTGCTAGATCCGCTATCGCATCATCAAGCAATAATTCACCCTCAATCAACTAACAACATGCATTTTGCAAGTAGATTCAAGAACATCAAGCATATAAAGACTTTAATCACAAACAAATCAACTCCAAACCCTAAAACATGCTCAAGATCCAACTACACCACAACCATTCCCTTAATGGGGAAATTACTCACTAATCATACCAACAACAAGATTAATTAACAACTAACCAAGCATCAACATGATTAACATGCAATACTAACAACTAAAAAAATAATCAAATAGCAAACTAAAGAGAAAAGAGTAAGGAGATTCTTATTAATCGAAGTTGAAGGTCTATAAAGAGGTTGATTAAGCTTCTTCTTCAAAATCCAAGATCAACAATGGAGAAACTTTTACTTTCTCTCTCTAAATTACTCTAATCCTAATCTAAACCTAGAGAGAGAAGCTCTTCTAAAACTAATTAAGAGTATAGAATAATTGTTGATTACCCCAAAAATGGGTTTTATACTAAGCTAAGAAAATAGAAAAATAAAATGGAGGAAAATAAATAAAGAAAGGGCTTTTTTAAGCTATACCCCTAAGGCAGTCAAGTTTCTAAGGTGTACCCTTACTTTTTTAAGTTTCTAAGTCGTGCCCTTCAACTGCTTATCAATACTAAAATGTACCCTTATTAGTTGTTTAAAAGTTAATTGAGAGTGTGATTTCGTGGCTTCGGTTTTTGTTATTAGGGTTGCGGTGGCTAATTTTTCTTTGTTCAATTATTTCCTTAGCTTTTATCATCTTTTTATTACATTTATATTTAACTTTAGGTGATGTGAAAGTCCTAAGGAGGGTACCATTCATTAATGGTGGTAAGTTAAGGGGTACAACTTAGAAATTTAAAAAAATATGGGTACACCTTATAAACTCGACTACCTTAGAGGCACAGCTTAAAAAAAACCCATAAAGAAACAAAGAAAACAAAAAGAAAAAAAAAGATAAAAGGGAAGATAATAAAAGAATAAAGAAAGAGAAAAAGAGAAAACGAAATTAAAAGAAAACAAATTCCCACACAAAAAACAATCAGACCCAAACTCTCTCCTCTTCGATATTTGGCTGCTCTGAGCTTTCATCACCGCCGCACATCAACACCATCAATGGCTGTCATCGAACATCATCTTCGACCTTCAATATCAACCGTTCGATCTCATTAAATATCATGTGCATAGCTCGTGAATTGGTTCGATCGAATTGAGGGTTGGTGTTACCGAACTACGGGTGTGTTCGACCACATCTCTTCAAATTAGAAAACTTCATACGTTCCTGACTCTTTTGGCACTTCTAGGCACTTCGACCGAACTTTTTAACAGTTTGCCCGAACCCAAATGAACTTGCAATTTACTCTGATTTTGGGGCTTAACTGTGGGGCCAAATTGCGGTTGCAAGGGTGCGATTTGTTGCTTAATTGTTGCAGGTTGTTGCAGGTGACGGGTGCAGCGGCGGTAGTTGCGCGGCAGATGGAGCTGCTGTTGGTGTGGCTGGTCTTGTGGTTTGTTGGCATTGGTGGTTCGTGGTTGATTTGGTTCCTGGTGGCGAGCAGGCGAATTGGAGCAGGGGAAATGGTTGGCGAAGAAGGAACAGGGAATTGAAAAGGTGAAGGCTGATTGGTGGTGTTGGTGCTCGGTTTGGGGTTGTGAAAAGGTGGTAGCGTGAGGTGACAAGGAAATGGTGGAGATGCGTCATGGCTGCGGTGGTAATTGGTGGTGCGAGCTGTGAGGAATGGTGGCTGGGCTGCTCTTGCAGTTTGTAGGTTGTGAGGGAGCAGGGAAAGGTAAATTGGTGATTTTGGTGGCGATTGAAGGCAATAGATTGTGGCGGTTGCTGCTGTGAGGGAGTATAAGAAGGGTGCTTGAGGCTAATGTCGTTGCTGGGCAGTTGAGGCTGGTGGTTTTGGTGTTATTTGGTGGTAATTGGTGGTTATTAAGGTGGCAGGTGGTTGAAGTTGTTGGTGGAGGTTAACAAAGGTGGGGTGACGGATAGGAGGTGGGAAACAGCCAGCAGCCAACAAAGAAATGTGCACACACTTTGACTTATCCTGAGCTCCGAACTCACTTGACATGAAACCCGGGCCCCTGCACACAACCAGGAGAAATCGAGACAAATAAAATAAAATAAATGAAATAGAAATAAATAAAATAACATAGAAAATAAGAAAAATGAAACTAAAACTATCAAAATTAAATAAAACACAAACAAATAAAACTATGAATATAGACTCAAAACTAATTAAAATAAATAAAAGCAAATTAGAATACTTTCAAGGAAAATAAAGAACGAGATAAAACAAATCCAAAACAAATAAAATACGAAAATAAACTAAAACTAACAAAATTAAATAAAACTATACAAGGAAATAAAATCAAATAAAATAACAAATTAAACTTAAAAACTAATAAATAAACCAAATAAACTAAAACACGCCAAAATTACCAAAATTAAAAGAAACTTTATTAAGAAAACAAGAGAATAAAAGGGAAAAATAAGATAAAATAAACAAGAAAAAGAACCTAAACAATATCAAGAAGAGTGACATAAATGTCACTTGTTTAGGGTAAAAATACCCTTGATATGTGGACCAATGCCACAGCGACACGTGTCCGTAAGCTCATCGCTCAATGATCCAATTAGAGCATGACACGTGTCAATCAATGATTGAAGGGTAAAAATGGGCTTTAAGCCCATATCCCTAGAAACCGTAAAACGGTGAGAAGCCAATTTACTTAGGTTAAATAACCTAAAAGGCACATGTCCCAATGCACTATAAATACTGATCATTTACATTAGTTTGAATACAATCAATATCCTCCAAATGGCAATGACCCCCACAATTACTCTCCCTTCTCTTTACTTTCTCTCCCTAAATAACATTATTCCGGTCACTAACTTGATCGTCGGAGGCGGACCTCCAGCACACCGGAGGTTTGTTGTTTTGCAGGTGACCAGGCTGTTCGAGTGTTGCATTGCAGATCTGTCTCCCGCGGGACGTACACGCCCTCCACTCGGGTATGTACAAAAAACCCCAAAACATCAATCATCACAGGCAGTCAGGAAGATTCTCAGAAAAAGACAAACGCTCTCAAAAGTCAAAGATTCTCTCTCAAAGATTTTTCACCAACGTGTGAAAATGAGGGGGGGTCAACTCCTATTTGTAGAGGGGTGAAAACCCTAATTTTTACTCCGGATAAAACGGTAAAAATCAGATCAATGCCTGCCTGACACTTGTCACATATGTCACATGTCACGCCACGTCACCCTTGTGAGGGGCAAATATTTTGGGTATTTTTACCCTGCCACGTGGTCCACTCTGAGCTTGGCACGTGTCACCCTGGGAAAGCTTCCAAATGGACCAACCAGGGGAAGACACGTGGTAGGAAGATACCCCTTCATGAATTAGCGACCTTCAGGGCCCAATTGCCGAGGAAGATATTATTTTCTAGATAATATTTGTCGGATATATTTGTATATATTTTGTATAATTATCTTATTAGATTCCTATCGTGATTAGGAATCGCCTTGTAACATTATATAAAGTGATCAATGGTACACACTCCAATTTGAGGAGTTTTCCCGAAATCTAACATGGTATCACAGCTTTAGGTTTTGATCCTACCTTTTTCTTTTTTAGCTCCCGCAACTCCACACTGCCCGTTCTTCCTTCTTCTTCACTCACTGATTAGTTCTTTAATCTAGCCACCAACTATGACTAAAGACGGCGAACCTAGTCC
Source organism: Chenopodium album (assembly GCF_948465745.1). Classification (NCBI taxonomy): domain Eukaryota; kingdom Viridiplantae; phylum Streptophyta; class Magnoliopsida; order Caryophyllales; family Amaranthaceae; genus Chenopodium; species Chenopodium album. The sequence goes on along the minus strand of NC_137850.1, from coordinate 24,125,629 downwards.
TTCTCCACCGCCACCACCAGTGAACGAATTTCACCCGGCCCTCACGGTCAATAATATCAAGAATGCGATCCCTATAACCCTTGACTATGTTAACGTTCAATATGCTAGTTGGGTTGAGTTATTCGAGAACCATGCGTGTGCATTCAATGTTCTTGATCACATCGACCCAAAAACACCGAAGCCAACTGACATCTCCGTTGCTTTGTGGACCCGATTGGATGCGATAGTCAAACAATGGATTTACGGCACCATATCGCTTGATCTTCTCAACACAGTCTTGGCTTCGAAATCCACTGCTCAACAAATATGGGACCGTATTAAGGATATTTTTCAAGATAACAAGAGTACTCGGGCAGTGTATCTTGAAAATCAATTTAATACTCTACATCTTGATAATTTCTCCAATGTCACTGCTTTTTGCCAACAGTTGAAGAGTATTGCTGATCAGTTGGCCAATGTCGACCAACCCGTCTCTGAACAGAAGATGGTCCTTCGCTTGGTTGCAGGTTTGAATAAGACGGATTTTGACACTGTGGCCACTATGATTGCTCAAACAGATCCTCTGCCTTCGTTCAATACAGCACGCTCCCGGCTTCTCCTGGAAGAAACTCGCCGGAATTATGATTCCACACCGCCACAACAATCCTTCGTTGCCCAACAACAATCCTCACCGCAACACACGGATTCAACTCCGCAGCAACAACCATCGTCTTCAGGTGGCAGGGGAGGCAACACCACCGGAAAAGGTAGTGGCGGTGGTGGGAAGGGACACGGCAAGGGTCGCGGCCGTGGTGGTCAAGGCCGTGGCACTCAACCAAACCAGCAGCAGCAACCGAATCAACAACAGCAGTGGCAGCAACAGTCCAGCCATATTGGACAACAATGGGCCCAACAACCATCTTGGCCCAATGCGCAGCAGGCCTGGCAATTTCAGCAGGGTTGGGCCGTGCCTCCTGCACCCTTCCCCACTGCAGGACAGTACCAACCGCGGCCCATCCTCACTCGTCCTCCGCAGCAGGCCTACTCCATGGGCCCAGCCAACTACGGCCCAACGATGACACCAACGGACTTAGGCAGTGCATATTCGTCAATGGGGCTCACAACTCCGGAAAACGGATGGTACATGGACTCAGGCGCAACCTCTCATATGACGAACAATGCCGGTACACTCCTTCCCTTTTTAATTTAAGCACTAATAATCATATTTTAGTAGGCAATGGTCATCGCATTCCGATTATTGGTTATGGTCACACATCTCTTCCTAATAATTCCCTTAGGCTCAATAATGTTCTTCTTGCACCACAAATTATCAAAAATCTTATTTCTGTGCGTAAATTTACTTCTGATAATTCGGTGTCCATTGAATTTGACCCTAATGGTTTTTCTGTGAAGGATCTTCGTACGGGGAGGGTAATAACGAGATGCAATAGTGCCGGGGACCTTTATCCAGTTACCACCAGTACTCCAAGCACATGCCTAGCCACATCTCTCACTGCAGTCACCCCGTGGCATGATCGTCTAGGATATCCCGGGGCTTCCTCTTTAAAGTTTCTTAGGAGCAATAATTTACTTTCTTGTAATAAGGAGAATGACCCCTCATTTTGCTATTCTTGTCAATTAGGAAAACATGTTAGACTTCCATTTTATGATTCTATTAACAATACTTGTTCTGCTTTTGACATTATTCACGCTGATTTGTGGACATCTCCTATTCGGAGCATTAATGGTCATAAATACTATTTGGTTCTTCTTGATGATTTTACTCATTATGTGTGGGCTATCCCTCTTGCTTACAAATCTCAAGCCTTCCAAAGCTTCTTACACTTTAGACAATATGTGCAAACTCAATTTGAACGACCCATTAAATCCTTTCAAAGCGACCATGGTCGTGAATTTGACAATGATCCTTTCAAAAAGTTTTGCATAGAACAAGGGATGGTTTTTAGATTCTCGTGTCCTCACACTTCTTCCCAAAATGGGAAAGCCGAACGCATGATTAGAACCATAAATAATGTCAAACGCACTTTATTATTTCATGCCTCATTGCCTCCCAACTATTGGTCTCATGCTCTTGAGACGGCCACATATCTTCTCAACATATTGCCCACAAAATCTCTAAAACATATGACCTCGGCTCAGGCTTTGTTTTGTAGAAACCCCTCTTATGATCACCTTCGGGTTTTTGGTTGTCTTTGTTTTCCAAATCTATCGGCCACTGCTCCTAATAAACTTGCTCCTAAGTCTACTCCTTGTGTTTTTTTGGGGTATCCCTCCAATCATCGTGGTTACAAATGCCTTGATCTTGTCACTCGCAAGATTATTATCTCTCGTCACGTAACCTTCAATGAGTCGGTTTTCCCCTTCAAAAACTTGGAGCATTTTTCTTTAAAGGATTATGATTTTTTGGGGTTTGATGAAAGATCACCACTGCTTACCCATTTTCTGATGCAGCAGCCCAATTCTCTCACTCTTCCCCAACATGGCTCAACTCGGCCTCCTCACCCATTGGGCGCTGGAATTCCAGCGGCCCAATCAGTATCTGCGAGCCCAACCCCAGCGCACGCTGGTCCACCGAGCCCTGCAGGACCCTCCAGCCCAACCCAACCCGCGTCACCCATTTCCCCCCTCACTGCTGGGCCGCGTCCCCTCACTGCTGGGCCGCGCCTTTCTCCTTCCATACATCAGCCCACTCGTGCTAGCCCATCTCCCTCCACACCCACAGCCCGTCAGTCCACTCTGCTCTCACGCCCAAACACAATTTCCTCACCCCAGATGCAGACCCGGTCACGTCATGGCATTATAAAGCCAAATCCTAAATATGCAAACTTGACCATTGAGCATAAATCCCCATTACCCAAAAATCACAAACAAGCTTTGCAAGACCATAATTGGAATGCCGCCATGTTTGATGAACATAGTGCTTTAATTAAAACAGGGACTTGGGATTTGGTACCTAGGCCTATGGGGGTGAATGTTGTTAATTGTATGTGGCTTTTTAAGCATAAATACAAGGCTAATGGTGACCTTAAAAGGCACAAAGCTCGTCTTGTTTGTGATGGCAGGTCGCAGGAAATTGGAGTTGATTGTGATGAGACATTTAGTCCGGTCGTGAAACCGGCTACTATTCGCACAGTACTCAGTTTAGCTATGGCTAAAAGGTGGTCCATACATCAGTTAGATGTTAAAAATGCTTTTCTACATGGTGACTTACAAGAAACAGTTTATATGCATCAACCTCCGGGCTTCTATGATCGGGGTAAACCTGACTATGTTTGTCGTCTTCGCAAGGCTCTTTATGGTTTGAAACAAGCTCCAAGGGCTTGGTATCAACGCTTTGCGAATTATTTGATCAAGTTGGGGTTTGTCATTGCTAAGAGTGACACTTCTCTATTCACTTTTAGGCAAGGGAACGATTTGGCATATTTACTGCTTTATGTTGATGATATTATTCTAGTCACTTCCTCTGACAGGTTGCGCGTGGAAATTATTTCTAACTTACGGACAGAATTTCCTATGTCAGACTTAGGGCCACTGAGTTATTTTTTGGGGATTGCTGTTACACGCACACCCTCTTATATGCTATTGTCTCAACAGAAATATGCACAGGAGATTTTAGAGCGTGCAGGTATGAGTTCCTGTAAACCTGCCGCCACTCCAGTCGACACTAAGTCTAAACTTAGTGACAATTCGGGTTCTCCATTCCGGGATCCTACTCTGTATCGTAGTCTTGCAGGTGCACTTCAGTATCTTACTTTTACTCGTCCAGATATTGCTTATGCGGTACAACAGGTGTGCTTATTCATGCATGATCCCAGGGAGCCGCATTTTGATGCGTTAAAACGCATTTTTGCGTTATATTCAGGGTACTATTGATCATGGTATACATTTATATCCTTCTGCTCCTACTCGCTTGTTTACTTATACTGACGCTGACTGGGGAGGTTGTCCCGACACTCGTCGTTCCACTTCGGGTAATTGTTGTTTTCTTGGGGACAACCTCGTTTCTTGGTCAGCAAAGCGTCAGCCTACTTTGTCTAAATCAAGTGCAAAGGCGGAGTATCGAGGCGTTGCAAATGTGGTTTCTGAAGCTTGTTGGCTTCGTAATTTATTATTGGAGCTTCATTGTCCCCTTCGACAGGCTACTATTGTTTATTGTGATAATGTCAGTGCAATCTATCTCTCTAGTAACCCGGTTCATCACCAACGCACCAAGCATGTGGAATTGGATATCCACTTTGTTCGGGAAAAGGTAGCGTTGGGGGAAGTTCGGGTTCTACATGTGCCTTCACGATTTTAGTTTGCGGACATCTTCACTAAGGGCTTATCAAGGGAGCTATTTTTAGACTTCAGATCCAGTCTCTGCGTTCGTCCTCCTACCGCTCCGACAGTGGGGGTGTGATAGATATTATTTTCTAGATAATATTTGTCGGATATATTTGTATATATTTTGTATAATTATCTTATTAGATTCCTATCGTGATTAGGAATCGCCTTGTAACATTATATAAAGTGATCAATGGTACACACTCCAATTTGAGGAGTTTTCCCAAAATCTAACACTAATTTAACCGTCATAGGCGAAACTTCGACCAACCGAAGCTTCCGTGTTTTGCAGGTACAGACGGCCCCGGACCAGTCATGGTGTTGTAACTCTCATGCAGGACACAAAAAACCCTGAACACCTTTTTATTCAAATCAAGTATAAAATAAAGCAAGTCTATTTTATTCAAAACAATTATTTCGTAAAATTTTTTTGAGACATGTCTATTTTCTAATCGAACAATGAAGAATAAATATCATGATGTCTAAAAATTTAAAATGAAAATACACCTTTTTCCTCTTTTCTTGAGTTGATGATCTAAGGTCTTCCTCCTCCTCAAAAGCTCGTTTTCTCTAATGATCAACATCCTAGCACAAGAAGAAAGTTAAAATATAGAACAATAAAAAAGGACAGAAAAAATAAAATTATTGTTGAAAAAATTGTAATTTTGCTTTTCCATTTGTACTTTAAAAATATAAAAATGAAAAATGATAAAATTACAAAGAAAATGAACAAAACCATTTCGATTGCATGATTTTAATAATCTTCTTCGTTGGTGTGTGTTGGTTGTATATTAAGTGCCTAAAATTCATTTTATGATGAACAAAAAAAAAAAAAAAATTAAATATGACATCACAATATTTACAAAAAGATGAACTTCAAATTGGCTGATAATTCTCGATAATAAATACTTACACTTTCACCCATGGCAATTTAGTCTTCATCAGAAAACTCTTTGATTACCACCATGATCAAAGAAGAGAGAGGTTTGAAGGTCATGAAAGTGGAGTGGATGGAGTGAGGGGGTGTTGGTTTTTGTTTAGAATGATTTTTTGTTTATGAATCCGGAAGTGGTGTATATAGGAATTAGAATGACGGTTATTTTTTTATGTTGACAAGACTTTTATAGTATTAAGTGGGTTATTTTTTTATGTTGACAAGACTTTTATAGTAATAAGTGGGTAGTTTTTATTTATTTATTTATTTATTTATTTATTTTTTTTTTATTTTGGATGAAATAACTTCTAAGATTGGATCTGTGGGTAGTGTCTATGATGATGAAAGCCATCTTGGTTAATACTTTGTGAATATATTTTTAAGGAAATCTTTTGATATAATTCTGATTTATTTGATGGTAGTTTTTTTATGACTAGACTTTTTCAATCTAATATGTGGGTAGTTTATTTTGCGATGAAATAACGAGTTAAGTCTAAAATAGGTGACTCAATTCTTGCAAAATATAGGAAAAGGGGACTCAATTTATTTTAAAGAGGAAAAGGGGACTGGGCTAGAACGGGCTTGGGTTATCGGTGGGTTTTAATTAATTAAGGGGAAAGAATTGAGTCCCCTTGGTTAAACAATTGAGTCCCTTTGGTTAACCAATTAAAAAAAAGTATGTTTTTTTTTTTGTTAATATTTTAATTTGTAAAGAATTGAGTCCCTAATTTTTTTATTTTAATACAGTCCATAATTTATTTTTAATTTCAGGGCTCTGCAAGTATTTATTGAAACTACTGATGTGTGCTTCTGCTACAAAAGAAAGACAAATAAGCTATAACCATGAAGATGAAGAACATGCTTTGGTTTTTTTTTTTTTGTTAAGAAATTATTATTGAAAGAATTATTTTTTTGGATAACAAATTTAAAAAAAACAAAGCTTTTGTTGTTGCACTCTCTTAATTTCAAACGATTATATTTCAGATCATATAATGTTGCTGTCTCGGGTGGACATGGAGGTGTAAGAGCTGAGTGTGCACTGTGCAGTGAGGGGAGTGTTATCTCGTAATGGAAGAACTCCTACTGATCTAGTTCTTGAAGATATTGATGTTTTGATATTTCAAAAAAAAAAAAAAAAAAAAAAGGATATTGATGTTATGAATGGTGGCTTTAATGCCTTTTCTTGAAGAAAGGGGGGAATGTTGTTGCACACTTAGTTGCCAGGCTAGTTTCTATGGGTGGGGTTGAACAATTGTTTCTGAGTTCTTTTCCGCATAGTGTATCCACTATTGCAGACCTGGATGTAATTTAACTCCTTGATTAATATTAAGCCTCACGTTTCTTTCAAAAAAAAAAAAAAAAAAAAAAAGAATGATTAATGAAGGTATTAAATTCATTTGGTTTAATCAATACAATAATGAGAGACTTAATTCTTTACAAGGGACTTAATTCTTCTTGGGTTAAATGTGAGTTAAGTCACCTAAAAACACCCCTTTAACTGAAAATTTAACCTCAATCCCCTTTTCCTCCATAAAATAAATTGAGTCCCCTTTTCCCATATTTTGCAACAATTGAGTCCCCTGTTTTATACTTAACTCTGAAATAACATATACAATTGTTTTAGTAGGTAGATTCTTTGATGATTAATCTTCTTTTTTTATGTTTTTAAAATATTTTGTAAAGAAAATCTGTTGATTATAATTTGTATTTGAAAAAAGTAGTTCCTTTTGTTCCCAAGAAAAAATATAAACACAAGTTCAATTCAACAATTATACCCGTGATGATAAATTATAACAATGCATATTAGCAATTTGCACCGGGACAATATGTAATTACAAGTCTTATGGTCAAAAGTATTGTTGTCCAAAGTACTTATTTGATTACCACAAAAAAAATAAATTTAAAAACGAATATATTAGATGATTCATATGTTGGAGTCCAATTTCTAAAATTACGATTGAGTTGTGAATTGTATAATCGATTAAGGATGAACAAGATTCATTAACAAATGAGAATATTTAATTTCTAAAATTACGATTGCATTGCATAATGATTCAAGCCGTGTCGATAATACGATTGATTACAAAATGAGATTTAAAAATAGAAATATCATATGAGTGTAACATGATTCAAGGCGTGTCAATAATTATATCAATACATGGTTGACGGATATACAATGGCGATATTTTTTACAAAGTTAGTGGAATTGAATGATTTTTTGATGATTGTACCCATCCCGGTAGAATATAAAACCTTGTTCAATCGATTATATGGAAGATTATATATACGTCGACAATCTAGTTATATGTTTTGTGGTTTTTATGTAATGGGATTTGAGTGGTCTAATCGAATACAATTGAAATAACCGCAAGATGAATTGTGTATAGTACAATCTCATATGGTAAATTCAGATTGTCATAAGGTTAATCCACGTAGAGAATTTAGTAATATTAGATCATTTGTACATAAAATGATAAGTGAACCCTAAACCCTAAACCGTATACCCTTAACCCTAAACCAAAATAATTTTTTTTAATTTTATTTATTTATTTTAATAATGTTTGTTCACTTTTTGTATTGTTATTGGTACATTAAGTAAAATCAATTACGTAAAATAATAAGTCACAATAGATAATAAAATGAATGTATTATAACAACTATAAAGCTTAAGTTAAAAATTATAAAAAATTAAAATATTGCAAATTTTGACCTCATAATTACCGACGAGGCCTTCTAACCTACTCCTACACTCTGATTTGACAAGTCAGAGTTTTTCATGCATTTCATTTCTTGATTTTCTTTTTTTTTTTGTTTTTTCAAATCAAGCTTTTTCGTTTTTTGAGGCATTTTACAATTAATACACTTTTCATTGACTGGTTTAGGGAAAATAAATTTGTGTTTATGTTTTTTTAAATAAATTTTATTTTTAATAATCAGGGTAAGTCAAATTATTTTTTTTTTTTATAAAAGGTAAACTCATTTAATACAAACATGTTCCTCAATAATAATAAAAAAAAAGAAAAAGAAAACAAAAAAAAAAAACACGGTTTCCTAATTATAATTTAAGTTGGATTCTTTAAAATTATAATTATAATTAATATTAATATTAATAACCAATGCAACTAAAGCAGTTTCAGACAAAAATTAATAACAGGGGTAATCTACCCGCCTTTTTTTTTTGTTTTCATTTCATCAAAAACTCAAACGTTTTATACTTGCCCTCATCATTATTTCCTCTTGAATCTCCTCAAACCATTAATCATACTTTTATTATTCAAACTTAGTAAATCCAAGTGCGCTTCTACACACCATGGATTCTTCTGCTAAATCGTAAGTGTTTTACTCATTTTTTAGATAGTACTTCATGCAATTACTTTATTTCCTACTGTAGTAGTATCTTCATTCCAAAAATACATTCGTTTGTGTTCAATAAAATTAAAATTTAATTTGTAAGTAAATGTGGAGTTTTGAGAAATTTGTGATTTTTACTCTGATGTGATGATTTACGATTTATGTATTTGACTTGGTTCAATTGGCATTCCTACTTTATGTTGTTTCGAAAATTGTTGTTCGTCACAAAATAATTTGTTAGATATTCTTAAAATATTAAAACCCTAACACATTGATCCACTTTGTATGCTTTTTGTTTCCCTTAATTCGGAATTAAACTTGTCATTTGCTTCTTTAAACCAATACAACTAAGTTTAATTGTGTTTGATTTTGTTTCTGAATTGGGCGCAAGATGATGTAAACATTCGTTTGTGTAGCAAAAATGTTGATAAATGCATTATAGTTAGACAAAGTTTCCATTAGTCAGACATTATTTTGTGGTTTTATGGCTCGGGACCCAGTAAGATAGACATTCTTTTGTGGTTTTATCGCTCACAATAGATTAAATTAATGTTTCCCTGTTGCTTTGATTTTAGTCAGAATCAAATTACATGAAGGGCTAGAAGATGATCATGCGGTTACTAAATGGAAAGATGTCACTACTATGGCATTAGAAGTAGCATCTGAGGCTAAGGTATATTATGTGCTTGACATCCTACTATTCTTAAAGGTGCCCGTTTAAATGTTATGAATTTATTAATTTGTCTACTGTACAGCCTCTAATCGAAGCATCAAGTGTGTCTGTTCAGGATCCTGAGCTTGAACCCAACAAAGTTACAAATGATGCACATAATGCTCACCCTAATCTTGGAAATGAAGTAAGTATTGTATTCCACTAATCTTTTGTTAGAACATTATTTGTAATGTATTGCAAGTTTGCATAGTTCCTTTTGGTTAAGCGACAACGGTCATTGGAAATTAACACCTACAAAACAAAAAATGATACATTTTGTTTAACTGATGCTACAATAATTAGTGTTATATCCCATATTTAAACTAGTGAAGTGTATAAGTAAACTTTGTCACATTTTGTGCAGTCAAAAGGTTCTGGAGTAACAGGGTCACAGAAGGATACTATTGTGGATCCTAGTATGGAAACCAGTAACGAGGCAACAACGGGTTAGGGATCCTGACCAAATAAAAGCCGGACCAGAGAGATCATTGAATGAAACAGGGGTTCCTACAGTTGATGTACCAACAATGACATTAACAGAAACAAAAGAGGCACCAGAGGATATAATTGTGTGTCCAATTGGTGATGCAAGTATTCAAACTTCAAAGGAGGGATCAACAACATTAGTGGGAGCTGGAGAACCCATCACAAAGGAACAAAATCAGGATTCCAGAGTTTCAGACATAAGTACACAACATGAAGATAAGAATGACCAATCAACAATTGTTAGAGAGGAAAATAAGGAAGAAGCTGCAGTAAGTGTATCCTTGAAATCTAATAATACATAAATGATTCCTTAATACAGTACATGATGTTACAAAATAATTTTGGTCAAACAAAATATAACACAAATTAAATGAAACTGAGATCAATTTCACTACACAACAGGAATCAGCTACAAGACTAGAAGTGGAAACTAGTCATCAAAGTGAGGATCATAGTATTGCTATTAGTAAACCGCCATCATCAGTTGCTACAATAAATCAAATTAATCCAACTGATCAATCCATGGGAGAACCACATACTATTGATGGATTTGATAACCCTACAAGTACAAACACAAGTACAAATGCTAACTTGACATCAGATGAAGAGGTGAGATGTTTAATCTTATAAAACATTCATATGATTCCTATTTAAGTTTATGTGTAGCGTAAAATTTGGAAAGAATCTGACTAATTTCTGTTGAATGTAAAAAGCCTCAAACAAAAGGGAATCCTAGAGAAGAAGGTGGGTCTAAAACCATAGATCATGGTGGAGATGTTGGTGTCAAAACAGAATCTAGGGCAGCTACAGTAAGTTTATCCTTGAAGATATTAATTCAAAAATGATTCCTATTTGAATTATTGTAATATATAAGATTGGGAATGAATCTGACTATTTTGTGTTTCATGTAAATAGACTTCACAAGTAGGGGATGTTGGTCATGTAGTTGGTGGACAAGGTGGGGATAAGTCTCATGAACATGGACATGAAGTTGGGGATAACACCCAAGAACATGGTGGACATGGTGTTGGGGATAAGATCATAGAAGAAGAGGTAAGTTATGTAATTTTTATTTGGTTAAAACATAATAGATCCATATTTCAATATGTAGATCCCTTGAGAAATAATATGATTCAATGAGTTACATTGTTACTTACTAGGAACTGCAAGTAGAAAAGAGTAATAGAAGAAAAAGCAAGCGTCGTAAGGGAAAGGAATGAAATTGCAGACGAAAATGTCGTTCTGATTAACATTACAGACGGCGAACAAGAAGAAGAAATGAACCAACAAAGAAGAAGAAAAAGCGGGGAAGGCCATCCTTTCCTGAACACAGAAAAAATAAGTATGTAAGTGTTTTATCTTAACATAAATTAAATATAGATGTGACAATGTTGTAAATATGAATTACTTTAGCTGATTACAATGATACCAGTGTTAATGACATTATATTTTGTGATGTAATATCCTCTCATGAGGATATATCCAGACAGAGTTGTCGACATGGTACCTAAATCAACCACTCAAAAGGAATGGGTGAGGCTGGCATGATTTTCCACACTGCTGGATTTGAAGTTTACCCAAGTTGACAGGTTTTTTCTGTCGTGGTTAATGGGTAGGCGGGATCCTGAAACCCAGTTAAAACGCATTAGGGATGATTATGAGATCAAGATCATTGACGAAGTAGTGGGGTGGATATATGGGCTGCCATTCAGTGATTTTACATTCACTATTGAAGAGCATGTTACTTTTACTAGGATAAGTATGTACGACATCAGAAAAATATTATCAGAATCACAAAAATATTTATAACCTCCAATTGTATCATATGTACAAGGTCATATTTTAATATTCTTTCCTATGCTGCATACTAAATGCAGAGGACAAGGAGTTCAAGAAGCTGAAGACTTCCTATAAAAACAAAGGGGGGATATAAGTTATGGCATAGTGGAGCAAGATATGAAATAAAATGTAATGAACAAGGAAAGGTTCTTGCAATCATTTATTCTGTTTGTATTTGGGAATTTGATATGTACAACTCTGAATAATTAGATTAGTCCACATTTAAGCTGGATTTTGAAATTACGATACCTAGAAGATGCAATGAATTGGAACTTTTCAAAATTTGTTCTTGATTAGATGATCAAGTAACACAGAGAAATGGATGCAGAAAAGGGTGGCGTCAAGGGATCTGCCATTGTCCTAATGGTTAGTCATCAATTACTTTACTAGCCTAGCAATAGTTGTTATTCTATTAATAATATTGTCCTATACAAATTGTCTATCTAGACAGATTGAAATTAGGCGATAAGGGGCATCGATGGTATACCAATAGACCAAGCTTGGAATGTGGTAGTAGGTGAAAGGAATGGTGTCCTTCGAACAAGTGTATTATTCCGATAGAGGATTCGGAGCTATAGGAAAGCTATTTATCCAGTAAGTTCAAGTGATCGGAATGCCTAGGTGGAGGCTGCTTCCGATCAGTAATATTAATGCATAATTAATATTGCAGCTTAATCTTGACCGAACCCTTTAGGTCACACCCAAGACAACTAACGATCAACCACGACGAATTAATTCAAAAGGAATTAATGAGTCGCTCGAGTATTATGAACATAGACGTCGAAAATCGAGCTAGGAGCGTCGAGACCGAGCACCGCAAGTCGAGTCGAATTAATAAAAGACAAGATGATAAAAATCAAATAATCAACAATTACCAAAAATACCCCTTGCATCGGAATGCCCCGAGCAAACCGTGTGCTAGGGGCAAGTGGTGCTAGCATGCGCACCGTACCAAGCCAAGGGTGCTAGGTGCGCATGTCCAGTTAGCTGGCACATCGCTATCAATGCTAGCATCACCAGCCGCGCACAAGCGCACCAGCAGCCCGCGTTGCGTGCGTGGCTTGCTACGCATATGCGGGTTGGTGCACTGGCCAGCGAGTTGTGGCACGCATGTACCCGCATAGCAGCACCCAATAACCCGCATCATTGCGTGGCTTGTTGGGGCAGGTTGGCGAAGCTTGCAGCACAGAAGCAAAAGCAACGAGCAGCCCGCATGTGCGTGGCTTGCTGTTGCGGGCTGGTGAGGGAATGCCCAAGAGGCAGCCCAGCCGTGAGCTCAAGGGATGCCCACATGGCACCCTTATTTCCCATGACAATGGAATTCCATGTGGCGCATGCTTATAGGAGGAGAGTTTTTCTTGGGGATCAAGTTGACCAAATGGTCCTCCTTGTGGTCCTTACCTAACCACTCCCATGTGTGTGCCAAGTGTTGTTTGATTATTTGCCTTGCAATTTAATTTAATTTAGAATTAAATTAATTACTTATTTTTCTCACACTATCATTTCTCCCACATGGAAAGATGATGGGAATTTTGGAGAGCCTTTGCCTATAAATACCAACCTTAGGAGTTGGGATTATTCACTTGAGTAAGAACTCAATTAGGAATCTTCACTTGAGAGAAAACTTATAAGTTCATTAATTACTCGAGTAGTGTTTTTGTCGGACTTGGTTAACCTCCAAGTAGTAGACCGGTCGGGTCGAGTTGTGGGTGGACTTCGTTGGACGTCCTTGCCATTTGTGAGGCTCGGCTTTCTCAAGTAAGAGCTCCATCCGGTTGAGCGAAGCACGCTACAAGGGTAACTTAGTCTTTTCTCTATTCTTGTTATTTATGCATTTTGTTATATTAATTGTGAGTTTGTTCTTAGGCTCGGGTTTTATTTTCCGCGGTGAGTCGGACTCATCGAAACCCAATTGCGGTATCGGAGCCTTGCTCATTTATTTTTATAACAAATAATTTTCAAGGTGTTTTTATTGATTTATTTTTCTGGTTCATGTTGCTAATTAGATTAATAGCTCGGTTTTATTAATTTTAAACCTGTTTTAAAGCTGATTGTGGCCCCCGAACCCAGATTTTCGACCAAAAATAGTGATTTTTTTGGTGGAAACAGCGTTCTGGAAATGTTTTTACCCTTTTAGGACTGTAAAAAAGGCCAAAATCTGACCAGAAGTGCTTTTTTCGAGGGTTTTTCGTTTTGACGAAAATTTTTAAATCTTTTAACCTTGAATCTTAATGGCATATTTATGGTGATTATGCATATGGTTCTTTCCTTAATGTTTCTGTAATTTGACCTTTTTAAGCATGGTTACTTTGTAGTAATTAGTGCTTGAAAGATTGGTTAAATTTTTCACAAAATTGCAAATCCATTCCATTAAGTGTAAAAAATTTATTCTTTGAGGCTTCTAAGTACTAAAGATTCAATCTTTAATTGTTTTAAGTGGTTAGAACTTTGAGTTACTAAATTCCATGAATTTTTTGTTGAACTTTTGATTTAATCATGTATTAAGTTGATTGGATCATAAACTTTGAATCTTGTGATAGAAAATTCATTTATCTTCATATTGGAAGATATAATTTTTCAAGGATTCACAAGTTAAAGTTGGAATCTTTATTTGAATTTTATGTTCATAATTCCAATTCCCCTTTATTTTGTCAAATCTCATGATTAATTTAAATTAATTAAATTAATAGTGAGTATTGCCCTTATTTATTTTATTGCACCAATTTGAACCAATTTTATTAAAGAACAGTTTTTGGGAATAATTTTGGTTGTGTGCACCTTGATGAATTTTATTTAAGTTGGGCTTGTTATAATTTTTCATTTTTGCTCATTAAATTAATTCTAAAATTTATTTGGAATTAATTAATTAATGTCACGCAAAATTCGGGTTTAATCCTGAGAGTGTGGCACGCAAACCAAGGAACAACACCCTCGACCAGCCGGGCTGCCAAGCAGCCACGCCAAGGGGGTTGGTGTGCTTGGTGCGCGCCACACACCCCAAGCGTGGCTGCTTCCTGCTGACTAGCATGGCGCACCTAGCCAGCCAGCAAGCCTTAGCCAGAGTAGCGCAGCAGCAACAAGGTGCTAGCTGTGCATGTTATTGTGCGTGCATGGTGTGTGTGGCTTGGATGGGTGCGTGTTGTTGCTGTATTGCGGGGAGTAAGGGCTGTGTGTATACGTTTGGTGCGTTGCGAAGGGGCAAGCAGCCTTGTGCGTGCTGCCTTGCACTTTGCAACCCATAGCAAACGCTACTAGGCTTGGCCTAGCTAGTGCTACGTGGGGTGGTGCGGGAGCACGCACCAAGCTGCATTGCCCAAGGGGTGCCTAGCACCCTTGGCTAGAAATGGTGCGCCCTAGCTAGTCTAGGTGCGCGAACCACATGCGTGTAGTTAGTTACGTGTTTGCTAATTTTGCCGTTTTATTTATTCTAATTAATTTAATTATATTTGGTTTTAATTATTTTAATTAAATTTTGAGGCTAGGCCTCGGTTTTGAGCGGCATAGGCAAAATTTTATTTTGGCAAAATTTTGGGTTTACCGGCTTAATAATTGGATTAATTAAGATGCATGCGGAATTTAGTGGGAGCTTCAATTTCAATTGCGCTAAATTACATAATCGGTTAAACAACTTTGACTAGTTTTAATTAGGCGCGTTAATCGGATAAACAACCTAAATTAGTTACAAGTTTACGCGTGTTTGTGCATTGTTACTTGTTTATTGTTGTAAAATGCATGGGCCATTCACAAATAGTGAATGGATGAATGGAATGTATATTCTCCCGTAGGTTTTATAAAAATGGCAACTAGCAGGGCTCGATTAGGATAGAAAATACGGACTGCGTTCCGTCTCGTACTTTTGTAAATCTAAATACGGTCTGCGAACCGTTGAGTATTTTTGTACCTTAATATTTAGATTAGTCCTAATTGTAGATACTAGTATTTGCATTATTTTGGTTATGTCTTGAAGATGGAGGTTCTTAGAAGACGAAGCCATGAAGTTGCAAAAGACGACCCTTGAAGACTTGAAGACTCAAGGGGTCATGCTAGTTGCCAAATGCATCATTATTTATGTTTTTGATATATATTTATGATTATATATGTATGAATTATATGTTAGATGCATGTTTAGGATTTCGAATGTTGCGATGATTAATTAAGTTCGCTTAAATCAACCAACATAGAAACCCTATGTCCCTAAAATATTGAGTAAAATTGCCATTCCAAAATAACACTTACCGACCTATTGAGAGTAGTGATGGGCTACGCCAAAGCGAGACATCACTATTACTCCCTAGGATACGTAAGACATACCGGGTATGCAAGTTGGTTTTGGTTATACTCAACGATATGAGTGATGGGGTCCTAACATGTCGTGGCAAAGTGGATAAGTTGTTGAGAGAACATTAGATGCGACGATTTATCTAACTAAGAGTGGCTTGGAGCCATTAGCAAAGAGTTGCACACCTTAGAATATTGAGTGTTAAGACAAGCCAAATTATGCTTAATCACTTATTGATTCTTTGGATCTTGGAATCGCCTTATTCTCGTCAAATAGGGACAAATTTAATGCGTGGATAAGACGCTTAATAAGATTGAAAGTTTGCATGAATGCTTTTAAATTTCAAACTTATTATGTTATTTTCTTGATAAATGGTTACCAAAATACCCTAGCATCGGAATGCCCCGAGCAACCCGAGTGCTAGGGGCAAGTGGTGCTAGCATGCGCACCGTACCAAGCCAAGGGTGCTGGGTGCGCATGTCTAGTCAGTTGGCACATCGCTAGCAATGCTAGCAGCACCAGCCGCGCACAAGCGCACCAGCAGCCCACGTTGCGTGCGTGGCTTGCTGCGCATTTGCGGGCTGGTGCACTGGCCAGCGAGTTGTGGCACGCATGTACCCGCACAGCAGCACCCAACTGCCCGCATCATTGCGTGGCTTGCTGGGGCAGGCTAGTGAAGCTTACGGCACAGCAGCAGCAGCAACAAGCAGCCCGCATGTGCGTGGCTTGCTGTTGCGGGCTGGTGCGGGAAAGCCCATGATGCAGCCCAGCCGTGAGCTCAAGGGATGCCCACATGGCACCCTTATTTCCCATGACAATGGAATACCATGTGGCGCATTCTTAGAGGAGGAGAGTTTTGCTTGGGGATGAAGGAAACCAAGTGGTCCTCACCTAGCCACTCCCATGTGTGTGCCAAGTGTTGTTTGATTATTTGCCTTGCAATTTAATTTAATTTAGAATTAAATTAATTGCTTATTTTTCTCACACTATCATTTCTCCCACATGGAAAGATGATGGGAATTTTGGAGAGCCTTTTCCTATAATTACCAACCTTAGGAGTTGGGATTATTCAATTAAGTAAGAACTTAATTAGGCATCTCCACTTGAGAGAAATCCTATAAGTTAATTAATTACTCGAGTAGTTTTTTGGTCGGACTTGGCTAACCTCCAAGTAGTAGACCGCTCGGGTCGAGTTGTGGGTGGACTTCGTTGGAGGTCCTTGCCATTTGTGAGGCTCGGCTTTCTCAAGTAAGAGCTCCATCCGGTTGAGCGAAGCACGCTACAAGGGTAACTTAGTCATTTCTCTATTCTTGTTATTTATGCATTTTGTTATATTAATTGTGAGTTTGTTCTTGGGCTCGGGTTTTATTTTCTGCACTGAGTCGGACTTATCGAAACCCAACAGCAGGATGATATTAATAGAGCGATTCTTGCAGACACCGGCTTAGATGGTTTGTATGGTGCGATGGAGGTAAGTATGGTTGTTTTGCATACAATTACGACTTTTTTTCCCTACAAGGAATTGCCTTTGATCTGTTAAATTCTGTGTAGGTTATCAGGGATGTTATATGTGGGAAAGAGTATCTTATTGGTCCGCCTAAGGACCTTCCTGTGTGGATGTCGAATTTCCCTCCTGTGAATCCTACAATAATCGTCGTGGAAATGAAATGAAAAAGATAGATATGCAAAGCAAAGGTCAGGGAATTGAAAGACTACAAAGACATTCAACACTCCGTAGAAGAAGAGGTAATATGAAAGTGAATATAACTAAGTACAGTGACTGTTATTCATCAGATTATTGATAAGTTTAACTATTTTAAAAGACAAGTGAAGGACCTGATGAACACGCCACTACGGGTCGTACTAAGAGTCGTAAGACAAGGAACACAGTGAAATAGGTAAAACTTGTGGTCTTAACTTTTGATAATTTGTTTAATCATCTATGCTCACCATGTCTTATATCTTGCGATATCTTTCAAGAAGTTGGTGTAGTTCCAGCTGCTTTAACCCCAGTTAGGCTTACAAGAGTATCAAGAAGAATTGATACAAGGGAACAAACTAGATGCAACGGCTACAAATGTATAGTACTTGAAGATAAAGTTTATGGCATTATATTTGAAATTAGATAAGCATGTCTTGCCTATATGCATATACATATTAGTATCACATTGTAAATTACAGGAGCTTACTATTCATAAATGCATGATATTGGTTTCACAAGCTCAAAAGAAAACGAGGGCAACAAGAACCACTAGGAAGAGTGGCAAAACAACAACCAAGGGTGCAAACTCTAAAAGGGAAAAGTGGAAAAGGTAAATACGAATCAAGTGAGGAGGAATCGAGCAGTGAGAGCACCAGTGAGGATGAGGGTTAGGATGAGGATGAGGAAGATAAGAAGACGGATGATGATGATGAAAATGAAGAAACTGAAAGTGATCGTGGGGAAAACGGAGACACGAAAAAATGATGATGAAAATGATGACGATATTGATGAAGGTCTGAAAGACACCAAATTAGGGAAAGATGATGTGTCGGGGCCTGACAATGCGGAGAATGATAATAGGGGAAATGATGGTGGCGCAGATCAAACGGAGGAAAATGATGGCCAAGGTGGAAAGAATGAACACCGGGATGAGGAAGACGATAGTGATTACCTGACCAATTATGATAACAATGAAGGCTTACCCTAGATTTTTGATCACCAACGAGTAAGAATCGCGGTGATCTGTGACAAAAAGTCTAACTTCAGTAGGTGAGTAACAACTTTTGCCAATATGTGTATCTGTTTACCTTCTTTTGTTGGACTAGATAATGATAAGTGTTTCAATCAAACAGGTTTAAGGATCAGGTTTTGTTCAAATGGTATGATGTCACAGTCAACTGTCAAATGTTACACAAAGCATGTAAGAAGAAGTCTCCAATTTCATTACAGGTAATAATTAATTTATAAATAGATCCCCTTTCAAACAATAGGTCTTGCATGCATTTGTCGTTCAAGACATTATTAATCTTGGGTTATACCAAAAAACAGGTCATGGACGCATTTGTAGTTTACACAAACTCCAAATGCTCCAGAAGTGCAGACTTTGGATTTTACATCTTTAGGCTATAATTTTTGGTACGCAATTTTGGTTGTATATTACCAAATTGACATAATTAGCTACTGTTTTATAGTAGTTTTTTTAAACTTTTATATCATTGACTTTTGTTTCTAGTGCAACCTACTGGAAGAGGATGCAAAACCTAAGCCTATTGTAGAACAACTATTTATGGATGAATCGGAAAGTGTTAATAATTTTTTCATGGTTGAAAGGAAAAAAATTCAGGGATAAATGGAGGCTGTGTCTTCACTAAGTTATTCATTCTATGACCTTTCTAGCCCCAAATTTTTTAACTTGGTTGTGTACGCTTACTAAATGATTACTTGTGGATTTGTGTTAAATATGGTACAAAGGTGATTATGCCCATATTTGTCGATGGAGGATGGTGTGTTTACATTTTCAATGTGGAACGTCACAAAGTCTTTATAATAGGTTTTGACAACATGACTGAAGAGGAGGAGGATGGTTTATATATATTATGTTGGTAAGTAAAATAATGTGGTGAACCAATCATAGATTCATGTAAATGTTTTGGGCTAATCTCCTAACACCCAATTTTGATTATGTGTTTTTTTTTAAAAAAAAAAAATTAAACAGTCAAAATACTATAAGCAGATTCTTTGTCTGACCATCGATGCCCTCTTGGAAGGTCCAGCACTAGACGTCGAAAATTATAAGTATGTTAAGTGTGATGACATACCAAAAGCAACATTAGTCTATGACACGGGCATGCTTTGTGTTTTGGGTGTTTTTGTCCCTCGGGAGAGTTACAGCTCAGAGACTGGTCCGACTGCGCCTGTACCTACAAAACAACGGAGACTCTAGGTGGTAGGAGCTCCATCTCCGACGATCAAGTTAGATAGCGTAGGAGAATGAAAAAGGTGCAGAAACTAAAGAGGATCTTCTCGGATTCCGAGATTAGGTGTTTCTCTGATGTAAGAGAATGTAGGGTAGGTGTAACAAATTGCAGGTGTTCCTAAAATGGGGATGTCTCCTTATTTATAGGGTCATTGGGGAATGTACCCCTGATTAGGTCATTCTGACCTAAGTTTGTTGGGCTGCGCCAAATTAGGCTTTCTCGGATTTGGGCCCTTGAAGGTTTCCTTTTCTCCCAGATTTTGGGAGTGACACGTGTCAAATAGGGATTGGTCCAATTTGGACTAATCGGGGTATGACACGTGTTACGATCTGGTTGGCCCACGTCGCATGGGTAAAATTGCTTAAAACATTTGCCCCTCACAGATGTGACGTAGCGCGTAACGTGGCATCTATGACACATGTCACTCAACCAAAATAATAATTTTTTTTACTGTGAAATTTTAACTTTTCACATTCCGAAGGAAATTACAAAAATGCCCCTGTATTTACCCCTCTATAAATACATGTTTTACCCCCCTTGTTTTGGACATTTTCAAAAGTTTTTAGAGAGAGAAAGTCAAGAGAAGTCTAGAGAGAGAAACTCTGACCACCTTCTGTGTTAAACACAAACTCTTTCTATTACCCGTCTGCCCCAGCCGGTTTAGCAACTGCTTGTACCTCATACAAGCAAAGTCCGCTTTCGACCCGTCTACAGCAGCTGGTCAACGCTTGACCCTTTCCAGAGCTAGATTCAAAGGTACCGTCTCTACCTCTTTCAGCTCATTCTAAATTTTTCGTTTGTATACTTTCGTTCAAATAAATGGACTAATCACCAACACACACGGCACAGCCTAGGACAGTAATCAGCTGGTCTCTTAGTACGGCTGAGTCTAGGACTAGGGGTGCCGGCTCTGGGTGCATGGAGCAATTTTGTACTTCCCCCCAACCGACCGTCTCTATGTCTGTGCAGGACACAATGGTTAGAACCAAGAAAACAACCATCAGACGGTGAAGAAGAGACGGTACGTTGGAAGTGCCGTCTGATGAGGTTACCCCTGTTGAGGGGGAAGCAAGGCAAACCAGCTCTGGAGAATATTCCCCGTCTGGGGTTCCCAGGACTCCAAGTTATGGGATTTTTGGTGATGAAGATGATGAAGGCGGTGAAGAGGCTGCCTTTAATGCTAGATCTGAGGGAAGCCCATCTACCTCAGGGTCAGACGGTGAAGAGGTTTCCCAAAGAAAAGAAGGGGAGAACCATGCGTCTAAGTCCAGCTCTGAGGACATCAGTGATGACGATGACCTTCCCCCGCTTGAGAACAGCGAAGAGAAAGAGAGACTTAATTGGAAAGAGAAAAGTAATCCGGCTGAGATTCATGTGTCAGCCAAAGACAGGGCTCTGAGGACCATGCGGTGAAGAGGTTTCCCAAAGAAGAGAAGGGGAGAACCATGCGTCTAAGTCCAGCTCTGAGGACATCAGTGATGACGATGACCTTCCCCCGCTTGAGAACAGCGAAGAGAAAGAGAGACTTAATTGGAAAGAGAAAAGTAATCCGGCTGAGATTCATGTGTCAGCCAAAGACAGGGCTGTAATGGAGAAGGACTTAGAGAAATTTAAGCTCAAGCATCACTTAGGAGACGGGTTTGACATCCGGGTTCTGCCTGAGCTAGGGACTATTGCTTGGGAAGATGAACAGCGGAACACCAACCGATACTTTGGTTGTTATGAGGCAGCGTTCCTAGCCGGTCTCCGCTTCCCACTCCATGACGCAATTAAGGCCATTCTCAGGAGGTATGGCCTGGGTGTATGGCAGTTGACCCCAAATTCTTAGGTCAACATATTGGGGTATATAGCTGCTTGTGAATGGCAAGGGCTCCACCCCAGCTAGGAGGCTTTTGCACACATCCACTATCTAAGCCGAAGCCTAGGCGAGTAGATAGCGTGGTACACTCTTACCACTTACCCACAATACCAAATGACCTTCGACAAAGTGTCTAAGTTAGACAACTGGAAGGAGCGCTTCTACTTGGTGTCTTCTTCCAAGATGAGAGAGAAACGTGAGTATAGACGGTATAATAGGAAGCCGGATCTTCTAGGGCAAAAGTGCAAGTTCCCTGCCATCCCGGATAGAGTCGGGTTTCTTTGGGCTTACAACTGATTATCTTTCAACCGGGGAAGCTATACGCGTCCTTAAAAACTAGATTTCTCGGCATGTCTGGTTGAGAGACGAGGCGTTTTTGTCCGCCTGCGGTCTTCGTTCAATGTTTGATAGACGTATGTCTAACTTGTACCGGCTGTGACTATGCTGTGCTCTTGAATTTTATTCATGTATGTTCTAACGGACGTTTTGTTTGCAGAAACGGCCAGAGAGATGGTTTCTGAGGAGAAGACCCCCAAAAGGTCCGCTGCTAAGATCCGCAAGGATAAGGCGGAAAAGCAGAGAAATGAAATTGCTTCCAAGGGTCAGGTATCAACCGTCTGACCTGTTGTTCTGTTTTACTCTTCCAGTAGAGGCGGCTCAGTGCCGGCTGTATGCTCACTAAGTCATGTATCTTGTAGGAGGCTCCCTGCTCTCTTCAAAAGCTCTTCAAACAAAAGACGGATGAGGCGGTTGACAGCCCATCCAAGTCTCGAAAGGTGTCGTCTATTTATACGGCTTCTGAACTGCCGGTTGGGAAGCCCTACATGGCCATTGGGAGGAAGAGCATTAGCCAGCAAGGCTTCGGCCTAGGGATTGACCCAGGCAAGAAGTTTGGCCAGTTTTAGCGCTGTAGACGGACGAGAAGCCTTAGACGGCTGAAAAGCCCAAGGGGGCTCGAAGCTCTGCCCCAGCTGTGGGTGATAACAACCTGCAAATAATTGAGCTAGGTACGGCTAGTCCTTTCAGGTCACCGTTTGAGCTGCCCTGGCATATGCGGGTGAAGTCTTACTCACAGCAGACTTCAGAGGGTTCATCAGGGGGCCTTTTGCAGATAGGTGCCGCTTATGCAGCTTACTCACCCAATCTTGGTTGTGATGTAGATTCCCCCCGATGGCCGAATGTACAGTAGTACGCCAAGTCCATGCTTGGGGCAGTCCCCAAGAAGGAGAGGATGCCATCCCAGGCATTGATACGTTCAATGTTGAATGGATCAGTGCCCTCCTGTCTGAGGTATGACTCCTCAAACCAAATTTGTCAAGTAGTTTCCCGTTTGGGTTTTTAACACTCCGCTTGTGACCATAGGCCTTGCTGAGGGTAGATGGGCTGAAGAGGCCATGGCAGCGCAAGCAGACTGAGGTAAAGCGAGCCAATAAAGCGGTGCAAGACTTCGCAGACGTTGCTCTCTTGTTATTGGCACGAGTCATTCTCAAACAGTAAATCTCATGGCGCAGGGCAGCATTGCCCCTGCGCTCCGGGAGTGAGTCCAAAGCTAGCCGCATGGCCTCCCAGTTTGCCTCTTCATCGTATAACATGACTCGTAGAGTCGACTCATAATGCTCGATGGGCAAGACGGCTTCAGCACCGTAAACCATGAGAAATGGGGTTTCACCGGTTGCCCCTTTTTCAGTTGTCCGGATGGGCCATAGGACATGAATTAATTCTTCAGCCCATAAACCACCGACTCTTTCAATTTTCTTTTTGATACCGTCTGAGATGAGTTTGTTGAAGGCTTCAACTTGGCCGTTTGTTTGGGGTCGGCCGAATGATGCAAAACAATGTGAGATCCCTTGATCTTCCAACCAAGTTTTGAGCTGAGGCGTCTCAAATTGAGGGCCATTATAAAACACCATAGACATAGGTACCCCAAACCCGGTGATAATGTTCTTCCAGATGAAAGAGATGAAATCCTTTGTCTTGATGCCTTTGACCGCTTCTGCCTCAACTCACTTGGTGAAATAATCCACAGTCACCAGAATATAGCATTTTTCGCCTAGTGGAGGTGTATAAGGAAATGTCCATGCCCCATTTAGCAAAATGGGACTGGTTGTGGATTGCCGTCAGGTCAGTAGCCGGACGATGGATCAGCTTGCCAAATCTTTGACACTTGTCACATTTTTAACAAACTCCATGGCATCTGACTCAAGAGTGGGCCAGAAGTAGTGCCGCCTGGCTCTAACGGCCAAGGATCTGCCGCCTATGTGAGAAGCGCAGTATCCCGCATGCAATTATTTGAGAACTTCTTTCCCCTTTTCTAGGGTAACACGCTTCAGTAGAGGTTTCAAAAAACCCGCTTTGAAGAGTTCTCCTTTCCTCATCTCGAAGTTTGCAGCACGCTTCTTCAGTACGGCCGCCTCCTAGGGTGAATCAGGGAGCGTGCCGTATGTCAAATATGCCCGGATGCCATCCATCCAGGTAGAGCTTCAGTAAAGAACTCCAATGGGCTCTTCATTAGATATACTCCTTTTTTCCATAACTTCCCAGAAGACCGACCGAGGCGTTTCACAGGAGGCGGAGGATGCCAATTTTGACAGAGCATCCGCCTGGTTATTCTCTGACCTGGGGACTTGACTTAGATGAAATTCTTCAAGTGTCCTAGCCTCAGCTTTGACCGCCTGCAAGTATTTGATCATAGCCGGATGGGTGGCTTCATACTCCCCATGATATTAGCTAATGACCAATTGAGAATCTGAGCGGGCGTTAATTTTTATTGCCCTTGCCGCCTTACACATACGGATGCCGGCTAGCAGGGCTTCATATTCCGCCTCATTGTTTGAGGCCTGAAACTTGAACCGTAGTGCATATTCATATTTATCCTCTTCCGGAGATTGACAAATTATACCTGCACTATAACCGTTCATAGTAGAGCTCCCGTCTACATGCACCTTCCAGACCTGATCAAGGTTGTCCGGAGCAACCAACCTTGTCATTTCGACAATGAAGTCGGCAAACGCCTGCCCTTCACTGCCTTTCTTGGTTTGTAGGTGATTTCAAGACTTTGCATCTCAATAGCTCATTTGAGCATTCTACCGGATGACTCCAGGGTTGTCATTGGCCGCTTGAGAGGTTGATCTGTATAGATCACCACCGGATGTGCCAAGAAGTACGTTTTCAACTTCTTAACAGCCATGTACAAAGCGAGGCAAAATTTTTCATCCATGGGGCACCGGAGTTCAGCATTTCTGAGAACATGGCTAATGAAATAGACCGGGAGCTAAATGCCGTCTCTCTCAGCAAGGAGGACGGCGCTGAGGATATAATCTGAGACGGCTAGGTACAAGTAGGGCGTCTCCTTTGGCAAAGGGCTAACAAGCTTTGGCAATGAGTGTAAATGTTCTTCTAATTTCTAAAAGGCCGCCTCAGCATCATCTCCCTATTCAAATCTAGTCTTCTTCCTGTTTGCTTGGAAGAAGTAAAGGCATTTGTCACCTGACCGGCTGAGGAATCTCCCAAGCGTAGCCAGACAACCGGTAAGCCTCTGAGCTTCCTTAACAGTGCGGGATGACTTCATGGCAATTACCGCCTGTATCTTCTCGAGGTTAGCCTTTACCCCCCTTGATCAATCAGGAATCCGAGAAACTTCCCACACTCAACACCAAAAACACACTTTTTGGGATTTTACATGACATTATGCCGCCTGAGTGTGGTGAAGGTTTCTCGGAGATCAGCAAGGTGATCCGTCTGAAGCTTGGATTTGACTATCATGTCATCAATATACACCTCTACGTTCCTCCCAATCTGATTAATAAACACTGTATTAATCATCCGTTGGAAAGTAGCCGACGCATTCTTCAAGCTAAACGGCATCACCGTATAACAGAATAACCCCTGATCAGTGACGAAGGCCGTCTTCTCTTGATATTTTTTCCACAGGGGAATCTGATGGAAGCCGGAGTAAGCATCCATAAAACTCATCAAGGCATGCCTGGCTGTAGAGTCCACCAGACTGTCGATCTTTAGAAGCGGGTAATTGTCCTTTAGACATGCCTTGTTCAAGTCAATGTAGTCTACACATATGCGCCAGGTACCATTCGGCTTCTTTACAAGAACCACGTTCGCAACCCAATCAGGAAGATACATGACCGAATGAACCTGGCATCTAACAGCTTCTTGACCTCAGCAGTTGCCGCCTGACTTCTTTCCTCGTCGTGATTTCTTTTCTTTTGCCGGATGGGCTTCTTTTTAGGATCCACGGCGAGTTTGTGGACAGCAAGATCCGGGCTGATGCCTAGCATCTCTTCCACTTCAAAGGCAAAAATGTCTTTGAATTCTTTCAGCAGAAGGTGCAAGTCTACACCCAACCTTTCAAAGGCAGTTGTCCCCACCTTAACAGTTCGCTCTAAACGGATGTCGTCTAGAGGAATATCAATGTGCTCACCAGCCGGCTGGGGACGAAGATCATCTGACCATTCCCCGGTCAGTGATTGATATTTCTTTTCCTTTTTCACCTCCACCAGCTCATCAATTTTTCTTTTCTTTGCGGCTGCTGGAGGGGGTGAATCAGGATCCTTGACATCGTCAAGGTCTATTAGCTCCTTTGGCTATCCGGCTGCAGTAGCCGTTGGTTTGACGTCTGAGAGTTAACACTCCCTGGCCGTCTTTTGATCCCTGTTGAGGGAGCCAACAGAGCCATCATCCTTTTCATACTTGAGAAGCATGAGAGCTGGGATGATGACGGCCTTGCACTCATTCAGAGTGGGTCGGCCAAGAATGATGTTGTAGGCGGTCAACTCTTTAGCCACCAGGAACCGGACGATCATATGTAACCCTTTTCCCTTCTACCCCAGCCGGATGGGTAGATCAATTTGTCCGACTGGGTGCACGACCCCTCCACCAAAGCCAACTAGTGGATGGGAGACGTCGCGCAGGTTGTCCAACTTGTAGCTAAGCTTGGGCAGACACTTGTAGCTGATGAGATCAGAGGAGCTACCCGTGTCTATAAGGATTCGGCCAACCAATTGGTTGGCGACCTTACATTCAATGACGACTGGGTCGTCATGTGGTCAGCGGACTTTGCCCCAATCCTTCTCAGTGATGAGGACATCTTGGAATGTTCCGCTGGTAGACGCCTGTCCATCATCAACCGAGTGAATCATCTTCTTCAGATGATCCTTGGTGCCCCGAAGGGTCAGGCCACCGCATGCGAATCCGCCTGCTATAGTGTAGACCGGATCCTTGTCGGTGTCCAAGCTACTAGTAAGCTTGACAGTCTTAGACGACTTCCCTGGATTCGTCTTAGGAGCCGCTTTGGACTTCAAAACATAGGACTTCAACAAGCCCTTGTTTGCTAGACGGTCTAACGTTCGCTTGAGGCTATAGCAGTCGTTGGTGTCATGGCCTACTTCCTCATGGAAGTGACAGAATTTATTCTTGTTCCGCGACTAAACGGAACACTTCATAGGATTCGGCTTCTCAATGGCCAGCCAGTCCTTCACCTCTGTGACGATGGTGTAGCAGTCTTTATTGAATTCATACCGTGAGACATACAACTTGAATTCTTTCTTTTTCCTTTTGGACGGCTGATCAGGCTCATCAACCACCCAAACTTCTTTTCTCTTTTTTCTCTCTTCAACTTTCTGAGCCGGCTGAGCAGACCGACTATCTTTTTTCTTGTCAGACTTCTTAGAGTCTGATTGATGACCAGACGAGCAGAGGTCGGTGGCTTGAATAAAGCTCTCCACCTCTATCAACGCCTCTTGAAGGGTGAAAACCCTCTTTCGGACAAGGTCGAACTTAAAGGTCGACCTATCCTTCAGACCCTTGAAGAAGTCTGTGTAGGCTACCTCGTTAAACAGCCCCTGGATCTGGATTCTCACTAGATTGAACCGCCTGACATAGGAGCGAAGTCCTTCTCTCTCTCCCTGCCGGATGATGCTCAAGTCAAGACTTGTTTTCTTGGCAGGGATGTTCATTGAGAAGTTGGAGGCAAACAGGAAGGCAAGTTTCCTGAAGCTGTCAATGCACCTGGCTGGCAGGTTGCCGAACCATTGTTGGGCTATGCCCTTCAAGGTAGCCGTGAAGCAGCGACACCACATAGCGTCCTCCAACCCCTGCATGTGCATAAGGTTGGACTAGGCCATGAGGTGGTCCTCAAGGTTGGAGGTACCATCAGAGGCACCAACTAACACATTCTTAACCTTGGCCGGCTGTGCCGCCTCGGTTATCTCCTTGGTGAATGCAGAAGTTTGTTCACCAAGTTTGAGCAGACGGAGCTGCCAGTCCAAAGGTTGGACATTGCATGCCGCCTGACCCCCAAAGAGGGTAGGCTGCATGAAATGAGGAGAATACGGACCATAGATCATAGGGGGTACGTATGGTGCATTCCCAATAATCTGAGGGCCAGAGTGGGCGGTATTACCGCTTGTATGGCTCTCATGTAAGGATTGAGTATTCCTTACGGATGTATTTTTGAAGTTGTCTAGAAAGCTCGAGGTAGAGGCTGACTCAAATAGCTGTTGGTTCCGATTTCGCTCGATGACATGTCGAGCGTCGGTGTAAGTCTTTTTGCTGCCATCCGGCTGAACAGCACGGATGACATTCCTTCCGCCCTTCTGGGCAGAAGGATCTTTGACCAGTCAAGGGCAGGCGTAGTGTTCTCCTTGGGATGTGGAGTACGCTGCCTGTCCCTGACTGACATCTTCCTCGCAGCTCGAGGAGATTTTTTTGCCAGTTGACCCTTGCTGGAGCCAGCCATTTTCTTTTCGATCAGGTCCTTTATCTCATCCTTGAAACTTGTCATGAATTTCATGAGCTCGTCTCTGGTAACTGGGGCTTGACCTCTTGCCGACTAGGTTTCCCTTTCCCGCTTCCTAGGGGGCTTGCTTCCAGGGTATCACCTCATTCCAGGGTATCTCTAGGACTGAGGCGCCTGGAAACGAATGACCCATCTTTGGCCATATAGGTTTCGACCTGAGGATCATCATCCTCCTGGTCTGTAAAGACCTCCGGCTGATGATCCTTGGGGTCAGGAGGCGGTACAGACTCTTGAACCATCTTTAAGGTACTCTCCCCACAGACGGCGCCAAATGTTTTGGGTGTTTTTGTCCCTCGGAAGAGTTACAGCGCAGAGACTAGTCCGACTACACCTGTACCTGCAAAACAACGGAGACTCCGAGTGCTAGGAGCTCCACCTCCGACGATCAAGTTAGAACACGTAGGAGAATGAAAAAGGTGCGGAAAGTAAAGAGGATCTTCTCGGAGTTCCGAGATCAGGTCTTTTCTCTGATGTAAGAGGATGTAAGGTAGGTGTAATAAATTGTAGGTGTCCCTAAAATGGGGAAATCTCCCTATTTATAGAGTCATAGGGTAATGTACCCCTGATTAGGTCATTCTAACCTAAGTCTGTTGGGCTGCGCCGAATTAAGGCTTTTTTAGGATTTGGGCCCTTGAAGGCCGCCTTTTCTCCCAGATTCTGGGAGTGACACGTATCAAATGGGGATTGGTCCAATTTAGAATAATCGGGGTATGACACGTGTCACGATCTGGTTGGCCCACGTGGCATGGGTAAAATTACCCAAAACACTTTGTATCCTGTTCCTATTCAGTCAAACTCAATCAGTTTTCTCATGGCTTGATGTAAGTATTTGGTTCAACAAAATGCTTAGGTATTGTATTTTTAACAACAATATTGACATCCACATGTTTTTCTAATTTGCAGATGTATGAAAAAAAATGATGTCCTATTTCGAAAGTACATGATGTGGAGGTTTGGGACGTAACCTCACCTTCCAATACAAAACTTCCGTCCGGCGTTAGATGTATTTTTACACACTAGTATCTTGGCTGGTAGATTGTGCTTGCATGAATGTAAGTCGGAGTCACTGAGGTTGTAAGAAGAGAATGATTCATTATTAGAGGAAGTTTCTTCTACCAAAGTCATCTTAACATTTAACTTTTATATGTATGTGTTTGAAGCTTCGTCTCAAAGCACTTTATATGTGTAAGGAGGGGATTCCCATCGTAAGGGGTCCTCTCCTTAAATGCCCATGGCCCTTTAAAAGCCTAGGACTTTACACTTGTTAGGGTGCAGTAGGATTTGAATTCCTGACTGTTTGGGGGACCTTGAAATAGAATTGATTCTATCATTACGCTTTTTTGTAAGAAACAAGTTGGGAGTCGCTAATGAGTTTTCGGAAAAACTCATAAACCTTGTTCATGCCTTTCTTCCATGTGGAGTTCATGGAATAATTAGCACGAATCATAAGTTTACCCATGCCCAAATTGGTCTATAAACCAGAAATGAGTTCGAGAGCGAGGGTACTAAAATAACGTTCCCTTTAGAGGGGAATCGTTATCCTAGCCCTAGTGCGGCCTCTACTAGCTCTTCCTTTTTTACAATTTCATCACCAAACAATATATGCAACGCGATACCTAAAACTATGTTAGTTTATTTTATTTACACGTACCAATTCACGTAGGAATTACATCGTAATGTCGTTATTCTTTATTTAATCAAATTCATGAAAAGGACAAGAAAATAAACAATATTCGCCTTGGCTTAAGTGATCAACCAACAATTATTTAATTCAATTCTAATCTTTATTTAATGCACGATACTATGTGGAATTGATTAATTAATTATTTTAAAGGTGTCAAACAACACTAATTAATTAATTAAGGTTCTTTTAAACAAGAAAATAAATGTGATTTAACTAAGTGCTCGGAAATTTACCACTTCTCTTTGCTAGATCTCCGTTTAGAATACTTATGGACTCCTTGTTGGGGAACCGCCATCGTAGTAACAAAATATCAGAAGGGGTGAGTGTTTAGGACAAGAGGGGCTAGGTTGCACAAGTTCACAAGTATTTCGCCAGAGTTTTTTAGGTTATTTTCTGTCTGTTTAAGCCTCGGTTTAAGCTCTTATTTATAGGGAATGATTAGGTTTAGGGTTATGAGCATTCTGCCGCAGAAGGTGTCGCGCGCAACAGGATGAGTTGCGCACGGCATCCCAGCGCAAGTGATTAGGTTGCACTGCTATGGGTAGCGCAACTAATTGTCTTGCGCGCGGCTTTATGGTAAGATTCGATTTTATATTTTTCGTATAATTCTGAATCTTCCGCAGCGCAACTCTGGAGGTTGCGCTGGGTGTCGCGCACAACTGAATTAGCTGCGCGCGGCAGCCCAGCGCGACTGTTTGAGATGCGCACGGCTTTTTCTGCGGCAGCACTAAAATTTAACCTAGGTGCTCCTAAATCCGTCATTATTGGGTTTTAAGCACGGGCTTAAGCCTAATTATGATCGGGTTTAGTTAATTGGACCTTTGTTTTGGCTTTTATCTTTAATTTGGGCTAGTCTTTTGTGTTTTGTGGCATAACCAGTTCTCCATAAGTATTCTTCACTTTTATCCAACACAAAGATGGTTTTATTTATCGTCATTGCACTTCCTGTCAGGACAGGTGGCCAAAAGTAAATGTCTACAGTTAGCCCCCACTTTGATCGAGTCTAGAATAGGCGATGATCAAAGTAGTCAAGGAAATAAATCCGAGACTCATTTTGCGAAGTTCTCTAAGGATAGAGAATCTTTCAGTAATGTTTAAGGATGTCGAAACAATCCTTGGTTCGCTAAGTGTTTGGAACAAGTAGCTATTAAGGCTAGAAAAAGATTTTCCCTAGCCTTAACGCGGTAAAGAATCTAGATTGATCCTTTGCAATTGTAGAACGCTTTTACAAGTAAAGGTGTTCTGGGTGATGTCAAGTCATGAGAAGAGATCGGTTTTAAAAGGATAAAAGGGGAAGATTTCCTTTCAATCGTGTCATCGTTGGTCTAAAGTCCCTCGATATATCATTGAAACTTTAGCCTGACTTTAACAAAGTAAAAAGATGAAAAGGGGTTTTCGGTATTCGAGCCGGGTCCGGTTTTCAAGCCGGATGTCCACAAGATAGAAATACATGGCTCAGGACTGGAGGCGTATATCCAAATCCAGTGAGAGGGAAGAAAGTCAGCAACTCTCTCAGCAGTTTTGTCCACAAGATGAGTACACGTGTCTCAGGACTGGGGGCACGTGACTACATAGGCGCGACATCGTCTCGTCGCATCTTTATACAAGGGGTGATTCGACACCCTAACTGTCCGGTATGTTAGTAAGCGCACTAACTACCGTATTTGCTCCCATTCAAGAAGTGCCTGTTCCTGATGGTTCGGCGTGCCTGTCGACTCGTGAGCTAACGCCTACAATAATTCTCTACCTTTTAGTTCCGAGAGGTAGATCTCGTAAAGCTTGGGCTGATGTGAAATTTTACGCTACACCTACGCCGTACAATTTTGCGCCGTACGATACGCCATTTGCATTTTTACGCTGCATGAAAATGCCTTCCTTTTTGCTTTGGACGTGAAAAAAGAAGAAAACCCGGACATTTGTAACGTTAGTGCAGTAAAATGACAAACCTGTCTATGAGTGCTTTTACGTAAAGCACCACCACGGAACGCCTTAAGGCACTCTTACGAAAAACGTTAAAAACGTATGCTTGGGGAAGGCACAAAGCACGGTGTGCATGCAAGAATGATGCAAAAAACTAACAAAGAAGAAAACAAACTACAATATGCAAAGCAATTTAAAAAGATTTTGATAATTTGCGCGCCATTACATCTAATAACGAGCAAAAACCGTTAAAAAATGATCAAAATCAAGATTCTGGTCATTTTAGTGACCAGTATCTGTGCGAAACTCAGTGGGTCGCGCTGGCCAGGCGCGCGCATCTTTCTGAGTTGCGCTGGTCTGTCACGCACAACTGATTTAGTTGCGCGCGACACTCAGTTCAGCAAAAAGAAAATCGCAAAACGCGATTTTTCATTTCGCTTTCTCTCTCCTTTCTTCATCTATTTTCGCCTCTTTCTCTCTCTAAAGAGCTCGATTTCTTGCGATTTTCAAAGCTAAAGGAAGCAAATTTCGTCCTTAATTCATATTTGCCATAATCCAATGTAAGTTTTCTGTTGTTTTTCGTTTGATTTAGGCTTAATTGGGACGATTTTCGAACCGTTGAACCCTAAATTTCGAATTTGGGGGTTTTCTATTCGATCCATTATTCTTGAAATTGTTTGTTCCATGTTGTTATACTATGTTTGAGGAGTGTTTTGCAACAAATTTTATGAAAAATGGTTAAGTATTAAACCTTGTATGAGCATTTCTTCGTGTGAGTGTGTTTTTTGCAATTCTACTCGAATTTGGTTTGATTTTCTGTTATTTTGTTTGCTCATTTTGGTTATACTTGTCAATTATGTAGCAATTGTATTATTGGAACTAGTTTTGCTTCCATAATTAATATTTTGAAAATTTTGAATCCGAAAAATTGGCATGAAGTGTATACTTAGCCTATTTTTGCCATATTCGAACTTCAAGATTGTTTGGTAGACGATAATTGTGTTTATAATACTGTTATTCGTCTAGAATTCGTTAATTCTTTGAGATTTTGGAATACAATCCCTTGAATACTTAGTTGAAACTGGTATAGAATGACCTTTGTGGGTGTTAGAAGCCCCCATTTACTGAGTTTAACTGTAGGTATCGTAGCCCCCAAGTATGGGTGGCATTCGATTTTCGTGTTTTGCCCTATCGACAGTCGTTATGCTGCTGAAATGGGTCTAGAATACGTATAGTAGTTTAGTTTAGGAAATAAAGTAAACTAATTAAAGAAACTTTATCCATCATAGCACGGACTCGCCTCCATTTGTCGATGCTGAGGAGATCCTAGGTGGTCCGGACGAGGCGGTTCGCCCTCGGAAGAGGATGACCCGTCCTCGAGAGGAGGTTCGAGAGCGACGCGTCGCAGCCGATTGACGTCGCCAGGAGGATGTGGTTTGGGAGGCTCCTCCCAACTGGGACCCTAGGGTCCTTAAGTGGGACCCAGACCATGATGTTTTGATTAGAGGGTGGCGAGGCATCGTGAGTTTTTCGCGCCTTTGTTTCTTTCTCTTTTCCTTTGTTTATCCTTTTTAAACCATAACCGTTTTTCTTTTATTTAGAGTGAGCCTAGCATGCGTTTACACGGCTCTGGTGACCTGCGAGCCCGTTTTGAGAGTTTGCCCGAGGTGGCAAAGGAGATTGTAGCACTTTCTTGGATTGACTCCCAGCTGGCGGCTCTTCGGGATTTATCGAGTCAGCCTGCATCGTCAGCTTTCCTCCGTGGATTGCTCGAGTTTTGGTGGGATTTCACCAACACTTTTCATTTTCCATGGGGAGAGATGACGGTTACCCCCTTCGATTTCTCTATGATTACAGGTTTTCCTTTCGGAGGCGAGCCCGTAGTCATAGAGTTCGTTAAGGGGTCAGACAAGAGACTGCGCGACCTTGTGGAGGATTGTCTTGCGTCGGCCCTTCACGTGTACGCGCAGTCTTGTCCGTACTCGGTTCTTGCCGACGAGTTGTCGGCTGACAAGCTTGATCGGCGGTGTACACCTGAGCAGCTGGCTCGGATATACATTGCTCACGTTCTTTCCGTCACCATCTTGAGTGATCGAGGAGAACGTTTCGCTATTGGGTTACTTATTTGCCTCAGCGATTTGGGGCAAGTAGATGACCTGATTTTGGCGGAGGTGTCGTATGCCCGTATGCTTACAGCTATGGGCAAGGCGACCCGGGTGATGGATTCCACGGCACCTACTGAGGTGCCTCAGATCTCCCTTACGTGGCATGGTCGTATCCTTGAGGTACGTGTTTTAAGCTTCTTTCGGTTATTACTTTTGCTTTTTTCCTTTAGGCTTATCTTTTCTCGGTTTCAGGCTTGGGGATACTCGTACCTGCCATTCTTAGCCCCCAGGGTGCTGGGGGCTGCTCGTTTTCCTATCGGCCATCGATTGGTCGCGATTAAGAAGAGACGAGCCACTTCTGCCGGTGCCTTTCGCCAGAGGATCCTTTCCGCAACTCGTGCGTCGGTGAGTATTCCAACTACATGTGCATTCTTTGATTTTATTTATTATCTGACGATTTTTCATGTGGTTGTGTTTTATAGATCGATCTCCGTCCATGGAGTTTGATCGTCGGAGTCCCTGAGGCTATCCGGTCTGGCATGGTTCGTTGCCGTTTCCGGGCCCTCTATCCGGGACTCTCGGTGCTCCAGAGGATAGAAGCTTGGTTTTTAGGCGAGCGTGTTCTCTGGCAGCTTTCGTCCGAGAAGCCTTTGGTTCCTGCGGATCCTCCGATCCGAATGTTACGTCCGGACTTGCTGTCTATAGAGGATCGAGCTCAGGCAATCCTTGGTTATCCAGCGGAGTAGCTGGTGCTGCCGGTGGTTTCTTATCCGGCTTTTATAGCATCCAGGCTGACTCCTTTTTCGGCTTTTATTCCGGTTAGCACTCTAACTCTCTCTCTTTTTCTTGTTTCTATTTATTTTTCGAAACTTTGACCCTTTTATCGTTTTTTGTCATGTATATTTTAGCGGGTCGAGCTAGGTGGTTGGGTCCCTCCTACAGCGGAGATCACGTATACCGATGCTTTCGGATCGGTAATTCGTGAGACCCTTCCAGCAGCGGAGGATGATGAGGGGATACTGTTTGTACCTGAGACGGTTGAGTCGGTATGTCTTTTGTGTATATGTACTTAAACATTTCTATTTATTTTTTGTTTCATATAAATTTGTTTACTAACTGTCCTTGTATTCTTGGAACAGGTTTTGCGGGAAACCATGAACGACATGGTGAGGACTTTACGTGCTTTCTGAGCTGCTTATCAGAGAGCCCTCATGACTTTATCATGTCGTGATCATCGGATGATCGCGGTAAGTTTTATTTCTTTTCTTTTCAACGAAGTTATTACATTTCATGTATTAATCTTCGTTTTGGATTTTCAAGGATGTGCAGCAACCGTCTAGTAGTCGCCGAGCATCCTGATTCCTTTTGTACACATATTTGTTATTTATTTTAGGAAACAGATGTATATATATATATATTTTTTGCATTGTTGTACATATGACACATTTGTATATATGTCATCATTATTATATTTTTTGTTTCCATGTGTACATTATTATTATTTTTATTATTAAAAGCAAAAAAATTTCGAGGGAGGGAAAGGGTTCCCGACTTACCCCCCTCGAAAAAATAACCAAAACTTGAAAAAAGGAAGGCGAAAAGAAAACAAAAAAGAAGAAAAAAGAGAAAAAAGAAAATAAGAAAATAATAAAAAAGAAAATAAGGAAGTAGGAAAATAATAAAAAAGAAAATAAAAAGAAAAATCAGAAAGTAGGAAAATAATAAAAAAAAAAAAGAAAATAAAAAGAAATAATAAAGTTGGAAAATAATAAAAAAGAGAGAAAATAAGAAAGTATGAAAATAATAAAAAAATAAAATAAAATAAAAAGAAAATAAGAAAGTAGGCAAGAAAAGGGACACAAAGGGTTAAAAGGCAAGTGTATGATTCGTCTTAAGATTTCGTGAAGATTCCGTCATTATGTTAGCCAAAATACGGAAATAAACCCAACTTATATGCTGCGACAGGGGAGACGCGCGCGCGGCTGTCGCGCGCATGTGAATTAGTTGCGCGCGGATGTCGCGTGCAACTCATGAGTTGCGGGTGCCACCTGTTGGTGAACTTTCCTTTAAGCCGAATTTGCCGAAAATTTGCCCTCTTGGATCTATTTAAACGTGGTTTCGTGTAGGCTTTTGATCATCTCGCATTCATTCGCTTAAAATAAGAAACTAAAAAGAATTAATCTCTCTAAATTCTCATTCTCTCTCTTTTTTTTTGAACAATGGTGAAGACCTTTGAACAACGTTTAAAGCAATGGGTCACTTCCCTTTCAACCGAGGACAAACTAGCTTTCAAAATTTACCACCTAGACCCTCTATTAAATTATATGCAACTAGTGATTAACTTTGATTTTCTTCATGCCGCAGTCAACCATTTGGACTCTAACCACCATCTTTTCTTGTTTAAAGGGGACGAAATTGTCCCTCTACCCGGTGAGTTTGAGGCCTTGCTAGGTTTCCCTATAAATACTCTCCTTGTGACTTATTCGCCTACCTTGTCGGATCCCAAACCTATATTCTAAAGATTTTTTGGCTTGTCCGACAATGATATGACCAACATTGGAACTGAAGAAGGCGTGAACTTGATTCAATTTATTGAACATTTTGTCGCCCCCCGTGACAACATGACTAAACAACGCTTTAAAATTCGTGCTTTATGTTATTGTCTTGTTGTTAATTGTTTACTTAGGACAGGCAAAGAATACGAAGATTATTCCATGGTGTCCATAGTAGAGCAAATAGAGGGATGTCATTCACCCGCTCCTTTGGCTTTGGCGGAAACCATTCTATGTTTGAATCGCCTTAGAGGAGACCCTAACGAAAACGGTTTCACGGGAAGTCCACTCCTATTACACGTACGGTTTTTTTCGTCGTTTATCAGCGCAAGTTACGAAGTTGCGCTGGCATGACCAGCGCAATCTTCTGTGCTGCGCGCGGATGGCACGCGCAACTGGTTTTTGATGCGCGCGCCACCTGCTTGTGTATAAATCGCAAACTGATTTTTTTTTCTTTTTCTTTTTTTTTTTTGTAGATTTGGCTCATGGAGCATTTGCGAATTGTTGGTCAGCCTCAAAACCTTGTGGCTAATGGAGTAAGGACGTTCCCTGGACGTCGAATCCTTTATAAGCATAAGAACGAAGAGGAATGGACGTCGTTTTTTTGTCATGGGGTTCCTAACATACGTTTTGTGATTCCTTGGTGGAACATAAATAGTATGGTTGGGAATAGTCTCAATTGCCCTTACATTAGGCTTTTAGGCCTATCTAGTACTACTTATATTTTTCCTTGCGGGGTAATGAGACAATATGGGATGAAACAAATAATTCCCCCGCAAGATTGTGATGCCCCTAAAGATGTGATTTTTAGACCCGAGCGAATTTTTCGTTGGATGGAGTATTGGCCAAGTCTTCTTAGATGGGTAGTACAAAATCCTACTACGAGTATTGCATTATCTTCCTTTTACAAAGCTTGGATGAATGCGGCGGATAAGGGCGAATTAAACAAGGCTCGATCTCAATATCAAGCCGTCACGACTCGCAATCAACCTAAGCCCTTGATGCATTCGGCCACCACTAGTCCTCCCAGTGGCCAAAACAAAGGGGTGAGAAGAAAATTAGACTTCTCATCTCCTAAGGCGCGTTCGAAGGAAACAAAAAGGAAAGCTCCCTCCAAACCTGCACAACGAGGTGTGATAATCAAGGAACCTTCGCAACAAACTCAAAAAAGGACTCTAATGAAATCTTCGGAAAAGGGAAAAAAGGTTGAAAAGACCCCAATTCCCAAATTGAAGAAAAATGTATGGGTCAAGAAGAAGAGCGTAGGAGAAAGCTCTAAGGTTTCTGAAAATACTGCGATGGAAACTACTCCTCCATCGTCCGTGACAATTGAGGACATAGTAAAACCTTAGAGTGTTACAAAGTTTCGCCATTAGTTTTAAATTGAATAAAGTGTAATCACTATGTTTTTTTTTCGTTTATAATCTAGTTCAACAATGTCTCTCTTTTCTTTGAAATTTGAATGAAATAAAATGAGCTTTATATTTTTATATTTTGATACGACTGAATCATAAAGATTGCCTACGTATTCGCATTACGAAATCAGGTCTTTGCGTAGTTCTAATTTTTTTTTATTATGTATTTTCTTATTTTTCTTTAATCTCTTAGGTAGAAATTAAATGAAAAATTGATCAAACCTTGTTTAAAAAGAATTAAATAAAAGTTTAATTTTATATTCCGAGTATATGTTATATTTAAGAAACACCCTCTTTTTGCCGCAAGTAGAAGTCGCAACTTCATTCAAACGTAAAAAAAAATCGGGTTTGCAGTTCGTCATCAGGTGGCGCACGCAAACTCTGTAGTTGCGCGAGCCTGCCGCGCGTAACGAAATCTGTTTCGTGTGACATCCGCGCGCAACTAATTCAGTTGCGCCCAACACTTGTTCTACGAATGTCTCGAATTTTTTTTTTAAATTCTGTATTATTACCCCCCCCCCCAAGTGTGAAGATTTTTTCGTGATGTTCGAAAAAAAAGAACACTTAGAACGGTTTATTATTTAAACACTTAGAACGGTTAGAACAGTTTATTATTTCTAAACTACCCCCCCCCCCCCCAAGTGTTATGTATTTTACCGTGTTATTCGGTAAAATGCATAACACTTAGAATCTTTCCATTGAATGCTAATTAAAATTGGTTGTATGAGTGAACGAGTTTATCCGGATTTCATATGTAATATTTCTTAAGTCGATCAATGTTTATTAATTGGCGAATTTCATCTCCTCCGATATCCATTAATCTGACGGTTCCTCCTGATAGGATTTCAATTACGCGGTAGGGACCTATCCAATTGGGGTTGAATTTCCCTCTTGGATCGGTTGGTGGACCCCTAACCTCCATTAGTACAAAGTCACCTTCTTTTATATTTCTGGGTTTGACTCTTTTATTGAAATGACGCGCAATGCGCCTTTGGTAGACTTGTACGTGATGCAAAGCTCTTAATCGTCGTTCATCAAGGAATAAAAGCTCTTCATACCTCGCTCTTACCCATTCAGCTTCCGGTAGCTTACTTTCAAGTACGATGCGTAGGGACGATATTTCCAGTACGACTAGTTGAACTGCGTCCATTCCGAATACTAAGGAGTATGGAGTTACTCCTATTGATGTTCGTATAGACGTTCTATAACCCTATAATGCGAAGTGTAGTTTATTCGGCCAGTCTTTATAATTTTCTGCCATTTTCTTAATGATGACTGTTATATTTTTATTTGCCGACTCTACAGCTCCATTCATTTGAGGTCTGTATGGGGATGAGTGATGATGTTTACTTTATAACGAGTTAAGAGGGTCTCGACTTCAGCTTTGAATTGAGATCCCTGATCACTAATTAGTTCATGTGGAACTCCATATCTACAAAATATGTTTTGTTCCAGAAACTTTGCGACATGTTTAGAAGTGATATTCATGTAAGAAGCAGCCTCAATCCACTTAGTGAAGTAATCGATGGCTACTAATACGTACTCGTGCCTTCCTGCTCCTGTTGGAGAGATTTTTCCAATTATGTCAATTCCCCAAGTTGAAAAAGGCTAAGGGGAAGTGAGATTCTATAGTTTGGATGGTGGAAGGTGTTGTAAATTAGTGAACATTTGGCACTCTGGACATTTTTTAACATATTGTATGCAATCATGTTCCATAGTGGACCAATAGTACCCTTGCCGTGAAATTATTTTTGAAAGCATTTTACCATTCATGTGAGGTCTACAAACACCTTTGTGAGTATTTTCCATAAAGCGTGTGGCTTCCGGTTGGTCTATACATAATAAACTTTGACCATTAGGTCCTTTTTTGCATAATTGACCATTTAATAGACCATATTGGGCCGCAAGTGTTCGTATGGCTCGTTGGTCTTTCGATGAAGTATTTTCGGGATATGTGTCATGGGTAATATATTGGAGGATATGATCATACCAGGGACTGTCTCCTTTAAAGTCATTTATTTCCTCTATTGCGTTGCAATACGCTGGTTCTTCTCTTCTATCAACGCATAATGGCATCATATTTAAGTGATCTGGAATGTTGATCATTGAGGCTAATTTTTCTAGCGCATCGGCAAATTGATTGTCATCCCTTAGGAGATATTTAAAATCAATATGTTCAAAATGCTCGATGAGTTTCTCTAGGTGTGCTTGGTATATTATCATTGTGGAGTTCTTTATTTTCCATTTTTTTAGTATATGATTTATAATCAAACTAGAATCTCCATATACCTCTAATTTTTTCACACCTATGCTAGCTGCTGCTTCTAATCCAATAATGCACGCTTCACATTTTGCGGCATTATTAGTAACCTTAAAGTCTAGTTTAACAGAGATTGGAGTATGTGCTCCCTCTGGACTTATGAGTAACATTCCTACGCCACATCCTTTCTGATTGGACGCACCGTCGAAGTACATTACCCATTTGTCATCTTGTGTCATGAGAATCTCTTCATCCGGAAGATGAGTAGTTTCTGCACGACTTGTTTGAATTGGATGTTGTGCCAGAAAGTCGAAAATTACTTTTCCTTTCATTGATTTTTCAGGAATATATTTTAACTCAAATTCGGCCAACATCACCAACCACTTAGATATCCTTCCTTGTATAGGTGGTTGTTCAAACAAATACTTTATCGAGTTTTGTTGAGAAATCACATGAGTAGTGTGTGGTAGCATATAATGTCGTAATTTTTTAGTTCCCCACACTAATGCTAGGCTAAATTTTGTTTCATATTGGATGAATTTTTTACTTATGTAATATATTGCATGCTCGACTTTTTCTACCTCTTGTGCTAACATGGCGCTTGTGGCTGTGTCTGTAATTGTAATGTATAGCCTAAGAGGTACTTTGGGTACTGGTGGTGCTAAAATTGGTGGACTTTTGAGATAATCTTTGATTTTCTCAAAGGCCTTTTGGCATTGATCGTCCCATTCATGTTTCTCCTCTTTTTTTAATTTGTTAAATATTAGCTCACAAGTCATAGTCAATTTGTTGATAAATCGACTAATGTATTGTAGTTTGCCAAGGAATCCCCTGATTTCTTTTTTTGTTTGAGGGGGAGGCATGTCAACAATTGCCTTTATTTTAGAGGGATCGATCTCGATGCCACGTGTGCTTACTACGTATCCGAGTAACTTGCTAGAAGTTACTCCGAAGGCTTATTTTTGTGGATTCAATTGCATTTTGTATTCTTTTATGTGAGTGAAAAATTTGCGTAAAGCTTTTATATGTCCCATTCTATCTTTGGACTTTACGATCATATCATCCACATACACTTCTATTTCTTTGTGCCTCATATCATGCAAGAGAGTCGTAGCTATTCTTTGGTACATAGCTCCTGCAGTTTTTAAACCAAATGGCATGACTGTATAGCAATACGTACCCCAAGGGGTAATAAAGCATGTCTTTTCTTCGTCTTCTTTTTCCATTAAAATTTGGTTGTAACCTGCGTATCCATCCATAAAGGATAACATCGCATGTTCAGCCGTGTTATCTACCAATATATCAATATGTGGTAGAGGAAAATCGTCTTTAGGGCTAGCTTTATAAAGGTCCCTAAAGTCGACACACATGCAAACTCGTCCATCCTTTTTAAGGACTGGGACGATGTTCGCTACCCATTCGCGAATAGAACCTGCGTCCAACTGTTTTTGTACTTCTTCCTTTTTTTTTTTAATGCGACATCAGGTTTCATTCGTCAAAGTTTTTGTTTTACTGGTTTAGAGGTAGGGTTCAAGGGAATGGTATGTTCCGCAATTTCCCTATCTATTCTAGGCATGTCCTTGTATGACCAAGCAAACACGTCTTCGAATTCTTTCAGCGTCGATATGAGGGTCGATCGCTCTTCCGGACTTAAAGTTAAACCAATTTTGACTTCTCTTTTA
Source organism: Chenopodium album (assembly GCF_948465745.1). Taxonomy (NCBI): domain Eukaryota; kingdom Viridiplantae; phylum Streptophyta; class Magnoliopsida; order Caryophyllales; family Amaranthaceae; genus Chenopodium; species Chenopodium album. The sequence goes on along the minus strand of NC_137850.1, from coordinate 24,083,458 downwards.
TTTTCGTTAGTTCCTATATTAACTATTTCAGTTTCTTCAACGATAAGGCTCTTTTGTTCTCGTTCATTCATTAGTTCAACCAATTTATTAATGTTATCATCTTCATTAGATTGATTGTTATAGCATTCGAAAGATTCAAGAGAAGGCATATACTCGGAAATAAAGCTCATATTATTAAAATTAAAAGAGAGTACATCAAGAGAAGAATCCTTTTTGGGATCTTCTTCCTTAGAGAACTAGAAAATAATGACTTAGTAATGGCCACAAGGCCTATATTTTCAGCTTCCCTTGAGTCTATAATAGATTCATCGTCCGATTCTTTAAACATCTTCCCTTCGCCTGTGACGATTTTCAGCTTATCGCCTTTGTGATTGGTCCATTTGAAAGATTTCCTCCATCCATGCTCAAAAGTTTCATTTGAAAGGGTGATCAACGAGGTTGGGTCAAAAGCTTCATCTTGAATGGCGTTTTGATTGGTCATTGTAGCGACATGATTTTGCTCTAGTCCAAATAGCAAGTTAAATGCTTGCCCATCATAGCACCCTGGAGTTGGGTGTTTTGATTTAACGATACTAAGATCGTCATCCAAGAAGTAGCAATCATGAAATACTTCAAATCCAGGCATCTTGATTCCTTCCAGAACTAAGGGTTCCGGAAAGTCGTAGCACGGGTAATCTTCTCCCTCCCTAATGAATTGCCCATTAGGGGTTTGTTGATAGGATGGGAGTAAAGTGATTATCCCTTTCTTATTATTGTCTCTACGTGCTTTGTTTTTTGCATCGTGAGACTCCAATTCTTCTTTGGTTGGTTTATATCCCAATCCAAAGGAGAAGCTTTTCTTTGGGATAGGAAGTAAGAGAGATTTCTTCATTCCTATTCCCAAAAGCATCCCGGGAAAGTAACAACTCTTGAGTAAGATGTTGTGTACTATCCGAGTGGAATATGGATCAAGCTTGAATGGTTCTTCAAAGTCTTCTTCCATTTCAATTGTGTAGATTGGCTCCGCGGCGAATCCCCACATGTCCTCTTCATCATTATCATGGTTTATTTCTATGAGTGATTGATCATTTATTGCTATTTTGAGTGAAGAAGCATGTATAGTCATAGGAAGCCCTTGATAGTTCAACCTAATCATTTGATGCAGTGAGGATGGTATTGCACCAAGCTCATGTATCCAAGGACGTCCAAGTAAAAGGTTGAATGTAGGTTTTATATCCATAACATGGAATTCAACCATCTTTTGAATCGGGCCTGTGGTAATTCATGTCATTGAAATTTTCAATGCAATCTAGATTAATCTTATAGGTTGATCACTCCTAGTCTAATTAATCACATTCACAACTATGTCAACCAATTTAATTGCAACAATTCAATCAATCAAGGATCATGAACTAGCAAAAATCATCAATCAAGGATCATCAACTAGCAAAAAACATCAATCAAGCATGCTTCCCCTTTTCCCTAGCAACTAATCTACTCACTAATCATGGTGATATTGAAAAGAAAAACAAATTCAATCACAATCATATTCATTTTAAGTTCAATCAAGAAGAAAATCAATCACTCAACAAATTCTAAAGCAAAGATTGGAATTCAAATCAAACATTCAAGAATTTAAAGGAAATTGCAAATAAAGTAAATTCAAAGGAATCAAATCTCACACACTTTCATTGATGTGAAGAAGAAATCAAAGATCAAGTTGAAATCAAAGATCAAATTCAAGTACAATAAAGTAATCTTAAGCTTCTCTCTCTACTTTCTCTCTCTACTATTTCTGGAAAATAAGTTTCAAGTACAAAATAAGTCGTCCTCCCAAAATGGAAAAGTTTAAGGATATAAATAGAAAATCAAGCGAAGAAGAGCGGGGCGCCTAGTGTGTGCGCACCACCAAGCCGCGCGTGCGCACGCACCACCTATGCTGCGCGCGCGCACCCCTGCTTGGCGCTCGTGGCCTTGCCTCGATCGCTTACTCGATCGATCTCCGCGCTCCCGAGCATCCCTATCATTGGTGCACTCGAGGTGATGCTCGTGGGAAGGGCAGCTCCTTTATCTTCCAAGCATTTGAACACTTCGAGCCAAAGCATTGCTTCCAAGGTTCTCGTGCTCGCGGAGCTAGCTTAAATTGCATGCTTGGATTCCCAAACTTAGCTCCATCAACTTCCTTGAACGTGCTCAAGCTTCCTTCTTGATAATTAAACCTTTGTAAACTCAACACACCTACAAAACAAGTCAAAGAAGAGAGAAAAGATAACCGAGAAATGAATAAAATAGAAAGAAAACCATCAAAAACACACATTTCTCTAAACTTACACACAAACATGAAAAACAATATCATTATGCAAAACCACAACATAGAAGACTAAAAACGAGCATAAAACTACAAAGAAACCTAGCCTAAGAGTGCCATAAATGACACTCATCACATTTTCTTTTCTTTTTAGAATAGATTTTCTCTCATAGAAATGTTTGTGTGCCTTTTGCTAGGTACATCACTTGGTATACTTTGGTGCATTGGTTTGGATCAAGAATCAAGGAAGTTTGACTCCTGTTTTTGCTAGCACATGGAAATCAAGATTCAATGATAGAAGAAATTGCTTTTGAAGGGTTAAATTGGGGTCATTTGCGGGTATTTACACCCAACTAAATCCGGTAATATCTTTCCTTGCTCTTTCTCTAATAATGGTTGATGACTTGTTGGACATGTGTTGGTTTGCTGGATTGATCTCTTTGTTTTCCCCTCCCATGGATTCTATGATTTATATTTGAGCATGTTGTCTCATTTAAGCTTGGGGGAGGGTATTCTATCATGTTTGGTGGGATGTTGATTCATATATGCGATGCACATTTGTATATGCATTTTCATTCTATTTATTTTGAAAAACTCCAAAAAGATTTTTGTTTCTATCAAGGCAAATTTGCAATGTGTTTTGTTTTGTTCTTGCTTTGGACATAATACTTTTGGACTTGCATAGTTGAATTCTTTTCTTCTTAAATGGTAACGGTGTGCATGGTTTGAGAGTATGTTTGATTGACTCTAGGATAAAGTATGCTAAGGTAGTGTCTTTAGAACTTTTGGGACCTTGAAGCCGGATTCTATTTGTTTTTGAAAATTTGCAATTGCTTCCTTTCGGTGAATTTGAAACTAATAGCGAGTTATTGCTACAACCATGTGAGGTTTCATTCTTTTCAAGCCTTAAACATATCTTGCATGAGCGGCACATGGATCCTTGGCTATTGTATGCTTTATCTAGAATTTGACTTTCGTCTCCCAAGATCGCGACCGAGCCATTTAGGAAGGACAAAGGCATCATTTCGGGGTGGTAATTTTTCGATTTGATATTTTCTTTTTCTTTATTTTGGGTTTTCATTTGCCTACTAGCTAACCATTTGATTCATAAACCTTCTTTTTAATCCATATCTTTAGATTTTGAGCCTTTTGTTTCATTCTTGTTCCCATCATTGGTTTTTGTGAAGCATTTGGTCTCTTATGTTGAAGTTTTAGTGGATGAGAATGATTGTTTGGTTCTTATGATGAAAGCAAGTTTGTGTTGTAAATATTGTGTGAATAAAAAGAAAATGCAAAAGTTGAAAAAGCCATCCGTAGTTAAAAAAGGCGAGGACAATTAAATAATGTGAAAAAATGAAAAAAAAAATGAGAAAAAGCAAAGCAAATTCAAATGCTTTGGCAAAAGTGATAAAAATGTGAAAAATGAAAAGCTCAAAAATATTTTGATGTAAGTATCTTTCTCCCTATTTTAAGCACTGAGGACAAAGCTTTGTTCAAGCTTGGGGGGAAGCGTTCTTACGCTTTTTGTATATATGTTTGTTATTTTTGCTTTGAATAAGCTTGGGGGTGTTGGTTTTTTTATTTGGTGATTACTTGGTTTTGGTGTTAAGATTTGACCAATCTTTGCTTCACAATTTAGGTGTACCACCAAATTTGAAATTTTAGCCTACCCTCACCCTTTTCGCCCTTACATTACAACCCTTTCCAAGACCTTTTGACCTTTGTGGTTGACTCACAAGTCGGTGGAGGGAGATGTAGGTCAAACTTATAGAGCGGTGTGCAATAATCGAGATGTCGAGTAGCCTCAAACTTCTTTCTTTTTCCGGTTCCTTCGAGGAACCATTAGGATGCTCATTAAAGGTAGATTTTGAAGCTAATTAGGAGAATGTGCTAAAAAAATATTTTGAGATGAAAGTGAATCGTGTCTTGATGGTTCTCTATGCTTAGCATATCCTATGTTTCAATTAACCGTAGATATCTTGAAACGTGCACTCCCTTACTTGTTTAGGAAGAATTGCATCCATTTATGCTTGTTCATTTGCAAAAGTCCTTTCAAGAACATTTGTTTTCTTTCCTTTTCTTTTTGCTTGTTTTTCGTGCTTTACCTTGTTTGTTTGGTTTGTGAGCGTTATGGGTTAATCTCTTAGGAAACCCTTACAAGAGCATTACTCGTCCTCTAGGGCAATCTAGGGGTTTAAATGGCTTGTCTTTGGTTGCTAAAATTGACTGTGATTCCTACGAAAGTGAGTTAATGTATATTCTCATCCTCTTTAGTTTTCTTGTTTCCTTGTTTGCTTGAATAATGTCATCATTTTCCTTTGGGTTAGATTTTGTTATGCTCGAGGACGAGCAAAAGTTTTGCTTGGGGGAATTTGATGAGCGTCATTTATGGCGCTCAATAGATTAGTTTTCGATTCATTTTTCTATAATTTCTCGTTTTATTTTCTTATAATCTTTCTAGTTTTCTCTTATTTTCCGTCTTTATAGCTCATTGTGGTTTTTCGTTCACTTTTATGAGTTTTCCATGATTTTTGTTCTTAATTAGCTATTTTAGTTTAATTTCTATTCTTTTTGCTTTCTCTCTTACTTTTACTTGATTTCTTGCAAGTGAAGTTTTGAAATCTTGTTTGCCGCTCTCTTACGGATGTTTTCTCATTGATTTTAGGTCCGGAGTGCGCAAATATTTGAAGATTAAAAGGCTTCCCTCCTCGCGGGCATCACCTCGAGAGCGTCGATGAGAAGCATGCTTGTGAGCGCTAGAACTAAAGCAAGAGGCTGAGTGCACGACCATCACTATGGTGCGTGAGCTCAGTAGTGTGCATGACTGGCACACCATATGGTGCGCGCGTGCACACCGTCCTGTGCGCGCGCACACCCCCTTGTGCGTGCGCACCGTGGCTCTCCGTCCCTTTTGTTTTTCTTTGCTATATATACTTGAGGCCTTTCTATTTTTTGAAAAACTTTAGACTAGCTTAGAATTTCTCTCTCATATTTTTAACTTAGGTTGAGAGTTTCTTTCTCTAGATCTATGGTTAGTTTAGGACTAGTTTTAGAGAGAGAAAGTGAGGAATTTCATTGGGGATTTGAGAGATTGAAGATTCAAGGTGACAATTGTATTGAAGATCTCCATAATCAATCAATGAGGATTTCTAACTCTATCTCATTTTATTGCTTTGTTTAAATTCATGTTTGTTTGGTTTGATTCTTGATTATTGTAATTGTTCTTGATATTTTGTTGATTCTTGATTTCTTTAGTTGTTTGTTGATAGATGATGATTCTTAAGTAGTTGTTTAGCTAGGAATTGGGTGAAACTTGTATGACTGATTGATTGTGATTAATTTGGGAATTGTGTTGATTGATTGTTGAGATTAAAGTGATTAATGAAGGTTGCATGTTCTTCTCAAGTTGTTGCAATTGTCGTGATTACTTGTTGATCTCCATTCCTAGTGTTTTATTTGTTTGATTGTTTGTTTGTTAGTTGTTAGTGTTCCTTCTTCACCTTCGACTTCGACCTAGCTTAGGCGCATAATTGAGAGTGCTTGAACATTACCGTTCGTTTGGGTTCGACCCTTGACTTACCTCTATACTCGTATTTAGGTTTGTTAAGTGTTTATAAATTTGTTTGTCAGAGAAGGAAGAGATGAGAGGGAGGAGAGGAAAAGGGATCCTTCTGTGAATGTTTAGTCAAAGTTCCTGGTGAATAGCTAGATTTTGTAAGGAGCGTCAGTAGTTAGAGCTTGACTGCATACCCTTTCTTTCCTAATTGTACCTGCCAAAACAATGCCTTCTCCCCGAGCTATATTCCCTTCTCTTGGAATTTTCCTTCAACTTTTTTATTGGCATAAATAAATTATTGTATGGATTTGTTCCATGCTACCCGCTGATGAGTAACAATTATGTCACTCTTAGGGAGTAATTTTAGAGTCATTTTTAGGCTCGGTTTCTCTTATTTTTTCCTTTTATTCTCTTATTTTCCTTTTAATAAAGTTTCTTTTTGTTTTTGTTATTTTGGCATGTTTTAGTTGTTTTCATGGATTTAATTAGTTTGTGGTTTATTTCTTATTTATTTTTCTTTATTTGCTTGTATAGTTTTGTTTGATTTTATTAGTTTTAGTTTTATTTCTCTTATTTTTATTATAGTTTATTTATTTCTATTTTATTTATTTTATTTTATTTGTCCCATTTCTCCCCTCGATTTGTGTTTTGTGTAGGCGAATGCTCGTGGGTTCGAGGCATGTGCTACAAAGTTCAAATGAAGTGAGTTCAAGTCTCGGTTTGGAGTCAACAATACCCTCAAGCTCCCGCAATCACCTAACACCTTGCTGCCACCATTATCCACCACCCCACCTTTCCCTTATCCTCCACCACAACAAATCCAGCCAATTCCCCTGCTCCCTCTCCTTCACTCACGCAATCACCCTGCTCCCTCTCCTTCACTACTCCCCTGCTCCGGTTCACACCCACCAATTAACCTCACCTTCAGCCACCCAACACAACCCACAATCACCGCCTGACCACCATTTCAGTCCACCGAAAACAGCCGCATAAACCCAATAACACCACCTGCCACCTGCGCAGCAACCCGCCACAATTAAACAACAAATCAGTAGCCTCCCCTGCTCCAATTCGAACAGCAGCAAGCCACCATCTTCTCTACACAGAGCAGCAGCCACCGCAACCAATTGAAACCAAATTCGCAACTGCAGCTACCTAGGAAGCCGCGGGCGCGGCTCTGTCCTTCCACCCCTTGTCTAATTTTCGGTAGATGCCGAGGAGATGCCTGGGAGATGGCGCGGCTCAGACCACCGCGGGTGCGGCCTAGTCTTCCGCGGGCGCAGTCTTCTGGGTGTGAAAAACCGTATCACGAACTTCTCACGTGATAATTAATAAGATCGAGCGGTCAAGATTATTTGCTAAAAATTGCTAATTGTGCTGATTTGATGATGGAAGATTGCGAACGGTGATGATGGTGGTGTAATGAAGTTCAGAGCAGCCACGAAAGAAGAACGGGAATTAGAGGAGGGGTCTGACATTTTAGTTTTTGGGATTTTATTTATTTTGCCTTTTATTTTCTTTTTCTTTTAACTTTCCTTTTCCTACTTTCTTTTTATTTTCTCTTTCTCCTTTGTTTCACCTTTCTTTATTTATTTCCTCTTTTATTTTATTTCCTCTTTTATTTTATTTATTTTCTATTTTCCTAAGATAGTATAAATACCTATTTTAGGGGTAATTAAACAATCAACTATTATTCTATTTTCTTAATTAGCTTTAGGAGAGCTTCTCTCTCTAGGTTTAGATTAGGGTTAGAGTAATTAAGAGAGAGAAAGTGAGGATTTTTCCATTGTTGATCTTGGATTTTGAAGAAGAAGGTTAATCAATCTCTTTGTAGACCTTCAACTTCAATTAATGAACATCTCCTTACTCTTTTCTCTTTATCTTGCTATTTGATTCTTGTTTTAGTTGTTTGTATTGCTTGTTAATCATGATGATGCTTGGTTATTTGTTGATTAATCTTGTTATTAGCATGATTAGTGAGTAATTTCCCCATTAAGGGGATGGTTGTGGTGTAGTTGGATCTTGAGCATGTTCTAGGGTTTGGAATTGATTTATTGTCATTAAAGTCTTTATATGCTTGATATTCTTCAATCTTACTTGCAATATGCATGTTGTTACTTGAATGAGGGTGAATTATTGTTAGAAGATGCGATAGCGGACCTTGCAAGATTCATTTGTATCGATTGTTATTTGATAGCACCTTCTAGTATATGGTTCTAATGGTGACAACATAGAGGCAATGTTAGGAGAAGCCAATTGACTCCGACAGGTGGCTAGATTGGACCTTAGTTCGATATTCAAGCATGTTTAGTTCATTATTAATTCAATCTCTATGCCTTTGCTATGCTTGAGTGGATGTTATTCCTAAACCATTTCCCTTAGTGTTTTATTTCTTGTTTTAGTGTCCTAGGCTTTAGTTTACTTCCCTTTATCACGAACTAGCTTAGTTGTTGATAGCATTTGGTAGTGTTTATCTGTTCCCTATGGTTCGACCCTTTACTTACCTTATACTTGTATTTGGTTCATTTAAGTTATATAAATTTTATTTGATCTAGGGATAGGCATTTGATGACACGTTTATTCCCTTGTCACCCTCTCGTTATTGCAAGTTACCATTGGTTCATAACAAGTCTTAAAGACACTATGCACTTATAGTCCTACGTTGCTTTCAAACTTAAGATTCCTCTTAAGAGCCAATGCTTCAGTTTACTTGAATTGAAATATTACGCGTAACTAAAATTAACCAGCAGACCTCTTTTGACCCATATATGTATAACTCACATTTTAGATCAACACACAGGTTGCAGGAGCTGCTGTGATATTTAAAGTGCAAAGAAGCGCAAAATCAGAAGCTAAAAAGGAGGAGAAACGGCTGCAAGAATTGGAGGTAATGTAAAGAATCACTGTCTACAAATAAACCTTTTTCAGGATGTATTTCCTGCAGACTATGTATCTCTTGATGTCTTTTGGTTGTGAGTCTTTCAGTGACAAATTTGGAATGATTTATGTGCTTGAGCATTCTCCAAATCCTTAGTTAAAGGATTTTCATTTAACTTAATACTTCTCAATGTTGAATTCATCAACATTGAAGTATGGTTCACAATGCAAAGATAACAAATGCAATTTTCAACCTTAATACTCATCATAAAATTTTTGTTCCACAGGGTTGGACCTTGTGGTGTCTTCTTTTATTGTGACTTCTGGCGTAAAAAAAATTATTGTACAGCAATATGTGTACAAACTGTGGGGAGTGTAGAGTATTTTTACCAATAGACTTTCTCTACGTGTGCATACAAGAAATATGCTGTCTAACCCTTGGCTCGTTAACTATAAAAGTCAAAACAGGAGACCATTACCTTGATTATTGTCTGTCTGCTTAGTGCATCTTAATCTATTTGAATACAAAGCAAATTGCAGTTCAGTAATACATCTTAAAGTAGAATTTCATTTTTTTCTGTTCCCACCGTGTTGCACAGAATGTTATTACAGCTTGCTGCTGTTGTTAAGCCAGTGTATGATGCAATTGTTGTTTATGATTGATCAGTAATTGGTTGTTTCTAGCTTGATAAATGTTTTGAGAATTAAAATGTCTGTGCTTGAGATTTTACTTTGTATATAGTGAATAAAACATCAACTTTTCTATAGAATGAACTTGCATTATTTTTTTGTTTCCCATCAATGCACTTCTTTGTTGCAGGTTATTGTCTTGTATTTTATAATTTCAGTCTACAGGTCCATAAATTTTGAAGAATTGTGTTCTGGTGTTTTGAAAATACTTGTATATTTTGCTCTTAAGTTTTGATATTGAGGTGATGTTGTCTTATATGTTATATCTTCTTAGGACTCAACTGGTAAATTTTTCTTATTAAATGGTCAATACAAATTGTCAAGAGTTTTCATTGGTTGCCATGATTATACTTCTAAAATAATATCATTGCAAGTTAGTACTTACATTGGTGTTATCAAACCATTTTGTGTCATGATCTCTTGGACTATTACTGAAATTACTGAACTACCAAAAAAGATTAATAACACTAGTTACATATGGGCAGAAAGCTGAGGTAAAATTACTGTAATTTATTTAGTGCATCAGTTGCAGTCCTTGAAGATCTCAAAGGTTACTAAAATCCAGTCTAAAGGGGATTTTGTTGTGTTCAGCTCTGTATTTTTCTTCTGATGAGCTGAGTGTATTTTATTTAACAATGTTTCAGTCTGGTTCCTGGGAATTTTCTCCATGGAGGAAAGTGGAGAGGACTACAGCCAAGAATGTCAAGATATGAAAGAACTTCAATAGGATGTTGTTACATCACAACCTAAGCCTAAGAAAAAAGGAAGAGGTCCAAACAACAACTCCTATCTTCCTTGAATTTGATGAATTTGGTTTACCTACGGGGGAATGGGAATCTGAATATGGAAAACAAATTGGGACTTGTTACAAAAAAGTTGACATCAATGTTAAGGAATATTCAAAGATGGATAAGGTGGAGCAAAAAAAACCGATGGGAGGATACAAAGGTATAATTGATTTAGATATGCTGAATTTATTGAATCATTGTTAACTTTACCTTGCCGAATAATTTTTTTTGTCGTTTTTTTTTTTTTTTTTTTTTTTTTTTTTTTTTTTTTTTTGTCGCAGCGAAAGTGCCACATTGATGATCCTGAAGGTGTTAAGGAAAAGAACTTTCATGTAGCTGTTGGGTATAGATTTAGGCGGCACAAGTCATGGTTAAATGCTCGCCTTATCACAAAGACCAAAGCTCCTGCCGAAGATTCACTTAGTGTAAAAATGAAGCCATGGGAACTTTATAAGGGTTTCATCTCAGAGCTGCAGTGGAAAGATTTTGAGGCATATTACACATGAAAAGAATTCAAGGTATGTAAATATTAGTGCCACATATCATAATAATGAGATGACTATGAATATAATACTAATATGGTAACTACTTAACAGCTTAAAAGTGAAAGGGGGAAGAAAAATGCAAAAAAAAAAAACAAATATCGACATCACTTAGGGCGAAGAAGCTATGGGTGGGCTCGAGTACACTGGAAAAAGTCAAATAGACTTCCCTCGGTCTCTGAATCATAAACCACAAGCAACACCACTGAATTTAAGTACTACTACGTCATTAAATGAAAGGTTGACGCATGGTTCTCTTGAATGGGTCTTAGCACGTTAAATTATGTTACCCGATGGATCATGGGGTATAGACCCAAAAGACGTAGAAATTGTTGCAATTGCTAAATCAGTAGTAAGTTCTATTCTCGTAGTGTATTTATATTATACAAGCTCTTCAATCACATGTTTTAAATAGTTAACCTTGCATTAACCTTACTATAATTAATCATCATTTTTATCATGTAATTAGAGAACATGAAAAAGAAGTCCTCAGAGACACAAGAAGGAACAAGTTCATGTGAAGAGCGAGGCATTGATGCCCTAACCTTAGCATTAGGGAAAAAGGATAATCGGGGCCATGTCAAAGGACTTGGCAGGTATGGGGTTGGTGTTGGGCTTACTCAAGCATTTGGGAAGAAAGATCGAAAGGCTAAAAGATCAAGCCATAGTAGTTGTTCTTAACTTAATTGGAAGCAATGAAAGATTCATTAAGTCAGGAATTTGAAGCAAAATTTGAAGAAAGGTTGAGTCAACGGGTAGCTGAAGAGATTCAGACTTATCTAGCTAATTTAATTCCTCGCTCAAACTCAACATTGCCACTAATGCCAGCAATTACTGAACTTCAATCGCCCCTCGCAAACAATCTTAATCAAATTACAGCACTACATGTGATACAGGTAAATGTGAAAATTGTTTACAATATATCAAGTACACGTTTTATGAGTTTCTACATCCAAGTTTTGCAAGAAGTTTTTTGTATCTCATAATTTAAATTTCAAATATTAAGATAATATGTCTTCAATATTTAACAATGTAGGTCCTGACTCCATGTTTTCTTCCCTTGAATGATGAGTACAATGAGAACAAAGTGGTCGTGGCAGATGGAACAACACAGCCATGTTTGGACAGGGTTACTCATAACCTTACCATGAACCCAAATCACTATAGAGTTAGTGTGGACAATCCTTACCTCGACTACGCCTTTCTTGATCTACCGATGAAGGCTCCTGATCGTGAAACTAAGTTGGGTAAAGCGGCAGGCTACTTTGTTGAATGGCCCATCCATTTATTGATTTTCAAAGATGAGGTATAATGTTTTCTACATTCAAAAGTTTAAATATGAGTATGTTTAGTGTTGTTTGTTTTACTTAATAATGATTTAACAAATATTAAATTTAAAAGGACATGGGACCACCGATAAAGAAGGCTAAATAAGTAGAAGCCAATGAGAAAGTTGATAGTTGTGGCGTTAAATCAGGCAGTCAACTACTAAAGGCTTTCATCTACTTGACGATAGAATTAATGATAGTTTGAGTGAGTGTTGTGAAATGTTGTATTGGTGCATGAGCTCTGATATTGACAAGTATGATACTGTTACGGTATCATTGAAGGCTCCTTATTTCTATCAAGATGAGGACAAAGAAACTTTTGTTACAGCTACCGACGTATCAGAACTTCTTAGAAGAGCATGGGCTAATGTTTCATTGTTTCATGTCTACATTTTGTAAGCTTTTTATACTTTAATCTTTATGTGTAATTGAAAGATATTTACATATCCATCCTATATGTAAGTAAGCTAATTTTCTTTTGTAGGTACCTAATTCATATGCACATTCCATTTTAAATATAACTGAGATCATATTCCTTTGTCCTCAAAGGATTTCCGTAGCTAAAATCGAGCATGATTATCTCCAAGTTTATGGGTATGTTAAAAAAGCTTTTATGTCCGAACTTGAAACGGAGGATAATCATTACAAATTCATGTTAGCACCATATCTTCAAAGGTATGTCCTACGATAAATGCTTAATTATTTACTATTGTACATGTTTGTGAAAACCATCGTTAATTGGGCCTTGTGTTCGAGTTTGATCCTGCCACTTGTCCTAAAAAGACCCCAATAAAATTGAGATTGACTGATATACTAATGAAGTAAGTGGAGAAAGAACATCATTTTCACATAATAAATTTAAAGGTTATGAAATATGTGGATCATTGGGACATGTTTGCAGAGTAGTTTTTCTTCCTACAGACTAGATCATTGGGACCATATTTTTCAACATCGTCGGGGGCTTTAAAGAGTTCCAAATGTTCCATCAACCAAATTTGGGAAAAAAATATGCTCTGTGACACGGGAGTTACTGTTGTGTCACGGCAAACAATAAACGCGATGCGACAAAATACACTATGACACTCATTTATGGCACTCATTTAGCTTCTTTTAGGATGATTTTTTTATTGCTTTTGTATCTCCTTTATCTCCTTTTTCTCTATTTTTACTCGTAACTCTCTATTTTGCATTTTCTTGAGTTATTTCCTTATTCTCTTGCTTTTCTTAGTATATTTTGCATTTTCTCCTTTACTTGTTTGCTTTTCTTTGAGTTTAGGAGAATGGTGATATTCGAGAAGCTCATTGGCGTTCTCTCGGGGCATACAAAGCCAAGGATGCACCCGGTTCTTCCTCTTGAAGCTCAAAGGTGTTAGAGTGCAAGAGCCAAGTCCTCTAGGCCGCGCTCTCATGCCGCGTGGACATTAAAGTTGGTGTTGAACCCATTGTAAAGGCCTCAAGTCACTTCCTCTCTAACATGTATCATGTGGAATGCATGGGAACATCATCGAGCGCACGAAAGGCATTCTCCCCTACTCCCAAGCGCGGCCACGCGAGAGGGAGGAGCGGCCGCGCAGGCCTTTTCCCCTTGTTCCGTACCCATTTTGTTGCGGCCGCGCTTAGGGATGAGAAGATGCACCAATTTAGGTCTCTTTTGGATGTCTAACTAACTTCTCCTTAGTTAGTTTTACTATATATAGATTTTCTTCATTTCTAAATAGAGCAGGACTTAGAAGAACACTTGCTTTAGAATTGAATTAGATTGTTCTTAGATTTTAGTGAGAGAATCTCAAGTTTTCGGAGATTTTGTTCTTAGATTTTAGAGGGAGAAATTTAGTGTTTGATGATTGTAACATTGTGATCTTCATTCCTCTTTGATATTGATCAAAGTTTTGTAAGAATTCTTTCCTTTTCAATGCAATTTTATATTTGATTTTGATATATTGTTGAATTTCTATTGTTTTGATTGATTTGATTGTTAATATTTGGATTACAATGTTGATGATGAAATTGATGATTACTTTTGTTATGCATTTCAATTTTACCATGAGTAGTGAGTAGTTCCTTTGCTAGGGATGTGGTGAAGCATGTATTAGTGATAATCTATAGCTAATTTGGGGTTTTTTATTAATTTGATGATGTGATTAAATGGGTTGATGAAATTTGTGCATGTGTTTGATTTGAAGAGGAGTAGCTAACCTTGATGATCATGCTAGACTGCATAATAGTTTTCAATGACACAAACAATTGATTTGGAAGCTCTTATTATCAATTGATCTTGATTTGCGATTTTCCTTTGAAGTCATTTCTAGAGACATCTAGCTTGACCCTAGGAAATAGCTCTTTGAGTGATTTTGATTGCAAATATCGTTTTCCCTTGCATTGCTTGATTGATCAAATTCCCGTCAAATTAGCAAGTTTATCATTAGTGCATGTGGATCCTAAATTCCCTAGTGTTTTGATAATTGATTTCCATTTGTTAGCTTTGAATTGATTCAATAGCATAGACCAACCCATCTTTTTAAGATTTCGGAATAGCTTAGCTTAAGACCTTAGCAAATACCGCTTTCCCTTGGGTTGGACCCGGACTTACCCCTATACCTAGGGTTGGGTTTTGATTTATAAATTTAGTTTTGATCGGTTAATCTAGAAATCAACGACCTAGGTTTATCTCGTGTCACCTTCCTAACGGCTTTCCGGTCAGATTTTGCTTCATCGAGACCACGTAGAGTTTCTCCAAGGCAAGTAGGCATAGGGGATCTTTCAGATTCAACATGTTCAAGCACAAAAGCTAGACTAGCTTGTCCTACTCTACCGTTTGCAAATATAAGCTTGCTAAACATGCAAAAAATATAAGCCCTCCTACGATCTGCATGATATGATTCAGAGACAGGACGATTAAAACATAAATTTGTAAGATTTTTTAGATCTACTTCGTTACCACAAACAATTCTATTTAAATCTGGATTTGTCAGATTTAGATGACGCTCAAAATCATGATAATAATATTCACGCAGAGTAGACATTGCAACGAGAACTCTAGCAGCGAAGCCAAAGATATCACGAAATTCCTTCGGCAAAGGACATATTTCATCATAATCGAACTTGAAACAATGGGTTTCCGGACTCTAAAAATCTAAGGCTGCTCTTAGAAAATCATGTTCAATTGCTACGTGCCTCAACGCTAGTAAACCTCTGACATAGAATAATTCTAGCTCTCTTTTCTCTGCATTGGTCAAGGAGTATAACCAATCACGCAATGTATTATCAAAATTTTGAGACATAATTATTGAAATATGAAATTCTAGTTATTTTAAGTTTCGTAATTATGCATATCACGAATTAACTGGTCGTAATTTATAACCAAAAGAGTCCAGAAAAAGTTACCCAGTTGCATGCGCAAAAGCACCAATGCTTTATGTGCGCACTGCGACACGGTAAGGAACACCGTGTCACGGGAAAAGAGCACTGTGGTGCGGCAATATCTACCGTGTCATGGTGGTTACGCGTCATCATTTTTTATCCTTGACCTATTTTTTTCCGGATTTTTCTTTGGTTTTCCCTAACCGCTTATCCTTCATACTCTTTTTTTTTTCGAGTAATAAAATTCTCCCTATATTTTTATTTTATTTTTTATTTTCTTTTGATTTGGGGAAGTTGTAAAACTTGTCCCATTTTATTTTTTATCTCTTTTTATTTTAGGGAAGTTGTAAACTTTATCCCATTGTATTTCTTTTTATTTTGGGGAAGTTGTAAAACTTGTCCCATTTTATTTTTTATTTATTTTGGGAAAGTTGTAAAAAATTTTCCTTTCTTTTTTTCTTTTGGGGAGAAGGTCGTTACCCTCCACTTACGAGAAACTACAGATTTTTTTTCGCGTCGTTAATAAATACACAATCACACACAAACAGTCACAGGCACACACTAACATACACACTAATCGAATAAATAAAGTGTCAAATGCATAAAGTGTGAATAAAATGTACAAAAGTGAGTCATGTTACATAAGTAGTGTCAAAGTACATAATAAAACCCTCCGTAAAAAATCTCCAGATCTAGAAGAACTAGGATTGGTGTCATCATAAGACTGCGAGTAAGGGAATGGCGGACCAAAAGGCCCTCCATCATCCGATTACGAGGAGTATTTTCCCTACTAGTCCCCACGAATCCTATAGAAGACAAAGTCATGGGAGTTCCTGTCCAGCTAGTAAACTGCGTAGGCTGACTCCAAGATGTAGGCATCGTCGGTGGAGGCATCGTCTCAGACCCTGGAACCGAAAATAAGCCTTAATCGACAAGAGTAATGATCAGCCTAAACTCAAGCTGTAAAGGCTGAAATGGCTGGGAAGACGGAGGACGCTGCCACTGGTTCTAAAAGTGCAAGAATGGCTGAGAAGACTGAGGATGCTGCCACTGAGTCTGAAACTCCTGAAATGGCTGAGAAGACCGAGGCTACTGCCATTGGGTCTTAGAATGCCGACAAATCTCAAGGGATCGTCTACGGGGACTTGGCTCCCCCTCGTTTGAGCCTCTATGCCTTGAGCGCGAACGAGACCTCCGTCGCTCCTGAAAGACAAAAAATGAGAAGATATCAGTGGTGTAAGATAAAACAGAATGTAAACATGGAAAAAAACAAGCGAATATACCTCGTAAATATCGTCTGAACCACTCCGACAACTCGCACCGCATCGTAGCTTGATGATGCAATATTTTAGAGCATCAACCAGCTTCATCATGCCAATCATGTCCAAGTGTGTGACCTGAAAGCAAGAAATCAGTAACAAGCGATATTAAGAAAAGTGAAAGCTGTGTCAGAAAGCTTACTGGGTCAAACTCATATGGCACAGACTCCTACACTTGTCTAAAACCCTCTGGTGCATCAGCAATATGGTCCTCGACCATACCAATTGGCCCCGGGTAACGGACAGACTGAGACGGGATCTCAATCCTCCCACTACGACGAGCAGTCGCCTAAAACATGATCGAATAATCAGGTTATTCGACGGTTTAAACAAGGACTACCATAAAAAATTCTCAAGAATCAAACCTCAAGAAGACGGGGTGGAGGAGCCAAGTAAGGAAGCGGGTCTTGTGAATAGTCGTCGTCCATACGCACGAGCTCTCGCCAAGAAAACTGATAGCGCGCTCTTCCACTCACCAGCGCCTCCAACAAGCGTGAGTGCAACATCGACGCAGGCGGAGGAAATGGCACTACGCGTTCTCCAAGTTACAAGACAAGACGTGATGTACCAAAGAAGACGGTACAACACGTCGAGCGCTCCAAAGCCTCGGGAAGGTCAGTCAAGCCAGCCCAAGGTCGATACTAGATCTCGACCGGGACCTGAAAACAAAGCATGTTTCGAAATTGCACGAAACAACAGATCTGCACATCATAGCATGTTTTATAAGATCTACAACAATTATATCATCATTTAAAGTGACAAAACACAACAAGAACAACATGAACACCATTCACGCACAAAGTAGTACCAAAAATGGTGATTTGCTCATTTCTTCACAAAATCATGCAAAATTGGTCTCAAACCGCTCACAAACCAACATATATACATAAAAAAAGCAAAATCATAGCAATAATTTTGACATAAAAGCTAAAAATAAAAAACCCCTAATTTGATTTTTCAAGGGTTTCATGAGAAAATCGTTCGTTTAAAAAAAATTTTGAGACAAAAGGCAGGTAAAATTACATGGATCCTTGTAGGAATTTGAAAATGAGGAACTTTGCAAGAAATTTGAGCAAAAACGATGAAGAATCGAGTGAGGCAAGCTTGAAAAACCGCAGCAGTGCAACTGGAAAACTAGAACAGCAAAAATGAAAATGAAAAGAAGAAGAAACCGTGAATTTAAAAATTTAACGACAACACGTGGGTGCCGTGACACAGTACACCATGCCACGTCATGGTAACAAATGCCGTGTCACGGTGCTCTTCGTCGACATGTAGCAAAACAGAAGGAAAAGGGAGCAGAAATCGAAAAATTCGAGCGCGCGTGACTGTTTCTGCAGAAAAAGAAGCATTGTGTCACAAAAGGAATTGTCGCGTAACGGCAAAAGACGCTGTGTCACGGTAATTTCCCACGTGACGTGGTGTACGCACGTGACCTGCAAACCGAGGATTCTTTCAGCGAATATTCCTGGCATCTTTTGACCAGTTTGAACGAGTTTCCGCAACTTTTTGACAGATATTTTTTCGCCAAAAAACTCGCGGGAAAAAGATATTTAAATTGTACCAAAATTACTATTTTACCCCTAACAAGCATCAAAATCACATTTCCGATATTTTAAGCACCTAATACAATCGAATATATTCGGCTTGAAGGTCTAACAATATACAACCCACGTTCGGGGACAAGCGAACCATTTATAGCCCACGTTCGGGGGTAATCAAACCATCATCATTTTTTTAGTGATCATCTCCAAAAGCAAAGACAAGTTTTTCCTCAAGCATAGAAAATTGTCAGTCGTTGCCACCTCTCAAGGCGAAGAATTCAGCGATTATATCACAACAATCTTCATCTGGTGGATTTCTTTAAGCATAGAAAGCTACCAAAATAATTTGCCATCGATACACTGGTGTTAGAAGCCACGGAACTCATTTGCCATCGATACACTATTGTCAGATGTTATCGAACATATTTGCCACCGATACATTGGTGTTAGAAAACCGTTCTATCCCTTTACTCTTTTATCTGTGGAACTAATGCTAATCTGCAGGTATCGGCATATAAAGAGTGACTTAGGATCGCAGAACGTCTTAAATCATTCTCCGTCCCTATCGACTACTTTGACTATCGTTTTTGAAACTAACGTTTCTACAAACTCAGTCAAAGTGGGGGCTTTTGTAGACACCTAAAAATGTCTCCTCGAAACAAAACCCGATGATGAACAATCTTTCACCGCCATTATTGGTCAAGTCGAGTATTTAATCCTGGGAGTGCTTAAAATCCATATTCAATCCAAAATAGTCATATGGCACTCATATGGTAGCATTTTAGGACGTTTTCCTTCTATTGTATAGGTTTTCTCTTTAAATAATGCTTTAGTTTTGTTCATTTATGCTTTAGTTTCTTTGTTTCTCTTATTTTGTGCTTTCTTGTGAAATAAGGGTATTTTCGTCTTTTCTACTTCACTCGCTTTACTTTCTTTTATTGTAGGCTTTGTTTGGGTCTTCGGATCTACTTTGGAAGGTTCTCTAAGTCTTTTGGACGCTCGGGACAAGACCTCATATCATTCGGTTGGCTAGAGTTCAAGATAATAAGCAAGCTCCTATTATTGGTATTAGCGCTCTCGTGCATCACCATCATCGCATGCCTTGGTCATGAACGCGCAGAAATGAAGTTTTCAAGGCCTCCTTCCTCACTGACATCACATGAGAGCGTCGACTATTGGGATGCATGAGAGCGCTAGGATTAAAGCTTCACGTAAAGAGGCCACGAGCTAGCAACAAGAGGAGCCGCGCCACGAGCATGCAGCAGGGGTGCGCGCGTGCAGACCCCCCTTGTGCGTGCGTGCAGGCCCCACTGTGCGCGCGCACGGGCCTGTTGCGCGTGCGCACCGTGGCTCTCTGTCCCTTTTGTGTTTTCTTTGCTATATATACTTGAGACCTTTCTATTTTTTTAACAACTTTAGACTAGTTTAGAATTTCTCTATCATATTTTAACTTAGGTTGAGAGCTTCTCGCTCTAGATATAGGGTTAGTTTTAGGAGTAGATTTAGAGAGATAAAGTGAGGAATTTCATTGGGGATTTGAGAGATTGAAGATTTAAGGTGACAATTGTATTGAAGATCTCCATAATCAATAAATGAGGATTTCCAACTCTATCTCATTTTATTGCTTTGTTTAATTTCATGTTTGTTTGATTTGATTTTGATGTTTGATCTTGATTAGTGTAATAGTGTCTTCATATTTTGTTGATTCTTGATTTCTTGGTTGTTTGTTGATTAGATGATGATTCTTGAGTAGTTGTTTGGCTAGGGATTGGGTGAAACTTTTTTGATTGATTGATTGTGATTAAGGTTGGAATTGTGTTGATTGATCGTTGAGATTAAAGTGATTTATGAAAGTTTGCATGTGTTAGTTTAATTAGGCCTTGAGAATTATGCTAGATTGCATTGCGATTGCTAATGACACGACCCATTGATTTAGGAATTGCAATTATCGATTGGTTTGGATTATGATTTTCCTTGTCAGTCATTCATAGTGAACCCTAGCTTGACTTATAGGAGATAGCTCTTTGATTCTAATTGATAGCTCTTATCATCAGTCTTCACAACCATTAATTGGCATGTTCTTCCCTAGTTATTGCAATTGTCATGATTACTTGTTGATCCCCATTCCCTAGTGTTTCATTTGTTTGTTTACATGTTTAGTAGTTGTTTAGTGTTATCTCTTTACCCTTGACTTCGACCTAGCTTAGGCATAGATTGGAAATACTTGAACATAGCCGTTCCTAGTGGTACGACCCTTGACTTACCTCCATACTCGTATTTAGGTTTGTAAGTCTCGCCGGTTATGGGGAGAGCTTGGGGATCAAGTTTGGTCCCTCGCCTTTCCCTTGTGGTCCTTACCTAACCCCTCCTTTGGCTATTTAATTTTATTTTTAATTTAAAAATAAAAGGAGAATATTGATTTTACCAACTCTCCCGCATTGATGGGAAAGAGGATTTCACTCATGAGTTTCCCTATAAATACCCAACTTGGGGTATGGGAAAACTCACTTGTGTAAGAGTTAGAAAAGGCATTTACACATGAGAAAAAACCTTTAAACTCATAATTACTCGAGTAGTTTGGTCGGACTTGGTTAACCTCCAAGTAATAGACCTAGTCTGGGTCGTGTTGCGGATGGATACCGTAGGAGGTTTTCGCCCGTTGCGAGACTTAAAGCTTTCTCAAGTAAGAGCTCGGTAGACGAGCGAAGCACGCTTTAAAGGTAATTTCGTCTTTTCTTAATTCTTGTTAATTATGTCTTTTGATTATATTAATTGTGAGTTTGGTCTTGGCTCGGGTTTTATTTTCGCGATGAGTCGGACTCATCAAAACCCAACAACGGTATCGGAGCCTTGCTCATTTTATTTTTATAATCATAATTTTCAAGGTGGTTTTATGGATTTAATTTTTTTGGTTTTATGTTGCTAATTAGATTAGTAGCTCGGTTTTATTAATTTTAATCCCGTTTTAAAGCTGATTTTGGCCCCGAACTCAGATTTTTGCCAAAAAATAGTGATTTTTGGATGGAAAAGGCGTTATGGAAATGTTTTCACCCTTAAAGAATTGTGTTTTAGGCCAAAATCTGACCAGAATTGCCTTTTTCAATAGATTTTTTATTTTGACGAAAAATTTTAAGTCTTTCTAACCTTGAATCTTAATGGCATATTTATGGTGATTATGTATATAGTTCATTCCTTAATGTTTCTGCAATTTTTGACCACTTTAAGCATGGTTACTTGGTAGTAATTGGTGCTTGAAAGATTGGTTAAAATTTTCACATAATTGCAAATCCATTGCATTAAGTGTGAAAAGTTTATTCTTTGAGGCTTCTAAGTACTAAAGATACAATCTTTAATTGTTTTAACTGGTTGGAACTTTGAGTTACTAAATTCCATGAAATTTTGGTTGAATTTTTTATTTAATCATGTATTAAGTTGATTGGAATCATAAAGTTTGAATCTTGTAATAGAAATTTCATTTATCTTCATATTGGAAGATATAATTTTTCAAGGATTCACAAGTTAAAGTTGGAATCTTTATTTGAATTTTATGTTTCAAAATTCCAACTCCCCTTTATTTTGTCAAAATCTCATGATTAATTTAAATTAATTAAATTAATAGTGAGTAATTGCCCTTATTTATTTCATTGCACCAAGTTAAACCAATTTTATTAAAGAATGGTTCTTGGGAATAATTTTGGTTGTGCGCACTTTGATGATTTTTTATTTAAGTTTTACTTGTAATAATTTTTCATTTTTTTTCTCATTGAATCAATTCTAAAATTATTTTGGAATTAATAATTAAGTCACACAAAATTTTCAGGTTAAATCCCGAGAGTGTGGCATGCACACCAAGGCCCCACACCCTCGGCCAGCCAAGCTGCCTAGCAGCCCACATGTGGTTGCCAAGGGATTGGTGTGCTTGGTGCGCGCCATACACCCCTAGCGTGACTGCTGCCTGCTAGCAGCATGGCAAACCCAGCTAGCTAGCAAGCCGCAGCCAGAGCAACGCAGCAGCAGCAAGCTGCTAGCTGTGCGTACTGCTGTGCGCATGCGCTGTGCGTAGGCCAGTTGGGCTATGTGTGCGTGCATGCGTGTTTCAGGGAGTGTGAGCTATGTGTGTGTGCGCATTTTGGTGCGTTGCGAAGGGGCAAGCATCCTTGTGCGTGCTGCCTTGCACCTTGCAACCCGTAGCAAACGCTACTAGGCTCGGCGTAGCTAGTGCTACGTGGGGTGGTGCGGGAGCACGCACCAAGCCTCATTGCCCAAGGGGTTCTAGGCACCCTTGGCTAGCAATGGTGCGCCCTAGCTAGTCTAGGTGCGCGAACCACTTGCATGCGATTGGCTACGTGTTTGCTTATTTTGTCGTTTTATTATTTTAATTAAATTTTTGAGGCTAGGCCTTAGTTTTGAGCAGCATTGGCAAAATTTTATTTTTTGGCAAAATTTTGGGTTTACCGGCTTAATTAATTGGATTAATTAAGATGGATGCGAAATTTAGTGGGAGCTTCAATTTTAATTGCACTAAATTACATAATCGGTTAAACAACTTTGACTAGTTTTGATTAGGCGTGTTAATCGGATTAACGACCTAAATTACTTACTAGTTTACGTGTGTTTGTGCATTGTTACTTGTTTATTGTTGTAAAATGCATGGGCCAGTCACAAATAGTGAATGGATGAATGGAATGTATATTCTCCCACATGTTTTATCAAAATGGCAACTAGTGGGGCCCAATTAGGATAGAAAATACAGACTGCGTTCCGTCTCGTATTTTTGTAAAATCTAAATACGGTCTGGGAACCGTTGAGTATTTTTGTACCTTAATATTTAGATTAGTCCTAATCGTATATACTAGTATTTTCATAATTTTGTTTATGCCTTGAAGACGGAGGTTCTTGGAAGACGAATCCATGAAATTGCAAAAGACGACCCTTGAAGACTTGAAGAGTCAAGGGGTCATGCTAGTTGTCAAATGCATCATTGTTTATGTTTTCGATATATACTTATGATTATATATATATATATATATATGAATGATATGTTAGATGCATGTTTAGGATTTCGAATGTTGCGATGATTAATTAAGTTCACTTAAATTAACCAACATAGAAACCCTAGGTCCCTAAAATATTGAGTAAAATTGCGATTCCAAAACAACACTTATTGAGCTATTGAAAGTAGTGATGGGCTACACCAAAGCGAGGCATCACTATTATTCCCTAGGATACTTAAGGCATACCGGGTATGCAAGTTGGTTTTGGTTATACTCAATGATATGAGTGATGAAGTCCTAACATGTAGTGGCAAAGTGGATAAATTGTTGAGAGAGCATTAGATGTGACGATTTATCCAACCACGAGTGGCTTGGAGCCATTAGCAAAGAGTTTCTTACCTTAGAATATTGAGTGTTAAGACAAGCCAAAGAATGCTTAACTACTCATTGTTTATTTGGATCTTGGAATCGACTTACTCTCACCAAATGGGGACAATTTAATGTGTGAATAAGACGTTTAAATAAGTTTGATTAAAAATGCATGATTTCAATCTTATTTAAGTATTATGAATGGTTTTTCATTTCAAATTCTTTTAATTGTAGAACGATGTCTGCAAATAACTTAAACAACCAATTCTCGTTGCGCTCAATTCTCGACAAGGAGAAGTTGAGTGGGCCAAAGGAATATGTCCTTGATGAGGAAATGCCCGAGACTCCCAATGAGAAGGTGACACAGGCTGCCCTAAACCGATGGCAAATTGCCAATCGGGATGTCAAATGCATCATGTTGGCCACAATGTCTCCCGAGCTTCAAAAGACATTCTTTGAGAAGGAGACATCTTTTGAGATCATTTCTGAGCCGCAGAACATGTTCCAAGAGTAGGCCCGAACTGAAAGGTTTGAAACCTACTGGCAGATTCTTGAGATCAAGCTCAAGAAAGGAGAGCCAGTCAGCCCACATGTACTCAAAATAAAAAGATTATTTGAAAACATGGGAAGGCTTAACGCGGGGTATTCAACCGAGATGGCAATTGACATCATTCTCCACTCGCTGCACAAAGGCTATGATCAGTTCAAGATGAACTATAACATGAATAGCATGGAGAAAACCCTCACCGGGCTTCATGGTATGTTGAAGCAAGCCGAGCAAACGCTCAAGGATGAAGGGAAGCATGATATGCTCATGATAAAAAAGGGCAAGCCGTTCAAATTCTCAGGCAAGAAGAAGAAAGGCTTTAAGGGGAAGGGTAAGAAGAAGACCTTTCCGCCTAAGTCAAAGGCTACAAAGGATAACAAAGAAAAGAAGGTAGTATCTTCTAAATCTGATTCCGAATGCTTCTATTGCTAGAAGAAAGGACATTGGAAGAGAGATTGCCTCAAATTCAAGGAAGATAAGAAGAACAAAACCGTTGCTTCTAGATCAGGTATATTCGTTATACACTTAAACTTCACTAGCTCAACATCATGGGTATTAGATACCGGATGTGGCTCACACCTTTTTTCCAATTCTCAGGGACTAAGGAACATTAGGAAGCTAGCGAAGGGAGAGGTTGAACTCCGGGTCGGCAATGAAGCCAGAATTGCAGCCGTATCCGTAGAAACTCTCATTTTGTCTTTGCCCTCGGGGCTTGTTTTTGAACTTGAAAACTATTTTTATGTTCCCAAAATTACCAAAAACATTATTTCAATCTCGGCGTTAGACGCTAAAGGTTTTGAGTTTCGAGTAAAAGACAATGAATATTCGTTTTATCTCGATAATGTTTTATATGGTATTGCACATTTCTAAAATGGTCTTTATGTGCTTTCTTTAGACAAACAAGTTTATAATGTAAATAATACCGCGAAGAAAGCTAAGACCATGGATTCAAATCAAACGTACTTGTGGCATTGTCGTCTTGGCCACATTAACATCAAACACATCAAGAAACTTGTACAGGAAGGTGTTCTTGACTGATTCGATTTGCAATCATTTGAGAATTGCGAAGGATGTTTATTAGGCAAGATGATTAAGCAGCCATTCTCCAAGTTGGGAGAAAGGGAAGGTGACTTGTTGGGCCTAATACACACCGATGTATGTGGACCAATGAGCTCCACCACAAGAAACGGACACCGATATTTTATCACCTTCACAGACGACTATAGTAGATATGGCTATGTCTACCGTATATTGCATAAATCTGAATCGTTTGAAAAGTTCAAAGAATTTCAGAGTGAAGTTGAAAATCAGCTTGGCAAGAAAATCAAAGCCCTTTGATCAGATCGAGGTGGTGAATACTTGATCCAAGAATTCGATGACCATCTGAAAGAAAAAGGTATACTTTCATAATTGACACTTCCATGAACTCCTCAATGGAACGGAGTATCCGAAAGGAGAAATCGAACCTTGTTGGACATGGTACGATCAACAATGGGTCTTAATGATCTTCCTATCTCTT
The DNA here is from genome assembly GCF_948465745.1 of Chenopodium album. Classification (NCBI taxonomy): domain Eukaryota; kingdom Viridiplantae; phylum Streptophyta; class Magnoliopsida; order Caryophyllales; family Amaranthaceae; genus Chenopodium; species Chenopodium album. The sequence goes on along the minus strand of NC_137850.1, from coordinate 24,057,738 downwards.
TCTGGGGACACGCACTTCTAACTGCGGCATTAACACTGAATCGTGCTCCATCAAAAGCTATAGAAAAGACTTCATACGAGTTATGGACGAAGAAACCTCCTAGGTTGTCTTTTCTAAAGATATGGGGATGCGAAGCATATGTCAAGAAATTGATTTCTAACAAACTTCATCCCAAATCTGACAAGGTTTACTTTGTGGGCTACCCAAAAGAAACCAAAGGGTATTACTTCTACAATAAATCCGAGAACAAAGTGTTTGTTGCTCGCGAAGGTGTCTTTTTGGAGAAGGAGCACCTTTCTAAAATGATATGTGGGAGGAAAATCGAACTCAATGAAGTTCGAGAGGACGAGCAATAATATCAAATTGACAGTCAAAGTGTTCAAACAGCATCTGTTGACGCTAGTCAAAATGTGCAAAGTCAAACCGACAATGTAAATGCTCAGTCCGTTACCCTGCGTAGGTCGTAGAGGCCGAGGTCTCAGCCTGATAGGTAACTTAGTATTGTATTAACCAAGAATCAGGACATCCTGGTGATGGATGGAGATGAATCGGCAACCTACAAGCAAGCGATGGCGAGCATCAACTCTGCTAAAAGGCAAGAGGCCATGAGATTTGAAATGGATTCCATGTTTGAAAATCAAGTCCAGGACTTGGTTGACTTACCCCATGGTTACACACCCATCAAATGTAAGTGAATTTTCAAATTTAAAACCGACAAATATGGAAATGTATTCATTTACAAAGCTAGATTGGTAGAAAAAGGTTACAGGAAAATTCATGGTATTGATTACGATGAAACCTTTTCTCTGTTCGCGATGCTTAAATCCGTTCGGATCCTCCTAGCGATTGCTGCATATTACAACTATGAAATATGGCAAATGGACGTCAAAACCTCCTTCCTCATGGAAGAAACTGTGTACATGACACAGCCTGAAGGTTTTGTCGACCAAAACAATGCTGGGAAAGTGTGTAAACTTAAAATGTCCATCTACGGGCTAAAGTAAGCTAGTAGAAGTTGGAATCTGCGATTCGGTGAAGCCATTAGTAAGTTTGGTTTTATCAAGAATCCAGATGAATCTTGTGTTTACAAAAAGGTCAGTGGGAGTGACATCGCCTTCTTAGTCTTATATGTCGATGACATATTCCTCATTGGAAACAACATTCCGATGTTGGAGTCTGTAAAGACCTGGCTTGGAAAATGCTTTTCAATGAAAGACTTTGGAGACGCTCAGTACATATTGGGTATCAAGATCTATAGGGATAGAATATAAAGGATGATTGGATTGAGCTAGAGTACTTATATTGATAAGGTACTGGCATGATTCAACATGCAAGAGGACAAGAGATCGAGGTCACCTTCCCATGTCACATGGCATAACCCTGAGCAAGAAGCAGTGTCCAAACACACCTGATGAGCGAGAAAGGATGAATCAGATTCCATATGATTTGCTAATTGGATCGATCATGTATGCCATGATATGTACTAGGCCAGATGTATCGTTTGCCTTGAGTACTACGAGCCGATACCAATCAGACCCAGGAGAGTGCGCATTGGACTGCGGCCAAGAATATCCTAAAGCACCTGAAAAGGAACAAGGATAAATTCCTAGTATATGGTGCCACAGAAGAATTAGTTGTTGAAGGTTATACCGACGCAAGCTTCCAGACAGACAGAGACGATTTCAAATCACAATCTGGATATGTGTTCTGTCTAAGTGGAGGAGCGTTTAGTTGGAAGAGTGCCAAGCAAAGCACAACTGCAGATTCTACAACTGAAGCCGAATACTTTGCAGCTGCTGAAGCGGCTAAGGAGGCTATTTTGATTCATAAGTTCGTTGGTGAACTTGATGTTGTACCCTTTATCAAGGGTCCAATAGCCCTCTATTATGACAACAATGGAGCTATTGCTCAGGCCAGAGAGCTAAGGGAACATCAGAAGGTCAAGTCAAGCGGCGATTTCACATGATAAGAGAATGGAAATAAGAGGGTGAAATCAGAATTCGCAAAGTTGGAACGGATGACAATGTTGCCGATCCACTTACTAAACCTTTGCCTCAAGTGAAGTACAACAAGCACGTTGAGGCAATGGAAATCAAGCACGTTGGAGATCGGATTTGATTTCCCTTTTTAGTGTTTTAATTAATTTTGAACATTTTAATGTAAGACATTAAGATGAACTATTTAGGCTTTGGAGTAATTTAAATTTCATGCAATTTTATCAGTCCGTTTTCTATTTCTTGTGCTACAAGGACATGATTGTCATGAATCATTTGCACAGGTATTGGTTTAGAACCATACTGGATCGACCTATGAGAATACTTTAAGAGATTTAAAAATCGTCATAAGTATACTTCTCATTATGGCTATCGAAACCTCTTTCCTCGACCATGAGTATTGTGAGTTCTCTTGTTTGAGCACTAGTCCGTTTTGATGTTAGTCAAACGTCTGCCGTACATAGAGATTATAATGGCAACACTCAAGCGGCTAGGTCCTCTTAGTAAGAGAAGCTACATTACAAGACTGAGAATTTCCCCCTACTAATAATAGGGAAGATATCTTTGTTGTTTACAAGGCCCCTCGAAGAGCGAGACTGTGAAAATGCATGGCCATGCTCGGATGGATTTTAGAAATCATCTGTTTGTTGACAGTCGGACTCGGATATCGAGAAACACTTCTGGACGTAATAAGGATGACAAATAAATCTTACCTTATAGTTCATGAAGAGACATTAAGCGACATGGGAAAAAGGCTATACACTAAAAGCGCACTTGTCCGTAAGGAAAAGTGGGAGATCGACAGGAATGGTGTCCTTCGAACCAGTGTATTATTCCGGTAAAGGGTTCAGAATTATGAGAAAGCTAATTATTCAGTAAGGTCAAGTGATCAGAATGCCTAGGCGGAGGCCGCTTCCGATCAGTAATATTAATGTATAGTTAATATTACAGCTTAATCTTGACTAAACCCTTCAGGTTACACCTAAGCAACTAACGATCCAACACGACAAATTAATTCGGAAGGAATTAATGAGTTGCTCAAGTAATTAATATTTAGACGTCAAAAATTGAACTTGGAGCGTCGTAAGTCGAGTCAAATTTATTAAAGACGAGACGGTAAAATCACTAAATTAATCAACAATTTACCAAAATACCCCTGGCATTGGAATGCCTCGAGAAAACCGAGTGCTAGGGGAAAAATGTGCTTAGAGCACATAACTAGCATGTACCAAGCCACGCACATAGCAGAAGTAGCCCGCATGTACGTGCGTGGCCTACTGTGCTTGTGTGCGGGGCAGCTGTGCTAGGCCGTTGCTCCTAGCGCGCCAAGCACAACGCACCCAGCTAGCAGCATGGCATGCTGGGCTGCGTTTGCTAACACTGGCACAGCAGCATGGCATCTGATGAAGTACAACTCCTATTCTTGGCATACCTAAGGAGTTAGCTTTATGGCATGCTGGGCTGCGTTTATGGCATGAATTCTTGGGACCTAACTCCACCTATTCCGTGATTGTTAGCTCTTCTTTGAGTGAGTGCCAAGCTCAAGAGTTGTGTGATGTCTTGAGAAAGCACCAAGGTGCTATGGGTTATACCATTGATGACCTCAAAGGTATAAGCCTCGCTTTATGTACACATCACATAACCCTTGAGGAGGGTGCTCTACCTTCTATTGAGAGACAATGAAAGCTACACCCTAAAATGGGAGAGGTAGTGAAGAAAGAGATCACCAAACTTTTGGATGCGGGAATTATATACCCCATCTCAAGTTCTAGGTGGGTCTCTCCCGTTCATGTTGTCCCAAATAAAGGAGGCATGACCATCGTCGAGAATGAGAAAGGTGAGCTCATTCCGACGAGGACGGTCACGGGATGGAGGATGTGTATAGACTATAGACGTCTAAACACGTCCACGAAGAAAGATCAATTCCCCCTTCCTTTCATTGATCAAATGCTTGAGAGACTAACGAGGCACAAGTTCTATTGTTTTCTTGATGGTTATTCGGGATTTTTCCAAATCCCTATCCACCTAGACGACCAAGAGAAAACGACCTTCCCTTGTCCATATGGAACATTTGCTTATAGAAGAATGTCGTTTGGCCTTTGTAATGCTCCCACAACATTTCAAAGATGCATGATGAGTATATTTGGAGATATGTTGGAGGAGGAATGACACGAGGAAAATTGGTAGTGGGATATTCGGTCGTTGGACGATCATCCTAAAACCAAACAATATTTCTACCTAAACCAACCTAAGACAAGTCTAGGGTAAGTAGAGGATCGTATCCACAGGGAATGGGTAAGTACACCGAGAGTATGAAACGGTTGCAATCTAGTTCGGTCACAAATTGGGGGTTTTGATTAGATAACTACTATGGAGACAAACACTAGGGGGGAATAGGGATCGACTCCAACCAAACCAACGGATCAAATCAATAGGCAAGCACGAACACAAATTGGGTGATAGAGAGGGCACTCAATGTTACCTTCTTTCGAAGCCACAACACTAAGCATTCCTAAGCCAAACTCAACTAACAAGATAGGCCAACCAAGTCTTAACAATGAGAAGTAGACTACTAACTCGGTTTTGTCTTTCGATCGGTCCAAGAAAGCATTAAGGCACAAACAATTGGGATTTCTCACCTAATTGTTGCAACTAAGACTACCACATCATTCAAACAAGGAACCGTAATCAAGAGGAATTTAGCATAAACATATAAGAATAGGCTCACAACTAGACTTCATCTCTCAATGCAAGCATAGAAGTGAATACATGAGCAATAAGTGGCCATCCAATTACACATGCAATTAACCAATTCTTTAACAATCAATCATCAACCCAAAATGAACATGCAAGCACAATCAACAATCAACCCATGGCTTGGTTGGGTCTTCACCCAACCCCTAGCTAAGAAACTACTCACTAAACATGGTGAGGGACATCAAAACAACAAGTTCTAATCCAAACATTAAGTTAATAAGTTAAGAGGAGTAGTAGGAACAAGGTAGATTGGACATGCAACAACAATTAAACAAGAACAAGAGAGAAATTAACAATTCAAAGTAAATAAAAACTGAAATTAAAGAGCAAGAGATAGAGGAAAGAGATTACTTAAAATGCTTCAAAGTTGAGAAAATGTTGAAAAGAAGAATACAAACTTCAATTAATCTACTTCAATGATTGAGTTGAGAAGTTCTAAGCTAATAAATAAGGGTTGAGAAGAACTAAGGGCCTAAGAAAACTAGAAGGGGAAAGAAGATCCTCAAAACTGAAGCTAAGCGTTCTATTTATATGCCCAAAGATTACATCGTAAAATCCGTCAAAAATTAGGCTTCAGAACAGGAGGAGCGTCCGCTCCATTGAGGAGGAGCGCCCGCTCCTGGGTGTGGAGCGCCCGCTCCTGGGTGTGGAGCGCCCGCTCCTGGGCTCTCTGCACGCCCTCTCCTCTTGCACCAGTTTGAGGCAGAATGTAGCAGTTCAGGTAGGAGCGCCCGCTCCTAAAAGGCTGCACGCCCGCTCCTGCTTAACTTTGCTTCCAAAGAGTATTTCTTCATGCTTATGCTATTAGCCCATTTTTCATCATACCTACAAGCACGAGCACACACATAAAAAGAAACGGGGAAGCCAAAAGATGCAAATTAGCGCAAGAGGAGTTAGAAAAAGGGATTAAAGTAGGGGAAAGAGTACAAAATTGTGTTTTAAAAAGCCATGATAAGTGGACAAATAAAACACTTATCAAATTCCCCCAAGCTAGCCAATTGCTTGTCCCTAAGCAATTCACTTGGCGCAAAAGAAACCAATAGATTAGTCCGCTCAAAGAAAAGCACATGTAAAGATAAAAGAATCCTTAAGCAATAAAAACTCGAGTATGAGGTATATGCCTAAGATCAACCACGGTCATGACTAGCCAAGGCCTAGCTAACCTTCCCGAATGTACTCAACTTTGGTCCATTCAACCAATCTTACCGCGTCCCCAACACAAAGTTCAAATTCCCCCTAATGGTAGTGTCTCATGACTCCTCGAAGGAGCCGGAAGAAAAATAAACAAAAGAAGGTTTAGAACACTTGACATCTCAATGATAAGTACCCTCTCCATATGCTTGTGAACCAACTCCCTCCACCGACTATGGCTTCAACTACTCTACTAACATTACAAGACTCAAGGATTACGGCACAAAGTTAAGGCATAGAGAAAACTAGAAGTGCTTTGCAATTAAAGTCAAGCTAAGATATATAACACTAAGAGCAAACCTAAAGAGGTTTCTAACTTTGACCCAAATTACAAACTATGAATAAACTTGAAACAAAAATGCACCCCCAAGCTTGTTTAATTGCTAGGGTGGTGGCTATTCATCACTTCTTTTTCTTTCTTTCTTTCTCTATTTTTTTTTTTTTTTCTTTTTCTCTTTTTTTTTTTTTTTTTTTTTTTTTCAAACTTGGCATTTACATCACAAACTATTATTTATAACAACTTAGATATTGAACTAATGAAACAAGAATGACATGCCTTAACTTTGTGCGAATGAACAATACATAACAATCTTCATGATCACTAAGAGTAGTTTAGGCCGCGATCTTGGGAGTTAAGACTCAAGTTCTCGATCTAGGTACTAAATCAAAGAGGATCCTTGCCACTCATTCAAAATGTAGTAGGCTTGAAAAATATTACAACCTCACTTTTGGGAACAATGTGGGATCAATTACTACCTTTCGGGGTTCAAATTCCTTCGATATGGGCGACACCTTCTTACCACAATCCTAGACTTTTGGTTTCGTACATTCGGTAAGGTTATTCTCACACTAGCCTAAACTAGCCAATTCTATGTTCAACCAAGGGCATCTAAACCATACTCGAAATTTTATTACCAAAAGAAAGCAAATATCCATCACATGCAATCCAATATCATCATTGAGGACTATTCTAAAAGCAAAAATGTTTTTTTTTTTTTTTTTTTTTTTTTTTAATAAAAAAAAAAGGGTAAAGGGACTAAAAGGAAAATATAAACAAGAAAAGAAGGGAAGGAGTTACCATTGATCTTGATGTAGTAGTGTCTCTTATATACAAGGTGATAAAAGAGTAGTGATTAGTAGCAAAGCAAACAAGGACTATTATGAGTGGATCATACACATACGAGTTAAACAATCATTCCACAATTCATAAATAAACCGTCATTTGCAAAACTAGGACAATTATATCACAAGCTCACTTGAATTCATTTTACCATCAAAGACACTAGTCGAATCATCAAGCCAAATGACTACAAGCAAAGATAATATATACAAAGTCTAAACTAATTAAAGGAAACACAATTTTTTTTTTTTTTTTTTTTTTTTTTTTTTAGAGGAGGGGAAAGAGGTACTAGCTAAAGAATTTGGATTAAGGGAGGAGGAACTAGCTAAAGAAGATTAGGAGAGGGAAGGAGAAGAGGAAGGAAGGAGAAACTAACTAAAGAATTTGGATTAAGGGCTTTGGATTTTTGGGTTTTGGATTTTTGGGAAGGAGAGGAGGCTCATCAACAAATATCATCATCGAAAATGAAGCACATAAACCAAACCAAGCTCATCAAAATGCAAACATTCAACCATTAACTAACCAATCGAGACAAACGGAGCATAATCAAATTAAGCAACAAAACTAGCAACAACAAATCCCAACTCTATGCAAGGCCTAAATACTCCCCCAAGCTAGACATTTGGTCACCGTTTCAATGAAACAAAATAGGCAATGAAGTAACCTCCCCCAAGCTTGGGATTGGCACCGTCCTCGGTGTCCCAAGAAGTGAAAAGGGGCAATGAAACGGTGACTAGAATGCCTAGACCATCTAACTATGTCGGCGTCCCGGCGAATAGTGATAATTGTAGTTAATATCTACATCACTAGAAGTGGTCGGGGCGTCTACATAAGGAGGTAGATCATAGTTGGGGCAAGTGCGGTAATGGCCAAAGTCCGGCATACCTTGCTCACCCCAACCACCATCATAGCCGGGTGGAAACCCGTAATGCCCCCTTAGGGGGGGATCGAGCACCTCCGAAGATGAACTATCTCCACTAACCTCGGGGACATAGTAATAGCTAGGGTCGCCCCTATAATCACTTCCCCCGGGTTGTGTGTAGTCATAAGGGGGAAAGGAGCGAAGCTCCCCAATTGAACTACGCGGGCCTTGCCAAAAAGGGTAGGTGGGTTGGCCATCGTTCCAACCCGCTACCGGCCCTTCTTGAACGGGACGGTTGGGATAGTTGAGGTAAGGGAGAAAGTCTCCCCTCTCAACTTGATGTTGGTAGCTTCTCTCCGCTACAAAACTTTGGTACTCATTTTGTTCAAGAAGTCTTTGATTGGTTAGATTTAATTGGTTGAAAGCATTTTCCACATCAAAGAGAGAAGAGGAGGAAGAGGAACCATCTACCCTAGATCGGGGAATGGAGGATGTACTCATACGACGGGGTATGGGTACATTCTCGCCACCACCGGCCATACCTCGTGGGAGTTGATCACTTGGCACTTGCCACGTGTCCCCCACCGAGTTATTAACCGCCGGATTTGGGAGAGTGCAATAATGCGCCCCATTGACCTTCCAACTATAGCGAAGATTTCGGCCCGGAATTTCACTAAGGAACTTCATATCACTAAGTGCCTTAAGATCAAGCATGTTAGAGCCTTGGACCGGGGTCATTTGGTCTAGAAAAGACCCAAACCCTAACTTCCTCGCGATAATTGAAATCATTCCCCCGCATCTAATCTCTCCGCTCATCTCTCCACTTTCTCTTATTTCAATACATCTCTTGATGAACAAGTATCCCATGTTCACATTCCCTTCCACATTTCCTTCGAATCTTGAAGCTAGAAAGAGGCATTTGATCTCCTCTTTAGTTAGCTTCCCTAAGTCTTGTTTAGAAAAACAAGCATAGCTCATGATTCGCATGAAGATTCGAAGGACGGGGTGGATAATGTGGCTAGCATGGCTAGACCGGGTTGTGAAATTGGGATACCCCGCAATGGTATTCCACCACACTTGCTCCTCATAACTTGAGAAGTAAGTACCATTGGGGTCATAGATTTGGTTGAGGGTGGGCCATTCAAAAATTTCGTTCAATCTCGTCAAAGTTAATGTTTTTTCGACATTGAACATTCTAAATTTTATTTCACATTCTAATGGCTCATCCTCAAGGCTTATGTGCTTCATAGAAACCGATGATAGGAATTCAAGAGTTAGGGAAGAAAAGGTTTCTTCCCCAAGGTCCAAGAAGTCTAGCCAACCGAAGTTTCCGGCTACTCTTCTTATTCCCTCATCGACCCCTAGAAGTCTCATTGAATGTTGATGATAGAAGAATCGGGTTGGAATAATTTTTCGTTTGGAAAGGTCATCGAAAGGCTTTTTAAATCGTTTATCGATTTTTAAAGTTGGTGGTGGGTTAGGGTTTTCTCGTTGTGAAGGGGATGAGGATGTTTGAGGTTCACTTGTTTTCCTTTTCTTAATCCCTCCAATGAATTTCTTCATTTTTTTTCTTTTAGTTCGGAAAAAGGTAATTAGGAAAAATACTCAACAACAAACAACTCCACACACACCCTTAACTTCAAACCCCCTTTAAAAATCCAAATGTACCTGTTCCACAACACAACCAACAATATATTCCAACACAAAAATCCCAACAACAATTCACTTCACTAATTTCACACAAATCACATTCACAAAATCACAATGTTTATGGTTTTTCAATCACAATTTCAACTATTCTAAAAATCATTCACAATTTTCTCTAACAATTCTCCATAAAACATCAATAATTGTTCAATTCCAACCAAACATGCAATCAACTACACAATTTGTATGAAATAAACAATAATTAAGAAAATTTGAAAAAGAAAGTTGAGTAGAGAAGTGGATTATACCAAATAGAGTATGAAAATGCTCTAAAATCCTCCAAGACTACCCAAATTTGCTCCTCCTTCTTCAAGCTTTCACCTTCTTGCTCTTGTTCTTCAATGGAGATTTTGTGGGTTTTCGAATTTTTGACCAAATTTGTGAATTTTTGTGATTTTTAGAAAGAGAATTGGAAGGAGAGTAAGAATTTGTAAATTTTGAGTGAAAAAAATGAAGGATTGATGATGATTTTGATGAGAGAAGGTAGAGAAGATGGGGTTTTTAGAGTGAGAAAGAGGTGGGTAAAGAGGAGAGAGAAGATGAATATGGGTAAATGAGAGGTGGAGAATGAGAGAAGGTAAAAAGAGATAAGGGGAAATCCCCCTTTTTTTACACGGCTGGGATTAGGAGCGGGCGTGCTGGGATTAGGAGCGCCCGCTCCTGCTGTTAGAGGTACTTACTGCCTCGTTTTTGATAGTAGGAGCGGGCGTGCAGGGATTAGGAGCGCCCGCTCCTACTTCTTGGTATCGATTCTGCCATTTTTTTTTTTTTTTTCAAAACTTAAAATTTTTTTTTTTTTTCGAGAGCTGAGTATAGGAGCGGGCGTGCAGGTGTTAGGAGCGCCCGCTCCTACATTTTCTGAAGTTCCTGCCAGATCTTTGATATAGAGGAGCGGGCGTGCACTCCTTCAGGAGCGCCCGCTCCTATAATTTCAAGAGTTCCTGCCCAAATTTGAGTATACAGGAGCGGGCGTGCACTCCTTCAGGAGCGCCCGCTCCTATATTTTCTGGAGTTCCTGCTTTGTTTGCTGCTAGTAGGAGCGGGCGTGCACTCGGGTAGGAGCGCCCGCTCCTATCTGGAGTTTCCAAATTTACATTTTCTTTCTCCGAGCAAATTACCTACAGCAAAACAAAACACTAAACAAAACATTCAAAATGTTAAGTGTTAGTTTAAGCTCTTTCATCTCCCTCTCTCGTTTTTTTTTTTTTTTTTTTTTTTTTTTTTTTTTTTTTTTTTATAGTAAAAGCAAAAATACTCGGGTTGCCTCCCGGGAGCGCTTCTTTAACGTCACTAGCTTGACGCAAATTCGAAAAGTATCCTCAAGGTGGGATAAAGTTCGAAACCAAATTGTCACCATTGTTTTCATTGTTACAACTTGCCATCTTGGGCAAAACCAAATTGTTTTCTTGACTAACACCTACAACAAATTCATTTTTATCATCTCTCTTTGAATCCTTCTTCCTTTTTCTCTTTGACTTTCCCTTCCTCTTCTTCTTGGAAGCCTTGATGTCACCCTCTTCATCCTTGTGAGCGTCGGGCTCACCATCTTCAAGCATAGTCTTGAGGTAAGCAAGCATGGAAATCACCTCATCAAACCTATCCAAACCTTGCTTTGACTCATGGACATTGAAAAGAGGGTTAGTAGCACAAAGCATTCTCAACATATGCAAATCATTATCATTAATAGCATCTAAGGTCATGCAATCTTTCATGGGGGAAGGACATCCTCTCTTAGGGTCAATGGTAAGACAAAATTCATCATCACCCACATTTAATGTGAGTTTTCCTTCCCTAACATCAATGATTGCACCACCCGTTGCTAAGAAAGGCCGACCTAGGATAATAGGGGTGAGGGCATCTTCCGTCATTCCTAGCACAATAAAATCAACGGGAATGGTGAAATTACCTACCTTGAGAGGGACATCCTCAACCTTACCCTTAGGGAATTTGGTGGATCCATCGGCAAGTTGAAGAGTGACATTAGTGGGTACCAAACCACCTATACCAAGCTTCTCATAAACCGAAAAAGGCATCAAACTCACACTAGCTCCTAGATCACATAGGGCATTTTCAAAGGAAATGTTCTTAATTGAGCAAGGAATAGAGAAACTTCCGGGGTCTTTTAGTTTAGTGGGAGAGTGGTTTTTGATAATTGCACTACAATTTTCGGTTAAGCTCACCGTGGTGGACTCACTCATGACAACCATCTCATCCTCACTTGACTTAGACACCTCACATTGTTTTTCTTCTCTAGCCTCCTCATTTTCACTCTCTTTTTGCAAGCTCATGGGTGGAGTTTCATCTATGCTAGTCCCACATCTAGTCATGATTGCCTTACAATGTTCTTCTTGACTAGGTGAAGAGATGCTAGGATTGTTGCTTTTAAGTGCATTAACTAGTTGAGTTAATTGAGTTTCTAGCATCTTATTGTGAACTTGCACTTGCTTAATGGACTCCTCTAAGTCATTGGTTTTCTTGGTTTGAGCATTAACAAATTTTTCCATTGTTGCTTCTAGACTTGACTTAGGAGGGGGAGCTTGAAGTTGGAGAGGAGGTTGAGGGATAGGAGCAAGGGTAGGTCTATTTCCTCCATTAAAACCGGGTGGGTTATGATTAGACGAATATTGACCTCTTTGGTGATACCTATTGTCATTTTGTTGATTAACTTGGTTGTTTGACACATAGTTACCATTACCTTGGTTCCTATAGTTTCCTTGATTATTTTGAACATTTCTTTGGCCACTATATTGACCTTGACCATTTCCTTGGGTTTGGCCCCCTTTCCAACCAAAGTTTGGGTGATGTTTCCATCCCTCATTATAGGTGTTGGAATAAGGGTCATACCTAGGATTGGTTTGACCATTGTTGATTGCATTTACTTGTTCCATGGCAGGGGAAGGGGAACATGCATCATTTAGCAAATAGCATTCCGAAGTCACATGATCATCACTTCCACAAGCATCACAAGACATCATTTGTATTGACATGTTTTCATTCAATGAACTAGACGCATGTGAATTATGACGTGGGGAAGGGGATAGAGAAGAGGATTGCAATTGATCAAACTTAGAAGATAAAGCATCTAATTTTGAATTAATCATGTTTATAGCATTTACCTCATACTTTCCTCCTTTCTTGGAAGTGCTTCTCTCATCGGGGCTCCAATCGGTGTAGTTTTGAACTACATCCTCAATGATCTTTAGTGCCTCCGTGGGTGGCTTGTTCATGATAGGTCCTCCCGATGCTCCATCCAAGAGTATGCGGTCCGATCTCAAGAGTCCTCTATAAAACCCATGGAGCAAGAGCCAATCTTCCATGCCATGGTGGGGGCATTGTTGTTGGTAGCTCTTGAATCTCTCCCAAGCATCATAGAGGGATTCGTCGGGCTCTTGTTGAAAGTTCGAAATCTTGGACCTTAACTCCGCCGTTTTCCCAAGAGGAATGAACCTCCCAAGGAATGCCGAAGTCACCTCATTCCAAGTATTCAATGAGTTTGGAGGCAATCTATCAAGCCAATCACTTGCCTTGCCCGTTAAAGAGAATTTGAACATGCTTAAGAGAATGTACTCCGGAGTCACCCCATTTGCCTTCACGGTGCTACAATACCGTGTGAATTGCTTGAGATGTGCAATGGAATCTTCATGCTTTGCCCCGGAGAATTGATGACCCTCAATCAAGGTGATAAGGGCGGGCCTTATCTCAAAGTTGTTTGCTTCAATAGCGGGAGTAGCAATCCCACTTGCTTCTTGATATGGAGGAGGAACACCAAACTCTCTTAAAGTCTTGTTCGGAGTGGCCATTTCAAATTGGTGAAGAGGTGGAGAAGTTGGAGAATTTGTCCTTGGTGACTCTAATGGAATGGTGTCTCCACTAGACTCACTAGAACTGGAATTATCGGACTCAACTACCACTTGTGCCTCACTTGATGTGGCACCCCTAGCTATCGCCCTCTTTTCTCTTCGATTTCCCTTACTACTTTTTCAAGCTCAAGATTCAACGGCACAAGAGGAAGTGTCCTATTGCTGCGTTTGGGCATAAACAAAGAAGACTAGAAGGGAGATTAGTAGGTTAGTCAAAGAAAACAGAGAAAAATAAAGCTATACAAATGAACTAGTCTCACATATCTCATAAGTAACTCAATGCTTAACGCCATTCCCCAGCAACGGCGCCATTTTGGTAGTGGGATATTCGGTCGTTGGACGATCATCCTAAAACCAAACAATATTTCTACCTAAACCAACCTAAGACAAGTCTAGGGTAAGTAGAGGATCGTATCCACAGGGAATGGGTAAGTACACCGAGAGTATGAAACGGTTGCAATCTAGTTCGGTCACAAATTGGGGGTTTTGATTAGATAACTACTATGGAGACAAACACTAGGGGGAATAGGGATCGACTCCAACCAAACCAACGGATCAAATCAATAGGCAAGCACGAACACAAATTGGGTGATAGAGAGGGCACTCAATGTTACCTTCTTTCGAAGCCACAACACTAAGCATTCCTAAGCCAAACTCAACTAACAAGATAGGCCAACCAAGTCTTAACAATGAGAAGTAGACTACTAACTCGGTTTTGTCTTTCGATCGGTCCAAGAAAGCATTAAGGCACAAACAATTGGGATTTCTCACCTAATTGTTGCAACTAAGACTACCACATCATTCAAACAAGGAACCGTAATCAAGAGGAATTTAGCATAAACATATAAGAATAGGCTCACAACTAGACTTCATCTCTCAATGCAAGCATAGAAGTGAATACATGAGCAATAAGTGGCCATCCAATTACACATGCAATTAACCAATTCTTTAACAATCAATCATCAACCCAAAATGAACATGCAAGCACAATCAACAATCAACCCATGGCTTGGTTGGGTCTTCACCCAACCCCTAGCTAAGAAACTACTCACTAAACATGGTGAGGGACATCAAAACAACAAGTTCTAATCCAAACATTAAGTTAATAAGTTAAGAGGAGTAGTAGGAACAAGGTAGATTGGACATGCAACAACAATTAAACAAGAACAAGAGAGAAATTAACAATTCAAAGTAAATAAAAACTGAAATTAAAGAGCAAGAGATAGAGGAAAGAGATTACTTAAAATGCTTCAAAGTTGAGAAAATGTTGAAAAGAAGAATACAAACTTCAATTAATCTACTTCAATGATTGAGTTGAGAAGTTCTAAGCTAATAAATAAGGGTTGAGAAGAACTAAGGGCCTAAGAAAACTAGAAGGGGAAAGAAGATCCTCAAAACTGAAGCTAAGCGTTCTATTTATATGCCCAAAGATTACATCGTAAAATCCGTCAAAAATTAGGCTTCAGAACAGGAGGAGCGCCCGCTCCATTGAGGAGGAGCGCCCGCTCCTGGGCTCTCTGCACGCCCTCTCCTCTTGCACCAGTTTGAGGCAGAATGTAGCAGTTCAGGTAGGAGCGCCCGCTCCTAAAAGGCTGCACGCCCGCTCCTGCTTAACTTTGCTTCCAAAGAGTATTTCTTCATGCTTATGCTATTAGCCCATTTTTCATCATACCTACAAGCACGAGCACACACATAAAAAGAAACGGGGAAGCCAAAAGATGCAAATTAGCGCAAGAGGAGTTAGAAAAAGGGATTAAAGTAGGGGAAAGAGTACAAAATTATGTTTTAAAAAGCCATGATAAGTGGACAAATAAAACACTTATCAAAAATGTAGGTCGTTCTCTACCCTTTCCTAGAGCCAAAGAAAATTTTTAAACACTTGACCAACCTAATACGAGTATATAGTAAGTCAAGGGTCGAACCCAAGGGAATGAGTAAGTGCAAGCTATAGCCTAGGTCAAGCTACTTCGAAGATTGTGGGATGATGCGTTTGGTAACTAAGGTATCGAGAAAACTAGATAAATCGAGAAATTCAATACTAAACACTAGGGATATAGGTTCCACATGCAAGCTCAATGATTATGCTAATTGAAGGATCACTCAATCAATTCAAACGTTGCAAAGGACAAACAATAGTTGCAATCAAAGGAATTCAAGGGATATCTCCTATAAGCCAAGCTAGGGTTCACTATGAATGGCTAACTAGGAAAATCACAATCAAATTCAATCAATTAAAGCAATTTTCAAATCAAGGGTTCATGTCATTGAAATTTGCAATGCAATCTAGATTAATCTTATAGGTTGATCACTCCTAGTCTAATTAATCACATGCACAACTATGTCAACCAATTTAATTGCACCATTCAAATCAATTTAGCTTCATTTACTAGCAAAAATCATTAATCAAGCACGCTTCCCCTTCTCCCTAGCAACTAATCTACTCACTCAACATGGTGAAATTAAGAAACAAATCAAATTCATATTCATTTAAAAGTAAATCAAGGGAAAGAAATCTTACAAACATTCATTGACTTGAAGAAGGAATTTCAAGGTCAAATTGAAATTTAAGATCAAATTCAAGTACAAGCAAGTAAATCTTAAGCTTCTCTTTCCACTTTCTCTCTCTACTATTTCTGGAAAAATTCTCTCTCTAGTACAAAGTTAAGTCGTCCTCAAAAATAAAGTCAAAAGCTATAAATAGGAAAAATCGAGCGAAAGGGGCCGCACAGGCCATGTGCACGCACAGACCAACCGCGCGCGCGCACAGATTGGTCTGCGCGCATGCACCACTGTGCCACGTGGTGCACTAGGCCTTGGCCCCTTCGCTTGCTTGATCAAACTCCGCGCTCCCGAGCATCCCCATCATCAGTGCACTCAAGATGATGCCCGCGAACAAGGCAGTCCCAAAATGAGCAAATTGACTTGATTATTCACCTACAAAACACAAATAAAACAAAGAGAGAAAGCATAACAAAGTAAAACTAAAACTAAAATTATGAATTATTAACTAAAAATATGAAAAACTCGTAAAAACCAATCGAGAACTAAAGTGAATTATAAAAATGGAAAATCAAATAGAACTAAGAGAATTATATGAAAATGATGAAAGAGAATAAGGAAAATGAACCTAAATCTTATTATTTTGAGTGCCATAAACGACGCTCATCAAGGAAATGGAAGTGTTTATAGATGACTTCTCCGTGGGCGGTGTTTCATTTGGTGCATGTCTTGAAAACCTTGAGAAATTTTTGGAAAGGTGTGAGAAGGTGAACTTGGTTTTGAATTGGGAGAAGTATCACTTTATGTGGAGGAAGGCATAGTCCTTGGCCATAAGATTTCTCACAAGGGGATAGAGGTGGAAAAAGCAAAAATTGAGGTTATTGAGAAGCTTCCACCTTCGGTTAATGTGAAAGGAGTGAGATCTTTCTTAGAACATGCCGGGTTTTATAGAAGATTCATCAAGGATTTCTCGCTCATTGCAAAGCCCATCAATGATCTTCTTCAAAAGGATGCCGAGTTTGTATTTGATGATAAGTGTTTGGAGGCATTTAATAAGTTGAAGAAGGCTCTAATGTCTACTCCTATTGTTCAAGCCCCAAGATGGGATTTACCTTTTAAGTTGATGTGAGATGTTAGTGTTTTGGCAATTGGAGGTGTCTTTTGTCAAAGAGTGGAAAAGAAGCTATATGTGATCTATTATATGTCCAAGACTCTAAATGGTGCTCAAAGGAACTACACCACAACGGAAAAGGAGTTTTTAGCTATTGTTCATGCTTTTGAAAAGTTCCGTTGTTATTTGTTAGGTTCCAAGACCATTATCTTCATGGATCATGCGGCTCTCAAGTACCATTTTGCCAAGAAAGAATCCAAGCCTAGGTTGATTCGATAGGTGCTCGAACTTCAAACTTTTGTTATTGAGATTAGTGATAAGAGAGGAGCAGAAAATGTTGTGGTGGATCATCTATTTCGTCTTGAAGATTCTCAAATTCATGATGATGGTTCTCCAATTGAGGATAGGATGCTTGATGACTTCTTATATGCTATTTGGGAAAAGGAGCTCCCATGGTTCGCCGACTTAGTGAACTTTATTGCATGTGGGGAGTTTCCACCTTCCTTTTCTAAGAATCAATGAAAGAAGCTCAAGAGAGAGGCAAGACACTATGTGTGGGATGATCCCATCTTGTACAAACGAGGAGTGGATGGCTTACTTAGGTGATGTGTTCCAAACGAAGAAGTGCCTAGTGTTTTGAAGATGTGCCACTCGGATCCGAGTGGTGGTCATATGGGTGTTTCTAAAACCGCCACCAAGATTTTTCAAAGCGGTTTATGGTGGCTGCATCTCTTCAAGGATTCATGGGGTTTTGTTAAGACATGCGACCGTTGTCAACGAGTTTTGAATATCTCCAAGAGAAATGAGATGCCTCAACAACCGATTCTTGAATTGGAGGTATTTGATGTTTGGGGAGTTGATTCTATGGGACCATTTTCTTCATCTTTTGGAAATCAATACATTCTTGTTGTAGTGGATTACGTGTCTAAATGGGTTGAGGCCATTGCTTCCCCGACTAATGACCACAAGGTGGTAAAGAAGTTGTTTAAGAAGGTCATTTTTCCAAGGGTTGGTGTTTCAAAGGCGGTGATAAGCGATAATGGTTCTCATTTTATTCACAATGCCTTTCAAAAGATCTTGCAAAAGCATGGAGTTCATCAATGATTTGGCCTTCCATATCATCCTCAAACAAGCGGCCAAGTCGAGGTTTCCAATTGTCAAATCAAGTTAATCCTTGAAAAGACAGTTGCAAGGAATAGGAAGGATTGGTCGGACAAGTTGGATGATGCTCTTTGGGCTTGTAGAACGGCTTTCAAGACACCTATAGGTACCACTTCATACCGCCTAGTCTATGGAAAATCATGCTTTGTGGGAAATCAAGAAGATAAAATTTGATTTGGCAAGTGCGGGGGAGAAAAGGTGGTTAGATCTTCATGAGCTAGAGGAGCTTCGATTTGATGCTTATGAGTGTGCTAGTGTTTACAAAGCTCGTTCCAAGGAAACTCATGATAAGCCTATTGAGAATATAGAGTTTTGTGTTGGTGATAAAGTTCTTCTCTACAATTCGAAAATGAAGTTGTTTCTAGGAAAGCTCACATCAATATGGAGCGGTCCTTACTTGGTTAAAAATGTCTTTCCTAGTGGTGTTGTAGAGGTTTCAATGATGGATTCTTCGTCTCCATTAAGGTCAATGGTTATCGACTCAAGAAGTATTTCGATGGTGCTTTTGTTGGCCTTATTCACATGCTTCTTCTCCGACAACCACCTTAATAGGTGGAGAACGTCAAGCTATGACGTTAAAAAAGCGCTTCTCGGGAGGCAACCCGGTTTTCTAACCCTTTTCTTTTGATTTTTCATTTTTCTATATCTTTTATTTTTGAGAACTTATCTTATTCTTCTTTGTTTTCTTGATTTTAGGTTCCATGAGATTGGACCGATGAAAATTTCCAACAATTTTTGTGTTAATTCAAGGTTTCACGAGGTTTGGTTAAGCTTAGGTGAAGAAGCTTGTTGGGGTTTTATGCTCTCGTGTTTGCATTTTCATTGATTTTCTACTCTTTTTCGAATGCATTTTTAACTATCTCATTAGTGCAAATACGAGAGTATTTTCATGGCCAAAATTTTCTTGCTTGGTGCCACGCATTATAGGCTGCGCGCGCGCACCAAAGGGGTAAGAAATTTAAGCTAATTTTGATGAAATTTGATGGTTTTTGAACCCCCCCCCCCCCCGTACCCCCTTGGTGCGCGCGCACCACTATCCCTGCGCGCGCGCACCAAGAGGGTCAGATTTTTTGCTACATTTTGGTGCGTCGCAAGCTATTTCAGCCCCCCCAAGGCCCTACCTGGTGCACATGTACCACCTGGCTGCTCGCACGCACAAGGTAGGCAGCGTTTGTAGCCTATGTTGTAGCCCCGAACTCGCAGCAAAGCCTCCCATGTCGTCGCTGGTGCACACGCACCAACCCCTCTGTGCGCACGCACCATCGACAGCAGCAGCCAACCCCTTTTTGTGCCCCTTTCATTCTCAAACCCTCCCTTATTCACTCCTTTCTCTTACCCCGACTTCCCTTTCATTCCTCTACTCTTTCTTCACTCTTCAAACCCCTTCAATCTCTTTGAATACTCAAGCACATTCATCCTTTTTATTTTCAATTCATCACAAATTACATTAACCTTATTTCAAATCTTTCTAAAAATAAAAAAAAAAATCAAAAAATTTGGATTTTATTTTCGAAAATTTGGTGCTTCATTCGAAATTTTGAGGGTTTGTTTTGGTGCTTGAATCTTAGCTTTGGGTGTTCTAATTATTCTATATTCATCAATTGTGCAATTTGCATGTAATTCAAAGCTTCATTGAGGTATAATTTCTCACTTTCTAGTCATCTCCTTCCTCATTTTTGAAGCTTGAAACTCTTGTTTTTGCTTTCATGGTAGAACTCCATTGTTGGTTCTCTTAACTTGTAATTTGTGTTGAATGATGTTATTGGATGTTAAATTGAAGCTTTTTCATGATGAATTTGTATACCTTGCTTGAATCCTTGATTCACCATTGTTGGTCATTTTCTCTCTCATGGGTATTCTATATGATAGTTTCATTTCTTTGATAATTCAATGTTTTGGGATTAATTTGCTCATAATGATTCATGATTTGGTCTCTTGTGTCCAATTTTGCCTTTACTTTATGACTAGTTGCTTCAAGCTTATGTCTCAATATTCATGGCATTGTTCATGTGTGACCATTTCTTGTTTCATTTTTAATTGATTAATGTTTGTGCTTGATTTTAGAGAAATTTCTTTTGAATATTCTTGAACAATGATAATTGTACATGAATTGCTCATGAATTGCTTTTCTTCTTGTAGATGGTTCCCATCCAACATAAGAAGCGTACTAGAACAAGTTCAAGCAAAGCTAGGCACATTGTTCCGCCTCCCCCCGAGGTGGTAGAGACATACGGCATTGAATTCTCTAAGGAATTACATTGGGATAGGTTCAAGCAACTATCCAAGCGGAAGCTCAAGTCAACAAGATTCTACGATCAAACAACAACAAAGCTACTTGGAATAGATGATGACGTTCGCTACCTAGCCAAGAACCTCGGTCGCTTAGAGTTCTTGGATTTGAGTGCCCCTACCTATGCTCGGGTGACGTATGAATTTCTATCATCCCTTGAAGTGGTCCGAGAGTCAAGTGGTGACTCTTTGAGAACTTTGACCTTTCAACTTTTCAATAATGATCATCGGTTGTCGGAGTCACAACTTTGTTCTTACTTTCAGTTTCCTTGGGCCGTTGATGAAAACCATCTTGTCTATCCGGCCAATGGAAAAATGACTAGTGACCATGAATATGATGAACTCAGGTGGTGGCGGTGTATCTCTAATGAGCGGAAATATAGCCTCAAACTTCTAAATCCGCATCGATCGCTCATCCGTCCATGAGATACTTTAATCGTATTCTCACTTATGCCCTTTTCTCTTAGGACTCTTTGGGAGCTATCTCCCATGAGGAGCTTTGTTGGCTATGGATTGCCAACCAAGAGTCGCATGAGATCGAGCTTGTTGATTTCACTCAACATTTAATCAACCGATTTTCGGATATCCGAGATAGTTTTTCGCTTTCGGGGAGCATCCAAATTGGAGGAATGATCTTTATCCTCGCTCTTTACCTTAATGATTCATATAAAGATTTGCTATGCGAGCTCCCTCTGATAATTGACCCTAGGGAGAAGAAGCCTTCCCATTTCCTCAATGTCTATGCCCTTGTGAACCAAAAGTTCCTTGATCGTACCAAGAAGCATAATGTTTTCATATGGAAGGTGTCCCGAGTAAAGAATTGGTTCTTGATTCCGAGTAAGGAGGCTACAAATCGTAAGTCAAAGACGGATTCTTTGACTTGTAGACCTCCAAGATGCAACATTGACCCCTGTCTTCGGAAGAAGTCAAATCATACAAGAACCACCTCCAATGATGTTATCTCGATGGATTTCCAAGCTTTTCCCCCGATTAAACAGGGAGGTACTCCTATCCCTCCTTCTACTTCTTCTTTTACAATTGATTTATCCACTATTCATGCCAAGTTAGATTCCATCACTAATGTCTTGTTTTCAATGCCTTTGGGGCGTGATTCTTCTCTTGTCTATGGTTTTCATGCTAATCAATTGTATGACTACCATGTGAGGAAGGGGGAGATTGAACCTTACTTGAACTACCCATATCTCCCTATTCAACAAGAACCTATCCCTCAATGGGAACCCTTTGACCCTATCATGGGTCCTAGACCTTGTTACCCCTATCGTGGGTCCTAGACCTCGTTACCCATATCTCCCATTCGATTTTGGATAATTGATCTCATTTCTTTGAGATAGACCGTGTTAGGTGGGAGGGGAGGTTAAAGGGGAAAGCTCCTATTGAGATGAGTGAGATGGCTAGCTCGGTTCATGTCTTAGAGATCGGTGAGGGGAGTTCTTATTCTACCCTTTACCATAGTGCGGAGTGAGTCTATTGTGGCTACCCCCCTTTCTTATGTGCTTTATATGATGTTCTCTTTACCCTATGTGTTATTAGGTTTGGAGTTTGGGGGGTAGTTCATTCTGAGCTTGGGGTGATTTATGTTTTTTGTGAGTTTCACTGTTTCCCTCCTCGCTATTTTAGAACACTCCTAGTCTCTTTTGCTTCTGGTATTGATATATGTGTATCTCTTGCTTCTCTGGTGATGATGATGATGTATTTCTGCTAATTTCTCTGTCCAGTTCTTGATATTGTTGTTTGTTTTGCTGATCACTGTCTGCTGTGTATCTCTGCTTCTTTGTGATTATGATTCCTGATGATGGTTGTTCGATATCTTGTTTCCTGACTCTGCTTCCGTCTGATGATTCTGCTTCCTGATTTCATTGCTGACCCTATTCCTAATACTATCATATATTACTTTTTCTTTATTTACATACATTTTATCTTTTATATTCTTCTTTTCTTTTGTATTGAAGTTACTAACATTTTTCTTTATATATAGTCTATATTCTTTCTCACCCTGCTTCGTCGCTTATGCTTTGGATATTGATGCTTCATTAAGGTGCTCTCTCACTTTATTTCATGTAGCATAGCTTCGACGCCTGGTGAGATCCTTCTGATCTTCTTTCTATTCTTTTTTCTTAGATGCTTAGTTTAGGTTTAGATTAGGAAAAGTTGAACGGTTCGAGGATGTTTGCTTTCTAACACCTTAGAGTGTTTGGGAACTTTGGCGTTGTAGCCGAATGTTCACTTGTTTGTCGATTGGGACTTATGTTTGTTAGCATGACTTCCTTGTTGCATTTCTACTTCTCTTTTGCTTTTCTATTTCTTATTAAATTTCTTTTTCCTCCTTTTCTATTTTCTTATGTTTTTCTTTTTCTTTTTATTTCCCTTTTCCATTTTCTTCTACTTTCCTTTTTACACTTTGCTTTCTTACATTTTGATATTATGCTTTCCTTAACAAAAAAATAAATAAAAATAAAAAATTAAAAAAAAAGATAAAAAGATAAAAAAAAATTAAAAAACAAGAGAAAAAAAAAGAAAAAAAAAAAGAAGACAAAAAAAAAAGAAAGAAAAGAAGAGTAAAAAAAAATAAAAACCAAAAAGGATTTTGTAAATATGAATAAAATGTTTTTTTAGGCATTGCTTTTCTTTCATAAAATTTTGCTTTTGCTTTGGACTTAGTACCACTTGAGCTTGCACATTGGCTATTATTCATCCTAAAAACAATGGTTTGCACGGTTTGAGAGTATCTTTGGTTGATTCTAGGATAGAGTATGCTAAGTTAGTCCTTTAAGAACTATTGGGACCTTGATACCGGATTCTTTTGTTTTTGAAAACTCGCAATCGTTCCACTTTGGTGAATTTGAAACTTTTACTAAGTTTTTGCCACATCCTTGTGAGGTTTAATTGTTTTTCACACCTTCTACATTTACTTGCATGAGCGGCATGGATCCTTGACTATTGCGGACCTAATCTTGAATCTTGACTCATAATTCTCAAACACGAGACCAAATCATCTAGGGAGGACAAAGACATCTTTTCGGGGTGGTAATTTTTCTTTTCTAGATTAATTTTCTTTATTTTTAGTTCTTGGGTTTGCATTTGCCTACTTGCTAACCATTTGAGCCTTTTTCCCTTCTTTTCAAGCCACATCTTTAGAACTTTGGGCCTTTTGTTTTTTTTATTCCATTTATTTTTGTGAAGCAAATGATCATGTCCTTGGAGATTGTGGTATATGAGTTTGGATATTAGTTCTTATTTGTAAGCAAGCTTGTGTTTTGTATATATTGTATATAATGTCAAGTGAATAAATGAAAGCAAAAGCCGTCCATAGTTAAAAAAGGCAAGGACAATGAATAAAGTGAATATTGGAAAATTGAAAAAATGAAAAAAAAAAAAAAAAAAAAAAAAAAAAAAAAAGCAAAGCAAATTCAAAAAGCTTTGGCGAAAATTGAAAAAAAAAAAGAGTAAACGATGAAAAAGTTGAAAAATATTTTGATGTAAATTTTTCTCCCTATTATAAGCATTGAGGACAATGCTTTGTTCAAGCTTGGGGGGAAGCGTCTTACGCTTTTTGTATATATGATTGTGGTTATAGCTTTGAATAAGCTTGGGGGTGTTAGTTTGTTTTTGTTTGGTGATCTCTTTGTTTTGGTGTTAAGATTTGGCCAATCTTTGCTTCACAACTTAGGTGTACCACCAAATTCTAAATTTTACGCCTACCCTCAACCTTTTGCCTTTACGTTACAACCTTTTGGAAAGACCTTTTGATCTATTGGTTGAGTCATATACCGAGGGAGGGCATTATGAGTTAAAGCCTAAGGAGAGGGGATGCAAAGTCAAGATGTCGAGAAAACCTCAAATCTATTGTTTTTCCGGTTCCTTCGAGGAACTATTGAGACGCTTGCTAAAAGAAGATTTGAAGCTAATTGGGAAAATAAGCTAAAATTTTTTTTAGATGAAGGTGAATTGCGTTTTGGAAGTTCTTTATACTTAGCATGTCCTGTGTTTCAATCAACCCATGATATCTTAGAACGTGCTTACCATTGTTGTTTTACAAAGTTTGATATCCTCTCATGTTTTGATCATGTGCAAAAGTTCGTTGTATAAGCTCTTTTTTTTTTTTTCTTTTCAAGGTTTTAATTCTCTCATTTCTCCTTTTATGTTTTTCCTCCTTTTAATAAAGAGTTATGGGTTAACCTCTTAGGAAACCCTTACGAGAGCATTACTCGTCCTCTAGGGCGATCTAGAGGTTTAAATGGCTCGTCAATTGTTGCTAAAATTGACCGTGATTCCTACAAAAGTGAGTTTGTGTATATTCTCTTATTCTCTAGTCTTTTTCATTTCTTGCTTGCTTAATTAATGTCATCATTTTCCTTTATGCTTGATTTTGCTTTGCTCGAGGACGAGCAAAGGTTTGCTCGAGGACGAGCAAAGGTTTAGCTTGGGGGAATTTGATGAGTGTCATTTATGGCACTCTTAGGCTAGGTTTTCTTTATAGTATTATTCTCATTTTTAGTCCTTTTTACCGTGTTTTACATAATAATTCTTGCTTTGCGTGTTTGTGAGTAACTTTACAGAAATGCAGGCTTTTAATGGTTTTCTTGTTATTTTATTCATTTCTCGACTATTTCTCTCGATTCTTTTTTTCCTTGATTTGTTTTGTAGGTATGTTGAGTTTCCCGAGGTATTATCACCAAGGAGAAAGCTCGAGCGCATTCAAGAAATTTGATGGAGCAAATTTCGGGTTTCCAAAAGTGCAATTCAAGCTAGCTCCGGGAGCTCGAGGGCCTTGGAAGTTATGCTTTGGCTTGAGGCATTCTAATGCTTGGAAGATAAAGGAGCTGCCCTTCTCGCGAGCATCGCCTCGAGTGCACCAATGATAAGGATGCTCGGGAGCGCGGAGATTGATCGAGCAAGTGAAGGAGGCAAGGCCACGAGCACTGAGCAGGGGTGCGCACGCGCGGCACAGGGGGTGCGTGCGCACAGACCAACCTATGCACGCGCGCGGCCTGGTGGTGCGCGCGCACTAGGCACCCCGCCCCCTTCGCTTGTTTCTTCTATTTATACCCTTAATCTTTTCCTTTTTGGGGGGGACGACAAATTTTGTACTTGACATATATTTTTCCAGAATTAGTAGAGAGAGAAAGTAGAGAGAGAAGCTTAAGATACTTGATTGTACTTGAATTTGATCTTAGATTTCAACTTGATCTTGGATTTCTTCTTCTCATCAATGAAAGTTTGTGAGATTTCTTTCCTATGAATTTACTTATATTGCAATTTCCTTTAATTTTTGAATGTTAGATTTGAATTTCTTTCTTTTCTTTAGAATTTGTTGAGAGATTGAATTCCTTCTTGATTAAACTTGAAATGAATATGATTTTTATTGAATTTGTTTTGTTTTTCAATTTCACCATGATTAGTGAGTAGATTAGTTGCTAGGGAGAAGGGGAAGCATGCTAGATTGATGATTTTTACTAGTTGATGATCCTTGATTGATTGAATTGTTGCAATTAAATTGGTTAACATGGTTGCGCATGTGATTAATTAGACTAGGAGTGATCAACCTATAAGATTAATCTAGATTGCATTGCAAATTTCAATGACATGAACCATTGATTTGAGAATTGCTTTAATTGATTAATTTTGATTGCGATTTTCCTAGTTAGCCATTCATAGTGAACCCTAGCTTGGCTTATAGGAGATAGCTCTTGAATTCCTTTGATTTCAACTATTGTTTGTCCTTTGCAACGTTTGAATTAATTGAGTGATCCTTCAATTAGCATAATCATTGAGCTTGCATGTGGAACCAATATCCCTAGTGTTTAGTATATTGAATTTCTTGATTAATCTAGTTTTCTCGATACCTTAGTTACCAACTACATCTTTCCACAATCTTCTAAGTAGCTTGTCCTAGGCTATAGCTTGCACCTACTCATTCCCTTGGGTTCGACCCTTGACTTACCATATACTCGTATTAGGTTGGTCGAGTGTTTATAAATTTTCTTTGGCTCTAGGAAAGGGTAGAAACGACCTACTTTTTCCTATGTCAAGCGCTTCCCAAGAGGCAACCTGGTTTTCTAATTTTTTCTTTTGATTATATCTTTCTTAGTTTTCTTTAAATTGCTTTTCTTTCTTTCACTGGTTTTGTGTTTGGATTAATAGGTATAATTCATGGGAACCGAACCCCTCAAACGAGCATGAGCACAATGGGAAGGATGTTTTGTGGTAAATGGGGAGAGTATGCTCAATATTATTGAATTTCGAGTTAAATTAGTATGGAAATCAAGGAGGTAAGATTGGGAAAGTGGTGCTTAAATAAGAAGTAAATTTGTGTTTGGTGGGCTCATTATGGTGCTCTCATTAATTTGGGATGTTGAACCCATTGCCAAGGCGTTTAGAATCTAATGTGTTTACTGGGTTCAATAATCCCTGGATGATAAAGATCATAGAGCCCATAGATGAACGCACCAAGACAAGAATCAAGCAAAGAAGAGGAGCAACAGGGGCGGGCGTGCAGGGGTCGTGCTTAGTCGCGCACCCCTACTACGCCGCCACACAGGTACCCAGCCTCACCTATTTCTTTTTCTTTCTCCTTTCTTTCCCTCATTTCTTTCTTACCCTCACCCTCGTCCGCACGTACTCTCTTCCTAAACGAAACCCTGACCTCCCAAATATTAAATTGCATCTCTCATATCCTCTTAACAACTAACAAAATCAATAAATTCTTACTTAATTTTCATCATTTTCATCAAAAATCATACCACTTTCCTGCGTTTCATTTTCTCCATTCTCTTTCCTACATTGAAAAGCAATTTGGGGATTTTTGTTTTGGTGGGTTTTAGAGCTTGAAACTTGATCAAACTTGCTTCTTGTATGGTATAATCATCTTCCTACCTATATTTTACATTTTACATCAATTTGTAGAAAGAATTTGATTATAAATACTTGTGAATAGTAGTAGTATTGTTTTGGTTGAATATGATGATTGATTGAGTAATTTAGTTGCTTATATGTGTTGTTTATTGATTAGAATTGCCTTACATTGTGTTTTTGTTTATTGTATAGATTGATTGTGAAATTTTTTGGCTATTTGTGGAAGATTGAAATTTGGTATTTTTGGTAGTATGTTGGTGATTGAAGTGATGTTTGGTTGAACTTAATGGTGTGGTAGTGTTGTCGTTATTTGTGATTGTGGTGGATTGTAGAGTTGTGATTGAATTTTGGTTGTGATCTTTGTGAAGCAAACATGTCAAAAATCATGAAAGCCCTCACCTCCAAAAAAGAGAAAAACACAATTAACAATTGAAGAGCCTTTACCCTCAAACAAACCTTCATCCCAAACACAACAAAATGTTGACCCTCTACCATTACCTAAAACACGATTTGCTAAGAAAAACTGTTGGGTTTCGGTAAGTCTAACTCTTAGCGAAAGAAAACCCGACCCCAAGACCCGCTCACAATTAATATAACTAAATGACATAAATAACAAGAAAGAGAGAAAATACGATCTTACCCTTGTCGCATGCTTCGCTCACACTCGGAGCTCTTACTTCAAAGCTAAGTTTGCAAGCGCAGAGACCTCCTACGGTATCCACCCATAACTCGACCCGACCGGTCTCTTACTCGGTGTTTAGCCGAGTCGGACCAAAAACACTACTCGAGTATTATATGAACTTAAAGGTTTTCTCTCAAGTGGAGATGCCTTATTGAGTTCTAGCACAAGGAAAATGTAGGTCGTTCTCTACCCTTTCCTAAAGCCAAAGAAAATTTATAAACACTCGACCAACCTAATACCAGTATATGGTAAGTCAAGGGTCGAACCCAAGGGAATGAATAGGTGTAAGCTATAGCCTAGGTCAAGCTACTTCGAAGTTTGTGGGAAGATGCGTTTGGTAACTAAGGTATTAAGAAATCTAGATAAATCGAGAAATTCAATATACTAAACACTAGGGATATAGGTTCCACATGCAAGCTCAATGATTATGCTAATTGAATGATCACTCAATCAATTCAAACTTTGCAAAGGACAAACAATAGTTGCAATCAAAGGAATTCAAGGGCTATCTCCTATAAGCCAAGCTAGGGTTCACTATGAATGGCTAGCTAGGAAAATCACAATCAAATTCAATCAATTAAAGAAATTCTCAAATCAAGGGTTCATGTCATTGAAATTTGCAATGGAATCTAGATTAATCTTATAGGTTGATCACTCCTAATCTAATTAATCACATGCACAACTATGTCAACCAATTTAATTGCACTATTCAAATCAATTTAGCATCATCAACTAGCAAAAATCATCAATCAAGCATGCTTCCCCTTCTCCCTAGCAACTAATCTACTCACTAAACATGGTGAAATTAAGAAACAAAACAAATTCAATCAAATTCATATTCATTTAAAGCTAAATCAAAGTAAATCAATTAATCAACAAATTCTGAAACAAGGAATGTAATCTCAATCAAATCTAAGAAACTAGAAGGAATTGCATTAAAAGTAAATCAAGGGAAAGAAATCTTACAAACATTCATTGAATTGATTTGAAGGAATTTCAAGATCAAATTGGAATCTAAGATCAAATTCAAGTACAAACAAGTAAATCTTAAGCTTCTCTCTCTACTATTTCTGGAAAAATTCTCTCTCTAATACCAAAATTAAGTCGTCCTCCAAAAAGAAAGTTAAAAGCTATAAATAAGAAAAATCCAGCGAAGAGGGCCGCACAAGCCGTGCGCACGCACAGCCCAGCCGCGCGCGCGCACAGCTGGGTCTGTGCGCACGCACCCCTGTGCGATGCATAGGCTTTGGCTCCTTCGCTTGCTTGATCAAACTCCGTGCTCCCGAGCATCCCCATCATCAGTGCACTCGAGATGATGCCCGCGAACATGGCAGTCCCAAAATGAGCAAATTGACTTGATTATTCACCTACAAAACACAAATAAAACAAAGAGAGGAAGCGTAGCAAGGATAAACTAAAACTAAAATTATGAATTATCAACTAAAAATATGAAAAACTCGTAAAAACCAATCGAGAACTAAAGTGAATTATAAAAATGGAAAATCAAATAAAACTAAAAGAATTATATGAAAATGATGAAAGAAAATCAAGAAAATGAACCTAAATCTTATTCTTTTGAGCGCCAAAAACGACGCTCATCAAGTTCCTACTTAAGTGAATAATCCCAACTCCTAAGGTTGGTATTTATAGGCAAAGGCTCACCAAAATTCCCATCATCTTTTCATGTGGGAGAAATGATAGTGTGAGAAAAATAAGCAATTAATTTAATTCTAAATTAAATTAAATAGCAACACAAATAATCAAACAACACATGGCACACACATGGGAGTGGTTAGGTAAGGACCACATGGCCTCCTTGTTCCCAAAGCCACCAAACCCACCAATTACAAGGAGGCATGACCGGTCAACATCATTGGGCACCAAGGAAAATAGCTCATGGCCTTCCTTAACTTGGTTGGGCCTCACAGCCACCCACAAGCCCATGTAGCCGCTTGTACGCTACTCGGACTTAGCATGCCAACATGCACCGCAAGCCTACATGAGCTACTGGGCTGCTGTGCGTTGTTCGGCTACCATGCCGAGCTTGCTAGCTGGCTTCGCAAGCCATGCTTGCTTGGCGCGGCACTTGCTAGCGAGGCCTAGCACATTGCGCTAGCTGCTGGCCTTGCTAACTTTATGCCCGCGATGCCCGCACTCGGCCAGCACGCCCGACTCGCCCATGCTTCCGTCTTGCTAGGATTACGACTAGTGATTGCGATAGCACGCTCTAGCCTAGCCCTCGTACGGCTAGGACGATACGAGTCTAGGGCCACGCATTTTGACTTTATTATTTGTTATTTAAATTATTTTTTATGTCTCGTAAATACCTCGAATTTAACACGACATTCGACGTTCGGCTTGGACGCTCTAAGCTCAGAATCCGACATCTTTTTTCATAATAATTGAGCGACTCATTAATTCCTTCTGAATTAATTTGTCGTATCAGATCGTTAGTTGCTTGGATGTGACCCGAAGAGTTCAGTCAAGATTAAGCTGTAATATTAATTATACATTAATATCACTAATCAGATGCGGCCTCCAACTAGGCATTCTGATCACTTGACTTCACTGAATAATTAGCTTTCTAATAATTCCAAACCCTCTATCAGAATAATACCCTTGTTTGAAGGACACCATTCCTATCAATTTCCCACGTCCTTCCGGACAAGTGCGGTTTTTGTGTATAACCTATTTCCTATGTCACTTATTCGTCATCCTTATTACTTTCTGAAGTGTTTCTCGAAATCAAAGTTTAACTGTCAATAAGCAGATGATTTCTAAAATCTATTTGAGCATGGCCATGCATTTTTACAGTCTCGCTCTTCGAGAGGCCTTGTAAACAACAAAGACATGTTCCCTATGGTTAGTAGGGGTACATTCCCAGTCTTGTACTATTAGGTTCTCTTACTAAGAGGACCTAGCCGCCCGAATATTACCGTTATAATCCCCATGTATGACATACTTTTGACAAACATCAAAACGGACTAGTACTCAAACAACATAACTCACAATACTCATGGTCGAGGAAAGAGGTTCTGATAGCCATAATGAGAAGTGTACTTATGATGATTTTTAAATCTCTTAAAGTATTCTCATAGGTCAATCCGGTTTTGTTCTAAACCAATACCCGTGCAAATGATTTATGACAATTATGTCCTTGTAGCAAAAAAAACGATGCTATAAATCAAACTACACACTAGTCTCTAGTGGTCATTAATCGTCCATTGATAAGTGACATTTATGTCACTCCTAGGGAGTAGTATTAGAGTCATTTTCGTGTTTATTTTCCCTTATTTTACCTTTTATTCTCTTGTTTTCTCTTTAATAAAGCTTCTAGTTTATTTTGGTAATTTTGGCGTATTTTAGTTTATTTTCTTTATTTTATTAGTTTTAGTCTATTTTCCTATTTTTATTTTATTTTATTTGCTTGCGTAGTTTTAATTATTTTTAGTTTAGTTTTATATCTCTTATTTTCTATTTTATTTTATTTATTTCTATTTTATTTGTTGTGGTTTTGTTTTATTTCGTCCTTTGTTTATTTTCATTTTATTTTATTCTTTGTCCCAATTCTCTCCTCAATCTTGCTCGTGTTTGTAGGTGTGTTCGAGGTTCAAGGCATACGCTACAATATCCAAATGGAGTGAGTCTCGGGTTTGCCCTGCTACTTGCTGCTGCCCCTTAACCTTCACCCCACGTTTCACCTTATCCTCCACCACACCAAAACACCACACATCCCCTGCTCCCTCATCTCACTTAAACACCACCAGTTAACCCCCCTATTCTCACACCAGCAACAACAACAAAACTGCAATTACAGCAGCCGCACACCTAGCAGCCACCAAACAACACCAACACCACCGCACCAAAACATCGCCTCCCACGTCTGCCACCATCTCCTCGCTGCGACTCTCACCACCAACAGAGCAGCGACGATGCTCCAGCCACAACAACAACAACAACAATAATAGCAACGGCAGCAGCATAGCCCCTGTACCTCCCTCACGCAACAGAGCACGCATCACCAACCTCCAACCAATTGCAGCAGGCACAGCCACCGCCAAAACCGCCATCAATCACCACCGCAACCACCAATCAAAGCCCAAATCAGAGCAGTCACCACCAGCATCAATTACAGCAACAATTGCGCCACATCATCACCAATTCGCACAGCAACAGCCCCCAAATCAGAGCAAATTCGATTTCAATCGGGTTCGGGCAAACCCATTGAAGAGTTTGGTCGAAGTTTAAGCGCAAAAACAATCAGAATCTTTCGATGTTTTCTGATTTTTAGAGGAGTGGTCGAACACACCCATGGTTCGATCGAACCAACCCATAGTTCGGCCGCACCTACTTTCGGTTCGATCGAACCACTCCACGAGCTTCACACGTGGTTATTAAGGAAGATCAACGGCTTAAATTGATGCTCGATGAGTGTTGTTAAAGATGAACGGTGGCGATTTCATATGGAAGCTTGATGATGGATTTTGGTTTGGCGCAAAGTAGGGGATCATCTCCCATTTTTAGAGCAGCCAAATTATCAAAGAGAAGGGGGAAGATGGGTCTGATTGTTTGAGGGGATTGGTGGGTTTTTTATTCTTTTTCTTTTATTTTTATTTCTTTTTCTTTTATTTTTATTTCTTTTCCTTTTCCTTTTCCTTTTCTTATTTATTTTCTCTTTTATTTCTTTTCTCTTTTATTTTCTTTTTATTTCCTTTTCTTTCTTTATTTATTTTTCTTATTTTATTTTTTTATTTTTCCTAGTTTTATTAAGTTAGTATAATTACCCATTTTTGGGGTAATTAGGGGGAGAACCTATTTTTAGCTACTATTCTACTCTCTAATTAGTTTTAGGAGAGCTTCTCTCTCTAGGTATAGTTTAGGATTAGGGTAGTTTAGAGAGAGAAAGTGAGGGTTTCACCATTGTTGAACTTGGATTTTGAAGAAGGAATTGATCATCTTTTCTATAGATTTACATTTTCAATCAATGAGAATCTCTAACTCTCTCTCCTCTATTTTTATTGCTTTCTTTTTATTATTGTTTTAGTTGTTGGTATTACTTGTTAATCATGTTGATTCTTGGTTATTTGTTAATTAATCTTGTTATTATCATGATTAGTGAGTAATTTCCCCATTAAGGGGATGGTTGTGGTGTAGTTGGATTTTGAGCATGTTCTAGGTTTAGAATTGATTTAATTTGTGATTAAAGTCTTTATATGCTTGATATTCTTTAATCTTCTTGCAAGTGCACATTGTTGGGTGATTAAAGGTGAATCTTTGCTAACAAGGAACGGAAGTTGACTTAGTTAAGGTTCATTATTATGGATTGTTATTTAATAGTACCTCCTAGTATATGGTTCTAATGTGGAAACATAGAGGCTATGTTAGGAGAAGCTAATTGACCCCAAAAGGCGGCTAGATTGGATCCTTTATTTCGATATTTGAGCATGTTTAGTTCATAATTAATTCAACTTCTATGCTTTTGTTTATGTTCAAGTGAATGCTATACCTAAACCATTTCCCTTAATGTTTTATTTCTTGTTTTAGCATATTTAGACTTTAGTTTATTTATCTCTTATTCCGGACTAGCTTAATTATCGATAACATTTGGTGGTGTTTATCCGTTCTCTGTGGTTCGACCCCTATGCTTGCCTTATACTCGTATTAGGTTTGTTTAGGTTGTATAAATTGTATTTGATCTAGGTGTAGTCGTTTGACGACGCGATTATTACCTTGTCAAATTGGCGCCGTTGCCGGGGAACGGCTTCCATTACCGTTGTGTTATCTTATTGAGACTAGTCCATTGTATATATTTTTCCTTTGATTTATTTTTGTTCTCTTTGTTTTGTTTTTGTTGTTGAAAAAATGGCTTGTATTTCTATTCCTCAATTTGATAATGAACCGTTTTGGGTGTATTTTAATAGACTTGAGGATTTCTTGGATGGTGTTAAGGGTTTTACCAAGGGTGATTATTGTGAAATCATTAATTTGGGATTAAATGAGCATTTTAGAGGCGTGGTTGATAATATGTTAAATGGTGATCTTGAAATTATGTCTCCGGATGAAGCTTGGGATTTCTATTCATGGTTAGCTAGGGATAATTATGATTGGGAGAGGGCCAATCATGAGACTTATGTTCGGGATTCTCATGCTTTTAATGTTGATGCTAATTGTCATGATTTGTCTAATGTGAATTCCCATGATGTGCTTGATGCTCCCCATAGTGACCATGTAATGCATGATTTCAACTCCCCTCCCTCTATAGCTCAATGTAATGAGGTACATTCTAATGATGATGAAGTGCATGTTCTTTCTCATATTGTATCCGATTTTTGCATGAATTCTAAAGGTGTGTCCCATAGTTCCCTAGATGATTCCAATGAGCAAGCTTTTGACTCGTCTATCCATGATGATTTGGACTCATTTGAGATTATGGCCCAAATATTTCTTGCATTTCAAACAAAAGCCCATAACCTTTTGAGTGAGTTCATTGATAATGCTTCATTAGAAAGAGATGAGTTTGAGAGGAATTTGCCCCCATTCACTCATGGATTTGAGATGGTAGGCCTTGAGATATGTATGGGAGATGTTGTCCAAGATGATGAAGAGGAGGTTGAGGTTGAATTATTTGGAGTTTTTGAGCTTGAGGGAGATGTAGATCGTGAGGGTTCTTCATTTGAGGATTCCATGATTGATTTCCATGTCCTCATTAGTGATGTGAGACCTTGTGGTGAGGGAGTAGCTACCCCTTTTCCCCTTTCTCATACACCTTTCTCCCAAAGATTTAACCATATCCCCTACTATCCTATGTTCCTCCCTTCTTTTCTCAAAGAACCGCTTAGGAATCCTCTTCCTATCCATGCTTCCGAAGCCCCCAACTCTTTTGTTGTTGATGAGAAAAAGAGTTATAATGCCAACCAAAAAGATTTTTGTGAGGAGAGTTTGCCTCCCTATCTTTCTTTTTCTTCTTATTCTATTGATTTTTCTTTTGATTCTTTTACTTGTTTTTCCCCCTTCTCTCAAGCGTAAAGTATCCTTGTACTTTATGTTTGCTTGTCATATGAGCATCGCGTATGCTCTATTTCTTGATATGTTTGCCGGTGCATATGACAAGCTTTTGCGTTCTTTGTCGGGTTATTTACTAGATTGGTCATGCTTGGACGTTAAGCAAGCCTTTCTCGGGAAGTAACCCGTACTTTATTGCTTTCAATTTTTTTTTCTTTTAGAATAGATTTTCTCTCATGGACGTGTTTGTGTTCCTTGCTAGGTACACAACTTGATATACTCTTGTGCATTGGTGATGATCAAGAATCAAGGAAATGTGCCTCAACTTACCTATCATGTGGAATTCAAGCTTTATTTGTAGAGATTGTAGCCCATATGAGGTTATTTCGGGTTTTTTTGTGTGATTTTGCATTTATCCCATATCCAGTAATATCCTTCTTTTCCCTCTCTCTCTTACTTATTGTGACTTGAAGATCATGTGTTGGTAATGTTGGATTAATTTTTCCTTGTTTTTCCCTCTTTGGTTTCATCGTTTATGATTTGAGAGCTTGGTTTCATTTAAGCTTGGGGGAGGGTATTCTATCATGTTTGGTGGGATGTTGATTCATATATGTCATGCACTTGAGTATATGCATTTCCATATTTTTCATGCTTTTGGAAAATCCAAAAATATTTTTGTTTACTTCAAGGCAAGTTTAGCAAAATGTGTTTTGTTTGTACTTATTTTGGACATTATATCTTTTGGATTTGTTTACTCTTGAATGTCTTTCTTCCTAAGTGGTTAATGTGTGGACGGTTTGAGAGTTTCATTGGTTGACTCTAGGATATTACATGCTAAGGTAGCCGGGTTAAGAACTTTTAGGAATCCATGAAGCCCTAGTTCACGTGGTATGTGGTAAGATGGTGTTGCTCTCTATAGTGGATTTGGCACCCTTAGTTGGTATTTTCTTAGTTATAATCCCGTGTGAGGTAACATTGTTCTAGCCTTCATCACTTTGTTGTGTGGCACATTTGGATCCTTAGCTATGCATGTCTTGATCCTTGTTTTGACTTATAGCTCCCAAGATCGTGACCGAAGCACTCTAGGGGAGGAAAAGGGCACTTCTTTCTCATTTTTTCTTTATCTTCTTTTTGTTTTGTTACAAATTTGATTTTCTATTTTACATAAACCTACATGCTAACCAATTTGAGCCTTATGTTTCCCGCTCTTGTTTAAACCACATTACAAACCTAATGGCCTATGTTTACCAACCTTTTAGTTAGTGAAGCATTGGCATGTGAGGTTTAAGTTTTGAGTTGTTGATTATAAACAAGAAGCACTTTGAGATTTGGTTAGAGTTGAGCTCGTAAAGAAATATGCAAATTTATGAAAATCAAGTGAAGTTTCAAGAAAAAGCCGTCCAAAATTAAAAAAGGCAAGGACAATGAATAAAGTTAAAAAAAAAAGAAAATAAATTTGAAAAAAAAAAAGCAAAACAACAAAAATATTTTAGATGGATTAATTTTCTTCCTTAGTTTAAGCATTGAGGACAATGCTTTGAACAAGCTTGGGGGGAATATTGTGTGTTTGTGTTGAATAAGCTTGGAGGAATGGCAGTAGTGGTATTTTTGCTTGATATTTAGAGACTTCTTGAGTTGTTTTTGAGTGTCGGCCGCACTTTTTGCTTCACTTAGGAATTATCACCAAATTTAAAATTTTTACCCCGCCTTAACCCTTAGCCTTACGTTACAACCAATAAAAAGACCCTTAAACTCTAGTGGGTTAGGTCAAAAGAACGGTGGAGGGAGATAGACTTCAAACCTATGGAAAGAGTATGCATAGTTGAGACGTCGGGATTACCTTCTCAAAGTTTTTCATTTCTTTATCTTTTTCCGGTTCCTTCGTGGAATCTTGAGAAGCTAGCTTAAGGGTTGATTTGAAGCTAGTGGAGAGAACGTGGCCCGATTGGTTGGGGCTAGGGTGGAGTGAGTCCTAAGTAGTTCTCTATGCTTAGCATGTGTTATGTTTCAATCAACCATCGACATCTTGGAACGTGCATACATTTGTCCATTTAGAAAGGTTTGCATTCATTAGTACTTGTCTTTATCTCTTGTCCATATATGAGCTTGTGTTTTGCTTCTTCTCTTCGTGTTTCTTTTCCTTTTCCTTTTGTTGCCTTGCCTTGTTTTTTGTCGAGAGTTGTGGGGTAAGCTCTTAGGAAACCCTCACGAGACCTCACTCGTCCTCATAGGCGACTTTAGGGTTTTAAGGGCTTGTTGTAGCTAAAAAAAATCGTGATTCCTACAACAGTGAGTTAGTGTACATTCTTTCTCCTTGTTTCTATTTTGTTTCTTTTGGTTTCAATAATTCCATCTTGTTCTCTTTTGCCTTAGCTTTGCTCGATGATGAGCAAAGGTTTAGCTTGGGGAATTTATCATGCCACATATAATGGACCCTTTTGCAAAAGCATATGGCACACCATCCATACGACTAAACTCTACTACCTTTTAAAGGCACTAAGTTTTACTGAGCGTAATACCATGAAACATGGAAGACATCCTCTCTTAGAGTCTTGCTTCATGAACTGGTCAAGAACCTTATCAACATAAGTCTCTCGATGTTGTCCAATTATTCTTCAAGATTCATTTCATGGATCTTGATTCCCAATATGCACTCAACATCTCCTAAGTCTTTCATATAAAAACGACTTTTTAACAACTTCTTGAGTTACTCAAGCATTGATTTGTCATTTCATATGAACTTTATGTCATCTACATACAAGACTGAGAAGACGCTCCCACTAAACTTCTTGTCTCTACAAGATCCTTTTTGTTCTTTGAGGAAATTAAACTGTTTGTTTGCCTAATCGAAATGAATGTTCCAACTCCCTTATGCTCACTTCAATCCATTAAATGAATTTCTGAAGTTTGCAAAACTTTCCATGATTTATGGATTTCAAAACCCTTAGGTTGTATCATATACATATCTTCCATCAAGAACATTTCAAGAAGGTAATTTTGATATCCATTGCTAAACTTCATAATCAAAAATTTCAGCAATCACTAGAAGAATCCAAATAGGCTTACGCAACTAATAGGTTTGACCCGACCCATTTATAAGACTATCATGGACTAACACATCTTTATAGACATGGAGTCCATTCTGGATTTCATGGCCTTAAGCCACTTCCTGAGTTGGCACTTACCCAAAGCTTGCTTGTAGGGTATGGGTTCTAACCATTCCAATAGGAAAATTTTAGAATCCACCTTTACTTAGAATTTAAACAAACTGTTTGCTTTTGATCCTAAGTAACCTACGATAGGTATAGGCAACAACAGAATTTTCTCTTCAACTCTTTGAAGCCTTTCATTCAAGTGGGACGATAGAATTCTCGCTAGTTGAATTAGGTTGCTTTGACGTATGATTTATCAAATTAGCTGATTTCATACGCCCTCGTGTCTGATGTAGTGTTATCCACATCCATTTTTTGCTCGTCTCGAATCTCATCGAGATATAAATTTACTCCCACTTGGCTTTGTAGGAAGAGATTTCTTTATATAAAGATATTATCGTGAGCAACAAACACTTTGTTATCTACGCGATTGTAGGAATAATACCTCTTAGTTTCCATGGGAAAACCTACGAAGAACTATTTTCTTATTTAGGGTCTATTATGTCATATTTGTAAAGATTTTAAATTGATTTCATAACCCTTAATCATGTTTAGAAAAGACAACTTTTGGAACATTTCTAATTCATTAATTTTATGACGTCTTCTCAATTGCTTTGGTTGAGTTTTTGTTTAGTATATGCGTAATTGTTGTTCTAATTTATGTATCCTCCAAATGATATTTGTAAATCATTAATGTTAATCTAGGATCGAACCATGGCAAGCAAAGTTTGATTCCTTCTTTTAACACACCTTTTAGTTGTAGTGTTTCTAGATTATGAATTAATTCAACAATTCCCTTTAGATGATCTTTAATTTTGAGTTAAATATTTATCACAACAATCATATTGTGGTGTTAATTTGTATATCTCAAATTGATTTTATATTTCATTCTGGAATTCTTGAACATTTCAATGATTCCAAGCTTTACTTCATTAAGTAATCATCGATATAGTTACTTAAATTGTTACTAAAAGCAATAATGAAATAGTTAAATCTCTTACTAATTCTTGAACTTATTGGTCCACACACATCATATGTATGAGTTTCAAAAGGTCATTAGCTCTTTCACCCTTTCAACTAAAACGCGATTTGGTCATCTAACCTTACAAGCATGACTTTTAATTCTCAAGTGATGCATAATCAAATAAGAGTAAGAGTCCATCCAATTGTAATCTTTGGATGTGCAAATGGTTTATGTGACCTAAACTTAATTTGTTATAAGTAAGTTTAGTTTAAATCATCTAATTTTGCTTTTGTGATCTGCTTATATTAATGTCATAAAAAAAATTAACTCATATCTAGCAAAAATGAAAACAATTTATTATCTTGGTCACGGTTCAACACTTGTCCAAGCCAAGTAAAACCAAATCATTATCTCAACAGGAAATCGAAATATTGTCTCATCAAAACTGAAAATGTCTAAAATCATCAAAACTAATCACAAATTAAAACAATGAAGCTTTCTTGGCCACTCGAACACTTCTAATGCATCCTTAAGCTCGACTTCCTTGCTAGCCTCACTTCTTTGCAGCTTTTGCATAACATTAATAATGTTAAGCATTGCAACTTGGTATCACTAGGGCTGGCAATGGATCGGATACGGGTCGGATTATGCTCCATCCGCATCCATCCGCCTATGCCCATCCATCACCCGAACCATCCGTCACCCGTTCCAGACTCCATCCATATCCGATCCATCCATCATCCACAGATGAATCGGGTGGATCGGGTGATAAATGGGTGAAGTTCTATTTGCATTCTAATTTTAAAAAAAAAAAATCAGATTTAGAAAAGTAGTCCACTAACATCAATACTTCAATAGTCTAATACACCATCAGTGAAAGAAAATGATAGTAATACCACATAATACAATTTAAAAAGTCTCACACAAATTACAACATTTGTCTAAAGCCTCATAAAAAAAAGACAGTACATGAAAAAAAAAGACATTACATCTCAAGTACTGAACACTCGCTCCAAATACACGTCTTTCTTTTCAACTCTTCAAGCTTTCACAAATTATTGATCTTCATATCAAAAGTCCTTCCTCTCCGTCCTACATACCATAATTAATAATACCAAGTATTTATAAATAAGATATAATCAAAAGAAATTGGGGTTAAAGAATAAAGAAATAGACGAGTTTGATCAAATTACCGAGTTAATATCAATGACTTCACTTGATGTACTTCCTTCGGCTCCCACATCAACATCATCCAAGATAGTAGCACATGCATGTGCATTGTCAAATGAAGAATCTAAATTAATATACAAAATTATCAATTATGATATCAAACATTTTAAAATAAATAAATTATTTTAAGTGGATGTAGTATGTAAAAGAGTAAGAATTACCAGAGTACTCATTAAGAATCCAGTTTTGTAAACACATAAGTGCCTCCACGGTTGTAGCATGAAGACACGAACGATGAGGACTCACAACCCTACCCCCCATGCTAAAAGCACTCTCTGAAGCCACGGTTGATGCTGGAATGGCTAGTATGTCCTTGGAAATTTTTCTTAAGGTTGGATACTTCAAATCAATTCTCCAATAATGAAGGACATCAAAATCATTACTCTCCGGCAATGCATCATCCTCAAGATAATGATCAAGCTCACACCTCACATTAGCCTTTCTTTTCTTAGACCTCTTAATCCTAGTCCATTCATCAACTTCATCACCATTATTATTCAAAGGATCACCAACATGTCGTTTCCCAAAAATGGTATCATGACTAGAACACATATAATCTCCCCCCACCATCTTATCTTGGTATTCTTGTAACAAATCATACAACAATCCCCTAATCCTTTGAACTTCACCAAATGCTCCATCACCATATATTTCATTAAAGTAAAACTCCACACATTCAAGCTTATTTCTAGGGTCCAAAATTGCCGCAATAGCCAAGATTCCATTGA
Organism: Chenopodium album; assembly: GCF_948465745.1. Lineage (NCBI taxonomy): Eukaryota > Viridiplantae > Streptophyta > Magnoliopsida > Caryophyllales > Amaranthaceae > Chenopodium > Chenopodium album. The sequence continues at coordinate 24,016,556 of NC_137850.1, read as the reverse complement.
TGTTTGACCAATACTTGTCAAACTTTTCAATCATTTTTTCAGCCATGTCCCTAATAACCTGTTCATCATCATCATTTTTCCATTTTGTCAAGCACAACTTAATCTCACATACTTGACGAAAAAATAAGTTTGCAGTAGGGTATTTCCTACCAGAGAACAACTCAGTCACTTTATGAAACTTCCTCAGCTTATCACAAATTTTTTCAGCCAACTCCCAATCACGTTGAGTAGGAATTACAAACTTGAACTTGGGATTTTGAGTTTTCAGATTTGAAAATACATTCTTATATGGGAAAGCACTTTGAAGCATTAAGTAAGTAGAGTTCCATCTTGTTTTGCAATCAAGAACTAACTTTTTAGAACAATCAATTTTTGAAGCTCTAACCTTATCCTCAAATTTTTGGATTCTACTTGGAGTAGAAGTCCAAAAAACAACACAATTACGGATTCTTTCAATACCATAACCAATCACATCTAACCCATCCTGGACAATGAGATTCAATATATGTGCACTACAACGTACATGTAAAAATTTACCATCTAATAAAAGACTGTCAACATCAAATTTCTCATGCAAGATATCAACCATGGCATCATTTGTTGTGCAATTATCAAGAACCACAGATGAAATTTTTTCAGCTATGTTATACATATTCAGAGTATCCACCAAAACCTGAGCAAGCATGTTGGCATTATGTGGGCAAGGAACATAAACAAACCTAGACATAAAAATAATTAAGCACAATCAATTTAGTATGAAACAAAACAAATCAATACACAAATATAAACAAACAGACAACTAATATGAAAAAATGCAATAGATTATATAATAAAGAGTGTAATATTATGGATACCTTAAGGTTCTGTTTCGCAAATTCCATTGGTCATCTATGAAGTGTGATGTAACAGCCATATATCCTTGTCTTTGGTTTGATGCAGTCCACATATCAGTCGTAATTGCAACTTTTCCCACATGATCATCAAATAATTTTTTCAGGTTTGCTTTCTCACTTGTGAACATCTTCAAAATATCACTTTTGAGAGTATTACGACTGATTATCTTGAATGTTGGATTCAAACTATGAACAAATTTTCTAAAGCCAATATGCTCAACAATAGACAAGGGATACTCATGGAGAATAACCATATTAGCTAACTCTTTCCTTGATACTTCTTGACTAAATACATGGTTTTCTATTCTTGTTGAATCATGTCTACGATTAATAGACAATAATTGTTGTCGCACATCGATCTTCACTACATGCTTTTTAACACACCTATTCTCAATATGGTCTTTTAAATGGGAGGTCCCATTTTTACTATTACCTGAGAAGAGGTTATTACAATGTAGACATCTTGCTTTTGCTACACCATTGATTGTCAACTTCTCAAAATGATTCCAGACTTCTGATTTGAGCCTTTTAGGTTGACGTGGAGGTAAATCCATGGAATTATGTTGTGAACTAAAATCCTGTTGTGTGGACTGATCATTAGTAGGCATAGTCGCTTGTTTAGTAGAGGCTAATAGCGGTGGCATCTCCATCTCAGGAGGAGCTGATGACTTTGACGCAACACTACTTTCTTCCATGTCCATGAAATCTGTTGTTATATAAGTGAAAGATCAGTATTAATTAACAAAACAAACCTCTCAAGGCTTCCACAACCATAAATTATTAAAGTTTACATGCAACTATAACAAGATCTAACTATAAGAATATGAAATTGGCAAATTGCCACACGCAAATGTCCAAATTATTCTAAAAAACCTAACTTATATACATTACAATCCCAAATTCTAATTATAATTAAAGTCAAAACTCAAAAGCTAGATATTTTCTTATCTAATTTCCAGATTTTTCGTACAAGTATACTACCTAAACCACTTGCAAAACATGAAATTAATTAGTATGACTTTATCATCTTTGATCTGCAAGTTTTTCTTGATTTAATTTCTTGTTTTATAAATTACATAATGTTTGTTCCTTCTGATTTAACTAAGAAACGAAAATTAATTTACTGAAAATTCATGAGAATTATTTAACTAATGAACAAAAATAATGAAAAATAAAGAGAAGAGTAATAATAAAGGCCAGTTTGCCGATGAAATTAGAGCGGTTGATGACAGCGAAACTCGTCGAAATGGTGTAGCTCTGAAGATGCGGCTAGTCGGAAATTAGATCTAGGGTTGAACTTTAGATGAGAGAGAAACAAACTCATAGAAATGATTTTCTATTCTATGATTCTATCAGTAACTTCTAGATGTTAAGATGTAGTAAATAATATTATATATATATATATATATATATATATATATATATATATATATATATATATATATATATATATATATATATATATATATATATATATATGGATGGATGGGTGGATCGGGTGATGGGTTGGATGAAGGTCCACCCGAATCCGACCCGATCCGTCACCCGATCCATCCGTCATCCATTTATAATCCGCCTTTGATCGGGTTTTTATCCATATTTTCGGGTCGAATGAATCGGTTATCCGCGGGTTCGGGTGAAATTGCCAGCTCTAGGTATCACATACCTGCGTGAAAGTTAAAATGTTTTTAACATAATGTTAGGTAACTTTTACCTGTCATTTCATCGTAGTGGGGACATCCTTGCTTAAGCAATGGCTTATTCTCCTTTCATGTAATTCTCTGCATGATTCTTGAGTAAATCAACTAGCTTGACCACAGAATCCTCATCATCTTGAGAAAGTTTCTCGTGGTAAAAACCATCTTGTAAAGAATGCAGAATTATGTCATGAACCTCATTGTTTTTGAATGGTCTCCCCAACATACTCATGTGGTTGAATAATTGAATCATCATGTCCACATGAATTTGTACTGACTTTCCTAGCAAGAGTTTTCTATTAATTATCTCACTAGTAATCTTATAGGTTTCCAACCTAATATTTCCAGTCCATGAGTCGTCATTCTTGGGAACCATGTTAATGATTTCCTCGACGCTTCCATCCAATTTCTCATCAACATGGGAATTCAGTAATCCATTGCAAACATCACGTAAGCATTTGAATAAAAGATAAGGTTCATAGTCCATGAATCTTCTAGCCTAATCCTCTGGAATAGAAGACAAAATGACATACGTAACTCTATTAGATTCTGAAACATTTCTCAAACGCTTCTCAGGAGTCATGCCTGGACTAAATATTTCCTCGATTGGTAAGTATAAATGAAATTTGAGCTTTACGTTCCTTAGAACACTTCTAAGTTCGCTTTCCCAATCGTTGAAGTTGAGAAAATTAAGCCTTGTTTTCATTGTTGGTGGTAAATAATTACTGTCATCACTGTTACGGCTACCCATCTATGTCAAAATAAGGCAAAGTTTAATAATTATGTTTAATTAAAATTAAAGTACTATAAACGAATTAAATTAGTAACTTTAAAAGCAGTTTATTCAATGTTAATAGATCCCAATTGAATTTTAAGTGATTCCAAGACCCTTTATTCGTGCAATAATTGACCGGACTTTGGCCATACCATCAACCATTACATTTTCAAGGTGATTAAACTCTTTACTGATTACAACTCTTGTAACTCTTGGTTGAATAATTAACCATCACATGTTTAATTATTACCCTTTGCTTCAAGGTTCTAAATGCTTTAGGTAACCTCGTTGAGCATAACCAATTAAAATTGTAAAAAATAATTTACCACAACTCTCCCAAGATATAAAATGACACCCAACTTTGGCATGACCTATCATAAATATCAAAGGTTTATTTGGTTTTAATTGGAAAAGCAATCTCAAAATTATCGGGACTTAGATTTATTATGTTGTGATTATTTAGTGAACTCTAGTGCATCATCTATCAACATAAATAAAATCTAACATGCATAATTTACTAATGCAATAAATAAAGCATGACATACTATGGCCCCTTAGTCCTAAGAAAACTAGAAATGAAAATGCTCCCACTTGAACCATCATGGATCCCCATCCACCTTGCTCCTTTGGGCCTTCAATTCTTGGGCTTCTTTGGACTAAACTATTTAAATAACTAATCTATTTACTTTAAATAAAAGTTACAAAAATACTTAACGGTTTGCATACCGTATTTAGATTACAAAAATATATCGCGATGCGCAGATCGTATTTAGAATCTATGGGCCACACCAGTCTATATATAGAAACATAATATCATATATTATATAAAATGCCATATAATAAATCACTCAACATGCTTGTCTAAACTACAACATTGAATGTTCATAATTAAGGCAACGCATTTCCTAAAATATCTCATATTTTCAAATCAGAATAAGATAATATCATATATTATTCATGACCAATTATAAAATATCATATATTTTAATTTAGGCATGAGATAGAATCAAATCATATTTTAATCTAGAAAGATAAATCATATTTAATCTTCCTTGATTATCCTAACAATTTTAGGAGATTCTATCCTAATTACTAGCCAATTAAAGCATTTTAGAATCAATTATATCCTAATCTAATTATTGGATAACAACTTTATTTATATCAATTATTATCCTTTTGGAATATGCTCAGAATATCCTTACAAAAATTATCCAATATTAACCACTTTAATTATGTATATTCATTAAAATTAACAAATTTAACATGGATAATATCAAATTTAACAACTTTGAAAGATTTGATTTTATCCTAAATAAAAGATTTTTTTTCAAAACAATTCTATTTTATCCCAAAATAAATCATATTTATCTTGAAATATTTTTTTAAAAAAAATAATTTTTTTTTGGAAAAACCGTCCGCCACCCTCGTCGGCAACCGTGGTTGGCTAGCCGAAACTAGCCACGGTGGCTGGCTACCATAACAGCAGCCACTATCGTAAGGCAACAGCGTGGCAGCAGCTTGTTATGCGCGGCAGGCCACCGTGCGCGGCCAGTCAAGTCTAGCCACGGTGGTTGGCCGCCGAAGCAGCAACAACAATAATAACACAACTGTGGCAGAAGCTGTGCAACACTTGCACGCTGCTGCCCTGGCCATCGGACCACCTGCCCTCCCTCCCTCCCTCTGGACTTACCACCAGGTCGGCTGTCGCCGCGGCTGTCGGCCTATAATAATAATTTTTTATTGTTTTTAATTTTATTAAAATAACATTTATTAAAATTAAATTAAATCAGTCCAAAATTTAAAATTAAATCCCCATTCAATATTAAAATTAGGATAAAATTAATTCCAATTTCTTTCTAACTTTTAAAATTAAATCGATGATCATGCACAAAATAATTTTTATTCATAAATCAATCCGATTAAAATTATGAAACATAAACAAATCGAATTAAATCAAAAATCAAGCACAAAATTATAATTTAGGGCTTGGAATTTTCGAAAATCCGAAAATTATGGTTAGGGTGTTCGAAATTTTCGAATGAACTAGGGCATAAATCGGGCCTTTTCATGGCTATTTTGAGCATAATTAAATCATATTCAATCAATTCCAAAATTTAATCACATTAAATATAATAATTGAACCATAATTAAATTATTTTCTCCCTCTTAATTGATTATATAATTAAGAACATGGACTTCAAATAATCGTATTATTATCATCAAGTGTGTTCATGCAAGAGGCTAACTGATACCACTGTAGCACTTTATTAAGTACTATAAAGCGGAAAATATGAATCATATTCATAAAGTACCTAATCCCAAGATCGCATGCATAACACAAAAACACATAATCATATACCTTTGAAGCGTGAATTCCACGTAGCAATTAGACAGGCAAATCAGGGAGAGAATAGAGCCCCAAGCGTTGCTCCTCTACTTAGTCCACGGTATTCGAACGAGCCATCAACCAATACTAGATTGGTCGAGTGAAGGGGAAAACCACGATCACCACCTTTAATGGACTAAATCGACCACCGCAAACCATCACTCTAGCGCCGAGGAGGAGAGAACAGTGTCGTGAGAGAGAGAGAGAGAGTTTGAGAAAAGCTAGTTTCGTGTTTTCTAATTAGGTTTTCAACTTAACAGTAAAACTGTTCTGTAGAATTACCTAGGCACGTAGTTTACTTATAATCATATTATAATTAGACTAGGTTAGAAAGCCCGAAACCTCTCTAAATCCTCCTTATGGTCGGCCATGCTAGGGGATAAGGCCTATCATGGGCTTCGTCCTCTTGTGCTCGATCTAGGCCCTTTGTGTGACCTTATAGGATCCGTCCAATTAGGCTTTGGCCTATTTTACTAGCCCAAAGATCGTTAGTACCTCTATCTATGATATAACGACGACCCAAATGTACCATCTTAATTATCTCCATAACTTGATCCATTTATATATCTAGTAACTGCACACGACGAAGATATAAATCCTTCAAAGTCTTGGGTGTCCAAAGGTACCATATTTTAAGAAACGATGCACGAATCAATCACTCAACGTGTTGACCGTTGAAATAGTTCTCCCAACATTATGTTGGCGATATGGATGGGATGATTGTTATTGATTTTGGGATAAAAGCCTAGTGTTTGCGACCCCTACTCAATGAGCCAATCCCCAATGGTTAAAGTGTGCTATGATTATGCATGATGCAATGTTGCTTGTTTAGCTTTTACTTTTGTAAAAAAGGAAGATATTATGCGTTCAAGTGTCGCTTTCTAACTAGAGATTATCCAAGTTAGAAATCGTTACAACCCATAGATAACCTATTGTTGGATACCTTGGACCATAACTATGAACTAATCTTGTAACCTCTAAGTTCCTAGCGGAGTCGCTACTGTAAGGAGGGTGTACCCATTGTAGGGGATCCTTCTCTTTTATGCCCATGGCCCTTTAAAAGCCTAGGACTTTACACTTGTTAGGCTGTATTAGGATTTGAATTGTTGACTGTTTGGGGGACCTTAAATTAGAGTTGATCCTATCATTATGCTTTTTTGTAAGAAACTAGTAAGGAGTCGCCAATGAGTTTTCGGAAAACTCATAAACCTCGTTTATTCCTTTCTCCCAAGTAGGGTTCATGGGATATTTAGCATGAATCATAAGTTTACCCCATGCCCAAATTGGTCAACTTATACAAAATATGTGTTCGGGAGCGAGGGTACTAAAATAACGTTCCTTTTAGGGAGGAATCGCTATTCTAGCCCTAGTGCGGCCTCTACTAATTTTTCCTTTTTCACAATTTCATCACCAAACAATATATGCATCGTGATACCTAAAACTAAGTTATTTGATTTTATTTACAAGCGTTAATCATGTAGTAATTACATTGCAAAAGTTGTTATTCTTTTGTTATTAAAATTCCTGAAAAGAACAAGAAATAAACAGTGTTCACCTTGACTTAGATGATAAAACAATTAATTAATTATTCAAATTCTAGTATTGATGAACACAATAATACTATGTGAATTAAATTAATTAAAAGTTTGTTTAAAGTGATCAAATAACACTATTTATTCAATTAAAGTTATTTAAACAATAAAAGAAAACTGATTTATCTAAGTGCTTATGAAACTAACCATTCTTCTTTTATGCTAAATCTCTGTTTAATGTGTTTATGGACTTTCTTTCTTCTTCGTAGCCCCAAAGACTTCAATGGATTGAATTAGGGTTGGAATGTATTTGGGAAGAGAGAAGAAAAGTAGTATGATAGTAAGAGAACTTGAGAGATTAGGGTTTTAAGAATGCTAGGGTTAGAATTCTATTTTTTTCGTCCTCTCTAGGGTTAAACGAAGACCCCTATTTATAGGCGTAGGAATCTAGGTTTAGGGTCTTAGATCTGCGGCTTGAGTTGGCGCTCGCAACTCTAGGAGTCGCGCTGGGTGCCGCGCGCATCTCAATGACTCACTGAGTTGCGCTCGGTGCCGTTTGCCTTATATGAAAACGCGTTTTTGAAACTTCCATAACTTTTGATTGCAAAGTCGGATAAGGCTTGTGAGATATCATTGAAAAGATTTAAATTTCTTCTTTCTAATGCCATTGAAGTTAGGTTGAAATATGTTATGGATCAAAAGATATGGCCGTTGGAGTGCAAGGGTGTTGGTTTTAGGGCCCGGTTTAGTGTGTTGATCATAACCTCTTCTTTTTTTCTCGGAATTAGGCTTATAATATACCTTTGGAAAAATATTTGAAAGGGATATCCATATTTATAGGCCTTATATAGAAATTTTATGGTTGGTTTATCTGGTTGGCTCGGTTTTTAACAACGTAAGTTCCATTAGATCTAATCATTGCATTTGACGCATTTGGGTCCGTTATTAATCAAGTTTTTAATAATGAGCACGTTTTAGGCCTAATTAGTAATTGGACAAAGCTCTAAGATAACTTGGTCTCAAATATGGGTTTTAACTTACTTCATAATGCATTTCGTAGTGGATAAACACTTCAACTTTGATCTAGAATGAAGAACAAATTTTTGTAACATCATCGCACTTCCTGTCGGGACAGGAGGCCAAAAGTAGGTGTCTACACCCTTCTCATTTATCCCCCTAAACAAACATGCTGTTAAAGTATAAATATGCATGTGGGATTAGAGAGAGATAGATAGAAAGAAAAACTTGTTGGGAATCGGATAGATAAATCATTGGGAATTAATGGCAAAGTAAAAAAATAGAAAAAAAAAAAAAAAAAAAAAGAGGATAACAAATTATAAAAAATAAATAAATAAATATTTAGAAAACGATTAAAATTTTAGTATGCATTAAAATAGATAAAGTTGAAAATTTGCAAAGATGATTAATAGTATCCTAATAGTAGTACAAAAGTGTAATGATGATGGTAGTAGGCTAGTAGTAGTAAAAAGTTATGCTATTAGGCTAGTTGTAGACTAGTAGTAATAAAATCGGTAGGCATGGAATACAATTACTCTGCGATGTGATGTGTCAGAAATGTTGTCTATAGGGGTGTTCAAATCCGGGTACCCGGGTTTTCGGGTACCCGAAAACCCGGGTACCCGGAGTTTCGGGTACTTGTTAATTTGTCCCATGTCCCGACCCGAATATCTCGGGTACCCGGGTTCCGGGTACCCGAATTATTCGGGTCTGGGTATAGGGTACCCGGATCTTTTTTTTTTTTTTTTTTAAAGGTTTATTTATCTTTCTGAAAATTAATGTTTATTTCTCTTATACGTATACCAGTATAAAATATCTCGTATAATTATACTAGTATTTCTTGTAAAAAAAACAATATGCTGTATAAAATAAATTAAAAAAAAAACAAATAACAAAACAACTTTCTTATCAGTATAATATAATAAGAACAAGTTATACAACCCCAACAAAAACCCAATTTAAAGAGTACTATCACGTTATTACTATCAAATCCATGAATGACTATACTAATCCAGAATTCCAAACACAATTAAAAATAATTTAGTACTAATTAACTTGTAAAACACTAAAACCCACAATAAAATGGGTATACATATTCATCCCTAATTAATTAACAAACATACTTCATTATTAATATTGGAAACTTGTAATCTTCTTGTAGATCTGAGCATGAATGATGAAAGTGGAGCCGCCACCATATTGAAGCAAGCACATACACCACCGCACCTCCCCTTCGGTGTTGTAGTTGCGGTTGTTGTTACTTCGATTTGCAGAACGTTGTTGCGGTTGTTGTTGCTTCGATTCGCATAACAAAAATAGGGGCGGTGAGAGGCGGAGAAAGATAGGGGAGGAGAGAGAGAGGCGGAGAAAGATAAGGGAGGAGAGAGAGGGGGAGATGAAAGTGGCGTGAAAATTGAAAAGAGAGATCAGGAACCCTAAGTTAATAAACTAGTAAAATATAAATGGGCTGGGCTCATTTTGAAGGAGGGTTTTTTTTTTTTAAAAAAAAAAAAATTAAGTTATTATCGGGTAACGGGTACCCGATAATTAAAAAATTTGCCCCATGTCCCGACCCGGATAAGAGACAATCTTCTCGGGTCGGGTACCCGTCCCGGAAAAATAGATTTTTTCCCCGAATTTCCCATCGGGTACTTACCGGGTCATCGGGAAATCGGGTCGGGACAATCGGGTCGGGTTTTTTTGAACACCCCTAGTTGTCTATACCAAATATGGCTTGTTTATTGGCCCCACATTGAACCGTAACCCTTCATAATGACCTTTCTAAATTCTAATACTCGAAAGAAACCGACAGCATGGTGATCATCTCATCTGTCATGTATGGGTTTCACTCGGCTGATATGAATTTTAGGTAGGTTAATACCACATATAGGATGTTAAGTAAATGAAATGCAAGTCGTTAAATTAACAAGGACTTTTTGTTAAAAACTACCTTCTACATGTCAGTTTTTGTGAAAAACTACATTATTATAAAAATGTTGTAAGAAACTACCTTATAAAACATTTAATGTTGTAAAAATCTACCTTTTGCCGAATTATTGCATTGAATAAGATACGTTTAATGACTCATTTTCAATCATTTTTTTCTCCTTTTTCCACCCAATTTCTCCATAGCTCCCTTATAACCCTTAATTCCCCTTCTCTATCATTGTTAAATTAAGCAAATAGTAGCAACCTACAACAATTAGTTTTTATAAGATTGTTTTTCACAAAATTTGATGTGTATGATGTAGTTTTTCACAAAAGTCCAATAAACAATGACAAAGTAATTAAAGGTAAATCGTTTGAGTAACAAAAACGTCAAGGAAATTACTCAGCACAGTAAACGTTAACAGAACTTGTTTATATTCGTGGCAAAAGAATCATTTATGAATTGGTTTATCCCCCTTCCTAACAGCTATCCCCACTAAATTTTTTATCAATAAAATAATGGAAACGAGCATTACTATGGGAGGGAGGAGTATATTTAAGTAATGATGATTATATGTATGCAAGTAGACTAGTTATATTAAAGCGATGATGAATAAGTCGTGGGAAGATGCAACACCAAATCGGTAGTCATAGAGTAGAAAAGCATGTCATGTGTAAGATGTGATGTGTCAGAAATCTTGTCTGTAAAATGTATGGATTGTTTATATATGTGATGGTGCAACATATAACCCTCACCCTTGATAACGACGTTCTACTATGAAATTAGGAGAATAATGAGCATTTCATCTACTCCCCCTTTCATTATTTTTTTGCAGCCTCATTTGACTGTGCACGGTATCAAAGACGCGTCTTAAGCTATCTACTCCCTCCGTGTTTTAATAAGTGTTACACTTACCAAATCCGGCCGTGTTTTAATAAGTGTTACACTTCCATTTTTTGGCAAAAAGCTACCTTTAAATATTATATCTCTCTCCTCTCATTGTCCCACCCAAACCCACTACTACTTTTTTTTTTTTATACTTCCTCTCACATTTATTACTTTCCAATAAACTATTAAACCCATTATGTTTCTTTTACAATTTTTTAATACTCCAACTACCTTACTTACCTCTTATTTTATTTAAGTCAATTAAATTGCCTAAAACTATGTGCTGGTCAAACTGTAACACTTATTAAAACACGGAGGGAGTATATCTTTATTTTCTTACACGCTAAACTGATTAAAACGTAATATTAATAAAGTATACAATAAGACGAATATAATAAGGCCACTCATGACTATATTTATAGTTAAAATTTTCAAATATTGACCAGGAAATGGCAATAGGGTAAAAAAATAAAGGGACGAAGGGAGTATGTTTTAAGTAGTTGAGCATATGAAGAAAAATAATGTACGGAACATCGAGAAACAATACACAAAATTTGAACGTCATGATCCCCACGGACATATACAACTTTAATGCCATCCATTGATCGTAGGAGAGAAAATTTGTGGTTAGTCATGGGGGTACATTGGTTTGAAATGGGTATGAAGAGTGATTAAAGGTGATGTGGAAGATAGAGAAATTAAGAAAGTAAGTGAAGATTACAATGGTTGTGGGCAACCATTGGGTTTTTATAGGAATAAGTAATTTTAAGCTCGGGCAATCGAGTCATTTTTTGTATATAAAAATTAAAATAAATTAAAATGAAATCTATTAGTGGTTTTATAATTATAAAAAATCATTTTTTTTTTTTAAAATATTATTAAAAATTATCAAAATTCGTGGTTAGTCATTGGAGTACAACCATTATGTGTAGAGTTGTTTACAATACTATTATGACTAGTTGACTATGACATATTGCCACCATCAAAAATTCACAATCATTTCGCTTATTTAGACTATTGTGTCAACTTATGATATCATCTTTTCATTTTTGTTTTTTTCCCTTTTCTGAATAATAAATTAATTATTGTTATTACTACTACATGTGCTAATAATAATAAGTCACACTACTTTGGTAATTCATAAAGTACATAACAAAATATACATAGTATTTCTAATATATACACATCCCAATATAATTACATAAATCCGTCACACCAACAAATCTTAAAGGTTCCTATTAAACTTTGTCTGTATTTCCATATCAATTAAATACAAGGACAAGCCAACCATGATACAGTTTTTAGGCTAATGAGATGTTAAATTCCATATGATCCTTGTTCATCAAATGAACTTTAACTCTCTGGCTAATACGAAACTTTTCACCTCGTACCATATTCTTAATGACATTCTTAATGTAACAAAACACAATCTTCCCACCTATGTTAACATTAAAATGAATATTTGCTTTCCACCTCTTCGTATGCCATAGTGCAACTGGCGAACCGTGTTGTAAGTGACTTAAGTTCTCTCGTGCAAATGCCAAAGGCACATTCTACAAAACTAGTGATATATAATGGAGACATACAACGTCTCATTAGAGTTACAATATTATTAAAATATAATACAGTACAAACAAAAAATTAGATGTGCTCTCAAGTGAACTTACTAGTCTATCGACATTTATGTAAGACCTTGTGAAACCTGCTCTAAACTTGTGTACCAAATCTGCCGCTTCCGGTTGAGGTAACGGGTCAACTGCTTCCGGTTCCGGTTCCGGTAAAGGCACAACAATAGGGTCACCCGCGGCATTTGTATTGCCAATTTCGCCAACCTAACACGGAATGTCATTTCCCCTTCATATATCAACTCCATAGTGTCCCCAACCTTTAGGTCATATGCCCTAGTGAAGGCTGACCATCCTCTTCCCAAATATGTTAACACCCTCCCTCTTCGGAGAAAATGATAAGCTAATTGCGCGGTATAAATTTTTTTATCTGTGCCATATTGAACTCGTACAATGCCATTATTTCCATGAATCAGTACACAAATCCGAAGAGGAACAAGCTGCCAAAAACAATATAATTATCAACATAACAACTAAATAGCTAACCACATACTGTACAACACAATTTTTGGTTATAAAATTCCTCACCACCACACACAGGGTGCTTTATTCTCCAATCGTGACCACTAATCGACCTGAGGTTGACATATTAACCAATACCTATTTCACAATTGCAATTAAACAAAGTTTGCGTACCATTCTTCCAAAAGAGATGCGTACAAAATACTTACACAGTGTATTTGACCATCGCCCTCTAATAAGTACACTGAAAAATACTAAAAACAGTGTATTTGACCATCGTCCTCTAATAACTACATTGACAAATATATACTATATTTCTTATTTTGTGTCCGGCTCAAGTTTATAAGAATTCCCAAACAAATTCACATCATATATAGCAAAACAAGACATGCATCGGTATAAAAAAACATTTTAGGTTATCTTCGTCAAAGAATATGTTTATTACATACCCAAATTCTCTTTAAATTAATAGGGTCATCCATCCCAATTTTTGAACTTAATCCCCATTTAGAATACATAATTTCACCACCAATAAAAACAATATATGTTTTGTGCCCTATAAAATACATAATGCTTTCAATTAATTAATCAGCACACACATGGAAATCGGAAATATCAAGTCCGTGGACATCAAAACTAATTAAACAATTATAGACTAGTAAATACAGCACAACATAGTAGATCTGGAAAAACCAATTATAAATGGATTGTAAATGAATTATGAACAATAATTTCACATCTACTTGTATTGCTTACCCGTTTGGTGGTTTAGATCTTGATCTTGATGAAACGGCCGGACAAAACCCATCGGAGTTGGGGGTTATACGATGAGTAGAGAGAGAACTGGTGGAGGTAGAATGATTTGTTGGATATAGTATAGGAAGTTATGGGGAGAGAGGAAGAAGGATAAAATATTGGAAGTTATGGGGAAGGAGAAAGAAGGTTTAAAGTTATAGGGTTTCGACGGTTACATATAAAATGAAACTTTTGTATTCGTACTATAATGATACTTCATATATTGGACTAGACTTGACCCACCCTTTTGCTTCCTAAGTTATCCATTTCGGTCCTGATTTTACTTCATGGTCCTTGTAAGTAGGTTTTCAAACCAATCCATAAAGCCTTTCGAGTAAAATACAAAATACGGTTTCGATCAATTGTATTTGTACAATTCCGGATCACGGGTCCTGCGTAGAAACTTCTGCATTCTTTATTTTATGCATGAATTTAACTTTATTAAAAAAAATGAAATTAATAACAAGTTAAAATAAATAATTTACATAACTTTTATCATCAAACTTGAAAAATTGGCATCATAAATAACCTTAATTACAAGGTTGTCCATCAAAAGTAACTTTAAATGCAAGATTGTCCATAAATAGACAAATGTACCAAATAAGATACCAATACATTACAAAAGGCCACCATACATTCCAAAATTCCAAAAGACCACCATATTCCAAAAGACACCATATTACTTAGGGTAGCGAATGTCAATCTATTGTTACCTACTGCCAATGAGGATTTGGCGCTCCTTCCCTACAAATAACAAACATAAGAAATAAGAAACCACCCTAATTTAAAAAGCAATTTAAAAAGTCAATTTCTTAAGGTACATCCACCGTGTTCAAGATAATAGATTACCTGAATGATAATGCCGGGTAAAATCTGTCCATCTAAGGCCGTGTGTTGTTGTAGGTGGAACATATCGTCCCGCCATAGTATTGCTATCCACCTGATAAGCGGTAACGGGTAACGTTTACGACTTTGTATCGGATGAGAAGTGCACTAACCATCTCGACGACATTCTCGTCGAGATGTCTTGTCTCAAACAAGATTAACACAACGGGGAAATGGAGGTGGTAAAACATCATGAAGTTCTCTACAAAAGAAGGTCTTGTTATTCCCCGGACATTCCATACAATGAGGCGGGTATGTGGTGGCACACGGTGAAACAAGGTTTGTGCCGTACATGATGGGGTCACATGAGGGTCGATGACTGCCATATTGTAAGGTGGCACCCCGGCCGTGGAAAACGTGGGGTACATTGTGACAAGAAGCACATAACACCACACCGGCCCACTTAACCCCATCCATGTAAGTGCCCATGCACACGTACAAGGCATCTATGGATAGGAGGTATATGCCCCCGGAAAGATCCAAAACTGGTCTTGGATCGATTGCGCGAGATAAGAATAATGGAACTTGATATAGAATATTAAGAAACCAGACCAACCATACCTTGACATTGTCCGGCAATAGTATCGCATCTTTTATGCTGGGAAGATGCGCATGATGGGAGTTAGAGCTAATGTCAATGGGGCACATTCTTAAGGTGGCCAATTCGGGTGGTATTAATTTGGGGTTTATTATTAAATTTGTGATGGTTTGAGGGGTTAGAAATCGTGGAGTGTTTGTAGTTAGGTCAATACATATATACAAGAAACTAATAGACTCAATCTCCGGGACTAAACCACGGGGATAATCAAAGTACAACAAGGATCAAGGGCCTTGTGGACAAATGTAGGTACGAGGAGGCATATTGTTTGGTAGGATGATAGAACACTAGGCTACTTTAATGGTTAAGAGATGATGATTTCGAATGCAGAGACGGGCTTGTGGAAAAAATGTAAGGAAGAGGGAGGTTTTGTTGATTTTAAAAACAAAAAGTTGGATTTTAATGAAGGAAAAAGATTGAATGAGAAGTTTGTGAATTTATCAACTAATGTCCAACTTATATACTAGAATAGTCAGCAATAGATGAATTACAAGTGTCTAATATGTAGATTTTACTTAGTGAAGTGGACTCGGATAAGTTACAAGTGTCCTATCTTATAAATCCCATTTTGTCTATTCATCAATATTAATAATCAATTCATCAAGACGAATCAATTGAGTAAAAATTATGCTTTGTATAAATTTTAATTAACCCATCACAAAACCGTCATGTAACTTCCATAAATAATCATCAGTAATTTAATTAACTTACAAAAACAACAACCAATAAATCATTTTCTTCACTATCACTTACTCAAACAATAACGAAAGTCAGAATATGATAGCAATGTATAATGATAAAGTGTTAACATGAGGTACAATTAAACGTTAACAGATTAAATTGTTAATATGAGTGGTGTTATGTTCGTATTACATGATTTTTTAGCTTTTTTTATTATATTTGATAAATTTCCTATACAATTATACTTAAAAGTATACAAATTGGTAAAAACAGCAGTATGAGGTAATTTATAAGTAGTAGTTATTTCAAAGTGATCTATTAAGAAGATGAAAAATCATTTCATGTCATTTTCATCTTATTAAAATTGAATATAAATCAGCGGATTTTAAGTAATTTATAGGCTGTCAATGTAAACTCATTGAAAGTCCGTATGCTAGCTTATATATGATATATACCAATCTTCCTTAAGAGCATCTACATCATTAGCTCCCCATTTGACAAAAAGGAAAAAGTTAAATGGTTCAAACTCCCCATTCATCGCTTTATTTTGGGGAGGTTAATTTGATGGGAATCCTCCCTAATATTTAGATGGCCCCACCTTGCACACTAGAACACTAAAACAATTGATGGGGTATATAAAGTTGAGATACAAAAGGTGGTGAAGGATTAAAAAATATGAGAGAGATAGTAAAATGGGAAATGTATATGATAAAATTAGTAGAAAGTGGTGTGGACTGACAAGGTGAGGAGAGAGAAATTATTTGGGGTCCCATAAATGTAGATTCTCTAATGTAGAAGCTAAATATATTGTATAAACACCTAAAGATTAACACCTATTTTCCTAGCGGCGACATTTAGCCTAGGGATAGGAGGTAGAATGACAGTGGAAAATTTGGTATATGAAAATATAAAAAAGGTCTAATCAAACTTGTACAAGTAAAAGTAGAAATATCTATTTGACAAGATAACTCATAATATTGCTTTAGGCAATGAGTATTAACTTGTATAAAATTTGTATAAATGTTGTAATTGAATTGAAACTGTCACTATAATCTATTAATTATATACTTTTGGGTTTACATATGATGAGATAGTATTATTTTACCTTAACTAATATCATTAATATAATTAAAATAAGATCATGACTAGTAGCTTTAACAACGAGACATACAACTAGATTTTCATTTTATAATTAATATAATTTAGATAAGATCATGGTTAGTAGTTATATTAAGGGGTGTGAGAAAAAATTACGCGGCAATGGAACCAGAACCGGTATAAGTTCCAATTCTCAAACTTTTAGAACCGAACCTGATTGGGTGACCGTATATATGTATGTGTGTGTACATGTATATACATGTATGTATATGTATATACATATACATATACATACATGTACATGTATATACATATACATACACATACATACATGTATATACATGTACACACACACACACACATATATATATATATATATATATATATATGTGTTGGAATGTATCTAGTTAGTAAAGTTAAAAGAGTATTATTAATACATAAAATAAAAACAAATAGTGTAATGCATATTTTAGTATTAATCACTTCAAATTAAAATAACCAAAATAAATATTAACATTTGTCTTATATCTTAACAAATACATACGTAAGCGGTTACCCAAAACCCGAACCGGTCCTAACCAATTATAGGTCCAATTCTTATAATATAATTTTTTCCGAATATCAGGTAGGTACTTGATAAAGTGCATGGTAAGATGCGTCAATGTTGTTCATACATTTTTCATTATTAATGGTGAACACATGTTACAAGATTTGCGTGTTTATTATATGCCTAATTAGATGAGATGTGTTACACATTCATCCTTGTTTAAATAATCATCTTATTAAAGAACTTAATAAGATACAAACTTATGCATAATTACTTCTTAAAATACCACTGTATTAAAATACTTTGAATCATGATTTACAAATGTGTGGCAAAATGGCGACATGTTATTTTAAGATGTGTATGTGACCACACGTGAAATAGTAATAAGGGCTATTTGTAGGAGTCTAGGTGAAAATTAGCAATGATGATAAATAGTACCCTACTTGTATTAAGTGTAGAGTGGTGATGATGACTACTAGTATATGGGGAGAAGCAACAACAAAATCGGAAGACATGAAGTACAACTAAAAGTGACGTCAGGCAATGTGATTTGTCAGAAGGGTTGTTTACAAAAACTCCACCCAAATACGAGTTGATGACAAATGTGCGAGCCTCTACGGAAACCCTTAATCTTGATAGAGACATTGTAGTTTGAAATTAGAGGTAATACCACAAGATATTAACGTTTTATTTGATGATAAAATAGACATGAGATGGATTAAGTTTACATTAAAATCGATAATTAAATTTTCTCAAAAAAAAAAAATTGATAATTAAGGAAATTTACGTTCTTAGGTTATTTAGATAAAATATAATCCGTGATACGAAATCGATAATTAAGGGTTCCTAACACACAAGGGATAAAATGTAAAAACATCAGTATATATACGTCAAGTATAACTAAATAAATTATAACTGGCAACGCGTTACGGGATTAGGAAATGTTATAGATATAATAGGGAAGGCGTATTGACATAAAATACTTACTGCATGTTGATAGGTAAAATCGCGAGTAAAATGAAATCGAGGAAGTACAAGTTGTTTTGAGGCCCGAGATCCCTACAAAATTCCATATCTACTCTATTGTCACAGTTGACTCAATCTGAGCCAAAACCACTCAATCACGAAAAAAGCATGTATTTGATTAAGGGAAGCCCACTTTCAAAAGAAGTTCCAGTAAGGTCGTAACGTGTCACTATGAATCCTTTTCATAAAGATTTTGATTGGGTGTCCGGAATAACACTTACGCCATTCGGCAAAGTCACTTTTGGACCGAATATCTACTCTATTCTCTGTAATGAAGTGAACTGAATATTTTATGAGAGAAGGAAATTTGGAGCTAAATTTAACTGAACTGAACTAATGAAATAAATGAAACTAAACTGGGGAGCTGAACCGATCTGAACTGAATTGAAATTAAGCTAAAGAGAAGAGGCCTAATACTGCCAGTTTATGAATTGTTTGTTAGCAACCAATGTTTTTTGAACTGAAAATTCTAGTGCAAGAGCATTGTCATCTGTCGCCCGCAAAGGTTGGGCATGAGGAGAGATATTGTATATTTTAAGATAGATAAATGCATTGCCCCATGACCTCTTGCTAAGGGTGGGCAAATGCTTAGAAAGCGCCACTTGTCACCATTTAATTGGATAGTAGTTTTAACCTTTTTTATTTTTTTTTTATTTTTTATTTTTTTTTTTTGCAAATTTATTATTTATGTGATAGTAAATGGTAAATGTTGTACATACTACGGATGAATACTTTTCATCAAACATTGCAATTGGAGAATTAACTTTATTTAGATAATCATGTATTCTTATTTCTAGTACTTATTTAGAATTTGTTATCATATTATACTATTATCAAATCTTATGCTATCGTTTCATTAGCAGTTTTAACATTTAAAATTAATAGTTATTTTTAATTAATATTGATTACATCTTTTAATCTTGCAGTATTATTAAGTACTAAAAAAATAATTAAGTAATTATAAGTGATTGAGTAGAGGAAAATTAGGAAAGAGAAAATTTGTGACCATAGATTTGTAGGGAAACTAATGGGAGTATATGGGTGTAACTAGGTATGAGGATTGAGTATGATTGAGGTGGAAGAGAGAGGTATTAATTGTATCATAATTTTTTAAAATGGACGGTTTAGATTTTAATTTTTTTGTGTACTTTTAATTAGTCATTTTAATATATGGGCAAATACATTCCTATTGAATAAAATTATTTATAATAAAAAAATAAATCAAACCACAAATAATCTTAGCTTTTCATTTTTAAAAGTTGGTGGTCACAATTTTTAATTTATTGCTAACAAAAGTGTAAAAGTATATAAAAGCAAAAGTAGGGTATATTTGTAATTTTGTCATACAGCCACTCATCAATTTTATCAACAAAATATTTTATTATTTAATAAGAACATATTAAGATTGAGGAAATCTTTTACAAGCTACAGAAATCGATTTAATTTTAACATGCACAGAAATAGGTCAAGGTGAAAATTTGCAATGATGGTTAATAGTATCATAGTAGTAAAAAGATTAATGATGATGGTAGTAGGCTAGTTGTAGGAGTAGGAGTAATGATGATGGTAGTAGGCTAGTAGTAGTGTTTTGGGGTTTTTTGTGTCCCTCAGGAGAGTTATAGCTCACACACTAGGTCCAAGCCGCTTGTACCTGCAAAATAACGGAACTCCGGATGTTCGGAGATCCGCCTCCGACGGTTAAGTTCGTACGGGATCGGAGAAAAATCGTGTAGAAAGTAAATATCTTCTCGGATTCCGAGATCAGGTGTTTTCTCTATTTTCGAGAATAATAAATGATGTAATGATTGTAAGGTGCCCCAATAAATGGGGGAATCTCCCTATTTGTAGGGACCTAGAAATGTGTGCCCCTGTCCAGTGATTGGGCTGTGTCGTTTTTCAGCTCTCTAGGGATTTGGGCCTTGAAGGCCGCCATTTCCCCTCAAAATATCTGCCTGCCATGTGTCGTGTCCCAGTTTGTCCACTTTGGGCTCTCCTTGGGGTAACATGTGTCGAGCTCGTATAGGTCCACGTGGTGGGGTAGAAATACCCAAATCATTTGCCCCTTACAAGGAGGACGTAGCATGCCACATGGGCCTTGTGACATGTGTCACGCATGCATTGGCGCGTGCTTTTACTGTTTATCTGAGTAAAAATTAGGGCTTTACCCTAGGTTTTCATCTTTCTATAAATAGCCTTTGACCCCCCTCTCATTTTCGCACGTTTACAAAAAATCTTTGAGAGATAATCTTTGACTTTGAAAATTTTGTCCTTTTCTGTGACAGCATCCGCCGTTCGTCACCTACTCCCATGTTCAGCAGACGTCCAAGTCTCTTCAAGCGGCTATCGTACCTTCTCTCGTAAGCTAACCGTCTACTCTCCTTTCTTTTTAATTTTAGTTTACTCTTTTTTCCTTTTAAAAATGGTTTCCCAAACGCGCACGTCACGGCCTCGGTTAGAGATCAGCCGATCACAAGGAACGGCTGAATCTAGAACAAGGATTGTCAGCTGCTCATTCTTGGACTTCCCTTTGCGAACTTCTCCGAATCTGACGAACTCTGTGTCTGTGCAGGACACAATGGCCAGAACAAAGAGAACCACCAGAGTTGAAAATTCTAACGGCTCCTTTAAGGCGCCTGTACGTGAGGTTTCCTACCATCCGCCTAGTCCTCCCAGTACCCTGGGCTCTTCGATTTTGGAGGAGTCTAAGAATGAGGTACAACAAAATGTCTCCGAGCCAATCGATCTGGCTTCGGAGGAGGAGTTGGGGGAGGACACTATTGGCCCTAATAATCAGGCCCCCAATTCGGACATAGAGTCCGAGAGCTCTGACGGTGCTTCTAAGCCGTCTACCTCTGGCTGAGCCTCCGATGACTTTGAGGAGAGGCACTCTCGCCTAGAGACAACAAGAGAATCTCTCTATGTTAAAATGGGCGAGGGGTGGGCTGATGAATTGGCCCGACGCCGCAAGCAGTATGCCACCTACTTCAACCATGTCCCTGTTAGGAGGCGAAAAGCAACGAAAGGCAAGGAGGGGAAGTTCAGGGCTGACCATATTATGGGACATGGCATAATTCTTAGTGTCCTTGATTTTGTGGTTACTGTAGTCTGGCCTGAGGGGTCAAGCTATGGGGATGAATGATTTGGTTGCTATAAAGCGGCCATCCAAGCTGGTCTAAGATTCCCTCTCCATCCGGCGGGGAAGATGGTCTTAGACGGATACCAATTGGGTGTCTGGCAACATGCCCCAAATTCTTGGGTTAACATCCTGGGGTATTTTGCCGCTTGTGAAATGCTCAAAGTAGAGCCATGCTTTAAGGCGTTCGCCCATATGCACTACCTCAGGCGAACCCCAAAGGCAATCGCGTTCGGATGGTACACAATGTTAAGCCACAAAGGCTTTATGATGGCAGTGGGAAAGGAGTCCAAGTTGAAGGACTGGAGGAACAAGTTTATATCATCACCTACCCCGACCTTCTAAAGAACAAAAAGTACAACAAATGGAACCAGAACCCTCCCCTTCTTTCAGGTGGAGCTGAACTACCGCCTGTTCCCAAGCGAGCCAAAGAGCAAATTTTTGACTAAGGTCTCTTTAGAGTGGCCGTCAATTCTAACAGAGAGACTGGGGAAAAAGAGGTCATTCCCTAGAGTTACATTCCCCGCCATAAGTGGCTCTCTAATGGGACTTACTTGCCCGCCTGTGGCCTAAGTACTGAGAGGCCGAGAAGTAGCTAGCCGATTGACTAAAATTACTTAGCCAAACTTGATGTTTCTCTGTCAATCACTAATCTCAATCTCTTCTTTTTGCAAATAGAGCAATGGAGAAGCTCTCGGCTAACAAGAAGCCGTCTACCAGCCCCGCCCATTACCGGGCGTAAGTGCTGGGCAAGAGGAAGTCTTCTGACAAGGAGGTGGACAAACCTTCACAAGGTAAGTTTTTTCTTTATACTTAGTGTTTTATGGGTCAACTTTCCTTCATTTGCTTATTATCTTTTGGTTTGCAAGCAGGGACAATTGAGGAAGCGTACCCCCACTAAATCGGATCCAAAACGGCAGAAGTAGTCGGCCGCGGACGTGAAGACTCCCGACTACTCCACGAAGCACATTGCCAACAAACCCCATAAGAAGTTGGGAGACGGCCCCCATCCTTTTACTACAGGGACATCCCCCACAAGCCTTAAAGGCTTGAGGAAGCCGGACGCTGTCAAAGCGTCGAAGAGTGGCAAAGGTCCACTCAATACTGCTAGCAGCTCAACAGTAGGGGGAGCAAGTGGGCTCTAGGAGACAAGCTGCCCAAGAAGAGGCATGAGGCGGAGACGGAAGGTAAAAGCGCATTCAGTCCCTTGCCTTATCCCTGTAGGGTTAAGTTCAATCAACGGTCGTCAAGTAACACTGAAGAGACCTGGTCTTTTGGCCAGATCTCTACCTCCTACTTATAGAGTGTTTAATGTGCAGATGCTCCCTTGAGGCCAGATCTCCAGAACATAGCGAAGTCCATGTTGAGGGCTATCCTTGCCGAGGATAGAGAGTCGGTCAGAGGAGTCGGCACCCTCAACTTCGATGCCATCCTTACCCTCCTTGTAGAGATATAATAAACTTCCTGATGGGAAGGAGAACGGTAGGTCGTTGGGCTACCACCCCACCCAATCAAACAAAATTTATAGCTTAACTAACCCCTATTTAGCGTAGTGGCAAGTCAAGGTCGAACCCAAGGGATGGATATCAAGTGCACGATGTCTAAATCAAGCTATTTCGGAATCAAGAAGGGGTTTGAGGTAGAGCTAAGGCTAAACTAGGTAATGCAAACTTGTATAAAATCAATCTAAGACACTAGATCAATGGATCCACATGCAATCATAATGGAAACGGTAATTTGGGAGGGTAAACCAACTAAGTCAAGCGATATGAAGGAAAATCATCATGTATCCAAAAGAGCATACTAAGATGGTTCACCTAGAGGTCTAACTAGCGTCAACTACGCTAAACACTACCTAGGGAACGTAACAAAGCACCTCAATCGTGAAATTGCAAGTTTACTAATCAATGGTCCGTATCATAGCAAGCTTACAATGCAATCTAGTGTGAATAACTAGGGTGATCAAGCCTAAATCAAACACACACATGCACATAATCAATCAACCAATTTAATCACATCATCAACTCAATCAATGTTCCCCCAAATTAACCTCAATTCATCATCAATACATGCTTCACCACTACCCTAGAAAATAAACTACTCACAATCCATAAAGAACAACAAAATCAAAGCTAAACTAATCATCATTCCCAAATTCATCAATTGAAATCAAATTGAAACAAACAAAATCAATCAACTATCAATTAATCAAATCAAACAACAATACTAATGAAATCAAACTTTGAATTGCATTAAAGAGTAAAGAATCCTTACAAACTTGATAGAAATCAAATCAAATGAAGCAATCTTCAATCATCAATCATCAAACCCACACTTTCTCTCTCTAAAAATGCTAAGAACTAATGTTTTCTCTTTCTAAAATCTAATCTAATCTAATTCTCCCCCCTTTAAAGATCCAAACTTCTCTCTATAAATGGAATGATTTAACTAACAATCCCAAGAGGAAGTTGGGAAAGTCGTCCAAAAATAGACCCACGTTGGTGCGGGCGTTCGAAGGAGTGTACCCAGGAATGTGCGCCCGCACACACCTGATGTGCGGCCGCACACGACAGATGTGCGGCCACACACTCCTCAAGTGCGCCCGCACATAGCTGCAGCTTCCTCCTTTCTTCTTTGCCCTTGCTCACGAGGTGCACGCATCCTAGATGATGATGATGGAGGACAAGGTAGGCAGCAACTTCCTTGAATTTCTTGAAGAAAATGAGCCATGAGGAAGGCATAAACAAGACTTTGAAGCATGCTCCTTGAACCTCTCATTGACTTGAAACTTCTTGCACAAGCTTTAGGCATGAAAATCAATGGAAAACTATAGAAAGGAAGCTCGGGAATCCTTGGACAATCAATCACAACCTACAATCAAAGGATAAAAAGCAAGTAAAAGGGAAAAATAGCAAGTAAACAAGAAAAAGCACGAAATAGAGAAACTAACTACAAAAAGCACGAAATGAAGAAAACAAGAATAAAACTAAGGGAAACTAAAGAAAAGAAAGATAAAAAGAAATAAAAATCATCCAAAAAGGAACCAAATGAGTGCCAAAAATGTCACTCATCAAATTCCCCCAAGCTAAACTTTTGCTCGTCCTCGAGCAAAACAAAGCAAGAAAAAGAGAGGATGAAAATTTTATTGAAAACGAAAAAGAAAGACTTAAGAAAAGAATGTACACTAAGACTCATTGTCGTAGGAATCACGGTTGTTTTTAGCTACAACAAGCCCTTTAAACCCCAAAGTCGCCTATGAGGACGAGTGAGGTCTCGTAAGGGTATCCTAAGAGTTTGACCCATAACTCTCCACCAAACATCAATGAGGCAAACCATAGAAGAAAAAGAAAGAAAAATAAACCTTTACGAAATGAATTAACATAAAGACTATAAAGCAAATGAATGACAATCTTTCTCAAGTAGTTAAGGTATGCACGTTTCAAGATATCCAAGGTTGATTGAAACATAGGGTATGCTAGGCATAGGAACTAGTTATCACAATTCACTTTCATCCCAAACAATCTTACCGCGTTCTTCCCACTAGTCTCTAATCTCCCTTTAGTGAGTGTCCCAATGATTCCTCGAAGGAACCGGAAAAGAAATATTTTAAGGTTACTCGACATCTTGACTATGCATCCCCTTTCCTTAGGCAATGACCCATGATGCCCTCCCTCGAATAGTGACTCAACTATCTAGGTCAAAAGGTCTTTCCCCAAGGTTGTAACGTAAGGCATAAAGGGTGAAGGTAGGCTAAAATTTAAAAATTTGGTGGTTTTCCTAATAGTGAAGCAATGATTGCGCATATCTTTACACCAAGACTAAGTTGTCACCAAACAAAAACAACATCCCCAAGCTTACTCGAAGCTATACTCACAAAAATATATACAAAAAGCGTGAGAACGCTTCCCCCCAAGCTTAAATGAAGCATTGTCCTCAATGCTCAAAAAGGGAGAAAACTCACATCAAAATATTTTTGAAATTTTCATTTTTCACTTTTTTTTTTCTTTTTATTATAAAGATAGTGCTTTGTCCTCGCCTCTTGTAACTTGGATGGCTTTTTCAACTTTTGCACTTATTATATGTCCATGCCCTTTATAATGTAGGACGGCTTTTACTCAAATTCATTTGCCATTATTCACCAAGAATCCAAAACACATATATGCTTTCATAAGAACCAAACATATCAACTTCTCCACCACAAAATTTACCAAGTATGATCAAATGCTTCACCAAAAACCAAGAAAAGAAAGAAAAATGAAACAAAAGGCCAAAGAACTAAAGATGTGGCTTGAAAAGAAGGTATAAGTCTCAAATGGTCATGAGGAACCACATAGGCAGTAGCTACACTTCATATGGGAGAAAGAAAAACTTGAAATCATGAAAATAAACACAAGTATTTACCATTCTCCATTCTTACCCACCTTTCCAACTTAAGAATTGGGACAAGTTTACCTCAAAGTTGGCATCAAAATTGTTGGAATTTGACTCAAACCATCCTACAACATCAAACTCAACAAAATTAGATCACAAAAACATCATCAAAACCCAAAGAAAAACCAAAAGAAAAAGAAAGAAAAAAGTTAGAAAGCACGGGTTGCCTCCCGTGAAGCGCTTAATTTAGAGTCTTAAGCTAGACATCCTCCACCTCTTTCAAGGGGGATCATAGAGAGTCATGTCATGAATGACCCCCACGAACACTCCATCATAATACCTCTTTAGTCTATGTCCGTTAACCTTAAAAGTTCTTGAAAAATCCAAGGGAGAAATTTCGATAGAACCATTTGAAAACACCTCTTGAACAATAAAAGGGCCGGTCTAACGAGACATCAATTTTCCGGGAAAAAGCCTCATTTTGGAATTGAAAAGAAGCACCTTATCCCCCGGAACAAACTCTTTCTTCTTAATGAGCTTATCATGCACCTCCTTAGTTCTAGCTTTATACAAGCTAGCACAATCATAAGCATCCAACCGAAGCTCTTCCAACTCATGAAGATCTAACCAACGTTGCTCACCCGCACTAGCCAAATCAAAATTGATCTTTTTAATAGCCCAATGAGTGCGGTGCTCAAGCTCAACCGGAAGGTGACAAGATTTCCCATAAACCAAGCGATAAGGAGTGGTACCAATAGGAGTTTTGAAAGCCGTTCTATATGCCCATAGAGCATCATCAAGCTTATTTGCCCAATCTTTCCTACTCCTTGCAACCGTCTTCTCAAGAATTAACTTAATTTGACGATTAGATACCTCAACTTGCCCATTAGTTTGAGGATGATAAGGAAGACCAAATCGTTGGTTCACTCCATGCTTCTTCAACATCTTCCGGAAAGCATAGTGCACAAAATGCGAGCCATTGTCACTTATAACCGCTTTGGGGATGCCAAACCTAGGGAATATTATCTTTTTGAACAATTTCATCACCACTTTATGATCATTAGTGGGAGAAGCAATGGCTTCCACCCACTTTGACACATAATCAACGGCAACAAGGATATATTGATTCCCATAAGAAGATGGAAAAGGACCCATAAAATCTATACCCCAAACATCAAATATCTCCAATTCAAGTATTGGTTGTTGGGGCATCTCATTCCTCCTCGAAATATTCCCGGTCCTTTGGCATTGATCACAACTTTTGACGTATTCCCAAGCATTCTTAAAGAGGTTAGGCCACCATAATCCACATTGAAGCACCTTAGAGGCCGTTCTTGAAACACCCATATGACCACCACTAGGATCCGAGTGGCACATCTTCAAAACATTTGGTATTTCCTCATTTGGCACACATTGACGCAACAATCCATCCACACCTCTTTTGTACAAGATTGGTTCATCCCATACATAGTGCCTTGCTTCTCTCTTAAGCTTTCTCTTTTGATTGTTGGAAAAAGAAAGAGGGAACTCCCCACAAGCAAGAAAATTCACCAAATCGGCAAACCAAGGGACCTCCTTCATATTGATAACATACAAAGAATCATCCAACATCCGGTCCTCTATAGGAGACCCATCGTCTTGAACTTGAAAATCTTCAAGTCTAGACAAATGATCCGCAACAACATTTTCAGCACCTTTTTTATCTCGGATCTCAAGATCAAAAGATTGAAGCTCAAGGACCCAACGAATTAACCTCGGTTTGGATTCTTTTTTCCCAAAGAGATACTTCAAAGCCGCATGATCGGTGAAAACTATAGTCTTAGACCCCAACAAGTAACAACGGAATTTTTCAAAAGAATGAACAATAACCAAGAATTCCTTTTCCGTTGTTGTGTAATTTCTTTGAGCACCATTGAGAGTCTTTGACATATAATAGATGACATGGAGCTTCTTGTCAATTCTTTGACCCAACACACCTCCTATAGCCGTATCACTTGCATCACACATGAGCTCAAATGGCAAATCCCATCTAGGGGCTTGGACAATAGGAGTAGAAGTCAAAGCTTTCTTCAATTTATTAAAAGCTTCCAAGCAAGCATCATTAAAGACAAAATCAACATCATTTTGGAGAAGATCATTTAAGGGCTTAGCAATAAGAGAAAAATCTTTGATAAACCTCCTATAAAATCCGGCATGACCCAAAAATGATCTTACCCCTTTCACATTGACCGGGGGAGGCAACTTCTCTATTACCTCAATCTTAGCCTTGTCAACCTCGATGCCTTTATTGGAAATTTTATGGCCTAGAACAATCCCTTCTTCCACCATGAAGTGGCATTTTTCCCAATTAAGCACCAAGTTGACCTTTTCACATCTCTCTAGGCATCTTTCAAGATTTTTGAGGCAATCCTCAAATGAAACACCTCCCACGGAAAAATCATCCATGAAGACTTCCATTTCCTCTTCAAGCATGTCCCCAAAAATGCTCATCATACACCTTTGAAAGGTCGCCGGAGCGTTACACAATCCAAAGGGCATTCTTCTATATGCAAAGGTACCATAGGGGCATGTGAAGGTTGTCTTTTCTTGATCCTCGGGGTGAATAGGAATTTGAAAGAATCCCGAATATCCATCAAGAAAACAATAGAATTTGTGCCTAGTCAACCTTTCAAGCATTTGGTCAATAAAAGGGAGAGGGAAATGATCCTTTTTGGTTGATGTGTTTAGACGTCTATAGTCTATACACATCCTCCAACCGGTGACCGTTCTAGTTGGAATGAGCTCACCTTTATCATTCTCAACTACGGTCATACCCCCCCTTTTTAGGAAGGACATGCACGGGAGAGACCCACCTCGAGCTTGAAATGGGGAATATAATTCCCGCATCCAAAAGCTTGGTGATCTCTTTCTTGACTACTTCTCCCATTTGGGGATGTAGTTTCCTTTGTCGTTCAATAGAAGGAAGGGTGCCTTCCTCAAGTGTTATGTGGTGTGTACACAAGGCGGGGCTTATACCTTTAAGATCATCAATTGTGTACCCCAAAGCACCTTGGTGCTTTCTCAAAACACCACATAACGCTTGAGCTTGGCTCTCACTCAAGGATGCACTAACAATAACGGGATATGTAGAATTAGGGCCTAAGAATTCATACCTAAGGTGTGATGGTAGAGGTTTTAGCTCTACCATGGAACACCTTTACCTTCTTTGGTTGAGGCCACTTGCAAAGCATCTTGACTTGATATCCCCATGCAAGTTTCTTCTCCACTCCCTATATCGCCTTCATTAAGCAAATTTTCATACAATTGCTCTTCCTTGGTTGAGATACCTATCTTTTCCTTGTTCAACAAGACACACTCAAGAGGATCGTTAGATGTGAGCAAGTGCTCATGCATGGAATTCACAATATTATCAAGCACTTCGACTCTCATGCAATTTTCTAAAGAAGAGGAAGGATATTTCATTCCTTCATTCAAATCAAATTCAATTACTTCCTCTCCTATCTTAAGAGATATCTTATCACTTTTCACATCTATCATAGCCCCCGATGTAGCAAGGAAAGGTCTACCTAAGATTATAGGTATTGTAGCATCTTCATCCATGTCCAACACTACAAAATCAACCGGAATAACAAATTTTCCAACCCTTAAAGGCACATCTTCTACCTTTCCCTTAGGAATCTTGATTGACCTATCGGCTAATTGCAAGGTAATCTTTGAAGGTAGAAGTTCTCCTAGACCTAATCTTTGATAAACCGAATATGGCATAAGGCTAACACTAGCTCCTAAATCACATAAGGCATTATCAATTTGGGTCTTGTTAATAGCACAAGGGATGGAAAAATTTCCGGGATCCTTCAACTTAGGAGGCATCTTATTCATGATGATTGCACTACAATGCTCGGTAAGGCTAATGGTCTCCACCACATCACAAGTCCTTTTTCCACTCAAAATCTACTTAAGGAACTTAGCATAATTTGGCATTTGTTCAACAACATCGGTGAAAGGAAGAGTTAAATGAAGTTGCTTAAGCATCTCTAGAAATTTCCCAAATTGCTCATCCAACTTATATCTATTATATCTTTGAGGATAGGGGAGCCTTTGTTTGCAAACCTCTCTCTCTTTCTCTATCACCTTCTCTACTTGTTCCTCACCAACATTTTCGCTCAAGGGGCATTCATCACCTTCAATTTTAATGGAATTCTTACTAGTTCTCTCATTAGCAACACTCTTCTTAGGCACACCTCCCTCAAGGACCTTACCACTTCTAGTAACAATGGCATCCATAGGGTTCCTAGAATCTAAGCTAGGAGGAATCAAAGAAGAAGAGTGCGCATATTCCTTGAATATACTAGTCAATTGAGAAAGTTTTTCACTCAAATCTTTGTTATAAGCCAACATGTAATTAAACTTCTCTTCATTCAAAACCATACACATTTCCAAAGTCTTGGCTTGTTTCTCAATGACACTTTCCAAAAATTCTCTAGAAGGAAATGATTGGTCATGGGAATTATCATTTAAACTTTGAGCATTTGGAACTAAATCAATTGGGGAACCATCTTGAAAACTTGCTTGAAAATATCCCCTAGCTTGATTATTCCAATTACCCCTAGTTTCATTTTGGCTCCTTTGTTGACCATAGTTATCATAACCTTGGTTATGATCCCCATGTCTATAGCCATGACCATGACCATTACAACCATGATGGTTATAGTTACCATGAATCTCTTGGCAATCATGATTTCTATAGCCTCCATTTTGGTTATAATCATCATGATTCATATGATAATTCCTATTTCCAACATTCCTTCGAACATCATTTCTAGGTTCACAAGCATGATTATTGACATAATTCATGTGTTCCATTTCACTTCCATCACATTCACTACAAGAAACATTTGGGCAAATAGAAGCATTGTGATCATTCATTCCACATAATTAACATGGCCAACATTCCACAATCATGCAACAAGTTGAAAGATTGGAGTTAGAGTGAGAAGATGTACCTCTCCCCTTAATTTGGGAGGGAAGAATTGGAGCTTGGGAAGGAGGCTTCTCAAGCTTTTCCTTGAGAGACATAACTTCTTTCCCTAAATCCGCAATCAAAGTGGTCAAATCATTAATGACACTAAGTTGTTCGATCGAGTAACCCTTGCTTGTTGGTTCTCTTTCCACTTCTTGCCAATTCATATAATGACGAGCTACTTCATCAATAGCATCAACCACTTCTTCTTCCGTCTTGTTCATGATTGGGCCTCCGGCTCCGGCATCCAAACTTGCTCTCCCATGAGAACTCAACCCACCGTAAAAGATATGTATGATTTGATAGGTAGGAATCCCATGGTGTGGACACTCCCTTTGATAATCCTTGAATCTTTCCCATGCTTCATAAAGGCTTTCATTAGGCTTTTGCTTGAACCCTTGAATCAAAGCTCTTGCCTCCGCCGTTTTCTTTTGAGGATAGAAACGGAACAAGAAAGCTTTGGTGACATCATCCCAAGTTTTCAATGAATTGGGCTTCATCTCTTTATCTAGCCATTCCAAAGATCTTCCTATAAGGGAGAAAGGGAACAACTTAAGGCGGATGAATTCTTGAGACACCCCATTAATCTTGATTGTGTTACAATATTTTTCAAACTCCTTAAGATGGTTCAATGGGCTCTCGTTCTTTGCCCACCATATTGTCTCCTCTCAATAAGAGTGATCATTGCCGGCTTTATTTCAAAGTCATTCTCCGGTGATATAGGTGGAGCTATGGCGCTCTCATACCTATAAGCCCCGGGCACTCCAAGCTCCTTCAAGGTAACTCTTGAACTACCTCCCATGACTTGGGATCTACACACACAAAACTCAAAGACAATATTAGTAGCACGGCTACAAGTGTAGCCTAAGTGTAAAATCTTTTTGTATTTTATCAAAATGAAATAGACTCAAAAACAACATGCACTCAAGCACCATTCCCCGGCAACGGCGCCATTTTGATGGGAAGGAGAACGGTAGGTCGTTGGGCTACCACCCCACCCAATCAAACAAAATTTATAGCTTAACTAACCCCTATTTAGCGTAGTGGCAAGTCAAGGTCGAACCCAAGGGAATGGATATCAAGTGCACGATGTCTAAATCAAGCTATTTCGGAATCAAGAAGGGGTTTGAGGTAGAGCTAAGGCTAAACTAGGTAATGCAAACTTGTATAAAATCAATCTAAGACACTAGATCAATGGATCCACATGCAATCATAATGGAAACGGTAATTTGGGAGGGTAAACCAACTAAGTCAAGCGATATGAAGGAAAATCATCATGTATCCAAAAGAGCATACTAAGATGGTTCACCTAGAGGTCTAACTAGCGTCAACTACGCTAAACACTACCTAGGGAACGTAACAAAGCACCTCAATCGTGAAATTGCAAGTTTACTAATCAATGGTCCGTATCATAGCAAGCTTACAATGCAATCTAGTGTGAATAACTAGGGTGATCAAGCCTAAATCAAACACACACATGCACATAATCAATCAACCAATTTAATCACATCATCAACTCAATCAATGTTCCCCCAAATTAACCTCAATTCATCATCAATACATGCTTCACCACTACCCTAGCAAATAAACTACTCACAATCCATAAAGAACAACAAAATCAAAGCTAAACTAATCATCATTCCCAAATTCATCAATTGAAATCAAATTGAAACAAACAAAATCAATCAACTATCAATTAATCAAATCAAACAACAATACTAATGAAATCAAACTTTGAATTGCATTAAAGAGTAAAGAATCCTTACAAACTTGATAGAAATCAAATCAAATGAAGCAATCTTCAATCATCAATGATCAAACCCACACTTTCTCTCTCTAAAAATGCTAAGAACTAATGTTTTCTCTTTCTAAAATCTAATCTAATCTAATTCTCCCCCCTTTGAAGATCCAAACTTCTCTCTATAAATGGAATGAATTAACTAACAATCCCAAGAGGAAGTTGGGAAAGTCGTCCAAAAATAGACCCACGTTGGTGCGGGCGTTCGAAGGAGTGTACCCAGGAATGTACGCCCGCACACACCTGATGTGCGGCCGCACACGACAGATGTGCGGCCGCACACTCCTCAAGTGCGCCCGCACATAGCTGCAGCTTCCTCCTTTCTTCTTTGCCCTTGCTCACGAGGTGCACGCATCCTAGATGATGATGATGGAGGACAAGGTAGGCAGCAACTTCCTTGAATTTCTTGAAGAAAATGAGCCATGAGGAAGGCATAAACAAGACTTTGAAGCATACTCCTTGAACCTCTCATTGACTTGAAACTTCTTGCACAAGCTTTAGGCATGAAAATCAATGGAAAACTATAGAAAGGAAGCCCGGGAATCCTTGGACAATCAATCACAACCTACAATCAAAGGATAAAAAGCAAGTAAAAGGGAAAAATAGCAAGTAAACAAGAAAAAGCACGAAATAGAGAAACTAACTACAAAAAGCACGAAATGAAGAAAACAAGAATAAAACTAAGGGAAACTAAAGAAAAGAAAGATAAAAAGAAATAAAAATCATCCAAAAAGGAACCAAATGAGTGCCAAAAATGTCACTCATCACTTCCAAATTTCTCTATCTTCAAATTTTTTATTCCTCTTGTATTTAACCTTTTTCCTTTTCCCGAATCCAGGCTATGCTCTGGGTAAACGGTCTTAAGAGGCCATTTAATGAGAAGACCAAGGAGGTAAAAGCTGCAAAGCTTGGGCCGCCTCTTCTCTAGATATGGCTGCTTTTGAGGTTTCCTAAAATGACACACTATATTCTCAGGCGACAGGCAATCTGCAGGTCAAGAAAGATCTGGACGCAGCAAAGAGGCTGATCACCGAGCTTGAGGATGAAGTAGAGGGTCTTAATTCCAAGCTTAAGCCCCTCTAGGACACTGCCAAGGAGGCCGACGGGCTTCGCAATAGAGTCGACGGGAGGCCTAACTCGGAAAGAAGTTTAAATCAAGTGTTGAGGAGGAGAAAGAGATCCTGGTGAAGCAGATGATGGAGGATTACGACTGTATAATGCAGATGAACTGGGAGTCTCTCTTCCCTGGAAAAGACTATAATGGATGGAAAACTTCATTCGAGTCGGTCTCTTCTGAGTTCAATGCCAAGCTTATGCAAGAAGCCAAGGAGAAGGCGGAGAGGGACGAGGAAAAGGAGTCGTCCGACTCAACTGAAGAGTAGTCTTCCGGAGAGTCTAATTAGGAGGAGGATCAGGAGAAAGGAAATCAAGAGCTGCCGCCTAAGGGAACCCAGGATGAAGCGGTTGCTAACACTAAAGTGCTCTTCCTTAATACTTAAGCTTTTTCTGTTTTTCCTACGGCCGAATGGCCATTTGTAATCACTTCTGGCCCGCATGCCGAGTAAATTTGTCTTTTTTCCAATTGAAGAGTCGGGTAATTCCATAATTTTCTACCGGTTGTACCGGTTAACTTTTACAGTCGTCCATAGAGACGGCTAGTTTATTAATGAATCCTCCGGCCTTGTGTCCAGTTTATATCATTTTGATCTTTTTTGCCTTAAAAATTTTTAAAGCTTTTAAGTTTGTTTGAAATGCATAGATTTAAGCTAAGTATTTAACTTACATGTATACTATTTGATTTTTTGCAATACCGGATGTCTTTGCCCTTGGCCGGATGTTCGCTTGGTCTCAAAGGTGGATTGATTGATTTGGAAATTATTGATACTTAAAAGAGTATGATTGGTTTCTAAGTCAATCAATCACTATAGTGATTGCCCCAAACCAAGCGAACAGTCGGCCATCTTGAACAGACGGGTAAGTGCTAAGAATATCCGGCCTTAATGAGTCATTTATAACGAAACTCTAAGCTACCATAGGCCATATGACTTAACTTATAATCATTAAATAGAATTTGTCCGCCTGTATAACCCAAGAGCAATAATAGGTGGTGACGTATATATGTTGAAGACTCTAAAATGAAATAGTAGTCGCTTCCCGCCTGTATTAGAACAATTGAGAAACTAAGCTATTTAGATTTCAAATTAGATTAAGTCAAACATCTGCGAGCGTTATCTTAATCCAGGTAGTCGGTAGGGCCGTTTGTTTTTTGTTTACAAACCAATGTACCACCCAAATGGGAGGTGCTCTCTTCGACGAATTCACCCAAATGGGCGTTGTCGGTTATCGTACTCATGTTGGAGCAGACGGTCATACTCATGTTAGAGTAGACGGTTGGTTTTTTTTGAATATATCTGGCCATTAGCTTCATTAACTTGTTTTTAAAACGAGGTTTTAGCCGCTAAGTTTTTTAACTTAGCTTATATTAGTTAAGTGAATTTAGGCCGTCTGCACATTGTTCAGGTCGTCTGCACATTGTGCAGCTGGTACCCTCATATGCAATTAAAGAAATAAATAAGCAGCATTGGAAATAAAAAGCAATTTTCTCATTGTTGAGCTTTTCATTCAAAAATTTATAAAATTTCAGAATTAGTACTTTTTCAGGTTATCTACATTCCAAGTTCGGCTAGCTTCCTATCGTCTGGTGTTTCCAAACGATAGGTACCGCCTCTTACTTCTTCATAGATTCAGTAGGGGCCTTCCCAAATAGGGGTTAACTTTCCTTGTTCATTTGCTCTACTGATTGCCTTCATTTTTCGTATCACAAAGTCTTCTACTGTCAAGGGCTGCTTGTGTACTCTTTTGTTGTAGGCTCTAGTCATTCTCAGACGGTAGATCTCATAACGCAGGGCTGCATTGCCTCTGCGCTAAGGAAGTTAGTCCAATGCTAGCTGCATGGCCTCCTAGTTTTCCTCTTCGTCATATAGCATGACTCGAAGAGTCGGCTCATAGTGTTCAATGGGCAAAACGGCCTCTGCATCGTATACCATGAGAAATGGGGTCTCTCCAGTTGCCTCTTTTGTTGTTGTTCTAATGGCCCAGAGGACGTGAGGTAACTCATCCGCCCACAGACCACCAACTCTTTTAATTTTCTATTTTATGTCGTCTAAGATTAACCTATTGAAGGCTTTGACCTGGCCGTTTGCTTGGGGTTGGCCGACTGATGCAAAATAGTGTGAGATCCCTTGATCTCCCAACCAAGTCTTGAGCCAAGGAGTCTCAAACTAAGGACCATTTTCAAAAACCATAGACATAGGCACCCCAGACCGGGTGATGATTGTTGGGCCCGTATTGTAATACGACCCATTACATTTAGGGCACCAATCCAAGAAGCAATAACTCAGCAAGAATGAGCAAAACGGCTTGATTGGAATAAATAAGGAAAGCAGCATCAAGGATATCAATCAAGGAGATACTTGCCAAAGATACACCTACAGAACAGGGAAGAAGATAAATTAAGAAGATCTTCCCCATTTTGAATATATTCCGAATATCTTTGTAAACCCTAGAGATCCCTAGGTATAAATAAGCATAATTAGACAATTTTGAGCATTCATGTACGCACATATACTTTAAATATAAAAGAATTACTCTGCATTTACCTACGGAGCTTCATCCCTACTGAAGAAGGAGGCTAGTCCTTATTCAGTATTGTATCTCTAAACTTATTCTCTTTTCATAATAGAGTTCATCATGTTTACTTATTGTTTGTTCCTTTCTTATCTACTGCTTTATTATTTCTTTACTGCTATTTTATATGCTTTTGGTAGTATAATTGTTGTTACCCCTCAAACCTAGCAGATTCTCATATGTCCTTGTTGAGATTTGCCTAAACAATTTGGCGCCCACCGTGGGGCTGATAATCAATTAATCTACCAATTCGCCAAAAAACCAATACAAACACCATGTCTGGGCACCAAGTACCCTTTACCATAGCCGAAATCAATGAGGGAATGAACGCATTCCGTCAGACCTTAGACCAATAAAAAAGCCAAATCGAAACACTGTTGGCCCAAAAGGTTCAAACTGAAGCCAAGCTTACCAGTCTCACCAAGAAAAATGAAGCCCTCCGTAGCCAAATACAATCAGTCGCTTCCAAAACCATTAACACCAGAAAGAACACTGAAAGTATAGCCATGCAGCTTGATATGTTAGGTACCTTTCATACCCCTAATGGGGAAAAAGGATCAAACACTAGGGAAACAACCCTAAACCTAGACTCTTTGAATGCAGGAACCCCTAAGAAGAATGGTCAAGAAGGATCTGAGGAGGGAAAGATAGAGAAGATAGTCAAAGAGTACCTCAAAGCAATCGAAGCCAAGATCGCCAAGATCCCTGGAATGCCAAAGCCCATGGAGGAAGAAGCGTCAGATGGCTATATAGAGTCTCCTTTCTCAGAGGAGATCGCCATGGTAGAAGTGCCAAAGAGGTTCAGCACACCCAGCATGGCCATGTACGATGGAACAACAGACCCTGATGAGCATGTATCCCTCTACAAGCAGAAGATGATGACCAGCTCAATCCCTAGAGACATCAGAGAGGCCATCATGTGCAAAGGCTTTGGAGCCACATTATCAGGTCCAACTTTAACTTGGTTCATTAATTTAGATAATGGGACAATTCGGTCTTTTGCAGGAATGGTAAACCTATTCAAAGTCCAGTTCGCCAGCAGCAGAAAAATAGAGAAGCAGTCATCGGATTTATACCGTGTTGTGCAAAGACAAGGTGAATCCTAGAGGGATTATCTTAACAGGTTCAACAGGGAAAAGATTGGAATACACAAGTGCGATGCTCCTACAACCATTGAAGCGTTCAGGAGAGGATTGCTAGATCACAGTGAACTCTACAAGGAATTAACCAAATATCCATGCACAACCTTTGAAGACGTACAAGCTAAGGCAATGGCTCAAGTCAGATTCGAAGAAGATGCATATGCAAGAAATACTCCAGAGCTCAGAAAGGATGAAGATCGTCCGTGAAGAAGGAACAACAACTTCCCCAGGAGAGATCATCGATTCAAGCCATATCAACGTTCCCGCTTTGATGAAGGATCAGTCAATGCTGTCGAAGGAGAGTTTTCTGATTGGAGGGAAGATCCTGAGCTCCCACCCAAATTGCACGAGTATTGCTTCAATGTCAACCCTGCAGGAGTAATAAGGACCTTAAACAAGATGGGAGATACTGTCTAATGGCCCAGAAGAAGTGATAGGCCTGGAGAGAAGAAGGATCCATCCAGATGGTGTGATTTCCATTCAGATATCGGTCACACTACTGACGAATGTGTCGCACTCAGAAAGGAAGTTGCATACTTGTTAAAGAAAGGCTACCTCAAAGAACTCTTGTCAGATAGATCTAAAGCTTCAGGGAAGGACAG
Source organism: Chenopodium album (assembly GCF_948465745.1). Lineage (NCBI taxonomy): Eukaryota > Viridiplantae > Streptophyta > Magnoliopsida > Caryophyllales > Amaranthaceae > Chenopodium > Chenopodium album. Next base: position 23,977,968 of record NC_137850.1, on the reverse strand, counting down.
AGAGTCCAAGCAAGGAGGTCCTCCACCCCCACCTCCAATTGTCAAAACCATTTGTTTCATATCAGGAGGGTCAGAAGTATGCGGCCTAACATATTCAGCAGCAAAGCGGCATGCAAAAGAAAGCAACAAAGAGCAACCAGATAAGAGGGAAAAATCAAAGATAGACATCCCTATCATGTTTGAGGAAAGCGATGCAGTAGAAGGTCATCATGACGGTCTAGTGATCACACTCCCAGTTAGAAATTGCATGATCAAGCGAATCCTAGTTGACAATGGAAGCTCTGCAAATATCATCATGTTAGATACCTTGAAGCATATGAACATAGATGAGAAGAATATCGTCAACAAATCAACAATGCTAGTAGGATTCAGCGAGGGAACCAAGAAGACAAGTGGAGAGATTACATTGGCAACATACGCAAAAGGGATCAACCTGCAAGTCAAGTTCTTAGTGATCGACACTCTATCCTCATACAATATGATTCTGGGAAGACCCTGGATACACGAAATGAAAGCCATCCCTTCTACGTACCATCAGGTCATTAAGTTTCCTACTAGATGGGGAATTCAAGAAATCAGAGGAGATCCTAGGGAAGCTAAAGAATGTTACAAGATAGCACTGAATGCAACATCTGCAGAAAAGAGTTCATCATAGCAATCAGAGGGTCAGTTGGGCCAAGAGAAGTTGAGTATATCAGAAGAGCAAGAAGCTACAGAAGTCCAGCTGAACCCCATACATCCAGATCAGAAAGTCAGAATAGGATCAGAGCTGAAAGCAGAACTCAGACAACAAATTTACGACTTTCTGGAAGAAGAGAAAGATGTGTTTGCTTGGACCCATGAAGACATGAAAGGCATTTCCCCAGAAGTTATCACCCACAAGTTGAACATAGATCCAATGCATACACCAGTGAAGCAAAAAAGAAGAAAATTCGCGCCAGAAAGGAACAAGATCATCAACGAGGAAATTCAAAACCTACTGAAGACAGGAAAGATCAGAGAGGTAAAGTACCCAGAATGGCTTGCCAACGTGGTGGTAGTAAGGAAGAAAAATGGGAAATGGCGAATCTGCATAGACTTCATGGACATCAACAAAGCCTGCCCAAAAGACCCATTCCCTTTACCTCATATCGATGCCATGGTAGATGCCACAACAGGACACGAGTTGCTATCCTTCATGGACGCCTACAGTGGTTACAACCAGATCTTCATGCACAAGGATGATCAAGAGAAGACAGCCTTCATCACCAGCCAAGGAATATACTGCTACAAGGTGATGCCTTTCGGATTGAAGAATGCAGGGGCAACGTACCAAAGGTTGGTAAACAAGATGTTTGAAGAACAAATTGGAAACACAATGGAAGTATACATAGATGATATGGTAGTTAAATCCAAGAAGGCAGAAGATCACGTCAGAGACCTTGGAGAAGCATTCACAATCCTGAAGCAATACGGCATGAAGCTAAATCCCACAAAGTGCACATTTGGAGTACAATCAGGAAAGTTCCTAGGATACATGGTTACACAAAGGGGAATAGAAGCCAGTCCGGAACAAGTCAAAGCCATCCTAGACCTAGAGCGACCAAAATCCAAGAAGGATGTACAGAGCCTAACAGGGAAAATTGCGGCGTTGAACATGTTCATTTCAAAGTCTTCAGAAAAGAATAGAGCTTTCTACGAGGTACTAAAAAAGAACAAAGAGTTCAAGTGGGAACAGGAACACGATGAAGCATTCCAGAAGCTGAAAGAATATCTAGCCAACCCGTTGATTCTCTCCAAGCCCAAAGAAGGAGAGCCACTTCAGCTATACCTTGCAGTATCTGAAGGGACAGTCAGTGCAGTTCTCAGAAGAGAAGAAGAAAAGGAACAATTTCCAATCTACTACGTAAGCAAGACCCTGCTCAGCGCGGAAACAAGATATGCATCACTAGAGAAAATCATTTTAGCCTTGTTCACTGCTTCAGTAAAGTTACGTCCATACTTCGAGAGTCATTCCATACAAGTACGAACCAACTACCCCATCAGAGCTATCATGAGAAAGTCAGAAATGTCAGGAAGGATGGAGAAATGGGCCCTGCATCTAAGCAGGTACGACATACAGTACGAACCCAGGACGGCGGTCAAATCTCAAGCCTTGGCAGACTTCGTGGCAGACTTCAGCCCTACCCTTGAAGAAGAAGCACAGAAGGAAGTGCTAGCTCTACAGGAACCAAAAGCTACGCAGAAATGGACACTCCATACAGATGGTGCAGCAAACGTACGAGGAGTAGGCTTAGGAGTAGTACTAACATCACCCCAAGGAGACAAGATAGCACATGAAATAAGGTGTAACTTCAAGGCTACCAATAATGAAGCTGAATATGAAGCACTAATCATAGGGCTAACCGTTGCAAGGGATATGAAGATACAACACCTGGAAGTAATTTATAATTCTCTACTCATGGTAAACCAAGTCAACGGGCAGTATGCAGCAAAAGATACTAGAATGATTGCCTACCTAGAAGTCACAAAGAAGCTCATCAAAGAATTCAAGGAGTTCAAGATAGAACAAGTACCCCGAAACCTGAACACCGAAGCAGACGCACTGGCAAATTTGGGGTCAAACATCAATCCAGAGGAATTTGGGGCAATCCCACTAGTACACGTACTTTCACCAGCCATAGAGAAGGAGTCAACCATGAATGTCTACGAAATCCAAACAAGCCCTACAGAAGAAGAAGACAACAGTTGGACAACGCCTCTGGAAGAATATCTCCTAGGCAACGCGAAACCAATAGGGAAAGTAATAGCTCAAGCATTCGCCCAGAAAGCCTCCAAGTATTGCCTGATCAGCAATGTACTCTTCAAGAAATCTGCAGCAGGACCTTTCTTAAGATGCCTGGAAGGAAAAGAAGCTCAACAAGTCTTACAATCCCTACACAGTGGAGAGTGCGGAAATCACTCCGGAGGAAGGAATCTAGCCAACAGAGCACTTAGAATGGGATACTACTGGCCCAGTATGAGGAAGGATGCAGCAGAGTTCGCCAAGAAATGCCTAGCATGCCAAAAACACGCGCCTTTGACACATAAGCCATCAGAGGAATTACACCCAACATTGACACCGTGGCCATTTATGAAGTGGGGAATGGATATAGTAAAGCTACCCTCGTCATCAGGACAGAGAGTGTACTTCTTAGCAATGACAGACTATTTTTCCAAATGGATTGAAGCAGAAGCGTACAAGGAAATCAAGGATAAGCACGTCATCTCATTTATAAAGAGGAACATTCTAAGCAGATTCGGAGTACCAGCAGAGATCATTACAGGCAATGGGTCCCAATTCATCAGCAGCAAAACCACCAAGTTCTGTAAGGAATGGAACATCTCCCTTATCACATCTACACCAAGGTACCCACAAGCAAACGGACAAGCAGAATCAAGCAATAAAGTCCTTATAGGCAACATGAAGAAAAGACTGGAAGGAGCCAAAGGAAAATGGGCAGATGAACTACACAACATATTATGGGCATACAGGACAACTCCTAAAGGCGCTACAGGTCATACCCCTTTCTCACTGGTGTACGGATGTGAAGCTGTAATCCCAACAGAGGTAGAAGTGCCTACAGCAAGGTACGGGCTAATGACAGAAGAAAGAAATCAAGCAGAACTAATTCACAATTTAGACACAGTGGAGGAACTCAGGAAAGACGCACAAATGAGAATGGCAACATATCAACAGGAAGTAGCAAGATCCTTCAATAAGAATGTCAGAGTCAAAATCTTCAAGCTAGGAGATTGGGTTCTCAGGAAGGTATACGAAAACACCAGGGAAGTCAATGCAGGAAAGCTAGCACCCAACTGGGAAGGACCCTATGAAATCACTAAGGTAGTGGGTAATGGAGCATACAGACTCAGTAATGCAGAAGGAAAAGAAGCGCAGCGAAGCTGGAACGCAGCACATTTAAAGTTATATCATTTCTGAAGAAAGGTACGCAGTTATTATTATTTTGTCTTTTAATTTACAAAAAGAAAATACAAAAAAAAAAAGAGAAAAACAGAAAAACACAAAAATCTCCAACAGCCAAAATCAGCACGAAAGGTACTCATCTATCTCTATCCTTTGTCAATTTGCTTTATGATCATTACGAGTACTGACTTTGGCATCGGAGGGCCGTTGGGGAAACCCACGACCACCCCTCACCTTCTTATGTTTTGCAAGGAACACGACTGACATTACTGAGCAAGAATGTAACAAGTCCCTTTACTACAGAACAAAGACAAGTCATTCCTGAAAAGAACAGACCTACTATCCTTACAAGGCATACAAACACATGTAAGTAGCATTACAACTGTAATACAACTGTAATACAACTGTAATACATTCGTGATACAACAATCACAACACACTATACAGAAAAGTCAACCACACAGCAAGAAAGACAGAAATATTTAGTTGCATTGCAACAAGATTAGAAAGAGCATCCAACTACAGAAGTGTAGCACAAAATAAAAACAAAATTATCCAAACTGCACTAAGGCAGTAAATAGAAACAACATTCAAAAGTTTTACATTTTTTTTAAAGGTGACGCAGCACCAGTTAAACTAATTCTCCCCCATGTTGTCAGCAGGAGCTACTTCTTCAGCAACAGGCTTCATCACCTCTGGGGCATCCTTGACTTCTTCATTATGAGGAGAGTTCACTTCCTCATCAGCAAAGCTCAGCAGTACTGAGCCAGGAGCAGCAGTCCCCTCAGGAAACGCCTTCTCGAAAGAAGCCTTATCACCATCATAGTCCCAAGCCTCATGCTTTCCTTCCTGAAACTCCTCCATCATCTCAAGACGTGCCTTCCCGTAGTAGTACGTAGCAGCATCAATGGCCTTGTTAGCAGCTTCCTTCAAGGTACCCTTCAGCCCATCCCGCTCAGAAATGCAGTCCCGATGCTTAGTTCGTTCAGCCTTCAAAGCCTCAGTAGCAGCCTTGTACTTGTCAGACAGAGCATCACGCTCCTTCTTCATAGCCTCATACACCCGAGTAAATTCTGACACCTTGCCTAGGACACCAAGGCAAGACTGAAGGCTCTGCACAACAAAGATGAAGTGTAAGAAGCATATTTCAATAAGGTCGATTTTATAAATTTTTTTTAGGAGTATACTATACCTGGAAAGACTGTACAGCCACCTCTTGTGAAAGGTCAGCAAAAGTCATCGAAGACTGGCGATCCTTGAAAGAAGGAAACAACAGGGTATCTACATGCGGAGCAAGAGAGTCAAAAGAAAACTCAGCAGCGTCAACATCAATAGGCATCTCCAACTTCCTCTTGAGACTGGCACGAGATGGAGGCGGAGGAGGGACACCCTTAGGAGCAACCATCTTGATGGGAACAGCCTCAGAAGTCTGGGGGGACGAGCGAGACTTAAGACGACCCAAGATGGAAGATGAGCTAAGAAGATCATGAGACCTTAGTGACCTTGATGTATCTGCAAGGAACATAGCTGGTTCAAAAAGTAATATAACAAGGAACACAGCAAATACTTACAGCAAGGATCACAACAAATACATACAGCAAGGACGCTAATTGGATCAAATAGATTAACAATGGTATACAAGTATATTCAATGAGGATACAGCCGATTCAAGATTAGAAACCCACAAACTAAACAAGCAAACCAACATCAACCAGACATTCACAAAATTATAAGCACAGCAAAACATCGAAACTCACAAGAAAAAAAGAAAACAAACCTTGAGACATGGTTGGGGCAACTTTCTGTTCAGAATCAGATTCGTCCAAGGACTTAATTTGAACAACTGCTTCAGGCTGTGTCAACTTGATGAAGGATCTCTCGTCTGCACTCAACTCATACAACTTGTCTATCAAAGATGGAGACTGAGAGCGCTGCTTCAACTTACTCACTGCAACCAACAAGCAAATAAAGCCCAAATCAACAAAGAAGGAAAGAAGAACATAAAAGAATAAGAAAACAGAATACCTTCAGCCTCAACAGTGTCAATCAAAAAATCACAATCATCACCCAATGAATCAATCCTCACAAAGAAGAACTTGTGATACCACTTCTTGTCAAAAGCCTTCTCCAAGTCAGTCACCAAAGGACCAACACCATCCTTCAGGCGAAGGCCAACTCGACCTTTACCACTGATCCTAATAGTATAAGGGTAACACAAATCCCTCACATCAAGTTCATACCCAATTTTATACTCAGCAAATCCAAAATTCTCAATACCCTCCAAGTCTTGGGCAACAATTGACAAGGCGAAACCCTAACTCTAGAAAGAAATTGGCGAACAAGAGCAGAAAAAGGAAAAGTATGCCCAATTACAAAAGGGTACTCAAAGAAACACACCCAACCAGGGGCAGTCCAGTCAGCCCTTTCCCTAGGTGATGGAATTTTCACCACAACCCCATCAGGAAAACGCGCAATTGCAGCAATATTCTGAACTTCCTCCTTCGTAATGGTGGAGGGATAGGTATCCTTGACAGGAAAGACGTTCTGCGCCACCAAGTTTGGTCTTTTCACACCCTCATCCACCCCAGCAAACATCACTCTCACATGATCATCCATCGCAAAAACAAGAGAAAAATACAAAGTGTAAAACAGAGCAAGTAGAGAAGAGAGAGAAAATACCTGATGAAATTGAAATTGTGGGAAAGAAATTGAAGTGATTAGACAATAGCCTGCACACCCAATAAATACCAAAGACGGAAATAAACCGCCCTTCACAGTTATCAAGGAAGTTGCCTTAAAACCACCACTTTCTATTTTGCTAACCGTTGGAACAATTTCTGAAATTCAAAATATTTTCTAGAGCTTTCTTTAGGTAATTTTCACTTCCAAATACTTGGAAATAAAAATTAGGGGCAATTGTTGGGCCCGTATTGTAATACGACCCATTACATTTAGGGCACCAATCCAAGAAGCAATAACTCAGCAAGAATGAGCAAAACGGCTTGATTGGAATAAATAAGGAAAGCAGCATCAAGGATATCAATCAAGGAGATACTTGCCAAAGATACACCTACAGAACAGGGAAGAAGATAAATCAAGAAGATCTTCCCCATTTTGAATATATTCCGAATATCTTTGTAAACCATAGAGATCCCTGGGTATAAATAAGCATAATTAGACAATTTTGAGCATTCATGTACGCACATATACTTTAAATATAAAAGAATTACTCTGCATTTACCTACGGAGCTTCATCCCTACTGAAGAAGGAGGCTAGTCCTTATTCAGTATTGTATCTCTAAACTTATTCTCTTTTCATAATAGAGTTCATCCTGTTTACTTATTGTTTGTTCCTTGCTTATCTACTGCTTTATTATTACTTTACTGCTATTTTATATGCTTTTGGTAGTATGATTGTTGTTACCCCTCAAACCTAGCAGATTCTCATATGTCCTTGTTGAGATTTGCCTAAACAATGATGTTCTTCCAAATGAAGGAGATGACGTCCTTTGTCTTAATTTTTTTTACTGCCTCTACCTCCACCCATTTGGTGAAGTTATCCAGGGCAACAAGGATATACCGCCGTCCACCTGATGCAGGAGTATACGGCCCTAGAATGTCCATGCCCCATTTAGCGAATGGTATCGAGCTATGTATAGCCGTCAGATATATGGCCGGACGGTGTATGAGTTTGCCAAATTTATGGCACTTATCATATTTCTTAAACAGAGCCATGGTGTCCTCCTTAAGGGTGGGCCGAAAGTAGCCCTGCCACCTAACCTTTTCTGCTAGAGACCTGCTGATGAGCGTCGTTTAAGGCGCTCAAAAGAATAAGATTTAGGTTCATTTTATTTATTTTCTTTCATCATTTTCATATAATTCTCTTAGTTTTATTTGATTTTCGATTTTTATAATTCACTTTTGTTCTCGATTAGTTTTTACGAGTTTTTCATATTTTTAGTTGATAATTCATAGTTTTAGTTTTAGTTTTATTTTTATTTTGTTATGCTTTCTCTCTTTGTTTTATTTGTGTTTTGTAGGTGAATAATCAAGTCAATTTGCTCAATTAGGGACTGCCTTGTTCGCGGGCATCATCTCGAGTGCACTGATGATGGGGATGCTCGGGAGCACGGATTTTGATCAAGCAAGCGAAGGAGCTAAGGCCTCGTGCACCAAACAGGGGTGCGCGCGCGCGGCACTGGGGTGCGTGCACGCAGACCCAGCTATGCGTGCGCACGGCCCTGTGTAGCCCCCTTCGCTCGATTTTCCCTATTTATAGCTTTTGACTTTATTTTTTATAACGATTAACTTTTGTACTAGAGAGAGAATTTTCCAAAAATAGTAGAGACAGAAAGTAGAGAGAGAAGCTTAAGATTTACTTGAATTTGATCTTAGATTTCAATTTGATCTTGAAATTCCTTCTTCAATTCAATGAAATTTTGTAAGATTTCTCTCCTTTGATTTACTTTCAATGCAATTTGATTGAGATTACATTCCTTGCTCTAGAATTTGTTGATTGATTGATTTTTTTTTATTAAGCTTTAAATGAATATGAATTTGATTGAATTTGTTTTGTTCCTTAATTTCACCATGATTAGTGAGTAGATTAGTTGCTAGGGAAAAGGGGAAGCATGCTTGATTGATGATTTTTGCTAGTTGATGATGCTAAATTGATTTGAATGTTGCAATTAAATTGGTTGACATGGTTGTTCATGTGATTAATTAAACTAGG